>NC_139458.1:417187500-419587500 GCF_057233095.1 Heloderma suspectum
AAGTCCTCTACTGCACAGTCCTATGCATGTCTACTCAGAAGTAAGTTCCATTGAATTCAAATAGGGCTTACTTCCAGTTAAGTGGGTATAGGATTGCAGCACTAGTGTACTCTTCAAGAGTAGATCTCCACAGAGTGATCTCATTGTGATAATATGAAACTGCCAGACATAGGGGCCAGTTGTGCCTCGCAAACTATAACCTAGTCTTTACAGAATTATGAGTGAGTTCCCTTCTTGTAATGCTTTCAAAGTGTATTTAGTACAAAGGATATTTCTCATACCAGCTGAAAACTGATATCTTATCCAGAAGACATCATGGTAGTGATTTCTTCTAATATTCCAGTCTTGATGTTAATAAAGGTATGCATCTCATTTTGGTAGCCTTTTCTCATATCCAAGCAGCATTCCTGGCTCTGAAACAAAATCATGTTGTCTTGTCAAACATGCTTACTGCTTGCACTGAATCTTTTGTTAGAACGTTTGGACTCAGAATTAATTAGTTTCATAGCTCAGATTTGAAAGCTGTAGGTTTGACAGCATCGTCTGACAACCGCATTCTGAATCCTATCACTTACGCTACATCCTGTGCTAACCAGCAGTTGGGAGCCATTTAGGACAGCTCTTTTCTAAACAAATTCCATTTAAGGCTTTTGCAGAAGCTTGAGTGTATTATCTTTTTATCATAACATCTGGCCTAATTTTTGAACTTTTCTTCCTTCATCCCATCTGCTTTTTTTTTTAACCACCTATCCTGGAGAACTCGAATGTTTGCACAATCTTTTGTAGTGTTTTGGTTTAGTCCTAATAAAGATACTGCCCAGCTGTGGATTTTGGATTTTTTCCTCGTGGGCCATCATGGCTATCTTTGCTTTTTGCTTTTTTAGCAAATGACATTCCATTTTTAAAAATGTATTTAATTGCAGCTTCTTTCATTCCATCATTACTCAGATAGTGAGGTGTTTCAAAACAGTACTCAGTTCACTGCCAAAAGAATCAATATTTCCTGCTAGGATATTAAATACCCTTGATGATTTAATTTTCATTTGATTCTCTTTTTAGAGTTTTAATCAAGCTATTTTACTTCATCATTCTTCCTTTGTCTAAAGTGGCAGTGTTTTGCACAATAGCATGGTGATGTATAATACCTGTATTCAAGTGCAAATGCAGTGTATTATGTAATAGGCAGAACTATGAATTTGGAAGTCCAGTGTTTGAGTGTTGCCTCTTCCATGAATTCACTTAGGTGTCCTTAACCAAGCCATTATTTCATCTTCGGTCCTCCATCTGCAATATGGTGATAATATCTACCTATCTTATATTATGGTTATTGAAAGGATTATAACAATATATGTAAAGCCCTTTGAATCCTCTAAAACAGCCTACATACATATATGGGTAGTATATTCTAGTATTATACACATATAATAGTAGTATGTTAATTTTGAACTCCTCAGTAATCGGCTACCTGACAGTGTACCACTCCTGAAAACAATCCTTTAATTTTCTGTGCTTTCTGTACAGCTTTTCCATATACAGTAAGTACAGAACAATGCAAAAATAAAAGCACTAAATATACACCTGTATAAAACAAAATTTCTCTGCTGTATAACGCACACCGTTATTCAGAAAATAACTGTTCATTCTCTTAGCACTTAAATGGCAGTTCATTGAATACAGCTCAAATGAAGAATCTCTTTTCTGACAAGTGGTGCAAATAATTTTTCATTGAATGCTAAGGAATAATCTGTAGAGGTTATTAAAGCCTTAAGTGCCCATTTTAAAATAATAAAAAATAGAAGCCTACCTTGATGAATTGACTCATGGCTTTGCGTAGACATAAGCTTTAGAGTTTGCTTTTATACAATGGGATGGATCCAGACTTGCACTCAGTAGGTGCTGGAGGAAGAAGAAGGGTGGGGAGTTTCTTCTATTCCCCCTGCAGCCCCCAGACTCACCTTGCATCCTGTCCCAGAGGTTTGAGGGACCATCCAAAACAGTGTGGAAGGTGGTACTGGGGACTGAAGGGGGAAGAGCAAATCAGAGAAAATCACCACCCTGCCCTCTTCTTCCTGTGCTAGATCACAGTACCCTTTGCCAAGAGAAGGAGCCCTTCTGTTCACAGAGGGGCAAGTCTAGATTCAACCCAATTTTTTTAAAAATCCTTTCAATCAACATGGAAGAAAAGTTCTTAAGCACTTTGGTTCTTACATTAAAGGAGGTCCTTGATATGTGTGGTGAGGGAGAGTGAGGAGAGCTCACCTGCCGCCCAGCCCAGCCCATTCCTGTAGCATGGTGTGTGATGGGGCTGTATGCATGGGCAGCACAATCCTTCTGTCGCCATTGCTCCCTTCTTTTATGGGAAAGGGTTGTATAAATAGGCTAAATCACATGTTTTGTTGAAGGAACAGTGGGCAGTTGCACCAACAGTACCAAAGCCCTATTCTGCAGAATAGTTGAACAGTGCAAGGATACTGTTGTAAGACTATTTAAAAATGGAAGAACAATCCCAGCTCTGCCACTGTAAGGGAGAAATGTTTTGCTGTGGTTACATGCCCAAATATTTATATTCAAAATATACTGTGGGTGAAATCCAACATTGCATGAGTGGACGTCCACTTGCGTGATGGGACTTCCTGCTTCTCTCCTCCGCAAATCTATTCTGGAGAGTAGCCCAACCCTTCAGACCACATCTTGAGAGCATGCGGGGGGGGGGGGGCTGCAGGGAGAGGGGGAATCACCTCCCTGTTCTGTCAGCGGGAGAACGTAATTGGTTGTCACCCTATATAGCCACTTCTGATGACACTGGCTAATGCAAATGTTTATTGCAAATGCCTTAAGTGCCCATTACTAATATCCACTATCAATATTTGCAGAATTATCAGAGTATTTATTTATTATTTATTTATTATTATTTATTATTAAATTTATTAATCGTCCATCTGGCTGGTCACCCAGCCACTCTGGGCAATGTACAACATACAATAAAACAGTTTAAAACAATAAAATTCTACAATAAAAACATTTTCTAAAATACCCTAACCCACCCCAAATGCCTGCCTGAACAACCACATTTTTAATGCACGACGGAAGCTCATTAAAGAGGGGGCATGACGGAGTTCCCTAGGGAGGGAGTTCCACAGAGTGGGGGCCACCACAGAAAAGGCCCTCTCCCTCGTCCCCACCAGTCTAGCTGTCCTGGTATAGTGCAATTTGATTACCTTGGACCTGAAATGGTTAAATATCCCACAGTATTGTTTGTAAAAACCAAGAGCAGGACTTGGTTACTCTAGCTGTGCTAGATAACTACTTCTACTTGTACCATATAATGTAATAGATATTAGTCCTTTTGTACACTGTGTGAAAACTGCTGATTTTGCATGTGCACACACATGTGCCTTTTGTGTTTGAGATGCATATGTTCCAGAAATATGATCTGAGCACTCCAAATCTGCATTACAAAAACTATACAAACTAAGATGGTGGTGATTTTTGTCTCTTGCCCTAGTTTTAGAAGCTTTGTTTTCCCACACAGAAATATGCAACGGCAGTATACAAAAGAATTTCTTTAGTGTTATGCTGTAACTATATTTAGGCTGAAATGCAGGTTATTTTTAAAGCATATAGTAATAGTTTAGAAGGAGACATGAAACATACAATAAGATGCTCAAATTTTACTTTATTGATGCTAATAGACAGCAGGGTAGTAAACTGGCTATAAACAAAGGTTTAGGCCTTTAAATAATACAAACATAAACCACACTGACAGATGTCACGTTTCATTAAAATATTCCTATAAGATTTCTAATGTACAGTGACAGTTGAAGGATCTCTTTACATTTTGTAGAGCTTTGCTTATTTTCTCTTATTAACTTTTCTGTCACTGCTGTAGACTACATATTTCTGTGGTTTTGCACTTCACAAATTGAGAGAGACATTTTGCCTCTGCCCAGCCATAAGATCTCCAGTTTCCACGTTTATGCACATTTAGTAGGTGCAGCTACAACTCTCTCTGGGCAATGTCCATTGCTGTGCAAGCGGATGTCTGCTCGCGCAACAGAATTCCCCCACTCCCATGGCCCCCACCAAAACTACTCTAGAAGGTCCTCCAACCCCCCAGAGCAGATCCGGGGGGCTACAGCAGGGGAAGGCGAATCTGTTCTACTGATGGTGGCTGTGTCAGTAGATGGACACCGTTGGGTACAACCCTCTACAACTATAAGCAAGGGTCCTCAAGTCTTTCACTGACATCTCATTAATTTGTGTCTGCCACCTGCTATTTAAAGAACCATTTAAATCATACTTGCTTTGTTGGGAACCCCTGGTGACACATAATAATTCCAGCAATTATCCCTTCTCAAACTCTGATCACATAGAGATTTATAAACATTTAACTTAATGCAGTTTAAGTAGTTCTATAGACATTGCTTCAGCTGCATAGATTTTTTGTGCATGCAAATCATGGGGACCTTGCATCGTACTGGAATCCATAGAGCCAGGTTCACTCTGGGTTTCCCTTTTCATCCAAATGCCTCATATCCAAAAAATTTTATGAAATTCCCAAGTACTGCATCACTCTCCAAGTATTCCTTTTGGAGAAACAATCACTTCCTCCATAGTTTAACCCAGCATTCTTATTTACAATCTTATCCTTTGCCCTTTTTTCAGTAATTAGGGCTGTGTCACCAACCTTTGTTATCCAACCCTCTTGGGAGAGTAGGGCAAGGTGGCTTCTGACATGATCTTACCTTCCTTTAGGCTTAGAAAAAGAAAACAAGTCATACTCCAGAATCCTTCTTGTTAAATTATTTTATCAATAAAGTTAAGGGATACTTTTACACAATGTTACTACAAGGTTGTAAGTGGTTTTCTTTTCCTTGGTGCTTATTTGTGTAGAATCATAAAGCTGGAATGGAGCCAAAGAAGCTATCTAATTAAAGCTGTTAGTGTGAGATGGGCCACTTCATTCACCAGCCCTCCTCCCAGTAATTCAACCCATATTTAAATACTTTGACACAGCCTGTGGTGGTTGAGGAGGAGTTGGACTGGGGCATACAGCAGTAGTATGTAATAAAGTGGGAATACATAAAGGCAAGGAAAATGTGTTCAAAGAAAGGAGCAGGAGCTGTGCAAGTTGAGCACTGGATGTCCTTCCCAGATATTCTGGTTCCTCTGATGTTGGCTGAGAATGCCCATGTGTATGTCTCATATTTTGTTTTATATCCGAGTGGGACAAGTGGTTTCCGAAAGCACAAGGACTATAAGCTCTGCACACACACACACATGCACGCACACACGCATGAATGTTGAGGCTTCCAGGATTCTCAAGACCTGTTTCTGTACTGCAGAGCTAGGATCCCTAGTTCACATTCAGTTGTATCCATGTAGATGTCCAAGCCATTTTGCATTTCTGTTGTTGGCAGATGGTGTTCAGATAGCCATACAAGGTGGCCTGAATATGCCCAGACATGATGCAAGTCTTGGGCTCTGTACAGCCGTAGCCTTTCAAAGACTTTAAGGTTGTATCATAGAGCCAGCGTTTCTTGTTGCATAGATGTTCATGTTTCCTTTCACCTCCATGGCCAAACAGATTTTGTGCCTTTTTGTAATGATTTAAAGCCAAAAAAAAAGATGTGGGCAACAATTATTCTGTTATACTATCATCACATCTCAAAAAATTGTTTACTTTCATCCTAGCTTCCCTGGGCAGAGTTCAGCTCATGGCATGGGGCTTTCTTGCCTCCCCCTTCCTGTGCCCTTGAAAATCTGCTCCTGATAGTTAGAAAAAATCCTCTGGCATAGTATACGATGTAGCATCAGGAGCTGCAGCAGGAAGGGGGAATCAGCCAAACATGGGGGGGGGGGACGCCCTTGTGGAGGTGGGAGTGCCTTTTTGCTCACTCAGGGAACCCATGGATCCAAGTTACTGTCTGAGATACTCATTCTATTGTATGGATGCATACAAACAGAATGTCTCAAAACCTTGTTTCTTGTGGCCCCTCATCATCCTTTCCTTACCTGTGGAGAAATTTCATATTACAAGTATAGTGTTCCCTTAGGAAAATGTGAGAGGATCAGTTATTTTCGCTGCATTGCTTGGGTCCATATTAAGAACAGCAGTAGCAAGTCCATTGTTGGAGTTCAGTAAAAGAGAAGGTCATGAGATGAGACAGGTCTGTTGGTTTATTTATTTTTGTGATGATTTGTTCTTTCTTAATAGGATTTGCAGCTAGAATATGGTCAAGGTCCCCAAGGCAGTTACTTCTTGGGTGCAAATAAGTGAGTATTTTTAGTAAGTCGCTTCATTCTTTTTTTCTTTTCTTTTTGGCAATGTCTTTAAATGTATTGATTTTATTTAATCAGGAATTTTACATTTATATACAATGAAATAGTAGCACAATTGAAGTGGAAGTGATTTATTAGTAGGTATTTTGAGACCAACACTTAGCTATTGTACTTGCATATATGGCTGAGGGATTTTTGGTGCTGGCAGGTGGGTAGAAAGTCTGCTTTGTCATATGTATCTGTATCCTAAAATGTGTCTATGTATGTATATATGTATGTGTGTACATGAATTGGCTTTTGTGCCATGGGTTTAATCAAATGCCTGTTGCTTCTACAATGATGGAACCCTTTGAGAGAAAGCAGTGATTTGTGACAAATTATTTTGTAAAAATGTACTTTCATGCTGCAATCAAGCAACTTAAAGTAAATTAGGTTAGAATTAGTATAAATATGATAAAATGAGAAAATAGTTCTTGATCTCCGTAGGTTTTGCCAATCTTTTTTTCTTATAGCGTTGCATTATTTTAGGATGTTTTTTCCTCCCCTTATTTTACACTGGTAACTATATTTAGGATAAGCTATACTCCCCCTAGTCTATATAGAGATGATTGTCAGGTGCAGTAATTAGCATGCTGATGTACAGCTGAAAGCACTTCAGTAGTACTCAATAATTAGTTCACTTCAGATTGAAAATTCAGCATTTCATCTATTATCTTAAATAATTGATGTAATTTATTGCATGGCTTACATATGTCAAATCATATAAAAATTGTGTCTGATTTTGTGTGCTTCTGCTAAATGTGTCCAGTCCTTGAATTTTACTTCTATTTTTAAAGGAGCCTTCTAAAATCAGTTGAAGAAGAACTGCATCAGCGGTAATTCTTAACTTTTTCTCTTGATTGCAAAGTCCTCTTACTTGTGCACAGATGTTTCTTGTATCTCTCTGTCTAATGCTACTTGTTTGGCCATATTCTTGTCAAGCGTTTACAGAGGATCCTTTGCTTGTCTGTCTTGCAACAGTAATTTACGAAATAAAAAAACCTTTTTTAGCACTGCAGAGAACAAATCTTTGATAGTTGAATACAAGTTGACAATTTACTGTGGTGTCCTGTTCAACTCCTTAGGGGACATGTGGCACACCTAGAAGATGAGGAAGAAGTGGACAGTGATGATTCTAAACAGTAAGTTCTGTTAATCTTAAAACATATATCTGGTTCATAGATCGAGTAAAGCTCGTTCAAACTACCTTCTGTGTATGAATTTCTTCCTCAGTATTTATATCAATAGTACCCTCCTTATACGCCCCCTCTTGTTAGGAGGGTGCTGCTGCAATGGCCTTTCCCCTTGCAGCACAAGTGAGGAAAGCAGACAAGGGGGATCCAGTCTGGTATGGAAGTGGAGCAGGCTGAGGTGCAAGTAATGTCTTCCCAGGATTTAAAACTTCTCGCTTAAGGCCTACACGAACTTGCACTACAAACTGTAGAGGGAGCCCCGCAAAACCTGCCTCAGGATTGCATATACCCTTGGGGAGAAAGGATATTGGAGAAATATCCAACGGATTTAAATGAGTTGGATTTCTTTGAATCTGACCTGTGGATTGCACAGCGGACTGGCTTTTTCTGCATCATTCATTTATTATATTTCTATACTGCCCCATAGCCAAAGCTCTCTTTGGATTCCACAGACTTGTGGACCTGCTTTTTCCTTGGGGGAAGGATTTGCACTAATGTACATTGGTGCTAATTCACATTAACTAATGCACATTTGTACAAGTGCGCATTAGCACTAATGCACAATTGTGCTAAAGCAAATTAGCGCAAGTAGAACAGAATCCGATTCCATCAATGAGCAAACAACAGAACAAAAGATGCTTGGCAATCCATGAAATGCGGATGGAACTAATTTATCAAAATACGCACATCCTTACTTGATAGTAGAGAAAAGCAATGTTCAACCCTTGGTGCTGTCCTGATCCCATGACGACACGAAAGTCACCTCTCCCAAGTGAGGCATTCTACTACCCCTTGACCTGGAACTGACCATTGGCAAAGTCCAGGCTGGTGGCTACTTCCATTCAGTGCTACCATGCTAAGTAAAACCCTTTACATTCTATGTCACAATTGAAATAGCATCCCAATTCTTTTATTTGTGCTGACTTAATGTATGTGAAGGGACATGTTTGAGAGGGCTATCCCATTTGGACTCACATAATGAATCTCAAAGACCACATTTTTAGGATTGAAACAGCTCCTCAGTAAGACCCTTATGTTGAATGTCCACCTGCTCTGAATTAGTGCGAAACATCTCCCGCCATTTGAGGCAAGCCAAGATATTTACAGTTTCTTGACTTACAGTGCAGTCTTGTACGTACCTGCTCAGAAGTAAATCCCATTGAGTTAAATGCCCTTACTCCCAGGTAAGTGGGGATAAGATTGTACCTTAATTTATCTTTATGTTGTTTGACTAGTGTAATTCTAATGCAAGTTAAACAGGTCTGTATTTTCAAAACCTATATATAGTAGTAATTCTGTATTTACAAAAGACCATAAACATGCTATTGTTTAACAGGACAGTATTGAAGTTTGGACAAAGACAATCGAAGAGAGGAAATGTGATTCCCCAGCAATATATAGGGAGTCAAGTCAATACCTTAAACCCAAATGCTGGGTAAATAAAGTACTTTATAAACAGTGTTCATTTTCTGCTGCTATCTCATTTTTTAAGGCTGGACTTTAAAGCAGGCTTTTTTGTCAAGAGACATGAACCTACTGGGAAACAAAAAAAAAATGTTGACAAAGTCTCTTGCTATATATTTTAATTGGATGTGGTCAAGCTGAAATACAAAATTGACTTTGAGAAAAGCTAATATATACCTCACTTTCATAAAGAATATGTGCAGATTTTATAATAGCACATCAATATGAAAAGCCTGGCTATTGTTCCGCACACAGTTGTACACATTTAAGTCCCAGTAATTTTAATAGGAATTGTGCATATAACTGAATGTGGGATTGCAGCTAAATGTTCATGATCTATAGCCTACTGTATCTTAGACCTCACTTTTGCATTCTGCCACTACCTTCCTCTGAGAAATCAGCCCACTCTTACCATAACTAATCTCTCAGTCCCCCCCCAAATGATTGGTGTTTAATAATGATTTGATGGGTTTTCTCCAATAAGTTTTGAGTTCCTAATTTTGGTGTCTTTAAGGCATGGTGGGAAAATGTTTACTGTAAATTCCAGTATACTAAGTCATGTTATGAACATAAATCTGGGCTGGGCAACATGTTGTCTTTTGAGGACTGTATTTGAAATGTACCATAAATGGAAGGGTTACACAACATTTCTGTATTTTACTTACATGTAACGTAAGTCACGTTACCTTAAAGTGGATCCTAAACTGCAGTAGTGGAGGCATGTTGCATTTATCATCTTACTCTGAAAGTCCCACATTCAAATGTGTAAAATTGGACCTTGGAAATATGTCTTGATACATAGGTTTAAAATCATGTGAAAAACAATGGATTTGGCTTAGTGTAATCTGCTCACCTTGCTTCTGAGCCTTGTTTACTTTTGCCCTTGTGTTTTCAAATATGTCTGTAATCATGATGGCGAGAATCACACACAGATATTAATATATTTAAAAGGTGGGGTTCTCAGGAGTCTATCGAGAACCCATGGGCCATGGTTCTTATGTTCCCACCCCAGCTTAGATCACTTGAATGGTACCTTACAAATATTGAACATCTTGCTTTTTTAAAAATCATAACTGGATATTTGTAATTAATACTCGCTTTCCTTCTTGTAGCTCAACTATGAAGGCAAAAGTGCCACCTCCTTTACCACCAAAGGTGAGAAGGGTGCTCTCTTCCTGCAGGAAATGTTCTTATTGGCCTGGTTCAGTCCTAACAATCCTGGTCTGATAAATGATGGTTCATTGGATCAGGAATGAGCTACATGCCCCACACCCTCCATCCTCCCCCCTCTCCTTTCATCCTCACTTCACACGCCTGGCTTCGGCAAAGATTTCTGGGTTTCTTAAAAACAGTTTCCCATAAGTTCCAAACCAGGAAACTGGTTTAGAGAGCAATCCTATGGTCCCTGGGTGAGCATTCCAGGGACCATAGGATCGGTCAGAAAACCCCTTCTGAGGTCAGAGACCACGCTCCCACCTCAGAAGGGGGAGTCAGAGATCTGCCTCCTTGCAGCAGGTGTGGAGAGAACTGCACTGGCTGCCTCCCCAAGGTCAGTAAATCAACCTTAGAGAGGGGGAAATAGGGGCATTCTGGGGGGAGCGGAGACTGGGGAGGCCAGGATGCGGTTTATTGTGAGCCTCCTCCAGCCTCCTTCCCTCCCACTCCAAAGTGCACTCACTAGATGGGCTGAAAAGCCCGCCTAGTGAAAAAAGCAAAGATCGCAGATGGGGAGTCAAAGATCGCCTCCCCTGCTCATCCTGCCCTGCCGACTTCAGCGTGGCAGGATATAAGAATCTTGGAAGCCTTCAAGTTCGGAGGCTTCCAAGCAGCAAGAGCACAGTCCATAGGATCAGGTGCTTACACACCTAAGGTTGCTTCATTGAAGCCAGAAAGGATATAAATTTCTATAATAAACCATACTTTGTTATTACATCCAAAAGCAGCCATAGACCTGGTTTGGATGGAATACTAATAGTGGGAATTTCTCCTAACTCAAATTTCATTATCAGCCCCATTATTGCATTCAATTACATAATTCAATGTACAGGAATAATAACCATTGCTGTAACTATTACAGTTTTCAAAAAACTGTATTTTAAAGAGCAGAGTGCCTTTCCTTCATGACCAATAACTGCAGCCTTCCCACACACTTAGGATTAAATATAGTAGTTATTCCAGGGCAACAAGAATCTTCCTTGGGGGAGCAAAGGATGGGGAAAGAACCATTACTTAAATGCAACCACCATCCTAGGTTTGTTTGATACCTCTTCAGGCCCCAACTGAAGTGCCCTAAGATGAGGATTTTCCCTGTCCCCACCAGGATTAAGTCAACAAGTGAAAGGAGCTTCAGTTCACTCACCAGCTCTGTCTCCACAGTTCATACGCAGTGCTCCTGCTCTGCTCCCATCTTCTTTTCCCCATAACCTAGGGGATTTCCCCCATAACATGGCAGACAATCATGTCATCAGACTGCACACCTTCTGTGGCCCCCCAGTCAGAGTATCTTCTCTCCCTGAGTTCTGTTCCCTATCTTCTGTTCATGACCACTTCACAGACACCCTCCTGGGGTTCCTAGGGATAGAGATGGGGAAAGAGTTCCGTAGTTCCCACACACACACACACACACACACCACATCCAAATAAGGGCTGCAACTGTCTCAGTCTCAAAAGGCCTGCTGTCTTGAGGCAAGGCTTTCATGGCCTACAAAAAGTGACAGCAGATTAATCGGGAGCGACAGGAAAAGACACCGAAGTCCAGTTCAGTAATGCTAACTGAAGAAACAAAGCTCCTATCTAAAAGACTTCAGTGCATTCACCATAAGAGCCAGGCAGGATTTGGGGGTCTGACAGCTGATAGCAGAGCTTTTTTTTTTTTTTAAGGCAGAAAAGAGAGAAGTCCCAACAGAATAGCTGCAAACTTTCTCAGCAGTAGCTGGGGTAGCAGAACATAATCCTTTCAGCCAATGGAGTCATTCCCACCCTCTCTCAAGGGTTCCATTTATCAGCTAGTTTTAGAGTACATTTTAATGAAACTATAATAGAGCAATCATTGTTTTTTCTTTAAGAAGTATTGACTGAAAAACTGTTGAAACAACACGGAATCCTAACATTCAGGCGAAATCCTGGTTAGCACTATATGGATGAGCCTGCTTCCTCCCCTCCTGCTCTCTTCCCCCGCCCCCCTCCAGCATGGGCGCGAGGAAGTCCAGAGCATCTGCTTCTATTGTCAACTTACTGCAGTTTGTCATTTCATCCAAACTGGGACATACTATGGTTCGTTTTAACTATGGTTTATCCAAACAGGCCAAGCTCAGAAATCATGATTTGATCTTGGCTTGTTGAGACATATGATAGTTTAAACTAACCACAGTTTGTCCCAGTTTGGTTGAAACAACAAACTGTGTTTGGTTTAAACTGGAAATGGTGGTTTCTGATCTTCTAGTGGCCATACCAAAAGAATGGGAGGTGTGCATGAGCCTGAGGTTCAGTTAGTGCTACATCTGAACATGGCCATAGTTTCAGCTGCCTTCTCTTTAAAAGTCTGCTTTTCCAAATAGTTCCCTCAGCACAGATTATTTTTAGCTTGAGAATGTAGAACTACTTTGCTAAATGGTAGTCATTATGTATATAAGTTTTCAATCCTATTTTAAGTTAACACTATTAAACAAATATGCAGCTGGTATATGTAGATTTTGGGAAACCATCAACCTTGTTACTTTTTCCATTGTACAAGAAATACCTAGGGAGATCATCTATAGATCTTTTCTAAACCACTCATTGTCGGTCATAGAATTTCAGTTGAAGAATTTGGCTTTTATTGCTTATTATGCATTCACTTCCACTGAAGAAAATTGTATCCCTTTGTGCCATTTTTATGACATTGTATGGAAGCTTAAGATGCTATAAATGCTTAGTACATATTTTAAAGTAATAATTTATACTTTTTCAGCCTAAATCCATCTACGTACCACAGGAGGTGCATTCTTCTGAGGATGATAATCAAGGAACCATAAAAAGATGCCCCGTGCCAGAGAGCCCTGCCAGATCAAGCCCTCAGGTCCCACCTAGGCCACCTCCTCCTCGGCTGCCTCCACAGAAATCTTTTGCTTTAGGTAATGAGTCATACTGATTTTAGAGATTCCTCAAATACTTCTAAGGTAATACACTTTAATTTTGCATTCTTACATGCATGTTCCAGAAGTAACCCTTTGTGAGCCTGTTCTAATGTGGGTAAATAGCAAAACTAGTACTCTGAAAAAGCCTTCCAGTCAGATTTCGGTGGCTTCCTTTCAACCTGTTTAAAGCCCATTAGCATGGGAATAAATATAAAATGCAGTCTGTCAAGACTGAGTTCATATCACTGATAATGTCATGCTGAAGTGTGTTCCAAACGGTCACTGGAGAGAAACAAAACAATTTAGGGCACAATCCTGTGTTGATAGTCTGCAGCCTTGGAACTTGGAGGTTGCCAAGTACCCTAATGCGGGGCGGCTGGAGCATGGAGGCAACCCTTACCTTTGTGCTCCAGCTGCCCTGCATTTTTCACCAGTCCAGCTTTGGAGAAGGAGGCTGGGGCGAGCATAGGAAGTTCTGTAAGGCAGCTTCCCCGGTCTCCTCCCTTCCCTGCCCCCGGAACCACCCCCTTTTCCCCATCTCCATGCTCAGTTTTCCAAGAACAGAGAGGTAGCCAGTATGGTTCTCTCCGCACTGCCTACAGGGGGTGGGAGGGGTTTACTGGCTCCGAGATCGGAGCCCTGTCTCAGAGCCAGTAAACCAAACAATCCTGTGGCTTCCCAGACACAGTCTACTGGGCATAGGATTGCTCCCTTATTTAGTTAGCTAGTTATTGCATTTCTATCCTGCTGAATAGCTGAAGCTCTCTGGGCGGTTCACAGAACTTAAAGCCATAAAATACAGCAATGTAATACATAATATAAAAACCTTTACAAGTTTTAAACAGTATAAAACCAAAGTTAAAACCCGAGTAAAAGCCAGCAGCAAGACAAAGATCTAAAAAACAGAATTGTCAGCGTGGAAAGTGAGCCTATAGAACCCCAGAGCAGTTCTGATTCTGAGGAGGAACAGCAATCCGTGGGAGAGGAGCCCGCTCATCCCTCACAGGCACAGCAGCTGGCAGAGATTCCTCCTGCCAGCTTTCCTGAGATAGATAGTGACCCTGGCAGTGAGAGAGTGTGGGAGGGGGGCTTGCTAGATGCTTGACGCAGATGCAGGGAGTGACGAGCGATGGAGGGCACGGAAAGGAGGCATAGCACCCGTTTGGCACGCAAGCAATGGTTGCGTCCTGTGGACCCAAGGGAAAGAGGGAGGAACTCTCCCTAGCCCATAAGTTCAGGGTCTTCCTGTGGTTCTCCTTCAAACAGGGACCAACTGCCTAACCTGGAGCATAGGCTACTCTGCTGTTCCTTGCTTAGTCGCTGGTGATTAGCATCTAAAAGAGTAATTAAGTTGTAAAAGGATTAAAGCCTTGAAAAGAATCCTTTTGTCTGTGTCTTCAGTTGGCTATTGGAGTAGACTGAAAGAGTCTGCTAGGGCGCTTCTGACAAAAATAACTTTTTTTTTTAATGGAAAGACTAAAAGGCATGGGAAAATAAAAAGGTCTTCACCTTGTGCTGAAAAGATCACAATGTAGGCAACAGGTAAGTGTTTCTAGGAAGGACCTTCCACAACCAGGGTGCTACCAGTAAAAAGGCCCTCTCCTTAGTAGCCACTCACCTCGCCTCATTTGGCAGGGGCACCTGAAGCAGGAGCTATGACAATGATCTTAGGGTCTGGGCAGGTTTACGTGGAAGTCAAATTACTGGTGTCTATGGAATTCTGTCCCTGAAGACTTAAATTCGCTTAGTTTTATAGCCTGCTCTACCTTGAATGCTCAGAGTAGGTCACAAAAGCAACTCCCCCCACAGCAGAACAGAATAAACTTTATCTAGTTAACTGTAATCTCCTCACCATTTCAAACTTCTCCCTCAGCCCCAAAGGAAAACACAAGCAGGTAGGCTTTCCAGTACTTTGGCTGAGTCTGTAATGGGACAGAGTTCCAAAATTGGGGGTCAGCCACCAAGAATGCTCCTTTACACACTTGCTCCCTGAACCTGGAATCATTAAGCAGCTTCCTTCTGTGGATCTTGGAAGTCATGATGGTGCAGATGCATGGAAGTTGCCTCATGTTATGTTGTTTTAATTGCCTTTAAACATTTCTCATGAAGGTAATGGATTGAATTCTGTACAACTAAATGGTGACAGAGAGGGATCTCCCCATCAGGAGCCAAATGAAAATAGACACGCTAATCTCTCTAGGAAAGACAAGAAGGAAATACTGGTAGGTAATTCTACATTTTTGTTACCTCTTTCATTATGTGTGGAGAAACTCAAAACCAGTTCCTCTGCATTTTCACAGCATATTACTTGCTTGTTCCATTTCACCGTATTTCCAGTATCTTGGGTCTACAATATTTTGCACATGTACATTGGATCACCTGCATATGCTAGAATGATCTCAATACAGAAAGGGGTGGGGGCAACATTTCCAGTATGTATTAAGCAAAGCCTTATCACACGTACTTGGGACCCATGTTGCTGTACATATCTGAAAGCTGCATTTCTGTGTCCAGCGCATGAGCCCTTCATAACACAAAGAACAAGAAGGAATGGCTCTGGAGCTCAGAGATCCTCTTCCTCTGTGACCCTGGCTGGCTGGCTGCTCTCAGTCCTGTATTGCTGGCCCAGAAGTTAGCATGCTTTACCAAATAAGCAGGCAGCAGAGTGCTCTCAAGGTATCCAAGAGGGGGTAGCAGATGAGGCCAGAGCTTTTCTAGAAAAAAAAGGGGGTTGTTGATAAAGTCAAAACAAGGAGAGATTGCCAGGTGAATTACCGAAAGCTGACCCACAAGGGGTGGGGGGTGGGGGGAGGTGAGGCAGCGGTGAGCCCAAGGCAGCCACACTGATGCTTCAGCATTTGTGGGGAAAGGAGGAGATCATTTGAAGTTAGAAAGCAAACAGAGGGGCGGGGAGGTTGGGAGTAAGGAAATAGGAGTGTTTACTGAGTCTGCTGAGAAGCATGTCAAAGGGAGGGGGAGCAGAGGTCCTCAGCATCAGGGTAAAATTCAAGAGGAGAGGCAAAACCAGTGTTCCAGAGCCATGGCAAAGCTTTACCAGACAAGGGCATGAAGGGGCAGAAAGCAGGCCCAGACTAGGGCTTCCAGGAGCAGGTTGAGCAGGGTAGTTGCCTTCCTGGCTACTCTACAAAAGCATCCAGGTAAGGGAGGACACCTAACTGGGATTTTTGGGAGGAGAGGGCAAGGTCTGTGGGCAGGGGGTAGAGACCAGCAGGGCTTCTCTCTTGCACAAGAGCACTGCCTGGAGAGCACTCACGGAGGACGCTGAAGTACAATGAACACTAGGTTCCATTGGTCCAAGTCCAGTTAGTATTGAAAAACAAAACGAGGTTCACAACTGAAGCAGGATTTCCAGGTGAACAAAAGGGGAGGATAACTGTTTATGTTCTTCTGAATAGAAAGGTACTTGTCTCTGGATGGCTGTGTGTCACTGTTAGTTACAGGACTGGCCCTACCATTAGACCGAGTGAGGCAGTTGTCTCTGACAGCAGATGCTGGGTGGCAGCAGCAAAGTGTTGGAGGGGAGAGAGCTGTGTGCCACGCAGCCTTCCCCTGTGCCCCGTAAGCTAGCTTGCTCCAGTGGAAGATGCTGTCCCATCCCCAGTATTGAAGTAAGATTCAACTGCCGGTCCAGCTCGCTTTTGTACGTTGCATGGGTCAGGACGCCAGGATGCTGTTTTGTCCATATCAATAGGGGGCAGTGACTGGTCCTGCAAACAAACCCTGTCCCAGCTATTGCAGTTAGCTCTTAACAAGACCTGAGAGACAAGTTGAAAGTGGGGACAACTTGTGCTTGGTGCTCTCTGGTAACAAATGTTGGTTGAAACATGGCTGCAGGAAAAGTGTGTTTTTTATAAGAATAAGATGTTCTGGAATAGGGCAGATGTATAGATTTTTGTAGTTCATTATACCTGTTTGACATAGTTTAGGTTATGATAATCTAATGATAATTTGTGTCTACTACTTCATCTGCAAATTCCTTACCTAAAAGGTCAGTGTAGTATGGCGGCTTAGAACCCGAGCTATGAATCAGGAAGTCCCTAGTTTGAATCTTGCCTCTGTCATCAACTCACTAGGTGGCCTTCATCCAGGGATGGGGAATGTGTGGCCCTCCAGATGTTGTTGGACGGTAACTCCCATCAAGTCTCACCATTGGCTATGCTAGCTAGGACTGATGGAAATTGCAGTCCAAAAACATCTGGAAAGCCACATGTCCCCACCACTGCCTTAGGCAAGCCACTCACTCTCAGCTTCAATCCTGCTCCCCCATGTGTAAAATGGGAGATAATACTGGTTTACCTTACAGGGTTGTTGTAAGGGTTACAACTAAATGATGCTTGTGAAGCACTTTGAAGGCTTGAAAGCACTTCTATATGGAGCATGATTGCTGTAGTACATTCAGGGGTCAACAAAGAATGGTTGGCATTGGTAGCCAGGCCTAAATTTGGGATCATCAGGGCCTTACCCCTCCCCTGGTGCCTGACCTTGTGCTGCACCTCTGCATGAAGTCAGGGACAATCTCCCGCTCCCTTCCCCTGTTCAAGTTCATGGATCATCACCACAAGCCCAGAGCAGCTGTAGAGACCATCCTCACCCCCATTTCCGGCTCCAAATTCAGATCCGGGGATTATTTTGGCTCTGGGTTGCCTAAGCTCCCGGCTTCTTACCCAGCTTGGAGCTAGAGAGGGGGTGGGGATCATCCCCATAGTTGTGCTGCGATTCTGAGCACAGTGAGAACGGTCCCCAGCTCCAAGCGGAAGAGGAAGGCTGGGACTCTTCTCGTCACACTCGCCAGGAGATGATGGGAGCGGAGTTATGGACCCCTGAGTGCATGTATGCCTTTTGCTCCTTCAGTGTGCTAGTTGTTGCAGAAAGCTCATCTTTAGAAGTCACAATTTAACTGTACTGTTTTCTTTCCTAGAAACCAATTAGTAATGGTCTTCCTCCCACGCCAAAAGTGCATGTAAGTATTCAGTTCTGAACAAGGTGAACTATTCACACTAATTAAAATGCTGTCTGAGGACGTTGTTGAATATAACTTCTGTTTAAAGATTAAACACTTGTACTCAGTGTTAGAAATACTGTGCTTGTTAGAACAAATATGTAGTTGAACTGGTTTTTAACCAGTTGTAGAGAAGCAAACATAGGGGGTCAGGGTCGCATTGATGCCTCTCCCACAAATACTTTTGTTTGAAAAACAAAATTTTCAGCACTTCTGCAGCTTTCTGACAAGTCCGATTCACATGTTCTCTGCTGTGCATGCGTAGATTGGGACATCTTATTTGCTTCGGTATTCTGTAAATTGATTGATTGATTGATTACATTAATATCCCGCCATTTTTCCTCTTTAAGAAACCGAAGGCAGCGTACATAATCCTCCTCTCCCTTTTATCCTCACAACAACAAATCTGTGAGAGTCTGACTGGCCCAAAGTCACCCAGTGAGCTTCCATGGCCGAGTGGGGACTAGAACCCGGATCTCCCGGCTCCCAGTCCAACACTCTAGCCACTACACCACACTGGCCAGTGTAGATAAAGACCTGTCAGTGCCAGTTCATAGGTCGTCTGAAGAGTGAGTGCATGCATAGCACACATGGGAGAGAGAAGAGGAGCGTTGCAGTGGTGACTTAGGAATGGACCTGCTGGGCAGAGCCTCGATACTATTACAGTTTTTTGTAATACAGTTTATTCTAATACCTCTTGCCACTGTAGTTCTCTAAAAAATTGATTTGAATTTGCATGCCTATTATAGTTATAATAACTAAGTAAATTTCTTGAACCTTGAAATATATTGTTCAAGCTATTCATGTCAAAATCACTTAAATCCTACCCCTTTAACAATATGTTGTTGTTACTACAACAAGAAGTAAAAAATATGAATCTCCTATATGTACTGCAATATTGTACTGCTATCTCAAATTTGGACTGGCTGCATAGGAAGTCAAAAATCTCATTTGGTAACTTCTAAATTAAAAACCGCTTAGTATGTCTGTTTGAAATGTAACATGTCTTTTATGCTAGAATTCCTTTTTAGAAGGAAATCAGGTCTCCAGTTTGAAGATCCCACCTGGTTTAGCATGCTTTGATTTCTAGAAATGTCAGAGAGCAGGCTGGAGAACTCAGCAAAACTGTCAAATGCAGTTTCAGTTTTCATTCCTTTAGGGACAGCTTGCTCTACTTTCTTCTCCATAGCTTACAATATTGTTTAAAGTTTTGAGATTATAGGAGAAAATTTTGTCCTGAAACCTAATAAAGTGTGTTCTACAAAACTTGCCGTTTCCTTCCATATACTTAGACATATCCCTTACACAGAAGTCTTGAGAAATAAAAATTCCTAATTTACTCCTAATTTACTTAAAGAATAAGAGATAATATGATACAACATGCACACACACACAGTCTCTCTGTCTCTCCTCTGGTATTTGCACATAATGCTTAACCCATGGTATGGGTTGTTGAATTCTGGGTTGTCATGATGTGTGAACAAATAATAGTTTATTAACCACAAACAACCCAAAAAGAGACCCCATGTTGTTGGGTTGTAAACTCTGGCTTGTTTGAACCATGGGTTGCCATTATGTGAAAACCCAGAACTGTGGGTTGTTCATGGGTTGTTTTGCCAGGCTACAGAGGCGTGGGCGAGAGCAGTAAAAAAAATACCAGCCAGTAGAGTATGTAAAGGCATTTGAGATACAGGGGAGGAAGCAGGTGAAAGAGAAAGGATACAACCCATCCAGGGTTTGAGAAAATAATCCAAGGTTTGTTCAGTTGTCTGCCAGACAATCCCTGGGTATGGCAACAAACCATGGGTTAAATAAACAGTGGGTTAGTGTTATGTGTGAACCAGGCCATTGTTGCAGTGTTGTTCTTGCTGCCATTTACCTTCTGCATCTTTGACCTCACTCTGCCTCACTTGCCCATTTAATCTGATAGGCTATGGCAGCCCATGTGATTCTGTGCTGATATGATGATGTTAAGATGCATCAAGTGTCCATAAACAAAATGTGGTTTTCCACAGCTAATTGGATTGTAGGCAAATGAGAACATGGAGTTGGTGAAAAGAAGGAGCAGAAAAATGGCACCAAGGAGCAAGAGAAGCCAGAAGAACAAAAGGAGACCTGATAGCATTGAAACAATGCAGGTGTTTGACAAGGTGAAGGGTATTTCTTCAGCAGTTTGGCTGCATTGAATGTGTTAATTTCGAGGAGAAAGCTGAAGTTAAAAAATGTTCAGTGCACCCATACTGAAGATGAACCCCCTGTTTTAAATGGTGTGGTTTTATTTTTCACAGATGGGTGCTTGCTTTTCAAAGGTTTTCAATGGATGCCCCTTAAAAATTCATTGTGCAACTTCGTGGATAAATCCTGATACAAGAGGTAATAATCTCATGTAAACCTCCCTAATGTTTTTGTAATCATAATTCAATGTGTTCCCTCTGAGCCAAGATGAAAAATGTTTAAGAACCATCTTGTTAGAGTTCTGGTTGCTCCTCAGGTAACCACAGACATCCTTCTCCCAGGCAGTATCCATTGCCCTCTTAACAAGATGGATGCTTTCTCACTTATCTCTTGTGAAGCCATTACCAAGATTCTCTTTTAAGCTCTTACTCAGTCAGAAGTTTTTCTTTTCTGGTGGTTCAGCTTTTAGTACTTGACTTAATAAGTCAATGCAGCCTCTTCTGGGATGATTTACTAAACCAGAATGGATTCCTTGGACAAACTACCATCAAAACGTAATTGCCAGTCTTCTACATAGGAAAAGCTTTCTCCAGGTTGCCTCTATAAATGTTGTGCTTCAGCTCAATAGCACCCTTCCAATTTGGACAGATCGTTCTGAGGCTCTTCATTCTGTTGGGGATTTTACTGTCTTGAATAATCGTCCTTCATGAACTTGCTGCATCACTATCCCATCCTGACTTCAGATAATTTTATGAATGAGGCCTGGCCTTACACATGCAGCAGAACAAAATGGTAGAATCTTGAAGTGTGAGAGTGAACTGTACCATGGACAGCGGGTTGGAGATACCATTTTTCATTTCATTTCATGTATTATATTTCTATGCCTCCCCACAGCCGAAGCTCTCAGTACGGTTCACAAAAATTAAATTTTGAATGCGCTCTTACTTAAAACCTCCCTGCAAGAAGAAAAAAACCTAGCACATCAGGGAGAGAAATTCTTGCCCAGGCTGTGCTCTCTCTCCTATTTTCATTTTCTACTTGCAGTGAGCTTTTTTTATTTTTTTTTAACTTAGGGGAGCATTCCGAAATGTGATACTCCACCTACTGATCAGAAAGTGGTACAGCCCATTCTACTACATTAATACTTCATTGTTCTATATATGTAGACATAGCTAAATTTAATAGCACTAGCTCCAGTGTAAGGCAAACCTTACATCACTGATAGTTTTGTTCATTACTTTCCCAGCTAGCTTCTGAAGAAGACAGAAAATGGTCCTGTCCTCCAGTCCTTATTATATATAAGAGAGTAGCTCTGAATTATGGCTCTCGTTTAAATATTTTCATGGGAAACCTAAGTGACTTGGTACCAGAATACCTTAAGGACTGGCTTCCCTCTCCTGAGCCTGACTGTTGAGATCTTCTTCGGCGGCCTTTCTCCAGGTCTCCAAGCCTTCAGAAGTTAGGCAGGTGGGGTGGGGTCCTTTTCAGTGGTGGTGCAACAGTTTTTCAATTGCGCCTGAGGGAGGTTTCCTTGCCACTGAGACTGATGTCATTCCAGCACCAGCAAATACCTCTTTATTCGTTCAGATCTTTAGCTATTCTATTGGTAAAGCTGGTTCAGATTATCACCTAAATCAGGATCAGTGGCTAATTTTATGTGGCCCCAGGAGTCATCAGAGTCTCCTGTGGCTCTTCCTTCCTTTTCTTGTGCCCTATATTCTTACCCACCCCTGTTGTAGGGAAAGAGAAAAACATATTTTTTAAAGAAAGAAATTTCCGATTTAATATGCACAGAAAAGAGGAAAAGGGGAGGGGGGGCAAACGGGGAAGACTACAGTATGCGGCCCAGAGCAGATTACCCTTGAGGGAATGTAGCCCTTAACAAAAGGAAAAGCTTCCCCTCCCTTTATTTAGATATTACAAATGAATTGCAACAAGCTTAGGACTCATGCAGTCGTCCAACCATTGGCATGGTTGAACAGGTTGAGAGCTTCCACTTTCACTTTATTTTGTACACTTATATCCCACTTTTCTTCCATCACGGAACTTGAGGCAGTATACATGGCATTCCCAGGTGGTCTCCCATCCAGGTACTGATCAGACTCAGACCTGCTTTGCTTTAGCCAGGTGATTGCATGCTGTGCTTTCAGACTATGTTCGGAATAAGCCACAGGGTTAAATCCAACGTCATACTAGTGGAAGGCCACTCACACAACAGGACTTCCTCTCTCTCTCCCCTCCACACTACCCAAAAATCTGCTCCTGAGTTTTTTCCCAGCCCTCTGGAGCAGATTTTGAGGAGGGGAGGAGCTGCATGGGGAAGGGAGAATTGCTCCCCTCCTGGTTTCACTAATGGAACTGTTTCTGTTAGCAAAATGACACCACTGGAGACAACCAGCAGTTATACGTTACATATGAACTCAGGTAAATGTCATTTGTTCTAAACAAAGTTAATTAAATCCGACCAGGATCAAACTGTGGTTTCAGATCATGATCTGTCAATTTGGTTAGAACAAACCACAGTTCCTCAGGTTAGTATGAAACACAAAACTAGTTTGTCCTAAAGGGAAAGCAGAAGATTTCATTCTCCTCTTGCACAAAGTTCCTGGTCAGCTAAACCAGGCCCAAGTGTTTTAACCTGAGTGGTAACCCCAGCTCCATGCTTAACTTGTATATTTAATTGCACTTCATTGTTTTAAATCTGTTAGCTACTCAGAGAGGCGTTTGCCTAATAAAGTGAGACCTTTTAATACATTCATTTCTTTATAGACCAGTACTTGATATTTGGTGCCGAGGAGGGTATTTACACCTTAAACCTTAATGAGCTCCATGAAACTTCAATGGAACAGGTTTGTGTTCAGGTTTTCCTTTTCCTGTGTAGTAGTGTGAAGTGTTAAAATCCAAGGCCTGTTTCACAGTGTAGTCCAACATATTTGATTTCTGTTCTTAAGGATTTGTTTGACTTAATGTTGTATTGTTGTTGTTCAGTCTTTAAGTCGTGTCTGACTCTTCGTGAACCCATGGACCATAGCACGCCAGGCCTCCCTGTCCTCCGCTTTTTCCTGGAGTGTGCTAAAATTCATATTCATTGAATCGGTGATGCTATCTAGCCATCTCATCCTCTGCCGTCCCCTTCTCCTTTTGCCCTCCATCTGAGGCTGAAATTGTCTAAATCCAGATTTTACCTGTTTCTGAGGGTAGAGGCAATGAAAAAAGTATAAACTTGTGACAGCCATGAATCTCAGTGATTAGAAATCCTGCAAATCTGTGAATAATGCTCTTATAAATTCATCTTAGTAAGTCCAAAGGAGATACAAATTTGGATGAATGCAACGTTTTGAGAAAGTGCTTTGAGTGTAGCTGGTAGAAAATAGTGAGAGGCCGTTTCATTTGTAGAGAGTTAGAAGTTGAGATCAAAGCAGCCCACAATAAAAAAGCATCAGAAGTACAGATAAAATGTCATTATATGGATACACCATTAAATTATGGAGGGTGTTCAACCTATTCTGGATGGGGTTCCACTCCCCATGAAGGAGCAGGTTTGAAGCTTGGTGGTTCTCCTGCAGCCATCTTTGTCACTTGAAGCCCAGGTGGTCTCGGTGGTATGGAGTGCCTTCTACCAACTTTGGCTGGTGGCCCAGCTATGCCACTATCTGGACAGAGATAACCTGGTTTCAGTAGTCTATGTTCTGGTATCCTCCAAGTTAGATTACTACAATGCACTCTATATAGGGCTGCCTTTGAAGATGGTTCAGAAGCTCCAGCTTGTACAAAATGTAGTGGCCAGATTGACAATGGAGACCAGAAGGTCCAAACATAAAGCATCAATTCTGGCCCACTTGTACTGGCTGCCTGTACATTTCTGAGCCAGATTCAGGGTACTGGTTTTGACGTATAAAGCCTTACACAGTTTGGGACCGCAGTAGCTGATGGAGCACCTCTCCTGGCATGAACCTGCCCATATACTACACTCATCATCTGAGGCCACCCTCTGAGTGCCTCCTCCAATGGAGACTTGGAAAGTGGCAACAAGGGAGAGGACCTTCGCAGTGGTGGGCCCCCAATTGTGGAATGATCTCCCCAGTGAGGCCTTCCTGGCGCCAACATTGTCATCCTTTCGGCACCAAGTTAAGACCTTCCTCTACCATCAGACATTTTGCAACATAGGATAGGTGTTTAATCAGGACCTGGGATTTCTTATTGCTGGTTGTTAAAATGGTTTATATGTGTGTATGCATGTGTGTGTTTTTAATTCTTTAATTTTTTTTTAATTTTTAAGGTTTTTAATGTTTGTAAACAGACCAGAGAGCTTTAGCTATTGGGTAGTATAGAAATGTAATAAATGAAGTGAAATGAAAATATCAACCTAATATCAAAGCACAGTAATGCATCAAATAGTGCAAAAACAATACACAATTTAATAAACAATATAGTTCAGTAATATAATAATTCAAGTATAATTTCAGAAAAATCTATACTTTATTTCCATTTAAAGAAGCCTAAGCACAATAAACGAGCAGCATAAAAATATCAGTAACCTAAGTGCAGTACTCCAAAATGTAAAGTGCGACTCAGTGTAAGATTGAGATATTCAGAGAGCTCACCCCAAGTAGGGCATACCAAAATCCAACCCAGCTCCCAGGACCACTCCATAAACCACACAGAGTGTCTGCTCTTATCAGAGACCTCCTTAGCTCTCACTTGGGCGACATAACCATTCTCAGCCTCTCTCATAGAAGATAATACAGTCAGTATTCTTGCAGTTAAGAATCGGTGCCATTACTTCACCCTAGAGCAGCAACTCAAAAACAGGAAGCCCCTTTGGGGTTGCCACTTCAGGGGTGATCTGTGGGGAGCAATCCTATGAGAATACCAAGCCCCTGAAAATGGCTGCTGAGCACTAGCCTAGTACAAGTTGACATAGCCCCTCTGGGATGGGCCTTCCTCACCCGGTCCTGGTGGACAAGACCCTTCTGGGCTCTGCTTGACTTGTGCTGCTGCAAGGAGGAGCAAAGAAAAGGTAGTCTTTTCACACCCTCGCTCTCTCCCTCATTCAAAAGATAAATAATACTAGCCATGTGGTTATCTTACAAGCCTTCTAGGCCAGCCTTTTCGCAACCTGGTTCCCTCCAGGGTATTGCACTATAACTCCCACCATCCCCAGCTACACTTGATGGGACTTCTAGTCCAACGCATCTGGAGGGCACCTGGCTGGGGAAGGCTGTTACAGGCTGTTAAATGAGAAGGCATGCTCAACAATAATTATTTTTCAGTTTGTATTTTATTTAAGCTTGTATTGTATTTATTTTTACAAGTGCACTGCCCTGGGAACCTTGTACTTAAAGGTGGCTTATAAATTTACAAATAACAAATTACATAGGTGTATCAGATAACTAGGGCACTACATCAAATAACAATTTCTTATTCATCATCTCATCTCATTAGAAATGACTTTCCTGACATTTTCTCTTATCAGCTATTTCCTCGACGATGCACGTGGCTGTATGTAATGAACAATTGTTTATTATCAATATCTGGTAAGACCTTCTTTTGAATAATTTGGCATGTAGATGTCTGTGCTTGTAAATGTCATTGTTTAACTTTTTAAAGTATATTTGCCATTTTATTTACAGGTAAAGCTTCTCAGCTTTATTCCCATAATTTGCCAGGATTGTTTGATTATGCACGGCAAATGCAAAAGTTACCTGTTTCTATACCAGCACACAAACTTCCTGACAGAATACTTCCTAGGTAAATATATGTTTGTTTTAGATTCCCATCTTACTTTCCTTTTTACTGGAGTCACAAATGCGGCTCAAAAATGCTAATAAATGACAATTCTTTCTTTTTAAGTAAGTGTTTATGAAATTTAAATCATAAAGGGACCTGTGAGGAGACAGGAAAAGAAGTTGAAAAAACCTAGAAATGTAAAAATACCTAATACAATTTTTAAAAATTGGGTTGTATCCAATTGGTGTCCCTCTGTTAATGGAAGGTTGTGTGATCCAGCAGAGATGCCCACTGGAGGAAGGGAGGGAGAAGGGATTTTTGGCAATCCCCCTGTAGCCCCCTACACCATCACTACCACACCCCCAATCTGCTCCAGAAAGTTGGGGGGGCCATTTAGAACATTGTGGGAGGTGGTGTGGGTGGCTGCAGGGGGGAGAGGAAATCACTGAAAAATTGCCTCCCCCTCTTCCTCCAGTGGGAACCTCCACTGGATCAAAGAGCTGCTGGTAGAGAGACACCAGTTGGATACAATCCATTAAAATGCAAAATACTGGCTTGGATCCACAGAAGTGCCAGCAGAAGCAGGATGGCAGAAGTTGACTTTCCTGTCCACTTGAGACCTCCTGAATGGGGTGGACTGTAGCACAGGGAGAAGGGGGGATCCTTGAAAATCAGGCAGGGGCACCTGACGTCAGCAGGAGCATTTCACTACATGGTAGCCAGAACCTGAAGAGGAATGCCCCAGGAGACTATCCACAGGGGCTGTTCACACAACATGCTAACCCACACTCAGTGGTTGAGTCTGGACTGTTCGTTGAATCATGGTTTATGTTCTCTGAATGCTGCCAGGGTGGCTTGTTAATCATGCAGTGTGGCTGATTTTTCTCGAGCAAGCCACCTTGAGTACCCATGGTTTGTTGTTGGGTTGTTCAGGGTGGTTAACAAGCCACCCTGTGGAAAACGTACTACATTCAGACCACACACGAACCCACAGTTGAGCAAACTACCCATGGTCCAAAACAAACTGAATGTGGGTCAGCATGTTGTGTGGACAGCCCCCATGTAGGTGTTTTTTTTAATATTCAAGACTTCTCAGGTATTCAGAAACATACCGTATTTTCCGGCGTATAAGATGACTTTTTAACCCAGGAAAATCTTCTCAAAAGTCGGGGGTCGTCTTATACGCCAGGGGTCGTCTTATAGGGCGGGTGCTGAAACTTCCGAGCCGGACTGGAGAATCTGTGGTCGCCGCATATGGTGGGGGGAGCTCAAAAACGGCCACGGCCGCATCCCCGCCGTATGTGGCGACCGTATGAAAGCAGCAAGGGCGGCGCTGTACAAGTATGGTAGAAGAAAATCCACTCACCAGGATTCGTGGAAAGAAGTGACTTAACGCGGTCCCGATGACGAGGTGAGGGGGCGCCTCACCGGAAAGGTGTAAGTGAAGGGCGGAGCAAGCTGCAGGCGTCCGGGACGCCCGGGGTATGGAAAAAAGAGGCATGTTTGCACTACCTCTCTGATAGTCTTGGAGACAGGGAGGGCTGGGCAGGCAGGGAGAGCTGACCAATCCAAGCAGGCTTTGTATACAACAACCAGCCAATCGCCAGTAAGGTACATCGCTTGCCATGATATTTTAACTGGAAAAGTTGGGGGTCGTCTTATACGCCGGAAAATACGGTACTAACCTTCAAAAAAAAAAACACAGGCAAAAATCCTGGAAAAAAACCTTTGAATGAGGGCTGCTTATGTGCAATGTGATATGAAAGGAAGAGAACAATAGAAGAAAAAACACCAAAAAGAACATTTCTTTTTCAAAACGTTCCCCGAAAGATTTCTGATAAAATCCCTTCAGGAAAGGCACAAAATAATAAATTTATTTGGAACTGAAAGAGAGCTACCATGAACAGTAAAACAGCATGCGATGTGTGGAGGAAAAGAAGTTTAGGGATCCCAAATTTAATATGGTATTATTGGGCTAACAGGCTGTTATGGGTAATACTGAAGTTTAAATAGCAACGAAGTTAATATTTTTTCCCTGCAGAAGCAACTGGCACCAAAACAGATTAAAAATGTTTACTCTGGTATCAAAAGGTAAAATAAAGTTGTATTCCAAAGCTGAGAACTTTACCATTCATGTTTAGAGATAAGGGATACATGTAAGTAAAAATTAGTGTTTAAAGTTTCTACATTAGCATAATTAATAAAAGATGAGGATTTTAGTTTGGATGGTCATTTAGGCTGTGTTCCATGGAAAGAAAAAGAAATGGATAAATATCAAAGTATAGTAAAAATGCAGTGATGCTAACATATGGAGAATTAATTTATATTATGAAAATAAGATCTGTTTAATACCTGTTTGATGAGACAAATATAATATTAGTTGTGTGAAAACAGAATTTGAGAAATTAGTACAGCAAAGAGAATGTAAGTTAATATCAAAATTATGTAGGATTCTTAATACCTACTTGTTCCAAATAAATGAAGTTAAATGGGGTGTTGTTGTTCAGTCGTTCAGTTGTGCCCGACTCTTCGTGACCCCATGGACCATAGCACACCAGGCCTTCCTGTCCTGCACTCTCTCCCGGAGTGTGCTCAAGTCCATATTCATTGCTTCGGTGATGCTATCTAGCCATCTCATCCTCTGCCGTCCCCTTCTCCTTTTGCCTTCAGTCTTTCCCAGCATCAGGGTCTTTTCCAGGGAGTTTTCTCTTCACATTAGATGGCCAAAATTTATTTATTTATTTATTTATTTATTTATTTATTTATTTATTTATTAAATTTATTAATCGCCCATCTGACTGGTCACCCAGCCACTCTGGGCGATGTACAACCCACCATAAACAATTTAAAACAATAAAATTTTACCATAAATTTTTTTTTAAAAAAAATACCCTAACCCACCCCAAATGCCTGCCTGAACAACCACGTTTTTAATGCACGACGGAAGCTCATTAAAGAGGGGGCATGACGGAGTTCCCTAGGGAGGGAGTTCCACAGAGTGGGGGCCACCACAGAGAAGGCCCTCTCCCTCGTCCCCACCAGTCTAGCTGTCCTGGCTGATGGGACAGAGAGAAGGCCATCCGAGGCTGATCTTGTTAAGCGGCCTGTCTGGTGTTGCTGGAGGCGCTCCTTAAGATAGGCTGGGCCGGAACCATATAGGGTTTTAAAGGTCAAAACCAACACCTTGAATTTGGCCCGGAAAACAACTGGTAACCAGTGCAACTCCTTCAGCACTGGAGTGATGTGATCTCGCCGGCGGCTGCCTTTAATCAGGCGAGCCGCCGCGTTCTGTACCAGCTGCAGTTTCCGAACCGTCTTCAAGGGTAACCCCACATAGAGCGCATTACAGTAGTCTAAATGAGAGGAGACCAGGGCATGTACTACCGATGGGAGCAGATGGTCGGGAAGGTAGGGGCGCAGCCGCCGTATCAGATGGAGTTGATACAGCGCTGTCCGGCTCACAGCTGACACCTGAGCCTCCATGGACAGCTGGGAGTCCAAAATGACCCCCAGGCTGCGGACCTGGTCTTTCAAGGGTAGCTGTACCCCATTCAACACCAGGTCAACATCCCCCAGCTTCCTCTTGTCTCCCACCAAAAGTACCTCGGTCTTGTCAGGGTTGAGCTTCAGCTTATTCCTCCCCATCCAGCCACTCACCGTCTCCAGACATTTGGACAGGGATTCTATGGCCAACCTTGGTGAAGATTTGAATGAGAGGTAGAGCTGAGTGTCATCCGCATATTGATGACACTGCACCCCAAACCTCCTGATGATAGCCCCCAGTGGCTTCACATAGATGTTAAATAGCATCGGGGAGAGGATGGAACCCTGTGGCACCCCACAAGTAAGTGGCCACGGGTCCGAAACCTCCTCTCCCAGTGCTACCCTCTGGTACCTGCCAGAGAGGAAGGACTGGAACCACCGCAATACAGTGTTTCCAATGCCCAACCCCTCCAGGCGGTCCATGAGGATACCATGGTCAACGGTATCAAAAGCCGCTGAGAGGTCGAGGAGAACATATTTGAGCTTCAGTATCTGTCCTTCCAATGAGCACTCGGGGTTGATTTCCTTTAGGATGGACTGATTTGACCTCCTTGCAGTCCAGGGGACTCGTAAGAGTCTTCTCCAGCACCACAGTTCGAAAGCATCGATTCTTCGGCGCTCAGCCTTCCTTATAGCCCAGCTCTCACAGCCATACGTTGCTACTGGGAAAACCATAGCTTTGATTATACGAACCTTTGTCGGCAAGGTGATGTCTCTGCTTCTTACTATGCTGTCTAGGTTGGCCATAGCTTTCCTCCCAAGGAGCAAGCGTCTTTTAATTTCATGGCTACAGTCACCGTCTGCGGTGATCTTGGAGCGCAAGAAAATAAAATCTGTCACTGCTTCCATTTCTTCCCCTTCTATATGCCAGGAAGTGATGGGGCCAGATGCCATGATCTTCGTTTTTTTAATGTTGAGTTTCAAACCAGCTTTTGCACTGTCCACTTTCACCCTCAACAAGAGGCTCTTGAGATCCTCTTCACTTTCTGCCATTAGGGTGGTATCGTCTGCGTATCTGAGGTTGTTGATAATTCTCCCGGCAATCTTAATTCCGACCTGTCCATCCAACAGGATCATCCAACCCGGCGTTTCTCATGATGTACTCTGCATATAAATTAAATAAGCAGGGCGACAATATACCGCCTTGTCGTACTGCTTTCCCAATTTTGAACCAATCGGTTGTTCCATGTCCGGTTCTTACTGTTGCTTCTTGACCCTCGTACAGGTTTCTCAGGAGACTGGTAAGGTGGTCTGGTACTCCCATCTCTTTAAGAATTTGCCACCGCTTGTTGTGATCCACACAATCAAAGGCTTTAGCATAGTCAATGAAGCAGAAATAGACGCTTTTCTGGAATTCTCTTGCTTTCTCCATGATCCAGCAAATGTTGGCGATTTGATCTCTAGTTCCTCTGCCTCTTCGAAACCCAGCTTTGACTTCCGGTAGTTCTCGGTTCACATGCTGCTGAAGCCTAGCTTGTAGGATTTTGAGCATCACCTTGCTGGCACGTGAAATGAGCGCAATTGTACGGTAGTTTGAACACTCCTTGGCATTGCCCTTCTTTGGAACTGGAGTGTAAACTGACCTTTTCCAGTCTTGTGGCCACTGTTGAGTGTTCCAAATGTGTTGGCATATTGAGTGCAGCACTTTAACAGCATCATCTTTTAGGATCTTAAATAGCTCAGCGGGAATACTGTCATCTCTGCTAGCTTTGTTGTTAGTAATGCTTCCTAAGGCCCACTTGACTTCACTCTCGAGGATGTCCGGCTCAAGGTCAGTGACCGCACTATCATGGCTATCAGGGACATTCAGATCTTTCCTGTATAGTTCTTCTGTGTATTCTTTCCACCTCTTCTTAATCTCAACTGCTTCTGTTAGGTCCCTGCCTTCTTTGTCCTTTATCATGCCCGTCTTTGCACAAAACTAGGGATGGGGGAGAATTTCTCCCCGAAACTTCAGGGGGCCGAGTGCCAACGTGTTTGGCCCCCCGAAGTAGTTTTGGGGAGAAATTCTCCGAACCCCCCTCGGGACGGGACTTACCTTTCCCGAATGTCCCTCCCGGCGGCGGGTCCCGGCGGCGGTTCGTCAGGTCTTTGACAGGGGCATAGGCGGCAGCCGGTCTTTCGACAGGCTGCCGCCGCCGCCGCCATTCCAATAAAAGTTAAAAAAAAAAACGCCCCCGTGATAGGCTACGTGACGATTAACATAGCCTATCACGGCTAGATTTGCAGATCTAGCCGTGATAGGCTACGTTAATCGTCACGTAGCCTATCACGGGGGCGTTTTTTTTTTTTAACTTTTTATTTCGCGGCCAGGCGAGGCGCCTCCTCCCCGGCCTGAATTTCGGCCAGGCGAGGCGGGAAGCCTCCCCCCCGGCCTGAATTTCAGCCAGGCGAGGCGGGAAGCCTCTCCCCCCGGCCTGAACTTCGGGGGGAGCAGCGAAGCGCCTCCCCCCCACCGCGAAGCAAGCTGCGAGACCAGGTAAGTGGCTTTCGTGCACCTTTACACAAAACGTTCCCTTGAGATCTCTGATTTTCTTGAGGAGATCTCTAGTCTTTCCCATTCTATTCTTTTCCTCGATTTCTTTGCGTTGTTCATTTAAGAAGGCCTTCTTGTTTCTCCTTGCTATTCTCTGGAACTCTGCATTCAGTTGGATATATCTTCCCTTTCTCCCTTGCTTTTCGCTTCCCTTCTTTTCTCAGCTACTTGTAAAGCCTCATCAGACAGCCACTTTGCTTTCTTGCATTTCTTTTTCTTTGGGAAAATGGGGTAGATACATAAAAATTACAATTCTTGAAGAGCAAACATTTTTATTTACAAAACTATTTTGCTTTTCTGTTGCCACTAATTGTCTAGAGAATTGCTGTGTTATTTTTAAATGATTCAAAAAATGCTAATAAAGTAGAAAAAAGAAAAATAGAAAAAAGACTATGATTATCAAAGGTTATGGGGGAGGGATTGGCCTCTTCCCTCCCTCACTTTCAACAAGGAAAAAAAAGTCTCTGCAAGGCAGCACAAGGAAGAGAGGGAATCTTATGGCATGGTGAGGGTATTAAATCCTCTCCACATGCTATCCCACTCAAATTGATGTTTGGCTGTGGACCCTCCTGCACCCCTTAGATTTGGGGCTGGCAATACAGCATTTTGGAGGGCAGGTTTAACCCATTCAACCCTGAATGCCATATCTTTCAGATCATGATCCCCCTCCCCCTCGTCCCATCTCACTAACACTCCCCTCCGCCCAGCAATTGATTTGGAGCAGAAGGGAGGCTGGGCTCCACCACAGGACCCCAACTTGAGGTTAATTTGTACTTTTCTTTATATATTCTAGGAAGTTTGCAGTTTCTGCAAAAATCCCAGACACCAAATGGTGTCAGAAGTGTTGTGTGGGTAAGTAAAGATACTGTCCAATAATCTCACTGCATAAATCTCTTCTGGTAATTTGTGCCCGCATGTCATGGTACCAAAATGGTTGGCTTGGAATGTCATATTTGTAACCTTCGGACCTATTCCCATTATTTATTGGTATTTATCAGATGACTACTTACTTTGGATAGCGATATGTTTTAGGAATATATGTTTAATCTTTTAACTGTCTGGGTTCTGGTCTATGTGGATTCTAAGTTCAGCATATCTCACCCCATGTGCTAGCTTGAAAGTGCACAATCAGGGATATAAAGAGGAAAGTCCTACAGCTCTCTGCAAATCAGTAGGTGGTGGCAGCTGGTTATTTTGGGGAGTACTAGGGAAAGTCTGGACCTAGTGACCTCTAGGGGGCAGGGCTTATAGAGGATCCCTAGGTATGTCAGTCCTCTTGCAATTTTCCCTGGATTCCACATGTTGCCATCAGCACACATTAATACATCAAGGCTAGGTGGAAAGAAAGAGAAAGTGTGGGAGTATCAGGCTTTGATACTAGTTTTCCTCTCTGTGCAGGTAATCTCCTTAACTCCCAAGAGCTATAAAACAGCATTCCCTCCAGATATGTTGGACTGCAATTCCCATTGTTCCCAGCCAACATGGCCAACAAATCTGGAGGGCACCAGGGTTGGAAGGCTGATATAAAGTCATTCGTATCAGCCTTTTGAGTTCTCTACGTGAACATGTTCCCTTTGTCTCGTCACAGAGCACATATAGCCAAAAGCCTACAACAGTAAAATTTGTGGCAGGTTTAAAAGCCACCATCAGAGTAAGCTAGCACCTCATCACAATTCTGGCTTCGAACAAATTCGTTTCTAAGCGAGGCCAGCACAATCTATAGCCTATGGACCAAACTTGAAAATTTCAAGTTCTAAAAGACGTAAGAGATAGATGAGGCAAACAAGCACTTGCTTAATCAGTCTGAAGTTGTTTAAGAATAAGGGCTTCATTATTAATTAGTAACAGTGTTGTAATATATCAGTATTAACTTATATAGCATTGTTATTCAATGCCATCTACATGGTGCTTCACAAAGAACGATAAGGTGAGTCCCTACTCATGGGGCTTACAACCTAAAAATAAACACAAGGGAAAAAGGAAGAGGAGGGCAATGGAGATGGAGATAAGCAGAAAAAGAATATGTGATGCTTGCATGTACTCTGGCTTAGTTACAATAAGCTATTTCGGACTTGGGTAGGGCAGATACCTGCAGCCCTCCAGCTGTCGTTGGACTACAGCTCCAGTCACCCCTGACCCTTGGTCATTCTGGCTGGGTCTAAAAGGAGCTGGAGCCCAGCAACACCTGAAAGGCCAGAGGTTCCCCATCCCCTGATCGAGGAGGCCAATCCAAAGGCTTCGTGGAAACGGTGAGTTTTGAGGACCGGTTGAGAGGGAGGGAAGGAGGGAGGTGGTCTCATGGAGGCATTCTGAGAGGCAGTTCCAGCAAGGGAGAAAGGATAGCATCATTTCAGGGAGCAGGAGTCATTCAGGTAGCTGAGGGTGGTGAAGCTGGGCAAGGGATAATGCGGGAGGCGAGGCAATGGAGGATTTTGAAGCCCAAAAGCTTGTGCAGGATCTGAGAGCAGATAATAATGTTCAGAAATGTCGAAGAAATTGCCAAGTAACACAGTGGGACTTCTGAAATTATTGACAGTGTCTGACCTGTATTTCCAGTAAAGTTTCCCTTCTTCCTGGATGGTATTATGAAATGTAATCTTACCATTGTGCATATAGCCCTGTGCACACGTGGCTCTGACATTTTAGAGCCTACGTGGGCTGGAGATTGGGATTGTGCCATCACACCTGACTTTCATACATTGGGTATTGCATTGAAATAAGGGATCTGTGCAGGTAGGCCTAATTTGTCTGTAACCCTCTCAGAAGCAGAGCAGGTGGGGGAAGAATTGTTTGTTCAGAGGCCCGTATTCAGAAGTGATGCTCAAGGCGAGGATATTAAACATGCTGGCACAATCTTGATGCTCCACCATGCATAGGATCTACTACACAGTTACAGTGATGGAGGTTGTGCATGTAAGATACTGACTATTGTACAACTAGTGTTTTAATTCCAATGCCTGGAGAAATACAGTCCCCCAGTAAACTGCGGTTTATTTTCTGTATTTGCTAGCAGTAGTTTAAACCTATTCCCAGATGAGACAAAATATCCCACAACAACTGTTCTGGCCTGCAAAAACTTGAAACGGACCTTGAGCCAGTGGTAACCATGGCCTGAAGCTTGTCATCTTACTGAGATACATTTTCTCCCTTTATGCTAAATTCTGGATTTAATCCACAAAAAGTCCTGTGCTAGTGTCACCGCCATATACAGGCAGCGGAGTCCTAGCAAACATGGAAGACAGATACCCATTCCCTGCCAGGCGATTTTGCAAAAACAGGATCTGCATGCCAGGAATGAGGAAGTGCTTGTGAAAGTTCCAGGGCTATCTCATCTTATTCCCGTATTTGTTATGGCTTTGGGGGCTTTGCTGGTGCACCGCTTGAAGAGAAACACATCGGTGCAGAATCATAGGTCTTTTGTGGGTCAGGCCATAAAACATATTTACGTTTTGTATGTGCTTTACTCTAAGATGCTTTATAATGTTTCTTTTGTAGTGAGGAATCCTTACTCAGGACACAAATACCTTTGTGGGGCACTACAGTCTAGTATTGTTCTATTAGAGTGGGTTGAACCAATGCAGAAATTTATGTTAATCAAGGTAAGTTCTCTTTCAAAAGTTTCCCTAATCCAAGAATTACTCACAGCAGAATTTTTAGCTACCAAACTGAAGGTTTAATAAGATCTGTTTGTTGTTTTTGTTGTTGTTGTTGTTTTTCCATCTCTCTTAAAAAGAACAACCTTAGGGCAGTAAGTTAAATCTATGAAATCTTCCCATTGAACAATCAATGACTACAGTCTAAAGCAAAACACAGTCTAAGAGCAGAGTATCAACCTACCCTCAGATGCCTGCCAGAACAGATGGGCTCTACATGCCTTTCTAAAAATCAAAAAGGAGCATGCTCTCAGGCAACTTATGCCAACTTCTCAGGGCCACAGCAAAAAAGGTCCTGCAACTGTACTAGCCACCCTTCATGTGGAAATGAAGCAGGATCTGTTCCACTGATTTTAAGAGGAAGAGGGACTCCTGCATGTTAGTTTGTGTTTTGAAAGACATTTTAAGCTGCAATCCTATACCCCATCAGTTGGCCTCAGACAGGCTGTTGGATGTTGCAGAAGTGCTGCTCCATGAGCAGGGCAGTAGTTATGCCCTGGAGGAACCCCTAGTATGCCAGCATAGATGAATATTCAGCAACAGGAGAGAAAATGGGTGTTGCAAGGTCAGATCAGAGGAGTCCTGCAATCCAAAGCTCCTTCATTCCCTTGACACCCCGCCAACAACGGCAACAAACTACACCAGCCCTGGAGCTGGCATAGTGATTTTTCTCTCCCAATGGTGTCAGTGGAAGGGGATTTTCTTTTCTTTTTAAAAATGGAAGAGTGGAGAGGAAATCTTCCCTCCCACCTTTTGCTGTGGGTGGCACAAGCTGGTAGGGCTCTGGAAGCAGCAGCTCCTCTGCCATGGATTCACACCTCACCCCCAGATTGCTCTGTCCATGTAGTTCCTGATGTGAATTCAAGTGGCTATGGTCATGGTAGATCAAGATTCCTGCTAGTGCAGCAGGTAGCCAGTAATTGGGGGTCTTTAGTGTTTAAAGACCTTCCACCCAGTGATCTCACTGGTTCTGTGCTGAGGAGAACTACAGGAAATGCTTTTGGATGGTGGTGTTTCTGAACTAACAGCAATGGCAAAATCTACATGCAAACCTATTTTATTCTAGGATTCTGTTTTTTATTCTGTTGTTAAAATAATAATGTTTAATGGTATTATTCAAACACTGCCATAACTTCTTTCAAGCTAACACTTTTTTTAATTTAGCACATAGACTTTCCTGTACCTTGTCCACTGAGATTGTTTGAAATGCTGGTAGTACCTGAACAGGAATTCCCTTTAGTTTGTGTTGGTGTAACTAAAGGGAGAGACTTCAATCAGGTGGTGAAGTTTGAAACTGTCAACCCAAATTCTACCTCTTCGTGGTTTACAGAAACAGGTTTGTGAATTACATTGATCAGTTTTCCTAATACAGTTATCCAACTTAGTTAGAGCATCATCTATAACAGCAGTGGGCAACTTGTGGCCCTCCAGATCTTTTGGCCTGCAACTCCCATTAGCCCTAGCCAGCATAGCCAATGGAGAGGGATGATGGGACTTCTGGCCCTCCAGATGTTTTGGCCTACAAATTGCCCACCCCTGACCTATAACAACAGATCTGACTATTTTTTAGTAGATTCCATTTTGATGGATTCTAGAGTGCAGTTTTCTGGTTTGCTTTTTTAGTCTAAACACTTTCAGATTCAGGATGCATAATGCTCTCATTCGTGGGTGGCTTATATAAAGGCTTCTATGCTTCTTTATGCTTCTCTTGGTGTAGCATTGGTTCTGTTAGGTTTTCAAATTAGACATATTTTGGAGCTCCTGTGTCCTGTTTAGCTTGGCCCTTAGAGTTGATTCATACCAGTAAATGGATTGCTCAGTGTCATGCCACTTGACAAGTTCTATGAAAGCCCTGGGGTGGTTCCTCTGTGGTGACCTTCACACTTCCAAGTTGCATCATTCGATTTCTCACAGCGAAGGACCAAACAAGATGCAACATCAGGAAATTCGTAATCACGTATCCCGCTGTTTTCTCAAAATGGTAAATGCAGCCACAGTGAGCAGTGCAGGGGAATGGTTCCAATTGGGGCCATGACACTGGGGGAGAGTTCATTTAACCATCTTCCCAATCTGAAACCCCCCACCCACCCCCGCAGCATTGCTGTTTGCCCTTTAGGGAAGATTTACAGGGAGCTTTAACAATTTATTCATTTATTTAATGGAATGTATGCCTCCACTATAAAGTGGTTTACAAGTCAAATGTTAAAATACATCATAATAAATACAAAACATATCAGATAAAACTTTGAAAACAAAAAACTTAAAACACAGTAGTTAACAAACTAGGCACCCCAATCAATCAGGGAATGCCTGGGTAAAGAGATGGGTGTTTAACAGACACCTATAGCACATTACAGGTGGCACCTCCCAAATACCAGGGGGGAGGGCATTCCAGAAAGTGGGTGCCATCATGGAGAAAGCCTGCTTCTGGGTTGCCACCAGATGGCAATCTTCCGGTCAGAGTACAACCAGCAAGGCCGCCTCCAATGATCTTAGCAATTGCACAGGTCTATAGTGGGAAGGCAGTCTACCATGTAACCTGGTCCTAAGTTGTTCAGGGCTTTATAGACGAGAAGCAAGACTTTGAATTTGGCTTGGTGGCTAATGGGCAGTTAGTGCGGTTGCTTCAACACCAGTGTAATTTGTGCAGAGGCAGGCCCCCCAATCAATATCCTGGCCACTGCATTCTGCATCAGACCAAGCACAAAGGCAGCTCCATAGAAAGAGGATTACAGTAATCTAAACATGGTGTTACCAATGCATAGACTACAGTAGCCAGACTATCTCTGTCCAGGAAAGGGAGTAGTTGACATTTGACCAAGTGAAGCTGGTAAAAAGCGCTCTTTGCCACAAAAGTCACTTGGGCTTCTAATGATACTGATGTATCCAGGAGTATCCCCAAAGTACATACCTATTCTTTCTGAGGGAGTGCAGTCCTTTTTAGAACAGGCAAATTTCCGAATTCTCATACCTGGGAACTGCCCACCCACAGAGGCCCTCAGTCAACCCATTACTATGTCCAAGTGCAGGTTCAGAGAGGGATGTATGAGAATTTTATTTCAGTGCCCCATTCGCAACCTTGAATGCAAATGGGAGTGCATGTTCTCCAAAACTGTTAGCAAATTCCTGAACTTGCATTTGCAAAATGCACACTTTAAAACATGCACAAGTTAAATTGTGCAAAGTGAGCATTTTTAAAAAATGCACGCTTTTCAATATTTGCATTTTCATACTTTAATGGGGGGAGAGAAAGTGCATACTTCAAAAAATGCAATTTAAAATGCACATTTTTAAGTTGTGCATTTTTACACTTTAGTGAATGGGGGGGAAGTGCACACTTTTCCTGTTCGAACAAACCCAAAAAACATCACCAATGAGAACAGGGGAAAGCTGAACCGAGCTTTGAAATAAAGTTCAGACTATTTCAGCAATCTCAAGCATCCCTGGTTCTCCTATTCCTAGTTCAAAATGTATATGGCCTCTCTTGATTCAGACATCACAGAGAAATAGTGCGGGGTTTTTACTGATGACACTGCCCCAAACTGCTCCTAAAGGGATTTATTCACATAGCACCAAACCAATTAGTATCATATGTGCATGGGTTCTAAAAGAAGAAAAATTACCCTGCAAGTTTAATTTCTTATACAGTTAGAATAGTTAATTATTTGAATTACAGAGCATATACCTTGAGTTAATATTTACACATGAATGTAAACTAATCTTGTTTTTGTTGTTGTAGATACTACACAGACAAATGTTGTTCATGTAACACAATTGGAGAGAGATACCATTTTAGTCTGCTTGGATTGTAAGTGACGTGTGATCTAGATATACATATTCAAAATGATTTAAGAAAAACTGCTGAATGATATGTGATGTTTGTTTTTCAGGCTGTATAAAAATAGTAAATTTGCAAGGCAGATTAAAATCTAGCCGAAAACTGTCTTCAGAACTCACGTTTGATTTCCAGATTGAATCAATAGGTAAGTAAGAGTTAGCCTTTATACTTCATCAAGTATCTCCTCTAGTATATCACTGTATTATGTAATATATAAATGAAAATGTGGGGTGGGAAGATGCACAGCGTTCGGTCTTCTGTCTTTTATGAGACACCGTTCCTTTTAGATATTTCTGAAGACAGGTGTAATTTAAAAAGCCAGTTAGGACAAAACATACATTCTCTCTTTTAAAAGGTGCTGGATGCATACCACTTTAAAAACAAACAAGAAGATCAAGGGCAAAATAAAAATGTTTGACTAAAACACTGTTTGCAAAAGATATTATTGGATAAAATCCCAGTTTATAAAATTCAAACCTTTAATATCCCTGGAAATAGGAATAACATGTACAAAGGTATAATATATAGAGATGGTATCTGGGGTTTGTAATGAGTTCCAGTGTTAATTCCTGTGGGTTCTCGTATGTTACTCATGTATTTCTTCTCTTCCAACTCTAATTTCCTGGATTTATGGATTTTTGAAAAATGATTAGTTAATACCTTATCTTTGTTGTTGTATCAACATAAAGTAGCTAGTGTAGTGTTAAATGTGAGTTTTTGCCATTTATCATTTAGATTCCCCCTATGTCTTGGACATGTAGGATTGTATCCAGAGTTACATGTGTGTCCCTGCCCCCTCCTCTCCATGGCAGCCCATGCAAACTCCCCAAAATGCTACACAAAGGTCGAGGGACCCTGTGGGGTGTTGAGGGGGAAGGGGGGGGCCCTGAAAATCACGTGGAGGCTCACCTGTGAGGAGAATAAAAGCTTCTGCTTTCACTTTTGACTAAATCACAGTGTCCTGTTATGTACAAAACACAGTGTCCTGAACTGGGGCCATTGGTTTCTGTTAGGGTTAAGCTTTTTAAATTATTTCTTGATTCCACCTAAAGCTGCAGCCCTGCACTTATTCAAATGTATATGGAATCAATACAATTTGCATTCAGATATAAGTGTATGGCTACAGTCTGCAGAAAGCTAACTTGTATTGTCTCTTCCTGCCAGTTTGCTTGCAAGATAGTGTTTTGGCTTTCTGGAAGCATGGAATGCAAGGCAGGAGTTTCCGATCAAATGAGGTAAATATTGCAAGACGGAATAAAAATCAATTACATTCTGTTTGAATTGTCTTGAAAAATACTCTTAAAGGCAAGATTGCTGTTCTTCTTAGTATCCATAATTAACATTTCAGTCTTTAGATGATTTTACAAAATACAATCAGTTGTCTCTTAATTCTTTTCCCTAAAAAAAATGGCTGTGTAGCATAGTGATCAAAGGAATGAGCTGGAAATTCCCAGCTCATAGCTCATCTGTGACCTTGCTGGGTAGCCATCAACAATCTCTCAGACTTAGACACCCCATCTAAAAACTATAGGGGTGGTAGTACAGATATATAAGAAAGGGATTGTTTGGATTACTAGACTCTGTGTAAAACACTTTGAGCATGTAGTATTTATATATAGGATTTTCCCTGAAGTAATAATATTAAAGGGGGGCACTCTTTAGCTGCCTTTTTTTTAATTGATCAGTATCATTGAACCCTAATATATATCTAGTTAGAGTAATTTTACGTAATGCTGCAGAACAAAATCCTTGCAAAATATCATTCATTTAAGCATTTGTTTATTAAGCACTTAATACTCTGCAAAGTATTTGTTTGGCTTTTTGAATAGATCACACAGGAAATTTCTGACAATACGAGAATATTCAGACTCCTTGGATCTGACAGGTAGGCTCATTCCCAGTCATAACGTATTTCAACAAGAGTAGAAACTTTTCTTCAGGTGGGGATGGAGAAGAGTGGGAGCAAGCTAATCATGAGGCTCAGGGCCAGCGTCAGGGGTGAGCATATCAGGGCAGCTGGCAAGGGTACACTGCTGCTGAGGAATAGCAGGAGCCACTGCCACCTAATCACTTTCTTGCCCTTTGCTGTGGGGCAGCAGTGAAGATTGGGCCTGATAGACAAGGGGTGTCGAGCTCAGGCCTGCCGACCAAATCTGGCACACCTGAGGTCCCAGTCTAGGCCCGGGGGTGGGGGTGGACAGAGAGGGGCCCAGATGACAGCACTTCCTTTCCCTGGTCCCATCCCCTTTTCCCCCAACTGCTGATTGTTCGGTGGTTTCCAAGCTTTTACATGTTTTTTCCCCCATTCTAAAAGGTTGAAATACCTCTCCTAAGGCTTAGTTAGGAGCAGTAAGAGCATTAAGCTAAAATATGCTGTTAGTTTTGTTAATTCTAGCCCTGCCCCTTTGCCCCTACCCACCACTGAAACCTGGCCCCTGAGAGTTTCTCCACAATTTAATTTGGCCCTCAGGCTGACAGGCGGTTGACACCTCTGTAATAGACCCAAGCCCGCCATCATTCAGAGACAGAGTGTGCACAAGCAGCACCGTGACATCTGAGCTTTGCTCACATGAGCAAAGTGAGTAATCATTGGCAACTGGATCTGCTCATTCCAGCACCAAGGGAGAAGCACCCCCACCCCCCCATGGCCTTCTGCCTTGATACCACCCCCACAATCTGAAGCTGGGCCTTGCTAAGGTTATAATGAGCAATGGCTTGATGTAGCTATCATCATCATCATTATTGCATATTCTTTTTTTTCTAGAGTTGTAGTACTGGAGAGTAGGCCAACAGATAACCCTACTGCCAACAGTAACTTATACATCCTAGCAGGACATGAAAACAGTTACTGAGAGGCTACACGCATGGCAATTTAATCATGATAAGAATACACTACTGCTTCAACAATTATGGATGGCTGAAATTGCACAAAAACTGCAGTACCCCAACTTCAGTTGCTTTGTAATTTATTGTGATGTACGAGAGAACGAGTGAGAGGAAAAACGTTTGCCTGAATGGACATGGTTAGCACATTTATAACCATAGAAGTGCTCGAGTCACCTTTATGTAATCTTTGTACATATATGCAGTATTTTTCAGTGAAATGTATTGCTGAAGGCCTCCCTTGATTTTATGTAGATAATGGTCAGAATGTCTTAACTGTACAGATGTGTAAAGATCACTGAGGACATTTGGGGTACTATTTTAAGGACTGTTCAAGAATTGGATGCTAGCGATAAACACAGTGCATTTAAATAACACTATTGTATTTTATTATGTAATTTACTAATACAAATAAATCTTACCTTTTAGACATTGTAACCAAGGCTGTAATCCTATTACAATCTTGTTTTTAATTTTATGCAAGAACACTGGTGTTTTGGTTGCACAAAGTATTCATATGTGATGTATTTAGTCACACAAGTAAGCTGTGACTTTGTGGATATGATTTGGGCGTTATAATTTTAGTTTATTTGGGTAGTTTTCTTTGTGAAACCAGCCAATTGAACACCTGTATTTTTATATTTAAGGAAAATTCTCTTAATTATTTTCTGTGCTTGGAAAAATACATATTTTGGAATGGGAATAAATCCCAAATAGTGGTACCTTGGCATAATTATAAATATATAAAATGATAAAATAAGCATTATTCTGAGTTTGTGTTAACCAGTGCCACACACATCATGCAGCCACCGCCACCCCCAAAATACTGTATTCCACATTGTGGAAGTGGTTGAAATTTTGGGGGCTAGATCAAGATAACTATGTGCAAAAGGCTGCTGCACACAATTAGTGCCCTGTGCAGTACTTTACTGATATCCATTAACACTTTCATTAAAATGAAGGTATACATTTTCCCCTTATTGACATGTGGATAACAGACTTGACAGGACAGAATGAGTAGTATCCACAATGAATTGCCGTTGTACCCATTTGGATCTGCAGAGTTCCTATGGCAGTTCTCATAGGATAACTGTGTATCGTGGGATTCCATACTGGTTTCACGCATGCAGAAAGCAGAGCAGTCGATCTACTCTGGTTTATGTGGTGGGATCTCATAGACCAGGGGTTCTCAAGCTGTGTTGCAGGGAATCTTGGAGTTTCTCAGAGACTTAGTGGGGGGCTTCTCAATGAGAAGATGACTAATAGCTGAAAGTCTTCCTGAAAGACAGTGTGCTTACCCCTGCAGGTTTTTCCCCTACCATGAGCAGTTACAGGGAAAATAGGATGGGCTCTCACTTCATTCAGGGTGATACTAAGGTCCAACAAGCATGGCCAGCAGCCCCTGGGAACAGGAGTACGCACCCTATACAATACCCAAGAATCTTCTGCAACAATAGAGGGGATGCCTTAGCAGACAAGTTATTTCTCTGAAGGCAGGAAACCCACTGCCATACAGGGATGCACATACAGGACAGTTGCTCTGCATATAGAAAAGAGTTGCTGGATGGGATATTTGTCTCAATTCGATCTGTTTGGGGGGGTTTGCTTTTTAAAAAAAGTATGTTTGGCCTTATTATATTTTCACATTTTTCCTCTCAATGTCTTAACATCTGGCCAAAATGATTTAGTTACTACCTCACACAAGCAATTTAAATGGTTATTAAACATTACAGGAATTTTAGTTTTGAGTAAAACTGTTTTTGATTGTTTTCCAGTGCAGTATGTAAATGCCAAGATTTAGAAAAGTGCACATAATGGCTTTTTTGGTATATGTTCTTTATACTGTGATATAAAGTAAGAACAAACTACATTACAAGTGATTTATGGTCTGTATCAATGTTGTTGGTAATGCTTTTGATTATTTCCTAATGTATATAATGTAAAATAAACTTTTTTAACATGTTTGTTGTACATGTGGATACCACCTGCGCTCATTTTCTGATTAAATTAAAGTTCTGCTGATTGGGGAAAAGTGTGTCTTAACTGAAATTGATTTTAATTACAATTAACATGTAGAAAGACTAAAAGTGAATTTAGTTACTAGGATTATTAATTTCACATTGACTTGGTTTGTACATGACAACCCAGTGTATGGGTTGTTGTTGAATCGTGGGTTCTTGTTACATGTGAACCCCAGTCTTTTTGTACCTGAGTCATTGGTGGATCTCAAGGTTTTAACATGAAAAGAAAATCCTAGGAGGACTAAAGTCTGCCCACCCCAATGTATAAATATCATTGTCATTTTCTCTTGTATTTAGGATTGTGAGATTTGTCTCCACTATTTTGCATACTTTAAGCAGTTAAAGTTAGTTAGAAAATATAATTGTATTATTTTATAATCATCTGATACCAAGGCCTTTGCATATTCTGTTCAAGACATCTGTGTGCTCAGAAGTGCTTTTGTGGGTTGCCCCATTCATTCTAAGAGAGGAAGCTAATCCCTCTTTGCAAGGGAATGAACAAATCAACTCATTTGGCACCTGGAACAGATTACAAGATGGAGGTGACAGAGTAAGTTGAAATCTTTTTAGCAGGACAACTTGGCAATGACATTTTTTAAAAAGGGGTACCCATATGTCTAGCCCTTCTACCCAGATGGAACACTCATAACAAATTTTAAAGTCCCCTATATACATAATAATACTGGAGCCAAATATGCCTAGATATAAGCTGAGTTAGTCATTAAAGCAATAATTAATCTCGTTAAGCAATATTTTTATCCATTTGAATCTCTTGGACTCCTTTCCCCTGGCTTTGCAGTCTGTGTCCCAACACTTGTCAGCTGGGCTTCAGCTTTTGTGGGTAGTCATGGCCCCTTTCCTGCATATGGCTGTCCGGTGCAAAGGCCTGTTGCTCTAATCTGATGGTAACCTAACATCTCACAAGTTTAATGGTATGGATAGCAAATAATATATTGTCCGTGGGACTACACTTGAAGAATATTTCAAAGCATAGCCAAGTGCAGCAGCCCACTGCTGGAAATTATAGGTCTACACTGGCTCTTATCTTGTGAACTGAAGGTGCTGTGTTTGACTTGGAAGTATGCAATTGCTTGAGGCCTGCATAAATAAGCCACCACCCCTTATATCAGGGTGGACAACTTGTGGCCTGCTATATGCTTTGGCCCACAACTCCCATCATTCCTCACCATTGGCTATGCTGGCTAAGGCTGATGGGAATTGTAGGCCAAACACCTGGAGGACCACAAGTTGCTTTATGCTATACTGTAAAAGTAGGAGACCAGTGGCCCACCCAAGTTTTGGACTACAACTCCCATCATCCCTGACCATGATGGCTGTGGCTGATATGGAGTCCAACAATAGCTTGAGGGCCACAGGTTCTCCACCCTGATCTACTGTGGTCACTCTTGTTTTGCTTACTGCACGCCTAATGCATGTTTTACTTGAGTATTGTTTTAGCCTCTTGCGTCTCTGAAGGCTCAAAATGTCTAATAACACTTACAATATAGTACTTCTATTGGCCAATCAGTAACTTAGTTCTCTGGGCAGTTTTCACGAAGATAAAATGCTATATTAAAAAGATCATTTTAAAAATTGCAGCATAAAATTTCCAGTTGCAAGAGAACTAAAACTAAATTCACAGTATAACTAAAAATATACAGTATACAAGTGGGGGTGTGGAATCAGATTTTAAGATCACAGATTTTAAAAGCTTGGGAGAATAAAAAGGTCTTCACCTGACCAGAAAATACCATCAAGGTGTCAGGCAAGTCTCTTTGGGGAGGCTTTTTATAGCCAGGGTCCGACCACCAAGAAGCTTCTCTCTAGTAGCCACCCATCTCACCTCACTTGGCGAGAGCGCACCGCAGGGCTGCTGAAGGATTTTAAAGTTTAGGCAGACACGTATGGAAGAAGGCAATCATTCAAGTAACCTAACTAGAGACATTTATAATGAAGTCATTAACTGAAGAATGCACCTTGTTGCCTGCATAGTTTTTGTCCAATAATAAAGATCTTCCAAATGGGAATAGGAATCTTTTAAAGCTAAAAGCAGCATCAACCACAATTTTAAAAGCAGAAGATAAATATAAAAGCAGCTAAAAAATCTGATCAGCTAAAAACACATGAGGACAATTTTAAATGCAGCTTTAAACATCATTAGAAGTAAAACTAGCAGCAGCTAAAAAGAGGCCTGAGAAGAAAAAGATCTCCCGGTGCCAGAAATTCAACAAAGTAGGTGGCAAATTGGGCCACTCTAGGGAGGGCATTCCACAATTTGAGAGCTTCCACAGAAAAAGCCTGTAATGAGAGGCACCCAACAAATCTCATTATATGGGGACACTTGGAGCAGGGCCTCAGATGATGGAAAGAGGTGGTCTTTCAAATACTGTGGCCCCAACCTGTGAAGGAATTCGTAGGTTAACACTAATAGTTTGAATTGGGCCTGGAAATGAAATGGGAGCCAGTGAAAATTATACAATTCTGGCATAATATGGTCATAATGCCCATTTCCACTCAGCATCTCACTGAGTGGTTTTTGTACTCACTGAAGTTCCTGCATCATCTTCAAAGGTAGCTTCACATATTGCAGCAATCTAACCAGAAGGTTACCAGGATCACTGAAACCAGCTAGGGTCATAGCTGGCATATCATCCTAAGCTGGTAAAAGGCGCTCCGTGCCACAGAAAACATTTCAGAACGTAAGAACATAGGAAGAGCCATGCTGGATCAGATAAACGGTCCATCTACTCCAACATTCTGTTCACACAGTGGCCAACCAGCTGCCTGTGGGAAGCCCATAAGCATGACACAAGTGCAACAGCACCTTCCTGCTCATGTTCCTCACTAACTGGCATAGGCATACTGCCTCTGACAATGGAGGTAGCATATAGCCATCAGGACTAGTAGGCATTGACAGCCTTTGTTCAGTCGTGTCCGACTCTTCGTGACCCCATGGACCATAGCACGCCAGGCCTTCCTGTCCTGCGCTCTCTCCCGGAGCGTGCTCAAGTTCATATTCATTGCATCCGTGATGCTATCTAGCCATCTCATCCTCTGCCGTCCCCTTCTCCTTTTGCCTTCAGTCTTTCCCAGCATCAGGGTCTTTTCCAGGGAGTTTTCTCTTCGCATTAGGTGGCCAAAATATTGGAGCTTCAGCTTCATTATCTGTCCTTCCAATGAGCACTCAGGGTTGATTTCCTTTAGGATGGACTGATTTGACCTCCTTACAGTCCAGGGGACTCGTAAGAGTCTTCTCCAGCACCACAGTTCGAAAGCATCAATTCTTCGGTGCTCAGCCTTCCTTATAGTCCAGCTCTCACAGCCATACATTACTACTGGGAAAACCATAGCTTTGATTAGACGGACCTTTGTCGGCAAGGTGATGTCTCTGCTTCTTACTATGCTGTCTAGGTTGGCCATAGCTTTCCTCCCAAGGAGCAAGCGTCTTTTAATTTCATGGCTACAGTCACCGTCTGCGGTGATCTTGGAGCCCAAGAAAGTAAAATCTGTCACTGCTTCCATTTCTTCCCCTTCTATATGCCAGGAAGTGATGGGGCCAGATGCCATGATCTTAGTTTTTTGAATGTTGAGTTTCAAATCAGCTTTTGCACTCTCCTCTCTCACCCTCAACAAGAGGCTCTTTAGATCCTCTTCGCTTTCTACCATTAGGGTGGTATCGTCTGCATATCGGAGGTTGTTGATAATTCTCCCAGCAATCTTAATTCCGACCTGTGATTCATCCAACCCGGCATTTCTCATGATGTACTCTGCATATAAGTTAAATAAGCAGGGTGACAATATGCAGCCTTGTCGTACTCCTTTCCCAATTTTGAACCACTCAGTTGTTCCATGTCTGGTTCTTACTGTTGCTTCATGACCCTTGTACAGGTTTCTCAGGAGACAGGTAAGGTGGTCTGGTACTCCCATCACTTTAAGAATTTGCCACAGTTTGTTGTGATCCACACAATCAAAGGCTTTAGCGTAGTCAATGAAGCAGAAATAGACGTTTTTCTGGAATTCTCTTGCTTTCTCCATGATGCAGCGAATGTTGGCGATTTGATCTCTAGTTCCTCTGCCTCTTCTAAACCCAGCTTGTACTTCCAGTAGTTCTCGGTTTGCATACTGCTGAAGCCTAGCTTGTAGGATTTTGAGCATCACCTTGCTGGCATGTGAAATGAGCGCAATTGTGCGGTAGTTTGAACACTCTTTGGCGTTGCCCTTCTTTGGAATTGGAATGTAAACTGACCTTTTCCAGTCTTGTGGCCACTGTTGAGTGTTCCAGATTTGTTGGCATATTGAATGCAGCACTTTAACAGCATCATCTTTTAGGATTTTAAATAGCTCGGCTGGAATACTGTCATCTCCGCTAGCTTTGTTGTTACTAATGCTTCCTAAGGCCCACTTGACTTCACACTCTAGGATGTCCAGCTCAAGTTCAGTGACCGCACTATCATGGCTATCAGGGACATTCAGATCTTTCCTGTATAGTTCTTCTGTGTATTCTTGCCACCTCTTCTTAATCTCATCTGCTTCGGTTAGGTCCCTGCCTTCTTTGTCCTTTATCATGCCCGTCTTTGCACAAAACGTTCCCTTGAGATCTCCAATTTTCTTGAAGAAATCTCTAGTCTTTCCCATTCTGTTGTTTTCCTCGATTTCTTTGCATTGTTCATTTAAGAAGGCCTTCTTGTCTCTCCTTGCTATTCTCTGGAACTCTGCATTCAGTTGGGTATATCTTCCCCTTTCTCCCTTGCTTTTCACTTCCCTTCTTTCGTGAGCTACTTGTAAAGCCTCATCAGACAGCCACTTTGCTTTCTTGCATTTCTTTTTCTTTGGGATGGATTTCGTTGCTGCCTCCTGAACAATGTTACGGACCTCCGTCCATAGTTCCTCAGGCACTCTGTCTATCAGGTCTAATCCCTGAAATCTATTCCTCACCTCCACTGTATATTCATAAGGGATATGATTTAGGTCATACCTGAACGGTTTAGTGGTTTTCCCGACGTTCTTCAATTTAAGCCAAAATTTTGCAAGAAGCAGCTCATGATCTGAGCCACAGTCAGCTCCAGGTCTTGTTTTGACTGACTGTATGGAGCTTCTCCATCTTTGGCTGCAAAGGACATAATCAATCTGATTTCGATATTGACCATCTGGTGACGTCCATGTGTAGAGTCGCCTCTTGTGCTGTTGGAAAAGAGTGTTTGCTATGATCAGCATGTTCTCTTGGCAAAACTCTATTAGCTTTTGTCCTGCTTCATTTTGTACACCAAGGCCATGCTTGCCTGTTATCCCTGTGATTTCTTGACTTCCTACTTTAGCATTCCAATCCCCTATGATGAAGAGGACATCTTTTTTTTGGTGTTAGTTCTAGAAGGTGTTGTAGGTCTTCATAGAACCGATCAACCTCAGCTTCTTCGGCCTCAGTGGTTGGGGCATAGACTTGAATTACTGTGATGTTGAATGGTTTGCCTTGGATTCGTACTGAGATCATTCTATCATTTTTGAGATTGTACCCCAGTACTGCTTTTCCCACCCTTTTGTTGACTATGAGTGCTACTCCATTTCTTCTAAGGGATTCTTGCCCACAATAGTAGATATGATGGTCACCTGAATTAAATTCGCCCATGCCTGTCCATTTTAGTTCACTGATTCCCAAGATGTCGATGTTCAATCTTGCCATCTCATGTTTGACCACCTCCAGCTTACCTTGATTCATTGATCTGACATTCCAGGTTCCTAAACAATATTGTTCTTTACAGCATCGGATTTTCTTTTCACCACCAGCCTTATTGACAGCCTTATCGACAGCCTTATCCTACATGAATGTGTCTAATCCCCCTTTAAAGCCATCCAAATTGGTGGCCATCACTAAATCTTGTGGTAGCGAATTCCATAGTTTAAGTATGGACTGAGAAGAAATGCTTCCTTTTGTCTGTCCTGAATCTCCCATCAATCAGCTTCATGGAATGACCTGGGCTCTAATATTATGAGGGAGAAAAATCACTCCCTATCTTCTTTCTCCAGTCTATGCATAATTTTGTACACCTCTATCATGTCTCCGCACACTCACCTTATCTCTAAACTAAACAGTCCCAGATGTTGCAATCTTTCCTCATCGGGGAGTTGCTCCAGCATCTTGATCATTTTAGGGCACAATCCTATGTGGATTGTTAGCAGCCTCCAAACTCGAGGCTATCTAATACAGGGCAGGAGAACAGCAGAAGCAATCTTCATCTCTGCACTCCAGCTGCCCCACATTTCTGCTAGACATAAGATTTCTCCCATCTAGTGGCGGCACTTCAGCGGGGGAGGGAAGAAGGCTAGGGCAGCCATCGGATATGCCCTAGCCGCCCCAGTCTCCTCCCCTCTCTGCCCCCAGGAGCACCCCCTTCTCCCCATCTCTGCACTCCATTTTTCAAGTGTGGCGAGGTAGCTGATGCGGTTCTTTCTGTGCCCGCTTGGAGAAAGAGGGGGCAGGGAGCATAGTTTCCTGGCTCCGAGGTCAGAGTCAGGAAACCGAATTATCATATTCCCCCCACCCACCCCGATGCTGACTGGGGGACATAGGATTGCTCTCTCTCCGTTGCCCTTTTTTGCACTTTTTCTAACTCTACAATATCTTTTTAGGTGCAGTGACCAGGACTGTACACAGTATTCCAAGTGTGATTGCAACATAGATTTGTATAAGGACAGTATGATCTTGGCAGTTTTATTTTTGATTCCTTTCCTAATTATGCCTAACATGGAATTTGCCTTTTTTACAGCAGCTGCACACTGGGTTGACATTTTCATCGAGCAGTCCACCACAACCCCAAGATCTCTTTCTTGGTCAGTCACCACTAGCTCAGACCCCATCAGTATATATGTGAAGTTAGGATTTTTTGCCCCAACATGCATTGCTTTACACTTGTTTATATTGAACTGCATTTGCCATTTTGTTGCCCATTCTCCCAGTTTGGAGAGGTCCTTTTGGAGCTCTTTGCAATCCCTTTTTTGTTTTAACCACCCTAAATAATTCGGAGTCATTCATAAACTTGCCCACCTCACTGCTCACTCCTAATTCCAGATCATTTATGAACAGGTTGAAAAGCATTGGTCCCAATACAGATCCCTGTGGGACTCCACTATTTTGGGAGAAGTTACTGTTTATTCCTATTCTCTGCTTTCTGTTCTTTAACCTGTTATTGATCCATAAGAGGATCTCTCCTCTTATTCCATGACTGCTAAATTTGCTCAGAAGTCTTTTGTCAGAGGCCTTTTAGAAGTCCAAATAAACAATATCTACCAGATCACCCTTTCCCACATATTTATTGACACTCTCAAAGAACTCTGAAAGTTTAGTAAGACAGGATTCACCTTTGCAGAAGCCATGTTGATTATTTTTTCATCAGGGCTTGTCCTTCTACATGCTTCCTAATTTTATCTTTAATAATGTTTTCAACCAATTTACCCAGAACAGATGTTAACCTAACTGGCCTGTACTTTCCCAGATCCCTCCTGGGTCCTTTAAAAAAATGGTGTTACACTCGCCATTCTCCAGTCCTCCAGTACAGAGGCTGATCATAGGGACATGTTAGATATTTTTCTTAGAAGATAAGCAATTACACAGGTGAGTTTTTCTTAAGAACTCTGGGATGAATATCACTTGGGCCTGATAATTTATTAGCTTTCAATTTGTCAAGAAGTTCAAGCATCTTTTGTCACCACTATTTGCCTCAGTTCCTCAGCCTCTCTTCCTGAAAACATCAGTTCAGGCACAGGTATCTGTCCTACATCTTCTGCAGTGAAGATGGATGAAAAGAATTAATTCAACTTCTCTGCAATCGCCTCATCCTCCCTTAGTATTCCTTTAACTCCATTGACATCCAGTGATCCAACTGCCTTGCTAGCTGATTTCCTGCTTCTGATACATTTAAAGAATTCTTTAGTGTTGACCTTAATGTTGTTAGTGATATGCTCCTCAAAATGCTTTTGCATCTCTTATTATCTGCTTACATGTCCTTTGTACAAATTTGTGTTCCTTTTTGTTCTCATTTGGGCAAGACGTCCATTTTCTGAAAGAAGCCTTCTTTAATAGCTTCCATGACACTGCTTGCTAGCCATGCTGGTGACTGCTTGGACTTGGTGCTACCTTTCCTAACTTGTGGTATACATTCTAGCTGAGCTTCTATTACTGTTTTGAGTAACCTCTAAGCATTTTGGAGAAATTTAGAGCACAGTCCTATTGACTGCACCCTCAGTGAGTGGAAGCCCCCAAATTTGGAGGCTTCCAATCATCCAATGAAGGGTGAGAGAAGCAGTGGAGATTATCTTCTCGTTCTGCATTTTTCATTAGACGGGGGGGGGGGGTGCCCATCTAGCAGCAGCACTTCACAGGGGAATGAAACAAGGCTGAAGAGGCTGCAGAATATCTTGTATCCTGCCCTCTCCAATCTCCTCCCCTCCTCAGCCACCAAAATGCCTTTTCCCCCTCTCCGAGGTCTCTTTTCCAACCTCGGAAGGCAGCAAGCACGGTTCTTTCTGTACCGGCTGCAAGGGGTGGGGGAGGGAGGTTCAGATCTCCGACTCCCCCTTCAGAGGTTGGATCACTTTCTCCAACCCCAGAGAGGGGAATTCCTAGTATCTTATGGCCCATCAGACACTGTTTAGGGGCCATAGGATTGCTCCCTTAATCCTCTCCCCCTTCTCAACTTCCATTTTATCAGTTCCCTCATTTTAGAGGTTTCCTCTTTTGAAGTCAATTTTTTTGACTTCAAAATTTTTTGATCAAGTCACCTCCCTTGTAGACCGTGGGAATGCTGTAGACATCATATACCTCGACTTCAGCAAAGCTTTCGACAAAGTGCCCCATGATATCCTGATGAGCAAACTAGCTCAAAGTGGGCTAGATGAAACAACGATCATGTGGATCCACAGTTGGCTACAGAATCGGACTCAAAGAGTGCTTATCAATGGGACCTTCTCAAGCTGGGGAGAGGTAACGAGTGGGGTACCGCAGGGCTCAGTCCTGGGCCCAGTGCTCTTCAACATTTTTATTAATGACTTGGAGGAGGAGGTGCAGGGAATGCTGATCAAATTTGCAGATGACACAAAATTGGGAGGGATAGCTAATACTTTGGAAGACAGAAACAAAATTCAAAGTGATCTGGATAGACTGGAGTGCTGGGCAGAAAACAACAGAATGGCATTTAATAGGGACAAATGCCAAGTTCTGCACCTAGGAAAAAGAAACCAAATGCACAGTTACAAGATGGGGAATACGTGGCTCAACCACACTACGAGCGAGAAGGATCTTGGAATTGTCGTCGATCACAAGCTGAATATGAGCCAACAATGTGATGTGGCTGCAAAAAAGGCAAATGCTATTTTGGGCTGCATTAATAGAAGCATCGCTTCCAAATCCCGGGAAGTACTAGCTCCCCTCTACTCAGCACTGGTTAGGCCTCATCTGGAGTATTGTGTCCAGTTCTGGGCACCACACTTTAAGAAGGATGCAGACAAGCTGGAGAGGGTTCAAAGGAGGGCAACAAAGATGATCAGGGGACTGGAAACAAAGCCCTATGAAGAGAGACTGAAAGAACTGGGCATGTTTAGCCTTGAGAAGAGAAGACTGAGGGGAGATATGATAGCACTCTTCAAGTACTTGAAAGGTTGTCACAGAGAAGAAGGCCAGGATCTCTTCTTGATCATCCCAGAGTGCAGGACACGGAATAATGGGCTCAAGTTACAGGAAGCCAGATTCCGGCTGAACATCAGGAAAAACTTCCTGAGTGTCAGAGCAATACGGCAATGGAACCAATTACCTGGGGAGGTGGTGGGCTCTCCCACACTGGAGGCCTTTAAGACGAGGCTGGACAGCCATTTGTCAGGGATGCTCTGACTTGGATTCCTGCATTGAGCAGGGGGTTGGACTCGATGGCCTTGTAGGCCCCTTCCAACCCTACTATTCTATGATTCTATGATTCTAAGTCAAAACTCCTTTGAAGTCAAACATTTTTTACTTCCTTGGCAATTTTCCACACACACACAACATTTGATAGTGCTGTGGTCACTGTTTCCAATTGGCTGAACAACGCTCACATCTGACACTGGGGGCACCTCTACACCAGCCTACATGCCTGCATTTAAAATGGGGCTTTCTGCTTCCATTTTAAATGCAGGATCACAACTACTCCCTTTTTCACGTGCTTCCTTCTCCCCCACCCCCTCCTTCCCTCCCCTTGTTGTTGTTGTTGTTCAGTCGTTCAGTCGTGTCCGACTCTCCGTGACCCCATGGACAATAGCACGCCAGGCCTTCCTGTCCTGCGCTCTCTCCCGGAGCGTGCTCAAGTTCATATTCATTGCATCCGTGATGCTATCTAGCCATCTCATCCTCTGCCGTCCCCTTCTCCTTTTGCCTTCAGTCTTTCCCAGCATCAGGGTCTTTTCCAGAGAGTTTTCTCTTCGCATTAGGTGGCCAAAATATTTGAGCTTCAGCTTCAGTATCTGTCCTTCCAATGAGCACTCAGGGTTGATTTCCTTTAGGATGGACTGATTTGACCTCCTTGCAGTCCAGGGGACTCGTAAGAGTCTTCTCCAGCACCACAGTTCGAAAGCATCAATTCTTCGGTGCTCAGCCTTCCTTATAGTCCAGCTCTCACAGCCATACATTACTACTGGGAAAACCATAGCTTTGATTAGACGGACCTTTGTTGGCAAGGTGATGTCTCTGCTTCTTACTATGCTGTCTAGGTTTGCTATAGTTTTCCTCCCAAGGAGCAAGCATCTTTTAATTTCATGGCTACAGTCACCATCTGCAGTGATCTTGGAGCCCAAGAAAGTAAAATCTGTCACTGCTTCCATTTCTTCCCCTTCTATATGCCAGGAAGTGATGGGGCCAGATGCCATGATCTTAGTTTTGTTAATGTTGAGTTTCAAACCAGCTTTTGCACTCTCCTCTCTCACCCTCAACAAGAGGCTCTTTAGATCCTCTTTGCTTTCTGCCATTAGGGTGGTATCGTCTGCATATCGGAGGTTGTTGATAATTCTCCCAGCAATCTTAATTCCGACCTGTGATTCATCCAACCCGGCATTTCTCATGATGTACTCTGCATATAAGTTAAATAAGCAGGGTGACAATATGCAGCCTTGTCGTACTCCTTTCCCAATTTTGAACCACTCAGTTGTTCCATGTCTGGTTCTTACTGTTGCTTCATGACCCTTGTACAGGTTTCCCAGGAGACAGGTAAGGTGGTCTGGTACTCCCATCACTTTAAGAATTTGCCACAGTTTGTTGTGATCCACACAATCAAAGGCTTTAGCGTAGTCAATGAAGCAGAAATAGACGTTTTTCTGGAATTCTCTTGCTTTCTCCATGATGCAGCAAATGTTGGCGATTTGATCTCTAGTTCCTCTGCCTCTTCGAAACCCAGCTTGTACTTCCGGTAGTTCTCGGTTCGCATACTGCTGGAGCCTAGCTTGTAGGATTTTGAGCATCACCTTGCTGGCATGTGAAATGAGCGCAATTGTGCGGTAGTTTGAACACTCTTTGGCGTTGCCCTTCTTTGGAATTGGAATGTAAACTGACCTTTTCCAGTCTTGCGGCCATTGTTGAGTGTGCCAAATTTGTTGGCATATTGAATGCAGCACTTTAACAGCATCATCTTTTAGGATTTTAAATAGCTGAGCTGGAAGACTGTCATCTCCGCTAGCTTTGTTGTTACTAATGCTTCCTAAGGCCCACTTGACTTCACTCTCTAGGATGTCCGGCTCAAGTTCAGTGACTGCACTATCATGGCTATCAGGGACATTCAGATCTTTCCTGTATAGTTCTTCTGTGTATTCTTGCCACCTCTTCTTAATCTCATCTGCTTCGGTTAGGTCCCTGCCTTCTTTGTCCTTTATCATGCCTATCTTTGCACAAAACGTTCCCTTGAGATCTCTGATTTTCTTGAAGAGATCTCTAGTCTTTCCCATTCTGTTATTTTCCTCGATTTCTTTGCATTGTTCATTTAAGAAGGCCTTCTTTTCTCTCCTTGCTATTCTCTGGAACTCTGCATTCAGTTGGATATATCTTCCCCTTTCTCCCTTGCTTTTCACTTCCCTTTCCTCAGCTACTTGTAAAGCCTCATCAGACAGCCACTTGGCTTTCTTGCATTTCTTTTTCTTTGGGATGGATTTCGTTGCTGCCTCCTGAACAATGTGACGGACCTCCGTCCATAGTTCCTCAGGCACTCTGTCTATCAGGTCTAATCCCTGAAATCTATTCCTCACCTCCACTGTATATTCATAAGGGATATGATTTAGGTCATACTGGAATGGTTTAGTGGTTTTCCCTATGTTCTTCAATTTAAGCCGAAATTTTGCAAGAAGCAGCTCATGATCTGAGCCACAGTCAGCTCCAGGTCTTGTTTTGACTGACTGTATGGAGCTCCTCCATCTTTGGCTGCAAAGGACATAATCAATCTGATTTCGATATTGACCATCTGGTGATGTCCATGTGTAGAGTCATCTCTTGTGCTTCCCCTCCCCTCCTTCTCCCCATATCTGACTTTTCCATTATCTTTCATTGATCTCACTCCTCTTCTTGCCACTTTTACTTTTTTCAGGAGGAAACTGAAGCGGATCACAACGGGGTAATTTGGTAGCTCATTATCTGCAATCTATTTAAAAACAGAACGAAGGGCATTTAGTGCAGGAGACGCCTTGAATGATCATGGCATCATGTAAAGAGCCCGCAAACTTCAGTGAAGAAGCAATCTCAATCGCAGGATAAAAGCTCAGTGTGAAGGAGCCCTGGATCATTAAAGATTAAATCCAGGGTCTCCTCCCCTTTGGTCAGTTCCATGACCAACTGTTGTAGGGCACAGTCATTCAGGGCATCAAGTTCATCCTCTCTGTCATGACTGGAACATGTATTTATCCAGTCAATGTGGGGGTAATTGAAGTCACCCGTTAGTACACCACTTCATTTGGATGCCTCCCTTCTCTCATTTTCCATCTCAAGATCACCCTTAGTATTCTGGTCTGGGGGATGACAGCATTTCCTTAGTACTAAATTATTTTGGGGCCTGGCATTGTCATGTATGGTGCTTCTGTGGAGGGGTCTGCCCCATTTTCTAGTCTGCTTGACACTACACCCTCTTTGATGTACAGAGTGACACCTCCAGTACGCCCTTTCCTGTAATTCCTGTAGAGTTTATATCCAGAGATTAGTGTATCCCACTGGTTCTCTGTTCCACCAGGTTTCCATTATGCCCACTTCCATTATCTAAGTTGCCCTTTAAACCTAGGCACTACAACGCTCCCATCTTGGCCCAGAGGCTTCTAGCATTAGCACAGGCGGGAGGAGATGCCCTCTGTGCTCTGCCTACCCTGCACGGGATAGGCGGTTGCCTCCGAGTTCAGAGGTGGCCGCCTATCCCCATAGGATTGCTCCCAGAGTTATATGCTTGTCCCCTGCTGCACGGCAGCCCGCCTTGGGGGAACTGAGTGGGCAGATACCTCAGGGGGCTATGTGGGCGAGCGTCGTAGCGGCACTCCCGTGCTCCCCGGGAACACCCCCTTTCGCCCCAATCCGCACTGCTCTTCCGAGCGCGGAGCCTGGGGTCAATCCGCATCACCTACAAGGTGGCGGGGAGGCAGTTTTCTGGAACCAACCTCAGATGTCAAAGTCTTGGAGCTATAGCACTGGCTGACAGACGTCTCCTTTTATTTATTATAATTACTACTATTAGCAAGACTCGAAGACGTTACCTCATCTACATGATCCTTCCCCAACCTGGTGCCCTCCGGCTGTGTTGGACTACACCTTCCATAACCCCCAGCAAGCTCCGGATGGCGCCAGATTGGGGACGACACATGTACACACACAGCATGCCTCTACTAGTTGAAGCAAGACCCAATCGCAAGACTGTTGTAAAAAAGACGCAGCACCCCCGCAACTGCACGGAGGAAGGCGGCACCAGCTTCCCCTGAGCGCGCCAAATGCGCAGCGCTCCCTCTCTTCCCCAGCCCAGCCACACCAGCGCGCCCACTTCTCTTCCGCTCTGTTTTGTTTTGAACTTCTAGCCCGAGAAAGCAGGCTGAGCGGCCACGCCTCCTCCGCGCCGCAGGTGGCGCTGTGAAAAGATTTGTGTGTCAGCGTGCGCCTCTCTCTCCCCCCCCCTCCGCCCCAACCATGAAAACATTCCAGCCCAGGCATTCGGTTTTCCACGCCCCATCCTAGACGGAGGAAGGGTTGTGCGCGGTTCAGGCTCTCACTTCCGCGCTGAAGGGAAGGGGAGGGAAGGGGAGGGGAGAAACGGGAAAGGGAAAGGACAGGCGAGCGACTTCCAAATAAAAGCTTGTGGGACGGCAGCGGGAGGGGGCGAGCGCCACCCGGACTGCGCATGCCCCATCGGCCCTCGCGCCCACTGCGCACGCGCGGGCGGTTGTAACCGTCAGGGCAAGCGAAGCACCCCCGGAGTTCAAAGCCGCGCTCGGGACCCTGCGCCGCCCTCCGTCCCCTCAGCAGCCGTCGCTTCCCTGCCGCTGTCGGGCGGCCTCCCTTCCCTTCTGTTCCTCTCAGGCCCGGTCCTGTCAGGCCGTGGGAAAGGATGCCCGGTGGTGTCTTGTCCCAGGCCGGCCCCGGCGCTGAGTGAGGCAAGGCCGGGCCGGGCGGCGGGCGGCCGACTGAGGGATGTCGCCGCCGCCCCCCGACGCTGGGTCCTGCCGCTGCCGCCGCCGCCGCCGCCGCCCTCGGCGGCTCCCGCTCCCTCTGTCCTCCTCAGGTTCCGGGTGTTGCCCGCGACCTCCGCTCCTCCGGGCCCGGGAACAGCGTCGGGCTCAGCCCCAGCAGTGACTCCCGTCGCTTCCCCTCCCCGGGGACGGGACGGGGCAAGCAGGATGCAGGCGCCGCCGCTGCAGTACGAGTTCTTCAGCGAGGAGAACGCGCCCAAGTGGCGGGGGCTGCTCGTGCCCGCCCTGAAAAAGGTGAGCGGGGCAGAGCGCCTCGCTGGCATCGCGTCGCGGGCGGCGAGGAATTGGCAGCCTTCCTTCCAGAGGGGGTTGTAACGTAGAATGAAGGGGAGGGGGACCATGCAAATAAGAGGAGGTGGGCCAGAGTCATGCTGTGTGTGTGCATGTGTCGTCCCCAATCTGGCGCCATCCGGAGCTTGTTGGGGGTTATGGAAGGTGTAGTCCAACACAGCCGGAGGGCACCAGGTTGGGGAAGGATCATGTAGATGAGGTAACGTGTTGTGTTGTGTTGTGAATATCTAGGGTTTGGTCACTGTTGACATTTGCATGAGAAGGCTGCCAGTCCCGCGTGAGAACAGCTATATGTTTTCCCACTTTTCGGAAATAAACTAGTGAATGCTGGCAGTCACATTTTGGTGACTGTCAGTATTCACTTGTGTATCCCTGAGTACTTGACCTTCCACAGAATTTGTCTTGCAATTATTATTCACATGTCAACGTTGATACTCAAATTTTACATATATGCTCTGTATGCATGCATATATGTGCATACTGCTTTTTTGCAGTAGGAGTTTCTTTGGGCCACATCTAGAGTCCATGTAATGGACTGTGCTGCATATAGTGGTCAGCAACTAGAGCCCCACTTAAAACAGTCTCTCCTCTTCTCCCCCCGCCCCCCAACTCCCCAAGTGTCAGCCTAGAGACAAAAAAAGCATGGAGAACATTTTGTGTGAGAAAATGGGTTGTTGAATATGGCAACAAATTGTATAGGACTAGATCCAGGGAATATGAAGCAAAACTCCTGTCATGCAATTTTACATGGGAATCAGTTGAACTAGTAACATCTGTGTCTTCCAAGAGATTATATAGAACTCTCCTATTTTACTGGGCTAGCTTTAAATAAAAATGTCGTTTTCATCCTTGGATTTTCCCATCAAGTGAAGTTCTTCACCATGAAGCTGATTGGTGGGAGACACAGACGAGATAAAAGAAAGTGCTTCACACAGAACGTAACTGAACTATGGAATTCGCTACCACAAGCTGTAGTAATGACACAAATTTGGATGGCTTTAGTAGAGGATTAGACAAATTCCTGGAGGATAAGTGTCGATGGCTACTAGTCATGGTAGCTATATGCTACCCCCAAGCCCAGCAAACTGTGGCTAATCTTAACTATGGTTAGTTTCAAACAAGCCAATTGAAAATCATAAGTACTGAAGCTGGTTTGCTTAAACTAACCATGGTTACAAATAACCACAGTTTTGGGTCTAAACAACATAAGCTCTTGTGAAGCAAAAGCTTCCAAACTCCTTGCAGAAGGAGAGGAGAGAGGGGAATGTGCAAGTCCAAGGCTTTCTGCAGCTTATACTTGTACATGGCCTTTGTGATTACTGAACAAGTAAGGAACCTAGTACATTCAGAGTTGGTATGCCTATGTTTATTTCAGCAGTAAATATGAATATTTTATATTCCTGTTATCTTTAGTTTTCATCATATTCATTTGTAGCTTTGGAACTGTTTTCTTTTGTACTGTATAAGATGCTATATATAAATAGATTCTTCCACATAGTCCCACTGATTCTTGAATCTTCTGTAGAAATGGAGGGAATAGATTAAAGTAGAAAGCAGATTTCATCTTCCCAATCTTCTAACCACTAGCTGTCTTCTTCCTCCCTCCTTATCAGATCAGTACCATGCTTAATTCTAGTCACTGTTGATTTCAGCTAGCACTTGCAAGCCTGATTTAACTGGTTAGCATTAAAGAAAGGTTAGCTTTAACAACAGTGTAGACACAAATCTACATCATGGTTACTTTAAAAAAGTAGTGGGACAGAGAGAGACCTGGTTTGCATGTAAAGGCTAACTATGGATTGCTTAATCATGATGTCCAAACCCAGAACTCTGGGTTGTTTAGAGGTTAAACAGCCCAGAAACAAACCATTGGTGACTGTTGGATTAACTTTGGGTTGTTTAACCCCTAAACAACCCAGAGTTCTCGGTTTGGACATCACAGTAACATTGTTAATTGAAAGCAGAAGCAATGCTCGCTGCTGCACAGCCACAACTAACTCAGTTAAACAATACATAGTTAACCATTATGTGCAAACTGGGTTTGGGTGTGCCACAGGCTAACACTCTATCTTCTAAACATGGGTATGAGATTAGGGGTATTATGTTTGCATTGGCTAGGTGATAATTTGTTATAATTTATTAGCTGCCTTGAGTGCTATTTTTCCTTGGTAGAATGGCAGGGTACAAATCAAATAAATACATTACAAATACACTTATTTAAGGTAAAAAAGTGATATTCATAAATGCAGTGATTTTTCTTAAAGTATTATTACACCAACTGCAGTACAATTTACTAACTCCAATAACTTCAAATTTTCCAATATTACCATTTAAAAATTAACGTGTCTGTAGTTTTATTATTTGATACTTTATAATATGGAATGCAATACTTTTATAGCCTTGATAATAGAATGTTCATTATTATAGTGTGCTACTATACATTCACTGAAATGTGAGGATGAAAAGGTTATGAGCTTTATGGTATATTTTGTTTAGTTTGCATAAAAAAGTGGTTTAGGGTGCAATCCTATCCAGCTAGGCGGCCGCCTCTGAACTCGGAAGCGACCACCTATCCAAAGCAGGGCAGGAGAAACACGGAGGGGATCATTCCCTCTGCCCTCCTTCTGCCATGCATTTTTGGCTAGACAAATTTATGTCTAGCTGTGGGAGGGCTGAGCAGGGGCTGCTGTATGACACATTGGATGTGTCATACAGGCATATCCACCCTGCAACGTCCCCAGCCATGCCCCTTTTCGGCTGCTCCGTGCGCCTCTTGCGAGCATGGAGAACGGGGCTGTTCCACGCTGCCTGTAAGGCAGTGTGGAAGTGAGGAGAGGTAAGCTCTCTGGGAATTGACCTCAGCGTGCAGGCTCTGAGGTCGGTTCCCTGAAAACAACATATCCTGTGGCCATCTAGCCGCTGTCTAGTGGCCATAGGATTGCTCCCTTACTGTATATATGTTTTTCTGTATGTATGGCATGTCCTTGATTGGAGCACAGGTCCTGAGCCATTGATTTCAGTGAGTGAGATTTAAACACGGTCTGTGTTGCACCGATGTCTCTTAATCCTGGGTCTGTGCATCAAGTAAATGCAGGATAAGGCTTTCGCCTGCTCCTGTGCATTTTACTTGTTGGATGTTTAAGTTGTATTCTAGCCTGAAAGTTTTCCTAACATTTCAGTGCTAACTACATTTTACTTGGTATAAATGCTTCGATATTCCATATATCTAAGTAGGTGTACTTAGGATTGCAGTGGACATCTAGCTTTGTTGTACTGTGGGGATGATTGCTTATTACTTAAGGGGAAGAATTTTAATATTCTTGTATTAAGATCATACAATCTGCAAAGGTGTATGCATTTAGGACAAATCCACAATATTCTAAACCAATCAGTAGACACTAATAGATGTCTTAAAACTCAGACATTTTTGTTAACTCTTATGTACACAAAACATTACAGTTAACATTAAATTTTATTGTAAAAGAAACATCCTTTGAAAAAATGCACAAATGCCTCTGAAATAATTTGATAATTTAGTTCACTATTTTAGAGGCTTAGTGATCTTTGTAGCTGATAAATGTATGACCCTAAACTGTCAAAATCTAATTGTCAGTTGGAATAGTAAGGCTTCAGCATTGTATTGGTCAGCTTAAATATGGAGCACCAGACAGGGATGTTCTGCCTACAACATTTTATAATAGAGAGTGGTGCAGTGTCTGGAATGATTTCAGGTTATTTTGGTGTTCACACAGAGTAGTAAACCGGATTCCTGATAATCCTAGCTTACCATGAATGAACTGTGTGCTGATGCATGCCACCCATTTGCTTCTGCATGGCTCCTTCCTCTAGTACAAGCCTCTAAACCAACCAGGAATGGAAAACTTTCCGTGTCACCTGAACCAGGGATTCTGACTTGTCACCTTCTTTACAAGCCAGAGTCTGTGAACAAAGAACAAACCCAGCTTTGTGAATCTGGCTTGTAAAGGGAACGAAAAGCCAGGATCAGTGGCTTGGAGAACACTGTAAGTTTTCAATTCCTGTTTAGGCTAGCACAGGGGAGCAGAATCTCTCTCATCCCAAGGGCCAAATTCTGTTTTAATGAACCTTTTGGGGGTGCATTCCAATGGCTAGAAGGGGTAGGGGCAAATACCAACATATTTTAGCTTAAAGCTCTTACTGTCAATAACTAAGCCTTAGGAGAGGTATTTTAGCCTTTTAGAATGGAAAGAAAACTGCACAAAAGTTAGGCAACCACCAAATGATTGGTATTTGGGAAAAGGGGGATGGCTTTCTGGAGAGGTTCTGTACCCCTAGCTTAGCAGTTCATGCTCCCAACATGAAAGCTCATTTATGGTAAGCCAAGGTTCTTCAGAAGCCAGGCATTCATCAGTGAATGCAGCCCATTACTTGCATGAATACACCTTGGATGTCATGTATAAATGGCACGTGTTGCATTTTATTTGCTTTGTTTATGGACCTAGAAAAGCCTCACATGTAATTCTAACTTATCTGTGATGCAGTGGTCTTGATGAAAACTAAGAAACACAGTGTTGCATTTAACTTTGCTGCTGTTGAAATTGTTTTATATTGTAACTTTGGAACATGGTGGTTGTGGTTAAAAATGTCAACTCAAAGTTGACATCCCCCATTATATTTAGACATTTATAAATATGTTTGAGGCTAAAACTTTCAGAAAGCAACTTTCATATCTGTATTCAGGCTGCTATTTCTTTCTTTCTAGAAATAAGCTCTTAACTTTCTACTATTATTAACAGTATCTCTTAACTGTCTGCTATTATTGCCATCATAAACTGATCTATGCAGTTGTCTGCTTTTTATTATCATCTGCTATGTGCCTGGTGCCATTCTGATAGTTGTCATTAGTTTATTTGGATCCTGCTTTTACTTGGTAAAGTCATGCTCAAAGCAGCTTATGGTACCAAAAAATTTACACAAGATAATGTTTGTAAATTAAGTTACAAATTATAACAAGATTTAGACAATCATACACATAAACATATCACAATTAATATATACTAAGATTAAACAATCCAAAAGTTATACAAGGATCAAAAAAGAGAAATAAACCCAACAGCAAAAATAATCATAGGGGCAGCAATCTTTGAAGCTGGAGTCAACCTGTCAATGCCCCATCCTCCCAGGCATGGTGGGATGAGGCAAAGAAGCAGGGACCAGATCCTGCAGGACTCAGGTTAGGTGGCCTCTAGGCACTTGCAGCAGCTGCTGCTTTTGCATCTGGAGTCAGTCAGGGCCCCACCCTCCTGGGCAGGTGGAATGAGGCAGGGAGCAGGTCTCATAGGACTCATGGTAGATGGTCTCTAGGCTCCTTCAGCAACAGCAGCTTTTGTAGCTGGAGTCAGTCAGGAGCTCACCCTCCCAGGCCTGGTGGAATGTGGCAGAGAAGCAGGAACTTGGTCTTGCAGGACTCACAGCTAGATGGTCTCCAAACACCTTTAGCAGGAACACCAGCAGTTTCTGAAGCTGGTGTCAGCCCAGTTGCCAGAAAGAATTACCAGTGTAATCCTGCTCATGTTTACTCAGAAGCAAAACCTACTGAGGTCATTGGGACTTACTCCCTAGTAAGTGCATTTAGGATTATAGCTTAATTCACTATAGAAATACTATGTAGCAGACAAAAAGATTAGAACAATCTGGTCTCCAGTTTTGAACAGAGGGCCCAAATAATGGATACATTTGGAAATGGAGGAGGAAGCAAACCCCAACGATGTGGTGTGAGCCTGTCTAGCTGTATGTGAATTCATATTGGAGTAATCTCAGTGCCAATCTCTTAACGGCACTACTCCAATTTCCTGGTTGGAAGGCATTAAATGTTTATTGCCATCCAGGTTATATGGCCAAACCTGTAGTCATCAGCTACTAAATAAGATCTTACAGGGTTAAAGAAGATTTCACCTTGCATTGAAGTTTTCAGGAACAGTTTTTTTAACCTTATATATGTTCAGAAAATGGCCAGGTGCTTTCCTCATGCCTAAAACTCTCGAAGCTCATTTGATAAAGTTATCTATAATAATAGAAGAGAATATATGCCTGTCTATCCATCAGCACCATAGCACCAAGATTGTGAAACCTAGACACCTGAAACTTGCATGCATTCTAAAGGGACTCTAGGGGTATGCACCTTGGGGTTATTTTGATTTTAAAACACATGAATGGTGTGATCCTATGGGGATAGTAGCCCGCTTCGAATTCAGAGGTGACTGACAATCCAATGCAGGGTGGGTGGAGTATGAGGGGAGGATCTTCTCCTCTGCGCTGTGGCCACCCTGCATTTGCGGCTAGATGGCTGATTTCAGCTGTCTAGCCAGAGCAGCTCAGAGTGGGGGTGGGGGGAACCAGATAGCACATTGGAAGCATCATACCAGCACTTCTGCCACCCCCTTTTCACCCCTCCACACTGCTCTTATGAGTATGGAACCGGGGATGAACTGTGCTGCCTACAAGGGTGGGGTGGGGTGGCAGCTTTCCAGGAGCTGACCTTGGAGCGCTAGCTCTGAGGTCAGTTCCCAGGAAATGAAAAATGTGATGGCTGTCTAGCTGCTGTCTAGTAGCCATAGGATTGTCTCCTAAATAATTTTAATGTTAAGTCCATGTGTTGGAAGCCTGCAATACCATCTTCTGACTCTAGGGGCACACTTCCCTAACCAGCATATAGCTTTGCACTCTATACAAGCCACAGGAGATTAGTAGGCCGAGAGACACAGTTATACACCTGACCCCTGCTTTGGGTTATACACCTGACCCCTCAGGGTGTTATAGGGGTGCACCATGGCAAGGCCATGCCTTGAAGTGTCAGTGGGCCTGGATGAGGTGGGCATAATGTGTCCAACTCTGATAGTTGCCTAACTTTGCTTGAAGGCTTTGCTGTATCAAACTAAGGTTTATTCCAACCCATACAAAGCTGGGTTTGATTGCTAGTGGTTAATAACAGCTGCAGAATCCTATTCTGTACTTGTACAAGGAAGACTGCATGTGATGAGATTGTATGTGATCTGAAGTTAATGTAAAAAAAGATTGTAAAAGAGCAGCGTCAAGATAATACTGCATTTTGATTTGCAGTAAGCTCGAGAATGACAAATGGAAATATTTCTTCATGCAGTGGGCTGGGTTCACATAACCCTACAATCCATACTCAAGGTTGAGTGTAGATTGTTGTTGAACCATGGGTTGTTGTTGAAACGTGGCTTGTGCTGTGTAAACCCAGCCACACTAACAAACAAGCCACATTAACTAACAAACGGCCCTAACAAATTTTAGCTAATGGAAGATGTAGTGCTGGCCACTAGAGGGCAGAGCAATCCTTAGTGCGCCAGGCAGGAGCAGAGCATCAGATCTTCTGCATCCAAAGCCCTGTGAACTCACACTGGTTAGGGCAGAAAGTGGGTGGCAGTTTCGGTGGGCTTTTTAGCCCAATTGATCACTGTAGTATTTTAAACCACCACCACCCAATTGAAAGCAGAGGGGATTAGCTATAGCAGCCCCAGGATATTTTCAGCCCAGGGCAGTGAATCCAGTGGCTCCAAAACTGGCTTGTCACCATCGCCAGGGCCTTATGCCAGCACCCACTGGCAGGAGCACCATCGGCAGGAGCTTTGCACCCGCCATGATCTCAGAGCGGGGGCCTCAGAGTACCACCACCACGACCAGATGGGCACTTTCTCCATATCCTAGCCCTCTTCACCAGGCAACATCAGGGGTTAAGATTGCACTCTTAAATGGCTTTTAGAAGGGTTAGGCACACTCATGAAGTATTAATAGGTTTCTCAGTGGTGACTAGCATGAAATTAAATGGGACCTCTGTGTACAGAGATGGTAAACGTATGAGTACAAGATGCTCAAGACAAACCATCAGATATGACCACCTTCATGCACTGCTTATGAGCTTCTGGAAATATCTGGCTGACAGCTGTTGAAGATAAAATGTTGGACAATAGATGGACTCTGATCTGATCCTGCAAGGATATTCTTATTGACGTTTTATACAAACCAATTTTTCTCTACAATAAAATGGGAAGCTGCAGTTTTTTTCAACCGGCAAGCAGAAGATTCTTATCTCTTCCCCTTGTACACAAAGTAGGGGGAAAGGGAAGGAAGGAAGGAATGTGTGAGCCCAGTTTGTACCTCATTCTCATTATGACAACCCGTGGTTTGACAGTAGGTCTGAGACAGGTTAGTCTTCTGCATCCAGTGGAAACACACAGTAAAGCAAGCTATCATGTGAAGAGGTTTTTTCAGTTTGCACAAACCTTCCATCTTTTGACATCCATGATGATTAAAATGAAATTTGAGAATCAGAAGTTGTGTATCTTTCAGACAGTTTCTGATTAGAGAAATAATGTACGTTTAAAATTTAAAAGATATATTATTTACCAGACATAAATCTATGTCTGGATTAAAACTATAATAAATCATAAATTCGATTTATGCAAGGCATAAATCTAATAAGGATGGCTAATTCTCAGTTACTATGAAACTTGCTGTATATGATGAAATAACATTGAAATCTTTAACATATTATTATAAAGGGTAACTGAATATCCGAATTTATTGCGCTTTCTTAATTATATTATAGGGTTTACTTTCTGAGCCTTTTCTTTAAATATAAGAGTCCCTTCTGTTTTTTATGATAATCCTGATGTCTACATACTGTTTCTAAACCCAGATAAATAAAAATAATATTTTATTATTACATGTATATCCTGCCTTTATTGAATCATGGAACTCAAGGCAATATACATGGGTTCCTACCATGTGCAGACCTGCTTAAGTTCAGCAGGATTGCTGCATCATATCTTCAGACCGTGCATGTTGATGGTTTCTATTTTCAGTTTTTATATTTTTCCAGTTTTCGAAACTGACAGAAACTAAGATATACTTACGCATCTTGGGGTGCAACAGTTTACCACTCCATATTCAACACCTGCCATATTTGCTGATTATTTTAATAAAACAAAGACATCTTTAAATTCATAATATACTAAGCATACAATTTTATGTTGAATTTTATGCATAATATATTCTTAGGGCATAATCCTATGGCCACTATACAGTGTCTAGATAGCCATATGATTGTTCAGTTTCCAGGAACCGACCTTGGAGCCTGCATTCCGAGGTCAGTTCCTGGAAAACTGCCTCCCTGCCCCCACCACCTTGTAGGCAGCATGGATCGTCCCCTTGGGGCGCCGAACATGGAAGAGCAAAGCGGGGCAAAGGGTAGCATTCCCGGAGGAAGGGAGTGCGGAAGCGCTGGTACTTCCTATGTGTCATCTGGCCCCGCCCGCCCTGCTCCAAACTCCTGGGGCTAGTCAGCCAAAATCGGCCACCTAGAGATGAATGCAGGGCAGTGGGAGCATGGAGGAGTAGATCCCCTCCACACGCGACCTGCCCTGCACTGGATAGGTGACTGCATCTGAGTTCAGAGGTGGCCACCTATCGCCATAGGATTGCTCCCTCCACGTCATAAAGTATTTTGATTTTTACCCACATTTGCATTTCCCTGAAATACATTTCATCATGGCTTCAGAATTTCCAGAAAACTTATTTATTATTTATTATTTATTTTATTTATTTATTAAATTTATTAATCGCCCATCTGACTGGTCAACTTACATCATTAGCTAGAATGCTTCTCTCTGATAGAACAATATTTTATGTGCAGGCATTTTTAATGGAGGAGCATTCAGATGTGTGAGCTGCCATCTGAAGTATTATAAACAGGTAGGCAACTTGGGGCCCTCCAGATGTTTTGGACTACAACTCCCATACTCCCTGACCATTGGCCATGTTGACTGGGCTGTATGGAATTTGTAGTCCAAAACATCTGGAATGGGTTTACTACTTTGTCTCCTGTTCCTGAGATGTAGGTCCAAGTCACAGGTTCACATTGTGTCTTTCCAAATTCTCATCTGCCTTTCTCCTCACCAAGTGACCTGGTTCACAATGTAACGCTAACCCATGGTTTATTGCTGTACCCAGGGTTTGTCTAGCAGATGATCGAACAAACCATGGTGTTTTTTTTCTTAGTCCCTGGGTTTGTTTCTCTCTTCCTTTGCCTGCTCCCCTCATCCCATATCCCAACTGTCTTTGCAGCACTGCAGTACTGGCATGTAAAGAGGCTGGGGTTTTTGACTGCTCTTGCCTGCTGCCTCTGTAGCCTGGCGAAACAACTCAGGAACAACCCATGATTATGGGTTCACACGTAGCAATAACCCATTGTTTAAACCCATAGTTCACAACCCAACAAACTATGGATTCTCTTCATGGGTTGTTTGTGGTTAACAACCCATAGTTAACCCATAGTTCCAGGTTTGCACATAACCCACAATTCAACAAACCATGGTTAATTAAACCATGGTTTGTCATTACATGCAAACAAGGTCAGTGAGTTCATAGCGAATGAAGTGTGAACCAGGATCTTCTACCACATACACCTTGCTCTTATCTGTAATGCTACTTGAGCTCTATGTGTCCTCTCTTTTTAGTTGCCTATTTCCTTTCTGCACTTCTAGGTAGCCATATGACACTTGCAGTTTAAACAATGTAGGTTCCCCTCTCTGTTTCTCACTCTTGGTCTGTAGTCTAAGACCAGTGCAGGAATATCTCTATGACTACAGAAAGCTGAACTTGAGACAGATTGCTCAGGATACACAGTATAATCATGCATTCATGATTTTCTTCACAATTTTATGGGATAGAAAACTTAAAACAAAACAGCGTCTTGACCAATCTGGTGTTACTGAGTATTTGTATAACCAGTGTTCAGTGTCTTCTGTTTTCTTTTTTTAATACCTTATATTCTTCTTTAAGTGTTCACTATCTTCTAATATGCTCCTGAAAACTGTAGTAAAAAATGTAAGTATGATTGTTTTATGTTGTATTAGGTTCAGATGCAAGTCCACCCTAAACTGTCATCTACCGAAGATGCTTTACAATACGTTGAGGAGCTAATTCTGCAGTTGCTAAACATGCTGTGCCAAGCTCAACCAAGAAGTTTCCTGGATGTAGAGGTGCCTGAAGAGTTTGTTTATAATTCATGTTGTAACTATTTATGCAGTGTTATTTTGTTGTTGTTAATATAAGATTAAATACAATGTCACACTAGTGGAAGTCCACTAGTGCAACGGGACTTTCTCCCTCTTTCCTCCCCCCTGCAGCCATTCGTGCCACTCAAAAATCTGCTCTGGAGGGCTTCCCAGACCTCCAGAGCAGATTTTGAGGGTGTGCTGGGAGGAGGGGGAATTGCCCCCTCCTTCTGGCTCCGCTGACAGAAGCAATTCCATCAGTGGAATGACACCATGGGATCCAACTCTGTCTTACCTTGTTGTGAGCTGTTTGGGGCACAATTTTATTGTGGAGAAGCAGCACACAAATAAATGGATGATTTTGATGTTTAGAGAGAGAGAGTGTGTGTGTGTGTTATGTATATAAAATTATATGCAAAAGTATAGACTGTTGTTTGCTATTCTGTTTTTATATAATTCAGTAATGAATTATGCTTAATACACTGAAGCTGAATCCCAACAAAACAAAGGCACTGTGGATAGATGGTTCTGTGGCCCTGGAAGCTGGTGTACAACTGGTTGTGGTGGGGTTGCACTCTCCGTGAAAGAGCAAGTGTACAGCTTGAGGTATAGTCCTGGATCCAACATTTTCACTAGAGACCCAAGTGGCCTTAGTGGCTCAGAGTATCTTGACCAGCTTTGACTGGTTTGCCTGCTGCAGCCATTCCTAGACGTGGAGAGCATGGCTGTGTTGATCCATGCTCTGATAACCTTCAGGATGGATTTGCATGGGGCTACCAATGAAGATTCTCCAGAAGCTTCAACTAGTGCAGAGTTCAATAGATAGAATTATGACTGGTTTGAGGAGGTGGAGCCATGTTACATCAATTCTGAAAGAATTACATTGGCTGCCTCTTAGCTTCTGAGCCCAGTTCAAGGTTCAGGTGCATACCTTTAAAGCCCTAAACATCTTGTGACCTAATACTTTAGGGAGCATCTCCTTCCATATGAGCCTGCCCGTGCATTAAGATCACTGGATGAGGCCCTTCTCTGGGTGCCTTCAGTAAGAGAAGTTCATTTGAAGGCAAAAAGAAGAGGGCCTTTTCTGTGTCAGTGCTCTGACTCTGGAATGCCTTCCCGAGGGATATTCATGTGGCACCAGTGTTGTATTCTTTTAGGTGCCATATAGAAATGTAATTATTTGCCTTGGCATTTTAATTGGTTTATAACTGTGGTATGGTTTTAGCTGACTGGTTTGTTTTATCCCTCTTATTTGTATGGATTGATGTTTTATTCTGTTGTATTGTTGTATTCTCTTATCTTTGTACACCAGCTAGAACTCACTTTTGTGTGTGAAGGGTGGTACAGAATTTTTAAAAGTGAATATAAATATTGTTTCCTTACACTAACTAGATAGCTTTCAATTATTTAAGACATTGACAGAAAAAATTATTTACTGGTTATATATTTAGCCATTGTTCTTTTGTGTGTATGTTAAAAGGATCGTGTACAAAAAAGTTTTCCCCATCCTATTGATAAGTGGGCAATAGCTGATGCACAGTCTGCAATTGAAAAGAGAAAGCGAAGAAACCCACTATTTCTTCCAGTAGAAAAAATTCACCCATTGTTAAAAGTAAGTATTATGAATGTAGTATATAAGTGTTGCAAAATTAACACATTTTGCCCATGTTTGTCCTTCATAACTGATGCGATTTCTAAAGAGAAACTGATTTTGTAAAAACTGTACCTGCATTTTTGTTTTAAGTCTGTCTAGATCTCATCTAAGCAGTCTGTTATCCTAACTTCTAATGATTCCAAGTAGCGTTCCACACATTTTGGCTAGTACTGGTAACTAGCCAAAATTTGTGACTAACACAGCCCTTCTTCTCCCCTGACTTGGGAGAGCGTTACATGATGCTGAGCTCCCAGTGTAGCAAGAAGTCAGGAATGATCATTACCCAGCTCCAAACTAAGAAAAAGGTTTCCATGCTTGGGGGCGGGGTGTATGTGTGTGACTGGTACTGGGAGTATGACTCAGTATCTGAGGTGCAATTACCTGTTTCCTAGCTCTGGAGAAGTGTAAGGGCTTGTGACATTTGTTTGAAAGGTGAGAGATGCTAGTTCTGGTAAGTAAATTACAAACCTCAAGTTCACAGCTGTTATTCAAAAGATGTACAGCCAGGCCTAGAAAAAAACATTTCAGGTACTTAGGCACCTGTTTTCAGCAACAGCCTTGTTTAGGAATGGGGAAAAACTTTCGTTTTTGAGTGCCAGCATAAATTTAACCACCTATGCATGTGCAGTTGTTCAAAGCTCTGGTTATATATTCCCTGATAGTTCAGATTCAGGATGTTCATTGTACTTGCTTGAGTTATCCAGCAAAAAGGTAAAGACTATAATAACTTCTGTGCAATTTGACGAATAAGAAATATAATTAAATTACATTGCTGTTGTCAACAGTTACTCAAATGTTTCATTGGATACATTGCTGTTAGTCCTATTAAATCTGTCTTAAAAATGAACGTTTAGATGACATTTGATTAAATATCTTTCCGTGTTTAGAAATATGCATTTCTTAGAGGTGTGTGTATATGTATAACCTAAAAATATTAAAATCTGTTATCTCTTACTTTCAGGAAGTTCTGGGTTATAAAGTTGACCACCAAGTATCTGTTTACATAGTAGCAGTATTAGAATACATTTCTGCAGATATCTTAAAGTTGGTTGGGAACTATGTACGAAATATAAGACATGATGAAATTACAAAACAAGACATCAAAGTGGCAATGTGTGCTGATAAGGTAGGTAAAATTCATATTTGCAGTTACTAAATGGCCTGCATCCACCAGAGCTCTTCTACAAACAGAAGGGGTCCATGAGCAGAAGGGGTTTCAACCCAGTGGAGACTTTTGTGAATGGAAATGAGGAAGATATTTTTGCCAATCCCCCTTTACCAGAAGATCCCCCCAGCCCTGTGGAGCCAGTTTTTGAGAGGCTGCGGGGGAGGGGTAACCAGCTGAAAATTGCTTCCTGCGCCCCTTCATTGCTTCAGATAGTGATTTGTGGCACTGGCACACTGATCAATGCTTTTGAATGGGGCTCAATAGTAAATAATACAGTCAGACATAGTCAATAAGAGAATCCCAGATTCTGATTAACGATTTTCCATAATTAAGTTCTCAGCAGATTTGTCAAGACAAAAGTGAGGTTGAAAGTGACCAATTGAAACATGTCTTGATACTTTATATATTAAAAAAAAAATTTTAGGCAACCAATACTTTTAGAGTATTCATCTGATGAATTTGCTGCTTCAGTGTCGTCCGGCGGAGCTTTTCCGAGTGGTTCACGGCCTGTTACATTCTGGGCCAGGGAGAGAGACGGTGGAACCCTCGGTAGCACGCTGTGACGAGTTTGCGCGGCACTTTGAGGATAAAGTCGCTCAGATTCGTCATGAATTGGACACCACCATTAATGCAGTTCCATTGGTAGAGGCGTTCAGAGCACCGTCTGGTCCAGTTTTATTGGATGAGTTTCAGTTACTGAGGCCTGAGGATGCGGACAAGGTGCTTGGCCAAGTCCGATCGACCACTTGTGTGCTTCACCCTTGCCCTTCATGGCTTATTAAATCAAACAAGGAGGGGTTGTCCGGCTGGGTCCAGGAGGTTGTAAATTCCTCCTTGAGAGAGGGAGTGGTGCCTGCTGCTTTAAAAGAGGCAGTAATTAGACCACTCCTGAAAAAGCCTAACTTGGACCCAGAGGATGTTAACAATTATAGGCCAGTGGCCAACATCCCCTTCCTGGGCAAGGTGCTTGAGCGGGTGGTTGTAGGACAGCTCCAGGCACTCTTGAATGAAACGGATTATCTAGATCCATTTCAATCGGGCTTCAGGCCTGGTTTTGGAACGGAAACTGCCTTGGTCGCCCTGTGGGATGACCTCTGCCGGGAGAGGGACAGGGGGAGTGCGACCCTGTTGATTCTCCTGGACCTCTCAGCGGCTTTCGATACCATCGACCATGGTATCCTTCTGGATAGGTTGTCTGGGTTGGGAGTTGGAGGCACTGCACTACAGTGGTTCCGCTCCTACTTGGATGGCCGATTCCAGAAGGTGGTGCTGGGGGATTATTGCTCTGTGCCATGGCAATTGTACCATGGGGTTCCACAGGGCTCTATTCTATCCCCCATGCTGTTTAACATCTACATGAAACCGCTGGGGGAGGTTATCCGGAGGTGTGGGCTGAGGTGCCATCAATATGCGGATGACACCCAGCTCTACCTCTCTTTCTCATCAAAACCAGGTGAGGCAGTGGCTGTTCTGAACCAGTGCCTGGGCACGGTAATGGACTGGATGAGGGCTAATAAACTCAATCTAGACAAGACGGAGGTACTGTTAGTGGGTGGTTCGTCTGCCCGGCTAGGTGATATTCAACCTGTTCTGGAGGGGGTTGCACTCCCCCTAAAGGATCAGGTTCGTAGTTTGGGGGTGCTGTTGGACCCAGAACTGTCACTTGAGGCACAGGTGAACTCAGTGGCACGGAGCACTTTTTATCAGCTTAGGCTGGTATACCAACTACGCCCTTATCTGGACAGAGATAGCCTAGCTACAGTTATCCATGCTTTGATAACTTCTCATCTGGATTACTGCAATGCATTATACGTGGGGCTGCCTTTGAAAATGGTCCGGAAACTTCAGCTGGTCCAAAATAGGGCAGCAAGATTGTTAACAGGGACTGGCCTGCGAGCTCATATTACGCCAGTACTTTTCCAGCTGCACTGGCTGCCAGTCCATTTCCGGGCCCGATTCAAAGTGCTGGTGTTAACATTCAAAGCCCTTAACGGCTTGGGGCCAGGTTACCTGAAGGATCGCCTCCTCCCATATGTGCCTGCCCGGACCTTAAGATCATCATCAGCGGCCCTTCTCCGTGAGCCCCTGCCAAAGGAAGTGAGGCGGGTGGCTACTAGGAGGAGGGCTTTTTCTGTTGTGGCACCCCGGCTCTGGAATGAGCTCCCTAATGAGGTTCACCTGGTGCCTACATTGTACTCCTTTCGGCGCCAGGTGAAGACCTTTTTATTTTCCCAGGCATTTTAGCTTTCTAAATTTTTATCTTTGCTGTTTTAAATCTGTATTTTAAACTCCTGTACTGCTGCTAGGTTTTATTGTGGTTGTATTGTTATATTGTGGTTTTAATGTTCTATATATTTTAAATTGTTTTATTGTGTGTTGTTTGGTTTTAGTTTTTGTGAACCGCCCAGAGAGCTTCGGCTATTGGGCGGTATAGAAATGAAATAAATAAATAAATAAATAATTCTATCAATGTTTTCTTATATTGATCTTTAAATGACTGTTTTAACTTCTATATCCTATTAATCTGCACTCTTCACAGTTTAATAGTTGGAGTGAATCCTTAATTGCTTGCAAAATTATACGTGATTTCTATCATACATGTTAGAAGATTGAAGCCTGTGTAATATGGCATTAGGATTTTCCTCTTCCATTTCTGGTCACAACACTAGGTACTTTTAAAGGCTGTATTAGTAGAATAAAAAACAACATAAGCGTTGCCAGTTTCCAGAAGGCTTTGTTTTTCTTTATGCATGGTATAACAAACCAGTGTCAAGATCATATATAGATAGCACAGTGTACCTTCTGTTTAATTTCAACTTAGCTGGTAATAATTTTATTTTTCCAGTTCCCATTTAACTTTGCACATTTTCCCCCCCAAAGTTACTTTTCTTTTTTCCAACTTTATTTAAACAGGTGTTGATGGATATGTTCCATCAGGATGTAGAGGATATTAGTACCCTGACTTTATCTGATGAAGAACCCTCCACGTCAGGAGAACAAACCTACTATGACCTTGTGAAGTCGTTCATGGCAGAGGTTCGACAGTATATACGGGAACTAAATCTCATAATAAAAGTTTTTAGAGAACCTTTTATTACCAACCCCAAGCTTTTTTCAAGTCATGTAAGTACTTTGATTTTTTTTTTTGGTACATTGCAAAATTAGTTCACATTATGTTGGGAAAACCTCTTCTGTTCTAGGAGCGTACTAGCTTAAGAGAAAACCCTAATGCATACGAACATTTAAAATCCAACAAATACTGTATAAATGCTATTTGAAGTGATGGTATAACTGTTTGTATCCCAAGCTTTATCCAAATATATATAAACATTCCCAAGTAACGTCTTTTATTGGGTCACCATGTGATTGGCGAGAAAATTCCTGAGGCCTGGTTTACGTCTTCACACTCTTAATGAGAGGCTATATATCAGCCAGCTTCCCTCTGCCTGTTTGGAATCCTGAAGCATGGAGCAAACTCAACTTCCTCCTTCCACTGGCTCTCATAGCAAGCAGTGACAGCTGGAGGGTAGTTGGAGCCACCACCTATCACTTATGTATTTCTGTGTTTCCAGCAAAGAGAGAGCCCCTGCTATCACTCTGTAATTGTCCTTGGCAGGCAAGAGCAGCTCTTTGTCAGAGGGAAGAAGTACAAATTTTCCTTCACTTTCTGTGATTCTGTGGTTTTTGCTGTGGATGCACAACTACATCCTCTTAGTAGTAGTTATGCGTTATTTTTGACACCAGATGGACAATTGAGTAAATGCACAGAGAATGTTATGCTGAGATCAAGGCTTTGTGTGTTTTCTCTTGAGGATATTTTATGCTCAAGTGGTAGTTATAAGGACCCACAACAATACAATTAATATTAAAACACAATCATGTACAACCACCCTGGGAAGGGCGGAATATAAATAAATAAAATCATATTACTCAAATCTATTCCACATTTCTTCAATTTTTAAAGCATATGGTACTGATACTGAAGTGCCTTTTTATGTTAAAGATAAATTGATGTAAATATTATGGCAGTAATAGTAAAAAAAAAAATTCTCCTGTGTAGCTTTCCATAATTGATTAAATATCTACACCTATTTCTTCATAGTTCCTAAATTGCTTGAGACAAAATTCAAAAACATTTTGGTATTAAGTGAAAATAGAGCATAACGATACAAAAACAAAGCTCAGGCTATACAAACAAGTTTCCAGGAAATGTTATATCTGTCACAATATCAATGCAGAACAGAGTATTTTCAGTCTCTCTGTACATGTCTGCATAAATGTTAAAAATCTGTGATAGTTCCTCTAATTAGAAGTAGCCAATTTAAGGAGGCAGCTGAGTGCCAGAATACATACCTGTGCAATAGACTCCAGGATAAAGAGAACTTAATTACTAACCATGAGTTGAAATGGGATTACTTCTTCCACTAATTGTTTCTCTGCCCCACCCCCTTGCTGGATTGAATTTTTCAGCAGTGGCTTCACAAATCAAATGAAGGGCCAGGATCCAAAAAGCCCTGTACCTAAGGGGAAAACACATCTGTGCACAGAGTGGGGGGAGAGTGGATTAAATCCAACATCACATGAGCAGACTTCCACTTGCACAATGGGACTTCCTCTACTCCCCTGCATCCCCCCTGCATGTGTCCCATATCTATTCTAGAGGGTCCCCCAGTCCTCCATAGCAGATTTGGGGGTCACCCAGCGGGCTGCAGGTGGGAAGGGAAATTATTTCTGCCAGCAGTTTCCATTGCCCTGGTGGATAGCCAACATGGATATAACCCAGGGTTTTTTAGCCAAACAGTGAATGTTTGGTATGAAAGACCATTATGTGGGGTACTTTTATGTTATGTTCTATATGCCTTAAACAGTCTTCATGAAGTATGCAGTCTTTCAGGTTCTGCAATATATTCTGACTTCTTGAACTATTTATTCTTGCTTTAATGACAAACAAATATTTCACTGGCTCAGTCATAACTCCCACTTCTCATTATGATGTATTAATCCATTTTTTCAGGATGTAGAAAATATATTCAGTCGGATATCAGATATTCATGAACTTAGTGTGAAGTTATTGGGCCATATTGAAGACACAGTAGAAATGACAGATGAAGGCAGTCCCCATCCTTTAGTAGGAAGCTGTTTTGAAGATTTAGCTGAGGTACGTAATAGTATTCATAGGCTTGTTGCCAGCATTGTTGTACTTCTGATAAATACGGGGGTATCATGCATATAAAAAAAATCTAATGCCATACTATCAGCAGTTTCCATTAGCTAAAAAGATGAATTGCTCAAGATATAAGGATGAATTACTTGTTAGAAATCAGGTGATTGCATAGGAATATTAGTTGGTAAAACTGGGTTTCACCCAACAGCATGTTATTATGTAAAGCTTTCTCAGGTTTCCAGTATAGGTATAGTGCTGCTGATCCTTAACTCCTTTCCAGTGTGAGTTCCCTGCTCCCTTCCCTTATAATGCAAGACCATGGTTAAGGCTGACATGTGTGTCCATTTCTGGGTGCCACACTTTAAGAAGAATTTAGACCAATTGAAATGAGTTCAGAAGAGAGTAGTGAAGATTGTCAGGAGTATGAAGACAGGTTGAAGCAACTGGGTATGTTTTGCCTGCAGAAGAGAAGATTGGGGGAGGAGGGGGAGGACGTGAAAGCACTCCTCAAATACTTGAAGGGCTGTCACATAAAAGAAGGCAAATATTTGTTCTCTGCTGCCCCAGAACCTAAGTTAAAGGAGGGCAGATTTTGGTTGGAAATTAAGAAAAAAACGTTTTAATGGTAAGAGCAATTCATCAATGGAACCATTTAGCAGGAGGGCTTCAAGCAGAGGCTGGGCAGCTATCTCTTGGGGATGCTCTAGCTCTGGATAGCCTGTATCACACAGAGAGTTGAACAAGTTGGCTTGCAGGGCCCCTTCAATTTTATATCAGACTTATCTACACCACTGCTAACCGATAGCTAGTCTGACCAGAATTGGAAGCAAGTTTTCAAATCTTGGTTAAGGAGGAACCTGATTAATGTTAGCTAACATCAAGTGCAGATATAATGCTAAACTATAATTAAGGCGAACAAGGAAATGGGAGGAAGGGCAAGGGAGCCCCACATCTGTGGCCTGCTCCCTATCTTTTAACCATGATAAAAAGGGTGTGCTTCCAATGGCTGCATTTGCACATGTCCTCCACCAGCATGAATGCAAGGAGTAGATTGGAAGCTTTTACTTCCCTTTTCAACTAACCATGGTCTCTTATTGACCTGGTTCACATGACATGCTCGCCCACCATGGCTTAATTTACCCGCAGGGGCTGTCACGTCATTCCGGGTGGATTACTGTAATGCATTATACGCAGGGTTGCCTTTGAAAATGGTCCGGAAACTTCAGGTGGTCCAAAATTGGGCAGCAAGATTGTTAACAGGGACTTGTCGCTATGAACATATTATGCCAGTGCTTTGTGATCTGCACTGGCTTCTGGTCTGTTTCTAGGCTCAGTTCAAAGTGCTGGTATTAACTTTCAGAGCCATAAATGGCTTGGAGGCAGATTACCTGAAGGACCATCTCCTCCCATATATACCTGCCCAGACCCTAAGATTACCCTCAGAGGCCCTCTTCTGGATGCCCCCACCAAATGAAGTGAGGAGGGTGGCTACTAACAAGAGGGCCTTTTCAGTGGTGGCACCCTGGTTGTAGAATACCCTCCTCAAATACCTGGCACCTATATTGTGGTATTTTCAGCCCCAGGTGAAGACCTTTTTATTCTCACAGGCATGTTAAGTTTTTCCACTTTTATTGGTTTAAATCTCTTATTGGGTTTCTAGATCTTTACACTGCTGCTGGGTTTTACTCGGGTTTTATACTGTAGTTTTAAAGATTTCAACATTTATATCATGTTACTGAATTTTATAGTTTTAGCTGTAGTGACCCACCCAGAGAGCTTCAGCTATTAGGCGCTATAGAAATGCAATAAATAAATAAATAAATAAGACATAAATAATCATAAGACATAAAATACATTAGAAACAAAAAAATCCAGTCACATAAGATGGCGACACAGTTTTAAAAAAACACACGGGCCAATTCATTTAAAAACTAAAAAAAAGCATGTTGTTGTTTATTCGGTCAGTTGCTTCCGACTCTTCGTGACTTCATGGACCAGCCCACGCCAGAGCTTCCTGTCGGCCGTCGCCACCCCCAGCTCCCCCAAGGTTGAGTCCTTCACCTCCAGAATATCATCCATCCATCTTTCCCTTGGTCGGCCCCTCTTCCTTTTGCCTTCCACTTTCCCTAGCATCAGCATCTTCTCCAGGGTGTCCTGTCTTCTCATTATGTGGCCAAAGTACTTCAGTTTTGCCTTTAATATCCTTTCCTCAAGTGAGCAGTCTGGCTTTATTTCCTGGAGTATGGACTGGTTTGATCTTCTTGCAGTCCAAGGCACTCTCCGAATTTTCCTCCAGCACCACAGTTCAAAAGCATCTATCTTCCTTCACTCAGCCTTCCTTATGGTCCAGCTCTCACAGCCGTAGGTTACTACGGGGAATACCATTGCTTGAACTATGCGGACCTTTGTTGTCAGTGTGATGTCTCTGCTCTTCACTATTTTATCAAGATTTGCTGTCCTCCCAAGAAGTAAACGTCTTCTGATTTCCTGGCTGCAGTCAGCGTCTGCAGTAATCTTTGCACCAAGAAAGACAAAGTCTGTCACTACCTCCACGTTTTCTCCCTCTATTTGCCAGTTATCAATCAAGCTGGTTGCCATAATCTTGGTTTTTTTGAGGTTTAACTGCAACCCAGCGTTTGGACTTTCTTCTTTCACCTTCATCATAAGGCTCCTCAGCTCCTCCTTGCTTTCAGCCATCAAAGTGGCATCCTTTGCATATCCGAGACTGTTAATGTTTCTTCCAGTGATTTTAACTCCAGCCTTGGATTCATCAAGCCCAGCACGTCGCATGATGTGTTCTGCATACAGGTTGAATAGGTAGGGTGAGAGTGTACAACCCTGGCATACTTCTTTCCCAATCTTAAACCAGTCCATTGTTCCGTGGTCTGTTCTTACCGTTGCTACCTGGTCGTTATACAGATTCCTCAGGAGGCAGACAAGATGACTTGGTATCCCCATACCGCCAAGAACTTGCCACAATTTGTGATGATCCACACAGTCAAAGGCTTTAGAATAGTCAATAAAACAGAAATGGATGTTTTTCTGAAACTCCCTGGCTTTCTCCATTATCCAGCGGATATTGGCAATTTGGTCTCTAGTTCCTCTGCCTTTTGTAAACGCACCTTGTACATCTGGCAATTCTTGTTCCATGAATTGCTGGAGTCTACCTTGCAAGATCCTGAGCATGACCTTACTGGCATGTGAAATAAGTGCCACTGTTCGATAGTTTGAGCATTCTTTGGTGCTTCCCTTTTTTGGTATGGGGATATAAGTTGATCTTTTCCAATCTGTTGGCCATTCTTGTGTTTTCCAAATTTGCTGTCATGTGGCATGCATCACCTTAACAGCATCATCTTGCAAGATTTTAAACAGTTCAGCTGGGATACCATCGTCTCCTGCTGCCTTGTTATTAGCAATGCTTCTTAAGGCCCATTCAACCTCACTCTTCAGGATGTCCGGCTCTAGCTCACTGACTACACCGTCAAATCTATCCCCGGTATTATTATCCTTCCTATACAGATCTTCTGTATATTCTTGCCACCTTTTATTGATCTCTTCTGCTTCTGTTAGGTCCTTGCCATCTTTGTTTTTGATCGTACCCATTTTTGCCTGGAATTTACCTCCGATGTTTCTAATTTTCTGGAAGAGGTCTCTTGTCCTTCCTATTCTATTATCTTCTTCTGCTTCCGCACACTGCTTGTTAAAAAATAATTCCTTATCTCTTCTGGCTAACCTCTGGAATTTTGCATTTAATTGGGCATATCTCCCCCTATCACTGTTGCCTTTTGCTTTCCTTCTTTCTTGGGCTACTTCCAGTGTCTCATCAGACAGCCATCTTGCCTTCTTGGTTTTCTTTTTCTTTGGGACGTTTTTTGTTGCTGCCTCCTGAACAATGTTGCGAACTTCTGTCCATAGTTCTTCCGGGACCCTATCTACTAAATCTAGTCCCTTAAATCTATTCTTCACCTCCACTGCATATTCATGAGGAATATTAGTGAGCTCATATCTCACTGATCTGTGGGTCTTCCCTATTCTCTTTAGTCTGATTCTAAATTGTGCAATAAGAAGTTCGTGATCTGAACTACAATCAGCTCCAGGTCTTGTTTTTACCAACTGCATAGATGTCTACCACCTTTGGCTACAAAGGATGTAGTCAATCTAATTTTGGTGTCGACCATCTGGTGAAGTCCATGTATATAGTCGTCTCTTAGGTTGTTGGAAGAGAGTGTTATGCACAGTGAGTTGTCTTGGCAAAATTCTATCAGCCTATGTCCCGCTTCATTTTGTTCTCCCAGACCATGCTTGCCTGTAATTCCAGGTGTCGTTTGACTAACCACCTTAGCATTCCAGTCTCCTGTAATGAAAATAACATCTCTTTTTGGCGTATTATCCAGTAGGTGCTGCAGATCCTCATAGAACTGATCTACTTCTGCTTCTTTAGCATCTGTGGTTGGGGCGTATATTTGGATCACTGTGATGTTAAATGGTTTACCCTGAATTCGAATTGAGATCATTCTATCATTTTTTGGATTGTATCCAAGCACTGCTTTGGCCACTTTATTATTAATTATGAAGGCTACTCCATTTCTTCTGTGGTCCTCTTGTCCACAGTAGTAGATCTGGTGGTCATCTGATGTGAAGTGGCCTATTCCAGTCCATTTCAGTTCACTGACACCCAAAATGTCCATATTTAATCTTGATCTCTCCCCAATAACCACATCCAATTTGCCCTGGCTCATAGATCTTACATTCCAGGTCCCTATGGTGTGTTGTCTTTAGAACATCGGATTCGTCGTTCACCACCAGCACCATCAGCCGCTAGCCATCCTTCGGCTTTGAGCTAGCTGCATCATCACATCTGGGGCTAGTTGAACTTATCCTCTGTTCCTCCCCAGTAGCATAAATAAATAATACTAAAGCATTTTAAGCACCATCATTTTAAACTACCATCATTAAGCAACTTCTTTTACGAGAAGACGCTCTGAAATAAGTTTTTTAAACCTGCTTAAAAGTTTATAATGTTTGACCAATCTGCACCTCAGTGGGGAGGTCGTTCCATAACATGAGGATCACCATAGAAAAGGCCCTGTCTCTTATGCCCACAAGCTGAACTGACGTTACAGGTGTTCCTGCAAACAGGACCTCTGAAGCAGATCTCAATGCCTGGGCAAGTTTGTATGGGTACAGGCAAAGGATGAGCAACCTGTTGCCTTAGGGCTTCATGTGACCCTCAGCCTAATTTCAAAGACTCACTGCAAGTGTTCAGTTCAGAGCTTTGGCAAAAGCAATCTGTCCCTTCTCTGTTAGCTCACTGAATGGGGAGGAAGAGCGGGAGAGAGATAGAAAGGATTGTCAGAAAGGGAGAGAGAGAGAATCTTACAAGCTTTCAGCACTAATAAAAGTCCTGTTTGTTCACCCAGGCTTTTGACTGAATCTGTGTTGTTCCATCTTGTAAACTTATCTGTGTTTCTGTTCTCCCCTGCTTTACTGTTTTATCATTGAAGCTGTATAATTCTATTGTATTTTATTGGTTTTGTATCCTGCATTGAGATTATTTTATAATGAAAAGCAGGTAATAAATTGTATAAATAAAAATAAAGAAGTAGTCCCACCTACTGCTGCCACACAGCCCCTGACTGAATTCTCCTGAGGAAAAGTGGCCTTTGACAGAAAAAAAGTTCCCCCTCCCCTAATATAGGCAATCCTTCATATAACCTTGTCTCAAACCATTTAGGGCTTAAAGGCCAAAAGCAGGACTTTGAATTGGGAAATGTATTAGAAACTAGTATAACTGATCCAGGATTGGTGTTACATGTTCTGGCATCTAGGCAGCTGTGTTCTGCACCAGTAGAAATTTCCAAACGATCTTCAAGGACACCCCCACATAGAGCACATTACAGTAGTCTAATCTGGATGTGACCAGTTCATGCGTAACCAAGGCAAATTTTTATCTTTCTAGATAGGACCACTGCTGACATAATATCCTAAGCTGGTCATCATCATTTATTGTTATGATCAGTGACCAGCATGTCCTAAAGCTGGTAAAAAGCGTTCCTAGCCACTGGTGCCACCTGCTATTCTACAGATAGGGCAGAGTCCAGGGAAAAACCCAAACTATGAGATTGATTCTTCATGGAGAGTGCATCCAAGAACAGTCACACAGCTCCATCCAGATCAATCAACTTCCTCATAGTTTGGAGGCTTGGGATCATGACATCTGACCCAATGTGTGTTTTGTTGGGTGTATGTAATTCTTTGAAGGGATAAAGTCTAATACAGTGTGTGCAGCTTCTCAATTAAATCTTTGGATTTATGATTGAGTGTCTTATTTTTACATGATAACTTGGAAACAGTGTTTGAGTCGACTGAAATATTCTGTAATTCTTTGCTTAGGAGCTAGCATTTGATCCTTATGAATCATACACTCAAGATATTTTACGGACTGGTTTCCATGACCATTTTCTTAGCCAGTTATCGAAACCAGGGGCAGCATTTTACTTGCAGGTAAGTTAAGTAATATAATGGACCTCACAGATGCTGTAAAAATACTTGTTCATATGACTGAAATGTATTTTTTTTATTTCCAGTCAATAGGAGATGGTTTTAAAGATGCTGTTCAGTATGTTTTACCCAGGCTACTTCTAGTTCCTGTTTACCATTGCCTTCACTATTTTGAACTTTTAAAGGTAAGAAGAAAATGATTCCATCTAATATTAAAATGGGGTTTTTATATTAATTTTTGAATAAACTGGTCAGTGGAATAAGTTTGCAACAATAAAACCCTCAATTTCTCTCAGGTTTTAACTTATCTGTATATATAAACAGAAGTCTTTGTCCCTATGTCCTCGATGGACTCGAAAACCGTACACCTGATTGTTACGAAACTTTCAGGATTTATTGTACCTCTATCTGGGATGGTTTTAGGCATAGTGATTTTTTTGTCTTCCATCAGATACTCAACCTATATTATCAGCTAGATACAGCAGGGGTTGAGGGAAGGGAGCAAGTTGCCAGGTAACAGAAAAAGAACATTGGCAATTGATGTGGTGGGAGGGGGAGAGAAGGAAGAGCAGAGAAGAAGGAAGTCATGACTGACATAGAGGAAAGCTCAAAACATTCTTCAAGAGAACACATTAATTACAATTATTTTAAATATGTCTGTGAGGTCGAAGCCTGCAGTACTATATTTAGTCACTACATGGCAGACTTTCTTAATGAGAAGATAGTTTTGCAGTTTATACAGTTTGAAGTCAGGTGTGTAAGGCTTTGATGTATCAAACTAAGGGCTCTTCCCAATCTGTGCGAAACTGGGTTCATTTGCTAGTATATAACAATATAGTAGTCTTTGGCTAATTTGCATGAGCATACACATGCTGACCCACAAAAGATGAATGTGTCATATCATAAACTACATTTGTGGCTGGTGTCCAGAGATGTGTATGCATAAACATACAATTTATACATGGTAGGGAGAGACCCATTTTTCCTTCTGACGCAGCTCCTCATGTCTTATGGGTTGCTGGTTCAGAAGTTCCCATGATCTTCGTGTGTGTGTGTAGAGTAAAATGGTGAACCACTGTGTGTGTGTGTGGGGGGGGTACCTGCCCCCAGAAGTGGGAGCTGAAGCACTCGCATGTGAGGGCAGGATACTAGTTGTGGTGCGTTGGATTCTAGCCATTAAAATTTTAAAAACAAAACTCAAAACTTTTTTTGGTTAAAGATTTCAGAATTTCTGTTACCAAGTTGCTCTATCAACACAAAGATCATAAATGTAAGCACACATACTGGTTCACATCTTCTTCCTAGTCTTTTTTCAGACTGTCTGAATTCCACAATAAAGTAGTTGTAACTTGAGTAAAATTATATAATTCTGTCTGCAGATTATACACATTTTAAGACTGGTTCTATGTTTTTGCAGTTACCTTATTTAGACATTAGATGGTGTTGATGTACAATGTTTAATACTGCTGATTGAAAGAGAAGCTGTTGCTGCAGAAGCGAGTATATGTTTAAACAATCTAGTTGCTTCGACCTCATAATGTATGAGATGGTTTTGTCACTGCCTGTACACTACAGAATCTGCCACAATTTTTATCCATCTTTATCAAAGATGTGTAGGTGTCTCATGTGTTCTACACAAAAGTTGTAATGTGCACCTGCTTCAAGATGTGAACGTTAAGTTTCATGAGATTGTGTGTGTGCACCTGTGCGCACCTCATAACTAAAGATCTGTTTCCATGGGATACAATTTTGTAGTGAAGCTCTAGCTTGTGAAGTGGGCTCTACATGTTGATGTTGAATGTGAAAATACAGAATTCCTCATTTCTTCATTCTAGGTTAACTATCTTGCATTAAGTAATATTAGATATTTATATAGTTCTTTTACTATGCACCCAAAATGTTGCACATAACGGGGGTGGGGAACCTCAGGCCCTACAGGGTTCCTCATATGGTCATGCCTCCCTTATCCTGGTTCCACTCCATTTTCCCCAACCACCAATTGGCTTTTGTGCAGTTTTTCCCCATTCTAAAATGTTGAAATGTCTTTCTTAGTTACTGGCAGTAAGAGCTTTAAGCTACAATGTGCTGGTATTTTTTTTTTTTTAAATTGCCCCACCCCGTTCCCTTGGCTCTGCCCTCTTTTTCTTTAACCCCATCCACCACTGGAATGTGGCCCCTAAGAGTTTCTCCAAAATTGAATTCAGCCGTTGGGCTGAAATAGGTTCTCCACCTCTGCTTTGTAGCAGCTGTCTAAGGTAGGTAGATCCTTATTATTATTCTCACATTGCAGATTGGGAGTGCGGGTCGACTATAAATAAAATACTGGGGGAAACTAAAACAATTTTGCATACATTGGTGGACCCAAGATTGATGTGAGACTTTTCTAGTTGTTTTAACTGGTTATGGCAAAACATTGCATTTCACTTTTTTGTCTACTTTCCAGCCTTGTTAATGTACAGTTTTACTAATTTTTGAGAAGACTCAGTTGGCATAACACATTTAGTATTACCACTTAGTGCTTAGCAAAATTTTCTCCTCACATGCATTTATTATATTATGGGATTATTTAGCTCAATTTCCTTCAAAAGATATTCATTACAGGGCTGACTGTACCCTAATCTCAACTCAGAAAAGCTAGAAATGCTAATATTCAGCTTCTAGAAATCCAGGGTCTGAGAAACATGGATACTTGAGTATACATGTGCCCTGGCATCCCCATTAGCAATACTGTTGGTTTTATTTTTTCCTGTGATTCATGTCAGTTATTAGTGAAACTTAAAAATTCAGCAAATTATCGTGTCATGCAATCTCTTTTCTTTTTTTTTTTTGGTGGGTTACAGTCAGATGGTTGCCAGCAAGAGGTGTATGAAGTGACTACAAACAAATTCAAAGATTCTTCTGATTATCCTCTGTGATGCAGCAAAACTCAGTGATTACATTGGTTTGGATCCCAAGGTGCCTTTCTGTGAGTGAAAGAGCACTTTTGGATCCAACCCGTTAATATTATCTAACATATACATTTTGTGAAAGACACTACTTTTTGAAATGTGAATTTTCCTAAAAAAAACAGTGCGCACCAAGCTTAGGGACGCACACATGTAAGAGACCATTTATATGTCTACATGCCATACAGAGTGAGTGCCTAATTGTGTGAACTTGAACTAGCAGCCACCTGAAATCAGTAAGCTGATTTTAAAGACTGGCCATTGACTGTCAACATTTATTAACTTGAAGATTATCACAGTGAGAACTCAGAAGTAAAAGAATGAACTTACTGACTGAAACCAGAAGCTTGGATCCAAACATCCTGCTGCATGATCAGAAGGCATTTGCATGGGAGGTGGTCACCAATTTTCCTCTCCTTCTTCAGTGTATTATGCTCCCTGAAAAGCTGCTGTAAAGGCCCTTCAGCCCTCCAGAACCAGTTTTCAGTGGGATACAGAAGAGGGGGAATGGGTAGACTTACTTCTACACAAACAGTAGTATCTTCTCGTACAACCAGATCTTTGGCTCCAATCATAATTCTCATGTTGCTGTGCTATATTGGAGGAAAATTGGAGACATTTTGAGAAATTATGACTGCTGCACTGCTGCTTTGAATATTTAAGGTATTTCTATACCTTCCTTCATAAAATCTTATCCCAGGCAGCTCACAGTATAATTTAAAAACATAATAAACTAATCAAAATAAAATATACAATAATATTCAACATCAGTAAAACAGCAAAGTTAATTTTTTTAACAAAATGTTTAAAATATTACATCTTATAATACCTGTGAAAATAAAAATATTTGACATGGCACCAAAAGATGGGTGCCAGGCAAACTTATTTAGGGAAGGTATTCTATAACCACTCTAAGGAAGGCCTCAGTGGAAGATCTTAACATTTGAACAGCATACTTGGTATTATCTATCCCATTTTTATCATTGCAACAGCCTATGAGATACATAGGAAGCTGTCCTACACTGTATCAGCCATTGGTTCACCTAGCTCGGCATTGACTACTACACTGACTGGCTGTGGCTCTCCAGGGTTTCAGGCAGGAGTCTCTCTCAGCCTACCTGGAGATAATAAAAGTTGGATGGCAGACTCATCAGTTAAGCTTTGTCCTAATGCCACTCTTTAACAGGATCACTATATTCCACTAACAAGCACATATCTTACTTAGTCTCCTTTCTTCAAGTTAGTGCCTGAAGTTAAACTGAAGTAGGCAGCCTCCATCTCAGATCTCTTGAGCTCTTCAAGAGAATGTGAACTTTTGAGTAAGCTTCTTGTGTCATTCTAGTCATAGATTGCCAGCGCAAATTATTTTGTGGTCCATCAAATTACTGAAACCATGACTAAGCAAAGGACAATTAAACTTATTTACCACCAAAGGATGAAATTTCATTTGTAAACTTATTTGCAGGAGTATAAACTATTCTTCTCACATTCATAGCAATTAGAAGAGAAAAGTGAAGATGAAGAGGACAAAGAGTGTTTGAAGCAAGCAATTACAGCCCTGCTTAATCTTCAGAGTAGTATGGAAAGGATATGCTCCAAAAGTCTTGCAAAGAGAAGGCTTAGGTAAACACATTTCCGCTTTCCCCCCTGCTTTTAGCCCTGAAGTGCTGTGCTATAAATCCAAGCATTCCAGTTTCCTCTTTCAATAAACAATGAACAAAGTCGTTTGTGGCAACCTGCTTCTTCAGAGGAAGTGACATCAAAGTGCAGATAGCTATTGTTTTAAAGTTCTCTCTGTGTGTATGTTCCCTTCATGCTTCCAATGAATGCGTCTTGAGAATCTACTGGTAAGCTGACAGAAAAATAGCTTTTCATTAGCTGTTGCAGAAATGAAAATACCTTGCAGATCTGTTTAAAATAGAGGATTAGTTGCCACTTTGCAATGTAATCAAAGTTGGCTTGCTAACTAGAATTCTGTACTAATATTTAAAATACACGCCTGTTACCGTACCACTTTTACATCTGAAACTTTTGTATTTAACTGAAGCTATCTCATAGAATTCTTGTCATTCATATCTTCTAGATATTATTAAACACTTCCCCAGATTAGCCTTCAGCAGAGAAAACCTGCATTAGTTATTTTCTGCTAATATGTGTGCATTGTATGAAATAATGTTGTCTTGCTCCTTTTTCAAAGTGAATCTGCATGCCGATTCTATAGTCAACAAATGAAGGGGAAGCAGCTAGCAATCAAGAAAATGAACGAAATCCAGAAGAACATTGACGGTTGGGAGGGTAAAGACATTGGACAGTGCTGCAATGAATTTATAATGGAGGGGACTCTCACACGTGTGGGTGCCAAGCATGAAAGACATATATTTCTCTTTGATGGGCTAATGATTTGTTGTAAGTCAAATCATGGCCAACCAAGACTGCCTGGTGCTAGTAACGCAGAATATCGTTTGAAAGAAAAGTTTCTAATGCGAAAGGTACAGATCAACGATAAAGATGACACTAATGAGTACAAGCATGCCTTTGAAATAATTTTAAAAGATGAGAATAGTGTTATTTTTGCTGCTAAATCAGCTGAAGAGAAAAACAACTGGATGGCAGCCTTGATCTCTTTACAGTACAGAAGCACCTTGGAGCGCATGTTAGATGTAACAATGTTACAAGAAGAAAAGGAGGAGCAGATGAGACTTCCAAGCCCTGAGCTTTATAGGTTTGCAGAACCTGATTCTGAAGAGAATATTGTTTTTGAAGAGAACATGCAGCCCAAATCTGGAATCCCTATTATCAAGGCAGGAACTGTTGTCAAACTGATTGAGAGACTTACATACCACATGTATGCCGGTAAGGAATTTTTCCAGATCTTTAAAATATCTGAATTATTTAACTATTTTCCATATACCCAGAGGAGCAAGGTGGAATAGGTGCAGGGTGTTTTGGCATCTCTGGTCTAAGTGACATACCATCTTTTAGGGGTTTGCTTGGGATAACCTTTAAAGAAAGACTTTAAAGTTGTAGCTACTCAGTGATTATGACTATTGTGAACCACCCGGAGAGCTTCGGCTCTTGGGTGGGATAGAAATGAAATAAATAAAATACCTGCCTGGTAACTTAGATGCTGGATCACTGAACTCCAATATAAAGAACAAAGAACACCAAGTTAACATTAACAAGCCTGTAGTGAAACAGAGCCATTCTTTGAGAAATATGCTCAGTTAGAAATAGGTCTTATAAATTGTGCTTGTAAACAAACATCCAGAAGCATAAACAGATACTGTAGACCCATTTATCACACCTGTAATCTTTAGCAGTTGCTGCCTGCTACACTACTTACAGAGAGGATACTTTCAGAGGAACCCCATTATACTTTGAGGAAAAAAGAAATTTTCACACTCCTATATTCCTACCCACACACTTTCAGTGTGGTATGGACTATGCTACCAGAAGGGAGTTTATTCATGTTTAATATTCTGTAATGATGCTAATATGAGTATCAAATCATCAAAACCAGAAATATGTATCTCTTATCTGAAAGCTGTTCAGTGTCAGTTGCAGAAATACACATAATTCTTTGAAATAGTAATGCAAAAATTTAAGTTTTGAATAAAATATGCAAACATTTGATATGCAGATATCTAGACTTACTTAATATGACATGTACCTTCCTATCCAGTTGGTCCACTTCCTATTTTATGTGCTTTGTTTACAAAATATTGTTTGTATTTAATTGTATTAAACTTAACTGTTTAATTCTCTCTAATTTGTTGGATTTGCACTTTCCCTAAAGACCATTCCGCTTTGCAGGATAGAGTTGAGAAGCACTTTGATCCTAAATGTCGTAAAGCACTGTACATTTGCGAGTGGTGAGGGTACGCCCACGAGCAATTAGTCTAGCTTAGTATACCATTTTCCAAGCTAGCTTTTGGGTGACCTGAGTGAAGTTAATTCCATGGAAATCTGAGTTCAGAATACCATGTAGGATCCTTCCCTTCCCCTTTTCTGGTTGTTAAGAGCAGGGTGCTTGCTATTACAGGAACAGCACTGACTAGGCAGTATTTATGATATTCCAGAAGGATATCCAGAACTGTGTTTACTCCATACTAAAAAGAATTCTGAGCCCAGGCAATCCAAATCCTGCTTCAAGAAAGACATGATTTTTATGGCATGTATAAATTATGAAACATTCATATTTGCATTATTTTAGTATAAATTTGCATAATGTGTTACGATTTGCTGGTTATACAATAGGCAAGCCCTTCCTCACCCACCTACTGAAAACCTTATTGAGCCATTTCTCTGGCTTCTGAAATTTCTGCAAGCATACTTCCAAGCATTCCTTTGTGGTCACAAGGGCCAGAAATTAGCTTTTTAAAAAATGAAAACTGCAATTCTCAGGAAGCTGAATTCTGTACTCACAACCACATTATTCATCCCTGCAGAAGTGATGCATGTACATACCCCTGTGGCGTTCCTCTGAGAAAACGTATCTACCTGTCCAGTTCTTTCCCATGCTTCATTCTCTATTAAAATGCCAAATGTATTAGCCATGCATATGCAGGCTAATACATTTGGGGCAGCATCCAATGGGACGCTTAACGCCCCTGCCGATTCCTTTCGGCCCCGCCAATTCCCCAAGCGGTGGGTCCCACCAATTCCGTTGTGCAAGCGGGACCCACCACTTACGCAAGGGAGATTTAGCGCTTCCCAGGCGAAGCCCAAAAATAAGCAGAAACACTCGTTTTTGGAAGGTGGCAGGTCAGCGGAGCTCCCTTACATAAGCTCCACTGACCTGCCTCCTTCCAGAAATGAACGTTTCAGCTCATTCTGGGTTTTCCTGGAAGCACTAAATTGCCATTGTGCATGCAGTGGGGGCTGCTTGCACAGTGTAATTGGCAGGTTGTAAGAGAACTGTCAGGACGCCCTTGGATAGTAATGCTTTCCCTTGCTTATTTTTCCAGCATGCTTTTTCTTTTGACTATTTATGTCAGGAGTAGGAATATTTCCAGTCCAAGGGCCAAATTCCAATTTGGCAAAGGTCTCAGGGGGCCACATTCCATTTGTGGGTGTAGCCAAAGGCAGAGTGGACAGGGCAAAAGGTGATTCTTACCCATTTTAAGCCTACTCAGAAGTAAGCAGGACAAGCCTCTGAATGTTTACTCACAAGTAAGCAGGGAAAACCTCTTTATATCTACTCAGACTCAAGCAGGACAAGTCACGGCAGGACAAGCCTCCAAAGTAAGCAGAACTGAATCACCCAGCAGCTTTCTCCCCAAGCCCTGCCGCCCCCTCTCCCCTACAGGGAAAAACTCTTAGATTTGGAAATATGAACTTTAGCCTGCTGAGCACTGAGAAAGGGAGCCATTTTCAGTGCTTCGCAGGGAAAAGCTTTTATCTCTGATCAGTTGCTGATTAAAGATAAGAGCTTTTTCCTCTCAGGAGAGGGGGCAGGATTTGGGAAAGAAGCTGGCAGGGTTGGATGAGGAACCCCCGTGGGCCAGAGGTTCTCCATGCCCAACTTACATTATGCTAGGACATGTTGTCCTAGCATGTCCACAGATTGGGTGTGGTGGAATGGTCATTGGTGGAGACGACTGCAAAATGTGGCTTGACTAATTAAGCAGTTGCAGGGCCCCCACAGCAGGAGTTGGTGCCAATGCCGTCTTGATGAAGAATTCACATAACCCTGTGGCACTGTGATATGGCAAGTGATGGCTGTCACATTGCTTTGTGGGTTAATTTTGGGAGAGATGAGGACTAAGAAATTTCACTCCAAGGAAACATTCGAGTAGGGCCTCTGACAGGTGATATATGGACTCTCCACAAGTCTTCCCAAAGCCCCCTGAAACCAAGGAAAGTTGCCAAGGCAACTCCAGATGAATTGGTAGCTACTTTGTCTCTGGTTGAAGCCCAGGCAGTCAAGAAGGGGGATTCAGACCTTGAATCTCCTTATCACTACCTAAGCTTTTGCAGCAAAGGACACTTTGTCCTTGATTTCATCCAGAGTCATGTGTCAAACCCAGTTGCCACCAAAGGTCTTTGTGGCTCAGTTCTAGAGTTGAGCAGGTTTTTCTCTTTCAAATACCAAGATAGTTTTTTTTCTTTACAAAAATCCCAAAATAACTATTTTGGTATCAATTCTGCCTCACATGTAAAAAATAATCTTGTATTACACTTGTAAGAAAGGTATAGCACTACTTTAAAATAATTTTCTCTTTGTTATATTGTGTTGAACAACACTTGCACATAAATGGGTGGGAGCAGGAAGTTAGTATTCTGCAGGAAGGCTTCCTCTTGGGAGAAGTACTTTTTGTGTGTTCATTGGCCATCTGTTCTGGTTTGGCTGAATTATAAACAATTGAAAATAACTGTACAAACACTGTCTTAGTCCAGCCTATTAGTAACATAGATGTTGAAAATGCAATGTCTTTTACCCATGTCTCAGCTTATGTGAGCTCCAGTTTATATAATGTGGATCGCTAGAATATGAACTTGAGATCTGCTAGAAGATACTTTTTGGTTATAGTGCCAAAATGCCTTTAGTGTAGGTAGTATAAAGAAGCAAATGGGTTCTATCTAAGAAATCCTGAGACTGTACAGCTCACAATAGTTATTTCTCTGTACTTCACATACAAGTTTACAAAGTCTCATACATCCTAGGATATAATGAAGTATAGCCTGCTATGGATTATCAGATGTGGAATTGTGTTGCCAGTGTGTGTTAAGAGGTTTCTGGTTATAAATAGTCTGAAGAGTACAAGGAGAGAAGAGAGAGGCAGTGTTCGGACAATCTGAATGGGAAATGCTGGGAGTTGTAGGACTTTTTTCTGTCTAAACATGTATAGGATTGTACCTTTAATAAGTCAGGTACACACAAGCTTTGTACAGCCACACATAGCCCCTTTGCTGCCACTTTGCTCCTCCATGTGAAGAGCAAAACATACCACGAAGCTGCAGTTAACCATAGCTTCCTGTTACATCCAAACCAAGAAATACAGTTAGGGTGCTGTTGCACTCGTGTCCTGCTTGTGGGTTTCCAGTCAACCGTTGGTTGGCCACTGTGTGAACAGAATGCTGGACTAGATGGACCCTTGGTCTTATCCAGTATGGCTCTTCTTATGTTCTTGTGTTCTTAATAGTTTCCAAGCAAACCAGGATTCATAGCTTCTGAATCCTGGCTTATTTGGAAGCCATGGAGGAGTAAAGGGACTGTGTGCAGGTGCACAAAGCTTGTACATATTCTGGTTTGATATGTTGAATGCTTGTGCATCCGCATAGCATCCATTTCCTTTCTTAAGGCATTCAGGAATGATTATTTATGATTTGAGCACACAACTGGATCCATGACTTCATTCTCCTTGCTCTTGATCTAGTGGTAGGTGGAAGTGTGATGGGGTAGAGAGAAGGGGGTGTGTATGCATGTGCCTAGTTTCTCCTTGCAAAGAAGATCTGATACATCCTCTCCCTTGCTTCCACCCAGCATACTAGGGTGGCTTTGTTGGTAGTTAGTTTGTGTAAATGATAGGAAGTGGGTTCAGAACAAATAGCTTCTGGTAGGGCAAAACTGTCCAGATTGATACACTAGCATTTGAGTACAGTATGGGCAATACTGAGGCTTGTTTGAGAAGAACTTTTTTTTTTTTAACATCTTTTGGCTTTCTTCAAAGATCTGTGAGTGGTACAAGTTCCTTTCCATTTCCTGATTTGGTGCTTCCAGGTTTGAAAGAGCTTGCAACTTTTTTTTCTTGTAGAGCCATGCTGTTCTATTTATAAGCTTTGATATGTTGAATGCTTGTGCGTCAGCATAGCGTCCATTTCCTTTCTTAAGGCATTCAGGGATGATTATTTATGATTTTTTTAGACATTGTTGTTCTTTTAGCTTTTAAAATGCCTGTATTGAGGAGAGATTTATCACATAGGCAGACATCCTGACTAACTGTGTGTGTGTATTTTTAACCCAATTACTTGGATACTTGAAGTAATTGTAGGTATAGAATCTGGTAGGTAAAATACACTTGCTGTGTAGTAGCATTAAAACAAAAATCAATTTGTAGAAAGTCACAAGCTTTATATCTAAATGAGCATACTGAAGTGTGCTAATTTACAATGTGGTGATTTACAATGCATTTACAACTTGTGCAAATGCATTGTCCTAGTGCTTGGGCCAAAGTAACAACTATTCTTTAACCATTATCAGGAATGAGGCTTGGGATTGTGCTCCTTTTCCCATCAGCCTCTCCCATCTCTCGTGTTGGAGAACATCCAAGTTAGGGTTGACCCTGACTAATTCCAGTGCACGCATCATGAACTTTGATTAAGGGTGGGTGAAGTTCATGTATGAGAGGTGAGGGGCTGGGGTAAAGGAGTGCATGAGGCCTGTTCTCATAGTCAGAAAGGCATTCAGCATAGAGAAGATCCCATATCTGGAACTGTGTAGGACTAACAAGCATTTTGTGAGAAAATGGCACATCTCTTTAAATCCTCAATCTTCCCTTCTTGGTTGGGGAAGACCTTTTCAGAGCTCTCCAAAGAGCTGAGAAATGCAAACAACAAAATAAAAACAGTTGTATGCCTTAGCTGGAGGCCATCTCCTTCCCAAGACTTCACTCTTTCCAGCCTAGTCAATCAGGGAAGAGACAGGGAGCAGCAGTTCATGTGCAGTTCAGTAAACCTGAATTCTCCCTTGCTGCATTCTGGAGGGATCATGACAGTTAAGCTCAAATAAGAGGGTGTTAGTGTAATTCTACACAGCCACTGTAGAATTAGTGGCTGTGGACCCATCAAAGTACTGAGCTTCAGGCCTTGCCCTCCAACTCAGAGGCTGCATAGCTAAACACTGCCAATGTGACTTTGCCTGAGGGAAATAAAGGATTCCCCGTCTTGGAGAGTTGTCTCCTGCTTGAATGGAATGAGGCCATGATAGTACCAGTTAATGAGTTTGGCATTTCCCTTATATATCTCATTTCAGCTGAGGGCATGCGTGAGGGCAGTATAAGTGAGGAACTTGATTTCTTTAAGTTAGATAATGTTTCTGGTATTCCCCAACTTCTTTGTAGTATTAAAAAGATGATGGGCATCCCCAATTTTGTCATAGGATCAAACTGTCATTTGCAAGTAATAAAAGGGAGGAGAACAGGTGAATCAATAAACTTGGGACGCCCCCCCCCCCAAAAAAAAACACAGTGATATGCCTGGGAGTAAAGGCAATACTAATAATTGTAAAGTTGTTCAAAAGTATCAGTGCAAATGAGACATCTCATTTTCTGAATAAATCCTGCCAGGAGGCCAGTCCGCATATCCATTTCAGATTATCCTTATTTATGGGAAACATAGAATAGTAGGGTTGGAAGGGGCCTACAAGGCCATCGAGTCCAACCCCCTGCTCAATGCAGGAATCCAAGTCAGAGCATCCCTGACAAATGGCTGTCCAGCCTCGTCTTGAAGGCCTCCAGTGTGGGAGAGCCTACCACCTCCCCAGGTAATTGGTTCCATTGCCGTATTGCTCTGACACTCAGGAAGTTTTTCCTGATGTTCAGCCGGAATCTGGCTTCCTGTAACTTGAGCCCATTATTCCGTGTCCTGCACTCTGGGATGATCAAGAAGAGATCCTGGCCTTCTTCTCTGTGACAACCTTTCAAGTACTTGAAGAGTGCTATCATATCTCCCCTCAGTCTTCTCTTCTCAAGGCTAAACATGCCCAGTTCTTTCAGTCTCTCTTCATAGGGCTTTGTTTCCAGTCCCCTGATCATCTTTGTTGCCCTCCTTTGAACCCTCTCCAGCTTGTCTGCATCCTTCTTAAAGTGTGGTGCCCAGAACTGGACACAGTACTCCAGATGAGGCCTAACCAGTGCTGAGTAGAGGGGAACTAGTACTTCCCGGGATTTGGAAGCGATGCTTCTATGAATGCAGCCCAAAATAGCATTGGCCTTTTTTGCAGCCATATCACATTGTTGGCTCATATTCAGCTTGTGATCGACAACAATTCCAAGATCCTTCTCGCTCGTAGTGTGGTTGAGCCACGTATCCCCCATCTTGTAACTGTGCATTTGGTTTCTTTTTCCTAGGTGCAGAACTTGGCATTTATCCCTATTAAATGCCATTCTGTTGTTTTCTGCCCAGCACTCCAGTCTATCCAGATCACTTTGAATTTTGTTTCTGTCTTCCAAAGTATTAGCTATCCCGCCCAATTTTCTGTCATCTGCAAATTTGATCAGCATTCCCTGCACCTCCTCCTCCAAGTCATTAATAAAAATGTTGAAGAGCACTGGGCCCAGGACTGAGCCCTGCCGTACCCTGCTTGTTACCACTCCCCAGCTTGAGAAGGTCCCATTGATCAGCACTCTTTGAGTCCGATTCTATAGCCAACTGTGGATCCACCAGATTGTTGTTTCATCTAGCCCACTTTGAGCTAGTTTGCTCATCAGGATATCATGGGGCACTTTGTCGAAAGCTTTGCTGAAGTCGAGGTATATAATGTCTACAGCATTCCCACGGTCTACAAGGGAGGTGACTTGATCAAAAAATGAGATCAGATTTGTCTGGCAGGACTTGTTTTTGACAAATCCATGTTGGCTTCGAGTAATCACGGCATTGTTGTCAAGGTGCTTCCAGATGGATTGCTTTATGATCTGCTCCAGAATTTTCCCAGGGATTGATGTCAGACTGACTGGTCTGTAGTTCCCAGGTTCCTCCTTTTTACCCTTTTTGAAGATAGGGACAGCGTTAGCCCTCCTCCAGTCATCTGGCACTTCCCCGGTCCTCCATGATTTCTCAAAGAGAATAGACAGCGGTTCTGAGAGTTCTTCTGCCAGTTCCTTTATGACTCTAGGATGCAGTTCATCTGGCCCTGGAGATTTGAACTCATTCAAAGTAATGAGGTGTTCATTAAAAAAAAACACAGTGATATGCCTGGGAGTAAAGGCAATACTAATAATTGTAAAGTTGTTCAAAAGTATCAGTGCAAATGAGACATCTCATTTTCTGAATAAATCCTGCCAGGAGGCCAGTCCGCATATCCATTTCAGATTATCCTTATTTATGGGAAACATCAGCGTTATTGTCTGTGCTGCCCAGCAAAGATGAAATAGTAGGAAATCAGTAGAAAGTTTCTTCTCCTGTTTGAGCAAACATTGTAACCCTGAGCAGGCTGTCCCCAGCCAGAGTACCTTAGGGCAAATGGTTCTGTTTAGGGCCTTGGGAAACCCTGCCTTGCAGACTAACCCGCCCTGTTTTTATTCTTATTGATATCCCTGCGTTAAATGCCCTCCTACCTACAAAGGAAATCTTTGGATGTGGAGTGGTATACAGATACTGTAAATAAATGAAAATAGAGAAGGAAAGGAAACTCTTACCTTTTGAATTTCTGTTCACCTAATAGATAGGAAGGTTTCTGGACTACCCAAGTCAGATGTGTTCATGATGCAGCCCCAACTCTTTCCAGTAGTTATGACTGACTATTCAAAGTTCATTTTAGTTATAGGTTGTTTGTGTATATTGTCTCTGTGCTTTTATGTAAATGGCTTTTAAACTTTGTATATTGGATTTTAAAGTTTTAACTTCTGTAAACCACCCAGAGAGCTTTGGCTATGGGGCAATATAGAAGTGTAATAAATAATAATAATAGCTGAAATTGTAGGAAGTCCATTAGAGTAGGAATTAGCAACATGTCACCCTCAAGCATACTGGTGCCCACCAAGACCCCACAAGGTACTTGCAAAGTCACTTTTCCCTACCTCTATTCAATTCAGTGGAAAAATATCACTCCATTGACTTCAATAGAGCTGGGGATGAAACTCCCCTGCCAAAAACTGGCAAAATAAGTGAAGGGGAGGCAGGAAATAGAGAATCCAGAGGAGTGGGAGGCAAAAAAAGATAATCCCAAGAAGGGGGCATTCCCAAGTTTTTTACTGCTCATGGGCCCAAGAACGTTGCCTACACCTCCATTAGAGGCTTATTCTCTGGTTTTGAGTATGGTTTTCATTTTTACTCTGTTCTCTTACCTGTGTTTAGTCTTCAACCTTGGTACCTCCCTTGGGATCTAAGGAGAGATCGCACTCCTCAGGAAATGGTTGTTAGATCTACCTACTCAGTTTGAGAGGCAGGACATTCCCTCAGCTACAAGAAGAGCAGAAATCTGCTAGGAAACAATGCCCTTTTCCCATTCCCTCAACCACATTAAGGGACAGGTGCTTTTATATTTTCATCAGGCAAATTAGGGGCTTTTCAAGTTTCTATTATAGTTGTTCACTTGCTGTCTAATTAAAATAATGAACTGATTTTTTTTTCTATCCTAGATCCCAACTTTGTTCGAACATTTCTTACAACATATAGATCTTTTTGTAAGCCTCAGGAATTATTGAGTCTCCTGATAGAAAGGTAAGAGGATTTTTCTGAAATACTGCCTTGTGGTTTTCTTTCCCTTCTTCTGAGATAAGATTTTAAAACATTTGTATCCTTTGTAAAGAGGTGTACATTACTCTTTTACAGGAGTGGCATTAAGGACTTTGAACTATTACAAAAATCACAGAGGAGGTAGAATTTTCCAAATCAAGAGTGTGACCATGAAAGAGGGAGAAAGTATTTTGGAGAAGCAGAATTCTTGTTTTAGTGTGGCTGCTGGGGTCAGCTAAAATCCTTTAGTGTGCTCTTTAATTATAACTGGGTAAAATGATTTTTTTCTCTCTGAGAGGAAGAGTGGAAAATCCCAGATCTCCTTACAGATTTGCAGTCAGCAGTACTGAAGAAAAACTAAGATGTTAACTTGATGAAAATCCATTAAAATGATTTCCCCAAACTTGGGATGAACTTTCAACTCCCCATTTCTCTGCTTTACCTGCACACCTGGTCAAATGAAGTAACAGCACTTGACTGATTTTAACAGGTGTGAAGTGGTTTGTTTATGCATGTCACTATATTTGATGCCAGGTATTTAATGTATAGAACACACAAAATGCCATCCATTGATGTTATATCTGTTTAAAGCAGGTAGAAGCCTATGTGTTTGCAAATAGATATTAAGTTACTAGTTTATTCCAAGCTGTCATGTAATATTTAGTCTCAAATTTGTAGTTCTTCCTTATGCCCTCTATGCAGCCATATCTATGGTGTTGTACCTGCATAAACTTGAAAACTCTGGAAATCTTAGAATTCTATAGGGGTTGTGGCCCTTTCCTTTCCTGCCATTGTGAGACTTAAGTATTTGGGTCCTATTCCTTGCTGTTTGTTGCAATTATTATTTAATCTTGCTAACTATCACTTAATTATCATGCTTAAGTCATCTAAGATAGTCCACCCCAGAGACCTATTGAATCCGAGCGATTCCTGAATGCTCGGGGATTTGTCAGTAGCCAGAGCCAGCAATTCTGTCAAGGCACTTGTCACACTATGGAATGGCAAAGGGCCATTGACACAATCATTCCTGAGTGCCCTCTTCAGCACTGTGGAGCTCAGAAGGCTCCCTGGTTTACTGGGGAGCTCCAGACAGTGAAGCAGTTCAGAAGACAGCTGGAGCATAAGTGGCGTAAGACTTGTCATGAAGGTGACTGAACACACCTAAGAGCGTATAATCGCACCTACTGCATGGCGGTGAAGGCAGCAAAGAAGGCTTACTTTGCCACCTCTATCGCATCCTCAAGTAGCCATCCAGCTGAGCTTTTCTGAGTGGTTCAGTGGTTACTTAAATCAAGCCCAGTTAATTCAGTACTGGAAGCCTTGGAGGCCTGCTCCAACTCCACTAACTACATCCGTTCCTGGATAGGGATAGCTTAGTCAGGGTGATCCATGCACTGGTAACCTCACAATTAGACTACTGCAATGCACTGTATGGGGCTACCTTCATGTGGTTCAGAAGCTGTAGCTAGTTCAGAATGTAACAGCTAGGGTGCTCACTGGGACACCTAGCTATGCTCGCATAACACCTGTGATAAAAGAACTGCACTGGCTGCCTATTAGCTACTGAGCCACGTACACAGTTATGTTAGTATTATATAAGGCCCTAAACAACTTGGGACCAGGATACCTAGCAGACCGCCTTCTCTTATATATATCCAGGCGACATCTAAGATCATCAGAGGAGGCCTTGCTGGTCATTCCAAAATGAAAGGAATCTCTCCATGAAGAACCTCAGTGGTGGGCCTTCTCTGTAGTATCACCCACCCTCTGGAAAACCCTCCCCTGTGCAATACGGGAGGCAGAAAATGTGATATATTTCAAGCACCTCCTAAAAACTCACTTTTTCACCCAGGCTTTTCCTGGGTTGTAACTGCTGTTGGGTTTTGCTTTGGTTTTACCTGCTATTTTTAAACTTTTAAAATCTTATATTATGTTCAGTCATGTTGTATTTTATAGTTTTAATTGTTGTGAACTTCCCAGAGAGCTTTGGCTGTTGGGCAGTATATAAATGTAATTAATTAATAAATCTAAATTTCATTTTATCACCCCATATTAGATTTGAAATTCCAGAACCTGAACCAACAGAAGCAGACCGTATAGCTATGGAAAATGGAGATCAGCCTCTTAGTGCAGAGCTAAAAAGATTTAGAAAGGAATATATACAACCTGTTCAGCTGCGGTAAGTATCCTAGACATGTAAATCTCCTCTTTCCAAGAGTGCTTCAGATGATGTCCATTGCAAACTTTGGTAGTTCAATGACAGAGTCGTGATAGAATCACTGAATATATAAAACTGCACCTTATATAGTTGTACCAGTGGCTTGGATCCAACGGACTGTGTGCAGTGTTCCATGCATGCACCAGAGCTTTACAGCCTCCCCTTCCTTCCACTGGCCCCTTGCACCTTCATATGGCATGAAGGGTCTGCAGCTTCAAGGAAATTAGCCGTTGTCTCCTCCCAGTCCAACATACATAGGAGCTTTAAGTTGCAGCTGTAGTATAACCCCATTCAGATAGTCAGCTTACCATTTAAGTAAACATGCGAACAGGGAAATGAGTAGCTTTGCCCCTACCATTGTGCACATCACATAGCCCCCCCCTGCAGATATTTGTGCTGTACATACAGACATTATGGGGAGGGGCTACATGACATGCATCATATGAGGGGCAGAGGTATTTGGCATGGCCCCACTCCCAGCACACATGTTTACTTAAACTTTAAGTCAAATGCCTGAATAAGGCTCTTGTAAATGCTCTTTCCATCATGTATCCGGGACTTTTTTTTCGCTTCCAAAATATCATAGCTGTCAGTTTGGAATTGGTGGTTCAGTGAAGTTAGATGGGATAAGAAAACTGCAGCTCTCCTAGGTGTGTCAAAAATATATTGAATAAGCCTTAACCTCAAAGATTTTATAATCTCTCTTATTGTTGTAGAGTATTAAATGTATGCCGACACTGGGTGGAGCATCACTTTTATGACTTTGAAAGAGATATAGATCTTTTGCAACGATTGGAAGAATTCATTGGCACGGTCAGAGGTACTTGATTACAGCAAATATCTAATATGATCTGTTTTGTTTCCTTATAAACTCTTCTAGTTAGGGTGCCTTGTGTGTATATATTTGTCAGCCATTATATGCACCATTAAAATCTAGTAAAGCTGTAGAAAATCAAGTTAAAACAATGGAATTTCAAATTAAAAATACCAACCCCACATAATCCATAATAAAGCATTCCCCATAAAGCAGTGGTGCACAGTCCTTTTGTGTCGGATGGGGGGGATCGCACATTCACATACAACTTGCACATGCCACATGTGCTCTTTCACACACAGGGGTTGATGTATGGGGTTTGCTGGGGGAGGAAGGAGTCTGCAGCCTGCTCCAATCCCCAACCTGATTGATGTTTTATCGATGCTTCCTAGGAAGCACTGAGATACTCCAGGAATAAGACTTCTGTGGTAGGAACCACAGAAGACAACATGATAGAGGTTCATAAAATCCTGAGTGGTTTGAGAGTACCCTTTCAAAATACTAGAACTATTATCTAAGGAAATTGATAGGAAGTTGTTTCTAAATAATGTTACCACACTTGCTCAGGATACCCATGTCTGCAGATGCCTGACACCTACTTTTCTGTGTTCATCTGAATAAACCCTTCCAGAGCACAAATTACTGGGAGGAATTGCTCTCAATTTAGGGGATCCTCTTCTTTCCGCAGCCTTAAATCTATTCTGCTGGAGAATAAGTTGCTGCCAATCCTGTAGAACTGGCTCAGAAAGTGAGTGCATTTTACCAAATGCACAGCATTAGGCTAGGGGTAGGCAACTTTAATGGACCCACAGACACATCTGACATGTTGAAAAAGTGTCAAGGGCACCATCACAAATTGCCAACATGGACACACTTTCCCCAGCCCTTGCCTGGGATTCCCTCTCCCTTCTCCTCCTCTTTCTTCCCTCTGCTAGGGATTTCCTTCCTCCTTTCCCCTCAGAAAGGCAGAAGGGGGCAGGAATCAAAGATGAGTGAGGCAGAAGTGATTGCAGGGTGGATCAAATTGGGGGCCACAAGGGGGTCTGGGAGGGTACCGCATTGCCAACTCCTGCTTCAGGTAGTGGAGTGCCATCATAAGGTACCTGTGAGGGAGTAACAGATGAGGCCAGAGCTTTCCCAGAAAATGGAGACTTCATTGATAAAATAAAGCAAATTGCAAGGTAAATTATTGGAAGCTTGTCCCAGAAGTGAGGGGGAGAGCAAGAGATATGGAAGAAGAAAGAGGAGATTTGGCAGTGATGCTTTGGCTTATGCAGGAAAAGGGAGGGGGAAGCAGGAGAAGCTGGAAAGCAAAAGAGAGAAAGAAATTAGAAGGAATGGGAAATGAGAGGTTATTACTGTATACTTAGCTTTTCCTGTAGTCTGTTTGGAAACAACCATGGGGAAGCAAGGGTCCTCAGTGTCATGGTGAATCTAAAAGAAGGTAAGAACGGCAGGCAAAAAGGGTCCTCAGTGTCATGGTGAATCTAAAAGAAGGAAAGAACGGCAGGCATTCCCAGCTACAGCAAAGCTTTATCTGACATGTATTGCTGGATGGGAGGCTGCAGGCTCAGGCACCCGAAGCCAAGAGTTCCAAGAGTCAGTCAGGCTGAGTGGAAGTCCCACTGGGTTCAGGGCTTCAAACCCAGTCTTAGACAAATACTCAAACAAACTAGGGTGGCAACTGAAAGGAAGATTTCCCAGTGCACAAAAGGATAGGATGATTGTCTGTGCTTTTCTGGATAGAGGGTTGCTCGACTCTAGGTTCTAATTGGAAGGTCCACAAGAACTCTTGAGAAGTGGTGTATTGTTGTCTTGATTGAATTAGGAAATGGAGGAGACTTGGCTTTAGCACTTCCTAGAGTTCCCAGCCTGGAAGGAATACTCTTTTGCATGTCAAGAGAAGGTGTAAATAGGGCCTGCAAATGCCTCCCCCCCCCCCCATCCTTGCTAGCAAACATTTTCAGACAACCAGAGACATTGAGCAAAGGAATTAGTGTGGGGATAAAAGGGGGGGGGGTGATTTGGTGCTCTAGCAACAGACAAAAGGAAGTGTTTCATAGAACCATTTTACTTGTGACACATAAGGCATGATGGCCACTAGTTTAAGTGGCTTTAAACAGAAGGTTTAGACATTTGAGGAAGACATGACTATCCATGGGACCTCATGTTCAGAAAAAGTATTCCTCAGACTCTGCTTACTAGATATTGGGGACAGAGGGTGGCTGTCTCCACTGTGCCCTGCTCATTAGCTTCCCAGCTCCATCTGACAGGCCACTCTTGACAAAGCTGGACTAGATGGATCGATTTTTGCATTATATAATACTTGCATATTTTCCTTTTCCTTCTCAGGTAAAGCTATGAAGAAATGGGTTGAGTCAATCACAAAGATAATATATAGGAAAAAGCAAGCACAAGCCATTGGGCCAAGCCACAATATTACTTTTCAAAGCTCACCTCCTCCAATTGAGTGGCATATAAGCAGGCCAGGAAACACTGATATCTTTGACCTGCTCACTTTACACCCAATAGAAATTGCACGACAGCTCACTCTACTTGAATCTGAACTTTACAGGTAGTCTTTATTCCTCTGAAAAGTATTGTTCTACACTGTAATACACAACCAATGTATTCTTTTGTCCTGGCTTTCTGCATTCTGTTCTTACTAGCAAGATTACTTATACTGCAAACTGTTCAGGAGTTATGTTTTAAACTGTGGACTTTATATATATATATCAATGTGTATTTGATATGGGCAGTAATCAAAAGTGAAGATTTCACTTCATATATTGGGGATTGTAGTGGTTACTATCTAAATTGTGCTATAAACAGGATTTTGTAAGTTTTACCATTTTTAAGAACCTCATACACTGATGTAGTCTTACAGTATGTACAGGAGGTGGAGAGAATCTGTTATTAAAGCAAATACAAACACTATTGGGTTCCATCCAACATTGAGTGGACTTCATTCACACAGTGGGACTTCCCTTCCTCTCCTCCCCCTCTGCACTCCCACCCTGCAAAACTGCTCCAGATGGTCCCTTCACCCTCCAGAGCAGATTTGGGGCAGGGGAAATCCATTCTGGCAGTGGTGCCCATTCCACTGGCAGATGGACACTCTTGGATATAAGTCATTGTGTTGTGCAATGGAAGCAGGAAAATCAGTCCCTTGATTTATTTGTTCTGATTCAGAATTATTGGTCAAAAGTGCAAGCTATCTGTGATAATGTAATTGTGAATGGTAGCTTCATTGATTGCGAAGAGAAAAGTCACTGGAAAAGACCCTGATGCTGGGAAAGACTGAAGGCAAAAGGAGAAGGGGACGGCAGAGGATGAGATGGCTAGATAGCATCACCGATGCAATGAATATGAACTTGAGCACTCTCCAGGAGAGAGCACAGGACAGGAAGGCCTGGCGTGCTATGGTCCATGGGGTCACAAAGAGTCGGACACGACTGAACAACAACAACAAAAAGCTTCATTGATTATAAAAGAACAGTTAGCTTTGCCTCTTTCACTTTGATTTTTATGTTCATTTTGTAGAGCTGTGCAGCCATCAGAGCTAGTTGGAAGTGTATGGACAAAAGAAGATAAAGAAATCAATTCTCCTAACCTGCTCAAGATGATACGACATACCACTAACCTTACCTTGTGGTTTGAAAAGTAAGTTGTTTTGAGTTTTTTTATTCTGAGATCTTCTCAGTGTTGGTACTCCCATGGCTGCTATGATGCAGCTTGGCAAAATATTAGAGTTCCAAAATGGGAAATAAGTACACCAAGAACAATTGTTGCTAATATTCTCAGCCGCTTATATACTAAGAACTGAAACAGAATTCTTTCAGTTATACAGTTGTGTTAGATTGAATCAGTCATTCCCAAATTGAGTGCTGTGAGATATTGCATAATTAAAGAACATTCCATAATTAATCATGCTATATTTTATGGTTTTAATTGTTGTGAACTGCCCAGAGAGCTTTGGCTTTGGGCAATATAGAAATGTAATAAGTAATAATATAATAAAGACTCTTGTGAACCTAGTGTATTCCAGAAATAGGAATAATTTCTTATTATAAGAATAATTCAGAAAAGAAGTGGGCTTCAGCAATGAGATATTTGGAAAACAGTGGATGAGGTGACACTTTTCAAGAAAATCATGTTTTTTATTATATAGTTGCTTTATGGTATTATCCTACTGATAATCAAATAAGAAATTTAAATGCTCATTTTGTTCATTTAGATGCATCGTAGAAACAGAAAACCTAGAGGAAAGAGTAATTGTTGTGTGCCGGATAATTGAGATCTTGCAAGTTTTTCAAGAACTAAATAATTTTAATGGTGTTCTTGAGGTTGTCAGTGCTATGAACTCTGCACCTATTTACAGACTGGATCACACCTTTGAAGTAAGTCAAATATAGATCTAGAAAGTGTTATAGTTTTAATTGTTAGTATATAAAATACATTTGAAAGGACATAGATATTTCATCCAAAGGATCCTGTGTGTGTTTTCAGCCTGAGCACTGGGAAGGCTGCTAGACACATTTTTATTTACGTAGAAATAACTCAGGGTTAGGTTAAAATACTTGCAAAGTGAAATATGAATGTTTATTTTCCCCACTTATGCAGAACATCAGCCTCTTTGTTTTTGCCCAAGTTCATTTGGGCATTGATTCAGAATTGGGAGACTGCATATTTTTCTCTACCCTGAGATTATCTCTATGATGGAAAAGCATTGTGTTAAGCAATCATGAATTTTTTCTCTCCATGAGAATGGGAAGCAGAAATTAACAGAGTAATAGAAAAATATACAGGGGCAAGTCCTAATGCCATTTCAAACATTACAGATTTTTCTATATGGAAAGCACTTCAGTGTGTGAGGAGGGTGGGCAGAATGAACCCCACAAAGAAATCCACACATTTTGGCTGGCCTTGGTAGCCAACCAAAATTCGTGATCACCACATGTGGTTTGCTGTTCGAGCAAAATGTATCCTCACCTTTCTCTATATATCTTCAGCAAATCCCAAGCCGCCAGAAAAAGATTTTCGAAGAAGCTCATGAATTGAGTGAAGATCACCATAAGAAATACTTGGCAAAACTCAGGTCTATTAATCCTCCATGTGTGCCTTTCTTTGGTAAGTAGGATTTTATTTTTTGTGAAAATACAATCTCAAATGTTTCTGCCTAAATAATAAGCTGCAGAATGAGTAAGAAGTGGGAAAGAATAGTTTCTGAAATGCATGACTAGTATTTGCTGTTGGCTGGAATAGCCAGACGAATAAAAACTGCGCTCCAACAGTATCACTATCAAAGAAGCCACTATTACCATATTTCAGTGGGAACTGTTGGGCTGATTTTTCAGGTATCTTCCGGTGTGAGGTTCAGATACAAATTACTTGTTAACTTGTTTAGAAACGTTACATTAATGTAGTATACTGTGTAGCTCAAGCTGAACCAGAGATACACCAATGGATGAAGGTGAGATAAAGGAAGTACTCAAAATCGTTATGTGCTCGTTAAGCTCAGCGCTATCATGAAGGATGATATTTTCTGACTGTACTCTGACAGTGGGCCGGTTCAGGTGTAATGGTCTCAGTTTGCTCTTTTTAGACTGAGCATTGTTCCCCTTTGTTCCCTCCTCCTTTCACTCATGTACCAGAATTGAAGACTTCCAGGGTTTGTTAAACCATAGTTTCCTGTTACATCCAAACTAGGAACTTGTTTAATCTCTGGCTACAAAACTAAGGTATCCTGAAGAGCTTATCTAAAAATCAGCACATTTATTTATTTATTTATTTATTTATTTATTTATTGCATTTATACCCTGCCTTTTTTCCTCTTGCAAGGAACCCAAGGCGGCTTACATGATCCTCCTCCTCTCCATTTTATCCTCACAACAACAACCCTGTGAGGTGGGTTGGGCTGAGAGTCTGTGACTGGCCCAAAGTCACCCAGTGAGCTTCCATGGCCGAGTGGGGACTAGAACCCGGATCTCCCAGCTCCTAGTCCAACACTCTCGCCACTGCACCACACTGGCTCACATGGGGGTAAATGGAAGGAAGTGGAAGTAGGGGTAAACCGGGAAAATATATGATTGTTTCAGTTACCTGTACTTAAAATGTTGTTGTTGGTAGGGCATGGAAACTAAGGCATCAGAGAAAAAGTGGGCTTTGGGGAAGGGTTGGAAGGAAAGTAGGTAGGTAGCATCACACAGATGTTCTGGGAGGCAATTGCAAATATAGCATTGTACCAACTGGGTGTGTCCACCAGCAGAATGGATGTCACCAATAAGGGGCAGCAATAGAGACAATGGAGTTGTTTGAAGCAGCAGGAGATCTTTGGATGGCAGAGGGTCAGCTGGAGGAGCAAAGGTCTCAGGCAGTGATGTAAAGGTATTTATAAGAGCCAGAGAGAAAAGGGGAGTAATGCCATGGGGGACTTTGAATGTAAAGAGAAAGAGCTTGTGCTTGATTCAGGAGCAGTGTAAGGATTTAAGGAGAAGCATCACATGATCAGAGTGACAAGAGAGGTGCATGATTGACAGCAAAGTGCTGGAGTAGACATGGGAGACCAAGGTGAGATAACAGGAGCAGAGGGAGGAGAATGTAGAATGAATGAATGAATAAAATAAGAATACATCGGTCTAGGCCAGGTGTGGGCAACTTTGCACCCCTACCTGGAGATGCCAGGGATTGAATCTGGAACCTTCTTCACACAAAGCATGTGCTCTACCACTGCGTTATGGCCCCTGCAGTGGGGTGGGCAGGGACTGGAAATGGCAGGATTTGGAATGGAGGTGAGACCTGCAAAGAAAAGGTAGCAATGGTGGTAGTGCCAGGGGGAGATGGAGCCAGATTTCAGTGAGGGCAAGTAGCTGGAAAGATCAAGAGACAAAAAGATTAGAGAGCAATTGATTTCTTAGTGAGGGATTAAGCAGTTCCAGATGGAAGAGGAGAAGCAATGCAGGAAGAATGACCAGCAACAAATGGGGATGAGATTTGGAGAGAGAGACCCCAGGCCATGATTCTGGAAGCAAGTCTGAAATCACTGTGGAAAAGGGTAGGGCAATGTGGAGATCTGAAAGAGGAAGAAGAACTGGGCACAAAGGAAGGTGGCCCAAGGTGCAGCTTACTTCCAGAGTGGCTTGGCGATGCTCTTTGGTGCCACCCTTCAGCCACTGCCCAAGGCCTGGTTTACTGACTGCATGTTGAAATGAAACGCTGCCCTTGGTCTTGGTGCTGGTTTGTCTGGGTAAGGGTAGGAGGGAGGGTTTAGTGGCAAGGCAGACTCACCTAATTGGAGGGATGGGATTAGGACTCTCTTGGTTGGCTCTTTAGAAATTGTCAAAGTGTGTACTTTAACCTTCCCAAAGTCTTTGTGCCTCTAGTCTTAATTCTAGTTTTCTAATAAAATACCAGAACATTTTCATATAGTGCATTTTTGCATGTTAATTGTAGGAATTTATTTAACAAACATCTTGAAAACAGAAGAAGGCAATCCTGAATTTCTAAAACGACATGGAAAAGAGCTCATTAATTTCAGCAAACGGAGGAAGGTGGCTGAAATAACAGGGGAGATCCAGCAGTACCAAAACCAGCCATACTGCCTAAGAGTAGAACCTGACATCAGGGTAAGTTGTATGTACTTTTTACACAATGAGGATTAGGTTCTTGTGGGATGTCATAGGCAACACATACAGGGTGAATCCCATCTGCTGACCAGCATCTAGTGCTGATTTAATAATTGCTGAATGTATTTTCAGCAGAGTCCTTGACATAAGGAAATGGCATGTAGACTGATTCCCACCTCTGTTGTCCCTAGTAAACTTCTAGATTGTATCCTCATCAAATATGTATTATTTTAATTTGGCTTTCCTATGTAACAGATCTGGAGTCAGTCAAAGTGGTCTTTGTTTTCCTTTTTTTTAATTGCAAAATGTTATGTTGCTTGTTGCTATGAAAGTAAAATACTGAATTGATACTAATTTTAGAGAGGAGGATATGTTTCTTCATGCAATCAGAATATGTAGAATATATAGCACAATTTCTGTCCTGGTGAGAGAATTATAGCCTCCGACTCACTCTTAAAGCAAGCTTTATTCAGGTTAGTCAGACTTGAGGCACTTGGGACGAGGGTCCTCCCATTCCAGTCCTGCCTGATTAAGATACAGGGCTTTTTCTTTCATCTACTTTCCACAACTTGGCCTTTGTTGGTTTGATGTATGAGGAAATTTCTCCCTCCTTTCACGACACAGTTAGGGTTGGAATGGAGCCAAGCTGATCCTTTTCACCATTTTGATTGTTCTGAGGCACTTACCATACCTAGCTCATGAGCCCTTAAGCAAGCAAACAGGCCTTCAAGTCCTCAGTAGTGTTCTCACCAAAAAATGGCTGGCTACTATTTCTCTGTCCTGGTGGGGGAGGCAGAATGCACCAGTCATTACTCCCATCTTCTTCCACAGCTTCTTTCTCTGTGAGGGAGTTAAACAGGTGCCTGCCAGTGGCAGCAATGGTGTGGGGACAGGTGGACAAAAGAGTTGGGCTGTTGCCTTGTGCCTCATCCAGTGGCATTGGGCAACAGTGGGGCCTTGTCTCATGCTCCCACTGGTACGGAAAGGAACGAGCATCAGCTTTCTCTGTCTCTTCTCCCTCCCTCCCTCCCTCCCTCCCTCCCTCCCTCCCTCCCTCCCTCCCTCTAAAGTTTAGCTATTGGTGGCAACAGTTGAGCTATATCTCTTCCAGTGCCCAACATTTGTTCACTAGCCATTTTGGATCAGTGCCAGCATTCCCTGATCAGTGCCATGAGATGCCTTGTGGAACAAAACTGCCCTTCTTGATCCCTACCTATAGGACTGGACACTGCCTTGCTGCCACAGGTTCTCCCCACCTCCCCCTCGCCACTTATTGTAGACGTTGAATATTTACACTCAAGTTGATGCTGCTGGATTAAGGAGATATTTGTTAGCAGGGGGAAAGGGTTGTAAAGGGAGGCATATGAGTGACTCTTCCTTTTCTCCATAGTCCTCAGCCTTCTGCACTCTTGACCTTCACAAAAGAGATGAGGCCCTTCTAGATGTCCTTATAAAAGGTCTGGTCCTTCAGCAGTTCTCATGATTCTAGCCCATAACCTAAGAATGATGATACCATGTATAGATATGATTCCTTGTGCAAGTTTCCGTGTAGGGGACCTCTAGTGGCTTCTTTTATCCTGGCCAAACAAGATTGCATTTCAGGCTCATTGGAAGTTGCTTCTTCCTTAGCACGTGTCATCCTGTCTGGCACATGCCTCTATGTGCCTCTTCAGAACTGTCCAAGGCAAATGGACAAAGACCAAGTTGGAGCATAGCATCAGCCATTAGGCTGGCGCTAATGGCCTTCAAACCTCTTCTCCAGAGGAACAATATTCTAGTGAGGATAGACAGCACCATGGCAAAAGTACATGTCAACTGCCAAGGAGGGACAAGCGCCCCCCCACTCCACCCACCCCACACTATTCCAGGAGTCATTCCTTCTCTTGAGTTGGGCAGTGACTCACCTGCATTCATTTTAAAGCTCTTAATGTCAGTAGGGCCTCCAATTCCAAAGAGCTGATTGGTTAAGTTGGCAGGACCTGGACTCCTCATAATTGGGTCTCAACATCTTGGAGATTGCAGCAATTTGAAGGCAGTATGGTGCATTTTGTGTAATGCCTGCTCCTATGGGTCATGGAATAGGAGCTGTCACAGAATGGAGAGAAAAAGGGGGTGGAATGTCAGTTGAAGGCAAAGGGAAGGAGAGGAAGGAGTCAAGTGCAAGCATCATCAGTGGAGACCTGCTGTGGAAAGAGACTGAGATTCAGAGTGAACATTGACTGAGTCCTACAGTTGACTCTTCTGTGCACAAAAGCAGCCTCGGTGAACTGACCTTGGAGTCTGAATGCTTGTATTGGTTGTTCTTCCTTTATGTGTTGTTTTGCTATCTGTGCTGCTTATCTTTTGAAAAAAAACTCTACATATTTTATTTCTTTATTTGTTATATTGTTATAGTTATATCTTGCCTTTCCTCCAAGGAGCCCAGGGCAGTGTGCATGATCCCCTCCTCTCCATTTTATCCTCACAACAATCCTGTGGCTAGGCTGAGAGTTAGTGACTGGCCCAAAGGCATCCAGTGAGCTTCATGGCCATGTAGGAACTTAATCCTTGTCCAACACTCTCACCACTATACCACACTGGCTCTCAAATAAATAAACCATCTGGAAAGCCTTTTTCAGTGGGCAAGAGGGGAAAAATCTTACTCCACAGCAAGATCAAAGAGTTCCTTACATTCACATCTAGATGTAAAGGTTTATGTCCAGGTGGCTGGCTACATCATCCTGAGCAAAAAGGGCCACATTCTCTTGGCTCTCACCTTCATCTATGCTGTTCTCTAGTGTGAGCTATTAATCCATCTACAGCACACAGATTCACATATTGGACCCCCACAGAGTTCTCCAAATAGGAGCAGATGCCATTCCTTGGATACTCTTGTTGAGGGCAGGCTGCTGCCCTGTTGCTGAAGGGTTTGCACATACTGCATGTTGCACTATATTAAACTTTCTGAATGTTTTGGGTTTCAGAGATTTTTTGAAAATCTGAATCCAATGGGAAATAGCATGGAAAAAGAATTTGCTGATTCCCTTTACAACAAGTCCCTAGAAATAGAGCCACGTAACGTCAAGCCACCCCCAAGATTTGTAAGTATCCAGACTGTATTCTTAAGCATTAGCTATAAATTACAGTTTGTTCTTTGGAGTTACTTGTAGAGCTACGCAAAATTGATTTTTTTTAAAGAAAGAAATACTACAGTTAAAATGTTCAAATTAACTATGTTATGAATGTTGGTTTGGTTGTCCTTGCAGCCCAAAAAATACAGCTATTCTCTCAAATCTCCGGGTATTCGTCCATCAAACCCAAGGCCAGGCACCATGAGGCACCCTACTCCTCTGCAACAGGAGCCAAGAAAAATCAGTTACAGCCGTGTCCCTGAGAGTGAAACAGAGAGTGCAGTTTCCGCACCAAACTCTCCAAGAACACCACTCACCCCGCCTCCCCCATCCTCCACTTCTAGCACTACAGATGTTTGCAGCGTGTTTGATTCTGATCCTTCAACCCCTTTTCATTCAAGTAGGTGCTATAGCTAGGGCTGGGTTTTTCCTCCTTTTTAAATTGTTCAGCCTATGTCACATTGTGTGTACGTTTTCTGATAGTGTTGTTGTCAAAGAACAGGAATTAGTGAGCTGGTGTTTATATTTGTGAGAACAGAATCTACTTCTTGATTAAGTTTGATTTTAGTTCACACTGTGATTTAGAAAGGAGATTGAGATGGCTATTTACTGTTAGTACATTGATGGTTGTTGGCTGAACGCTAGTAACCAGAATAATTATCTCCTTTACTACCCATTTGTCAAATTGAGCTACACAAAAACCAAAGACAAATTAGTTTTCAGGAAAAGATAATCCACTTTTCCCCTAACCATGACATCTCCTCTTCACATTTACACTACTGGCCAGCAATTCAGGATAAGACATTAGTCATTTTTATTGGTAGTCAGAGCCATTTACTAAGGATGTAACAGCTTGATTGTATAAGTAGGGGAGCAGAATCTGTGTGTGATGCCCAACATACTACTTCAGTTGACAGTTTACTTGCCCAAACTGGAACAACTTCAGTTGCAACTTCAGTTGAATCAGAACTGAACCAAAAATATTAATGGTTTGGCTCCCTGGGCACGACGTGGTCTTGCTGTGCTGCAGTATAAAATCCTTACCTTCCTACCTACCAACCAGCATCCAAATGTTTTGTATAACTAATACAAGCCTTGAAATTCAGGTCTCCATTTTGCCTCCATCCCTCACTGTCTCTGTGCCTTCCACCCACCTTGGCTGTCCCCACACCCATTCTGGCGGTCTCTCCTATCCCTGGGCAAAGTTTCTTGCCTTCACCACTCTTTGATTTTAGCTCTCTGCTGTCTTCATGTCTCCTTCCCTTGAGTCCTTCATTTACTTCTCCATATATTCTGCTCCTGGGTTCCTTGTCTCTTACCTCTCCTGCCTCTTGGGCCCAACCACTATTCATCTTCCTAGCTTTCATTGTCTCCACTTGCCCAGTATGTAGCAGATCCTGTTACATTGTTAAAACAAAGCAGGTCTCTGCTTGGTCAGTGCCGGATGAGAGACTGCCTGAGAGCCCCATGTAAAGTGCACTGAGTTTCCAAACTTAGAACATGCTTTGGGTAAATAAGACTTCCCAACATTTGTTCTCAGCAGCACCTCTGCTCTGTCCCTGGTACCTTCCAAAACAATACCGCCCTTCTTATCCTCATGTATTTTTCCCAGCCACACTGGTCTTTCCTTGCATTTAAGAAACTGCACTGTCTGTCAGCATTCTTTCATTTAATTCTTCCCCTCAGCACTTATGTTTTTGAAAAATGAGTTCTCATGACATCACAGCAACTCAGCAGGGAGGAAGGTTGTAGATAAATGATGGCTATTTTTTTAGCACTACTTTATACGCTGTATTTTGTGTGTTCAGGTCATTAAAGTGTTCTAATATTAAAATAATAATGAAACCCAAATGAGAAATATGACTTCCACTTTCCATATATTCCTAGGGTCTGCTTCTGTGTCCTCCATAAGTTTTCCAAAAAGCTCTGATGATATTACTGTTCCCCCTCCTATTCCTCCCCGAAGACGTCCAGAATCCGCTCCTGCAGAATCCTCTCCATCAAAGGTATTTCTACCTCATTTCTTGGTGCAGAAACAGTGAGACAGAAATATCATACTCATGCCTTATTAGAGATGTAAAAATAAAGTTTTTTTCCCAGAAAAATTTGAAATTCTGGAAAATTGAAAAATAACTTTTTTTAAGCGCTGCTTACAGATCCAAAATCACTTTGTTGCTTTAAGACTGCCTTTCCCAGCCTGGTGCTTCCAGATATTTTGGACTTCAGCTGCCATCAGCCTCAGGCAACATGGCCAATGGTCAGGAATGCTGGTGACTGTAGTCCAAAACATCCAGAGGGCACCAGGGTGGAGAGGGCTGCTTTAGCAGCCTTTCTGTTCCTAAAGTTATTTTATGCATAACTTAGTTTGCTCATAAAATTATCATTATATTTTAAAACTTTTAAAAGTAAACTCAGTTTGTAAATTTGTAATCATTGTCTGAATAGATTAGAACGAACTTAAACGACTGCTACAGCATCAGAAACACAGGACTGTATAGATCAAAACCCAAGTTGTCAAGAATGTACATTTACTATCAAGAATGCACAATGGTGACTCTACTCACATGTTGGGAAACTGAGCATAAATGTCTTATCAGTAAAATATATTTTAGATCAATACTTTTAATAAGGAATAAAAGAACAAACTGTGCTGGGAATCTTACAGAGAGGATTAAAAAAAATTCCCCATGGCTTCATTATTTCCAGACATTTTACATCTCTAGTCTTTCTATAAAAGTGTTCTTATTACATAGTTTTTAGAAATCATTTTGGGGGGAGTAAAGGCTGGGCACAATATATAAATACTTTTTGTCTTAAATTCTAAAAGAAAATATTTCATAATCCAAAGCTGTTCCGTTTTTCCAATTTCTCAGGAAAAAACAAAAAGGTTCTTCAATAAAAAAAACAGGGGGGGGGGAATGTTTTTTCCAAAATTTTCCAGGTTTTTTCCTGGGCCTTCACATCTCTATGCCTTACCCATAAGTTAGAATGGAAGTAAACCAAAATCATTTATGAAGATCATGGATCGAGTTTTTAAAAATATGTTTTTCCCCCAATGAATGTTGACTTTGGTTGCTACCTAGCAAAGAGTCCAGTGTGGGATGAGGTCTTTGCAGTTCCTCACCCCATCCATCTTAATCTTTGCATCCCCCCAGCTACTCCTCAGATTTGCAGGCTCAAATAGCTTCCCTCAAAATAGTGCTTCTGTTATGTAGGGCTGAGACTAAACAGTGCCCCAGATTTGCCACCCCATTCTTAGGTAACAAATTTGGGGAGCCATTTCAGTTTAGAAGTGGGTCTGGCATCGGGTAGGGTACTTACTGTAGTGGAGGTTTATTTTTAAAAAAGAAGCTGCCATCTGTGAGAGTGGCTTACCACACCCCAGCATTTAAAGCTAAAGTTGTGGTGGTCAGACTAAGAACTCAGGCTGCCACCATGTTTCCCCACTCCCTGCATGCTGCTGGGATGATTCCAAGATGGGTTGGGCAACGTAGCAGCTAGAGCTCTTGCTGGGGCTGGGAAGGATGATCCTGCTGCTGCCCTTGGAAGTAGCAGCTTTTAAAATGTTACAAAGGAGGCCCTGCCAAGGGAGGTGCCCCTAAAAACACCGGTTTGGGCCCCACCACAAAATTACACCCCATTTTTGGAGCTGAGGGAGAGAAACCTTCCCCTACATTGAGGCAAAACTTGAAACGTACAGTGTGGAATATGGGTCCGTGGTTATCAGGGATACTTGTTGGACATTGCTTGATAAGCCACATAAATGTCCTTTATTGTTGACGTGATAATCTGGAGGTTCTGGTAAGCCAATGTCCACAGGTTGAGGTTCACCTCGACAGGAGCAAAGTAAGGGTACATATATGTGTCTGTGGTGGCCTTTTCCCTCCAGCCCATGATACTGGCAGCCTGGTGTCATTTTCAAAGAGGTACATTCTGTCTCCCTGTGTTGTTGGCAGCTTCTTTCAAATACGATAACTTCTGAGAAGTATACTAGAGGCTTTCCCTGTTGGTCACCAGGGATTAATTGTATGGTTGGCTGCGTTGGCCATGTTTTGAGACACACTGCTTGTACATTTCTGCAGCTGATGGTTGAGGAGATGACGTGTAGTCAGTTCCACTTTTAGTGCAACTCTCTTCACCTTATTCTTCAAATGTTTCCTCTTCTGGTGTTGGAGCACCCAGCCAGTCTCATTCTCTCTCCTCATCTCTTGCTTCTGGAAGGAATGTGACCAGTCCAGAATGAAGTAATGGAGAAGGGACTGAAAACCACCTTGAAATATTTTTCATTCCCCAAGAGAATAAACCTAAGTGTAGTGCTCTACCCACAATCTCCTATACTTTCCTCCGGTCTCTTCTGGCCATTAAGATTTTGGTCTCCATGATGGCCCTGATTCTGCAATTGCAGAAAGAGAGATCATGGGAGGTGTCTGGCAAATGAAAGCCTCTAGGCTTTCTTTCATTCCTTGAAAATCATTCAAATTAGTATATAGTGTACTTAAAATCAAGGAACCTTGGACTTGCAGTGGAGGTTCTTTTTCCTTAGAAGGAGGAAGACAACTTGTACTGGGTGACCCTCCCATCCAGCTACAGAGGCATCGGGCAGGACTTGTAAATGCTTCTTTTAAGCTTCAGCTGGGAGGTTCTGTCTTGACTTATTTAACACTGAGGCCTTTGAACGGTTTTATGAATGGACAATTTTTTGTATTTCAGATTTCTTCTACACATCTGGATAGTCCACCAGCAATCCCCCCTCGACAGCCAACATCAAAAATTTATTCACCGAAGTACTCAGTACCAGACAGGACCTCCATCTCAGACCCCCCAGAAAGTCCACCTGTATTGCCACCACGAGAACCTATGCGAACTCCTGATGTTTTCTCTAGTTCACCTCTACATCTCCAGCCACCACCTTTAGGCAGAAAAAGTGAACTTGGCAACACTTTCTTTCCCAATAGTCCTTCTCCATTTACTCCCCCTCCCCCTCAAACACCTTCTCCCCACGTAACGAGGAAGCAGTTGCCATCACCTCCTTTGATACCCCAAGATACGGACCTCCATTCTGTTGCTGGGCCACCTGTTCCTCCACGGCAAAGCACTTCTCAACATATCCCAAAGCTTCCTCCAAAAACTTATAAAAGGGAGACTGCACATCCGTCAATGCATGGACCACCTCTGCTGGAGAATGCCCACTCCACCTGAATTCTCCCTTTTGCTACAGAGAGTGCTTTCCTTGGTGCCATGTCTGTTGCTGGCAATAGATGCACTGTACCTTTTGGTGCCAAGGAGTTGAGCTGTGTTGCTCCTAACACTAAAGACTCTACAATACATTTGGTATATGGTGTAGAAAATAACAAATCTTAATAACAGGCCCTTTATCGTGAAAAATCCTGTTGCTGTTTGCTAGTCTAGTATGCAGGGCACTGTTCTAAAGTCACTGGGCATCTGAATGTACCAGAAATCAGACTTGCAGATCTCTTTGGGCCAATAAGCAGACACCGTGCTTTGTGTAGTGTCCAGTGAAGGATGAGAAACGTAGTCCTGTAATCATCTGTCCACCACAGCATAACTTGTTGGAGTGAAAATATTATGCACTTTTTTAAAAAAAAAATCTCAAACAGGGAACTTGATAGTCTTCTTAATTTTCTTTTGTTTTATTCCCTGCTTTCCAATCATGAACTGGACTATGAGGAAGATCTGTGGTACTGAACCAACGTAGAGCTAAGGCATAGCACTGTACTACAGTCCTGTTTACAAACTGTTACAATTACTAGTACATATATGGGTACCTAGGCTTCACCAAAGAGGTACTTTCCTTCTTAATGAATATTATGGTGCCAGTTCAATAAGAAATTTTGCCAGGAAGCAGAATGCCTAACTTTTGCCTTCTTTAATAAATGAGATTTAAGTCTTACATGAATGATACCAGTGACACAAACTGCAAAACAGCACTATTGTCAGAGTTAAATCTGTTCCTTCATTTAGAAGACTGTTAAATCTAGACAAGTTAGGTCTTCTTCATCTTAAGGTTTACCGATAACCCATGTTATGGCTGGTAATGCAACATCTTTGATTATGCCATGGAAAAAGCAAAGGATGATCCGCTGGCCATATCCCCTAATTATCACCATGTTTTAACTAGCAGTTGGTAGATGAATAATCAGCACCCATAGAATTGCCTTGTAGTTGCATAAATAAATCATATGTATATAGTGAATGTTGCATAAATATACTTGCAAATTGTTTTTAATTTAATTGAAATAAAGATACAGATATTTTGTCTGGCTGACATATATTAAATTATTGCATTGCTAAATGTGCATTTCAGTTTAAAGCACTGAGAAGGAGAAACATCCTGTGGTACTCACATCTATCTTTCTAGCTCATTGTTTTTTATTCAATAAAGAATAAACAAAAGAAACCCAAGGTCTGACATGTGAAATAAAGGTGAGTTAGGGGCAACTCAAAGTTAACAGCTTTGTGCTTAAAATGGAATGGATCTCCTGCATAATCATGCAGTACAGAATTCCAAAATCTGATTAACCTCCTAAACATTGAAGTTGATCTTTACTATGTCAGAAATATTTGAAAGAGACTAATCTACATGAATATCCCGCCTTGGATTATCCATAGACCTGTGAACTGCGCTTCTGATTCCAGTACTGTGATGGTAATACATACCACTTATTTAAGATATTTTAATCATCTCTACTACACTAGGATTTGTGGATGGTGCAGTATTGTATTCTTAGTTACTAAGACTCTTCTTATAGGATGTTTTCTCTTCAGCAAAACCAAAATACATTTCAGCAATCTAGAAAGCCATGTCGCTGGAACAGTGTTGGTAGAAGACTATCACCATGGACGCCCACTGTTCTAAGACATTTCTGCACCACTATGCAGTGTGGTCTTTGCATTTCAGGAAATGTTCATTTAATCTGCATTAAATGGATTCTTTTTTAACTTTACATGTACAGTATGCAGAATCAAAAGAAGGGCATTCTGGAAAACAATGTTTGTATAATGCTAGACTATAACAAGTGTTGAGATCCAGTTGAGGGTAAGGAATACTCTAGAAACAGTTGAAAGTTTTAAAAGAGAAGTTGGGAAACTGGTTCCTATTTAGATTCCTTTCTTCTTCTTAGTTTGTAACACTAAGGGTAATGGACATAGCCCTGTCCATAAGAACTTTAAATATTGCAGATGATATCATTCCCACCTTGGCCGACTAGAGGGAAACTCTTAAGTGTGTCATTTATCCAGGCTCTGCTTACATAGAGAAATAGCAGATCCCTAATTGAGCTACTTTTACTTTAGAAGACAGTAGTAAGGGAAAGACTTTACATTTGTTAATTCCATTCGGATTTGCAAGCAGCAACATCTTATACAGATCTATCTTATCCTTGTCTTTAGTGAAAACTACTAAACAAAAAAAGTGTAATATTTGCACCAGCCCTCATTGGTTGCTAAGATTACCTTGCTTGATAAAACCCAAATGCCAAATTATTCCATGAATTGGCTTAAGGAGCTGAGATACTGGGTTTAAAGTGAAGTTTGCCAGCTGCGAGTTCTTTTAAGATGATTGAGGTAAAATATTTAGATCCCTGAAAAAAGGTCAGCAGGTCTTTACGAATGCAAATGTTAATGTCCTGAATATGGTAGATTCCCACAAACGCACTGAAGCGGAGGTTGTGTGCACAAAGTGAGGGTGGTACCTCAAGTCTCTTATTTAATACACTCAACTTTTTGTTACGTTGAGTGCTCCAAATGTAGCATGGAAAACATTGCCCTGTTTGAATAGAATTGGTTTCTGCTCACCTAAACCATCCATAATGTAGCTCCTTGTTGCTGTGTATAGAATTCTTGTCATGCAATTTGATAAGTCTATGAAAAGTGCTGAGTTTTTTAAAAGAAGTGTGCTGCTTGTTTCAAAACCATCCCAAGGAGTTGGTGGAGTACTCCCCATAATCAACTTTGTTACTTTCCAAACTCTTGGTCAAGTCTCTAAAATTATCCAGAGGAAGGTAATATTGGATCAAATGTTGATGTGTCCAAACTTGAGTTACACAGGACTCCACCAGTCCATAATAAATATACACTTTTTTTCATGAGACCATGTCTGTTAGTATAGGAGTATATAGTCCATTACAGGTATGTAGCTGAACATCAGGCAAAATGGAAAGATACTAAAGAATTGGCTACATAGAGCCGAGTGGCCAAGATGGATTTTTTCCCATGATGGGGGAGAAAAACATGTTCCTCTACCAAATTTGCTATTGAACGGGGAGAATAAACTTCCCATTCCCTGGAATTAGTGTGCCAACAGCAGTATATTTTAATGAATAAAGGAGGAGGAAAATCTTGCAAGTCTGTGAGTAGACAGTCGATGGCCATATTTCATCCATCCCATACTGCAAAAGTACTTTCTGAATTATTAGTATAGCATGTGCTGCTACTTGCTTTCATGGACCCATGCCATCTTATGTCAGGCTGTTCTTGCTGAAATGTAGCTGATGCAGTTAGGGTTTTTTAATTTTTTTGAATTCAGTAGATTTTCAAAATTGGCCTACAGTGTTTATAGATAAACATTGGCCAAGATTAAAAGAGCTGTGTACAGTCTTCCGCATGAACGTACAGGGTTTTTTCTAACCCCCACCACCACTACAACCCTGAAAAGCCTCTCTGCAAGGGAAAACAGAGTTGGTACCCATGGAAGTGTTCTACTAATGCAAGGGGTTCTTGAGACTCCATTATCAATTTTCTAAAAGTGTATGAGAGACTCTCTCAGGGCAGTATCCAACATTGTTTTCCAAGGAATCCTATTGTGCAAATCAACTCTGTTGGTGTTGCACTAGAGGTCCTTACACTAGCACAATTAATTTGTGTTAACAGAATGACATTGTTAGATATTGCCTAAAGCTGCAAATATGACTCTTGTTATGATTGTGGCAGGGGCAGATGGTTGTTAGAGACTAGCAACACCTGTCGAAGATCAACATTCTATACAAATGAAGCCATTTGGGCATAGCTTTAGAAATCAGCTGAGTTCCTGAATTGGTTTCTGTTTAAATGTGACAGCTTGTTTTCTGAATGCTTGCCTGTGTGTCTTGTCTGCGTGCTGTTCCATGTACAACACAAAAAATGCACAAAATACTTGATGTTGCTCCTATACTTTTAGTTAGGGAAAAGGAGGGCCTTGCTGTAAAACCTGTTCTTAATTAACAATGGGGAATGATCAATAAGGTGGCTTATTTGGATTTTCTCTTGAAACACCATGAGGCCCAATTCAGAAGATGGGCAGGTGCCAGAGTTCACTCACATACAGCAGCTATAAATTGTGTTCTGAAATTGATCAATGATCACCTCCATGTTTCTTAATGGGTAAATTATTTTTCTCTACTAAAGAAAAGCAACTGTAGGCCTATTGCTAATGACAGGTGTAAAGCCAAAAGCACTTGGTTTTTGTGAGTGAATTCCACGCCTTATTTGCTGTTTGTTTTTAAAAACAAACCTTGAAGTGCATTTTTTCTGTCAACTGTGAGCAAATCCTCCTTTTGCCTTTAAAGTCAAAATAGTGCATTAAGCAATCAGTTGCTGCAAAATTGCAAATTGAGTGACCTTCTTAAAACAGTCATGTACCCAGGTGAAAGAGAAAAATAAATCTTGTGCCAGATGTATGCAACTTTCAGTAGCTGCCAAATGTGCCTTTTTCAAAAGAATTTTTTCCCCCTGAAACACCATTGATTCTTTGGGTGGGGTCTTATTTCAGGTAACATTTCTTATTTGGCCAATTTAGAAACCAAGCTTTCTGGTTCTCTATGTACAGGTTTATGTTTTGATGAATTCTGATAATTCGTATATTGAAAGTGTATTGTCTTTTGTTTAATGGCGTGGATACTTGGATTAATGGTTAAGAAGCTATGGCAGTCCAACCCAGCTGTGTAAGGTTGAAGTGGTGATATCTAAACTGGCAAATCTTATGGGCCTGTGTGTACCTAATCATGTATGTAGGTGAGCTTTTGTATGCTATGTCTGCAATGGTATTCAGATTGCATTTAAACTGAAAATTAATAGTGGCTGTTATTTTTTGGCATTCAAGAGATCTGTTCTTAAAAAATAAATAAAAATGCCTTACATATCCTATAAGCGTATATCTTTGTATATGTGATAACTTAGGTCTGTCACATTTTATTCAGCTTAATGTAGTGTTGTCATATAAAGAGCCCTCAGTGTTAGAATATTTAGTTACCACTCAATGCATGGGGGAGCTCCCAACACAGGGAGCAAACATATGTGCAGAATCAAGTGGGTCTGATTAGTTGAAGTTATACCAGCCTATTGTCCCACAATTGCAGATTTGACTGTGTGGTTATATTTTTCAGTTCTTACATTTGATCTAAGCTTGCAGAGAAGTTGAGTCTTTTGCGATGTTGGCTCTGCAATAACTTTGAATACAATTTGAACAATGGGATAGGTCTGAAGGAAAATGTGCTACAGTAACATTTCAATTATGTGAAAGCCAGGCTCCTTAAGCCCACAAAACTCATAGCTAGGGTTCAATGTGAAAGGGAAAGATACAGTGCTGGCTCTGCCCTATTGTTGTCTGCCTTATCTTTATTACAGCAATCCTGGTATTTATCTGAAATAGTTTACTTTAATACAGACCTTCCCCCATCCCTTCATGATTGTGTCTTGGAGACAACACTGCAAAACACCATGACTTGTAGTTGATTTTAATAACATTCCTTAGTGGAAGAGTAATCCTGGATGTTTGTGTTCCAAGTCTCTCTAGCTGGCCTGTGTTTGGGATTAGAAAAGAATAGGTAGGACTGGCAACAAACCTTTCCTTCTAAAAGGAGTGCCCTTGTTCAGGGTTCTGGCCAGCCTTTCCAGGCACTGTTCATCCCCATGCTCTTTTCCAGCTGTGTCTTCATGTTCTGTAACTGCTGAGCATGCTCAGTATTCATTGGGTAGCATGGGACGGGGAGTTGCCCTATTTTTTAAAAGGGGTTTTTTTTTTGGTAGTTCTACAAAACTTGGGGTTCCCATGAGCATGGCAATACCTTCCTCTAGTTTCTCAGTGGCCCTGTTTTGGTTACAATCCTGTTGGCACTCACCACCTAAGTTCGCTATTAGGAGTGATATCAGTTCACAATCAGGTAATTGTTGCAGCCTTTCAATCGGATAGTATACAAACTGAACGTTCAGGTGAATTTGTTCAAAGTATATTCTTGAGCAATGTGCTTGGTCTGAATTTTACAATGAAGTTTATTTGAAACAAAAAAATATCTAGGGGCATATACATAAACTCTAACCAACCAATGTCTGGCAATTTCTCTAGATTCTGAATGCACTTCCATGACTTTTAAATGGAACTGATTCCACCATCTGTTTAAAATTCAGATTCTAAATTCCAATGCTACTTAACATTTTTGGAGAAAAATGATGGAAGCTTTTGTCATACATCAATTGTATTAAGTGTTTTTAACACTACATCACTCAGGCTAAAAAAAACTAAGTTGCAAAAGTCACGTTCAATTAATGTTTTTAACCATTTTGAATAAACTCCAAAGTGTCATACCTACTTCCTAGGCTACACTTGGATCTGAGCTGCCCTTCTAAAGATGGCAGCCATATCCATCTAAAGCCATGCAACAGTTTTCCACATTTTGTCCACTAATTAAGTTATTAGGGTGGGATGTCAAATGGGGAGCTGAGACTTATTTGATTAATGGTGGAGGTCCAGGAACTTTCCTTCTGCTAAACCAGCTCATCTGCACAGTATTCAGAAGTGCATGGTGTCCACCACAAAGGGTCACTTGATGGCCCATGAGGCATTAGTATTCAGCCTCTAATGCCCTGCCCAGTTCTAATGTGGCAAAAGTTGTGGAATTCTACACTTCTCTGTGGGGTTTTGTCTTGATAAATAGCAACTCAGAAGCAATGAAATATCATATACATTGATAACTTCATACTATGCTTCTTCCATAACAGTGAAGCCCTTATCGCTGGGCAATAGCAATAAGTGAGTGTTCAGTGGGTGGCAAAATACACTGCTGGCCCGCAGAGTGAGCATAAAAGAGTAGCCCCTGAAAATTCAGGAGCTGGCCACTTCTTTTCTGGAGCCAGAAGGCAGCATCTTTTAAAACAAATCTAATTTATACCACACTCTTAGCTTTCTATTGTTTCTTCCCTTGAATGTAAAGCTGCTTGAAATAAAACAACTGCTTACATGGGACTCAAACCAAAGAGCTCAGCCCAGGGGAAGTGCTGAAACAGTTGGTCTTTCTCTGGATGGCTCATTTCTTTTTGAAGAGCTGGCAGAAGGATCTGCGAAAGCCCCCCTTCTGTCCTTGTCTTGGAGTGTGGTTGCTGAAAGATGTTTGCTCATTGTCATCCCTATGAGAGAATCTGGTGTTGTCTTCTAAATGCATCTCCTGAAATGGAAAACACAATTCAACTAAGACTTTCACAAAGTTGTCCATGTGGGGTCTCCTCCCTTCCACAGCGGCCATGTGATGAACCAGAGGAATTGCAAAGGAGAAATTACAAAGCCCTTATCTACAAGCCTTTGTGGGTCAAAGGTGGTATGACTGATAGCCATCACTGCCTGTCAGTATACTTATCCCACTTTCATGTCTGTTGTGCAGGTTTTTATAGTGCTTCAAAAACCTGCAAACCATGCTTGACCAGGGACAGACTAAAATGACTGAATTGATGTGCACCATAAGAAACATGTCTCATAAACCATGCTTCCTTTTATCCATGTAATTTCAGCTACTAGCATTAACGCCATTAACCATATTACATGATATCCAGGGGCTAGAACTCTGCTTATTTCCCCATTTTTAAAGGTAGTATACTCTGTATTTTTTATGGTAGCAAAAGTCAGTGTCTGGATTCAGTTGGTGTCACACTGTACCTAGCATAACCAAGAGACTGACTCAAAAGACAAGGCTATCTAAACAGGCAGCTTTGGCCCACAATGGCTTCATTTAGACTGTAGTTCAAAATAAAGTGGGCGGCAATCTTGGGTAGTCTTTCTTAGAGAAAGAAGGACTCTTGATGCCCCCAGAAGCAGAGGGAAGGTTTAGCTCCCACCCCAGTAATGTCACTTGATTGTGCCCCCCCCCCCCACACACACACTATTTTCTGTGTAAATAAATAGCTGCCATCCACTTCCATGGCATAATGAAAGCATTTGGGAATACCAATGGGGCTAAGCTGAACCCTGCTCTCCTGCCCCTGTAGCGTCCGCTGCCAAGGTGGTTTGGGGCATTCATGTTTGATGTGTGACTGCAGAGCACATGCCAGGGATCCTTCATAATGATAGTCATTTTGCTCAGAAAGGCTTGCCCCCACATGCCATTTATGGAGCAGCACCTTGGTTGATGAACAGGGAGTCTATAAACTGGACTTAGTGGGGATGATTTGCACAAGAGATGGCTGGGCGGTAGCTCATAGTGCCTGTCCGTAAACTGAGCCCTGAAGTTACTAGTTCTCAGGACAGCCATCAGAGATGGAACAAGATCCAATAATTACACCTACCCACCCCAAACTGAAACACGCAAAGCTAGACAGTATAGCTAACATTCATCCACAGGCCATGAACTAAGGGACATTAAGCTGGCCCTGCCATGCCATCTCTGTGCTCCAGTCACCAAAACTAGTACATTGCTGCTGGCCTAATAGGTCACCTTGATTGATTGATTGATTGATTGATTGATTGCATTTTTATCCCACCTTTTTCCTCTTGCAAGGAACCCAAGGCGGCTTACATTATCCTCCTCCTCCTCTCCATTTTAGCCTCACAACAACCACCCTGTGAGGTAGGTTGGGCTGAGAGTCTGTGACTGGCCCAAAGTCACCCAGTGAGCTTCCATGGCTGAGTGGGGACTAGAATGCGGATCTCCCAGCTCCCAGTCCAGCACTCTCGCCACTACACCACACTGGCTCTCGCCTTTAGAGAGATTGTGGGACAGGTGAGGCCCCCATTGCCCTTGTGCACCCGATAACCATTGGGAACCTCCCTTGAGCTGGCAATCATTACGCACTTCCATTAGCCTATGCAGCCCATGACTCTCCTATGCAACTCATCTGTCGGTTTCACCCATACTCTTCCAGCTCAGCCAGCTAAATTAACATTGGGAACCTGCTGCTGGATGGAGGTAGCAACACGTTCTGTGCTCTGGATCCTCCTTTCCCTGGTTCAGAAGGTAGGGTTGATGTGTCAGCTATGCTGGGAGGTGGCAGCTCACCGATCAGTTCTGCCTTCTGAAGAACAAGATAGGGTTTGTCAGGCTCCAGGGTTTGGTTACGCAGTGCCAACAGCTCGGATTTCAATTTTGTTTTTCCTTCGCTTTGCTCGGGCTGTTGTCAGATTATTATTTTTTTTGAGTGCCAATAATAGTATGATAGCAGTATGGTGTGGATCTCTACAACCATCCCATGTTAATGTTTGTTTGCAGGCTTCTGAGGCACTCCAAAAACCTGCAACATATGTTTGATCAGGGACAGCAGCAGTGCAAAAGTGTGCGTATGTGTGTACGTGTGTGTGTCATGGGAAACAATGTCTCTGATCTTGCTAACTTAAGCACTCTTAAAAGGGACTGTGTGTGTCTAGTCCCAGTATTCTACATAACTTTCCCCTTAGGCAGGAGACAAAGAATGACAGGGGACTCTGCCTTATTAGATATTGGGGCAAACACACTTTCCTTCACAGCATGGCAGCCTTTCCTGGCAGAAGCTTGAGGACGTCTGTGTGTGGCTGGCCTTTCTTCAATCTCTGCTCATAACAAGAACATGGGCTGCTGACATGATGGGGGTTTTGTGGATGCATTTCAATACATATATCAAAAGTAATGGGTTAGATAGTTTATGCAATGAGAAATCTATCTCCATCAAATATTTGTAATGGAAAGTCTGGATTACAGGGATTTCCCAACTGTTGGATACAGCAAGCCAGGCTCCAAATGGTTGTTGTTCTTATTTGTTGTTGTTGTTGTTGTTGTTAGGGAAGGGTAGAGGCATGTATGGGATTTTCTGCCTCAGGGACCAAAATGATTTGACCAGCCTTGAGTACTATGTATCTTGACTTGTCATGGGGTGGCGTGGAGGGCGGCGAGTATGATTTGCTCCTCTGCCTTTGGCAGCAAAATGTTTTGTGCTGGTTGAGGAAAAGGCAGAGACACAATCCTGGCAGATGGCCTGGGGATTGGGGAAATGGGTTCCTTCAGGAAGAAAGGCGGGATATATTATTGTAAAATAAGCAATCAGGCAACTGTACCAGAGGCTTCAGCAACATTGGGCCAGAGAGCAATCGGAAGGCACATTGATGCCATTCTACCGCTGAAGCTAAGCAGATTTGGCCTCAGATGTTGTCTGGATGAAATACTTGGTTGGGAATTTTAGGGAAGCTGCTCTCTGCTGGAGCTCAAAACAGTGTATAAGTGCAACTGACAAATAGAGGCTTAGGAGCACCGCTTCAGGACATCACCCTGATCCCTTCCCCTTTTTAGCCTCATAGTTGCTGCCCTGCTTACGTGTTTCTCAGACCCTTGCCTGTCGCTCTCCTTACTTCCACAAAGCTTTGCTTTTCACCCACTCCTCTCTGCGGAGGAAAGAAGTTCCGTTGGGAGCTCTGGGAGGTGGCAGAGACCCCATGCGACTGGAAGCCCCTCTCCAGCTTGTTTGGCAAGCGACTCCCGCTGCTGCTCCGTGTGCTGTAGAGCCTCGTGCAGACCCCTTCCGTCCCGCTACTGCGGGGGAACTCCTTCAACGACCGGCTCAGCTGCTTGCCTTTGCTCCGGAAAACCTCACGTTTGTAGGTGCTGCTGCTGTTGACTGGAGTACAGCTCTTGGGGAGCGGCTGTAAAGTGTGCTCTGTCCTCTCTGGCTCTGTGGTGAAGTTCACAGGCCTCAAGAAACAGATGTCAATGCTGGATTCAGAAGAAGCTGGAGAACAGGTCTCAAAGGCAGCCAGGTTTTGAAAGGACTCTTCCTCGTAGGGGCCGGGCATGGTATACATATCCCCTCTGTACTCAAAGTCTTCATAGTCAGGAGTAAAACTTGAACTATCCTGGAGAAGGTCCGTTGTGGAGGCCCTCCGGGTCCGCTCAGGCTTCCCTTTTGCTTCGGATGAGGGAGCATTGTATTCCATGTCTGGGAGGGCATGAAAGGAAGCTGCCAGAGCCTTCAGGTCTTGTTCATTGAACTGCGATGGAGTCAGGACGTTCTCAGGCCTGTCAGGCCTTCTCCCATCAGTTTCCCACTCACAGGGTGATGCTTCCTGCATGTTTTCCATCCCTTGTTGTTGACTCTTCTTAATCTGTGACATCAAGTGCCTTAATGAGAGGAGGAGAGAAGACAAAGGACCAGATTAAATATTAGGCTGAGCAAGCTATAGAGACAAATTGGAGTGCCTGTCTCTCAATATGCAAGTGAAGGTATCCCCAATGTGGGTGAATAGTTTACCAATTATGAGGGAGCTCCTTCCTACTCAAGTGGACTCAGTCTTCCCAAAATAAAGTTTCACTTACAGACACTTCTCAGATATTACCCAAACTCCCTATTTCTGCTCTTAAACATTTAACCTCTAGCTCTATCCTAAATACTTCTTACTACCACCAAAGCCTGTGTCACTTGCAGGTCCCAAGCATGTTAGCATTCTGCAGCACAAAGAATGGCTTTTTTATGAATAATTGTTTATGTGTGTGTGCGCGTGCGTGTGAATAGGTCTTTCATTGCTACACAAGTAATGGAAAACAAGTGGATAGAATAATTTATTTTCTTTTTTAATTTATTTACAATATTTGTATACTGCTCCATATCTAAACTGAAGCTTAAATATTTTGGCCACCTAATGCGAAGAGAAAACTCTCTGGAAAAGACCCTGATGCTGGGAAAGACTGAAGGCAAAAGGAGAAGGGGACGGCAGAGGATGAGATGGCTAGATAGCATCACTGATGCAATGAATATGGACTTGAGCATGCTCCGGGAGAGAGCGCAGGACAGGAAGGCCTTGCATGCTATGGTCCATGGGGCCACCAAGAGCCAGACACGACTGAACGACTGAACAACCATATCTAAAACAGAGTTTGGACCGGTGGACACAAAGGATAAAACAGTAAAAGAAGAAGAAGATTAAAACACGACCCTAAAATCATGCTTTTTAAAAAACAGAATGCCAATAGAAACCATGACTGGTCAATTAAGGAATGCCTCCTGGAAGAGTGCTGTTTTCAGGAGGCGCCGGAAACAACGCAGTGTTGGTGCCTGCCTGACCTCCAGGGGCAGGGAGTTCCAAAAAAGGGGGGCCACCACACTGAAGGCTTTTCTCCTGGTGGACTCCAATCGGGCCATAGGTCCATGTGGAACCACCTGGAGCAAGCCCTCTGATGACCTCAGTGATCAGGCAGATAGGTAAAGGAGAAGGTGCTCTCTCAAGTATCCTGGTCCCACGTTTTTTAGGGCTTTGTATGCTAGTATTAAAACCTTAAACCTGGCCCGGTAGCGGATAGGCAGCCAGTGTGGTTCCCTCAGCAAAGGAGTCACATGCTGAAAAGGGGCAGCTCCTGACAAAAGCCGAGCTGCTGCATTCTGCAACCATAAATTATGGTTAAATATTATACTCTTGCAATTTTGCAAATAAGCATTTTGTTTTTGTTTTTAAAAAGTAAAAGGTGCTGTAGTGTACACTGCTGGGCTCATCTCTTATGACAGTATTGTACTCACAGAGCAGGTGCTCCAGATGAAGAGACTGATGGGAACAGCTGCATCGCCTCTTCAGAGTGGATCCCGCTGTCGCGGATGGAAGTAGCACTCGGTGTTGGAGACACATCTTGGCCGGTCCTGGTGCACTGAGAAGCTAGACCTTTATATAACTTTATGAAGGAAGATCTAGTAAAATGGAGATGAAATACTACCCTTAGTTAAGCAATCAGGCAGTTGTAACTGCAGCAGCTTTCTTTAAACAGCAGTGTGTTGTTCCCATATGGATTAAAGCAGCAGATAATTTCATTACTGCAATATCTTTATTTATTTATTTAACCATATGTATGAATTGCTTAAGTCAACAGAAATGTCTAAGCTAATGTACAAAACAGTACAAAATAAGACCATAATAAAATACTGTATATTATTACTGTATACTGAAGACAAGATTACCTTTCTGGGAATGCTTGTTGGAACAAGCTGGTTTTCATTAGACAATGAAAACCCAGGAGGCAGTACAAATCCCGCCTAATTTGTACTGGGAGGAAGTTCCAAAGAGTAGGCGTTATGATACTAAAATGGTTGGACCTCTGATATCTTAGGCACCAGCAGAGGGTTATCTTCTAACGAGTACAGCAACCAGACAGGCAGGTAGGGGGTCAGGCAATCTCTCAAGTATCCTAGTCCTGAGTTGTTTAGGGTTTTATAAACAAGTACCAAAACTGTAAACCTTCCCCAGTATCATCACAGCAGGCTTCCAAAGGGGCTTGGGCTCTGTTTACCAAAGCTGAATACAGCAGCCCCTGAACCATATACCTATGTACCAAGTATGATATGGGTTGCTGTACAGAATTTGGCTCACACTTAAGACCTTTTGGAATTGGCTGAATGTCCATCTAGCTACCTGTCTGCATATCATTCTTCCAGCTTTTCTTCCAGCAGAATGTGGATCACTTTGGTGCAGAATTATTTATTTTTTGTTTTTAGCATGGAGTACATGCGGCCCTCACCACAATGCACACAGCCCCTGCACGAGAGCCTCTAGGGGTGTTTAGTTCTGGCTTTCTCTACCTTCACCAGAACTAGCTCCAAAACCAGGTGAAAAAAGAGGCAGCCATGGAATAAATTCTGTTGGGAGGGTAGTGCCAGTTAGCATATCCTCACAGACCATAATCAGAGCTAGCATCAGGTTTTAGGTGGCCCTGGAAAAGATGCTCTCCCGTGGGCCCCTTTGCCACTGCCACGTTGGTGGGCCCCTGTAATGTTCACCAGGAGGGGACAGATGGGGGCAGGCATCTCAACGGAGAGGTGGTGGTACTGGAAGCAGCACAGCTGCCTAATACTTCTTCAGCCTGGCACCATGCAGAAAAAAGCTAGGCAAGGCAGCTACAGCTGCCGCTGCCACCCCTATTATCCCCAATGCCTCTGGGTCCCATCCCTGATGTAGTGCTGGCCAGGCCCAGAGGTACTGCGGATAATGAAGACAGCAGTCTGGCCTGTTACTTCTCTTCACAGCACCAATCTATAACACTTTTTTTAATTAAAAAGTGAGGCTGGCATCAGCTACAGTGGGCCTCAAAATGTACCCCACCCTGCTGGATAATGGCACGTAATTGTTTTAAAACTGCCTTTCCTTTTTGAAGATGCCACAAAGACCCAGGATGGCAGTCAAAGTGTTGGACTAGGCCTGGGGAGACCCAGGTTGAAATCTCCATCAGCCATGAAGCTCCCTTGATGACCTGGGGCCAGTCACTGTTTTTCAGGCTAACTTAATTTATAGTAAGAAGATAAAATGGGAGGGGGAAGCTATGTATACCATCCTGAGTTCCTTGGACAAAGGGCTTGCTAAGAAAGAAAGAAAGAAAGAAAGAAAGAAAGAAAGAAAGAAAGAAAGAAAGAAAGCAAGCCACTCTACCTAAATTTATTTCTATACTGCCTTTAAGGATGTAATCCTCTATAAAAAGGTAAAGGTGTCCCCAACCAGTCGTGTCCGACTCTAGGGTGCGGTGCTCATCCCCGTTTCTAAGCCGAAGAGCCAGCGCTGTCCGAAGACGCTTCCGTGGTCATGTGGCCAGCATGACTGAACACCGAGGTGCATAGAACGCTGTTACCTTTCCTGCTGAGGCGGTACCTATTTATCTACTTGCAATTTCTTGCTTTCGAACTGCTAGGTTGGCAGAAGCTGGGACTGAAGACGGGAGCTCACTCCGTCATGCGGCACTCGTGTCTCGAACTGCTGACCTGCCGACCTTCCAGTCTGCAGTTCAGTGTCTTAACCACTAAGCCACCGCGGCCCACCAAACTCACTTTCTCAGCTTCTTCCGTTTCTGTATCAGAAGGTCTTCGTTGCGCTGGAAGAGAAGGCTGTAGTGGGAGATGAAAACTCGCAGGCGCTGAACACAAACAAGGAGAAGGTAGTAATCGGGGTGCTCTTGCTCTGTGTATTTCAGAATATTCTAGTGCAAAAGAAGGACAGCAGCACTGAATTATGTTCTCAATCCATTTGGTAAAAAGCCATGAAATGTGACATCTGCTCATTGCTGTACCCCGAGGGCCATGTAAGGCTATAAAATGGTACAAAGTTTTATCACTATTAGGATGGGGCTCACAAAAGGTCCCCTGTTCATTCCCAACATTTTCAGCTAGAGCTAAGGATGTCTGGCGTGGGAAAATCTGGCCCTCTTGGGGCTTGACGGATTTTCCCCATGCCCCTGACTCGGATTGCATTCGCTAGCTGAGCCACGGGCTCCCTACCAGAACTCGTGGACTCCCAGCTTCAGTGGGGCCGCTGTGCACAAATGGCTCTTTCTTCCTCTTAGGAGGGAGAAGGAGCCATCTGCACACAGCAGGGTCATTGTGAGTGAGTGTCTCCTTCTCCCTCCCTGATGGCTCCTTCGGGAGGGAGAAGGAGAGACTTGAGCACAGTGCAGCAATGGCGGAAGTCCGCAAGCTGGCTCAACTCGACCTGTTTAAAGAGGAGTTTAAGACTGCTATCATAAATTTGCCTGTTTGCGGGAGAAGGAGGATTGCTGGGCTGTTTCTGCTGAGATGAAAAGCTGTGCACAACTGGAAACTGAGAGAAGGTTTCTTCACAGTGTGAGGTCTCAGTTGTTGCAAACTGAGGCCTAGTGGCTACTACAGGGTTGGAGTCTGGAGGCTTGTCTGTTTTCTCTTGGAGCCAAGACAGAGAGTGACAATACGTATATATATGGGATTGCTACGAGATTCTGGGTTTGTAACGTTGGGATTAATCTGCCTACAGAGACAAGAGGACCTGGGCTATGCCTCAAAGTTACATTTTGCTCACCTGTTAAGGGCTTATGGGGATGGGCTTTGATGTTTGTTGGGAATGCGGTATTTGTGTAGAATGTATTAACAAAACCTTTGTTAACTGATTTGCCCTTGTTTGGGTGTGTGAGCAAGGCTGGGTGCCTGGGTGCAAATGCGAAGACTCAGGTTACACGCACTCATAGTGTCCCCAGTATTATTAATCCACTGCTCTTTAGTTGGTTGCTTTGGAGACTTCCAGTTACAAGCTATACATAACTTTGCAGCGGTATACAATTGCCTAAGAATGTCTTTATGCAGGAATCCAGGATCACTGGGTTCAAAAAGATGAAGCAGCATTGCTTTAGGAGCTACCAATGGTCTAACAGGAAGAAATTCCTGACAGTTACCAGCAACCATGTTCCAAAATTCCCGCACTATAGAACGTTCTCACCAAAGGTGAAAGTATCGCAACTCCCCATTGTTCCAGCACTGCATCCAGGTTGATGATCTTTCTCGGTTTGTGATGTGTTATTTCCTAATGTACAGCATTTAGAGCAGGGCCAGGAAGTCTATGGCCCTTCAGATATTGTTGGAGCACAACTCTCATCATCCCCAACCACTGGCTATGCTGGCTGGGGTTGATGGGAGTTGGAGTTCAACAACATCTGGAGGGCCAAAGGTTTCCCACCTCTAATTTAGAGAAAGGACAATGAAAGGAGAATGATCATCATTGCAACTTGCCTGCAAATGAAGAAGGTATTCGGGAATACGCTGGACAATATGGAAGAAGAATATATAGAGGTCAGATTTTATTTCTTCCTCAATCTGTTGGTGAGAGAAGATAAGAGAAAATGGATTTAGATAATTTATAAATACAGGCTACAATCAACACAGAACTGCAAGTGCTTAAGCCAGTTCACTTCATTGAGTTTAAGCACAATTCACTCTGGGTTGGTTTGAGATCAAAATGTCACCCAGCTGTATTGGCCAACTCTGCACTGTTGTATACACTTATTTATCAGAAGCATAATCTATAAACAGTAAATTTTAATATATGCAAGAATTAGCATTCACTCTTTCTGGCGCTACTTAGAAATTCCCTTTGCTCTTCCCCAGTAGTATATTGGACACTTTCCGACCTGAGGGGCTCATCTTCCAGCGTCATATCTTTTAGCCTTGTGATACGTTTCATGGGGTTTTCTTGGCAAGAATACTGGAGTGGGTTGCCATTTCCTTCTCCAGTGGACCACATTTTGTCAGAACTCTCTGCCATGACCTGTCCATCTTGGGTGGCCCTGTACGGCATAGCTTATGGCTTCACTGAGTTACGCAAGCCCCTTCGCCACAACAAGGCACAACAGCAAACCCATTTATTATTTCTAAATCTCTGTTCTTGAAAGTTAAGGCACACTGGAATTAGATTAGATTATTGTAATGCATTATACATGAGGCCACCTTTGAAAAGAGTTCAGAAACTGAGAAATATGACTGCAAGGCTGTTACCTGAGACTGGGTATTATGATCACATTATGCCTGTGATTCACTGGCTCCCAGTATGTTTTAATTTACTTTATTGCAATTTTAATTTTTTGCAAGGTGCTCTGGGAACCTATTGCGGGGGGAGGTATAAATCCCTTACATTAAGATAATAAAAATAAATATGTATATATTTGCAAGCTTTTCATTTATGTTGTAAAATCTGACATGCTGACTGTTTTGCAGCTTGGATCCAGGATCCTCTGACTCTCTGTGTAGCATTTTCACATTTCCCTGCCATGGGAACAAGGGGGCAGGGAAGTCTAGCATAAATCTGGATCCAACCCAGTATGTCTGTAGATCCATGATTAGCAATAGGGAAACTGGAAAGTGACATGAATATGGAAGCCTAGAAGTAGTCTTTGCTTTAACTAAAAATAATTTAAAGCTTCTCTCCCTCATGGTGGCAGAGAATCACTCTGCATTGATCCACTCAATCCATATTCTCAACATGCCCATTTGGTTATTGGAATTGGATACTAGTCCCTCTAAAGTAACTTGCTCTGATCCAACAGTCCCTTGCGAACTTTAATAATCACAAAGAACTTGTTCTATTGTTGCGATTTCCTTCAATGTCCGCTCCATGCCTGTGTGTCCAAAAGCTGCCCCCTTCACTGAACTGTACTGAGCTGGAAAGCACCATCCATGCAGAAGTTCAAAATGGGTCTGAATCAGAACCAGCAAGACTAATATCTGTTCAGATTGTATTACTGAGCAGATATGGAACAAGTCCAAACTTACTTCTTTCAGAATCACCACATGGATTAGTGAGACGCACTCCGGCAAGTCCCTTAAGTAAGCAACATAATAGTCCAAAAAATTGTTCTGAAAAGCAAATTGAAAATCCTTACGTATGTGACTGACACCAACCTATTGACTATTCTTGACCTTATTTTACAAATTCAGGCCGAGGAGTAGTAATTTGGTAAAGAAATATGTCAACACAAAATTTGAACTCAGACTCCACTTCTTTTAGAACTACAGGAGTGCAATGGATGACAAACACATATCCTGTTCACACAAGCCTATTGGTATTTTTTCTCAGTTGTCATTTACTGGAGATTCCACTGTTCTGGCTGAGCTCTGTCACTTTATCAATCAGTCAGAGAAAGTTGCTAAAATAGGTGATGTGATGCAGAAGTTTTTAGGATCCACAGAGCTCTTCCACATGTAGATGGAAATGTTTCAAATTAAATTCCTCAAACCCTCTAGAAAAACATCTAAAAGCAACAATGTGAGGTAATGAGGAACCTACAGTACTCAGAATCAATAAGCTCTACTGTCAAAACATCTAAAATCAAATGCTTTAACTGTGTTTCTCTGAAAAAAATAATTTAAAAATACATGTATAATTCAAAACAGATCAAATGTTTCAAAGTGAACTCTCACTGTTCTTTCTAACACAACCCCATCAGATATCCAAAATATACCTCAATTAACTCAAGAAATACTCAGCTGTGTATATTTAAACACAATTAAATAAATATTTGATTATATTCCTCAGGAAAAACAAAAACAATTCAAAAACATACATGTGTTACTCAGCTCACTGGTCCAAAATGGACCAATTATTTCAAATTGCATCCATCTCTCCTCCTCCGGGTATATTTATCCAATGTGTACCTCATCATTGGTCAGCTTGAGAAATATGTCTCCCAGAATTCCCTGTCGGGGCCAGCTCAGTACTCTTTCCTGCAGGGCATGAAGTAAGTCTACATGCTGTTGGACCAAGTATCTCAAAGAGTTTGGGAAAAAACTGCAGCCAGAAAATAAGAAGAATTGCTTTCCACAGGACCTTTAACAAATAATACATCTAAAATACAGGTAGCAGCTAAATGTACACAGGCCAGGGCAGTAAGAAAGTCTTCCAGCCACAGTTCAAGGTGCTAATTTGACTTAAGGATGAAGCAGACATGATGCTGGAAATCTGAGATCAGATCTCCCAATGTCTGTTTTCACTTTAAAACAGCTGCAAGAGTCTCCCATTTTGACTGGAGCTGTGGTGCTGGGGGAGGAGTACTTAATCCTTTCCCCTCCTCAATGTCACTCCCCTGATCTAAATCCCGCCCCCTGAAGTGCTATTACACCTGCAGCAGAAAAAAAAGGAGGCACGTGCATTGTGATGCTTGTCTTGTTTCAACTGTGGGTCTAACACAGAAGTGGGCAACTTCAGGGGCCACTTTCACCCCCCAAAGGCCAGATCCCTGCCATACGAGCTGCTGAATAATAGAGGCAAAACAGCTGGCGGTTTGCCACCAAATGCTGGTGGCAAACCACAACAGTGACCTAAAAAGATCAAACAAGGCTTTAAAGCTAAATTTGGCCTTTTAAGGCCACTATTACAGTATGCTGCCAAAATACGGCAGCAAATTACCAGCTGTTTTGCTGCCCCTGCCACCACAGCAATAGCAGCAAATGCAGCGGCGGCGGGGGCTGCACTTCAGGCCACCCCTGGTCTGACAGCAGTCACAATGGACATGGACAGAAGACGTTTGGCAAGCCTCCCTCGGCAGCCATTCTGTTAGTATGCCCACGACATTCTCTTAACGTTCCAAATGTGCCCACTGGCCCCAAAGGGTTGGGGAGTCCTTGAATAAGGTTTGATTAAGAACTGAATGATAGTGCAAATTAAGGAATAAGGAAAGCAGGTATACTAACTACATAGTATGGTTAGTGGAATCTTCCACAGGAAGTTGGGTTAGATTCCTTCCACATAAGGTGGCCCAGAAGTAGGAATATAAAAAGAATGTTTCCACATATAGTGGTAGCACTGGGAGTATAAAGCAAATAACTTAAAGCTCGCTGAGACAAGTTTGCATGGCACTTTGAAGATAAGGTTGCTCAGCTTCGTCATGAATTGGACACCACAATTAATGCAGTTCCATAAGTAAAGGTGTCCAGAGCACCTTCTGGTCCAGTGTTATTGAATGAATTTCAGTTATTGAGGCCCGAGCATGAGGACAAGATGCTTGGCCAAGTCCAGTTGGCTGCTAGGTTTTATTCTGGTTGTACTGTTATACTGTGGTTTTTAAGCTTTCATAGTTTATATTGTTTTATGTTGCACCTTGTGGTTTTAATTTTTGTGAACAGTCCAGAGAGTTTCGGCTACTGGGTGGTATAGAAGTGAAATAAATAAAAATAACTTCCATCCACAGTGGCAGGAGGTGGCAAAGCAGAAGGCAGGCATGTGGCTTATGAAGGCAAGAACTGAGTTGAACAGAGAGGGTAGGATGGAACGTGTAGGGCACTGAAGAATGGAAAAAGTGGTTCCCACATTTACAGAACAAGGTATTTGACAGAAGTAGGTACAATGAATAAAATTTATTCATTTTATTTTTATCCTGCCTTTCTGCCAAAGAATGGTGCTCAAGGTGACTAACAGAGAAAGGCAGAAGCAGGCAGGCAGGCAGGCAAAGATCACCTCAGGGCCCTGCTCCAGATGGGCTGTTCCTCCCTTCCCCCACAGGGCTTTTTACCATCAACTGCTTTGTGGGATGGATCCTTATGAGTTGTTATTTTGAATATTGTTTTAAAATGGGTTTTTTATTGAAGTATTGTTGTTTTACTTGCAAGCCACCTTGGCAGGATTTTATCCCAAAAGGCAGGATATAAATAATTATAATAAATAAATACATAACAGTAAAATCCGCTTTAAAACAAAATCGTAATTAAAACATAGCATAAAAACAAATAAATTAAAAACACTTAAAAACACAACAATACAATTTGATACCTTCTTTCCTTGGTGTTCCTCTTCATTTCTGGTCCCAATGAGGCTCTCATTTTGAGGACCAGGGAGAGGTTAACAACATACTTCCTTTCAGACTCTAGTAAGTCCAAAGCAATATTCTGCCTTTTAGCTATGATAAAACAAAACAAAAATGATTTTACATTTTGGAGAGGTTAATAATGATTATGATTGTGCACTTGTTTTTGGACAAGCTGTCATTACATGATGAAAATGCAAGCAAGCGTAACAGAGGGACCTGATTCCTTTATTATTGTAAATCTTCCAAAATAGAGAGGTCTGGATCCATTTTTAACATGTGAGGCTTAGATATGTTGTTGCCTAAACTGATCTGCAATGCAAATATAAAGCCTACATTTGAAAGGGAACCCTGTGGATCAAGCGCTGTGCTCTCTGCACAATTCACTCTCTTGAAGGTATAAGACTTCCTACAAGGAGATGAACCATGATGTCAGAACATGTCAGAGATGTATCAAAGCATCCACAAGGCCTCAATTGCAAAAATAGTCCATTTGTAACCTTCACTACATAAAGGGAGTTGTGTGAATCACAGTCCTGGAAAAAAAGTAGAACATGCCAGGAAAAGACTAGGGAATGGATGCTTAGGTCGATTTTAACAAGAAATATAAAGATTAAAAATAAAAATGAAATGCGTATGACAGCCATAGCAGTCAATCTAAGAAAGCATATGTTAAACCAATAGAATTTGAGTTTCTTCAACAAAATATACATAAGATTATTTTGAACAGAGATAATATTATTATTTAATAATATTATTTATTAAATAATAAATGTTATTGAACAGAAATTGATACAATATGAAACTAGCTTAATAGAAAACAGGATGAATAAAAATGTCAGGGAAAAGAAAAAATTACAGCATGTAATGGATGAACATGATGGAACAATCAGAACAATAGCAGAGCTGGCTAAAAGGGGGGAGAAAATCAATGTAATAATACAACTTAATAAACAATCTGAAATAATAAGAAACATATTAAGATATTTAATATTCCACTGAAAGTACAGCTGTTTAATAGCACATTAAGATGTCACAAGCCATCAGGCTGGATTTCAAATGGATCTGAAATTCAGAAATTATCGTTAGGGTTAGCAATCTCAAGTGCTGCTCTACAGGTCACACAATGGTGATTTATTCACATATCTCAAGTTTTCTGCTTTTTAGGGCGCAGTCCTATGCATTTTTAGACAGAAGAAAATCCCACAACTCCTGGCATGGTGGGAATTGTAGGACTTTTTCTGTCTAAACATGCATGGGATTGCACACTTGGTCACTTTTTTTAGTCTCACCTGCAACAGAAGAGTCCCGAAGTATATTCTCCATTGAGCTATATCTACTTGGGCCCACTTCCTTCTGCCTGTCACTTTGGTCCTTTGACATATGTTCACCACCCCACTCTTTACTGTCCATGGGCTGTTTCCACACCGTGGATGATGACTGTCCCTTTGACTGAGCATCAGCTGATGCATAAGCTCTGAGGCTCTCTTCAGTGTTCAGGTTTGTACTGGTTAACCCTAGAAATTAGAACATGTTGTCAGTAGGATGAATAGGGGGACCTTCAATGGTCATTTGGCCCATTGGGATAGTATAAAACCCATTGCGGAAGATAACAGAAGCCACATTGGCCTATGGGGTGGAGAGACCAAAAGCAGTGCACTCAATCTAGATAACATAGATGCATGCCAGAAAAGTTTCTTCCTTTTTTATTTAGCAATCTGAATTTGTCCAGGGAAAGAGAAAGCAGTTCTGAAGCTGCTAAAAGCAGTTATGGGGGGCTCCAGAATACCCCTAAGCTAAGGACCACTGCCACATATTTTGGTAGTGAATTGGACAAGTCAATGAAGGACTCTATGAAATGTCCCATGTCATTATTTATTTATCTGGAAAATGTATATACCACTTTTCAAGAAATTTCTCAAAGCAGTTTACATAGTAAAAAACAAAGGTGGCTTACAAACATGTTTCAGTAAAATTGCTGACAGTCTCAGCAGGGGTAGGCTTCTAACTTTAGATCTTCCATTCTTAAACAAAGGAAGAGATTCCCTCATCTTACACCTGAATGTCTACATCAGGATGGGGAAACTTTGTCGCCCTGTGGGCGAAATTTCAACCTGGGAAAGGTCTCTGAAGCCATGTTCCATCTGTGGGTGGGGCCAAAGGAAAAGTGGGTGTGGCCAAAGACAGTATCGATGGGGCCAAGTGTGATTATTACCGATTTTTACCCTATTCAGTAAAAAGCATGACTAGGCTTATACATGTCTACTCAGAAGTAAGCAGGACTAAAATCAGGAGCACTTTCACATAGCATCCCAAATACCAAACCGCTGCATGTCTACTTACAAGTCAGCATGAGCAACATATCTATTCACAAACAAGCAAACAGGGCACACTTCTGCAGACAAGCCTCAGAAGTAAGCGGGACTGGATCATTCAGCAGCTTCCTCTCCAGGTCCCTGCCCCATGCAGCCTCCACTAGGCTTCCTTTCTCACTGTGTGGCAGGGAGAAGCTCTTATCTCTGATCAGCAGCTGACTACAGATAAGAGCTTTTCCCTGCCAGGAGATGGGGCGAGCCCAGGGGAAGAAGCTGGTAGCTGGATAGGGAATCCCCATCAGCCAGTGGTTCCCTATTCCAGGCCCATATACTGTCATGGCCCCAGCCCAGGAATCTTTGCATGCAGAGTCCTCCTGCAACAGTATTTCTGAGGAAGAGTTGGATCTACTCCCCAGTCTTTCCTTGTACCTCTGCTGCCAGACTAATGACTAGACCTCACTCTCCTTGGATGATCAGGAAAGACCTGAGGAGTGTCCCCTAAAGTCATCCCTTCAACTTGTAACCCTGTGAACCAATGGTTGCATAAAAGGCACTGTCCCTTGAACAGTCCAGATGCTGCATTCAGGGGACAAGGCTTTAATCTTGACTACCTTGCCCAGACTATAACCTTCTGGTAGTTGCTCCAGTTGCTGAGACAACTAGCTCCCCTGTCTTAGCAGCAGGACTGCTAGCCCTCATCCGCAACCTACTGAACTCTGAATCAGAGCTCTGGTCCTTGTCCATGGTCCTGACCTTGTCTTAGTAACCGGTCAGTTGCAGAGCTTTAGGGCATCTCTGTTGTTGTTGTTGTTCAGTCGTTCAGTCGTGTCCGACTCTTCGTGACCCCATGGACCATAGCACGCCAGGCCTTCCTGTCCTGCGCTCTCTCCCGGAGCGTGCTCAAGTTCATATTCATTGCATCCGTGATGCTATCTAGCCATCTCATCCTCTGCCGTCCCCTTCTCCTTTGGCCTTCAGTCTTTCCCAGCATCAGGGTCTTTTCCAGGGAGTTTTCTCTTCGCATTAGGTGGCCAAAATATTGGAGCTTCAGCTTCATTATCTGTCCTTCCAATGAGCACTCAGGGTTGATTTCCTTTAAGATGGACTGATTTGACCTCCTTGCAGTCCAGGGGACTCGTAAGAGTCTTCTCCAGGGCATCTCTACACCAGCCTAAAATCCTGCATTTAAAATGGGGCTTTCTGCTTCCATTTTAAATGCAAGTTCACAACGGCTCCCTTTTTCACCCGCTTCCTTTCCCCCCCTCCCCTTTTCCCCTCCTTCTCCCCATATCTGAGTCTTCAATTATCTTTCATTGATCTCATTCCTCTTCTTGCCGCTTTTCCTCTTTTCAAGGAGGAAACTCAAGCGGAACCCAATGGGTTAATTTGATAGCTCATTATCTATGATCTATTTAAAAAAGAACAAAGGGCATTTATTGGAGGAGACGCCCTCAAGGCTCACGGTGTCATGTAAAGAGGACACAAACTTCTGTGAAGAAGCAATCTCAGTCACAGGATAAAAGCTCCATGGGAAGAAAGCCTTAGGCCTACTGCACTCCATCTGGAGTGACTTTCATCTTGGAGGAAGTAACAATGGATCAGAAGACACACACCGGTTTCTGGTTGTCTTGGAGAATATCCTTGTATTGACCTCTCTCTAAATAATTGGGAATCCCTGCCAAACAGTGAATATCTGCAGTGAGTACTTCATTCTAACTCCAAATCCACCTACCTTTCATGTTGAATTCTCCCAGTCCCCTGGGTCTGCAATCGGAGACTGAGCAAGAACATATACAAAGAAAGATCAGTAAAACATGCTCCTTGCAGAGACCTAGAGTCAAATATTGGGGGTTCTGTGGTTTGTCCATACCCCAGCAGGGGTCCACTGTCAACAGCCCCCTGGAGTTGCCTTTGCAACCTGCAACCTCTTCACCACTGCAACCTGCTTGTTCATCTGCCTCTCACTCTGGCCCAGAAAACAGTGGTGGTAAGAAGGAGGAGCAGTAGATGCCATTGTTTACTTGCTCACTGGCTGACCACCTGTCAAGCAAGCAAGTGGCAGCAATGATGAGAAAAAGAAAAAGGAGCAGTAGTAGCTGTTGACAATGGGGGTGAAAAGACTGAGTCACTGAGGGACGGGGCTCTTGCCCAAGTACTCTCCAAAACCTGGACCCAGCATTGCATCATTGACAAACCACTGCAATGTTGTCTTCCTTTAAAAGAAAAGAAAAGATCTGATTTGTGGCTGGCTGGCTGGCTGGCTTTCTTTCTTTAATCACAGTTGCAGTGCCCATGTTTCATGTATGGACTGGAAAAATGCTGTCAAAGCTTATCTGGGCTACTGTCTCTAATTAAGCAATGGGTCTTATGGCACCTTAAAGAGTAACAAATTTATTCTGGCATAAGTTTTCATGGACATTGTCCATGTCATCAGATGCATGAAGTGTTAACCTCAAATTGGCAGATCTACATACATCTGCTGGAGGGTGGGGAGATGTAAACTTTGTTGTCAGAGGGAACTGAAATGCAACTCTTTGTTGTTTTTGCTGCAACAGACTAACATGGCTACCGCTCTGGAAATGGTCCTTAATTAAATTAGTTGCTTCTGGTTTACTTCCAGCTTTAGTAGTACTGAATCAGCCCTTAATTAACTAGTTCTAGTTCTGGAAGACGAGGGGATTCTGCTCCAAAGGGTAGAAGAATCTGAGCTAATGTGGTTCCCCCATGGATAGTTAGGTCTGGATGTGGGAAAACTGGTTTTTTCCTAACTGTATTTGGAAAAGGATTTGGGGGGGCGGAAATCAAACAACACAGGAGTTGTAGTCCAACACAGCTGGAGAGCACCAGCTTGGAGAAGACTGGCATAGACATCAATAATTCCATGATCAGTTATTCAGCGCCCTGGACATGGCTTTCTCATGGCTCTGTGTCAGATGCTCTGGGTGAGCGGGTGACCTCTGTACTCTGAAGAGGGAGTAGGTGAACTAACAACAAGAATCTTTTTTCATATCTGTATCCTAGACCTCCACCACTTTCTAGTCTGAGGAATAAAGGGGCTCTGCTTCCTGCTGCTTCCAACCATAGGTTCGCCTTACTCAGCCTGTTGTTGGGGAGCATTATTCCATCACTGTTTTATGACAAATTGTTACATTTTGTCTGGGAAAGTTAGCTAGTGGGGAACAGATTGAGCAAACTAGGACAAAGTGCACTTAAAAATGTCTTACCAAAACCCTCTACTGAAATGGCTTAGGTGTTTTAGTGATATGTGCTTAGTGATATTTTATTGAATTATGTTTGTAAAACACTTTGAGAGAACGTTGTCCTATAAGAGGCCTAGTAAACTCTTCAATCAGTTGATCAATCAATCATGCATAAGGGAGTGTCCACAACCTTCATACACTAGAGTGGGACCTTCTGAAATCATTAGTGCTCAAATTTACTCCAGTTCCTACTTTCATCAAAGCAATGCTTCTTCACCTATCAACTGGCAATGGAGAGGCCAGAAATTCTGAGTGTCCTTTGGAACAAGTTCTTTAAACTCCACCTAAAGCTTAGACTCCCCTCCTTTGTTAAACAGGAACAAGACCATCATCTCTTTTTGTGCACCTGGAAACCACTACTTCCTCCTCCTAGTGGTAAAGAAATAATAATAATAATAATAATAATAATAATAATAATAATAATAATAATAATAATACAACAACTAGGGGCGCAATCCTATGAGGATAGTCAGCTGCCTCCAAACTCAGAGGCAACTGACTATCCAATGAAGGGCAGGCACAGAGCGGTGGGGATCTTCTCCTCTGCACTCCAGCTGCCCTGCATTTGTGGCTAGGTGGGCGGTTTTGGCTGTCTAGCCAGGGTGCCTCAGAGTAAGGGGGGGAGAGGCTGGATGGCCATAGGAAGCGTGGTAATGGTGCTTCTAATGCCCCATCCCTGCCCCAGGAACACCCCCCTTTTGGCCACTCCAGGTTGCTCTTATGAGCACTTAGCTAAGGCCAAACCGCACAGCCTATGAGATGGCAGAGGAGGGGGAGGGAAGACAGTTTTCTGGGAACTGACCTTGGGTGCTGGCTCTGAGCTCAGTTCCCAGAAAACAAAAACTCCTGTGGCCGTCTAGACACTGTCTAGCTGCCATAGGATTGTGTCCATGTTTAAACAGAAAAGGTCCTCCAACTCCCAGCATTCCCAGCTAGCATGGCTGGGAGTTGAAGGACTTTTTCTGTCTAAACATACATAGGATTGAGCCCTAAAACAGTTGACAATTTGCTTCCTTTTAACGCTATGCAACTCAAGAAAGGTCACCTTTCCCTGCCTAATGGTAGGGCTGGTCCCATGGAAGGAAGAGGCTAGGGAGCAGGGGTGGGAGGAAGGAGAAAGAAAACAAAAAAGAAGTGTTATGATAGGCTGGCCTGAGTATACATGATATGGTGCACAATCAAATAAAATAAATACCTTTCTCATATGTTGCACTGTGCAAAAGGTTTACAAAATCTTCATTAATTAAAACAGGCTCAGGAAGGTTCAGTGATCGAAAGGGGCTTCCTTGCAGAGGTGTGGGCACTGTTTGTGACCCATGCTCCTCCTTTTGTATTCTTCTGGGAAGAAAAAATAAAAATAAAAAAGCAAGACTGCCAGAACACATAATGGGGTACACAGTTGATTTAAGGCATAAGTATGGATCTTCTGGCTGGGACCCATGTCACTCTGGCAGCTTCCCACGGGTCTCCGTGGGAGCTTTCTCAAACAGCTTTTTAAAAGGTTGAGAAACCTTTTCATCTCCCCCCTACAATTGAAAGCGGGGGGCAAGACAGCAGCCCTGGACAACACCTTGGAGAAAAGTAACCCCCACGAGATAGTGGGGGGCTGGATTCCAGGATTATCTCCCCAGAGCTTTACCAACGCAAAAAGCTGTACTGAGACTCCAATTTTATAGGAGAAAACAGGGCTGATGTGTTCCATAATAATATATGCTTTAAGAAATATCAACAACCTCTGAAGGATGATTTAAGAAACGTTAACAATATTTGAGAACATCTGAGGACCTGCAAGATCTGTTTGAGAGAAACATGTCTGCGCTGAGGAGAAGAAAAGAGCTGGCATCGACTCCCCCCACATCCTCTGTGTCAAAAGTGTCAAAAACAGAAGATATAGGGGAATTATTTACGCTGATAAAGACTTTATCTTCACAATTTACAGAACAAGTCAAAAGGCTGGATTTAATCCAAAATTCCATCACCGCCCTGCAAGGAGCTGTAGATTTAATTAATGCGTCACGGCAAAAAATGGAGACGAAAATTAATGAGCTTGAAGACCGAGTGGCAGGAAATGAAACTACGACACAAATTTTTTTAAAAATACCTCTGATAGAATCTCTCAACTGGAGGCCTTCACAAAAAGATCCAATGTAGGGATTATTGGGATTAAAAATCTGCCTAATGATGTAAAATTGCCTATTTTTGTGGATAAACTTTTGCATGAGATATTCCCTATTCCATCTGATTATTTACTTGATATTGAGCAGGCATTCGTGTGCCAAATGCTAAAGGGACTGATTACACGATCATAGCTCAATCTGCAAAAGTCTCCACATAGAATTATATCCTGCATTTGGCAAGGGAGGTTGCTAGCCTTTCCTGGAAACAAGATAAAGTTATGCTATTTTCAGACTACATCAAAGAGGTGGCGAATAAAAGAAGGCAATTTATCAAAGCAAAGAATATGGTAAAACAAATGAACTTACAATATTACTTAAAATATCCTGCTACACTTTGTATTGTGTCTGAAGGTCAGATGAAGAAGTTTCTAAATCATGAAATGGCGGAGGCATGGCTTAATGTAAAATGCGTGAGAATTCTGTTACAACCCCATGAACTGGAATCTTTAAACAAGCTTTGTTAACTGTTTGTGTTTAGTCTACATGATCCAGGCTAATTCAGAAGATAAATGATTATATTTATACTGGTTTACTCTCTTTCATCTTTTGTCTTGCTTTTCTTTATATTTTTTTTATTTTAAAATAGATAAATAAATATTTTATACTAGATATATTATTTATTTCATTTCTATACCGCTCAATAGCCGAAGCTCTCTGTAATATATTACTGATGGTTGAAGGTTTATATTAAGTTTTATTATATATATATTACTAAGGCTTTTGGGAATGAATTGTAGACCTGTTTCTTTGATATAAGATTGATGATATGATATAGAAATGTAAGTTTGTTTATTGAACTGTAAGACAGTTAAGGTTATAGATATAGTTTTTAAAACAGAATGGCATCGGAGGACGGGGGGTGTTGGAATTTAAACTCAATTCTTTAAGGGGGAGGGAGAGGGAGAGCAGGAGGGAAGGGGAGGGAATTTTCCTTTTTTCTTCACTTCCTTTCCTCCTCCCTTTTCCCTTTTTTTTCTTTTTTCCCCCTCTTTTTTCTTCTCTCTCTGTTATTGTGGTGTCCTCATCAGAATATTGTACTGTTGGGAAATTGAAGTATTGATTAGGTTGTTGGTAATTTTGGTATTGTTTATTTCATTTATAAAAATAAAATAAATACATATTTTAAAAAATAAGGCATAAGTATATAGTACCATTAAATATAAAACTAATACTTAATCTGTTGTTTCAACCACCATGATAATCTTACGTGATGTATTAAAGCCAGAATTCTATTAGGAGGTCAAGAGGAGGGGAAAAGGGATAACGAAAATCCAGATTGTGTACAGTAACCAAAACTGCTGTGAAGTTATAAACAGCACTGAAGAACATTCCAACTTTAATATCTTACTTCGCTTTAAGTTTACGGGATTCTTTCCTCTTCTCTTGTTGCAGCTGCTCAATTTTCTGCTGCATCTCTTCCTGCTTGGCACTGATTTCCTCAATCATGGACTTAGCATCACTAAGCTCCTCCTAATTAAAAAGACAAATGCCAACATGTGGTTTGGGAAAAGGAGACATAGGTGACATTTTCCTAAATCTTTTCAAATATGCAAATTCTTCCTAATAGGCAACCAACAGCTTCCTGGTTACACCAATGCAGAGAGATGGGAGGGGGGCGCTTCTCCACACAGAGCTTATATCGTGCGCTCAAGGTTGGTTACTCACGGAGGTTTGTGGGTCCTTTACATGACGTCATCAACCTCCAGGAACCCTCCCACAGTTTATTACCTTTAACTTGCCATTGTAAAGCATGGGAAAAGTCTGTTTTTTCTCTAGGAAGGTTTATGAAGGGCTTTACTTGTAGTGTACTTTCATAATGGCGCTATAACAGCAGCACCATCTAGTGGCTGAAAAATGAAACATGTAGACCTCACTGAGAACTTGCAGAGAAAGACAAACAGCCTGTGTCAGCCCATGTAAGGAGCTGATCGTAATCCCACCAAAATCCGTAAGCAGAAGCCCCAGTAAGTTGCGGGATAAAAGGCTTTGTGTGGTGAAGCCCATAGGGTGCATACAGGTGTACATAATTTTAGGGGTAAGCCTGCTGCAGAAACACACTTACTGCATTTGGGGCACACAGACAGTCTTCTTTCCCGGTCCCACCTCGGGGAAAACCTGTTCTGCTACTTTCAGCAGAATCCAGATTTGTACAGCAGTGATTGATTGTCCCTTGTGTCAATCATGAAGCCATCTCACAGAATCATAGAATAGTATTAGAATTTTTATGAGGATTTTTAAATGAATGAAAAAACAGGATGGAACAGACTTATGGGTGGCACAGGCTGGAAATAGACCGATTTGCCTATTTCTACTCTGGAGTAATACAGAGGAGAACAAAATGAGGCTAGAAAAATGCTGTCAGGTTTTCATTGCTCCTTACCCTTGAAGAAAACCTGGTATATTTGACATGTTGTTCAGTTATTCAATCGTGTCCAACTCTTCGTGACCCCATGGACAATAGCACGCCAGGCCTTCCTGTCCTGCGCTCTCTCAGCTGCGCTCTCTCTCTGACTGTATAGAGCTTCTCTATCTTTGGCTGCAAAGTACATAATCAATCTAATTTCGATATTGACCGTCTGGTGATGTCCATGTGTAGAGTCGCCTCTTGTGCTGTTGGAAAAGAGTCTTTGCTATGATCAGCGTGTTCTCTTGGCAAAACTCTTTCTTGACTTCCTACTTTAGCATTCCAATCGCCTATGATGAAGAGGACATCTTTTTTTGGTGTTAGTTCTAGAAGGTGTAGGTCTTCATAGAACCGATCAACCTCAGCTTCTTCGGCCTCAGTGGTTGGGGCATAGACTTGAATTACTGTGATGTTGAACGGTTTGCCTTGGATTCGTACTGAGATCATTCTATCGTTTTTGAGATTGTACCCCAGGACTGCTTTTCCCACCCTTTTGCTGACTATGAATGCTACTCCATTTCTTCTAAGGGATTCTTGCCCACAGCAGTAGATATGATGGTCACCTGAATTAAATTCGCCCATGCTTGTCCATTTTAGTTCGCTGATTCCCAAGATGTCGATGTTCAGTCTTGCCATCTCATGTTTGACCACCTCCAGCTTACCTTGATTCATTGATCTGACATTCCAGGTTCCTAAACAATACTGTTCTTTACAGCATCGGATTTTCTTTTCACCACCAGACACATCCACAACTGAGTGTCCTTACAGCTTTGGCCCAGCCGCTTCACTCTTTCTGGCGCTACTTGGAAATTCCCTCTGCTCTTCCCCAGTAGTATATTGGACACTTTCCGACCTGAGTGGCTCATCTTCCGGCGTCATATCTTCTAGCCTTGTGATAGTTCCATGGGGTTTTCTTGGCAAGAATACTGGAGTAGGTTGCCATTTCCTTCTCCAGTGGACCACATTTTGTCAGAACTCTCCGCCATTACCTGTCCATCTTGGGTGGCCCTGCACGGAATAGCTTATGGCTTCACTAAGATATGCAAGCCCCTTCACCACAACAAGGCAGTGATCCATGAAGGGGATATTTGACATACATTGGGGAAATCTGCTTGGTAATAAGCCATTTATTGCAGCTCGCGTTTTCTGCCTTTGATGCCTCCACACTGTGTGACGCAGCCCCATCTCTGCTTCCAGACCTCAAACAGGCCTAATCTCCTTCATTGAGAATGGGAGAGGATGTAACTGCACTTCACCAGGGATGTAGTGCTCTGGGGTCGCACCGGCACTCCCAGCAGGATCACAGTCTGCTGCTGTGGGGCAGACGTGGCAGGAGGAGGAGGGAGCAAAGGAAAGGAGTGCGAGCGACTGGCGGCTGCCTCTCGCCTACCACACCTGCCAGCAGAGCTGGCCAGAAAAACGGGGCGAGGGAGCCTGAGGGAGCTCTACAGCTGCCCCTCGGAGCCCCCTATTCTCCTCCTCGGCACTCAGCTTATCCACCTTCCACCCCAAGCAGCCGCCACGCCTCACAACTCGACCATCCCCAGTCAGCCCCTCAGCTGCCCAACCATTTTCCCACCCTGCTGCCTGTTCACACTCCGTGCCTGCGTGCCCAGCACTGCCCTCGCCATCCTGCAGCACCCGCCAACCATTCAGGGCTGCTGTTAGCCACGGCATGAGCGGGGGGGCACTGCTGCCGCCATTGTCTGTTGCTCGTGCTTATGCTGGGGTTTGCTGTGCGTGGGAGAGGGATTCTAGTGGGTTTGATGTGCAGGCGTTAGCAGCGGATCATGTTTTAGCACCATGCAGTGAAAAGTTTCACCCGCTGTTTGCACATCAAGTTTGTTCTTCAAGGCACACAAGGGGGCCTGGGGTTGGATCCAACCCCTCTGGTTGACAGTGGGATCCTAGGTTTGTTTACTCAGAAGTAAGCCCCAATGTGTTCAGTGGAGTTTATGCTGGGGGGACTATGGCCATGAGTCACTTAACCTGAACTTGAAGGGTCAATATGAGTAAGGTGGGAGGGAATGGGAGCCCTCTTTTGCCTTTCCCTTGTCTCCTCCCTCTACTTTCCTATCTTCTTCCTTCCTCCTCCTGTAAGGGATGCTGCCCATGGGGCTGACCTTAGCCAATTTACCTTGAGATGTAAGTTTGTTATATCTCCAGTAAAAGTCTGTTCCTAACCCACCACTCGGGTGTGTTTTGTCTATACCTTGGCTACTGATGGGGGGGGGGGGGGCTGATTCAGACTTCAGTTTACTCCCCTAGTGAGAGTAGTTGTAGGGCAATCCTACTTGTCTATTCAGAAGTAAGTACCATTATGTTCAATGGGATTTACTCCCAAATAAGTGTGTATATGATTGCAGCCTTAAAGGAGTTGTGGGTCACCACTGACTAAATTCCATTTATTTTAATGGGGCACTGCTTCACACCAGGTTGCAATGGCTCTTCATAATAATAATTATAAATATACTATGATTCTATTATTATTATTATTATTATTATTATTATTATTATGTTTCCTGAATTAAAAAGGACTAACCTTTTTAGTCCACACTGGAGACATTCAAGATGAAGCTGGACAGCAATCTGACGGGGATGCTCTGACTTGGATTCCTGCATTGAGCAAGGGGTTGGACTCGATGGTCTTATAGGCCCCTTCCAACCCTACTATTCTATGATTAACTAAATAATATTTTCTAGCAAGTTGCTGGACTTGACTTTGTGTGTGTGTATGTGTGTGTGTTTTCTTCTCAAATGGACCTTTTAATAATTCTGAATTAGGGTGACCAGATACTCCAAACAAAGTGACTGAAAGCTAATTTGTATTGTATAATCTTTCAAGGTTGTATAATCTTAGAAGGGGGCTTGGCTGCGAGGGGGTGTGGCTGTGACTGTCATGAAGGGACCCCGCACTTCTGAATTTGCCACTACATTACTGTACTTCACCTACCTTGAAGCAATTCAGAGAATTCTTCATCTCTGCCACTTTCTCCTCCATTGCGCACCGGCAGCTTTGGACCTTCTCTTCAAGAGCATACTCCCCACGTTGGATTCTTGAAAGTTCCTGCATTGCTTCAGTGAAACCCGTTTTAAGTTCAGAAGCCAGAGCCTGCAACTAAATTAGGCAATTGCAAATGCCACAGAAAACAATGTGGATTCCCCCATCCATTCACATAACATAAGAAAGAGAAAAAGCTGTCTCAAACTCTCTTTGTCCATCTAGCCCAGTATTGTACTGCTATGAGTCTCCAGGGTCTCCAGCAGAGAAGGTCATTCACATTACCTGCTACCCAGAGCCAGTACCAGCCCTCCCACTGCCAGAGGCAGGAGAGTACATGCATGACACTGCATCGCCCACCCCATTGCTGCCACCTGCCCTCTGGCCTGCTCCGAGGATCCTTTCAGAGCGCGTCAGAGGGGTGCGGGGGTGGAAAGGCTCTCTCAGAAGTCATGTCAGCCAGAGAACTTGGCCACTGTGGCTCTGCAAAGAGCCAGTCACAGCCAGGCCCAAATACCTGACTCTGAGGAAGTCTTTCTTCAGACCCAGGCATTGTGGGAGGTGTGCCCCAGGGATCACCTGTGCCACAAATGCCACAGCAGGAGAGGGGCCAGCTGAGCTCTCTGGAGCATCTGTTGTGCCACCTAGGGCCCTACTGGCAGGGGGGAGTGTGTAATTCGTCACTACTCCTGCTCTGCTGCCTGAGGTGGAGGATTCACCTCACCTCATGGGAGGGCTAGTCCTGCTGTACCTGATCCTTCTAACTGGAGATACCAGGGATTGAAGCTTTGACCTTCTGCATGCAAAGCATGGGCTCTACCAGTGACCTATGGCCCCTGCTGAGCATTTCCTCTTTACTAGAGGCACCAACCTTCTAGTTTAATTGCAAATTATCCTTCCTATCCCCTGCCTGCATCTCTTTTCCTTGGCAGCACTCTACCATTAGAGTGCTCTTCTACCAGGCAATATATATAACTACCTAGTTATATACTACCTCCAGGACCAGAGCTCTGAATATCAGTTGCTGGGGGGGAAAATGTGGGAGAGGGTGCTGTTGCCCTCATGTCCTGCATGTGGGCTTCTCATGAGCATCTGGTTGACCATTGTGGGAAACCAGATGCTGAACTAGATAGGCTTTTGGTCTGATTTGGCAGGGCTCTTCTTACATTCTTAAAATGTTTCCATTGTAGAAGCCCTGCTCCCTGAAAACTCATACCATATTCCAGGCTTCCCCAGCAGGGTACTGTCCAGAAGTTTTAGACCTTACGCTCATAATCCCTGACTGTTAGCTATGCTGGCTGAGGTTGATGGCAGTTGTAGTCCAAAACATCTGCAGGGCACCCAATTGTCAAAGTTTGCCATATTCCTCCCAAATGAATGGCCTTAAGAAGCCAGCTACATATTTCCAGCTTTTTCTCCATGGCTATGAAGAACAAAAGAAAAACATCACTGAAAAACAAAAGCTTTCTGCTTTGTCTAATTGTTAGGTTAAGAAGATTCAGGAGAAAGCCTTCATTTTATTAGGTTCTACTCCTAATAATTGTAACCTTAGCTCTCTATCCAGCCTATCAAGGTAAACACAGCAGCCCATGTGCTGTGTATTGTGGTCTGCCAGGTGCTTGACAGCCCCCATTTGGAAGTCCAAGAACAGGCACCAACACAGGTTTATTGAGTCCTCCCTAGTAGGCTGCCATTCGTGGCTGGTGGGCTACGTTCAGCTTGATGGGTCATAAATTGCAAAAGCTGGGTCTATAGTCTACAATTTATTATGTAGTTGTGGCCAATGAATTCAGAGCAAGACAGAAGGCAATGCCGGAGCATCTCTGATTACATTACATTACCTTACATGATTACCTTACATAAGGGGCTTACTAGCCTTGCTGAAGTCTATGCTTGGAGTAGGGGGCGGGGGGAGTCCCATCACCTTTTGCAATAGCTCCTGTAGAGCGTAACCCCAGGCATATTAAGACAACAAAAAGTCCTACAATTCCCAGCATGCTGGGAGTTATAGGATTTTTTTCTGTCAAAACATGCACAGGATTACACCCTTAGCTGCTATATTTAGAAGGCTACAGAGGGGTACGGTTTGAGTAGAATAGGAGTTGGGCGGGGGGGAGTCAGAGGGTGCAGTTTGTGGATTTCACGAAGGGCTACCCTACCTTTTCCTCCATAAAATTTTAACAGTGAGTAAAATTCCACCAACACCACATATATGTGCACTCACGTGGACACTGACACAGGCAAAACTAATGCAGGGTCACCATTCCCTATGGCAGCAAAACCATCGGTCCAGCTTTATGTTTTCAACTGATGGGAACCAGTGTGGTCTCAACCATTACAAATGTGGTCCCAATCTTGTTTGTAGAACATTATGTGACAAGAAGAATAGTGAAGTGAATGACAAAACAAAGACAATGCAAGAGTTAAAAACACACACTTCAATGTTATCTAAACCAAATCTCACTGTAACCAAATTTAGTGGTTACAGTGAGATTTACTTGTGCCTGGTTTTCTCTGGATTGCACTGAGATATTGCCATCTTCCTAGTTAAGCATCATTCCCCCCATCATTTATCATAATATCAGAGAACCATAGAGCTTGGATATATTCCAAGATTATCTAGAACAGATCCCTGATTTTCCACAAATTAGCAGATGTTATCTTCATACTACATATCTATCTCTATAATGCTAGTGTCCCATGCAGAAAACATATGCATGTCAAGTTCCACACACCCCAGATGCCTGCAATTATAAAACAGTCCACTCAGGAAGCTCAAGGAAATGAGCCAAGCCATATGCTTTATGAGTCAAGTGGAAAAATCATGATGCTACTGTCATACATGCATTCCCTTGGCCTTCTAACGTATCCACTCCAGCAAACATCCTCTTTAGTAGGCAATTTAGTAGAGAAATTTGTGTAACAAAGCTGGAAGCGATTATTTTTTAATGAAAAGCATCCTTAGGAGGCTGCAATTTTGAGCAGATAAATGACAGGAGATTTCTTAATCCTTTCCCAGCTATTTTCTGCTAAAAAGTGTCCCTTCCACTTGCTTTCCCGCCCAGCGGGGTTCCAGATGTGTGTTGTTATCCATCTGCACCCTGCAAGGAAACAGCTGGGGGGTGATTTTCAACAGAAAAGGGGACAGCATAAGCACTCCTCTCCTTTCACTCCTCCACTCAAAAATGCAGCCTTCCTTGGGGGGAGGATTGGGGGTGGAAATGCACGCATATCCTTCCTTTATTTCTTTTGAGAAGGGATTTGAAACTCACCTTTTCCAGGAAACCTTTTGAACAAGTTCTGAGACCCAAGCCTATTGTAACTATGTATGTGTAATTCAAATAATTGCACATTCATCCCTTGTTTTACCCCTTCCTTCATTTCCCTCCCCTTCCTCTGTTGTTTCCCTGTGTCTATTTTAAGACTGCAAGCTCCTTCAGATAGGGACCAGTCAAACCTGGCCTTTATAAAGTGCTATTCACATAGATTGTGTTTAATAATAATAATAATAACAACAACAACAACAACATAAAAATAATGTGTAGTTTACCACTCAAGGTTATTTCACATTTCATCAACTTCTTCTGCCTTCATTGCAGAAATCTGATAATGTTGAGGGGCCTTAAATCTCACTGAAATGGACAGGATTTGAATACTTAATGATTTCAGTAGGACTTATGTGTTCCCAACTTTCTCTGGTTTAAGAGTCATACAACCAAATCCAGGAACCTACATACTCTGAAATGACAGGCCGTGTGTGTATGTATGTGTGTGTGTGTGTGTGTGAGTGAGAGAGAGAGAGCTCTGTGCACATGCATCAGAATCTGTGCACACCTCGACATTGCTGGAAAAGGGCCATTATGTGCCAAAGGTATACACATGTCCTAAAGTGCTGAGTAAAGATTCTAGCCTACACTAGATCTTATGAAAATAGAAGGTAATATTTATCCAGGTTATTTAACCCAAAATTAAGGAATATTATTTATACTCTGAATGAACTGCTAAAGTGTTTTTAAACGTCAGAATTTTTTTGTTCATTATTAATAGCATTTAACATTTTAAACCAAGTTTCTATTTGGTTTGTCTGTTCTGTTTTGATTTTCTGTTGGGTTCTATTTTTACAGAAAGTTATCCAAAGCCTCACTATTCAGAGCATCTTGCTCATTTTTACCTGAGCAATCTGTGTTGCAGGATTAATCACTGGCACACTTTCAGTTTCTCCTGTGGGAATAAAGAATTTCAGTCAATTAACGGGACTTATTAGGCTTACTATATATAAAATGGGGGCATAATGACTTGCAGTCCACTTTAGATGCAAATCTGTCTCTTTTCTGGAACACACAGTTCTGCTTTGAACTTGCCCCATATATATATATATATATATATATATAAAAACAATCTGCCACAATTACAAACAACAGGCATTTTCCGCAATGAAGTATACCTATGGTCCAGTTATGGAGAAGTAGTCAGTGCCACTGTGGAAGGCTGTAGCTATGCTAGTTATGACTAATTATAGGATAAACTGAAAAGTTATGAAATAACTGACTCTGGGGCTGATTTTGTAATGTGTTAATTCAGTAAATACATAGTAGTGATGGCACTGCTGGCCCAAGATGTTTTGATGCCTGAAGCACAGCACTAAATGGTTCTCCCCCCCCCCCAATGTTCCCCATACTAGAGCCACCTCTTGCTGTACCATTCAGACATTAGTTCCTGCCTTCATCTATCCCATCAAATTTCAGAGGCTGAAATGGGGCCTGTTTAACTTTGCTGCATGGTAGGCTCAGCACTGTAGGATGGCAACTGGGTGGTTAAGTTCATTTCATGTTTTTCTACATAAGAACAAAAGCCCAACCAATTACTATCATTTTCTGCATTCATAAGTAATTATACCAGATGTGAGAGATTTCATGCTGGGAAATTTGAGCCAGAAATGGCCCTGGACTTCTGACTGCCCAAAGTGAAATCAGGGAACCCATACTAGAGGAAAACCCTATTAGAGAGAAACCATTCAAATGCCCCAAGTGTAGGAAAAACTTTTTCGGACGGATTTGTTGGCCTTCCATCAGAGATCTCATGAACAACAGAGATTCAGCCTTACAAATGCAGTTAGTATGGAAGAGTTTTGTTTTGAAAGATAAAATGAAGAGGCACTGATCCAATTTATACTCTAGTTAACTCCGGTTTTTACTTTAGTTTTATTTTGTTTTAAACTTTTAAAGGTTTTTATATTATGTTTTATTCTATTGTTGTATTTTAAAATTTTATATTTTGTGAACTACCCAGAGAACGTCGGTTATGGGGTGACATAGACATATCAAAGATAGTCAAATTTATGACATTAGAATTTGATCACTGTGGGCTTCATCACACAAGGCTAAAAATCCTGCAATTTACCAGGGTTTCTGCTTCCAGAATCTTTATGGAATTCGACTGGGCCCTTTCCACGTGGCTTTTAAAAAAAACTGAACTTCTTGATAAAGTTATAGATTCATAGGGTTCGAAGGGACCTACAAGACCATTGAGTCCAACCCCCTGCTCAATGCAGGAATCCAAAGTCTATGTGTTTCATTACAAAACCACTAGGTGGCGCTGTTCTTTAATTGCAAGAAAGTGACTTTAAACAGTATACCCTCATTTACATCGACTCCATGGTGGGAGGAAGGAAAATGCCGGACTTTCGTCGTCATGGCCAGACTTCTGTGAGTAAGCAATCTCCATAGCAGGATAAAAGCCCCGTGTGAAGGAGCCCTGTGAGCAGTATTTGGTGTTATTATTTATCAGTTATTAAATCACTATATATTATGTAAATAACAATAGTTTTTTTTAAAGAAATGTAATACATAAAATCTAACCACACCAACCCAAAGAGCACATGTGATCATCTGATTCATTGGCAGTGCACTCACATGTGCGCTGTGCAGGCGACACCAACTTGGAGGAGCTATCCCTCTGCCACCACTGCTGCTGCTGTGAGCTTCTTTGTAGCAAATTTAGGTTGCAGTCCTGTGGACCCTGGGAAGGCATCCCAGGGGCCATAGGATAGAGGATTTCCCCTCTGAGGGTGGAGAGAGAGGCCTGCTCTTGGAGGGGGAGGTCTGACTTCAGTTGCCTCCTCCCAGTCCCCCTAGAAACCACTCAAGCCCTTGCCGCTCCAATGTCAGAGCTCTGACACTGGTAGACGCAAAAAGGGGCAGCACTGAGAGGTGTGTCATGGCCAGATTGAGGGCCAATCTACACGTTCTTTACGCTTCCAACGAGGTTTCGCCCCCCCCGTCTTTCACATTACACCGTCCCCGCCTCATATTGGAACCACAATTTCCCACCTCCCTGCTACTGCTTCCAATACCCTGATATTCTGGTAGTTCCCATTCATGTACTCTTCTCTTCCCTGTTCGTCACCATATAAGGTCATAGTCCCCTCCCACGCCTGCCCATATACGGCGGTGTTTGTATTTCCCTCCTGTCCAATCACAGCTCTCAACGCCCCCATGCAGTCTTCTGGATACTGATTGCACAGCTTTCTCAGCACTCAAAGTTTCTTCATCAACCAGCAAAGGGCTGGATGTGCATGCGCTTGTCTGATCTTGGAAGCTCAGCAGGGTTGGCCCTGGTCGGTACTTGGATGGTCGACCGCCTGGGAATCAGGCTTCCTGCATTGAGCATGGGGTTGTTCTCTCCCTTCAAATGACACTAAGTTTTACCTCCTTCTATCCCCCGCTTTGGCTTTTCTTTAAAAATTAAGGCATTATCTTCAAATCTTTGAAGAATCGTAGCTTCGCCAGCCCAATTTCTCTGCACATATGCCCGGGCAAGCCCAGGCAAGCGTAATTTTTTTCACGGTCCCCACCATGCTCGCAGCACAGAAAGAAACACACACACATATCCAGGCAGACAGTCATCACTACTCATGGACTAACATCAATACAAATGTCCATGGACAATTTTAGCATCATCTCATGAGTGGCAGACAAACACAGGGCAGTCTTCGAACCTTCGAGGACGCTAGCAGCCCCCCCCAACCCGAGTGCTGGGTGCTGCTGCCACTGCCACTCTTCCTCACGCCAGCTGTCAAGGGCTGGTGTGGGGAAAACAGCATTGGGAGACACCCCCCAGCCTCTTGCCCTGGCCTCCAGCAGGTGGTGGGGGAGAAGAGGATAGGTGCCTCCTTCTTCCCTCCACCCTCACCTGCTACAGTGGCGGTGGCGAGGGACAAGTTGGTCATTTCCCCTAAGGCCAGAACTTATGGAGAATGACCAGCCACTGCCGTTATAGCAATGATGGGGGGAGGATGAGAGGCGCTGCCTTCTTCCCCTCTTCTTGCTGAGGGAACTGGTGTCTGGGGGGGGTAGAGTGGCAACTTCTCACCAGGCATCAAGCCCAAACAGGATGCTTGCGCCTCTATACCCACAGAGATAGAGGAAGAGAGGGATGGTGGGCGGGGGATCGGCTAAAATGGGAAGAGTTGCCGCTCCTCCAATGAGAGCTGCCTTGCTGGAGAGCTGGAAAACAGTGCAGCACTGGAGTGTGAACCGTGCTTGCGCATTCGACGAAGTACTGGAATGGGGAAACGGGGTGAGTGCGGATAATCAAATTTTAATGCGATTGCGTTTAACTCGAGAGTACGCCAACTTCATTGCAATGGTGGGTGCAATGTAGATCGGCCTTGGGAGAGGCTTTGGATCCACAGGACCCAAAACCCTCCCAGTGCCCAGACAAGCCCAAAACAGAGGGCAGGGGGCAGGCAGGGGAGGGGAATGTATGCCATCCCTGGAGCTGGCGTACATAATTGTAATGGGAAGGAAATCATTAAAACAAAACCCAGTGACGCTAGAATAGGAGGGAAGGGAGGAAAACATTGCTTTTCCCTTCTGCCCTGATGATGTGAACCTGGCAGGACTTCAGATGAGGCGGTTTGTCTGCCTTTGGACTTCCCTGGTGGGATTACTCTGTTAGACTGCAATCTTAAATACAACTAGTAGAGAATAAGTCCCATCGAACACTGTAGAACATAATTCTAAGGAAACACATATAGGAGCTTGCTGTTAATGGCCTTTACTATCCACAATGTGCCACCTTTAAATTGTGTCCCCATCTGCTATTCCAAGTAAAGCTTTCATTCCACTTCCTCACAAGGTTGACCTTGATTGTATTATGTGTGCCAAATTATGTTTTGACTTCTGTTCCAAACGTATGAGGTTTACAGACCTCTCTAGAATGGCTAATGTATTATTTGCTTTTTTATGATGGCTAGATAGCATCACCGATGCAATGAATATGGACTTAGGCACACTCCAGGAGAGAGCGCAGGACAGGAAGGCCTGGAGTGCTATGGTCCATGGGGTCACGAAGAGTCGGACACGACTGAACAACAATAACAATACTCTCATAATACTCTCATAATCCTTATATCTGTTTAAAATTTGCTTCTGCTAGATCTATGAAATGTACATAAAGATCAAAGTAGGCAACCCAGTTTTTATGTGTTCACATTCTCTCCATGAACAGTATCCCCTGCCTTATACTAGCTTCTTGCCATTCCCTTGTCTGTTATTTCTGTACTTTATTCCAAGGGCAGATTTAAACTGGTTTTGCAGTTATCCCACTCCCTAGGAACCCTGAACATTGTAGTTCAGGGGGTGACATAGGGATTTCTAAGAGAAGTCTGATCATCTTCACCAAACTACAATTTCATGGCCTACACATGCAACAAGTGCAAGTTGATCACACTGCTGGAAGAAAAAGTAAGAAGACTGGAGTGGCGAGTGGCGACCCTCCAGGGAATAAGAGAACACGAAGAGTTCTTGGACAGAACGGTGGAACTACAGCAGCAAAGCGAAGTACAGGAGCTAGAAGAGCAACAGCAAGCTGAGGCAGAAGAGGAGGCTGCTGAAGTGAGGAAAAATTAAGATTGTTGTTCAGTCGTTAAGTCGTGTCCGACTCTTCGTGACCCCATGGACCACAGCACGCCAGGCCTTCCTGTCCTCCGCTCTCTCCTGGAGTGTGCTCAAGTTCATATGCATTGCATCGGTGATGCTATCCAGCCATCTCATCCTCTGCCATCCCCTTCTCCTTTTGCCTTCAATCTTTCCCAGCATCAGGGTCTTTTCCAGTGACTTTTCTCTTCACATTAGGTTGCCAAAATATTTGAGCTTCAGCTTCAGTATCTGTCCTTCCAATGAGCAGTCTGGGTTGATTTCCTTTAGGATGGACTGATCTGACCTCCTTGCAGTCCAGGAGACGCGTAAGAGTCTTCTCCAGCACCACAGTTCAAAAGCATCAATTCTTCGGCACTCAGCCTTCCTTAGAGTCCAGCTCTCATAGCCATACGTTACTACTGGGAAAACCATAGCTTTGATTATACGAACCTTTGTTGGCAAGGTGATGTCTCTGCTTCTTACTATGCTGTCTAGGTTTGCCATAGCTTTCCTCCCAAGGAGCAAGCGTCTTTTAATTTCATGGCTGCAGTCACCGTCTGCGGTGATCTTGGAGTCCAAGAAAATAAAATCTGTCACTGCTTCCATTTCTTCCCCTTCTATATGCCAGGAAGTGACGGGGCCAGATGCCATGATCTTAGTTTTTTCAATGTTGAGTTTCAAACCAGCTTTTGCACTCTCCACTTTCATCCTCAACAAGAGGCTCTTTAGATCCTCTTCGCTTTCTGCCATTAGGGTGGTATCATCTGCGTATCTGAGGTTGTTGATAATTCTCCTGGCAATCTTAATTCCAACCTGTGATTGAAGATACTCCTTGGAAAAGGGTGACAGGAGCAGAAGAACTAGAAGCCACTCGGCACCAGTGGAGGCAGTGGAACTAGGGAACCATTTCCAGGTACTTGAGGATGAGACTGGAGGACAGTGTGCAGAGGAAGAATTACAGGGAAACCTGCATGAGAGCAAGCAAGAGGCTGAAGGTCAGCCAAGCAGAGGCAATGAAATGAAGGTCTACAACAACAAGAAGAGTAGTAGCAGTAGTCATAGTAGTAGTAGTAGTAGTAGTAGTAGACTCCTTGCTGCGTGGGATCGAGACCCAAGTATATTGTGAAGACCCATGAACTCACCAGGTATGCTGTCTCCTGGGAGGACGGATTAGAGATGTGACTGAAGGGTTGCCTGCACTCATAAAGCCCACTGACAGGTATCCCTTTCTTCTCATCCATGTGGGAACAAATGATACCGGAGGGCTTTAAACTGAATGCTACGGGGAAGGAAGACGTAAAGTTTGGGGTAACAATGGACGAAGGCTCATGCACTGCAACGGAGAGAACAGCTCTACTAGTGCCCAATAATAGAGTTCACAAACACGTAGGAAGAAAGCCAGAACATGAAGCACATGGTCTTCAATGTCTATATACCAATGCCCAGAGTATGGGAAACAAACAGAATGAACTTGAACTCTTAATACAGGAGGGAAATTATGACTTGGCAGGTGTAACTGAGACTTGATGGGATGACTCTCATGACTGGAGCACAGCAACTGAAGGATATAATTTGTTCAAAAAAAACAAGGAGGAACAGAAAGGGAGGTGGGGTTGCACTAAACTTTAAAAACACATATATCTGCACAGAAATACAGGAAGATGAGCTTGGTAGCCCCATTGAGAGCATCTGGGTTGAAATAAATGGAGCAAAGAATAAAAGGAACATGGTGGTCAGAGTCTACTACTGGCCACCCAATCAAGGAGAAGGCAAGGATGAAACTTTTGAAAAGCAAATTGCCAATGTTTCAAGGAAGCATGATGTAGTAGTAATGGGGGACTTCAATTTCCCCAATATTTGTTGGGAGACAAATTCTGCAAAACATGGCCCCTCCAAGACATTCCTGACTTGTGTGACAGATAACTTCTTCCTACAGAAAGTAGAGGAAGGAACTAGAGAATCGGCTATCCTTGACTCAGTCCTAACCAACAGAGTGGTTAGTGGATAAAGTAGCAGTTACAGGAACTCTGGGGGAAAGCGACCATGTTATACTTGAGTTCATGGTTCTAAATGAAGGAAAAGCCAAGTGTAGCCAAATGCTCACCCTGGATTTTAGGAAAGCTGATTTTAATAAACTCAGAACAATGATCAGTAAGGTCCCATGGAAAGTGACTCTAATGAGAAAAGGAGTCCAAGATGGGTGGGAGTTTTTAAAAAAGGAAATTCTCAAGGCACAATTACAAACTATTCCAACAAGAAGAAAAGGCAGAAGACAACAGAAGAAGCCAATGTGGCTTCACAAAAAGCTTAGAGATGACCTGAAAACAAAAAAGGGCATATACAGGAAGTGGAAGGAAGGCCAAGCTACAAAGGAAGAGTACAGGCAGGTAGCACAGAATTGCAGGGATGGCGTCAGGAAGGCTAAAGCTGAGAACGAGCTGAGGTTAGCGAGGGATGCTAAAAGCAACAAAAAAACTTTCTCCAGCTACACGCGTAGTAAAAGACAGAGGAAAGAAATGGTGGTTCAGCTATTAAATAAGGATGGCAAAATTCTAGGATTCTAGAATTCTTAGGGAGAAGCCATGACAGTTAAAGTGCTATAAAATCTGCATATTCAAAATGTAGATTTGCCTACTATCTGTGTGTCAGAGCCAGCTTTGGGGGAAGCACCTCTGCAGAACCAGGTGCGCCGCTTGTGCGTGTTCCCAGATCCATCCTTATTTGGGGAAGAGCAAGTGGCAGCAATGGCCAGGAGTGCTTTTTACAAGCTCTAGCTTCTATGCCAGCTGTGGTCATGCCTGCAGCAGTCAGACTTGGCCATGGTTACCCATGCTCTGGTTCCCTTCAAAAGAGACTGCTGCAATGTACTTTTGTGATGCTGCCTCCGAAGATGGCCCAGAAGCTTCAGCTGGTGCAAAATGTGGATGCCTGGGTGTTTGGTGGGGGCCAGAAAACCAGAATACGTGCTTCATGTATGCTCGGGGGTCCTTCTTGAGTGCCCATTAAGAACAGTATAATTGGAATGCACTAGAGGCACATCATTTTCAGTGGTGAGCCCAAATCTTTGGAACTCCCTTTCAATTGACCTACATCTTTCCCTTTTGACTCTGGCTTTTAGGAAGGTTTTGAAGACCTTCCTCTTCAAGGCTGCCTTTGACTGATCCCATATGTCAGCAGAACAGCTTCTTAAGTAATTTCTGGACATCTGTTCTGATGTGATCACCTGTAATTTGTATCTTGTTTCTCACTTCTTCGATACATTGCTTTCAATGGGCAGAGCCCTAAAAAAGTAGCTTAAAAATAATGTAAATTGAAAAAGAACTCAGAAGAAAGAAAGCATTGTACGGTTATTGTACTGGGATATTGGTGTTGGTGTTGGGTGAGGGATATTTAGTAGATTTGCATGGAATATAATTGACTTTTAGTGTGGAAACTGAGAACCTGAAGCAATACAGACATTCATTATCTTAAACCTCAGAGACCCTGGATTTCCTTAGGGAAGCAGGGCACCTCTGAAACTATTTGCTTACAAAGTGAGTGGTGCCCTCTTTCAGCCAAAGTAAAATTAAATAATTCCTCAGTGAGAGCCAGAAGACAGAAAATAATTGATCACTGTTCTGCTCCTCTTTCGTTCCATAACACACATGGGATTTATTTCAGCCCGTAACAGCTTTTGATATCTCACTAGAAATACCAGTTTATCTTTCTTCCTCCCGGAGAAAGCCACAGCTGGGTGAGATTAAGATGCTATAAAGGTATGTGGGGGATTCTTATTTGCACATGGATATTGCCTTCATACTCAGGATCTGACGTATTTCAACATTTGGGTCAAAAATAATATTTTCCCCATAATGCAGAATATGGTGTATAGATTTATTTTGTCTCTCTCATGTAGATAATGAATAAATATAATTAAAAATTACCTATGTCTGTAATAAAGTGAATTTCTGAGCTGGAAACGCTTTGGGAATAGAGGTTACTTTTAATTCCTATCTGGTATATTCAACCCATGGAGGTTTCATTTGTAGAAATCTGTTGTAAGCCTTTCCTGCCAAAACACCACCACGTAAAAACTATCTGCTAAACATCTCAACTGGCAAATGTATTCATTTATGAGTTAGTCATACGGTTGCTTGCTTCCATATGATAAAGCCGCTAACAGCATTTGATATAGTATTAACATTACAACAATCATCCTATCTAAAACCAGTCTGAAAAAATCATAGTATAGCTATAACAATCGCAAATAGTTTAGGTCACCCTTCCCAGCCTGGTGCCCTCCAGATGTGTTGGACTACAACTCCCACAGTCCCCAGCTAGCATAGCCATGTTGTGAGCACCAGGTTGGAGAAGCCTAGACCAGAGCATTAAAGAATAAGTTGTAGTAGTTTACCTCAGAGCTCAGGTGGGCCTCTCTGAACAGGCCATTCTGAATGGTGGGGAGTTACAAACAAAAGGCCTATTTGGGACTTACACAGATCTACTTGTCCTGTGGAGATCTGGTTTGGGACCTCATTAGTAGGCCTTAATGAATGTGGAAGCAGAAGCATCACTCTGAGGGCACTTCCAGAAGATTCTAACTGTAGGGACGTGAAGCTTCATTTGACCACTTCTGATCCCCGCAGTTCAGATATATATTGAATGAGCTTCAGCCCAGGTTCATCCTTGCTGGTCCAGAGTGCCAACAAGAACAGGTGCAGGATTAAAATGGGCTGAGCAGTCCGCATTGATCTGTTGCCTTCCTGCAGTAAGTTTGGTGTGTCCTAGAGGGAAAATTACCTGCCATTCCTCGAGATACTTCTTAAACTCCTGGCTGGGCATTTCAGCACAAGACTTTACTAAGTTGTTTTCCCTGGAAGGAAAGCTTCCAATGGCACTACCACCAATGGCAGCTTCCCAGATCAGGGCTGCAATGGGAGTAAAAGGTTAAAGTGCCCTTCATAGAATAGTAGGGTTGGAAGGGACCTACAAGGCCATCGAGTCCAACCCCCTTACTTGTGCACAGTCCCAATCTGAATCTTCCCCTCACCATCTCCACCCCCTGCTATACAGTACAGTGAAATGAGTAGGGATGTATGAAAGTGACTTACCTTTCGCGGATTATGTTGATGGGGGGGGGAGGCATTCCGTCCCTCCCCCCGGAATCCTGGCCGGGGGGGGAGGCGCTCCGTTCCTCCCCCCGGAATCCTCGGCCAGCTGGCTCCGCGGCAGCTCTGCGGAGCAGCCAGCCAGGCCTGGCCCGGCCAGGCCAGAGCCGCCCACAGCTGGATTTCCGGCCTTGTAGGATTTACTCCTTTTGATTCCCCGTTTTAGCCTACGTAAAGATTTACGTAGGCTAAAATGGTGAATGAAAAAGGGACGCAAATAGCGCCCGCTATGCTATTTACGTTCCCCTTGATTTTCGCCGTCATAGTCTACGTAAATATTTACGTAGATTAAGACGGCCAAAAAGAAGGAACGCAAATGGCGGCAGCCGTAGCCACCGCCATTTGCGTACACGTTTTTTTTTTTAACCCACCCCCAACCATGATAGGCTACGTAAAGATTTATGTAGCCTATCACGTCTTTTTTTATTTTTTTTTAAACCTAGCCATGATAGGCTACGTAAATCTTTACGTAGCCTATCACGTCTTTTTTTTTTCTTTCACAAGCCTGGAAATGGCGGCGGCGGCGGCAGCCGGTTGGAAGACTGGCCACTGCCGCCACCTTCGCTGGAGCCGCCGCCGCCCGGAAGATCCGCCCCAGGTAAGTCTCGTCCTGGGGGGGATCCGCGGGGGGTGGCAGGCCGTTCCATCACAGATTTCGGGGGGCCGAATGCACTGGCATTCGGCCTCACCGAGATCCGTGGTGGAATTCTCTGACATCCCTAGAAATGAGGAAGCCCAGGCCAGGAAGTTGTGTCATTAGCTCCTGAAAGCCATCAATGGCCTGAGAAGGCTGTTGGGGCAGCCCATCCCCCATCTACCCTGGGGCTTACTTCTGAGGAGAAGGCCAGGCCAGGGAGCTCATGACATCAGCTCCTGAAGAGACTTTCAATTGACTTGAGAGAACTTTATCCTGTTGGTTGTTGGGGTTTGGGGGCAGAGGTGGGGAACATTTGTTTGTTTCAGTATTTAAAAATTGTAAACTGCCTTGGCATAAAGGCAGTATAGAAATGTATGAAATAAATAAAATTAATAACAGAGACAAGCACACGATGTAACATCTACTTTGACCTTGAGTGAATAAAAAGGGAGTGACTGTTCCACCATATCAGCACAAGAAATCCAGGAGCATGAATTAAATACCTGACTGATCATTTTTACACATACACACCTCTCAAGAGAACACACAACACTGATACAGGGCTTGGTATCAGTTATGTCTAACTCCTGCTGTGACACCAAATTAGTATTTCCATCCCTTGGAGGACATAAATTAATTGCAAGGATGCTGAAATTAATTTCCACTTCACCTAGTGCTAGGGAATGGGGCTTGGGTACACACATATATTATATAACCACTACAAAAAAACACGAATACCTCTCCCACAACCAGTTCCTATGAAGCAGTTTCATTTAAATCTAAAAATAATTATTCTTTTCTGAAAGAGAAACTATACCTTGCTATGCTCTCAGCTATAATGCTTGGTTAGGATTCTTTTTTAAAAAAGGTAAGTGTAAGACCAACAAATACAATTGTTCACTGTGTTCACTTAGGACATCTTCAAACATCGCACTATAAAGGGGATTCAGGCCTCTCTCATACAGTTTGTACCCACCACATGTGAATATTGTCAAATCAAAGGTACAAATCTAGCCAACATAAGCAGCACCAGGCATGTGATTTACCACAGTCCTAATTGTTTTCAAAGTTACCACAACCACCCCTAAACTTAACTGGAGGGAAAAGATTACTATGTCAATTATAGTAGCTTTCTCTCCCTCAAAATTGAGCCCTCAAGTGCTCTAGGTTGTGGTGGCAACCACCCATGACTCGTTTTGTTGAGTGATCCCTCGCTTACAGAACAAACATGTATCTATTTGTAATTTCACAGTTTACATAGCTTCAGTGCCTATGTGGCACTCCTATGAATAGGGTATCCGCCTGTTTGAGGCACAGCTTTTGCTCAAGGGGCCCAAGACTTCCACATCAGGCTGCCATGTTTCTATGGGCCACAGAACAGAATCATTGCTCCCTCCTCCCCCAACATACAGCTCTACTGCTTTTAAATCGAGGCTTTATATTCTGAAATATTTTTTTCATTTGCTAGAGAGAATATTGTGTTAGGATTTTAACTTCTGTGTAAAATATATATTTACCTTCCTTTCTGTTTGAATCCATGCTTCTTAAATACGTTTGGTATTTGTTCAAGCCCAGTCAAAACATCTGTTCTCTGGTCAAAGAGCTTTTATTGTTCAGCAAAAAAAAAAGCCCATTTCATGGTTTTGAAGAATTTAACATATGAGTTCAGTGATGAATCAGATGATACAACTCCTATTTTCAGTGGAGGGAGAAATAGAATGGAGTTATTGATCCACTTTTTGCCAGCAATGCCACACCTTGGAAAAAATAAAAACGAGTTTAATAACTTGCACTTCATGGAACATATTTGGTTTCATGGTTACACATCTATAGAACAATTGTTCTACTCCAGCCCTCCTCAAACTGGTGTCCTCCAGATGTTTTGGACTTCAACTCCCATCAGCCTCAGCCAGCATGGCCAATGATCAGGAATGCTGGGAGTTGTAGTCCAAAATATCTGGACGGCACCAGGTTGGGGAAGGCTGCTCTACTCTATGAAGGGCTTCTACAAAAATAAACTTTCTGAGCCAGTGGAAGGGAGCCAATTTGCTGAGGGCTTCAGCTATTAGGCTTTGAGAAAAGGGAAGGCCTATGCAAGGCTAGAAGAGAATGCTGAGGTACTTCTGCCCTCAGTGAAGCTAGTCGAACAAAGCCAAGCCACTTCTACCCTCATGCCAGCATCTCTTGAATTCTAAGCATGGCAGGGTACCACATTGACCAAAGTGTAAGCCTTGGACATTGATTGATTGATTGATTGATTGCATTTCTTAGATGCCTCATAACCTAAGTTCACTAGGCCATGGGTGGGCAGAAGGTTGCTCTTCAGATGTTTGGGACTTCAACTCCCAGAAGGCCCTGCCAGGAATGCTATGACTTGAAACCCAAATCATCTGGTGATCTGCTTTGTACCAACCCCTACTCTAGGCGACATACATCACAATTTAAAAACAAGAATCCAAACAATACATCAAATGACACACAAGACTAAGACCAATAAAACGAAAAGAGCCACAACAAAAACAGAGAGTGAACGTAATACTGACCACAAAGCAAAACACATCCTATCTGCCATAAAAGCAGAGACTAAAATATGAAAATCAGTATTTTAAATTATGTTACAATGATGTTAAAACTATGTCAAAAGGTCTGGCAGAATAGAAAATTATTTATCTAAATTAATGTAGGTGCCAGGTGAGCCTCCCTAGGGTCACTGTGGAAAAGGCCCTCTCCCTTGTTACCACCCTCCATATTTCAGGTTGAGGGAGCAACTGCAAAACAGCCTCCATTGAGGATCTAAGAGCTCAGGTAGGTACATATAGGAAAAGGTATTCTTTCGATACCAAGGTCCCAAGCTCTACGGGGTTTTACTGACTCTTTGAATGTAGACAAGAAATTGATTGGGAGCACATGATGATGAAAAAGAATCGATGAGATATGCTCATAATCCTTGATCCCAGTTAGAACTTTTGCATCTGTGTTTTGCATTAACACAAATTTCTGGACCATCTTCAAAGGCAGTCCTTTGCACAATGCACTGGAGTAATCCAAACAGGAGTTTACCAGAGTACGGACTACTGAAGCCAGGTTATTCACATCCAAATAGGGTTATGGTTGGGAATACTAGCTGAAGTTGGTAAAAAACTTGCCATAGAGGCCATTTGTGCCTCTAGTGACAATGGTGGATCCAAGCATTGCAAACATGTCAGTTGAGATTAAACATCAAGAGTGTGATTCCCCCCCTCCCCTCAAAGTTTGGAAGACAACAAAATTTTCTAGGAGCCAGATAAGAGAATAAGTCTGCTTGACCTCTGCAGCAAACTAGGTACCAGTCACCAGGCAGATGTTTGAGGTGCCACTGTCTACTAGTCACCTGAATTTTTGCACCCCTGTTAAAGACGATAGCAAAACAAAAGCTGACAATGTGGTGCTGACTACTGCCAAAAGCCAAAGCTGTTTTGGGTGATGTTAGCAGAAGTATCATATCCAAAACATAAGAAACAATATTCTGCAAAATTCTGCAAAACATGGCCCCTCCAGGAAATCCCTGACTTGTGTGGCAGAGAACTTTCTCCTACAGAAAGTAGAGGAAGGAACTAGAGGATCGGCTATCCTTGACTTGATCCTAACCAACAGAGATGACTTAGTGGATAAAGTAGCAGTTACATGAATTCTGGGGGAAAGCGACCATGTTACACTTGAGTTCATGGTTCTAAAGGAAGCAAAAGCCAAGTGTAGCCAAATGCGTACCCTGGATTTTAGGAAAGCTGATTTTAATAAACTCAGAACAATGATCAGGAAGGTCCCATGGCAAGCGACTCTAACGAGAAAAGGAGTCAAAGATGGGTGGGAGGTTTTTAAAAAGGCACAATTACAAACCATTCCAACAAGAAAAAAGGGTGGAAGACAACAGAAGAAGCCAATGTGGCTTCACAAAAGGCTTAGAGATGACCTGAAAACAAAAAAGCACACATATAGGAAGTGGAAGGAAGGCCAAGCAACAAAAGAGGAGTACAGGCAGGTAGCACAGAATTACAGGGACGGCGTCAGGAAGGCTAAAGCTGAGAACGAGCTGAAGTTAGCAAGGGATGCTAAAAGCAACAAAAAGGCTTTCTTCAGATACGTGCATAGTAAAGGACAGAGGAAAGAAATGGTAGTTCAGCTATTAAATAAAGATGGCAAAATGATAACAGATAACAAAGAAAAGGCAGAAGGGCTCCATTCCTACTTTGGCTCAGTCTTCTCCCAAAAGAGGGTCTATGATCCCCTGCAAAGGCAAAGTACAGGCTGAAGGGGCAGGATTGCAGCTTGAGATATTATTTGGTTAATCATAGAATCATAGAATAGTAGGGTTGGATGGGGCCTATAAGACCATCAAGTCCAACCCTTTGCTCAATGCAGGAATCCAAGTCAAAGCATCCCCGTCAGATTGCTGTCCAGCTTCATCTTGAATGTCTCCAGTGTGGACTAAAAAGGTTAGACCTTTTTAATTCAGGAAATATAATAATAATAATAATAATAATAATAATAGAATCATGGTATATTTATTATCAATTATTATTATGAAGAGCCATTGCAACCAGGTGTGAAGCAATGCCCCATTAAAATAAATTTATTTATTTATTTATTACATTTATATCCCACCTTTTTTCTTCTTTGAGGAACCCAAGGTGGTGTACATAATCCTCCTCTCCATTTTAGCCTCACAACAACCACCTTGTGAGGTAGGTTGGGCTGAGAGTCTGTGACTGGCCCAAAGTCACCCAGTGAGCTCCCATGGCTGAGTGGGGACTAGAACCCAGATCTCCTGGCTCCCAGTCCAACACTCTAGCCGCTACACCACACTGGCTCTGTGTTCCAAATAAACGGAACTTAGTCAGTGGTGACCCACAACTCCTTTAAGGCTGCAATCCTATACACACTTATTTGGGAGTAAATCCCATTGAACATAATGGTACTTACTTCTGAATAGACAAGTAGGATTGCCCTACAAGGTGAACTACACTCACTAGGGGAGTAAACTGAAGTCCGAATCAGCCTTCCCCCCCCCCCCATCAGTAGCCAAGGATATAGACAAAAGCACACCCGAGTGGTGGGTTAGGAACAGACTTTTACTGGAGATATAACAAACTTACATCTCAAGGTAAATTGGCTAAGGTCAGCCCCATGGGCAGCATCCCTTACAGGAGGAGGAAGGAAGAAGATAGGAAAGTAGAGGGAGGAGACAAGGGAAAGGCAAAAGAGGGCTCCCATTCCCTCCCACCTTACTCATATTGACCCTTCAAGTTCAGGTTAAGTGACTCATGGCCATAGTCCCCCCAGCATAAACTCCACTGAACACATTGGGGCTTACTTCTGAGTAAACAAACCTAGGATCCCACTGTCAACCAGAGGGGTTGGATCCAACCCCAGGCCCCCTTGTGTGCCTTGAAGAACAAACTTGATGTGCAAACAGCGGGTGAAACTTTTCACTGCATGGTGCTAAAACATGATCCGCTGCTAACGCCTGCACATCAAACCCACTAGAATCCCTCTCCCACGCACAGCAAACCCCAGCATAAGCACGAGCAACAGACAATGGCGGCAGCAGTGCCCCCCCGCTCATGCCGTGGCTAACAGCAGCCCTGAATGGGTGGCGGGTGCTGCAGGATGGCGAGGGCAGTGCTGGGCACGCAGGCACGGAGTGTGAACAGGCAGCAGGGTGGGAAAATGGTTGGGCAGCTGAGGGGCTGGCTGGGGCTGGTCGAGTTGTGAGGCGTGGCAGCTGCTCGGGGTGGAAGGTGGGGAAGCTGAGAGCCGAGGAGGAGAATAAGGGACTCCGAGGGGCAGCGGAAGATCCCTCAGGATCCCTCTCTCACCCCGTTTTTCTGGCCAGCTCTGCTGGTAGGCGTGGTAGGAGAGAGGCAGCCGCCAGTCGCTTGCACTCCCTTCCTTTGCTCCCTCCTCCTCCCACGGCGTGCCCTGCAGCAGCAGCAGACTGCTGGGAGTGCCGGTGTAACCCCAGAGCACTACACCCCTGGTGAAGTGCACTTACATCCTCCCCCATTCTCAACGAAGAAGATTAGGCCTGTTTGAGGTCTGGAAGCAGAGAGGGGGCTGCGTCACACAGCGTGGAGGCATCAAAGGCAGAAAACGCGAGCTGCAATAAATGGCTTATTACCAAGCAGATTTCCCCAATGTATGTCAAATATACCAGGTTTTCTTCAAGGGTAAGGAGCAATGAAAACCTGACAGCATTTTTCTAGCCTCATTTTGTTCTCTTCTTCTCTGTGTTACTCCAGAGTAGAAATAGGCAAATTGGTCTATTTCCAGCCTGTGCCACCCATAAGTCTGTTCCATCCTGTTTTTGCATTCATTTAAAAATCCTCATAAAAATTCATATTTAATATGTATTTCTCTCAAAATACGCATTTTATTTTTTTAATCCTTTTTTGAGCAGAGAATTCTGGATGTCAAGCGTCAGTCCCTTGCGCTCTAAGCTGCGCTGCAGCTTTGAGCAGCTCATGTGAGCTGAAAAGGCTCACGTTTTAAAAATTTTATTTTTAAAACTCACATTCAGTTTTAAAAATAAACCAATCAATGAATGTATTTGTATGGCTTAAAAATCAAGATAGGCAATCCCACCTGATGCATGAAAAGAGGACCACAATGGCGGGGGATGATCCAGCAATATCTCTAATACTAGTTTTGAAGCTGGTCTCATAATACAGGGATGAAGAATCCACTGTAACTGCTTAATATACATTTGTCTTCAGCCCAAGTCTGTAAGGGTGTAATGCAAAATGTACCTAGGAACAGAGTGGTGTGGGCATTTTTGCTGCAGGGTGCACTCTGTTTCTCTCATCTTTACATCTCTCATGACACACATACAGTCTCAAGTTCTGAGTGCCTCTTTTTAGTTGCCCCTCCCCCACATAGTTCAGGTGGCCTGTCTGCGTTGTTTTCTGACATCTTGCATATTTATCAAGTCAAAAATTTATTCAGCACTTTTTTTAAAAAGTAAAAAAAACACACCACATTTTAAACACTGCTTTGAAAAGATGGGGGAGATCTTTTCAGGGTCTATGAGGCCCCTGGCAAAGGCAAAGTACGGGCTGAAGAGGCAGGATTGCAGCTTGAAATCGATAAGCATATGGTCAAGGAAAACCTAATTACTTCGAATGACTTCAAATCTCCAGGGCCAGATGAACTACAACCTAGAGTAATAAAGGAACTGGCAGAAGAACTCTCAGAACCACTGCCTGTTATCGTTGAGAAATCATGGAGGACGGGTGATATGCCAGATGATTGGAGGAGGGCTAATGTCCCTATCTTCAAAGAGGGCAAAAAGGAGGAACCTGGGAACTACAGACCAGTCAGTCTGACATCAATCCCTGGGAAAATTCTGGAGCAAATTATAAACAAATACATCTGTAAGCACCTTGAAAACAATGCAGTGATTACTCGAAGCCAACATGGATTTGTCAAGAACAAATCCTGCCAGACAAATCTGATCTCATTTTTTGATCAGGTAACCTCCCTTGTGGACTGTGGGGATGCTGTGGACATCATATACCTCGACTTCAGCAAAGCTTTCGACAAAGTGCCCCATGATGAGCAAACTAGCTCAAAGTGGGCTAGATGAAACAATGATGAGGTGGATCCACAGTTGGCTACAGAATTAGACTCAAAGAGTGCTTATCAGTGGGATCTTCTCAAACTGGGGAGAGATAATGAGCAGGGTACCGCAGGGCTCAGTCCAGGGCCCAGTGCTCTTCAACATTTTTATTAATGACGTGGAGGAGGAGGAGGTGCAGGGAATACTGATCAAATTTGCAGATGACACAAAATTGGGCAGGATAGCTAATACCTTGGAAGACAGAAACAAAATTCAAAGTGATTTTGATAGACTGGAGCGCTGGGCAGAAAACAACAGAATGACATTTAATAGGAATAAATGCCAAGTTCTGCACCTAGGAAAAAGAAACCAAATGCACAGTTACAAGATGGGGGATATGTGGCTCAACAACACTACAAGCGAGAAGGATCTTGGAATTGTTGTAGAGCACAAGCTGAATATGAGGCAACAATGTGATGTGGCTGCAAAAAAGGCAAATCCTATTTTGGGCTGCATTAATAGAAACATAGCTTCCAAATCCCGGGAAGTACTAGTTCCCCTCTACTCAGCACTGCTTAGGTCTCATCTGGAGTACTGTGTCCAGTTCTGGGCACCGCACTTGAAGAAGGATGCAGACAAACTGGAGAGGGTTCAGAGGAGGGCAACAAAGATGATCAGGGGACTGGAAACAAAGCCCTATGAAGAGAGACTGAAAGAACTGGGCATGTTTAGCCTTGAGAAGAGAAGACTGAGGGGAGATATGATAGCACTCTTCAAGTACTCAAAAGGTTGTCACAGAGAGGAAAGCCAGGATGTCTTCTCGATCATCCCAGAATGCAGGACATGGAAGAATGGGCTCAAGTTACAAGAAGCCAGATTCCGGCTGAACATCAGGAAAAACCTCTTGACTGTTAGAGCAATACGCCAATGGAACCAATTACCAAGGGAGGTAGTAGGCTCTCCCATGCTGGAGGCATTCAAGATGGGGCTGGACAGCCATCTGTCAGGGATGCTCTGACTTGGATTCCTGCATTGAGCAGGGGGTTGGACTCGATGGTCTTATAGGCCCCTTCCAACCGTACTCTATGATTCTGTTCTATATAACATTGGAACTACTAATTTGGATTACTGTCATTGGTTTGGGGCACCAATATTCAAGGAAATTCTGGACATGCTATAAAGGATATGGAGGTAGAAAAGATTCACAGGGGAATGATACAGCGTAGTACTGCTCTGAATATATGAATAAGCACTAAAAAGGGTTTCGAGGAAACCTATAGGGATGAGTGCATTGATTTTAATTGCAATATTTAGCCTATTTTTACTCTTTTCCCTTTAAGTCAATGGAACTTAAAAATGCTCCAACTTTAGATGAGTTCTGCCTTTAATATTTTGACTATGGGAATATTATTTAAAGGCACTAACAGGGCAATCCTATAAATGTCTACTCAGAAGTAAGTCCCATTGAGTTCAATGGAGCATTCTCTCAAGTAAGTAGATATATGACTCCAGCCTAATTTTAATTTTAATTTGTTATTTATTATTATTAGCTATATATTGCTACATTTTCAGATAATACAGATAACAATTAACTTTCTTCAAGCCTTCCTAAAAGACTTCATGTAAGACTATATCCAACAAATTTACTTTTTTGTGAAACCTACAGGAAGCTTCTTTTTGATTTAATGAGGGGTAAAATCAGTTACTGCACCCCTTAAGTTTGAATAAGCCCAGTTGATCCTAACTGTATAAGAATGCAAAACACACACACACGTTATTAAATAGGGGAGTCTTTTTATTCTCATGTCTTTTTATACTTCATAAGAATCATAACCTACCAAATTGGCAATAAATATCCCAAAGAACAGGCAAGAAACAGAGGTGCAGTACAATCCTACACATATCCTACGCACGTGCACACACACTCACTCAGAGGGAAGCTCCACTGACTTCAATGGGATGTACTCTCAGGTAAGTGCATCTAGAATATTGCAGCCTTAGATTGCAGTCCTATACACACTTACCTGGGAGTATCGTTTAACTCAATGGGGCTTACTTTTGAATAGGCATGGATAGGATTGCACTATTTGCATAAAGCATTAAAACAGATCTCTTTCTCTTAGAGAATATTGTGCTGCTTGTGAGTATAGTGCTAATTCATCATTTTGAAGATGGAGATCCTCAAATTTATATTAATATTAAAATACTTAAATAAAGTAGAAGTACAATACATTTTAAACTTACCTCCAGCTGTGCTATCTCTCTTGCAGTTTCACTACCTTCCTGAGTCAGGAACAAATGACTGCCTAAAGCAAAGATGAGAAGACAGCTACGGGAGCCTGGTGTTTTCTGAAATAGGTCTATCACATGCTAATCATTAATTTAAAATCCAGGCATATCTAATTTAAAACTTTCTAATTATGCAGTCCTAAGGTCACATCCTTGTGTCCCTCCCTGCTGGTTAACACAGCTGTGAATTTAACATGAAGACAAACTCTTAAAATAATGGTGATTTTTTGTTAAACCGCCCATTCTGGTCCCCCACCCTGTTTTTTTTAGTAGTAATGAAAGATGATGAGCTTAACGGTAGCTTGAAGAAGCAAGGCTCTTGGCATTTTTTTTAAATAGGGAGGGGGCGGCTGCAGGCAAGCAGCACTCACACTACACCAACATTCAGTGCACAGGAACAAGGATATGACCCCAGCTCAGTTCATATATATAGCCAGGATCAGGGATAGTTCCATAAGATAGTAAGGCTAGGCACAGGCTTGTCAAACTCAAATGAGCTGTGGAGTAAATTCCTACACACATACCCCAAATCCTGGGGTGGGGTCACATAATTTTTTAAATCAAAAAGATAAGGGAGAGGGATGTCCAGAATTTTGCACTGTAAAATCACACTAAAACCTCCTCCTCCATTATTTTGTTTTTTTGGCTTATTTGTTGCAATGTTAGAGTGAGACATTGAGTCTGGCGGGACTGTCTGGAGCACTTGCCCAGTGCCTCTGAGGGGCCCTGCAAGCAACAGCTGTGGTAGGCAGATGGTGTTAACAGCAGCTGGAAAACGTGGCTGGTTATGCACAGGTTGCCATGTTATCTGAACTCAGTGAGGTGCATCGTAGGGGTGGCTTCCAAACCACCCCACGACCCATGGCTTGTTGTAAGGATTATGGGGTAGTATAGAAGCCACTCCTGCTGTGCATCTCACCAGGCTCAGATGACATGGCAACCCACACTGTGGCACAGGTAATTAGGGAAATGGTGCACATGCAAGCAGCATGTGTGGGGCAGGGAAAAGAAGCCAGGGTGGCTTCTTTTCCTCTGTTGATTGTCAGAACCTGGTCAATGTGCCTTATGCAATCTAACAGGCTCCCAATTCAAGGCAGTAACTCCCATTGATGGAACTCTCAAGGTGTGGGATGAGGTGAGCGGGAAGCTGGCCTCTGCTCTGTCCCCGTTATTCCCCTTTAACTGACGTCCCATATTTACACTAGACAGGCAAGGAGACATGAGAATGGTGGAAAAGAGGCATTGGGTGGTCCCAAGAAAGCCTGACAGAGGGTAAGCTTCCAATGTGGAGCTATCTAGGAAAGCAGATTATAATGTCTTCGTTTCATTACTTTACAATCCAGCATCCTTTCTGGAATAAACCTATCCCTTAGCTGGTAGATAAAATTACTTATTTGTTCAAATATCCAGCAATCCAAAGATCTAATTTCCAGTCTACAGAAGATCTTAGCACTGCTATTCAGTGAAGGCAGACTGATCTTGGGAGAGAAATCCATCTGGGCTGGTGGAGAAGCATCTTGTCTTTCAAGTCTTCAGTGGATTTTTGCTAACAGAGAGCTGGCACTGAAAGTGACCAGCAGCTGGTATATGACACCCATGGGTTCCAGCTTATGTACAGAAAGGCACAAATAAATATTGGAAAGTTAAATTACTTATGGCAGGATAGTGAAAAAGTAGAGCTTTTCTTGGGAAGTTTATTTTGACTAGGATTAAGGAAATTACCAAGTGTTTTCCCTGAAGTTCCACTACTAATTTTATTGAATTTTTTGAGAAACTCCCTACACAGTGGACAACAGCAAGCTAGTTCAATATTTATTAATGGCTGCCAAGGCAGATCTTGCTTGTAAATGGTGTATTAAATAAGCCTCAGCAGTAACCCAAATGGATAGCAAAGGTCTAAGATACTGATTGATTGAATTTAAAATATTTTTTGGCAGCCTTTCAAGGCTGAAGCCCTCCCAAGGCAGCTTACAACAATATATATTACATAGAGAAGCTAACGCATCAGACAGTTGCAGCATTGTGGTATATGTAAGTAAGCGGGAGCATCCGTGGAAATGTAGTTCCTGTTTATTACATAACACAGATAATAAAGACTCACAAACTGCAGAAAATAAACATATAATTTATTTGGAATGTATTGATTCAATTACATTCTAGCTTGGTTTCCATGCCCTCTTGTTTCCTTGAATATCTCAATGTTAGAGCTACTAATCTTGATCTCTTCATAATTTCAGTGTTTGGAAGTAAAACAATTTGGAACAGGATGTTAAAGTTACACACACACAGATATGCTTATTTATTTTAAAGCTAAAATTGGGTGAGGCGGGAATCAACCTACATAACATTCTGAAACTCAAATAATAAAAAGTCCAGTGCTTACTTTATCTGATTAAACTTTATTTTAAAAACAATAGTTCTTTATCAATAAGCTAAGAAATTATTGGGGTCATGGTTAAAAGCTCCATATGACAAATGTTTAATGCCTTTCTTCCAGTACAGACTATCCTACATTTCCAGCTTTAGCTTCAGCCCTGGTGCTGCTGTGTAATGAAATGTGCCATCCCATTCCAGGCCCTGTGTGTCTGTAAATTCTCCCTTCCCTTCCAGCCTGGAACAGGACAAAACCAGAATGTTAAAATGAAGGTTGTAATCATTGTACTATACCTAATTATGTATATTCTAATAGCAGTTCAAGGTATCAACTATACTGAATTAGGTAGTGAAACAGAAGGTACCTCATAAAAGAGATACCTGCTGGAAGTTTAGGAGATGCAAGTTTTGTAACAGAAACTATTCCACCATACTGATCCTGCCAATGCATTTGTATTGTTTATTTAATGTTCATGTTTATATCTCTTCTTCTATCATGGAACTCCTGGCGGAGTATCCAGACCTGATTAGTTTCAGCAACGTTGCTGCATTATGTGCCTTCAAACCACAGCCTTGGGACCAAGCCATGGGATCAAGTATGGTGATCAGTTGATGCCTAGTTTAGAGGTGTCTGTCACCTTTAAAAGCACGATGATCCTGAGCATATGAAAATGTCAGGAACCATCCTAGTTGGAGAGAGAGCAAACTAGCCTACAAGGGTATCAGAACAGGCTAAGTTCCTAATGCAAAGCTAGTATACTAGTTAAATATGCATATACTCTACATCAGGGGTGGGCAGAAGAAAGCTGTCCAGATGCTTTGGACTTCAAGTCCCAGCATTCCTGACCATTGGCCATGCTGGCAGGGGCTTCTAGAAGTCGAAGTTCCAAATGTCTGGAGATTTGCCTTCTGCCCACCCCTGCTCTACACCAGGGGTAGGCAACCTGGTGCCTTCCAGATGCTTTGGATTACAATTCCCATAATCCTCTACCATTAGCCATGCCAGCTGGGGCTAATGGGAGTTGTAGTCCAAAACGTCTGAAGGGCACCAGGCTGCCTACCCTTGCTCTATATCAAGGTAACAAGCTTGCAGTTATTTTCCTTTCAGCTTACTTGTTTTCACCGAACTGTCCAGTGTACTTGGCTCCATTGGGAAATATGTAGGTTCCTATGCCATGCAACATGTTGTCCTTGAATTCACCTTCATAAATGGCACCTGAAGGATGTTCCAGCCTTCCTAAACCATTCATCTGATTTAACAAGGAGTAGAGAGAGCAGATTAATATCCATTGCTAAAATAGTGACTCTGGCTTGTCATTTCCCTACATTTAGCACTTTTAAGGCTGCAATCCTATGGACACTTAACTTAAGTTCAGTTGAACTTTGGGAATTATATTTTTGTGTGGAAAAGTAAGGAAGAGCAAGGAAGGCTAGCGCCCTGGACAGCCTACCCCTTGTTGCTCTTTGGCTCCTCAGGGCTGTGGGAGTGGTGTTTCTCATAAGGAAAACTGTGACACACCAGGAAACCCCACCCTTTATTCCTGACTGACTCTAAGGAAGAAGGGCCAATCAAATATTCTAGCAGTACATTTGTTCCACTTGTATTGAAACAGAGCCTGTCAGGTGGAGATTGGAGATGACACTGCAAGCCTCATAAAAGACATAATGCCATTCAGAACAGATTAAATGGCAAGGCTGTAAATAAATTATTTCTTCACAATTTATAATAAGGAAGAGTCCTTTCCAGGATTCTGCCGTTACTACTATTCCAAGAAACAACTGCCAGTTTACTTCAGAAGGCTGTATTGAATGGTGGATACTTCCATGTGCAAATTGGGGCACCCAACTTTCACTGACCTTCATACCTCCTTAAAACTCTTCTATAAGCTGTTCCTAAGAGTCAGGAGACTGTCCAGAAAAGAACAAAATATGGAATGGAGGATTGCAGTAGGTACAGGGGATTGGCAAAATACTGGATGCCCCAACTCGTGCAACCGGAAGCACTTTCCATTAAGGCAAAGTCACCATTCAACACAATCCAGGGTTTATGTCTTCACTGAGGTTTCCTAAACACTCATAAGGCAAGTTAAGCATTGCAAAAGCTAAGCTGCTAGATCAAAACACAGCTCCACGCAAGACCTTAGCACCTCTGTGATCACAGGCTCTTCAGCACTGCACAAACATCCAAACCACTACCACAGCAAGAATTCTATACCCACTTACTGGGAGTAAGTGCCACTGAACCTAACTTACTTCTGAGTAGACATGCACAGGAGAGTTCTGCTAATATACTACTTTGGAGGATAAAACAGTTAAGCCTGAGCATAACCTTAATTAACACAAACAATATATTTTGCCTTTAAATATTATTATTATTATTATTATTTATTAAATTTATTAATCGCCCATCTGGCTGGTCACCCAGCCACTCTGGGCGATGTACAACACACCATAAAACAATTTAAAACAATAAAATTCTACCATAATTTTTTTTTTAATACCCTAACCCACCCCAAATGCCTGCCTGAACAACCACGTTTTTAATGCACGACGGAAGCTCATTAAAGAGGGGGCATGACGGAGTTCCCTAGGGAGGGAGTTCCACAGAGTGGGGGCCACCACAGAAAAGGCCCTCTCCCTCGTCCCCACCAGTCTAGCTGTCCTGGCTGATGGGACAGAGAGAAGGCCATCCGAGGCTGATCTTGTTAAGCGGCCTGTCTGGTGTTGCTGGAGGCGCTCCTTAAGATAGGCTGGGCCGGAACCATATAGGGTTTTAAAGGTCAAAACCAACACCTTGAATTTGGCCCGGAAAACAACTGGTAACCGGTGCAACTCCTTCAGCACTGGAGTGATGTGATCTCGCCGGCGGCTGCCTTTAATCAGGCGAGCAGCCGCGTTCTGTACCAGCTGCAGCTTCCGAACCGTCTTCAAGGGTAACCCCACGTAGAGCGCATTACAGTAGTCTAAACGAGAGGAGACCAGGGCATGTACTACCGATGGGAGCAGATAGTCGGGAAGGAAGGGGCGCAGCCGCCATATCAGATGGAGTTGATACAGCGCTGTCCGGCTCACAGCTGACACCTGAGCCTCCATGGACAGCTGGGAGTCCAAAATGACCCCCAGGCTGCAGACCTGGTCTTTCAAGGGTAGCCGTACCCCATTCAACACCAGGTCAACATCCCCCAGCCTCCTCTTGTCTCCCACCAAAAGTACCTCGGTCTTGTCAGGGTTCAGCTTCAGCTTATTCCTCCCCATCCAGCCACTCACCATCTCCAGACATTTGGACAGGGATTCTACGGCCAACCTTGGTGAAGATTTGAATGAGAGGTAGAGCTGCGTGTCATCCGCATATTGATGACACTGCACCCCAAACCTCCTGATGATAGCCCCCAGCGGCTTCACATAGATGTTAAATAGCATCGGGGAGAGGATGGAACCCTGTGGCACCCCACAATATATTTAAGAATACAATCTAAGCACAAATGTTACAATACATGACAATTTTGTTCGCCCTAGTTTCACTAAGCAAGGAGCTTATATTAGTCACTTGTGTTTTTAGATATTTGCAAGTAGGAACATACTTTATCATTCTTCCAAGTTCCTTGGTAAATAATTCCATCTGGAGTGGTATGAATTCCATATCCATTCCTTTCAAGAACTCCATCAGCTGTTCTTGTACAATCACCATCTAATGAGGCAAAAGAAAAAGTTCGTGGGAAAACTTTTTTTAAAAGTTTCACTAATTATTCTACTGGAAATCAAGTAATATTAAATACGCTGAAATGCTTCAGAATGTGGTGGAATAGCATATGATCATTTCACTAATTGTTTGCCTGAGTTTAATTTCCACCATCCCCACCCCCGCCCTGCCCCATCCAAAAAAGTATCCTTTTGTTTATAAATCTTTATTAGTTTTCCTCTAACCCTGCAGCAGGTTCATAATTTCCAGGCAGGAAACACAGGCTCTCCCACATTCTATGTTTGTAGTTGTTCAGTTGTTCAGTCGTGTCCGACTCTTCGTGACCCCATGGACCATAGCACGCCAGGCTTTCCTGTCCTCCGCTCTCTCCCCGAGTGTGCTCAAGTTCATATTCATTGCATCGGTGATGCTATCTAGCCATCTCATCCTCTGCCATCCCCTTCTCCTTTTGCCTTCAATCTTTCCCAGCATCAGGGTCTTTTCCAGTGACTTTTCTCTTCGCATTAGGTAGCCAAAATATTTGAGCTTCAGCTTCAGTATCTGTCCTTCCAATGAGCAGTCAGGGTTGATTTCCTTTAGGATTCTATGTTACTACTGGGTTAACTTGTGGGTGGGGATGATAAATTCTCTACTCCTTGTATTTGTATTTTTAGTTTTCATTTTGAAATGTCACATAAAGTAAAAAGGTACCCCTTCCCCAATGCAGAGTTACGTACATTAACCTGTGTAATTATAACAACTGAAAATATTTTTACCATACTTATCTTGATTCGGAAATATAAATGATATTTTATAAACTTCAACATCTGTTGAGAGAGAGAGAGAGAATTAATTCTACTGATCTTTAAAAGAAGCACTAATAATTTTAATCACCCAAGTCTTTGCCTATATGTATTAAAAACTAACTTGTTTACCCTGGCTTTTCTCAACCATTAACTTATCTAAATGCTGTTATGCTTTTAATGATGTATTGTTTTGAAATATGTTGTGAACCGCTCCGGGATTTTTTAAATGGGAAGTGATATATAAATGTTCTAAAATAAATAAATATATAAAGTGGAACTAACAATGGGCAATGAAAATATAGCACCAGTTATGACTACAATAAACAAATCTTAAATATGCTGACATTTTTTAAAGGCTGAGAGTCTGTGCTCACCCCCAGCCACCCACCTGAGACTGAAAAGTTAAGATTTTCGACTGCTTTTGGGGAGGAGTTCATAGATTTTCTTCTTAAAATTTCCCTCTACACCGGGTAAGCAACCCAGTGCCTACCAGATGTTTTGGACTAGAACTCCCATAATCCCTGATCATTGGCCATGCTGGCTGGGGCTGATGGGAGTGGTAGTCAAAACATCTGGGGCAAGGTACCACGTTTACTACCCGTGCTCTACATGTAGAAGAATTGCCCTTTCTGAAACTAAATTTATCTCCAGACTTGGTTGCATTAAGGTTTTTGGTGCGCACTAAACATGGCAAATGGGGATACACGCACAAACGATCAGTGCAACCCACACTGCACCTATCCATCTTTATTTATTTAGGGCACAATCCTTTGCATGGTTAGACACACACACAGAAAAAGTCCTACCACTGGAAGTTGGGCTTTTTTCTGTCTAAACATGCATAGGATTGCACTCTGATTTGATTTATTTAGGGCGCAATTCCCCAACATAGCTGGCTGGGGAATGCTGAGAATTATAGGGCTTTTTCCGTCTCAACATGCCTTCTTTGATTTATACTCCGCCTTTCTACCCCAAAACAGCACTCAAGGCGGCTGATTTCTGCGAAAGCAGACACGTCTCTCAAATCTGAGACAGAAGGCGACAAATAAAGCACTGCGGCTGGAGAGAAGCCACGAGTGTGTAGAGGAGCGGGGGAAATCCACCCGTGCTCAACTCGGGACCACCTTTTGGCTGCTTCCCGAGAAGCTCTTTGACTTTTGATGCAAACATCTACGGACACGATCCAGAGCCGCCCGGGCAGGAATCGCCGCTCACCGGTCATGGCTTGAAAAGGGCGCGCGCGAGCGGTTGCTATGGAGACCGGACTCTCCCTGCCACCCGGAAGCTGAAAGCACGCCGCCTTCCACTTCCGGGTGGCTGGTGAGTGTTTTGGGGTGCGTGCTGGAAGCCGGTTCTGACAGGTGACCGGAACCGAAAGAACTGGTAAGGGGGAGTGTGTGGGTGGGGTGTGTTTGTTGTTGTTGCCGCCAGGCTGGGGGTGTTGCGCAGGTGGGGTGCCTTTGCGACTTGGCTGCGTAGAAGACTCCAGCAGGAAGCACTGAGCATGAGAGGGTCCATTGGAAGGAGGCAATATTGAGGGAGACGTGGGATGTGGGGAGCGTGAGGCGTGTGTGTGTTATGCGATGGGGCACAGAGGTGGACCGTGGTTCGCAGCTGAGCGGTGGAGACCATGCTTTGCACGTGGAGCAGGCTCGCCCAGCCTGGTGCCCTCCCGGTCTGCTGGACAGCACCTCCTGCCATTCTCTCAACCTGGTGCCCTCCAGATGTGTTAGACTACAGCTCCCATCATTCCCAGCCATGCATTAAGAATAAAGCTGCCAATATCATACTGCCCTAATACAAAGCTGTGGTGTAACCACACTTGGAATCCTGGGTACAGTTTTGGCCACCGCACCTAAAAAAAAAAGGTATTGTAGAATTGGAAAAAATGCAGAAAACGGCGGCTAAAATGATCAAGGGGCTGGAGCATCTCCCCTATGAGAGAAGGTTACAACAGTTAAGATTGTTTAGCTTGGAAAAAAGGCGAGTAAGGGGAGACATGATAGAGGTGTACAAAATTATGCATGGTGTGGAGAAAGTGCAAAGAGAGACATTTCTCTCCCTCTCTCATAATACTAAACCCCGCTGATTGGTGGGAGGTTCAGGACAGATAAAAGGAAGTCCTTCTTCACACAGCACATAGTTAAACTATGGAATTCATTGCCACAAGAGGTAGTGATGGCCACCAATTTGGATGGCGTTAAAAGGGGGTAAGACAAATTCATGGAGGATAAGGCTATCAGTGGCTACTAGTCTTGATGGCTATAGGCTACCTCCAGTTGCCGAGGCAATATGCTTATGTACATCAGGTGCTGGGGAACATAGGGGGAAGGTGCTGTAGCACTCATGTCCTGCTTGTGAGTTTCCAGTGGGCAGCTGATTGGCCACTATGTGAAAGGATGATGGCCTAGATGGACCCCTGGTCTGATCCAGTAGGGCTCTTATGTTCTTAGGGCACTAGGTTGGGGAAGGCTGATGTAGGAAGTCTCAAGTTCCCTGACATCTTTCTTTAAGAAGGATCACAGGTTAGCAAGGTTGATAGAGACCGATACCCTGCAACCAAGGAGAGACACTACCACTCAGAGTAGTGCATATTAGGCTAGATAGGCCAGCAATTATACATGTAGCTAGCTACCTTATGCTAAATCAGATCATTGGTCCGTCTAGCTCAATATTGTCTGTGCTGACTAGCAGTGTCTCTGCAGGGTTTCAGACAAGGATCTTTCCCTAGCCCTATCTGGAGATGGCAAGAATTGAAACCTTTGGCATGCAAAGCATGTGCTTCATCACTGAGCTATGGCCCTTCCCAAAAAGAGAACAGCTTATATGGTCTTCAGCAGAGTGTTTTGTGTATGTATATATGTATTTAAAGCAGTTGTACCCCACTTTTTACTCAAAAAGCCCCCCAGAGCAGCTTGCGAAAGTCAGTAATAAGCCTGTGGGCAGAGATTGTCTTACAATCTATAAGATACAACACAAAAGTAAAGAGATTGGGAGGAAGGAGGAAAAAAGCAAACTCAGGCACTAGATTATTATTACAAAGTTCAGCAGGTTGTAATTCAGTAGGTGATAGAACTGGGTCTAAGCACAGTGGAAGGGCTGCTGCTCGTCCTCCCTCTGGTGGCCTCAGTGATGGCAGTTGGTAGGTAGATGTAGGGGGCTTTCAGCTGGAGCTCCATCCTGGTACGATGGTGGGTGCCTGACTGTGGGCATTTCTACCCTAGCCTAAAATCCTGCATTTAAAATGGGCTTTCTGTTTCCATTTTAAATGCAGGATCACAACTGACTCCCTTTACACGCGCTTCCTTTCCGAGTCTTCCATTATCTTTCATTGATCTCACTCTTCTTCTTGCCGCTTTTGCTCTTTTCATGGAGGAAACTGAAGTGGAACACAACGGGGTAATTTGATAGCTCATCTGCGATCTATTTAAAAATGGAACAAAGGGCATTTAGTGCAGGAGGGTCACAGCAGGGTCACTGCGTCATGTAAAGAGCCCGCAAACCTCCTTGAAGGAGCAATTTCAATCGCAGGATAAAAGCTCCGTGTGATGAAGCCTTCTGGCTTCCTCTCTTTCTGATGACCTTGGCAGTGACAGTTGGTATAGCTAAGCTAGCAGGTTTCTGTGACATTAGGATGTCAGTTTGGGGTGCTAAGAAAGTGGTACCTCAAAAGCTGACTAATTCATTGTAGCATGCACTCAAGAGCCCATTAGTTTTGAAACAAGTGTCCAAATCTCACCTTGTAATCTTACCTTGTAATATGAGTTTTTCCTCCACTTGCTTCCACTCACTTTGTTATCACAACTATTAGTAATTACTATACTTGCTTTCCCCCTAATTGTTTAAAGGATTGCCCATTATCTTTGCAATGACCTGGTAAGTTTGGCCAGTGTTACTCTCCCCATATTAAGAATTTGGTCCTGGGACAGAAGCTGATAGAGTAGTTTGTCTCAAGCCATTCAGTGAGTTCATGGCTGAGCCAAGGTTTGAACCAGGAATTTCCAACTCATAGCATCTGCTATTAACTGCTATGCAATAAATGTGTGTCTGTTTTATATTTCAGCTATCTTTTCTTCATGTATTTGATTAAGTAGGCTGTTGTCTACAAAAACTCATGCCACAATAAATTCAGTTTTGGTACCATTTATTTCTTTGTCTTGTTTATAACATAATAAGGCTGCAATCCTATGCACACTTACTAGGGAAATCAATGGGCCGTACTTTCAAGGTGTGTGTCATGGGTTGTGGGAGAGGAGAGATGGATGACTGATGCCTTGCAGCAGTACTAGGTAACTACAAGTAATTGCTATCTTTACTGCATGTCTACATTGTGAATCTAGTGTTGTACTCCCCTGTTGATTGATGTTTTTGTTTGCTTGTGTTTTATTTTCCTTTAGATAGAGAAAATGAGTTCATCTGGGAAGAGAAGAGGAAGACCAAACAGAGGGGGAGGAAGAGGAGGAAAAGGAAGGGGAGGAGGAGGTAGACCAAGCAAACATCAAGCCAGTGGCAGCAAAAAAGGCTCTGACAAAATTTGGGATGATGACGACGATTTCTGCGTTTCCAGTGGAGCAAAAGATATAACCAGGTCAGCAAAATGAAACTGCTGGAAACGTACAGCTTGGGATTTAGGCCATTTAAAAAATCTTCTTTCTGAAGTCCTTAGAAGATTGAGGTTTTAAAAAGTAAGATTTGTGAGGTACTGTAGCTTAGTGGCAGCACACATTCTTTGCATGCAGAAAGTCCCAGGTTCAGTCCTGGCATCTAAGGCTTTAAAGGATCAGGTAGACGATGATGTGCAAACCTCTCCCTCTGCCTGAGACCCTGAAGAGTTACTGCCAGTAAAAGTAGATAATACTGGGCTAAATGGACAAATAGTCTGATATGGTATAACACAGCTTCCTATGATAAAAGTGAAATGCCTTGACAAAATGCTCAGTCACAACACTCATGCCTTGTGAGGCTTGCTAACAGCAAGTCTAATGCAGTTGATTTTCATTTACTGTGTCTGTCCTGGGTGCCGCTTTCTACTGAGGGAGAGGTTGACAATGCTACTAGCCAGAATTGCTGAAAATGCAACTCTGTTTTCAGCGACAGTATATGACCATCAGATTTTCTCTTCGCATTAGGTGGCCAAAATATTTGAGCTTCAACTTCAGTATCTGTCCTTCCAATGAGCACTCAGGGTTGATTTCCTTTAGGATTGGCTGATTTGACCTCCTTGCAGTCCAGGGGACTCGTAAGAGTCTTCTCCAGCACCACAGTTCGAAAGCATCCATTCTTCGGTGCTCAGCCTTCCTTATAGTCCAGCTCTCACAGCCATACGTTACTACTGGGAAAACCATAGCTTTGATTATACAGACCTTTGTTGGCAAGGTGATGTCTCTGCTTCTTACTACACTGTCTAGGTTTGCCATAGCTTTCCTCCCAATGAGCAAGCCTCCTTTAATTTCATGGCTGCAGTCACCGTCTGCGGTGATCTTGGAGCCCAAGAAAGTAAAATCTGTCACTGCTTCCATTTCTTCCCCTTCTATATGCCAGGAAGTGATGGGGCCAGATGCCATGATCTTAGTTTTTTTAATGTTGACTTTCAGACCAGCTTTTGCACTCTCCACTTTCACCCTCAACAAGAGGCTCTTTAGATCCTCTTCGCTTTCTGCCATTAAGTTGGTATCATCTGCGTATCTGAGGTTGTTGATAATTCTCCCGGCAATCTTAATTCCAAGCTGTGATTCATCCAACCTGGCGTTTCTCATGATGTACTCTGCATACAAGTTAAATAAGCAGGGCGACAATATACAGCCTTGTCGTACTCCTTTCCCAATTTTGAACCACTCGGTTGTTCCATGTCCAGTTCTTACTGTTGCTTCTTGACCCTCGTACAGGTTTCTCAGGAGACAGGTAAGGTGGTCTGGTACTCCCATCTCTTTAAGAATTTGCCACGGTTTGTTGGGATCCACACTATCAAAGGCTTTAGCGTAGTCAATGAAGCAGAAATAGACGTTTTTCTAGAATTCTCTTGCTTTCTCCATGATCCAGCGAATGTTGGCGATTTGATCTCTAGTTCCTCTGCCTCTTCGAAACCCAGCTTGGACTTCCAGTAGTTCTCGGTTCACATACTGCTGAAGCCTAGCTTGTAGGATTTTGAGCATCACCTTGCTGGCATGTGAAATGAGCACAATTGTACGGTAGTTTGAACACTCTTTGGCATTGCCCTTCTTTGGAATAGGAATGTAAATTGACCTTTTCCAGTCTTGTGGCCACTGTTGAGTGTTCCAAATTTGTTGGCATATTGAGTGCAGCACTTTAACAGCATCATCTTTTAGGATCTTAAATAGCTCAGCTGGAATACTGTCATCTCCGCTAGCTTTGTTGTTAGTATTGCTTCCTAAGGCCGACTTGACTTCACTCTCTAGGATGTCCGGCTCAAGTCCAGTGACCGCACTATCATGGCTATCAGGGACATTCAGATCTTTCCTGTATAGTTTGTCTGTGTAATCTTTCCACCTCTTCTTAATCTCATCTGCTTCTGTTAGGTCCCTGCCTTCTTTGTCCTTTATCATGCCTGTCTTTGCACAAAACGTTCCCATCACATCTCTGATTTTCTTGAAAAGATCTCTAGTCTTTCCCATACTGTTGTTTTCCTTGATTTCTTTGCATTGTTCATTTAAGAAGGCCTTCTTGTCTCTCCTTGCTATTCTCTGGAACTCTGCATTCAGTTGGATATCTCTTCCCCTTTCTCCCTTGCTTTTCACTTCCCTTCTTTCGTGAGCTACTTGTAAAGCCTCATCAGACAGCCACTTTGCTTTCTTGCATTTCTTTTTCTTTGGGATGGATTGAGTTGCTGCCTCCTGAACAGTGTTACAGACCTCCGTCCATAGTTCCTCAGGCACTCTGTCTATCAGGTCTAATCCCTTAAATCTATTCATCACCTCCACTGTATATTCATAAGGGATATGATTGAGGTCATACCTAAATGGTTTAGTGGTTTTCCCTGCGTTCTTCAATTTAAGCCGAAATTTTGCAAGAAGCAGCTCATGATCTGAGCCACAGTCAGCTCCAGGTCTTGTTTTGACTGACTGTATAGAGCTTCTCCATCTTTGGCTGCAAAGGACATAATCAATCTGATTTCGATATTGACCATCTGGTGATGTCCTTGTGTAGAGTCGCCTCTTGTGCTGTTGGAAAAGAGTGTTTGCTATGATCAGCGTGTTCTCTTGGCAAAACTCTATTAGCCTTTGTCCTGCTTCATTTTGTACACCAAGGCCATGCTTGCCTGTTATCCCGGTGATTTCTTGACTTCCTACTTTAGCATTCCAATCGCCTATGATGAAGAGGACATCTTTTTTCGGTGTTAGTTCTAGAAGGTGTTGTAGGTCTTCATAGAACCCATCAACCTCAGCTTCTTTGGCCTCAGTGGTTGGGGCATAGACTTGAATTACTGTGATGTTGAATGGTTTGCCTTGGATTCGTACTGAGATCATTCTATCGTTTTGAGATTGTACCCCAGTACTGCTTTTCCCACCCTTTTGTTGACTATGAGTGCGACTCCATTTCTTCTAAGGGATTCTTGCCCACAGTAGTAGATATGATGGTCACCTGAATTAAATTCGCCCATGCTTGTCCATTTTAGTTCGCTGATTCCCAAGATGTCGATGTTCAGTCTTGCCATCTCATGTTTGACCACTTCCAGCTTACCTTGATTCATCCACAGCTGAGTGTCCTTTCGGCTTCGGCCCAGCCGCTTCACTCTTTCTGGCACTACTTGGAAATTCCCTCTGCTCTTCCCCAGTAGTATATTGGACATCTTCCAACCTGAGGGGCTCATCTTCCAGCATCATATCTCTGAGATATGATTTCTTGACTTCCTACTTTAGCATTCCAATCGCCTATGATGAAGAGGACATCTTTTTTTGGTGTTAGTTCTAGAAGGTGTTGTAGGTCTTCATAGAACTGATCAACCTCAGCTTCTTCGGCCTCAGTGGTTGGGGCATAGACTTGAATTACTGTATCAGTAATTCAAATCTTATCATACGTTCCATGGGGTTTTCTTGGCAAGAATACTGGAGTGGGTTGCCATTTCCTTCTCCAGTGGACCACATTTTGTCAGAACTCTCCACCATGACCTGTCTATCTTGGGTGGCCCTGCATGGCATAGCTTATGGCTTCACTGAGTTACACAAGCCCCTTCACCACAACAAGGCAGTTATCAGATATTGGGGATCAAAAGCTGCTTCCCCTAGTAACTGCAGCACCAAGCACAGTAAGGAAGAGGTTCTATTTAGCATGGGGGAAGGCATGTGGTGCTGATGCTATTATTGCTTGTTTTACGTGGCACAACAAGATGGTGGCACCCAGTTGGCTCATATCAGAGAAAAAGTCAATTAATAGGTACAAATTGAATGTATTAAACAGACAAGAAACCTGATGTGTTTTGAGAGAATTATCTTATTCAAAATATGACCTGCAAAAACCCACAGTAGCTTTGGTATCATAGTTGCTGTGCCATCTGCAGTGATCCTGCTATTCTGTTTGGACTTAACATGATGGATCTTCTCACAGCTTCTGTATGTATTGTGGGTGTCAAGCATACTGAACCCCAATGATCTCTGGCATGTCTGCCTGAGAATCCCTAGAAACAGAAGATGGATATGGGTCTGACCCAATATGACTATTCTTTTGTTCAGCATAGTTTCTTAACTTTTGTTATGTATGTATGTATGTATTTTCCATTAGATGAATACATTCTTCTTCTTTTAATACCAAGCCCTGTTAGCAGAGGATATGGACCGATCAGACATGATTCCAAGAGTAAGATGCCGCTACAGACTCTGCACATGACTTCAGAAAATCAGAAGAGGGTGAAAGAACTTCTCCGTGAGCTCCAAGGGCAAGATCTGACTGCTGGTTCAGAGTTAGTTTTCTTAATATAAATATTTTCTCCATTAAACAGATATAATTCCATGCTGTAGAACATTTTGACTGAACACGAAAACCCTTCAATTATTCTTAGTCTTTAATAGGCATTTCATCATACGTAGCTAAGTGATTTAAAGTTTAGAATGCAGAGTAACTTTATATATTAAGTAAATAAAACAGTTACATAGGGCCAATCTGCACAATCAAACAAGCCACCATGGCTTCCGATGGCTTGTTTTAATCCCTGGCGCATGCTGGGTGCCATTTCCCTAATTAGCCACCCAGGCACAGCTTGTCAGGTCATCCAGACCTGGGTGACATGGCTTGTTTGAGGGGGAAAGAATCCTCAAATAACCCTAAGGATATGGGTTATTTGAGGGTTGTTTCCCCCTCAAACAAGCCATGCTGCCTGGGTTCAGACAACTCAGCAAGCCATGCCCGGGTGTATAATTAGGGAAATGGCACCTGGCACGTGTCAGGGATTAAACCAGGCCACCTTGGCCTATTTAAGCCATGGTGGCTTGTTTTGATCGTGCAAACCAGGTCATAGTTCTGTAGCTTTTCTGGAGTAAGGAACAAGGTGTTTACTTATCTTAGGGGTGGCTCCATTCTTTACATGGCAAACACAATTGCTGTGGGTATACTGATGTTTCCTGTAGCAAACATATAAAGTGTAGATGGCACATGAGACCTGGATATCTGAAGGACACCTCCATTTGAACCTACAGAGGCCCTTCTCTTGTGCCCCTGTTGTCTAAGGTGAGGTGATTGGTAATATAGGATAGGGCCTTTTCTGTGATGGCACCCCATTTGTGGAACACCCGTCCCCAGAGACATTTGCTTGACACCTACTTTGTTTCGCTTTGGGCATCTAGTTAAAACTCATTTTCACCCATGCTTTTAATGAGCAATGAAAGATGTTTTATGCTGCTGTTGAGTTTTATTATATATGGGTTTTCTTGTTATCTCAGCTGCTTCTGCTGGTCTATTGTTGTTTTGGCTTTATTGTTTTGTTAGTTTGTATTTTATGATGTGTTAATTTTTAGAAGATTTTAGTTTGTATTTTATGATGTGTTAATTTTTAGAAGCTGCCTGGTGAAGTTCTTGGAAGGTGGGTTATTTATTTTGTTTCTCTACTGCCCAATAGCAGAAGCTTTCTGGGTGGTTCACAATACAGTTATAAATTACTGTAAGTAATATGTGCTCTTGTTCAATCCCAGTGTGAACACACCTGGGTGCCCTGACCCAGTCTGGTTTCTTGGCACATACATATCAGCGTTTAAAAAGCTAGAATGCCATTCATACTTTGTGTTAGCTGTGGGAAACCCTGGAGCAATACTGATGTGCCTGCAGCATTCATCTTTGCCCTGTAAAGTTGGCACCTCCTTTTCGAATGTTTCCAGCGCCTTTTAACTGAGGAGAGGGTCTTCTCAGTTATGGGACTTGGCTTGTGCGATGCTCTCCCCAGGGTGTCAGCTCCTGCCAGCTGACTGCAGCTGGCAGCGATAAATCACTGGCTGATAACAAGGTCGTAAACCTGTCCAAGGCTGCGAGAGGGAAAAGGTGGCTGAAGCAGGGAACTTTTACTAGGGCAGTCGAATCCAAAGTGATGTGGCAAAGAGAAGTCTGTTTTCCAGTCTGAAGTCCAAAACACACAAGGGAACATGAGCGAGGAAGTGGGTCAGGTTGAGGCTGAGGTCTGGCATGAGATCTGACGTTGTTCTCCAACAACCTTACTCCAGCCTGCTTCCTGCTTTTAACAGCTGCATCCAATCAGTCCTCCTGCCTCTGAGAGCCTTTCTGTCTTAAATGGACAGAGGCTCACCTGCATTGTTCCCTTACATGCAGCTGCCTTCGCTCTGTGGAGGTCAGTGGCATTTTGCCCTCCGAATCCTGCTCTGTGGGGCTGCAGCTGGAGGTGAGAGGGCTCGGGCTCCTTCTGTGCTGGTCCCTTTCCCTGGGTCTAGAGCCTGCCATTCCCCTTCATCCTCAGAGGAGTCTGAGGGAGGCATGACACAGGGAGGCTCACCTAGTGCTTTACCCTGTTATCCTTTCAGTGCCAGGCAAAGACCTTCATATTTTCCCAGGCTTTTAATCCATGACACAACTATTTTTAACTTCTTTTTTATCTTGTTTGTTTATTGGTACTTCATTATTATTGGAGGGGGGTTTCTAGATTTTACTTTTGTGAGCCATGCTTTGAATGTTTTTTACATTGAAGGGTGGGATACAAATTGATGAGATAAAATAAGCAAACCTCAAAAGGGACACATACGTAAGAAAAGCTGCCTTCTCCCTTCCCCCGCTCAGCCATTCAAACTCCTTTTCCCCTCGCCTTGCCTCCGATACCAGAAGTGATCTATGCTGGGGAAAAGTGATAGATCATGGAGGGGAAGGGTACAGCTTCCCCCTCTCATGTGTCCCTCTTGGTTTTAAAGGCAGAGCCCCATCCCCTACGTTAAACATGAATGAGGCAGGCGCATGATTAAACAAACATGGCTGCTGTTACCAGGTCTTTGTTGTTTATTCGGTCAGTCGCTTCTGACTCTTCGTGACTTCATGGACCAGGTCTAGTTTGGCCCTAAGAAGACCGGGTGCAACAATCTGGTTTAGATCAGAACACTCTGAATAATTAAGCTGAATCACTTGTGTATGTTTCTTAGGTCTTCCTTGGGGGTCCAAGGTCTAAGTAACGGTGTAGCGATGCAGAGCAGAGCGTAAAATAGGTTTCTCAAATCCTAGAGCTCTGTTTTGTCCTTAGAGATACTACTTGTAACTGAGACTCTTTGCTATCTTTTTCAGAACACTTGTATCAGGCGAAGATGATTATGATGAAGCAGATTACTTGGATGATGAGCGGTGCTGGTCAGATGGCCAAGCAGTTTCTAAAACTACCACAAGTACTTCTTTTCAAGCACCTGTGAATCATGTTCCTGAGGTTGAGGTGTCTTTGTTTGCTGTGCATAAACTTTCCAGGTGATTTATTTTTCCCATAAATAATATGGAAAATATTAGTCAGGAAGTAGGATTAGGACAGGGTTGCTGAAAACCTCCATAGCTGCACTTACATGAAGGAGTTCAGAATGTGACTTTTAATGTGGAATCCCGCAGCCTGAGCACAATCTAGAGAATCTTGGGTTTCATATACTTTTAAAGAGCCCTTCTGACTGCAAGGAAATTGCTAAAAAGACAACCTCTAGTTGAAAATTCCAACAGGTTGGTAGAGGGTCTGTGTGTTGTGAGTGGAGGAGAGAATAAAAGAATTCTAGTGGCTGTTGGCCATTTCATACAGTGCTTGGCTTACCTTTCCCTGCTTTTACAAGGCTTCCCAGTTACCTTCCCATCAACTTTCCTAGGAAACTCAGCTCAGTTTCCTAGTTCCATCCTTCCACACACATGCATAGAAAACAAAATTCCTTCATCTGAAAACAGCCTCCAACCTGCCCAAATAGAGTAGTGATGCAAATTATGTAAGGCATACAAGGAAAGCAAATTTATACAGTTATGGCCAAGTTACATATTTTATTCCAGTTCCAGAAGCCACACAGTATAGACCAGGGATGGGAAACCTCTTTCAGCCCAAGGGCTGAATTCAATTTCAGAGAAGCTCTTGGGGGCCACATTCCAGGGGTGGGCGGGGCTAAAGGCAAAAGTGGAGGAGACAAAGTACCAGCATTGTTGTTGTTGTTCAGTCGTTCAGTCGTGTCCGACTCTTCGTGACCCCATGGACCATAGCACGCCAGGCCTTCCTGTCCTGCGCTCTCTCCCGGAGCGTGCTCAAGTTCATATTCATTGCATCCGTGATGCCATCTAGCCATCTCATCCTCTGCCGTCCCCTTCTCCTTTTGCCTTCAGTCTTTCCCAGCATCAGGGTCTTTTCCAGGGAGTTTTCTCATATTTTAGCTTAAAGCTCTTCCTGCCAGTGGCTAAGCCTTAGGAGAGGAATTTCAACCTTTTAGAATGGAAGAAAAACTGTGCAATAGAATTGGTGGGCAGGGAGAAGGGGTGGGGCCAGGGGAAGGGGTCATGGCTGTTTGGGGGACCCCAGAGTGCTGGGTTGCAAGTCCCTGGAGGACTAGATTTGGCCCACGGGGCTGAGGTTCCCCACCCCAGTATACACTCTTGCCACAGGGTAACAGCAAGCATCCTCAAAAGTAGTGGGGCTGCTTGCTCTTGCAGAAATGTTCTGGCATATGCATCTACAGTGTCTTTTTCTCCTCTTCCTAGATACGGTTTTGATAGTGAGCGTTGCCGAGCAATGCTGCAATCCTGTAATGGTAACATTGGGGCATCCCTGGAGCGCTTGCTGTTGCAGTGCTTCTCAGAAAAATTTGGAGAGAAGATACAGGTCACAGAAACTGCTGCTCAGGCCAGTACTGAAGACTGTTTGGAACAAAGGCAAGAAGAGGCTTTTGCCCTCCATTCAATCTGTGGAGATAAATTCGTGGAAAGAATTCAAAACCGAGTTTGGACTATTGCATTAGATTTGGCATACTTAACAGAGATTCTCAGCAAACCAAAACAAGGGAACAGCAACCCCAGCAATGGGCCAAAGCCAGCATCCCTAGAAATCTGCAAACATTACCTCCGAGGAGAATGCAGGTTTGGATCAAGATGTAAGTTCAAGCATGAAACTCCACACAAGCAAAAAACGCTTCCGAGCATTAGAGAAGATGCTCATCTGAGACTTAACACTCCTGTGTATGAATTGGAAGTAAGATTTCCCGAAGACAACAAATACCCCTATCAGCCGCCCCTTGTGGCGTTATATTCTACTAACGAGAGCCTGCCCTTGTCTTGTCGATTGCACATTGCTGAATTACTTTATGAAAAGGCCTTAATATCATCTGAGTCTAACGAACCTGTTGTTTATGCTTTTATAACATGCTTAGAGGACGAAGCTGAAGTAACAAAATTGCTTAGTAAGACTTCCCACAGATACAGTGTTCCTCCCTTGTCTCTGATGACACCCTTGGCAAGAACACCAGAAGATGTTGATAAGCAAGTGCTTCCTCATAGCTCACGTGGCCCATATCAGATTTCAGAAGGTACATACATGTTCATAAGTCCTTGCTGAGAATTGTATAGTTCAGACGTTAAAGGAGGAGACCATGTATAGAATTTTGAGAGCCTGGGTTCTGTTCCCAATTGACATTTTTGGCCTCCAGTTCAGAGTCCTGTGTGTACTCTTGTGCAAGTAGATGTTCCTGTTACAGTGCTATTTAGGAATATTGTATTATAAGGTGATCTGGGAGGAAGCTGAATACTATTTTATGAAGTTGCAATCATGAGCATATACATAACTTACTGGATGCCTACCAGGTACATGGAAATTACTGTCAGGATGCACCAGTATGGTTCATAGGCCTACTCTGATTATCAAGCAACACAATCTTCAGCACTAGAAATCCGATATTTTCTCCTCAAATAGAAATATGATTGATTGGGGGCCTCCCTTGGAGCAAGGGAGAAAGTGGCTATCCAGACCCTTAAAAAAAAACTTTTAAAAAAAGTTATCTGAATCATTACAATATAAGTTCTGATATTATATAAAGGAAACTATTGTAATACCAGATTTCTTGGCATATTGTTATAAGTCACTTGAAATACAACACCGTTAAAATCCATTTAAGAGAACAATCACTGAGTAAATGGAAGCCTGTTGTGTGTATTGGTCACCTGTAAATTATTACTGGATCATGGTGCTTGTGTGTGAAGTTATCTCCTTTCATTTATTCTCGCCCACAAGATAGGTTAATTCATCTTCCAGTTCTATGGCATTTTGAGAAATATCCAGTTGTCCAAGATGACAGGATAAACATTTGTGGGTGACATTAGGTATCCCTGTACTAAATCCATCACTTTTTCTCCTGTAACACATGGGATCTTGTTTGCATTTCCAATACTGATTGTAGTTATTGTCCAGGGTAGGTGGAACTCGTCAGTTTTCAGTTAATTTGTGAGTGTATTAGATTGCAAGGAATAAACAAAGGTATATGAGCACTGAAATGTCACAGCATATAGTTCGATCAATTAAATCATTAGGTGAGGACAAAAAGGGGAGGGGGTGGAAATCTGATTACTAGAATAGTCGCACCTTATACTTGCTACCACATAAGAATCCTATTTCCATAGAGAATCATAGAGTTGGACGAGACTAAAGGCATCAAATCCATCCCCGCTATATTTTCTAAGGGTGCAATCCTATTGTTTATGCCCTTGATCTTTCTGAGCCTCCAAACTCAGAGACTTATGAGCATCTAGTGCAGAGTGGGAGGAGAAGCAGAGGCGATCGTTGCTTCCCCACTCTTCACGCTCTGCATTTTCGCTAGATGGGCTTTTTTACCTGTCTAGCTGGGGCGTCTCGAAGGGAGAGGGAAAGGAGGTTGAAGAGGCCTTGGGATAGCTCATATCCCAGCCTCTCCAGTCCCCTCACCTCCATGCCCACCGAACCTCCCCCCTCTCCCAGGTTGCATTCCCAACCTCAGAGAGGCAGCCAGCACAGTTCTTTCCACGCCGGAGGAGGGGGGCGGAGTGCAGATTCCCTCCTCCAAGGGTGGAACACTGTCTCCAACCTCACATCTGGGAGACTGAAGTATCTTATGGCCCCTAAGGTGCTGTCTAGGGGCCATAGGGTTGCTCTCTACAGCATTAGTTTTGGAGAATGAAACCTTTATTATGGTCAGATGACTAATATGTTCTGAGTGATTAAAGCCTTTATTTGTTGTTGTTCAATACTGATAAATTCAAACCTCAGACTAGTATAGTTGTCTTCGAGGATTACTTTTTTCAATCACACTTACATTACGAAACCTTGTTACTAATTAAAAAAAAGACTAAAGGCACCATCCTATGCATGTTTAGACAGAAAAAAGTCCTACAACTCCCAGCATTCCCCAGCCAGCATGGGGAAGGACAGCTGTAGGACCTTTTTCTGTCTAAACATGCATAGGATTACGCCCTAACTACATTAATTGCAATTCAGGAAAGTTGGGACTAATTTTTTTACTTGCGGAAAATTCTTCTAACAGGGCATTTAACAATATGATGGATAATGCTAACAGAGTTTGTATATTTATTTATGGGACATAAGAATGCTTTTAATACATGCCCTTAAGGCAGCTTACAAAACAAATCCATACTAAAACATAATAAACAATATATGAAATTAAAAAGCCAATAAGAACTACAAAAGGTAAAGCAGCAAGCAAGGAGCAAGATTAAAGGAATAGCAGCTAAAACCAGTATTTTGTATGCCACCAAAAGTCCATGAGAACAGACACCTAGAAAATACTTGTGTCAACAGCACTTCTCTCACTTTTATCTGGATTGGGTCCATTAACTGAAGTTATCTGCTGTACTATATTAACTCTCAGTGCTGTGTGCAAGTGAAGCAATTTTTTAAAAAGTTGCTACTATACAGAATGAAAGAAAAACTCTACTCTGATCTGTAGGATCCTGTAGGAACAATACTAGGATGTTTGGAGAATGTGGGTAAATGTAAAAGGGAGTGGTTTGGACAGCTGCAATAAACAATCCCAATTGTAGGGAAAAAATGTGAGAGAAAACAAAATAGTGGTCTCTTTTACTGAGAGGCTGTTCTTGTGAGGCATTTTGGCAGGGGGAGGCTTGAAAGCTCAGTGGTAGAGCACATACTTTGCATGCAAATGGTCCTGGGTTCAATCCCCACCATCTCCAGGTAGGGCTGGGAAAGACTCTTGTCTGAGAGTCCCCTGGAGAGCTGCTGCCAGTCAATGTTGACTAGGGGTGTAGATCCTCAGGCTAGGGGGCCAAAACTAGCCCTCCTAAGGTCCCAATCTAGGGCTCCCCAGATGGCTACACCCCCTTTCCCCCAACCCCTTTCCTAAGACTTAGCGACTGGCAGTAAGGGCTTTAAGCTAAAATATGTTGGTTATTTTTATCTGTTTGGGGCCCCACCCCTTTTTCCTTCAGCCCCACCCACTACTGGAATGTGGCCTCCAAAATTTTCTCTGAAATGGAATTCGGCCTGAGGCTGAAAGAGGTACTGTACTTCCTGACGTAGACAGTACTTGGCTTGATGAACCTAAAGTCTGACTCAGCCTTTCTACGCAAGACATTTATTGTGCACTCGTGGTTCCTCACTCATGGGAGTTTACGGGTGCATTACATGATGCTGTCATCCTCCAGGGCCTCTCCCGTGCTTTGCAATCATTATAACAGTTTTTTTTTTTTTCCTAACAAGGAAAGTCTGGTATTTCTGTGAATGGTGGCATGAAAACCTGATGTATTTGTTCAGTTCCACTATACCACAGTGCCACCTAGTGGTTGTGTAATGTAACATATAGAGCTTTTCTGCATGAGACTTTTAACCTGTTACTTTACCGAGGCTTCTGCTTCTGGATTGTTTGTAGGATTAAGATCGGCTCCTTTACGCATGTTTTTTCCCAGGGTTTTTCTTTCTCTGTCTTTTTATATGTTCCATTGCACAACCACTAGGTAGTGCTTGGTATAGCAGAATTGTGGAAATACACTAGGGTTTCATGCCCCCATTGAGGATATCCCAGACTTTCTTTGTTAGGAAAAAAAATGCTTAAATGGTTGCAAAGCATAGGAGAGGCCCTGGAGGAGGAGGATGTCATGTAAAGCACCTGCAAACTACTGTAGATGAGGAAATGAACACATAATAAATGACTTGTGTAGAAAGGGCCTCAATAGGAGGCAGCTTCCTCTGTTCTAAAGGTCAACCTGTCACTGAGCCAGTACAGACACTACATCTGCCTCTACAATCTGCACTCTGTGGTGAGTGTCCTATCCTCTGGCTGTACTGTTTGGTACAACGGCTCAAGTGAATCTTGTATAGCATAATCAATTTCCTTGTCCCCAATCTGTGTTAGTAGTGGCCACTGGCAGGAGCAAGCGAACTCAAGGAATGATGGGCAGAATTCATGAGGGGAGATTTATTTATTTATTTATTTATTTAATGCATTTCATCGCCACCTTTAAAGACTGCTGCGAGTGATGGAAATCTCACCATTGGCATGCTGTTCCCTGTGGCAAGAATCGCATCTAATGGAATGTTCTGTTATAAAGCTTTTGCCTTCCTCTGAAGTCTGTCTAACATTTCAGAAGAGTGTAAGTTAAGATATTCTCTGTTTTAAGCAACAAAGGAGTTGGCAACTGAAGAGGACGATGAGGAGGAGGAGGAACTACAGACAGTTCACATAGAGACAGAAAGTTATGTGAACCTCAAGAAGAAGCTTTTAAGGAAGTACAGCGCACCAGCAAAGCCAATTTGCAAAGAAAATTTAAGAATTTGCAAACAGTTCCGCATAAAGAAGGTACAATTAGGGTTTAAATTGTAAACCTGCAAAGATGATGATAATGATTTATTTCATTTCAATACTTCCCAATAGCCAAAGCTCTCTGGGTGATTTACAACAATTCAAGATGAGTAGAAAAAGCAATTATGTTCAATATACTTCTAATTTTTGTTTTTAAAAATTAACTATGTCAGTGAATAACAGGTGGAAAAACATTCTGATAGCAAGAACTGAGAGAAGTCATTGAGGTTCTGATAATGCAGCAGAACTCCACATATTAATATTTTGCTTTCTATGAATTCCCAGATTGTTTTATATTTGTTAACCATATTACAGTTTTATGTATCGTAAGGCAAAGGTCTGTACACCATTGTCATCTATACAATTAATGTGTGTGATCTACAGTTAACAAACAAGAAAAGATCCATCTAACATCACACACTAAAAACAGAGGTTCATATAATATCCTGAGTTTTTATTTCATAAAGTTAAAAAAGACTGTCTTATTAGTCAACACGTATCTTTTGTAATACTCCTAGTTGCTACTGGGCTTGCTTAGATGCTGAGAGTGTTTATGTAAGTCTAAAGAAATCAATTGCAGCCCAGGGAAGTACTTGTGATAGGGCTGCAACCCAATTAAGGGAGCAATCCTATAACCACTAGACAGCGGCTAGATGGCCATAGGATATCTTGTTTTCCGGGAACCGACCTCAGAGCCCATGCTGTGAGGTCAGTTCCCAGAGAACCGACCTCCCTACAGTTCTGCGCTGCCTCAGAGGCAGCGCGGAACAGCCCCATGCTCACAGGAGGAGTGCAGAGCGGCTGAAAAGGGGCATGTCTGGGGGCATTCTGGGGCGGAAAGGGCAGAAATACCTGTACAACACATCCAGTGTGTTGTACAGCAGCCTCCTTCCCCACTCAGCCCTCCCCTCCTGTGGCTAGACAGCCACGCTGTCTAGCTGAAAATGCAGGGCAGGAGAAATGCGGAGGGAATGATCCCCTCTGTTCTTCTCCTGCCCTGCATTGGATAGGCAGGCGCCTATCTGGATAGGATTGCACCCGAAAGAAATTATAATAATATGAATTTTAGTCGATTGATCTATCGATTCAGATTTACATATGGGTAAAAGCAATAGTTCTGAATCAAGAAACACGCTTTATTTTTAGGTGTGTAAGCATGTACAATCAAAAAACCAAGTCTTTTCTCCTATGAAAGAAAAAGTGCCTCATCTTAAGATGGTGCTTGCCATCTGCGGTTGGCTGGCCAGGGGATGCAGGGAGTTCTAGGGCTTATTTCTGTGTACACATGCATACAATTATGCCCTTAATGTATTCCTTCAAATCCACTCTCTGACTAATTGGGGGTACCTTTTTAGTAGCTGAAAGTGCTTTTAACATTAAATGTTGATGCCCTAACTGGTGGTATTCAGCATCTGGATCATGGTCAGAGACTGTCCTAGCTGTCTGAGCTCCTTAAAAAGCTTTGCTTTGACAAAATGCCGCGTAGGTCTGTCTGTTCTTTTTTTGTTAGGTAGCTTTTCAGGCTGTAAGTATATTGTTGACAATAGATCATGGTTGATCCTGAACTGAAGGGCTAATTATGGCTTTTGTTGACCTTGTGTATGTGTTTGTCAGTCCTCTAGGCACTATCAGGCCATGTTGCAAGAGAGACAGAAGCTTCCTGCATGGGAAGAGAGAGAAACCATTCTTGGCTTGCTGAGCAAATATCAGGTCCTGGTTGTGAGTGGTATGACTGGGTAAGGTATATGACCTGTACACAAACTTGAACAGTAAAAGCTAGGCTGCATGTTACACCTATCATGTGAACAGCAACCAATCTCTGCCTATTCAGAACTTTGAAGGGTCTCTCCCCCCGGCAAGCAAAGTGAGAGAGGCTTGAAGTCATATTTGCAGGAAAGGAGGGACGTTGGCTGGGCTTTTTCCTTCTTCAGTTTTTAACTGGGGTCCACCAGGCCCCATCATTGCAAGCTTTTAGGGAGACTTGGAAGACTTACCTGCTTTCTCTGGCCTGTCCCTGAGTATGTTTTATTGGACTGTTCTTGTGTTTTAAATTTTAGGGCTGGATGCTTTATTGCTGGTGTCTGTTGATTTTATTAATTTCTACTGTTTTATCATTGGGTGGGATTTTATCATATAAGCCACCTGGGGAGAGCTTTTTGCCCTTAAAGGCAGCCTAGAAATATTTCAAATTATCTATATATCTATAACTTATCTATATACATATGTCTGTCTTATCTACCTTCCTCCTTCTCCCAATGGTTGGGGTAGATTAGCTGAGATGAGCGATAACTGGAGATAAATGAGAGGAAGAAAAGGCCCAGCCAGTGTTCCTTCCCTTGTATGGGGAACATGTGACCTCTAGAAGTCAGTGGACTGCAACTCTCATCATTCCTCAGCGTTAGCTATGCTGGCTATGACCAATGGGAGCTGCAGTCCTTCAACATCTAGAGGGCCACACATTCCTCAGTCCTGCTGTAAGTATTGACTTCAAGCCCTCTCACTTCTCTTACCTATAAGGTGGAAACCTGCAGAAGCCTGAACAGTCAGAGCCAGCTTGCTTTGCACATGGTAAGGGTAGCATGAAGCCATGCTCTTAATGATGCATGCTAGACAATCTCACCTGACAGCGGCAATATAAAATAGCTCACATTGGTCTTGGAACCAGATTGCACCGTGCGTCTACTACCAGGAAGATTCACGAACATCATTTTGTGGCTCATATGCTACTATTGAGCCTTTCTGTTCTGAGAGCTGGGAAACCCTACAAGCAATACCATGCTGGTCCACCATAGCTTAGCTTTATCTTTCCCTGTATTCATAACTTATCGGGGCTCCAAGTCCTGGCTCAGAAAAGGCATGGTCCAGCCTAAAGGACAAAGAGAAGAACATGAGGTCTGTATTGTTGGCAGGATGTAAGCTCCTGTCCCACCTCTTCAAGAAAATTAGTGATCTAAAGTTCAGATGGTGAAAGAGTAAGCCATACAATTTCTAATTTATTCTGTTAAAAATTCGATAGTAATTTAAGGTTGTAATCATAAACACAAGTGAATGTAAAATTCCAGTGTACAATCTGGTGTATGTATATGTGAATGTACTGATTTGGGACCTAATCTTTTTAGAGTGTCATAAAACACAAGGTCTAATTCAGTATTCCCCAACCTCTACTGACCCCATCGTGAGCAAACATACCAAGGGCAATATCCTGCAGGAAACATCATACTTTGCCAATTGGAAAAAGATCACTTTCTATGGAAACCCAATCGGAATTGGCTATCAGAGCAAAATAAATATTTGTTCCCATTTGTAGAGAGAAGAGAATTTCTACCTGGCAGATTATAATGGTCTCTGGCTTAAAATAGTTTGTACATCTGCAATCCTTAGCAGACAGTATTGCACAATTCAATGTTGTTCAGTCGTTAAGTCGTGTCCGACTCTTCGTGACCCCATGGACCATAGCACGTCAGGCCTTCCTGTCCTCCGCTCTCTCCCGGAGTGTGCTCAAGTTCATATTCATTGTATCGGTGATGCAAATTTACATTTATTTAAAGGGTTACGTGTATGCAAATGCAGGAAGGTGAAGGATTTTTTTTCCCCTCCGGGGTGAAGTAGAAACCCCTTTTTATTGTAATTTGGATTGTATTGCCATTATATTATATTGATTTGTAAGTTGCCTTGAGACATGAGAAGTAAATAATTCCATTAAAAAAATTCAGCAACAGCATGTGGATGTATTGCCCATAGGTTACTGGTGTGGAGTGTGCTGGTTTATTATGCAAGAAATCCAGGCTGAATTCTGCACACATCTTAACGTTTTGCTTGAGGGAGAAGAGAATTTTGTTTTTATTCAATTTCTCTCCTTCATATAGATGTGGAAAGACCACACAGATTCCTCAGTTTATCTTGGATTCCTCACTAGAAGGTCCTCCCAGTACATTAGCCAACATCATCTGCACCCAGCCTCGCAGGATTTCTGCCATTTCCGTGGCTGAACGTGTAGCCAAGGAGCGAACGGAGAGAGTTGGGGTCACAGTTGGATATCAAATCCGGCTAGAAAGTGTCATGGTTTGTTCATTCGTTTTTTACTTTTTATTCCAGTGGTGACATGTGTACTAGCCAATAGATGCATACACTTAATTTTTATTTATTTTTATATTTTTGTCCTCTGGCAGCAATTAATTAGGTCTCTATCATGACATTTAACTGCATCTTTTATTAAACTAAGTAGCAGAGATTCTATTTCTGCTAACTGAGATTGAAGGAGTAGGAGGAGAATAGCAAGCTGCTGTGCGTAGCACAGGAGTGTCTCTTCCCTTTGGGTACTGAGGAAATTGACATGGGAAAAGGTTTGAAAGAGGCCTCTAAAGCAATAAGACAACATTTGTATTATCTAAGTCTTGTAACTGGCTTAATTTGGTTTTAATAGATATTTGTATGTGTTTTGAGACCTTTCTAGCTGAGAAGCGGAATAAACATATAAAAATAAATAGAATAAATCCTAATTCGTGAGCTGTAATCTATATTGACATGAAACAGCAGCAAATTCTCTGGGTTGATACAATTCAAGCTACTCTGGAACCAAAGACGCAGTAAGCATTCCATCTATGAAGAGAGAAAATCTTTCAATAGGGTTCAAGCCTATTTAGGTATCCCAAGAATGCAGCCTCTGCTGTTCAGATGTTAGTTTAGTTCACCCAGTTAGTTTTCCGTCCATCCACCAGTTCAAAACATGGAATATATATACATCTCATATGAGCCTGCCCATATATTCAGATCGTCTGGTGAGGCCTTGCTCTGGGTGCACACCCTTGCCCCGGTCCCCCCACTTCAGAGGTGAGGTGGATGGCTACCAGAGACTGGGCTTTTTCTGTAGTAACATCCAGGCTATATTCATCAGGCACCTACATTGTTGAACTTTTAGCACCAGTTAAAAACTCGTCTGTTTGCCCAAGATTTTGGTGGCACCTGGTTGGTGTTTAGTCTTCCTTTTTATTTTCTCTTGTTCTCAGCTTGCTGCTATTTTTTTTATTGGAAGGAGATTGTTGTTTATTGCTAGGTGTGAGCTGTTTTTGTACCCAAGAGAGGAGGAAGTGGGAGAAGGTGACCCCATTGCATGCTCCCCACCCCTTAACTGTGTTTAACAAAGAGGCGACCTTGTGCCCTTGGTTTTTGGGCATGCTTTCCTAGCCAGAGACTAAATGACTGCATGGAATTCGCAGGGTGTAATTTGCTTACTTTCTGTACTTTTGCTTCTGCTAGTCATGGGAAAGGGTGATCAGCTTTGCAGGATACTGAATTCCCTTCCCCATGACCCCTGGAAATCTGAATGGGACACTTGGACATAATCTGGGCTGTCACAGTGATTGCCAGAAAAAAATGATTTGGTTCACAATTTTGTTTCCCTTTTCATTTTAAGTCTTCAGCTACCCGGCTGTTGTACTGTACGACTGGAGTGCTTCTGAGAAGACTAGAAGGGGACATGAGTTTACAAGGATTCACACATGTTATTATTGATGAAGTTCATGAGAGAACAGAAGAAAGGTAATTCAGTCTTTTATTTTCACTTCTGTTATTTATTTGTTGCCATTTTATCTTGCCATTCCTGCTAAGAGCTTGTGGCAGCATACATTGGTCCCGCCTCACGACAACCTTGTAAGGTAGGGTAGGCTGAGAGAGCAATTGTTCCAAGGTACCCAGTAAGTTTTGTGGTTTAGTAGAGACTTGAATTTGAATCTCCCTAATCCTAACCTGAATCTCTAACCACTACACCACACTAGTTATCATAATAATGGTACTTGTCTGTCTGTCTAATCATATACATTGGCCTGGTTCACATGTAATGATAAGCCAGGTTTTATCATTGTGTGCACAAGCCTGTGTGAGGCTGATTAAAACCCCAGGCTTGCATGCTCACCCATCTCTTCTCCTCCTCTCACAAGATTGGGAGGAGGACTAAACTATGTTTCAGTTTCAGTTTCCTCAATTCCTGGCTTATCATTATGCACAAACCAGGAGTCATGTTTTAAAATGAACTCTAGTTATTAAACAAGCCAGGAAGGTAATTGGTTGTTTACAAGATGAATAGAGTTTGAATTAAACCATGATTCCTGGTTCATATGTAATGACAAGTCAGGAATTGGGGGAAAGTGAAACTGGATTGTAGTTTATTCCACCTCCTGGCTGATTGGCAGGAGGAGAGCGAAGGGGGGAAGTATGCAGCCCCAAGGTTGATGGAGGCTTTTACACGTCGTGCTAAACCCTTGCCTTGTGTTACATGCGAATGTGGCTGCTGTCTTGTAATTGTTGTCGTGAATGGTAGCCCAGTATTTGTTATTCCTATATTGCAGATGGCAGGACTGAGATGGAGAATGGCACAGGCATGGCAGAGGCAGTATTCAAACCAAGGACTTTGTAGCCCCATTCTTTTAGCCATGGCACTACACCAGCTCACCACTCTAGGGTCTACGATGTGCAAAAATAATGTGTGCAACAATAATGAAAGGATGAAACAATAACATGTGAAAGTTCCAGGCCATGGCTACTAAGACTTCAACTAGAGATCTTGGATGTCCCTTTAAAAAAAACCCAAGGCATTGGGAGAAAATGCAGTAAATGCTGTGCCTCCAGTCCTTCACTCTCACTCCTCTTCTGCCTGCTGTAACAAGCTCCTCTTCATACGCCATTCCAGGCAAGGCAAGTGAATGAAGGAAGTACTGGAATGGGAGGCACAGTGGCTGCATCCTCTTCTAGTGCCTCTTTTTTTTAATGGATATGCAGTGTCTCTTGCTGAGGACTTGGGAACCATATTCCAGGCAGATTTAATTATCTGACTTTGATTTCTTTTTGCATATGTGGCAGTCGTTTGTACTCACTTTCAGAATATTCCCGTACACTCCAAAATTTGCTTTTCACGTGTAAGGACTAGAATCTTGTTCCCCACCCCTCCACCACCTTAAAAAGCAATCATGAACCAAGTCCTTGTTTGTATCCCGAATTCTGCTGCCATTATTGATAATTGATTCTATGACACAAGCTCTAATATATACAATATCCAAAGCTCTGGTTATAGGGAACTCAGAAATAATCCAAAAGTGGGTATTCATAGATGGCTTTGAATGCTGATAGGATTATTGGCTGGATATCATCAATGGTGATATCATGGGGGAGGGGAAATTAGCAGAGAACAGAGAGCGGCGTGAGAGAAGATGGCAAATAATTTCAAATGTCTTCTGCTTGTTTTCTTCAGTGACTTCTTGCTATTGGTTTTGAAAGATATAATGTTTCAGAGGCCGGACCTGCGCATTATACTAATGAGCGCTACCCTGAATGCAGAACTCTTTTCTCAGTACTTTGACTCCTGTCCTATCGTTAATATACCAGGTGAAAAACAGTCTATTGTTTTTGTTAATCTCTTCCCATGTTATATGTCTTGCCGGTTTTAACAAATTTGTCTCCATTGTAAGAGCTCTTACTTGGTTGATGTTGTTTCTCTGACAGGGTGTTCTGCTCCTAGTAGTTACTAAAAATGTCTGATTTGAAGAAAGGCAAGTAGGTCAGGCTTAAGAATGTTCATTCTTTTAAAAATGTAATAGCAGCCCTGTTGGATCAGGTCAAACTTCATCTGGCTCAATATTGTTTCCAACAGTTGCCAGCCCCGGGAAGCTCATAAGCAGGGCATTAAGGCAGCAATCCTCCCTGTATTTGTCCCAACATCCTTCATTCATATTTTTTTATTTGTTTACTTGTTTTGCAAAACCTAGGGAGCCAGCAAAATTTTTCTAGGATCCAGAAAGGAGGAGAAACTTGCTTCCTGATCTTTGTAGCCACCCAGTTTTTTTAGGTGCCAGTGGCTATGGGCATGTGAATTTTTCTGTCTTTGCATTTAGGTATCATGATTAATAACTGATGGTAGCCCTATCTTCCGTAAAATTGTCTGATACCTTTTACAAGCCATCTCAATTAAAATCATTCCGGAGATTTTTATAACGTAAATATAAAACTTAAAGCAGCTTAGGGCACAATCCTATTGGGGTTCTCCTCAAACGTGGAGGCTGATGGGCACCCTCTGCAGGAGCAGCAGGAGCGTGGAGGTGATCTTTGCCTCTGCACTGCCCCTGCTCTGCATTTTTGCTAGATGGGCTTTTTTGTCCATCTAGTTGGGGCTCTGCAGAGTGGGAGGGAAGGAGGCCAGGGGGGCCAGAGGATTCTTCATAGGTCAGCCTCCCCAGTTCGGTCCTCTCCTTGCCCACAGAACCACTCCTCTTGGAGGTCATTTTTGTGACCTTGACGAGGCAGCTGGTGTGCTTCTTTCCCTGCCAGTTGTGAGGGGGTGGGGGTGGGGAGTTTGGCCTCCTAGACACTGTCTAGGGGCCATAGGATTACTCTCTCCATCTCTCAGTAGAAAGCAACAGAGTCTTCTGGTGCATTAAGGACTAACTGCTGTGGAATTTTTAAAATGGGAAGCAGTGTTCTAAAATAAATAATTAAATGACGGGATAATACTAAATGTTTGTGTAACGCTTTTGAAGAGCTTCACATGCATTATCAGTTTGTAATACTTTTACAACAACCCTGTAAGATTAGTCAGTGTTATTATCCCCCCCATATTACAATGAAATTCAACCCACCTCCACACACCCCAGGCCTGGCTTAAGACCTTTTGTTTGCCCAGTGTGGAAATCGAATGGCACTGTCCACGCACATATACACACACCCACACTTATTAGCATGAAATACAATCCTCCATAAAGTTTTCCTGTGCAAGCCTTAAGGAAATTACTGGGCACTGAGCAATGGATTGTGTCTGAAGGGTCAGCTCTTTCTGTTTACCACCATATTGCTGTCATTAGTGCTGCCCAGTGTAGCTGCTTCGCTATTCATCATGGTATGTTTGCCTCTGCCCGAACCTCCTTATGAAATAAACACAATGCTTGCCTTTAGCTAATGGAAGTAATATATGGATAGAAATATGGAAGACTGGAGTAGTGAAATGAAGGTTTCACTGCAGACCAGGTCCGCAGCCTGGGGGTCATTTTGGACTCCCAGCTGTCCATGGAGGCTCAGGTGTCAGCTATGAGCCGGACAGCGCTGTATCAACTCCATCTGATACGGCGGCTGCACCCCTTCCTTCCCGACCATCTGCTCCCATCGGTAGTACATGCCCTGGTCTCCTCTCGTTTAGACTACCGTAATGCGCTCTACGTGGGGTTACCCTTGAAGACGGTTCGGAAGCTGCAGCTGGTACAGCACACGGCGGCTCGCCTGATTAAAGGCAGCCGCCAGCGAGATCACATCACTCCAGTGCTGAAGGAGTTGCACTGGTTACCAGTTGTTTTCCGGGCCAAATTCAAGTTGTTGGTTTTGACCTTTAAAACCCTATATGGTTCCGGCCCAGCCTATCTTAAGGAGCGCCTCCAGCAACACCAGACAGGCCGCTTAACAAGATCAGCCTCGGATGGCCTTCTCTCTGTCCCATCAGCCAGGACAGCTAGACTGGTGGGGACGAGGGAGAGGGCCTTTTCTGTGGTGGCCCCCACTCTGTGGAACTCCCTCCCTAGGGAACTCCGTCATGCCCCCTCTTTAATGAGCTTCCGTCGTGCATTAAAAACGTGGTTGTTCAGGCAGGCATTTGGGGTGGGTTAGGGTATTTAAAAAAAAATTTATGGTAGAATTTTATTGTTTTAAATTGTTTTATGGTGTGTTGTACATCGCCCAGAGTGGCTGGGTGACCAGCCAGATGGGCGATTAATAAATTTAATAATAAAAAATAAAAGGTTCCATTCCTTTTGATACCATTGTTTGTCTTTTCTCTCGTTACTGTCTACATCTCTCTTAGGCAGGACGTTTCCTGTTGACCAGTTTTTTCTGGAAGATGCAATTGAGGTGACTCGGTAAGTAATCTCAGAAATAACTATGGGTGTCTAGCGTGCCTTTTACATAATTTTGGATCGTTTCACTGTGTATTCAGATTTAAACTATTGTTTCTTTGGGTTCCTTCTTGTTTGAGGGCCTCAACAGATTATAGAATAACCACCTTTTATTATAACCCAATCTTCCCCAATCTGGTGCCCTCCAGACCTGTTGGGTTACAACTCCCAGCATGGCTGGCTAGGGCAGGCTGGGAGTTGTAGTCCAACACATCTAGAGGGCACCAGCCTGAGGAAGGCTGTTATACCCTCAGCCAATAGTTACATAAGGTAATTTGCATTCAGTATTACTGTATTGTTCAAAGTAGAGCTTAAAATCAGGGATGTGCCCAGAATCAATTATGCAAAGAGTGGCTAAAACAATTGTACATTTTATGTCCTGGCTACTTTATATAATTTATATCTTTAAGAACTCACTGCTGTGGAGTGGGTATTGACGGAAAGGCGGCTCATGCATACTTTATTAAGAACTTCTATTTGTTTTGTTTTTACTTGAGCAGTAAAGGGCATGGGAGGCAGGAAACAGAGTGAGAGGAGTCTGGAATTGATGACCCGGTAGGTCATAGGGTGCTTCCAGATGGAGGGGTCCTAGCACTAACAATCAGAAGGCACTGTGCAGCTATTCTATCTAATCTTACTAGGGATGTACGAAATCCCTTACCTCCAGTCCACCGGGGGTCCGCGGGGGGGGGGGGAGGCAATCTCTTCCTCCTCCCCCCCAATCCATCCAGGCTGGCCACCAGCTCCACAGGGCTGGAGAAAGTCGATAGGGCCGGCAGCCATTGCCGTGCCTTATCTCTGTGTAAGTCAGTCCCCCGGACGCAAATGGTGTAGCGGGCGCCATTTGCGGCCGTAAAGCTGGTCAATTAGCCTAAATGCAGCCATTTACGGCTGCATTTAGGCTTATCGACGAGCTTTACGGCTGCAAATGGTGGTGGCTTAGTGGTTAAGACGCTGAACTGCAGACTGGAAGGTCGGCGGGACAGCAGTTCGAGGCCCGAGTGCTGCGTGACGGAGTGAGCTCCCGTCTTCAGTCCCAGCTTCTGCCAACCTAGCAGTTCCAAAGCAAGAAATTGCAAGTAGATAAATAGGTACCGCTTCGGTGGGAAAGGTAACAGCGTTCCGTGCACCTCAGTGTTCAGTCATTCCGGCCACATGACCACGGAAGCATCTTCGGACAGCGCTGGCTCTTCGGCTTAGAAATGGAGATGAGCACCACACCCTAGAATCGGACACGACTGGTTGGGGACATCTTTACCTTTTTATGCCATTTGCATCCCTGTTTTTGGCCGTGATAGGCTACGCAAATATTTGCGTAGCCTATCATGTGAATAGGGATGCAAATGGCATCCAGTATGCCATTTGCATCCCTGTTCACGTGATAGGCTACGCAAATATTTGCATAGCCTATCACGGCCAAAAGCGGGGACGCAAATGGTATAGCGGATGCCATTTGCAGCCGTAAAGCTGGTTGATTAGCCGCAGCCATAAATGGCTGTATTTAGGCTAATAGACCAGCTTTACGGCTGCAAATGGCTCCCACTACGCCATTTGCGTCTGGGGGACTGACTTACGCAGAGATAGGGCAAGACAATGGCTGCTGGCCGTATCGTCTTTCTCCAGCCCTGCAGAGCTGGCGGCCAGCTCCACAGGTTCGATGTGGACAGGGATCCGCCCCAGATGGATCCCACAGGGAGGCGGAGGTGAATGATCCATTCTGCCACGGACTCCAGGGGAAGTCCGTGGCGGAATTCTCTAACATCCCTAATTCTTACTTAATGGATTTTCTGCAGTAAGAAAAAGAAGTGCTGGGAAAATGTGGGGAGGAAAGATGATGTCTAGACTCCCGATAAAATTCCTTGCATGAGGCAGGGTGAGAATGCATTAAAAGCCTCTTCTGGGAGCACCTGTATAGGCAGGAAGCAAATGCGGCAGAGAGCCAAGGAGCTGGGCCAAAGCACTGAAAATCTTCACATCAGCCTCTGATAGCCCTGCCCAGCCCAATACAGTTCTGGTTCATTTTGAGTCATCTCTGTATATTGGCTAAATACTTCATGAACTTAAAAAAAAAATTAATCTCTATGGGTGTTAGATACCTGCTTTTAAAAAACAGACTGCTGTGATACAAGATGCTTGAGCAAATGCCACATTTTTTACTTGTGCAATAGAATGGTAAAATGTGTAGCGCAGAATATACAGTCTCCCCTAAAGTGCTTTGTAGCCATTGGCCTGGTTCACATGATCACCGTGGCTTAAACATGGTGGCTTGTTTAAGCTGCAGCATGTGTTGGTTTGTGCTGGGCGCCATTTGCCAAATTACCCGCCCAGACATGGCTTGTCATGTTGTATCAATCCAGGCTTGTTGGAGGGGGAAACAACCCTCAAATAACCCATGGCCTGTTGTTGGGTTATTTGACGGTTGTTTCCCCTTCCAACAAATTGTGCTGCCCGGGTTTGGACAACGTGACAAGCTGTGCCTGGGCAAGTAATTAGGCAAATGGTGCCTGGCAGGAGCTAGCAACATGAGATTGTGTGAAATGAGTCATTAAGTGTGTCAGCACAATCCAAAAGGTCTAAATTTCTGCTTGAAGCAGCTGCCTATTTTTAAAAAAGCGTGGATTGCAGATTACTTTTAGCCATGCCTTATTTCTCTGCTTGTCTTCAGCTATGTCTTGGAGCATGGTAGTCCGTACATGCGCAGTGCGAAGCAAGCTCCAGGCAAGCAAGCAAGACACTTGCGGACTGCTGCAGAGGAAGTAGAGGAGGATCTAAAGCGGGCTGGCCTGGTGCAGAGTACAGTGACGGTCAAGGATTCAGTCCCAGACCAGCAACTGACATTCCTCCAGCTGCTGATACGCTACAAAGGTAACCTTTCTTATGTATGCACTGTAGCCATTTATTCTTAAGAATTCCATTTTGGATTTAAAATATTGGATGCACGTCCAGAAAGGTATTTTCAAATCTAAATCGTTTGCATGTGCATGTCACAAGCAAATCCATATAGAGTTGTATCAAGGTCCACAGTCTAGAGCAGCCATGCTGGTTGGGAATGATGGGAATTGCAGTCCAACACATCTGGAAGGCACCAGGTTGGGGAAGACCAGTCCAGAGGCCTGTATGTGCAGAGGCTTCCCATTCTCTTCTAGGGAACAGAGATTCTGCTAGCCCTTCTGAGAGGCTGTCATTGTGCATGCTGACTATTAGTTGAGAATTGCACTTGTGAATTTCAAGTGTGCAATTGGAGGTACTGAATCATGGCTAAAATATTTTCCATTGGGGGGAATAACTGTGACATCTCCCCCGCGCCCACCCCTTTTTCAATATCTGAATCAGTATGAAACCACATCAAATGTTTAAATTGAGAAAATGCACAGCCAGCATGATAGATCAAGATAGGGCATGGGGCTGAATGAAATGGGCAAAGGAGGTAGGGGCAATAGACGGAGAAGTGAACGAGAAGTCTGGTGCAAGAGAAGGAAGAGCTGGGGTGTCCACAGGTGTGATACATTGTGGCAACAGAGTCCAAGCTAACTCTCAGTGCACCTTCCTAAATTTGTGACCATATGGGAGTGCAAGACACTTGTCATGGGAAACTCAAGGGTTACGAAGGAGCAAAGGGCTGTCGAAAGACAAGGCTGTGTCTTTGAAAGGATGAAGGCAGATGTAACATCTTAAAGGTGCCTAAGGAGGCTTCAAAGAGACGTTTGCTGCCTTTGAAACACACGCACATTCATGTCCTGATACAAACCGGAAACAGGGGAAGGGCTATACCTCAGTGGCACAGCGTGTACTTTGCATCCAAAGGGTAGTATGAGAGCCAGTGTGGCGTAGCGGCTAGAGTGTTGGACTGGGAGCCCAGAGATCCGGGTTCTAGTCCCCACTCAGCCGTGGAAGCTCACTGGGTGACTTTGGGCCAGTCACAGACTCTCAGCCCAACCCACCTCACAGGGTTGTTGTTGTGAGGATAAAAGGGAGAGGAGGAGGATCATGTAAGCCGCCTTGGGTTCCTTGCAAGGGGAAAAAAGGCGGGGTATAAATGCAATAAATAAATAGTATCCAATGTTAGTCCTATATAGAGTAGATCCATTGAAACGAATGGGACTTACGTTGAGACTAACTTAAGTTTCATTCATTTCAATGGGTCTACTCTACTAGGAGTAACATTGGATACTACCCAAAGGGTCCCCGGTTCAAACCCAAGCATCTCCAGGTAGGGCCTAGGAGAGACCCCTTCCGGAGAGCTGCTGCCAGTCCATGTAGACAGTACTGAGCTAGGGCCTAGGAGAGACCCCTTCTGGAGAGCTGCTGCCAGTCCATGTAGGCAGTACTGAGCTAGGGCCTAGGAGAGACCCCTTCTGGAGAGCTGCTGCCAGTCCATGTAGGCAGTACTGAGCTAGGGCCTAGGAGAGACCCCTTCCGGAGAGCTGCTGCCAGTCCATGTAGGCAGTACTGAGCTAGGGCCTAGGAGAGACCCCTTCCGGAGAGCTGCTGCCAGTCCATGTAGGCAGTACTGAGCTAGGGCCTAGGAGAGACCCCTTCCGGAGAGCTGCTGCCAGTCCATGTAGGCAGTACTGAGCTAGGGCCTAGGAGAGACCCCTTCCAGAGAGCTGCTGCCAGTCCATGTAGGCAGTACTGAGCTAGGGCCTAGGAGAGACCCCTTCCGGAGAGCTGCTGCCAGTCCATGTAGGCAGTACTGAGCTAGGGCCTAGGAGAGACCCCTTCTGGAGAGCTGCTGCCAGTCCATGTAGGCAGTACTGAGCTAGGGCCTAGGAGAGACCCCTTCCGGAGAGCTGCTGCCAGTCCATGTAGGCAGTACTGAGCTAGATAGACCAGTGGTCTGACTCAGTATAAGGCAGCTTCCTCCACCCTCCCTAAATTGTGAAACTACCATCAAACCTTCTCAGTCCCAGAAGCAGTTTCTGAACTGTGGTGTTCTGAACGTTTGACTCCTCCCTCTAACCCCCACCCCCAAATAAACCTCTGGTGGCTAATCTTCCTTGCTTCTCCCCCTCCCAACTGCTAGGGAAAATTAGTTGCCAGAGAAAGAACCTCAAGTCCCATCAGTCCTCATTTATTGCCTTTAGGGAGGGAACCTTTAGAGTTCTGAACTGGCAGATGTGGGCTGCTTTTCATTTGGTGAGTGTAACGTGAGTGCAAAGCCCTGCTGTCTCTTACATAAAGATACTAACATGGAGTGGAGTAAAAACACTGAGGAGACAGAATGTATCAGTCCTTTCTGGAAAACAAGATGCCACAGTTGGCCTCCTGCTCTTTTCAGAGGCCTGACGCATTTGGAAGTGACTGTAGTTTGTACTCTTTTACTAAACACGTTACCTTACTAGGACTTTATCCTCCTGTGTTCATTTTTTCTTTCAGGGATTAGCAAATCAGTATTAAAAACAATGGCAACCATGGATTTAGACAAAGTTAATCTTGAATTAATTGAGGCCTTACTGGAGTGGATTGTCAGCGGCAAACATTCGTATCCACCAGGTAATGTCGTGAGAAACTTGACCTATTTCACAAGTTTATTCAACGGAGTCAGTTGAGCCCAGACATGCGCTGATCTTTTGAAGTTCTACTCTGCTCCTGTTTTGTAGGTTTTTGACATACAGTTTCAGAGCAAAATCGGACTTATATCCAAGTGGTACGCTTAGGATCAGGATGCAGGAGAATAAAAAATCTTACTACTATCAAACTTGGGATTTAGAATTTAAATATTTCTTAGCTTAGTCATAAACCCATCTACCTGCTTGTAAGCCCCACCATCCTGAATTTAATAGAAACAGTAAATGTAGAAATGGCAGATGTACTATTTTTGCTACTTCTCTACCTTTTTCTGAGAGGGGCTGCATTCAGACCCTACTTTGGAGGATCAGGAACGAGCCCTGTGCTTATATACATCTCTCTTCCCACACCCACTCCTCACCTTTCTGGTTGATCAAATCATAGTTTGCCCAGAAACCAAGTTCTGATTCTGATTTGTGATCCTAGTTTGCTGGTAACCTTTGGTTTGATCAATCTGTGGTTTGATCAAGCTGACAATCTGTGGTTTGATCGTTTCGACAATCATGGGGGTAAAGAAGTCATTGCGGCTTCTCCCCCCACCCCTGTAAGTGCCGTGCTCATGCCTGTTGTTTGCATAATTACGTCTGATCCTGGCGCACGGCGCAGTAGGGGTAACTTCATATCCACCCTACAACCCCTACCACAAGTCGTACTGCTGCATCATGTGTAATTACGCAAATGACGGGCACATGCATGGGGGTGGGGGAGCAGCAGCCACAATGGCTTCTTTTACCCCCATGATCGTGCAAACCCGGACATAGTGTAACACATTCACATGCAGTGACAAGCTATGGTTTGATCAAAGTAGAAAGCAGTGCACTAAGCACTGTGTGCAAGTGGATGAGGGAGCAGAGATGGGGTGTGCATAAGCACAGGGCATGTTCCTAATATTCCAAATCAAGATTTGGAGATTTGTCTGAATGTATCCAGGGCGTCTGCATAATAAGGCAAAGCTGAGAGGTGACATTTTTGCTATTGCTGCCTCTCTATGCTAGGAACACTTTCTCTGTTGAGTTTCTTCCTGTCACACAGCTGTTAAAGGCACAGGAGCCCCACATGCAAGGAAGAAAATGGAACCCAAGACAGGTTGGATTTGCCTACACACAAAGCACTTTATACATCTTGTGGGTAGATAGTCTTGTGTGTATGTGGAGCAACACACGTGTATGTGTGATTATCACTTTTGACAATGTATAATGCAAGGGCTGCATGGTTTTTCCAACTCAGCAGTGCTTTCTGTGCAGGAAAAATGCAACATGTGAAGCAGCAGAGGTGGCTCTATGACAAACGTGTGGGTAGCTACACAGAAACTGGGGTGGAGCCAAAATAGTTTTTGAGTTCTAGAAGACTATTCTATTAATTCTACCATTTAATTTTTTTTATATTTTTGCATACTCATGCCTAGGTGCAGTACTGATATTTTTGCCAGGCCTGGCAGAAATTAAAACTCTGTATAAGCAACTGCAGTCTAATGCACTCTTCAACAACCGGCACAGCAAACGGTAAGTCTAGAATATGCTTCTTTTAATCCACATTTTTTAAAATAAAAAGTATATTGATTTAAAGCTGATATTTCAATTTTTGAATGAATTTAAGGTACTGTATTCAAGAGTAAGATAACTTTTCTTCCTTGTTATTCTTTTACTCCCCGCACCCAACCCCCGCTCCCCCTAGAATGTAGCCATGCTTGGCTAGTCCATGGAGGTTGGTATTCTGTGCTTCCAAGTGGAACTTGAAAGATAATTGCAATGTCTATCATGGCCAGACATGCCATGATAGTGTGGAAGACCAGACATGCACTCCAAAGTGGAACTGCATTTCCCTGTGTCTGGTTACTGTGTGAAAGAACTGATACACAGATGAAAAAATACTCACAAAATATCCTAAACCTGCCCTCTGATCTTTTCCTCTTAGCTGTGTTGTTTATCCCCTCCATTCCTCACTTTCCAGTGAGGAACAACAGTCTGTGTTCCTTAAGCCTCCTGTAGGGGTCACCAAGATCATCATATCTACAAATATTGCAGAAACCTCCATTACCATTGACGACGTGGTCTATGTGATTGATTCGGGGAAGATGAAAGAAAAGAGGTACTTGGATGATTCGGGGGGCTGGGTGGGGAATAATTATCAAAAGCAGTGTGTACTGTATGAATATGGCCTATTTGTACAATACTCACTCTCCAGAATCACTATGCACAAGGAGATATCTGGCTCATTCACCTCCATGATGCATGTAGAATATAACATCTGAACTGGAAGATATTACATTTATTTGAACACAGAATCTCCCTAGTCCTTGGAAGCAGGATTTGGATTGCAAAATCAGGAAGATTCCACAGTATCTTCCATTGTGTTCTGTGCATAGTGAAGGATCATAGAATCATAGAATAGTAGGGTTGGAAGGGGCCTGTAAGACCATCGAGTCCAACCCCCTTCTCAATGCAGGAATGTAAGTCAAAGCGCAAGAGCACAAGATCCACTTCTGATCTCACCACTAATAGAAACTCTGGAGCTAAGCATTGCCTCAGTAGGCTTACAGCATTACAAACATTGACCTTTAACTGAGTTCTGTGCGTAAAACTGAGTGGGAGAGATCAGCATCTGTAATTTGTAATGGCAGCCACTATGATCCAGTGTTTATAGATCAGTGGCACAGGCCATGGAAAGCCCAAATTCAAACCCCAAATATCTTACATGCTCCCATGATTCAAACAAGTTACTATAAGCCTCAGTTCCCCCATCCTTTCATTATTATTTTTTTCTGGTTGTTGCTCCATCTGCTTTCAATTTTCCATGTGACTGGAGTTTTCTTTCACCTGCTGTCTATGACAGTTATTCCTTCTTCTTATAAAACCTAAAGTTTTCACTTGACTTTCTTCCATTAATGTACATTTTCCCGCTCTGCTTTTACAAATGTAAAAGTGGGAACTTGCTTTAATTTTAACAATGTTTAGCCACTGTATTTCATGAAGGGTCTATGCTTTAGGGTGTAAGCCTTCAGGCAGTGTCTTAAATCCAGTGGTGTGTGAGCAGGCTTCCCCCTTGATCTCCTCCCTCCTGCAGCCCTCCACATATCTTCCAAGTCAGCCACGGAAGGTCCCCCAACCCCTCGCAGCAGGTTTGTGGGGGCATGTGGGGGGCTGCAGTAGGGAGAAGAAAACTGTTCAGAAGTAGTTTCTGTTCCACTGGCAGACGGTCAGCATTGGATACAGCACAGTGACTTGTTAATTTTAAAAAAAATCTTTCTGAATAAGAATAAAGATTGCAAAACAGTGTGTAACTATGCTGTAAAAATGTTCAATAGTCATCCCAAAGTACCCAGTCTCCTGGTTTTTCTACTTCCTAGTTTCCCAAAGACTTATCTTAATATTCCAAAAATTGTTCCATACTTCCCTCTGCATAGGTATGACCCAAGCAAAGGCATGGAAAGCCTGGAGGATACATTTGTGTCGAAAGCCAATGCCTTGCAAAGGAAAGGCCGAGCAGGTCGCGTAGCCTCTGGGGTTTGCTTCCACCTCTTCAGTAGCCATCATTATAATCACCATCTTTTAAAGCAGCAGTTACCTGAAATACAAAGAGTGCCTTTGGAACAGCTCTGTCTCAGGTAAATCATTCTTCCACCTCCAGCCGCTGCATCGAACCTGTGCACATCCTGTTGTCCCATCTTGTAAATTGTGATTTCCCCTTATTTCCATTCTAAAGTTCCTCTCCCTCCTACTTAAATCCCAGTCCTTACTTCTGCCAAATGCTTTTGCTTAGCCCTGGCTCTGCTTCTTGAGAAATGCATGAGTTGATTGCCTGACTTCCCCTGTGTGGCTCGCTAACAAAGGGCAGCACACGATGGATCTGAAGGTTCCACGTTCTAGTCCAAGTTGCTCCTGCTAGAATCCCCCTCTTGGGAGGCCCCATAGCTCAGTGACATAGCACGTACTTTGCATACAGAAGGCTCCAGGTTCAACTCCTGGCACTTCCCATTCAAAGAATCAAGTAGCACTAGCGTCTCTAACGTGGTGCCCATGGGCGCCCATCAGGCTTCCTGCTCTTCCTTACTTTTATGTTGTTAAGTTTTTCTTTCTTTCTTTCTTTCTTTCTTTCTTTCTTTCTTTCTATCTATCTATCTATCTATCTATCTATCTATTTATAACTGGTAGACTGATATGCTGCAAAGCGAAGTGCTGCCCTCTCACACCATCTTTGTTTGGGTTCAAAAAAGTAGCTTTGTGTTTTGGAGCTCAGACCCCACCCCTGCCTTGTGCTTAAATTCTTGGGCAAATTGTTTATCTTTTAGCCTCCCCTATTTGCCTTCTGGGAAATGAGTGTTTTGTGACCAGCCCCACCCACCATGGCAGCCAATTTATGCATGGCTAAGCCTCCCCACTCCTCTGATTTTGTGGAAGCATCCACAGTATTCCCTCGAAATTTCAAGTGTGCCCACTGACCCAGAAAATGTTGGGGCCTCCTGAAGTAGCAAGTGTTGGGAAAGACCTCTCTCTACCTGAGAACCACTGCCAGACAGATTAGACATAAGAACATAAGAAGAGCCCTGCTGGATCATACCAAGGGTCCATCTAGTCCAGCATTCTGTTCACACAGTGGCCAACAAGCTGTCGATGGGAAACCCACAGGCAGGACATGAGTAGAGCAGCACCATGCCGTTCACATTCCCCAGCAACTGCTGTACATAGGCATACTGACTCAATATTGGGTTAGATGGACAAATCATCTAACCTGGTCTAAGACAGTTTCCCATCTTCCTTGCACCTTTTTGGAGAGGGAAGGCATGGATGCTTGGTTCAACATCAGAGTTTGTGCGGTGAAAACCACATGCAATCCCATGGCCGGCACTTAGAGATTATTGGGTCACCAAGGACAGAAATTGCCCATAGACCTGGCCTAATCAAGGCACCCTTATTTCCCTGGTCAAGTTCTAACTCCTTTTTTTAATTAGAGTTCCTATATTCAGATTCTGGCATGAAGGCACAAGCTACCCAAAAGTGCATCTTCCTATATCTTATTCAGTGCTGACTTCACGTGCTCCTCAGATCCTGTTGTTGGCTATTCAGAAAACACAAGATGAAAAAAAAGTTCTCAGTGGAGTTCAGCCAAATCAGATGAAATGATTATTTCCTCCCTCTTTTCCAGAATTAAGATATTGGAAATGTTCTCCATGCATAGCCTTCATTCAATTTTATCACGACTGATCGAGCCCCCCGCAACCGAATCGTTACGTGCATCAAAGCTGCGGCTGCAGGATGTAGGAGCCTTAAGTTCAGATGAAAAGCTCACTCCCTTGGGGTATCATTTGGCTTCCTTGCCTGTTGACGTAAGGATTGGGAAGCTTATGCTGTTTGGCACCATCTTTCGCTGTCTGGACCCTGCGCTGACAATAGCAGCAAGCAGGGCCTACAAGTCGCCTTTTGTAAGTACTGTTGCTGTAATCTAGCTTTCCCTGACCTGGTGCCCTCCAAATGGGTTGGACTACACCTCCCAATGGCCTTGCTATCTGGGGATGATGGGAGTTGTAACACATCTGGAGAGCACCAGTTTGGGAAAGGCTGATGTAAGCCATGTCTACATGTACATAGGGATATGATTCCTAAGATTTTTAAATAAGGATACCTACTAAAAGAACTAAGCCTGGAGACAATTTTAATGACAATTGAATGTAGTTTGAGAGAGCTTTCACTTCTCATGATGTATACGTAGAACTATATATTTTATTATTGTCACCTCTAGTCATAGAGGTTTTGCGGGGGGGGGGGGTGTTCTTGAAACAATAGAAAAACTTGCCAAACTTGTTTACCAGAGGCGAAAGTGGGATGAATGTGCACACTGGGAACAGCAGTCTTTCTTTCAAACTTCCTTCAGCTTTCTGAAAAAAACTCTAATCTGCCTCCAGCCTATAAGAAGCAAGGGCCCTCCTGTCAATTCCCTGAAAGTTGCTTAGCTCTCATTCTCTAAGAAAATGAAACAAGAATTACCTTGGTATATCAGACACTGAAAGTCCATCTGGTTCAGCAGTGTATTTCCAACATTTGTCAGTCAGATGCTCCTGGGAAGTTCAGTTAGGGCATTACGGGCTAACCTTCCATTGGGGTTATTCCCAACATCTGGTAAGATGATACACTACCTCAAAACATGGACTTTCCCCCATGAATTTGCCTAATCTTTTCTAAAAGTATCCCTGCTAGTGACCATCACAACACTTAGAGGCAAAGAATACCATACACTGAGTATGCATTAAGCCCCTGACTGTATTTTCAGTGTTAGCAGATATGAGAGCCAGTGTCTAGAACTGCATGAGGGAGACCTGGGTTCAAATCCACACTCAGTGACAAGGCCTTGGGCAAGCCTAAACTACCTCAGAGGCTTATTGTGGTATACAATTGAATAGCCATAGGTATATCACTGCATTTTCTGGTGGAAGAATAGAATACAAATATGATAACTGTGTCTGTAAATCTGTTCCTACTATGAAAATATCATTGCACATTTCACCCTTGTGTATGTCCCTTTCATGCGTTTTATAGCGTGTAGTTTGCATCCTTCTTGCATAACCCTTGCAGAGTTCACTGTATAAATCAGAACTCTGATAGACTGTTTAATTTTAAATGTGCCAGCTGTATAACTATGTGGGGTATTTTTTAATTTCAAAGATTTCTCCATGGGACAAAAGAGAGGAGGCATTCAAGAAAAAGCTGGAATTTGCAATAGGAAACAGTGATTATCTGGCTCTTCTCCAAGCATATAAGGTGAGGAATAAAATTCTGTCTTGTGGTTCATCTCCAAAGCTGGTTTTGTTATAGGCCCTCTCAGGATATGAGATGGCAGTGTAACATTTTAAATTTCTACTATTTAGGGATGGCGCCTGGCTTCAAAAGAGAATTTTCAAGCTAGTTACAGATTTTGTAGAGAAAACTTTTTATCAGAAAATGTTCTTCAGGTAAGTTAACGTTCTTATTCAGAGTTTTGATTTTAAAAGTGCCTTGATCCTCTTGTTGAATACTTTTGTTCCACCTTCCTCTTCCTGCTGTGCCACCTCCTTTTTTTCTCCTACATAACAAAATGTTGTTAGAGGTGCCGGGGCATGGTTTGAAGGCACCTGAGGCAGCCACCTTGCTGAAGCTAAGCAGGTTTGGGTCTCATCAGTGCTTGGAGGGGAGACTACCTGGGCACCACATGTAATCACCTTGAGTTTCATGATGGAAGAAAGGTGGGTTATAAATGTAATAAAATAAATAGATAAATAAATAGGTTTAACTTTCATTTATCGGAAATGTGTCTATATGCAAATTGTATCCTGGGCCTGTTTGCTTATGTTTAAGGTTTTCTCCCATTTAATTCCACCATGTTACTGGCAGATTAACTACAATCCCCAGAAGAGAGAGATCTGGGTTTTTTTAGCCTTGAGCAGGCAGGTGATGCAAAAGGGGAAAAACTGAGCACAGGATAAGATTGGCATGAAGACCGCATCTCACAACTGTGCAAGACAGGCTGTTTGCTGTGTGTGCTCTTTCTTTCCTCCTTTTGCCATCATACTGCTATTACCCTCTGACTACAGGTTGTTAACTCGGGAGGAACGGAACTGCAAGCTGAATCTCTAGACACCACAGAGCGAGCTTCAGCCTGTTTCTCTGTATTCCATTTGGATCAAAGCATGCAGTGTAAACCGCATGACCCAGCAACTGTGGGACTATTCCTTGGATGCTCTTAAGTATGTGGCCAAAACCCAGATTCTATTTGAAATGACTTTATTAAACTTGAGAAGGGGGGGGTGGGATCGGAGAGAAATCAAGCAACATACAGTGTAGAAGAACATAAACTAAGAGCGCAATCCTATGCATGTTTAGATGGAAGAAAGTCCTACAACTCCCAACATTCTCCAATCAAGCGTTCTGGAAGTTGCAGGACTTTTTCTGTCTAAACACTGGAGAGCTACTGCCAGTCCAAGTAGGCAATACTGGGCTAGATGGACAGTCTGACCTCATATTAGGCAGCTTCCTGTGCTCCTAACTGCATGTCAGTGAGTTTTCACACTTCCTTCAGGAGAACCGTTGATATCAGCTTCCTCCAAAGTGGTGCCCTCCAGACGTTTTGCACAATTCCCAGCATTCCTAGCCATTGGCCAGCTGACTGATGCTGATGGGAGTTGAAATCCAAAGCATCTGGAGGGCACCAGCTTGGAGAAGGCTGATTGACATATTGCCTAGTCTACTGAGAAATTCCTGCATAGCTGCTAGAAAAACCATGTATGTTGTAGAGGATTCTGGGGTGTGTTCTTGGGCATGGATGGGCAGAAGGTAGATTAGGATATACTAGTAGCCATCTGGGTGATGTGCAGTAGGTCAGCAAGGGTTTTTGACTCCCAATTGTCTAATAATAGCAAAAACTAAAAAGCTTTCCCTCTAAATTAGGTTGCTGAAAAAGAATGCTTGAGAGAAAAGCAGGACTGTGCCGCTGGTTCTAGTTGTTGTTGTTCTAGTACTGATTACAAATTCCTGGGGTGAGCATGTGCTTAGAAACACCCTGTTCCTTAATTCTTAGTGTATGTCCACCCACCTGAGCCACTGTTTTGCACCTGGCTCCAGTTGGTGGAACGCAAGGTTTTAGTAAAAAAAAAAAAAAATCCCACAAACCTGAAGTCTGCCCACTGCTGTTCTGGGGCACATGTTCAGTTCACACGACACATTGGCCAAGCCTCTTGAGCCACACTGTTGCCTCATGTGCAGTGAGAAGATGCCCTAGAAAGGCATCCAACACAGTTGCATGTTGCAGAGAAAGGTTGTTAGGGGTGGGCAAGCTGTCACTCCTACCAATTGCCATTGATTGCCATTACTGATCTTCACATTGATGAGCCCCTAAAAAGTTTTGGAAGACCATTAGGGTTGCCTGGCACACAGCTTGAAGGTCACTAATCTATGCCATATATGGTTAGGGTAGAGAATTGACATACTGGGAACCCAGCAACCATTATATATTTCCTCCAGACATATTTCTACATATAGATTTATGTTTCCACAGCAGAGAGATTCCACATATCTTCCAGCCTTAACTTTCCGTCTCCCCAGCTGTGCATCAGTGACTGTGAGCAAAATAAAGTGATCTGCAGTCCAGACATGGCCTATACATCTTCTGTTGCACACCACTGGTGTGTGAAAAATGGGAAAAAAAGGACATCACTGGATATAGTTCAGAAATATTATTTTAAAACACTCTTCATTCTTCAATGGTGTCTGTTCTCTCCCCCCCGCTTCATAGGAAATGGCCAGTTTAAAAAGGCAGTTCACTGAACTGTTGTCTGATATTGGATTTGTTAAAGAGGGACTCAGAGCCAGGGATATCGAGAGGAGGTGGTCTCAAGGAGGAGATGGCGTTCTTGAAGCTACAGGAGAAGAGGTAACAGGAGCAGCAACAGAGGGAGGGTTGACCTTTTCTACTGAATTTGTCCCTTTTTTGTACTAATCATTAGCTTCCTTTTGGTGTTCTTCCTCTTGACTTGTGCCACTTTACTCATCCGTTCAGGTAGAAGTACAAGTAATGGCATTAATACTTCCCTTACCCCCCACCTGCTGACACTTTCTACTGTAGCCCCTTGTCAAGTTCCAGCAGATTCTCAGAATAGTTAGAGCCTTTGGGGAGGGGCCATAGCTCAGTGGCAAAGCACACGGTTTGCATGCAGAAGATTGCCGGTTCAATCCCTGGCATCTCCAGGTAAGGTTGGAAACTGTCCTGCCTGTAACCCTGGAGAGCTGCTGCCAGTCATTGGCAACAATACTGGGCTAGACGGGCCAATGGTCTGACACAGTATAAGGCAGCTTCCTATGTATTTTGCCCAGTGATGTTGAACTTCCTGCTTGAAGAATGTATGAAAAATCCTTTCCTTTCAAACTGGTTAGAAAACTTTGGTACCCTTGTGACATATGTCCTGGTTCAGAGGTTCTCTCAAATAATGTTACTAGTATGTAGGCAACCCTGGATTACTTGTTTAACTAAACATAATTAGATTCCTCCGAAAACCAGATGCCATCTTACAGTGAGGTAAATTTTTCCCTCTAAATAGAGGTCATAGAGTTTTTTTATTTCCAGAAATCACATTCTCAGACAAGATCTGTCTTTTGTCTGTTTACTATTACAATATCAGCATAACAGTACTAAATACAAGGCTTATGTATAGATTCAAACACCTGCTACATTCAACATAATTTTAAGTCAAGGCTTCTAAGCAGAGCAACAACTATCAGTCTCAGTGACAGTCAGCATGAAGCTTACCAGCCTCATTCTCCAAACAGTTAGAAGTTACTCTATGTTTCGAATCGAATTCCATGTGTTTAGAATTCCCTTTATATACTCTGAGGCTATTAAACATGTTTAGGTTGTTTTTACACCCTAAACATGTTTAAACCACCCAGAGAGCTTTGGCTATTGGGCGGTATAGAAATGAAATAAATAATAAATAAATTTACTTCATAAATTTATGTTCACATTCCTAAGACTACATTTCTGTTTAAATCAATATGTCTAAATAATAATGTTGAATTTCAAACTTCTTATCATGATAAATGATTGTAGCAATATACATGTAAAAACATTCCAGAATCCTATGACATGTTACAGGTGTGTTTGTGAATAATAATAATAATAATAATAATAATATATAATTATATTATAATAATATAATAAGAAGAATTATTTCTCTGACTCCCTCCTGTCTTGTGAGTATATCTTCTCAAAATGCATCTCTTATTTTTATGAACTGGGAAACTTCCTCCTATTATTTAGGCCTAGGAAGGGTGATATTGTCATATAGGACACAGAATTCATATTTTTAAACATATCTCTTTAATCATAAGGGCTAGAAACTTCCTTTTAAATACATGCACACACTGGATTCTTGGGGTCCTGAGCCAGTTGTCATATGCTGCCCATTTCCATGCCATCATCTGCACCAATTGCAATGTGCATACTCTAACTTGTAGCATTTTGTTTATGTCGCAGGCAAATGCCAATGCAGAGAATGTCAAGTTGATATCTGCCATGTTATGTGCTGCTCTGTATCCCAATGTAGTTCAGGTAAGAGAGTAGAGTGAATGAGTGTGTGTGTACATATGGCACCTGCCTTCCTGCATCAGCTCAGTAGTTTTAGGTTGTATGCTTGAAAGCTGGGCCACTTGATACTAGTGTGTTTTTTCCTAAAGGGGGAGCTAGTGATCTCTCTGGAAATATTCTACAAACTCCATACAGTAGCAGCGTCCAAACAGTGGCAATAGAGCAGCTTGCAGCTTACAAACTGATCAAGAAACAAATAGAAGCTAGCAGGGAAGTGCTGGCTGCACACCTATGTATTAAACCATCAGTAGTGTTTCCTCCATTTTCTCTAAGTCCTTGGCTCCGAGAGACCCTGGAAGAAGATAAAAGTGAACCGGGGGGGGGGGGGTGTACCAGTGCCAGTAGCCTGAGCAGTAGGGCTGCAAAGCAGAGTGTCTCTGATTTCAGGATGTTGAGTGTGTGTGTCCCACCACCCCTTTCTCTTACCACTTCATTCCTCTGGGGCATTGAGGGTTGCCCCAGCTAGAGACAAGATGTTGGGAGACATGGGAGTTATACTCTGTTTTTGAAATAAAAATAATTTGGGAAGACACTCTGGCTGAGTTTTGTTCACACAAGGTCTATCTAAACTCGCATGGGGTCTAACTCTGGATTACCTTTCCAGAGCACCAGGCTAAAACCATTTTGTTTTCTCAGGCTTTTAAAGTATTTTAATTATATACATTTTATCTTGTATCTGCTCTCTTTTGTTGGTTTATATTACATATTTGCTTGTTAAGCTGTTAATTTCTGTATATCAACCTGGAATATGAAGGGCAATGTGTAAATATTTTAGATAAATAAAATAAAGATACATACCAAATTTAGAGTATTTCTCCAAGCCAGATTAGCTGCCATCCCTCAGGAGTGCATAGCTGGCATGCAACTCAACTGGCTTAACAGCTCTTTCTTCTTCAGACAACCTCATGAGTACTCTGTGCTTGAGACACAGTGGCCCTGGTGCAGACATAATGCTGCTAGTCTCTTCACCCTGCTTAACACTCACAGGGTTCCCACCTAGAATCATAGAATAGTAGGGTTGGAAGGGGCCTACAAGACCATCGGGTCCAACCCCCTGCTCAATGCAGGAATCCATGTCAGAGCATCCCTGACAGATGGCTGTCCAGCCTCGTCTTGAATGCCTCCAGTGTGGGAGAGCCCACCACCTCCCTAGGTAATTGGTTCCATTATTGTATTGCTCTAACAGTCAGGAAGTTTTTCCTGATGTTCAGCCGGAATCTGGCTTCCTGTAACTTGAGCCCATTATTCTGTGTCCTGCATTCTGGGATGATCGAGAAGAGATCCTGGCCCTCCTCTCTGTGACAACCTTTCAAGTACTTGAAGAGCGCTATCATATCTCCCCTCAGTCTTCTCTTCTCAAGGCTAAACATGCTCAGTTTTTTCAGTCTCTTCTCATATGGCTTTGTTTCCAGTCCCCTGATCATCTTTGTTGCCCTCCTCTGAACCCTCTCCAGCTTGTCTGCATCCTTCTTCAAGTGCGATGCCCAGAACTGGACACAGTACTCAAGATAAGGCCTAAGCAGTGCTGAGTAGAGCAGAACTAGTACTTCACATGATTTGGAAGATATACTTCTTTTAATGCAGCCCAAAATAGCATTGGCCTTTTTTGCAGCCACATCACACTGTTGGCTCATATTCAGCTTGTGATCTACAACAATTCCAAGATCCTTCTTGCTTGTAATGTTGTTGAGCCAAGTATCCCCCATCTTGTAACTGTGCCTTTGGTTTCTTTTTCCTAGGTACAGAACTTGGCATTTATCCCTATTACATTTCATTCTGTTGTTTTCTGCCCAGTGCTCCAGCCTATCAAGATCCCTTTGAATGTTGTTTGTCTTCCAAAGTATTAGCTACCCCACCCAATTTTGTGTCATCTGCAAACTTGATCAGCATTCCCTGCACCTTCTCATCCAAGTCTTTAATAAAATTGTTGAAGAGCACTGGGCCCAGGACTGAGGCCTACAGTACCCCACTCATTACCTCTCCCCAGTTTGAGAAAATCCTATTGATAAGCACTCTGTGTCCGATTCTGTAGCCAACTGTAGATCTACCTAATAGTTGTTTCATCTAGCCCACTTTGAGCTGTTTGCTCGTCAGGATATCATGGGGCACTTTGTCAAAAGCTTTGCTGAAGTCGAGGTATATGCTGTCCACAGCATTCCCACAGTCCACAAGGGAGGTTACCTGATCAAAAAATGAGATCAGATTCATCTGGCAGGATTTGTTCTTGACAAATCCATGTTGGCTTCAAGTAATCACTGCATTGTTTTCAAGGTGCGTACACTGATTGCTTTATAATCTGCTCCAGAGTTTTCCCTGGGATTGATGTCAGACTGGTCTCTACTTTCCAGATTCCTTCTTTTTACCCTTTTTGAAGATAGGGACAACATTAGCCCTCCTCCAGTCATCTGGAGGACCGTCCTTCACCCGTCCTCCATGATTTCTCAAAGATAATAATAGACAGTGGTTCTGAGAGTTCTTCTGCTGGTTCCTGTATTATTCTAGGATGCAGTTCATCTGGCACTGGAGATTTGAACTCATTCAAAGTAATTAGGTGTTCCTTGACGATATGCCTATCAATCTCAAGCTGCGATCCTGCCCCTTCAGCCTGTACTTCACCTTTGCCAGGGGCATTGTAGACCCTTTTTTAGGAGAAGACTGAGCCAAAGTAGGAATCTAGCACTTCTGCCTTTTCTTTGTTATCTGTTATCATTTTGCCATCCTTATTTAATAGTTGAATCACCATTTCTTTCCTCTGTCTTTAACTTTACCTTTACCAGACCTTTTGAAACCAGGGCTTGAAGCAAGTTTGCAAAACTGTTGGTTAGGAGATTCAGTGTTTTACTGCACCGGCAAGTCATGTGACGATCTTGCTTTGCAGTAGCAGTCTGCAGGCGTGGCTGCTTGTTCCCAATCAGTTCAGGGACTGTAGGGCCTGGCTGAGACTGGTGGGGAAAGTATCAACAGGGGGAGAGAAACTCTGCTGACAAGGTAGGGATTGTTAGAGAATACTTGGTTAGTACTGTATATAGTGCTTTCTCGTGGTGCACACAGTGCTTAATATGCATTAACTCAGTAATGCATATTAAACATGTTGGGCACTTAGGGAAAACAGTGTGTGTGTGCACGCGCGTGCGTATGTGTGTATATATGTATGTATGTATATATATATGGCCATTTTATAAATGCAGATCTGAGGCTGAAAGCAATTTGCTTTTCAAAAGCCATCCAGCAAACTCATGGCTGAGTTGAGCTTTCGACTACGATTTCAGGCATTTATCTCATGGTCACAGCCACTATGGTGCAGTTGTTCTGTAAAGCAAAGGCACCCAGCTTGCAGCATTCTGATATACGATGATTCTAATGTGCTCTTATTAGGTTTACAGACTTTGGAGCATCCCCGATGCTTTTATAAAAAACAAACATCTTTCCATGATACACCCATGTTGCTTTGGAAGAAGAAAGCAAAAGCCACAATCCGCTAGAAACTTCTCCTTCGCTACAATTCTGTTGAAATGAATGGGAGTTGCTTATGAGTAATTTTATAACTGTTCAGGTTTTTTTGTTTACAATTTTAGGTGAAAATACCAGAAGGGAAGTATCAGAAGACCAGTACAGGAGCTGTTAAAATGAAACCAAAAGCTGCGGAGCTGAAGTTTGTTACCAAAAAGGAGGGCTTCGTTCACATCCATCCATCCTCTGTAAACTACCAGGTGACTTCCCCACCCCCAGTCAGTAAAGCATAATCTTGTCTAGTTGTTACCCACACACATACCTGAACAACCTTCACAGTAGAGAAGCATGTAAATCAACTGGTAGTCTGTAGTGTGATTCCACATAGTTACATGTCTGTGAGCCTCATTGTAATTTGTTGGATGTCTGCTTCTGCAGTCATATAGTAGCTTTTTCTCCTTTTTCCTTCAACTTACTTCACCTATGTAAGGCTTCGCTAGAGGCTTTGAAATTCACCCAGCCCTCCACCTGGCTGTCCTATGCTGGCAAAGGGCTAACTTTCACCATCAGAATGTGTGGACTGTGTTGTACATTGTATAATTGATGCGACGTCTGTGGAACCCAACTGTTTTTTAATGTCTCACTGAAATTCTTTGGGGTTGACTGTTTCAGACAAGGCACTTTGATAGCCCCTACTTGGTGTACCATGAGATGATAAAAACCAGCCGGGTGTTTATTCGAGACTGCAGCATGGTGTCCGTGTACCCGCTGATCTTGTTTGGAGGAGGCCACGTGAACGTGCAGCTCCAAAAGGGCGAGTTTGTTGTTTCCCTGGATGATGGGTGGATTCGCTTTGTTGCAGCCTCTCACCAGGTAAGGAAATGAGCAAATCCCAACACATGCACAACACTTGTGATGTGGAAATTATTAGCACTGTAGCAAGATGATAGGGAGGGATGGTAAATCATTTCCTTGTACAGTCAGATAGAAAACAGGTTATGACCCTTAACCAAAGCCCCTTTGGGGCAATGTAGCTCATTGGCTGGAATGGATAACGCATATCAATTCCAGTAGGATTATAGCAACCTTGCCTAACCTGGCACCCTCCAGATGGTTTGGACTACAGCTCCAATCACCCCCAGCCAACATGCCAAATGGTGTGGCTGGTTGGGGATGGTGGGAGTTGTAGTCCAGCACATCTGCAGGATGCATGGTTGGGGAAGCCTGACTTATAGTGTAATATGGGCGGCATCTGGTCTAACCAATTTCTTGACTTTCCGAACCCCAAAAGGTCAGATCGTTGTTTATGGCTGCATGGCCTGGAGGTGACCAGCTGCTTTTAAGAACCAAACAACCTTCAGAAATATAGTCAGAGGCCCCCACCGCATAGGTACCATATCTCAGCAGTTCATTGGGATATTGCAATGCAATACAGCTTGCCCACCAGTTTCATGAACATAATGAATCCCAAACTGTAGAGGGCAAGACAACTTTATAATAAAGCTTCACCAAAGCTTAAATGTGCCCTCAAGTCTTCATCTGGAGACAAACAACGAAGAGTTGTGGCACCTTAAATGCTAACAAATTTCTTGTGGCATCAGACTTCTTCAGATGTGTGATGCATTCAACTGTAGGTACATAAATCATGAGTACAAAGAGAAGAAGAATGTTAACTAAGACAGCAATCCTAAGGCCCCTAGACAGCATCTGGGGGGCCATAGGATTATTCAGTTTCCTGGCTACAAGGTCAGAGACAGGGCTCCAACCTGGAAGCCAGGAAATAGCACTCCCTGCCCCCTCCCCCCTCATAGCCAGCACCAAGAGAACCAGGCTGGCTACCTCTCTGTGCTCAGAAAACGGAGCATAGAGATGGGAACCGGGGGCGGGGAGGTGAGACAGGTGGCTGCGATATATCATTTCCTGTGGCTGCCCCAGTCTCCTCTCCCCCTCTGAGGCGCTGCTGCCCACCTAGCAGAAATGCAGGGTAGCTGGAGCATGGAGGCGAAGATAACCTCCACTTTCCTCCCACCTAGCATTGGATATTCAGCAGCCTCCAAGTTCGGAGGCTGTGACAATGCACCTGGGATTGTGCCCTAAGTTAGGCCAAATGGTTGAACAATCCAAGTGTCTGAGGGTACTATGCAGAGCACAAGTGAATACAGACTCCAATCAAATGAGAAACATCCAAGTAATGTGGGCATGACCTAGATGAGCCAGTGTGGTGTAGCGGTTAGAGTGTTGGACTGGGAGTCGGGAGATCTGGGTTCTAGTCCCCACTTAGCCATGGAAGCTCACTGGGTGACTTTGGGTCAGTCACAGACTTTCAGCCCAACCCACCTCGCAGGGTTGTCGTTGTGAGGACTATGTGCACTGCCTTGGATCCCTTAAGGAGGAAAAAAGGCAGGATATAAATGTAATAAATAATGATAGCCTCAAAAATGCAATGGCTTTGGGCTTCTCTCTTTGTCTCCCATTTAATGACAATATTGCCATCATAGTTTCAAAAACAATATAAAAAAAGAAACTCATTCTTAAAAATGCCAACAAAAATAAATTATTGGAGCCCAATGCATTTCAGAACTATAGGCTCCCTCTTATATGTCCAAATTCCTTAACCAACTTACAGAAATAGTATCTTTCTTCCACCATCAGGGGGATCTTTGATGGTGCAAAAAAGACACGCTATTTCTTTGTTGGCGCTTTTGAGAATGAGTTTCTCTTTTTGCATTCTTTCTCATCAGTTTTAAACAATGCCCCAGTCAGCTGAGCCTCTTTATGCAAGCACATAGATCTAAGCACAATAAATGGATGTCTATTTCTCTTGGATAGCCACTCTTCTTTGCTGCATCAGAAACTTGGAGCGGGGGCAGGAAGCTTGGAAGTAGCTGCTAATGTGATGTAGGGACTTGCTGTTCAGCAAAGAAAGTGCTGTTAGCCATGTCCACTAACTGAAGCCTCCATGTTCAGTTCCAGCATTCCTCTGTGTATGAATGCTAGGAACACAAATAAGGGGTGGCAGTCTCTTTCATGCTTTGCTTGTGAAGCATCTGGGTGGAAACAGAAAGCTGGACTAGCTGAGCCTCTGCCTGATCCAGGAAGGGAGCCTTGTGTTAGGGCCCTCCACATATGGATCTTCCCACTTTCTTCCTAGAAAATTATTCCATGAAAGGGGTCATCCCATTAAGCTGATTGGTGGGATGGGAGATTCAGGACAGATAAAAGGAAGTGCTTCTTCACACAGTGCATAGTTAAACTAGTGATGGCCACCAATTTGGATGGCTTTAAAAGGGGGTTAGAAAAATGGAGGATAAAGCTATCAGTGGTTACTAATCATGATGGCTATTTGCTACCTCCAGTACCAGAGGCAGTATGCCTACGTACACCAGTTGCTGGGGAACACAAGCTGGGGTAGTACTCTTGCATCCATGTCCTGCTTGTGGGCTTCGCCCCAGGTGGGTGGCCAGCCATTCTGTGAATAGAATGCTGGACTAGAGGGACTCTTGGTCTGATCCAATAGGGCTGTTCCTAATTCTGGCTTACTACTGGAATCTTTGAGCTTCACAAAACATAGTTTGTAAGTGCATGCAGCCTATGACTCATGTATGGCCTATGCCCCTGCATCTGTCTTTGGGCCCTCATACATATAAGAATATTTGTGTTTTCAGGTGGCAGAACTAGTGAAAGAACTTCGCTGTGAGCTTGACCAGCTACTCCAGGATAAAGTCAAAAACCCCTGCATGGATCTGTGTACCTGCCCTCGAGGATCTCGTATCATTAGCATGATTGTCAAACTTGTGACCACACAATAGCATCATTTGCCGAGGATTTAAGACTCATCAGCAGAATAACTAAAAATGCGACTGAAGCAGTGTGTAGCATGGATCATTGTACAGCTTTGACTGAAACCCTAAATGCAATTTAAAAAATTGGAATAGCCCTAATGGAGTTAATGGAAGTAGAGAAATATCTGCTTTTAGAATAATGGTAAAAATTGATACACACATTTACACAGAGAAACTTGCATATTTTAAAGCAAAACCCTTTTTCCCCCAAAAGCACCCTTCTGTGAAATAAAGGAGAAATTATAGTTTTCATTCCAATGAAGGAAGCTCCTAAAGAGCTGCAACCCCCCCTTCGAATTGTTTGTCATCACTATTTTTGTCCAATAAAGTCTTGATTCTTTCTATATGACAAACTGATGATATATAAGTTTAGCCTTGCTCTTCTCCAGAACAAAGGGTGCAGTGTTTACCACAGCATCTGTCTGCATTTTTATAAATCCTAAAATGGATCCTCTCAAGTTTCAGTAACCTTAAACCTTTCCTCATCTGATCAAGCTATCGATGTAGGCTGCCAAAATTCAAATGAGATGGCTAAACACACTTTTTGTGGATTAATACTTTTAGCTCAAAACTGGTCTAGCCTCTTCTCTGTGAGCTGAAATGTATGGGTTCACCCAAGACTCCATTTACATCTTGTCAAAGCTCATAGGAGTTATCAATCCTTCCTACAGAGTTCAGAAGAAGAGTTTTTTTCCTGCTTTAAAATTCCTGAAGTACATTTAGCTTCCTTGAGATGATGGTAGCTATGCTTTTGTAACAGGGAAGTGTACCAGGACTTGCCAAAAGTGAGGCTGCAGGTCATACTGCCACGTCTATGTCAGAGCACTGCCAACTCCTGAGTCTATATCCAAGATCCTACACAGCACAGAAAAATGGTTGCAAAATAAAAGTACAAGGTGGCTTATTTTAGTACAGCCCATTATGCCTTGGGGACTTAATCAGCCTGGCAGCTCTTAATAGACTAGGAGTACAATCTACTTGTATAGCACAAGCCTGCCAAAATTAAGGGGATGCACCATGAATTTCAATAATACTTAAATAGAAGTTTCCATTGAGCTGTAATTTTTTTAAATAATAGAAGAGTGTTAGTGGAGGGATGTATAATTGCTATGACAAGTCTGCTAGTAACAAACTGATCTGTGTAACTTTGTCTTCTTGAGTGCTCATTGGGTGGAGACATGGTGACCAATAAGCTTTATAAATAAACAATGGTCTGTTGGTTAGATCCTTACTTTTTTTTTTTTTTTACCAGAAATTAATGAAGTACAATACTATTAATCTGTGAATCATAAGGACAAATACAGACCTTATTCCCTGTTGCTGCCTTCTCCAACCTGGTGTTGTCCCAAATGTTTTGGACTACAACTCCCTGCATTCCTGACCACTGGCTATGCTGGCTGGATCTGATGGGAGTTGACATCCAAAACATATGGAGGACACCAGGTTGGGGAAGGCTGATATAGGTCAATAAACATCTTGAAGCTAGCCCTAACAGTGATTTGTGTTCAGTTAAGATACAATGTGCTTGACTTGGGCGAGTGTTGGTTTTACTGGCTGGTGCAGTTTGTGTGTGGTTAAAAGTCCACAGTCAGAAATCTACCTTTACTTAGACTAGATTGCAGGTAAAAGCTTGAGCATTGACAAACAAATCCCTGTCAGTTTGCTGCTTAAACCAGACATGCCCTAGCACTAGCCTATTACAAGGAAAAAAAGGTCTGCAAAAGCAAAACAAACAAACCCAAGTTGAAAGAATGAGAGCAAGTTACATTATCCTAGTTTTCAAACCCCTTTCTCTCGATCAACTTCTCACCTTTTTGCTTGATCGTAACTTTATTATTTAACTCCTTTGTGGGATTGCTCCTTACCAAGTGCACAGAAATTTCTGTCAAAGCAAGTTTCAAAGTCCAAGTTGGTAACTGAGCATTGACCTCTTCCCCCCTCCCCCCCAAAACGCCCCTGGAGTCAAATGCCTTGTTTTGATGTGGGGGGTGGGGGAAAAGAACTTGAATGCTTCTTTTCAAATAAAAATATAAAACTAGCACAATTGTATATTTACTATTTATGCACAAAGCAAGATGTAATCTAGAAATGGCTGGCCCACCTTAACTGAGTCAGTGACAGACTTTGCCAACAGTTAAGAACACAAACAGACCTACCTTGAGGAAAAATAACAGAGACTGCATAGGTTTTACAAGTATAAAACCAACTACTCCCTGATACTTGAGAACTATATTTCATTGCTGAAGAGCAAGGTAACTTTGTATCAGCCCTTGGACTCTAGATAAAATTATTTCATTGGAACTGTTGCAGTCCTCCGGTCCATAGGGGGGGTCGATAGTCAACACTCCTGCAACACACAGTGTTATTTGTGACTCTCCTTGCTCCATTACAGGGATATGGTTTTTCTCCAGCCAGTTCTTTAAACTGTTCTTCTTTCCCTCCAGCTCTTCTTGAGTATAAGTTTGGCTTTCTTCAGGCATGAAGAGCTGTGCAAGCTTTTCTTTCATCTCCTCATCCGCTTCAGTCACTATTTCAACATCCCGCACTGCGTGCCCCAAGATGGCCGAGATAGACACTTTTCCATTCTCAAGAGGATTTCCCAGAAGGATGCTGTCAAGAATAGGAATTCATACCAAGTTTGATAAGGTGCAAGAGATACAAAATCATATATAAAATGGTATCAAATTTGTACTCAGCATTACCCACATTCAAGCACACAAGCTACAACAACTCAATCCTGCAAGCGTCTACATCAAGAAATGAGCATCCAGTGAAAAACCACAACCTGTAGAATTGCAATGGCATGACAGGCCAAGCCCACAACATTATGCCAACAGTACTGTAAGCACTGGAATTACTGTACTAGCCCTCACCATCTTCACCAGAAGCACTGTAACCTTACTGCCTGAAGCTATACAGTGCAAGATCTGTGGAGAAGGCAAAGTTATAAGCGGGGACAGTTCACCTACATGAACCATCCTAAAAACATTTCTCCATAAATCCGAATTCATTGTTTTTTTAATAAGTAGTGTGGCAGGGGAGAGGAAAAGGGGAATAGTCAAAACTATTTTTTGGAAGAACAGAATTGTACTCTGAATGCTAGAACTATCCACACTCCATTTTTCAGTAATACTGACCTGGTGCAAGATTATTATTTTTTATTATAATGTTTTCCCCTTCTCTGGCAAGAACCTAACCTCATTCTAATGGAATGTTTCATGCACAAAACTCTGTGTGTGTGTGTGTGTATGTGTGTGTAAATAATACAGACTCAGTACTTGATTGTACCTGCTCACATTTTACTAGTGGACAAAACTTACCTCATGGTAACGCAAACTAACGTTTTCCACTTACCCCCTCTACTTGTTCAACTGTTATGAAAATATCAGACCAAAGAATTAGCTGCTGGCCAATCTAAATAAAGTTTAATTTCTAGTTGCTGATGTGAATAGTAGTATTAAAGCCTCAGGCTAAATTACATCAGCTATTTTTTCGTAACAGTGACAGACTGACCCATGCTATGCAGTAAGATGTGTTATTTTAATCTATTTTACAGATGTTTCAAGGTTTTTCTCCCCCTGGAAATTGTGTTTTTCCCCTCTGATCTTATTCCTGCCCATGGTTCTGAAAGTATGTTGATTGACAGATTTCTCTTCCTTCCTCTCTCCCAGGGTATCATACTTGCACGCAGCCCGAGCTACTTACTTGGCAGACACTGGGTCAACTGTTAAAACCCATCCTTTATACTGGTGTTTTTCAGCAGCCAGAACTTTGACTTCTTTATTCACATAAGCCAGCCATTCCAAAGGCGTTTTCCTCTGCCACTCAGTCATATTTCCAATTTTCTGAAGCCAACGAGTAAACAAAAATAAGTATTAGCAAAACTTAAAAAGCTGTCTTGTACTATTTCAGAGCAGCAGCTAAGGCATCCCAGTCCTGTACAGAAGAAGCTAGGAGTAACAACACATAATCCTACACAACAACCTCCCACAACCTGTTGCCCTTCTGAACCTCCTTCAACTCCCACAGCAGAGCTGGCTAGGGGATTCTGGGAGTTGTAGTCTAACACATCAGGAAGGCAACAGGTTGGGGGAGGCTGCTATACATGTTTACTCAGAAGTAAGCCCACTAAATTCAATGGGGCTTTCTCCCTAATGAGTGTTTAGAACTGCAGCTTAACAGAACAATCCTATGTGTGTCTACTCAGAAGTAAGCTCCACTGAATTCAATGGGGCTTTCTCCCAGATAAGTGAGTATAGTATTGAAGCTCAGGAGTATTACCTAAACCAGTTATTCCCAAAGTTTTGATAGAAAACAGCGATGTGCTTCTGCTCCCAAGTTGAATCAGGCAGACAGTTTGGGGCTCATAGCACCCTTTCTATAATTTCTTATGACATTCTAGCTGACACATGCACTGATACAGACAAGTAGAAAAATGGACACAGTAAAAAACAAAATTAAGAGTGGGTCCCTTAAACAACGTGATGCTACCTAGCCCTGGCTGCTAGTTAGTATATATTGGGATGGGAAACTATTCTCCCCTATGGTTACTATGGGGCCTTCAAAGAGCAAGAGTTGAAACAGCAGCACCATCTATCGTGCCTAGGAAGTAGACAATTTCCAGTATCACCCCCGCCAACCCCATCCTCCTGCCTTTTGCAAGAGTCTTTATGTATTAATTTTTACTTATTATCAGCCACCTTACTAAATTTTATTTTAAATATTTCTAAGCTGGGTTTTTTTAGGGCAAATGCCCTCCCAAAGGGGTTCCATCAAAGAGTTATAATATAGTTACAGATCAAAATAAATACTAGTTTTAAATAATTACAAAGATACCATAGAAAATACTACACAATCATAGAAATAAACCAAAGCCATAAAAACAACACCAGCCAACATAAAATCATTTAAAACCAGCAGAGCCATAAGACCATAAAATACCACTTAAACCAGTACAATCAATAGGATGTCAGAACTTACCTAGAAAAAGCAACCTGAAATAAGTCTTCACTGCCCACCTGAAGAACTGTAAAGAAGGGGCCATACATACTCCACTGAGGCAAGATTTCCACAGTTGTGGGACTCCACTAAAAAGACCCTTTTCTCTTGCCTCCCTTAACCCCATTGATCTTGCTAGCAGACACATGAGAAGGTCCTCTGAAGCATATATCAAAGCATAGGAAAGCTGTTATGGGGGATGGCAGTCCTTCAAATAACCTAGTCCCAAGCCATTTAGGGCTTTGTAGGTCAATACAAACACCTTAAATTAGGCCTGGAAATACACTATTGAGTACAACTTGTACAGTGATACATATGTGTGCCTTGCCCCCACCAGGAACTAGCTGGCTGCATTTTGCACCAGTTTAAGTTTCTGGATAGTCTTCCAAGTCAGTCCCATGTAGAGTACATTACAGTAGTCCAGTCTGGATGTCACTACTGCATGACTATCTTGAGGTCAGGTCCACCCTTTCCAGATAGGACTGCAGTTGGTGCACTAGCCTAAGTTGGTAAAAGACACTCCTAGGCACCACCACCTATGCAACCACTGATAGTGTATAGAGTCCAAGAGGTCCCCAAAACTGTGAACTTGGCCTTCAGAGGAAGCGCACCCCAATCCAGATGTGTAGGAAAGTGTGGTTTCCCTACACAAAGCACTTCCATCTTGTCTGGATTAAGCTTCACCTTGTTGTTTGAGGGCTGAAGCTTAGAGGCAGAGAACCTGCTTTCAATACAGAAGTTACCCGGTTCAATCCTGAATATGAGCCAACAATGTGATGTGGCTGCAAAAAAGGCAAATGCTATTTTGGGCTGCATTCATAGAAGCATAGCTTCCAAATCCCGGGAAGAACTAGTTCCCCTCTACTCAGCACTGGTTAGGCCTCATCTGGAGTACTGTGTCCAGTTTTGGGCACTGCACTTTAAGAAGGATGCAGACAAGCTGGAGAGGGTTCAGAGGAGGGCAACTAAGATGATCAGGGGACTGGAAACAAAGCCCTATGAAGACAGACTGAAAGAACTTGGCATGTCTTGAGAAGAGAAGATTGAGGGGAGATAGGATAGCGCTCTTCAAGTACTTGAAAGGATGTCACAGAGAGGAAGGCCAGAATCTCTTCTCGATCATCCCAGAAAGCAGGACACAGAATAATGAGCTCAAGTTACAGGAAGCCAGATTCTGGCTGACCATGAGGAAAAACTTCCTGATTGTTAGAGCAATACACCAATGGAACCAATTACCTAGGGAGGTAGTGGGCTCTCCCTAGGGATGTCAGAGAATTTCGCCACGAATCTCGGGGAGGCCGAATGCCAGCGCATCCGGCCCCCCGAAATTGGTGGCAAAACGCTCTGCCCCCCGCCCCCCCCCCGGGACAGGACTTACCTTGGGCGAATCCTCCTGGCAGCGGTGGCGGCGGCTGCAGCGGGCGGTCTTCCAACCGGCTGCCGCCACCGCCATTTCCAGTAAAACAACAACAACAACAAAACGTGATAGGCTACGTAAAGATTTACGTTGCCTATCACGGCTAGATTTTAAAAAAATACTGTGATAGGCTACGTAAACCTTTATGTAGCCTATCACGGCTGAGTAAAAAAAAAAACAAAAAACACAGCGCGTACGCAAATGGCGGCGCCCATGGGCGCCGCCATTTGCGTTCCTTATTTTGGCACATCTAACCTACGTAAACATTTACGTAGACTACGGCGAAAATAAGGGGAACGCAAATAGCATAGACACTACGCTATCCGCGTTCCCCTTATTTTAGCCGTAGTCTACGTAAATGTTTACGTAGACTAGATGTGCCAAAATAAGGAACACAAATGGCGGCACCCATGGGCGCCACCATTTGCGTACGCGCAGTTCGTTTGTTTTTTTACTCAGCTGTGATAGGCTACGTAAACATTTACGTAGCCTATCACAGCTGACTGCAGGGACGCAAACGGCGGCGGCGGCTACAGCCACCGCCATTTGCGGCCCAGCCGGCCAGGATTCGGGGGTGGAGGGACGGAGCGCCTCTCCCCCCCGGCCAGAATTTGGGGGGGGGGAGGGGGGAGCGCCTCCCTCCCGCTGGAATTTCAGGGGGAGGGACGGAGCGCCTCCCCCCACCACGAATCAAATTTCGTTCAAGGTAAGTGACTTTCGTACATCCTTAGCTCTCCCACACTGGAAGCATTCAAGATGAGGCTGGACAGCCATCTGTCAGGGATGCTCTGACATGGATTCCTGCATTGAGCAGGGGATTGGACTCGATGGTCTTATAGGCCCCTTCCAACCCTACTATTCTATGATTCTATGATCCCCGGTATCTCCAGGGAGGAAAGAATCCTTCCTGAAACCCTGGAGGGCTGCTGCCGGTCAGTGTTGATAATAGGCTAGATGGACCAGTGGTTTGACTCAGTATAAAGCAACTTTCTATGTTCCCATGTTGTTCTCAGACATCATAACCTTCCACCTTGAAGTGGTATAACTAAAGCATTTTGCAATAACAAGTCTCCAAGTTAACCAATGTAATAAGTTTTCATCTGCCCTAACAAAGGCAATTCTTTGAGCACAACAGACAGAGCTTAATTTTATATTGCTCCTGAGATCCATACACCAATTAGGCATTTTCTTTCTAACTCCACTTGCACAGAATTCTTGCAAACACCTAACTACAAAGGAAAAATTACTATGGTGGATAAATTAATATTTATTAATTTGCTCATATCAATTTAAGCAAAACAAGAAATGTAAGACTATAATACTTGCTGATGCATACTTACCTGGGCATAAGTCCAACTAAACTCACAGCACAATCTTATGTATGTCTACTCAGAAGTAAGTCCCACTGAGGTCAGTGGGGCTTACTCCCAGGTAAGTGGGAGTGCAGCATTGACTGCAGCATTAGTGGGACTTGCCTCAAAATAAATGTGCTTAGGACTGTATTGTAAACTCCACAGGATGCTTTCATAATGCTATAAGCTCCTTTGACTCTCTCTGGTATCAAACATTTGGCACCCCTCGATAATAACGGTTCAATAGGAAGCAGGAGGGAACTATATTAAAATCAAATGTGCATTCTACTCTTATACATACAGATGCTATATTGATGTTAGAGACTCGGGAGCTGCAAAAAGCCTGTTCAACCTCAGTATGAACGTCTCCTCCGCCAATTAGCCACTTTCTTGTGCTCAAGATCAGGGTGTATTGCTTCTCCTCCAGAATACTTATAATCTTTTATTAGAGCGACCACTAACAGTTAATAGGTGTGGCTGTATTCGTGGGAGGTCTGCGTCCCAATACACAACTTATGTTAAAACCTGGAACACCCGCTCCAATAGAACACCTTTTTGCTTCGCTGTGGTTCTTTATGGAGAGCGCCAGATCAAGAGAAACACATCGCACTCACCACTAAAGCTAGACTGTATTTTGCAGCTCCTCCCGTCAGTCAAGAAGTGAAGGCAGCGCATCATTTAAGTCATTTTTTTAAAAAAGGAGGTTGTGCTTCAGAGAGCCACCTTCGGCCGCTGCTACCCGCACTAGGCCGGTGTTCGCAAACGCGCAAGACACAAGGCTTTGCTCGGGTCCTCATTCCTTGCACCCAGAATGCACCGGGCTATATTCTACTTCCTCTCCCTCTGTTAGCCCGAGCGACATCCGGAAGGAACTGCTGGGCTGCCTCCGTTATTTCCGGCGGTTGTTAATCCGTTTCGAGCGCAGGGCCGTCGAAATGAACCGGCCTTCAAAGGAGGGCGCTCGGCAGCTTAAAAGCAGTCCTTCAGCAAGCGGCAATTGCCTTATTTACGGCGCAAGCCTGTACACGTCTCCTCAGAATTCTCACGTAAACGGGTGTAGGGTTGCGGCTTCAAGGCTGTGCCTATTCAGGCGGAAAGAAAACGCCTACGATTCCCAGCATGCCCCAACTAGCATGGCTGGCTGGAGGGACGCTGGGAGTTGTAGGACCTTTTTTTTTTCTAAACTTGCATAGGATTGCGCCCTTAATCTATTAAATAATGATTCGTAATAGAAATAAGGACTTTCCCCGATAAATACGGACAGTAACTCCGTTCATTTAAGTCCTATATTTTAGGGAACGGAGCTTTCCAGAGGCTGCTACTGCCTTCCGATAAACACCAGTTTCCGGACCCCTCGCTCCATGCGGGCGACCCGCACTCCTGCATACCTTCGGCGAGGTTTTATCTCTCCGTGCAAACAACGGCACGGAAGCCGCTCCTCACACGGCCGCCCCGTATAAAGCCCCTGCTCGGATTTCGGTTGATGCTTGAAATCCGTTACATGCCGTTGACCGATATTCTTACAGCACTTGTCGCCGGTCTCAAAACGTGCTTAAACCCGAATCAACAGCCTGCATTTCAAGCAGGACGTTACGCGGGAGTAAGCCCGTTCAAAATGGAGCCTGCCCCCACTCCCCCCTCCTCGTTCAGCCTAGCGTCACTATGGAAACGAAAGCTCGGTCTTTCCCGCCTCACACTCCTGCAACGGGCACTCGATTGTTGCGCGCATGCGCGTCAACGGCACGTTCTATATAAAGCCGCGCGCCCGCATGCGCGCGGAGACCGTTGGGTTTTTTCAGTGGGGCGAGGATGTCGCGGTATAGCCGCTATGGTGGAGGTGAGTGGCGCGAGCTGAACTGAGGTTGGAAGCGGGGAAGCTGGTGCCGCCGCCGCCGCTTCTCTTTCGTTCTCTTTTTAATTTCTCTGCCTTCCCTTACTATGAGTGCCGGGCTCTGTTTGTTTTCGCGTTGAGGCCTGTGGAGCGGCAACCCGCCGCAGCCGCCATTTTGCACATGTATGGTCTGTGGACACGCTGAGGTAAAGTCGCCCCGGAGTCGGAACTGTTACGTGCGGGCCGTAAGAGGCACAGGTGGGCTGCTTGAGGGAGTTGGCCCAGTAGTGGCAGGCAGGGCTGACGAGATACTTCTTTCCTCCCTCTTCCTTGGCGCTACTGACGCTGCGCGGGCAAAATGGAGGCGGTGCCAAAGATGGCGGCGCCCATGGTTGAGCCGCCCGCCTTCTGGCGGGGGTGGGGTTGGAAGGAGCGGCGGCGGTGGCCTCAGGCGAGTGCGCGTGCCGGCGGGGCTTCCGTGTGTGCCGGGGAGAGGGGGAGAGCGTAGTGCGCGCGGGCGGCTCTGTCCCCGGCCTCATCTCTAGCTGCTGCCCTGGGCTGAGGAATGGGTGGAGTGGTCGGGTTCGAGCGCCTGAACTGGGTGAAAGGCAGCTATTGCCGTCGCCTCCTTGTTGCCATTGCAGGTTGCCTGGACCTTCGTGTGCTTACTAGGAGTTCTGGTGGTTTTCTGATAAGACAAACTTCTGGTTTCTGAACAGACGGCCCAAACTGGACTCGTGAAGCTATGCTGTGTGCGCTTTTTTGCCTCAAATCCACGGCTAGCTAAAAGCAGCATTCAACAACCTGTTTTTCTCTAGAAGCTTTGGATTACATCTCCCAACATTCCTGACCATTGCCCATGTTGGCTGGGGCTGATGGGAGTTGACACAGCATCCACAGCATCTGGAGGGCACCTGGTTGGCGAAGGCTGGTTTAAAATATGCGGTGCATTTCCTCTAGCTTTCACGTGCGGATATAGATATAGCGTGCGCTTCATATTCCACTTACAAACGTTTAGTGGTTTGAAAAGAAGAGTACAATTGAATTGAGTACAGTTCTGGCAGTAGCCCTGGTTGTACTTCATTGTCAAGGAGGGGGGGTCATTTTCAGAGCTAGCAGCAAGTTTTAAATTTCAACTTAAATCAGTGTCTTTTCGTAAGGTATATGTTAGTAAATTCATGAAAAGTAAATCAGAAACTTGCTGGAAATGTTTTTATTTCAGTTGTCTGTAATTTAACAGAAATACCCCACAGGTTCTGTAGTGGATCTTAGAAGGCAATCAGTTTCTCATTTAAATTGCCCATAAAGACTCTTCAAAAAAACTTTGAGCATTCTTGACAATAATAAACCTTTTGACGCTATTATGAGTGGGTTGCTGCTTTATTTAAATGGACCTTAAGCAGATCTTATAGGAGGTAGCGCATTATCAGGGCAACAGCTATGAGAATGTTCACCCTTTTTCAACATCATAAACTCTTTTTCTTTCTTTTTTGCAGAAACCAAAGTATACGTTGGTAATTTGGGGACTGGTGCTGGAAAAGGAGAACTTGAGAGAGCTTTCAGCTACTATGGGCCATTGCGTACAGTGTGGATTGCACGGAATCCTCCAGGATTTGCATTTGTTGAGTTTGAAGACCCAAGAGATGCTGAGGATGCAGTTCGTGGTCTAGATGGAAAGTAAGTACAAATACTGTGTATCTAGCTGGGGGTACAAAGCAGATTTTATTTTTACAGTTGGATTATGAAGTATATTAAGTGAAATGTTATTCAATTGTAGGGTGATCTGTGGCTCCAGGGTTAGAGTGGAGTTATCAACTGGTATGCCTCGTCGGTCTCGCTATGATAGACCCCCAGCACGAAGGCCATTTGATCCTAATGATAGATGTTATGAATGTGGCGAGAAAGGTCATTATGCTTATGACTGCCATCGCTACAGTCGTCGGAGAAGAAGCAGGTACGTGTAGCTATAAGTAGACTAATAAGTAATCATAGCTTTTGTTAGCAAAGAAGGAAATGATACACCATTTTTAAAATAAATGTAATTATGTGGGTATATTACAATTGTTTATATTTTGTATTAAAATGTTAATATGTTAATAATCAACCTGGTCAAAACCTTTCAGGTTTCTTCGTTTGAGTCAGTCGCCTTGATTCAGAATGTCACGAGCCTTAAGATTTCATGCTGAGGCGCCTTGCAAATCCGACAATTAAGATCCTCCTAGACCTTGAGGTGATCAGCATAAGAGGCCAGATCCCCTCGAGCCATCTACACCTAGCTTCACCTTATTCTTTAAAAGGCAGAAAATTTGAGACGGTGATCGCCGTAACAGTAAATTTGGCTTTCAATTGGGGCCCCCCTCCGGTTTAAAAAGAGGAACACCAGATTGACCACATTCCCACCTAGAAAAATCTTCTTGCGTCAATCAAGCCTCACCTGGCTCATTTGGCTGTCAGTTTGATCGTCGTTAGATTGAAGAGAACACCTAGATGCAGCGATCGGCTATAGATACTTCTAGATCGTCTAGATCTGCTAGACCTTGGGCCAAAGAGGGTCGACCTGCAAACTTGCAAGGTTTATTTTAAATACACATTACAGTGTTTTATATTATGATGTAATTCTAAAATGTTATGCAGTTTAACATCTTTTTAGGTAGTAAAAATATTCCAGACAAATAGGCCCTGAATTTTTTCAACTGACAGACTAATTTTTAGTTATCTGATATTTTGGCTTCGGCAAAGGCGCAAATGTTAGCTGCTGAACTTGTGGTCTAATACCTGTCTTCTCTAACCTAAAACTAGGTCACGGTCTCGATCTCATTCAAGGTCCAGAGGAAGGAGATATTCCCGCTCACGCAGCCGAAGTCGTGGCAGGAGGTGAGCATCTAAATCGCTGGGGGTACTTTAGTGTAACATGCAAAGAATGGCATAATAGTAAACCATCTCTTTCTTTAAGATCCAGGTCTATCTCAGCTCGCAGATCTAGATCACTCTCTCCTCGTAGATCCAGGTCTATCTCGCCACGCAGGTCCCGTTCAGGTTCCTTAAAGAGATCGAGGTAAGGCTAATGCAATTTAATGATTGGTGTGGGGTGATCTACTGGCTGAATGCCTATGGCTTTGAATGTTGTTGCTCTACCAGCGTGTAAAAACATGTGCCAGACATCCGCAAACCTCTGACCTGTTGGCCTAATTAAGCGTTTTAGGTAACATCTCCTGAATTAGTGTTGTTCTGAAGTTTTGTCCAGAAATGAACAGTGTTATGAACTTTATATATTGTTACGACTGCGTGCCTTTTTGTAGTCGTGCATATTTTGTAGTGCTGGCACAGTAAAGCTGGTGTTCTTCCTAATAAATCCAAGCTACAATCTGAGATGGTTCTTCTCTATATCTGATCTGCATGAATGTTAGAGCATCATGGGATTGAACACTTTCTTTTACAACCTAGGTCTCGGTCCAGATCAAGGTCCAGGTCCAGGTCCATTTCAAGACCCAGAAGCAGGTAAGCTTTGATGTATGTGTCTGAACGTTAGCTTTGTAACTAGCTGAATTACACATAAGATCAGCAGTCTAGAGCCAAAGGACTAGCATTAATATCAAAACTCCTCTTGCAAAGCTAGTTGGAAGTATGAAAAGTAATGCACTTAAGGCCACAATCCTATGGCTTGTGCCCTTGTGAGACAGTAGCTTCAAAACTCAGGAGGCTTCTGTGTATCCAATGCCCTGCCGGGCTGAAGTCAGCAGGGTGGGAGGAATGACATAGGTGACCTTCGTCTGCTCGCCCTTTGGTGGGTTTTTCACTTAGATAGGCTTTTTTTTTGCCAGTGCTGGGAAGGAGGCTGAAAGAAGCTCAAGATAGCTTGTAACCTGGCATTTCTGGTCCCCTCCCTGCCCACCAGAATGCCCCCTTTTCCCCTCTCTGACGGAGCACAGTCTCAAAGGGGGAATTCCCACTATCCTATGGCCCCTCAGAATGCTGAGGGGCCACAGGATTGCTCCCAAAGAGTTTAGCTTTCAATGTGAGGGAAATTGCTTACACACAGAGACACAGGTTTATATCATGAACACAGCTTCAGTTGGCCTATTCTGTAATTTGCATTTAATTGCAAGATGCTACCTGCTTTTTCATGCATTTAGGTTAAAGTAGGATTTTATAAAAGATGGATAATTACTCTAAATAATGGATATGTTAGCTAATGTATCTTAACTAATGTTTTTAACAGCCGCTCCAAATCAAGATCACCATCTTTAAAGAGAAGGTAAGATGAACCTCTGCAGTATAAGTGTATTACATTATTGCATTCAGATAAATGATAAAACAGCAATAACTTGGAGTAATGTTTTAAATGTGGATTGTGGAGGGTGTGCATTTCTCATTCTCTTGTATAAGTATTTTAAATATTTTTTAAAGTATTTATGATACTTTTAAAAATCCCACTAAGGGAGAACAGTTTGCTCAGATAGATAAAAGCATAACTTGGCATTTTCTTTACGGGAAGGGGGAATTGATGAACTACTATCAACTCTTTTGAGGGTTGAGGAAGCGTGGCCACTTCATGGCATATGAAGTAGTAGAACTTAAGCAAACTCCAAATTAAACCCAAGTCCAGAACTATTCACCCCCAAAAGGGGGATTTTTATATAGTTTGTGAGCTCATGTTCGTGGTTATGTTAATGGATAATAAATGTAAATGGCTCAAAGTTAAACTGAGAAGACTTGTAGTTAAGACTGAAGCCTTAAATAAAGTTTGGGAGGAACTCTGCTATACTGCAGAATAATCTCTCTAGGAATTGCACAGCAGCTAGCTGTTACCTGGCAATAGCAGAATAAATGTCTGAATTTTTAGTTACTCAGATGAGTACTTGTGTTTAAAAGCATTGTTACTTGATTTAATCTTCAGTCTTGCTTTTTCAGTTTTGATATGAGCCATTTATATCCATTCTCCATTAACTCAGGGTAAGTATGCTTCCTGAACCCCTCAAGAGAGCTTGGTAATCTATTCCTATGGGAAGGGGGTGCATGCAGACATGGAAGTTTGCTTCAATGTAGAACATTAAAAGCTTGTAGCCTCCACTTTACTTGTAACTAACAGCCTCTTTTAAAGCATTATCCAAATAGGTGCTAGGGTTAACGTTACTAATGCACTATTAGCAAATAGCATGGGTCTCCTATTAAGAACACTAATCCATTAATCTTATCAGTGCTTTTTACTAATTCATTATTGGGTAACTTGTAGTGACTTAGTTTCCCCCTATTTTTTTCCTCTAGTCGTTCACCATCAGGAAGCCCTCGAAGGAGTGTGAGTCCTGAAAGAATTGATTAAAATTGCAAAGAATATGTTAGGAAGAGTTTTGTTTACGTTATTTTAAGGGATTTCTTTGGTGTTATTGACAAACGTAAGGATTTAGTAAATCAAAAAATCTTTTTTAGGACTAATGCAGCAAGGATCTGGATCTTTTAGTAAAATCTGTAAAAGTTGCTACAGTAGACTATAGTGCACAATTTCTTGTATGTAATAACATCCTGTGATCTGAAAAGTGGGTCTTTTTACGGGCACATGAAATAAAATGTGTATTTCTAACTTTTGCTGTAATGCTATTTGCTTCTATTAATATTTCAAGTGCATGTTTAAAGCAAATTACAAACAGCTACCTTAGTGTTGTACCCAAATACTGTGTAAGGATGTTGGCTTAAAATAATTGTAGCTACCACTACCCTGCCTGCATCAAGCTTAAGTGTGACTTAATTAACTGGTGCTTCGGGGTGATATGATTTGTGGAAGGGTGTTAAGGAAGCTACTTGTCTATAATGGTATATACACATGCCCAAGTTTGATCTGTTAAATTCTAAAATCAAGTCTACTTGCTTAGCAGATTCTCCTTTGTCACATCAGTGCAGGCACAATTTTATTACCTAAATAAGGCACCCTAAGACATGTTCAGATGGCCATTTTGTTTGGCTTCTATCTGGAATAGTTAAATAGTGCAGGCTTTGGGCACTCTCCGTGTTGGTAGAAGGTAACAAGTGAACCAGGCAGACCAATCTACTTCAGACTCTGACCCTAAGTAGATTTACTCTCATAGGGTCAAGGTCCTTGGTTTACGTATTCTTCCATCCCTGTGAAAGAAGTGTGCAAGGTTGAGGCCTCATTTTACGTTGGAACTAAAATGATATCTAAGCAGGTCCCTAGTATAAAGACTCCTATGAAGAAAAACCTTGGTTATTGCTGAAAACATCAAAATGGTTTTGGTTTTTTTGCACATTAAAAAAGCAGTGCTTTAAAATAGGGGAAATAGCATGTTTTTTATCTTTCCACACTGTATAAGGAATATGTCCAACCAGCTGCAACTCTTGTCATTAAGATTTAATAGTTTGCTTTATAGATAAGGATCCACACTTGTTCTGTTAACTAGGCGTAGCATAATTATAAGTAGGGTTTATGCTTCAGGGAATGGAAGACAAAAGCCAACCAAGAATTGTCTTGATCAAACATGTCTTATCTGGAAATGCCAACTGTTGGATTGCAGTTAATATTATATGAACTGGCTTCGAATCTATAGCTTACTGCTAAATGTAACATACACTAAACCTAAGGTTGGGCAGAGGATTAGATCACTTGCTGATACATCAGAATGCAAAAAGTCAAAAAGGGCTGAAAGCATTTTAGTACCCTGTTAGTCAGATAGCAGTAACTTCAGTTCTTGCTTTAAACTGTCTTTACATGAATATATTTATAATATTCAGTGAATATGCTGTTTCTGATAAATAAAAATGCTTATCATTTTATAATCAAGCAAGTTGCTTAATCACTTTCACAATTAGCAATTCATCAGTTTTGACGAATGATAGAATTGCAAACAGAAAAAGTATGCCAATTTTTTTTTAAAGGCTTCAGTGGTATATGCTCTAGTAGTTAAGATTTCAGTCAGTATTTCTGTACAGGAGAAGGCTTAGGATTTGTAGAGACGGAGCTTAAAGCGACAAACTTACAAGGATGTTGAGTAAGAGCTTCTAATGCTCTCAGAGGGGCTACTGAATACCTGCTCTATTTAGTGTGACTGCAGTACATCTGTGACACAATCCTTAGTTGCATTACCCTGCTGCTTTTTACAGCCCTCCTTACCCCTCTTTTGGCCACTGTAATGCTACAAGTTGAATACATTATGGAGTATGATGTAAGATTGGTATAACAGGAATTATTCTCCACAGTAAGTACGCTTCTGTTGAGAACAGCTTCTCTTCCTGAAATAAAATTGGAATAGTTACTTTGAAACAAATGCAGTTTCTCACTATTAATTGGGTAGAGTATTTTGCCCTTCAATTCATGATGTCTGTCAAACAGTTCAGTCAGAGCTAATATAGCCAGTGCTGTTAGTGGGTAGGCTGTTACGTCATACCATGTTTTCCACATAAACATCTGGAAAAATACATGTAGCCCCACCCATTAAATTTCAGAGAAGCCTCAAATTCACCTAATTGGGATATAATCTTGAAGTGGCTGGAATACAGATATTATGATCTGTTTCTTGGGTGTTTTATTTTGGACACTTGTGTCTTTTTATTTAAAAAAAATTAATAGAGATCAACAAACACTTCAAATGAGAGTAGCCTAGTGAAGCCCCATTACAAAACATTGCCTGCTAAAAGGCCAACAGATTGGGGCTGGTAGATCTCACATAGGCTTGGCACTGCAACCAAAGGCACTTTTTTTGTGACTAGCTGACATACATGGAACAGGGCTTTGGAAATGACCTCTGGTTTGTATGAGGAATGGGACTTAAAATATGCTTATCCTAGACAGTTCAGGGGTTTAAAGGTCAAAAGCAGCACTTCTGAGTTATACCCAGAAAAAAGCAGGTGAACAGTGAAGATTGTGTTGTATCAGAGTTGTATGCTTGGATCTGATGTGCAAATCATAGTAACACCCTAGCAGCTGCATTTTGGTTCAAGTTGCTATGCTTTCTTCAGGGACAGCCCTACATAGAATACACTACTGTAATCTGAAAATCCAGACAAGAGCAGGTTACTGTTTAGAGATCTTGGCTATCTGGCAGTAGATGTACAGATTGTCTTGACTGGTTGCACTCTCCCTGACATCTCTCCCCCCCCCCCCCCGCTTGCAGCTTGGGTGGGGGGGTTACTGCATGGCACAGAGACTAGTACAGTTACCAACTGTAGCTAGTATGTCACCTAGAGAGCCAAGACATGGTATTAGTCTGTTGTGTATTAGAAGGTGAAGTATGGCATGCCAGTATAGCCACAGGTAAGTCCAAAATAGTAGAGATCTATATCCTATATATTTAAAGTGTTTTTACCCTGCTCTTCAGCCAACAAGTCTCCTTGAGCAACTTACATGAAAGCAATAAAACACGCAGTCCCTGCCTGTAGGATTACAATCTAAAAAGTCACAACACACAAGGAAAAGGGGATAGGAAGGGAAGAATTAGTCTTTCAGTAGGGCTGGTGGGAGAAATGGAACCGAGTCATCTGGTGCCCTGCACAGAACCACTCCATATTGCAGCATTTTACTACAAGCCCCATTTGTATAAAGCTACTAGTGAACTTAGCTGCTGAAATTATTATGTACCCAAACATGCAGGGTTGGAGGGTTTACAGAGTGTTGAATCTAATGCCATGGGAGCAGACTTACGCTTCTGCAATGGGTCTTCCCCTATCTGCTCTGAAGGGTCCCCCAACCTACAGCAGATGGGGGCAGGGGGAAAAATTCCATTTTGTCAGAGGTTTCTGTTCCACTGACAGATGACTAGTGTTGGATTCAATACGGTAGGGGGGGGGGAAAGCTTTATGGGAAAACTACAGGATGACTCCCCAAAACAGCCCAATGAGACCAGCATGCTCAGTGGCCATAGAACAATGTACTGTGAATAGGGTGGCCAGATATAAAAGACAGGGCTCCTGTGCCTTCAATTGCTATGTAGTAGAGGGAAATTCAGCAGGTGTGGTTTATCAAGGAAATGACATCCACTGAAGTACTCTCTTCACAAGTTAAAGCTTGAGGAGCCCTGTTGTCTTTTCCATCTGGCCACCCTAAGCCTGAAAGAAGGTATGGCTGCCTGTAATACTTAACAGGAACACTCCACATTGGAAAGTTTAATACTGGAGTGTTGAGAGCACTTTATATGCTTTTTCACTTATCCTTACGATAACCCTACTATCTCAGTAACACCCACACTGCAGAGGAGCCATTTAGACAGATAGTGGCTTTGTTGTTGTTCAGTCGTTAAGTCGTGTCCGACTCTTCCATGACCCCATGGACCATAGCATGCCAGGCCTTCCTGTCCTCCGCTCTCTCAGAGTGTGCTCAAGTTCATATTCATTGCATCAGTGATGCTATCTAGCCATCTCATCCTCTGCCGTCCCCTTCTCCTTTTGCCTTCAATCTTTCCCAGCATCAGTGACTTTTCTCTTTGCATTTGGTGGCCGAAATATTTGAGCTTCAGCTTCAGTGTCTGTCCTTCCAATGAGCAGTCAGGGTTGATTTACAAGACCAAACTGGGAGTTCACAATATTTGATCCAATGTAGGTGATGTATTAACCATTGTTAAGAGATGGTAGGTTTTGGAGAGTGGGAAGCAGTGTGATGTTAGAGACAATAATTTCTGCTATTAATTAACTACTTGAGAATACCATTGTTTTGTTTTTTAGAATGAGTACATACAGTGATGGAATTAAGGCACATTTGATCACTACTTTGGTACAGATTTCTACAAAATTTCTTGCTACAGGACTTCTCTTTAAGATACAGAGAACTTGAAGCACGTTGTAGTATTGTATTCCTCTCCTGGGTGTAGCAAGGCATCTGGGAAATTAGGCTATAAAAAGCAAAAGAAAAACCCTCAACATGTGCATACTTTTACTTCTAAGAAGAAAAGGCTACTACCAAAATCGTTTGCAGTTTGCTGATTACAGTCCAAGAGCTTGTGATTTCGTCTACCTGCCAAGGAATGTATTTTCCAACCACTCAGATTTAAGTACATTATACAGGAAAAATGAGTCTTCTGAAGATGGTGGCCCTTGTTTGTGGCTGAGATGAGATTCAGACTTTAGATTTCCAAGCTTACATATGTACCCATTATACTACAGCAGCAGCTGGCAGAACTGACTCTTAACTTTGTCCACACACACATTTCATAGGCTTGTGGTTAGTGCACAGGTGATTCATCATTTTTGGTGTTTCAAGCTTTGAGACAATTTATGAAAACAAATCACATGGTTCTGCTTTCAAGGATGGTGCCATTTTAGACTTCAGCCTGGGGGAGTCACCTATTTGAATGTATTTCAATGCATTTTAAATTAAGAACGTCCCACACAGAAAGGCAGCATAGCCAAACGTGATTTCCTACCTCCAGGCTGAAATGAGACAATCCCAACAAGGCTGCACCGTGTGATATCAGTGCACCTGATCATTGTAGATCAGACCATAATTGGGTCTTATTTTCTCACCAGTCTCAAAAGTAAATCTCTGCAAGGAACTATTGAAGGGAAATGAATCAATGGCAAAGGCCTTGGGGCCTATAGAGGTTAGGCCCCAAGGCAGTTTTATGCAGCTTCTATTCTGTACAGCCCCATGCTTGTATATAATTAAAAGACAGAATGTACCTGATTCACTGCATTTGGCCAGTTCTGCGTTTCAAGACAGAAGCCAGAATGCTTGGGATATACATGGCTTCCTTTGCCTTTTAGAGTGCCATCTAAGAAATTCCCAGTGTAAAACTGAATCCCAGGCTGGATTGTGTAAACTTCAATCATCCTGCCACTAGGGGGATGGTAAGCTCTGTAAAAAGAAAGTATCTGTTAATTAAATGTCCAAAAAACTGCAGACTTGAAAAAAAGAGGAAGGCCTTTGGAACTCTGCATCCAGTTGTGGAAGGAGATGGTTCTTGATAGATGCAGGGCAATTGAGAAATTTGGTGCAAGGAAGGACCCCTGCTAAGTCAAAGAGAAGCCATTCAATCACACCCTAATTTATTTAAATAATATGCTGCCTTTCAAGATACAAATCTTGCCAATGTAGCTTACAAGTAATAAAAATAATAAAATCACAAACTATTGAATGTCTTTTGAAAAAATTGGGATACTTCCCACCTGGCAGTTGGTGGAAGATGGCACTGGGAGTAGGGAGAGTCCAGTGTTATCCTCATTCCTTCTCCTAGAATCCTTCCTACAGAGCTGTTGATGGTAGGTGGGGTGGGGGAGTCCAGTTGGAGCAGCTCCTTCTTCACCTGCCTGTGTCTCTGTATTTTCCTCTTGCAGTGCAATCCTACATGTGTCTACTCGGAAATAAGTCCCACTGAACTTAATGGGCCTTACTTCCAGGTAAATGAATACGGGATTGTAGCATTAGTTGCCTATCCACAATAACTTTAATGCTTCAGATGGGACAGATGAGTCCAAGAGACCACAAAATTCTGGTCACATCCAACAGTTAGTGGCTCCAGATAGGGGACTTGGTACAGCTGGGTTCAAGTTCTTGCTCGGCCATGAAGCTCACTGGATGACTTCTGGCCAGTCACTGACTGTCAGCTAAACCTACCTTACAGGCTTGTTATGAGGATAAAATGGAGAGGAAAGCCATGTACTCTGCCTTGAGCTCCTTGGAGGAAAAGGTGGGATATAAATGTGATAAATACATAGGGAGTCACATCCCCATACATACTAAAAGGAACATTCAAACAGTTCAGCTGTCCATTGTGCCTTATTCAACATAACAGGAGGGAACACAAGGCTGTAAGATATACTTCAGCAGCATTGTAGTTAACAATAAATTCCCCATCTCCACAAAAGAAGCCCTAAATGGCTTGGGTCTCGGGGAGCATCACCTCTTGTCTAAGGCTCCCTAGCACTTAAGGTCCTATGAGGAGACCCTGCTCCAGATTTCATTCTAGAAGGAGGCTAACTTTAGTCTCCACCAGGAGCAGGGCCTTTTCTGTAGCAGCCCCAGTGCTGTTGAACTCCCAAGGGAGGTTCATATCACCTCTCCCTGCTGGCTTTCTACAGACAGGTAAAGTTATTCCACTTGGCCTTTGCAAACCATAGTTAATGTGTGTTAGGACCATTTTGCTTTTTTTTGTCTGACTTTAATGTCACTTTTAACCATCGTGATACATTTTATGAACCGTGGTATATAAATACTTTTCAATAAATCAGTCGGAGGATTAGGAAGAGCATGAGCCAATATGCTGTTATAATGGCTTTCTCACCGCTGCTGTATGTAGTAAAGAAACATCAATCTAAATGTGTACCTTGCACCGAAGCGTGTTTCTTTGCTTTGTGTCAGACAAAAGTTGTGGTCAAACCCACTGAGCTGAAACTCCTGCAGGTGTCTTCCAAGCTCCACTGGCCTTCTCAGATCAAAGGCTGTGTCCTGCACTGAAGTGACTTTTCCTGATGGGGAGATGACAACAAACAAAAATAGAGAAAGAGGTGAAGGAAACTACATATACTGCAAGCTTCCTTTATGGCAATTTTTAAGTGGAGGTGATGGAACCAAAATGGACATCTGGAAAGAGCTAATTCCACAAAAGAGACGAATATAGCAAAAAACCCAAGCACTTATCAATTTATTGTGGGATCTCCAAACCACAGGTACCCCTCAGTAGGGAGGTAGGCACCTAGAACTGGCAGAATGTCCAATTAAAGGACCTTTGGTAGCAGAGCTGGGAAAAGATCTCTGCCTGAGACCTTATAGAGCTATGGCCACTCAAATAGACAATACCGGGATATATCAGCCTTCCCCAGCCTGGCACCTAGCCTGCATGGCTAGCTATGGGAATTATGGGAGTTGAAGTCCAACTCAGCTGGAGGCACTGGATTGAGGAAGGCTGGGATAGCTGGACTTCTCATAAGGCAGATTCCCGCATTCAGTGTGGTTCCAGGAGCAAGTCTCCAATACATTTTCTACTGTGGTTTACCCCTCCTTCAAAACATTACTTCAAAACAGGTTTCACAGATTCCGTATCAGAGAACAGTCCTGGCCATTCTGAGCACTAAAGCCCAGGAGTAGCCAATTGAGAGGCAATGAGGGGAAACTATTGTTTATCAAATTTACTTTGAAAAGGAAAACTGGCTAGTACCTGGTAGGCCAAACATATAATAATACATTAAGGTAAAAGGTGTCCCCAACCAGTCATGTCCGACTCTAGGGTGCGGTGCTCATCCCCGTTTCTAAGCCGAAGAGCCAGCGCTGTCCGAAGATGCTTCCGTGGTCATGTGGCCAGCATGACTGAACACCGAGGTGCACGGAACGCTGTTACCATTCCCGCCGAGGCGGTACCTATTTGTCTACTTGCAATTTCTTGCTTTCGAACTGCTAGGTTGGCAGAAGCTGGGACTGAAGACAGGAGCTCACTCCGTCATGCAGCACTCGGGTCTCGAACTGCTGACCTGCCGACCTTCCAGTCTGCAGTTCAGCATCTTAACCACTAAGCCACCGTGGCCCCATAATGTAATGTAATAATACATTACTGATTCCTTAAAACTTTGTTCTGCTGCCTAACATAACATATTTTTTTTCATACTTGAATGTTAAATTCCAAGAGCACAGGGTCAAGGGACATAACACAGTTTCTGAACGCATATGCCATCATAAATTTGTTAGGGTTGCATCTACATGTAGTCAGACTTGGAGTAGACCCATTAAAATCAATGGGACTTCAATTAGTCATAACTAACTTAAGGCAAATTGATTTCAGTGGGTCTACTCTTAAGTATGATCTTTAAGGTGCTTGCTACAAGGCTTGCATTTGCCACAATTTATTTAGCCTCAAACATTATCCTGTGTTTTTATGGCAATATTATTCCAACTTTAGAGTTGCAACCTGGCTAGGCTGTGACTTGAATTCAGGACTAGAACCCTACACTGAGCCCAATTCTATACAGTTGGTTACAGTAGCTCACTAGAACACATCCCTAGCTTCAAAAGCATTCATCTTAAATTAGCCAACCTGTGGGGATCTGACTTTCATCCACCGGCAGGTAAGAATCTGCTTTTATGGTAAATTCATGATCATAGATATTGGGTGACCCCTGAAATATGGAAACAGAAACTTCTGTAATACCAGACATGCAGAGACAGAATTTTGTATTGCCTTTGTTATAAACAGAGTTGTGTGTATCTCTATGCTTAAAAAAGAAAATGTTATGTCAAGAGAACCCAAAATCGCAGCTCTCATCCAGACTCACAAGGCATGAAGAACATGACCTCCCCTTGTCTACCGCCAACATAAATTCTAAAGATGTGCCCCACCCACCCTGCCTGCTGTTTCCCAGAAAGCAAGATTTGTTGGAAACAGGCCTTTCGCACTCAAAAGAAACTGTCACGCATCCGGACCAGCCTTCCTCAGTGAGGTGCCCTCCAGATGTTTTGGCCTACAAATCTCATCCCTTATCTTTTGGCTGTGCTGGGTGAGGTTGATGGGAATTGTAGTCCACAACGTCTTGAGGACACTTAGGTTGCTGAAGACTTCCCCAGGCTTTAGAAACAGAATGATCCAGATAGGAACTCTCAATCTGTGAGGGAATTGTGGGGCTGTGCTATATAACTGCATCCCCGCACTGCCAACATGCTCCATTCAACAGCTGTGTGAAAGGGCCTACATATGTAGAGTCCTTCCACACAAGGGGAAACCTGATTGGTCCAGGATCCCCACTCATGGAGTAAGTATTTGCACGTAAAGGGCACTTTCACAAGACAAGCAATCCCCTCATGCATTCTATCAGTGTGCAAGGGGGTTTGAGTGAACCTTTCTGCTATGAATTTTGCTACCATCATCCATGTACTGGAAATCTCCTGATTGCTGTCCTATACTCTGTGAGGCTGCCCTTCAAGACAACTCAGACACTTCAGTTCACATCTTAACCATTTTAGAAGTTTCCACTTGTGCAGATTTCAGTGCCCCAGCTAATAAGAACAGGTCTCAGAGCCTTCCAGTTTACTTCAGGGCCCAATTCAAGATGTTTCAAAGCCAAAATGGCTGGGTTCCATACAATTTAAGGAGTAGATTGAGATTCAGTAGATTGAGGCCTTGCTCCACGATATTTACAGAAATAAGATCAACCTGGACAGTAGTGGGGGGGGGGTTACAGCAGTCAAGGTCTTTGGCAAAAAGAAAGGAAGAAAGTCAACTTTGTCTCCATTTCAGACTGAGAAAGAATGCAAACTTTGTCGCTGTTCAGTAGAAAGCTCCACGTTCCCTTATTTACAGAAGTTTGATCAACTTGGACCGTAGTGAAGGGGTTGCAGCAGTTAAGATGAGAAACAGTCACTACACAGACAGGAGCTTTAGCTGTTGATGGAAAGAAAGACAGACAGACAGACAAAGTCAACTTTGTCACCATTGCTCACTGACAATGGCGCTTCAGGGAATCTCTTACCTGACCGGCAAGATTGAAGTATGCATGGTTTGTCAGATTGACTGGCGTGGTCTTACTGCTTTGGGCTCGGTAATTTATCATTAGCTCTCCATCCTTGAGAATATATGTCACCCACACTTTCAGCTCACCAGGGTATCCCTCTTCAAGATCAGGACTTACTCTGAAAAAACATACACCATCTGGCAACACTTCAGGGGCCCAGATAACCTGCAATACAATTTCATTAACAAGCTTTTTTTAAAAAAAATTCCTCATTGGCTAGATTTGTGATGTACCTTTTTTTAAGGGTGGGGCAGGTTTTCTCTGTGACAGTGAGGACTAGAAATGTCTAGAGCTTTATGAAATCATCTAGCCTTTCAACTTGTTCCAGAACTGTGTGTAATACAGGTTCATGGAGCCCTGAAGTAGGTACAGAGTTCCAACCAGGCTACCATTATTACACAAGCAACCAGGAAACAGGGCACAAAACTTGTTCTTGTAACACCAAACTATGCTTTGGCATTCTGTGTGAACTAGCCCAGGGTCTCAACGTACAGGTTTTCACCCAATTTCAGGCCATTTCTTGCCCTATGATTGCTATTCCATACAGCAACAGTCCACACTGTTTGGTAGGTTCCCCCACCCTCCCGCCGCCAACCTTGGAGAAGATTTTTAGGGGTTATAGGGGGCTGTTGGGGGAAGAGGGGAAGGGAAAGATTGGTTGTGCAAACTGCCTTCTACTCACACAACATTGGATACAATGACCTGGTGTGTACATAACACTAACCCACGCTTTATTTAGCCCATGTATTGTCAAATTCTGGGTTGTGACGTGTGAACCCAGCCATGCTAACAAACCATGCCTTGTTAACTGCAGACATCCCAAAAAGAGAACCAATGGTTTGTTGTTAGGTTGGGAACCCTGAGTTGTCCATTGTTGTTGTTATTTTCATTTATATACTGCCCAATAACCGAAGCTCTCTGGGTGATTCACAAAGATTACAACCACTAATACAAGATAGTAAAAATGAAATCTTTAATATACAAAATTTAAAACAATTTGAAACAGCTAAAAACAGTTACAGTAAGATAATAGATCTGATAAAAACAACTGACATAAATGTCCCATCACATGTTGTCTAATGCCTGGGAGTAGAGGCCAGTCTTAACCCAGTGCCGGAACAATGACAATGTTGATGCCATAATTAGAGGGCCACCACTGACAAGGCTTTTTTCCTTGTTGCCACCTTCTGAGACTCCCTCAGAGGAGGCACTTGGAGGAAGGCCTCAGATGTTGATCATAGTGTCCAGGTAGGTTCATGATGGGAGAGGCGCTCCATCAGGTATTTGCACTCTCGAGCCATGTAAGGCTTTATAGGTTAAAATCAGCACCTAGAACTGGGCTTGGAGGCATACAGGCAGCCAATGCAAGCAGGCCAGAATTGGTGTTACATGCTCAGACCTTCTGATCCCTGTTATTAATCTGGCTGGTGCATTTTGCATAAGCTACAGCTTCTGAATAGTCTTCAAGGGCAGCCTCATGCTGCAATAATCTGACTTGGACGTTACCAGAGCATAGTCTACTGAAGCCAAATTATCCCTGTCCAGATAGGGACACAGGTGGGCCACCAATCAAAGCTGGTAGAAGGCACTCCATGTCACTGAGGCCATCTGAGCCTCAAGTGACAAAGATGGCTCCAGGAGAAACATAAGCTACAAACCTGCTCTTTTAGAAGGAGTGCAACCCCATCCAGAACAGGATGAACATCATCTATCCAGTCAGAAGAACCACCCCCCTGGGTTGTCATTATGTATGAACCTACTGCAAAGGAGAAGGTAAAGGAGGAGGCAACCAACCAACCAGGGTTTGAGAAAACAAACCTCTGCCAGACAAACCCTGGTTAGGGCAACAAATCATGGGTTAAATAAATCATGGGTTAGCGTTATGTGTGAACCAGGTCAACCTGGTAGAAATATTAAGTCACTAAGCAAAATCTGAGTCTTATGAAGACCTGATGTCATTACAACGAACTGACTTAGACAGAGCTTGCTTGAATATGGTACCACACAGTGAAGAAAATAAATAAGCACTGATATCTTTGTTTCTTTGATATCTGTGTTTGAGCACCTTGTCAAAACCTTTTATTCCTCCATGCAAACTGTTGGGTCCATTGTTGATGGCCAACTGGTACTCCTGTCCTTCCACCACAAATTTCCCTTTCGCAATTCTATTAGCAACCCGTCCAACAACAGCTCCAAAATAGGGGTGCTTGTTGATGTACCCTGATAAAAAAAGGGGAGGTGGAGAGAGAATATACCGACAAAGTCATTTACATTTCAAAACTTCAGAGTGTGAAGCTAGCTAGATGTGGGTTTTTTAAAAAAGGAATACAGAATGAAAGGAATACTGACTGTACCTCTACCTAGCCACAAGTCACCCAATAAACCCTGATCCAGCAACCCCTTATGAAAGAAAGGGCATTTGTGTGGTCCCAGACTCTTCTATGTGGGGGTGTGGCAACCTTTTTCTATTTTCAAGAATACATTCCATTACTCACAGTTATCTCACAACACACACAGAACTAATCACATCTGTTGCAAAACACTTACAGTAGCATCCAGAAATAATTAGGAATAGCACTCCTACGAAATACAATGACTTCTTATCAACAATTCACGTTACATGCGTACTCGGTGACAAGGGCTTCCATTCATTTCAGTGGAGGCAATAGAGAGTCATGTCTGCAAAGTGCTGTGTCGAAAGATCTGCTCCTCTCTCCATTGAAATTAACCAGAATTGGAAGCCTATAGGTCTGTGGACTTTGTCACAGTGTGGTGTAGTGGTTAAGGCGTGCTTGCCGCCGCTGGGCCTGCTGCTGCCGCCGCTGGGCCTGCTGCCGCCGCCGCTGCCACCACCACCAGGCCTTCCTTGTGGACTTCTGCCTGGCAGACCGCCAGTCCCTGCAGGACCAGGCCCCCAGGTACCGAGCCAGCTGTGCTGCTCCACCTGCCCCTCCCTGGAGGGGCTACATAAGCTGGCTGGCTGAGGTGGCCTGGGAGAGCCAGGGCCTGCAGGAGAAGCCACCACCACCACCGGGGAAGAGGCGTGCTTGCAGCCGCTGGGCCTGCTGCTGCCGCCGTCGCTGCTACCACCGCCACCAGGCCTTCCCTGTGGACTCCTGCCTGGCATTTTTAAGGGGATTTTAATTGTTTTGTTTGTTTGTTTTATTTTGTTGGGGGGGGGTTGTTGTGTTTTTAGGGGTGGGTAGCCTGCCTGATAGGCGGGAGCGAGGGGGCATGTGTCCACCTGATGGAGGCAGTGGGGGGAGTGTTGGGGGCCAGAACATACCGAGGCTGGGCGGCAGGCGCTGGCGGAGCACTAGGGGCAGGCCATGCCAGCTAAGGGGAACAAGGGAGAGATGTGTAGTATCTGTCCCCTGCTCCGGGCCTGTCCAGAGCCAAAGGATGGCTGGGGGAGGCGTGACCCCATCTTCTGGCCTTCGTTTGCTGCTCTGCAATGCCAGGTCTGTTACCCAGAAAACCTCCCTCATCCATGACATGATCCTGGATGAGGGTGCAGACCTGGCATGTATTACGGAGACCTGGCTGGCTGAGGCTGCTGCTCCAACCCTTGCAGCCATGTGTCCAGCTGGATTTTTGTATGCACAGCAGCCGAGGGCTGGGGATCGGGGAGGGGGAGTGGCTGTTATCTACGGAGAGTCCTTGGTCTTCACCAGACTCCCTCTCCGGGAGACCAAGGTTGCCGAGTGCATGTACTGGAGGTTGGGCCCAAAGGGCAGGCTGGGGATTCTGCTCGTGTACCGTCCACTCCGCTGCACGACTGACTCCCTGGCCGAGGTGCTTGAGGTGGTCTCTGATGTGCGTGTACAGTCCCCTAACTTATTGGTGTTGGGGGACTTCAACGTACATTCGGAGGCCATCCTCACAGGAGCACCTCGGGACTTCATGGAGACCATGGCCTCCTGGGAGCTGCACCATATTCTAACTGGGCCCACCCATGTAGCCGGTCATGCACTAGACCTTGTGTTTGTTTCTGGAGAAGCGGGGAGTGATCTGGAAGTCGGGGGTATATCCACCACCCCCTTGTCATGGTCAGATCACTATCTGGTGATGTTGGACTTCTCGGTTCCACAACCCCTCCGCAGGGGTGGAGGACCCATTAAAATGGTCCGCCCCAGGCGTCTTATGGATCCAAATGGATTCCTGAACGCGCTTGGGGATTCTCTGGGGCATGCCAACGGCCACTCGGTCGAGACCCTGGTGGGTGGCTGGAATGCCGCAATCACTGGGGCATTAGATCGGGTGGCTCCGAAACGCCCTCTCCCCCTGAACAGGGCTCGGACTGCACCATGGTTCAATCCGCGGTTACGAGCTCTGAAACAGGAGGTGAGACGGCTAGAGCGCCGGTGGCGGAAGTCTCGCTCCAAAGACGATCAGACACGGGCTAGAGCTATATCTTCAGCCTATCACGTGGCGGTGAAGGCAGCAAAAAAGGAATATTATGCTGCCTCCATCGCGTCTGCAGAGTGCTGCCCCAGGAGGCTGTTCCAAGTGGTCCGGAGCCTGGTCGGTCCTGTGGCTCTGGAACCACTGGAGCATTCTAAGGCCTCCTGTGAGGCTTTGGCAAGGCACTTTGCAGATAAAATTGATCAGATTAGGTGTGTTACTCTGCACACTGTGGATACAGTTAGTGAGCAAGAGGCGGCCTGTGGCAAACCGGTTTTGTGGGATCGGTTCCAGCTTCTTCCTCCTGATGAAGTGGACAAGGTGCTTTCATCTGTAAGGCCAACCACCTGCTTACTTGATCCTTGCCCATCTTGGCTCATTATGAGCTGCAGAGAGAGACTGGGTGAGGGGATCAAGGCGGTGGTGAACGCCTCCCTTGAGGAGGGAGTGATGCCATCAGCCCTCAAGGAGGCAGTGATAAGACCGCTCTTAAAGAAGCCCTCCTTGGATCCTCAAGTTCTGAACAACTTTCGCCCAGTCTCAAATCTGCCATTTTTGGGCAAGGTGATTGAGCGGGTGGTGGCGGTGCAGTTGAAGGCACACTTGGAAGAAACTGATTATCTAGACCCATTTCAGTCGGGCTTCAGGCCTGGGCATGGGACAGAAACGGCCTTGGTCGCCTTGGTGGATGATATGAGGAGGGCTCTGGATAGGGGTGAATGCTCCTTCCTTGTTCTCCTCGACCTCTCAGCGGCTTTTGATACCGTTGACCACGGTATCCTCCTGGACCGCCTGGAGGGGTTGGGCATTGGAAACACTGTATTGCGGTGGTTGCAGTCCTTCCTCTCTGGCAGGTACCAGAGGGTAGCACTGGGAGAGGAGGTTTCGGACCCGTGGCCACTTACTTGTGGGGTGCCACAGGGTTCCATCCTCTCCCCGATGCTATTTAACATCTATGTGAAGCCACTGGGGGCTATCATCAGGAGGTTTGGGGTGCAGTGTCATCAATATGCGGATGACACTCAGCTCTACCTCTCATTCAAATCTTCACCAAGGTTGGCCGTAGAATCCCTGTCCAAATGTCTGGAGACGGTGAGTGGCTGGATGGGGAGGAATAAGCTGAAGCTCAACCCTGACAAGACCGAGGTACTTTTGGTGGGAGACAAGAGGAGGCTGGGGGATGTTGACCTGGTGTTGAATGGGGTACAGCTACCCTTGAAAGACCAGGTCCGCAGCCTGGGGGTCATTTTGGACTCCCAGCTGTCCATGGAGGCTCAGGTGTCAGCTGTGAGCCGGACAGCGCTGTATCAACTCCATCTGATACGGCGGCTGCGCCCCTACCTTCCCGACCATCTGCTCCCATCGGTAGTACATGCCCTGGTCTCCTCTCGTTTAGATTACTGTAATGCGCTCTACGTGGGGTTACCCTTGAAGACGGTTCGGAAACTGCAGCTGGTACAGAACGCGGCGGCTCGCCTGATTAAAGGCAGCCGCCGGCGAGATCACATCACTCCAGTGCTGAAGGAGTTGCACTGGTTACCAGTTGTTTTCCGGGCCAAATTCAAGGTGTTGGTTTTGACCTTTAAAACCCTATATGGTTCCGGCCCAGCCTATCTTAAGGAGCACCTCCAGCAACACCAGACAGGCCGCTTAACAAGATCAGCCTCGGATGGCCTTCTCTCTGTCCCATCAGCCAGGACAGCTAGACTGGTGGGGACGAGGGAGAGGGCCTTCTCTGTGGTGGCCCCCACTCTGTGGAACTCCCTCCCTAGGGAACTCCGTCATGCCCCCTCTTTAATGAGCTTCCGTTGTGCATTAAAAACGTGGTTGTTCAGGCAGGCATTTGGGGTGGGTTAGGGTATTTTTTTTAAAAAAAAATTATGGTAAAATTTTATTGTTTTCAATTGTTTATGGTGGGTTGTACATCGCCCAGAGTGGCTGGGTGACCAGTCAGATGGGCGATTAATAAATTTAATAAATAAATAAATAAATAAATAAATAAATAAATAAAACAGGGGGAGACAACATGTTGCCCAGGGGCACTAATGTGCCCCCAGACAACTTACTTGGTGCCCGTCAAAGTGTACTACATTCCCCACTTCTTAAAATTAACACATCTATATACCAGCAGCTAAGATTGGTTAGGTTACTCTTGCTAATTGAAACGGAGGGTTCAAAGTACACATATAGGAAGTGGAGAGAAGGCCAAGTGACAAAGGAAGAGTACAGGCAGGTAGCACAGAATTGCAGGGATGGCGTCAGGAAGGCTAAAGCTGAGAACGAGCTGAGGTTAGCGAGGGATGCTAAAAGCAACAAAAAAGCTTCCTTCAGCTACGTGCATAGGAAAAGACAGGGGAAAGAAATGGTGGTTCAGCTATTAAATAAGGATGGCAAAATGATAACAGATGACAAAGAAAAGACAAGTGCTCAATTCCTACTTTGGCTCAGTCTTCTCCTAAAAGAGGGTCTATGACCCCCCCTGGCAAAGGCAAAGTACAGGCTGAAGGGGCAGGATTGCAGCTTGAGAGCGATAGGCATATGGTCAAGGAACACCTAATTACTTTCAATGAGTTCATATCTCCAGGACTAGATGAACTGCACCCTAGAGTAATAAAGGAACTGGCAGAAGAACTCTCAAAACCGCTGTCTAATATCTTTGAGAAATCATGGAGGACAGGTGAAGTGCCAGATGATTGGAGGAGGGCTAATGTTGTCCCTATCTTCAAAAAGGGTAAAAAGGAGGAACCTGGGAACTACAGACCATTCAGTCTGACATCAATCCCTGGGAAAATTCTGGAGCAGATGATAAAGCAATCCATCTGTAAGCACTTTGAAAACAATGCAGTGATTGCTCGAAGCCAACATGGATTTGTCAAGAAGAAATCCTGCCAGATGAATCTGATCTCATTTTATGATCAGGTAACCTCCCTTTTGTACTATGGGAATGCTGTGGTCATAATATACCTCGACTTCAGCAAAGCTTTCCACAAAGTGCCCCATGATATCCTGATGAGCAAACTAGCTCAAAGTGGGCTAGATGAAACAACAATCCAGTGGATCCACAGTTGGCTACAGAATCGGACTCAAAGAGTGCTTATCAATGGGACCTTCTCAAGCTGGGGAGAGGTAACGAGTGGGGTACCGCAGGGCTCAGTCCTGGGCCCAGTGCTCTTCAACATTTGTATTAATGACTTGGAGGAGGTGGTGCAGGGAATGCTAATCAAATTTGCAGATGACACAAAATTGGGCAGGATAGCTAATACTTTGGAAGACAGAAACAAAATTCAAAGGGATCTTGATAGACTGGAGCACTGGGCAGAAAACAACAGAATGACATTTAATAGGCATAAATGCCAAGTTCTGCACCTAGGAAAAAGAAACCAAAGGCACAGTTACAAGATGGGGGATACGTGGCTCAACAACACTACAAGCAAGAAGGATCATGGAATGGTTGTCGATCACAAGCTGAATATGAGCCAACAATGTGATGTGGCTGCAAAAAAGGCAAATGCTATTTTGAACTGCATTAATAGAAGCATAACTTCCAAATCCCAGGAAGTACTTGTTCCTCTCTACTCAGCACTGGTTAGGCCTCATCTGGAGTACTGTGTCCAGTTCTGAGCACCACACTTTAAGAAGGATACAGACAAACTGGAGAGGGTTCAGAGGAGGGCAACAAAGATGATCAGGGGCCTGGAAACAAAGCCCTATGAAGAGAGGCTGAAACAACTGGGCATGTTTAGCCTTGAGAAGAGAAGACTGAGGGGAGATACGATAGCGCTCTTCAAGTACTTGAAAGGTTGTCACAGAGAGGAAGGCCAGGATCTCTTCTTGATCATCCCAGATTGCAGGAAACGGAAGAATGGGCTCAAGTTACAGGAAGCCAGATTCCGGCTGAATATCAGGTGAAACTTCCTGACTGTTAGAGCAATACGCCAATGGAACCAATTACCTAGGGAGGTAGTGGGCTCTCCCACACTGGAGGCATTCAAGATGAGGATGGACAGCCATCTGTCAGGGATGCTCTGACTTGGGATTCCTGCACTGAGCAGGGGGTTGGACTCAATGATCTTGTAGGCCCCTTTCAACCCTACTATTCTATGATTCTATGATTTAGGGTTTTTAATGTGTTGGGACTCAAACCCCAGCTCTTCCTTGACCTTAGTCTTTTGGGCACATTACTTATCTTTTGCCATGCCTCCCATGGCAGCCATTTTGTGGTGGTGCCCAGGACAATTTATCCAATTGCCAAATGTGCCCATGGCCCAAAAAGGTTGGCCACCCCTGTGTTAGAGTGTCAGACCAGGAACAGGGAGACCCAGGTTCAAATACCCACTCGGCTCATTAGGTAAGCACGGCCATGTCACTATATCTCAGCTTCACCTAGCTCAAAAATGTTACTGTGTGGATTAAAAAGTGTGGGTGGGTGGGTGGGTGCGGTGAGAGTCATGTACACCATCTCCTTGGAGAAAGGGTGGGACAGAAATGTAACTAAAAATAAAACGGAAAACATTAATTCCTTTTGTTTACACTGTAGTGTGAACAGGTGTTCTGAGGATTTCTTTTTCACCATTTCTGTTGCAAGCCATTTTGTGAGACAATATCAAAAAGCTGGATACAAAAATTACCAAGAAAGATAGCTTCATACAAGGCTGGCATCACAGTTACAAGTACGGCACAGATGGAAGACACTGGGGAGCTTCTCTTTGAAAATGGCCTTTTGTGTCCTCATTATAAATTAATAGTGCTTGAATGATCGCCAGAAGAGCAACCAGTACAGTTCAGCACTAAGTTCATATTGGAGTGTTATAACCTGATCTCAGAGGGATTGCCTCTCTGTAAAATGATCCAAATGGGGGTTTTCTTCTCTATTAAGTGCAATCATTGTGAAAGAAGGAAACTGCTTCTCACTGCAATTGTTGTGAAAGAAGGAAACTGCTTTTCTCCTCCAGTGGAAAATGGGGGTGCTACAAAGGAACAGTTGTTGAAGGAGAGGTGATCAGTGTTTACTTCAATATCCCCCTTTCCACGGGCTTAATCTCAAAAGCAGTCAAGAGCAGCGAATCAGTTTTATGTAACAGCCTTCACTGGGCTCTAGGATGGTCTGACTTCTGAGGAAGAACATGAGAAGTAATGATTGGTAACCACACACATCTGCTGGGTGTGTAGGAATTACAGCCTGAAAAACGGAACAACTGAAAGACATTAAACACTCTTCTCCCTCTGATGTTTCTACTGTTCCATCTGGAAGTTTATTGACAGATTTGTCTTCTTATTCCATGCTAGGGGAACCGGATTATTATGCAGTCAGTCAGCCTGAGGTAATGATGACCCCAGAATTCACTGCAACCTCTGATTTACTAGCTTACAATGACACTCAGAGGTTGAAGGAAGTTAGTGGCATTTCCTCCATGGAAATCATAGGAGTGTTTTTATCTTCACAACAACCCTGTTAAGGAAGATTAGGCTAAGGCGGGGTGGGCAATTTGTGGCCCTCCACTCCCATCAGCCCTAGCTAGCATAGCCAATGCCGAGTCATTTGGGGAGTTGTGGCCTTCCAGATGTTTTGGCCTACAAGTTGCCCACTCTTGTGCTAATGGATAGTGATTTGCCCATGGCAACCCTGTATCACACAAATTCTTTCCACATGGAACAGTGCTTCTCCTGACTGGTGCTGGATAGCAGGGCTGGCCCTCCCAATAGGCAGAGCAAGGCAGCCATTTCAGGCAGCAGATACTGGGGGGCACAGAGCAGTGGCAAAACCTTGGAGGGAAGAGCTGCGTGTGCCACACAGCCTGCTCTGCACCCCATAAGCTTAGATATTTTTTAAAAATATGGTAAGCAGTATATAAACATATTAAATAAATAAACAGCTACACTGCTGCCCTCAAGGTGCAGTGGAGGATGCTGTCCTGTTACCAGTGTCAAAGTAAGCTTCTACATGTGAAATTTGGAGAGAAGGGACATCCTGTCCTTTGGCTCAGGCAGCAAAATGTCTTGGGCCATGCCTGCTGGATAGGTAGGAGAGTTGAGCTATATGTAGCCATCAAGAGGAAGTTGGGAGCCGAGCCCCAGGGTCGGAGCTGGGAGCCAGAACAAATCAAGAGCCAACAAAGTCGATGGTTATCGAGGCAAAGTTCTAGCCTGAAAAGGAAACCCTTCCTTTTGCTGAAAGCCAATGGCCAGCTTTGGTGGGTGGAATCACTCCAGAATCACTTCCTTTAACAGCTAGGGAAATGCTCCATCCAAACTGTAGCTCTGGCAGCTTACTGCACAGATCAAAAGCGTTCTGGTTCTGGCAGCTCCAGTGAATGGGCTTTGGGTTACTGGCATTAACTTGCCTCCTCACATTTGCATCTGAAACAAGGTAACTGTCAGGGTGGAAACTGAGCCCATAGAGCCCCAGAGCAGTTCTGATTCTGAGGAAGAGCAGCAACCCATGGGAGAGGAGCTCGCTCATCTCTCACAGGCACAGCGGCAGGGAGAGATTCCTCCTGCCTGCATTCCTGAGAAAGATAGTGACCCTGGCAGCGAGAGAGTGGGGGATGGGGCCTTGCTGGACGCTCGGCGCAGACACAGGGAGCGGCGCCAGATGGAGGGCGCCGAGAGGAGGCGCTCTGCTCGCTCGGTGCTAAAACCATGGTTGCGTCCCGAGGACCCAAGGGTAAAAGGGAGGACCTCTCCATAGCCCATAAGTTCAGAATCTTCCCGCCCTTCTCCTTCGAACGGGGACCAACTGCCTTACCTGGAGCTTAGGCTACTCTGCTAACTACCCCAGTGCAGTTCCTGGCTTAGTCGTTAGTGATTAGCATCTGAAAGAGTCATTAAATTGTAAAAGGAATAAAGCCTTGAAAAGAATCCTTTTCATCTGTGTTTTGAGTTGGCTATTGGAGGGGACTGTAAGAGGCAGCTAGGGCGCTCCTGTCAGCACCATGCCTACATGTATATGCGTGAACTGGGCTGTGGCGATTTGTGAACAGAATTCCACATTCACGAAAAGGTGGCTGCCTCAGAACAACAACCCAGGGATAACAAAGTCTGAATCTCTATTGCAGCCTTCCCCAACCTGGTAACCCCCAGAGGTGTTAGAATGGGAATTGCAGGCCAAAACCTCTCGGGGGGGGGGGGGGCTGCTAGGTTGGAGAAGGTTGCAATTGAGATTCAGTCTTTGTTATCCCTCTGTTGTTGCAGTCTAACACCTACAGAGGGCACCAGGTTGGGGAAGTCTGAACCTCTATTCAGTATACAAAAGCCCTATGTGGAAGTAGTAGAGAAGCTAAGAGGAAGAATCTGACCACAGCTTCAATAGCGTTACTGAGACGAAGGATGAAAAAACCACAGTACCACCCACTTCAAATGCTTTAAGTCAAAAATGCTAAACTCAGCACATGAGAACATCTAAGAATGCTGGTGTCTAGCACTCTGATTATAGACTGAACCACAATCCTGTGTTTCACACACTGGAGAAATGTTGCAATGCCCCAATGGGCCTACCTCCAGTTGAACACACACACTGTTCTTTGGGCTGGTCACGTACAGCACCTCCTTAGAGCTTCTCCGGTACTTAAGAACATAAGAAGAGCCATGCTGGATCAGACCAAAGGACTATCTAGTCTTGCATTCTATTCACACAATGGCCAACCAGGTGCCCGTGGGAAACACACAACTAGGACATAAGTACAATAGCTTCCTCCTGTTTATGTTCCCCAGCAATTGGTACACAGAAGCACACTGTAGCTATAATGCTATTAATATATAGCCATTTTGACTAGTAGCTACTGATAGCCTTCTCCATGAATTTCTCTAATCCCCTTTTAAAGCCATCCAAATTGGTGGCCATCACTACATCTTGTGGTAGTGAATTACATAGTTTAACTGTGTGCTGTGTGAAGAGGTACTTCCTTTTTTCTGTCCTGAATCTTCCACCAATCAGCTTCATGGGACACCCCTGGGTTCTACTATTTTGGGAGAAGAAGAAAAACGTTTCCCTGTCCACTTTCTCCACACCAAGCTTAATTTTGTACATCCCTATCATGTCTCCGCGTATTGGCTTTTATTCTAAGCTCAACAGTCCCAGCCATTGTAACCTCTCCTTGTAGAGGAGTTGCTTCAGCCCCTTATTAGTTCCTTCCACAAACTCCATCACGTAAAAGTGCTCAGCTCACTGTGAGATTAAAACAATGGCAGCTGGGATGCCTGTGAAACACTGACCTCTCAATCCCCATTCAATGCAGTGGGAACCAAGGAAGCCTGAGAGAGCCACGTTTCACACCCATTACAAAAGAGGCGGGCAACTGGTTGCCCTCCACATGTTTTGGCCTACAACTCCCATTAGCCCTAACCAGCATAGCTAACGGTGAGGGATTATGGGAGTTGTAAGCCAAAACATCTAGAGAGCCACAAGTTACCCACCCCTCCATTACAAATTTGAGTCAAGCCTAGTGCTCACAAAGAGCAGAGTCAACTTTATGCATTTCCCTCCATGGAGGAAGAACGGGATCATGCATGCCTGCTGGCACCACCCGCAACAACTCCAGGTTCAGCAGAATATTTGCCAAGGGCTGCATACAACTATACACATGCAGGCACCCCCTCTACAGACATCTGTGTGGCTGACAGGACGCAGCCAGGATTATTTCAGTGGCCAGGAGAGACAGTAAGCCTCTGAGATGTACCACTTCAGACCATCGATGGGTATCTCCAGTGGAGGCTGGTAGCTCCAATGTCAGTGGGGCGGTGAATCCGTTCCAGGTTTCAGTCAAAACCAGTCAGAACTCTAAAGGAGCTATTTGCACATTGGATAGCTCCTTTAGAGTTCTGACTGGTTCTGACTGAACCCGGAGTGAATTCACTGCCCCGCTGACATTGGAGCCACCAGCCTCAACCAGGTGACTCACATGATCGAATGCTTCTCCATCCCAAAAGATCCATGCACATAGAAAACTACCATGATAAGAAGACTGCTAGGGTACATTCCATCTGCCTGTCTTCTAGTTTTCTATGTGCAGAGATTTATTTAGGTACAGAGCAGCATTCAAGCATGCATGGAGCAGCAGCCTGAAGTGGCACAGTCCAGACACAAGTTTACCACCCCATCTTCCACTTTGTGAGAACTGAAGGCTGCAATCCTACATACACATACCTGGGAGTAAGCTCCACTGAGCTCAATGGGACTTAATTCTGAGGAGGCATGTTTGGGATTACACATACTGTAAGCCTTTAAATATAATAGTCCACGTTGGTGAAGATGACAGGTATCTAGAATTCATGCCCTCTGCCCAAGCTGGAAATATACTTGCATATTTCCTGTAGATGTAATGATGCACATTTTTTAAGGGGGAAAGCTGCAAGGGATTTGCAGTAAGGAAACAGTGGTCCACACTCCTCTTCCAGCTGCTTCTCTGCTTTCAGTCGCCCCTTACAAAACTGCTTCTTCCTGTCAAAGATATATGTGTTTGCATCTAATGTATACTTAGCCCTAAGGCTGCAACCCTACGCATACACTTACTTGGCAACAACATCCATTAAACTCAGTAGGACTTACTCCTGAATTAACAAACATTGAATCAGGCTGTAAGTCTCGCTGTTTCCAAGGGGACTTTTCCCACATATGGAACGCTGCGATGCACATCTAGGTGAATGAAAAACATTACTTATGTTATTACGCCCGACAGCTAAGCTACATCTCTGAAAATTGGTTCTGGCTTTACGCCCAGGAGATAAAGCTTTAATACTCTGCAATGTGGAAGTGCTTAACAACAACAACAGCATACACATTTCAACAAAGCAAATTAGAGATAGCATTGAGAACAGATTGTACCACAGTGTTACTCTGTGTAATATACCCTTCAAAACGTTAATTTAAACCTACCTTCCAAATGGTCAAAGCCCAGAACAATGTCCGAGAACTTTCCATCCCTGCCTTTAGTCTCCAAGGCGGTAATTATGCAGCCTAAGGATATGATTTCCACTTTAACTGTGTCAGATTTGAGCAGGAATTTTTCCACAGTCCCTCCACCAAGGGGCCATTCCCCGAAGTTCTCTCTCTTCACTTCTGTCATTGCTTCCCCCAAAAACTAACTCTGCAAAATAAGGGAGATACCGCAACAGTCAGATAAAGAAGTATCCAGGCAACAACAAGAAAAAGGGACTTTGGCAACAATCAGAATCACATGACACCTGCCCATCAGCTGATGGGTGAGCAATGATTCGGAGCTAAAACTTGCCTCATTTTTGTTGGCATTTGCAGCCCAGTCTCATGCACATTATAGCCATGATAGTGTGCTCACTGAACTTGAGCCGGACATCCTAGAGAGTGAAGTCAAGTGGGCCTTAGGAAGCATTACTAACAACAAATCTAGTGGAGATGACAGTATTCCAGCTGAGCTACTGAAAATCCTACAAGATGATGCTGTTAAAGTGCTGCACTCAATATGCCAACACATTTGGAACACTCAACAGTGGCCACAAGACTGGAAAAGGTCAGTTCACAAAATTCCAGTTCCAAAGAAGGGCAATGCCAAAGAGTGTTCAAACTACCGTACAGTTACGCTCATTTCACATGCCAGCAAGGTGATGCTCAAAATCCTACAAGCTAGGCTTCAGCAGTATGCGAACCGAGAACTACCGGAAGTACAAGCTGGGTTCCGAAGAGGCAGAAGAACTAGAGATCAAATCGCCAACTTTTGCTGGATCATGGAGAAAGCAAGAGAATTCCAGAAAAACGTCTATTTCTGCTTCATTGACTACGCTAAAGCCTTTGATTGTGTGGATCCCAACAAACTGTGGCAAATTCTGAAAGAGATGGGGGTACCAGATCACCTCACCTGTCTCCTGAGAAACCTGTACGAGGGTCAAGAAGCAACAGTAAGAACCAGACATGGAACGACCGAGTGGTTCAAAATTGGGAAAGGAGTACGACAAGGCTGCATATTGTCGCCCCGCTTATTTAACTTATATGCAGAGTACATCATGAGAAACGCCGGGTTGGATGAATCATAGGTCGGAATTAAGATTGCCGGGAGAATTATCAACAACCTCAGATATGCAGATGATACCACCCTAATGGCAGAAAGCGAAGAGGATCTAAAGAGCCTCTTGTTGAGGGTGAAAGAGGAGAGTGCAAAGCTGGTTTGAAACTCAACATTAAAAAAACTAAGATGATGGCATCTGGCCCCATCACTTCCTGGCATATGGAAGGGGAAGAAATGGCAGCAGTGACAGATTTTATTTTCTTGGGCTCCAAGATTACTGCAGACGGTGACTGTAGCCATGAAATTAAAAGACGCTTGCTCCTTGGGAGGAAAGCTATGGCAAACCTAGACAGCGTAGTAAGAAGCAGAGACATCACCTTGCCGACAAAGGTCCGTATAATCAAAGCTATGGTTTTCCCAGTAGTAATGTATGGCTGTGAGAGCTGGACTTTAAGGAAGGCTGAGCGCCAAAGAATTGATGCTTTCGAACTGTGGTGCTGGAGAAGACTCGTCCCCTGGACTGCAAGGAGGTCAAATCAGTCCATCCTAAAGAAAATCAACCCTGAGCGCTCATTGGAAGGACAGATAGTGAAGCTGAAGCTCAAATATTTTGGCCACCTAATGCGAAGAGAAAACTCTCTGGAAAAGACCCTGATGCTGGGAAAGACTGAAGGCAAAAGGAGAAGGGGACGGCAGAGGATGAGATGGCTAGATAGCAACACTGATGCAATGAATATGGACTTGAGCACGCTCCGGGAGAGAGCGCAGGACAGGAAGGCCTGGCGTGCTATGGTCCATGGGGTCACGAAGAGTCGGACACGACTGAACAACAACAACCCATGCACATTTAACTCAGAAGCAAGGCTCCTGAACACAACGGGACTTCTTCACATGTGCACAACACTGCAGTCTACAGTTGTAACCCTTTGCACTTACTTGGGAGCAAGCCCCTTAAATTCCATGAGACCTACTTCAGAGACAAATATGCACACAGGATACTTGTGCGGCCCAAACTTATTCATGTTTACCCGGAAGTCCGTCCCGCTGAATTCAACGGGGCTTGCTTCCATCGAAGTGCGGACCCAACAGAAAAGGCCAGTCAAGCCCTCTTTGCAAATGATATAATTTCAGCCCGATCCTATTTTGTTCACTCGGAAGCAAGCTCCGCTGCATTCAGTGTACTTGCTCCTTAGTAACTTAGCAAATAGGACTGCGTTTGTTTACAGGCAATTCGTTTACGAGTCTGGAACTCACTCAGTGGATGTAAGTACAGCGAGACACAAGGAAGTATAGAGACTAGCAGACAGTATCGCGATATTACTGGAGAATTGCATGCTGGAACTTGTAGTTCTGTCAGGGCCTTTCACTTCGACTGAGGCCAGGTCTACACATGATGGGGCAGGACAGGAGCAGTGTTTCCCCCGGAAATTGAAATTAGGGCGGGGAGGAGGTGAGGGGTGAGACTCTTCACCCTTGACGAATGTAGACTTGGGCTCTATGCTATGATTTTTTTTTTAAAGGCAAAAGCAGACAATTAATTTACAAAGTTCATTCATGTGAAGGGTCAGAGAGAGATCTCTTTCAGAACATAACGTTTTGTTTAGTGATTAAAACAAGCACTGAATTTGTAGTCTGGACGCCAGCAGGGCTGAATAATTCCTAATTCATTCATTCCAGGAAAGATAACTCCAAGCCTGAGTCACAATGAGATTTTCCCCCACATCTATAAAATGACAACAGTGCCTCTGACAAATTGATTTCTGGGATGGGGGAAGGGGGTTGGGGGTTCTCAGAGAATTCCCGCATGGGGGACGTAGAGAATTCCCTGGGCCTGGACAACAGTCAACCTCTGGCTTTGCTCACATGGCTCCCCACCCTTGCTTCTACTATTTCTTCATGTCAGCCTGTCTGTTCCTCCTTAAAAATATATTATCCCTTTCTATAACAAAATTGTGTTTCTTCCCAAGTAAATATGTTGAGTGAGCATCAATGCAGCAGAAGCAATCTCCATTTTATTCCTGCAGTCGTGATGATGCTGTGATTTAAGTGAGTTTCAAGTGCAAAACTACACGTGTGTTCTGAGTCTTTCTCTCTTTCTTCTCAGGGTTGGTAAACAGGGGATTTATTTTTGCTCTAACATACCAGAAATGCAAAAGTAGTTGCAAAGCTTAGAATGGCAGTGGTGGAGGACAGAAATGTTAATTGTGTGCTTCACCACTGCACAAATACATATGGCCATCTAAACCCTGCCTGCCTGACCACTGTAAGACTATTAAGTCCAGGGTCTAAGTTTTCTCGCTGCAGCACTGCCAGCTTCCTTATCTGCTGGAATCTACCAGCTTCCTTATCTACTTGCCTGCCCTGGTGCCTGCTTCCCCTTTGCTCCCGCTCCTCTCCTCAATTCAGCCCTGGCTTGCAAAAGACTCTGTCCCCAGTTGACCTTCCTGTGTAACTACCCCAGCTTCTCGCTCCAGTTCCAACCCAATCCCAGTGGGACGTCCAGTTCGGGTCACACATACTCAGTGGCTCATTCCAGCTAGCTGACCAATAATCAGTCTACCTGTCAGTCACTGCCAAACTTGGTGTCGTTCGTCATTTTTCCTGGAATGTTAACTGAACATTTCAAAACGATGTCAAAATATTCTACATTTTTAAAATGCTAGAAAAAGATGGGAGGGTAATGTTTTACGGATTTATTTATTCATGGCAGGGGTTAATGGCAAAGCACAATAGATTAGGATTAATTCCTAAAGATACAATGGATCAACTAGTTTTAAAAACGCTAGAAGCCAGCTGTCAGGTTACACCCAACTCTTCATCAGGCTGAGGTTATGAGAGAAAAAATAAACATAAAATGCATTGGATAGACAGGCTGACGGTTATCTGGTTGCAGAAGTGTACTGGCCACAGCTGTTGGCATGGAGACAGCCTCCGCTGACTGCAGGCATGGACATTCTGATGTTATGCATGACATCACAAACAGAGTAAGCTCAAACATCTTGGCATAGTGAGAGACAGTTAACCAACTGAGTCTGAACTCTGGCAAGATGGATCTTCATAGCAGGAAGGTGACGAATTTATTTGTGGGGTATATGACAACAGAGGGAGAGTTTGGGGATGGGTGGCCAACTACATAAAAAGGAAGGAAGCAATTATATATAGGCTTCAACAAAAGCAGAGAAAATATCCAAATAAGTATCCATTTGAAGGTGGCATCTATATTTCATCTGTTCAAATGTTGAAAGCATTGTTAGATCCTCCGTCCATTGCACTATAGGAGGTGAGCGTTTATCCTTCCAATGTTGTAATATTAGTCTTTTAGCTGTCAAAAGGGGGCAGAGAATCCATTTATGCTGACCATTTGTTAATTTCCATGAAGCAGGTAAATAATCTAAAAGAGTGTGTACATCAGTGAATATTAAAGACTGTTCCAGTACAACATTTATCTGTGTAATAACCTCATCCCCAAAAGAAGCAACTACTGGACACTGGCAAAACATATGTTTAAAAGAAGCATTCACTATATTGCATTGCCAGCAATTAGCCAAATTAAACAATCTCTTATTAAAGAAATGTTGCAGTGTCCAATAGACACAAAACAGAAGTTTTTGCTGAATTAGACACAGCCTAAGATCCATAGATGCAACAGCTAGACACTAAAGTGGCGATCCACAGATTAGACATTTTGTGGTGATGTCCACAGCAGTTTCTCAAATTCTCAAATCCAAAAAGGATCCAAAAAGGTTGGGGACCCCTTCCATAGATAGATACTGAGCACTTCAAAATTATTTTAGTATTCTGAATTTTTAAATGCTCTAAAACACCTTGGAGGGGATTTTTTGGAGGCGAATTTATTCACAGAAGAGGTTGTTGAAAGGTAAAGCACATTGGGTCAGGATTCATTAATAAAGATTCATTGGTCAACTGGTTTTAAAATACCGAAACAAAGCATTTGGGTTATACACAACTCTACATCATGTTTAAGTTATGGGAGTAGAAACAAACATCAAATTGGCTGGATAGTCAGGCATCTGATGACTATCTAATTACAGAGGTTTACTGGCCAGTGCTGTTGTCATGGAGATAGCCCAGGGTGACTGCAAGCATAGACATTCTGATATCATGTATGATGTCATAAGCAGGGTAAGTTCAAAAGTCTTGGCAGAGTGAGAGACAGTTAACAGACTTCTGGCAAGATGGAACTTGGTGACAGGTGATGAATTTATTTGGGGGCTATATGAACTTTTAGCACAGGAAAACAGTTTGGGATGTTTGGAAATTCACATTTGACCAAAGAACCAACCAATTAAGGCCAATCAATAGACATTCTGAACACCTATCAGAGTGTTCAGATGAGCTCAGCCTAAAGCTACTTCACAAGATTACTGTAATGGGGATGAGTAGTGGTGGGAACCACATATACTGCTTTGTTTTGGAGGCAGGATCTGATGTTTTTTTAAAAAAAAAATCTCAGGCAGAGATCTTTCACACACTTGCCACCTCTTATCTTTTCACTGATTGACATCCTGTGTGCTAAGCATGTGCTCCCTCCTCAATTTCTCTCTTAAATCTGCAGCTGGGACTTGAACTCTCCCCACATCCATGCCTAACTCTCTACCCAGGGGGTTACATTGGCCATATTCTTATTCTTTGTGGAGCAGAAAATCTATGTTTTTATTATTTTATTTAAAACCATTTTTGGCCATCTTTAAGGGTAGAGCACTATGTTGATATGATCAAGAACCATTACTTATTGAAGAAAACAGTAATGCCACTGCAGCAAGCTAAAAATTAGGAAACAACAGTTATAGCTCTGTTCTCCAATTTATTCCTTGACTTAACAATTCTTCTGTTTTCTCTTCCAAAGTACTGAAAATACACACACACACACACACACACACACACACACACCTAGAACCTACCTAGGAGCACTTTTCCTCAATATTTGACTATACACCTGTATTTTGATTTACCAAGAAAAACTTTGATTTACCAAGCTTTCCCCCTGGATAGGCTTCCTATGCAGATTAACAATGTGCACTAAAACATGCCTCTCTCTCTCTCTCTCTCTCTCAATCCTCTGTGCAGAAGATTATGGGGCACATTCTGGTGCACAAGATCATAATGGCTTTCCCTTCCCCACTCCCACAGAAAGCGGAGTGAATAAGGCAAGTGTTAAGTTCTGTTCAGTTAAGATTGTTGCACTTGTCACGATAACCCACGCTCGGGCAAGAACATAACTTCCCCACAGGCTACTTAGTGCTGATGGGGCAAAAGCAGCAACTTGGGCAGGTGTGTTCTATGGGGCTGCCTCCACTTCTGCAGATGTTCTGTCCTTTCAGGATTTGGACTATCCCCAGCATGGGTGTGAAGCAAGAAGAAACCAGAGAGAAAAAGGTACAGTGGCTTGCATTGCCTCCTCTTCTCAGCATCCCATTCCATCATGTTAATTTAAGCATGACAAAAAGACAGAAAAGGTAAGTCTTATACATGATACAGCATTTCAGAGAACTGGCTGGCCAGTGAAACATAAGACTCATTCTTCTTCGTGGTCTCTGTGCATCACACATATGGGCTCTGCACCTGCGTGGAGCCTCGGTTTGGGAAACTTCTATAGCTGAGGAATTTTGGTGGAAACCCTTTCCCCACCATCCCAGCATGCATGTCCCATTGTGGCAGCCTCAGTAGGGAGCTTCAGTAGCATCATCAGTAGACTGATAGCATTCAAAAGCTGTGAGTTTTTTACCTGGAAAAAACCTGGAAGGAGTGGCAGATCCATCACTGATGGCAAGTTCCCCTCAAGGCAATATTCCTGCAGCACAGGAGCCTGTTAAAGTGTTAGGATTAACCTCCTCTCAGCGTACTCTTTTTGACTCGCCGAACAGATAAGATCCCCCTTGTGAAGGGTTGTTGGGCTCACCCCAACAACCCTGCAAGGTAGGACAGGCCCAACTCAGCCACAAGTTCCCCCAAACTGACCCAGTAGCTTACCTCCCAGGCCAATAGGCACTGTATTTAGCACTGAAGTTATACAGAACACACCACACCAACTGGAAGTTGGATAAAAGTTTATTAAGGGAAAGAAACAAAGAGGAAGGGAAAGGGGAGAGGTAGTAGGTTGTACAGGAAATTACAAGCAAGATTACAATACCCCAAAGCCAGAAACACCAACCACCTTGACACACACCCCTAGGAGCATACAATAAAGCTAGCTAGTCTATCCTGTATATACCAAAGTATGGGCCTCTCAGGATAGCCATCGAACAGCAACACACCCTAGTACCCAGGGCAAAAGAAGAGACACACACCCCTTCTTTGCCCCATTTATTGCCCAGCCCTAGCAACTCAAGGCACATTTGAAGCACCCAATCATAGCTCAGTCCTAGGACACCCCACTCCACCCTCCAAGGAGGCTGGATCTTCCCACCAGACGCAGCTGTTATTACTTTCCCAATTAAGAGGAACAGAGTATGGCCTGGAGCTGCTGGGCCAAGAAATGGCCAAATAACTATCAGCTTCCAGGTGGCTACTTCAAACATGACGACCCAATCAGCCATCATGGACACTACTACCCTCATTCTTGACACCCCTACTCCGGGCCAATCTCTGATACTGGCACTGGCCAAAAAACTGACTAAGGCCAAGGTGTCCAAACAGGCTAGCCTCCCATTCTCGGAGGCAAGAAGGAAAAGGAAAAAAGATTTTAAGAAGCAAGTGGAATCTTCTCAGGATTGAGCCAGTTCTCCTCACCCCGCTTCTCCACAAACACCTCAGGATCAATTGAGATCACCGGTTCCAACCATCCTAACTACTGCTCCAGTGAGATCTTGAGACTGACCACTGCCCCCAGTAGCGACAGCGATTCTCACTGCTCCACCAATGTTATTTTCACCCATCCCAATGGCAACATCGGCATTGAGACCAGAACCAACACCAGTTACATCAATATCAGAATGAGAGATCAGGGATTACTCCCCACCTGACCCTCCCACTTCGCCACCTCATCCATACCGCTTGCCTCGGAGGGATGTTTTTTGAGATAGGTGCCTGACTCTCTTTGTTTGGTGGCTTTGGTCAGACAGAATCAACCCCCTAGATACTACAAGTGTCCACAGGGGAGGTCAAGATCCCTGGGCGCAGATTGGTACAGGTGCTGCGATCGGGACCTGCCATACAGGAGACCCTGAGATTGGGATGATCGGGATGATCCTTATGACCATCATTGTTGTTATCGCCCGGAGGGCCCGTATGACTGGGACCAACATTGGTACCAAAGGCAACCATTGGCAACGGTTTCAGGGCCTCCTGACTCAAAGGGCACTTTTCTTGCCCCTCCTCCAGTTTCTAGGGACCTACACAGTCCACTGGCACACCAGATGCCACCAATTCATCTGCCTACGATGCCTGCAGTCCTGCCTGTTGCAGTTTCAACAGCATTACTGCAACAAATTCCACATCAAACAGACAATCTTGTCTTGGAACCGGCCACTTTGCCGCTATCTGCAGAAATATCACCTCTTTCTGCAACCGAGGATTACAAGACTGATTCCACTTCACCCTCTTCTTGCCATCCCTCTCTGTCTTCCCTGGACTCTGTGGTGGGATCACAGGAAGCCATTTCTCCATTGAAAGATCTTGGGCAGTTCATGGATCAAATCCTAAGGATAGCCCAATCTTTGGGACTAGTTACCCAACAGACTGCACCCATGGTACAGGACCCAGAGGATCCTCCATGTTGCTCATAAACCCTCTACACAGCGTTCCTACTCAAGGGAATGGACTGCCTTTTCCACTTACACCCTTGCTTAGGAGCTTCAACACTCAGATGCTCACCACACCAAGTTCTACAGTTCCTACTATTCCTTTTTGACAAGGGATTGCAACTGTCCTCTCTGAGTCTATCTATCTGCTGTTTCTGTGTTTCATCCTCCTGTTGACCAAGTTTGTTTTTTCGCACCTGACAGTGAAGAGATTCTTGAAGGGGATCAGAAACTTAGCCCCACCAGTTTGTTCTACAGTGCCAAGCTGGAGTCTCTCCATGGTTCTAAAGGCACTCTCATCAAAACCCTTTGAACAATTAATGACAACGGACTTATGCCTCCTGTCCTGGAAGGTGGCTTTTCTAGTGGTCTTCACTTCAGCATGACGTGCTAGCAAATTGTGTGTGCTCCACGTTGATCCTCCCTATCTCTCTTTTCATTGGAATTGTCAGACCTGATCCTGCCTTTCTACCAAAAGTAATGTCAAATTTTCATTTACATCAGGGCACTGTTTTGCCTGCTTTCTACTCAACCCCATCTACACCTCTGAAATCAACTCTAGACACACTAGACACCTGCTGTGCCTTGGCATTCTACAGGTTGAGGACTGCACAATTTTGGCGATTGCCATGACTCAAGCAAGTGCTTCACTTCATGAGTTGTTAAAGTGATTGAGCTAGCATATGAGCTGGCTGAGCTGGAACTGTCTGCTCCAGTTCGGACTCACTCTACTCATGTGGTAGTGATGTTGGTCACATTCGAGAGGGGCACTGACATTCCTGAACTCTGTTGTGCCACAACCTGGTCCATACCATCTATCTTCATTAAACGCTATAGGCTGGACGCGCGGGCTAGAGCTGACTATTCCTTTGGTCATGCAGTCCTTTCTTCTGTTTTGCAAACCAACCCACCACCCTCTTCGGTGTCATAGTCGAGTTCAATGTTGGGTACCAAAGGTATTCTTCTCAGTTCCAAGACGTCAGTCTCAATAAACTGAGGGAATAGGTGGGGTGGGAACCTGCAAGGGAAATGTGCACTGGGATGGTGAGGGAAGGGTTCCCACCAAAATTCCTCAACTATAGAAGTTTCCTGAATTGATGCTCTGTGCAGGTGCAGAGCCCACATGTGTAAATGCACAGATGACCACTCAAAGAACTATAGTTACAGGTAGCAACCTGTCTTTGTCTACACTATCTTTTTGGCTTCCCTACTCTCTAGGATATCTGATCCACTGTCCCCCCACTCTGTTTGTACCAGCAGCACAAAACTTTTTTCCCTAGAGTGTAGGCATACACGACTTTCAGAGGCCAGGGAGGCTTATTGGCCCTTTGGACCCAGTGGGGGCCGCATACCTGCCCCCACTTGTGGCAGCATGGCAGCAGGGGGAAAGGCTCCTTTTAAAAAGGGAAATAGGCCCTTTTTGCTGCTGTGGCCATACCACCAAAAATCAGCAGCAAACCATCAGTGTTCCTTTTAAAAGGGGCTTCCCCCAGCCCCAACAGCCACACTGCTGAATTTTGGCAGTGGCAGGGCAAAAGGGAACAGCAAAAAAGGCTGGGAGGGTGCATGTGTTGCCCACCCCTGCCCTAGACCATGTGTGAGGTTTTTCCTAATTGATTTGACCTTTCACATCACTTGTAGAACTTTCACTTTGACAAATTAGAACCTTAATGAAAATTCCATGACATCATGGTAGTTCAAGCAGCAGTAACAGGGATTTCAGGCAGCAGGCAGTTTTTAACCTAATGTATATAGTAGGCAAGATAGTTCACAAGCAACCATTTGAGTTTGTGGGTGCATATATGCACCTCTGGCAGGGGGTTGTGGGTTGTGTGGATTTGTATCAAAGGCCACAAGAACAGTTAACAGTTAACCTATTGGCTAGGGGTTTTCCGTTCAACTGAGCAGGTACCTGCTCTTTTTCTCATTAACTGTAATACAAAGGCAGCATACAGCACTCCATAGCAAGTGAGAATAATTGGCAATCAAACGACTGCAACATTATGGATAAGAAAGATGAGCCCACTTCACTTTTTAAATGCACATTTTATTTGGTTTTCTTTTCAATCAAAGATTCAATGATACACAAGGAGAACCACAATAGAAACAAGCTTCCATGTGCCTATTAGGAACGACAAGGGGAAACTGAACGTGCATCTGAATATGGACATTGACTAACCACAATGCATTACTCTGAATAGAATGTGCCAATGCGGATAGAATGCACACATGTACATTCTAAACTAGATCCCATCCAACATTTAAATGCATTGCTGGACATCTAATTTAGAGCAGTTTTTAATATGTGAGAAAGCCTGCTTGCGTGCACAGATTTCCTTCTCTGAACTGGAGCAAAGTCGCTACGTGTGCACCTACCTGCTCCCGACGGCAGCCAACCTGGCAGCTATGTACCTGGTTTAACAAAAGAGTATAAGGGGTGAGGGAGGAGTATAACGTCAATAAATGCACTGCAGCACAGGATACACACCCATCCCGTCCCACCCGTTTAGGGCACAATCCTATGTATGCTTAGACAGAAAAAAGTCCTACCACTGTAAGATATTTAAAAAACATTGTAACTGAACTTATTTAAGGCAGACAGCTTTATGATCCTGCCATAAGGTGTTCGCTTACATATAAGAGCAGCACAGATAAACAAGATAGGTAAAGGGTGAAATAGCTAAGGGAATCAAAGATTAGCAGGCCTAATAAAATATTGGTTCTGTGGGCCTAGTTTGAGCCAGAGTGAATTTTGGGAAGTGCCTGTTTGGGCAGCAGAGTCATTTTGACTTAAAGAAAGAAAGAAAGAAGTTTAAGAGAAAAGTTTGTGGTTGATGCAGCTTTTTTAGATATGTTGCTAGCTGCAGGGTATAGAGACAGGATGCTTTATTGCAGACCAGATCCAGCAGAATAGCTTCCTTGAAAATGAGGACTCTAGAGAGTCTTTTCAGCCCATCTAGTGAGGGCACTTCGGAGGAGCGAAGGAGGCTGGAGGAGGCTCAGAATAAATTGTATCCTGGCCTCTCTGGTCTCTTTCCTCCACACCCCACCCCCTGGAACACCCCCTTCCCCCTCTCTCCAAGGTTGATTTTCCAACCTCAGATAAGCAGCCAGCCTGGTTCTTCCTGCGCCAGCTGCAAGGGGGTGGGGGACGGATCTCTGACTCCCCCTTTGGAGGCCAGAGCACTGTCTCCGACCTCAGAAGGGGTTTTTTGAGCCTGGGATGCCCACCCAGGGACTATAGGATTGCTCTCTTAGAGTTTCAACATGCTTAAGGAAAAGTTGGGGATTTTTCGAGTTTCTTTGGAATTAACAAAGGGGGTGTCTCCACCAGGGATTTACTCCGAGCCAGCTCGTGTTGAGGTCGTTAGGGATCGATGACATCATGGCCATCCAGCAGCCACCTCAGAGCTTATCAGGGAAAAATCAGATTTCCTGAGACTGCTTAAAGTCCAATTCTTTTCCTTAAGTCGGGTTCTCCCTGGTATAGTTGCTGTGTGCCCCAAGCCCCACAATGACCTCGGGTATGCTGGCCCTGCCCAGGGATGTGCCTTTCACCATGACCCCGGTCAAGGGGTGTTTCCTGTCCCTGCACAAACTAATTAGTGTCTACTCAGAAGTAACTCCCATTGTGCTGAGTGAGGCTTGTCCCTTGAATGACCACATCAGAATGTACAGACATCCCCCTCAATTGAAATAGCACAGTTTAAAGCACATTCCCTAAATGCTCTAAAGCGCGATCTCGGGATCTGGAAGCTCCATTTCTTCGTTATTTGGTTTATTGCCTTAGGAAGTAACCACACCTTCTTTTTAGAGATCCTGCGCAGCATCAATGGGGGCTGGTTTCCTGTCCCTGTGTTCTCTCCCCACTTCCCAGCACAAGCATATGTGCATCTACTTGGAAGTAACTCCCATTGTGCTCAATGAGGCTTGCTTCTGAAATGCAGGTGCATCTGGACCTTCAGGGGAAAGGAGAAAAGGGGACAGCCTCTCGTATTGGTTGAGCAGCCCCTGCCAGTCAGATGATGTTCACTCCAACCCCCACCCCCACCAGGAAGTATGTTCTGTGATGCGATTTTTACTGGTGTGGAGCACTCGCTCGTGGCACCTTGCACAGACCAAAGCACAGCAAAGCTGATTCCTTTTTAAAAAATCCAGTACTCCTCCATTCGCTTCTTCCGTTGTCGTGGAGAAAGGGCCAAAGACATCAACAGTGACATTAGTAGATCGGAGGTACTTAGATTTAGAGTAAGGGGCTTGGAAGGAGCTAGGCCACCATATGACAATCAATTAGTAAGCTTAAAAATACTACTTAGGAAGCATGGAAACAGATATGGAAATTGGCATAGTACAAGGCTATAAAACAGGCTGGCTGGGGAATGCTAGCAGTTGTAGGACTTTTTTCTGTCTAAACACACATAGGATTGTGCCTTTTGCCCCTTTCCAGGCTCCAGAATAATTCAAGTTTCACACATACAATATGCAATGACAGAGAAACCAAAAGGGGTGGGGAGAGAGGGGATTTGTTTTGCTATTTGGCATCCTGGTTCACTTATATTTTCCAGAGATCTTAGAAGCAAATGTTCCATCCCAGTAACTACCATGTCTTCTTTTACAATTCCAAATCTGATCTCTCTTTCTCTCTCTCTCTCTCTCTCTCTCACACACACACACACACACACACACTCTATTCTGTTTTGGACAAGATATTTTCATTTACAGCAGGTCCGCACAACTCGTAGCTAAGTCTGAACTCAGCTCAGCAGCCATGTATTGTAGCTTACCAGGCATTTGACAACCCTCATTTTTGCAATTCCAGAAAGACAGCAAACATGGGAAGTCTGTCTAGTCAGAAGTTAATGGAGCCTCTAGAGGAAACTCTCCCCTTCAAGGCTGAAGTCCATAGAGAAGGTCTATAGTTCAGGTGGCGGTTGAAAAGAAACTGAGGAGAGTGTCCTGGCCTCACCTGAGCCATGCAAGGACATAGGGTTTCCCTCTCAGGGGCAGCCCGTACTGGGCTCTAGAAGTTTTCAAAGTACTGCTCTGCACAGGCACAGATCCCATAGGTTTGACTGCACAGAGGCCAAGAAGAAGAACCTAGCTGATTCTGGACACTGCATTTGCAGAATCCTCACAACTTCATTTTTGCAGTTTTGCAAAACGAAAGGACTAAGCCAGAACCTCAGTGCATTCAACCTAGCCTACCCACATAGGCCTGCAGTCAGGATTACTCCAGTTTGTAAAAAAGCAGTGGCCACACACTGAGTTTCATCACCACCATTCCACTAATGTTAGAGTTGCTTCATGGACAGCTTTCAACCATGGATTTGGCCTCCTTGGTAAGTGTTTAGCAGCTCAGCCTCAATGCTGGTTAATTGGAAATGTTATATTGTAGCTAAATTAAGGGCGCAATCCTATTCAGATAGGTGGCCGCCTTCGAACTTGGGGGCAACCACCTATCCAATGCAGGGCAGGAGAAGCACAGAGGGGATCATTCCCTCCGCGCTTCTCCTGCCCTGCATTTTCGGCTAGACAGAGGAGGCTGCTGTACGACACATTGGATGTGTTGTACAGGCATTTCCACCCTCCCCGCCCCGGAACACCCCCAGCCACGCCCCCTTTTGGCCCTCTGCACTCCTCTTGCAAGTGCAGAGGACAGGGCTGTTCCGTGCTGTCTCCAAGGCAGCGTGGAAGTGGGGGGAGGTCGGTTCCCGGAAAACCAGATATCCTATGGCCGTCTAGTTGCTGTCTAGTGGCCATAGGATTTCTTCCTCCAGCTGATAGACAATAGTGTTGGGGGGGGTTGGTTTTTCCCTTCAGAGAGCTAAAGGCAGTTGATAGCTGCTCTCCTTGCCCCATACTTGTTCCACTTTTGCCTCTGGATTTTTTATATTGCTTTTTAAAACCTGAAAAACTTACTTATCCAAATGTGACAGTGGGACAAAAGAAATGTGTGTACCCCAAAACCTCTCTCAAATAACTTTCAGCTCTCTGAAAAATGATTCTCTCTGACCTTTTACGAAATTTGCGTATACAGATAGGAATTGTTGTTGTTCAGTCGTTAAGTCGTGTCCGACTCTTCGTGACCCCATGGACCATAGCACGCCAGGCCTTCCTGTCCTCCGCTCCCTCCCGGAGTGTGCTCAAGTTCATATTCATTGCATCGGTGATGCTATCTAGCCATCTCATCCTCTGCCGTCCCCTTCTCCTTTTGCCTTCAGTCTTTCCCAGCATCAGGGTCTTTTCCAAAGTTTTCTCTTCGCATTAGGTGGCCAAAATATTTGAGCTTCAGCTTCAGTATCTGTCCTTCCAATGAACAGTCAGGGTTGATTTCTTTTAGGATGGACTGATTTGACCTCCTTGCAGTCCAGGGGACTCGTAAGAGTCTTCTCCAGCACCACAGTTCAAAGGCATCAATTCTTCGGCGCTCAGCCTTCCTTATAGTCCAGCTCTCACAGCCATACGTTACTACTGGGAAAACCATAGCTTTAATTATACAGACCTTTGTCAGCAAGGTGATGTCTCTGCTTCTTCCTATGCTGTCTAGGTTTGCCATAGCTTGCTCCCAAGGAGCAAGCATCTTTTAATTTCATGGCTACAGTCACCGTCTGCGGTGATCTTGGAGCCCAAGAAAATAAAATCTGTCACTGCTTCCATTTCTTCCCCTTCTATATGCCAGGAAGTGATGGGGCCAGATGCCATCATCTTAGTTTTTTTAATGTTGAGTTTCAAACCACCTTTTGCACTCTCCACTTTCATCCTCAACAAGAGGCTCTTTAGATCCTCTTCGCTTTCTGTCATTAGGATGGTATTGTCTGCGTATCTGAGGTTGTTGATAATTCTCCAAGCAATCTTAATTCCGACCTGTGATTCATCCAACCTGGCGTTTCTCATGATGTACTCTGCATATAAGTTAAATAAGCAGGGTGACAATATGCAGCCTTGTCGTACTCCTTTCCCAATTTTGAACCAATCGGTTGTTCCATGTCTGGTTCTTACTGTTGCTTCTTGACCCTCGTACAGGTTTCACAGGAGACAGGTGAGGTGGTCTGGTACTCCCATCTCTTTAAGAATTTGCCACAGTTTGTTATGATCCACACAATCAAAGGCTTTAGCATAGTCAATGAAGCAGAAATAGACATTTTTCTGGAATTCTCTTGCTTTCTCCATGATCCAGCAAATGTTGGCAATTTGATCTGTAGTTCCTCTGCCTCTTCGGAACCCAGCTTGTACTTCCGGTAGTTCTCGGTTCACATACTGCTGAAGCCTAGCTTGTAGGATTTTGAGCATAACCTTGCTGGCATGTGAAATGAGCGCAACTGTACGGTAGTTTGAACACTCTTTGGCATTGCCCTTCTTTGGAATTGGAATGTAAACTGACCTTTTCCAGTCTTGTGGCCACTGTTGAGTGTTCCAAATTTGCTGGCATATTGAGTGCAGCACTTTAACAGCATCATCTTTTAGGATTCTAAATAGCTCAGCTGGAATACTGTCATCCCCACTAGCTTTGCTGTTAGTAATGCTTCCTAAGGCCCACTTGACTTCACTCTCTAGGATGTCCGGCTCAAGTTCAGTGACCGCACTATGATGGCTATCAGGGACATTAGGATCTTTCCTGTATAGTTCTTCTGTGTATTCTTTCCACCTCTTCTTAATCTCATCTGCTTCTGTTAGGTCCCTGCCTTCTTTGTCCTTTATCATGCCCGTCTTTGCACAAAACATTCCCTTCACGTCTCCGATTTTCTTGAAAAGATCTCTAGTCTTTCCCATTCTATTCTTTTCCTCGATTTCTTTGCATTCTTCATTTAAGAAGGTCTTCTTGTCTCTCCTTGCTATTCTTTGGAACTCTGCATTCAGTTGGATTTATCTTCCCCTTTCTCCCTTGCTTTTCGCTTCCCTTCTTTCCTCAACTACTTGTTAAGCCTCATCAGATAGCCACTTTGCTTTCTTGCATTTCTTTTTCTTTGGGATGGATTTAGTTGCTGACATGCTTGTCCATTTTAGTTCGCTGATTCCCAAGATGTCGATGTTCAATCTTGCCATCTCATGTTTGACCACCTCCAGCTTACCTTGATTCATTGATCTTACATTCCAGGTTCCTAAACAATATTGTTCTTTACGGCATCAGATTTTCTTTTCACCACCAGACACATCCACAGCTGAGTGTCCTTTCGGCTTTGGCCCAGCTGCTTCACTCTTTCTGGCTCTACTTGGAAATACGCTCTGCTCTTCCCCAGTAGTATACTGGACACCTTCCAACCTGAGGGGCTTCTCTTCCAGTGTCATATCTTTTAGCCTTGTGATATGTTCCATGGCATTTTCTTGGCAAGAATACTGGGGTGGGTTGCCATTTCCTTCTCCAGTGGACCACATTTTGTCAGAACTCTCTGCCATGACCTGCCCATCTTGGGTGACCCTGCACGACATAGCTTATGGCTTCACTGAGTTATGCAAGCCCCTTCGCCACAACAAGGCAGTGATCCATGAAGGGGACAGATAGGAATACCAGAAGATAACTATCTCATTTAATTCTCCCTGTTGCATAGCAACAAGAAAACTGACTTCTGACATAATATTGCATGCCTTGAAGAACAACTGCATTTGCTGTGTTGGTAACTTGCTGCCACATGTGGAATGGTTGTTGCAGTTCTGCCTTATACCAAGCATTCAGGTAATAATAAAAAGACCTTATAGCTAATCTCTCATTAGTATTTCATCCGCTCACTTGTCAGGTATTAATGTTTTGCCACTTACTGCTAAAACTAAAAATAATTTTGCTGATCAGAATCTATGTTGCATCAAGATAATTATATGTAAAATGGCAAGGAAGTGGGTTTATGCTGATTTTCCAACACCAAAGAACTAACAGTCTAATCTATTCCTTTGTTTCATTTCAGAAAGGCTCTCATTGGATGGCTTTTGATCTAAGGAAATAATAATGTGCTTACTGTCTTCTACTCATCTCCCTGTTTAGGTATGTTCAAGGTTTCACAGCTTACAGACTGAAATATAAGAAGCCTGCAACACAACTGTAACTTAGAGCTGATCTACACATTCATCAAAATCACTGTATCATTGCAAACTGCAGGTGTGTACGGTAAATTTAAATACTGCTTTGCATGAAAAACTCTATACAAGTAAAATGCTAGAATACTGTTCAAGTAGAATATGGGGCTTCCCCCCCGATCTGCCTGTTTTTTACATGCAGATAATTTTTTATATGGGGATAATAATAATAATAATAATAATAATAATATCAGCAGGACCAACTTCAGGTAAACTTGCTGAGGATGCAAAGCTCTTTATCCCAAGCTTCCTGAAATGCACTTAAAATTCATGACCCTAGGGATGGCTGTGAGTTAACAGGGAGTGTGAGTCCCATGGCAAGCGACTCTAATGAGAAAAGGAGTCCAAGATGGGTGGGAGGTTTTAAAAAAGGAAATTCTCAAGGCACAATTACAAACCATTCCAACAAGGAAAAAAAATGTGGAAGACAACAGAAGAAGCCAATATGGTTTCACAAAAAGCTAAGAGATGACCTGAAAACAAAAAAGGACACATATAGGAAGTGGAAAGAAGGTCAAGCAACAAAGGAGGAGTACAGGCAGGTAGCACAGAATTGCAGGGATGGTGTCAGGAAGGCTAAAGCTGAGAATGAGCTGAGGTTAGCGAGGGATGCTAAAGCAACAAAAAAGCTTCCTTCAGCTACGTGCATAGTAAAAGACAAAGGAAAGAAATGGTGGTTCAGCTATTAAATAAGGATGGCAAAATGATAACAGATGACAAAGAAAAGACAGAAGTGCTCAATTCCTACTTTGGCTCAGTCTTCTCCTAAAAGAGAGTCTATGACCCCCCTGGCAAAGGCAAAGTACAGGCTGAAAGGGCAGGATTGCAGCTTGAGATCGACAGGTCAAGGAACACCTAATTACTTTGAATGAGTTCAAATCTCCAGGACCAGATGAACTGCATCCTAGAGTAATAAAGGAACTGGCAGAAGAACTCTCAGAACTGCTGTCTATTCTCTTCGAGAAATCATAGAGGACGGATGAAGTGCCAGATGACTGGAGGAGGGCTAATGTTGTTCCTATCTTCAAAAAGGGTAAAAAGAGGAATCCGGGAACTACAGACCAGTCAGTCTGACATCAATCCCTGGGAAAATTCTGGAGCAGACTATAAAGCAATCCATCTGTAAGCATCTTGAAAACAATGCAGTGATTGCTTGAAGCCAACATGGATTTGTCAAGAACAAATCCTGCCAGACAAATCTGATCTCATTTTTTGATCAGGTAACCTCCCTTGTGGACTGTGGGAATGCTGTGGACATCATATAGCTTGACTTCAACAAAGCTTTCAACAAAGTGCCCCATGATATCCTGATTAGCAAATTAGCTCAAAGTGGGCCAGATGAAACAACTATCAGGTAGATCCACAGTTGGCTACAGAATCAGACTCAAGGAGTGTTTATCAATGGGATCTTCTCAAACTGGGGAGAGGTAACAAGCGGGGTACCGCAGGGCTCAGTCCTGGGCCCAGTGCTCTTCAACATTTGTATTAATGACTTGGAGGAGAAGGTGCAGGGCACGCTGGCCAAGTTTGCAGATGACACAAAATTGGGCGGGATAGCTAATACTTTGGAAGTCAGAAACAAGATTCAAAGAGACCTTGATAGACTGGAGCACTGGGCAGAAAACAACAGAATGACATTTAATAGGCATAAATGCCAAGTTCTGCACCCAGGAAAAAGGAACCAAATGCACAGTTACAAGATGGGGGATATGTGGCTCAATAACACTACAAGCGAGAAAGATCTTGGAATTGTTGTTGATGACAAGCTGAATATGAGCCAACAATGTGATGTGGCTGCAAAAAAGGCAAATGCTATTTTGGGCTGCATTAACAGAAGCATAGCTTCCAAATCCCAGGAAGTACTAGTTCCCCTCTACTCAGCATTGGTTAGGCCTCATCTGGAGTACTGTGTCCAGTTCTGGGCACTGCACTTTAAGAAGGATCCAGACAAGCTGGAGAGGGTTCAGAGGAGGGCAACAAAGATGATCAGGGGACTGGAAACAAAGCCCTATGAAGAGAGACTGAAAGAACTGGGCATGTTTAGCCTTGAGAAGACTGAGGGGAGATACAATGGTGCTCTTCAAGTACTCAAAAGGTTGTCACAGAGAGGAAGGGCAGGATCTGTTCTCGATCACCCCAGAATGCAGGACATGGAATAATGGGCTCAAGTTACAGGAAGCCAGATTCCAGCTGAACATCAGGAAAAACTTCCTGACTGTTAGAGCAATACAACAATGGAACCAATTCCTTAGGGAGGTAGTGGGCTCTCCCACACTGGAGGCATTCAAGATGAGGCTGGACAGCCATCAGTCAGGGATGCTCTGACTTGGATTCCTGCATTGAGCAGGGGGTTGGACTCAATGGTCTGGTAGGCCCCTTCCAACCCTACTATTCTGTGAGTGGAAATTTCAAATCTGCTGTACTAATGGTCAAATTAGACTTTACATATGTCTTTCTTTGGTTAAAAGCAGTCACAGAGTGCACCCTTCTCATTTAGATTGGGGCTCTGGCACTGGCACTGGAGAATGGTTTTAACTGTTCCCACACCCTTCCCCCTGCCTTTTTCACTGATTTGAAACGAGGACATTCTGTGAGCCCCAAGCTGCTATTAGCTGTGGAAGGGCTGGGGGTGGGGAGGTACGTAGTATTGTACCTCATCTCAGTCATTTCATTTTCAGTTTTATCTCATAAAGCCCTTTTTGTTGTTGTTCAGTCGTGTCCGACTCTTCGTGACCCCATGGACCATAGGACGCCAGGCCTTCCTGTCCTCTGCTAAAAACAGTTCAATATTAACTGCATGTTAAGTCTATTTCTTAAACTCAGTCTCTCACTTTCTGACATGGCAGTTGCTATGGTAATTACTTTTTTTTAATTAAGAGTTTCTATAGATTAGTAATATGTAGGCTGCATTGAGTGGGATATCCTTCAGTTTTGTTCTTGTTCATTAACAGCTCAACTAGAATTATACTTCGTTTTTTAAAAATTTAACCTATCCAAAGCATTCATCATAGGACTACATAACATGCAAAACACGAAGAAAGATGTCTGATGCTGGGTAGCCTGTTCCTATAAGCTTAAATGCCATGCTGCATGTAAATGCAAACAATAACCATTCACTGTAGTTCAGAGTAAGAACATCAATGTTTGAAAAAGATGCTAGGTCAGGCTAGGAGATCATTCTCCTTTAGCAGGAGATACAAGACAGAGCCCTGGCACTGAAAAGCCCTTGACATGTATCTGTATTGTTTTATAATTAATAAGTAAATGAGCAGTGCAATCTTGTGCCTGTCTACTCAGAAGCAAGTCCTACTGATTTAAATACTCCCAGGTATGTGTATAGGATTGCAGCCGAAAACCCTGTTTGCCACAGGTAAAAAAGCAAGTAGCTGTAATAGATTGTATGGGCAGTGTTTAGTTGGATCTGGGTGGTGAAGGGAAGGGAACAAATTAGACACACAGACTTAGCTGGGATAATAAAATGGCCACAACTGTATTGACTTCCGCTTGAATAGGCTTGGTGGTGGCATAAGGTGTGGATCCTGTCACTGGCCAGCCCACCAGCCATCCAATTCTCCTTTCCTGGCCTGCATGTCAAGAGCACTGGTGGTGGATGGCAGGGGCTAACCATGGTGCAGGCCACTAATGTGAACCCCCTTCCACCACCCCGGACGTGGCCAGCTTGCAGCTGGTCTGGCCTTGGTGCCAAGTCCCCGAGATCCCTTATAGGAATCCCCACTGTGGGGGAGTGGGGAACCCAATCCCACACCCCTCACCAATGGATACAGCCCAATGCCTATCATGCCTACATAGTTGTGACAAACTATGATGCATCCATGAAGAATTTACTGACAGTCCAGATCAACTTATTTACAACAGAATTAACCTTGCAGTTGAGAAGGCAAAAAACCTGCACCGTCTTTACCAGTTGGTATGTGGGTAAAATCCTTCCCAGCTCCATTAACTAGTGACTACTTCTGATTGGCTCAGCAGGCCTCTCCCTGGGAAGGTGCTGGCGTCACCTTTCCTTCCTTTGCTGCCACACAAACCGTAGCTCCGCGTAGTGCGGAACTCAGCTTACCTTAAGAACAATAGGTTGGATCCAAACCTCACATGAGTCTGCTCTGGACTTCCCCATCCGCTCCTTCCATGCAACCCCCACGGACGTTCCAAACCTGCATCCTGCAACCCTCCGGAGAAGATTTGGGGAGATTGTGGGGAGTTGCAGGGGGGAGGAAGGGAAAATCCATTCCGCCAGCAGTTTCCTTCTGCTGGCAGAATGACACCATTGGATACTACCCATTATTTATATATGTATGCTATATGTACAACCAATCAACAAAGGTTTTTTAAAAAATCTAAGATCAACCTTTAAACTAAATAGCAAAATCAGCAGCAAAGAAGAAAAGCAACAATAAATTTAAAGATAAAACACAAATAATGCAATATAATTATACACTAAATGCCTGGGCAAATCCTGGCATCAATGCAGGTGCTAAGCGAGTCTCCCTGAACATTCCAGAGACAGGGAGTGCCATCACGAAAAAGACGCTCTACCTGGCCGCTACCCCACTTTTCAGAATGGAGCACCCAGGCCTCCAGTGATAATTTTAACAGAAGTGCAAATTCATGTGGGAACAGGCAGACCTTTTCATGTGCCATACAGTACTAAAACAAATTTGACCACTGAACAGAGGTAGTCAGAGATGAAATGGAAAGGGATTCTTGTGAAATCAAAATATAAGAACTGGTGTTTTGAAATTGTTGCTACCAATGTCACAATGTAATGTGTATCCATGTTGCAATCAACATGATCTAGAATGCAGTTACAAGAAATAACTTGTAGTTAAAAAGACTCATTTCCATGGATGCCAGGGAAGCTTTGCACCAAAATGTTTTGCCTGAACAGCGATGTGGATGAGGCTTTTGGGGTACATTTTCATACAAATGGTCTCCCACAGAGTTGGGCTGGGTACCATTGTGCTATGGTTAAGAAGCTACTTAAAATATTCCTTTAAATGCATTTACACACACACACCCCGCCACCCAATTTCTACATTAAACTAAAGCAAGATCCTCTTTTAGACCATCTTTGAATTTACAATAAATATGATAAGGAAATGACACTAGATATTCCCTAACAAATTCCATGGATTTGAAAGAACCCATTTGGGCCATTTTGTGAAAGACCAATGGGACATGGGGCCTTACTTGGACTTGACAATGAAAACTGTTACTCTAACAGCCTATTTCTAAAAGTGTCAATAAAATCGGTGGGACAAGTTCAAGCAAATAGGTCTAAGACTGGGCCAATTGATAGCTGAAGCTGGGTAGATGATATGATTAGCATACAGAGTAGGACAGCAGAAATTCAGTTTGTTAAAAGAACATGCAAATGCTTCAGGGCTGACTCCCTTGTGGCAGGTTTTGGAAAGCAAATTGTCAGTTTAACACCACTTTTTTTTTCCCTTTATTGAAGTGGCATTTGGATTTTCAGCCTCTGACAGCAAAATGTTTTGGGCTGACCCTAAAGTGCTCCATCAGCGAGTAATACAAATCATAATATTCATATGGGGACTAGAAATCCTAATTAGGCATATGAAGTGCTTAATTGATACATAATTTGTAAATCAAAGAACATAATAAACGATGGAAAAAAACAAGAAAAAAGGCTGTTTTGGTCTATAGTTAATGCAACGTGAAAGGGCAAACTGCACTACATGCAGCATACATTTCAAAGCCTTAGGTTAATTCTGTTGGGTTCCATCCAGATTTTAGATGGAACCCAGGAGAATAATTTCATTTTAACATTGTTAATGTCTTTCCTGCTCCATATCCTATGAAATTTTACTCAAAAATAAGTGTTCAGTGGGGGATTACTCCACAGGATGAGCCTCAAGTTGGCTTTCAATATTTGAATATTACCTGAATAATTCAGGAGAACCCCAATGCTATGAACATGACTAAATCCGGCTTCATCCTCTGAATGACTTGCCAGTCCACTTTCTAGTCTGATTTCACTTTCAACCAGGTTGCATCAGGTCCACCTGCGGCAAGAAATAGCATAAGAGCCGAGACTCTCAGACTGAGGTCAAGTGTGAGAGTGAGAACGAATGTGAGCAAGCTACATGACATCAGTTCATGACATACGTTCTTTTATATTGTTTTATATTTTATATTTTAACATTTTAATATGTGCCTGGGAAGTCCATTGAGTAACTCAGAGGGTCAGGGAGGTGCCACCATAACTGTGGTAACGTGTAGGGGGAGTATGGCATTGGGGGATTAACAGGCCAGCTGAGGAGAAGAGGGGCTAGATGCCTTACGGCTATCCCCTCTTCTGGTTCTTCCCCCAACCAGATGGTTGCTGGCAGCCTTACCAGCTTGCCCTTGGGTCTGGTGGTGCTGCTGCTGAATGCCAGGTTGGTCCAACTGGGGGGGTAATTTCTCCCAGCTGTGCTCTCCTGGCTACTCAGTGTAGCACCAACACTGACTCGAGGGTCAGGGAGGAGGGCTTGACATGGTCTATAGGAATTTGATCCCCCCTCTAGGCTTCCAGCCCATTCAAGTGCAGATCTTGAGTATTTTTACCTTGTGTTTGGTACCTGGGGCAGATTAGGGATTCTGCTGGTGTACTGCCCACCCCGCTGCCCATCAGACTCCCTGCCTGAGCTGACGGAAGTGGTCTCAGACTTGGTGTTGAGGATCCCTAGGATGATGGTCCTGGGGGATCTCAACTTCCATGCTGAGGCTGTTGTATCTGGGGTGGCTCAGGACTTCATGGCCACCATGACAACCATGGGGCTGTCCCAACATGTCATTGGCCTAACACATGTAAAAGGACACATGCTTGATCTGGTTTTCTCAATTGGGTAGGAGGCTGGTGATCTGAAAGTGGAGGAATTAACATCTGTCCTTTTGTCATGGTCAGATCACTTCCTGCTGAGGTTTAGACCCTCTGCAAGGGTGGGGGACCTATTAAAATGGTCTGGCCCCAGAGGCTAGTGGATTCTGATGGATTCCAGAGGGCTCTGGGCAATTTTCCTGCTGGTATGGCTGGTGCTCCTGTCGAAACCCAGGTTGCTCTGTGGAATGCAGAGATGACTCAGGCAGCTGACATGATCGTGCCCAAGCGCCCTCTCCCTCTGAGCAGAGCCCGGCCAGCTCCTTGGTATACACCCAAGCTGAGGGCAATGAAGCAAGAGAGAAGATGGCTAGAACGCAGGTGAGGAAAACTTGTGCTGAGTTTGACTGAACACAGGTTAGAGCTCATTATCGAGCCTACTCTGTGGCAGTGAGGATGGCAAAGAGACAGTTCTTTTCCACTTTGAGCATTGCATCTTCTCAGTGTCGTCCAGCGGAGCTTTTCCGAGTGGTTCGTGGCCTCTTATATTCTGGGCCAGGGAGAGTGACTTTGGAACCCTCGGTAGCATGCTGTGACGCGTTTGCATGGCACTTTAAAGATAAAGGTGCTCAGATTTGTCATGAATTGGACACCACGATTAATGCAGTTCCATTGATAGAGGCATTCAGAGCAACATCTAGTCCAGTTTTATTGGATGAGTTTCAGTTATTGAGGCCTGAGGATGCGGACAAGGTGCTTGGCCAAGTCCAATCGACCACTGGCATGCTTGACACTTGCCCTTCATGGCTTATTACATCAAACGAGGAGGGGATGTCTGGCTAGGTCCAGGAGGTTGTAAATTCCTCCTTGAGATAGGGAGTGGTGACTTCCGGTTGGAACCAATGTCGCTCTGGCAGCAACCCATGGGCTCTCCATAGGAGCTTTCTCAAACAGCTTTTTAAAAGGTTGAAAAACCTTTTCATTCCCCCCTGGAATTGAAAGGGGGGCAAGGCAGCATCTGGATAACATCTTGGAGAAAAGTACCCCTCATGAGATAGTGGGGGGCTGGATTCCAAGATTACCTCCCCAGAGCTTTACCAACGCAAAAAGCCGTTCTGAGACTCCTATTTCATAGGAGAAAACAGGGCTGACGTGTTCCATAATAATATATGCTTTAAGAAATATCAACAACTGAGCAATGATTTAAGAAATATTAACAATATTTGAGAACATCTGAGGACCTGAAAGATCTGTTGGAGAGAAACATGACTACAGCGAGGAGAAGAAAGGGGCTGGCATCACTGCCAACTCCCCCCGTACCTCCTGTGTCAAAAGTTTCGAAAACAGAAGATACAGGGGAATTATTTACTCTGATAAAGACTTTATCTTCACAATTTACGGAGCAAGCCAAAAGGTTGGATTTAATCCCAAATTCCATCACCGCCTTGCAAGGAGCTGTGGATCTAATTAATGCGTCATGGCAAAAAATGGAGACGAAAATTAACGAGCTAGAAGACCGAGTGGCAGGGAATGAAACTACGACACAAGTTTGTTTTAAAAATGCCTCTGACAGAATTTCTCAACTGGAGGCCTTCATGCGAAGATCCAATGTGTGTACTATTGGGATTAAAAATCTGTCTAATGATGTAAAATTGCCTATTTTTGTGGATAAACTTTTGCATGAGATACTCCCTATTCCATCTGATTATTTACTTGATATTGAGCAGGCATTTTGTGTGCCAAATGCTAAAGGGACTGACTATACGATCATAGTCCAATTTGCAAAAGTCTCCACAAAGAATTATATCCTGTGTTTGGCAAGAGAGGGTGGAAGCCTTTCCTGGAAACAAGATATAGTTATGTTATTTCCAGATGACATCAAAGAAGTGGCAAATAAAAGACAATTTATCAAAGCAAAAAATATTACAATATTACTTAAAATATCCTGCTACACTTCATATTGTGTCTGAAGGTCAGATGAAAAAGTTTCTAAATCATGAAATGGCAGAGGCATGGCTGAACGTAAAAATGTGTGAGATTTCTGTTACAACCCCATGAACTGGAATCTTTAGACAAGCTTTGTTAACTGTTTGTGTTTAGTCTACATGATCCAGGCTAGGTCAGAAGATAAATGATTATAGAGACTTCCAGTTGGGACCAATGTTGCTCCGGTAGCTTCCCACGGGGCTCCGTGGGAGCTTTCTCAAACAGCTTTTTAAAACGTTGAAAAACCTTTTAATCTCCCCCCTGGAATGGAAAGGGGGGGCAAGGCAAGCAAGCTTTGGACAACATCTTGGAGAAAGGTAACTCCCACGCGATAGTGGGGGGCTGGATGCCAGGATTATCTCCCCAGAGCTTTACCAACACTAAAAGCTGTACCGAGACTCCTGTTTTATAGGAGAAAACAGGGCTGACGTGTCCCATATAATATATGCTTTAAGAAATATCAACAACCTTTGAGGGATGATTTTGAGACCATCTGAAGATGTGTAAGATATGTTTGAGAGAAACATGTCTGTGCCGAGGAGAAGAAAGGAGTTCGCATCTACTCCCCCCGAACCTTCTGTGTCAAAAATGTCAAGAAGAGAAGATATAGGTTAATTATTTATGCTGGTAAAGCCCTTATCTTCGCAATTTACAGAGCAAGTCAAGAGGTTGGATTTAATCCAAAATTCCTGCCTTGGTCACCCTGTGGGATGACCTCTGCCAGGAGAGGGACAGGGCGAGTGCGACCCTGTTGATTCTCCTGGACCTCTCAGCGGCTTTCGATACCATCGACCATGGTATCCTTCTGGATAGGTTGTCTGGGTTGGGAGTTGGGAGGCACTGCACTGCAGTGGTTCCGCTCCTACTTGGATGGCCGATTCCAGAAGGTGGTGCTGGGGGATTATTAGTCTGTGACATGGCAATTATGCCACGGGGTTCCACAGGGCTCTATTTTATCCCCCATGCTGTTTAACATCTACATGAAAATGCTGGGAGAGGTTATCCAGAGGTGGGGGCTGAGGTCCATAAGCGGATGACACCCAGCTCTACCTCTCTTTCTCATCAAACCCAGGTGGGGCAGTGGCTTTTCTGAATCAGTGCTTGGACACAGTAATGGACTGGATGAGGGTCAACAAACTGAAACTCAATCCAGACAAGGCAGAGGTACTGTTAGTGGGTGGTTCATCTGCCCAGCTAGGTGATATTCAACCTGTTCTGGAGGGGGTTGCACTCCCCCTAAAGGATCAGGTTCATAGACTGGGGGTGCTCTTGGACCCAGAACTGTCACTTGAGGCACAGGTGAACTCAGTGGTAGGGAGCACTTATCAGCTTAGGCTAATATACCAACTACGCCCTCATCTGGACAGAGATAGGCTAGCTACAGTTATCCATGCTCTGATAACTTCTCATCTGGATTACTGCAATGTGTTATACATGGGGCTGACTTTGAAAACGGTCTGGAAACCTCAGCTGGTCCAAAATAAGGCAGCAAGATTGTTAACAGGGTCTGGCCGAGCTCATATTACGCCAGTACTTTTCCAGCTGCACTAGCTGCCAGTCCATTTCTGGGCCCGATTCAAAGTGCTGATTGTTGTTGTTGTTGAGTCGTTAAGTCGTGTCCAACTCTTTGTGACCCCATGGACCATAGCACGCCAGGCCTTCCTGTCCTCCACCCTCTCCCGGAGTGTGCTCAAGTTCATATTCATTGCATCGGTGATGCTATCTAGCCATCTCATCCTCTGCCGTCCCCTTCTCCTTTTGCCTTCAATCTTTCCCAGCATATAGTGGGCATTACAGAAACCTGGTGGAACAAAGAGAACCAGTGGGATATGGGCATCTCTGGATATAAACTCTACAGGAAGGACAGGGAAGGGCATACTGGGGGGGCTGTTGCTCTGTACGTTAAAGAGGGCATAATGTCGAGCAGACTAAAAGGGGTAGACTCTGCCACAGAAGCACTGTGGGTGACAATACCGAGCTTCAAAACTAATTTAGTGCTACAAACGTGCTACCGTCTCCCAGGCCAGAATGCTCAGGGTGACCTTGAGATGGAAAGCAAAATCAGGGAGGCCTCCAAACAAGGAAGTGCTGTAACAGTGAGTAATTTCATTTACCCCCACACTGACTGGATAAATGCATATTCCAGTCACGACAATGAGGTTAAATTTCTTGATGCCCTACACTACTGTGCCCTAGAACAGTTGGTCATGGAACCGACCAGAGGGGAGGCAACCCTGGATTTAATCCTAAGTGATGTTGTTCATAACCTAGCATGAGATGTAAATGTTGAACCAGTTGGAAACAGTGACCACAGTACTATCAGATTTAATATATATTTGAGTGGAAAATTGCCCAGGAAGTCCAACACTGTCACATTTGACTTCAAAAGAGATGAACCCTTGGTCTGATCCAGCATGGCTCTTCTTCTGTCCTTAAAAGTTTTTAATTTAGAAGTTTTTCATTGTTCTGGCCATTGGGGGCGGTTATTGCTTAAGCAATTATGTGGTTAAACTTCAGTGAGTACATTTCCTTTCTAACTGGAGTGTAATGAGGTGAAACCATATGCAAAACCAAAACCACTTGAGTAACACAGTTCAGAAAAAGATTGTTAGACAAGTCTGTATACTATTAGAAACAAAATGCAAAAAGCGATCCTTCTATTACTTATTAATCCAGAGTTGCATTTAATACATTTTCTGCAAGTTGCTCCAATTCAAATCCCAATGAACAGTATAAACATCTACTGTTTTCTCCCCATGAAAAGTGGAATCTAGAATCAGGATCAAAACAAAATTACTATTCCAAGCCAGCTATTTAAAGATTTTAAGGGCACAATCCTATGTAAGTTTAGACAGGAAAAAGTCCTACAGCTCCCAGCATACCCCAGCCAGCTGTCCTGCCTGGGGAATGCTGGAAGTTGTAGGATTTTTTTCTGTGTAAACATGCATAGGACTGCGCCCTAAGAGTATGCCTGCACAAGGTTCTTTGGAGATCAGATATACACATTAAGCACATCTAGTCCTCACCACATTTTGTTGTGTACCGTGTCAATTTCATTTAATATGGTTGACAGTTGCATTCATACAAGTGTGGAAGTTGGCTTACATGGAAATAAAATGGATGCCACAATGAACCAAGAATTGTGTTTTTCCATGTGTCTTATCTCCTGCTTTTCTCAAAGCATGCTTGTAAAGCTGCAGACTGCTGGATGATGGCAAGGCTATGTTATTTAATTGGTGCCAGAAAGGAGAGCCTTGGAAAGGCATGGGGCAGTATCAAATGCTGGCAGTCCACCAGCGCTAAATGCATTGCAGTAGCGGAAACGAACACTAGGTCAATAAGGAATGAGCACTTGCTAGTGCAGTCCCAGAAACTAGCCCAAATTAGCACTTCTGGAATGGAACAAATCAACAGAGTTCCCTTCTGTGAGATTTGCTGACTTGTCCGATTCCTGAAGTGCTAATTTGGGCTAGTTTCCGACTGTACTAGTGCTATAGCAGCATTCGTTTCTGCTACTGCTGCGGCAGCGTTGGATACTGCCCATGGAAAGTAAACATAAATTTTCTTGCCAGAGTGCAGAGATAAGGATTGTTGCTTGGAAATCTAAAAACAAGATAACCTCTGGGGCAGAATCAAGGAAAAGTTTAAAAAGGAGAGTGAGAGAAGGGGAAGAAAAGCCATTCTTCAAAACCTTCTTGCTGTTTAGGACAAACTGCTGGCCCCTAAGTTTTGAACCAGTGGGACTTAAAACAGAGAGTGAAGTGTGTGGGCTTTATTGCAGGATTCATTTTTATTATTTTCATGTTTATATTACTTTTTATAAAAATGTTCTATTTTTGTAAATAATAAAGCAGCTTGAGTGAAAGAATAGGACCCATGCCTGTTTTTTAAAATTAACAATTTATAAATTTGTATAAAGATGGTTCATTCTGGCAGAGGATGTTTCAATTGTAATATGTTTCCATATTACAAAGGGTAACAATCCCTCGAAGATTTGGGAGTTAGATAAATCAGCTTGCTGATAAATATATTCAGAATTTGTCTTGCTAGAAAACAGGTTGATCTGACCACACCAATCTCATGTATCCTATCTGCCAAGAAGGGGATAAGAGCAGGGTCGGACTCAGAGGGCTATCTTGCTGTTGCATTAAATTAGGAGCTGAAGAAGCTTGTGTGCAGATGGACTCTGAAGAGGAAGCTAGGGAAGCTTTGGGCTGGTCAAACTTGAGGCTATTTTTTTTTTTTACTTTTTAAAATACATCCTATGTATGTTTAGACAGGAAAAAGTCCTACAGCTCCCAGCTGTATACAGCTATATTCATGATATACATGAATTTGTATATCTCCAAAGTATTTACATGTGAAACACATATATGTGAAAATACAACTTTCTAGCAATTATACATAGGCTTCAACAAAAGTGGACCAGATATCCAAATAAGTATCCATTTGAAGGCAGTCTATAGATCACCTGTTCAAATGTTGAAAGCATTATAAGGTCCATTACATTATAGGAGGTGAGCATTTATCCTTCCAATGTTGTAATATCAGTCTTTTAGCTGTCAAAAGGATGCACAGAATCAATTTACAATGACCATTTATTAATTTCCATGAAGCAAGTAGATAATTTAAAAGAGCATGGACAGTTATTAAAGACTGCTCCAGTGAAACTCTATCCATATAATAACCTCCTCTCAAAAAGAAGCAACTACTGGACACTGCCAAAACATGTTTAAAAGAATCATTTGCTGCATTGCATCATCAGCAATTAGCTGAATTAGACAATCCCTTATTAAAAAGACATTGCAGTGTCCAATAGTCATGAAACAAAAGTTTTTGCTGAATAAGACACAGCCTAAGAGCCATAGATATGACAGGTATAGATGCCAAAGCGGCAAACCACTGAGTCAGCAGAATGGGACAATCCAATTCCCTATTCCATTCCTGTTTAAATCCTTGCATATCACATTAATTCACCAAAAATAGGTATTTATAGACATGGATCGTGGGTTGCTTTGCCTGACCAGCCTCGGTAAGTACTTCCAATAATGATAGAGACTCTGACGCTCTAAGAGCAGACAGGCCAAACCTAGATACTGACAAATGTTGCAACTGCAAGTATTGCCATTCAGCCATAGCTGGCAAGTCATATTCAGCATGCAGGATAGACAATGACAAGAACTCATCATTGGCACATCAGCTGATCCAAAGTAAAAATTGCCTTATCTGTCCATGTCCGCCACACAAACATTTTCTTACCAATTTTTAGATCTGGATTGCCCCATAAAGTCAATTTAACAAGGGAAAATGGATCAAAGTGTAATTGACGTGACATTATATGCCACACAAACTGTGGGAGGAATCCTATGCATTCTTGTATGTCTGGAACCTAATGCTATCTGTTTAGAAAGAAGAACCAGACTAGAAGATTCCAGAACTGACCAAGGCAGCAGATCTGACAAAATTCAGTATGAGTCTATCAGCTAAAATAGGAGCTAATATTTTAATTAACAAAATAGGCCAAAAATTAGCAAGATGAGTATGATCTTTGCCAGGCTTAGGATCACAGTGATAACCACTTAACGAAGAAAGGAGAGAGCCAGATTCAGAAATATGGTTATAGAGACTATGTAGTTTTGGAACTAACAGGTTGGAAAAAGCTTTATACCACTGAATTGGAAACCCATCTGGACCAGGTGATTTCCCAGTATTAATACTCATAATTGCATTCATAATTTCCTCCATATGCAAGGGATCCGAAAGAAACTGCCATTGTGAAGAAACCAAGCATGGGAGATCAAAGTTGAAGCTATGTCACATATGCAACTGGGGATTTCTATCACCACAACAAACCAATTTGAGCAGCACCAGAACACTGCAATGAAGTCAGGCAGTGGCATAATTAAATACTTCTGCCCTACATAGGCTTAATTAAGTTGATAAAGGGGGGGGGCAGGGAGAAAGATGTTGCTGGGCAAGATTAAAAAACCCATTTGCACTTTGTAATAATCTTTAAATAGAGTGAGGGAGGTATTGAAATCCTAGATATATTTACTCAGAGGAAAAAAATCTCAGTTTTCAATGGTACTTCGAGTGTTCAGAAGTTTACAGCCTTAATTAGATTAGGCCATGCTTGGTGCAAAGGTTGCACCGAAAGGCTATGGGGACAAAGAATCATACCTGCTCCCTTTAAAAAAAAAACACCCTGGCAGAATTATCTTCTAGAGTTTTTATTTTTCAAGGGGAGAAAAAACAGGGGTAACCAGTCTACTTTTTTGCACCGACCATGATAACCTAATCTAATGTAAGGTAGCGAACCTATGTATATTTACCTGGGTATAAGCCCCAATAAACACAGAGATACTTCTGAAATAGGCATATGATTGTACTGTAAGTTTAGTGACACTTCCATTTTAAGACTGTTACAAACCGTTACGTGCCTTTTTCTGTCTTGCCCAGCAACATCCTTTTCTCTCCTCATCCCACCCGCATTTTGGGGGATACAGAACATCCAGTCTGATAAAGAATTACGATTAACTCGAAAGCTTGCTCACTTCTTTGTGACCATCCAGCTGGATATCATTACTAACCTATTATTTTGGAGCACTTCTCAAAAGTTGTGCCCACAGGGCTGTACGCCCAGCCCCAAAACACCGGGTGGCTCTCAAGGAGTTCTATCCAACGGGTTGTATCCAAAGTTAGTCTGACCTAAGTCCCGTTCACTTTAATGGGTCCTACTTTACGTAAGCAGATGCAACCCAGGGAGCCGGCCATTCCCGGGAAAGGGACCCGCTAACGTCACCCGCTTCCAAACACCAGCCCAGTATAGAGAGCTGTTTTACTGTCGCCTCCCGCCTCACCGGTTTAGCGGGAAACCTCCTTTAACACGGCTACAACCTCTCCCTCCACACAGCACCGCCATTCGCCAAAAGGAGGCCGCGGCAACGCCCGTTGGCCATGGTAACCGCGCGCGCGCGCCTGCGCCGCCTCTCGCATTCTCCTTTCCGCAAGTAAACGGACCCAGCGCCTGCCGATTGGGGGAGGGGAGGACATGGAACGAGAAGAGGGTTTCTGCGGGCATGACAGGCGTTCCTTTTCTCCAGTAGCGCGTTCCAGAGCTTCCCCTCTGGCCAATCACGGCGCCCGATCCCACAAATCGGCCCAATCGGAGATAGGGCCCGCTCCCCCGCCGCCTCTGGATGCGTGTGCGCGCCGTGTGAGTCGGTGCGTGTGCGCGCAGCTGCGGTTTTGTCTCGTCTCGCCTCGCCTCGTCTCGCCTCGCCTGAGGGCGTCACCGGCGGGCCGGTTTTACTGGCCCTTTCACCGCCTTCTCGTGCGTCTGAGCGCCGGTTGCGGAGCCCCTTCGCCGCAGCAGCAGCCGCCATCGCCATGTCTTCGCCGTCGTCTGGGGAGCAGTACGAGGAAGAAGAGGACGGCGCATACGAGAGCCAGGCCAAGCGGCTGAAGCCCAGCGCCGCGGCCGAGGAGGGCGAGATCGAGTACGGGGCCGAAGAGGGCGACAGCCGCAGGGAGAAGGCCGCCCCTCGCGCGGGGGGGTTCTCCGGAGGGGTAAGGAGAGGAGGAGGCGCCCAGCGCCAGCCGTTTGGAATCCCGCCGCCCCTCACGGGATGTGCTGGGAAGGACGGACTGACCGACGCGCGCGCGGCCCGATCCGAGGCACGTGTACTCGGGAGTAAGCCTTCAGTGTAGCTTGCTCGTAAGTCGACGTGCGTAGGATGCAGCCTGAATACTTCAGTCTCTTCCCCCCCACCACCCCCGTGGAGAGCAGAGAGAGTTGTTTTCCCCCCCCCCATCAGCGTTTTTAAAAAATCCTCCAGGTTTTGTTTTTTTTTTTTTTAGTAAACATGTTTGTGAGAAGAACACCGAGTCAATATTTCTGAGGGATTATGAGTCTGTTCTAGCAAGCTTAAAAAAAAAATAAAAAAATCTTGTGGCACCTAGAAGACAGAGGCTGCAAGCCTCTGCACACTTACCTGGGAGTAAGTCCCATAAAACACAGTGGGGTTTACTTCTGAGTAGACATGGGTAGGGTTGCACTGCCAGAGATTGATTATGGCAGATGCTATTGTGGGCCAGAGAGACCACTTTGTCGGATGCATTGTGAGCTGAGCCACACTCAGTCGGTTAACTCCTGTTTGGTGCCGCAAAATTGAGGATATGTAGATACTATTCCTCTCCCCCCCCCCCCCCCGCCACGGAAGAGTCATATGAAAATTTCTTCTCTCCACCTCCTTCTCTAATAAAATTAGGGGGAGATGAAGGTTGTATATTGACACTTCCCGCCTTTGTGAATGTGGGGTTTTGCTCTAAGGGATAGACCTGGACTGCATTGTTCTTTCGTTTTAACTTAATTTGTCTTCCCTCTCCTCAAAAAGTGAGGATTATGGGTGGCAGCTGAGCATTGCAACCAATTCTTCTCCATATATGTGCACGTTTTTTACTTTTCTACGTGAGAAGAGTAGGCCTTGTGCATGGGATATGGGGGATGCTAATTTCTTGTATCCTTTCCTGCAAGAAAGAATGATACCCTGGGATAAGAACAGGTTACTCTGGTGTCCAACGTCTTTCTTTACCTGCAGCACTTGGCAGGGAGCGTATTTACCCTCTCGGTATGTGTGTTGTACCTTTGAACCAAAGGAGCTATAGGGTTGGATCCAGATTTAGCCATACTTTGAGTAGATGGGGTATGACACGCAGCTCTACCTCTCGTTCAAATCTTCACCAAGGTTGGCTGTAGAATCCCTGTCCAAATGCCTGGAGACGGTGAGTGGCTGGATGGGGAGGAATAAGCTGAAGCTGAACCCTGACAAGACAGAGGTACTTTTGGTGGGAGACAAGAGGAGACTGGGGGATGTTGACCTGGTGTTGAATGGGGTATGGCTACCCTTGAAATACCAGGTCCGCAGCCTGGGGGTCATTTTGGACTCCCAGCTTTCCATGGAGGCTCAGGTGTCAGCTGTGAGCAGGACAGAGCTGTATCAACTCCATCTGATACGGCGGCTGTGCCCCTTCCTTCCTGATCATTCGCTCCCATCGGTACTACATGCCCTGGTCTTCTCTCATTTAGACTACTGTAATGCGCTCTACGTGGGGTTACTCTTCAAGATGGTTTGGAAGCTGCAGCTGGTACAGAACGCGGCGGCTCGCCTAATTAAAGGCAGCTGCCAGCAAGATCACATCACTCCAGTGCTGAAGAAGTTGCACTGGTTACCAGTTGTTTTCCGGGCCAAATTCAAGGTGTTGGTTTTGACCTTTAAAACCCTATATGGTTCCGGCCCAGCCTATCTTAAGGAGCGCCTCCAGCAACACCAGACAGGCCGCTTAACAAGATCAGCCTCAAATGGCCTTCTCTCTATCCCATCAGCCAGGACAACTAGACTGGTGGGGTCGAGGGAGAGGGCCTTTTCTGTGGTGGCCCCCACTCTGTGGAACTCCCTCCCTAGGGAACTCCGCCATGCCCCCTCTTTAATGAGCTTCCGTCGTGCATTAAAAACGTGGTTGTTCAGGCAGGCATTTGGGGTGGGTTAGGGTATTTTAGAAAATGTTTTTATTGTAGAATTTTATTGTTTTATACTGTTTTATTATATGCTTGTACTTAGTCCAGAGTGGCTTGGTGACCAGCCAGATGGGCGATAAATAAATAAATAAATAAATAAACCCATTGAAATCAATGGGACAAGCTAGTCATGACTCAAGTGTCATTAATTTCAGTGGGTCTACTCTAACAATGATCAAATCTGGATCTAATCTGTAGGGTCTCTACAGAGCTGGAGGGCACATTTTGTCCTTTGTTAAACAACTGATCAGTGGTAATCAGCACAGGGAGACTGGAAAGCTGGAGATTCTGAAGAAAAGGCTCAATAGTGGGTAAAACTTTCAATATAGGTTAATTGTGTTTTAGGACAGGATAGATGATGCATTTGAATCCCGTTTTATCAGCACAATTTAATGAACTGATAAATAACTTAGAAAGAGCCTTCGTTGTTGGACACGTCCTGGCTATTTAGAATGATCTCCATCACCACTTTGAATCCTACAGAACCAAATTGACACCCTGTATTTCCCGATGCACTATAACTCGGCACAATTTCAAAAGTATGTATTGTTATGAAGTACAAATTGTTACACTGTTTAGCTTGTACGTAAATGCTTACTGTGGAATCATATATGAGCAAAAATGACTGTATTAAATTGCCTTATCCATTTCATAGGTATTGTTGCACAATTGAACAAGCCTTTCTAATATGTATAGTAATGTCCTATCAGTTAAAACTTTTTATACTTTTCAGAATATTTTAACCTCTCTATATGTGGGAAATTGTTGTTGTACTGTCTAAGTGTGTCAGTAGAATTAAATGTAGAACTTGTAAATGGCATTAAAGACTGAAATGAATTAAGATATGGACTGAGAAGCATGTAGTTTTCAGTTAATACTTTCTATAGTTCTCACTATACAGAGTATCTTTGTAAGATAAATGAAGATAATTTTAAAAAGTCTAATGCTTACTCTTGCTAGGATGCTGGTGGCAGCCATCACAAAGTTTCTGTTTCTCCTGTTGTTCATGTCCGAGGGCTCTGTGAATCAGTTGTGGAGGCAGACCTCGTGGAGGCTCTTGAAAAATTTGGAACCATATGGTATGTTTAACATAACAGTATATCTTGGGTAATGTGCATTGTGTCTTGGGTGACTTGTGTGTGGGTGCAGGAAGCTCGTTCATATATTTGATCATCCACATGTGGCCAATGTGTGGCTGATGCCTGTAATGCCTTTGCCGAAAAAGAGGCACAAACGTTCTCAGAATTATGGAGGTCGGCCCGAAGCCAGACCCATGATCATCCAGACCTATTTTACGTGTACTGTTGATTTCAACAAGACATTTACCTGTCTTGGTTTTTACAGTGACCAGTTTGAAATAGCAATGTAAGAAGCTGTCTTTATTCTGTCATCAACATTTAATGAGTTATTTATATTTGGAATTAGACTATAAATTTTGAAGGCTATAAATAAGTTGTTTGAATAAAATTGGGTTATAATTATTGATTTTAAGAAATGAAATCGTTTATTTGCATTTTCAGTAAGAATTTTTATGCTAACACCTTTAAGGTCAATGTAACTTATGCTTTAGAATTGATGGCCTTAAATTAATGGGTTTTTTTTTTCTCTAGTTATGTGATGATGATGCCATTTAAGCGCCAAGCTTTGGTAGAATTTGAGGATATTGAAAGTGCCAAAAAGTGTGTAACATTTGCAGCGGATGAGCCGGTATATATAGCTGGGCAACAAGCATTTTTCAATTACTCTACAAGCAAGAGAATTACTCGTCCAGAAAACACAGATGACCCCTCTGGTGGGAACAAGGTTCTGCTCTTGTCAATTCAGAATCCTCTATATCCAATTACAGTGGTATGTCTTATTCTTAAGTATAGCATTTCAGTAACCTCAGCGCATTGTATGTTTCTACATGCCTGTGGCAAGTGTGTTCCTCCTGTCCTGTATCTTGCACTAACAGCTACTCATAGAGTGGCACTTCCATTTTATAATGCAATGAAAGCATCCTTTCTTTGCAGAGTAATTTGTTCCATGAAGGGGAAAAAACAGTTGGGGAGGGTATTGTTTCATTCAGAAGAGATCTGTGCAACAACAGAGTTACTTTGGTTAGATACTAAGTTGATTCTACTCTAAAGTCTGTGATGACTAACACAGATGGCTCTGTGAATTGTGTAGTTTTAGCAAGCCGCTTGACCAATCCATTGCTGGTAGGAAAAGTGCTAGCAGTGATTTAGCTTAAACATGGATTATTTTTCTCTCCTGAAACTTTTCTGTATAGAGAATAACTTTAAATACATTTAGAGTCCGGTCTCTAAAAACCAACTTCTGCTTGGCTAAATCAGCTAAAAACATAATGCTGGTCTAATTTAGTCTGCTGCATTTCACCTTGTTCCAGATTGCTTTGTGTCAGTCAGAATCATGTGTAGGAAACATGACCTAGGTACACCTGACCTTGGGTTAATGGAACCTAGCCTTTACACACAGGTAAAATCCACGGATCCAGAGATGTCTTGTGTGAGTGGAAAGGCTCTTCCACTTGTGCAAGGCAGCCCTGCTGAATTCCCTCATTTTCCCTATTCCACTCCAGCTTCCTGTACCCCATCGTACATCATTCCAGAAGTTCAATCAGTCCTTAATGTGGCTTTGGGGACTGCAGGGGGCTGCAGTGGAGGAAAATCCAATTGCACGAGCAGAGTTCTGCTCATCTATCTTTATATCCAACCTTATATGTTCAGGGATAGGGATGTAATAACTTGGGCTTTAGTTCTCCATTTTCTTTGCATCTTTTAACTTTTGGGAAATAATTCAGTTTCTATTTTGCTTATCCCTATGTTATAGATGGTATATAGAGGTGACCAAATTAGGTTAAAACTTATTTAAGGACACAAGAACTTCACCAAACCTAATCAGCTTGAAAGAGAAACTTTTGAAGCACACAGAAAAAAACCTAAATTTAGGTTTCCTCTTTTGAATTGCACTGTTTTGGTGTTTGATCTTTTGCTAAAATGTTTTTTCTCATGGTTACATAACTACTTAGGGGAGGCAGGTGAATCAATTCTGTAATAGGGATAAATGCATTTCTTGATCCATGTAGAAAAATCCAAATTGCTTGTTAAGTGGTGATGAATCTTTTTGTATAAATGCATTTCAGTTGATAACATTTTGGAGAGCAATTGTCAGATAAAGCTTCAAATGTTTAAATAATTTTCCTCTTTTTTTGTAGGATGTCTTATATACAGTGTGCAACCCTGTTGGGAAAGTACAGCGTATTGTCATATTCAAGAGGAATGGAATACAAGCCATGGTTGAATATCCTTTTTAAGGCTTTTTTGTTTTGTGATAAACTATGTCATAGGGGCTCATCTCGCTGACCACCAGGGAGCCCACAGGGACTCAGTAAGGGAAGATGTTCCTCTATTTATAACCTTCTCATCTTCATCCTGTCAAGCAAGCAACCTTGCTAGAGAATCAATTTATCACTTCCTTCCACGTCTTCCACCCCCTGACTGAGCTTGTGTCCTTCCTTTTCACAGCTACTCTTTATCTTCATAAGAATATAAGAAGAGCTGTACTGGATCAGACCAAGGTCCATCTAGTCCAGCATTCAGTTTACACAGTGGCCAACCAGCTGCCCACGGGAAACCCACAAGCAGGACATGAGTGCAACAACACCCTCCTGCCCATGTTCCTCAGCAACTGGTGTACATAGGCATATCGCCTCTGGTACTGGAGGTGACATATAGCCATTAGGACTAGTAGCCATTGATAGCCTTCTTCTCCATGAATTCGTCCAATCTACTTTTAAAGCCATCCAAATTGGTGGCTATCACTACATCCTGTGCTAGTGAATTCCATAGTTTAACTATCCACTGTGTGAAGAAGTACTTCCTTTTATCTGTCCTGAATCTTCCACCAATCAGATTCATGGGATGACCCTGGGTTCTAGTATTATGAGAGAGGGAGAAAAATGTCTCCCTATCCACTTTCTCCACACCGTGCATAATTTTGTACATCTCTATCATGTCTCCCTTTACTTGCCTTTTTTCTAAGCTAAACAGTCGTAGCTGTTGTAAACTTCCCTTGTAGGGGAATTACCCCAGCCTCTTCATCATTTTAGTTGCCCTTTTCTGTGCTTTTTCCATCTCTACAGTATCTTTTTTTAGGTGCGGTGACCACAACTGTACACAGTGTTCCAAGTGTGGTTGCACCATTGATTTCTATAAGGACAGTACGTTATTTGCAGTTTTATTTTCAATGCCTTTTCTGATTATGCCTAACATGGAATTAGCATTTTTCACTGCAGTCGCACACTAAGTCAACATGTTCAGCAAGCTGTCCACCACAACCCCAAGCTCTCTTTCTTGGCCAGTTGCTACTAGCTGTGATCCCATCAGCATATATGTGAAGTTGGGGTTTTTTTGCCCCAACGTGATCACTTTACACTTGCTTACAATGAACCACATTTTCAATTTTGATGCCGTTCTCTCAGTTTGTAGAGATCTTTTTTGAGCTCTGCACAGTCCCTTTTGTTTTAAGCACCTCAAATAATTTGGTGTCGTCGGCAAACTTGGCCACCTCACTGCTCACTCCCAATTTCAGATCATTTATTAACAAGTTGAAAAGCATTGGTCCCAATATAGATCCCTGTGGGACCTTGCTATTTACATCCCTTCATTGGGAGAATTTACCATTAATTCCTACACTCTGCTTTCTGTTCTTTAACTAGTTACTGTTCCACTGATCTTCAAAAACAACAAAGAGTCTTGTGGCATTATAAAGCAGGGGTGAGCAACCAGAATGGGGTACAGGGCCGGATTACTCCCTAACCAGCCCTCTGTGAGCCACATGATGTAAGGTGGTGTGGCCCCACTCCCTGATGTTAAAAGGGGGACCATGCCCCTTATGTTAGTGTGTCCCCAGTGGGCACATCAGGAGGATGATCCTCCCAACACATCTGCCAGGAACAGGCTTCGCTGCACACAGGTCTTAAACCATTGGAGAAGGCCCACGCACAGTGAAGCAACTTTGTCTGCCCTGCACTTTCTTCCATTGGGGAGAGGATGCAGGGGTGGCAAAGCCACTCTGCCCACCTAGCTCCTTATTAACTTCGATCCATTGGGAGGGGGAGCAGAGTTCAGGGAAATCCCTGTGTTATTTCTGATCACAGATCTAAGATAAGATGAGGATTCCTCACGCTGTCTCACAAAGTCCCAGTACAGGAGGGGCTTTGGGACGGGGAGGTACCTGTAGAGGAAACCCAAGCCTCTGTGGGCTGGATTGGGAGTGCAGGCCAGAGGTTGCCCTCTGCTGTAAAAGATGAACAAATTTATTTTGTGGACTGTAGCTCACTTCATCTGATGCATGGAGGATTACCAAGAGTTTCAGGCATATATACAGTACATAAGAGGTGGGGGGATTGTAAGTAGCGAGGTCAGAAGGAAATTAAATGCAGAAAATATTGATGGTGATAATCATATTATTAACGGCTATTTGCAGTACAATTGCTGCTGATAACAAACATCCTGGCACCAGATAAGCCAATTAACACATACAGTGTGACAAAAATCCTTTTCCTGATTCAAGCCTCTGGCAATAGTATTTAACCTGTTGATGAAATTTAACACAGCAGTCTCTTTCTCTAATCTTTTGAAGTTTGTTTGCTCCATGATGGACACCCTAAGGTCAGTGATAGAGTATCTTGAGAGCCTGAAGTGTTCTCCCACCTGTTTTTGAATATTGAAATTTCTGATGGCAGATTTGTATCTGTTTATTCTTTTCCATGCCTGTTTGCCCTATGTAGAATGCCTGTGTGAACGCAGAAGGGCATTGCTGACAGTAGATGTCATATTTGGCACATTGGAAAATGAGCAAGTGAATGAGCCTCTAATATTGTGGGTGGCCTTGCCCCCTGATGTCAGAAGGAGGGCCGTGCCCCTTATGTCAATTTGTCCCCAGCGGGCACATTAGGAGGATGATCTTTCCAACACATCCGGGAACCGGCTTCACTGCACGCAGGTGTTATCCCATTGGAGAAGTCGCATGCACAGCAAAGCCATTTTTCCTGCCCTGCATCTCCTCCCGTTGGGTTCTCCCATTCTTAGATTCTGTAGTAGGATTTCCAGAGTAGATATGAGGACAGAGTTGGCATTTGGGTTTTGTTGTAGGGTCTGGTCCCTGCATTAGTATCTTTGTTATGTGGGCCTCTTACTGCTAGTGAGTAGCTGTTTTAGGTTGGAGAGACTGTCTGTAAGCAAGTACAAGCCTACCACCAGAGCCCTGTGAGAGGGAAGTGTGGTCCAGGATGGGCTGTAGATCAGTGATTCATTTGAGTGGTTTTAGCTGGAAACTAGGTGACAATAAGTGGTGTTGTGTTGTTTTCTCTTCTGGGTCTGGCCTGTAGTAGACTGTCCTGGTACCAGTCTGGCCTTGTCAATCTGGTGTGTGTGGGGGTTCACTTTGTTGGGGGGGTATTATAGTCTGAGGAATGCCTGATTTAAATCCTTACGGTGCGAGTCTGTCCAAGGAATCTGAACAGATACGATTGTAGAGTAGGGCTTGGCTGTGGACAGTGGATCTTGTGGTGTGTTCTGGCAGAGTGGAAGCTAGAAATGTGTAAGTATTTGTAGCCATCGGTAAGTTTCTGATATAAGGTAGTGCTTATGTCCATTGTATAGTTTCACAGTCATATCTAGAAAGTGAATCTTTATCTCCAGCAGTTGTTCCTGCAGGCCAGTAGGAGCATCCCATTACATCTGTGATCAGCTGTTCTCAGCTTTGGAAAGGATTTTGAACTGCTACACTCACATCAGCTGCCCGTGACATCCTATTGGTTTTCTAGCCATTTCTCACAGTCTCTTCGCTATCTCATTAGTAGACCCATACTTGATGCTGAGAGAGTTCTATGGAGACTTAACAATATTATCTAAATGAATGTTTCCTCATTTATAACTGAATGTGACTGAAGAGCCCCTGAGTGATTTCTAGCAGAGATATTGTTACTTGTCTAAACCTGTTTGGCTTGTAGCTCTTTGTTTAGTTAGGAGGAAGGGAAAAGATTGGTTTAAATACAAATCCTTAACATGACTTATGTTTGAATCAGTTCTTTGTGCCCAGAAGGCAAAAGCAGCACTCAATGGAGCGGATATATATGCAGGATGCTGTACACTAAAAATTGAATATGCAAGGGTAATGATCATACCTTCTTAAACTTCTATACTCCTCTAGGATGGAAACAATTGTTAAGACTCACTGTCCATCTCTCAACAGCCACCTCGACTTAATGTCATTCGAAATGACAACGATAGTTGGGACTATACTAAACCATATCTGGGCAGACGAGGTAAGTGTTTTGGTAATTGTTTGAAATATGTGTTTAAATAGATATATATATGCAGTTAGCTTGTCTAATGCATTAGACATTTCATTGCTGTTGAAGCTCTGTTGTAAAAGGCATCTTGTAATCCTGGAAAAGAATAACTCTCAACATTAGTGCCCCCTGCTGGTTATATTGAGCTATTTAGTTCAACAAGAAGCCCACACATGCAAGCATGTTTGCAGTACAAGGACTTGCATTTCTCCAAGCAGCTCTCACTCTTTGGAGGAGAGGACACTGATGCAGACTATTCCTTACAAACTACAAACTTGCACACTGCTTCTCCACGGAAAGGATTTTTCCCATATGTTGGACAAGGCATTAAGAAGGATAGAGGACTCCAGCAGGCTGACTCTACACTTCATCATGCACTACATCGGCATCATCAAAAGGCCCTCTGAAAAATCTCAGACTTGCAACTCACCTTGACTGCATACTGCATGCACCATCACCCCAAGCATATCAAGGAGGACACTTATAATACTGCTGGTTTGCATGGTATGAATACCATGGTAGACTGTACCCATTCTAATCCAGCTTGCATGTGTTTCCAGTCTTATGTCCCTATAAAATTACAGTTGTAGAACGGAACTGCATAAAATGGAAGATCCAAGCTCTTGTTTCTCTCCTGTACATTGTGGTAATTTTTATTTTTGTATGTAAGAGAAAATTAAAGTTAGGTTTTCCAGTGTAAATGTTGTCGAAAGGACTGCAGTTATCTAAAGATTAATTGGAATTCGGCAGCACCCTGTCAAACATGTCCCACCAGGCACCAATTTTTGATGCAAGGTATAATTTGTCTAAGCATTTTAAGTGCAAAGGTTAGTTCTAAGATTGTTTTCATCAGTAAAACAACTGCATGAAAATGTAAAAGAAAAGTTGCTATGTAGTCTGACTTCTGTAAATGTTCTCTGTAACTAAATGACTTGTGTATAATTTGCTGTAATGTACTTTTTAAAAATCTAGGCATTTATAACATGGAGTTGGGAACTTATCTTATCAAGGTAGAGTATCTTCTAAATTTTAAACATGAAAGTGAAGGTTTCAACTTATCTTTTAACTATTGCCAAAAGGTTTGGTTTATTGGTAGTGCTTTGGCTTGTAAAAATGTACTATTAAAACATAGGCCTTGGACATGCAGAATTAAGTGTTTGTAAAAGGTTAATAAGGGGGCTGCAGTATTGGTTAGCAGATTGTCCAACCTCAGCGTTTATGTTGAAGGATACATTTTGTTTCAAACTACCTGGTCACTTACCTATTAATAGTATTAAGTTCCTGAAATTCAGACAACTGGCAGACAATTCAGTTCAGATAGTATTTATAAACTGTATCTTGTCCCAGTAAATGAAACTATGGGAAATGAGAAATATCTCCTTGAACAAAAATAAAGCAGGTGCACCAAATGACTTGACAATGTCCAATAGGACATTTGACTCTTATTTGAACAGCAGATGCCATACCATATTGCAAACTGCTTTTGAAAGTCAGCTCAATTCCAAAACAGATTGCCATGTAGCACTAGGATTCGTATTTAAAAAACAGAAGTACAAAGTTCCCTTGGTCATGTGGAACTGGTTGTTTGGATCCAGCCAACAAATTTCTCTTTAAAAGCCCCAGTCATCATGGCCAGTGGTCAGAGGGGAGAGGCTGTAGCTCAGTGGCAGAGCACATGCTTTGCATGCAGAAGGTCCCAGATTCAATCCCTGGCATCTCTAGATAGAGGTTCTTGGCATTCTGACAAGAGTGGCCTACACAAGGAGTGTAGGCAAAGGAGTGTCCCATTCCTTTGCCTTTAAGTTATTGTCTGGGGCTTTCCCTTTTCAACTAGCCTGTAGTATCCTGGTTTCAGTATGAATACTCTTTACAAAATTGGCTTCAATTTGGGTTTCTTCACACTAGAAAATGAGTCCAGATATAGTTCTTTCTTGAATATCAATTAATTAGAAGCAGCAGTTTTAACCTATGGCTGCATCAATGAATTATGGTTTTTTAACATCTGCATTCTGGCCTTTTTCTAACTGTGAGGTGTGTTGGGCTGAGAGAATAATTTTGCTAAAGGAAGCCCATTTGAGCTTCAGAGCCGGGCAAGTTGGACCTGATTTTTTCCATTCCCAAGCTCAGTATTGTGCCACAGCATTATACTGGAAAATCTAATATACATGTGCTGGCTGGAGTCTGTCACTTCTGTTGTGCACAAATCCTGCACACCTCTGTAACTATAGCCGATTCAAATGATGAATTTGTTGGCTAATAGGACTTCCCATGTAGGATAAATATGCATACTGAAGGTACTGTTGCATATCACAGTTGCATGTGTGTCTATTTTGCAGTGAATACTCACATTGAAATGGACACGATTGTGACCTCAGATGCATCTGCACATGACATTCCCTCCCCATATAAAATGGTTTCTAATTAAACACCATAATGCATGCCATGAGCAGTGGCATCTGTATTTATCCCTTAAATTTAAGACTTTTTTTCTCATGTTGTGTTCTTAAAAACTTCAGTCCTTCATGATAATGAATTATTTTTCAAGAAATCCTCCACATGATCTTCCTGCAGCTTTTGTGTGGAAAATATTATCTTCTGTATGTGTTAGTTTACTCAGTTCAACCAGGTCCTACAGCTTGAACTGTTCTAGTTTTTAAGTCTAATTTCCAATATTTAGCATAAACAATTCTCATTGCCACTATTATGTGAACAGTAAAGGCTCTTGGTTCTTAGGAGACAGCCTTTTAATAACAGTCATTAAAAGTATTGTAGGGTCTAAAATCAGCCTGATGCTTAAGATCTTATTAATGAGACAGGTTTTTTTCCATGAGAAAAGCCTTATATATTTACACTGAAGTAAATTCCGCTGAAGTCAGTGGAAGTTGCTTCCAAATAATGGATTTAGTCTCAGGGTAATAACATTTCCTCATTCACATCTTTCCCCTCAATCAAATGGTAAGCACACATACCTATTTGCTTGAACAAAACAAAAAACAAAAATTTAAATTTTGTCATTATCAAAGCTGAGCTCTCTTAAATCCCAGTTATTTCAATGCGATAGTTGTAAGCATGTGCTTTACTTTCCTTTTGAACCAAATGTTACTTTGGCTGGATATTTCTCATTTCTCATTGCTTAGTAGTCAACTGAGTTATTGGCACCAAATCACTTAATGAAAGGAAGCAGCATGTAGGTTAAAGTAGCTGCTGCTTACTAAGAGAACTTGTAGTAAACATTTACTGGAGTATTATAAATAATCACTTCAGGTTGGTTACTGCTTTCACCCAGTAGTGTTGACCCCTTAGTTAACTTTACATTCTTGTATAAATGCAGTTGCTGAAAGAGCTTTTCATTGTTAAAAGTGATTTTTAAAGTGCAGTTTTTTTTGCAATTATAACATAGGCTGTATCATCTTAATAGTGTAGTAATGTATAGTCTTCTCACCACACTCTATCAATAGCTGTTGGTGTAATTATGTATGTACACAATATGGTACTCTCTGTTTACTGATTATGAAACCATGTAATACAGGTTGTTGTTGGATTATGCTGAAACTTCTTGAAAGAAGCCCACTTTGAAACTGTGTTGCTGTTGAAGCTAATAGTGTGATTCAGGTACTGTCCTTCGAAAGTACTGCATTTACAACTTGTTTTTATGAGAGTTATAGGTAATTCCTTCTCTACAGTATCATCTATAGTATTGTGTGATGTTAAGAGAACTGTCCAGTTTTCTTAGGTTTAAAATGTCAGATCATCTTTTCAAATGTAATATTTTTATGCTAACAATAATTTTGTGTCCTCCAACTATAATTTTGTGTTAAAGCAAGTCAGTTTAAATGAGCATTTTAAACTAAGCAAAAGTAATACCTTAAAGTAACCTGGACGTATCTGGCTGACCACTATTGGAAACATGATATTAGAGTAAGTGGACCCTTGGGGCTCTTCTTACATTCTTAACTGGAAAGCACCTTTTTTCTTACTGATGTTCCAGTATCTTTAATGGGGGTGTTATTTGTTTATTGCTAACGCTGTCTTTTTTTCTTTTAGACGGAGGTAAAGGTCGCCAGAGGCAAGCTATTTTGGGAGAACACCCCTCATCATTTAGGCATGATGGCTATGGTAAGTTGCTATATGGCTCCCAGTGAGTTTAACTGAAGGATTGTTCATAAACCTCTGTGGTTTATACTGAAAACATAGTCAACACAGGTGATGTCATAAGAACATAAAAAGCTGTGCTGGATCAGACCAAAGGCCTATCTACTCCCAACATTCTGTTCCTACAGTGGTCAACCATATGCCTCTGGGAAGCCCATAAGCAGGACATGAGTGTAATAGCACCCTCCTGCTCGTGTCCCCCAGCAACTGATGTTCAAAGGCATACTGCCTCAATCCTGGAGGTAATATATAACCCATCGTGACTGCCAATGATTAATAGCCTTATCCTCCATGGATCTATATAATCCCCTTTTAAATATCTAGGTTTCCTTTGTTTCAGTTTTTTTTTTTTTGCAGTGCCAGCTGAAGACATTTTGCTGTCTGAAGCAGAGCCGAAATCACACACCCCACCCCACCCTGCTAGGGTTAACACTTCAAAAATCTTGCTATGCCATTCAGACACCAATTCCTGCATTTATTTGTTTCCCCTCATTGTGTCCCCTGAAGCAGGTTGCTCTACTCAGCTCTGCTGCATGGTAGGACTAGTCCTGATTTTTGTCCAAAGCAGTTGTTGAGTGTATTGGCTTTCTATTTATGTTATAGCTGCCAGGGCGACATGGATTGTGTGTTTGCTCGTCAATTGCCAGTGTTGCAGTTTTTTCATCTTTCTAATAACTGAGCTTCAAACTTGCGGTAGCACTCTTGGGCCATAGTCCAACATCATTAGGTTATTGAAATCCTTAAGCGCTTGTTGCTCTTGTCTGTTGGCTTTTGCCTTAGATTCTTTCAAGTTGTCCTGCTACTTTGGAGACATGAGGGCAGCAGGAGGTATATTTTGGTTGGTTCTTGTCTAGATAGATTTCTGTGGTTTTTTTTTTTGTTCAGTCGTTAAGTTGTGTCCGACTCTTCGTGACCCCACGGACCATAGCACGCCAGGACTTCCTGTCCTCTGCTCTCTCCCGGAGTGTGCTCAAGGTCATATTCATTGCATCAGTGATGCTATCCAGCCATCTCATCCTCTGCCATCCCCTTCTCCTTTTGCCTTCAATCTTTCCCAGCATCAGGGTCTTTTCCAGGGAGTTTTCTCTTCGCACTAGGTGGCCAAAATATTTGAGCTTCAGCTTCACTATCTGTCCTTCCAATGAGCAGTCAGGATTGATTTCCTTTAGGATCGACAGATCTGACCTCCTTGCAGTCCAGAGGACTCATAAGAGTCTTCTCCAGCACCACAGTTCAAAGGCATCAATTCTTCGGCGCTCAGCCTTCCTTATAGTCCAGCTCTCACAGCCATACGTTGCTACTGGGAAAACCATAGCTTTGATTATATGAATCTTTGTCAGCAAGGTGATGTCTCTGCTTCTGACTATGCTGTCTAGGTTTGCCATAGCTTTCCTCCCAAGGAGCAAGCGTCTTTTAATTTCATGGCTACAGTCACCGTCTGCGGTGATCTTGGAGCCCAAGAAAATAAAATTTGTCACTGCTTCCATTTCTTCCCCTTCTATATGCCAGGAAGTGATGGGGCCAGATGCCATGATCTTAGTTTTTTTAATGTTGAGTTTCAAACCAGCTTTTGTACTCTCCGCTTTCACCCTCAACAAGAGGTTCTTTAGATCCTCTTCGCTTTCTGCCATTAGGGTGGTATCTGAGGTTGTTGATAATTCTCCCAGCAATCTTCATTCCGACCTGTGATTCATCCAACCTGGCATTTCTCATGATGTACTCTGCATATAAGTTAAATAAGCAGGGTGACAATATACAGCCTTGTCGTACTCCTTTCCCAATTTTGAACCAATCAGTTGTTCCATGTCTGGTTCTTACTGTTGCTTCTTGACCCTCGTACAGGTTTCTCAGGAGACAGGTGAGGTGGTCTGGTACTCCCATCTCTTTCAGAATTTGCCACAGTTTGTTGTAATCCACACAATCAAAGGCTTTAGCGTAGTCAATGAAGCAGAAATAGACATTTTTCTGGAATTCTCTTGCTTTCTCCATGATCCAGCGAATGTTGGCGATTTGATCTCTAGTTCCTCTGCCTCTTCGAAACCCAGCTTGGACTTCCGGTAGTTCTTGGTTCACATGCTGCTGAAGCCTAGCTTATAGGATTTTGAGCACCTTGCTGGCATGTGAAATGAGCACAATTGTACGGTAGTTTGAATACTCTTTGGCATTGCCCTTCTTTGGAATTGGAATGTAAACTGACCTTTTCCAGTCTTGTGGCCACTGTTGAGTGTTCCAAATGTGTTGGCATATTGAGTGCAGCACTTTAACAGTAACATCTTTTAGGATCTTAAATAGCTCAGCTGGATTACTGTCATCTCCACTAGCTTTGTTGTTAGTAATGCTTCCTAAGGCCCACTTGACTTCACTCTCAAGGATGTCCGGCTCAAGTTCAGTGACCGCACTATCATGGCTATCAGGGACATTCAGATCTTTCCTGTATAGTTCTTCTGTGTATTCTTTCCACCTCTTCTTAATCTCATCTGCTTCTATTAGGTCCCTGCCTTCTTTGTCCTTTATCATGCCCATCTTTGCACAAAACGTTCCCTTGAGATCTCCAATTTTCTTGAAGAGATCTCTAGTCTTTCCCATTGTATTGTTTTCCTCGATTTCTTTGCATTGTTCATTTAAGAAGGCCTTCTTGTCTCTCCTTGCTATTCTCTGGAACTCTGCATTCAGTTGGATATCTCTTCCCCTTTCTCCCTTGCTTTTCGCTTCCCTTCTTTCCTCAGCTACTTGTAAAGCCTCCTCAGACAGCCACTTGGCTTTCTTGCATTTCTTTTTCTTTGGGATGGATTGAGTTGCTGCCTCCTGAACAATGTTACGGACCTCCATCCATAGTTCCTCAGGCACTCTGTCTATCAGGTCTAATCCCTTAAATCTATTCTGTGTTTTAATTGATGTTAAACCTCCACAGCCCACTGTAGCAAACTTTAATAGCTAAGATTAATTACTAATTAATATGGTATGATTTTCTTGTATCAGCTCCTGGTTGGTTTTCTTATATCAGCACCAGTTCTCTCAACTAGAGAGTAGTTCAGGTTCTCTCCAGGAGTTATACAAGACATTTATGTTCTTCATATGTTTGAGAAGTGTTGCTGCCAACCATAAGCTACGTAGAAAGCATCTTTATTGAACCTCATGGGATTGCTCAGTAGAGAAGTTGTAGGGGTTGTGTTTTTTTTGCTTTTTTGGTTTGTTTGCATATCAGAACATTTCCAGAAAACTCAACATTAAGAAGTTACACATTTTTTGCTATCTTTTGACAACTTCCATTAGTTGATGCCAGCTAAAACTTCATTTTAACATTTTGTGAAATACGAATAAGACATGTTGCTCTGGTTGTGAAGTAAAAAAAATGGTAGCTTTTTCAACCTGATACCTTAAATGTGCAGATTGGTTCAGTTAAATGGTTCTGATGAAATTAACTAGAATGTTTTGCCTTTAGGCTCACATGGTCCTCTGTTACCGTTACCGAGCCGATACCGAATGGCATCTCGGGATACTCCGGAGCTGGTTGCTTATCCGCTTCCCCAAGCCTCCTCGTCTTATATGCACGGGGGGAACCCCTCAGGTTCTGTTGTCATGGTTAGTGGATTGCACCAGCAAAAGATGAACTGCTCAAGAGTCTTCAACTTGTTCTGCTTGTATGGAAATATTGAAAAGGTAAAAAAAGGTCTACGCAATGTAATTTTAAAGAACAATAAACTATTTCTGTAGAAGACGAACCCACCGTCATGTAGCTTCCAATCAAATCTGCAGAATTTCCTGTCATTCTTTAAACTGTATTGTCTCTTCTTTTTTCCAAAATACTGCAGGTGAAGTTTATGAAGACTATTCCAGGCACAGCATTAGTGGAAATGGGTGATGAATATGCTGTTGAAAGAGCAGTCACTCATCTCAATAATGTGAAATTATTTGGGAAGAGGCTTAACGTTTGGTATGTGTGCATCCCATCTTTCAGTAATACTATTTTATTAGTATATTTAATACTAATACTGCAACACCTATACTATGAAATTGTTTAGCACTGCAAGATACTAAACAAGGCTGCAGAATAATGTTTTATGGGAAGAATACTGTCTGTAAATATAAAGAGGGTAAACAATCACTTGTGCTAATGTAAATACTTGGACTATGCTTTGAGAATGGTTTAAAAGTACCTTAAATTATTTGAATTCAAAGAGGTGTTCTTAAATATGTACTCTTTAATTGTAGTGTGTCCAAACAGCATTCAGTTGTTCCTAGTCAGATATTTGAGCTGGAAGATGGGACAAGCAGTTATAAAGACTTTGCAATGAGCAAGAACAATCGCTTTACCAGTGCTGGCCAAGCATCCAAGAATATCATCCAGCCACCCTCTTGTGTGTTGCATTACTACAATGTTCCACTGTGTGTAACTGAAGAGACCTTTGTAAAGGTAGGAATAGAAGATGCTGGATTATAGTTTTTGAAGTATAATTTAGGTGTCAAATGTCAGTCTGAATTAACTTCCTTAAGGGTGCACTCCTGTTGTTCCCGCCATTGATGATCGTAAGCCGCCGAACTTAGAGACTTACGATCATCCAGTGCAAAGTGGGAGGCGCAGCAGAAGTGATCATCACCTCCCCTTCCTCCCGCTCTGCCTTTTTCACTAGATAAGCTTTTTTGCCCATCTAGCTGGAGTGCTTTGGAGGGGGAGGAAAGGAGGCTGGGGAAGCCCTAGGATAACTCATATCCTGGCCTCTCCAGTCCCCTCCCCACCCACCAGAATGCCCCCTTTCCCCCCTCTCTGAGGTGTTCCCAAACACGGAGAGGCAGCTGGCACAAATATTTCCATGCTGGCTGCAAGGGGAGGGGGGCAGAGCATGGATCCCCCCCCCCCCCCCCGAGGTCAGAGCACTGTCTCCGGGAATTTGAACTATCCTATGTTCCCTCAGATGTTGTTTAGGAGTCATAGGATTGCTCCCTAAAATAGAGTTCAATCACTTTTTAAATGTTTTACAGTAGAGTAAGTCCCACGCGGACTTACCGCGTGGCTTAGTGGTTAAGACGCTGAGCTGCAGACCAAAAGGTCAGCAGGACAGCAGTTTGAGACCCGAGTGCCGCGTGACGGAGTGAGCTCCCGTCTTCAGTCCCAGCTCCTGCCAACCTCGCAGTTCGAAAGCAAGAAATTACAAGTAGATAAATAGGTACCGCTTCAGCGGGAAAGGTAACAGCATTCCGTGTTCAGTCATGCCAGCCGCATGACCACGGAAGCGTCTTTGGACAGCGCTGGCTCTTTGGCTTAGAAATGGAGATGAGCACCACCCCTTAGAGTCGAACACAACTGGCTGGGGACACCTTTGCCTTTACCTTTTTAAGTCCCACTAAGCTCAGTAATGGGGCTTATTCACTAGTAAGTGTGTTTAGGATTGCACTGTTAGATGCTATACATTTACAAAGTAGCCAACCAACCATACTATGGATAGTACAGAATACTAAAACATTTCAGTATATTAAGTAGACTATATTGTAGTTTTCAAAATTAAATGAACAGCAAGAAGTCTCTGTAAAGCAGGAGTGGGCAACTTGTGGCCCTCCAAATGTTTCAGCCTACAAGTTGCCCACCCCCGCTGCAAAGAGTTTAAAATGGGCACTTTAGATTTCTAGGCAGCGGGGGGATATTTCTCTGCACAAGAGAGTTTAAACAGTTATGAATGTATAAATTATGGTGTGCCGATCTTGACTCTTTTTTTGGCCAAGTGGCCCTGTGTCACAGATCTTCTCATTTTGTGCAATTCACTGCTATATTGCTTGTTGAATCTTTTCTGTAAGTCTTTCCTTGGTTTCTTGAGTTATTTCTACAGGCATAATTATGTGGGTTGATTTGTACATCCCCTACACACTGATACATAATCACAGAATCTACATTGCTATCTTGTGTGATCGTTGAGCTGGTATCTGCATAGGATCAGAAGTTGTTTATGGCATATGAACCACAGTACTGGCTGTTCCTGATTGTTTTTTCCAATGTCCATAGCATCCCTTGTGCAGTTTCTGAGCTGTGGTAGCAGATAATATGAACACAATTCTTTAGCTTCTTGATTTGGGATGCATCTTCCAAGACATACGTCTTCAATTTTGAACCATGGCAAGAATACAGTGCTTTCACAGCAAGGGACTAGTGTAGATTAAGACTGGATTAATGTATTTCACCAATTAGTGACTTGGTATAATTTTAAAAGGGGTCTGCAATACAGTAGAACACAAGGCTTTGATCACCTGTAGCAAGATGGCAGTTTCCTGCCTCTTGCTTCACTGTATATCCCACAGTTAAATCAACAAAGTGAGTATATGCTGGCTCATTATGGCGCAATCTTGACATTTACTGGTGTACCTCACATATATTAGTCTTATTGTGAAATGTTTTAGGATTGGATCCTTGCTACTTAATGACCATATTTTCACTTATTGTTCCAGTTGTGTGATGATCATGAAGTCCTGCCTTTTATCAAATACAAAGTATTTGATCCAAAACGTAAGTAAATATTTTTACCTTTCTTTAACTCTTCAAAAAGCCTAACCTACTGATTCTGAATAGGTGAAAATATTTTAACTCTTGTTTTGGCAGCTTCAGCCAAAACACTTTCTGGTCTGTTGGAGTGGGAATGCAAGACAGATGCAGTGAAAGCTCTTACAGTACTTAATCACTACCAGATAAGAGTCCCCAGTAAGTCATCATGTTGAAATCTTCTTCTTCTTCTTTATATTTTGTCTCTATTATTTCTTATTAGTTGGATATATGTTAAGATGGGAAGTAATATTTGCAAAACGTAATACTTGGATTGTAGTTGGGCCCACTGGTCAAACTGAACTTCATGCTGAACATTCTTGTATCTCTTACAACACACAGCTGTTTCTGTTTTGTTCTATTGCTGTGTAAGAGCTTTTCCATAAGATTGAGCAAAGCATATGGTTGAAAAACATTGTCTAGTTCCAGTTGCATACTTGCCTTTATACAGCACTCCTACAAGCCTTCAACACACCTTAAAAGCTGTATTTTAGAACAATAAAGGAAACATTAAAAATAGGTACTTTTCTCTAATGTAAAGTGGCAATAAGAACAGCAGAGAACCTAGTTTTACAAGTACAGGAACTAGTAGTCAAAGATCCATCCCATCAGATTAATTCTTCTGCCACCAGTCTACTTAGAGTCTGTTAGAGCCAAAAGCACTTTAAAAGAGGACACAGAAACAAAAAGTAGCAACCATGATTTCCATAGTTACAGCCATGGTTCTAAGGAGAGACAAAGAACTAACTTGGCTCCTAGTTTCTGGGATCCGTGGTTAGAACCAGGGCTCTGACCTTGGAACCCAGAAACAGCACTCTCCATTCCCTCCCCTGCTCCCTTGTAGCTGGCACAGTTCTCTCCGCACCGACTATGTGTCCACACTCGGAAATGGAGTACAGAGACGGCAAAATGGGGGCTGGGTGGGGAGGAGACCACAGAAGCTGCTTAATGCAGCTTCCTGTACACATCCCAGCCTGCTTCCCTCCCCTTCCTCGAAGCCGTGCCTAGATGGGTGAAATCGCCTGTCTAGGGAAAATGCAGGGCAGCTGGAGCACAGAAGTGAGGACTGCTTCCATGCTCCAACCACCCTGCATTGGATACTCAGCAGCCTCTGACTTTGGAAGCTGCTGACTATCAAGATAGGATTGTGCCCTAAAGGATGTGCTTGACTGGGAAAAGGATGACTGCTCATCCCTATGACATGGTCTGTTTGGAACCTTATGAGTTAGTGACTACAGGTGGAAGTAAAACTGATCTACTTCATTTACAAGTGATTGTGCAAATTAGGATATTAGACTGATTCTGAAATGGAGAAGACACTCTAATTAAGTCAACAGTGGTTCTCCTTCGGGCCCAAGTAGGCAGATTAATGTGTATTGTATTATATATTGGAAACTGTAAATGTTAGCTAATTCCTGCTCAGTTTTGCTCTGTGTGATAGGTTAGTGAAACTGACTAAGAGTTAAACATGCATCCTTCAAATCCTGGTTTTTAAATGATGCTGCTACTGCTGCAACTTAAGCAAGCATATTGTGCCCTCTTGGCGAAGTATTGCCAAAAAGGGGGATTGCCTTGCTTTGGTGTCTGCCAACTTTTAAAAAATAGGGCTAAATGAGCATTCTTGCTCTGGAATAATACAACAGAAGAGCAATGAGTCCTCAAAAATATGTTTTTTAAGATCATAGTAGTATGTAAGAATTTGCAAAAAACCCGATATCCAGTAGGGATTTAATTTATGTACCTACATTCCATGCAATAGTCACAATAGCTGTGGATGAACTCTGTCTTGTTGGGGAAACCATTCTCTCCCCCCTGCCCCCCCCCCCGGTAGAAGGTAAAACAGTTTGTTGTGATAATAGGATATATTTGTGACATGAGGGAAGGCATCTAAATCATGCTTTGTAAATAGAAAGAACTGCCTTGTTTCCATAGAACTGGTTCTGTGGGAAGTCCTTCGTTCAAAGGCAGTTTGCTGCTTTTAGTCTAGGAAAAGGACTGGGGTTTGATGCATTATACAAATCAATAGTAGAGCCTAATATTTCATAGCAGCCTGTATTACTGGAGTTAAGCACTTGATAAAAGAAATCTCATTTCTCAAATTTGCAAGCTGTTATAAGGAGCAAAACTATCCAAAGTAACATTCATTCTAACTGTCAAGTTTCCTTTTGTATCTTGCAGATGGCTCTAACCCATATACCTTGAAGCTTTGCTTCTCCACTTCCTCCCATTTGTAGAGCAGAGGACAACATATTAGGAGCTCCTTCCATCTTTATTTACAAACTTGAAATGATATGTTGTTTGCAGGCTCTAAACTACTTGCTTAGTTTCCTTGTCTCAATCTAACTTAAGTTCATTTTGTTTTATAATAAATGAATGTGTTTAAACACCAAATTTTTCTTTTGCCTCCAAAAAAGTAATGTGTCCGTATATTATGTAGAGCTTATTAACTTGTGTAACTGTTACCTACAGGTGTTTAAATTGCCTTGTGGGTAGCATGTATACAGTTCCAGATCTTAAACCACAGTTTCCATACAACAGTAAAAAGTACACTTCCATTTACAATGGGTATTTCTCACTTAGGCTTAAATGACAAGTAGAATTATTATATTGGAATATTAGCTGTAAAGTTCCTAGTTATTACTCTTGATTAAAGTGTATGTGTTGCAACAATTCTAAAATCAGAGTTGCATTTATAAAACCTTTTCAAATTACAGAGACTGATTTTAGTTACATAATGGTATATGATTTTTAAAGAGAAACTTCACAGGAAAAAAAAGAATACATTTTCTGCAGAAACTTATTTTAAATAGTGAATTTTCAGAATAATTTTCCACTCACTATAGCATGATGTCCTTACTGCTAATCCTAGCCTGGAAACTACTTGCAAAAATAATAAACTCTCAAGCCTGAATGAATTTTTTTTCTCATTTACTTCATGTTAATGGTCTTGGGTGTTAAATGAAACTGCTCACTGTCAAAGGTGGCTTTAAGTCCTTTCATGGGGCCCACATGCACACAGCCCAAATGTGTGACCCACTGCTGGAGAAGGAAAGTGCACTGTCTGCAAAACTCTATCTTTTCAAAATGATCATTGCTTCAGGGACAGGTAGTAGCTTTGTTGCTGTTAACAGTTTTTTTAAAAAAAATGTGTTTCAATAGGGTCCTATTCATCTTAAGCTTTTAAAAAACAAATTTGTGAAAATAATGTAGGCTTTAAGGGAGGAGGAGTGACTTTTTAAACTGCTTAGTAAAATCCAGCATGCAAACACTCCTGGACTAATCTACCAAGGGGTCATTTCCTTGCATGCTTCCCTAGTTTGTTGATGAACTGCACCTGCAGAGCTGTCTTATGAAAGCAATAGTTGTGCTGATCAGCTGTTGGTGGGGATGGCTGGAGGGGACCCCCTCTCCCCACTAAATAGCTGATTGATGCATCTGTTGCTTTTGTAAGAGTTCTGCACACATAGACAAGTAGCTGAATGCACCTATACTTGGATGTGGGCCTCTTGTCTCTGGATGTGTGCACTAGTGATAAACCTTTATCTGGACTTTAGAATAAAACTTGTGAGACTCCGTTTTCCTTAATGGGGGAAGTTGTGCATGTCATTGGGGCCGCGGTGGCTTAGTGGTTAAGACGCTGAACTGCTGACTGGAAGGTCGGCAGGTCAGCAGTTCGAGACCCGAGTGCTGCGTGTCGGAGTGAGCTCCCGTCTTCAGTCCCAGCTTCTGCCAACCTAGCAGTTCGAAAGCAAGAAATTGCAAGTAGATAAATAGGTACCGCTTTGGCGGGAAAGGTAGCAGCGTTCCGTGCACCTCGGTGTTCAGTCATGCTGGCCACATGACCACGGAAGCGTCTTCGGACAGCGCTGGCTCTTCGGCTTAGAAACGGGGATGAGCACCGCACCCTAGAGTCGGACACGACTGGTTGGGGACACCTTTACCTTTACTTTAAAGTGGGCTGGGCTTCTGTTTCTCAAACAGCATCCCACAATGGCACATAGCAAACCATTAAAAAGAGGAGTTTGTAGTATGGCAAAGGTTCACCCAAAGTTTCTCTGCAGCCAAACTGTAGATGCTCTAGTTCTACCTAATGTTGTGGTAGAAAAAATACTACATAGGTGCCCTGCAAGGCAGCCACCAGAGGGAAGCCTCTAGCCACATTTCTCAGGACTAGTAAGTAGCAGTAATAAAATCCAGTTGCTGACATTCCATCACACTACACACTACAGTGTGGCCAAGAAACAGAAACCAAGATGGGGTCTTTCAGGATCAGTTTTTAATGGCTACGTTCACCAGTGGCAGGAAGCAGGTTTAGCCTCTGGGTCTACCCCAATTGCACTCCTTTCTCCCATTTAAGTAAATGGTTGCCATGCTGTTGCAGTGAGGTCCAAGCCTGCCCCTGAGAGCAGGCTGGCCTGATCCTCACAGGGATCCTGCAGGGGGATGTAATGTGTCTCTGTGTCCAGGGTCTCACTCCATGTATCCCTTGGCCATCATAATGATAGACATTTTACTAGATTTTTTTTAAACGCTGCTCTACGCATTACACCAGAATCTTATTTTGGCAAGAGAAATTTTAAAAAATGCTTCCCTGTGTCAGTTGTGAAAGTGCCTGTAGTGTGATGATCCAAGTAGTCCTCCTTTGACATTGAGGATGATAACGTAAAAACCTACTTCTGTTTCTTTTGTGCATATAAAGTTGCTTTAATCTGGCAGAAGAGGTATGTGTGTCTCTTTATTGCTTCCTTGGTGGAATTGCTGTGCTTCCAAAATGATGGCAAAGGTGTGCAAGATCCAATATTACATCCACAGCTTGATTGTAAACAGCACAGATGGCTAGATAAACTGGGATAGTTTCATGGAACAGGAAGGGAGTAGTTCCCCAGCCAGAAGCCATGAGTTGCAGGAACACAGATCAAAAAACAGCCATTTGCAAATTAGATGGGAAAAAGATACCCACATATTGCTAAATTCAGAAGTGGATTGACCCCCCGAGTAATGGCTGCTTCTGCAGAGGCACTGGTACACAGCAGTGTTATCTTCCTGCTCCCATCCCCTACCCCTTTCTAGAATGGTATTCTGTGCATAGCAGGATCCTGTGTGAAAGACTGTTCAGTGAGTCTGCCCTTTCCTCTAAGTAACAGGCCCCCATATGAGTTCTGCATGTGTGTAACAACAGGCATTCCTCATGAACAATTCACTGCTCAGGGTGGAAGCCCAAGGCTGATCCTACTCTTGCCAGTGAATGAGGGCAAGGTGCAGGCTGTCTGGAGCAGAAATCTGCCACAAGCCAAGTCTTCTATTTTTTTGCTGAACAAGATTCATGGGGATACTCTTGCAGAGCTGTTGAGTCAGGGTGAGTGATTAAGGTCCATAGGTTCCTTCTGCTACCTGCTCATCAAGTGGCAAGTCACGTTTCTGCTGGTGGGGTTTCAGAGGCAAACTAAGTTGCAATCCTGTACATACATATGTGGGAGCTGGTCCAGTTGAACTTGGTGGATGTTACTTCTTGAGTACATGTGCCTAAAACTGAAAATCATTATTTTCCGCTTGATCCAATGCATAAAATGTCCCATTGAGTTCAGTGGGCCTTACTCCCAGGTACATATGTAAAAGATTCAGGAATGAGTAAGGCCTTATTTTAGCAGTATGTTTTTAACCATATGGATCAATTTTATTTTGTTTCCATTGAATATATGAAGCTGCTTTATACTGAGTCTGACGATTCATCCCTCTAGCTCAGGAGTCGTCAACCTTTTTACTGATGAGGGCCACATTCCCTTGGGAGAAATCTGATGGAGGTCACACTGGGTGGGCCCTGAGCGAGCAGTGGCAGAACCAAAGCACCCACTCTCATACTCCATTCATTCATTTTATTTGTACCCTGCCCTTCTACCAAAAAATGGTACTCATTCCCCCCTCTTCCCCTCTCACCCACATACTTATGCCATAAGGAGAGCCAGTGTGGTGTAGTGGTTAGAGCAGGGGTGCAGAACCTCTTTCAACCCAAGGGCTGAATTCCATTTTGAATAAGCTTTGAGGGGCTGCATTCTAGCGGTAGGTTGGGCCAAAAGCAAAAAGGACAGGCCAAAATATCAAAAATACCAGCATGTTGTAAATCTCTTACTGACCATAACTAAACCTTAAGATAAGGATTTCAACCTTTTAGAATGACAGAGGTGGGGGGAACTGCACAAAAGCCGGGAAACCACGAAACAATCAGTGGTTGGGACAAAGGGATTGGGGCCAGGGGAAAGGGGTGGGGGCAGCTAGGCAAGCCTGGAAGGCTGGATTTGGACCCCTGGCCTGGGGTTTGCACCCCTGGGTTGGACTGAGACTCTGGAGACTCAGGTTCTGGTCTCCACTCGGCCATGAAGCTTGCTGGGTGACTTTGGGCCAATCACTGACTCTAAGCCTAACCTACCTCACAGGGTTGTTGTGAGGATAAAATGGAGAGGAGGAGGACTGTGTAAGCTGCCTTGGCTTCCTTGCAAGAGGAAAAAAGCCAGGATATAAATGTAATTAAGATAATTATATGTTGTATTATATGTTGCAATGTTCCATGCCAATAAAGGTTCTTTGCCCCAAACCCTTGTGGATAGGTGGACTCTACGAAAACCACTACGGTGTTTTGGTTTATTTGGGTGGGGACTAGGTGGTTAGCCGCTGGAAAGAAATGGGATACACAAGCTGGGCTGTGAGATGGGAAGGTGTAGCACATAAATGTGCAAAACAGACAGATGGATCTAAAATTTGCTTCTGCCTGAGTATCCAAATAATTTGGGAAGAGTTTTTAGACTTTTCTTTCCATGAGGTTATCTGCTTACGTATTCCGGTAGGGAACCTTTGGGATATTTGCCAGTTGTGCTTTGGGACCATCCTTGTAGAAGCATCGGGAGAGAGCAGAGGACAGGAAGGCCTGGCGTGCTGTGGTCCATGGGGTCACGAAGAGTCGGACATGACTTAACGACTGAACAACAACAAGCAATGCAAATGCTGAATCAGCTTTGTGTTTTTCTCCACCCACACGCTGCCCCCATCCAAACCCAATATTTTTTTTCTTTTATTTTGCCTGCCACCTCCTACAATGATTGCTGCAAACATCAAACATGGCCACACAAGCAAGGGTACATTTTTTGAAACCCAGTTTGCAAGGGGAGACAATGCACTGGTTTTAATTCTTATTGCTGAAAAGGGTGATACACACAGACTCCTCCTAAGCACGTCCGTGTTACGAAGTGAATTGTGCCAAGCAAACTGCATTGCCTAGTTAGATTCCTGGAAGCAACTTGTAGTCATTGCCCCTGAGCTCTGAAATAAGAAATAGTCACCACGTCTCAGCCTGTGGAGCCCTGTGGTGCTTTTTGCCTAGCATTGTGAAACACAATGGAATGCACATTTATTGTTCAATGTTTTTGCCATTTTTAATATACTAATTAAGAAATAAGATGGCCTCATCCGTAAGAACATAAGAACCATGCTGGATCAGACCAAGGGTCCATCTAGTCCAGCATTCACACAGTGGCCAACCAGCTGTCGACCGGGAACCCACAAGCAGGATATGAGGGCAACAGCACCCTCCCGCCCATGTTCCCCAGCAACTGGTGTACATAGGCTCACTACCTCTGATACTGGACATAACATATAGCCATCAGGACTAGTAGCTATTGATAGCCTTCTCCAGGAATCTGTGTAACCCACTTTCAAAGCCATCCAAGTTGGTGGCCATCACTATGCCTTATGGTAGTGAATTCCGAAGTTTAACTATGCAGTACTTCTGAAGAAGTACTTCCTTTACCTCTTCTGAATCTCCCACCAATCAGCTTAATGGCATGACCCCGGGTTCTAGTATTATGAGAGAGGGAGAAAAATACCTCCCTATCCACGTTCTCCACACTAGGCATACCACCACCATTCCTAAAGGCCCCCTGTGTATTTATATTTTTTTCTTGAAAAGGCAAACTTTTACATAAACCCCTGTTAGAAGTCATGCGGTGTAGAGGCTGCTGGAGTGATGGGTTTGGATAAAGGAAATCCCGATTTCAGGGCTGGTCAGTCATTAGGCAGAGTGAGGTGGCTGCCTCAGACAGCTTATTTTGGCTTTCATGAAAGGTCAGCACATTTCTCTAAACAAAAATTTCTGGTTTTGAATGTTTCATGTTGTTTTTAGCCGAGCTGCTGAATGAATGAATGGATTTTTAATTTTTTTTTTAACAAAGTGGTTTTTAAATATCCCAGGAAAATTTCATCTAAAGATGGCTTCTCTGACTTTGGGTTGTTTTGCTTCACACTGAGGAGAGCACACACGAGTCTGCACAAGCCCATGGCTGACTCCTGGTATTTCTGAGGGAAAAGTAATGTCTGAACAGGCCCACAGACAAAAGTTATTCCTCCCCATACCTGTTCACGCTCTCTGCTCACATATTGGCTGAAAAGCTTGTGGTGATACAGATGTCAGGGTGGAAACTGAGCCAATAGAGCCCCAGAGCAGTTCTGATTCTGAGGAGGAACAGCAATCCGTGGGAGAGGAGCTCGCTCATCTCTCACAAGCACAGCAGCTGGCAGAGATTCCTCCTGCCAGCATTCCTGCGATAGATAGTGACCCTGGCAGTGAGAGAGCGCTGGAGGGGGGCTTGCTGGACACTCGGCGCAGACGCAGGGAGCAACGACAGATGAAGGGCGCAGAAAGGAGGCGTAGCGCTCGTTTGGCGCGCAAATAACGGTCGCGTCCCGAGGACCCAAGGGAAAGAGGGAGGATCTCTCCCTAGCCCATAAGTTCAGGGTCTTCCCGTGGTTCTCCTTCAAACGGGGACCAACTGTCTTACCTAGAACTTAGGCTACTCTGCTATCTTTCCCCAGTGCTGTTCCTTGCTTTGTCGCTAGTGATTAGTATCTGAAAGAGTCATAAAGGAACAAAGTCTCGGAAATAATTCCTTGTCGTCTGTGTCCTGAGTTGGCTATTGGTGAGGACTGCAAGAGGCAGCTAGGGTGCTCCTGACAACAAGAGACAGGAATTTGCAGTCGCTTCTGAGCAGACTCCATTCCTGAAACCAACCCTGGAAAATTACTCCCGTCAGGGCTCTGAACCCAACTTCCTTCTTTCAGTGTGCTCTCTGTCACATAGCCTCAGTGTGAATTCCACTGTCATGAAGCCAACACTCTCTTCCAGATGACTAATGAAGCTGTCTGACATGTACAGAGTCCTGACATAAGCTCCCCGTGGGATACCTTTCCCCAGGCTTCAACTTCAGTCTCCAATCAGAACACTTGATTGTTGTTACTTATTATACTGAAAGCATGGCTTCGTTTGGGCCTTCATATGACCTAGCAGGAGACAACTGTTGGTCAGAACAGTTGAATTACATGGGGTGGAGTGGGGAATTATTTGACCAGTGGGCCAAAACAGACATTACTTTGAACCCATATCTAGTAGCTGTGTCTTTTTTCATGTTTACTGTTGAGTAGGTGCAGTACCCCCGATCTGGATCATGACCCTAGCATGGGGGTAGGGGGGAACTTTTAAGATCTGGATTGGGCGCTCTACGCCCACGCAAGGTCCTGCTGCCAAGGAACTGATAGTCTAAATTAGACCATGAAGAAAAAACAGAAGAAGGGAGGGAGAGACCAACACAAGGGGAGAGAGAGAAGAATGTGGGCCAAATGCCTTTATGTTGCTGCAGATTTGGCCTTGGCTGACTTTTTAAAGTATAGTTCCAGTATTTAAGAAACCTTTGGCTGCCAGTTCATTTTCTATAATACACTTCAAGTAAAGCATTCACAAAACATTGTTTTAGGTGGGTTCAAACTCTGGTTTTATACTAACAAGAATTGGTTAAAAAAAATATACTTTGATCCATTTTTCATTTTTATTAAAAAATACTCTCAAAGCATAACAGAAAAATATAACATATTGTGTAGAAGATTAGTAATGGAGGAAGTAATCCTATGGCTCCTAGACAAAGTCGGGGGGGGGGGGGCATGGGATAGTCTGAATTCCTAGATCCAAGGTCAGAGTCAGCGCTCCAGCCTCGGAGGCATGGATCCAAGCTCTCCTCCCCCTCGGGGTGGAGAAAATTGTACTGGCTGCCTCTCCAAAATTGCAAAGGCAACCTCAGAGGGGAGGAAAAGGGGGTGTACTGGTGGGTGGGAGGGGACTGGGGAGGCCGGCTTACGATGTATTCTTGAGCCTCCCCAGCCTCCTTCCCTCCCGCTCCGCAGAGCCCCAGCTAGATGGGTGAAAAAGTCCATCTATCCAAAATGCACAGCAGGAAGAGCATGGGGACAAAGATTGCCTCCGACACTCCTCTTCTCTGCATTGGAAGACCGTAAACCTCCGAGTTCAGAGGTTTATAGCCATCCCAATAGGACTGCACCCTTAAATAAGTCCATGTACTTGAAGCCTGCAGGAACATCTTCAGCCACTAGGGGTCAGACTTCCTTAACCAGCACATAACTTTGCAGTTGATACATTCTGAAGCCAGGGGAGATTAGTTGGGTGAAGGATGCAGTGATACACCTGCCCCCTCCTCCCTGCTGTAGGTCAGCCCCCCCACTCAGGAATGGGGTGGACAGACCCCCTCCCCTAGGCGGCTATAGGGATGCATTATGGCAGTGGCTATGCCTAGGGGTGCCAGTGGACATGGCTTCACTCAGACAGGGTGGGCACAATGTGTCCATTTCTGACAGGTGTGTAAATTTGCTTGAAGGCGTTGCTGTATCAAACTAAGGGCTACTCCAACCCACTCAAAGCTAGGTCCATTCGCTAGTTATAAAGCATTGCTAAAGATTCTTAGATTTTAATAGTTTAACAGGAAATAATATTTCCTAATCCTAACCATGTCTTGCTCATTCTTTCTTTCTTTTGTCAAAAGTTTTATAATAAAAATATGTTTAAAAAATGTATTGTTCTTAGACTTCTAGTCCTAATAGTTTAAATAGTAGTTTCCTATTCAGCTCTGAAAAGGGTGTTCAGCTGATAGATATACAGACCTAGTGAGCTTCTCATATGGAGCTATCCCATTTCAAAATCAGCATATACTTATAACTTTTTGTGTAGAGATTACCTCATTGCTAGTATTATCCACTGTCCAATATGTTGTTGTTGTTGTTGTTGTTGTTGTTCAGTCGTTCAGTCGTGTCCGACTCTTCGTGACCCCATGGACCATAGCACGCCAGGCCTTCCTGTCCTGCGCTCTCTCCCGGAGCGTGCTCAAGTTCATATTCATTGCATCGGTGATGCTATCTGCCATCTCATCCTCTGCCGTCCCCTTCTCCTTTTGCCTTCAGTCTTTCCCAGCATCAGGGTCCATACATTACTACTGGGAAAAGCATAGCTTTAATTAGACGGACCTTTGTTGGCAAGGTGATGTCTCTGCTCCTTACTATGCTGTCTAGGTTTGCCGTAGCTTTCCTCCCAAGGAGCAAGCGTCTTTTAATTTTATGGCTACAGTCACCATCTGCGGTGATCTTGGAGCCCAAGAAAGTAAAATCTGTCACTGCTTCCATTTCTTCCCCTTCTATATGCCAGGAAGTGATGGGGCCAGATGCCATGATCTTAGTTTTTTTAATGTTGAGTTTCAAACCAGCATTTGCCCTCTCCTCTTGTCCAATATATTAGGGCTCACTAATTACTCATTAGTCTTAATTACCTCATTGTTACTAAATTGTTCCTAAACAATTAAAACATCCCCTCCCCCCCAGGCCTACACATACACCTTTTGGGCTAGATAAAATCCATTCTGAATCAAAACTTTAATAGGATAAATTCTTACTCAAAATTTGCCAATTAAAATTTACCAATACATTTTTCTAGACATCTGTATATCAAGACTTTTGATGTGTGTACCTTATACAATATTTTTTGTTCATTAATTGATTAGTGAAAACTTTAAGTACACTTTGACCTGGAATAACACAGTCTCACACCTGTTCATTACTCAAATAACTCAAGTGATATATAGGGCTTTAACTCAGCTTTTTCTCTTTGGATACCAACCAAGTCATCCTGATAATTGTTTTCTGTTGCCAATCACCCAAAATTAATTGTGAATGTGCTTGTGTCTTTGTGTGTCTTCCCTTTAACACAGTTACTACTTTTACTTGTTTACATGTTCAAATTCTTAACTATCATTAAGCATTTTTGGTTGTTCATTACTTGGCTTTTCATAATAAGACATCCTATACTGTTTTAAGAGAGCTGACTTAACAATTCCTCAATAGCCATCCCAGCAATTCCAATAGAGCAAAATCACTTATTTCTAACCCAGGACAATATGTATTAAAGCTTGCTTATAGTTGGGGGGCCGCGGTGGCTTAGTGGTTAAGACGCTGAACTGCTGACTGGAAGGTCGGCAGGTCAGCAGTTTGAGACCCGAGTGCCGGGTGACCGAGTGAGCTCCTGTCTTCAGTCCCAGCTTCTGCCAACCTAGCAGTTCGAAAGCAAGAAATTGCAAGTAGATAAATAGGTACCGCCTTGGCGGGAAAGGGAACAGCGTTCCGTGCACCTCGGTGTTCAGTCATGCCGGCCACATGACCACGGAAGCGTCTTCGGACAGCGCTGGCTCTTCGGCTTAGAAACGGGGATGAGCACCGCACCCTAGAGTCGGACATGACTGGTTGGGGACACCTTTACCTTTTTACAGTTGAGATAAGGCAGATTTGCATATGTTTGCTAATTTTGCATAATCTGTTTCTGCTACTCATGGAGAAGAACGTGTTCGGTTATGCAAAAACATCTCTCTCTTTCTGTTCCACACACCTCCACCACCACCCGGATTTTGGCCCTTAATGGTTGACAATAAGTTTCTGATTAAAGGCTGGTGATGGCTGGTGACTACTCTAAACTACTTGCTTTTGTGAAACATCCACCTTGTGTACCTGAAGGGTTTCTTCACATGGAGCTTTTATCCTGCTATTGAGATTGGTTACTCATGGAAGTTTGCGGGTCCTTTAGATGACATCAATCCCCAGAGCATCTCCCGCACTAAATGACCTTTATTCCATTGTTTAAAAGATCAGAGATAATGAGCTATTAAATTACAGCGCTTTAGTTCCGCTTACATTTCCTCATGAAAAAGGAAAACCTACAATAAGAGGAGCTGGACCACAGCACCATCTAGCAGCTGTATAATGAAACATATGGAAGACTCAGATAAGGGGGGGAAGGATGGGGGGAAGGAAGCACATGTAAAAAGAGTCTGTTGTGATTCTGCATTTAAAATGGAAGCAGACAGCCCCGTTTTAAATGCGGGATTTTAGGCTGGTGTAGAGATGCTCTTGGACTGGAGGTGGTGGGGCTGGGCTAAAGGAAATAGTTTTGTATTTGACTAGAGAAAGATAGAGAATTCTTGGGGGTTTAAAAAAAACATGAAAAAAAATCAGAGTTTTTGGAGCCAGTTGGCAGAAAAGCAGTCTTGGGTTGTGGCATGGGTGGGGAGAGAAGTTGCCTATTGCTGTTGCTTTGGGGGGCTGATGGTGTTTTCAGAACTAGCTATGCCTGCTCCATCAGCAGCAAAAGCTATACATTCTGTTATGGAGAGGTTTCAGGAGCAGTTCCACATGGTCAACATTCCTCCCAAATTCCATGAATAGCAGCAGAGTTCATGTGGAGTGCTTGAATTACTGGGGGGAGGGGGCAGGGAGACAGAGCTAAGGGGACCCCTTACATTGTGTCCCCCTCCCCAGCTACTTTTTTTAGAAGGCTTCAGGGGTGGCAATGACTTGGTGAATGGGAAGGAATCAGGGGTAGTTCAGGGTGTAGATCTGTTTTCCCTGACTTTAGCCAAGACACACCCAAACAAAGAACCTATCCAAGTTCACTGGTGGGGCTGTCCTGGGATGTCCTGCATAAGCAGTTCTGGGATCAGAGGGGGAATGAACAGCTGTCCATTAGAGCGGTTATATCAATTTTTAAAATTTTCAAGCCTGTTCTTGCCTGCCTTTCTGAGGATTTGAGGAGCACCAGTGATTCTAGAAACAGTACTGGAATTGGTTTGGCATGGTGCAAATGAGGCCACAGACTGATAGTACATGCTCCTTTTAGTCAAATACAACTAGATCTCTGTGTGTGTCGGAGTACTGGAATGTCAGGAGCTACCTTGGATAGCTCCTTTAGAGTTCTGACTGAAACCTGGACCGGATTCAGCGCCACACTGACATCAGAGCCACCAGCTTCCACTAATCCCCCCCCCCCCCCGCATGTCTGTACTTTGTAACAGCACATGAATCAAATCTCTGGGTCCTAGTGAGTGATCAAATCTTATTGTCCACACTGGAACTGGAGGTCCCTAGCATATCAGCAGCTATCATTTTTCTGTGGCCAATGGGTTTCCATTAAATGGGTCTGCAACAGTTGCGCTGATTTGCACCACTGAGCTGGCCTCTGAAATTTTCTGCTGTACATTCAAAGATCTGGAGGTTTTCCTGAACTGCAGTTTGCCCCTGGGCTTAGAATTCCAGTGCTAAGGCCTCCCCTCCCACTTTCTCTCAGCATTTAGCTAACTAGATCTGGGCTGCTCTGCCCCTCTGTGACATCACAGCAACTAAACCAATAGCAGTCTAAGAGGGTACACTAATGGTTGCCTCTCCCAACTCACAGCCATCCTCAGTGAGATCACTGTCCCAGTGCTGCTAAGAGCAGTGCCAGAACAGCATCCTGTGCCCTGCAATCCAGCTGATCAGTGACAGTGGGCGGGGTCCCCGTGGCTCTGTGGGCTGCATCGGAAGCAGCTGAGGCCATTGACTGCACATCCCTGCGTTAGAGCACTTACCTACAGGTCCTTAGGCTGTGAACACACAATTTAGTATCAACATAGTGATAATAAATCAGCAGGTGTCCTTTGTGTAGTTGTGTGTAAGTTCAGCCACATGTAATAGCCATTTCCATTTATCCTAATATTCTTGATTTCTTGCTAGCTAATTTGAAAAATGTAGCTTTACATTGTACAGCAGTCCACGCTGTTATAGTCCTCAAGTCCTGTGAAACATGCATAAGCCACAGTTCCCTTTCAAAGTGTGAAAAATAGGTACTGTTTGCTGTCACGGAAAAAGCACAGAAGGCCACAGCGCACCCTGCAAAAAGGAATCAAGTGAAACTCTAGTCATGTAAATTTTTCTCAGCTGTCAGCTCCAAATCTCATGACAGACGTGCTTTACAATGTGCCTTTCTGCTGCATCATCTTAGGGCCCTGCCAAACTTAGCACCACTCCCTGCAACTTGGTGACCTCCAGATGTATTGGACTACAATTCTCATGGCTGGAGATGATAGGAGTTGTAGTCCAACACATCTGGAGAGCACCAGGTTGTGCTAAGCTGAAGCCTGGGAGTCAAGGAGCTTGCACCCAGTGACAGAGCCTCTGCCTTCTGCCTTGGCGATAAGGCATCCATCTGTGCATGCCCACCTGTTCAGAATATAGGTTTAATTACATTTCAGCCCTTGGCTCCATGACCAGTGTACATACTGTTCTGTGGACTGAAGGTACCAGCTTTCTATCTCATAAGCATATCCATATATATATATATATATATATATATATATATTAAATCACTAAAGCACAGATCGCTGAAATACTCAGTGCCTTAAGACAGAAAAAAACTTGGGAGATCCATGGACAGATCCCTGTCATTTTTTTTAAGGGGGAAAGAAGCCATGGGGTTAGGATGGCTGCTTAAGCATCTGCATCACCCAAAAAGAGGACAGCACAGTAGCAGTACCTAATACAGCCAGTAAGGGAGCAATCCTATGGCCACTAGACAGCAGCTAGATGGCCATAGGATATGGTGTTTTCCGGGAACCAACCTCAGAGCCTGCGCTCCGAGGTCGGTTCCCAGAGAACCGACCTCCCCCCACTTCCGCGCTGCCCTGAGGCAGTGAGGAACAGCCCCGTCCTCCACACTCACAAGAGGAGTGGGAATGGCCAGAAAGGGGCATGGCTGGGGGGCATTCCGGGGTGGGGAGATCGTAACTGCTTGTGCAACACATCCAATGTGTTGTACAGCAGCCTCCTTCCCTGCTCCGTGCTCCCGTGGCTAGACAGCTGCAATCGGCTGCCTAGCCAAAAAAGCAGGGCAGGAGAAACGCGGAGGGAATGTTCCCCTCCATGCTTCTCCTGCCCTGCTTTGGATAGGCGGTTGCCTCTGAGTTCGGAGGCAGCTGCCTATCTAGATAGGATTGCTCCCTTAGGCTCAAGAAAATGCACAAATGGGATAATGGGCTTTTCTATATAAGGCTTTTAGCCTGCACCTTTTCCGAGGCTTCTGCTTTTGGATTCTTTGCTGGATTAAGCTTGGCTCCTTTACACATGTTTTTTTCCAGGGTTTTTCTTTCTCTGCCTTTCTATACATTCCATTACACAACCACTAGGTGGCACTGTGGTACGGTGGAATTGCACAATTATAACGCTGTTGAGAAAAATACCAGACTTTACTTGTGGGGGGGGGGGAGTGATAATGGTTGCAAAGCATGGGAGAGGATGCCATCGTGTAAAGGACCCGCAAACTACTATGAGTGAGCAATCATGAGTGCAAAATAAAAGCCTCATGTAGAAAGGCTAAATATGCTGGATGAAGGTGCATTATTCCCCCTGTTGTTGCTGGTGCAACCAGAGTCCTCAGTCACTCAGAGCAGCACTTATAACAGCAGAGTGTACCAAACGGGGCTTCCTTTCCTTCTCTTTCTCAGTTTTTCTGTGTGGATTGGGGCCAGGGGAGGGGCCCAGGAAAGCTGTTTTGTCATTATTTTGCAATGGGGAGGAGAAGGCAAAGAAGTATGGATGGGGAACTCTCCAGCCCTTTAAACTAAGTTAAGTGTGAGAAGCAGTTGATATGCCTGTGACTACTGTGGCTACTACTAGTCATACCAGCTACATGTAATGTAACATTTCCTTAGGGTGCAATCCTATGGCTGTAGTCAGAGGCTAGATGGCTGTAGGACTGGTCAGTTACCTGAGAACCGACCTCCACCCCCTCCGCACCTCCTCATAGGCAGAGCAGGTCGGCTCCGTGCTGGTAAGAGCAGAACAGAGCGAGGAAAACGGGGCGTTCTTGGGGGAGGGCCGGAGCAAGGAGGTCACAAATGCTGGTATGACACTTCCTATGTGTCATCTGGCCTCTGCTTCCCGCATTCTGAGGTCCCATGGCTAGACAGCTGAAATCCACTGTCTAGCCGCAAAAGCTGGGCAGGGAGAGTGGGGAGGAGATCTGCTCCTCACCACTCCTCCTGCCCTGCACTGGATAGGCCGTCGCCCTGGGGTCAGAGGCGACCATCGATCCAGATAGGATTGCTCCCTTAATTACAGTATTTTTGCACTGCTCTGGAGCAGCTTACCTGCAATCAGTAAAGCAAGAAAGTCCCTGCTTGCAGGTTTACAATTTAAAAATACACAACACACAAAGAAAAAGGGATGGGGAGGGAAGAGGAAAAATAACAAATAAAATAGTCTTTCAACATCTGGGTTCACAGGCATGTTACAAAGTACGCCAAATTTCTGCTGATCTGGGAAAATTTGGCCTGTATCTGGACGGGGACTAGGGTTTTTTGGTCTTGGAGAAGGGCAGAAAAACAGGTCCCATGGGATATTAAGGCCTTGCACAACCCAAGAGGAGAGGCAGACTTCTTGCATAAACTTTTTGGCCAGCCACTGTGTTCTGACTGCCTTAGTGTTCTGACTGTGTTCTGACTGTCTGTGTTAACACTTGCAAATTTCAGGTCTTGCCTCAGGACAACAACTACAGAAGCCCCAGCATGAAACTATTTTATGTTGATTTCTAACCTTCCTGTTTAAGCTAAAGAGAAGGAAAAATAAAGAATTCAATGCCTTTTAAAACTGTAAGACCTTGATATCGTGTAACCAAGTATGCCTACATGACTCTTTTGTCACCTTTGCTTAAGACCATCACCAAAATCCCTCTGGCTACCTTGCTCACCTGGACCTGTGAAAGCCAGAAATATGCACCCATCAACAACCATCTTTTCCATACATCAGGAAAGAAAGCGAATCCCATTGTCCTCTTTCTTCCCTTAGGGCACAAACCACCTATAAAAAGCAGGGCAGGAGAAGCACAGAGGGGATTGTGCCCACCGCGCTTCTCCTGCCCTGCATTTTCGGCTAGACAGCTGTGGGAGGACTGAGCGGGGGAGGAAGCTGCTGTATGACACGTTGGATGTGTCGTAGAAGCATTTCTGCCCTCCCCACCCCGGAATGCTCCCCAGAACGCCCCTTTTCGGCCGCTCCGCACTCCTCTTGTGAGCATGGGCTCCAAGGTCAGTTCCCGGAAAACCAGATATCCTATGGCTGTCTGGCTGCTGTCGAACAGCCATAGGATTGGTCCCTTAATGTATAACACCTAAAAATCCGTTTTCCAACATCCTCGAGTAATCTTGGAAGAAGGACTTGTTTTGTTTTATTCTGATTACTACATCCTGAGAGAAAAAGGATAAAAACAGCAACCCACATTCATAGAACAAGCAGCGAGGGAGAGAAGGAAAGAGGATTATTTCCATCCTTTCTGCTCAGAAGAGCAGCCTCCCCTTTTCCTCCCTTCTTTCTTCCCTTCTTTCCCAGAGAAGGAACTCAACAGAGCTTCCCCATCACTTTGCAAGTCAGCAGATAAGGAGAGGTAAATCTTTGCATCATCTTCTATTTCCTTCTCTCTTTTACTCCCTTTTCCTAATATTCCACCCAATACCAAACTCCAAAACTCCTGGGCTTTAGCTCTTTCTCCATCCACTTTCTCCCCAAACCCCGCATTTGCTCTAAAACTCTCTCACAATTCTCCCAAAACAGTCTATTACTCTCCCACTCAAAAATATCAAGCTGAAAGTTCCTTCTCCCCCCTCCCACTTTCTCTCTCTTCCTCTACGATCAGCTACACATACACATACAAACACACACACACACACACACACACACACACTTTTCTATGCATTCCAGTACTTCACTATTGACTTTAAATGCTTATATTTAACCTTCTGAGTGTTAATGTATGATGCTAATTCCCCAAATGTTGTATAGTTCTAATTCCCCTGATGTGTGATTTTAATTCATTTTAAATTCTTCTTTAATAAATCAAAGAATTGCTTTCAAAGACCTTGCTGCGGTCTCTGACTGTCTCAGCTTTTAGGGGTATCAGGTTTTCCTAAGCGCCCAGAGTTCAACACCCGAAGATCCCTCAGGTATGTGTTTAGTTTACATGTCTGTGATATGCACATCCGTATAAATTAAAGCATACTTCATAACAGGCACTTAATGACAGCCTTTCCCAGACTGGTGCCCTCCAGATGAGTTGGACTACAGCTCCGACGTGCTGACTGGAATCCCAACAGGACTGCACCCTAAGTGAGTTTGAAATGCGAAACTGAACATGCGCAGAGTGTTTCTTTTTTAAAATCAGGTTTGGCAAACAGGTTTTTTTTTTAGATCTAACATCATGTAGAAACCGTTGTAAAACATGTAATGCAGGTGTGAGATGGAAGAAGAGAAATGCTAATTGTGAGATTCACAACTGAAGTAATACACATTGATGCACATAATGCACATAAGGCTCCCCGCCCTCAGATCATTATGTCCAGAGTGCAAAATTACCGAGCGGCACCGCTGGCTCCAGGCTGACACTACATGCATGTCAGGAAAGTAATTCTCCCTCCAGTGCTAGCTTTGTGCGCACACAGGGGATTTTTTTCCGACTATGAAAGGAGAATTCAAACATGAACCTTCCTCACAGCCCAAAGTGGTGCGATCCAAGAACAGCCTTGTCACTTGATTTTGCTGAATGCATAAGCTGGTCGCCGTAAGACAGGAGACAGCGCGCTCCTGTTGGTTGATTGACACACCAGAGCTTTGTTCTTAGCACAGACACAAATCAATTTAAAAGTCAATACTTACAAGGAGCTGGATATGTGACAGCTGATTTTAACCTGTCAGGCTTGTGACAGTTCATTTCAACATGTGCACTAGAATAGCTGTCATAGGGAACAGTGGCCAGAATGGTTTAAAAAGCTCCCTGCCTCATTTTCCTCACATCGGGCAATGCGAAACTCCGTAATAAAAACAAACAAACATCCCGACAGATCAAAATCATTTTGCACCAAGATAATGCAAGTTCTACACAGAGAATGGCGAAACTTGGCAATGTGTATGTATTGTACAAATTAGGAACATAGGGACCTGCCTTACACTAAGTCAGACCATTGGTCCATCTGGCCCAATATTGTCAACACTGAGAATTTTTCTACACAAGGCTGTCAATCTGCTGCATCTGCTTTCAGTTTTGTAGCAGAACTGAAATCCAAGCACTACATGAGAAGTTTCCTTTCCCGCTGTTTCGCTACACGGTTTCCTTTCCCGCTGTTTCGCTACACTGTTTCCTTTCCCGCTGTTTCGCTACACTGTTTCGCTACACTGTTTCCTTTCCCGCTGTTTCGCTACACTGTTTCGCTACACTGTTTCCTTTCCCGCTGTTTCGCTACACTGTTTCCTTTCCCGCTGTTTCGCTACACTGTTTCGCTACACTGTTTCCTTTCCCGCTGTTTCGCTACACTGTTTCCTTTCCCGCTGTTTCGCTACACTGTTTCGCTACACTGTTTCCTTTCCCGCTGTTTCGCTACACTGTTTCGCTACACTGTTTCCTTTCCCGCTGTTTCGCTACACTGTTTCGCTACACTGTTTCCTTTCCCGCTGTTTCGCTACACTGTTTCCTTTCCCGCTGTTTCGCTACACTGTTTCACTACACTGTGGTGTAGCAGAATAGCACCAATACATGAAAGGAAATCACGGTTTCTTTCGCTCTCACAATTAAGGGCGCAATCCTAAGTAGATAGGCAGCCGCCCCTGACCTCGGAGGTGACCACCTTCCCAAAGCAAGGCAGGAGAGGCATGGGGGGATCATTCCCTCCGTGCCTCTCCTGCCTTGCTCTTTTTTGCTAGACAGACATTTTCGGCTGTCTAGCAGCAGGGGGGGGGGGAGGCAGCCAGGAGAGGAAGCTGCTGTATGACACATTGGATGTGTTATATGCACAGCTCCTCTCCCCCTGCCCCGGAACGCCCCCCCCCGGAACACCCCTTTTCAGTCGCTCCACACTCGTCTTCCAAGCACGGAGGATGGGGCTTCTCCACGCTGCCTCAAAGGCAGCACAGACGAGGGGGGAGGTCAGATTTCTGGGAACCGACCTTGGAGTGTGGGGTCCAAGGTCGGTTCCCAGATATCGCCCACTAGACAGTGTTTAGTGGCCATAGGATTGCTCCCTAAATGCCATATTTTCCCTGCTCTAAAAAAACTTGCGGAAAGTCCTTGTTAGACACAGAAGCAAAACTGGAGGGTCACGATGTCATCTAAAGGACACATAACCAACTGTGAGTAGGGAATGATGAGCACCCAATAAGTAGAAAAGCCCTGTGTAGAAAAGCCCTGATTAGCAGCAGCTCTCCGGGTTTTCAGGCAGTAGTTTTTCCAGCCCTACCTGGAGATGCTGGAGATTCAAGCTGGGACCTTTTTCATGCAAAGCAGGTGCTCTGCTACCATTCAGCCACCACCCTTCCCTGAGTAAATATAGTTTGCCTTGCTTTGCATAATACATTCTGCTTTTGCTAGTTGTAGAGAGGGCTTTGAGGTTATAAAGGCATATTTGCCAAGTTTCAACCTGACAGAGAAAGTTTGTCCACCAGTCTGCTCCCAACCAGATGCCTATGGAAAGCCCACAAGCAGGACATGAGTGCAACAGCACCATCCAGCTTCTGTTCCCAGTAAGTGGTATTGAGAGGCTTATTGCCTCTGACCCTGGAGGTAATATGTAGCCATTGTGACTAGTAGCCATGGATAGCCTTTGTTTGATAATAGGAACAACTCCGCATGCTTCCAGACACTAGGGGACAATAGAGAATGTCCTATAGCTTGATCAGTTTCTTCCTCCTGCTCCCTCCCCTTCCCTCTTCTTCCCTTCTGCCTCTGCAACAAGCAACATGCAGCCTCTCCCTGAAGGAAGCAAGTATCTCATGCCTTTGCTCCCTTACACTCATACACCCAGCTTTAGGGGGTTGTTGTTGTTCACAGTGTTCAGTCATTAAGTCGTGTCCGACTCTTCGTCACCCCATGGACCACAGCACGCCAGGCCTTCCTGTCCTGCACTCTCTCCCGGAGTGTGCTCAAATATATATTCGTTGCATCGGTGATGCTATCTAGCCATCTCATCCTCTGCCGTCCCCTTCTCCTTTTGCCTTCAATCTTTCCCAGCATCAGGGTCTTTTCCAGAGAGTTTTCTCTTCGCATTAAGTGGCCAAAATATTTGAGCTTCAGCTTCAGTATCTGTCCTTCCAATGAGCAGTCAGGGTTGATTTCCTTTCGGATGGACTGATTTGACCTCCTTGCAGGCCAGGGGACTCGTAACAGTCTTCTCCAGCACCACAGTCCGAAAGCATCAATTCTTCAGCGCTCAGCCTTCCTTATAGTCCAGCTGTCACAGCCATACGTTACTACTGGGAAAACCATAGCTTTGATTAGACGGACCTTTGTCGGCAAGGTGATGTCTCTGCTTCTTCCTATGCTTTCTTGGTTTGCCATAGCTTTCCTCCCAAGGAGCAAGCGTCTTTTAATTTCATGGCTACAGTCATCGTCTGCGGTGATCTTGGAGCCCAAGAAAATAAAATCTGTCACTGCTTCCATTTCTTCCCCTTCCATATGCCAGGAAGTGATGGGGCCAGATGCCATGATCTTCGTTTTTTTAATGTTGAGTTTCAAACCAGCTTTTGCACTCTCCACTTTCACCCGCAACAAGAGGCTCTTTAGATCCTCTTCGCTTTCTGCCATTAGGGTGGTATCATCTGCGTATCTGAGGTTGTTGATAATTCTCCTGGCAATCTTAATTCCGACCTCTGATTCATCCAACACGGCGTTTCTCATGATGTACTCTGCATATAAGTTAAATGAGCAGGGTGACAATATGAAACCTTGTCATACTCCTTTCCCAATTTTGAACCAATCAGTTTCTTACTGTTGCTTCTTGGCCCTCGTACAGGTTTCTCAGGAGACAAGTAAGGTGGTCTGGTACTCCCATCTCTTTAAGAATTTGCCACAGTTTGTTGTGATCCACACAATCAAAGGCTTTAGTGTAGTCAATGAAGCAGAAATAGACGCTTTTCTGGAATTCTCTTGCTTTCTCCATTTTCCAGCGAATGTTGGTGATCTGATCTCTAGTTCGTCTGCCTCTTCGAAACCCAGCTTGGACTTCTGGTAGTTCTCAGTTCACATACTGCTGAAGCCTAGCTTGTAGGATTTTGAGCATCACCTTGCTGGCATGTGAAATGAGCGCAATTGTACGGTAGTTTGAACCCTCTTTGGCGTTGCCCTTCTTTGGAATTGGAATGTAAACTGACCTTTTCCAGTCTTGTGGCCACTGTTGAGTGTTCCAAATGTGTTGGCATATTGAGTGCAGCACTTTAACAGCATCATCTTTTAGGATTTTAAATAGCTCAGCTGGAATACTGTCATCTCCGCTAGCTTTGTTGTTACTAATGCTTCCTAAGGCCCACTTGACTTCACTCTCGAGGATGTCCGGCTCAAGTTCAGTGACTGCACTATCATGGCTATCAGGGACATTCAGATCTTTCCTGTGATCTCTAGTCTTTCCCATTCTATTGTTTTCCTCCATTTCTTTGCATTGTTCATTTAAGAAGGCCTTCTTGTCTCTCCTTGCTATTCTCTGGAACTCTGCATTCAGTTGGATATCTCTTCCCTTTTCTCCCTTGCTTTTTGCTTCCCTTCTTTCCTCAGCTACTTGTAAAGCCTCATCAGACAGCCACTTTGCTTTCTTGCATTTCTTTTTCTTTGGGATGGATTGAGTTGCTGCCTCCTGTTATGGACCTCCGTCCATAGTTCCTCAGGCACTCTGTCTATCAGATCTAATCCCTTAAATCTATTCCTCACCTCCACTGTATATTCTTAAGGGATATGATTTGGATCATACCTGAGTGGTTTAGTGGTTTTCCCTACGTTCTTCAATTTAAGCCGAAATTTTGCAATAAGAAGCTCATGATCTGAGCCACAGTCAGCTCCAGGTCTTGTTTTGACTGACTGTATAGAGCTTCTCCATCTTTGGCTGCAAAGGACATAATCCATCTGATTTCGATATTGACCATCTGGTGATGTCCATGTGTGGAGCTGCCTCTTGTGCTGTTGGAAAAGTTTTTTTTGCTATGATCAGCGTGTTCTCTTGGCAAAACTCTATTAGCCTTTGTCCTGCTTCATTTGGTACACCAAGGCTATGCTTGCCTGTTATCCCAGTTATTTCTTGACTTTCTACTTTAGCATTCCAATCCCCTATGATGAAGAAGACATCTTTTGTTGGTGTTAGTTCTAGAAGGTGTTGTAGGCCTTCATAAAACCGATCAACCTCAGCTTCTTCGGCCTCAGTGGTTGGGACATAGACTTGAATTACCGTGATGTTGAATGGTTTGCCTTGGATTTGTACTGAGATCATTCTATCGTTTTTGAGATTGTACCCCAGTACTGCTTTTCCCACCCTTTTATTGACTATGAGTGCTACTCCATTTCTTCTAAGGGATTCTTGCCCACAGTAGTAGATATAATGGTCACCTGAATTAAATTCGCCCATGCTTGCCCATTTTAGTTTGCTGATTCCCAAGATGTCGATGTTCAATCTTGCCATCTCATGTTTGACCACCTCCAGCTTACCTTGATTCACTGATCTTACATTCCAGGTTCCTAAACAATATTGTTCTTTACAGCATCGGACTTTCTTTTCACCACCAGACACATCCACAGCTGAGTGTCCTTTCGGCTTTGGCCGAGCCGCTTCACTCTTTCTGGCGTTACTTGGAAATTCCCTCTGCTCTTCCCCAGTAGTATATTGGACTCCTTCCAACCTGAGGCCGAGGGGCTCATCTTCCGGTGTCATATCTTTTAGCCTTGTGATACGTAAGAATACTGGAGTGGGTTGCCATTTCCTTCTCCAGTGGTCTACATTTTGTCAGAACTCTCCGCCATGACCTGTCCGTCTTGGGTGGCCCTGCACGGCATAGCTTATGGCTTCATTGAGTTACGAAAGCCCCTTCGCCACAACAAGGCAGTGATCCATGAAGGGGATCTACTTGAAAGTAAAACACAGAAGAGACAAAAGCTTGGTCTCTGAGAGTTGCTACTGAACTAAAACTTTGTGTGTCCAGTACCAGAAGTCAGTAAAAACCTGTATTTCCTGGTGACACCTTGCACTGGGGAAAATTGAGTGGGAGTAGTTAACTGGTGGGCTAGCCCCACCCCCCAATACTGGCATCCCATTTCATAGAATCCCTGTGACCATTTTGTCACAGTTTACTGTTCAGGTGCTAACTGTATATCCAGCCCAGCTCTTCTTCTAGTTATTTATCTTTAAACCAGACTTGGACTCTTCAAATAGAGCTCTTCAAATAGAGGGCACTTTCAAATAGAGGAATGTCCTGAATCCTTAAAAAAAAAAAGGACTGCTCTCTGTAAATAGGACTCATGGCCACCCTGAGTGATGATCCTCAAACATAACAGGATATGTGAGAAAAAGCCAACCCATTCTGACTTCCATATATATAATAATCATGAACTACATATTAATTTTGGGATGAACTGAAAAGTGAACCAAATGGGGGCCATTTGGTTCAGTTTCCCTTCATCCTGAAATAAATGCAGATGGGCATGAGTTGGTATGAATGGGAATCTCATTCAGGGCTCCCGTTCATGCCCATTTGTTCCATTCTGCGTTGGGGGTGCTCATCGTCTGTGGCAGCAGTAGCTGCTGCAGGGGGTTCCTTCAAGGGCTAGTCCTGGTGGCTACCATTTTGTATTTCAAAGAACGCCCTGGGCGTTGCATCATTCTGGAGCATTCCAGGAAGAAAATGGCAGCTGTCTTTGTGTGTGTGTGTGTGTGTGTGTGTGGTGGCTGCCACAAAACCAAAAGGCAGTGCCACTGTGAATAACAGGACAATATGACTCACAACACCAACAATCACTGTTACGTAGCAGCAGTGGCAGCAATTGTAATCTCAATAGCAGGGTAGGCAATGTGGTGCTCACAGATGCCTTTCTTGGTGCCCACCAAGGGGCCCTATCCTCCCACTTTAAAATCAAATTAACAAATTTTCTTACTGGCAGCTGGGATCACTTCAAAGTAAAGTGAGGTGGACTTCCATCCACTGCCATCTTCATTTCCCATGAATGCCTCTGGGCCACATGTGGGGCTCAGAGACATTCTTAGGAAATAAAGATGGCAGGCAGCTGCAGGCTGAGGCTTTCCTCTGCAGTGTGCCCAGCTACCAAGAAAAAGAAGAAGAGCGAAAATAAAAAGGAACTCCTGTCACCTTTCATCTGGTAAGCTGTGGGGGTGGATTTAAAGAGAGCTGCAGAGAATAGGGAGAGGAGTTGGGGGGGGGATGCTAGGAAGGTCAGTAGTAAACCAGCAGGAAGCGATGGGCAAAGGAGAGCAGCTGGGAGCAACCCAGGGGTTGAGAGGGTTGTGTGCTTGTATGTCTGAATGGGTGGGAGCTGCATTTGTATGCGTGAGAAAGGGAGACTGAAACTGGGTTCAAAGGAGCTGTTTAGTGTGTTGGGGTTTAGAGCCCATCTCTACCTTGTACTCGGTCTTTCGGGCAGGCTTCTTGTCCTTTGTGATGAGCCACGTGTCCCACGTCAGCCATTTTGTGGTGGTACCCAGGGCATTTTCTCAAATTGCCAAATGTACCCATGGGCTCAGAAAGGTTGCCTGTCCCTGTGTGTCAGCATTTTCTCTGTACAACATATTTACAATCTTTACGTCATTAATCACAAAAGTCTTCTGCACTTAACTGTACAATTAATTTTCTAGAGCCTCTGACAACATTTGTATCCATTAATCATTTTGTGATTCCTCTCATGCATCAATTGGGCCCTGGCTCGTATTTCATGAAGCAACTACATCTCCTTCGACGTCTGCACTCTCTGTACTATATCTGTCTTATTCCCATTGATCACAAGGGCTGTCTAAATAACAGTATCAGGTGACTGAGGGTAACTCTCTCAAGGTCTAAAAGATTACTCGGGAAGTTCTTATGACAGGAAGGGTGTCATGTAGCTGAGGTCAAGATCCTAAATGTAGCGTCTCTCCTGTTCTGTTATATAATCTGAGCTAGGGAATCTCCCAGTTTGCTGGTGTTTCTAAGTGTGCCCGAGTCTATAGGGCATCTGCTGTTAGGATGGGATGAGGTCTTACATAGTGGGGGCCTGGTTCCCATTGTCAAAAAGTATCTGCATTCGATCTCATCTTTGTACACAAGATCAAATGGGGACATATATTGTTGAGCACAAGACCACAATTCTTCCTGCAATCATGGTGGATCCAGAAAATGTCAGATTGTGGAACCCATCTTCCCCAGTTAACTGTGGAGTACCAGTACCCACAGTGCATTTCTCTATGCCATCCTGTAAACGGGGTAGGACAGTGTGGAGAAATAAATGGTTTTCTTGTGTGAACCAGTCCTAAACCTGAAGGCATATCTACACCAAAGATTTGTTTGTTGGAAAGAGTTCTACCCTATTCAACCAAAAATGGGATATTATTTCTGAACACATGGGTTTTACACTATTCCACTATAGCACAGCTCCACCTAGAGGTTATGCAGTGGAAAAGCAGGAAAGGAAAAGCTCTTTGTGTAGAGCTTGGATCTCAATTCTGTGACAAAACCAAAGTAGATGCAGCGATTAACAGCCTCGTGTTGAAAAGCTCTTATTCAACTTTCAAATTAATCCTAAGAGTCATCAGGAGACAGGAGACAATAAAACCTGTTTAGTGAGCCTTGGTGCAGAGCTCTGCCTAGAGCTTATAGAAGCAAATGCTGACAAAATAAGGCAGATTGCTTGGGATTCTGATGAGGATCTCTGTCAGCTAGGTTATTTTAGACCCTGGACTTAATGATCTTACGGGGTGCCCCATTAGATGGCCATGTGTAGTAAGTTATGAAGCACATAATTAACATTTCTCTTCTCCCTGCCCCTGTCCATGCCTTAGGAACATAGGAAGCTACTTTATATGGAGTCAGACCATTGCATCCAGCCCAGTATTGTCAACTACTGGCAGCAGCTCTCAAGGATTATTTCCTGCCCCTGCCTGGAGATGCCAGGGATTGAACCAGGCACCTTCTGTATTCAAAGCCAGGACTGTACCACTGAGCCATGACCCTTCCCTAAAGAAGAGAGCAGTGGTGCAACTTCTTCCACATTCCTGATACGTTAGAGCTAAAGTAAAGCCCCTGTTTGCCAACCCTGATTAAAGAGAGAAAGAAAAAGAAACTCTCTGAGCATGTGCTGTTTTCCATTCTAAATTCACTTAAATAATAGCACCATTATGATGGAGTTTAGTTCTGCTGCCCTGATGCTAAGCACATTTAATTGGGGACAAGCGCCATTTTCTTGTGGAGAAAGCAAATGTATATTAAAAGGAAAAATAATAAATATAAGCATCTGTAACCATGTATATGCCTGGCCAGCCACCCCTGATGATTAAATATTTTAAATTAAGAAGAAAGGGTGCTGTGGCAAGAAGCATCAGGCCCAGTGGGCCCCAGCACGCCCATGCCAGACCAAGGTGCTGATTCTGATCCCATTTGCTGCTGCCCCCACCACCTGCCAATCTCTGGTTGGTCATTTGGGGGCCCTGGACCTCAGCCTCAAGGTCCAGCCCTAACTGCACCACTGATCTCAGTAACCCTTGCAACAACCATATTGTTATACCGACATACAGTCAGGGCCAGAAATATTGGAACAAGGATAACTTTTGGCATTTGGCCTCTGTACACCACCACATTGAAGTTGAAAGGAAACACACCCGGATGGGAGCGAAGTCAGGACATTCAGCTGTAATTCAAGGGCTTTGACAAAAGTGGGGCACTAACCATTCAGGAAGGACAGCCAGTGGCACACACACACACCCATCGTTGATGGCTCATAAGTAATGGAACAAACCAACATCTTTTCAAACTTAAGGATCGTCTTTAATAGCTGGATGAAAATCCTTTGCAGTCAATGATTGCCTGAAGTCTGGAACCCATGGACATGACCAAATGCTGAGTGTCCTCCCTCGAGATGCTTTGCCAGGCCTTCACTGCAGCTGCCTTCAGCTGCTGCTTGTTTGTGGGTCTTTCTGCCTTCAGTCTTGTCTTCAGTATGTGAGAAGCATGCTCTGTTGGGTTGAGATCAGGTGACTGTCTTGGCCATTGAAGAACATCCCAATTCTTTGCTTTGAGAAACTCTGGGGTAGCTTTTGCTGTATGTTTTGGGTCATTATCCATCTGCAATATGAAGCGGCGTCCTATCAGTTTGGCAGCATTCAGCTGAATCTGAGCAGAAAGTATAGTCCTATACACTTCAGAATTCATCCTGCTGCTTTTATCAGCAGTCAGGTCATCAATAAACGCCAGTGACCCAGCTCCACTGGCAGCCATACATGCCCATGCCATAACACTGCCTCCACCATGTTTGACAGATGATGTGGTATGCTTTGCATCATGAGCTGTTCCTTTCCTTCTCCATACTTTTCTCTTCCCATCATTCTGGTACAAGTTAATCTTGGTTTCATCAGTCCAAAGAATCTTATTCCAGAACTGGGCAGGCGTTTTTAGGTGTTTGCTGGCAAAGGCTAATCTGGCCTTTCTGTTCTTGAGCGTTACCAGTGTTTTGCACCTTGTTGTGAAGCGTCTGTATTTACTTTCATAAAGCCGTCTCTTGACTGTAGATGTTGACAATGACATGCCTACCTCCTCAAGAGCATTCTTGACCTGGCTAGATGTTGTGAAAGGGTTCCTCTTCACCATGAGCAGAATTCTGCGGTCATCCACTTTAGTTGTCTTCTGTGGTCTGCCAGGCCTTTTGCTGTTGCTGAGCTTGCCAGTTAATTCCTTCTTTTGCAGGATGTTCCAAACTGTTGTATTGGCCACTCCCACTGTTTTTGCTGTCTCTCTGATGGGTTTATTTTGTTTCCTCAGCCTAATGATGGCCTCCTTCACTCGCATGGACACCTCTTTGGACCTCATGTTGGGGGTTCCAGTGAACAGCTACCAAATGCAAATGTAACACCCAGAACCACCTCCAGGCCTTTTATCTACTTGATTGCTCATGGGGTACCCAGGAAACAGGCCACACCTGGCCCTGTAGCTGCTTGTCAGCCATTTGTTCCATTACTTATGAGCCACCAACAATGGGTGTGTGTGTATGCCACTGGCTGTCCTTCCTGAATGGTTAGTGCCCCACTTTTGTCAAACCCCTTGAATTACAGCTGAAAGTCCTGACTTTGCTCCCATCTGGGTGTGTTTCCTTTCATCTTCAATGTGGTGGTGTATGGAGGCCAACTGCCAAAACAGTTATCCTTGTTCCAATATTTCTGGCCCTGACTGTATATTAGAACTGGGAGGCCCTGGCTTTGTAAAAACTGAGGCCATAGCTAGAGGTGAGATTTAAAACTAGGTCCTTTCAGCATAATCGCTTAATCCCTGTGTGATACTTATCAATGTTGGGTGCTTCCAGATGAGGCCTTTATTATGCAATCACTCTACCGCATTCACGGAATTTTACAGGAGGTCCAGGCAACATCACCTTCAATTCGTAACCTTTCTGTGTTCTCCCACTGTTCCTTCCATCTTTTTTCTTACTAGAAAAAGATCTGTTAAGGAGGAAAAGATGGACTAGCTGCATAGTGCTTTTTGACAGGGCACTAGGAGCCCTCCGTTGGGAAGTACCCTTTGAAGAGAGAGGATATGGCTTGATAAGGAGTATCAAGGCTGAGGTGGGACTAGCAGAAGGTTAAAGATGGAGCTCTGATAATCCAGGAAGGGCTTGGAAGAAGAAATGGGGTTTGGACTGGGATGTGCTGGAGGGAGAGTTATAGAGCTTTTCTACATGAGGGATTGATCGTGCACTTGTTATTCCTGACTCATGGTTGTCTATGGGTTCTTTCGATGTTGTTGTGGCCCTCCAGTTTTGCTTCTGTGCCTAACTAGCACTTTCAGCGAGTTTTTTAAGAGCAGGGAAAATGTGGCATTTATTGTGAAAGTGAAAGAAAGTGTGAGTTCCTCTTGTGTATTTGCACTATTCCACTATACCACAGTGCCATCCAGAGGTTATGTAGCAGGAAAGCAGGGAAGGAAACATGCCTCATGTAGTGCTCAGATCTTAATTATCTGATAAAAGCAAAAGCAGATACAGCGGATTAACAGCCTCATGTAGAAAAGATAACATTGATAGATAGAGAAGAAGGGAAGATTCTTCTTGAGAGCAGCAAGAGTAGGCAAGAGTAGGAGACAAAAGGAACCTGTGGATTCTTCAAGCTTAGAGCAGAAAATGGGATGGGAAAGAAACAATATGTCAGCATCAGAGCACATGGTTTGCATGCAGAATGTCCTACATTTAATCCCTAGCATTTCCAGTTAAAAGGTCAGGAAGCAGGTGATGGGAAAGTGCTGTGTTGGAGACCCTGGGGAGCCGTTGACCTGGTCTAAAGTTGCTTCCTATATTACCCATATGCACAGGTACCTCCATCCCCTTTGTGCATCAGAAGAAATTCAGGCTGGGAATGACTTCTGTGAACCCAAGTAAACTTGCAACTGGATAGGATCTGCAAAGCTTCTGGCTTCAGCGGTCCATCAAACATCACTATGTCAACAACTAACGCTGAACCTCCACGATGCTGCTTAGAGTTTATTTTCACACTGCTTTCAGAGCACTGTGTTTTTATCTCCAAAGGATTTCATGTTGTATAATTCCCTGTTACTCAGCTTTGCAAACAGCAAGGGGAACGTTTTGTAAGTTATTGCATAAATTCATTTATTTACAAATGGGCCACAGAGTGCACAGGACATACCAGATAGGAAGCTGAAATTAACCCAAATGGCAGAAGCTGCCGATGCGCTCACAAAAATGACGGTGCTTAAAGTTTGCTGCCAGCCCCACCTACTTAGACAGGCTCCCTGCCCTATCCCCAGCTTCCCCCACTTTTCCTATCTATAAAGTGTAAGAAAATAAATTTTGTAAATAAATGGAAACAACACAAAGCAACATTTTTTAACCTTCCATTTCTGAATGAGAGCTCATACTGTTCTTGAAGATGTTAGCATAAAGTCCTTATCTCCCAATAGATTCCTGCCGGTGACCTTACATCCTCCAACTCTATTTTCAGCTACCTAAAGATCTTCTCCTTTAAGGTTACAGTCCTATGACCCATGGGAGGGTATCCCAGGGGCCATAGGATTGTTTGGATCTCCCCCTCTGAGAGTGGAGAGGTCTGCCCTCCTGGCTCCCACAGAAACTTCCACATCACTTATCTCCCTGATATCAGAGCTCTGATATTCGTAGAAGTAAAAAGGGAGTGGATCGGGGGCATGGCAGGGACCAAACATGCCCCCAACATGGGAGGAGGGATTTACACCAGCCTTGATGCTAGTGTGTAAATAATTTCCCTCCTATTGCAAATAAGTAAAGCAGCAAACCCTGGAACAGAAATGGAAGGAGGAAAACTCCGCTCCTCCCTCATTTCATTACTACATATCAGAACATTTGAATACATTTCTTGGCCACACAGAGGAGCCTACAATAATTGTGTTATTATGTCCCTGATGAGCCTTGCAAGTTACAGAGCAGTTAAGAAATTCCATGCTAGTTCGCAATGACAAATGCTGCTAAACATAGACCGTGATGGAATGGGTTGTCCTTTATTGAGTCTCAAGGATTTCACTTAGACACATTTGAGCTAATGTGAAAAGAAATGCATGCATCCCAGACATTTGTGTAAGCCATTCCTCCACCCCAATAGCACAAGGGGCAGATTGACACCTGGAGAGTATCTAGCAGAGAATTACATTACACTGATCACCCACTGAATTCCCTTTTTAAAAGCTGTGTTATTATGACATTAGCCTGTATGGAGTGCAATGCAGAAAACTAGTGAAGTGATCGATGTGTTGCAAAGCACATAAGATCCTCAACAATTATATGAAAAGCACAGTTCTAATGCACTTGGGCTGGTTTTAGGTGTCTTGCTTTTGCCCAATTAATTGATGAACTAATCAGTTTACAGGAACTCCGGATAAGGGGCTGGGAGAAGTTGTTACCAAAAAAATTAAGTTTCCTGTTTGTAAGCACCACAGCAGGATGGTGCTTGATTGGGCCCTGCAAAGTACACATTAACTCAGACTAGTGGGACCTGCCAGTAGGGCACAAGTGCCTTGCTCTCCCTAATAGACAGGCCTGTTGGCCTAATTCTTGCTGCTCCACAGTGCCACCCTGACGGTGGTTGGGAGGTGTACTGAAGATTTTTCAACACAGCTGGATGAGGTAATCTGGAGAACCAATAGAGCTTCTCTTGGCCTTATACAAGTGCTGCGTTGGGCCTGACTTTCTCTTGTAAATAACTTGTCAGCCAGAATAGTTTTCTGACCTGCTATTGCACTGTTGCCAGACAGCTCTGGTAAATTCATCCTGTTACTCTAGTAAATAAGCATGTAATTTCCAGGACAAGGATGGCTGTCGCAATGTGTATGTTGCACTAGCATTGTGGGCCACCCAGGCTTTGCACCAGAGAGTAGAATTGGCTCAGTTTGTCAAGTTGGCAACAACCACCATTGCCAAATGTAACATAATTATTGCACCATCGTTCAAGCTGCCCTGGATTGCAGCATGCTGAGAATCAGGAAAACCATTACATTTATTATTTTATTATAATATCCTAGCTTTTCACTAAGGAGAGGCACTTGGGAAGCTGCCTTATACTGAATCAGAACACTGGTCCGCCTAGCTTTGTGTTGTTGAACCTGACTCTCAGAGCTTTTCTTACATGAGGCTGTTAATCACTGTATCTACTTTTGGGTTGGTCACAGAATTGAGATCCAAACTCTACACAAAGAGCTTTTCCTTTCCTGCTTTTCCACTACAAAACCTGTAGGTGGTGCTGTGCTATAGTAGAATATTGCAAGTAGAAAAATACCTTTTCTTTCGCTTTCAGTAAGAATACCCCAATATCCCCACTCTAAAACCGACCCAGGAAAGTGCTCTTAAAAAACAGAAGTGAAACTGGAGGATCACAGTGTTGTCTAAAGAACCTGTAAACAACCATGAGTAAGGAATCAGAAGCTCACAATAAATGCCCTATGTAGAAAAGCTCTCCAGGGTTATAGACAAGATTCTTTCCTAGCCCAACGTGGAGAAGCTGGGGATTGAACCAGGGACCTTCTACATGCAAAGCAGGTGCTCTGCCAGTGCACTACAGCCCCTCCCTTGCAGCTACTGGGAATATATGTGGGTGTTACCACATTTTATCCTCACAAAGGTGGACCATGTTGTGAAACAATGCCACTTAGTGAGATTCAGATTAAGGGATTTGAATCCAACTCTCCCTCTGCGAGCCTAGCACCCTATCTATTGCATTACACTGCCTCTCATTCATATAATGTTCCAAAAGCCTATTATTCCCAATGGCCATCTCCTTGCCACCTTCTTGCTAAACTGGATCAGCCACACCCGTGGGAAATGCCAGATCAATATGCTTGTAGAGCATTGTGTAACTGCTAGGGATGTGCGAATCAGCAAAACTTGAGCTGTCTGAGGTTCTCCAAATTCCACCCCAAAGCTTGTTCTGGCTTGTCACCATATCAGATTATGAGCCTTGTTTTTCTCTTTTTGCATGAAAATATATGTGTATTTTTGTGCACATTTTTCCAAATGTACGTATCAATTATCACAATTTTTCAATGTATGCATTCTTTCATGTTCATTTTGCAAATGTATGCATTTTAACGCATTCTTTTGGCTCTCTGAATTGCATTCCAGACTTGGAAATGTACAGACTTCAACCACAGGTTGTATTCACATCCACATTTTGTTGCAGGAGGTGCAAACTGGGTACATTCTGGTGACAAATGAACTGAAATAGATTTCTCATACATCCCTAGTAACTGCCCTTCCTCCCATCCAGTGTTCAGCACATGAGACTACAGTCTGGGTCATACCAACTCATACTGATGTAGCTTTCCCACAAGATATATGAAAACACCCCCTACATTCCCTTGCAGTGTAATGAAGCTATATTGTTCCATGCAAGACCTTGTCCAGACAGGAGAGAGATTTATGAACGGCTAAATGAAGCAATGGAGGAACCTATAACAGCAGGCTCCTAATTAAGGAGATGGCAACAGTATATCCTTGACATTATTTCTTTCTGCTCTGGGAATTAAAATAAATGCCTGCTCTTGATAATGCGGTATTACTGTACAACCAGCCTGAACATGTAAGGAGAAACCAGCTTTGTGCTCCACCTTCCCATAGCTTGTTAATCTAGTTCCATGGAATGCTAGGGCATCTCTACACCAGCCTAAAATCCTGCATTTAAAACAGGGCTTTCTGCTTCTGTTTGAAGTGCAGGATCACGACTTTCATACGCTTCCTTTCCCCTCATTCCCTTCCCCCTCCTTCTCCCCATATCTGAGTCTTCCATTATCTTTCACTGATCTCGCTCCTCTTCTTGCCGCTTTTACTCTTTTCACAGAGGAAACTGAAGGGAACACAACAGCTCATTTTCTGTGATCTATTTAAAAATGGAACAAAGGGCATTTAGTGCAGGAGATGCTTTGAATGATCACGGCTTCATGTAAAGAGCCTGCAAACTTCTGTGAAGGAGCAATCTCAATCGCAGGATAAAAGTTTGGTGTGAAGGAGCCCCTAGAGTTGCCAAGAATGCAAATGGACACAGATTTCCACTACCATAAGTAAAACCTTCACTATGCCAAGTTATAACATTCAGCCTCTTCCGTAGTTGTTATGCTGTTAGATAGTAGAGGATGAAGACGGATATAGTGGTGATGGCAAGAGGAGCACGAAGGAGGTGCCTAACTTGGCTGGAGCAGCTCCTTCTGGCACCAAATCCCAGCACTAAGTCCCAAGTCCCTTTCTCCATGTTGGGAGAGGCATGGAAAAAGGAAACATGGGCAGGGCTGTGTGATGACATCAGCGTGTATGGCCATGCCCACTGATGTCATCTGGCCTGCGAAGGACCTGGTAGGGACAATTTTGCCCCCATCTTAAACTAGTTCTGCACTTCTGTTATAGAGTTCTTTAAAAAAAAAAAAATCACACACAGCATGCAAGTTACGTTATGTAAAGCAGGCAGGACTTTCATTCAATCACTTTGGTCCTGTGGGGTTTAATGGGATGGACAGCCAGTCCTGTGCATGATCACTCAGGTGTAAGTTGCACAGTGCTCATTGGAACATATTCCCAAGTAAGTGTGCATAGGGTTGCACCCAAAGGTCCTATGCTGTTACATCCAAGTAAACATAAATGACATCAGGATGTAAGCCTGTTTGAACCCAAAGATGAGATGTTGATGGTTTGTGAAACACACCAATATTCTGCGTTCTGTATTTACTGATACAGGAAATTGTATCCCATTCATACTATTAGATTGTCTTTGACCTTCAAAGCCAATAAGATTGGTGCTGTGACAGAATAATCTATTCCTCCTTTTACTTCAGCTTAGGTTGCGGTTCTTGTTCAAAGGCTGGCTCTACCTGTTTCCTGGATAACAGGAAGCTGAATGAAAAGACCTGCTGTGTGGTTACAACATTTGGGGTTTTTTAGCCTAGAAAAAGGTGAGTAAAAGGGGGACATGGTAGGGGCGTATAAAACTATGCACTGCACAGTGTGGAGAAAGTAGATAGGAAGAAGAACTTCCTCCTCTCATAATACTAGAACCCTGGGTCATCCCATGAATCTGAGTGGTGGGAGATTCAAGACAGATAGAAGGAAGTCCTTCTTCACACAGTACATAGTTCAACTATGGGATTCACAACCACAAGATGTGGTGATGGCCACCAACGTGGATGGCTTTAAAAGGGGATTAGACTAACAGGGGATAAGACTATCAATCACTACTAGTTATGATGACTATATATTATCTCCAGTATGAGAGGCAGTATGCTAGGGAACATGAGCTGGAGGGTGCAACTGGCCTCTTGTCCTGCTTGTGGGCTTCCTCTTGGCACCTGGTTAGCCACTGTGGGCCAAAGGAAAAAGAGGGGGAAGTGTGTCCCCGGTGCTGATGAAACAATTTCGCTTTATTACTGTTCACAACTCAATGCCTTTTGGAGAATTAATCTCTCCTTCCTCAGGAGCAATAATTTTCAGCCATAATGTCCTTCTTTTAACCAGCACACTTCCCCCTCTTTTTCCATTAGCTACCAGGGTCTCTCCCTGCACCCCCTAGCCTCACTTTGCTGGCCATGGTGGGAACAGAATGCTGGACTAGATTGGCCCCTGGCCTGATCCAGCATGGCTCTTCTTGTGGTTTGATGTTCTTATCCACTTCTGGGTAGACTTGCAAATTAGTCTTGGATTTTAAGTGGCAAGCTGAAGTGCCTACCTGAAAGTAAAGCCATCTATAAGTAAGCCTTCAAAGGGTAATCTTATGTGGAACAACATACCTTATGATTACTGTACAGACTTGGTGAAATACTAACTTTCTAACAACAATATCCAGAGGAAGTGCAGATGGCCCCAGCTGTTCCTGATATATCCTGGGACAATGAGCTGATGTAGGGGGCACACCCTAATATTTGGGGAAGGCCATCTTATATCCTAATAGTTTAATTTACAGGCATAGCATTTAATTTATATTATCTGTTTTGTTTGTGACATTGTTTTGTATATAATAGTCTCTCAGACTATGCGTGACTTTAAGCACTATTTAAATCGTGTGCTTACAACAGGCCACATCTCTTTATTTTATGTAGAAATCACCTGCAGAGGACTCAGATCACGACTGGAACTCTCACATGTGGGAGCGTGGTTTAACCTTCCACTCTGCCCTCCATCCCATTAATTTTACTTTAAAATCTGATTTTCTTTTGTTTTTAATGTGGGGCAGGTAGCTTCAGGGGGAGTTTCCAGTGGAAAATGATGAGGGGACAAGGGTGAAACCTAATCTGCATTGAAGCTGTCCCCTCCACCACCACCACACACTGCTTTGTTTACAACAAAGAGACATGGCCAATTTCAAGCTCATATTTGAAACATGTGCTTAAAGTTTGACTTTTATTATTTTTCATTGTCTGTTTTGCTTCCATTCATTGTATTTTATTATGCTCTATCATTTTACTTGCTTTATTTAATATTTTTTAGCTATTTGCTTTGACAAAATATTATTATTTTATCTGTTTATTCAGTTTGCAGGCCGGAGCACTCCTGGCTTCTTTGCATATGTCAACGGGGTGTGTGCATGGGTGTGTTGGCCCTATCATTGCCTTAGGGAAATTTAACATAGAATCTGGCTCTTGACATCCCAGTCTTTTCTGTAACTCTGTAATTGCTTTCCTCTCAGACTGACGACTGGAAATTGCAGCAGACTTATTTCTTGATAGCCTTCCCAGTTACCATTGTTTTTAGGTTGCCAGCTCTTAAAATAAAAAATGCTGGTATCTATGTAGGGCATGAGGTTGGACTTTAGGGGGGAGCCCAGGACAGAGCCCAGACATTTCTGCTAAGGCACTAGACCTTGTGTTTGTTTCTGGAGAAGCGGGGAGTGATCTGGAAGTCGGGGGTATATCCACCACCCCCTTGTCATGGTCAGATCACTATCTGGTGATGTTGGACTTCTCGGTTCCACAACCCCTCCGCAGGGGTGGAGGACCCATTAAAATGGTCCGCCCCAGGCGTCTTATGGATCCAAATGGATTCCTGAACGCGCTTGGGGATTCTCTGGGGCATGCCAACGGCCACTCGGTCGAGACCCTGGTGGGTGGCTGGAATGCCGCAATCACTGGGGCATTAGATCGGGTGGCTCCGAAACGCCCTCTCCCCCTGAACAGGGCTCGGACTGCACCATGGTTCAATCCACGGTTACGAGCTCTGAAACAGGAGGTGAGACGGCTAGAGCGCCGGTGGCGGAAGTCTCGCTCCAAAGACGATCAGACACGGGCTAGAGCTATATCTTCAGCCTATCACGTGGCAGTGAAGGCAGCAAAAAAGGAATATTATGCTGCCTCCATCGCGTCTGCAGAGTGCTGCCCCAGGAGGCTGTTCCAAGTGGTCCGGAGCCTGGTCGGTCCTGTGGCTCCGGAACCACTGGAGCATTCTAAGGCCTCCTGTGAGGCTTTGGCAAGGCACTTTGCAGATAAAATTGATCAGATTAGGTGTGTTACTCTGCACACTGTGGATACAGTTAGTGAGCAAGAGGCGGCCTGTGGCAAACCGGTTTTGTGGGATCGGTTCCAGCTTCTTCCTCCTGATGAAGTGGACAAGGTGCTTTCATCTGTAAGGCCAACCACCTGCTTACTTGATCCTTGCCCATCTTGGCTCATTATGAGCTGCAGAGAGAGACTGGGTGAGGGGATCAAGGCGGTGGTGAACGCCTCCCTTGAGGAGGGAGTGATGCCATCAGCCCTCAAGGAGGCAGTGATAAGACCGCTCTTAAAGAAGCCCTCCTTGGATCCTCAAGTTCTGAACAACTTTCGCCCAGTCTCAAATCTGCCATTTTTGGGCAAGGTGATTGAGCGGGTGGTGGCGGTGCAGTTGAAGGCACACTTGGAAGAAACTGATTATCTAGACTCATTTCAGTCGGGCTTCAGGCCTGGGCATGGGACAGAAACGGCCTTGGTCGCCTTGGTGGATGATATGAGGAGGGCTCTGGATAGGGGTGAATGCTCCTTCCTTGTTCTCCTCGACCTCTCAGCGGCTTTTGATACCGTTGACCACGGTATCCTCCTGGACCGCCTGGAGGGGTTGGGCATTGGAAACACTGTATTGCGGTGGTTGCAGTCCTTCCTCTCTGGCAGGTACCAGAGGGTAGCACTGGGAGAGGAGGTTTCGGACCCGTAGCCACTTACTTGTGGGGTGCCACAGGGTTCCATCCTCTCCCCGATGCTATTTAACATCTATGTGAAGCCACTGGGGGCTATCATCAGGAGGTTTGGGGTGCAGTGTCATCAATATGCGGATGACACTCAGCTCTACCTCTCATTCAAATCTTCACCAAGGTTGGCCGTAGAATCCCTGTCCAAATGTCTGGAGACGGTGAGTGGCTGGATGGGGAGGAATAAGCTGAAGCTCAACCCTGACAAGACCGAGGTACTTTTGGTGGGAGACAAGAGGAGGCTGGGGGATGTTGACCTGGTGTTGAATGGGGTACAGCTACCCTTGAAAGACCAGGTCCGCAGCCTGGGGGTCATTTTGGACTCCCAGCTGTCCATGGAGGCTCAGGTGTCAGCTGTGAGCCGGACAGCGCTGTATCAACTCCATCTGATACGGCGGCTGCGCCCCTACCTTCCCGACCATCTGCTCCCATCGGTAGTACATGCCCTGGTCTCCTCTCGTTTAGACTACTGTAATGCGCTCTACGTGGGGTTACCCTTGAAGACGGTTCGGAAACTGCAGCTGGTACAGAACGCGGCGGCTCGCCTGATTAAAGGCAGCCGCCGGCGAGATCACATCACTCCAGTGCTGAAGGAGTTGCACTGGTTACCAGTTGTTTTCCGGGCCAAATTCAAGGTGTTGGTTTTGACCTTTAAAACCCTATATGGTTCCGGCCCAGCCTATCTTAAGGAGCACCTCCAGCAACACCAGACAGGCCGCTTAACAAGATCAGCCTCGGATGGCCTTCTCTCTGTCCCATCAGCCAGGACAGCTAGACTGGTGGGGACGAGGGAGAGGGCCTTCTCTGTGGTGGCCCCCACTCTGTGGAACTCCCTCCCTAGGGAACTCCGTCATGCCCCCTCTTTAATGAGCTTCCGTCGTGCATTAAAAACGTGGTTGTTCAGGCAGGCATTTGGGGTGGGTTAGGGTATTTTTTTAAAAAAAAAATTATGGTAAAATTTTATTGTTTTAAATTGTTTATGGTGGGTTGTACATCGCCCAGAGTGGCTGGGTGACCAGTCAGATGGGCGATTAATAAATTAAATAAATAAATAAATAAATAAATAAATAAAGGCTGAGATTAAACATCCCCTAGGCCTTCACAGCCCTTTTGGGCCAGTGGGGGATGCCATTTTTGTCTCAGAATGCCCCTCAGAACATTACTGCATGACATAGACCTGGTTCTCATGGAACTCCTATGCTACTGTCTCTTTAAATATGCAAACTCCAATCAGCCCTATCAATGGTAGGCTGCTCTGTGATGTGTGAATCCAGGTGCTATGGGTTATTTGTGGATTAAACAACCCAAAGTTAACGTATGATTAGTTCTTAGGTTAACTTTGGGTTGTTTAACCCAAGAATAATCCATAGTCAGGAAGCAACTTACAGTTAGGCTGATCAGACATTGCATATTCAAAACAGCAGCAGCACACCGTTATGTGCGAACAGACCCATAGAATCATTCTGTGGGCATTATGGGGATTTGAACGTGATGGCTGGCAGCACTGAAGAGCCAGGGGAGCGCCAGTATGTTTTATTAGCCTCCTGCCTTCAAAATTTGCCCCACATCTTCCAACATGCCAAAGGGAGGCAGTTTTACCCCCCTCTTTTTTTTTCTTTTCTTTTTTTGCTACCACACCTTAAATTTGGAGAAAATTTTTGGGCAGAGAGTAGGGGCAGAGCCTTCTTGGTGGGGAAGCCACAATTTATTTATTTATTTATGTATTTATTTATTTACATTGATACACTACCTTATCTGCTAAAAAGCCATCAAGGTGGTGTACAACACAACTCTGGAATGCCCTCCCTGCGAAGATTAGCCAAAAAGCAGCAGCAGCAGTAAGGGCTAACGCACCATGCATACAATTTAAATTGCAGAAGAATTGCACATTAAAAGCCTGTCTGAATGAGAATGTTTTCAATGTGTAATTTTTCTGCAGTTTAAACAGTATTTATGGTGCTGTTGCTGTTTGGCAGAGCATTCCTAAGTGCTCAGATTCTCCAGAAGGCAGATTCACTGCAGTTGCACCAGTTCCACCAAAATCTGCTCCATCTGAATCTCCTCTGGACTTGGAAGAGAGGGCCAATCACTGGTAAAAGAAAAGCAATGCTGGCAGAAAACTCCCCATTCACCCTGTGGCATCCATAGAAATTATTCCACCATTGGGGTACAAATGAAATGGCGGGGGGAGGGGAAGTGAAGCAGTTGTTATTTATGGTTAACTCTCATGTATGAGCAATAATACTTGGCTCTTATGCTCAGAAGAACTTTAGATTTTGTGTGTGCATGCAAAGCTTTAAATTGTCAGACAAACGGCTTCTATTCTTTAAAATAATGAGAAGCTGGCATTTGCTGCAAGTCACATTTCAGCAATTCTGAACTAGCTTCCCCCATCACCCATTTTTGCACTTTCCAGACTAAGACCTTCTATGGCCCTAGATCAGCACTCTATACAGCCAAAGGGGCAAAGGTGGCATTGCATTACTTTTACCGTCCCCCAGTTATGGTTGGGTAACTTGGGAGAGTATTTAGAATGTTGCAATCAGAGCAAATTATTAACTCTCCATCCCCTGAAAGATACCGGCTAAACTGTTCCAGCTACAGACTAGCTATTGTGACTCGGAACCTTATGATGACGGTGAAAGAAGAAAGTGCAAAAGCTGGGTTGCAGTTAAACCTCAAAAAAACCAAGATTATGGCAACCAACTTGATTGATAACTGGCAAATAGAGGGAGAAAACGTGGAGGCAGTGACAGACTTTGTCTTTCTAGGCACAAGATTACTGCAGACGCTGGCTGCAGCCAGGAAATCAGAAGACATTTACTTCTTGGGAGGACAGCAATGACAAATCTTGATAAAATAGTTAAGAGCAGAGACATCACACTGACAACAAAGGTCCGCATAGTTAAAGCAATGGTATTCCCTGTAGTAACCTATGGCTGCAAGAGCTGGACCACAAGGAAGGCTGAGCGAAGGAAGATAGATGCTTTTGAACTGTGGTGCTGGAGGAAAATTCTGAGAGAGCCTTGGACTGCAAGAAGATCAAACCAGTCCATACTCCAGGAAATAAAGCCAGACTGCTCACTTGAGGGAAGGATATTAAAGGCAAAACTGAAGTACTTTGGCCACATAATGAGAAGACAGGATACCCTGGAGAAGATGCTGATGCTAGGGAAAGTGGAAGGCAAAAGGAAGAGGGGCCGACCAAGGGCAAGATGGATGGATGATACTCTGGAGGTGATGGACTCGACCTTGGGGGAGCTGGGGGTGGTGACAGCCGACAGGAAGCTCTGGCATGGGCTGGTCCATGAAGTCATGAAGAGTCGAAAGCGACTGACCGAATAAACAACAACAACATATCGCAATCATGTGGGAAGGGGCAGTTGCACCCATGTAAGGGTGAAGGCAGTTTAAATATGGGTGGTTTGAAGGTGTCCTTACTGCTGTGGGAAAAAAGAACACCATGTACATTTTAAAGTTCTGGAGCTAGCTTTGGAGAAACAGTCTAGTTCTTCAAGCTCCTAGTGTCAGAGAACATAAGTACATAAGATGAGCCATGCTGGATCAGACCAAGGGTCCATCTAGTCCAGCATTCTGTCCACACAGTGGCCAACCAGCTGTCGACAGGGAACCCACAAGCAGGGCATGAATGCAACAGCACCCTCCCACCCATGTTCCCCAGCAACTGGTTTACATAGGCTCACTGCCTCTGGTACTGGAGGTAGCACATAGTCATCAAAAGCTATCTGTGGTCTAGCACCTGTGATATCACTCACTCACGCATATACATAATTTTTATAGCACTTTTGCAATGTTATCTAAAATGTTGATGGTTTGGGGTGGGAGTAAAGGATGAATGCATATGCACATAAACACATATATGCGGCTTCAAAATGCATTTTTAAAAGGTGGACATCCCACCTGCAGTATAAAGGGAGGGATAAAACTAGGAACTGATCTAGCATTCAACATCCAGAGATGTTTGTGTGCCAGCAAAGTTGTTAAGCGAGGTTTGCCCTGGGGATGAAGCACCCATATTAACTGCTGCTGCTTCTTCCTCTTCTTCTTCTTGCATTTCTCACTGCCTGGTTTGGCTGTTTCCCATACCCTCTGGAGAAATGTATATATACTTGGTCTACACTGAATGGGAGCTGAAGAATTAGTTTAAAGCCACCGGGCATTCAAAAGACCAGTCTAGACTTGCCTGGCCTCCTTGCATTTTCTTCAAAGAGTTCTGAACACACAGCTGGGACAAGCTGCTAAGGATTGTTGGGAGAAGGTGCTGGGGACAGGGGAAGCCATTTTGGTAACTGGTTTTGTGTGGCTACTTTTCATGGCTTGCTCTTTCTTTGGAGAAAGACTAGTCAATTCATTCCTTCAAATGTCCTATACGAAAGCACGGCAAGGGAGGGAGAAAGAAAGCCTCGCCTCGCCTCCAGCCCCAAATCCACACCATGTCCCCCCCACCCCGGTATTCTGTACCTGTCTGTTGCTATCCACTTTCTCCACTGATTATGAATGGGAGCAGCGTTCCTGTGTTTGGCATTGACAGGGCATGAAGAGTCATTTTGTATACACTGTAACAGGGGCACAATGAACCTATGCAGCCTGAGGCATAATTATATTCCAATATATATGTATGTTGAGATATATTGTGCTGACAGTAAGGCTGAAGGAGGCTCGCTTTACTTATCCAAGGCCAGAGGGCATACAGCTCTGCTAGGGAGCCACGAGAGAGAGAGAGAGAGAGAGAGAGAGAGAGAGGAAACACGTGAGCTCTGGAAGAGCCGTGACAACAGAGAAAGGTGAAAGAGAAGGGAAATCACTTCCCAAACCAATCTGACCCATTCCCCAGCTATGCCTCTCTTATGGTAAAAACGTAAGAATAGCCCTGATGGATTGGACCAAAGTTCCATTGAGTCCAGCATTCTGCTTGCAAGAGCGGCAATCAGATCTCCCTGGGAAGTTGAAAAGAAGACAACTAAGGCACTTGTCCAGGCCACCCTTGTTATTTGTCCACAGCATCTGGCAGTACAGGATATATGACCTTTGAACTTGGACGTTCCATTTACCTGTTATGGCTAATAGCAGTTGAGAATCCTATCCTTGGTGAATTTGTCTAACCTTTTATTAAGGCCCAGAGTTAGGATCCTGCGGTCCTCCAGATGTTGTTGGACCCCAACTCCCATCAGCCGCAGCTAGCATGGCCAATGGTCAGGGATCATGAGAGTTGTAGACCAACAACATCTGGAGGGCCACAGGTTCCCCACCCTTTTATAATGCCATCCTAGTGTTACACCTGGGCTCTCTTCACACCTGGCATTTTATCCCACTACGAACTGATCCTTTTGATTTTTGATCCCTTCTGGGATTTAGACTGGCTTCCCTCCGCTCTATATATTTTTCATGGCTGCACGGAAAAATCAGGACAGAAGGGTGATCATTGGTTCCTGTAATGTGATTGATGGCTCCGCCCGTCCCTCCACTCCTCTGTAGCAGGAGGGAAGTCAGAAGCCCTTCTGATGACTTTAAAGGTGGAGGGAGGAAATCAAAGGAGTGCCTCCCTCCCTGGCATGTGTGCAAAGGAGTCTTTTTTTCATCTCTTAACTTGTGCTGTACTGTTTCTTCGTAGTCCCCAGGAAAGCTACAACTTCCTTCTGAGTAGACATAAGATTGTGCTGCAAGTCTGCAACCCTTGGCACACTTACTTGGAAGTAATTCCCACTGAACTTAATGGGATGCTCTGAATCAACAGAGGACATTGATTCTGAGCTTGGTGGGGTGAGGGATCAGATCTGTCTCCCTTCATTGCAGGGAGGCATTTTACCCTCTTCTCCCTCCAATTGAGAAATGTGCTCAAGCATTTACATGGCAGGAACAAAGACAGCGCAGCCCACAGCCAACCAGACACAGCAGTTTTTTCTGCTACTGGAGAATTTCACAGGGAGGTCATGGCGCTCCTGTTCCGTCCGCTGGAAAAAATACCACATTTTTTGTGTTTGGGGAAAAACATGGCAGGAGATGTCCTGGAGGTTCGTGGCGTCATCTAAAGAGCCCACAAACTTCCGTGAGAGAGCCATCTCAATAGCAGGATAAAAGCTCCATGTGAAGAAGCCCCTGGGGTCCTAATCCGGTTCTCTGGGGTTCAGCAGATGGCCCCAGCCCTTTCCCTTGACCACTGAGTGATTGGTGGTTTCCTGGCTTTTGCACGTCCCCCCACCCCAAAAAAGGTTGAAAGGCTTAGTTACTGGGAGTAAGAGCTTTAAGCTAAAATATGCTGGTATTTTTTGTATTTTGGCCCGTCCCCTTTTGCCTTTGGCCCTGCCCACCCCTGGAATGCAGCCCCTGAGAACTTCTCTGAAATTGAATTAAAACCTTTGGCTGAAAGAGGTTCAACACTCCTGGCCTACATGAATAAAAATATTTTCATCTGGCACCTAAAAGATAACATTGGTACCAGGAGAGCTTCCCTGAGAAGGGCATTTAATAAGAGAGGCACCACAGCCCCTGCCCCCAAACCACCATCTTGGTAGTTGACATCCACCTCAGATCTGAAGCAGGAGGAGTGTATCAGCACAAGATCTCAGTACAGTGCAAAGCATCTGGATTGGCCAAACTTGGCATCAGTCTTAAGAGCCTGGCTTTTTGCCTTTGCTTGATCAACAAAGTTTCTCATTCCTGCAGTAATTCACCTCAGCGATCCAGAGTGGGAAAACCCAAACCCCAGGTCTGGATTTGGTATAGCTGCTGCAGCTGTGGAATCAACATGCAGATCAATGTGTCTCATTTCAAATTTACTGTGTAATTTCTTGAAAAGCTCTGGTCATCCTGATTCTGGATGCTGGTGCAGTGAGGCCAAGGAACTTCCCTTCATGTCTTGTTCTGTTCTTGTAGTCCTGCCAGCTCTAGCTTTAAATCCTTCGAGTGGTTGTGTAACATCCACAACAGTGGCAGTCTGAACACTTTCAACAAACCCATTGTCCTGTTTTTGCCTTAGTTATTACCATAAAATAAAGAATGGCATTGTTGTCTACTGATTCCCTCCTTCTCCCTCCCTCCACCGCCACTGCGTTATTATGGTATTACTTGTATTTTAATACATAATCTTCTGTGCTACAGAAATTAAAAAACTGCCAGCTGTGTTCTTTGAAGTGTGACATATCACTTTTAAAAACATATTATCTGAGGTTTGGCTCTATTCTGTATATTAAAAAAAAATAATCTATTACTATTATAGTTGAACACAGTAGTCAACAAATGTGTGATAAACATTTGCTGACTGAAAATGAATGCATTGATCATATTTTGACTGCTGTTGTCTTTTGCAAAAGCATTGATGCCATGGTAGTAAACAGTTTATGAAACACATGTCTAGATTAGCATGTATCCGCCACTAGGGCTGGCCCTACCATTAGACGGGATGGGGCATGCTGGCTGATCGGGGGGGGGGTACCATTAAAGGGCACAAAACTGTCAAAGACAATTCATATTCATTTGAAGCTCCTCTTCCTTCTTACTGCATCCTGAGTGGATGTCATTTTTCCCCCTTGGATATGCATATCACCTTTCTGCTACTGGCTAGAGCAGGGATGGACAACCTTTTTTCTGTCAATGGCTGCATTCCCTTGAGGGTAATCTGCTGGGGGGTAGGGGTGCATGTCAGTAGTAAGCAGGGCTAAAGCCAGCAATAGACAGGGCCAGAGCTAAAAATGGTCGGGTCACGTTTTCTGCCACTCTCTTCTCTTTGCCACATCCTTTTCCCTCGCTCCCTCTTCCTTCTCAGCCCATAAACTGTGACCTCTGCTCTTGCCAGAGGTCTGCATTGATTGCATGCAAAAGGCTTCTGAAATTAGGGCAGGGGACACAAGTTACCCACCCTTGGGCTAGCATCATGGTTCTTCTAGCATCTGCCCTCCAGCTGCCTATCAGTCAAGCTATTGGCGTGTGAAGAGGAGAGAATAGCTCATTGGGCTATATTTTGACTGAATGTGTAGGTCAAAAAAAAGGTGTCCCCAACCAGTCGTGTCCGACTCTAGGGTGCGGTGCTCATCCCCGTTTCTAAGCCGAAGAGCCAGCGCTGTCCGAAGACGCTTCCGTGGTCATGTGGCTGGCATGACTGAATACCGAGGTGCACGGAATGCTGTTACCTTTCCTGCCGAGGCGGTACCTATTTATCTACTTGCAATTTCTTGCTTTCGAACTGCTAGGTTGGCAGAAGCTGGGACTGAAGACGGGAGCTCACTCCGTCACGCAGCACTCGGGTCTCAAACTGCTGACCTGCCGACCTTCCAGTCTGCAGTTCAGCGTCTTAACCACTAAGCCACCGCGGTCCCTGCAGTAGGTCAAACAACAGGGCAATAAAAGAAGATTCCTCCACCGAAGTAAATGGCTCAACAGATGAAGCACAAGGCAAATCCAAAGTACTGAAATTACTCTTGGTCCTGGGGTTACATTTTCACTGTTCAGGATTCATGGCCTTGAAAGGGAAACAATCTGATAAGTTGAACTGCCGAAACATTGTCTGTTTGTTAATGCTGATGTGGTTTTTTCCATGTATGAAGCCCAACTCTGTTTTATAAGGTGAAGGCTGCTTAAAATAGCTTCAGCTATGGGTGTCTTACTCCCATTGTCACTTTAACATGTGGCAACACTATGTAGCATAATGGTTAAGAGAACGAGGATATTCACAGTTCAAATCTCACTTCAGATTGAGAGTTAATATATCAGTTAGCTCAGAACAGGGATGGGCAACACGATAATCTACAGATGCTTTGGACTACAACTCCCTTAATCCCTGACCATTGGCTATCCTGGATTGGGGTTGTGCGAGTTTTAGTCCAAAACATCCTGAAGGCACCATGTTGCCTACCCCTGTCATAGAAGATAATTTTACCTATCCTCTGAAGAGATTGAGTCAATTGCCCCTGAAAAAGAGTCTTACAACTCAAAACATGATGGCCTTAATCAATTAAGGGGAAAGGCCTGTAGTTTTGCATGCAAAACATCCCAGGTTCAATCCCTGGTATCTGTAGGTAGAGCTGGGAAAGAGCCCTGCCTGAAACCCTGGAGAGCCACTGCCAGTCACTGTGTAGAGAGCTTCATCTATCGGGTAGTATAGAAATAGTATAGTATAGAAATGTAATAAATAAACAAAGTAATAAATAAATAGACGATACTGAGCTAGATGGGCCAACAGTCTGACTTGGTATAAGGTGGCTTCTTATGTTCCTAATTGTTTCTAGTGAAGCTTTGAGGTCTCCTCTCTCTTGTTCCTGCCTTGGTGCTTGCCCTTCTTTCCTTCAGGCCTGGTGTCATCATCTGGCATCCTCAGGCTACTGCCAAGAGCACAACAACGCTCAGAGTTGCTCCAGATTGGGTTCATCCACCTGCCTCTATGTTGTCCCCTCTCCCTCTAGCTCTGTTTTACCTTGTGGCAGTGACTTGCAGTCTTCTGTAAGCATCAATATTTATTAAGATGACCAATACATAGGAGGTCTCAACAAACACTCTCCGGCCTGGCCCAATCTACACTGCCGATTTAGTGTGGGCGAGAGCACATCAGGGTCATTTGCAACAGATGACGCTGCCACCAAACTGCAGCAACCCCGCAGCTTCCCTCTGGAAAAGGCGCATTTTTGGAAAGTCCTTTTAGTGTGTCATTTTTCCTTAAATGTGGCTCCTGCGCAGATTTGCTGCACACCCGTCCACAGTGTGTCCCGTCCCCCAAATTAAATCTTGGGTGTGCCTCTGTGACCTGGCAGTGACATGACCAAGGGGTGGGGCCACCCCTCCCCCCCCCATTCCCTCTTTGTCTCCATTTGCATTATGGTGCTTTGGGGCACTGGCTTTTTTTCCTAGTTAGTACTACTTTGCGCTGTTTCATCCTTTCACTATATCAAAGTAGTGCTGTTTTCCCATTCACAATATGTAGCCTAGCACAGTAGCCACTTTATCTATTCACAGTATGCAGCCTGTTTTTCCCGTTCATAATAGCGCTGTTTCAATCATGAAGAAAAGCGCAGTAGCCGCTTTTCCATTCACAGTACGTAGCCTGTTTTCCTATGGTTTTCCCAGTAGTAATGTATGGCTGTGAGAGCTGGACTATAAGGAAGGCTGAGTGCTGAAGAATTGATGCTTTCGAAGTGTGGTGCTGGAGAAGACTCTTACGAGTCCCCTGGACTGCAAGGAGGTCAAATCAGTCGATCCTAAAGGAAATCAACCCTGACTGCTCATTGGAAGGACAGATACTGAAGCTGAAGCTCAAATATTTTGGCCACCTAATGCGAAGAGAAAACTCCCTGGAAAAGACCCTGATGCTGGGAAAGATTGAAGGCAAAAGGAGAAGGGGACGGCAGAGGATGAGATGGCTAGATAGCATCACCGATGCAAAGAATATGAACTTGAGCACACTCTGGGAGAGAGCGGAGGACAGGGAGGCCTGGCGTGCTATGGTCCATGGGGTCACGAAGAGTCAGACACGACTTAATGACTGAACAACAAAGCCTGTTTTCCCCATTGACAATAGTGCAGTTTCAAGCATTCAGAATAGCACAGTAGCTGCTTTACCCATTCAGATTATGCAGCCTGTTTTTCCCAATCACAATAGTGCTGTTTCAGTCACGAAGAAAAGTGCAGTAGCTGCTTTACCCAATCACAGTGTGTTGTCTGTTTTCCCCATTGACAGTAGTTCTGTTTCAAGCATTCACAATAGCACAGTGGATGCTTTACCCATTCAGATTATGTAGCCTGTTTTTCCCATTCACAATAGTGCAGTATCTTTTAATCTTTCACAATATCCCAATGGTGGATCAGAGGGGAGAGGTAAACTCCAGGGGCTTAATTCAGCATTTCCAGTAAACTTCTCTGAGCAGGGAAATGTGGACAAGGGCAGGGAACAATCCTGTCTCATTCGCTGAGTAGCAACTAGGGGATTATGATGTTCAGTTCTACGCTACCCACTCAACCCTGAAGTATGGGGTTGTAGGATCCTGAGGCCTTTTTTTTTTTTTTTACTACCTCATGATCTCACTTCTAGTCACCACTTGTGGAGTTCCCTTTACCCGACGGGGGGAGGGGTCTCTCTCCCTCCTCTTCTTCTAACTAGTACCTATGCTCCTGCACTGGTGAGGTTCTCCCCCAGATTCCTCTTTTCCACACTCCCCTGGATTTCCACACTCCTTGCCACCGGGTCTGGCTTTCTTAGTCACCAAGTCAGGTGCTTTGGTCAAGTGTCTCCCCCTCTCACTGCCACCTTTAGGCTCTCACCCACAACCCTTGGTGTATTGTGATGCTTCACCACTCTCTCAATTGCTGCCACCAATAACCCTTTTTGAGCTGATTTCTTCCTTTTTGGTAGCACAGACCAAGCAGCCAGCATGTGGGGGTTGTTCCACGAAACCCTTCTTAATAAATTAAAAGGAAACTGTCTTTTAAAACTGAAAACAAAGAAGGTTTATTTGATACAACAGGACTGGAAACAGGAATTTGGGATGAGGAAAGGATATCAGGAATGATGATTAAAATAAGGCAACACTATAAACTGCACAGTATAACTCTTGCTTTTAGTTGTATATTCAAAACCTTTCACACTTTCTCTCACACTGACACACTCTCTGTAATCCACAGACTATCTCACTAGATATTCTCACTTTCTCAATCCATTGCATTATAGGTAGGCTGACCATATTTCCTTGAGAGAAAAACGGGATATTGGGATGACAAAAACGGGATGGGGTTATGTAATGTCCCACCGCAGAGTTCCGCTGTAATAAAAAAATAGCTTATAGCCTGTTGAACAGAAATATGAGTCTGAAAAGTCCGAATCAAACTGAATGTAGGGCAGAAAGAATCTCTATGGGCAGAATGATGGTAGAAATAACAGTAAGATTCACCCTCCTGGCTCCCACACGCTGAATGGGGCTTAGCGGCCGCCTCTTGAATTCCCTGACAAGCAAGGGGGTGGCGTCTGATCGTCGCTAGCTCAAGAAGCCTGGCCTGACTGGACAAAGGAAATGGAACTTCCTCTTTCGTCACACTAGTAGTTTTACTGCACACGTTGATTAGCATAGAGCCTTATGATAAACGCGTTCATTTTTTTTACAAAAAATTAAAAACGGGACAAAATTGACATTTATATTAAAACGACGGGACAGTTAGGAAATATGAAAAAAAACGGTACTGTCTCATTTAAAACGGTACGTATGGTCAGCCTAATTATAAGAGGTGAACATTTATCCTTCCAGTGTTGTAATATCAGTCTTTTAGCTATCAAAAGGGCATAGGGAATTCATTTAAACTGACCGTTTGTTAATTTCCATGAAGTAGGTAAATTATTTAAAGGAGTGTCTTCATCAATGAATATTAAAGATTGTTCCGGTACAAAATTTATTTATGTAATAACCTCCCCACAAAAGAAGCAACTACTGAACACTGGCAAAACATATGTTTAGACGAAGCATTAGCTGTATTGCTGTCAGGGTGCCTCTGAGCATAGGCAGTGGCAGAGTAGCTCAGAGTCCGAAGAGGAACTGCAAAACGTGGGGAGAAACTTTCCCAGACTCTTCCAGACAGGGAGGGACAGACTCCTCAGGTTTCAATAGTCCAGCTGGACAGAGACAGCCTCTCTTCACCCTCCCCTCCAGTGAGAGATAGTGAACAAGGACAGGTGGGGCTTGGACAGCCTGAATTTTTAGACGCCAGGTGCAGACGCAGGGCCAAGACAGAGATGTCAGGGGTGGAGCTTAGGCGATCTGCCCGATTGGCCTGGCAGGAACAGCTACGTGTAGATACCTAACGAGACAGAGGGAGATCCCCCCCTTAAGTTACGGAAGCGTGCCCGCCTTTTTTTCAAACGGTAAGCAACTTCCAGTCTTCCTGGTTACCCTTTGAACTCTCTGAAAGCTTTTCTTTTGTAGACTGTGAGTTACTGACAATTAGCATCTGTATGACCCATTGAAGTAAAAGGATTAAAGAGTTGTGGATAGAAGCCTCTTGTCTGTGTTTTGATTTTGCTATTGGAGTTCAGCAGGGACAAAAGGGAAACCTGACAATTGCATTGCCAGCAATTAGATGAATTAGACAATCCCTTATTAAAGAGACATTGCGATGTCCAATAGACGCGAAACAAAAGGTTTTGCTGAGTAAGACATAGCCTAAGATCCATAGATGTGACAGGTAGTTGCCAAAGTGACATTACGCATTTTGTGGCGGTGCCCACAGCAGTTTCTCAAACTCCCAAATATGCGCATTGGTCCAAAAAGGTTAATGACCCCAGCGTGAGATTGTGGATATCCTGGGATACTGAGACACTGTTCAAACCCCCAAGCATGAGCAAACTGCTGAAACTCTGGACTAGCAAATGACTAGCAAATCAGTCACAACAATCCTCGGGATGCCATGATGAGCAAACATACCTTTGAACCTGGCAATCACCATTCTTGCAGTCTTATCAGGAAGACTCCACACTTTTGGGTACCTTGAAAAATAGTCAATCACAAGGAGAAAAAGGGAAGAGCCATATTCAAAAATATATATGCCCAATTTTTCCCATGGTAGTTCAGGAATTTCATGTGGTTTAAGAGGCTCCTTTTGATTGCTAGGGCCATGCTGGGCACCAACTACCTTCTCAAGGTCAGTGGACATGCCAATACATTACTCCTCTTGCCCTACCTCTGGTTCTATGATTAATGTCATGGAGTTGAGAGAGTATCTCTGACATTCAGGGAAGACCACCTTGTCTCCGGGGTAAAGAATACTATCACGACAATGCAGAGAATCCCTTACAGGCCAGAAGGGTTTTGCAGCAGGGGAAACATCTTTCAAATATTGTGGCTTTGTGAGTGCTATCATCATCTTGAGCTGAAAATCCTGTTTTGTAGCTTTCTGTATGATTGCTGTTCCAGTCTGATCCATGGCTAATATATGCTTAGTGCATGTATTACTCTCGCTCCCTCACCAGAGTCCATGTCAGATGTGGGAGGGTCTACATTGAATCAAGACAGTGTGTCAGCAAGATGGATCAGCTTGCCTGGGGTGTACACTACATTAAGCTGATATCTAAGAAGTCATAAAAGCATGCACTGCAAGCAGACAGGGGAACCACCAACTGGCTTCCTAAAATCGCTTCTTGGGGTTTGTGGTCAGCCTGAATGAAAACAACTTTGCCAAACACATACTGATGAAACTTCCTCATTGGATATAGAACTGTAAACAGTTCTTTATTTGTGCATAGTTTTGCTCTGACAAACTAAGAGGTCCAGAGGCATAGGGCACTGGTCTATTCCCCTGAAGTAGGCATGCGCTAAGACCATTATTTGATGCATCAGCTTGCACAATGACTGGTTTATTGGTGTCAAGGTACTGAAGCATAGTTGCCTGACACAAATGCTGTTTGGCCATATCAAAGGCTTTCTGCTATTCGGGCAGCCATTGAAACAGTACACCCTTCCTCAACAAATTTCACAAAGGCACAGTCAATTCCGCCTCCCTTGGAATCTAGTGTGACAAATACTGCATGGATCCTAAAAACCTAACCATACCTTGTCTGCCTTGTGGATGCACCATATCCTGTAAGGCTCTGATTCTATCTTCATCAGGACGATCATCATGAACAGCCACTATCTGACCCGTGTATTTAACAGAGGCAACTTTGAACTGAATCTTGTCTTTTAACATTCTTGGCACGTGCTGTCTTCACAACTTGATGTAGAATCTGGTCATGATGTTCCGGAGTCTCTACTGCAATTATCATGTCATCAGTTATCATATGGACCCCTTTTATGTGACCAAATGTTTCCTCATTTATTTGTTGGAATACTTCGCTAGAGGATTTAAGTCCGAATGGTAAACACTGAAAACAGTACCTTCCCCAGGGCATATTGAATGTGCATAGATGTGATGAATGTTTATTTAGTTTTACCTGCCAGTATCCACCTTCTTCACTTAAAATAGTGACAATTTTCATGCCCGCTAAGCCACTCAGAACCTCTTTGGTTGTGGGGATGGTATGGTGCTGTCTGCGAACTGCCTTGTTTAGATCAGAGGGATCCAGGCATATTCACAGCTTCCCATTTTTCTTTTCTGTGATAACAAGCCTGCTTACTCAATCTGTGGGTCCTCTCACTCCTGTATTTTCAATTTAACACAAAGTATCCTTTAGTCTCTTGAGTATGGCAAAACATACCTTTCGACACCCATGTATGTCAGGAACCACTCCTAGATCCATGTGGACGTGGTGAGGTCCTTCAAACTTGCCAAGACCATCAAAAACATCTGAATACATGGCAAGTAGCTGTTCCTGAGTCACAGGTTCATCTGTGTGCACAATGTCAACCTGATAAGCAAAGTCCAGAGTTTCACAGGCTGCCCTGCCCAATACTGGAAGAGAAGAAATATCTGTTATGTAAAACAGTAGACTGGCTATTCTCAGTGGAACATGACATTCCAGAACAATAGTTCCGAGAGGCTGTATTTGAGTTCCACCATAAGCCACAAGGGTTACATCACTGTTAGTTAATACTTTCCTGCCAGGCAACTCATGGAATGCTTTCAATGGTAAAACGTTTGCCTCAGCTTATGTGTCATTTGCATTTTACTGAAAGTCCCAGTAAAGCTATATCAGCATAGCATCCAACACCTTTTCTTGCAGCCTGATCAGGGATTGTATGAGCTAAATCCCCAATAAAAAAAACCCTGTTTATGTGAAGCTCATGAACCTGGTATCCTTTTTCTTTGCTGGCACTCACTGGCTTTGCTTTACATACTCTGGCATAATGATTTTTCATGCCATATTTATGGCAAGTCTTCCCAAATGCTGGGAAATTCTGAGGTTGATGTGCTGCATCATAGCAGGAGTTGTGTTTGCTCTCCTTTGGTCATGTCTACATTTAGAGTGTGACTTCTTCTACAGGAATCCCCTCATATTCCCTCTCACTTGTATATACCGCATGCAGCTCCTTGCAGGATATTGGGGAAGTTGCCATGGTCTGTAACTGAGCTCTTATTACTTCAGCTGCATGGTATATTCCAAGTGCTTTCTCCAGGATGAGAGCCTTTCAAGAGCCTTTCCCTTATCCTCTTTTCCTTTACACTAAACACAGTCTTGTCCCTCACCATATAATTGCTTACAGGGCCAAATTCACAGTTACTGGCTTTAAGTTTAAGTTCAGTAACAAACTGTTCAACTGTGTCTCCATGAGTCTGCGTATGGTTCCAAAGGACTATTGCTCAAACACCACATTCTTGTGAGGAGTGCAGCATGTCCTTAATTGTGGAAGGACCTCTTCAATATCATTTGGGCCTTCAGCATCAGGAAAAACAAAAGCATTATAAACGGCCGGGGGTTCTTCCCTGACTCAGTGCAACAAAATGGCTACTTGCCATTTCTTAGAGGCATTCTTTACTCCAGTTGTTGTGAGATACAGTTAAAAGCCTTGCTCTCACTATCTCCAATTCACAGCCAAATTTCCATGAAGGACATGCTGGTAGGTAGAGGTACAGGCTGGAAGGAATCCATAGTCATAAATGCTGCTGTGCTTAATCTGTGTCAGGACACACTGACAAGCCCTCCACTGTGAAGACATCAAAGCTGGCTTTTGACATCATGTAATGTCTGTTGTTGCATTTAGGCAATCTCAGGACATCCACATCTTCTGTAAGCATCAACATTTATTAACGTTTATTAAGATTACCAATATACAGAAGGTCTCAACAAACACTCTCAGGCCTGGATTACTAAGGGCTGAGCTAACCTTTTTAGTTTTACTTTCACATTTGCTACAATTCTCTTAAAGGAATGGTACACCACACAGTCAGCCTTTCTCCCCCATCCAACCCCCCCGCCAACCTGCTTTTTGTAACATGATGCCTGATGAAGAGATCTGGAGATCTCGAAAGCTTGCATATTTTTTGTGATCTTTGAGTTTAGTTAACAAGAGTAGTACACAATATGGATTTGGGAAATTTTCTTATGGCCAACATGGCTATTTTTGCTTTTTGTTTAACCAAACCAGTATCTTTCAGTCCCCTACCTGCAATATTAGTTTTCAGAACACTGTTGTTGCAAGGAAGACTGAGATAATATCGATGTGAAGTACTTTTAACACTTAGGAAAAAACACTATAAAAATACTAGGCATTATAATGAGCTCTACAATGTGGAAAGCAATAGATGCTGCATGAAACCAGCTGCGCTGCTGTGGAAATGTCCCACACCATGTAGAAGAATGAGGATTGCAGTATGTTACAGCAGCAGTGGACAACACCTTACTTGGATAAAAATAACATGCACACTAGACCTGAACAATCTATCGTTCTTTGCTTTGACTAGCACTGTTAGGCAGTGCACCTGCTGTGGTTAGTAAACTGTGGATTGCATGGTTTGGTTGTATTTGTGTTTGGTAGGTCCTACTTGTGGCAAGGTTTGAAAGTTGGCTGGTTGGTCTCACACACTGGTGATTCCACATTGGGTTTTTCACTTGGGCAATGGTCACAATCCACTATGAATATAACAGCCCTTCTGGATCAGACCAAAGGTGTATCTAATCCAGCATTGTGTTCAAAGTGGGCAACCAGATGCCACTGGGAAGCCCACAAGCAAGTTATGTGCATCCTCCCAACTGTTTCCCAGCAAGTGATATACAGAGGCATTTTGGCTTTGATACTGGAGGTAATATATAGCCAACATGAGTAGTAGTCATTGATAAGCCCTGTTCTCCATGAATTTGTCTAATCCCCTTTTAAAGCTGTCCGCATTGGTGGCCACCACTACATCTTGTGATAATGAATTCCATAGGTGCTTCCTTTTGCCTGTCCTGAATCTACCACCACTCAGCTTCATGGGATGATTCTAGGCTCTAGTAAAAAGGTAAAGGTGTCCCCAACCAGTCGTGTCCGACTCTAGGGTGCGGTGCTCATCCCCGTTTCTAAGCCGAAGAGCCAGCGCTGTCCGAAGACGCTTCCGTGGTCATGTGGCTGGCATGACTGAACACCGAGGTGCACAGAACGCTGTTACCTTTCCCGCCGAGGCGGTACCTATTTGTCTACTTGCAATTTCTTGTTTTCGAACTGCTAGGTTGGCAGGAGCTGGGACTGAAGACGGGAGCTCACTCCGTCACGCAGCACTCGGGTCTCGAACTGCTGACCTGCCGACCTTCCAGTCTGCAGTTCAGCGTCTTAACCACTAAGAAAAACATCCCCCTGTCCACTTTCTTCACATCATGCACAGCTTTATACACTCCTATCACGACCCTCCATTCTCACCTTTTATTTAAGCGAGAAAGCCCCAAGCCCTCTACTTAAGCCGGAACACAATGAGAGACAAGGAGTACCAGCGTGTCTAACTTAATTTTACAAGTGACAGATAATTCGTCTGTGTATCCTAAATGCAGGGCTCTGATGCTTTCACCAATGCACCCTTAAAACCACGGTTTTGTGACAAAGCATTCACTCCCCTTCGTTAAAAACAAGGCATTTTGTTGCAAAAAAAATAAAAAAAAATAAAATAAAGCAAAATAATAACGGACTGACACTTCAGCGTAACCTTCACAAGCAAAGAAAGCAAAAGAGGACGAGGTCGTCATAAAAGCCGAACGAGCGGGAAACCGCTCAGACCGTTACGCATGCGTGTTAGCGGCGGGCGCGACGAATAGGCCGGCGCTAGGGCCCTAGATGTCGGCCCACGTCGCGCCCGCGCTCTGCCCGTCGATAAAGGGCTCGCGGCGGCGTTTGACGTCATGGGGAGTTAATTTTAAACCTGGACAAGATGGCGGAAGGGGACGCGGCTCGGTGTGGGCAGCGGGTAGAGCTGCCCCGGCTACAGCCGGACTTGGCAGGTAGCTAAGCGCCTGCCTCGGTTGAAACGGAGCGGCAAGGGGAGCGAGCGGCGGTGACCCCTCTGCCGTGAGCAGGGAGTGGGGCCTAGAGGCCGCCGTCTCTCCCCCCTCCTCCCGTAACGGCTGCAGGCGGGAGCCTCTTCCCTCAGGGGGCTCCGCGTGTGTGTGGGGTGGGATGCAGCCCCGACGGCAGCGGCAGCGGGACGGCCGCAGCCCCTCCCGCGCCTTCTTCTCTCCTCTCTCCCTCCGGACAGGCCGCGGCGCACCCAGGGGGAGTCCGGGGATGGGGGAGCCTGTCTTCGTGAGGCCTCGTCCCACTCGCTGGGGGAGAGGTCGGCGGGTCGCCTCCTTCCCTGAAAAGGGCGTTGGCGTGTGGCGGTAGGCTGTGCCCGCAGGGAGCGAGAGGAGTTCTGTGTAGACCGGTAAGCGAGACGCAGGCCAGGCAGGCAGGCGGGTGGGTGACACAGCGTGGCGAAACTGCTGGTGCACTGAGGGGAAAGGACGTGAACGGTTTGGTGGCCTGTGCAGTGCTTGGGGCTGGGGGATGTGATGTGTGAGGTATATTCGGCCGTTGGGCTTCACTGTGTGCGGGGGGTGGGGGGAATCATGCCGGAGGTGGGCAGTAGGTTTGATGGGAGGGGTCGTGACACCTTGTTGAACGGTGCCCCGTGAATGAAGGATCTCTCGCAGCCATGTGGGTTAGGGATTCTTGTGACAGGCCTGGCTCTTCTCTTTCTCATAGCGCGTGTGCAAGAGGGCGAAGGTGTTTTTCCTTTGCAGTGCCTTGGAGGTACATCGTGTGGCAAGCCACGACTGGCGGAGCAAGTGGAAAGAGCGAATGTCCCACGTGGTAGGGCTTGGCTGGTCTGTAGTGTATGTGAGCTTGTAGCCTCTTTGGTTGCTTTTGGAGTAGGTAGAATCAAGATCTGTACTTGTAAGGCCACAGACCGTTGAGTCTGTCTAGTTCAGTATCGTCAACACTGGGTGGCAGAGGCGCTCCAGGTTTCAAGCAGGAGTCTTGATTGAACCTGGGACATTTTACATGCAATGCATGTGTTTTACTAATGACCTCCTGCTCTTTCCTCAGACTAATAGTACCTTGGATAGATGAATGAGCTGGTTTTGTAGGCCTCATGGCGGAATCTCTTAGGGTGTTCTGTGTAGTAGGCAATGAAAAAAGTGTAGAATGTGGCTGTAAGACTTGGGGATTTGTGTTATGCTGGGGTTAGCACTGCATTAAGAACATACTGTGACCTGGTTTTCACAATCACTGCGGCCTACTATGGCTTATTTAAACCACAGTGAGTTCCAGTGCATGCAGGGTGGCTATTGAGTATTCAAGGTACAACTGTAGTTGGCTGTGTCATCTGAACCTGGTGCAGGTGGGTTGTGTGAGGGTTAAACAACCCTTGCATAACTGTAAAACAAGCCATGGATTATGCAAAAGTTGCTTAATCCTTGCACAACTTACCCCCACTGGGTTTGGACAACACAACAAGCAGCGGTCACGGCTTGCATATTCAAAATGGCCACCTGCACTTGCCACAGCCTGCTGTGGCTTAAATAATTTACATAAGCACCCAGGTGGGCTGTTTCATCATGCAAACCAGCCCAGTATGTTAGACTGTAAAACTAGTATAAATTGACTGCTGAGTTACTGTGCCAGACTGCAGATTTTTAAGTGGCTCGTGGAAGAGGATGGAAGGTACTGTAGCAGAAGTTAACTGGAGTAAGGAACTTTCATGTATTTTAGTGGGTTGGAAGGAGATTTGTTTGTAGTAGATAGTGCTTGGGCGCTGTGACCGGCAGTTTTGGCAGCAGGATTGCAGAGAGAAGCTTCTGGTTAGATTGTAATGTTCCTGGCTCATAGGCTGTGACCTACTTTTAAAGTAACATATTTCTGCTTTTGTTACTGCTTCTCTTATCCTATGAAAACTCAGTTGTGCTGTTGCGTAGCTAGTTCTTGCAACTTGCCCATGCCAGCATTGGCATATCCTTGATGCATGTGAGGGTGGAGAAATATGAAATCCAACTGGTAACCGATGATCTTATATTCTCCTCCAATATGGTCCAAATTGGCAAGTGGCCAAGAAGTCTTGTCTTTGTGTATACCATGTGATAAACTTGTGTGCATGTTTGTTGCCAAACCACTAGGGGAATATGCTTGTATAATGCTTGTTCCACTTTGTTCCATAAATAAGCTTGGCAAATGACAGTCAATTGACACCACAGTGTGTAACTTAGAAATATTTAAATAAAAATACCTTTTTAGAGGAAATTCTGTTCTAAAGTAAACTTCGGGTAAATAAAGCATTGGTGGCAACTTGGCTGGCTGGCTTATTTTAACACTTAAAGCTAAATATGAAACTGGATTAGCCAAATAACAAGCTAGTCTTTTTTCCGTAAAAGTTTTCTCCTCCTGCAAACTTTCCTGAAAGTGTGGTTAGCTTACCCAAATTGTAGCTTTTTGAAGTAGTATGTTAACAAATGTGGGGCCACAGGTATGTACTGTGTGACACTTGCTAGGGAGTTAATCATAAATTCAAGGTGCTTTTATAGCTTTACACAGGCAAGTAATGTTTGTAATTCTGCACATGTGGCATCAATTTTGTTGAAGCTAAACAGGTCTGAGTCTGGTCAATGCCTGCCTGGGAGGTCACCTGGGAATCCCATGTAGTCACTTTGAGTTCTACAGTGGAAGAAAGGTGAAATATAAATATAATAAAACCATGTAGTGTTACAAAATACTTCAGGCTATATCCAACAGCATGAAAGCAGACTTCCCTTTCACTGTGCACCCCACAAATCTGGTCCAGAAGGTCTCCCCAAAGTACCAGAAGTTGAGGCAAGGAGAGGTGAAATGAAACATGTTCCCCAGTTACAAGTGGTGGGGGAACTCTCTCAAATTCCCCTTCCTTGGAATTGCATAAGAAGGAAACTTATTCATATTAAAAATCATAAGCTGTCTTTTCACCCACTGGTGATAATCAGCACTTTGAAATGGGTTCAAAAACAAACCAGGAGCTAGTGAAAATCAAACAAAATAGCAAAAATGTTCCAAAAAGCAGACCCTCATCAGCACCTTGGCTGTAGCATTCTACAGAAGCAGTAATTTCCAAGTGCTTTTCAATTGCAGACCCACGTAGAGTGTGTTACAGTTATCTTAACTGTGTGACTGTGGCTAGACCTGCCTTGTTGAGGAATGGGTGGAGCTGGTGCACTAGCTAAAACTGTACAAAAGCACTCCTACTCCCAGCTACCAACTGACCATTCATGAGCAAGGCTGGGGCCAGGTGTGCTCACAAATTGTAGCCCTGATTCTTCACCGGGAGTGCAGCCCCACCTGTCTTAAACAGACTGGGGGACAAAATAAAATACTGAAGGATCAAATAGGCCAAGGGATTGAACTGCAGTTTACTAACACAGCTACCTGATATCTGCCACCCACCCCATCACCTCTTCCCAGGTAGGAAAGTTTTGTGCTGGTCCTTCCCAGGTAGGACCAGCACAAAACTTCTGCTAGCCTGATTCTGGCAATGTGGTCCAGAAGGACATAGTGGTTGATGGTATTGAAAGCTGCTGAGAGGTCTAGCAAAACCAATAAGGGTGCACTCCTATCTAGTTCTTGGTATAGGTTATTCACCAGGTGATCAGGTAATAGTTTGTTAGCATACCTAGTCATCAACATCTTACCCTAAGGAAAGGGGAAGATGACTACTTGTTTCTCTGTTGGCCAGGCATTGTAGAGAACTAATATAGGATGGCTTGTAGCTCAATAATAGAACACATAATTATTACTATTTATATAGTGCCAGCAGTGTGCATGGTGCATCTGGGTGGGAGAGGACAGATCCCTGCTCAAGGTGCTTACAATCTAAAAGTTAACACAGGGGAAATGGAAGAATGGGCAGGGGGATGTGGAGGCAAGTATGTACAAGAGACAAATATGTGGTTGTTTCAGTTAAATGTGTTTGGTCCCATGTTCCATTTCTGGTATCTCCAGGTAATGTGGGGAAAGACTTCTGTCTGAAACCCTGGGGAGCCACTACCAGTCAGCGTAGAGACAACGCTGAGCTAATAGACTAATGGCCTGACTTCGTATAAGCCAACTTTCTACATTCCTAGAGATCAGGTAGCACAACAATCGTTCAGGAACATGATTAACTCTGCAGGATTTGAGGACATGGGGACATATGTGAGGGCCCAAGAGATAGAGGGGGAGGAGCCAAGATACAAGAGAAAATTGGGGCAAAGACAGCTAGGAAGGGATATTGGTGCTGGCATACTCCTGCCCACTTAGCAACCTGGAGGTATGTCTGAACTGAGCTCTGCTGCTTGATGCACCACAGTGATCATAGTGTCTCTTTTCGGCTTAGCTTGGTGTGCTTGTTGCACCCTTTATTGGGAAAGATAGATCTAGCCACTGATTCAGGGTATGGTAACATCAAAATAAGATTGCATTGCTGCAATCTGTGTGCCTGCCTTGGAAAAGTGTCCAGAAATTAATTGGTCCAAAGTACAGTGGCAGGATTTGCTGATAGAACACCTGACAAGAAAGAACTGCTTGGCTTCTTAACGTTTCCAGGCCAAATTAAAAAAACACTGGTATTTGGCTTTTAAAGTATTCTCTGATAATTCCTTCCTCAGCAGATCTTCTTGTAGGTAAACTTGGTGGGAGTGAGCTCTAGCCTTTTGCTGAAGTGGCAGTGCAGTCATAGCTACCCAGGGAATTTTGGTAGAGTACCAACTTGGCAGTCCTTTAGATTTCTCCGGCAAGTGTTTGGGTCCTTGGTTTAATAGGCTGCTGTAGTGTGCTTAAGATGCTTCCTAATGCTGTTGTGCCAAATATGTGACATGTTCATTTAATGTTTTACTGTCCATTTTATTGTAATCTGTCATGGGAGGTTGATTTGGGAAATTAATTTGAAACCCTATGCACATACCCACAATTTAGACATTTTACTAGCTTCTACTTTTAAACACAGGCTAAAGCCAACACATTGAGAAGTGAATACAAGTCAGTTTATGAGGTTGGCAAACTAGAAATAGTGTGTATTGTACCGACTTGTGCTCACCACTGCATATGTGTACTGTGCGCCTGATCACAGTAAGCTTTCTACCAAAAAGTGGAAAATTGCAAGAACAGACTCCCATACTGAAACAGTTAGGATGAAGTGCCATTTCCACAAAAAATTATGTATACATATTGTGTTGTGTTTTTCGTAATGGGCATGTACTCCATTGTAGTGCACTACTTACCGTTTGCTCATCATTTATTAACATTTATATGCTGCCTTATCTGCTAAAAAGCAATCACTGTCCACATTTACACAATGATAAGCCAGAATTGCTGGCTTATCCTGGCTTACTGTGAAGGAACAGTTTGCTGGTATATGCAGCTTGTTCACTCCCACTTTGCAAGTAGGTAAAACAAGCCAGAAATGGAAAGCTTCACATTACATCTGAACCTGGGTCCCTGGTTTCTTGCTCTCAAACAATCCAGAAATAAACTAGGGTTTGCTCTTGGCTTACAGTTCTTGGTTTGTTTGGGAGCAACAAACTAGAAGCCTGAGATATCAAGGGAACCTTCTCATTTCTGGTTTGCTTTACCTACCCACACGAAAGGAGGAGTGAAGCAGGAGTGAATGAGCTGTGTGCACCAGCAAACTGCTTATTCGCAGTGTATCGGGATAAGCCAGCAGTTCTGGCTTATTGTGTGTGAATGCTCCCATTGCTTGGGACTTCAATACCTGATGGAATCCCACTTCTGGCATGAACCTACCCATACATGATTCTCATAGTTTAAAACCCTCCTCCAGGTGCCTCCTCTGAGGCTGGCTCAGAAGGTGGCTACAAGGGAGAGGGATGTCCTGGGAGTGGCCCCCTAATTATGGAATTAACCCCCCAGTGAGGCCTGCCTGGTGCCAGCATGTTTATCTTTTCGGCACCAGGTTAAGACCCTTCTTTACCCCCAGGCATTTGTCAGCATATGATAGGGTTTTTCATCAGGTCATGGGATATTGTGCGGACGTGTGTGTTGTCTGTTTATATGCTTATAGCTAAACTGTTCTTATATTTGTAAAGGTTTTTAATCTTTGTAAACCATCCAGAGAGCTTTGGCTATTGGGCAGTATAAAAATGTAATAAATGAAATTGCTGTACCTGAGAACTCTTGAGCATGAACATCACATTTATAGGATTCTGGTATTGAATATGCAAACGGATTCATTAAAGTCTTTCCAGGTTTATAAACTGGGGTCAACTTTAAAAGATGAAATTACTGGTTCCTACATTGATCCTATAATCTTTATAGCAAAGTAAGTATAACGTGGAACAAAATGATGCATTTATTTGGCTTTGTATTAAAGCATGTTGATGGGCAGGAGGAGTGCAGTCTATATGCTGCAGTTTAGCATCAGCCATTGGACACTTAGTACCTGACCTGGTCCCCTTTGTTAGCATGTCTTAACTGCAGTCTTATGCTTTTAAACTGAGTAAGCTCCATTGAACATAGTGTGACTTTGAGTAAACATGCATAGGAGCAGGCTGCACATCTCTGTGTGAACTGTTACCTTTAAGCTACCTTTGTGCTTACAAAAAGATGGAAAAGGAACTTCAGCCTGCCATACACTACCACTTCCACTCAGACTTTGCCTGAATAGAGCTCCATGCTATGACCTGTAGTGGTACATCAAATGTATTCTCTTGTCAGCTGCTAGGGAAGACTAGTCAGCAACTGTCAATTGATCCTTGTTATGTAAGCCAAAGATATTATAGAGAAACATTAGCTAGGACGTTCCTGCTAATGTATGAACTTTTGATCTTGGCTCTAACATCTAAACCAGGGATGGCTAGCTGAGACGCTGTGGATCTGATGCAGCCTCAAAATGATTTATCTGGCCTGTGGTCAGTTTGGGGCGACTTAAATAAGATTTCCCATTCTGTAATGTATTTTTGTTCTGAAAAAAATGCACATACTGTGTAGCTGCTATAATGATTATAATAATACTGCTTTGCAGCTAAACCTTTATACTGCCTAGGAGCTTAATTCAAAATCTTCTGGTATGAACCCTACATTGTTTTTGCATTACAGATTCAACTTGCTTAGACAAGAGCAGGGGGCAGATGTTAAACTAATGGGGTTTTTTTGCCCTCTATCTAAGCAAGGCCATGTCCATGAATAGTAAGGATACAATCTTATGCACATTTAATTAGGAGCAGATCCAAATGAACTCTGTGGTACTTACCTCTCAGACAACATACATGGGGTCAGACTGTACATGGGCATGATATTAGAGGACAACTACAAGATCACACAGGTGAGTTCAGTGGACAGTTGGAATGAAATGCTGGATTTATAATGCTTGACCTCAAGTCAGATATTTTCACATTTTTTTATATGTAAGAATACCTTCTAACTTGGTGTGTTTGAGAATCATGAACTTAGTTATGACTATGAGATACTTGTATTAAATTTGGATTTCAGAGTATCTGGAGGTGTTGATGGACTGGATGTGAGCAAACAAATTAAAGCTTAATCCAGACAAGACAAGAGATCCTGATCAGTACAACTGACTCTGGGATAGGATTCAGCCAGTGTGGAATAAGGTAGCACTCTTGAAAATGCAGATTTGTTGCCTGGGGGGGTGGTCCTGAGGGTGATTGAACTCAGGGATGGGGAATCTACAACCATGGGCCAAATTTGGCCTGTCAGACTGGCCCTCAGGTAAGGTCTGTGCCCCTCCCTGAAGCCATGTCCCCTCAGAAGGGTGAAGAGGTGGGAGAATGAAATGCAGCACAGGCTCCTTGGTCCCTTTGCTCCTTCCTCACTTTCTCCAGGCGAGGAACAAAGCTGGCTCGGTCCCCTTCTCTTTTCCATCAGAAGGTGACTAGAGAAGTTTGTGGGACTGAAGTGGCTGGGCTTAGGGAACGTGAGGGAGGACCTAAGTGAAGCTAGTGTCTCAGAGGGCTTCACCCACTGGGCTTTCTCTAGCTGGGGAAAGCCCAGGTGGAGAAAAGCAGGCTTCCCAGCTGAAGTACAGCCTGGAGGTACTTCAACTGGTGCTTTTGTTGGTGACTCAATGATGTCAGGCAGCAGGGTCCCACTCCTGATATCACAGGTGGGGCTCCACCTCTGATCTAAATTGGCAAGGAAAAAGGCCAGTTTAAATTATTGCCATTTCCCGTTTGTATGTCTTCGTATATTTCCTAAACAATGGTACAAATACAACCACTAAATTATGTTCATTAACAAGTAGGGTATTATTTATACTGACCTAGTTCGTTCCTTCCTCCAGCTCATTGCTTCTGCTTTGCATCCAGTTTAGAAAACAATCCAGGAATGCCCCTTTCCTGGGTTATTCGGCATGACATACAAATCCGGAATGCTGGGTTGTTTACCCCTAGAGCTGTAAAATGTCTGGAAATGTTGAGACCGTAGGAAAAAAGCCTGTTTTTCCCCAGGTTTTGTGTGAAAATTTTGGGAAAAATTGAAAAATAAGATTCTTTTTTTTTAGTGCTCTTTACAGATCTAAAGTTGGTTCATTACTTTAAGACAGCCTTCCCCAACCTGGTGCCCTCCAGATATTTTGGACTTCAGTTCCCATCAGCCTCAGGCAGCATGGCCAGTGGTCAGGAAGCAGCCTTTCTGTTCCTAAAGTTACATTATGTATAACTTGGTTTGCTCATAAAATTATTATATTTTAAAACTTTTAGAAGTAAACTCAGTGAATTTGTAATTGTCTGAATAAACTATACTTTTACATTTAACGAACCAAACATGGTAATTCCATGAGTAAACCAAGATATCTACCTATAGATGTATAGATAGTTAGATGGATATAACATATTTAGATTCCTGTTTAATATCTGACAAGAGGGAACATTTGTAAATCTCTGAATCATCTGGATCATCCTAGAAGCCAGAAGAAGCAGGAAGAACTGGAGGCAGAGGAAGACTAATATACAGCATCTGTTCCTATTTGTAAGGAAGTTTAGGGAAATTCCTAAACCTGTTCCTGTTTATGGGGTTGACCTTAGGGAAATCTGATCTGAAGGAAAAGCTATAGAGATTTTATTTAGCTGGGAAAGACTCAGCTTAGGAAGGATAGGCAATCATATTTAATTTGAAAACCTTTAAGCAATCTCAGCCTATTCAAAGAGTGATATTTTATTCACTTCTGTAAATAATATCCTTTAATGATCTTAGTTTTGTTTATTTTGAAAAGTTGTCTCTAATAGGAACCAGGCTACTGAATTTCTTTTAGGTAGAGAGGATTTATTCTAGTGGCAGCAGTTAAAAAGTTCTATAGCTGAGGCAGCTTTCCCTAGTGGTGAGGGCTAATTGAGAACTGTATTAAAACCTGTGGCAGTGAGTCCTATAGACCCAACCCTCAAAATTAATTTTTAAAAAGAAACCTAGGTCAGCTAACCCACATGCTGTTCTGTTGCATCTGGTGACAGTAGCTAACCTACATTGTTCTTTCATGTGTGGGTTTTAGAGTAGAACTGCGTTAATTGACTGCTAAAGCATCAGAACAAGCCCAGAAACATAGAACTCTATAGAATAAAACCCAAACTGTCAAGAATGCACATTTACTTCCATTATTATGATATATTGACTTGGTATCTCAGTAAAAAATACTTTAGATCAATAATCTTAATGAGGAGTGAAAGAAACAGCTAGGCTGGGAATCTTAGAGGATTAAAAAAAATTTCCCCGTGGCTTAGAATCATAGAATAGTAGAGTTGGAAGGGGCCTACAAGACCATTGAGTCCAACCCCCTGCTCAATGCAGGAATCCATGTCAGAGCATCCCTGACAGATGGCTGTCCAGCCTCGTCTTGAATGCCTCCAGTGTGGGAGAGCCCACCACCTCCCTAGGTCATTGGTTCCACTGTCGTATTGCTCTGAGAGTCAGGAAGTTTTTCCTGATGTTCAGCCGGAATCTGGCTTCCTGTCACTTGAGCCTGTTATTCCGTGTTCTGCACTCTGGGATGATCAAGGAGAGATCCTGGCTTTCCTTTCTGTGACAACCTTTCAAGTATTTGAAGAGTGCTATCATATCTCCCCTCAGTCTTCTCTTCTCAAGGCTAAACATGCCCAGTTCTTTCAGTCTCTCTTCATAGGGCTTTGTTTCCAGTCCCCTGATCCTCCTTGTTGCCCTCCTCTGAACCCTCTCCAGCTTGTCTGCATCCTTCCTAAAGTGTGGTGCCCAGAACTGGACACAGTACTCCAGATGAGGCCTAACCAGTGCTGAGTAGAGGGGAACTAGTACTTCCCAGGATTTGGAAGCTATGCTTCTATTAATGCAGCCCAAAAGAGCATTGGCCTTTTTTGCAGCCACATCACATTGTTGGCTCATATTCAGCTTGTGATCGACAATAGTTCCAAGATCTTTATCGCTTGTGGTGTTGTTGAGCCAAGTATTCCCCTTCTTGTAACTGTGCATTTGGTTTCGTTTTCCTAGGTGCAGAACTTGGCATTTATCCCTGTTAAATGTCATTCTGTTGTTTTCTGCCCAGCGCTCCAGTCTATCCTGATCACTTTGAATTTTGTTTCTGTCTTCCAGAGTATTAGCTATCCCTCCCAATTTTGTGTCATCTGCAAATTTGATCAGCATTCCCTGCACCTCCTCCTCCAAGTCATTAATAAAAATGTTGAAGAGCACTGGGCCCAGGACTGAGCCCTGCGGTACCCCACTCGTTGCCTCTCCCCAGTTTGAGAAGGTCCCATTAATAAGCACTCTTTGAGTCCGATTCTGTAGCCAACTTTGGATCCACTGGATCGTTGTTTCATCTAGCCCACTTTGAGCTAGTTTGCTCATCACAATATCATGGGGCACTTTGTCAAAAGCTTTGCTGAAGTCCAGGTATGTGATGTCTACAGCATTCCCACGGTTACAAGGGAGGTTACTTGATCAAAAAATGAGATCAGATTCGTCTGGCAGGACTTGTTTTTGACAAATCCATGTTGGCTTTGAGTAATCACTGCACTGTTTTCAAGGTGCTTCCAGATGGATTGCTTTCTCATCTGCTCCAGAATTTTCCCTGGGATTGATGTCACACTGACTGGTCTGTAGTTCCCAGGTTCCTCCTTTTTACCCTTTTTGAAGATAGGGACAACATTAGCTCTCCTTCAGTCATCTGGCACTTCCCCCGTCCTCTATGATTTCTCAAAGAGAATAGACAGCGGTTCTGAGAGTTCTTCTGCCAGTTCCTTTATTACTCTAGGATGCAGTTCATCTGGTCCTGGAGATTTGAACTCATTCAAAGTAATTAGGTGTTCCTTGACCTGTCGATCTCAAGCTGCAATCCTGCCCCTTCAGCCTGTACTTTGCCTTTGTCAAGGGGGTCATAGACCCTCTTTTGGGAGAAGACTGAGCTTCTTTATTTCCAGTCATTTTACATCCCTAGTCTTTGTATAAAAGCATTATTACATAGTTTAAAATTTTTCGGGAAGTAAAGGCTGAGTAACACTATATAAACACCTTGTCTTAAATTCTAAAATAAATATTTCATAATCCTTTTTTTTGTGCAGGAGGAAATGGTCCTTGGGGGGAGGGGGGGAAATGGAAAACAACCGTTTTTTCCTGAATTTTTATTTTTTTTCCCCAGGCCTTTACATCTCTATTTCCCCCTCAACGGCCCAGAGTTCCAGGTTCACACATCATGCTGAACAACCCTGGAACGGGACACTTCTGCTTTTCTATCTAAACTGGATGCAAAGCAGAAGTAGCAAGTGGGTGGGAGGCAGCATGCATGCTTGATCACACAGAGCCCCAGGCAACCATGAGTTAATAAGCAACTATTTTGTATAATACATATATATTTTAATTTTATAGTTATTACTTGTCTTAGACTCGTTGAGATAACACCAAATAAAGATGTTTTAAAATTATTTTTAAAATCACCTTATTCTTTAAAGAGGCACTTATTAGAACTGAATTAAAAATATTTAAAGTGATAGTATCTCCCCCTGGCCCTGCCTTGGCAGAGCTCTGACAAATATTCTCAAATTGTAAGAAATACCATTTCTATACTTGAACACTGTAGAATTTAGAACTGTGTTTAATGTAAATATTAAGCACCTGGCTGGCGAAAGCTGGGAGTTGTAGGACCTATTTCTGTCTAAACACGCATAGTTGTTGTTGTTGTTCAGTCGTTCAGTCGTGTCCGACTCTTCGTGACCCCATGGACCATAGCACGCCAGGCCTTCCTGTCCTGCGCTCTCTCCCGGAGCGTGCTCAAGTTCATATTCATTGCATCCGTGATGCTATCTAGCCATCTCATCCTCTGCCGTCCCCTTCTCCTTTTGCCTTCAGTCTTTCCCAGCATCAGGGTCTTTTCCAGGGAGTTTTCTCTTCGCATTAGGTGGCCAAAATATTGGAGCTTCAGCTTCATTATCTGTCCTTCCAATGAGCACTCAGGGTTGATTTCCTTTAGGATGGACTGATTTGACCTCCTTGCAGTCCAGGGGACTCGTAAGAGTCTTCTCCAGCACCACAGTTCGAAAGCATCAATTCTTCGGCGCTCAGCCTTCCTTATAGTCCAGCTCTCACAGCCATACATTACTACTGGGAAAACCATAGCTTTGATTAGACGGACCTTTGTCGGCAAGGTGATGTCTCTGCTTCTTACTATGCTGTCTAGGTTGGCCATAGCTTTCCTCCCAAGGAGCAAGCGTCTTTTAATTTCATGGCTACAGTCACCGTCTGCGGTGATCTTGGAACCCAAGAAAGTAAAATCTGTCACTGCTTCCATTTCTTCCCCTTCTATGTGCCAGGAAGTGATGGGGCCAGATGCCATGATCTTCGTTTTTTTAATGTTGAGTTTCAAACCAGCTTTTGCACTCTCCTCTTTCACCCTCAACAAGAGGCTCTTGAGATCCTCTTCGCTTTCTGCCATTAGGGTGGTATCGTCTGCATATCGGAGGTTGTTGATAATTCTCCCAGCAATCTTAATTCCGACCTCTGATTCATCCAACCCGGCATTTCTCATGATAAACACGCATAGTATTACGTCCTAATTTATCTTGTTCATAGTATTTTAATTATTAGTATGGTTTGCCTCAGCATATATACTCCACAAGTATGAAACCCTTACTACTTACGGTGCCAACTTTATTATGGAGCTGGCCACTGCCAGACCCCAGCTTGTCTAAAGAACAGAATGGCCCCTGAGAATATAGATATTGGCAACCCCTGATCTAAACTATCTAGTAGTAATATTCTAAACTGTCAAATACAAACAAAAATGAAGGAAGAAGTGGATGATATCTGTTAACGTGGGGGAAGTATTTCTATCTTCAACTTATTTGGAACCATTTCTCTTGTGGTTTTGTACAACCAAATGAACTCTTAATGTAGGTCATGAAGACTTCTGGCTGCTATTACACCACTGGGATCGTCAACATCATGCTCTGAGAATATGTAGCAATTGTATATTAAAGCTGGCCAGAAGATTCCCTGACCTAAAAGCCTGTATCTCATTACATAAATACCACTTCATCCTAAAATGCCAACCATGTTCCAGCCTTGAATAGCTGAGGCTATGTTACAATGTCATTATGATTCTCTTTTCAGTTGCCTTGGACTTCAGTTTCTGTTGAAAGTCTCGGGTTATTTAAAATGTTGCATGGAATCAGTGAACATACTGAAGAGTTATGTTCGATTTGATGTACTGAACCTTTCAGTGTGAATTGGAAATAGCTGTCAAATCTACTTCATAGTGTCCTTACCTCTTGTAGTCTACTGTTGTTTGTGGGAATGGCTCTCTGTAATGTTTTATGTTGTGGACCAGCATTGAGAGTGGAAGTGGGCAATGACTTATTTGGCTAGCAGGGTTGCTGTGGGGTGCTATCTTAGAAGAATAATATAGAGTCTTATGTCCTTAGGATAGAAAAGGATTTAAGGTGAAAATTGATTATGTTAGTTCGCCACCTCACTGGAAACACTTGAAATTCTCAAATGGGTATCTTGACTGGGTTTTTGAAGCATTCCACCTTCAGCCAAGTGAGATTTTTTTTGCTCAGCTAAGTTGTAGAGTGCATTCTTAGGCTATTACTCTGAGAGTGGAGTGGGTTTTCTGGAAAACATTGAATGTGAAAACTGAAACCACTAATTTTAAAAATGCGTTCTGCTGGTCCTGTTACCTGGATATAATAGATACAAGAGTGAATCATGAAGTGGGAGAATCGCATCTTAAAAGTTTTGTCGTGCCTGGACTGTAGATCAGTTCTATTTCTGTTTGTTAACCAGTGGTTTTGCATATCTGTAGATAAATGTTAAATAGAGTAGTGGCAGGTACTCTGGATTAAGTACTAATGTGAAACTTGACTACCTTAATCATAAGTCTTGAGTCACCCCAGGACTGGGTCAGAGTATGAGAAGCCTGTTGGTTCAACTAGATGGGAGTATTTCCTCCCCTTCAATCTGCTAAACAGCTATGGAGCTTATCACTACACCTATTTATAGCTGAAATAGTCAAAGCATTTAATTATTTCTTGTCTTAAAATGTGCTACTTGGCAGAATTTGTAGTTCAGCAATAGGAAACCAGTGATGTGTAGAAGTTTGAAATGGCACCATAGCTCTCTTGCTTTCTGGGAGTTGGTCAGAATGAGACAGTTTGAAAAAAAGAGAAGATGAAGAGTTGGCTTGTTGTCTCAGCCTTCATTTAACTTGCATCAAACAAAGTATTCAGTCAATCTTTAGATAATTAAGAGCTTGTGTCTAGCTTTTCTGATCATAGCAGAGATCTGAAACATAGGCCTAGAACTGGTGAAACAAAGGTAGCTAAAATTACTTGGTTTCCAATTGGCCATAAAGCAGGACTGTTGAACATAAGGCCTGTGGGCTGAACTTGGCTCTCCGGGGTTCCCCAGGGGGCTGCACTCCATCTTCTGGCCCTACCCCCTTTCCCCTGACAGCCAACTGTTTGGTGGTTTCTCAGCTTTTGCAGTTATTTACCATTCTAAAAGTTTGAAGTGCCTCTCCTAAGACTTAGTTACTGGCTGTAAGAGCTTTAAGCTAGAATATGCTGGTATTTTGGCCCCACCCCTGATAATTTCTCTAAAATTGAATTCAGCCATTGGGCTGAAAGAGTTTTAGTATCCCTGTCATAAAGAGCGTGGAGAAAATTATAACCTTAAAGATATCACAGATAGTTGAACTACTGCACTAAAATTACTTCTTGATGGCTTATGGGCACATACCTACCCAGTGTTTTGCCTTAACTAGAAAAGACATGCTTTCATATTTCAGATATTTTTTGCTTATCTGAAGAGTTTATTTGCTACATTGGTACCTTTTTTTTGCACTGGTTATCATTAAAAACAGATCATAAAGATGACTGGAGAGGATGTTGATTCTGTAATCTTTGTGCAGCATAAACAATGCTCACAAGCAGATCACCCAAGTAGAATTTCCATACTAAAATCAGTGTATTGCCTCCAGAGAGCTGATATATTCAGATACTAGATGTAGCTGAGATCTAATAATAGCAATTGCTGCTGAACTATAGGAGGTGGAATGCAGTACATTCTTTGTCATCAAGCCAGGAAGACAGCCAATAAAAACAAATCTTTCAAGGTAGCTTTTTATTTGGAAAAGAAAAAGGCTGCTATGTGAACAATTAACATTTTTCTTCTGGACAAATTGTATGCCAGTAGCTGTTCAGTCTGAAGCCATATTATGCAACTTTAGCTATGCAGGCTACCAGTTCCTCAGTCTCATTCAGTTTCCAGCAATAAAATGTGTGTATGTTTAAGTGACTAGGGATCCTATACAAAAGTGAACATTAATTGGAATAAACAGGTAGAGATATAAGAGTTTTGGGCAGGGGGCAATTTTGAAGCCATGGGGGACATTTTTGAGGGGGAAAACAAACAGTTGGGGGAAATTTCAAAATATGCAATATTCACATCAGTATCATTTATACCTTGGCATATACAATTTACTACTTGGCAAATTTATGAAATGTACAGAGCAAAGTGTTTACCCAGAAGACCTACTGGGTTGGAAGCCGACGTAGGCTTGGATCCAATAGTATTATTCTTCCAGTGGAAGGGAAACCCCCGAAATTGTTTTCTGCTTTCCTGTGTACCTCCAAACCTGCTCTGGAGGGTTGGGGACCTTCTAGAGTGGCTTTGAGGGTGTATGTGGGGGGCTGCAAGGAGGAGGAGAGGATGGAGAAGTTCATTTATGCGAGGGGGAGTCCAGTTGTGCAATATTGGATTCAGCCCATTGTCATGCTTAGAGTAAACTCATTAAAATCAGTGGCACAAGTTAGTCATGACTAACTATGGATCCAACCAGCTCTGTTTAGTAAACCTTACTCCCAGGAAAGCACAGATAGGATTGCGGCCTAAAAATTATGTTTTGGTTACTTTTCACAAGAAAACTTGTGAATATACCCAATACTAGAGAGAGAGTGCATGCACTACAACTGCTACTAGTTGCTAATGCTATCTAAGCACATGTATCTTAGTTTTGTAATCTGAGTAATAGGGGGAAAAATAAAAGTTGAAAAAGGAATCACCAGTTCTGTAGTAAATCAGAATATTTGGACAGCAATGGTCTCATGCTGGCCCAATAATAAAGACTAGCAGCATATTTGGATATGAAGTTGAACTTTATAACAATGCTGCTGTAATTGCTTTGCTCATATAAACATATTCATAGTACACATTTTAAGTAAGTAAAACCTTCTTTTAATTAATTCATTCCAAAAGGGAAAATATTTCATAGGAGGTTTTTTCAGTGTTCCCCCAAACGTCCAACTGTTCCATTAGAAAAATGGAAGAAAAGTCCTTCCAGGGAGGTGGCACTGTTTTCCCGCCGGATATTTCTAGGTGTTCCTATCTCTATAAACAGCATGCAGGTTGCATGACTAGACCCATGGCTCGTCTCAAAAACAATGAAAGGCCAGCCATTGTATGTGATGTTTGAGAAAAGATTGCTTCATGTTTGAGTTCAGTGAGACTTCTTTGAGATAGATCTTAGACACAGCTAGTATCTGCTAATGCTGCAGTGAGAGAGAAGTCTTTACTTCCTCTTCTGAGAGCTGTCCTATATACAAATGCTCTTCTAACACTTTGACAACATGTACTCTGAAGAACTTCCTTCATAGGGTGAAGACTTGCATAAGCATTTGGCATGTACACAAGAAATGGAATGGTGCCACATCCAACATTATCTCATTGTGATTCTTTGAGATTCATTGTAGACATTTTCAGAAGAAAAGCTTTTCTGTATTGTCCCTTTGTCTGTATTGATAGAAAAATCTTTCTGCTTATAACTCAGGTTTTGAAAACTGAAATAAGGGCTCTGTCTTATCTTGCAGTGGACTACATGAATGCTGACTTAACATGGCTGTTGCTGCATGCAAGGTCTTGATTTGGCACAATTCAGGCTGTATCAGATTAAAGCTCTTCTTAAATTAAAATTCAACAACACTGTTAGTGTTGTAGAACTAGAGAGGGTGTGGATAGACATTTCTGACTTAATATTTGGCACTTAACTATTGTGGTGCTCACATGCCCGCATTCAACAGTGCTTAAGGAAAAAGTTAACTTAGAACTGTAGCTTAAGCTATTTGCCAGCCAACTAACAGGATACCAACAAATATATAAATATGATTACTTGTATTTGGGATCTTTCAGCAGATAGTAAATTGAGAGTAACATAATAATGAACATGCAACCTTGATGTTGTCTCCCAAGCAAGTCCAAACCTCTAAGTAAGCAGAAGCGTTTTAATACAGGGGTGGGGGATATGTCCTCCAAATGTTGGTGGACCAAGTCTCATCAGCCCTAGCCAGTATAGCCATGGTAAGGGATAATGGGAGTTGCAGTCCAGCGATATCTGGAGGGCCACACATTCCCCATCCCTGATTTAATACATTCTTGGATAGATGCTGTGGGACAAAATTTAGATGAAAACAGATAACAAACACCAAAGAGACACAGCCATACTTGCTGGGGGACATGGGAGTTAGGAGGAAGTTGTGCCTTTTCTAGATGATGCATTGAGGGATAAAGTTGACCATAGATGAGACTGCAAAAAAAAACAACACCCTGTATCCTTTATGTCTCTGGTTTTGGAACAGACATTTCTATTCAGGAAATGGTTTTCAGCTAGGGAATTGGAACCCACTACTAAGTTGCAGCCTGCCCAAAGGTGGATTGCAGCAGTACGATCAACTTCCAGATATATTGTAAAAAATGCACTTGGTCCCCAAATGTGTATCTGGACTAAAAGTGGTTCCTGAGTCTGGAAAGGTTGAAAATTACAGATCTGCTTGGTAACCCTCTGCATATACAGGGTTGGCTTCTGAAAGCCATGTATTGGATAGGTTTTGTTAACATTGGCAACCAAGCCATCAGGTATTCTGTGTCAAGTAGTTTGTTTAGTTTTTTAGCTTAATGCAGAAAATGCCTGTGAGCTCACTTACTAAACAGAACATAAGTTGCTTCCCAGGCTTGGGAAATATTTTTTAAAGTTCTTGCAGTGAGGGGGAGGGAAGAGAGAATCCAGCTGAAATGGTGAACCTAGCTTACTTATGCAGTTATTTGAAGATGACCTGTCAAGGCTGTCATAGTAATAATTCTTACGTTCCATTTCACTTAAGCATGTAAAAGTGAATGCTCCTAACAGAATTTGGAAACATAGTATATCTAATGTCAAACAATTATTTCCTAGGTGAAAGCTATGTGGATTCAGAAGAGAATGCCTTTTTGGATTCTAATGAAGAGGTGGTTATAGAAAAGCCAGCCCCAATGCAAATTGTTCTTGCTCATGAAGACGATCATAACTTTGACCTGGATGAATCTGCATTGGAGAGAATTTTGCTTCAGGAACACATAAGAGATCTCAATATAGTAGTGGTTTCTGTAGCTGGTGCATTCCGTAAAGGAAAATCCTTTCTCCTGGACTTCATGCTTAGGTATATGTACAACAAGGTGAGTAGCTTAAAGCACTGCATTGCTGAACATTCACACTAGTTTGAGCATAGATTTGAAGGTGTTTTCCACTTAGAATTCATTGTAATGTGCTCCAAAATAAGAAATACAAATCTAGTGTTTTCTTATTTCTAATGTTTTTGTGGGCTTTTGAGTAGTGATCTAATCTTTAACATTACAGTATGACCAGACCGTGGAACTAAAAATGCATAATTGTCTTCATGACAAGTAGTTTAGTATATAAGTGGTATCCTTTCCTTTCCAGAGAATGACATATAGAGTAGGGATTGTAGCCAATAGTTGCTTTGCACTCATGAAAAGCACTTCTGCTTATACAAGTTGATTTTCCTGATCACCCCCTCACTGTACATGGCAGCCACCGTGCCCCCTGAAAGTTGATCCTGAGGGTTGGGGAAGACCCTCTGATAAGGTATGGGACATGGCATGGGGGGCTGCAGTAGATAGGGGATTGGGAAAAATCAGGTGCGTCACCTTGCATGAGTGGAAGTGCTTTGACTTACCTCAAAGCCCCCATTGGATGCAACTCTAGGAGAAGTGTTAACTTTTCATTGGATGTATATTTCCAGTAGAAAGTGTTTCTGCTCTCACAAGGTGAGGCACCTGATTTTTGGATGCAACCCTAGGTGAGGTATAAATTGTTCATTGGGGGGAATGTGTGCTTCTCCAGCTCACGCTATCATGTTATCTAGCCCTTTGATAGAGGAAAACTAGCTACATTTCCATTCTACTTTAAGAAGTCTCATTCCTCTTTATCGGAACAACATAGATAGGTAAAAGTTATGCTTTGTCAATTGAAGCAGAGTGGTTCTGTTTGCAGCATAAGATTTGTTATACCCCAGAATTTATCAAAACTAGGGAAGGCAATAGGGAAAGTATTGATGTAGAAAACAGTAATAACCGTAATTTTCATTATAGTCACAGGCTAAGACTGGAGAAACTCTTTTTCTGTACAGAGTGCTATTGGAGTGGTTCTCAAAGCCTTTAATGGAACATCTTGCTAACTCACAGCAGTGTTCAAGCCTCCGTGGTGTATGTTTGAATATTAATAACTATAAAAAAGCCCATTCAGCTTGGCAGTGCTTATTCTTTTTTGGAGCATAAGAAGTTCCATGGGAACAGGAGCAGGATAGAGTTCAATGGTAAAGCAGCACAACTTGCATCTGCAGCTGAGAGATACAAGCAGCAGTTCTGGAAAGAGCACTGTCAGGGTAGATGGTGACTTCTTAGATTGCTGTGAGCTTGCTGCCTAAATGACAAACCTAATGGGTGTGGCAGTCTCTTTGATTCCATTGACTAGACATTGGGTGGTGGTGACACTGCTTAAGCCCAGTAAAGACATGCTCATACTGGAAACGTGTGCCTCCGCTTGCCAGATAGGTAGCACTTTCCCAGTATGGTCCCACTTGCACATGGAATCATTGCAGAACCCTTGTCTATATCCAGCCTTAAAGGCTTCTACAACTTGTCACAAGGTGTATTATATGCACACTTTTAATAACTAATACAGCTAGGAACTAAAATGGATGGCTTAGTATACAACTTGTGTATAATGTCTCAGACAATTAAGTTGAAAAAGGCTATGAGGTTGGTTGTTAAGAAAGAGAAGACTAGAAATGTTAACAAATAAACTACTAGGCTAGTACTAGGAAAGCCGTAGAAATGAATGCCACTCCACAAGATTTTGTGGGAGAGTAATATGAACATAAATACAAGGAAGTTAAGGTGCTCCTTAATCTTATCAAATGCTTGACCTCACAACTATGAACATGCTTAATAGACAGGAAATTCCAAACTCTTAAACTGCATGGGAATGGAATCCTGTTTCATTGGGTAGCTCCCTCTGTCAGCCCACTGAAAGTAAAAATTCCTTCAGCCTGGCTATGATACTATGTATGTTTTGGGATTAATTCTTCTCAATTGGATGGAGTGTCTATAAAGCCATAAATAGCTGGATCTTGCATAATTTGGACATCTCTTCCTGTGAGAATCCTTACAGTTGATTGGGGATGGTAATTACCAGGGTCTGCTTGCACTGTGAGTGCAGCTCCTCTACATACAAGATTCTGATAAGAGCCCTGTTTTTCCCTCTTTTCCACTATGAGTGCTCAGATATGTGCCTAGGCAGCATGGCAGGATGTGAGAAGGGAGAATGGAAGGTGTATGCACATTTCCCATTTGCCCTAACATCTTTTTTCTGCCTGTCAAGAAGGGGGAAGAACAGCCTTTTATCTATGTGAGATCACTGCTGAGAGAACTACTTCCCATGGGAGATCACAAGAGCCAACTTTACAGCTTTGTTACAGACTCCATAAAAAAAATGTTTAGGAAAGCTTGTACTGTGCTTGATGAAATAACTTGGAGAACTTGCTTATTTTCCTGGCTTTTTTTCCTGATTTTCCTGACAGGCTTTTATGAAGCTTGTATATCTTAGATACAAAGTTAAAGGCTGCTGTTAAAACTGACTTTCTTAAATTAGCTGACCAGCACTTGTAGACTGGATAACAGAAATATGGAAGAGTAAGAAATGTGTGCTCTGAGAGAATAGCCACTTTTAACTTTTGACTGGTATTTTGAGTTCTTCAAAATCGTCTCATTAATTTTAGAGTTGAAATATGACTTTTCCCCCTTAGTAGTCACCAATTAGCATAAGATTACCTAGTACCCCTTAACTTATTGAATAAGTGTGTGACTTGTTACAGGACTCATCGTCTTGGATAGGTGGAACTAATGAGCCTTTGACTGGGTTTACATGGAGAGGAGGGTGTGAGAGAGAGACGACTGGCATTCAGATTTGGAGTGAAGTGTTCATCGTTCCCAAGCCTGATGGGACAAAGGTAAACCATTACATAGCTAACATAATGGGGCTGATGGCACAAAATGGTGGCACATATGTAGTGTCTGAACCTGAATGCTATAGGTTAACCTAACTGGTAATTGTAGGTTAAGAGTGGGTTGTTTAACCCATGATTAACCTATGGTGTCTGGACTTGGGCATCACATAACAACCCCTAATTGGGGTTGAATATTCAAAAAGGCCACAATGCGCCTAGCAAGCACTGAAGCAAATTGTGGGTTAATTCATTATTTGTTACATATGAGCCTGGCCGGTAGTTAGTATTTGATCTCTGGAGTACTTTGTATTAATGTGTGGCTGTGGTACATTTGGCTCTCCCCTTTAATAGACAATATTTTTATTTTTAAAAAGGTAAGCTTCTTGTCAAAACTGGCTTCATTAAATATATGCACTTATGTCAATGCTATGTTGGATTGAAAATAGTGCCGCTGTAGCTTTGTAGAGTTGAAATTACAGAATATGGCAGGAAAAAAGAACTGCAGGTAACTTCCTGTAAGATGTCAAATAAATACATGAGGCTATGCTAATAATGTAACCTTTCAACTACCTGTTTATATATTTGAATAGGGTATGCAAGTGCTGCATTATGATAGCTGCTCATTGGAGTTATGGCTGCATGTAGAGACTAGCTAGGATTCTAATTCAATATAGTGCAGGGGTAGGCAATCTCAGGAAGGAGGAATTTTGTTCAGTTTTTTGTCATCACTTATTCAAAATACACTGCAATCATTTGGCGTAGTATCTCGGTTAAACTTGTGAGTTATGGGTATCTATGAATCTCCTGCAGAAACAAGACCAAGGGTGAAGTGGTGGTTACCTTCACTTGTACTAGTAGATAAGAACAGTCCATAGAGGAGAGAAAAATGAAATATACTTCATAGAATAGTCTTGATGTTAAGCTTTGATGTAGTGGACCTTTAATCATGGACTGGTGCAGGCTTCAAGTCAAACTGTGAAAATAACCCCGATGCTAATAAGGTCTGGTGTGCTGAAAATTTGTGAGGATGAAGTTAAACTTGTTTCTCCCATTACTCTTCCTTGGCTAGGCTGTAATCTGAAGCCTGAAAATATCAAAGGAGAACCTACCAGTATAAGCTCAGAAATCAGTGGGTTGGATCCAGACCTGCTGTTTCATAGAGCCCTTTTATTGATGTAAGTGACTCTGATCCATTGGAGGTTCCCACTGCAGGAAGGGGCAGCGGGGAGTTGACACTTGCAGGTTTCTCCTTCCTTCTGCAGCCCTCAATAGTACCTCCCACACTGTTCCAGAGGGTACCCCAATCATCTAGAACAGATTTTCAGGGGATAAGGGGAGCTGCAGGGGGTATGGGAAATTGGCAAAGATTGTCTTCCACCCATGGGAATGTCCAGTTAGTGGAGTTCCACTCCACACAACCAAATGACTGCTGCCAAAAGGAGCGCTCCAAATGAATTAATTTAATTAGTAGTAATTACACATGTGGCTTGAGTGCCTTATTGGAACAGCTCTTTGCAAAATGCTTAGGGAGAATTCGGTGTTTATACAAAGAGGGTAGAGTAGTTGTTGTTGGAGCTATTGTGGCAATCTCTCCTAGGTTTTGTCTCTAGCATTTCCAGGTGGCAGTGGAAATATTCTTGACTGAAACTCTGGAGAGCTGCTGCAAAGTTGGTGTATACAATAGTGAACTAGATGAAACAGTGATCTTACTAGGTATAAGGCATCTTCCTATGCCCTTCTAACCTTTCCCAGTTAATGTAAATTTAAAGGGAGGGACAGAGGCTTTATTCTCCATGGGTTGTTGCAGGCTGGGAAGCATGGTGATAATTGTCTTCAACTTCCCTGGATACCTGGGCCTCTGGGTATCTGTGACGGCATTTAGTATCTCATTGATCAGAATTCTGATTAAAACTTGTCTTCCCCTTTCAATCTCTGTTCAGATTCCTGTTGATTGGATCAGTTCACCTCTACACATTCCTTTCCTTCATAGATGGAGCAAATGTTGGCTTGCGTATTTCACCAGCAGCCATCACTCACAACCAGAGGTTTCTCCCCTTGCTTTGGTGGTTCCTAGGAAGCCTGCTTGAACTTTAGTCCTGCCCTTTCATGAACCAAGCAAGCTAGTTGTATCAGTTTCATAGGGGACTACCACATTTCTCCACAAAAGCAAAACATTAGCTCTGCTGTATAGCCACAGGTCTTATTCTTGACATACTGCACACTTGGGATATTGCTTGGGAGTGATAGAGGCAGGGGTTATCCTCTGTGTTACAGTCATGATGGTATCTTTAGCTAGAGAAGTTAGCTCTATCGACCATGATATGGGGAAAACACCGTCTTTGTGTTCTGCATATTATTCTCCTTGCCTTTCATACATATTAAAACTTCCAAGTATTTCCATCAAACAAATGGGTGTCTTTTTAGTGAAAGAATATTATTCATTTTTTCCAATTTACAACATATGCACCCAAACAAGCTGTATGTAGAAAATAATATATCCTAAGTAGGGAGATAAAGGTGGGCAAAGAATGGACTGCATTTGGACATAATATTAAACCATGGCTTATATATGAACAAGCCTACCCTCCCATGTAGCTTTCATTTCTGCTTTTGCTTATCTGTGGTTTGTAATTTCATTGAAACTGCGGGTTGGGGTTAATGTGATTTTAACATTAACCAGCTTCATAAACCACAGTTTGAAGTTGGCATGTGTTAAAGTAACAATAGTGTTTAACCACAGTTTGTTGGCTCATCTTAATCAACAAACGATGGTTAAACAAATGTGGAAGCAAAATCTTCTGAATTCTCCTTCCCGACCATGTGGGAGGAGTACAGGGGAGGAGGGAGCCTGTGAGTAGTGGAATTGGGCTCACATAGCACTAAACCATTAGATTGTGGCAAGTAAGTGTTAAAAATGCCTAACTTCTCATATAACAGTGGAGCCATTTGCATGGTAGCACATGCAACTTATACATCATTGAATGTTTTCCAAACATAACTGCATAAACGTATTGGCCCAGTTCGTATGTCATGGCTACCTAGGGTTTAAATATGCCATGGGTACCTGTGAACAAACAGGAGCAAGCGTGCTAGTGACCGACAGACCACTCCCACTGTGATAAACAACCTAGGGATGCTCCATCCCTGGGTTGTTTATCATAACATCCAGTGGAATTATGGGTTGTTGGGGGAGAGACAGCCCAGAGTTGAAACCCATGGCTGCAGGAGCAGCGGGTGGGAAACAGCACGCTTGCTTGTTCCAGCTTCATTTTCACCAATCCATGGTTTGTTAACTGTGGGTTGTTGTGATGTGTGAGCTGGGTTATCTCTTGAGTTGTATCAAGCTGGTATATCATACACGTGTAACAATAGCTAGCTTTCACAACTACTATGGATCAGAATAAGGCTTGCAACAGAACAAAGGGTGGCTGGGTGACTTGGTCAATCCGTACGTTTTCTGAGGACTGCCAGTATAGAAAAATCTGGATAGTGGTATGAGTGTATCTTTTGTAGTAGCTAAGTTGAGGTAATCAAGGTAGCATAATAGAAACTGCCAATACAATAACTTTCACTGATTTTAAGTTTTCAGCCTCGAGGTGAAAAGACTGCTTATTTACTAATTCTTCCTTTTTGGGGAAAAAAATCTATTCTCTAGGTTGCTGTATTACTTATGGATACCCAAGGTGCCTTTGATAGCCAATCAACTATCAAAGACTGTGCAACTGTATTTGCTCTGAGCACCATGACAAGTTCAGTCCAGGTAAGGCTAGCTGTGTGAAGTGGTGGGAGCCGTTAAATATTCTTGGGCTGCTGCTTCGAAAGACATGTTTAGCTTGTGAGCTGAACAGGAAAAAATGTGTTATTTGCAGTTAGTGTACTGCAGTTAATCTATTGGATTTCCTCTTTCAACTTCCACAGGACATTACTTCCATAGGACATTACAATTAGAGTAGTTAAGGGTTTCAAAGATAGGGCTCCTCTGAAGTGTGATAGGGATCTTGAAAGCCCTTCATGTAACTTGTGAATATCCAGTGTGATGTGTAGAGGTTGGAGAGTTGGATTAAAACTGGGGGTACCCAGGTTCAATTTTCCACTAATTACTAGCTCTCAGCCTAATCTATCTCACAGGGTTATGATGATAAAATAGGGAGGAGAGAAGAGAATCCTGAGGTCCTTAGAGGAAGGATAGGGATAAGACAGGCATATAATACACAGTATTCTACATACCCTCAAAAAGCAACAAGTAATAGGCCTAAACAGCAGAGTCTTGTGGCACCTTTAAAGAATACAACTTTATTGTAGCATAAGCTTTCATGGGCTAGAGCGTGGAATGTCCTCAATTAGCACATGTAAATATATACATGGGTTGTTTCTGCGGCAATAGACCAACATGACTCAGCCACTGGAATTTGATAAGCCTCTGTGTATGCATATGCTTGCATACCAGTAGAAGAAAGGTGTGATATAAGTAGTAGTAAAGTTGGAAGAGACCCTTCCCATCTCCTGAGCTTGAAAAGACTTGACCCTTCCTTGCACTGCACTCTGCATGAGGTCATCTAAGGGGACTGCTGTGATAGCTGTTACTTCTGCTATATTTGCTGTTGCAGTGATGGCTGGGGGCAGGGGTGTACTACTGGCTCTATTGGATCTGCGACTGGGCAAGCACTTATACTAATTGTTGGCCTTCTGTTTATCTTGGCTCTGCCCCCCTTTCTGAGGTGAGAGCTGAGCTCAGGAACCATTTCTGCCACCACTCATCAGTGGTGCAATCTGTTTGTATTCAGTTCCACTGGGCAGAGAGGAGCAGGCAAGTGTCTTGGCACCTTTGCAGTGGAACTCACCATGGGGGGAAGCTCACCATTGGCAAGCTGGTGACGGTTTAGAGCTCTCCATCTAATGTATGCCCACAGTTCCTAATTAAGCAAATGATCACAAATCTTCTTCTCTGGATCAGGGGAACTATCTTCCCTGACTATGTAATATCTAGCAACAGGGTTCTGTCTACCTAGTTAACAAATGAAACCACCTTGGTTTTGATTCCTTATTTCTGTGGCCGTATTAGGAAAGCATATATTAACTTTTTGTTCAAGATAGAACTTGAGGGAGCTAATGGGATCGTGTTAATGCTTGCTTTCGTCCTAAAGTACCATTCTGCTTTGGTTGTCAAATGTTCTAGTTAGGGTTTAGGATGGGATAACCAAATCCATAATTACTAGTTCGGTTAATAATATGACTCAATGCTTTCTTGCCTGATGTACTTTGTAATTATTTTTCCAAATTACATGAAAAGTAACATGTTTTGTAGGTATACAACTTATCACAGAATATTCAAGAAGATGATCTTCAGCATTTGCAGGTAAATCTATCCAGACACCATAATAGCCTCCCACTATTAATTAATATTGCATTATCAGCTAAAAAGCCTTCTATACATAGAAGGTGGCAGATATTTTCTTTGACAGCCCCTCACTCACACGGGGTTCCATTCTGGAGGTTCCTTGACTGTGGAGAGGTCCTTTGTAGAGTGTAGGGGCTAATGCTAGGAGCAGGATGAGGGGGCTCAAGTGTGAGTAGAACCTGTGTACAGTGTTTGGACCACTCTTGTTTTTCCCCTATTAATCATAACTGGGTTCTGATTAATCTAAATGCCCTGTTAATGAAACCATCCCACTAAAGGAAAGTTGGCTTGAAACACTACAGAATAATAAACACTTTATTGTAGAGAATGTATGAAATTATTTCATTTCATTTAAGTGTCTGGTGGTAGCTAGCAACATTCAAATTAGACCAACATTGCAAGAGCTTCCTATATTGCAAGCTAGTCAATTTTATTTTTCAGTTGCTAAAATTTAAAGGGAAAATGTTGCTTCTCAATCCCAGAATTCCAGAAAACCTGAAAAGGCTAATGAGGCATCTTTCATTTTCTTCTTACAGTGTTGAATGGGAGTATAAACTTTGAATAGCAGTCATTTTATTGACACAGGAAGATAACAATTAGGTATCTTCAGATGCAGCGCTAGTCTTGACAGTCATTAAGATGCTAGAAGTAGAAGAAAGGAAATAGGCCTTATTAATAGGTTAGAATATCAGGTTTTCCTAAGCTTGGTCAGTGCAATTGCCTAACTTGATAAACAGGAATTTGAAATCCAGTACTGAACTGCTTTAATGTCTAAGCATGTATTGCATTGCTATTTGTTTCTGTACTCTCTGTATGCATTCTTAATAGTTTCCTTTAATAGCTGTTTACAGAGTATGGACGGCTAGCTATGGAAGAAATTTACCAAAAGCCATTTCAGGTAATCACATTACTTTTACTGCTAGAATTATTACTTGTTGCATGCATGTATATCTTAGAGTAGTGTCATACATTACAGTAGAAGCTGGTAAACATTACAGCATGTGCTTGCTTCTGCCCAACATGTGGGATAACGACAAAGTTCTTATCCTTACACTGATATAGTGCATGTGTATCAGGAAGTCGTAATTTTCCCTGGCTTCCTCATGTGTTCATGTGGTGTAAAAATTGACCCACTTCAGCCACAACAGATGCTATTTTAAAACAGACAAACAAAACAGGAGAGCAGCGAAAATAATCCAGTGGAATGAAGAGACAAAATCACAGGATATTGAAAAAATAAATGGTTGTATTCTTTAAAGTAGGGCTACTTCAAGGAATAAAACTATATGTTTAGCATCCTGCTACTTTGTCTCATCATTCGATTGGGTTCTTGTAACACAGCCCTGTTAATGATTTGCCTAGTAGCCATAGGTGATCAGGAATTCCATGAAAACAAGTGTGTCGACTGACAGACGTGGGACATTCCATTCCACTTCCACCAGACCACTTGATTTTCATGCTAACAAGAAAGGCAGCAGACACATGGGGCTGGGGTGGGGCAAAGCGATCTGTCCCTCATCCACTAGCCTGCTTGCTAGAAGTCTTTTTTTTTTTTTTTTTTTACTTGCCTAAGGGTTTGTGTTTCCATGCTGGTCATGGAGGAGGGGGCTTCCCTCCTTGGCAGCCAGCAGGGAAACATAGGCTACTAGCCTCTTAGCAGGCTAATACATTTTTATGCAGACTAACAACTTGTGGCTTATTTACCAGGTTCCTTTTAGAAGTTCATAGTGTTGGCTATGTTACGAAGTCCAAATGTGCCCTTTGTGTCCAAACTTTCAGTATACTTGGCTGTGTTAGTACACATGATAAAGTATGTTAGCGCAGAATCTTCCTTGAAAGGCTGAGGAAGAACAATCTAAACTGAGGCTAGATTTTGCTATTTTCAGACTAGTTGTATTCTAGGATTAGAATCTATTTGTTGAACTACTTCTAGTAATAGCCACCTTGCCATCAGTAGTTCCAGGAATATGTTTTTCTGGTTGCCAGGATGGTGGTTAATTGCTAATTCTGTGTTTCCTATATAGACACTAATGTTCTTAATTAGGGACTGGAGCTATCCTTATGAACATCCATATGGCTTAACAGGAGGACAGCAATTTCTAGAAAAGAGGTTGCAGGTAAGCTACAATCTGTAATAAATAATTTGCTTGCAGTCCTATGTAAGAACAAGTAAAACCATGCTCCTAAGTAATAAACTTTGTTCCATGAGAACTATTTAGAACAAGCAATTACTTTTGGATTAGGTCAGCTCTAATGTTTTGCATAATAAATCACTACTTATCTGTGGCGCCAGAATGATTGATAGAATCTCTGCTTTTATGTTCTGAAAAAAATGTGTGTTACTTCTAGGTAAAGGTGCACCAGCATGAAGAGCTCCAGAATGTAAGGAAACATATTCATTCATGTTTCAGTAATCTTGGCTGTTTCCTGTTGCCACACCCTGGTCTTAAAGTTGCAACTAACCCGACCTTTGATGGGAGGCTAAACGGTAGGAGATTTTCTATTTATATTACTGATTTTGAGTGCGCTGCAGGCAGCGGTTGGTAATAGTAGATTTAAGTGTGTGTAATTTTAAATTTCAGTACAGATGAACCTGGATGGAAGGAATAAGATGCTTATTGAAGGAGAATCAGAGGATGTTAATACTAATTCTGTTTGAGCTCTCCAGTCAAATATACAATTGATGTAATAAAATGATGTGGAGTTTTTATGGATTTTTATTGAATATGTACTTATTGATTGCATCAACTTTGTATGGTTTTTATATTGTATGTTACCTTGAGATCACCTTAAAGGTGGCCTAAAAATAATAGTAAATAAAATGGGGCTCTACTATTTTGATGTTGATACTGAAATCTGAACACTGTAGTGGATGTTTGCCATTAAGTTATAGAATAGGTACCCTACTGCCTTCAGTCTCAGTTTAAAAGTTGTCAGAGATAACTGCAGTTTAGCCTGGTTCTCCCATTTACGTCTGACCTTGGCTCTTCACTATGAATGAGCTATAGTGAGACTCAGGGTCATATTCTCCCCCTCTTTTAAGCAGCCTTGAAGAGGAGATTGGTAGCTTCTGCTTCTAACTCAAACCACAGTTCACTGATGTCCACATTCAGAACTGTTTAAATAATGGCTGCAGAACAAGGCCAGGATATGAAACTGTGGTTTGAACCTGGCATGTTCTCACTAGCTATAGTTCAACATACTTCCCATCTGATCTGAGGGGACATCCATCATGGGTTAACTCCTCCCATTGCCCAGGACATGCAAGGAACATGTGACCAGGCTTTTTGCCTTAGGCCTGGCCTCTGTGGTTCTTCCCAGCCATTTCATGCCTGGCAGAGTTTGTTCTAGTTTCTCTTTCAACAAACTCTCTACTCGGGCTTCTTACTATCTTACTCCCTGTTCTTATTCTTTATCTCTACAAACCCTGGAGTTCATCTTCTCTCCTTTCCCAGTTATTCTCTTCTCCACTTTAAAACAAAAAAAGCTCTTGTTTTTCCGTCTCTTGGTTTTCTCTTCTTTTGCTACAAGGTGGCTGCAACAAACAAGAAAAGCTCTGCATCTGGAAAGGGCAAAAGAACGGTCAGTAAGTCACAGTTGTCCACACCCAAACTGCTGCTCGTAAAGCATGTACCCCAGAAGAGTGGTTGGTTGCCATTTCTTCAGGTCACAAGGATTCTATCAGGGGCCTGTCATGTCCAGGCAAAAGCTGATGCCCTTGCCCCACGGACACCACTGTCATTACAGCAATTGACCCTCATGCAATGCAGGAAACGGGCCAATCACAGCGGATCCTCTCCAGAACTGGAAGATGTGGGGCTGCACACCTTCTCCTTAGTTCCTGCCTCAGTTGAGGCTGATCTGGACGTAAAGCTGGAGGGCTTTGGCAGGGAGCATGAGAGAGCCAGTGTGGTGTAGTGGCTAGAGTGCTGGACTGGGAGTCGGGAGATCCGGGTTCTAGTCCCCACTTGGCCATGGAAGCTCACTGGGTGACTTTAGGCCAGTCACAGACTCTCAGCCCAACCCACCTCACAGGGTTGTTGTTGTGAGGATAAAATGGAGGAAGGAGGAGGATCATGTACGCTGCCTTGAGTTCCTTGGAGGAAAAAAGGCGGGATATAAATGCAATAAATAAATATTTCTGGGGATCCTTAGAGGGGGAAGAGACCACATTTTTTGCCCGTCTGTTTCCTCCCCAAAATTACTTCTGTTTTCCCAGGCCTGTAGTGACTGCATTCTCTAGCATACTCAGCCATCCCCAGGGGAGAAAATAGAGATATACAGGCCCCTTCAGATGCCCATTCTTCCTCAAGGCAAATGGCTAAGCAAGTTCCCTCCCCACTGAAGCAAGATCAAGCTTTGTTTCAAACTATCCAGCAGGCTATTAGACTGTAACTGGCTCAGCTTCCTGAACATAGAAGGAGGCATAGAAACCATAGGGGAAGAGCTTCCTTTGGTTCTTCTTTTTTGTGCTTCCTATGTGAAAAAAGAGAGTAGCTACCACCAAACATTCTAAAACATCCAAGAAGACTGGGTTGCCCATAGCTGCTCCTCATTTTTCTACTGATTCAGCTTGTGATTCCCCAAACCCTCTGCTCATCATTAAAGGGAAGCATAAGACTAAAGGGGTTTCACATGAGCATCTTTCAAGGAAAGGTCATAGCTCAGTGGCAGAGCACCTGCTGTGCATGCAGAAGGTCTCAGGTTCAATCCTGGGCATTTCCATGTACAGCTTGGAAAGAATCCTGCCTGAAATCCTGAAACCCCTTATCAGTCAGTCAAGGCTCTAGACCAGGGGTGGGCAACCTGTGGCCCTCCAGATGTTTACTGGTCCAGTGGAAGAACCTTCCAATGTAAGATGATTTAATGATGGTGACTTTCTACCTATTTGCTTCAATGCTATGGTGTCTTTAAATATTAATTTCTCCACCCAAGAACCAGCCAATCCTCCTCCTAGAGGAGGAGTGATGCCTTCTTTCCAGAGCTGAAGTCAGCTAATCTTGAGGTTTCATTTCTCTTTCGGAAAAAAATGATTAAAGCTGAATAGAATGTCTCCCTCCAAAGCAGGAAGGCTTCCAGCCTAGCACTAAGGGATTATTCTTTACCACAGAGAACTATGGAAGAACTTTAGGTCCCTTTGGTTAATGCTTCTGTAGCAGCCTTACTCTTGGGAGCCATGAATCGCAAGGACAGGGACGGCCCTCTTAAAGTATCTAGTGAAAAGGGCACTGAAGCAGCGTTAAGAAGGCTCATGAGGCCACTGCCTTGGCACTTAAAGCTTCCTCCATGGCATCCTTGTTCTTTGGGTAGAGGATATTATTAACAATAAGGAGTTGGATAGTTTCACTTAAGAGTTTATCAAAACTATATAAGACATCTTTCTCTAAATGCCCCACAGGGTTCCATGATTTAAGTAGCATGTTGCATTGCTGCGACCACAGTGGCAAGACATTCACTCAGGTTAAAACACTATAATGTGGATATTTATTCAAAAGGAAACATAGCCACTGCTCCTTTTGTAGGGGTCCGCCTCTTTCAAAAGGAAACATAGCCACTGCTCCTTTTGTAGGGGTCCGCCTCTTTGGAGAAGAGGCTCTTAAGCATACCTTAATGGAAACTAAAAACAAGAAGCCACCAACAGTGCCTCAGTCCTGAAGGATGGGCTCTGGACACTATGGTCTTCAGCAGCTTTGCTGTCATTTCAGCTCACTTCAGGTGGACATCTTTGCCTCCCCTCTCAGTAAACAGTCATTATGATTTGTCTCCAGACACCTGGCTCCAGCAGTGGAGGCCACAAATGTGCTCCACTTCCCTTGGCCCAGGGAATGTGCTCAATGCATTCCCTACTCTTCCACTTCTGGCCAGAGGGTTCTCAGAAAAATCAAGGAAGAACAGGCAACAGAGCTACATTCTGGCCCCAGAGGCCATGGTTTTCTCAACTCCTTCAACTGGTGCAAACAGGCCCTTGGTTCCTTCCCTTGAGGCCCAGCCTTCTCACAAGGACCGGTCTAGCATTCAGACCCAGATTGGCCACAACTAGCCTCTTGGCTGCTGAGTGTAGCTCTTTCCTCTCACTAGACAGGTCTGTTGAAGTAATTGACACCATTTTCCTCCAGGAGACCATCAACCAACCGAATATATGAAAAAACTTGGAAGGTTTTTCTGCGTTGGTGTAGAAGGAAGCGTCTAGACTGTAAGATAGCAGGAAGCATGGAATTACTTCTCTTCCTCCAAACTTGTCAAGGCATGGGACTCAAAGCAAACATGCTTTGCAGACAAGCTGCAACTCCTTCTGTTCTCTCTAGGCCATGTCACAAGCCACCTGGTTCTCACCCACACCTTCAGCGATTCCTCAGAAAGGTGACATTGCTATGCCCTTTCTTCCTTCTGCCCCAATCCCTCTCACCCCTCTGAGTGGGTCTGGCACACCCCGGATGTTAGGAGGGCCATCAAAATCTACCTTAAAAGAACTGAGGAACCTTGATCTGATTCCATTTCTTTCCATCCTACTCCATTGGGAAAGAAGCCCTCCCATACCACCCTTGCTAGGTGGAGCTAAGAGATAGATATTTGTGGCCCATGAGGCTAAACAGTGCCCTAAACCCGCACATGCTACAGCATGGTCCACCAAGGCCACAGCTACCTCAGCGTTTTTTCCTCTGCTAACGCTCCTTTAATAGAGATCTACAGGGCAACTATTTGGTCCTCACATCACATGTTCATTAGACGTTATAAACTGAACAGATATGTTTGGCTGAAGCAGCCTTTAGGTGCAGGATATTACAACAGGTTCTCCCTCAAACTTAGGTTCAGCCTGCTTTGAGGCCCACCATATGGGAAGAGTAGCTTTTGCACATCCCATGGTGGATGTCTCCTCGCACCAAATGGGGATGGAAAGTTGGGTATTTACCATGAAGTTCCATTCCAATGTAGTGTGCAGGAGACATCCATAACGCACTCTGTGTCAGGCTGAGCACTCTCATTAATAGTTTTTCCGAAGGGAGTGCGCTGACAGGTTTATTTGTTCTGTCTCTTCAGTTATCTCTACATTTTCTTCCTTCTTTGTTTCTGGCTACTAAGTCACTATGCTGTTTAAAGCTTGGCTAGAAAATAACTGGCTGGGAGGAGCCAGAGGCAAAAAGCCTGATCACATGTTCCTTGCCTGTCCTGGGCAGTGGGAGGAGTAAACCCATGATGGATGTCTTCTGTGCACAAAATTGGAATGGAACATCATGGTAAGTACCCAATTTTCTATTCCTGGTTAAGCCAGAAGCCGACGCTTCCGATCTCCTTCTCCACAGCAACAAAAGTGGAGAGGAAATGCACAAGCCTGAGTCTTGCCATTGCTTATTCATATAGTGAGGAAACCATGATTTCTTATTATATCAGAACTGGGCTCCCCCCACCCCTTTTTCTTTTCTTTTTTTAGAAATTGGCTACATTTGAACTGTGTGAACAATTCAGGCATGAAATGCTCAGTTAGTTAAAAGAGACTTCAGCAGAATCTTTATTTACTTTGAAAATTGTAGCTGCCTTCACTAGTTGCATATCTTTATTACTGCAGCATTTAGTATTTTTGGTGGTTATTATTATTGGTGGTGGTGGTGGTGATGATGATTGAAGTGTCAAACTTAGGCACTTTAAGGAAGGCTTATCTTTCAGTTTTAAGTTTTTACTCATCGCTTCTGTTCTCAGAGTAGAACACTCAGTAAAGTAGGACATATATTACATGACAGTATTTGATCTGAATACCTGTGACTGAACTGAAATTTAAGTGGACAGCATTTTTAAAGTGACTTGTTATAATAAAAGATTTCATTTATCCTGTGTTTTCTAATTCAAGATTTAAAATGAAGACAATTCTTTGGTTGTTGGGAAGAGTCTTTACATAGGATTTGGCAATCTTTTATTTAAAAAACATACACCACAGCATTGGCTAACATTTTTGAGCTTTTTATTTTTGAGTATTCAGTGTTTTGAATTGGGATGTTTTGAATCATATTAAGCTGCCACTGACTCTGAAGAGAAGGAGCTTTATATTAATTACAGCAAACATGCAACTAACTCCCTTTCTGGACTAATTCCATTAGACATTGATGAAGAGTTTAAAAGAGAGCTGCGGAATCTGGTTCCATTGCTGCTTGCCCCTGAAAATCTGGTAGAAAAAGAGATCAGTGGCTCGAAGGTGACTTGTAGAGACCTTGTGCAATATTTTAAGGTAGGCAAATACCTGTGCTCATTAACCAGTTATTTAAAATAGAGTGATCCTTTTGAAGATGCTTTGCCTTGTAGCCCTGAGCCCTGTTATGTGAATGAGCCCCATGAAATTGGCAAGATGTAATAGTGTGCAACTTTGAGTATTATGGCCAACATGTTCTGAGGCAAGATGATGACTTACTGATTATTTAGCCTTGTCCTCTTTCTATTTTTGTGACTCTGCTCCTGCTATAAAGAAGGAGCTTCTAGCTGCTTCACAGTCCTGCAATGTTGTGGAATAATCATTATAGCTGAGATGTTCACTTAAACTGCCTCATGGCTCTTCTAGCTTATTATATAAACTGATGGGGGGGGTTGTATATGGTTAGCTATCTCTCACCCTGGGCTGCCCCACATCTCTTAAGTTCTTTTGCTCTATAACAGCGGTTCTCAACCTGTGGATTGTGACCCCTTTGGGGGGTCGAATGACCCTTTCACAGGGGTCGCCTTAGACCATCACTACGACAACTTGGAAGGGCTCAGCTGGGTCGATTACAGCGAGCCCGGCGGCTCCGACAGGGCGCGCTGCGCGTCTCGCCAGCGCGACGCTTACGATACGCTTAGCTCCGACGGTGAGTGGAGGAGGCGTCGGGCCGACGGCGAGCTGCCGCCCCCGAGGGGGCTTTTCTGCCCGCCCCCACTGGCTTCTCTCTCCCTCGCCACCCCGCTCCCGTCTCACCTCGCTCTCGTCTCTTCGCTACACAAAGGCGTCGCTGTTGTGTCCCGCTGCTCCGGGGTGAGCTCGGAGGGGCGCCAGGCGCTGGATGGGACCGGCCGGGTTTTGTGGCAGGCTTCGTGGGCAGGCTCCACAACAGGCCCAGGGCTTGCCTCCGACCATGTGAAGAGTTCCGGAGACGGGCCTATCCAGGAGGCGAGAAAGGATAGGGATGGGGATGAGGATGAGGGGGTCGGTCTTGAGCCAACCCTTCGAGGTTAACTGTCAAAAGAAGCCCAAAATCTTTGGGTAAAATCCAACTAAAGCCCTACTTAAGGTAGACGCATTGAAATGAATGGGACTGACGTTCATAGAATCATAGAATAGTAGGGTAGGAAGGGTCCTATAAGGCCATCGAGTCCAACCCCAAGGTAGTCATGACGGTTTTAAGTCCCGTTCATTTTAATGGGTCTACTCTAAGAAGGGCTTTAGTTGGATTTTATCCAGAGTTGCCCAATTGCCCATATGTGGATTTTGAAGTTATTGCCTGACTTCCCGCCCCTGTCTTGGCCTTTTACATAAAGAGAGGAACGGTGTCTCTGAGCGTGTGCAGAGTTGCAGCTGTGAGAAGATGCAGAGTGGGCCTCTTGAGCATGTGCAAAGGTCTTGGGCATGTGCAAAATGGCCCTGTTGGAAGGGAACACTGGAGAGGCAGTCAAATGGGATGAGTGGGCTATGGGTGTCATTAAGGCTGCAATTAAATGTGTGCTTATGTGGGAGTAAGCTTACTTGGGAGTAAGCCCCTATTGAACTGACAGTGGGGCTCACTTCCTGGGCAGGACCAAGGTATTTGTGTGCCTGAAGCAGAAAATCCAAACATAATTCTTCCTGCTACCAAATTCATGCTAACATGGGACCTGACCCACCAAGACATGCTCCTGCACAAGCCCCATTGAAAGTGCAAGTGCTTTCAGTATGGGGCACCCACAGGGGAATGCCCTGGTGCATTGTGCGCCAGAGATCAGACCGTCTGCCTCAAACTGCTGTGTGTGTTTTAGTTTATAAAGTTTTATACTAACTTTCAGTTTTTTAAGGGAGCAATAACACAAAGCAAATGGCAAGATGTGGGATGAGGGAGTAAGGGAGAAGGAAAAGGAAAAGACCAGGAGGAGAACATAAAGATGCAGAGGGATAAAATCATACCATCAGAGTTGGAATGAACTCTGGTCCAGGGATGGGGAACTGTTCTGGCCCCAGGGGCCGGGTTGCCTCCTGGGACAACCTCTGGAGGCAGGATGATGTTGGGGTGGGCTCACTCTTTCCTGAAGCCCCACCTCCTTTCTCCAAAGCCCCCACTCCTGACATCTTTAACTGCTCAGAGATATTTTTTAAAAATATGATAAGCGATAAATAAATCTATGAAATAAATAATAAAGAAACAATCAAAGTCTCTTTTTCTATGTGTTGAGAATATGATGAGGTGCTTAGCCTTCCCCAATCTGGTGCCTTCCCAATGTGTTGCACAGCATCTCCCATCATCCCCAGCCAGCTTGGCCAACTGAACAGGCTGGGGATGCTAGGAGTTGTTGTTCAGCATATCAGGAAGGCAGCAGGTTGGGGAAAGTGGCCTAGATAGAAGGTGAGTCTCTTTCACCACAGAGGATGTCTTTCATCCTGCCGAGATCCCTAATCAAGCGGGGAGATACCTAATCAAGGAGGAGGCTCCTGGACTTCCTGACCCAAGTGTCTTATTTTCTGACCATCTTGAATTCCACCAGCTGAGTTCATGCCTGATCTGATGGGTTATGTAAGTTGTAGATGCTGTCTGCTCCTCTCCAGTCCAATACTCCAGTCCCAATTTGGGGTTGTTATATTAAGACTGTTACCCATGCTACACCATGCTTCAAGACAAAATTTCATTTATTTGTAATTAGAAATAAATATTTCACAATATATAATTACATATTGGTTTTGTGATTAATCACTATGCTTTAATTATGTTCAATTTGTAACAATGAAAATACATCCTGCATATCAGATATTTACATTACGATTCATAACAGTAGCAAAATTACAGTAATGAAGTAGCAACGAAAATAACTTTATGGTTGGGGGTCACCACGACATGAGGAACTGTATTAAAGGGTCGCGGCATTAGGAAGGTTGAGAACCACTGCTCTATAATGATGTGAAATGGTTTCCAGCTGTCACTAGATTATTGCAAATAGATTTAGTTCCTGGATTATTTGTAAACTGCTGCCTTCGAAGTAATAGTAGTCTGCTCTGGCTCTCATGGTTGCCGTGTTTGTCCCAAAGGGTAGGAGAACAGATTGAATCTAATCAGCCAAAGCAGGCAGGGGTTTGGTGGGTTGTATCTACCTGTCCTTAATTTTGTGTGTGAGAAACACAAGCTCTTTCAAGAAGCGCATCAGGCATAATATTTAATACTATGAAAAACATAGCTTTAATCCTAGTAAACCCACCATTAATGGTCATACTTCCCTACAACACTGTGGCTGTTCAGCAAATGTAAAGCTTATGGAATTTAATCTTGTGCATTGTTAAAAGTAATGACACATGATTGTTGGGAATACTCTATGCATGTCATTGGTGTCACTTAATTGAATTTAAACTTAAGGATAGACTTGGATTTTTGTATTGTAAAACTATTGCTTTTTAAGTTAAATTAAACTAGACCAGACAATAAACATTCTTATTTCTTTTTCAGGCTTACATTAAAATCTATCAAGGAGAGGAGCTACCTCATCCTAAGTCAATGCTCCAGGTAAAGTTTTAGACACATCTGTCTCTGAGGGTATATGATGGCAAGAGTTAAATGTTTTTGGTATATGTCAACAAAAGTTAGCAGAGACACTTCAAATCTGTCTCAAGATTTGGGGACTGAAAGCCACCCTTCAGATCAGTAGGTTTTAATGTGATGCTTCAGACCTCCTTGTAAAACCTCTTGGTTTTGTGTATGCCATATTAATCCGGAGCCCCAGCCTCACAAGGTTTACTGCATGTTGAAATATACTTCAGTAGTGCCTGTATGCCACTGAATACTAGCTGCTGTAGAACGAAAATGGAAGAGGGCTGTTGCACTCATGCTGTTCTGATCCAGCACAACTGCTTTTATGTTCTTACAAGTTTTATGTGGCAGAGGCTGTTCTCTGCTATTATTTAATTAGAGGGAGAGAGTGTGTGTGTGTGTGTACACATACACGCGTGCGCGCGCTCATACTGAAACTAATGTTACCCCCAAAAATCAGAATATACGTAGTTCTCTCAGGTAAGCTGAAAGCCTCTTCAGGAGCTGATGGCACAGGCTCCCTGGCCTGGGCTTCTCTTCTGTCTTCCCTCAGGGCATGCTGGTCTTAAGTAGCTTTGAGGAAGGGGCCGCCCCAATTGTCTTGCTTCTATTATTTATATTTATCTAAAATATTTCTAACAGGACAATTTGACAGTATTTGTGTTAGTTTCATTTTTAGGTAGGCACTACTGGCAACTACAGGCTGGTCCTTGTATCCATGACAAATTCAGACAGATAGTCAGACTATTATTTATTTGATTTATACCCCACCTTTCTACCAAAAATGGCACTTAAGGCTAGCCACTGCTAATCTACTCTAGAGTCTTGGTCAGACATCTTTCCTAGCTTGCATCCTTCCCATTTTCAACTGGAGATTCAGCATGTTGAAGCTGAAGCTACATGCATGCAAATTTTGAGCTCTGACAACCACCTCCAGGGTAAAATATCAGTGTGACAAATCCGTAAGGTGCAGATTGCATATAGCTGCTTTGTAATGTGCCATCAAACACACTGGGATTAAATAGGCCATTCCCATTATTCCCTTGATGCACCCATCTTCAGCGTAGGGCTCCCCTTCCTTTAAAGCAAGGGTGGCCAGAAAAGAAGATCAGGATCTACTGCTGGATCTCTGGGTGAGTTGCACTACATCAGCAAACATTTCTGATTCCCAACTATTTAACAATAGTGCTTTTAGGTTCAAGTTAGATTGTTAGAATCCCTGATCTGTAGTAACTCAGATGTAGATTTGTATTTATGTATGGCAGGTCATCCCAGTATATGGTTCATGGGGTGCTGTAGGAAATTCGCTCTGCCCCCTGAATCACCATTTTGCCTCTGGCTGCAGCCGGTGGACCTCAGAATCCTAGTATAAAACAACCACGATCCAACAAGCAAGTAATCTGCCAACTCTGCCTTAAAGCAGCCTTCCCCAACCTGGTGATGGGAGTTGTGGTCCAACACATCTAGAGGACATCACGTTGGAGAAAATAATAGAATCATAGAATAGTAGGGCTGGAAGGGGCCTACAAGACCATTGAGTTCAACCCCTTGCTCAATGCAGGAATCCAAGTCAGAGCATCCCTGACAAATGGCTGTCCAGCCTCATCTTGAATGGGTCCAGTGTGGGAGAGCCCACCACCTCCCTAAGTCATTGGTTCCATTGTCGTAGTGCTCTGAGAGTCAGGAAGTTTTTCCTGATGTTCAGCCGGAATCTGGCTTCCTGTCACTTGAGCCTGTTATTCCGTGTCCTGCACTCTGGAATGATCGAGAAGAGATCCTGGCCTTCCTCTCTGTGACAACCTTTCAAGTACTCGAAGAGCGCTATCATATCTCCCCTCAGTCTTCTCTTCTCAAGGCTAAACATGCCCAGTTCTTTCCATCTCTCTTCATAGGGCTTTGTTTCCAGTCCCCTGATCATCTTTGTTGCCCTCCTCTGAACCCTCTCCAGCTTGTCTGCATCCTTCCTAAAGTGTGGTGCCCAGAACTGGACACAGTACTCCAGATGAGGCCTAACCAGTGCTGAGTAAAGGGGAACTGGTACTTCCTGGGATTTGGAAGCTATGCTTCTATTAATGCAGCCTGAAATAGTATTTGCCTTTTTTTGCAGCCACATCACATTGTCGGCTCATTCAGCTTGTGATCTACAACAATTCCAAGATCCTTCTCGCTTGTAGTGTAGAGCCAAATATCCCCCATCTTGTAACTGTGCATTTGGTTTCTTTTTCCTAGGTGCAGAACTTGGCATTTATCCCTATTAAATGTCATTCTATTGTTTTCTGCCCAGCACTCCAGTCTATGAAGATCACTTTGAATTTTGTTTCTGTCTTCCAGAGTATTAGCTATCCTGCCCAATTTTGTGTCATCTGAGAATTTGATCAGCATTCCCTGCACCTCCTCCTCCAAGTCATTAATAAAAATGTTGAAGAGCACTGGGCCCAGGACTGAGCCCTGCGGTACCCCGCTTGTTACCTCTCCCCAGTTTGAGAAGGTCCCATTGATAAGCACTCTCTGAGTCCGATCCTGTAGCCAACTGTAGATCCACCTGAGAGTTGTTTCATCTAGCCCACTTTGAGCTAGTTTGCTCATCAGGGTATCATGGGGCACTTTGTCAAAAGCTTTGCTGAAGTCGAGGTATATGATGTCCACAGCATTCCCACAGTCCACAAGGGAAGTTACTTGATCAAAAAATGAGATCAGATTCGTCTGGCAGGATTTGTTCTTGACAAATCCATGTTGGCTTCGAGTAGTCACTGCATTGCTTTCAAGGTGCTTACAGATAGATTGCTTTATGATCTGCTCCAGAATTTTCCCAGGAATTGATGTCACACTGAGTGGTCTGTAGTTCCCAGGTTCCTCATTTTTACCCTTTTTGGAGATAGGGACAACATTAGCCCTCCTCCGATCATCTGACACTTCACCCATCCTGTATGATTTCTCAAAGAGAATAGACAGTGGTTCTGAGTTCTTCTGCCAGTTCCTTTATTACTCTAGGGTGCAGTTCATCTGGTCCTGGAGATTTGAATTCATTCAAAGTAATTAGGTGTTCCTTGACCATATGCCTATCGATCTCAAGCTGCAATCCTGCCCCTTCAGCCTGTACTTTGCCTTTGCCAGGGGGGTCATAGACCCTCTTTCAGGAGAAGACTGAGCCAAAGTAGGAATTGAGCACATCTGCCTTTTCCTTGTCCTTTGTTATCATTTTGCCATCCTTATTTAATAGTTGAACCACCATTTCTTTCCTCTGTCTTTTATCATGCACATATCTGAAGAAAACATTTTTGTTGCTTTTAGCAACCCCTCGCTAACCTCAGCTCATTCTCAGCTTTAGCCTTCCTGACGCCATCCCTGCAATTCTGTGCTAACTGCTTGTACTCTTCCTTTGTTGCTTGTCCTTCTTTCCACTTCCTATATGTGTCCTTCTTTGTTTTCAGGTCATCTCTAAGCTTTTTGTGAAGCCACATTGGCTTCTTCTGTCTTCTGCCTTTTTTTCTTGTTGGAATTGGTTCTAATTGTGCCTTGAATTTCCTTTTTAAAAAGCTCCCACCCATCTTGGACTCCTTTTTTCGTTAGAGTCGCTTGCCATGGGACCTTACTGATCATTGTTCTGAGTTTATTAAAATCGGCTTTCCTAAAATCCAGGGTACGCGTTTGGCTGCACTCGGCTTTTGCTTCCTTTAGAACCAAGAACTCAAGTATAACATGGTCGCTTTCCCCCAGAGTTCCTGTAACTGCTACTTTATCCACTAAGTCATCTCTGTTGGTTAGGATCAAGTCAAGGATAGCCGATCCTCTAGTTCCTTCCTCTACTTTCTGTAGGAGGAAGTTATCCGCCACACAAGTCAGGAATTTCCTGGAGGGGCCATGTTTTGCAGAATTTGTCTCCCAACAAATATCGGGGAAATTGAAGTCCCCCATTACTACTACATCATGCTTCCTTGAAACATTGGCTATTTGCTTTTCAAAAGTTTCATCCTCGTCTTCTCCTTGATTGGGTGGCCAGTAGTAGATTCCGACCACCATGTTCCTTTTATTCTTTGCTCCATTTATTTTAACCCAGATGCTCTTGATGGGGCTACCAAGCTCATCCTCCTGTATTTCTGTGCAGACATAGGTATTTATAACATAGTGCAACTCCACCTCCCTGCCTTTAAAAATATTTTTTGGACTTTGGTGCTGTTCTGCTGTATAGTAGCCAAAAAGATTACTTTGAAGTTGCCAAAGTATTTTCTCAAAAAGTTGACATTGCATAGTGGATATTGCAGTTAACAATGCAAGTTCTTAGGGGGACAAAAATGTTGTACATTTATTAGTATCCCTATGGGGTATATGGCAACTACTACAGAAAACTCATCTAAGTTGTTTAAAGTTGCACACTGTGCTATTTTTATTTAAGGCAACAGCAGAAGCTAACAACCTTGCTGCAGTAGCTGGAGCAAAAGATTCTTACAACAAAGGAATGGAGCAGGTATTGTACCATTGTGAATTGACTGAATGTTGTACGCTTTTAGTTTTTAGACTAATCCAAGTGTTCATAGAAATATAAATTTAGACCCCATTAAACTAATATTATGAACTGAGTAAACTACCATAAAGAATGCAGGAGAAAATGGAGTTAAGAGTAGAATGTAGGTAGTACTATGCTTCAAATAAGTTTTGATTCTGGATAATCCCTTTGTTTGAACTCCATGAATACCTCTTTGGTAGGTCAGGTGAGGTTCAAACCTTAATTTCTTCCTTAAGTTGTGTGCACCATAGTTATCATTGCAGACAAAATGATGAACTGTGGCTGGAGATGGAGAATACTTCCAGAGGCTGGGGCTGGAAGGGAAGAGTAGGATTATCTTAACCATGGTTAATGATTAAGTTTGCATCAACCCTCAGATAGGTTGCTTAGCTAGCACACCAGAAGGACCTTGGATAGCTCTAGTTCTGCTATTCAGTGCTAAATATAAAGGTGATGTGAAATGAACACATGCCCTTTGATTGCCCTTGCTGCACATACACCGATCTGATTTAGCCACAAGCAGCTGTTTTTCTGAAGGTGCTGCCTGACTGGTCTGGCAGCTATTACGTTTGAAAGAGCAGTAAAGGGAGACTTCCTCCTCCAGCTTCTGTTATTTTATTTATTACACTTGTACACCACCCTTCCTCTTAAGGAGCCTGAGGTTGCATATCTGCTTCCCTCCCCCCATTTTATCCTCACAACAACTCTGTGAGGTAGACTAGTCTGAGAGATAGTGACTGGCCCATGGTAACCAAATGAGCTTTGTGGCTGAATGAGGATTTGAATTTGGATCTCCTCATTCAGTCTAACCGCTATGCTACACTGATACTCTTTAACGCTACCTAAAATCGGGAGCGATTCTACCCTATAATTTGTAGGACAGTGCTAGTTTATGTAAGCTAATAGGTCAATTCTGCTTGTTTTAACAGGTTTGTGGTGGAGATAAGCCTTACATTGCTCCTACGGACTTGGAGCAAAAGCATCAAGATCTTAAAGCGTTTGCTATAAAACAGTTCCGTTCTGTGAAAAAGATGGGAGGTGAAGAGTTCTGTCGCCGTTATCAGGACCAGCTTGAAGAAGAGCTCGATGAAATCTATGCAAACTTTGTGAAGCACAATGATGGCAAAAACATCTTCTATGCTGCTCGTACTCCTGCCACTCTCTTTGCTGTTATGTTTGCCATGTACATAATCTCAGGACTGACTGGCTTCCTTGGCATGAACTCCATAGCTACCCTGTGCAACCTTGTGATGGGGTTAGCGCTTGTCTCCCTTTGTACTTGGGCATATGTTAAATACTCTGGGGAATTCAGAGAAGTTGGAACACTCATTGATCAGATGGCTGAACTGATATGGGAACAGGTTGGTATCTCTTTAAGAGACTTTACTTTCTTGAAGCAACTTGCCAGTTTATCTATTGTTGGGCAAAAACAAGTCTACATGTCCATTCTACATGAATGTAGCACAAACGCTGAACTACAAACCAGTGGAAAGAAACCTAGTGAAAAAAGTATTTGAAGTATATTTAGGATACCTTCAGGTATCTCAGTGGCCAATTATTTGAAGATCTTGAAAATCTCCAGGAAGCAGAGGTATTCAAGTAAGTCAGTCCCTCCAGGAAAGCAATAGATGCTTATAGAATCATAGAATAGTAGGGTTGTAAGGGGCCTACAAGACCGTTGAGTCAAACCACCTGCTCAGTGCAGGAATCCAAGTCAGAGCATCCCTGACAGATGGCTGTCCAGCCTCATCTTGAATGCCTCCAGTGTGGGAGAGCCCACTCCCTCCCTAGATAATTGGTTCCATTGTTGTATTGCGCTAACAGTCAGGAAGATAAAACGGCTTACTTTTAAGCTCTTAAAGGTAAGTAAGTAGCATTTCTGAGGGTGGGTATTGGAAGGCCCTACTGTTCTGAATCCATATTTGGTTGTGCCTCATGATTTCAGTCATGAAACTGAATGGAAAATTCATTAAGCTGAGTACATACAAGAACAACTTTAGCACAGCCTGGCTTATGTTTTGCACAATAAAACTGATGTTAATTTGGAATACTTTAATATGGATCACTGCCTTGTTGTGGCAAAGGGGCTTGCGTAACTCAGTGAAGCCATATGCTATGCCATGCAGGGCCACCCAAGATGGACAGGTCATGGCAGAGAGTTCTGACAAAATGTGGTCCACTGGAGAAGGAAATGGCAACCCACTCCAGTATTCTTGCCCAGAAAACCCCATGGAACGTATCACAAGGCTAAAAGAGATGACGCCGGAAGATGAGCCCCTCAGGTCAGAAGGTGTCCAATATACTACTGGGGAAGAGCAGAGGGAATTTCCAAGTAGCGCCAGAAAGAGTGAAGCGGCTGGGCCAAAGCCGAAAGGATACTCAGCTGTGGATGTGTCTGGTGGTGAAAAGAAAGTCTGATGCTGTAAAGAACAATATTGTTTAGGAACCTGGAATGTAAGATCAATGAATCAAGGTAAGCTGGAGGTGGTCAAACATGAGATGGCAAGACTGAACATCGACATCTTGGGCATCAGTGAACTAAAATGGATAAGCGTGGGCAAATTTAAGTCAGGTGACCATTATATCTACTACTGTGGGCAAGAATCCCTTAGAAGAAATGGAGTAGCACTCATAGTCAACAAAAGGGTGGGAAAAGCAGTACTGGGGTACAGTCTCAAAAACGATAGAATGATCTCAATACGAATCCAAGGCAAACCATTCAACATCACGGTAATTCAAGTCTATGCCCCAACCACTGAGGCCGAAGAAGCTGAGGTTGATCGGTTCTGTGAAGACCTACAACACCTTCTAGACCTAACACCACAAAAAGATGTCCTCTTCATCATAGGGGATTGGAATGCTAAATAGGAAGTCAAGAAATCAGTGGGATAACAGGCAGGCATGGCCTTGGTGTACAAAATGAAGCAGAACAAAGGCTAATAGAGTTTTGCCAAGAGAACACGTTGATCATAGCAAACACTCTTTTCCAACAGCACAAGAGGTGACTCCACACATGGACATCACCAGATGGTCAGTATCGAAATCAGATTGATTATGTCCTTTGCAGCCAAAGATGGAGAAGCTCTATACAGTCAGTCAAAACAAGACCTCGAGCTGACTGTGGCTCAGATCATGAGCTTCTTATTGCAAAATTTCGGCTTAAATTGAAGAACGTAGGGAAAACCACTAAACCATTCAAGTATGACCTAAATCATATCCCTTATGAATATTCAGTGGAGGTGAGGAATAGATTTCAGGGATTAGACCTGATAGAGTGCCTGAGGAACTATGGACGGAGGTCCGTAACACTGTTCAGGAGGCAGCAACTCAATCCATCCCAAAGAAAAATGCAAGAAAGCCAAGTGGCTGTCTGATGAGGGTTTACAAGTAGCTGAGGAAAGAAGGGAAGTGAAAAGCAAGGGAGAAAGGGGAAGAGATATCCAACTGAATGCAGAGTTCCAGAGAATAGCAAGGAGAGACAAGAAGGCCTTCTTAAATGAACAATGCAAAGAAATCAAGGAAAACAACAGAATGGGAAAGACTAGAGATCTTTTCAAGAAAATCGGAGATCTCAAGGGAACGTTTTGTGCAAAGACGGGCATGATAAAGGACAAAGAAGGCAGGGACCTAACAGAAGCAGATGAGATTAAGAAGAGGTGGAAAGAATACACAGAAGAACTACACAGGAAAGATCTGAATGTCCCTGATAGCCATGATAGTGCGGTCACTGAACTTGAGCCAGACATTCTCGAGAGTAAAGTCAAGTGGGCCTTAGGAAGCATTACTAACAACAAAGCTAGCGGAGATGACAGTATTCCAGCTGAGCTATTTAAGATCCTAAAAGATGATGCTGTTAAAGTGCTGCACTCAATATCCCAACACCTTTGGAACACTCAACAGTGGCCACAAGACTGGAAAAGGTCAGTTTACATTCCAATTCCAAAGAAGGACAATGCCAAAGAGGGTTCAAACTACCGTACAATTGCGCTCATTTCACATGCCAGCAAGGTGATGCTCAAAATCCTACAAGCTAGGCTTCAGCAGTATGTGAACCGAGAACTACCGGAAGTACAAGCTTGGTTTCGAAGAGGCAGAGGAACTAGAGATCAAATCGCCAACATTCGCTGCATCGTGGAGAAAGCAAGAGAATTCCAGAAAAGCGTCTCTTTCTGCTTCATTGACTACGCTAAAGCCTTTGATTGTGTGGATCACAACAAACTGCGGCAAATTCTTAAAGAGATGGGAGTACCAGACCACCTTACCTGTCTCCTGAGAAACCTGTACGAGGGTCAAGAAGCAACAGTAAGAACCAGACATGGAACAAATGAGTGGTTCAAAATTGGGAAAGGAGGACGACAAGGCTGCATATTGTCTCCGTGCTTATTTAATTTATATGCAGAGTACATCATGAGAAACGCCGGGTTGGATGAATCAGAGGTCGGAATTAAGATTGCTGGGAGAATTATCAACAACCTCAGATACGCAGACGATAATGGCAGAAAGCGAAGAGGATCTCAAGAGCCTCTTGTTGAGGGTGAAAGAGGAGAGTGCAAAAGCTGGTTTGAAACTCAACATTAAAAAAGCGAAGATCATGGCATCTGGCCCCATCACTTCCTGGCATATAGAAGGGGAAGAAATGGAAGCAGTGACAGATTGTATTTTCTTGGGCTCCAAGATCACCACAGACAGTGACTGTAGCCATGAAATTAAAAGACACTTGCTCCTTGGGAGGAAAGCTATGGCAAACCTAGACAGCATAGTCAGAAGCAGAGACATCCCCCTGCCGACAAAGGTTCGTATAATCAAAGCTTTGGTTTTCCCAGTAGCAACGTATGGCTGTGAGAGCTGGACTATAAGGAAGGCTGAGCGCCGAAGAATTGATGCTTTTGAACTATGGTGCTGGAGAAGACTCTTACGAGTCCCCTGGACTGCAAGGAGGTCAAATCTGTCCATCCTAAAGGAAATCAACCCTGAGTGCTCATTGGAAGGACAGATACGGAAGCTGAAGCTCAAATATTTTGGCCACCTAATGTGAAGAGAAAACTCCCTGGAAAAGACCCTGATGCTGGGAAAGATTGAAAGCAAAAGGAGCAGGGGATGGCAGAGGATGAGATGGCTAGATAGCATCACCGATGCAATGAATATCCACGCTCTGGGAGAGAGCAGAGGACAGGAAGGCCTGGCATGCTGTTGTCCATGGGGTCACGAAGCGTCGGACACGACTCAACAACAACAACAACAATAGGGAGGAAGAATGTTCATTGTTAAATATTGGTATACTGACTTTATATTGGTTTGAGAGTGTCCTTTCTGTGAACATAAGAACTTCTTCAGTTCACAGAAGGGACTGGGATTCCAGCAGAGGCTTCCACTGGAAAAAGACGGTTTTCACTGATTTCCCTCTTCCCCCTGGGGCTCTCTTTTGGAGGGTCTCCCAACCCGCTGGAGCAGCTTGTCAGGGACGAGGGGCTGCAAGAGGAAGGAGAAAATGGCAAAATTCACCTCTTCCCATTTCCCTCCAGTGGGAGAGTCCCATGCGTGGACTTCAACAAAGGGCTTCCTAGTTCTTTGCTCAAAAGATTTGCACGTAGATTCTAGTTAGTTAATGCTTGCTTAATGGCTAAACTAGAAGCCATTTTAAGTTCTGCTGCCTTGCTTTCCAAGAAATTGAGATACAGCCTTCTCATCAGAAAGCCAAAACAGATTAAAGTCTTATATCACTATCCTATGCATGTGTACTAAGTCCCACTGCATTCAATGGTTCTTACTCCATAGCATGTTTAGGACTGCAGCCATGCTATGAAACTATAGAGGAATTGAAAATAAAACTGTCAGTATCATAATGGCCTTATACAAATATACAGTGTGACCACACCTGGAATACTGTGTAAAGTCCTGGTTATGGCATCTCAAAAAGTTGGAAAAAGAGTTGGAAAAGGTGTAAAAAGAAGGAACTAAGATGATCAAGAGGCAGGAGCAACTCCCCTATGAGGAAAGGTTACAATGTTTAGGGCTTTTTGGCTTAGAAAAAAGGCAAGTAAGGGCCGACATGATAGAAGTGTATAAAATTATGCATGGTATGGAGGAAGTGAATAGAACCCAAGGTCATTCAGTGAAGATGAATGGAGGGAGATTCAAGACTGCTGAAAGGAAATACTTCATAGAGCACATAGCTAAACTATGGAACTTGATTACATGGGATGTAGTGATGGCCACCAATTTTGATGGCTTTAAAAGGGGATTAGAAAATTCATGGAGGATAAAGCTTTCAGTGGCTACTATTCATGATGCCTATAGATGTCCCCCAGTAGCAGAGGCACTATGTGTCTGAAATACCAGTTGCTGGTGTAGTTGCATTCATATTCTGTTGTCTGCTTCCCATAGGCATCTGATTGGCCACTGTGGGAACAGAATGCTCAACTAGGTAGTCCTTTGGTCTGATCCAGCTGCTCTTATGTTCTTGTATTCTAAATGGCAATAGACCATCAGTGTATATAAATGGTTTTGAACTTCATGCTTGAGTTTTTACATGTATGTTATAAAGGAGAACTTGCCTCCAAGAAGTTGCCTTATTCAGCCTAGATTTGTGCCACTCCTAAGTGTTTTTCTATTATTGGGTTCTATTGTGCAACGGAAGAGGATGTTCTTAAATTGCCACCTGCTGGCTGTCTCGAATTTGGCTGTCAGGAACAGCCACAGATTATCTCACTAAAGCAGAAGGAAGATAAAAAGTCCTTGAGGTAGCAGCTCTGGGTTTGGAATTCTGTTACATGTGATCTGCTGAATACAACGTCCCACAGAAAGTTTGAAACTGGGATTCTACAGACAGTCCTTTCTGCCCTGTTCCAACAATACGGGTCTGTGTTCTAGACAGTCCCTTAGGTACCAATGTTAGGATGTGCTGGTAATTTTGAAAGTCTCTGTTTGCTGGGATGCACCAGTAGCACGTGATCATCCAGATGGCCCTCATGGGAACTTTGCTTGATATCAGCTGCTAAGTCTTTGTAGGACTAAGATGTTGCCTCCCACCAAACCAGTCAATTAAAAAAAAATAACTTTAGGTACTGAATAGCACTGCTAAGATTTTTCAAAGAAAGCAAAGTCTCTGCATTGTAACCTGGGGAATTGACACCATGGGATCCTTGATCTGGCACTTGCTTTTTTTGGCCATTTCTAAAGGTAGTGGTCATTCTAGGACCTCAAAGATTTCATGAGATGCCAATATTCTAAATTGACGGGATGGTTTAAATAGACTGCCTTCATCCAGAACCCACTAAAGTTTGTTCTTTGGGGCTCCCAGGTTTGGAGAGTGGATGATGGGCAACAAGCTATAATGACTAATTCTGACTTTGAAGTTTGAGCTATTCAGAACAGTTCCCCTGTGGCAAGTTTCTTGCATATAATTTCCTATCTCAACCCACTCTTTAAAAGATGGTTTGTTAATATGGAAAGCTTTTCAGTTGCTAAATTGCATGCTATATGGAAGTATTCCCCTTGGTTGTGGTCCTCCATTTTCCATTTGCTGCTTTCTGATGTGTAGTCTATAATACTGTTTGAACATGGCATTGTTGTCTTTTTGGTAATCCTAAGTATCTGAGAACCAAGAGAGTGCACAGTATTCTAAATTGTGTATAAAAGAATTGCTTTCAGGATTACCATCTAAATTTTGAAAGCAAATGCTCTTTCCCAGTGTCTAACCCACCTTCTTGCTTGGCTACTGATCTACTCTAAATTTTCCCATCTTTTGTCTTTTCTGCTTCAGAGGAGTCCAAAGAAGGTGAGAATATCGGTGGGGACTATCTTAACATCCAGACTATTTTTTTCTGCTTTTTGCTGCTGCTTTTCTAACAACTCACTTCGTGTTTTAGGTGTGTTCCAAATTCTTTGAAGTTGTTAGACGTCGAATGATTCGCCGTGTTCTTACCTCAGCGCAACGGCAGCGACTCTCATCAAACAATAACAAGAAGAAAAATTAGCCAGTATTTTTACCTTTCTCTTTATCTGAAGCGTTCACACTTCACTAGTATAGACAGTAAGCAGGACCATCTGGGCCACTTTGCATAAATGCTATAAATATACCAGGTTGATGCTGCATTATAGGGTATAACAATGCACCCTGTGTTCTAGGAGCTCTGAAGTGATTTGGGTTCAGTCAAATACTGCGTCTGAGGAAACCACTTAATACTCTGTAAATTATTAACTGTATGCTGGTAGCCAAACTCATCTCATTTTTCTTATTAGTTTTGTTGCACTTTGGATACATTTCATACTCCTTTCATTTCAATTTGCTTTTTTCTGATTTCTTTTTGAGTGTTTCAAAAGGTTTGGGGTTTTGAGTTACTTTTGTTTCTTTTTTGTACATTTCTCATACTGCAGGTGCTAAAACCTCTTGGGGATAATTTGATTGAAGATACCATGAGACAATCGGTTACAAACTCTATCAAAGCAGGCCTGACTGAACAGATGTCTCAGCATGCCAGATTAAAGACAGATTGACAGTTCATCTCATCTCATTCATGTGCCCATCCTAGACTTGCTTGCTGTACAATGAGAACTCAATAAACCAAAGTTTACATTTGACTGTAGAGACTTAATTTAGTCTGACTGGCTTCCCAATTTGCTGCCATCATATTGTGCGAGGGTGGGGGTTCAGGAAAAGAAACGGGCTGCTTTTAAGACTCGCTCTTTCTAGCCAGGTGCCATGGAGATGAAAGGGGCAGGTCTTAACTATGGTACAAGTGTACTAAGTACCCAGGGAGAGGTGGTGTGGCCTCTGTCTTATGGAAACATATCCAACGTAAAGGGTTTTTCAGGGAAGTAATTATCAAACCTATACAAGGAAATCTTTTAACAGAATGTATGTAGCCACAGAATGTCCCACTGAGCATTTTAACTTTGAACACTTGTAAACCATTAACATGAATCTAGTTGACAAAGCAGCAGTGGTCAACTGTGAAGTCACATTTGAGCCACTACATTTAGCTATTCCTTGCATTACTGTCTTTTCTACCAGTATTACCCAAATGCTTGTGTATTGTTCTCCACAGAAATTACATTTAGAGGTAACAATTGTAACCAAGGAAGCTATCTTCAAGTGTACACTGTCTTGCCTTTTCAGATTTAAAGACCTTGTCCTACAGGATATGCATATCGAGAAAAGAGCTTTTTCTCTGCAGTTTTAGCCTTCATGTATATATAATATGCCATTAATATTACTGGGGGGAGAAAATCCATCCAAAAACAGACCGTTGCCTACAGCTACAAAGCAATGAGTTAGGATTGTTTGTACAGTGTGTCTAGTTATTTTTTAAGAAACCACAGGGCATGTATAAAATATAAATATATAAATACAATTTTGTATCAAAGTTTTGTAGTTTATGGCAAAACCTGGTTCTGTGATAGGCTAAGTACTGTCCTTGTAAAGGAATGTTTGTGGCTCATGTAAATGTGTGAATGCATCAAAACAATTTGGAGTTTTTTGATATATTTGTGATATTTACCTGCCTTGAGCACTGCAATCTCACCCATGGGAAATCAGTGGGAATGTTTGTTGTGAAACTTTGTCTTCAGTTGCATTTTAAAGTTATTTCCTGTAATTTATTTTCTGGTACATTATTAAAATCAATTGTGTATATATGAAATTAAAGTCAGAATATTTATTTAGAAATGTTTGTAATTCACTGCACTAACTATATAGTTGCTCATGTTTTAACTGGAATAGCATCTTCTGTAGAGTGCTTTTGACTGGATTGCTGCAGGAAAATAAACAAAGTAGAAGTGAGAAACCACAAGGACTGGATGAGGAGCAGGGAAGCCATGATCAGAAAACCATTGTTATCCTGCTCATGAATCTTTAACGAAAGTGTCTATGCGAGTTTAAGGTTAACATTTTTTGGCAAAAATGTCTCCCAAGATCAAATGTCTCAAGTGACACTATGTGCACATAACTCTGCATAACTTTTCATACTCATGTGTTACACAGAACATGTGAAGATAGCATGCCTCAAGGTTTATAAAACTCTAGAAGGGATAGCTTGCAGCTGTGAGGTATAACTACAGGCTTTGCAAGCTAAGCTGTGGAACAAGCAACAGTTGAATCTGAGCAGCTGGCTTCCACCTTAATTTGTGGAAAGTTTGGCTGTAGAGTAGCATGTTCCCTATCTTCTAATTATTTATCACAGCCTTTCAGATTATGAAAAGGTAGCTACAGCAGGATTCATCTGAATTTAAAGCTAACATATATTAAGGCGTACTTATCTGTCCTGTCTGAAAAGTACTGACTAGTTCTGTTAACTTGAACAAGCCATATGTGATTTTTCCATTGAATTTTTCATAACTGATTATATGGAACATGGCAGTGGAAAAATGCAGAGCATACCAGCTGTTCCAATAGGAGAAAGAACCTTACATATTAAACCCTGCCTCAAATTCCTACACTGAAGGCATGAGTATGTTATGCACACTTGTCAACCAGTTCATGTACACAAGCTGGTAGGACTGTCAATCTATAAGGTGCATGAGAATTCTGATGAATGCCTTCTGTGCAGGGATATCAAAAAACATGGAATGGTAAGAGTTTTTTCACCTCCTCAGGCTCTCCAGTCATCTTCCAAACAAGCACTTTTAAAATCAAAAGTACACTCTGCCCTTAGAGAATATCCAAATAACATCAATTAAACTTGAATCAACCAGTTCTGAATTAGGCAGCACATGCTAGCTTTTCCTTCTAGATCTGAATGTGAGAACCACTTGATGGTTAGGAAGGGTATAGTGTACCAATTATACTGCTATCTCCATTCCCCATAAAAATAAAACTTTCCTGAAAGAGAAATTGCTCCCAACGTAGATGCTTAAATTGTGTGTAATTCCCTGGCATCAGTTCACTGAATCTTAGAAAACAGCTTGCACTTCCTATGGTTTACTTTCGGTGAAGCTAACTTTCTAATAATTACACTTATTTGGACTTTGATGGAAGAGTTAAGAACATCAGGTTGGATCCAGACTGTCATGCTTAGAATAGATCCATTGGAATCAATGAGAATTTAGTCATAAAGACCATCAGTGGGTCTATTCTAAGCATGATTAAGGCTGGATCCAACCCTGTATCTACATAGTTCCATCTTTGCAGTGACAGTGTTATTTGCACAGCACTCTTGAAGCGGAACCAAAAAAATCCTTTTATCAATACAAGTTGTTAAATCCAGGTGCCTGGAGTTAACTCCATAAATTTTTAACAAATTTTTAACATTCAACTATATTTCAATAAAAGGTTTAGTGAACCAGTTTGACACACAATTCAAGGGAGAAATTTAAATACTAGCTTTTTAAGCCCAGAAAAGCTTCCATTCTCTATAGGAAGTTGAACGCTTAGCAAAGTGGAAGGGAGATGGAACAATCATAAGTTTAACTAAACATAACCATTTCCTTGTTAATTCTCACTGCCAAATGCTGGTCTACTGGAACTTGCTTTTGAATAAATTATCAGGAACAGGTAACCATTAAAATGACAGAGGTTAGAAAAAGCAGTTTTAAATCATTGCAAAAGCACCACAGTATGAAAGCAGTACACTGTCGTGCAACAAATGCTATCTTATCTGGCTGTTTTGAATGAACACAGATGACTATTTACAAACTGTAACCTTAGTATGTAAACTATGGAGGTTACACTCCCTGTTTCCTCATTGTTGAAGATATACAAATTTTCAACATGGTTTTATGAGTGAACTGACCACAACGTCAATTTATTTTCAATCAAACTCTTACAATGAACCAGTAAACTGATTTTCTTAAGGTTCCATTCTAATTTCACATGCATTCATGTAACAGCACTAAGGTTCATTCTGATTTGGTATGAATCTGTTTTAAGGGCCTGAATGAGAGGTGTAACACCAGAAATGCATGTCTTAGAACACCAATTATCATTCAACCTGTCAAACTAAAAGGAGAGAGAAAAATGAATATAAGCATGTATATGCCAGGAAGTGTTGGAGATAGGATGTACCACACTCTTTAGAAAACAATAACTCTTACTGCCATCAAAGACTTAGTGAATAGATGTAGAATTTATATGAAAACTTCATTGTTTAATCACAAAAAAGAAGAGCAGGTAGGATGACAACAAACACCTTATTTACAGAGATGCTACTTTACAGCTTACATAAAAAATTAAAACAATTCTCTGTTTTTAGAAGATACCACAATTACTGTTTTAAAAAACCTACCAAGGACTCTCAGCTACTTCCAATATTACTTTTCACTAATTCTGATCTTTCAGTGCCATGTTCAGCAGTAGGGGCCTAGACCGAAACAGATGTACATCAAACCATTTTGGAATTATACTGATATGGTTCTTAAAGGACAAGTATCAGTAAGAAGTAGAGTTAAAAGCAGCTCTTGGGTGCTGTTGAGTAACAAATCACAGCTAAGAGGAGACTCTCTTCAGCCCATCTTGTTTCTTCAAATAAGGTCAGCAACTAGATTTAAAGGAGAGGGAACAGATTATATGCGTGTTAGTAATGAGCAGAGAGCATGTCCTGTGCATACATCTACCACAATACCGTGTAAGTTCACTGAAGTCAAGTATGTCAAGAGGCATAGCCCCACCCCTGACATCACCCCTTTTCCTCTTTTTTCTTTCATGCTGGATCTTTGCCTCTTCCCAGCATGGAGAAAGCCCAGGCCACTCCACAGCCCCACTGCTATCTCTGATCCGATCCTGGACACTAGGACTCCCCTACATGGGGAGAGCAAGCATTCTTCCCCACACATGGGCAAGTCCCAATTCCCGCCATCCCATACCTATGCTGCTATCACTGATCTCAGATCGGAGATAGCAATGGGGGTGAGGGTGCAGTGGGATTCGCCTGTATTAGGAAGAATGGCCAGTCCTCACTGAGTGGGTGAATCCCAATATTCAGGTTGCCCCACATCCCTGATCTCAGATGAGTGGTGGCGAGGCTTGGGATGTGCTTGCTCACCCTGCACACCACATATGGATAAGTCCTGCCATCCAAATCGAAAATAGCAGTGGGGCTGAGGGAAGTTGGGAGTAAGTCTGTGTGAAGAAGAGCTGCTGCTCTGCCCAACACAGGCAAGTCAGGCCCAGGCATCCCACTGCTATCTCCAATCTGACTATCTACCTAGGGGGCAAGGTTAGGCCAAGAATCAGATTCTCACCATTCATAGGCATTTCATCAATCTGGGTGGAATAGTACTGCTCAATGTCTCGCAGAATACGTATGTCATCATTCTTTACAAAGTTGATGGCGACACCTTTCCGCCCATAGCGGCCTGATCTACCAATCCTGTTGGGACAAGGGTGGCATTCATAAGCAGTGAACAAAGCAGAAACCAGAGGAACAACCTATCATGCTAAGCAAAATTCCTCTCTTTAATAAAGGCGGCACAACCAACTACTAGCATCACGTTCCTTGTTCCTCACCCTTTGCCATCAACACACTCAGGAAACAAGGCTTCAGACTAACACAACTTTATTAGTTAATGGCCAGCTTCTTTACAAATGCAGATTCTAGGAAACACTCAGACTGCAACGAAACAGCTAATCCACACATGTACGAATATCGATAGAGGAGATGAAGTGGAAGTTAGAGAAGGTGCCAGCAGTCTGGGCATGAACTTCTTGGCCAGACTTGCTTTGCAGGGATGCCCCTCCCTTAGGGTAGCTCCCTCCTACGTTGGCTTCCACGAGTGGCCAACCTGGCACAGTGTCAGAGCCCTGCCCCTAACCTTTTCCGCTTCGCTCTGCAATGGACCCAGTCATGCCCCTCGCTCTCCTCCTCCTCCTCAACCTGGGTTCTCATGGTGGAGGAGTGGGGGAGCTGTTCAGGCTGGGCCATCTGTGTGTCAAGGTCTTGGGATGAAAGTCTCAGTGTATCTGGGCTCACTAGGGAGGATGCCTCCCTCTGTTCTGGCTGTTCCCATTCTGATTCTGAATCTGAGCTGCCAGACATCTCCACATGCTCAGGTTCATTCCTGACAACTAGTGAGAGACATGTACCATATACTCTGGACAGCTGCCTATTTACACGTTTAAAAACAGAAGTACCTTTCGTTTTAATATTTTTCAGAGCATATTCTGAAGGACTGAAAGAAGCTGTGACATTTTTTCTTTATTTAAACACACATTTCTGAAGTTTTTCACCATTTTTTTAATATATTTTTATTATTTTATCTTTATAAACACTACCAAAATTACCAACAACCTACTCAATACTTCAATTCTCATCCATAAAATATTTTAGTTAGGACACCATAATAACAGAAAAAGAAAGAAAGGAGAGGAAGAAAGGAAGTCAAGGAAAAAGAAACAAGTTCTTTCCCCTTCCCTCCCTCTCTCCCCCTCTTAAGAATTATAAACTCCAACATCTCCCAACCTCCAATGGTATTCTATTTTAAAAAACTATATCTATTATACAATTTTACAATTTAGTAAAACAATCTTTTATATCAACGCAACAATTCTACACTTCATTCCCAAAAGCCTGATTAGTAATAATAATATTAATAATAATAATAATGGTAATCAAAAAGAGAGAATATAGTATTGTATAATAATAAAACTTAAGATGAATCTTCAACAGTCAATATTTTATACTACATATTTTGTCTATTTTAAAATATAAAATAGACAAAGAAACATAAAGAGAGGGAAAAATAATACAAGGAAAATACATAAAGGTAAAGAAATATGTATAAAATCATTTCTTCTGCTAGCCTAGATCATGAAAGCTACACACAAGCAGTTAACAGTACTTGTTTAGAAATTCCATTTCATGGATTTGTGACAGAGTTCTCACGCATTTTAACATTCAACCAAGCCTCCTCCATTTCATGATTCGTAAACTTCTTCATCTGGTCTTCAGACACAATACAAAATGTAGCAGGATATTTTAAGTGATATTGTAAGTTCATTTGTTTTGCCCGATTCTTTGCTTTGATAAATTGCCTTCTTTTATTCGCCACTTCTTTGATGTAATCTGGGAACAGCATAATTTTATCCTGTTTCCAGGAAAGGCTTCCAGCTTGTTTTGCCAAATTCAGGATATAACACTTTGTAGACTTTTGCAAATTGAACTATAATTGTATAATCATTCCCTTTAGGATTTGGCACACGAAATGCCTACTCAATATCAACAGAATAATCATAGGATATAGAAAGTATCTCATGCAAAAGTTTATCCACAAAAGTAGACAATTTCACCATTTGTTCTGGGATAAATAACTTTTAAATATTCGTGCAAAGTGTCCAGGATTAACACCCCCCAACACACACATTTTGGACCTCAAGTGGAAAGCACAAAACAAAACCTCCAGACAAGCCTTTTCCAAAATCTTCCACTGCATAGTAGGAGTACAGTTTAATATATATGCACACTTACCTGTGTATATACAATTCTCTGTTGTTGGGCAAGTCATAGTTAATGATCAGGGAGACCTGAGGTACATCCAGGCCTCTGGCCCAAACGTCTGTAGAAATAAGAACTCGGCTGTAAAAAGAAGGAAAGAAGTCATTAGATTGCAGAAACCCCGGAAATAACTTGGCTATGGAAGAAGGGGTGGTAAGTGGCTGTGAAAATCTCGGCATATTATGACTGATCAGTAAAAGGTAACAGATCCTTTTATCTTCATTTGTAAAACAACTGTTTATGACAGACAAGAGTTTGAACAGGAGAACTCAGCAACTTTTCTTATTAACATGACATAATGGGTTGCACATGATCTGAAACCAGAGAGGGTGGCACTGTGTTCAATGAACTGAACAGTGATGGGCCTAAAAATGGGAAGAAAAGCCATAGACACTGGATCTGAAGATGCCTTGAAGGATGCTGACCCAAAAGCACAAGAGTTACCACCTTCGGATGTTCTCATGCACAATTCACATATAATAATGGGGATTGTTTAGAATACCTGGTTCTTCTAACAACTTGCCCTTTACCCCCAAGATAGTTCCAGAATACATTGCAGCATGCATCAAAACTGGGTTGTTTGTTTTTTAAAAATGTAAGGGATCAAAAGTAAACATCTGGTGAAGTCCTCTGTTAGAAAGGCTAAGCTACATGGACAGTGCCGCAGGAAAAAAAAAACCTGGCTTACCTTGCACCAGATCTGAACTCTTTCATGATAGACTCCCTCTCCTTCTGGGGCATGTCACCATGCATTGATGAAACAGTGAAGTTGGCTTCTCTCATCTTCTCAGTCAGCCAGTCAACCTGAGCCAGAAAGTTATTTTTAGACTGTGGCCCTGTTCGCACTTAATGGTGGCAAATTGTGGCTGAATTAACCCACAATTTGCTGGGTTACGTGCTATGCATGAGCCGCTTCCTCTTTGCATAGTCAACCTCCAACCAGTTGTTGCTGCATGACATGTGAACCCAGACACTATGGCTTATTCATAGGTTAACTTTGGGCTGCTTAATGTAAGAACTAAGTCTAGGTTAACTTTGGGTTGGTTAACCAACAAAACCCCCAAACTGTCCAGATGCACACGTCATGAAGCAAAGTGGAAGTGGCACACAATCCAGCCAGATTTGTCATGATTATGTGCAAACTGGGTCTGTGACAGAAGCAATCCACAAAAAGTTAACTTTCTCTAGATTGACCACCTAATGCGAAGAGAAAACTCTCTGGAAAAGACCCTGATGCTGGGAAAGACTGAAGGCAAAAGGAGAAGGGGATGGCAGAGGATGAGATGGCTAGATAGCATCACCGATGCAATGAATATGAACTTGAGCACACTCCGGGAGAAAGCGCAGGACAGGAAGGCCTGGCGTGCTATGGTCCATGGGGTCACGAAGAGTCGGACACGACTGAACGACTGAACAACAACAACTAGTTCTTACAATTTTTAGCCCCGATAGGGATTATTCATAGCTTGACTGGATCGTACAGTGTTAATTGCCGACGTACCTTCCTCTTGGTATTACAGAAAATTACTGCCTGTGTGATAGTGAGTGTGTCATACAGGTCACACAAAGTATCAAATTTCCATTCTTCTCTTTCCACTGCCACGAAGAACTGTTTGATCCCTTCCAGTGTCAACTCATCACTGAACAGAGAGAAGGAAAACATGCTTATTATTTAAAGCATTTTACTACACACTTCAGCCGAAAGGGCTCAAGAAAAGATTACAAGGAATAAGACAGTCCCTGCCCTCAGGTTTATAATCTAAAATACATGACACAAAAAGAAAAGGGAATGAGAGGGAGGAAGAAAAAAAAGCAAACTCAGGCACTAGCTCTAATATTTTTATAATGTCCAGCTGGAATAGAAACAATTCAGCCAGAAGAGGAACCAAAAGTTGCTCATCTCTCAGCTGAAATGATAGTGACTTCGTTTTCCTTTTCTTCCTCTCTCTGCTACAGCCTGATGTAATGGCTGCTGCCAGGCTACAGCAGAGGGAGTAGCCTGGAGGAACTGTTAAGACATTACATTTGTATAACAAAACATCCTAAACTACGGAGCTATTCTCTTGACTATTCAGATCTATAAGAAATGCCTATTAAATTACCAACAAAACTGAGAGTTTAGAACACATTTGTTCAGTTTTTACACTCAGTTGTTTGCTCTGGCATTAACAAGATAAAGAGAACTGAAAATATGGCAAATATGAGCTAGGAAGTTCCCACTTCAGCCACGGGAACTTCCCTGGCTGCGCTTGGATGTAATGCTAAATCATGGCGTAGTGTTACGAGACACCTTCCTTGGGGTCCGCCAAGGCACCTTACCCCTCCCAATTTTTTTTATTTTAACTTTTAAAAATGTTTTACCAGCATCCAGGATCGCTTCAAAGTGAACTGAAGGCTTCCAGCCATTGTCATCTTTATTTCCCATGAATGCTTCTGGGCTGCTCCTGAGACTCACATACATTCTTAGGAAGTGACAGGCAGCTGCAGGCAGATGCTTTCCTCTGAAGTGCACCCAGCCACCAAGAAAATATTTAAAAGCCCCCCTGCTGCTGATGTGTGGTAAACTTGGGGGGGGGGCGCTAAAGAGAACAGTGGTAGGGGCTGGGGGGGCACTAAATAGAACAGTGGTAGGGGCTAGGAAGAGTGCAGGTATGCACGGAAGTGTGAGAGGTGGGTGGGGGTGAAACAGCATGGGCATGCATAGATAGTGATCTAGGGAGAGGGAATATATATGTGTACGGGTGGTGTTCCAAGGATGTGGGCATGGGGAGACAGAGTTATGGGATGAGAAAGAGTGCATGTAGGGCTGGTTATCAGGGGCAAGAGTGGAAAAGAGATAGCGGGAGTTAGTTGGCTAGCAGAATGGGGAGGGGAGATTTTTTTTTGTCTTCTGCGAGATGGGTTTCTGTTGGTGCAGAAAACTGTGGGCTCAAAGGAACTGTTGTGTGAGTTGGGGCTCAGACCTCACCTCTACCTTTTAGGTAGGTTGCTTGTCCTTTGCGAATAGCCACACTTCAAGGAAACCATTTTGTGGTGGTGCCAGACAGTTTCTCAAATTTTCAAATGCATTCACAAGGGCCAAAAAGGTTGGAGACCTCTGTGCTATGTAAATGCAAAATATGATGATTTAAAAGCCTTTTGTGCCTGTCTTAAGAAAACCCAATGTGGCGACAATTCCAATTTTACACCCTTTGTAACTTACCATTAAAGTGGATAGTTTAGACAGCAGATTAGGGATTGAGAAGACAATGAAATGGATTCAGACAAGCTCTCTGCTCTAATTTTGATCTGAAGTGTTATCAGTGTGGTCATATTCGAAACTACTAATGTAGAAGAAAACACCAACATTGGTCCAAGCCTTTGAAATCACTAACCGTTTCACCAGAATGCGGATGGGGTCAGTCATAAATTTGTTCGTCATCTCCAAGATCTCATGTGGCAAGGTGGCACTGATCAGAACTACCTGTGTTGCTGGGGGAAGGTATCTGTACACGTCATAGATCTGTTCTTTAAAACCTAAATAAGTGAAGCAAACAATATAGGGCAGATAAAGCAGAATTTGAGAGCCTTCTTGTTCTTTACTGATCTGAGCTATAGAAACACATTTGCCATTATAAATAATTCACCGCAAAGGCCACTCCAAAGTTGTTTCATCCATGCCTAATATGAGAACCTCCACTATTTAACACAGGTTAGCGCTCATCTGAGGCACGTGTGGCATGCACCTGACCCACTTTGTGGGCACCAAATAACATCTGGCAATCTGTGTGGGTATAGTGTACTTGTGAAGGAAAAATTTGTACTAGTTTTGAAAGCTGCAGATTTTCCTGTTTCAAAGTGTGTGACTACAAGTCAACAAATGGGACACTGACCATTATTATCCTTCATCACTCCACCCCTCCAATCTAAAAACGCAAGGTGCACAGATGTTTGTTATACACTGCATACTGTAGAACACATTATATCTCATGAAGTTTTAATGAGCGGGGCTACCACTGCAAAAAACACTTGACTGTAGCTTTTGCCTGCCTGCCTGCCAAATACTTATTTGCTGCCTTACGAGTACAAAGGCTTTTTCATTGTTGTGCATCAGTTATCTTAGAACCTGTTTATAGTGTTCTTAATAAAGAATAACACAATAATCCTTGTGATGCACCTGGGAGGAGTTTCCAAGTATTTGTATGACAGAAAAACACAGCCATAGCTCTAAAAAAGGCTCACCTAAGGCAAACACATTTATGAAAATCTAGGTATAAAAAAAAGTCTACTAGCCTCTCCGTACATTTCTATGGTTCACAACAGCATAATTTAAACCATATGACCATAGGGATTATGGAAGCCATAATCCAAAACATCTAGAGGGCATCTGGTTGCCTATTCCTGGCTTAAACCATGGATCAGAGAAGTTACTCAAACCAAAATAATTGTTACTTGCCCTACGCACATATTTAACTGCAAGTATGGCATAAACTGCTTCAGCAGCTAAGATAACTCCCCTCTCTTTATTTTTATAGCAATACGGAAAACGTGTGACTAAGACTTCAGAGTAAAAGGCATTCATTACCTTTATTGAGCATCTCATCAGCTTCATCCAGAACCAACATTTTGATTGCACGAGTCCTTAGACTTCTGCGACGAATCATATCTGAAAAATTTCAGGTTTGTGTCAAGAAACAGTGATCAAGCAGAGATGTTGAGATCTGTTTCTTGTCCTGCAGACTAACGGACTCACAAGGGCAAGGGGAGTTCAATCTCAAATGGTACTGTGCCAGGAAAACCTGGGTGGTTAAAGGACCACACAGTGAACATTGCAGGAACAAAAAGCAGTCCAATATGGCATCACAAAATCTACAAGAGCAACAACAGTTAAGACTATGTACCCCTTAATTTCCTTAAAGACAGTTTCCACATTACATTTCTGTATTTATACCTTAAAACACTGGGTAAAAAAATGCTGTTGATGCAAGTCTTCACCATATTAGACAGCTCACATCTTGCAGGTTTACAGAAACTAGTGTCACACCTAGCCTTTAACAACACAGCCTGAAACAGGGTAGGGGTTGCAGATTTTCTTCCCTTTTTCTGGCAATGTTAAGTTGGAGCAAAATTATTTCTAACACTCTAATCCAGTAACGTTAAAGATGTAAATTACTTTGAGACACGATACTAATTCCCTTGAGTTATTTAGAACGTTCTGCTTCATCTTCATATTAACACCTATTGGCCAACCTGGAGAATAAAAAATCAGTGGCTACTAGTCAGGGCTAGACAGGCCACTGGTCTGATCCAGCATGGCTCTTATGTTCACCTATTGATAGTTTCTACAATTGATCTTGAAAAATATTAGGGAAAGGTTAAATTATGTTATCTAATATAATAGCAATTACATTTCATGTCCGGGGAAGCTTGAGAGTGGCGGAACCTTATGTCTAGCCTGCGCCATTATTGGGCTGTTTCCAGTACCAAGAGGCATTCCCTCATTTGGTGTGGGTACATGCTGGAGAAGTGTGGCTTGCATGCTGCAGAACACCACAAACGGCATTACTTCTGACACACTGAGCAACCTGTATGTAAAGCCAGGACGCTATGCATTTTTGAAGAGTGCTCCTTAGGTCAGAAGGAGAATCCCATAAGATATGAGAGGACACCCAAGGGGCTCCTTGGGCATCTTCTCATCACACTATGAAAACTGGGTAGGGGGAAATATGCTGGGAGAAGCAACACCACGAAGATTAGCTGGGAAAGAAGCCCCAAAGCAGTTCTGCCCAGGTAAAAGGAATCCCCCCATCTCTTATTTGAGCTGGGAGCTGGAGAAGCTAGGGTGAGCGCCAGATGTGCCCTGCATGGGCCATCCCTGGCTTAAAATGACAAAAGGTCCTTCCACAGATGGTTCAAAACATAAAGGAGAGAAGAGAAGGGCTGGAGTAAGAAAACCATGGTTGGAGTTCCTAGTCTAGAGAAGAGAACTGAGGACTGAAAAGTATCTTGAGCATGAAGCAGATAGAGGCTTCTAGACAAAACATTAAGATGAATTCTTTGTAGTAAGCAAAATTAACCATCTCACCAAATACACGCCCTGGTGTGCCAGCAACAACATGTTGTCCATAATCTAGCTTCCTGATGTCTTCACCAACGTTGGTTCCCCCAATACATGCATGACACTGGACATTCATGTAGTCACCAAGAGCAAGAAGCCCCTGCGAGAACAAAAGCACTAACAACTTAAAGGGGATTCAAAAGTTCCATACAATCTGACTATAATTGAACAAGGAACCCTAACAAGAGCAACGACATCCCCTAACAGCAACCTCTGTGTGCATGTGTGAGAGAATGAAGAGGCAAATCCTCCTATATGCAAATATATTTTCCTTTTCTAACTCAGTGTTTGACTGCGTTCCTCCTATTGCTGCAGCTGTTTGTGTTCTTTTCTAATAGATACAGAAGTGCTAAATAATGTGTTATATTTTTATTACATTTATATGCCACCTTTGTTCCATCGTGGAACTCAAGGTAGTATACAAAGGGTCCCCAGGCAGACTCCCATCAAAGAACTGACCTGCTTAGCTTCAGCAAGGGTGCTGCATCACAGGACTTACAACTACTTGGATCAGGACCGGCTCCATGTTTGAGGAGGCCCTGAGTAAAATGTCCTCTGGTGGGCCCCCTTCTTTGTCAGTGGGCTCTGGATAATTTACCTGGCTGCTGTGACAGCATTCCAAGCACTGTGGGGCAGCTCTGTTTAGCCACCCTTGAAATTCCCACAAGCTCCAGAATGATGATAGGTTGGGGGCAATGTGGAAAATAAAAAGGGTGGCTAGATCTAGGCATCTGGTGCCTCACAGGGTGCTATGACAGAAAAAAAATGTAAGAGGGGCCCAAGGCGGGCATCAGGAGAGGGCCATTCCTAGGTGCTGGGACCCTGGCTGGCCAAGGATGCCAGACGCTGACTCTCCGGATAGTGCTGTAGGCAAGTGGTCAGTTTTCAGAATTTAAATTAAGGAAGACCACTGGCACCATGTTAAATATTAACTCTAAAGGCCCTCGGATACAGCACCATTTCACTGCACAAACTTATCTGCAACAGCCCTAAAGGAAGCCCTGCCCACAGAACAGGGAGACTTCCATCTAATGCTGCAGCTTGAAGCCAAATAGCCACTTGATATTACTGAGCTGCTGTTTGCAGCAGAGGGAGAAGAACAGTGCTGTCACAGGGTCCTTATACGCTGTTGGGGGCAACATTACATTTCTGAAAGTTACCAACTTGTTTAAGATTCACTTACCTTCTGAATCTGTACTGCCAGTTCTCTAGTAGGTGCCAAAATCAATGCCTGAGTTTCACGAACCTGATTGAAGCAATGAGATATAGTGAACACGACAGTCATTCCCTCTAAATGGGTATTCTAAATGTAAGTGTTACGAGATCAAGAACACCCCGATTACCACTCAATTGGGGTGGGCGGAGGAGATGAAATCCAATGTTCAGAGAAGATAATTAATATGGAAAGTTGTCTCTGATCACCATCAACATCATGAGACAATACACTATTTCCAGTCAGAATGTTTGCATCTTCACAATGGAAAGCATTATGTATTTATGTTCCAAAATTACCTGGATGTCCAAACACTGTAGAACAGAGATGGAAAATGTTGCTGTTTTGCCTGTTCCAGATTGTGATCTAAAAAGAAACAAAATATTTTTAACACCTGTATCGGAACAAAAAATAAGTTAAACACTCAATAAATATTACCACAGGCAGGATTAACTTCTTTTGGGACTATCAAAACAGCTTCTTGACAGGTAATCACCTATCAGTGAAGCCCACACTTGTTAATCCTAGCCACCTGATGCACTGGCATTTGATCTTTGACCAGTTTTCAAATAGGCTAATGCTGGTTAGGCACAGTTTGTTAACTAGAACCAAGCTTTGTCTATTGGGAACCGAGATTACTGTAACCAGATCTACATTACAATGTATTTATTTAACACATTTATAGGATGCTCTGCTGTAAGCTAGAAGTTGGTTAAAATGGGTAAAAACTAAAACTAAAACACTATAACAACCAACATACAAGACCAATTAAATGCTTTATGGACTGCTGATGGTTTTGACTGAAATCGTTTTTGCTTTTAGTATTTTTGGGGTGAGAAATATTGAAAATATTTCAAACAAGTAAACAGATGCAATCCTATATATGTCTGAGAAGTAAAATCTATGTAAGTATGCATAAGATTGCAGCCACAGCCACTCTCTGCACTGACACTTCCCCAAATAAAAAACAAAGTTCAAAAATAAAATTCAATGTATGGTCCAATTCACATAATATGAGTATACCACTAATATCAATACACTAGATACTATAGCATTTAGCACATCTCAATAGCATATTGCTCAATCATCTATGGTTATACAGATTCAGAATTTAAAGCACTAGCACAAAATGTTATGCACTCTCTATGAACATACTGGGTTGTTCCCAATTATGTACTTCCACCATTAGAACTACACAGAATGGTAATACTAATAAAAATAAGTAATATCCTTAATACAAAAGCCTTGCAGAAAAACAACAAGTATCAAGCCCATCAAATATTTAAAAAACTAAAAAAAGTTGGTAGATCAGTGAAGTCTGATCAAAAATTAAGATTTACTCAATACATGTATGAAAAAAGTTCAAACAGTAATTTAATGCTTATAAAGCACTCTAGAGAATGAGTATTCTGTTCTGTAGCATGTCTTACACTATGTTCCTCTTACCAATACTGAGAAATTGCCTTTATCTTTTAAGCTGGGGAAAAGTATTAGAAATTTTCAAGATCTGTAAGATGTTGGGGATCACTTGCTGCTATCCAGCAATGACATCCATAAGAAATTATATATACAGGGTAAAAATTATGGCTGGATGTGACCCATGCAACAAGACACACACAAAAAATAAGCAAAGGTATCTTTTTGTAAATTGTTAACAGAGGCTGCAATGCTAAGCATACTTAGAGAAAGGCTTAGAGGGTATGCTTAGCAGTGCAATCCTAAGCAGTGGATTCAGTGGGACTTGCTCCCCAAACACACTTAGGGCGCAATCCTATGGAGATAGACGGCCGCCTCCAAACTCGGAGGCAACTGCCTATCCAATACAGGGCAGGAGAAGCAGGGAGGGGATCATTCCCTCCACGCTTCTTCTGCCCTGTATTTGTGGCTAGACAGCCGACTCTCTAGCCGCAAGAAGGCAGAGTGGGGGAGAAGGCTGCCAGACAACACATAGCATGTGTCATACTGGCATTTCTGCCTTCCCTGTCCCGGAACGCCCCATTTTGGCCACTCCACACTCCTCTTCTGAGCTGGGGCTGTTTCATGCTGCCTGCAAAGCAGTCGGAGAAGGTCAGTTCTCCAGGAACCAATCTTGGAGCGCAGGCTCCGAGGTCGTTTCCTGGAATCCAGATATCCTATGGCCGTCTAGCAGCTCACTAGCGGCCATAGGATTGCTCCCTCCGAGAGTATGCTTAGGGAGCAAGTCCCACCAAACTCTGTAGGGCTTATTTTTGAAAAAAACATGCTTAGGATTGCTAAACTTACTTTAGTCCTTTCTATCCAAAGAGGTTGTTCCTTACTATTTAGGAACATGCAGCACCAAGAACCATTTCATTCATTTCATTTATTACATTTCTATACCATTCAATAGCTGAACCTCTCTGGGCACTTTACAAAGATTAAAACCTTAAAAATACATTACAAAAAACCATTTACATACAAACATATAAATGGACAGCACACACAGTGACACATATATCTAACACTATTTTAAACTATCAACAATAAACAATCAACAATTTACATACTCTTTGTCAAGTTGCTGATATCAAAAATAAACTCTTAAGACTTTTTTTCAGTGTACAATTTCACTTACTGTGCAATCACATCTCTTCCTTTAATGATCTGTTTGATTGCTCTCTGCTGGATGGCTGAAGGTTTCTCAAAGCCTAGAAAATTCATTTTAAAAAATGTTAGATTTCCTTTCTAATTACAAGTTGTATCCCAAAACATTAATCAAAGCAATAGCGTAATAAACCAACCATTTAGAGATCAAAACACTAGAAGCTAGAGCTGTTAGCACATAATGCATTTAAGAGTAGCAGCATCAGCAACTAAGGAGGGGACTTGGGAAAGAAAACAAGTTACAAGTATGTGCAGATTATCACTGTCTGACAGCAAACTTTACACATCTCTAAACTCATGAACTAAAAGGATCAAAGTCCTGCCAAACACTGGCAACCACGAATTGGGCCAAAACTACGTGGTGTCAAACCTGCACTGCAGTATCCTCTCTTACTCCTGGGTTCCCAGTTCTAACTACTTTCCCAAGCAAGGCTCTAAATATCATATAATTCTAAATATGATGAACCAGCATTTCAAGGCAGGGAGGGGGATGAATGTAACAGATGCCAAACCAAGATAATAGATTCTATTTCCTGAAACTCTTTCCTCAGGAAAGGTGCCCATTTAACTAGATAAAACTAGTCTCCCCATTCTACACACATCCATTCTCTCAGCCTAAGCCTCATGCTCCCGCTAACCACTATCAGGGGCTTAATGTTTCCAGAGTACAACAGTCTCCCATACTGACTGGGGTCACATGACACATCAACCCACCAGGGTTGACTGCCCACAATGGGTTAGCATGTCGTGCAAAACCGGACCATTCTTATCAAGGTGGGATGTATTTCCCAAACAACCCACCCTGATAACCAAAGATCTGCAGTAGATACTGTATTACCCACGATGGGTTGGTGTGTTGTGTGAACTCAGACACGCCAACCCATTGTGGGTAAAGGGCATCAGGCAGTGATGATCACTATTCACAATCGTGGCCAAGCCGCCGCCCCTTGCCAGTGACAGCCCCTCCAATGGTGTCCAAGTGACACCTTGGAGGGGCTGTCAGACCCCCCCTTTGCCCCCCCCACTCCCCCTTCCTGGCTCCTATCTCAACACAGAATGCGGTCAGAGCCCCTTTTATTTCCCTGGCCCCGTTTTGCACACAAATCAGGCTAGGAAAAAATTTTTTAAAGTGCCCCATGATGACAAACAGATAGGCAGGGGAGAATCCCATCCCCTGACATGGCCCCTTGGGGCAACAGGACCTTTGGTGGGGAGTTGGATTTCCCCCCATCCAATTTTCGGCACAGGGTGCTTTAAATTTTTTTTCCTGGCCCTGTTTTGCGCACAAATGGGGCTGGGGGGGGAGCACCTTATGCCAAAAATCAGACATGGGGGAATCCAAGCCCCTGTCATGGGCCCATGGGGCAACAGGACCCAAGGGGGGTAAATTACCCCCCCCCCATTGTCAACACAGGGTGCTTTAAATCCCAATGTAAGCCAATGGAGACCACTATGGTTTGTTATCATGGCTGGGTTCATACACAACACAACACCCCACGGTTCAGTGACAACCCACATTCAACCCATACTCTGGCTTGTTGTGTTGTGTGAACAGTCTATGGCTTTTCCAGCAGGCATATGCAATGAAACACATGCCTGTGGGATTGCTAAATATAACACTGGTGATGTCTTGGCTGGGAGCTGCACTGTATCCCAGCTCTGTATTTAGGTACTAGTTCGATAGCCAAAGGTGACAAGGAACTGCATCCAAAGGAGTGCACTGAATTTAATGTTGGCGAGTGTTGGAGCAGGTGGAAACCAAGCAGACTGCCAGAGGAAGGGCAGCATTCTTCAACCCTCCTCTGCCAGTTCCCAGCAGCTAGTATTTTTTCCCAAGCTAGTAACTTTCGTGAATTTGTTTAAAAGCCTGCCACATTCCCTGCTCAAGACATACATTACTAGGTACGCAAGAACAGAATAAGAGCCACGCTAGATCAGACCAAAGGCCTATCTTGTCCAGCCTTCGGTCCCCACAATGGCCAACCAGATGCCTCTGGAAGCCCACTAGAAGGACATGAGCACAATAGCACCTTCCGGCTCATGTTCCCCAGCAACTGGTATTGAGCAGCATCCTGCCTCTGATTTTGGAAGTAACAGATAGTAGCCATTGACAGCCTTATTCTCCATGAATTTGTCTAATGCTGTCTAGGCTGGTAGCCATTACTATGTTCTACGGAAAATGTAGTGTAAGGTACGCAGGTGTAGCAGTAAGCATGGAACCAATTAATACAGACTTCGGCAACCAGGTGCCTTCCAGGTGGGTTGGATGAAAACTCCTACCAACCCCAGACAGCACAGCCAAGCATACCAATGGCCAAGTATATCAGTATAACATTGAGTATGGAAGCAATTAACATGGCCTTTGCCCACCTAAGAACATAAGAGCAGCCATGCTGGATCAGAGCAAGGGTCCATCTAGTCCAGCATTCCGTTCGCACAGTGGCCAACCAGCTCCCCATGGGAAACCCAGAAGCAGGACACGAGTACAACAGCGCCCTCCCACGCACGTTCCCCAACAATTGAGTGTACAGAGGTACACTGCCTCTGATATTGGAGACGGCGTAGTCATCAGGACTAGTAACCACTGATAGCCTTCTCCTCCAGGAATCTGTCTTTGTTGTTCAGTCGTTCAGTCGTGTCCGACTCTTCGTGACCCCATGGACCATAGCACGCCAGGCCTTCCTGTCCTGCGCTCTCTCCCAGAGTGTGCTCAAGTTCATACTCATTGCATCGGTGATGCTATCTAGCCATCTCATACTCTGCCGTCCCCTTCTCCTTTTGCCCTCAGTCTTTCCCAGCATCAGGGTCTTTTTCAGGGAGTTTTCTCTTCGCATTGTTCAGTCGTGTCCGACTCTTCGTGACCCCATGGACCATAGCACGCCAGGCCCTCCTGTCCTGTGCTCTCTCCCGGAGCGTGCTCAAGTCCATATTCATTGCATCCGTGATGCTATCTAGCCATCTCATAGGAATCTGTCTAGCCCCCCTTTAAAGCCATCCAAACTGGTGGCCATCACTACATCCTGCGGTAGCTTATTCCGCGGTTTAACTGTGCGCTGTGGTTAGAAGCACTTCCTTTCACCTGTCCTGAATATCCCGCTGATCAGCGTCGAGGGATGACCCTACTGGGTTTTAATATCACGAGAGCGGGAGAACCGCGTCCCCCAACCTGCTTTCCCCACGCCATGCGTAACTGCGGGCCTCCTGCTGCCCTCCAGGTCGGCGAAAGCTGAGTCAACGTTACGGACCGCCTCCCCGGTTCTTCCTGCGCTTGGACCCGACCCTTCCCCCCAAGAGCCCAGTCAGAGCCGAACAGCTGCTCCCCTCCCCCACTGCTTCCGCAGACTCGGCCGCGCGGCCAGTTCCGTTGCCCTCGTCCTCTCCTCCCCCCCCGCCGCCGCCGCCGCCGCCGCCGCCCGCACCGTAGGCGTAGATGCCGCGCAGCAGGTCCTCGCGCAGGCCCATGGTGTCGAAGGTGGGGGTGACGTCCACCTCCTCGCTGGTCTCGAACTCCACCTTGGTCATGTCCTCCTCCTTCAGCAGCCGCTTTCGGGCCGAGCCCGCCGCGCCGCCCGCAGCCCCCGACATCGCGCTCGGTGCGGCTAGCGACGACCACCACAGCGGCGGGGCCTAGAGACTGAGGAGATTCCCGCCGCCCGCGCGGAGGTGCCGGAAGGAAAGGCCCGCGAGACGCGCCCTGCGCGACGCCACGGAAACGAACCGCGCGTGCGCTCTAGCCCCCTCCCCCCCCTTCCTCCGTGATGTACGTCCTGACGCTCAGCGACGCCCTACGGCGCTAAGACGCTCGCTCCTACCCACAGAGATAGGAAATGGTAGACTCACAATAATTTCATTGGACGAGGAACTTCCTAAGTCTATTACACTGTTATAACCCCCCCACACACACACACACACACACAACCTCTTCCCCAGGGTGGAAATGGTACGAAAAGTAGCGGCAAAGAGGGGAGCTTACGCGCTTTCCAATTAGGTCTTTTTGTTTAGCGGGGCGGGTTGGGGGAGCGGTTAAGTTTTAAGACAGGGGCGCCCCAGGTTCAAATTCCCCACTCTCATCTTATTAACGTCTCATCTCGGGCCAGTCGCTACTCCTAGACTTACCCAAATGTGTTGTACTACAACTCCCATAACCCCCCACCCACCTCTGGGAGTTGGAAGTCCGAGCACATCCAGAGGGCACCGAGTTTGGAGAAGGCTGCCATAACCTATATCACGAGGCTGTTAACAGGGTATAAATGGAGACCCCGCCTTCATGAAGGGCATAAAGCTAATAAAGCTAACACTTTTAATATTGCCCTAAAAGGAGAAGGGGACGGCGGAGGATGAGATGGCTAGATAGCATCACCGATGCAATGAATCCAAACTTGAGCACGTTCCGGGAGAGAGCGCAGGACAGGAAGGCCTGGCGTGCTGTGGTCCATGGGGTCACGAAGAGTCGGACACGACTGAACGACAAGAACAACAAATGCCAACACAGCCCCAAATCCCCATATGGTAGAGCAGGGAGAGTAAGAGAATAGCGTACAGCAGCCCTGCAATGATTAACGTCTCACCTCGGGCCAGCCGCAAACTCCTATCCTTGCCGAAACGTGTTGCACTACAACTCCCATAGTCCCCTATCCACCTTTGTCCGCCGTAATAATGCAGGTTACAGGCGGGCCTCAGGCCGGTTTGCGTTTGCAGCCCAAGCTGCCTTACTAACCAAAGCAGCTGGCATGTGGTAGCAAGGGTCAATCTACTTAAACTGGCACCCTCTGACCCCACACCCAACCCGAATCCAGCGCTTAGTTGCATCGAGAAGCCTTGAGCTCCATTGACTTGCGTGGATAAACGCTGGACTGTCAAATGTTTAAAAACGAAAACAAAAACCACATTTGGGGGCGGGGTGGTCCTCGATTCCTCCATAATTTTCAATGGACAGCGGTCACTTCCGTCCCCAGCAGACAAAAAAAATGGCGCCTGAAGTACACCTGATGATGAATTCTCTATACGGGTCTATACAAAGTCTATATTCCTTTGTATATGACGCGCTGCAGTGCGTGTTGAGGTAAATGGCGCATGCGCCGTTCATTTTGCGCTTCTTTATCTTTGTGCAATGTGTGCACGTGTGAGGTGGTCGGGGGTTGGTTTGCGTTTATGCTGTGCCATTTCTGAGCAGGAATTTTAAATGGGCTAGTGCCGCAAACGGAAGTGTTTGACAAAGCTACCGAAGTACTTATTTCACAGACCTGTCACCCATCTCATCAAAAAATGTTCTGTTGCACACATTACATTTAAACGAAGCCGTTGGCTTGAGTTTAAAATTAAATGAAAGCTCCCATGAAGGGGTATGGGACCTACCTGAAAGAGCATTCATTACTCTCCTGAGATAAAGTTCTCTATTTATTTATATTGTATTTATATCCTGCCTTTTTTCCTTCAAGGAACCCAAGGTGTCAGGAGCGCCCTAGCTGCCTCTTACAATCCCCTCCAATAGCCAACTCAAGATGCAGAGGAAGAGGATTCTTTCCAAGGCTTTATTCCTTTACAACTTAATGACTCTTTCAGATGCTAATCACCACAGACTAAGCAAGAAACTGCACTGGGGTAGTTAGCAGAGTAGTCTAAGCTCCAAGTAAGGCAGTTCATCCCCGTTTGAAGGAGAAGAGTGGGAAACCTTTGAACTTATGGGCTATGGAGAGGTCCTCCCTCTTACCTGTAGGTCCTCGGGACGCGACCATTGTTTTAGCGCCAAGCGGGCAGAGTGCCTCCTTTTGGCGCCCTCCATCTGGCACCACTCCCTGCATCTGCGCCAAGTGTCCAGCAAGGCCCCATCCCCTGCTCTCTCGCTGCCAGGGTCACTATCTCTCTCAGGAATGCAGGCAGGAGGAATCTCTCTCTGCCGCTGTGCCTGTGAGAGATGAGCAAGCTCCTCTCCCACAGGTTGTTGCTCTTCCTCAGAATCAGAACTGCTCTGGGGCTCTATGAGCTCAGTTTCCACCCTGACACAAGGTGGCTTACATGATCCCCCCCCATTTTATTTTTGTGGTTGTATCACAGTTTTAATTTATTTTTAAACTTTTCTGTACTGCCCTTCAATATAAATCTTTTCAGAAGAGTTTTACCCAGTAAAAATAAAAAATCCTATTGTAACAGGACAGTAACATTTTTAAAAAGCACAAAACTGCAGGTAAAAACAATGAAACACTGGTCTCTAAATATCAGTAAGCCAACTGAACCCATTGGGACTTCTTCTGAGTAGGAAGGATTGCGTAGGAAGAAATGTGTAGGATTTGGTTCATGCCTGCAGATCTACACGTATTTATTACAGAAATGTCTATCTGGCCTTTCACTCATGAACTTCAGAGCTGTAAGAGATCAAAATCAGCAATAAACATTTAAAATAATCTACAGAAGCCACCCTCATCCCCCGCACAACAACATGAATCAAGAGCAAACCAGCAGGAGCATAACAACAAAAAGCACATTTTGGTAATCTCCGAACACCAAAAGGAAAGCTGCTAACAGTGCAATCCTGTACATGGCTTCTCAGAAATTCAATGGGATTTACTCCCAGGTAACTGCATGTAGGATTGCAGTGTAATTCTACAGATGATGAAAAACAATTCAAGAGTGGGCAGCTTGTGGCCCTCGAGATGTTTTGGCCTACAGTTCCTATCAGCCCTTGCCAGCATAGCTAATGGTGAGGGATGATGGGAGTTGTAGGTCAAAATATCTGGAGGGCCACAAGTTACCCACCCCTGCAATAAGGTTCATGACAGACAGAAGTACTTCTTTACACAGCATGTAATTAACTTATGAAAATTGCTACCACAAGATGTGATAGATAGCCACTGGCTTAGAGACATTGGTGGAAGGTAGGGTAGGTCTATCAACCACTGTTTGCAGCTGCATGAATCTGGGAGGCCCCAGCTCCTACCATACCTGGCACTGCAGGCTTATTTATAATAAGCATGAACAGTATAAACTCTTACATTTAAGGAGGAGGGAAGGAAACATACTCATACACCCCCATTCACATTATAAGGATCACTCTTTCCCTTTCCAGTGTGCTATTATATATTGCCAAAGGCTCTTCTCCACCATCCGTGTGCTGTGTCCATTTAGTCTGTAATCACGTGTCTCAGCCCAGGTTTAAAAGCCAGGATGGTGTTTGTTCATTTGATTAGAGATATACTAATAGAGCACAATTGTTCTAGAATAGGGGGTCAAGGTACACTTCAGCAGATGCAGTGTAAAATGGTAGGCTGAGTGTTGTGTGGTGCTCATTTTGTGCTAATGTACACCTGTTGACACTAGAGATGATGCATCTGCTCCTCACAAGTTTGTATATAGGCTGGGGAGGGAGTGGAATCCTAAAGAATTTCTCTATTTATTACATTTATATCCCATTTCCCACCCCAAAATGCTGGTCAAGACTGGTTAACAATAGTAAAAACAAATAAAAGCAAAATCTTGCTTAAAACAAAAGCAATTAAAACACAGACTAATATTTAACTGGCATCCTGAAAGGAAAAAATAGGGATGCAGTAGGAATGGACAGTGATTTATCAGGGGCAGAAAATATGGACTGTCAGTATTTGGGAAGTTTGAACATATGGAATAGTCAGGGGGCCCAAAATGTGGCTCATGGCAATTCTACTGAGATCTCTAGGACTTAATGCTGTTGTGAGTGCCTTGCTACTACAGACCTAGCTGCTAGAGTTGGTGAGGACAATAGAAGTATAGGAGCCAAGTAAAGAAATAGTTGAGGTAATACGTAAACAGTAACTGAGGGATGAAGTTGGGAAGGTAAGAAACAAGTGGAGCCCTGTTATGTAGGGACCAAGCAGGCATAATATATATCTAAAATATAAAATGGGTGCAATGTAAGTATTGGCTTATATTTACAAAGGAATATATGTGGGTCTCTTTGGGCTATTGGCCCAGCATCTGGGTTCATCTTCTGCCAGGCACACAGAGCACACATGGCCACCATATTTAAAAGCCTCTCAGAAGGAAAAAATTAAAAAAAAATGTGTGTGTGTGGGGGGGTGAGAATAGTGTTCCACCCTTTACCTTCTAGAATGTGGAAGGAAGCCCTCCAAGTAGCCTTCCCCCAACTGGGTCTCTCCAGATTTCTGGACTACAACTGTCATCACCACTGACCTTTGGCCAGGCCATCTGGGACTGATGGGGGTTGCAATCCACAACATCTGGAGGGGCCTAGCTTGTGGGGAGGCTGGTAGACGAAAGAAGCTGTGCTAGACCGGCAGTCGAACCTATCCAGAAGGGGATACGTCCCATTGAACTCAGAAGACCTTTTGTTGTTCAGTCGTTCAGTCGTGTCCGACTCTTCGTGACCCCATGGACCACAGCACGCCAGGCCTTCCTGTCCTGCGCTCTCTCCCGGAGCGTGCTCAAGTTCATACTCATTGCATCGGTGATGCTATCTAGCCATCTCATCCTCTGCCGTCCCCTTCTCCTTTTGCCTTCAGTCTTTCCCAGCATCAGGGTCTTTTCCAGGGAGTTTTCTCTTCGCATTGTTGTTCAGTCGTTCAGTCGTGTCCGACTCTTCGTGACCCCATGGACCACAGCACGCCAGGCCTTCCTGTCCTGCGCTCTCTCCCGGAGCGTGCTCAAGTTCATACTCATTGCATCGGTGATGCTATCTAGCCATCTCATCCTCTGCCGTCCCCTTCTCCTTTTGCCTTCAGTCTTTCCCAGCATCAGGGTCTTTTCCAGGGAGTTTTCTCTTCGCATTAGGCGGCCAAAATATTGGAGCTTCAGCTTCAGCATCTGTCCTTCCAATGAGCACTCAGGGTTGATTTCCTTTAGGATGGCCTGATTTGACCTCCTCGCCGTCCAGGGGACTCGTAAGAAGACCTTACCGGCTGGGAGTTGCAGTCCAACACATCTGCAGCGCGCTAGCTTGGCTGAAGGAGCCCACGTGCATCGGACTTGCCCCGCCGCTGCGGCGCGAAAGGTTGGTTGCCAAAGCCTGGCTGGCTAGCGAGCAACGACCCGGGCAGCGATCGCTGGTTCTGCACCGTTCCGTTTGGGCCGCGTTTGGCGTCCCCGGCCCTGCAGCGCGCGCAGGCACCTGATGGCGCCTCCGGGAGGCTGGCTCCTCCAAACCAGCAGAGGATGCCCGCGGCAGCTGCTGCCGATGGGAAGACACGCTGGAAAGGCGCCAGAGAGGAGACGGGCAGGAAGGTCTGCGAGGCGGCGGCGGCGGCTGGCTTAGGGCCGGACCTCGGCAGGGGAGGAGCAAGCTCAGCCTCTGGAGAGGAGAAGTCGCCGGAGCAGGGCGCCGGAGCCGGCGTTGGGCGAGGGGGCGACGCAAAGGCAGCGAGGAGCCGTTTTCCTCCGGCGGCGCCTGCCCGGCGGGGATGCCGCCGCCGCTCTGGCAATAGACGAGAGGAGGAGAGAGGTAAGTGCTCCTGAGGCTTGCTTTAGAGGTCCCCTCTGCGCCCCAAGGGCCCCTTCAGGATGCCTTCCTCGGCCCAGGGACAGCGAAGTTGCGCGTGTGAGGACTCCCGGAGCGGGAGAGACCCTGGCAAGCGGGCACTTGGAAGACCGCGTGTTTACTTGTTGGTGCAGGGAGAAACTTCACCCTTGTTCATCGGTGTTCCCGGTTCCAACCCCTCGCTTGCCCGCCCCAAACCTCCCTTGAAACAGTTGTGGCCCCTTATCTCCAATTCCTCCATCGCTTCTGCTAAAAAACCGAACTTTCCTCATCTACTCGGGAGGTGGCTGTACTTCTGGTGTTTCTTTTGTTTTGTTTGAGTTGCGACAGTCTTAACACTCTCACGTTTCTTCCAGCTCTCCAAACTGTGCCCTACTTTGAACCTGGCTTCCTTTAATGTGTCTGGTGCTTGCTTCCCTTTACTGCCCTCCAGCCAGTTAAAATTGTGAAGCTTGTTCTTTAAAAAGTTGCCTGGTCCTAACAGCAACCAGACGGAGGCATTTGTTCTATGGAACTTTTATTTTTAAATCTTGTGGTCGCCCTTGCTGTTGCTACACAGAGCAGTGTTTTTAGTGCAGGGAATAATTGGGCAGGCTGTCTTGTTCGTACAGTATGAAAGCCTACTTTATGATCTCCTTTTGTTGGGCGGGGGGGGGGGGCAAGTATAGCTGCTCCTGCAGCCTACTTCTCACATCAGATACAAGGCAAAGCTACCTTACTACCCTCCTCACCAGTAACAAGCAAAAGAGAGAACCTCTAATCAGCTGTAACCCATAAACTTTATACTGGAGTACTTGAAATTTAAACCAGGCTAGTTCCAAACAAATGTGTACCAACTGCCCTAGTTGTGGGAACATTCCCCTCTTCCCTGCAGTTTTGCATTTCCCAAAGAGGTAAAGATTATTCTGGGAAAGACCTGGGGAACATTGTTAGCTGTCTATATTTATTTTATTTAAAATATTTCTTGGCCGCCTTTCAGGACAGGAGCCCACCCAAGGCAACCTACGGTAATAAAACACAAAATAAAAACTAATATACAGTCTTAAACAATAAAAGCAATAACAGTGAATATATCAGGGGAAGGCCAAAGTAAAATAGTATGTTTTCAGGCCCTTCTTAAAAGCCTGCAATGATGGGGCCTGGCAAACCCTGATGGCATCTTCCTCCAGAGGTGTGGGGCCAGTGCAGAAAAGGCCCTATCTCGTGTTTTCACCCACTTCACTGCTCTCACAGATAGGCAAATGAGAAGGGCCTCTCTTGCTGATCTTAAAGTGTGGGCAAGCTGAAATGGGTGAAGGTGGTCCTTCAAGTAATTTGGTCCCAAACCAAGGCTTTAAAGGTCAAAGCTAGAGCTTTAAATTGAGCTTGGAAACACACCAGTGCAGCTGGCGCAGTATAGGCATTATATGATCGAACTACCTCAACCCCACCAACACTCAGGCAGCCACATTTCACGCCAGCTGAAATTTCTGAACCATCTTTAAAGGCAGTCCCATGTACAGCGCATTACCGTAGTCCAGCCAAGACATCAAATTTTATTCATTTATAATTATTTTTAGGTAACCTTTAAGGACAGAGCCTTCTCAAGGTGGGGTACAAGATAAAAAAAAATACAAAGTATTCAAGTAAGCAATAAATATACAATAAAACACTATAAAAACACCTTTGAGCGACTCTCCTTTACTTAGGTTATAAAGTGTGTTCAGTAGTACTACTCCTAAAGCAGGGTGCATCAATTTGCTTCTGACAGGACAAGTCACCAGCACGTATTTCTTACTATGGGTTTTGTCCAATCTTAGTCCTACTTAGAATAGAACTACTGAAATTAATGGGACTTAAGTTAGACTGACATTGGATACAACCTTTTGGGGGTGTAAGGATAAAGTGAGCCCTCAACTTAAAATCAGAATAAAAGTGTGCCTCTGGTATCATCAAAGATTTTTCAAAATTCACTGTTCTAAGTCTCTACTTGTCAAGAAACACAGGTCTTCTTAAAACAAGACCTGGAGCTGACTGTGGCTAAGATCATGAGCTGCTTGTTGCAAAATTTCGGCTTAAATTGAAGAACGTAGGGAAAACACTAAACCATTCAGGTATGACCTCAACCATATCCCTTATGAATATACAGTGGAGGTGAGGAATAAATTTAAGGGATTAGACCTGATAGACAAAGTGCCTGAGGAACTATGGACAGAGGTCCATAACATTGTTCAGGAGGCAGCAACTCAATCCATCCCAAAGAAAAAGAAATGCAAGAAAGCCAAGTGGCTGTCTGAGGAGGCTTTACAAGTAGCTGAGGAAAGAAGGGAAGTGAAAAGCAAGGGAGAAAGGGGAAGATATACCCAACTGAATGCAGATTTCCAGAGAAGAGCAAGGAGAGACAAGAAGGCCTTCTTAAATGAACAATGCAAAGAAATCGAGGAAAACAACAGAATGGGAAAGACTAGAGATCTCTTCAAGAAAATCGGAGATCTCAAGGGAACGTTTTGTGCAAAGACGGGCATGATAAAGGACAAAGAAGGCGGGGACCTAACAGAAGCAGATGAGATTAAGAAGAGGTGGAAAGAATACACAGAAGAACTATACAGGAAAGATCTGAATGTCCCTGATAGCCATGATAGTGCGGTCACTGAACTTGAGCCGGACATCCTCGAGAGTGAAGTCAAGTGGGCCTTAGGAAGCATTAGTAACAACAAAGCTAGCGTAGATGACAGTATTCCAGCTGAGCTATTTAGAATCCTAAAAGATGATGCTGTTAAAGTGCTGCACTCAGTATGCCAACACATTTGGAACACTCAACAGTGGCCGCAAGACTGGAAAAGGTCAGTTTACATTCTAATTCCAAAGAAGGGCAACGCCAAAGAGTGTTCAAACTACCGTACAATTGCGCTCATTTCACATGCCAGCAAGGTGATGCTCAAAATCCTACAAGCTAGGCTTCAGCAGTATGCGAACCGAGAACTACCGGAAGCACAAGCGGGGTTTCGAAGAGGCAGAGGAACTAGAGATCAAATCACCAGCATTCGCTGGATCATGGAGAAAGCAAGAGAATTCCAGAAAAGCATCTATTTCTGCTTCATTGACTATGCTAAAGCCTTTGATTGTGTGGATCCCAACAAACTGTGGCAAATTCTGAAAGGGATGGGAGTACCAGACCACCTTACCTGTCTCCTGAGAAACCTGTACAAGGGTCAAGAAGCAACAGTAAGAACCAGACATGGAACAACCGAGTGGTTCAAAATTGGGAAAGGAGTACGACAAGGCTGCATATTGTCGCCCTGCTTATTTAACTTGTATGCAGAGTACATCATGAGAAATGCCAGGTTGGATGAATCACAGGTCGGATTTAAGATTGCCGGGAGAATTATCAACAACCTCTGATATGCAGATGATACCACCCTAATGGCAGAAAGCGGAGAGGATCTCAAGAGCCTCTTGTTGAGGGTGAAAGAGGAGAGTGCAAAAGCTGGTTTGAAACTCAACATTAAAAAAACGAAGATCATGGCATCTGGCCCCATCACTTCCTGGCATATGGAAGGGGAAGAAATGGAAGCAGTGACAGATTTTATTTTCTTGGGTTCCAAGATCACCGCAGACGGTGACTGTAGCCATGAAATTAAAAGACGCTTGCTCCTTGGGAGGAAAGCTATGGCAAACCTAGACAGCATAGTAAGAAGCAGAGACATCACCTTGCCGACAAAGGTCCGTCTAATCAAAGCTATGGTTTTCCCAGTAGTAATTATGGCTGTGAGAGCTGGACTATAAGGAAGGCTGAGCGCCGAAGAATTGATGCTTTCGGACTGTGGTGCTGGAGAAGACTCTTACGAGTCCCCTAGACTGCAAGGAGGTCAAATCAGTCAATCCTAAAGGAAATCAAACTTGAGTGCTCATTGAAGGACAGATACTGAAGCTGAAGCTCAAATATTTTGGCCACTTAATGCAAAGAGAAAACTCTCTGGAAAAGACCCTGATGCTGGGAAAGACTGAAGGCAAAAGGAGAAGGGGACGGCAGAGGATGAGATGGCTAGATAGCATCACCGATGCAATGAATATGAACTTGAGCACTCTCCGGGAGAGAGCGGAGGACAGGAAGGCCTGGCGTGCTATGGTCCATGGGGTCACGAAGAGTCGGACACGACTGAACAACAAGAACAACATTATTATTCCTAACATTTCTAGGCATTGTACAAAAATATAAATAGTATAGTCCCTGCCAGCAGGCTTATAATCTAAAGATAAGTACAAGACACATTAGGAAACAAAGACAAGGCAAATCAGCTGGAGAAAAGACCAGGGATAATAGCTGTTTCTGAAGTCGCTGCCCCGTTAGAGAGCAACTGCCCCCTGTATGTTTCAGGAACCCTCTCCGAGCCTTCAGACCCCAGTCAGTGGTGCAGGTAGATAATTTTAGACTCCGAACTTAATGATCTCTATAGGTGGTCACTTATTTCAAAATTAGGAAGCCAGCCCTGCTGCATTCAAGGGGCCTTCTGCTCATTCCCCTGAATGGAGCCCCTGGATTTCTGCCCCAGAGTCCTACCACGAAGGCACTTACCTTCTGAAAGAGTTGTGGGGTGTAGCACAGGTCCTGTGCATGACAACATGCCTAGGGCGCAGTCCTTTGGATCTGCCCTTCATACTCGCAAGCCACCAAACTTGGAGGCTTACTAGTATCCAATGCAGAGCAGGAGGTGTGGTGGAGATGATCCTTGCCTCCTGCTCTGCAATTTAGCTAGGCGGGCTTTTTTGCCCATCTAGCTGAGGGGGAGGGTAGGAAGTTGGGGAGGCCTGGGATACAGTGTAAGTCCTCCCCTCACTACCCACCAGCACGCCCCCTTTCCCTTCTCTCCAAGGTTGCCTTTGTGACCTCAGAGAGGCAGCCGGTGTAGTTCTCTCCACGTTGGCTGCGGGGGGGGGGGGGAGGCCTCGGATCCAGGAATCCAATCCTATGCCCTCCCCCCCGACTTTGTCTAGGGGCCATAGGATTGGTCTCTTACTTGTTCTGAAGGGGCTTGGGTGTGAACTGATGGGTGTGAACTGATTGGGACTTTGTATGTTAACAATTTATCTGATTTTGTACCTCATGTAAATATTTAAATTTTATGATAATCTGCCCTTGCCCAGGTGCTCCTGCTTTTTGAGATAAGGTGGCCATGGACAGGGACTTTTCAGTTACGGCACCTTGTTTGTGGAAGTTCCCAGAGTGGCCACCTGTTGTTGTCGTCTCTTATCAGTTCCAGGGAAATACTGTAATATTTACCCGGACCTTTTAATCTTTTATCTGCTTTTAGTGGAAATTGCTGTTGACTCCCCATTCAGTCTGTTGCTATTTTTAGTTCTTTGTGTTTTTTAGTCTGAATTTTTATCATTTTTTAAAAAAATTGTTAACCCTAAGCTACCCTGGGAGCTCAACTGAACTGAATGTCAGGATTTGGACTGGGGGTTGGATTGGATGGCCTTGTAGGCCCCTTCCAACCCTACTATTCTATGATTCTATTCTGTGATTTGTAATAATAATAATAGGTGGTCATCTGGTTTTCTTCCTGCCTCCTGAATGACAGCCCTAGACAATGGGACATGGTTTTTCTGAGTTTGTGGAAGCTGTTTCCTCCAAAATGAGTGAGTGTCCTGGTAGCAGCAAGACTTCCTTCCAGTGATGTGGATTTTCCAGAAAATTTTGATTTGGATTTCTGGAAAGTTTTCCAATGCAAGTTAGGGTCATTTGCATAGGGTCATTTGCATAGGAACATTTTCAGTTTGCATTGAAAAATGCTCTGATGCTCTAGAGCACGTTTGGTCAACTTATGACCCTCCAGAACTTTTGGCCTACAGCTCCTATCATCCTTCACCATTGGCTATGCTGGCTAGAGCTGATAGCAGCTATAGGCCAAAGCACCTGGAGGGCCAGAAGTTGTCCACCATTGCCCTTGAGGAATCTAATTTAGCACGTTTATTTTACTTGTATTTAGTAAACAAGACTAAAAAAACAGTACCCCATGTTACTTTTTTGTCCCAGTACACCACAAGCATTGGACCTGAAATATCTGAGGGGAAAATTAAAGCACACTTCATATGTTTATATTATATAGAGATTTTTATTGGTATACTTGTAATAATTTAAAGACAAATAGCATGTACTTCCCTTACATTGTTTAAATTTACAGAAAAAAAGGTACTGAAAACTGTTGATGCACTAATTACTTTTATCTACCCAAAGAACTGCATGATATGTTGACAATCACTCATCTACTTCAACAGAGTTCAACTCTTTTCCACTAAAGTTGCTGGGACACCTTCAGTTTCGTTGTCACTATTTGTTCCATTTCACTCTGAGACATATGTATTTCAATGTCTCATATGTATTCTCACATACATGCTAAGGATAATTATCTGAAAAACATTGCAACTTTGAAACTGCCAAGCTTGCCTTAATATTTTACTTGTCTTAGTAATATTTTACTTCTATTTGCAATTGGCATACATTCATTTTCACTAATGAACATTTGAAATGGAATTTTTTCCGCAGAAAAATAAGGCACTGGAAAATTTTCCAGCCCACATCACTGTTTTCTTCATAATGATTTTGCCCAAATGTGTATTTAATGTGATAAGAGATAAGACAAGATAACAAGCCTCCTCTAACCTGGTGCCCACTAGAACTCCCATCATCCCCTGCCAGCATGGGACAGGCTGTCTTAGACATTTCTTCTGCATTGTTGCTTCACTGCAACAATGGGATGATGTGGTATGCACAATCGAGTCCAAATGAAGTGATTTAAAATTCCTGGACTCTGAGTTTATACTGGATCAGAAATGACAATGGTTTTATAAGTTGGAACAATTTGGCTGGGGCACAAATCAAAGCTATACAAATGTCTGTCAGCAGAAAGACTGTGCTATCTTGGAATTGTTTTTGACTAAACTTTGTGACTGCGTGTCTGATCTTGCTAATGAAGGGATCGTCAATCAATTGTCCCAGGGTCATGCTCATCAAAACAGTGCTTCAAAGTGTCTTGGAGTTAATAAGTGGAGGATTGCCCCTATGAAACAATGACATGAGAAGTCAATGTTTCTGTTTTCTGTGTTGCATGGAGTAGTTTGGTTGTTAGAAACTTTGTAAGCAACTTTTGTTAATGTTCATGCTGCCTGAGTGGTACTTTTTCTCCACTGGAGATGTGGTGGTGGTTTTTCTTTTACATTCAGCGGAATGCTTGCTAAAATAACTTCCAAAGAAAGAAAATCAGAGTTCTAAACCCACTTGTGCATGTGATCTTATCTTTCTCATTGCTGTGTGTGTGTGTATTTATTCCTAAGAATCCAAGTAAAGCCTTGGCAACAGTACTGGAGGTCTAAATTGGCAGTCCTAACTTTGTGTTCCTCTGTGATGGCATTTATGGTTTGGGAAATAATTTACTGTGACCGACTGGACTGGTCTGGTTCAGGATGACTGAGGTTAGGTTGCTCAGGTTACTGCCAACGTTTGTTCAGAGAGATTAATAGTATGTTAGCTTTAACCTCCACAGGAAAAGGAGGGATGCTAAGGAGTGGTAGAATTAGTAACAAAATCCTCTTCCCCCCCCCCCACCCCCATCGCCCATGGTTGTGGTCAAATGTAAAAGGGCCAGAACAATATACAATTGCTGAGTGCTAGTAAATCCTGGCTATTTGTGCATCAATGCACTATGTAACTGCTGTCAGAGCCAACATTCTGGGTTCACTTTTTTGGCTGTTTTGTTTGTTTAGGGAATTTAGATATCACCTTTCATCAGGTTGGTTTACGTTAAAATGTCAGTAAACTAGAATATCATAAAAACAAACTAAACAAAACACTATTAAAACAGGCTGAGACCTAGAGTCTCTTAAAGTCCTAGAACAGCTTTCCCCCACATGATGCCCTCCAGATGTGTTAGACTACAACTCCCATCAACACAGTCAGGTTGCGGGATAATGGGAGCTGTAGTCCAACACATCTGGAGGTGTTAGTTTTGAATTGTTTTTAACATCGGTATGTAAGATCCTTTCAAGACTCTATGGTGAATAGGCAAGGTATAAATACTTTAAATAAAAATAAATGGCAGGTGAGAGAGCATAAATAAATAGTAGTCAACATGGAAAGGCAAGATGCAAAGCATTTGTTTAAGAAGGTAGAAGACATGAGAGTGGAAGCTATATCTTAAGAGAATAGGTACAATGGGATTGGGAGAAGCCTAACAGACTGTGGAATAACCAAAGAGCTTACATGAAACCGTAAAGAGTGGTAGTGGCAGATAACAGGAAAGACTGATCCGGACAACTGGGGACAGAGCCTAAGAAGAGAAGATCACCGTAGCATCTACTAAAAGGGCTTTCTGTTCTGAAATTCAGTCTGCCTGCCTGCCTTCAACCCCAATTCAACTTCTACTAGTTTTCAATTACTTTTGTAAAGACACGATGACTAGTAGAGTGGGATTTGTTGCGCCATCACTTCATACATTACGTCCTTAGCAGGTTACTGCATGATGGGGATGTGAAGATAAAAATCTGTATGCTGCTGCTGTTTTCCTAGTTAATGTTTCATGTTTTACCTTGCTAGCTCTTAATACTGAATCCTCCATTATTTCCTCTTTGCCTCCAGCCCAATTAGCTTCTAGCAGCAGTGGGTATTCCCAAGAGCAGGTGGCTGCATGCTTGACTGGTGCAGGACATTGGAGCAGTTGCTGCCACAGAAGCTTGCATATTATAAATAGTCCTGCTGTGCTAAATGCAGGGCCAGGACTTCATTAAAACTCTTCCATAACTTGCATGTAGCATGCCCAAGACATTCCTCTCAGGCATTAATGTAGGGAGCAAAAATCAGAGGACACTTCATGGTTCAGATAATATTGCAAGAACCACTATTGGAGTTTCTACATGAAATCTATCTAAAATTATTTATAGGTTGCCGTTAAGGGTGGAACCCTCTCAAGATGTCGTACAAGAAAAGACCCACATGAAGTGGATACAGTTAAAAAAACACCATAACAATAGAGATTGCCAATTTAAGTGATTAAAAACGTAATCAAATGGCCCCATCTTAAGAGAAGGCCAGCAAAAACAGGTGGGTCTTCAGCGCGTTCATAAAGGCCTGCAAAGAAGGGGCCTGACGAACACCCTGTGAAGTTGATTCCAGAAGGAAATCATGAATTTGATCATGATGCCATGTTGGAAATAAGAAAACAGAAACGGCTGTCTTTGATTAGATCAATAGTCGGTTCATCCCAGAATTGCCTTGAACAAATTTTGGTGTTTGCAATCCTATACATATCTACTTAGATGTACATCCTATTGAGTTCAGTGGGGCTTACTCCCAGGTAAGTGTGTATAGGATTGCAGCCTCAGGCTTTTTATTTTTACAGCAGAGATATTAGTAGAATACACCCTTCTGTTCTGTCCATGTCAATCCTTAACTACAAAGATATGTCTTTACTTGAACTCTGGAGGTCTTTATTTTATTTTGGTCCGGTCCACTGTTGTCTCAACGCTAATTTCATTCTGTGTGGTTCTTGATCAGTATGCAAAGAGCGGCAGAGAAACAATGAGGGGACGAGGCAAATCAAAACAGATGCACCAACTTGCCATTTCAAGTAGCAAGCTGCCACATCCATGCCCAAGTAAATCTACTTGCAAATAGGCCCTCTAGCTTGCCTTATCAACTAGCACGCTTAAATGGGGCATGTTCCGCTACTGAACAGACAATGCCTGTTCAGATATTGCCAGTAACATTGCATGAAAGTTAGTACCCCATTTTAATTAGGACTCCAGTTCCAGAAAGTGAGAATCTTATTTGTGACATAACTGGGTGGGCATTTCAGATGGTACCAGTTCTTTCCTGTATATGACGAAGGTGGGCAGACTACAGGCTCGTAGGATCTACTTTGTGTTTCTATTATTAAAATCTTGAGGTCCGCTAATACAGTTAGAATTTAGGACCAGGGCATTTTTGAGTGCATGCACGCTCATCCCGGGAATGAGTTTTCAGTACAAAAACTGCATTTGCAGGTCAGTGGGGAGGAGCCTATTTGTTGCTGCTGTTAAACAGTTAGGAGTGAGAAACCCTTGCAGATCTACTGCAAATCACGTTGAGATCTACAAGTAGACCCTAATCGACCTTCTGCCCACCCCTGCTATATGACATAGAGGGCCAGTTTGCATGATCACTGCAACTTTTTAAAGACACAGTGAGTTGTGGTGTGTGCTGGCGGCTACTTTGAATATTCAAGCCCTGGTGGTGGGTTGGCATGGTTTGTTGAGTTGTCCAAACCTGGGTGGCAGGGGTTGTTTGAAGTTTAAACAACCCCCAAATAATCCTAATTTATGGTTTATGTAAGAGTTGTTTAATGCTCAAACAACCCCACCATAGCTTAAATAACTGTGGCTTAAATAAGCCTTGGTGGACTGGAGTGATCATGAGAACCCCGTCACAGTGATTGTCGTAGGATGTATTGGGGGGGTGGGGGGAGATGGAAGTGGGGAATTAACAGCTAAAAATATTTAAGGAAAAGAGATGTACTATGAATTTGTTTGTTTATTTAAACATGTTTGTTTGTTTGTTTAAACATGTCTATACTTCCTTTCATAAAACATCCCAAAGTGTATACAAAGAAGAACATATAGACAAGTAAGCAGTCTAAAACATACAGCATTAAAATAATGAAACAAAGCATCTGAATACTGAAGTACAGCCATGATCCAGGGCAAGTTAAAGTCAAATGGATGGAAAAATTTGTTCACAGCTTAGAACTTGGTTCAGTTCTTCCTGCATGACTCCTACTGGGTTTGCTTTTTCCTAACTCTTCAGAAAAAAACTGCAGTGGGAAACTGGGGGCCATCTTCGGTCAGATGAGAGAAATCTGTGATCTGGTCTGGTTTGGCACTGTAAGGATTGTCTGATAAGCTTCTCTGCGTCGGACATGCTTATGCAGCACAATTTGGCTTGTCTTAAAGGCAGAAATAATTCCTCCTTGAGCATTAGAGCCAGCTGTTGTGTAGCCAGGAATACTTTTCGGGCAGAAATTCTTGCCTATACCAGATGAAAATCTGCCTTGGATGTGCTTCAAGGAGTTTGGTGGCTGTGGACGGATATTGTTAGTTTTCCATTTTCTCACTAGCTTTTTCCCTGTTACCCTGCTGGATAGAAATGACTATGCTACATGCCTGACTTACTAGAAAAAAGGGGAGCCTTTTTTGTTTAAAAGAATACTGAGTTCAAATAATGCCTACATTTCCAGTCCCTTTTTTTTAAGGATTGCCCTTTATCTACAAGCTATCAACATTCCACTCTTATGTAATAATTTGTGCTATGCTGTGAAAATGGAATTCACAAGGCAATTGCACCAGGCAACCAAAGCAACACAAATTCCAGCAGATCAGCGTGGGAGTAACTTGGAGCAGCGGGTGAGAGGCCAGTTCCCTTTGGAAGATAAATAGTATTGGGTTGCATCCAATGTTAGGTCCACTTAGAAATCAATGGGACTTAAGTTAGAATAACATTGGATACAACCCAGTGTGTGGTAGGAGTTGAGGTTTGTTTTTATAAATGATTATGTCCTTGTTCTATTGTATCAATTTCAGTTTATTCTACTGTTCTTCCTCTCCGCCCCCATGTGTTACTTTGATGTATTGCGTCAACAAGCTGTGACTGATGACCCTTAAAATGTTGTGGTTGTGTCTCATCTAGAATGTGCTCTGGTACATGGATTGCATGTTACAACATGTATTTTCTTTTGGTTGTTAAGTATCTTGTATGAACCTGAGTTGGCTGATAATTTCTCATCTTCTTTTTAACATACAGGCATTATTTATTTATATCTTCCACACCTTATTTGTTGTACAGTAATAACATATTAGTTATTACTTATAATAATAACAACAGTAATAACATAATACCCTTGGTGCCAAGTAACTCCTGTTCACCACCACCCCAATAGTGAAGAGATCTTAGGAAAGGGGGTTCAGTTCGAACAGCCAGTCTGGTGCCCCCATCTGAGATCCCCTACTATAAAGTAAACAGTCTGATAAAAGAGATCCCAGGGACCGTCCTTGCCAGCGTTTCTTTCCCTTCTTCTCCCAACTCACTCACAACACAACTTTTCCAACAAGAAGTGGATTTATTTTGAGGATGGGGGGAAGAATGAGAAATGATGAAAGACCAAAGGAAATGTCTATTGATATTTTGCCTTATATTTATTGTAGTACAACTTTGTCAGCCAATAAAGTCAGTTTGAAAGAACCCATTTTCATATAATGATTTCCAGAGGGGTAGCCGTGTCTTGTGGCACCTTAAAGACTAGCACATTTATTATGACATAAGCTTTTGTGGAAACTGCCCACTTCGTGAGATGTTTGACATGTTATCTTCAAGTTGGAAGATTTATATACACATGGTTGAGTAGGGGGATTGTAAACCATGAGGTCAGAGGGAAATGAAATGCAAAAAGTACAGACAGTGATAATTACCTTAACAGTTGCCATTTACAAAACATTGTTGGATGATCATACAGACGTAATTGCATTGGTGAGCAGATTAACACATGTATGATTTTTAAAAAAACCTTTCCTTATTCAAACCACAGGACATAGCACATTGGGCATCGTCCACAAGGACATTGACAGAATGTTCTGGGAAAAGAAGTGTTCCACCACTGGTTTCTGAACATGGCCATTCCTGATGTCAGATTTGTATCCATTTGTTCTTTTCCATAGAGACTGGCCTGTTTGTTTTATGTAGAATGCAGAAGGGCATTGCTGGCAAATGTTGGCATAGAGCACATTGGAAGATGAGCAGGTGTATGAACCCTGATGATGTGGATGGCATTATTAGGTCCTGTAATAGTGTTGCCAGAATAGCAATCAGAAGAAGAGTTGGCACCTGGGTCTGCTACATGTTCTGGTCCTTGTGTCTGTATCTCTGTTGCAAGCTGTATTGCTGGTGAATAACTTTTTTAGGTTGGGCAGCTGTCTGTAGGCAACTACAGATCCACCACCCAAGGCCAGGTGCCCATCCTGCACAATGATACTTCCTCTCACAGGAAAGCTACATGGAGCTCTCAGGTCCTTGTCTAAGCATGAGCTCAGCTCACAGGAACATAGGAAGCTGCCTTAGACTGAGTCACACCTAGTCCAGTATTGTCAACACTGACTAGAAATAGCTCTCCAGGATTTCAGGCAGGAGTTTTTCCAGCCCTACCTGGAGAGGCCATGGATTGAACCTGGGACCTTCTTCATGCAAAGCAAGTGTTCTACCAGTAAGCTACGGTCCCCCACCCTCAGTAAGGCTCAGATAGAATCCCTGGAAAGCCACTGCCAGTCAGTGTAGAGACAATACTGAGCTAGATGGACCCATGGTCTGACTTGGTATGAGGCACCGTCCTATGTTCCCATGAGTTGTGCTGGTGTTTGGACAAGGAACTGAGAGCTCCATGCAGCTTTAATTTTTCTTCAGAAGTCTGCTGTTCACCTCCAGCTGAGCCTGTTGAAGAGGTGCCTTTGGGACATATTTACTCTAGATCTATTTTTTTGAGGTGGTCCCTTTCCTAAGAGATTGACGGACGCAGGGTGGTGGGTAGATCTGAGGCTGAGAGAGAAATGACTTGCTTTAGCTTGAGTGAATTCTTGCGACTAAGCTCAGTTTTGAATCAGGAATTTCCCCGGTCATGCTCATAACCATTGTGCTCCACCAGTTTTCTGTTACAGGCATTGATCCTTGACTTCAGGGGGACCGCTTCTAAATTTGGGCAGAAATGTTTTGAAATATCCAATTCTACAAAAGGAAATGGAGAGTGGAATTGTGGTGCATTTTTCCTTCTGGAAAGATACCATCTCCAAAAAAGAGAGAAAGAAATAATGCCTCCCCACCACCACCAAAAGAGAGAACACAGTCTTCATGTATTGGCTTTTCCTCATGGCTGTTTCACTCTTTAATTCAGGGGTGGAGAACCTTTTTCAGCCTGAAGGCTGAATTCTATTTCAGAGAAGCTTTCAGCAGTTGCATTATAGTGGTGGCCGGGGCTGAAGGCAAAGGGGGTCGGGCCCAAATACCAAATATACCAGCAAATATCAAATATACCAGAGTCCACCAGGAGAAGAGCCTTCACTGTGGTGGCCCCCTTTCTTTGGAATTCCCTGCCCCTGGAGGTCAGGCAGGCACCAACACTATGCTGTTTCAGGCGCCTCCTGAAAACAGCACTGTTGCAGGGGGCGTTCCTCAATTGACCATAGAATCAAAGAATCACAGGGTTGGAATGGGCCTACAAGACCATCTAGTTCAACCTCCTGCTCAGTGCAGGAAGCCAGATTCCCAGGAGGTCTCCCATCCAAGGACTAACCAGGGCTGACCTCAAGGTTTCTATTGGTATTCTGTTTTTAAAATAGGATCATTTTAATCTGATGTTTTAATCTTTTTATCCTTTTACTGTTTTATCTCTTGTGTTCACTGCTCCAAAAACTGTTCTAGATATGGAGTGGTATACAAATATTGTAAATAAACAAGCAAACAAATAAATGAATATTTGACCTTAAAGCTTTAACTGCTAGTACCTAAGCCTTAGGAGAGGCATTTCAACCTTTTAGAATGGTGCAGGGAAGAGCAGAAAAGCCAGGAAACAACTACATGATTGGTGGTTGGGAGAAAGAAGGCGGGGCCAGGGAAAGAGGGCATGGCCATCTGGGAAACCCTGGAGGGTTGGATTTGGCCCCTGAGCCTGAGGTTCTGGACCCCTGCTTTAATTGTACCCCCATAATCATCAGTTGACTGACTTTGTAAACTATTTATGATGGTTTTTCCACAGAATATGAGAAAAGCCCAATTAAGATCAATAAACAAATAACACTAATGCTGAGGAAGTTGACTCTCATTTCTCCTGGCTTACTCCTCTTAGGTCGAGTTCTGTATACTATGGGATGGGTGAGGAAGAAAACAAATATGTGTCCCAGCTCAAGGATGTTTATGACAGCTGTGATACCACTGGCACTGGGTATTTAGACAAGGAGGAGCTGACAGAGCTATGCCACAAGCTACATCTGGAAAGGCAGCTACCCTTACTCCTGGAAACGCTCTTGGGAAATAATCACTTTGCGAGGGTAAGTAGCTGGAAGACTTTGCACCCAAATATTGTGAAGGCAGACTTTTCTGATAACAGTTTAAAATTGCAGTCTCTTCTTCCACTTCCACCATCTGCTCCATCCATTCATGAAATTGTTGACTGGCCCGTCTTCCTCCTTTCTATCTGGTCTTATGGCATTTTGAGCCCCATGAATGCCTTTCAGTCCAAATACAAGCATGCAGGGATACTTCCCAGAACATATACAAGTCAGCTGTTTTTACTTGCTCTCAGTGCTTGAAGTGGGATGGGATGCTATCCCACTGCTTTTCAAGCAGACCTATAACCATCCACTGCTTTTCAGATGGACATAATTGAATCTAGCCTAATCATTCCAGTTTGGGCACGGTCTGTCCCACTCCCCCTATCTATCCTGTGTTCATGACCCCTTGGGAATCCTGGACCATAATCAGGGCAATCCTAGACTCCCCGTCCCTCTTGCATTTTCTCCAGACTTAGTCTTTCAAATCCTACTGTTCCGAGCACCATAAAAGCAGTGCACAAAGGCAGATATGGTCAGGGGGATATCTGCTCCGTTTGCTGCTACAACAAAGTGCCATCATCTACAATGTACTGTCATAGATGATCACACATAGGGCATCTTTGCAGGTCATAGCAGCCCAGCGTGGGTAATTTAGCCACGGAGGCTGTCGTGTAGTGCTGGGCCATTTTTGCATGGCCCTTGGCTTGCTGTGGATTATCATATTGTGCGAAACCATGCAGCAGGGGTTGTTTGAGGGTTAGACAACTCTCAAATAACCCATAGTTTGTTTTAGGGTTATTTGAGAGTTGTTTATCACTCAGCCCCTGGGTGCCATGGAAAAATGGTGCCCGCGGGTGTCCAGCATGATGCGACAACCCCCACAGGTAAATTAAGCCATGGTGGGCTGTCAAATCATACAAACCAGGTCATAGACTCCTAGTGGTGAGGTCGGAGTTAATCTTTATTTGATTGGATTGGATCGGCTCAGTAAACTGTTTGTATTTTATATCATGTTTGTAGTCAATGGCTGCATTTAGACCATCCTCCAAAGTGTGTTTTGGAGGATTGGGGGTGAGCGTTCTCTCCTCCCTTTCGTTTACATGCAAGGGGAGGAGATTAGAAGCCTAGTTAATGGCAAACCATAGTTTGCTAATGTGTCCGATGCAGCAAACTATGGTTTGGTCAAAATATAGTTTGCACACAAATCAGGACCTCCAACAGTCCCTGGCTCCATTCCTTATCCCAGGATGGCTTGGGATTGTGGTTTGTGGGCAAACTATTGTTTGCTCAAGGTATATAGCAGCCTTCCTCAACTTGGTGCCCTACAGATGTTTTGGACTTCATCAGCCCTAGCCAGCATGGTCAGGGCCTATGGAAGTTGTAGTTTAAAACATCAGGAGGGCACCAGGTTGGGGAAGGTTGCTATATAGTTTGCTGCATTTGTACATGATGGCAAATGGTGGTGTATCAATAATTAGGAGGAGAAGCCTCTAATCTCCTCCCCTTGCATGCCAATATGTACAGCCAATGTGTTTTCTTTTTTTCTGAATGGACACAGTTAAGTAGCCCGTATCTTTTGGTGATGAAACCAAGCGCTGCTCCTGCTTTTGTCTGGCTGGCTTTCTAGAATTCAAACTAATTTCCTATATAGGAGAATTGATAGTCATCCTCATAGTTTTTTAGTAGAGAGTTATCAATTACTGTCTCTCTTTCCCCCCTGTTCTTTACTAAATTGGGACCTGGCTTATGGAACTTTCAAGACACTGGAAGCAAGTTCTGTTGTGTTTAACAAAAGTTGCACTTTTGAACTGACTGAGCCAATTGTTTCATTCTTATACATCATTCGGAGACTGCTGTAAGCAAAAGTTAGCTTCTGTCTGTCTGATATTCCCTGTGTCTCCAGAGTGCCAAGAAATAATCACTTTCTTGCTGTAAGGAATGAACAAAATAAGAAAGTGATTGATGGCAATATCCTTGTTGTTTCTAGCAAAGAGAAGAGAGAGCTCATTTCTCAGAACATTTTTAATCGAATGAAAATGACATGTTATATTTTGGGTGATAAAAATGAAATCTCAAATGATCCTCAGACCTATGGAATATTACATAAAAAGTATATGTATGCAGGTATTGCAGAGACAGGAAAGTGTATTTACTATCACTGCTATAGCTCCTTAATATCTCAACTCGATCCTGTTATACATATAATTGCAATTCTCCTTTGAAAATTAGTCATCAAAAACCAAACCAAATAAATTACTTGGCTGATCAACTCTCCAGCATTTGTTAAAACTAGCAGTATCCAAGCTACAGAGCTCTGGGAGTGTAGATAAGATTTCTAGTGGTAGAGACAAAGAGCTTAGCAACCAGAAACCTCCTTTTAGACTGACATTCAGGCACACATGGATGTACATGCTATCATCCCTTATGAATATCCAGTTGGTTTCCATCAGCTGAATTAATTGTAGTCTTCATGAGATCTCATTAAACAAAAGCAAAGTTCTATGAGGCTCAGTTTTGTATCCTACTTGTGTAGCGTGGCTGCTACTTCCCTGTGGCTTGGATTTCATGCAGCACCAGCCGTATTTGAGTTACCACACATATTCCAGAGTCCCCCTTGCTGAAGATGGTGTGAGTAGTACCAACATGAACCTTGAGAGCCCATGTGATTCTGTCATTCAAATTTTATCTGGGAAGTAGAAGATGATTTTAATATCCACAACACATGGAAACAACATTGGCTAGGAAACTGTCCTCCACAATGCTGAAGCTTGCACTGCATCTTGGGAAAACCACCTGGATTTGACCAGCCTTGTGCAATATGGACAACCTTGAACCGAATTCGCACGGGTCATGGTAGATGTGCAGATGCCCTTTACAAATGGGGCAAAATAACATCATCAAATTGTGATTGTGAGGCTGAAAAACAAATTATCCAACACATAGTGACAGAGTGTCAAAACTGAGCCTACCATGGAGACTTTGCTGATTTTCTGGCTGTGACAACTGAAGCAAAAAACTATATCTGTAACCTAGACATACGTTTGTGATCTTCCTGTCTATATTTTATATTTCATATTTATTATGATCTATGTTTTTATTGTAATGCGATGGGAATGCGCCATATGATTGATTGATTGATTGATTGACTGATATCTATCCATCTGGGAAGACCATAGGGGCTGGTCTTCAAGCTGAAGAACCACAGGAATCTCTATGGTGCAAATTGTGATATTCATGAGAAGTACAAATGAGCTCTACCTTGCCTCCTACTTACGAACAAAATGGTTCATATATGGATAAGTTTTGGGGTGACCAAATGAGAGCAAGATTCCACTGGGGAATTGGCATTGTCTTGTTTCCCACCAGTTCTCTTTATCTTCTCCCATGAGATAAGACAGAACGAAAACAAGAGCTGAGTTTTCTTCCTGCTGTGGAACCAACTTAACAGTGTCCTCCCATCTGTCTTCTGCTAGGTTAACTTTGAAGAGTTTAAGGAAGGCTTTGTGACCATATTGTCCTCGAGTATCAATCTTGGTCTTTCAGATGATGAGAGCAGCTACCTGGAGCCAGGTGGGTGAAGAATGAGATGCTAGAAGTAGACCTGTTTTGGATTTCCTGCTTTAAGACTCTGGCTAAGATGTGGATTAACCACTAAGCTAAACATGCTATTGAGCATGGTGGATTGGTGTATTACTAAACAACGTAGTTAATAGAAATCTCTTCTGTTTTCTGAAAAACATACTTTAAAAATATGCCATGAAGCAGAGCTGTAATCAAACTGGTTATCCTGCTATCATGTAACAATCAAGGTTGCAGCAGCCATGTTCTTATATGCAGAAAAACATTTAATTGGTGGTTCCTACATCTGGTCTGGCAGATAGATGCACATACTTCACATAATGGCTGGGTTCAGACAACACGATAACCGACACTCAAGGATTGAGTATGGCTTGAGTGTGGCTTGTTGTTGAAACTTTATTTTATTTATTTATTTTATTTATTGCATTTATACCCCGCCTTTCTCCCTCTCGCAAGGAACTCAAGGCGGCTTACATTATCCTCCTCCTCACCGTTGTATCCTCACAACAACAACCCTGTGAGGTAGGTTGGGCTGAGAGTCTGTGACTGGCCCAAAGTCACCCAGTGAGCTTCCATGGCCAAGTGGGGACTAGAACCCGGATCTCCCGGCTCCCAGTCCGTCACTCTCACCACTACACTACACTGGCTCTCAGTGTAACCCAATAAACTTGGGTTATTGTGTTGTTTGAACCCAGCCACGATAACACAACTGTGATGAACAAACCACAGTTCACAACCCAATAACAAACCATGGGTTCTCTTCAAGGGTTGTTCATGGTTAACAAACCATAGTTTGTTAGCGTGGCTGGGTTCAGACTACATGACAGTCCATGTTTCACCAACAACCCACAGTTCAACGACAACTCACACTCATCCCATACTCAACCCTTGAGTGTGGATTATCATGTTGTCTGAACCTAGTCACTGTGAACATGGGACTTACATGAGGACTGGTGGCATGTCCTGTCAAATATCTCAAAATATCAGTTTATCCACAACACAGGAAGCATACTTATTTTCTGTGCCTTCTGTTGCCACTGCTTCAACATGGTAGGAATAGGAACTGGGAACCTTGCACAAGTGGTGCAAGATTCCTTGGCCTGATTTTGGGCAATTCTCTCCCACTGCAGCCTACAATGTTCAGTAGATCCCCACTGACCCTCTGAAGAAGCTTTTCATGTGGAGAGGAGGGGAAGGGAAAGTTCTGTTGCATGAACTGACTTGTACTTGTGCGATCTTGGATTTCACCCATTGATCCTGAGAACTCTGCATTCAGGTTCTCTGCCATGGATTTGCTGAGTAGACTTGGGCAAGTCACTGTTCCATCAAATGGGAGGAAAACTAGCTCAAAAATTCCCAAATTCATACTAAATTTTCATTGATACAAGTATTAATTGAAACAATATAAGTTGCCCATAATAACAGATGTTATGTTAATTGTTTGTTAGATGCCTTTTTTAAAGCTTTATTTGGGATTGAGAAGGAAAAAGGGAGCAGTGGGAGCAGGAAATGACCTGCTAGTTTCTGCCTCAGATCTACTACTGTTTCCATCTCTTAGTTGTTCCAGATGAAGTCAAACCCAAGTACATCAACGGAGCCAAGTGGTATGGCCGTCGGACAAGACCAGAACTCCAGGTCACGAAGTTGGAAACTCCCAAGTACTTACAGGAGCAGCAAGTGAAAGTAAACGTGAAAAGTCAGTTGAGGCGCTCAGCATCTTTGGAGAGTGTGGAGGTAAGTCTGAAGACTTGTATGCCAGCTATTTGAAATAGGCTAATTGAATTTTATTGAGTGTCTTGGGGTCTATCGAATGTTAATTTTGTTATGTTTGTGGTGGCTTGGACTTGATTAAGTGAAGTAGCCTATTCAATCTCAGAGGTTTCTTTAATAGTTCTGATCTCTTCTGGGTGAGCGTGAAGTTCTCAAAGCCTGACCTGCCTTTAATAAAGTTGCAGATTTTCATGTTGGACTTTGATGGCGTCTACTTTGACCACCTCTACATAAAATAATTACAATAGTGGCATGTATCTGTATTTGAGGTATTTTGTATTTTTATAAAGATGAGCAAAATTGGTCATCTCTAGCCTGCAGCAACCTTAATCATATCAATATTTTAATGTAATAATTTTCAACTTGAAATAATGTTTAAAACTAGAGGCATTTCTATCTGCATTTTCATAATCAGAGCCTGATAACTTTATCACAAAGTTCATGTTCAACCCTTTGATGATCATCAGGGTACTGTATTAGATGATCAGCTTTTGCACACTTGATCCAACATAGATGGTATCTATTTTAATTCCATGCCACTCCTTGAAATATATTTCTTATATAGTAAACAGGATTGAGAAATTAGAGATCTTTTAATACATGATCTAAATTATCTGTTGGTTTGAAACTTGCAAAAGAGAGAATATTTTTTTAGGGAGGTGCTATTGGGAAGCATTATGATCTTGAAATACAAGGCAGTTTCTCAGAATGGCATTAACCTTCACACTTGCTTTTCTTTTTGTCCTCTTATTTTTCTTAAAGCTTGGCTACATAGCTTGCATAAAATATTTAACCCTGTTCTTTTCAGAGCCTAAAATCAGATGAAGATGCTGAAAGCGCGAAAGAACAGCAGCATGAGATGTTTGAGGGTCAAGGTGGGAAAAATTTAAACTTGGTCAATATATATATATATATATATATATATATATATAAATAATATTAAGATCTCTCTACTTAAAAAACAAAACTGGAGTCCACTGAGGGTTAGTTGGATAACAGAAGCATAGTCAGTTTTTCTTCCTTTAACTTCCATTCTTGTAATCTGATTCAGTAGATGACCTTGAGGAAGTGACCCTAGTTCAATGATAGAGTGCATATCTCAGTGGTAGAGTACAGAAGATCTCAGATTCAGTTCCTAGCATCTCCAGTTAAAAGGTTGGGTATATGGGACTTCCTCTGCCTGAGACCCTGGTGAGTCACTGCCAGTCAGAAGAGACAGTACTGGCTAGCCCAGTGTTTCCTAACCTGGTGCCCTCCAGATGTGTTGTCCTGCAACTCCCATCATTCCCAGCCAGCATGTGAGTTGAAGTCCAACACATCTGGAGGGCACCAGTTTGGGGAACTCTGGACTAGATGGACTAATGGTCTGAATCAGTATAAGGCAAATTCAGAACTTCAGCATACCATTTTTTTTTTTTTTAATTTCACCAGTTCTTAATACAAGAATTAAAATTCTCTTTCCTCAGCTTGGGCATGGGATCTGTGTTGCCTGAAAATTTGGGTTGCTTATGGTGTTTGGAAGCTGCAGGTGGGGATCAGGGAGACACATGAGGGTAGGCAGAAGGATCTGTTTCTGATACTTCCATGCAACATCAGAAAACCTGAATTTTATTTCATCTTGTGAAATACTTCCAACTACAACAGAGACCCTACAGATGTTGGAAACAATGCCAAATTAGAAGTTCGGAGAAAATACATGTATTTAATACATTTTGTACATGAAGGATTCCCAAATCAATGGAGTATGGTGCTTTTTGCATGGGGCACATATACTGATGGCAACAGGGCTGGTCCTTCAGTTAGGCAGCCAACTCAGGTGGCAGATGCTGAGGGCCATGGAATGGTGGAAGATGTTGGAGGACAGAGCTGTGTGTGTGCCGTGCATCCTCTGCTAACCTGCTTCCCTGAGGTTTGGTGGAGGACATTGTATCTTCTCCAGCGTTGAAGTAAGATTCAACTCCAAATCTAGTTGGCTTCTGAACATGGAATGGGTAGAGGTGCCATCTTGGCCTTTGCTTCAAGAAGCAAAACATCTTGGGCCAGCTCTAGATGGCAAATACTAGAGGAAGCAATTTGAAAAAATGAACTCTTCAGAGGAGAACAAAAACGTAACCGTCCAATTTCCAATTAGATTATAGGATGGTTACACAATGAGTGGTGTTCAATAAGACCGACAGAATAATTAGAGGGGAAGTACAGTTCTATTTAACTAGTGGAAGACTACTGTTTTTAGGTCGAATGTGCACCTGGGATGATGATCTGTATGACGGCCACAGAAAGGTCTCGATCTCATATTTGGACATGACTGAGAATCAGGTTCGGGACATCTGGGAAGACCTTGGCATTGGGAATAACGGGTACCTGAACAAACAAGAGCTGGCTACTGTCTGTAAGAACATTGGACTGAAGGAGCTGGAAAAAGAGGTGGGTTAAATCTGTTTTTTGGAAACTCTTCTCTCAAGAAAGCTGCAAGGCCCATGAATGTGAAAATGGTGTCTGTGTATAGAATATTTAGCTTTTAGGCATCGCAGCCTAAGTGTCTAAAGCTCCTTTTTTCCAAGGAGCTCTCCCCCATATTTTATCCTAGCAACATCCCTGGGAAGTAGATTAAACTGAGAGTGTGACTAGCCGATATGGTAGTACCCAATGTTAGTCCTATGTAGAGTGAGACCCATTGAAACAAATGGGATTTAAATTAATCATGACTAATTTAAGTCTCATTCATTTCATGGGGTCTACGCCACAATATTGGTGTAACATCTCATGAGTACATAAGAGCCCTGCTGGATCAGACCAAGGGTCCATCTGGTACAGGATTCTGCTCACACAGTGGCCAACCAGCTGTCAACGAGGAAACCACAAGCAGGACACGAGTGCAACAGCACCCTCCCGCCCATGTTCCCCAGCAACTGATGTACATAGACATGCTGCCTCTGCTACTGAAGGTAGCACATAGCCATCAATCCTAGTGGCCACTGATAGCCTTCTCCTCCATGAATTTGTCCAATCCCCTTTTAAAGCCTTCCAATTTGGTGGCTATCGCTACATCTTGTGGAAGTGAATTCTATAGTTTATGCGCTGTGTGAAGAAATCCTTTTACCTGTCCTGAATATCCCCCCAATCAGTTTCATGGGATGACCTCATATAATACTCATAGTATTATATGAAAGGGAGAAAAATGTCTTTAAGGTTGGACAAACTTGGTGAATTTGGGTCAGAACCTGGTCAGCTGCTGCCATGGAGTGGGCCAGCGACTGGTTCCACTGGAGTAAAAGAAATTTGCTTACTATGTACTTCTGTTCTCTTGAGTCTCTTGGAGGACACTGAACAACTTTAGGATGGTTCCTCCCCCTGAGGAAGATAGGCAGGCTCCGCTCTTTGCTTCTCAGGTGGTGGGGCCGCCCAACCTAACTGGAAAAACAGAGGCATCCGCCTAACTGGAATGCAAAACGTAATGGCTCCATTGGGCTCTGTAAAAGCTTTAAAACCTTTCAACAGAGAATTAGATAAAGGGAGTTGTTGTTGTGTTGTTATTATTAATACTACTAATAATAACAATAATATTTCCCCCCAATAACAGAAATTCTCTGGACGGATCACAAGACTTGTAAGAATAAAATAGAAAATAAAACCATGGAAGCTAAAAGACTAAAATCTTCTATATATATAAAAGTCAAAAATTGTGTGTGGGTTTGTGTGTTTGTGGCTGGCTGCAGGGCCGCCTGTAACACAGGGCATAAGGGGGAGCTGCCCTGGGTGTAAATCACACTGTAGGGGCTCACTGAGCCTTTTGTTCCCTCCCCATTCACTCTGACTTCCTTCACCTTGGATTGGCTGGCTGCCGTTTGTTCCCTCCCCTTTACTCATGGTTTCTTTTCTGACTGTGCAGAGTATTTAGTTCTCTCCCCTCTTCCTGCAATATCCAGCAAGCAAGCAAGTTAGTGTTAAATATCTTTACCCCTTTCAATGCCAGCTGTACCTGTTAGTAGTGTGTGATTAACACTAATGTGAAATGTGGTGCGGCGTGTGCTCGCCTGTCTGAGGGGCTGGGATGACACAGTGGAGTGGAGACTTAGGGCTTTATTCATAAAAGAGTGAACTGGGAGGAACTGAGAAGGCAATTGCAAAATGAAGGGCAAAATAGCGGAGTTTTACGTGTAGCTGAATTTAAGATTTTTGGGTTTGTTTGTGGCTGGCTGCAGGGCCGTCTGTAAGACAGGGGATAAGGGGGAGCTGCCCTGGGCGTAATCACACTGCAGGGGCCACTGAGCCTGCCATTTGGGCCCTAGAGTTCCTGCCACTTTTAGTTCACATTCTCATTTGCCGGAGTGTATGACAGGAGTCACTGGGTTACATTATTACTTTGTTTATACTTTCCCTTACTAACAAGTACACCCTCTCAATCATGGTACAGGCCAGGTTTCTGATTTCAGCTACCAGTCATCCTATTGGTCATCTTTTATTCTATTGGTCTCTCTCCCATTCACTCTGACTTCCTTCACCTTGGATTGGCTGGCTGCCGTTTGTTCCCTCCGCTTTACTCATGGTTTCTTTACTGACTGTGGAGAGCATTTAGTTTCTTTCCCCTGTTCCTGCAATATCCAGCAAGGAATCCTCTGTTGAACATTTTAATAGTGGTATGAGATTCAGTGTGGATTATATTGTAGTAGTGCTTACAGATTCAGGCTCTTGCATTTTTAGTAGTGCTTTTTTATTCAATCTGCTCATTATAATTGTTGTGCTTTTGTAATCAAGTCTGGTGGATTCAACTTTTCACCTTTCTTATGGGGCCTTTCCGAGAAGCGTAAACCTACCTTAATGTGTTTCTAACAAATAGTGCCTATGACAAAATTACATCCCGGGCTACGCTGGGTATATCAGCTAGTATAATATAAAACTAACAGCACTGGAATATAAATACAGCCTTAGAATTTTAAAAACCTTAACTCCAGAATACCTGGGAGAAAAGTTTTTTGCTTTGTGCTGAAAAGGGAACAATGTAGGCACCAGGTGAACCTCCTTGGGGAGGGCATTCCATAAACAGGGCACCACCACTGAGAAGGCCCTCTCTCTTTTAGCCACCTACCTAACTTCCTTTGGCAGAGGCTCTCAGAGAGCACCTCCTAAGATGATCTAGGAGTCCAAGCAGGTACATACGGGAGGAAATGTTCCATTAGATGTTTTGGTCCCAAGCCATTGAAGGCTTTAAAGGTCTGCACCAATGCTTTGAATTGGACTTGGAAATGGACTGGAAGCCAGTGCAGGTCACAAAACACTGGTGTCACGTGATTGTATTGAGCAGTCCCAGATAGTAGCCTAGCAGCTCTGTTTTGATCTTACTGAGATTTCAAGCCATCTTTAAAGGTAGCCCCACTTACAACCCATTGCAGTAACCTAACTAGGAGGCAGCCAGAGCGTGGATAACTGTCACCAGGTTATCTCTGTCCAGGTAGGTCATAGCTAGTATATCAACCTAAGCTGGTAAAAGCAACCAAGGAATTCACCCCAGGAAGCCTGGTCTACCTTCCCCACATGTCTGGTGAAGGCAGAATCCACTAACAGCCCTGTCAACTTACTGGCCTTGGAAGAAGTGGTGGGTAGTGTTAGGAGGGCAGGGTGGTCTCTCCCAGTCTGGGAGGGCAGGGTGGTCTCTCCTGCTGGAGAAGCAAAGAAATGGACCCTGCCTATCTGCTCCAAAGAGCCTTGTGTGGCACAGTGTGGTAGGCAGCAGTGTTGCAACTGAAACTCTCCCCACGACCTGAGTTCGATCTCAGCCGGCTCAGGTCGACTCAGCCTTCCATCCTTCTGAGGTCGGTAAAATGAGTACCCAGCTTGCGGGGGGAAAGGTAGTCATGACTGGGGAAGGCAATGGCAAACCACCCCGCTACAGTCTGCCATGAAAACGCCAGTGAAAGTGGCGTCCCTCTAGGAGTCAGCAATGACTCGGTGCTTGCACAGGAGGAACCTTTCCTTTTCTATCTGCTCCAGGGGAAGCATTATCCTGAAGTTGCTCAGGGGCCTCTGGGAGCCTTAGGACAACAATTGGTTTTGTTCTAGGGGGCAGTGTTTGGAGGCTAGAGTACTTGGTTTTTTTCCTCCCCTTTTAGTCTGCTCAGCTTTCAAAAGACATTTATTCCTTGCCAGGACCAGACTCCTTAAGGGGCTCCCCTCTTAATGACTGGGCAGCAAAAAGATCATGGTAAGCAGAACTGAGATGCTTCCAAGGACATTTGGTAGTTATGCAAGATAAATGAGCATAGAATACAGTTTTGTCTTTTGTGCAGCATAAAAATGTTCAATTTCTACATTAATTTTTTATTTAAGTTAATCTAATATTTATGATTCAGTGCTTTTTTAAAATGTGTTTTCTCCAGGATCTTGAAGAATTATTTAATAAGTTGGATAGTGATGGAGATGGCAGAGTAAGTTTAAAGGAATTCCAGCTTGGCTTGTTCAGCCACAGCCCCATTCCTTGTCCAGTTTTCTCAACACCACTCAAACCAAAATGGCCAAGATCGCCATCCCACCAGGTAATTATTAAGGCAGAATTTCTGAGACTGCCTTCAAAAATTTTAGTTCAGGACTGAAAACCTCTTGGAGCTGTTCAGAAGGGTTCCAGGTGTTGCATTTTCAAACAGAGCAGTGTTGTGATTTTATGACACAAGGGCCTGGATCAGATGTAAGAGGAAACCATGGTTTCCTACTACATGAATGAGCTATGGCAAGAGTTGGGCATATGTGTTCCTCACTCTGCTTTTACACAACAGGGGAGAAGATTGAAAACATCTGCTTCTGATTTTAAACTAATCACAGTTCTCAGCAACCTCCAGATTTATGGAACTGTGTTTTGTTTAAACTACAGTTATTGAGAATAAGCCAGAATCAAACCATTGTGGCTTGATCCTGGCTTGTTTCCCTACCTGTAGTTTAAATAAACCACAGCTTCCCAAGTTCATAAATCATGGGGAACTCTGGTTAGTTTAAAACCAGAAGCAAAAGCTTCTGATCTCCTCCTGGTGCATGAAAGAAGAGGAGGGGAAGCACACAAACCCAAGGCTCACCACAGTTTGATCACATATCCAGAAACCATGGTTTCCTTTTGCATCTTAACTGGGCCAGAGTATCTTGAACTGGCCTTCAAATTGAAAAGGTGGCCTGAAAGATTCCCAAAGCCAAGGATTGCCTTCATTTTGCACACTTCCTTTTGAGATCCTTGGAAAGCAAAGCAAAGGCAGAATGTAATGCCTCTTGCTTCAGTCTGAAGTATTTTGAGGGATGTGTTCGATCTCTGACGTGCCCTTTCTAACCATCTCAGCAACTTGATTCCAAAATTGTGTGTGGGCAGGTGAAGGGTGGGACTCCCTGTATGAGTGCAGAAAGTAGCTAGTCGAGGCACAAACAGAAATGGAAAATCAAATTGGAAAAGGGAGATGTGGCACAAATAACACAGTAATTGCAGAGTTATACAAATGTGCCTTTGTGCTCTAAGAAGGCTCTGAGCACAGTCCAATATTTGGCTAAGTGCAATTAGATTGCATCCTCTGGCTTGGGCCAAAAGGGCTGCATAGGAAGCTTTCTTGTGTGTAGTGGGATTTTTGAGGTTTCCCCCTTGCCTTGAACTGCAACTGGGAGATGGCGGCTCTAGTGCAATATGGCCTGGTATTTGTTTAAAGAGATACTCACTTCCCTGTGATTAAAACTCAGAAATAAGAGTCCTGATCAGTAATTCCACCCAGTATGTGGTATGAATGTGTGTCCTCAGAATAACAACTTGTGGAAGAAATCCCAAGTGCCCAAGCTGGTGTACTCAGCGCAAGTATTCACATTTGAGAATAAACAGCTTTCCAAAGGTGGGAAATAAAAAAAAAAGTGATGCTGGCTATTGAGTTCAAATGGGCTACCTGCAACTGGCTGCTAGGTAATTCTTCTGTTGTTCCCAGCTTGAAACAAGCTAATTCTGTTTGGGTGGAGGGTGAGAGGTCTGATTTAATTTGTGGCAAGCGTTCAAGGTGCCTTGTGCTCGCCTTTCAACAATCTTTTCATTTCCCAACCCAAAGGCACTTGTTAGTTTACATACAACATGACTGTTAGTAAAATCCAAACCCTTGCAGCTGTGAATATGCCACACAATTAGGGCCGGCTCCTGGTTTTTGAGAGACCTTGAGGAAAGCACCCTCAGTTGGCCCCCCTCCTTCAATGAGTCTACCTTCTCACCACCGTCTTCACCAGCTGCTATTGCTCCTCATCCCCTCTCATCATTGCTACCACTTGCTTGACAGGCAGAGAGCCAGTGAGCAAGTAGGCATCTACTGCTACTCTTTCTCACCACCACTGTTATCTGGGCCAGAGTGAGAGGCAGGTGAACAAGCAGGTTGCAATGGTGAAGAGGAGCAAATCCAGGGCGCTTGTCAGTGGGCCCCTGCTGGGGTGTGGGCCCTCAGCAGGTGCCCAAACATGCCTGCCCTTGATGCTGGCCCTGCACATAATTTCTGCATGTACTGGGTTTTTTTGCAATGCTTAAAATGTACTGCTTTTAGTCTCCCTGACTTGCGTCCTCTGGACTGGATCTAGGATCTGCCTTCCACAACAGGAAGGGCTCCACTCACGGAAGTTACTTCTGCCTAGTTTTGAGGGATCCCCCTCTCCCCCACACCACAGCTCATCCTATTCAACAGGGTCTCCTGACTCCCTGTGTAACACTTTCAGGGGGCTGGAGGGGCTGCCATGAGAAGGATGGGGTATGTAAGTCCAATTCTGTCAGTGCAGTTGATCCAGCGTAGATCTGGATCCAAACCACCACTTGTCCAAACTGATGTTTTCTTTGCTCTGCACGTCTCTCTTTCTCCATACCCCTCGCAGGTTTTCAAAGAGAGTGGCCATCGAAGTGCAACTCCATCTTTCTTATCTGGTTCTGCAGCCTTGAATCTTTTCTCCAGCATTGATGATGGCAGTGGCTTTGCAAGTCCTGAGCGGGTCATCTCCATCTGGGCCCAGGAAGGGGTTGAAAACTGCAAGGAGATTCTTAAGGTTTCTATAGCTGCTCTTTAGTTGTCTTCCTGTAAATTACTAGCACTTTGGTTTCCATCACAAGGATTTTAATGTAGTAATGACAGGGAAGGATGGAAAGATGTTGGAGTCCAAATCTGTCTGAGGTTTTTCTGTCAGCCGAGCATTAAAAAAAGATGAAGGGCAAGCAGCATAGACTGGATTGATAGATGCACCTGGCATTAGTCTGACTTTTAAAAGCGGCTTTTTAAGCATCTGAGAGCTTGCTCTGGGAATTCCATCTTTAGAACAAGCCTCTTCTCCCCCACCCCCCACCAGTAAAATTCTATTTGGAGAACTGCTGCAACGTTCTATGAATTAGATAGACATTTAGAGCAACATCTGTGTTACAAATTTTAAGCTACTATGAAAGTAGTTTAATTCTGGCCCCCTACAAAGAGCCTCAGGAACTGTAGTTATTCCCTTTGTGGCATTCTTCTCCACTGTGCATAAGCTCATCTGTTGTTGGTTCTCTTCTTCGTCCTGTCACCACTCCTACATCCCACTTTTGCAAAGCCTTTCCTGGAGCACCATCTCCTTACCTTTTCTGCACTTCCTGCTGTCAGTTAGCCTTTCCCCCCCTTTTTAAAAAAACCTTTCGTCTTGCACCTTATAGTTTTGTCCAATCTCAGACTGTTAAACCAATACCTCTGGCTGTGGATACTACCTGTTCTGTATACAGAGCCTAACACACTGTGGCATTGAGTAAATATTGATAATAGTAGTCTGAGAACCTGTTAACTTAAATAAACAAGATGCTGACTTACATTTCCCTTGATTTTGAGAAGTTGTTTGCATTTGTATAGGGTCTGGATTTCAACATGGAGGAGAGCGTGAACCTCTTGGAGCTGTCTATGGCTCTTGATGATGAGTTAATGGCTTCCAAGAACGGACTTCAGCAGGCTGCTTTTGCTTCCTGTAAACATGAACTTCACCATCTAGAGTAATTAGTTCTTGATTTTGGCTTTTTGTGATGGATGGGGAAATACATGGTGAGATCCTCTGCTGCCACTTCTCTGTGGTCAAATCCTATGTGGCTGCAGGTGTGGGAGTATTACAATCATGATTGTGCAGATCTTACCCACCCAATTGTTCCTCCCCATCGTGGTGATGTCACAATTGCATGCATAAGAGTCACGCAATTAACCCCACCCTTGTGATTGTATATTCCCAGAAACACATGTGAGATCACACCATAGATGTAATCATGTGAGATCACACCATAGAGAAGTGGCTTTCACATGGCACTGATTGTGCAGGAAGGTGGCTTCACTTAGACCAGCCACCCCCAACCTGATGCCCTCCAGATGTTTTGTACTACAATTCCCATCATGCCTGACCATTGACCATGCTGGCTGGGGGCTGATGGGAGTTGTAGTCAAAAACATCTGGACATCACCAGGTTTGGGAAGGCTGAGTTAGATTTATGCTCTAAATTAGAGGTGGGCAGACTTCAGGTTCATGGGATCTACTTGTTTTTTACTAGAATCCTGAGATACACCAAATTGCGTCGGGTACAAAATACTGGCTCAGGTAGGCAGTCTTACACTACAAATGAAGGAATAGGATGCCCCACAAATTTGTGACCAGTACCAAGCTCACAGGTCCCTTCACACAAAAAAAACACTCCTGTTCTCCCCCCGCACCAAACAAAACATTTTTTTCAGCTACCTAATTTGGTGGGGGAGCGACTTTAGTTTTAGTTCAGTAGCTTTAGTTAAATATCCATTGTTAGATAGTTTGGAGTCTGAAACCTTATTTATTTACTGCAAATCACCCATAGATCTACCAGTGAATCGTGATCTACTTTCTGTCCACCCCTGCTCTAAATACTACATGCTACTATTTCTCTACAGTTCGGCAATTGCCACCAGGGATCTGTGATGCCTGTACTGTGATACCTGTCCTACAACCTGTGGCCCTCCATTTGTTTTGGCCTACAACTCCCATCATCCCTCACCGTTGGCTGTGCTAGCTAGGGCTGATGGTAGTTGTAGGCCAAATCAGCTGGAGGGCCACAAGTTGCCCACCCCAGCTTTACAGGATTGGTACTATTGCCAGACCACACCATCTCTACCCCACTCTGTTGCAATATCTTTGGATGCCATTTCGGTTTGTATCTACCTCACTTCCCATTTTCAGTCCTCAAAGTTGCCCTGGAGAAATGGCTGCCTGATTGCATTGCTGCCTAATTGCGTTGCTACTTGGGATCTCTTTGCATTGACAGACTTTTGTCTTTTAAATTCTGCAGATAGCGAGGGGTAGACAGAAACCTTTAGTACGCTCTCAGAACCATAACAAAAGGAATCTTCAGGATCTCTAGAACTGCAGTGGCCAACTAGTGGCCCTAGACGTGGCTCCACGCTTGCTTTTGTCCAGCTTCCAGTACTTCCATTGCTAAGCCAAGTAGCGTCACTGACAACTGGGATCAACAGCTATGTGCAACCCAAAAGCTGATTCCGTTGTTTATATGTTAGTACATCTAGAGCCACGCATGTGTGATGCATGCATTTTATAATGTGGAGCTAGGTTCTTTTCTGTGGTGGCCCCACTCTGTGGAATTCCCTCCCTAGTGACCTCCGCCATGCCCCCTCTTTGAGGAGCTCCTGCCTGGCTTTGAAAACCTGGCTGTTCAGACGGGCATTTGGGGTGGGTTAGGGCTTTTTAGAACGATGTTGTTTTGTTTGGTTGATTTATGTAAATTTGTTGTATTTTGTGTTATATGTCCCAGTGCACATGCCAGAACATGTTGCACAATGTGTATATTGGGCTGGAAGAACCCCCCAATAGAGTAGCTGTTCCTCTGGTATAAAATAAGCTTAATATAGAAGTCTGCCTCAAGTAGCTTGGTGTTTAAGAACCTTGGTGTGATGAATAAAGGTTATCTAACCTTTATTTATGCATGATGCCTCTCTCCCTCTATTTCTCCCACAACTAGGGAGCTCCTTTCCCCTAAAGCTTAGGCAAAATCCATGTAAGCTTTAGGGTATATGATACGTAGAAACTAAAATTTACAACAACCTTCTCCAATCTGGCACTCTCCAGATGTCTTGGACTACAACTGCCATCACCTGAGCGAGGGGGTTATGTTGGCTGAGGAAGATGTGACTTCTGGAACGAGCCAGGTTGGGGAAGGCTGATACATACAGAATTTTAAATTGGGATGTAAGAAAACAACAAGGTATTGCATTGCCCCAAGGGGAAAGGTGGGATGGAAACTGAGCAGAAGGTGTTTCTAGATTTCATTGGGATGCATAGGAGTAGCACCTGCACTGTTTTCACAGAGCTCAGGTGGAGCAGATTTCCATTGAGAGAGACAAAGCAAGAGCTGAACTGGAGAAGGTGGAAAAGCGGAACATGCAGCTTTTTAAGGAGGTGGATGATCATCACAGTGCTCTGGAGCACCACAATGAGAGTAAACTCAAGTACGTGAAACAGCCTTTGGGTATCTTTTTCTGATGGCTTTATGGGATTTTGTGTAGGTATGTAAGGGGGGATGTAAATAGCCGACTGCCATGCAGTCCAATGGAATTGGCTTCCTTTCATGCTTTATTGTGCAAGAAGAAGCCAAGGTGGAGCAACACAGCATGGCTGTGCAGCCACTCTTTCACACTGTAGCTGCAGAGAGGCTGATTTCTCCTCACTAAACCCTGTCTCTGCTTTGTTAGGGTTTTCTTCCTTGCTTTCCTGCTGATTGTGGTGAAAATAATGGGACATCATTGGTTTAATTTGCTCTGTTAGTCACACATACACCCAGATCTCCTGTATTTTTTCTTCAGTTGTTTCAGTTAGTCAAATTCCCTGTAAGAGCGATTTGGTCAAAGTGTGGTAGGAGCTGGAATTGCTTCAGTAAATACACACAGGGATTTGTTGCTACTTTTTAGTCTGCTTTATGGGCAACTTCCTTAAGCTGTGTGAAGAACCTTGAGTACTGATACCACTGCTCCCATGGAGGATCTGCAGATGGAAACACAGTGGACCTGGAATTTCTTCCAGAGAAGACTAGAGGCTGCTGGAAGTGGGGAGAGGTTACCGCAGTCTGCAGCCCAGAGGGAAATGGAAGAAAAAGGAGAGACCCATAGCTCAATGATAAGAGCACAAGCTTTGCATGCCGACAGTCCCAGGTTTAATACCTGGCATCTCCAGTTAAAAGTATTGGATAGTAGTCTATGACAAAGACTTCTCTCAGCCTGAGACCCTAGAAAGCCATTGCTATTCAAAGTAGATAATACCGTGTTAGATGGTCAAATAGAAATTAGTACTATGGTGGCTGAAATATATAACACAGAAAGAATTCCACTTTGAAGTTCAATAGTCAATAACAATGTAGTTATTAGATTTGAATGAATAAGCATCTTCTGGTTCCTGATGTTAGTCTCAATTTTTATATTTATTTTAAATTAATATCATGTACAGTATTAATGGAAAAGGATCCTATAGTGACAAACAAGCAAATAAATCACTTAACACCCTGATCTGATCATCCTAAATCCAAATTCTGATTGCAATGAATGGAAAAAGTGTTGCCATTTCTGAAAAGTTGAAGACTGATTTCTGTAGCCGTTTCTCCATCTGGACTATTGTCCTAGGGTGTGGTCTGGCCCACACTGGAAAATGGAGGACAGGAAAGGATTGATGGATGACATTTTTATAGTAGTCTATATTTAGATTTTTTTCATGGAGAGTATTTTTTGAAGTGTTTTTCACATTGGTACTTAGTTTATTGGCAAAGACCATAGATAATAAACATACTTGCAAGTACCAGCAATGATGCTTATATCTTGCAGAGACCTTGAGCAAGATTACAGAGGAAAACTGACTGTTATGAAGTCTGAAGTAGAGGTGGAAAGGGAACTGCTCTTGCAACAAGTGAACCTTCAGAGAACCAAGTTAGAAGGAGACATTAAATCTCTTAAAGAGGAAGAGTCTAGCCTGAGGGGGAAGCTGACTTTGGTGATCAAGGTAATGACTCAGAGCATTGGTCCCCAGAACAGCCAATGTGTGGCCTGTGCATATTCTGCATTAAAAAAAATCTAAATACTGCCTCAAGGAGGGCTGAATTCTGTGACTAGCATAACTTGCCTAATTTATACCGATGTGCAGTTTCTCTCAGCTTGCACAACTAGGTGTACTTTCTTAATCATGGTAAGGAGCAAGGAGATCTATAAGACTATATTATAGCCTTGTCCCTTAACGTTGAAAATCTTATTCAATTTAGTATTGTAACTTTGCAGACTTCACCAGGCATTGCCCATGCACTTTCATGTACATTTTCACAACCACAAGGGCAAGAAAGTTGTTCTATTTCTGTTTAAATGAAAACTAGGATTCCTAGGAAGTTGAATTCTGTACCCAGTTCTAGATTCTATGCTCCTGAGGAGCTGCAGCATATGCACAACATTACTTACAGGGCTCCTGAATGGTGTGTCGCTAGAATCAGAGCTGCCCAGAAAAGACCCATGATACAGCCTTTCTGGGACTGTGCCACTTTAGAATGCTGGAAGGGTGTGTATGTGTGTGTAAAATCACAGGTTCATTTGCTCAGTTTCCCATTCCAAAAACTCTGTGTCTGTGAAAAGGCTCTATGTCAAGCAGAGATGTTGTAGTCTAGCTTCCTCCATGTTGTGCTGTTTTAAATTTTAGGGTGGTTCTTTCTTTCATGGGAGAACATTCAGACGTGTAATCCCTCTCCTGCATTCTGAAGTGGTACAGATCGAAGAGGGCTGTTAAATGGTGACTGGAGTGTATTTCTTGACAGTGTTGCTTGCGAGTGCAAACTCTTCTGTATTGCAGATGTTATTATAACCCTCTTGCTCAAGAATTGCAAAAAGTATTCCAGTTTTATTAGCTTATATATGTACTTTCAATTAATTTCTGTATGTATTGTGTTTTAAAGGAAAACAGTCGCTTACAAAGTGAAGTTGCTGAAGTGGTTCAAAAGCTGTCTGAATCTGAAAAACAAGTATTGAAGCTTCAGAAGGATCTTGATTTCATGTTGAAAGACAAGGTAACTTCTTACTGGTGAAACACAACACTTCATCTTTGATTTAGGAGCTGAGGCTTGCAAAGTGCTTCCTGTGCCTCTCGGCCAGTGTGAAAAACAAGTATGATTCATCCTCTTGGTTGTGGTCCCACATGTAGTAGGCATATGCCTTATTAAAGTAAATACTGCTAGTGCTTTTGTAGCAGGGGCACACGATTATAGTATCTTCTATAGTTATATCCACTACTTTTGTCATGGTGGAGTATTCTCTTTTCCCCCTTCAGTCTTTTTTGAAGGAGATCTTTCTTTATTAATTCAAGTTTCTCTTTTCTTCAACCAATGAATTACTTCTTGTTTTACATTCTGTCCTGTCTCATTGCTACTTTCCCTTCACACTTTCCACCCTTATCAGTTTCTTTTGCATCCTGGCTTTGGAAATTTTTACTGGCTAGGTGATTCTTAGAGAGGGCAAAACATGGGGCCTGTGTTGCAGAGATGGAAGTCCCCTGATCAGACTCAAGGAAAGCTGGATTAACTCACTGGATGTGTACTGGTCTTCCCTTCTCCTTTTGAGGGGGTCTGGTTTGCACTGGGAAGGGTGCGAGTTACCAGAGACCTTTAGACCCCTAATGTATTTTATTTAAAAGATTTATATCCCACCTTTTAGTTTCAGGTGGCTTACAAAGAGACTAATTTTAAAACACAACAAAACAATACCAAAAAAAGCATTAAATAATGCAACGGAAAACAGCACAATAAGTACAGCTACACGATGTAAGCAGCGAAAAGCTAAATAAAAGGAATTCTGAGTATCAGTAATAGCAGAAGAAAGCAGGATAGGCTTTGCCTGATGCCCGAGAGTGTTAATGACGATTCTAAACAAACATGTCTAGGGAGTGAACAATCAGCTCCATCAGGTGCGTGACAGGGGCTAGAAGTCTCTGCATCTACTGCACTCCTCCATTCCCTCGATCTGCTGTTGCATCTACAGAGTCCAAAGAATGTCATGATGATCTCAGTAATGTCACTGATGCGTGAAGAGACCTAGAGGTCCTAGGGAAGGCCAAAGCCATTTCAGTCTTTTTTTGAACCTGTTTCAAAGTCTAGGCATTTTACCCACACACCCAAAATTGTCGGAAAAAAGAAGACATCTTCCTTCAAAGCCACAACAGGTATCCTGGAGTTGAATGCCATCTCCTAGTCTGATGGAAAATGCCCAAGTGAGCTACATTTTTCTATCCCCAATCCGTTAAAAAACAGAGGTCTGGGATGTTGTTGATTTGTTATTGGGCTTCAAAGTTCAGTTCTCCCAGACTCTAATGTGAATCGCTGCACAGGATTTTAACCTACTTAGAATAATAGAATCATAGAATAGTAGGGTTGGAAGGGGCCTACAAGGCCATCGAGTCCAACCCCCTGCTCAATGCAGGAATCCAAGTCAGAGCATCCCTGACAGATGGCTGTCCAGCCTCGTCTTGAATGCCTCCAGTGTGGGAGAGCCCACCACCTCCCTAGGTCATTGGTTCCATTGTCGTATTGCTCTGAGAGTCATGCCCAGTTCTTTCAGTCTGTCTTTATAGGGCTTTGTTTCCAGTCCCCTGATCATCTTTGTTGCCCTCCTCTGAACCCTTTCCAGCTTGTCTGCATCCTTCTTAAAATGTGGTGCTCAGAACTGGACACAGTACTCCAGATGAGGCTTAACCAGTGTTGAGTAGAGGGGAACTAGTACTTCCTGGGATTTGGAAGCTATGCTTCTATTAATGCAGCCCAAAATAGCATTTGCCTTTTTTGCAGCCACATCACATTGTTATTCACATTCTGTTGAGTTTTCATCATGCCTTTACTTAGGTTCCTAATTCTAAAACTAAAAACATTTATTTGAAACTTTCTTGAAATTTATGGAATAAATATGTATTTAGGACCAAGCTAAACATCTAGCCTGCCATTTCAAAATACCATAGCTTCTACCAACAGTGAGTGAAGTGAGTACATTATTTCCATTACCTTAAAAAAAAAAACCCTCTTTGCTTGTTTTAGCTGGGACTGCTGGATCCACATAGCACAGAACTCTTTGATCAAGAAGAACACTTTGCTGAAATAATTAAAGAGTATGAACTGCAATGTCGGGTAGGTGGCTTGTACTTAATATTATAAAAGGCGCGATGTTTGGGGTTGTGTCAGCTCCTGCCAGCTGACTGCAACTGGCAGCGATAAATCACTGGCTGACAACAGGGTTGTAAACCTGTCCAAGGCTGCAAGAGAGGAAAGGTGGCTGAAGCAGGGAACTTTACCAGGGCAGTCAAATCCAAAGCAATGTGGCAAAGAGAAATCCATTTTTCAGTCCAAAGTCCAAAACACACACGGGAACAGGAGCAAGACAGTGGGTCAGGTCCAGGGTCAAGGCTGAGGTCCGGCATGAGGTCCAATGTTGTTCTCCAGCAGCCTTGCTCCTGCCTGCTTCCTGCTTTTAACTGCTGTGTCCTGAAGCAGCTGCATCCAATCAGTCATCCTGCCTCTGAGAGCCTTTCTGCCTTAAATGGACAGAGGCTCGCCTGTGTTGTTCCCTTACTTGCAGCCGCCTTCGCTCTGCGGGAGTCGGTGGCATTTTGTCCTCCAAATACTCTTGGGGGGCTGCAGCTGGGCATGGAACATCCGCAGGAGGTGAGGGGGCTCGAGCTGCTTCTGTGCTGGTCCCTTCCCCTGGGTCTAGAGCCTTCCATTCCCCTTCATCCTCGGAGGAGTCCGAGGGAGGCATGACAGGTTGGGGTGAGGGGAGGTGCACAGCAGACAGCCAAGACATAAGTGAGTAGCAAGAGAGCAGTCGTTATTCAAGACTCATAAAAATCAAGGCCTCATGTCTCTCTTCTCTTCAGTAGTTACAGAAGCTTTCACTACCTGCCTATACAATTTCTTTAATAACACATTGTAATATATACCAAAGTCCTACACATTGGGTCAGTTCACATGTAATGCCAAACTATAGCTGCAAGATGGAGCCTCAAACTCAGGCACTCCCTCTAACTTCCTACTTTGCTGTTACTTCCAAACCAGCAAACTATGGTTTATATTTGGCCTACAAACTAGAGGTTGGCTCCAGATTTAAGCTGGATCAACTGTGCTGATGGAAGTGGACATCCTTGCCCCCTCCAGCCCCCTGAAAATGCTACAGAGTCAAGAGATGCTGCTGAATGGGGCGAATTGTGTGGGGGGATCCCCCAAAAGTGGGCAGACCCACCTTCCGAAGAGGAGCCCTTCCTCTTGTGGAAGGCAGATCCAAGATTCAATCCTGAATTGCACTGAGTTGAAGCTGGTTTGCAATCCTGGTTTGGAGGTTAAACGCAAGCCGTAGTTTGGATGGAATGGCAAACAATGGTTTGTGCTAAAGCAGAATAAAGGGGAAGAGCAAGGGGAAGAGGGAGTATGCAAACCTGAGGTTCAGTCAATAACATCACATTATGGTTTGGCACTGCATGTGAATCTAGCTGCTCACATACTCTCTCCTCTTGCGTACTGTCTCCTCTTTCTCCGCACCTCCCCATACATCTGTATCAATTGCCACCTTTGTTCTGCATATATATATTGGTTTTCAGCTTCACACAAGATGGCAGCCAACACTGCTCACTATCAGCAGGAATCACAAACAAGTACAGTGATGAAGTGTTAGACTCTTCATGTTTGTAAAGCAAGTGGCCTTTGTTAGCCTGATGTTTTAGAAGTAAATGAACTCCCTGTGTTCAGGGGGTGAAGTTGGCAGGAAGCTAAATTTATTCCAGAAATTATTCGGGGGGTGTTGGGTGTTTCTGGTGGCAGGCATCTCAACCCAGAATTCTATACCATACGGTTATAGGATGCTGAAGGAGGTATGGGACTGATAGAAACTTTGGGGGCTGGAAGCATGGAAAGTCAAAAAGCCAGGAATAGTGGAGGGGGAGGGCGATGAGTGGCAAAAGTCTACTTGTGAAGCCTACTACAGGAGGAGATGTTAGTTTCCATATGAATGAATGAATTCCAAAGGGGGGGGGAGGGGAAAACTCTATCTCATTTCTAAGCCATTAGCAGAAACTAAGAGTGCTCCCAGATGAGGATTTTATTATGCAATTGCCCTGCAATTTTACTCTGGGGGAGGGGGGTCCAAAGAATTCTTGACTTCAAAAGAGGAAAGATGATTTTCCCCCAAAGTCTGCAGATGTTGTTAGATTACCATGTTTGAGTGAATGGAGTCTTGGACTTGGTCCAGGGAGACCTGTGTACAAATCCTTGTTGCTATTTCTTAGCCTCCCCTTCATGGATCACTGCCTTGTTGTGGCGAAGGGGCTTGTGTAACTCAGTGAAGCCATAAGCTATGCCGTGCAGGGCCACCCAAGACGGACAGGTCATGGCAGAGAGTTCTGACAAAATGTGGTCCACTGGAGAAGGAAATGGCAACCCACTCCAGTATTCTTGCCAAGGACAGATAATGAAGCTGAAGCTCCAATATTTTGGCCACCTAATGCGAAGAGAAAACTCCCTGGAAAAGACCCTGATGCTGGGAAAGACTGAAGGCAAAAGGAGAAGGGGATGGCAGAGGATGAGATGGCTAGATAGCATCACAGATGCAATGAATATGAACTTGAGCACGCTCCGGGAGAGAGCGCAGGACAGGAAGGCCTGGCGTGCTATGGTCCATGGGGTCACGAAGAGTCGGACACGACTGAACGACTGAACAACAATTTCTTAGCCTAATATATTTCCCAGTTTTGTGAGCAGGCACATAGGAAGCTGCCTTATACCAGGTCATACTATTTGTCCATCTAGCCCAGTACTGTTGGCTCTCTGACTGGCAATGGCTCTCCAGAGTCTGGGAGTAGAGGCCTTTCTCAGTACATTACTTGACCTTTTAGCTGGAAATGCCAGGGATTGAACCAGGGATTGCTCTACCATCATGCTATGGTGCCTCCCCCAAATGGGCTAAACATATGTGTGCCATCCTGAGTTCCATGGAGGAAGGGTGGGATAAAGGAAGTCATATTCTATGTCTCATGGCCCAGATAATGGGTTGAAACTACCCGGTGTAGTTCCATTTGTGAGGTTAAGGCAGGCCAGTATCTTTCAGATACTGGCCTGCCTTAACCAGTATAAGACGGGCCAGTATCTTTCAGAGGGTTACAAACGGTGTGGTTGTTGACAGCACAGGCCTAAATATCTTGAACATATTATACTACATATCATGAATTACAGAGTGCTAGGCAGGCATGTAAGTCTCCTAATTAATAGGTGGAAACCCCTGATCATGTACTTGAACTGTCAGATCCAAATATAAAAGCTAGGTATTACTGAAATAAAACTCAGGAACACTGTGCCAAATTGGTTCAGGGATAACTTAGAACACGCTGTTGCTATTTTGAGTAGTTTGCTTTTTGCTGCAAGTAAATTGCAATGTAAGAATTGGTCCAAAGTAAGAAACTATTGGAGAGTGGTTCTTTAAGAGCTCTGAAAGAGAACTCCTGTACTTGCACTTATTTCATGTGTTTCACTACCAACTCAATTCTTCCTGTTTTTTCAAATTTTCAACATTTGGTGCTGCTTTATATTCAGAGGGTGAAGGTGAGCACTTCTTCACTCCCAAGTGTGCTTGATTCAGATGTTTGTAATGGTGTACTCTGTTTTACAACCTGCATGATCTGTTGTTGCAGCTTGAAATCTTGTGTGTTTGAAAGCATGTTTGTTTCCTGAAATGCCTGAGTTTGCATTTCCATGGATTTGTATATCACAACTTGCTTTTTGTACTTGTTGTGTTGAATGGTCCATGATCCTTTAGTCAGTTTGGCATGTCTAAAATTAAGATAGTGTCCCTTTGTCAGCTAAAGAAATAAGCAGTTCAGGTCTTCAGTTCACTTCTGTCAGCAGCTCCACATTCCATTTCTCCCAGACTTCATTTTGGCTCCAGCAAGCTCAGATATCTTTGAGGATGGAGTGTTAAGGCTTTGAATTTTGAGTGAGTATTTGAGTTCAGTAGCAATACACAAAATGTAAGTGCTTACTTAAAAGGGGGTATTATACTTAGTTTTAAAAAATGCCTGGAATATGTTTTCCTTGCTTGGAAAAGAAAAACCATCTTGGCATCTAAGGTTCTGAGTTCTCATTTTTAAGGCCTTTTGTAAACAATATTGCTACCTCTGATCTCAAACATGTCCATTCATCTATGCTTTCATCTGACTGTGTACATGTTTTGAAACATATTCAGACAATCCATACTTATTTGGAAGTAAGATTTTTCAAACAGTTGGGACTTACTCTCAAGGAAAGATCCAGAGGGCTGCAAACTGAACAACACATACGACTTGTGCTGTTCCTTGCAAACTTTCAGTACAGTTAGCTATATGAAATGGGCTTCTGAATATGGAAGCCATTTTTTGGATGCAGCTTGATTTTTCCATGTGCAAGGAGAATTTAACATTTGGGATCCAAAACAATGTGTTCTTTGCTCAGAAAAGTGGGGAAGTGTTAGTGCTTGGGTAGAGGGGCTTGTTTATGCTTATGGGACTACCTAGATCTTGGCAAATTGTTGTTTTGGAGAGGTTAGACGTTTGTATACACACGCGCATGCACACACACACACACACACACTACTGTAAAAGACAAGGAAGACAATTTTTTGAAGTTCTTAATGTTTGTATTTTAAAAAGAATGAGTCTTGAAAAATTATGGGGTTTTTATTTTCAAGGTGCTTTGAGATGGTTTAGGTCAGCTTTCTCCAACTTGGTGCTCTCCAGATGTTTTGACAATAATTTCTAGGATTTCTGACCATTGGCTATGCTGGCTGGGGCTGATAGGGGTTGAAGTCCAAAACACCTGAAGGGCATCAGGTTGGGGAAGGCTGGTTTAGGTTCTCTGTGATTTTTGTCAGCAGTTGGAGCATTCTCTCAAGTGATTAGGCCAGAGGTGGTGCTGGAACCTGTAGAAAAATTGGCTACTGGCACAGCTCCAGTCAGACAACCAGGACTCAGATTAATTATAGGTTCACCCAAGGGCGTTCTTTCAATGAATCAGTATTAAGAGCTATATCCACAAAAATCTCTCTTGTCAGAACACTAGTCTCTCGCAGGCCTGCCTCCAAGTTTGCTCCCACATTTGTTTTAAAGAGCATTTCATAGGGTTGCTTACTTCCACCTCAAGATGGGGCTCTTGGTATAAGAGTTGTGTGCCAAGGAAGAAGTTAGTAGGTCAGGTTTCCACAAGTTTGGGATTGGGTAGCAGCAGCACAATGTGTACACTGTAGGGTTGTGGTCTGAAAGGGGCTATTGCCACAGCTGGGATAAATTAGTGTTAGCACCTAGAAACAAAACAGGGAAAGACATGATGAAGATGTGGCCAAAGTCCCAAGCTAGGGCGTCAGGATACAAAGAAGCTGCCTTTTTGGGAAGGGAAGGGGTGGAGGGAGGTACATCTGCATTAGATATTTTAAATCAGATCGGAATTTGGATTGGCTGTGAATGGCTTTTCTATAGCAAAGCTTGGGAACTGTAGTTTTGTAAAGGTGTTGAGAAATGTCAGAAATCCCTCCACAGAACAACTGCTCTCAGGGTTTCTTGGCTTGAATTCATAATGGTAAAATAAACCCGATTTTTTTTTTTAATGTGTAACCAAAACCAAACAAATATTTTGTGGGAAAAGCTTTTGAGAGCCAGAGCCTGCTTCAGCAGATGCAAATACATTTATGATATTCGCGTACCCTAAGGCAGATCATGGAGTTGAAGGAAACTCTAGATAAAATAACTGTCAGGAGCACCCTAGCTGCCTCTTGCAGTCCCCACCAATAGCCAACTCAGGACACAGACGACAAGGAATTCTTTCCAAGACTTTATTCCTTTATTCCTTTATGATTCTTTCAGAATACTAATCACTAGTGACAAAGCAAGGAACAGCACTGGGGAAAGATAGCAGAGTAGCCTAAGCTCCAGGTAAGGCAGTTGGTCCCTGTTTGAAGGAGAACCACAGGAAGACCCTGAACATATGGGCTAGGGAGAGATCCTCCCTCTTTCCCTTGGGTCCTCAGGACGTGACCGTTGTTTGCTCACCAAATGAGTGATACACCTCCTTTCTGTGTCCTCCATCTGTCGTCGCTCCCTGCGTCTGCGCCGAGTGTCCAGCAAGCCCCCCTCCAGCACTGTCTCACTGGCAGCATCACTATCTATCCCAGGAATGCTGGCAGGAGGAATCTCTGCCAGCTGCTGTGCTTGTGAGAGATGAGCGAGCTCCTCTCCCATGGATTGCTGGTCCTCCTCAGAATCAGAACTGTTCTGGGGCTCTATTGGCTCAGTTTCCACCCTGACAATAACCATACTGAAAGCCTTCCTAACAGGTGCTGGTCCAATTATCTTTTGAAAACCTCCCTAAGGTATTTTCTCTCATTGCTGAACTCTTCTTGTACTTAAGGGAACCTTTGGATGCAACCCATGGTTGCTTGTTCTGTCCTCGGGTTAGGATGAAAAATGGCTTCCTCCCTTGTCTCTGTGAAAAAGGTTTTAACAGGCTTAGCAGTTCAAGAGCCTTCTGTTGTAAAAGTCTTTCTTATAGTGTTTATGTGCAAATTATTTGCAAGCACGGATGGTTATTCCATTGAGACAGGGGTAGGCAACCTTGTGCCCTCCAGATGTTTTGGACTGTAGCTCCCATTAGCCCTACTCAGCATAATCAGTGGACAGGGATTATGGGAGTTGTAATCCAAAACATGTAGAGGGCACCAGTGATCTGCCTCTTGAGGCACAGTTGTGCTCTGTTGCAACCTACCAGGTAGATCTGAGAGAGACTGTTCCACACTGGAGTTTCTGTGTTGTTCACTATGCTGCTTACAGGAATTGCGTGACAAGAATGACGAGTTGCAAATGGAGGTGGAAAAAATGTGTTCTCAGCTACATGGAAGCAAACATAACCTGCCATGTCATAATATGAAGGCCAGCAACCCTGGGGGAAGGCTCCTGCCTGAAAATGTAAAAGCCAGAATTCCAGGTGGGTAATGCAAGTCATGCACAACTGTTTAGAAACTAAGGGATTAATCCTTTCGGGATAGGCAGCCACCTCCAAACTCGGAGGTGACCACCTATCCAATGCAGGGCAGGTGGAGTGTGGAGGGGATCTTCTCCTCTGTGCTCTGGCCACCCTGCATTTGCGGCTAGATGGCCGATTTCGGCTGTCTAGCTACAGGACCTCAGAGCAGGGTGGGGGAGACCGGATGATGCATACGAAGCATTGTACAGGTACTTCCGTACCTCCCCACCCTCAGGAATGCCCCCTTTTGCCCTGTTCCACACTGCTCTGATGAGCCTGGAGACGTTCTGTGCCACCAACGAGGCGGTGGGGGAGGGGGCAGGGAGGCGGTTCTCTGGGAACCAACCAATCGTATGGCCGACTAGCTGTTGTCTAGCAGCCATAGGATTGCGCCCTAAATCAGGTTAAAACTAAAGAAATGTAGATGCAAGGGTGGCTATTAGCCATGATGGATTAGGAACAGGACTCTTCTCCCTGCCACCTCTGGTTACCATCTGTTGAGGACAAAATGGGAATAGCTACTGCTGTCTACAAATCTGGCTGATCAATCAGAGGGCAAGTGCTAGACTAGATGGATCTTGTGTTTGACTCAGTGTGACAGAAGTTGTCTAATTTATAAACAATCTGTGTGAAGAATAGGGTTGAGCATTAATTTGTTTGGTTTATATATGAATTGCTAGGGCTGTGCACTGCTTCGGCCCAAATCCTGAGCTCCATGTTGAAGCGGGGCACTTTGGGCCACCTGTGAGGCAAAGCAGAGGTGACACGAAGCAGCCTGAAGCGAGCAGGCCACTCCAAAATGCTTCAGTGCGCTTCAGAACGATCCAGAAGCCCAGCTGCCACACTGCTGCCACCGCCCAGCCCCCAGCTCCTTATCTGGGCCCTCTGGACACGCACCAGCAGCCATATTGTTGTTCTGGAGGCGGGGAGCCATTTTTAAAATGGCAACTCCCTGTATTTCTGGAAATACAGAGAGTCACCATTTTAAAAATGGGCTCCCCCCCTCTAGAACAACAAGACAGTTGCTGGCACGTGTCCAGAGGGCCTAGGAGATGGCAGTGGCAGAGGCTCCCCACAATGGTGGTGGTTCACCTGGTGGCTCCCCCAGTGGTGGTGCCCCCCCCCACGGAACAAGGGCTCAGGTAAGGAGCTGGGGCCTGGGCAGCGTGTTAGGGGGGGCAAAGTTTCGTAGGCTGAAGCAAGTGAGCCCCCCTCTTGAATCAGCCCAGGTCGAATCAGGCCTGCCTCAGAAGCCCCAAAGCAGCCTCCAGGTCGGATTGGGGGGTCCATGCACAGCCCTATGAATTGCCTTTTCACTAAAAAGACAGTAAGTGCAGTGATATGTGATAAAAACACATACCACTGGGGTTTAAAGAAAACTTTCCAGTAGCCTTTCAGGCTTGTCATGGGTGAATTGACAGATTAAATGTGTATTCTCCATGCTTCATTCATTTTGTGCTTCAGCAATTGTTACTATTCAAGTTTGATGTACCAGCATCTTGCTTTGTTTCCCTCCCTTTATAAACATGGGACTATCAGTGGGGCAGGCTCGGTGGTAGTGTGTTGATATAGCTTATCCTTGCTCTTTATGTGTCAGTGCTCTATGGGGGCCATTTATATTATGGGCTTTGGCACTTGATATTTGCATTTGAAATTCCTGGTCACAGTATTGCAGTATTGCAAGGCAATATCGAGGCCCTGTCAACATGGGCAGGATTGCCTTTTACGTTTTCAGTCCTTTCCCTTATATGTACCCTTTTCTTCCCATATCAAGTTGTGTAAAACCTTACATAGGGCAGCTGTGCATGGGCACTGTTACATTAGTGCAATTGTACAATTCAGAATTATTACACACATGCAGCAGTCTTCTGTAATGGCCCCCTGCTAGAATTTCTTAACATTATGTTGGCACTATGGTCCTCGCACTCAGTCCTATTTGTTGGTCACAAGGTCCTCTGCTTCACTGCCGCCACCCCCGGCTTTTTGCTCTACTAAACCAGTCTTTGAAGAACTTGTTTAATCATAGACATGTAACCTTTTCTTTTAAGACAACATACAAAGAGATGATCAACTCCTTCTTGGATACCAGCACTTACCAGCCATGGGCCACAATGGTAAGACTTGTATAATCATGTATTTGTGTGTACATTTTCTAAAATGATGAAGTATCATAGAGCCTTCAAGCAGGAATGCATCCTAAAAGTAATCTAGTCCAACCCATTTGCTTGGGGGTAGGATATCCAGTATTGAAAGCATCTCTGACAGCCTGTCCAGAGACAGGTTTTTCTTGATAAACTCCAAATCCCACAGACTTCCAAGGCAGCTTCCTCAATGGCTAGAGATATTTTCCCAAAAGTTTCAACTATAAATATAGCTCTCTGTAATATAACCCACTGCTCCTGTATCCACTGGGTATTAATAAATACATTATTATAAGATTATGATTTTATATATAAATTTATCTATTAATACCCAGTGGATACAGGAGCAGTGGGAGATATATTCACTTCAAGATTGTGCATAGCTAATTCATTTAGGGACATTTCACACATTATATGGAAGCTAAACAGTGTTTGGGTGTAGAGGGTATGCTCACTGGGGACCTGTGATCAATCCCACCACCCTGGCAAGTGTACCTGTATAATGCATGTGTTTTCAAAAAACTTGTTCGTTTTTTTCCTTTATCTGTTTTTTTAATAAGAACACAGTAAAAACATAGACTATTGCTCATCTAGAGTTTATCATGCCTGCATCTTTATTCTGAAACCTTTGCAGTCCATCTTTGCAATGTGGGTCCTCTTTTCATGTGTGTTCAATCACTGTGCCAGGTATCCCAATTGTCCGTCAGCACCGGTATGCTCTTGGGCATCTTTCTTGGTGCCTGCCAAAGTGTCCTACATCTCCCTTTAAAAACAACAACAACAACGTTCCTTTGATAGAAATAACTTGGTAAGCTGCATTCTCAGTAGTACTGTTGCACTGCAAAAAGTGAATTGTGAAGATGTGGGTTGCCAAATTCCAGCATGGCTGCCTGCACAAGTATTAGGTGTCTGTGGCTGTACTACTGTAAGAACCAGGAGGGCTGTATTCCTACATGCATCTCCCATGCCATGCTACTGCCTACTCCCTAGCTCCATAGACTTCACTGGGTTTGGATGTAACAACAAGCTACGGCGACCCACACTGCGACTCAAACACTCAAAATGGTGGCTGTCACCACAGGAAAAAATCCCATGGGTAAATTCATCCATGGTGGCTTCTCTTTATGTGCAAACCAGGTCATACACTGAATCAGCATGTGTGATATCTGCATACCCTATGGGAAACTGCAGTACAAATGTGAGCAGGATCATCGTAGCTGAACAACTATGGCAAAAAATCAATAGTAGCATCATCAAACCCTAGAACTCTTCTTCAGCTGCCTGTGTTCCTTACTTAATGCCACTTTGGTTGGAAGAAAGCAACTCTGGATATGCCACAAATGTGTTGTCTGCCTCAACAGTTAGTTGCTTCCCCAGGATTCTGCATTCTTTGGTCTGTTTTTTTCAAGAATCTTTTTATTTATAGGTGTAATATTAATTGAAACTGATCCTTATTCAGTAAGTATAGAAACAGAGCTTCTTGTAGAAGAATTGAAAGAACAGCATCAAGATCTGAAAATACAGCTGGAAACCAAGGTGAGTGAGGCAGGTATTCAAATTGAAATCAGCATAAAACATAAAATCAGTAGATTCTGAAACTGTTTCTGCATGCAGTCTTCAGATTGCTTGCTCAGCAGGATCCAAGCTGCTTTCAGTAAAACTACTCATAAGTTGTCCAAATCCTGTAGCTTTTGTTAGTACAATAACCATTTCCTTGAGTTTTTTAACAATTAAATTTACACCCTTTTAGGGTACCTGCATAGAATTAAAATATAATTGTGTTTTTTAAAAAATCACTTTTGTAAATTATGGCAATATGGGATGGTATGTTATGGTTGGTGGCGGGGACCTCTAAGGATGAACTTTTGGAGGAGGCTGGGCTGACAAGCCACGGCTGACAAGAAGTTATACGTTAGTTTTGACAAACCTCGGAACTCTGGTAGCATGGGGTATTTCTTTTGATACATGATTAATTTTTGCTGAAAGCTCTTGTTCCATATAGAAATCCCATACTCTTGAAATGTCAGCTTTTCAGATGAGGAGACCAAATGTATATAATTCTAGTTTTTGTAATGCACATAGCCTTACTTCTAGGACCACATCATTAAACCTGAAATAAAGATTCTAAAGCAGTTTGTGTGTTTATTCACCATGCTACCTAAAGGATGTGTAACAAGTATTTTGACTGTTCTAGGTCAATTACTATGAAAGGGAAATAGAGTTAATGAAAATAAACTTTGAGAAGGAAAGGAAGGACATTGAACAAGGTTTCAAGATTGAGATAAGCCAACTGGAGGAACAGAAGAGTGACTTGGAAGAGCTGAATATGAAATGCCAGGAGGTGATTGATGGCTTGAAAGACCAGCTTCAGAAACTAGGTCCTGTCCAAGAGCTCAAGAAGAGATTTGAAAATGAGAGGTCAGAAATGGAGCAGTACTATGCCAAAGAGATTTCCAGCTTAGGACAGAGACTGGCCCAGGAAAGAGACAGATTGGAAGATGACATGAAGATGAAGCACGAGACTGAAATGCATCTCATGAGGTCTGGTGGCATTGTCTTTTTGGAATTCTAAACATGGGTTCTTGCCAGTATGAATGGTAACCATGTATTTGTATACATACACTATTCTGCTACATTGGGGAGATGCACTCTGCACCATGACTAAATCCTTGGTCGTTTAGAAAGAGTATAGTAGAAAGAACAAGGGTAGCAAAAGCCTTCCTCACTGATAAGGCAACTTTGTGTAGTCCATTGTAGTCTTTCCTCTTTACTAGACATAGAGATGAGGAGGCATTTTTTGTGAAATGTGACATTTGCTCTATGAAGTAGCTGGCTGGCCCCTGGTAGTTGCTCAGCATCTCTCTCGAATGACTCCCCATGTGCAACTTATTTGGCCAAAGTACTTTCAAACACCACTAAATCAGCCCAAAGCAGTTATGTATAGCAAGAATATCCTGGCTTGCATTTTGTAATGCAGTCTGAAAGTACCTCAAGTAGCACACTGGAGCAGCCTCTGAAGCAAGGTTGGGAAACTTGTGGCCTCCCAGATGTTGTTGTACTGCAGATCCTATCATCCCTCACCGTTGGTTATGTTTGTTCAGGTTGATGGGAATTGTGGCCATGCAGATGTTGTTGGACTGCAAATTTCCCATCCCTGCTCTAGAGCTTCCAACAGAAGCATCACGTGGCCTCTCGTGTTATTAAAATATGATCTAAGCAAAGTAGAGGGCATGGGAATGCTGGCTTTACTTCAGGTGACTGAAACATGCTTGTGCAGCTCTGAGCCAAAGAGGGTTGGGGGACCCTCTGGTGCAGATTTGGGGCACATGCAGGAGGCGGCAGCAGGGGGGAATTTTATCTACCACTGGTGTCCATTCTGCTGGTGGAAGGACCCCATTGGATACAACCCCCGTGTAACTACTTAGTGGATCTGGAATACTGGGTAGATGTGTTGAGTGCTGTGAATACACTGTGACCTTAAGAATGCTGATGTATGCTTTTGTTTATAGAGGTTAAGACAGAACGTAGATGGCGAAAACTAAAAATGCACAGTAGGAGCTAACTTTAAGACAGTAGTGGAGAAATTAAATTCCATGAACGTCTGAAAAGTTCTACTGAAGAGGTCTATTACCTCTTTGCTGCCTTGTATGTGCAACTATTCTACCTTACGCTGCAAGTGGCCTGGTCTGTAAAATATATATGGGAGGCCCACATCTGGATGCCAGTGTGCTGATTGCCCATTCCTGATTTAATCTTTTAAAAAGATCACTGAGCTGTCTAGCAGCAAAAGAGCTATGTGATTCTTGAATGGAAGATAGTTTAGAAGGAAATTATAAGAAAGGCAAGGATGGCCATATTAAGACACCATGCTAACCACAAACTATGGCCCAGGTTTGCATTGTTGAACTATTACTATAATATAGGCTAGTGGTCTCGCCATAAGTCACTGCTTCATCTCTGTAGGAAGGAGACAGAGGAGGCTGAGCTGAATAGAAAGTTGTCATGAACTCAGAATACCGAAAACTGCAGTATTTTAATAGACAAGATTGTCATGAAAGGGAATTTCCAGGAATGCAATTTGAATATGTGGAAGCTGAGCGCAGCGGGAGGAAAAGGAGAGAGAGAATAACAGAATGAAAGAAGCAACAGCTGCAGTTGCAAGAAAGCATTAACGAAAGACAAGTGAACATATGCAAGGCGTCTGTTTTGGAGATTGAGAGCTGTCATAGAAACCAAATCAAGAGTTCTCAGAAAAAAGAGTTCCAGTGGCTTCCTGAAAAACATGGATTTAGGAAGGACTGTTCACTACAAAGGACTGTTCTCAACACCTGAAAGGAGGAGATCCTTAAGACAGTTTTATTAAGCCATCTGTGTGGTCGTCTTATTGTTTCCAGCCCGAAGCAAGTGACCAGCAAGAATTGGACCTCTGTGTTCAAGACAAGACACAACACCTTGCAGATGATCACATAAATCCACTAGGAGCCAAATGTGCAGCTGAACTAAATATTCACAGTTGTCTTACTGGAGAGCAAAAAACCCCCACTAAAGACTCAGCCTTGCTGTACAATTGGTGTTTAAAGACCAAAGGAGAAGAGTTGCTTTTACTAAAAGCATCACAAGATGGCTCAATCCAAGTTGTGGTGGTGAAGTTGGATGCCTTGTTATACATTCAAAGTGACAGACTGGAACAGACTGTGGATCCAAAAACAGTTCAATCCAGAAACCAACAGGGTTTGCATCTGTGCAGATAACCTAGTTCTTGAGTGGCAGAGACTGGCACTCCTGATACTAGGTAAAGTATTTGAAGGAGAGTTAGCAGAAAGAACAAGATTTACTTACTAAATTCCACCTTATAAAGAAGCCAAATACACAAAAGGCTAAACCTGAACTAGAAGTCTAGAAGGTAAGGACTGAAAGACGTGCATTGTCTCTTGGAGGAGCGTGTGAATTCTCACCAACAGCTGTCCATGAAACCTGAGGGTGCAAGTTCTTGCTGCAATGAAAGAGAACATCTGGAATCAAATAAGGCTGATGCAACAGGAAGCAGAAGACCAGGAGCTAGCAGCTGAGGTAGAGCTCGATAATGAGGACTAGATAAGAAGGAAACTTATTCAGGTAGAAGATTTGGTGGTTGCATGAGAGAAGAAAGCAAGTTTGGCTTCTAAGGTTGCAATCCTAGTATACACAGGGGATTGCTTGGGAATAAGTCCCATTGAACTCAGTGTGACTTATGTATGTGTAAAAGTGCACATGATTAAGCTATTCAGCCGTTACATTAAACATGACTTAGCAAATGGGGTCCACCTTTAACTTAAGAGTGCTTCCAGATGGAGGGGTCCTAGCACTACCTGCATGCAGCTATAATGTTTTCTTTCTTAATGGATTTTCTGCAGTAAAAAAAAATGAAATAAATGGTTGGAAGACTTGGGAAGGTTACAAGTGGATGATGACATCAGGACCTTCCTCCACCCCCCAGTAAAATTCCATTAATGAGGCAGGGTAATTGCAAATGAAAAACCTTGTCTGGAAACACCTTTAGTGAATTGATCAAAATGCAGGATATAGGAAGATGAGAATCTAATTGTTTTTTGGCTTCTTATGACAAGGCAGGTCACTCAAACTGCTCTAACTGAAACTGTCCATCTTCAGTTATAACCCTGTAACATGGCATTCCTAAATGTTTTTCCATTGTGTCCTAATGTCACAAGAAAGAACATCATGGGACGCCTCAAGATCATTTGCAGCAATATGCTATTTGCTAATGTTTCTTTAAGTCCAAACTGAGGTTCTTCCACTTATAAAAATGCATTAATCTTTTTAATGATTTGACTAATGCTTGCATGCTAACTTCCTTGATGGGTTTTTTTTGGTTACATGCTACATTTTGTGGTAGAGATTATCCATGTCCTCAAGAGATTTGTTGTTTTGCTTTCATCCAGACTCTCAGTTCTCTGTGTTTGTGTATACTGATTTCTTTTGTGTTGGAAGAATGACCCATACACAAAATTACATGAAGCACTACCAGACATAGAAGAAACTATGGTGTATTTGCTCACACAGGGCACTTTGGATTTCTGGGTCACAAGTATTATGCTCATGGTGATCTGTGATCAAGTTTATGTCACATCCCATAGAACTCAAGCTTTACCTGATAACAGTTGAACAGAAAAAAGCCACAGACCCCTCTGTCTGGACATGATGCATACATGGCAAAACCTAACCACTTGGAAGCTTCCCTACCAGGGGTGCAGGGGAATGAGATTTTCAGTTGGACTGCAACACATGGAGTTAACCCCCCTTCCCTGCAATGCAGTCCTGATCCTGCTTCCCCCCAACCCCACGGCGACTATTTAAATAATAAAAACTGTGATTGTGAACTGCTTACATGCATTTGTCATGTATAGTTTGGTCCTTATCCAGCAATTATTGTAGCAGAGGCATAATCCATTAATAACATCTACCAAAGGTATTGTCTTTTTTGTGATGTACCTGGGTATAAAAGGCACATCTGGAAGAAGCCACTTAAAAGTGTTGCATAAATAAGAATGTCTTTTTAAAAAATGTGGCATAGTGAATTTGCTTTTATCTAACTGGGCCAACACCACTGGCTTACCCAGACTTCTTCTTTCAATGGAGGGATCATAGCTCTCCGTCTACTAGATGTTAGCAAGCTAAGGATTGGTAATCTGATTGCTTGATTTATTTTATATCCCCAAGCTAATTCTAGTCCTTCAATAACTTTCTCTTCTGCAATGCAGAATTGAACTCCACAGGGTTTCAGAAGACAACATTCTCCTAAAAAATAAACTTCAAAGACTCCAGCAAGAAGTAGAGGAGGAGGAGGAGGCAAACAAAAAGCACAGGTAAAAAAATTGGGGTTGTTTCCTCATTGTGGTTTTTAAACCTGGCAGATTAAGTGTCTCAATTTAGGAGGAACAACGTAACACCATAAGTTTTCTGAAGAGAGAAGCCACTGAATAAAATGATGATATAATAAAAAATAAAAATCTTGGTGAGAGGCAGGGGCATTATTAGGTAAGGGCTCACCTGGGCACAGGCCCCAGATGTTTTTTGAGCTATGCCCTGGATCTTTTGAGCTGTCCTAGTTGCCATTTTTTTACATTTTCCCATAGACTTGCATTGGGAAACAAAAACGGCCATAACTTTTATAGTGTGTATGACAAATACATGACATTTGGAGGCTTGGTAGCCCCCATGGAGCTGATTGAATATGCCAAATTTCAGGCAGTTAGGTATAGTGGCTTTTGTGATAGACACAGGTAAAATTTGCTATTTTCAAGAAAATATGTCAAAGCAAAGAGCTATAATTTTTTTGTGCTTCCACATAAATTCATGGAATTTGGGGACCTGGCAGACCCTATGAAGCTGACTGAACCTACCAGATTTCAGACAGTTAGGTCCAGTGGCTTTTGGGCTAGCCATGCATACAGTTTCCTTTGCTCAAAGACTAAAACAAAAAGTAACTGTCAAGCCACCCAGGGGATTAGGGATTCTAATCAGAAGTTGTTTAAAGTGACCATTAGGAGGTCACTATCCCTAATCTCTGGTGTAGGTTTTTTTGAGGTGCAAAAAACCTCTGTCCCCCTACTTTTCTGCTCTTACATGCCCACTGTCAGGAGCTTGCATGCAATGAAATTTTGAAGAGGGAGAAGGAAGGGAAGAAGAGCGCCATGTGAATTACTGGTATTTCACACAGCATCTGATTTTACTGCCCCAAACTGGAACCTTTGGATTCTGCAGTAGTTTAGTAGCTTCAGTACAGCAAAGGATCCAATCAGCCTCCACAAACTTGTTTCTCCCCCTCCACTTTAATTTCTCCTAAATAGCTGTAGGACTCAAATTATTTCAAAAGGAGGGTTAGGACTATGTGGCATCATGATCGAGGAACTGCTAAGGCTTTTAAATAGGTTCTACAGTTTAAAAAAAGCTAGAAAAAGCCCTCAGCCACCTCACCTCAAAGTCCATTTAAGTATGTGCAATCCTTACAAACCTTCCACAGCCTCCTAAATTCCTCTGAAGTGCTACTTCTCTGAAAGGAGCCACTTGGCTTAGGGAATTCTCTCTACCCCCCTCCCCCGCATTTCCGATCACCATTCTTCTTTTCTTCTCCCCCCCATCCTATTCTTTCTTTCTCTTCTTTATTCCACCCAGAGCATATCTTGAGGAATTCTTAAAGAGAATTCTCTTCGGTGGGCAAGAGAAGTTCTGAACTGTATTTGACTTAATACAAACAGACAAGAGGGTTGGGTTTTCTCCTTCTTGCTCAAATCTTTGAGAAGAGTGGGTTCACATGGTGGCAGAGAAACAAATCTGGGGCTGTTTTGTTTGTCAGTTGCCATTATCTAGCAATAGGAAGGGCTGTAGCTCAGTGGTAGAGCACATGCTTGGCATGCAGAAGGTCCCAGGTTCAATCACCAGCATCTCCAGGTAGGGCTACGAAAGAAGCCTGCCTGAAACTTTGGAGAGCCGCTGCTGCCAGTCAACGTCAACAATTCTGCACTAGATGAGCCCAGGTCTGACTCATTATAAGGCATCTTCCTATGTTCCTCTGAACAGAAAGCTTTAATTAAAAAAATAGGAGGTTTTGGTTTGTTTTTTAAGTGGAAGGGAGATAAATATTGCTAATTTATGCAATCGTATGTATGCCTACTGAGAAGTCCCATTATGTTTAATGAGGCTTACCCTCAGGAAAGTGTGCATAGGATTCCAGCACAAGTTACTTTTGCAGGGAGGTTTGCACCTTGATGTTCTGCATGTTTACTCAGAAAAAGTCCTGAGTTGTGAGCATGGTACTGCAAGCTTAACACAGTGCCTATGCAATTCCATCTAATGGATTACCCTTTCAGTTCAGTCCTATGCATGTTTTGTCATTTGTGGCTTTGGGTTTTTTTTGGATGACCTCTAGCTTCATTGGTGAGGGAAAGGCACTTAGTACATGCTCAGACTTTCTCCATAACTTAGCCCTAGTTTTGAAAACAGACTCATTGGCTGAATCCTGGTGAAGTCTTGGCACAAATGAAGTTATGGGGAGGAAGATACAGTGAGAACTTGTGCATAACAAGGAGGAGATAGAGAGGAGTTGCACAAAACAAGACATCTGTTTTTATGAAGAGTTGTTGGCGGGTGGTAGGATGAGGAGGGATGGTTGCATGGAGGGGAATAGAATTGGTAGGGGGAGAATCTAAGTGCCGTGGTGAAAAAAAACATTCTGCACATGCTCAGAGGCACTCTATATTTAAGAATATAAGAAGAGCAATGCTACATCAGGCCAAGGTCCATCTAGTCCAGCATTCTATTCACACAGTGGCAAACCAGATGCACACGGGAAAATGCACAAGCAGGACATGAGTGCTGTATCACCTTCCCACCCATGTTCCCCTGTTGCTAACTTTGGTGAAATGTAAATAAAGTCTAGTCATTCTAAATTTGCATGCATGTATATCCTTCAGAAACTTTGCAGGTTTCTTGCCTGGGGGACACCTCTAATGACCTGTGCATTTTCATACAAATTTACCCAAAAACTATTGGGGAAGAGGCGAATGGAACGGAAAGCAAATCACTCCCCCCCCCCCAAATTGGAGAACTCCCCTTCCACATGAGCTACTGCACCTATCCTTCTGAAACTTTGCTGGTTTCTTACTTAGGGACACCTCTAGGCTGTCTGTAATTTTCAGAACAATGGTCCACAACGAACATAGGGAGAGAAGTATGTCCTCTTTTGGAGAGCTCAAAATGTCAAGGCCACCCTTGCACAAAAACCCTTGTGGCTGTCATTCTGAAATTTGACAGACATGATCTTCTCTGATAGAGCAGTGAATCCTGAAATTTTTATCCAAATCTTCCAAGGAATTAAAATGTTATTGGCAGTTCCCTTTAAAATAAAATCAAAATATAAACCCTGCACCTATTTTTCTGACATTGGGCAGGTGTAATCCCCTTCTAGGGGGCTACTATGCCTGAAATAATCATCCAGTTCTGACCAAGAGAAAAAAGTTACTGTTTTTTTCTAATTTCCCATAGTAGTCAACAAGAAGCATAAAGATTCATTTTTCCAAACATTGACTCAGGTTTGGTGCTGAGCTGAAGTGGTCCGACTACAAATTGACCAGAGCAGAAGCGGGATGTTTTCCAAAATGCTGAATCAGGGTCAGAGTTGAAGTGGGGTGGGGGGTCAGTGCACACTTCTTATGTATGTATGTAATCTATACACACACACAAGCACACCACATGCACCCCCCCCACACACACACATATATTAGACATGCGCTTGGACTTGTGTGTGTATTTGTGTTATGTATTGTTATGTATTGCAAATTTGTGTTATGGGCCTGTGCCCCGGATCTTTTGAGAACCTAGCAATGCCCTTGGTGAGAGGGAAAGCAGGGGCTGGACATACACAACAGCAAGATCTCAGAATATGACTGCATCAGTGCAAGGGGGGGGCTGTATTCTAGTGTGTACCAGAGGATGCTCTCTTTTGCATGTTGCACAAATACGTGTGCAGACATTGTCAGTCTGGTCCCTTATGCAAAGTTAAATTTGTACAATGGGCACAGGGTCTAATGGGGTGGGAAGAATAGAGAGAGAAAGAGAAGCAATTGATGCACCAGTCATAGAAAACTTTTGCTTCTAGTAATATATTATCAGAATATAGTCTGTCACCTCCAGAATATATTCTGATAATTAATATATTACTAGAAGCAAAAGTTTTCTATATTCTGGAGGTGACAGACTTGACCTTGGGGGAGCTGGGGGTGGCGACGGCCGACAGGAAGCTCTGGCGTGGGCTGGTCCATGAAGTCACGAAGAGTCGGAAGAGACTGACCAAATAAACAACAATATATTAATATTTTTGTTTTGAAAGATTGCTTTCATGATGCTTAGGAATCGAGGACTAACAAATAGGTCCATTTCTTAAACTAGCTGCATCATTGTTCTTTTTTTTTTCACAAGCCATTTGCAGTGATGTTGCAAACATTAGTGGCTCTTGTCCTTCTAAAAAAGTCATGACTTGGGTTCCATTGAAAACAATGGGTCTTAAGTTAGTACTGATTAACATTCCATTGGTTTCAATGGTCATTTAGATTAATTCCAAATCTCATAGTGCTAATGGTGAATTCAACTTACATATATTGTGGGCTATAATTTAAATTATTATTAGTAGTATATTCTTATCAGTGGTGGCATCCACTCGTTGGAACACTCTCCCACGTGTCATTTGAGAGGAAGAAACTGCGGCAAGTTTTAAACGCCTCTTGAAAACACATCTGTTCACACAAGCTTTCTCGGATCTATGTTACCATGCTGTTTTATTGTTGTGGAACTGTAATATTTTAAAGTGTTTTAATGCTTTTATTATTTTTTATGATGACTGCTTTTATTATGTTATATTTTAATGTGAACCACTTAGACATTTTAATATATTAAGCAATATAAAAGTACTATCCCTAAAATAAACACATGAAGATTCCTTCAGAATCTGTATAAAGTATGTTAAATTGAAGTTTAAATTATTTCCTTCTTCAGAAAACACATTGAAGAACTGAAGATGGAAAAAGAGAAGACTATGTATGAAATAGAAGAATTAAATCGACTGGTAAATATATAAAGCTAGCTAGAATACAGGTAGATTGATGTCTCACAGAGCCAGTCCTAGAAGAGCAGGAACCTGTCTTATAACAAGTCAGACCACCGGTCCATCTAGCTTAATATTGTCTTTACACTGACTGTCAGACAGGGGTCCTTCCCAGCCCTATCTGGAGATACCAGGGATTGAATCTGGGACTTTTTGTGTGCAAAGCATGTGCTCTTCCCCTGAGCTATGACTCCTCCCGAGAGTAGATAATACTGACTTTGTTGGTAAAGTAATTTGAACTGGTATAAGGCAGCTGCCTATGTTCCAAGACCAGCCTTTCCCCACCAGCTGCTTTCCCCAGATGTGTGGTAAACACATATCTGGAATCCTAGCTGGGAGGAAAATGGCTGGGTAGGAAGGGGTTGCAAGGGAGAAGTGGTGGGGAAGGTGAAACCTGCCTATTTGCAGCTTCCCTGCTGCAAATTGCTCCCATTACCACTTTGCAGTTATTCACCCATGAGCTGGGTTTCCTCTGAATGTCAACTCCAGTCAGTAGTTACCTAAACACACAAGTTGGAGCAGCTGTTGTTGAATAATATTCTGCACCTCTTACCAGTAATCTGGCCGTTATTCACAAAGTAGTTGGGTTAATTTCTATAGCCCTTTGCCAATGTATAAATGCTTCATAGTTCTTTAAACTATCCAGAGTCAGTCGCAAAGACAAAACTTAATACTGACTTGCCCAAGGCTATCAAGTAACGTTTAGTTGAATTTGGATTTTCCATGTTAAACCCAACACTATCCACCTTGCAAAGCGTCATTGTTAGTGTCCAGTTTCTTTTGTGACTTCGGAGCTTTTCTTGTATATGTGCCTTTGATAGCCTAAAACACATTACTTTGGGAGTCCAGTAATGGGTTTCATTGGCAATGTACCCTTTGTTCTACCTGCTCTACCTCCAATAAGTGTGCTTGTAAAATGCCTAATAGACTCAACATTTAGAAAAGGTGGTTCTTTAATCCCCAGAAGAGGCATTTTTTTTACTTCTCAGCTGACCCATTAACCCACCCATTCAGCCTCCAGTGAGAAATCTCTGCACCAATATGATGCTGGTGTGAAATATGGGGAGAAGGCTTAAGAACCAGAGATGTGGGACACCCCTGATGTAATATTTGGGGTTAGGGTTTAATCCCTCCCCCAATGCACACTTGGGCGGGCTATGTTGAACACCACAGCTTTGAATGTCTGAAACTTCTCACTTCAGAATAATCACTACAAGGAGGAAATCTTCCAGTTGAATGCCAGGACCAATCAACTGAGTGGTGAACTTTCTGAACTAAGCAGCAATAACAAGGCCAATCAGAATACAATCGATGTACTGAATCGGAGGTTTGTTGAGCTGGAAACCCAAAAAGAGCACGAAGCTGTGGTTGCCAAGCAATTTCAAGAGGCCTCTGCTGAATTGACAAAGGGGCATCTTCAGCAGCAGTTGGCATGGCAGGGAGAGAGGGCCCTGCTGGGGCAACAGCTAAAGGCCTCTAGGGAAAAGGTAAGGTTGAGCTAAACAGGGAATTCACATTGTTAGGAGTGACACATCACTTCAGTGCTGTAATGTCTCTCTGCAGAAAGGCAAAAGCCATCTATATTGTCCCAGGCAGATCAGGGTAACGTTCTGGTTAATATTTCTAATGCCCAAAATGTGGATCATGAATGGGAGGGTGTGGTGCCTTAACTATGTCAATGGTTCTTGTGATGGTTTTGGCATTACCATGTTTAGGCAAAACAGGGGACAGGGAGGGTTGTTTAAAAATATGCTGCCTTCTGGGAGTTGATGGATGACTATACTGTAGCATTGTGTTTTACTTAATTCTGCTACCAGTGCTGCTCTCAAGGGGTGTGTGTGTAGGGGGGAGCAGTTGTATTCAATAGGAGTCTAACAATCCAGTCTCACTTGTTGCCATTTATTCTCTGATATAGGCTTTTACTGGGCACCTTAAATTGTAAACTCTCTGGGAACTCTTGGCCTTTGGGTTATATACTGGTAGCCCACAGTTAATGCTAAATATTTTCTGGCAATGGTAGGGTAACAGTTGTACTGGCCAGACAGTCCCAAAGAGTGGGCCTGTAAACATTTCAGTATAATGGGGTTGACTTGTTGCCAATTGGGTAATTTGTTAAGCTTCCTGTGTCATAGAATTCAGCAAGAGCTTCTTTCTAGGCATAACGGAGAGAAATGACACTATTGTAAAATTGTCACAAACAAGGCTTGGTTTGCAGGACTTGGTACTGAAGGAGATCACTTGGCTGCTGTTGTTCTCCTTCTCTGTCATTCCCTTTTTGAACAGAACAACCAATCTCAGGAGCTGGAGACTGAACTGGTACATTTGACCCAGGAGTGTCAGATGCTACGGTTAACGAAAACACAACTGAGAGAAAAGGTGAAGGAATGCCAGGATCAGGTAAGCTGATGCAGCTGAATATGGCATGCCCTTGCCTCACTGTGGCCATCACTGCCTGTTACAAACAAGGGCTGTGGCATTTCTATGGAGAAACGGTGGTGAAGCAGTATTTGCTCCCTGTGATTGGGACAGAGCTGCTGAGCTCATGTGTCCAAATTACATATTATACTTAGGAGGAGATCCCGTCTCAGTTATGGAGCTGAGGGGATGCTAGTATTGGGGAGACAGCAGTGTTGCTGTGTGTAACTTTTTAAAATAAGGGCTAGAGGAGTTCTGTGGAGCTGGTTGTGCACTTCCTCACTGTGCAGAACAAGGAAATGAATGAACTTAAAGGAAGGGTAGCTTCTACTGGAGTTCACTTGTTTTTCTGTATTTTGCAAGTAATCCCAAGCAGCAATGTTTGAATTTTCAGGTTTCCTGTGTTTTAAATTCTGACTTTCAAATTCCCTAAGAAAATTACGTTTTGAATGGATCTGACTAGGTATAATTTTTAAAATTGGCTCTGTTGTTGGACTGTTTCAAACCTTGGTGTGCACATGCCCTGCTTGCTAAGTTTTTCTTGTGTCTGGAGTATGCCAGGTCTTGGTGTGGTGATGCCATTTTTGCTTGCAATATAGCTATTGGAAGCCAACACAAAGTTAAGCCGGGTAGAATCTCATCATGCAGAACAGCTGCAGCACTTAAGGAGCCAGATGGACAATTCCATATCTAAGGACTGCCTTGCTGAGCTACAAAATAGATTGGCAGAAGAACAGGAAATGGTTAGGCAGTTACGAGGAAACTTCAACTTCCAGGCAGAGCAGATGAGATGGCAGTTGGCTGTATATCGGGTAAGAAGGAACTGTTTTTTACCCTTAATAGAAGGATGTCTAAGAGACACATAATGAGAATATTTGCATGTAACACTAAACTATGGTTTAGCACTATATGCACAAGCAGAAAGGAGCCCATGCCTGCCCCACTTCTTCTCCCATGTGACTAGGAGGAGGAATAAATCAGAATTCTGTTTCACTTTAGCAGATTCCTGGTTTGTCCTTACGTGTGAACCAAGATGTGGTTTAAAAGAAATTCTAGGCAATTGCTGAACAAGCCAACAACTAAACCTGGGTTGTTTTGCTGGCGTGTTTAACAAACTAGCGTTTATTTTAAACAACAATTTTTGGTTCACACTATCAACTAACCAAGAATCTCTTAAAGTGAAACAATATCCTGCATATGAAGCCAAATTCTGTGACTTGTATAAATCTGCTTTTTCTAGTAGGATATTAGCAGTGGATGCAATAACCAAAATATTGTTTCGAGTGCTGAGAAAATATGCCAGTGAAAGTGGACTGCAACTAAGTAAAATTAGGTAAATCCGTGTTAAGTACAAGCCTGGTAGTGCAGAAAGACCCTGAGAGCACTGACTATATGTGTGTGTGTGTGTGTGTGTGTGTGTGTATAAATATAAATATATATGGGTTATTTTGTGGATGTTTTGTTACCAAGTTCTATACATGAATGATTTACACATAACATGGGGTGGACAAGACTTCAAGCTTGTGGGATTTGCTTTTTTTTTTTACTAGAACACCGAGCTCCACAAACCAGAGCCAGGTGCAACATACTGGCTGAGGCAGACAGACATACACTAAGAATTAAGGAACAGGTTGCCTTTGAGCACATGCACAGCCCAGGAATTTGTGATCACTACCAGAACCAAGCTCAGAAAATATAAAATTCTACTCCTGATTGTCCCCCAAATGTTCTTTCATTTCAGCAATTTAATTTAGGGTATGGGGAAAGTTTTGTAGTTGCTGCCATTTTTAGATCATTGGGAATCGGAAACCCTTACTGATCTACTGCAATGCACTCAGATCTACTAGAAGGTTTCTGTCTACCTTCTGCCCACCTTGTGCTATCATAAACAGTTTGGGGTGTTTCTTCTGAAATGTATTCTATCATAAAAACAAAATAAATCATGATCTTGGAGGCATTCTTGGGACCTCTAGAAATGCAAGTAAAGTGGGCTGACTAAGAATAGCTGTTTCAAGTAACTTTTGTGACACCACCTTTGCTGATTTTTGACCCCTCTTTCTGTAGGAAGAGCATGAGAACTCACATAGATTAATGGAGGAAAAGGTGGGGGAACTGGAGATGAACTTGAAGAATGCAGAAATATTGCTTCAGGAAAATACAGACCACCTCAAGGAGCAGGTCAGTGCAAGAGGTGGTCTGTTGCATTCTGTGAAAGGAATGAGGTTAAGTAACCTGAAAAGGACAGGTCCATGATCTGCTTGCAGTGTTAAATCTTTTGTGAAAGTAGAAACAGAACTTGTCTGGAAAATAAGTTGGTCTAAAATATTCACCCTTTCCTCAGTCAGTGTTCCCTCTGTATAAAGGAAAGATTAGATCTCTTCAGGCACACTTCCCATTCCCTTCAGCCTTTGACCTTAGAAGGATTAGTCCATGCAAGATCAGCGTGCAGAATGCTAGATAGGCTACTGTTCCACAGATCCAAACAGGATTAAGTTTAGAGCCAACACAGACCCAATACTAGCTTGAAGATGGGCTGTAGATTCATGTTCATGGACTGCTGGTTCCAGTACAGCATCCTACTGAACCAACCTTGGAAAGGGAGTAACTGCTCTTTTTCCTCCTTTGCAACAATTGTAGCCATAACTGCTAACAGGGAGAGAAGTGGCTGAGCCTGTATCTAGAGTGCAAAGCACCTGATTTTGCCACTTTGAGCTTCGGCTGAGCTGAGCAGCTTGCAGTTCTTCAGCAGAACTTTTATACATGTTTGGCAGGGGGAGCGAAAGCTATAAAGACAATGGGAAGTAATTCTGCACTAGTGCTAATGTAAATTAACATAAATTCAGCACCAGCTCTAATGTGCTGGTGCTGAAAACCCATAATACCAGCAAATGCTATTGACATTGCACTAGTGGTAACTTATTCTAGCACAGTGTAATTTATGTTAGCGGTAGTGCCCTATGAAGCACAGTTACTCAATTACAACATATATGAAAAGCATTCAGTACTAAATGACAACTTGACTTGGGACAAATCCTGGTGGTAAACATGAGCTATTTTAGGCTAATCATTTCTTTCCTTTAAAAATGAAAAATATTTAGGTAATATCTAAATTGGTTGCTATGAATTATGGCTCAATTTTTTTTGAAGAACCTGATATCATTTCAGTTAGATGACAAATAGATTGCTCCTCAGGATATACCATTTAGCCACTTATCAAGGCAAAGAGTTGTTTATGATAGTTCATTCATGTTCAGGAAATGGGGCAGGGAGAAAGGCTTCATTTAGAATATATTATTTAACCCTGTTGGTAAAACTTAAATGTGAGTTGTATAGTTCACTGGTTTATTTCCTAGTTAACATGTGTGCATGCATGTGCGTGAGACACACACAGTCATTACTGAAATGACTGCATTTCTGGTGAAAGAATAGGAATATGTTTGTAACTGGTGATTAACAGAGCACTATTAATTCTCCTTTCCAGCTTGAAAAGAATACCAAGTCTAATCTATTGCTGAAAGACCTGTATGTGGAAAATGCACAACTGATGAAAACTCTGCAAGTTACAGAACAGAGGCAGAAAAGCATAGAAAACAGAAATTTAATCCTGGAGGAAAAAATCTCATCCCTGAACAAAGTAATTAGAGAAATCACTCTGGCATCTCAATGAATTAATCTGCTTTTCAATTATGATACTTTAAACTGGAAGGACAATAGGTGGTAGAGACAATACTCCATTTAGCGACCAACTTTGTTGTACACATTTCAAATCCTGGACAAATAAATTACATTCACTTTTCACTGATAGAACTCAAAGTACAGAGTATGTAAAGGATCCTCCACCTCCTTCATGTGGGGAAGGTGTTAATGCTAGCTGGGTGGAGCTCCTTTACTAGAAGATATCACAACTAGTAGGATAGTTTTCTCAGGAAGAAGTTTGAACATGGCAGCATGGTCTACTAGTCAGTAGCAATAAACACCCACCCAACCATTTTTCCAATGGAAAAGTTAGCGGCTTCTGGATCATTTTCCTAGAAGCAGACTTCTGCTCTGGTTCTGTTATGGGACTGGGTGATATTTATTGTGATTTGCAATTTTCTTGACTCCCCAACCCCCTTGTCTGTACACTGGCCTGTATTGTGTATATATGTACAGTTTTCTACAAATTTATAATAATCCTTTAGTCACATCCTGTATCATTTGGGTAGATCTGCTGTAAATTGAAAGAACTTGCTGCACTTTTTTGTTGCTTCGGGTAAAGCTTGACATGACACTTTTTAATTAAAAATGCTATTTATATTGCTTGTATTGTCTCACTGGGTTTATCAGTGTAAATGGCTGCTAGCCATATATCAGTTTATCTTATGAGAATGGCAAAATGTTAAAAGCTAGAGTCCAGATGATGGGAAAATACATGGCTAAGACAACTTTTTTATTTAAGCAAAACTAAAATTCTAGCTGTCTGCCACAGGGAAACAAAGATGTGGAAAAACAAAGTTTTGTAGAAGCTACACAACCACTTTGTGTATTTTAAAAAATACCTTTCTATGTGACACATTGCTCTCTTGCTCTAAACCAGCCTTCCCCCAACTTGCTGCCACCCAGATATTTTGGATTACAGCTCCCATCAGCCCCATTTAACATGACCAACTGTCAGGAATGATAGGAATAGTAGTCCAAATTATCTGGAGGGCAGCAGATTGGGGAAGACCACCATAATACACTTTAAGAGAAGTACAGTCAAATTATGTTTATATGACTCCCTCTAGTCCTGGGGGTCAAACCTGGCCCTCCATGGTTCCCTAGAAGGCCACACTCCCTGGTGGTTTCCCAGCTTTTTTCCCCCATTCTGAAAAGTTGAAATGCCTCTCCTATGGTTTAGTTACTGACAGGAAGAGCTTTAAGCTATAATATTCTGGTATTTTTGCCCACCCCTCCCCAAGCTTCTCTGAAATTGAATTTGGCCCTCAGGCTGAAAGAGGTTATCCACCCTTTCTCTAGTCTCTAACTCAAGTCTTGTGCAACTTGAGGACTTGAGCAACTTGTGACCCTCCAGATGTTTTGGCCAACAAGTCCCATCAGCCCTAGCCAGCAGAGTCAATAGTGAGGCATACTGGGAGTTGAGGGCCATAAGTTGCCCATCCCTGCTCTAACCAGTGGTCCTGAAGCAAGACGTCTGTGCAGCATACAGCCTCAGGGACAGATAGGCTTTATTATATCCTCAAGAATATCTACTAGACTGGCATATTATGTACAAATCCCAATGAGTCAAATTTCCCAGCTTTGAAAAGTATGTTTCCTTTCACCTGAAACGAAGTAAAGAGCTAGCATTTTTGGAAAATACAAACTATTAAAGGGCCACATACACAGGACTGAGCTCTGCACTAAAGGAAAGGGGTCTGACAGACTGCCACATCAGTTGACTTGACCCATTTTTTAAAAAGAGTTACAGGTAGGGCATTTATTTTCTAAGCTGCATATATCACTAAAAATTAATAGTAGCTCCACAAGCACCTCATAGGATTAGAGCTAAATGGGGCATGATAGGCCATCTAGTCGAACCTGCTGCTCAGTAAGATTAGTACAGCATCTAAGCTAGTATGGAAACCAACAGTGATGATAACCATAAAAGGAGGGATCTTACGTAGAAATTACATGAGATCTCCCCGCCCACCCCCTTTCCCCTGATATATTTGCAGATAAAATTACTTGAGCAGTTACAAGTCATTATAGTTTCAGATACTGGATAACAATAGTATTACTAGTGAAGAGTCTTGTTTTATTGTGACATTTACTAAATCATGTCTGGTCCATAACAAAAAGGGCAGAGAAGTCAAATGTGGCTCAAACTCCAAAAGGTGTCAAACATAAAGGCAGCACTTAAATTTTAAAAGTCCATCTGTTTCAGGATAGTGGTCTTCTAAAATGGTTAACTATGTCTTCTCCTTTTTCCTCTTTGTAAAGTATTATTATTAAACCTTGTTTTTCAAAAGAAGAGTAGGCACTGTGACATTTTTTGCTACTTACCCATATTTTAAAATCTGCTAAAATATTTAGTGTATGGGTACTTCATCAGTCTTGTGAATACTTAATTTATGATAGGACATGTTCCAAAATTCCTTGTCTGATTAACTGTTCGCATTTCCAGCGTGGTAAAAAATGCTGAAGGGGAAAAAATAATTTTCAAATCTGAGGCAAACATTTTAAGTTCATCCCCTTTACAGATCACCTAGATTGATGGTCTGACTTCAACAACATAAAACTATCTGAGAATAGTCTGGTGTAATTCAGATGTATTATTTGGTAGGAAGTTAGTCTCTAGAGCAGCTTTCACCCAACATTTCTCCAGATGTTCAAACTGAATCCTGACAAAACAGAGGCTCTGTGGATTGGATAAGCAACGTGCATTGAATCGGTTGCACTCCCCCAAAGGATCAGGTAGAATCATAGAGTTGGAAGGGACCATTTAAGGCCATCGAGTCCAACTCCCAGTTAAAAGCATCTCTGACAGATGGCTGTCTGGTCTCTGCTTCAATATCTCCAATGACTGAGACCCCACCACCTCCCTAGAGGGTTAGTTCCATTGCTCTGACCATTCAGAAGTTTTTCCTGATGTTCAACCAAAACATAGCTTGAGAGTACTCCTAGATTCATATCTGTCACTGAGACCCATGTAGCCTCGGTGGCTCAGAGTATTTTTGGCCAGCTTTGGTTGGCCCATCAGCTATGACAGTTCCTGAACAGGGATAAGCCAGCCATAGTAGTTCATGCACTAGTAACTTCCATCTAAATTACTGCAGTAAACTCTACCTGAGGCTGCCCTTGAGGGTGATAGAGAAGCTGCAACAAGTGCAGAATGCAGTGGCTAAACTGCTGCCGAACATCATTCAGAAACCATGTTTTTTAAAACATAAACACTGTTTTTTAAAAAATTGCACTGGCTGCCAATATGCTTCTGGCCCAAGATGTTAGAAATGGCATTTAAAGTCCTAAATTGCTTGGGACCATGATATTTGAGGAAGCGCCTTTTCCTCTATACACCTGCCCGAGTATTAAGATTCACTGAGGGGAGCCTCCTCTGCATCCCACCACTGGGAGAAGTACATACAGAGCCACAAGAGGGCCTTCTCAGCTATGGCACTCCTGTTATGGAATGCCCTCCTCCCAGAGGCCTGGCTAGCATCACTGCTGGCTTCATTTCGGGAGCAATGTAACACCTGGATTTTCACCCAAGCTTTTGGTCTCAGTGACCGTAGCTTGATTTGACTTACTATTGCTGATTTTATATTGGGTTGTGTTTTTTGCTGTGTTTTTATGCTTTTATGTTTATGATTTATTTATTGTACCCACCCTGAATCTTTTGATATAGAGTGGGTTAGAAATATTTTAATAAACGTTTTGGCCTACAACTCACTTCAGCCCCAGCCAGCATGGCCAATGGTCAGAGATGATGGGATTTGTATGCCAAAATGTCTGGAGGGACCCAGGTTAGGGAAGGTGTTCTACAGACTAGCTTCCTGCCAAATCTATATTTATTTTGCATTCTGCACCAGTAATATTCAGTACTGGAAAATGTTATACCATTGTTTCCCACAGTCCATGGTATATTCTAGCTGCGAAGCTAGGAATTCCAGCTACAAAGCTTTTATAAGACACCATGTAGGAATTCTCTTATTTATGGTAGAGTTGAAGTAATAATTCCTAGGTCTACTTGTAGTGCCTATTTGCAAATGTGGTCTCTATAAAACAATAACCTCATCTCTCTACTATTCTGTCTTTATTTAAGACAATATAATGAAATGCCTGAGACCCTTTCCAAGTAAAAAACACTACAATAACTCCAGATTTTTTTCTTCAAGATCTCTGGATAGAATGAAATTAAAATGCTTAAAATTTCAAGCATAAAGAGAATGGGAAGGGACCATAGCTGAGTGGCACAGAGCACATGGTCAGCATGCGGAAGGTCCCGGGCAGGCCCAGCAGCACAACTGGATAACTGGATGGCCCTTCACTGCCTCCTCACTGCTCCTCCTTCCCACACATGTCACTGGTTCTTCTGTTGGTGTTGGGTGTTGTTGCCTCCCCCTCCTCCTCTTTCCCTGCTGTGTGCAGGAAGGTCCCACCCAGTCACCTGTCTGCCAATAGCAGACTTTTATAGGGTAGAGGATGACAAGAGAGAAGTTGGGGCTCCCCACTGCAACGGGGAGTGCCCATACTGAGAGCCCATGCAATCTGGAGGCAGTCCTGCTCCGAGGTTCATTCCCTGAAATCTCCAGTTAGAAGGATCAGATAGCAGATGATGGGAAAGACCTCTGCCTAAGGCCGTGGAGAGCCACTGCCAGTCAGAGTAGACAATGCTGAGCTAGATGTGCAACTAGTATAGGGCAGCTTCCTATGTGCCAGAAGCGGAGAGTAACTGTTTCCATCTAGTTTCTTAAACAATAAGGTACACAACTGGAGCCCTGGATAGAAATACCTGGCTATTCTTCTTCAACAGAATTGTTGTGCCATCGTCAATCTCAAGTTCTCCATAGTCTTTTAAACACCGAACCTGAAGAGAGAAGGAGCAGCTATCACACCATCAAGTAGTCACAAATTAAAAGTAATGTCAGCATAAGCCTGTGTTAAGAAAATCTGTATTACCCATATATCATATTAATCCTTTGAGTCCAAGGTAAGGAATATCTTTTTTTTGTTAAGCGTAAGAAGGATTCATACTTCTGTAGTTTTACTTACTTCAATGTACAAGCTTTTGGGGGGTTTAATGTCTTGTGTAAGGTCCAGCCCATCTCCTCCTCCTAATGATCTCATATAGGTAGCCAAGGACTTTTTATATTGGTTGAACCATACCATCTGGAGACATAAAATGTTTAATCCTGAAGTTAAATATTATTTTCAAACTGTCAAACAAGAATTATACTAAGTATTAAAAACTACAATACTGGAAAAATACAAATAATGGAGTAAAGCTTGAGTTCTCAAAAAGCCACCTAAACAACTCTCACCAATTTCTAGACTTCTCTCCATTAGTCTATGGGCCAGAAAGGGTGGTTGGTACCATCTTGAAGGGTTAAAGGAGGTCAACCTTTTAGATAGCCTACGATCCTAATGAAAGTATTAGCCATGATGGTCATCAGTGATGTGTAGCTTTCACAGAAAAAACACCTTAACTGTCTAAAAAAACAGTCAGAAACACATAACCCTCAAATGTGAGCAGGTGACAAAAGAACTTGACAAATGTGTGGTATGGATGGATAAATCTGTTGTAACGTAGCTCCATCTACATTTCATGAGTATGGATTATAACAGTCAAGGTACAATGATATTAGCCAAACTGCATCTGCTATAGCAGACAGTCTCCAGTGAGTTGTTTTTAGAGATATCTATGCTCCCCCCACTTTTTGTGGCTCCCATTCGCAGTAACCATTTGGACCAGTAATGGGAACCATGAAAAGGGGAGCAGGAGGCTAGATCTCTCTTAAAAGAACTTGCTGGATACTTGGGGAAGTGTGGAATGGAAGCAGGGCAACCACAAGTTCCAGCCCAACACTTAAAACTCCAGGGATAATCTTGCTAAGTGGCCAATCTTGTCCCCTTTTCCCAACTTGTCACTGTTAACAGCTTTCAAATCAGCCTATATGTAGCACTATCTTGTCAATTTCCTTGTATGTTTCATACTGCACTTTGTTCCTTTGACAGATGAAACCTACAAGGGCATGGACAAGGCACGGCTATATATATTTGACAGCTGCAAGTGTTCACTTGTGCAGTTATGAACGACCGACAATCTCGGGGGGGGGGGGGATAATTTTTAAAAGAGGTTGAAAAACGAGTAACAGCCCCTCCAAAGTGCCATTTGGGCCTCAGTGGAGGGTTGTCACAGCAGCACGCTTGAGATCGCTTTGGAAAAGCGGCAGGGGCTTTGGCTGCTCTTGCTGAGTGGCTCGCTGCCTGAACGCCGCAACCTACGATAGGTTGGCCCTGCTGGTGTCACGTTCCCTTGGCCCCCACCTTCCTCATGCACACACACAAGAAGAGAGGCTTCAGTCTCACGCCTTTAATTCACTATCAACAGGTTCATTACAGATGCAAATCCTCGAAGACTCTCAGGCTACAAAGGAATAACAACAGGGCATCCAAATGGGAGCTACGATGTTGCCAGCAGTTTGAACAAGGACTTGCTGGCTAGAATAACTTAGGGAGGGAAACCTCTCCCTTCCAGTGATGCTTCCCTACATCGACCCTCATGCTTCACCAACCGGGTCGACCGTCTGAGCTCCGCCTCTAACTCTTCCCACTTCACTCTGCGCCGCAGTCTAGCATCCCTCAGGTCACACCCTGCGCTCTCCTCCTCCTCCTCCTGAGTTCTCATGGGGGGGGGGGCTTCAGGCCCAGCCATCTGGGTGTTAGCATCCTGAGAAGCATGCCTATCCATATCTGAACTTGCTCGGGAAGATGCCTCCTCCAGTTCTGGCTGTTCCCCTTCTGAATCTGAACTGCTAACTATCTCCATATGCTCAGAACCAATCCTGACAGCTGGTTCAGATGACACGCCAACCCATCGTGGGGAAAACAACCCCTAAAACAAGCTATGGGTTGTCAGGGTACCTTGTTGGTGAAAAATAAGCCACCCTGCAGGAAGCAGTCCAGATTTTGATGACATGGCATCCCATCGTGGCTTGTTTCACACAACCCATAAAGGCTTGTCATGTCATGTGAACCCAGTCAGTGTTTGTAATGCACTTCCTAGGCTACCTGTCTTCATTAAGTACTTTTGCTGGTCGTGGCAAACGTATTGCACCAAAACTTGTACAGGCTTGCACAGAATTTCAGATGACATTTTCACTACTCTTACATTATGTTTTTGTGTGTTGTCTGTATGGCTCTAAGAAGGCAGCAAAAGTATATGAATTACAATTACAAAAATATTTTTGGGGTGAAAGCTACTCATTACTGACAGCCATCATGCCAAATAATTTTACTAGTGTTAGAAGATAAAACACTCACTTTAATCTCTCAAGCTGAAACAATCCGCCCATTTAAAGACCCACGTATTTGAAAGTCACTGTGCTGACACATCGGGGGGGGGGGGGGGATTGTTTTACACCAGGAATGTTACCTCAACAGAACTGTGACTGATCTCTGTTCAGTCTCAGAAAGTGGGCTAAATGAGAAAAAATGGTGCATAATTTGCAGAAGACAGACCAAACTTCAGTCTCCATAAACAATTTTATCCATAACTACAATAAATATCTGACTGGGAGTGGCTCTCCAAGCTCTCAGGCAGGGTTTTTTTCCCTCTGCCCTACTATCCAAGATCCTTTTAACCGGAGATGTCAAGGACTGCACTTGACACATTCTGCATGCAAAGCTATGCTATGGCTCCTCCCTGAGTGCTTAAGTTAAACAGTCACAGGTGACTATAAGTATATATACCTGTACCAATTACTTAACACTTCTGAATAATATACTCGCTACCTTCCTATATTTCCAGAATGTTCACTATCCTTTAATCCTATACGTACAACAAATTGACTTACTTCATCAGCTGACATGTGAAATTGGACAGCATTTGGCAAGACACTACCATATTCCCACCTAAGTGCTCGGATGCGAAGTAAACGATCATACCTGAGGGCAAAAAAACATAACACAACAAAAGTATTCAGAAACGGGAGTAATTTAATCCCCTAATGCATAATTAAATGTTCTTAATCAGAATTTTATTGAAATCTGATTGTATCTCCTAAGCTAATTTTGCACGGAGGAAGGCTTTTGTTCTGTTATTGGGAATACCGCACAACCCAGTTGATATGCAACAAGCCACTAATACAGTCATAATTGTTTAGAGCACTTGCAACAGTCTATAAGTTAGGAATATGGTGCCACAAGCTTGCAGCACCTTGCCTGGGTTTCTTCAAACTGCTCATACAAATCCCAAAAGTACCACTAGTTGATGCACAGCGGCAAGACAGTATAGTCTCATCCAAGGTATCTGAATTGTTTACTGAATTGTGGATCAAGCCCTACATTTTTATATGTGTGCACAGTCACTCATCATCAATGATAAGCTATCAAGATGCAGCTAAGTAGGTCAAACCCATATGCTCTCCTTAGTTCAAATTATATTTATTTACAGGGCATGATTTGCCAGGTTGCATGGATAACCTTAAGCACCCACAACTCCTGTGCAAGTCCAATTACTAACTCCCCCCCGCCACCCCAATAATTAGCCCTGGAAGAATCAGGAACGATTTCACAGAGGATCATTAAAAACTTACAGGTATGCAACAATACATCGTCGATTTCTTAGCAGAGAGCAATGGCGAAATTTGATTGTTGGAATCAACTCACTATGTCCTGATTTAGCTTCATTTCTGATAACAATGGAAGGACAAATTATACACTTAGAAAACAAGAAACATTAGTATACGTTGTGATTAGTTGGGGGACCATCTTATTTAGTGGGTATAAGTCAGCCGATCATCTGATGTTTGTATTATTAGTTGTTTATTTTATTTTATGAATTCCAGAACAGAAATTCCTACCCTTCCCATTTCTCATTGAATTGCAAAGAACTCAGAAAGGGAGATCTTCATGCTGGGAAAAGGAGACCAAACTTCACCCATCCCCAAGTTCTCCAACATGCACAAAGTTTGTCTATTTCAGGCTTCTACCTTCTCTAAACCCCAGCACAAAGTGAAGCAAGACCTACTTGCCACCCGAGTCCTTTGGCACATGCAATGATCTTGGGGGAAGAGTCATTTCTATTACTTCACAAGAGACTTTCAAGAAGGAAAGAAGTGGTGTTGAGTCTCTCTTGTTGCTTTCTCCTTCCCCAGGGGCTGACATAAAGAAAACTCGCAAAAGGGGTCTTATTTCACCTTGAGCTGGAGCTTAGAGAAGCTAGAAGTGGCCTGATGAAAGCTTGCTACTTCTGCCCCTCTCTGAAGCTTATTGCAAAGTGAAGGAGTAAGGCAGATTTTACTTTATGGTGAGGTAGCATTTAGGCCAGGGGTACAGAACCTCTTTCAGCTCCATATCAGAGAAGCTCTCAGTGGCCGCATTCCATGGTGGGTGGGGACAAATGCAAAAGGGGCAGAGCCGAAACACCCAGACATAGTATATTTTAGTACAAAGCACTTACTACAATTAACTAACCTTTAGGGGAGGCATTTTAACCTTTAAGAATGTGGAAAAAACTGCACAAAAGCCAAGAAATTACCAAACTGGTGGTCAGGAGGGAAAGGGGTATGGCCGACTGGGGAAGCCCAGAGGGCTAGATTTGGCCCATGGGCCCGAGACCTTTCACCCCTGATTTAGGCAATATTGCACCATGCGGTAGATTATGTTGCAACCAACCATTTGCAAAGTGAGAAGCTAACTCCAACCTTCCCCTAAATTGTTGGCATGTGCCAGAAAATGCAAGGGAAGGGAACAGTGTATAGCAGGGGTGGGGAACTGTCTAGGGGCTGGACTGTTTTCCAGCTCACCCCCCAGGGCCGGAACTTCCCTCTCAAAGCTTCACTCCTAACATCATTGGGGAGTTTCTCTGTGTAGAGAGAAGCAGAGAATTGGGTACTGCCGTTCTCTGCACAGAGAAATTTCTCTCAGCAGTAGGGAAAAGCAGCCCTTCTCTACCACTGACAGGGGAAACCCCTGCTCTTATCCCCGATCAGTGATAAAATAAGATTGGAGTGGGACTTACCACAGGACCACCGCAGGCTGGATGAGGAACCTCTGTAGGCCGGATTTGGCCCATGGCTCCTCCTCCCTGGTTTATCGCAATGGTGGGCAACATATAAGGCTAGCTATTAAACCAAACCAAAGTTTGTTGACCCCTGCTACTATTGTCAGGAGCGCCCTAGCTGCCTCTTGCAGTCCCCTCCAACAGCCAACCCAGGACACAGACAACAAGGATTCTTTCCAAGGCTTTATTCCTTTATGACTCTTTCAGATACTAATTACTAGCAACTAAGCAAGGAACAGCACTGGGGAAAGATAGCAGAGTAGCCTAAGCTCCAGGTAAGGCAGTTGGTCCCTGTTTGAAGGGGAACCACGGGAAGACTCTGAACTTATGGGCTATGGAGAGATCCTCCCTCTTTCCCTTGGGTCCTCAGGACGCGACCGCTGTTTGAGCGCCAAATGAGCGGAACGCCTCCTTTCGGCACCCTTCATCTGTCGTTCCCTGCGTCTGCGCCGAGCGTCCAGCAAGCCCCCCTCCAGCACTCTCTCACTGCCAGGGTCACTATCTATCCCAGGAATGCTGGCAGGAGGAATCTCTGCCAGCTGCTGTGCTTGTGAGAGATGAGCAAGCTCCTCTCCCACAGATTGCTGTTCTTCCTCAGAATCAGAACTGCTCTGGGGGCCTATGGGCTCAGTTTCCACCCTGACATCTATCAACTTAGTCCTTGGCACACACAAAGCGATGTGGGAAACTCATTAATTTCTCCCTTCGTTGGCTAACAATTGGAATCAAAACTACATGGCCAGACTACCTTGTGTCCCATTTGAAATGGTAACTGAAGTGCCTCTGATTGGTTGAGGATCACATAGTTTGTACCTGAAACATAGGAGGATGCAAAGGCACTGGAATAACAAACAAGTACTTCAGTACTTGGAATCTATTTTATCAAAGTGCAGTGATGTGGGGCAGAAAATTTTCCAGTTACATGAAGTTCATTAGTAACAATGAATGGATGTCAATTGCAAATACAATATTAGACAAGTTTGGCAGTTTCAAAGTTGTAATAAATGTTTTTCAGGTGATTATCCCTACCACGTACGTGAGAGAATACATATAGTGTATGTTGTTGAAATATATATATGTCTCAGTGTGAAATGGAACTAGTAAGTAGTGATAGCGAAATTGAACATGGCCCATCAACCTTAGTGGAAGAGAACTGAATTCAGTTAAAATAGATGAGTTGTCAGCATATCATGCATGGTTCTTTGGGTTGCTAAAATTAATTAGTGTGTCAACAGATAAGATGACTGGAAGATGCTAGGAGTTGTAGTCCAACGCATCTGGAGGGCACCAGGTTGGGGAAGGCTGAAGTAGTATGTCAACAGTTTTCAGTACCTTTGAGTGTATTTTCTTACATTTAAACACTATAAGGGAAGTACATGCTATTATCTTTACTTTTTATGAGTATTTCAATAAAAATATCTACATAATATAACATTTAAGTCACATTTAGTGTGCTTTAATTTTTTCCTCAGGTATTTCAGGTCAAATACTTGTGGTGTATTGGGACAAAAAGTTAACATAGGGTACTTTTTTAGCTTTGTTGTTTACTAAATACAAGTAAAATAAGCTTGCTAAATTAGATCACTCTCTAGAGCATCAGAAAATTTTTCAATTCAATCTGCAGTGATTGAAAATTCCTGCACTGAGCAGGGGGTTGGACTCGATGGCCTTGTAGGCCCCTTCCAACCCTACTATTCTATGATTCTATGAAATTTTCAGATGCAAAAGAAAATGGTCTGTAATTCCAGTTCCAAATTTATCTGGAAAACCCACATCATTGTCAAAGTGTTATTAATTTTAACTGTATTATTACTTTACATTTTAATAACTATTTATGGGTTTAAGAGAGGGAAGGCTGGAAAATAAAATAAATTAAGGGCCCTTTGCCTATCCTAAGCCCTGCCAACAAGAGCCAGGCAGGGTGAAAGGAGGATGGAGGTGATTTTGCCTCCATTCCAGTTTAAAATACAAAAAGCAGCTAGATAAGCTTCTAAGCCCATCTAACTGATTTACTTTTTGGTGGACAGGGAGAGGAGTAGAGAGGCGACGAATACTGTGCAACCTGTCCTCTCCTCTCCCCATCAGCATGCCCCCTTTTCTCCCACTCTAACAGTTGCAATTACAACCCTGTTAAGAGAAGCTTTCCATAGTGGCTGGGGTGGGGTGGGGAAGGAATATCTATGATCAGATCTCCTCCTCCACACTCCTAGCTCTGTCTAAGGGGGAGGAGATCTGCAGGAGAAGATATGCAACATCCATTGGCGCCCCAGACACTGTCTGGGGGCCACAAGACATGGCGCAAGGGAAAACCTAGAACACAACTACTGGGAATCTCTTCTAAAAAAAATGGGACCCTATCTGGTGGCTACAGTTGAGGAAATTCTTTTGCCAATATAAAAAATATCCTTTTGTTTCTCACTTCTCCATTTTATTTTTAATGTTCTTTTAAGTAGATAAGTTATTAATTCTTCTACTGAAGAAATCTTACTTACACATCAGTCTGGTTCTGTTCATACAATGCTTTCATCTCTTCAAGTACTTGTCTGATCCCATCTTCCTGGAAAATAGAAAGGCACCAATTTCATCAAGAATTTGAATTATATCCAATTCAACGAAAAAGCTCCAACAAATAAAATATGCAATCCTTCTAAAATTAGAACATAAAATAGATATCCAGCACTTAAAAAGTCATCTCTATATACAACCAAATCCAGAAAAGTTCTATGCACATAAACTGGTTTCAGCCAGCATACCAGTTTCTGGATTAGAGACCACAGGCTAAATCCACACTTGAATGCACATCCTGATCTATATTCCAGTCAAAATTTCCACTCTTTCAAAATCTTCCACTATCCAGAATTGGCTTCCAATATTCTGAAGCTTTTGCTTCTGCTTCTTATTTTCCTTTTGCCTTACCTGACCATTCAATGACAAGACTAACTTATTTGCACAAAGGAAAGAGACATTCAATGGGAATGGAAGGAACATGGAAACTGCTGTCTTGTTAGGGCCAGGCAAGATAAACAGAGCTTTCTATAAAAGAGTAAGTTGTGTATCCTGAACAGGATGGAAAAAAAAAACAGCTTCTTTACATGCCAGTACTGCAGTGCCACAAAGGAATTTGGGATACAGGGAGGGAGCAGGTGAAGGAGGAGGGAAACAATCCAGGGACTGAGAAAACAAACCATGGTTTGTTTGATAGTCTGCCAGACAAACCCTCGGTACAGCAACAAACTCTGGTTTAAATAAACCATGGGTTAGTGTTACACATGAACCAGGCCTATGAGAACAGCTGACCGATGAGTGAAGTTGTCAAGGCAGGTGGTTCAATTTCCATCAACAGAGGGTTTAAAGATAAGGACTTCACAAGGGTTGTTTAGGCCTCGAATTTCCTGCTTCAAAGCAGCAGATTAGACCCAAGTCAAAAGTTAACCAACTCTGCCCTGAGGAGTAAGTCTCTTTAAGTGAAATAATGAGAACCATTTTACTGCTTCCGCAATTGTCATAACTAAAGGTTAAGTGAGAATATACAGTTTAGCTGGCAGCACCCACTGCAATTCCCTGTCTAAGGGAAAGCAGGCTATAATCTAAAGAAAGAACCAGGACCACGTGTATCCTTGGTGTATTTTAATGTCTCACAAAACAGATGAAAGGGAAGCAAAAGTCCTGTGTAAACTAGCTTGACAAATTAGAGTGTGTGCATGCAGAGAAGGGTGATCAGGACTGTGAAAACAAGTCCCATGAGGAACAGTTGAAAGATCTGGGTATGTTGAGCCTTGAGAAAATATTTACAGGAGACATCATGGCAATCTTCAAATATCAAAGGCTATCATTCATGCAGAAGATTGAGCAGAGTTGCTCTCTATTGCTCCAGACGGCAGGACTAGGATTAATTACTAGAAGTTGCAGGGAAGCAGATTTTGGAAGGAATATTAGAACATTAGAAGGAATATCCTCCAGGTAAGAGCTGTTTGACACTGCAACAGATTGCTGCAGGAGGCAGTGGGTTTTCCTTCACTGGAGGTATATTTAAGCAGAGGCTGGACAGCCACCTGTTATTAATGTTGTAGCTTCACCCTGCACTGAGCAGGGGGTTGGACTAGAATGATCTCCAAGTTCCCTTCCAACTCTGATACTTCACTGGTCTTATATTGTGAAGTCTGTAAAACAGGATTTACTATAACACCATCTATTTGCGGAACATATAACCTAGCTTGTTATTAAGATTTGCAAGAGATGTGCTCTTGAGGGTACCACTGCCCACAGAGGCCCATTTATCTGGCACACGTGAAAAGGCTTTTTCTCCTGTGTTACTCCCAAACTGTGGAATGCACTCCCTCAAGAACTACATTGGCCCCCACTCTCTTGGCTTTTAGAAAGGGTGTGAAGACACATCTTTTTAATTTAGGGAGTAATTCTATGTCTCCTAGACAGCATCTGGGGGACACAGGATTTTTTGGTTTCCTGGCTCCAAGCGCAAAGACAGGGCTCTGAGCTTGGTGCCAGGAAACTGCACTCCCTGCCCCCTCGTAGGAAAGGGGGTGTTCCTGGGGGCAGGGAGGAGCAAAGGATGGGGCTGCTGGCTTATGTCTTTTCCTCTTCCCACCCCAGTCTCCTTCCCTCCCGCTCCCTGAAACCTCCACTAGATGCTAAAATGCTCTCTGCATAGGATATTCGTAAGCCTCTGAGTTCGGTGGCTTATGAGTACCCAGGGTGTAACCCATAGGACTGCACCCTTAGCTTTTTAAACAACCATTGTTTATGTATTTACAGTAACTGTGCATTATTTTTGACAGTTATTCACAAAGCTGCTTATAACATTAAAAACATCGAATGCCACAACCAACAAAAAAGAAAAAAATCTGTAAATCAACTCAGTAAAACGGATCAAAAATAGCAACAGACAAATTCTTCAAATGTCAGTCTTAGTTACAGAGGCCTCATTCTCAAAAGAGGAGCACAACAAATTATCCTGTTCCTGTACTAGATCTATCGTAAAAAGACAAAGATAGCTGTGCTAATCTGTGAGAAAAAAACAAAACAAACCCACAGTTGGGCAATACTTTTATTAGGACCAACGCTTTCTTACCTTCATTAGGAACTCTCCCCTCACTCTGCAATATTTTGTACCACCCATCCTGATAAAGATGGGCAAGAATCCCTTAGAAGAATCCCTGTGGGCAAGAATCCCTTAGGAGAAATGGAATAGCACTCATAGTCAACAAAAGGGTGGGAAGAGCAGTACTGGGGTACAATCTTAAAAATGATAGAATGATCTCAGTACGAATCCAAGGCAAACCATTCAACATCACAGTAATTCAAGTCTATGCCCCAACCACTGATGCCGAAGAAGCTGAGGTTGATGGGTTCTATGAAGACCTACAACACCTTCTAGAACTATCCCCCCAAAAAGATGTCCTCTTCATCATAGGGGATTGGAATGCTAAAGTAGGAAATCAAGAAATCACCGGGATAACAGGCAGGCATGGCCTTGGTGTACAAAATGAAGCAGGACAAAGGCTAATAGAGTTTTGCCAAGAGAACACGCTGATCATAGCAAACACTCTTTTCCAACAGCACAAGAGACGACTCTACACATGGACATCACCAGATGGTCAATATCGAAATCAGATAGATTATGTCCTTTGCAGTCAAAGATGGAGAAGCTCTATACAGTCAGTCAAAACAAGACCTGGAGCTGACTGTGCCTCAGATCATGAGCTTCTTGTTGCAAAATTTCAGCTGAAATTGAAGAACGCAGGGAAAACCACTAAACCATTCAGGTATGACCGCAATCATATCCCTTATGAATATACAGTGGAGGTGATTAATAGATTTAAGGGATTAGACCTGATAGACAGAGTGCCTGAGGAACTATGGACGGAGGTCCGTAACATTGTTCAGGAGGCAGCAACGAAATCCATCCCAAAGAAAAAGAAATGCAAGAAAGCCAAGTGGCTGTCTGATGAGACTTTACAAGTAGCTGAGGAAACAAGGGAAGCGAAAAGCAAGGGAGAAAGGGGAAGAGATATCCAACTGAATGCAGAGTTCCAGAGAATAGCAAAGAGAGACAAGAAGGCCTTCTTAAATGAACAATGCAAAGAAATCGAGGAAAACAACAGAATGGGAAAGACTAGAGATCTCTAAAAGAAAATTGGAGATCTCAAGGGAACGTTTTGTGCAAAGACGGGCATGATAAAGGACAAAGAAGGCAGGGACCTCACAGAAGCAGATGAGATTAAGAAGAGGTGGCAAGAGTACACAGAAGAACTATACAGGAAAGATCTGAATGTCCCTGATAGCCATGATAGTGCGGTCACTGAACTTGAGCCGGACATCCTTGAGAGTGAAGTCAAGTGGGCCTTAGGAAGCATTAGTAACAACAAAGCTAGCGGAGATGACAGCATTCCAGCTGAGCTATTTAAAATCCTAAAAGATGATGCTGTTCAAGTGCTGCACTCAATATGCCAACAAATCTGGAACACTCAACAGTGGCCACAAGACTGGAAAAGGTCAGTTTACATTCCAATTCCAAAGAAGGGCAACGCCAAAGAGTGTTCAAACTACCGCACAATTGCGCTTATTTCACATGCCAGCAAGGTGATGCTCAAAATCCTACAAGCTAGGCTTCAGCAGTATGCGAACCGAGAACTACCGGAAGTACAAGCGGGGTTTCGAAGAGGCAGAGGAACTAGAGATCAAATCGCCAACTTTCGCTGGATCATGGAGAAAGCAAGAGAATTCCAGAAAAATGTCTATTTCTGCTTCATTGACTACGCTAAAGCCTTTGATTGTGTGGATCACAACAAACTGTGGCAAATTCTTAAAGAGATGGGACTACCAGACCACCTTACCTGTCTCCTGAAAAACCTGTACGAGGGTCAAGAAGCAACAGTAAGAACCAGACATGGAACAACTGATTGGTTCAAAATTGGGAAAGGAGTACGACAAGGCTGCATATTGTCACCCTGCTTAATTAACTTATATGCAGAGTACATCATGAGAAACACCGGGTTGGATGAATCACAGGTCGGAATTAAGATTGCTGGGAGAATTATCAACAACCTCCGATATGCAGACGATACCACCCTAATGGCAGAAAGCGAAGAGGATCTCAAGAGCCTCTTGTTGAGGGTGAAAGTGGAGAGTGCAAAAGCTGGTTTGAAACTCAACATTAAAAAAAGAAGATCATGGCATCTGGCCCCATCACTTCCTGGCATATGGAAGGGGAAGAAATGGAAGCAGTGACAGGTCTTATTTCCTTGGGCTCCAAGATCACCGCAGACAGTGACTGTAGCCATGAAATTAAAAGACGCTTGCTCCTTGGGAGGAAAGCTATGGCCAACCTAGACAGCATAGTAAGAAGCAGAGACATCACCTTGCCGACAAAGGTCCGTCTAATCAAAGCTATGGTTTTCCCAGTAGTAATGTATGGCTGTGAGAGCTGGACTATAAGGAAGGCTGAGCGCCGAAGAATTGATGCTTTCGAACTGTGGTGCTGGAGAAGACTCTTACAAGTCCCTGGACTGCAAGGAGGTCAAATCAGTCCATCCTAAAGGAAATCAACCCTGAGTGCTCATTGGAAGGACAGATACTGAAGCTGAAGCTCAAATATTTTGGCCACCTAATGCGAAGAGAAAACTCCCTGGAAAAGACCCTGATGCTGGGAAAGACTGAAGGCAAAAGGAGAAGGGGACGGCAGAGGATGAGATGGCTAGATAGCATCACCAATGCAATGAATATGAACTTGAGCACGCTCCGGGAGAGAGCGGAGGACAGGAAGGCCTGGCGTGCTATGGTCCATGGGGTCACGAAGAGTCGGACACGACTGAACAATCCTGATAAAGAGTTCTGGAGAACTCGAAAGCTGGCACACTTCCATGTCATTGTGGTTGGTCCTAATAAAGGTATGGCCCAAGTGCGTATTTTAGATTTATTGTGACTAACTTCTGCAAGCAGCCTCTTATGGCAATAAAGCGGAATATAAGGGCTACATCCAACGTTAGTTATTCATTTCAATGCGTCTACTCTAAGGAGGGCTAACTTTGGCTACTGCTGTACGTATTCTAAACAAGCACATCAGCAAACACACTCCGGACAGAAGAAGCCTGTCTTAGACGAAATGAACAGCCGCGCCTCGGTCCGCCAGACGGCCCCCGCCCGCGCGTTTCACAACAGCCCCCTCAAGCCGGCTTGACAAAAGGGCAGCCTTCGGAGAGCCAGGCCCGGGAAAAGAACGCCGCCAAAGGCTCACGTTGTAGGAAGGAAGCTGCCCATCGCTAGCGCGGTGGAGCTCTCGGACGAGCTCGGTCGCTTTCTCACAGAACATGGCCACGGCCCGAGCGAGCGGATCCCCTCAGGCGGCAACGGCGCCTCAGGACGGCCGCGGCCTTTCCTTTCCCGCGCCTCCAAACCTCTCGGCCAATAGGAAGGCGACGAGCGGAGGCGCGGGGGTGGGGCCAGAAGCGTCTCCTCTCGCAATCACGCTCTACGGAACAAGGGAGGGGAGAAACACAACTTAGTGTGCAGTCCTACGCACGTTGAGACGGAACAAAGTCCTACAACTCCCAGCATGCCCCAGCCAGGGTGGGCATGCTGGGAGTTGTAGGACTTTGTTCCGTCTCAACGTGCGTAGGACTGCACCAGAAGGCGACTATTTTCTTTCTATCGTTTTGCGGCAGCATCTGGAATATAAGGGATTGGATGTGCAACCCGGCGTATAGCCACTTGCCGGGGAGAAGAGGTGCTAGTGGAGGCTGGTGGCTCCAATTTCGGTGGGGCAGTAAATGCATTCTGTGTTTCAGTCAGAGCCAGCCAGAACTCTAAAGGAGCTCTCCAAAGTGCTGAACCTATTGGGGGGGGGTCAGCACCTTGGATAGTTCCTTTAGAGTTCTGGCTGGTTCTGACTGAAACCCAGAATAGATTCACAGCCCTACCGCAATTGAAGCCACCAGCCTCCACTGAGAGGCCCCATTGAAATCAATGGGACTTGCCTCTGAGTAGGCATGTCTGATTGCACTTGCTATGATGTGAAATCGATGGGGATGATTCACACAAGGACAGGGCATCAATCCTTAGTCTCGTGATGCCATTGGTTGCAACCGAGTGTGTGAAATATTACCATTGGAAAAGGTTGTTTTCTACTTTCCCCCAGCAGCAGTTTTACGGTGTCATTCATTTCATGTATCATTCATGTTTTAAAACTCACGTTGCAAAAGCAGTCTACATAAACAGTTTTGCAAGGTGAGATTAAAAGACAAGAATATCCCTTCTGGATATATAATACATGTACTATTCATGTCATTAATCTGATGATGCAGGCTTGCCCACAAAAGCTCATGCCACAATAGATTTGTGGGTACCACAAAATTCATGTTTGTTTCTACAGTGATGAGGGAATACTGGAAACCTGTTAATGGGTTATGACTTTTGCCATAATAAATGTGTTAGCTGCTGTTTTTATCGTTCTTCTGTAATTTATGTTTCTTTACCAATATAAAAGTTGAGCAGCAAGGGCATAAACAAGCACCTTATGCTGATGCTTGAACGGCTGCATCTGATGAATCTTATGCCATAATAAACATGTTAAGGTGCAATCCTATGCATGGTTAGACAGAAAGAAGTCGTACAACTCCCAGCATGCCCCAGCCAGCCATTTTCTACCTAACCATACATAGGATGGTGCCCTTAGTATTTAAGGTACTATAGGCTACTGTCACAGTTCCCATTAAGGCATACCTAGCACAGCATAGGATCGGCCTTCTAAACATGATAACTTGGAAGTAAGTCCAATGGATGTTAAAGACACACTGGGTAAATGACCATGGTTTTTGCACCTCAGTCCTAAATAGATCTGATTGGCAATCATTAGCAATGGGTCATCATGGCAATACTTATTTTGTTTGTCCATTTGCGGATGGTTCCTAATATCCACTGTATAAGCAACCAATCACTCTGGGTTTAATGGATTTCAATGGCCTTTCTCTGTCAATCTTTTTAGTATGTCCAGTAAACATGCATGCTCTTGCACTGTGACACATAACAAATCTGTACAATAGTTAAAAAGACCAGCTGCCTCTGCCTTTTTCTCAACTGTTATCTAGCCACAGTCATTTCATCAGGCTGCAGCGAAGGGAGAGAAGGGAAGCAGGGTTATTCGATCAACTCTGCTGAAATACAAGCTGCCTTTGTCTCTCTCTCACCTAACCACTCCCTGAATGTAACAACAGAGGAGGAGAGTAAGATGACAGGGCATTTAATGACAGGGAGCACATGTAGAATCTTGCTGTTAGTCTCTTGGGGATAGTTTAGCTACTGTCAGAGGCTGAGTTAGATGACCTTTACCTTCCATTCAAGTTTTATGAGGAACAACTGCCTGCAATGTGCATGCAAAGTGTGGCCCGCACCACACAGACCACCTCTGGTCTTAAGAGAAGAGCAACCAGATTTTCTAATATATTATAAAATATTACATATATTATATTATAGTACATATTACTAATAAGATTAATCATACATAATAATACATAATAAAATTAATATATATTATATAAATGTAAAAATGTGGTGAAAAGAAAATCCGATGCTGTAAAGAACAATATTGTTTAGGAACCTGGAATGTCAGATCAATGAATCAAGGTAAGCTGGAGGTGGTCAAATATGACATGGCAAGATTGAACATCGACATCTTGGGAATCAGCGAACTAAAATGGACAGGCATGGGCGAATTTAATTCAGGTGACCATCATATCTACTATTGTGGGCAAGAATCCCTTAGAAGAAATGGAGTAGCACTCATAGTCAACAAAAGGGTGGGAAAAGCAGTACTGGGGTACAATCTTAAAAATGATAGAATGATCTCAGTACGAATCCAAGGCAAACCATTCAACATCACAGTAATTCAAGTCTATGCCCCAACCACTGATGCCAAAGAAGCTGAGGTTGATCGGTTCTATGAAGACCTACAACACCTTCTAGAACTAACACCAAAAAAAGATGTCCTCTTCATCATAGGGGATTGGAATGCTAAAGTAGGAAGTCAAGAAATCACCAGGATAACAGGCAGGCATGGCCTTGGTGTACAAAATGAAGCAGGACAAAAGCTAATAGAGTTTTGCCAAGAGAACATGTTGATCATAGCAAACACTCTTTTCCAACAGCACAAGAGGCGACTCTACACATGGACATCACCACATGGTCAATATCGAAATCAGATTGATTATGTCCTTTGCAGCCAAAGATGGAGAAGCTCCATACAGTCAGTAAAAACAAGACCTGGAGCTGACTGTGGCTCAGATCATGAGCTGCTTCTTGCAAAATTTCAGCTGAAATTGAAGAACATCGGGAAAACCACTAAACCGTTCAGGTATGACCTAAATCATATCCCTCATGAATATACAGTGGAGGTGAGGAATAGATTTAAGGGATTAGACCTGATAGACAGAGTGCCTGAGGAACTATGGACGGAGGTCCGTAACATTGTTCAGGAGGCAGCAACGAAATCCATCCCAAAGAAAAAGAAATGCAAGAAAGCAAAGTGGCTGTCTGATGAGGCTTTACAAGTAGCTCACGAAAGAAGGGAAGCGAAAAGCAAGGGAGAAAGGGGAAGATATAGCCAACTGAATGCAGAGTTCCAGAGAATAGCAAGGAGAGACAAGAAGGCCTTCTTAAATGAACAATGCAAAGAAATCGAGGAAAACAACAGAATGGGAAAGACTAGAGATCTCTTCAAGAAAATTGGAGATCTCAAGGGAACGTTTTGTGCAAAGACGGGCATGATAAAGGACAAAGAAGGCAGGGACCTAACATAAGCAGATGAGATTAAGAAGAGGTGGCAAGAATACACAGAAGAACTATACAGGAAAGATCTGAATGTCCCTGATAGCCATGAGAGTGCGGTCACTGAACTTGAGCCGGACATCCTAGAGAGTGAAGTCAAGTGGGCCTTAGGAAGCATTAGTAACAACAAAGCTAGCGGAGATGACAGTATTCCAGCTGAGCTATTTAAAATCCTAAAAGATGATGCTGTTAAAGTGCTGCATTCAATATGCCAACAAATCTGGAACACTCAACAGTGGCCACAAGACTGGAAAAGGTCAGTTTACATTCCAATTCCAAAGAAGGGCAACGCCAAAGAGTGTTCAAACTACCGCACAATTGCGCTCATTTCACATGCCAGCAAGGTGATGCTCAAAATCCTACAAGCTAGGCTTCAGCAGTATGCGAACCGAGAACTACCGGTGTAGCAGCCATATCAGAGGTCAGACTAAGTAGCCTCATGCAGTCTCATGCTTCATGTTCTTGCTGAGCTCTTTCTCCCTTGAATATATTGTTGTAAGCTGACGAGACACAGGAATTCCTTATCTTGTCAAAGGTCATACAACTGTATATCTTGTTCTCTGCTGTTCTCTTCTGTTCTCTCCTTATCATGGCTACCCTATAACCCAGTTCTTGTATTATAAACAATAGTGCTAAGAGAAGAAATGTTGAGGATTGCAACCCCATGCGGGAGGGAGAGGAGGAGCCATTTCATATATGTCACAATGTCTATAAAACCAATGTGCTAATGTAAATCGGGGCTTCTGGCTCTTTGGAAATGATTCCAGCCTTAAGCCCGCGCGTTAAATAAAGAATCTCTTTTTCCTTCACTCCGTGGTCTCTCTGACTCTGGGTTCTGCAACATAAATGGTGCCGTGACTCGGATGTGGCAGGCTCTGAGCCAGACAGGTGGCAGTTGCCTGCTCTTGATCGCCGCACCGGGAGGACGAGCTCGGCGCATGCCTCCCTTTCTTGGCGCCACCGACCTTTTTGTCGAGTGAATGGGAGAAAGCCTGCACCGGGATCGCCCAAACGGCAGCGAGCAGCAAGAGAACCTTGGGAAGCGGAGGAAGGAACTTGAGCCCTGCCTATATCGCAGCTGCAATTGAGTTGAAACCCACATTGGAAGCCTTCAGGAGAAAGGCAAGTATATGGGAAAAAGAGGGCCCCACCTTTAGGGAGAAAGGCCACTGGGCAGAAAAAAAGAGGGCCCCGCCTTATGAAGAAGGTCAGTGTTGGTGGTATACGTATACAAAAGAACCTACTCCTTGCGGGTAGAAGGGGGGCCTGATCACACCCCCGAGTGGGCGCCAGTACCTAGCACGCCAGTACTCAGTAGGAAGCTGAGGAAGCTGGGGAAGCCGTTTTCCGCTCTGGTAAAAAGTGGGAAAAGTGGGTGGCAGGGACATATGGATGTAGTGGAGAGATTGATGATTGTGTGAGTGGCTACTGCGGTTTCTGACGCATACCGTTGACCGTCCGGGTGCCCAGGCCAGTAGCAAAGTGCGTGGTGTGAAAAATCCTCTTGTGTCGGCCAGTGAGACCCCTTACTCACTGACCAATTCCCATTCCCTAATTGTGTATGTCTTCAATTTAGGAGGGAGGCTATGGGTGGTGGGGGAAGCAAACCTTGCACCCCCTTGAGATGTATGTCAAACAAAGAAGGAAAAAGGTTTTTTTTAAAAAAAGATTCAGAATAGAGAGAGAAAACAGCAAAAAGCTCAAGGTCGAGCTGAGAGAAAAAAAAACCAGATCTGAGGCTGTTAATTAGAAAAATGTTGCAGGACAGTCTGGCTTTTAACAAAGCGTGGGAGCATGAGAGTGTAAGGCCGAAGAAGTAGCTGTTAGCCTAGCGCGCCGAGAGGGGGGGGGGCAGGAAAATTGCCCACAACGTTCTGAGTTGTGCAACATCATCACCTCGCCTAATTGAGATGAAATCCCTAAGAAATGGAAACTGAAAATGAAGACCCAGAAGATGAAGGCAAAATAGAAAATAAAGGTGAAGAATCAGCCCCCAGAGCACAGGCTAGACCCCTCTTCGAGTGAAAAGTGTACCATAAGACTGTCCCAAAGCAGAATAAAGCGGAGAGACCACGTTGAAGATCTCTGTCAAGGTAGCCGTGTTTAGCTTTGAACTGTGTTAAAATTGCATAGAGCCTGTAGCTACTGACCATCAGCTATATGATTTCTGAAGAGCGTAACCATTAAGCTTTTGCCGTGGGATTCCCTGCAATGAAGAAATCTCACTGATTTGAGTGTCCAGTGTTACACTGCCTAAGTGTGTGTGCTAAAGAGACCGAGAAACCAGACAGCATGTTCCTGGCCAAGCCAAAATCACGCTACTGCCATGCTCCTGGAAGCTGCAATAAACTGTGTAAGCTGGGAGACCCAACCTGATTGAGAAGAAAAGAAGATATTGGAGCAACTGTCTTAAAAAACAATGAGATCTGTGTAGCTGGCTGGCTGACGCTGTCAGTGATGTTACAACTTTAAATTAAGACTGTTTTCCTGTTTGAGACCCCAGCGAAGAAAGCTGACCCGAGTTATTTGTTGCCCGTGCCAAAGCAAGAATTTAGCTGCCCTGTACCTCATCGTGTCCTGTTTTAAGCTTGGGATTTACAAATACAAACAAACTGAGAAGCTTGCCTTTGAAGTCCTGCAAATCACCCCACCGCCTCCCCGAAGATTAATGGCTGCTTGAAAAATGCAAGTATAAAGCGATGCCCATCACCCCCCAGCGTCCTGAGTTTCGGCACTCAGTGTTTCAGTGCTTTCGTGTACCAGGTTAGAAGAGAAAAAAAAAAGAGTAAGTTTTTAAAATGTCTGTGAGAGAACCTGACAGAAGTAAAATAAAATTTACAGAGGAGTTGCCCAGGTTAAAGCGTCACGGCTAGAGAGCTGAGCTGTGCCGCTCTGTTTAGACAGAGGCCTTGCTAAAAAGTTAAAGGCCCTTGTCTGTCAAAAGGGGTGTAGGGCCACACTTTCCCTTTTTAAACTCATGCAAAAGTAGAGAGCCTTTGCTGGAAACATCGCATCTTCATTGCCCAGAGCCTTCACTGTTTGCCTCCATCATCATCTAGGCTTTTTAGAGACACTCTGCACATGAACTAAAATTTTAAATTGTCAAAGACTTGCCATGGACAGTGCTGTGAAGCTTTTGATAAACTTGAACTCTCATCGCTGTGGACCATGTGTCTGTGTTTGTAGTCAGCTCAGTGTACAGCAGGCTGAGTTTGATCTGTGACTTTTAGATTTCCTTCTGCCAGAACTCATGCAGCATAGAGTTGCCGATGCAAAAATGGTGACCTAGAACTCTGCGTGTGTGGGTATGCCCGTCCCTTGATTTTAATGAGCCCTGAGCTTTCAGCCAGAAGACCAGTATGATTGCTGGATCTGCTCCATCATGCCTTACCATGCAAGAAGTGTTTTCCATTCATTGTGTTAAATTGCAGAAAAAGTTTGTTGTGTATATTTTATGATTTCTTAAATATCATAAAATATATGTGATATTTGCAGATTAGTGTTAGTTGCAACTCCAAATGATACTAAGTGTGGTTCCCAATAGATGACAAGAAAAGAAAGACAAAAGCAAGTAGAAAAGAAGGAATAGAGAAAGTAGAAGACAGATAGAGAAGAGAGAAAAAAGAAAGAAAAGGCAAGAGGCAAAGAAAAAACATTTATAAAAAAGAAGCGTGGCCATAGTTGCCCCCAGGGTAAATTAAAAGCAGCTGATTGTGCCTGGAGCTTATTACCTGGGGTAAAGTAGCCACAATAATGTAATAGTTCTTTAAGATAAAGAAAATCTAACTAGAAGGAGAAGAAGAGCCTATCCCAAATGTGTGTCATTGGGACTAGTGTAAGGCAGAAAGGTTTAAGTAAGTGAGTTTAACTTAAAAAAGACAAATAAAGAAACAAGGCTGGTGCATAGATCAGAAAGTTTTATATAAAAAGTTTGAAACATGATCTGCAATACAGGCAGATCAGCAAAGATAAAGAAAAAAAAAGAGAAAAAATTTGTCTTCCCATACTAATAAATAAAAAGTGTTATCAAGCACTTTGGGAAGCGAAGTTGTTTACAGGAAGCTGTGCCTGAGAACCAAACACTTCTAGCCTATGCTAAAAATGCTTGCTAGTGTTGTGCTGCCTCATGGGTAACATGTATAGTATAAAAACCCATTTAGTGCAATAGCTCGTGGTTCAGAGAAGCTGTCTGATCCAAAAATTAAGTACGCCTGTGTGCTGTAAGTTACCCAATAAAGTCTCCTTGTAAGTAACCCCCCCCTGCTGGAATCCCAAAACACAAGTTGGGCTAGAGCGCCTCACCCAGTATCAAACCCTGCTGTTAGAAGCCATGAAAGGCAGGTATAAAGAAGTCAATTAATATGACCAAAGTGTCTAAAGTGCTGCAAGGTGCCACCGAGGCCCCAGAGCGTACTTGGAGCATCTTTCAAATGCCTATCGCCAGTACACCCCCCTTGACCCAGAGGCCCAAGAAGACGTAAACGAAAAAAAAAAAAAGAAGAAGACCCGGCAGAGGCAGAAGATTCTTAAAAAAGAACCAGTGTGCCCAGTGTGGACAAGATGGACATTAGTGGCATGAATGCCCAAATAAAATAAATCAAATACACAAAGGAAAAAACCAAAGAGGCCAGAATGGGCGAAGAGGGAGACAGCTTGAGAAGGGCCGTGACATTGACTGTGAGGGGCCGTGACATTGACTTCATAATTGACACTGGAGCAGCATCAAAAGCAAGCAAACGTTAGCCTTAAACAAAAAGTTCAAACACTGAGCAAAGTTCTTCAAGCCCAGCGCCGCTTTGTCTTAAAAAAATAAGCCATTCCCATCACAGAAGCTCATCCGTTCCAACCAAGAGTTAAAGTATGAGTTAAAGAGGGAAAAATAACCCTTTGACTCCCAGATGGAGAGGACTGAAAACTGTCATACTTTCCACCCCCGCAGCTATGAAAGCAGCTAGAGTTAAACCCTGGATACATTGGACACGAGTCAAGAGAGCGAGAGGGGGAGAGTAGACTGTAAACAGAAATCCTGAAAATCCTTTAAAAATCATTCTGAAAAAGCAGTAAGAAGACTCAGGCTAGACCTTACTGTGGACACACCGGGAAACTGTCCCCCTGCGTACGGTCAGACCTGCAACTGGAGAATTGAAGAAGGGGACTAGACCCTACTGCAGCTTGCCAGGTGAATAGCTGCCCAGCGTACGGTCAGATCCCAAAGAAGATCAAACATGCGTGTTGTAGTGTTAGTAGTGTTGCATTGTGTCTCCTTAATAAGGTGCAAAAAGGGGGGCCAGCCCCTGAAAGAGAAAGTTTGTCCCAGGGATTTGCTGATAATTACTGGCTTCACCTGGCTAACATCACGAGAGTAAAACATTTTTGTTTGCCAAGAGGTATACCTGCAAACAGGCTTATTAGCTCTTGCCTAATACCTGTCTGTAGACATCCTGGGAAAATTCAAAAAGATACCATGTTAAGAGTTTATGGTGTAAGTTTAACTTATTCCCAAAATGCTAATTGGGGCGTGGTTGCAAAGATCCTACCCCCTACAGAGTTCACTCTACGCACCCCCATCATTGCTGAAACAAATGCTACGTGTGCACGAATGCTTAATTGTCAAAAATTTTCCAGAAAATATAAAGCTATCCCTGGCCCCCTTCCACTGAAATAAAATTCAAAACATATCTTTTAATGATGCCCACATACTTTTGCCTCATGGATGGTTTTAGACATGTAATTCCCGCACTTGGTCATTCATTCCTGCCAACTTGTCTGATAACCACCCATGTTGCCTCAGCCGCCAATTAAACTGGTGCCAATTCTTCCCCTGTAGCCCGAGAAAATCCGTCAACGGCAGCCTCGAGCACTCCAACTAACTAAAAATTGTAATATGTCTCTGCGTTCCTTGTCTTATGCGCTGTTTAACCAATCTGTTTTATGTCTCAGCTAGTAAAACTGCTGCCCTCTACGCTCTAATAGCCCAACAAAAGGCTAAGTAATATGTATGTCACAAAAAGCTTTGTATAGTTATCAGAAATGCTATAATTGTAATGAAATTATGCATTTAAGGGGGGAATGTAGCAGCCATATCAGAGGTCAGACTAAGTAGCCTCATGCAGTCTCATGCTTCATGTTCTTGCTGAGCTCTTTCTCCCTTGAATATATTGTTGTAAGCTGACGAGACACAGGAATTCCTTATCTTGTCAAAGGTCATACAACTGTATATCTTGTTCTCTGCTGTTCTCTTCTGTTCTCTCCTTATCATGGCTACCCTATAACCCAGTTCTTGTATTATAAACAATAGTGCTAAGAGAAGAAATGTTGAGGATTGCAACCCCATGCGGGAGGGAGAGGAGGAGCCATTTCATATATGTCACAATGTCTATAAAACCAATGTGCTAATGTAAATCGGGGCTTCTGGCTCTTTGGAAATGATTCCAGCCTTAAGCCCGCGCGTTAAATAAAGAATCTCTTTTTCCTTCACTCCGTGGTCTCTCTGACTCTGGGTTCTGCAACACCGGAAGTACAAGCTGGGTTTAGAAGAGGCAGAGGAACTAGAGATCAAATTGCCAACATTCGCTGCATCATGGAGAAAGCAAGAGAATTCCAGAAAAATGTCTATTTCTGCTTCATTGACTACGCTAAAGCCTTTGATTGTGTGGATCACAACAAACTGTGGCAAATTCTTAAAGAGATGGGAGTGCCAGACCACCTTACCTGTCTCCTGAGAAACCTGTACGAGGGTCAAGAAGCAACAGTAAGAACCAGACATGGAACAACCGATTGGTTCAAAATTGGGAAAGGAGTACGACAAGGCTGCATATTGTCACCCTGCTTATTTAACTTATATGCAGAGTACATCATGAGAAATGCCGGGTTGGATGAATCAGAGGTCGGAATTAAGATTGCTGGGAGAATTATCAGCAACCTCCGATATGCAGACGATACCACCCTAATGGCAGAAAGCGAAGAGGATCTCAAGAGCCTCTTGTTGAGGGTGAAAGAGGAGAGTGCAAAAGCTGGTTTGAAACTCAACATTAAAAAAACGAAGATCATGGCATCTGGCCCCATCACTTCCTGGCATATAGAAGGGGAAGAAATGGAAGCAGTGACAGATTTTACTTTCTTGGGCTCCAAGATCACCGCAGACGGTGACTGTAGCCATGAAATTAAAAGACGCTTGCTCCTTGGGAGGAAAGCTATGGCAAACCTAGACAGCATAGTAAGAAGCAGAGACATCACCTTGCCGACCAAGGTCCGTCTAATCAAAGCTATGGTTTTCCCAGTAGTAATGTATGGCTGTGAGAGCTGGACTATAAGGAAGGCTGAGCGCCGAAGAATTGATGCTTTCGAACTGTGGTGCTGGAGAAGACTCTTACGAGTCCCCTGGACTGCAAGGAGGTCAAATCAGTCCATCCTAAAGGAAATCAACCCTGAGTGCTCATTGGAAGGACAGATACTGAAGCTGAAATATTTTGGCCACCTAATGCGAAGAGAAAACTCTCTAGAAAAGACCCTGATGCTGGGAAAGACTGAAGGCAAAAGGAGAAGGGGACGGCAGAGGATGAGATGGCTAGATAGCATCACGGATGCAATGAATATGAACTTGAGCACGCTCCGGGAGAGAGCGCAGGAAAAGAAGGCCTGGCGTGCTATGGTCCATGGGGTCACGAAGAGTCGGACACGACTGAACGACTGAACAACAACAACAACAAATATAAATGTATTGTACACCACCCAGAGAACTTGGGTTATTGGGCAGCTTAAAAGTACAATAAACAAACAAACAAATAAAACCCCAGCGACAGACAGAAAGCACAACTTCCAGGTAAAAAAAAGAAAGAAAAAAGAGTGCATCTTCACTCGCCCCCACTCAAGATAGCCACATGTGTTAGCGTGCCCGGCACCAAGACAGCTGCGAGTTGAGATGGAACAAAAAAAAAATTATACGCATGCGTGGTGACGGGGGGAAGAGTGACAAGGGAAGGTTTGTTTTCATCATACACGGGCATCCTACAGCGCATCAGCCATCTTTGTCGTGGGCAAAACAACCGGGGAGGGGGAGTCCTTTTACCCTTCGCTGAGACGTAACCGCGCAGGGCGGTCACATGACTCTAGGCCGCCTACGATTGGTAGCGCCGGGGAGGCGCCGCTAGTCTCTGGGTTGCCGGGCTGTGGCTGATATGATGTAGGTGAAGGGAGCGTCGGTTTCGGGACGGAGGCGTCTTCCCTGGAGCGAGCGGAGCTGGCACCGCCCGCGCGTTGGCACCGCCGGCATGAGAAAGCGGAACGAGTCCGTCACGGTGGAGCATGAACGCCTCGGCTCCTCGGCTCCGGCGTCAGCTGCCGCTCCCTCCTCTCCCCAATCCCCGCAGCTGGACAAGGGCTTTAGCTTGAGACCGAGTCTGCGTTTGTCTGGTAGCGCCCGGCCCGCCGGTGACTCTGGCATGAAGCGAACGCTCGGCAGGTGAGAGACCCCCGACCCAGGGAAGGCCGCGTCGCTATGGCAACCCCCACCTGCTGGGCGCCGCGGCAACGCTCTCCTCGCTGCCCTTGCCTTGGCGCCGCGACCGTTGCGAGCCCGATCTCGGCCTTGTCGTTTCCATGGCAACGGGCGGCCTGCTCGGCATCGCCACCGCATCCGTTCTCCCCCTCCCTCAGACCCACCCGGGCCCTGGCATCGCTATGGCAACCCTCTCCAGAGGTCGGTCGCAAGCCGCATAGCCGGCCTAGGCGGTTCACAGCGAGGTGCCCTTGGCGCTGTTCTTCTCCCTGGTCCTCCGTCATCCGCCTTTCCCTATTGTCGACTAATTGTCACGCTGGCTGGATTGGGCTGGGGGCGAGGGCAGCCCCTGCTACACAATGAGGCCCAGTCTGAAGGGACTGTCCAGTTTATTAGCCGCGGGGTCGGGGGCCTTCCCTGGCGCCTGTACCTTTGCTCCACGGTGTTCCCTCCCCTATTGCTGCAATGGGTTTACCCACTGCGACTGCAGGCCAAGAAGGGGGTGTGTAAGATAACGGACATTTAAGATTTGCAAGATCTTTATACTGAGCGGGAAGGGGGCTGGGGTGGCCTGGGCTAAGGTCCTTTGTATGAGGAAAACATATATTTGAGGTGTTTTAGTTGAAATCTAATGGAATTTGGCTTTAGCTTACCATTACATGGTTGCAAAATGGTAATGGGTTATAAATCTAAATCAGCTTACTTATGTTTTGACATGAATGCTTTCCATACCTTGTGGGTTTGGTGACAACTTTATTATGGAATACATACAGACTGAAATGCTTACAGAAATGCTAAACGGTATGCACCCTTAGGGTGGCTTAGCGGTTAAGACATTGAACTGCAGACCTGAAGGTCCGCAGGACAGCAGTTCGAGACCCGAGTGCCGCATGATGGAGTGAGCTCCTGTCTTCAGTCCCAGCTCCTGCCAACCTAGCAGTTCGAAAGCAAGAAATTGCAAGTAGATAAATAGGTACCGCCTCGGCGGGAAAGGTAACAGTGTTCCGTGCACCTCGGTGTTCAGTCACGCCGGCCACATGACCACGGAAGCGTCTTCGGACAGCACTGGCTCTTCAGCTTAGAAATGGAGATGAGTACCACGCCCTAGAGTCGGACACGACTGGTTGGGGGCACCTTTACCTTGTTACTTTATGCACCCTTAACTAAAAGGAGGAAACAGGGAAGCTTTTCCTTTCTCCACCCTCTTTCTATCCTGAATCTGCCTGTCAGCAATACAGGCTTATAATAACATTACCACTGGAAAGTTGTCTTCAGGACGGGTTACAGTGTCTGGGACTGTTTAGCTTAGAAAAAGGGCAAGTACAGGGAGACATGATAGAGGTGTACAAAATTATGTGTGGTGTGGAGATAATGGATAGGATATGTTTTTCTCTCTTTCTTATAATACTAGAACTTGGCATGATCCCGTGAAGCTGAATGGTGGGAGATTCAGAACAGATAAGAAGTACTTCTTCACACAGAACATAGTCAAATTATGAAATTTACTACCACAAGGTGTAGTGATGGCTACCAACCTGGATGAGTTTAAAAGGGGATGAGTAAATTCATGGAGGATAAGGCTGTCGATGGCTACTAGTCATGATGGCTATATATTCCTCTAGTATTGGAGGCAGAATGCCTCAATATGCCAGTTGCTGGGGAACATGAGCAGGGGCAGGTGCTACTGCACTGATGTCCTGCTTGTGGGTTTTCCATAGGCAGCTGGTTGGCCACTGTGTGAACAGAATTCTGGACTAGATAGGTCTTTGATCTGATTCAGTATGGCTCTTCTTATGTTCAGTCACTTTGTAGACAATTTAGGATAAGCTCCTTCACCAGTATAGGGGTAAAGGTGCTGGAGGTCAGAACAGAACATTATGAGCCTTTCAGTCAAGTCGTATGCATGTTTATTTGGAAGTAAGGCCTACTGAATTCAGCTTTTGTCTCTTTGACTAGTTAAGAAGTATTAACTATTCATACCATGATTCCAGAGGAGAAGGAAAGTTGCTAGCTTTGATCATTGATCCCCACAACCCTTCAAACCTCAAGGAGTCATTAAGTGCTAACCTTTCTCTCTGATGCTAGAGACAGAGCAGGAAAGATGAATGAAATCTCATATGTAATACAAGATCCCCCAACCTCCCCGGCCTGTCCTACTTTGGCTGCAATCCTAGGAGTAATTTCAGTAGCACTGCTAGGGAATAATTTAGTTTGAGGATTGTGGCTCACAAACCATGTGAACTGAAATACTTGTAGTTAAGTAACTTGAAATCTCTTTTCAGCATCACATCAGCAAAGCCTTTTCTAATTTCACCTGATCACTTACTCATCAGCCTTTGACCACCTCTTCCCCTACCCATCTGGTCTTGTCTGTCTGTCTGCCTTTTTTTTCTCACACTTCACAGTTTGCAAGTGATTTACAACTTTCTATTTCTTAATTCTAACAGCAGCCCATGAACAAGTTTGGTCTGAGGAACCAACCCAATCCAGCTACACCACTTAGGGTGCAATCCTATGCATATTTAGACAAAAACGTCCTACAACTCCCAGCATCCCTCAAGGCAGCAATGCTGGCTGGGGTATACTGAGAGTTGTAGGACTTTTTCCTGTCTAAACATGTATAGGATTGTGCCCTTAGTGATCTTCAAAGCTTAACAGAGGTTTTGATGGTTGATGCCGTATGATTTTGTTGGTTGTACTCAGCTTTGGGATTATTTTATAATGAAAAGTGGGTAATACATTTCATAAAAAATGAATAAATTTGAGCCTGGGTACCTGCACATCCAAATTCACCACTCTGTCAACTGTTGATCCCAATCAAATGTTATGAGGGGACTCACACAACAATCCAAGCATCTCTTGCAAAAAGATCACTTCTCAACAAATTAAACTATAACTCAAGAAAAACTTGTAGAATGTGTAGTGCAGTCCATTACATGTTTATTTGGAAGTAAGCCTCTCTGAGTCTCATTAAGACTTATTTCCCAGTCACATAGTGTTATGGCTTAATATATCTAAAAATTAAATATTCACGATTACTGAGCTATTTCAGGGCAACTTTAGCAGGCTTTTCCCTTGGCTCAGCATTCACCTACTTGTCTCTAGTTTTTTTTGTCTATTTCTAATATTGATGAAATTACTTTTGCTATTGTAAATCTTGTGTTCAGTTTCTATTTGAGTTCAATCAGCGTTGCATCTAGTCTTCCAAGTGTATACACCATTAATATTTTATTTATTTACTTCCCAATCCCTTTTCCTTTTGTGTCATGTCTTTTAGATTATAAACCTGAGAGTAGGGACTATCTTATTATTAATCTTTGTAAACCACTCTGGAAGCCATTTTCGGTTGAAGAGCAGGTTAAAAGTGCTGTAAATAAATGAATAGTTTTGCATCACTTAGTCCATGGAAGTCATCTTGGCACTTCCCCAATATAGTAACAAGACAACATTCCCTTAGGTTAGTGGCGGTTCAGCCATTTATTTTTGGTATCCACATCTGAGCTGCTAGGCAGAGCAATCCTATGGTCCCTGGTAGAGTGTCCCAGGGAATATAGGATTGTTTGGAGTCCCGCTCCTGAGGCCATAGACACTGCCATGACCTTAGGAGGAGGACTCCAAGCTAAAGCAGGGGAGGAGGGAGTACACAAGCCAGCAGCTTGTGGAGGCTCTTTCTCATAATGCTAAACCATTGTTTAATGATACGTCTGAATGCAGCTCTTGAGTAGGTTGATATAAATAGCTGATATGTTTTGTTCTTCCATCTATAGCCTTTATAGCATCCTTCGTGTACTTTCTCATTGTCTGTAAGTGAAGTACAGAGGGCATAATCTCTTGCCCTTTTTGCAAGTGGTCTGTAATAAAAACACTCTTTTCTGAGACAGCTTGTTCTCTTATCATAGCCAGTTCTTCTTTAATTATCTTTTGCTACAAAAACAAATGCACAGTTTATATGTATAGTGGCAGGATTATTGTTGGTGGTTTATATACAAAGACCAAGTATAATAAGTCCCTACCACAAGGAGCTTACAATCTAAAATAGACACAGGAAATGTGGGGAGGGAATGGATGCATGGGTAAGCAGGAGAAGAATGATGTGACTATTTCAACTACATGTTGTCTGGCTTAGTTACAGTAAAGTATAGGAACTAGGGAGGGGGCGGGTAATGCAAAGACTTTCTTGAAAAGGTGAATTTTGTCTTCTGTGTACATTGTGCATTGGCAAATAGGTTTTTTTCTGGCATCCTTTTGTGCCCAATTCAGTGTTCTTTTTTAATGTGCTGCTTGTACCTCATCCCACACTTGTTTGTTGTTGTTTATTTGTTCAGTCGCTTCCGACTCTTCGTGACTTCATGGACCACCCACGCCAGAGCTTCCTGTCGGCCGTCGCCACCCCCAGCTCCCCCAAGGTCGAGTCCATCACCTCCAGAATATCATCCATCCATCTTGCCCTTGGTTGGCCCCTCTTCCTTTTGCCTTCCACTTTCCCTAGCATCAGCATCTTCTCCAGGGTATCCTGTCTTCTCATTATGTGGCCAAAGTGCTTCAGTTTTGCCTTTAATATCCTTCCCTCAAGTGAGCAGTCTGGCTTTATTTCCTGGAGTATGGACTGGTTTGATCTTCTTGCAGTCCAAGGCACTCTCAGAATTTTCCTCCAGCACCACAGTTCAAAAGCATCTATCTTCCTTCGCTCAGCCTTCCTTATGGTCCAGCTCTCGCAGCCATAGGTTACTACAGGGAATACCATTGCTTGAACTATGCGGACCTTTGTTGTCAGTGTGATGTCTCTGCTCTTCACTATTTTATCAAGATTTGTCATTGCTGTCCTCCCAAGAAGTAAACGTCTTCTGGTTTCCTGGCTGCAGTCAGCGTCTGCAGTAATCTTTGTGCCTAGAAAGACAAAGTCTGTCACTGCCTCCACGTTTTCTCCCTCTATTTGCCAGTTATCAATCAAGCTGGTTGCCATAATCTTGGTTTTTTTGAGGTTTAACTGCAACCCAGCTTTTGCACTTTCTTCTTTCACCTTCATCATGAGGTTCCTCAGCTCCTCCCCACTTTCAGCCATCAAAGTGGTATCATCTGCATATCTGAGATTGTTAATGTTTCTTCCAGTGATTTTAACTCCAGCCTTGGATTCATCAAGCCCAGCACGTCGCATGATGTGTTCTGCGTACAGGTTGAATAGGTATAGAGTGAGAGTATACAACCCTGCCGTACTCCTTTCCCAATCTTAAACCAGTCCGTTGATCCGTGGTCTGTTCTTACCATTGCTACTTGGTCATTATACAGATTCCTCAGGAGGCAGACAAGATGACTTGGTATCCCCATACCACCAATTTGTTAGGATCCACACAGTCAAAGGCTTTAGAATAGTCAATAAAACAGAAGTAGATGTTTTTCTGAAACTCCCTGGCTTTCTCCATTGTCCAGCGAATATTGGCAATTTGGTCTCTAGTTCCTCTGCCTTTTCTAAACCTAGCTTGTACATCTGACAATTCTCGTTCCATGAATTGCTGGAATCTACCTTGCAAGATCTTGAGCATGACCTTACTGGCATGTGAAATAAGTGCCACTGTTGGATAGTTTGAACATTCTTTAGTGTTTCCCTTTTTTGGTATGGGGATATAAGTTGATTTTTTCCAATCTGATGGCCCTTCATGTGTTTTCCAAATTTGCTGGCATATGGCATGCATCACCTTGACAGCATCATCTTGCAAGACTTTAAACAGTTCAGCTGGGATACCGTCGTCTCCTGCTGCCTTGTTATTAGCAATGCTTCTTAAGGCCCATTCAACCTCACTCTTCAGGATGTCTGGCTCTAGTTCACTGACCACACCGTCAAATCTATCCCTGATATTACTATCTTCCTATACAGATCTTAATTCCAGTTTATAGAAGTGATATTTCTTGGTCTAAAGTTGCCCAGTGGCTTACAGGAAATAATTGGCAAAAAGCAAGCCTTGCAAAACTAATGGATATCAGGATTCCTTTTACTGCCGCTGAACTTCAAACACTGAATCAAACACTTCAATCCACAGCTTTTAATCCATTACCAAAAAGGGTCATACAGATGCAAATTCTCAGTCTGCAAGGAAATGCCTTCAGGAGGTTCAAAAGATAGCTATGAAAGTTGCCCACTGTTTGAAAGGAAGGTGGGCTCACTAGCTTAACTTAAGGGGGAGGGGGAGGTCTTTCTCTCTCTCATGAGGCTTCTAAGCACCGGTGTTCATGCAGGCTCGATCGGGTAGACCTCCTAAGTTCCACCCTGGCTTTCTCCCTCTTGGCTCTGTGTCTGCACCTTGCATCTGTTAATTCAGACTCGCCAAATACCCCCCTCCCTGTTCGCTGTCTCTCACGGGGGGGTGTGAAGAGGGACCTCCCTCTTCCCGCTGGACCTTTGAAACCTGAGGAGCCTGCCTTGCCATGTCTGGACTAGCCTGGGAAATTTCCTCCCCCATGTCTAGCGGTTCTTCAGAATCTGAACTACTCTCCCACTCCCTGCGCTCAGAGGCATTCCTGACATCATCTGCACTGCCACGAGGCCCCCCCTCCTGCTCCCCCCCGGGGGGGCCTGGGCTTGTGGGGGTACTTCCAGTGGAAACAGCGTAGCAGCAAAGGGGCATGCAAATGTTCAGCCGGTTCCCAGGAACGTTTGTCCAGTCCATACCCCTCCAGTCCACCAAGTATTGCAGGCGCCCCCGAGAAAGGTGCGAGTCCAGGATGTCAGCAACTTCAAACTCCCCCCCCCAACACCGGAGATGGGGAGGCAGTCGGAGAGATGGGGATCGCCAGAGACCAGTGGGGAAAGCAAGGAGCGATGAAAAACAGGATGCACCTTCATGGAGAGGGGGGAGAGCCAGGCGAAAAGCGACAGGGTGAATCTGGGCTGTAATCTGGAAGGCACCCATCCGTTGGGCTGCGAGCTTCTTAGCGGGTATCTTAGTGAGAGGGGAGGTATCGGGTGGACAACCAGACCCAGTCCCCAACTTGCAGGAGCGGCCAGGCTGGCAGTGTCGGTCCGCAGTTTCTTTATACGCTGCTTTTGCCTGTTCAATGTTGTCCCATAAGAGGTGGTGCAAAGAGCACAATTCCTCCAAAAATTCATGGGCTGTGGGCACTGAGGCAGGGCCGAGCAAGGAGGGGAATGCCTTGGGATGGTACCCAGAATTGGCAAAGGGGTTTGGTCTGTGGAACCATGGCACGCATTGTTGTAAGCAAATTCCACCAGAGGCAGCAGGGAAAACCAGTTGTCTTGTTGGTAGTTTACATAACATCATACGTATTGTTTCAGCATGGCATTGGTGCGTTCGGTCTGCCCATCCATCTGGGGGTGGTGAGCGGAGGAAAGCCTGAGCATCACATTGAGCAGTGCAAGCAACTCCCGCCAGAAATAAGCTGTGAATTTGGGCCCCCGATCCAAAACAAGCCCCTCCGGCCAGCCATGCAGCCGGAAAATATGTGACAAAAAGAGTTCTGCAGTCTCCCTGGCCGTGGGCAGCCCTGAGCATGGGATAAAGTGAGCCATTTTTGAAAATAAGTCCACCACCACCAGAATGGTGGTTTTACCTTGTGAGTGGGGCAAGTTGGTGATGAAGTCGAGGGAGAGCAGCTTCCAGGGGCCCGAGGGTGTAGGCAGGGGGCGGAGTAAGCCAGTGGGTTTGCCTGAGGGCTCATTGACAGGTATCACAGGAGGCGACTTAGGTCTTGACATCCCAACACACTCGGAGCCACCAAAAGTCCCGCATAACACCATATAAGCTCTTAGAGAAGCCAAAATGCCCAGTGGTGGGGGAGTCGTGGCAGTGATGGAGGACTTTTTCTCAGAGGTGTTTGGAAGGCACATAAACCCCGCGTGAGTGGCAAAGCAGTCCTCCTTGCAAGGAGAAGGGGGTAGGCTTGGGGGTGCCAGTTGCTTGTCCTGGTTCTGCCACCTTATCGCGCACAAAGGGTTCCCAAGCTTGTTCGGTACAAAGGAGCTCTATCCAAGAGTGAAGTTCAGCAGGAGCCACCAGACTGTCGGGGGGAAGGATCATGGCAGGGGAGGGGCTCTCCTTACCTCCTGGCTGTAGGTCCGGCTTACGGGAGAGTGCGTTCCGCCTGTTGGTTGTCGGTGGCTCTTATGTGGTGGTCTTAAGGTTAAATTGTGAAAAAATAAAGACCACCTAATTTGACGCTGATTTAAGGCTTGGGCTGTCTGGAGATGTTCCAGGTTACGATGGTCAGTTCTCACTTTGACTGGGTGCTGGGCCCCCTCTAAAAGATGACACCACGTCTCTAAGGCTAAAAAGCCTTTTCAGCTCTTCAAAAGGCTGTTGGGTGGAGGCGGTCCAGTGAAAGGGAGATTTCTTGCCTTTGAGGAGGTCTGTGAGAGGAGTTGTCAGTCTTGCATAGCCGTGCAGGAATTTTCTGGAGAAATTGGCAAAACCCAGGAAACGTTGTAGGTCCTTCTTTGTGGATGGAGCCTGCCAGGAGACGACGGCTTGGACCTTTGCAGGATCCATCTTGATGCCTTCTTCTGAAATAATATAACCCAGGTAGTCCAAGGACATCAAGTCATAAGCACATTTCTCCAGCTTTACAAAGAGACAGTGTTCTCAGAGGCACTGTAGGACAGCTTCCACATGTTGTTGATGGGAGTTGGGGTCCGAAGAAAATATAAGTAAATCATCTAAATAAAGTGTCCAAATAGTCCTGGAAGGTGGCATTCATAAAATGAGAAAACGTAGAGGGAGTGGACGCTAGGCCTAATGGCATGACTAAATATTCATACAATCCATACCTGGAATTGAAACAGGTCTTCCAGTCATCTCCCTCCTGGATGCAAATCAAATTATAGGTGCCACGTAGGTCCAATTTAGTGAAAATCTTGGCTCACCCCTGGCGCTCTAGCATCTTAGGGATTAGGGGGAGGGGGTATTTGTCAGGGATAGTAATGGCATTGAGGTTTCTGTAGTCATGGACAGGATGTAGCTCCCCTGATTTCTTCTTCACAAACATGGAGTGCTGGCAGGGGAAGTGGAGGGGCAAATGAAACTGCACTGTAGGTTAGTGTCCAAAAACTCCCTCGGAGCTCGGAGTTCTGGCTCTGACATAGAGTAGAGTCGGCTGGCCAGGATGGTAGCTCCTGGGATCAGGTTAATGGCGCAATCATAGGGGCGGGCGGGGGCAGTCGGTCGGCTTCCTTCTTGTCGAAAACATCCCCAAAAGCCACATACTTTTCTGGTAGGATCACTGGGGCAGAAGAACTGCTTGGGGAAGATGAGGAGGGGGAGGAAAGGGTTAAGGCCTGAACTGGGGCCATCTTAGCTCCCAGGAAGCAATGCTGTTGGCAGTAGGGGGATGAGAACTGTGCTTGTTGAAGCTCCCAAGATATCTGAGGATTGTGTTTAGAGAGCCAGGATATGCCCAGCACAATTTGGTATTGGGGCACTTTGGCCAGGTGAAATTGAATTTGCTTGATGTGCCCCTGGGAATGCAGGGTGACTAGAGTTGTAATCCAAGTGACTGCTCCGGAAGAGAAAAGATGGCCGTCGATAGTCTCCACTTTCAAGGGGGTAGGTAGGAGCAGAGCAGAAATGTTGTGTTGTCGAGCAAACGTTTCGTCCCTAAAACTGGTAGTAACCCCAGAGACCACCAGTTCCAGGACATCTCCCCCCCCCCGCCCCCACTGGGAAGAAAGGAGGTGCTCAAGAAGCAGCAGATGGGATGGTGGGGAGATGCGTGGGAGGCGTGTCCTGATTGTGGATGGTGCCTCCTCACTGGAGACCCCCAACAGACTTGGGGGGTGGTCTAGTCAGGCCTAGGGGGCAGGAGGTGGAGAATTTGGCAAAGTGACCCTTCTTGCCACACCTGAAGCACTGACATTCAGCATGCCGCTGCTCCAGTTCTTTCAGCGATAGCGTGGATCGGGTCACTCCCAGTTGCATTGAGGTCTCCTCTGCCTTTGTGGCAGGGCTGTGCAGGGGGAGAGGGCAGCGGCCGCAGGGGGATGGGAGGAGGAAAATCCTGGCTAACAGAGCTCTTCTTGGCTTGGCGGCACCCTTCCAGCCGACTGTCGATCTGCAGACACAATTGGATGAGCTCCGCCAGCATCGGTGGACATGGCGCCCGCGCTAGCTCATCTAAGATCTCATCATTCAAGCTGTCTAAAAATTGGGCCAGCAGAACCACATCATTCCATTGTGTGGAGTTCTGCATCAGCAAGTGAAAACTGGTTGCATAGCTGGAAGCAGAGTCCTTGCCTTGCTTGAGGCAGCGGATATCCCGAGTCGCCGTCTCCACCCGAAGAGGGTCACCAACCCCCCCCCCCATCACAGTCATGAAGCCCTGGTAGTCCGCCAGCAGGGGGTCATTAGCGAGGAGAAGTGCTGAAGCCCATTTAGCTGCCACTCCTGAAAGCAGGTTAATGATAAACCCCACACGAATCTGGTCCGTCTGAAAATCCTCCGGCCAGAGATGCATATACAGTTCTGATTGGGTGTGAAAAATTTGAAACAGTCCTTTATCACCAGCAAATTTCTCCAGCAGCACCACCGGGCATTTTCGACAGGGAGGGATCGGGGGTGGAGCGGGTTGAGCGGCTACTTGTAAGGCTTAAACAGCACCCGTCAATTGATTGACCTGATCGCAAAGAGCCTGGTTCTCCTGCATTAATGTGTTCAAAGCCTGTTCCATGGCGCTGTCCCGAGAGTGCGGTCAGTGAAAGAGAACAATGAAGAGAGGAAAGGAAAAAAAAGAGGAAGGTGGGCAAGCTGTCAGGATTCCTTTTACTGCCACTGAACTTCAAACACCAAATCAAACACAGACAAGAGGCTTCAATCCACAGCTTTTAATCCATTACCAAAAAGGGCCATACAGATGCAAATTCTCAGTGACTCTCAGTCTGCAAGGAAATGGGGGTTCAAAAGATAGCTACGAAAGTTGCCCACTGTTTGAAAGCAAGGTGGGCTCACTAACCTAACTTAAGGGGCCGGGGGAGGTCTCTCTTTCGTGAGGCTTCTTAGCACTGCTGTTCACGCAGGGCCAGTCAGGTAGACCTCCTAAGTTCCACCCCAGCCTTTTCCCTCTTGGCTCTGCGTCTGCACCTTGCATCTATTAATTCAGACTCGCCAAACACCCCCTCTCCCTGTTCGCTGTCTCTCACAGGTGGGGGTGAAGAGGGACCTCTCTCTTCCCACTGGACCTTTGAAACCTGAGGAGCCTGTCTCGCCATGTCTGGACTAGCCTGGGAAACTTCCTCCCCCATGTCTAGCGGTTCTTCTTCAGAATCTGAACTACTCTCCCACTTCCTGCACTCAGAAGCACTCCTGACAATGGATATCTTTGCAGATAAGTTGCTGATCCCCAATGTAGCCCAGGGAACTTCGTGAGCATTGCTAGCTAGGCAAATTGGAGGCCCATCACTTTACCATTCTTGGCTCCCGAAACATCTCCTGCTGTCTGAAACATCTCAACCTGTTTTATCCATAGTGTCTTCCAAATCATTTCTCAAAACATACTTTTAACTGCAAAGTTTTTGCATAACCCCCTGGTCCTTCTCCCCAACCAAAATGAGGCCTAAATAGGTCTAGCTTCATCTACTTAACATTTATCTCTTGCTACCCTGGCTTTTTTCTCCCCATTCTTTTTTGTTTTTGTATTTCCCCACTGTCAAAATTTAGATTGCAATTCCTTGGGGCAGCTCCCACCTTTTTTGCTTACGTTACACTGTAAAGTTCCATCTGTATCAATAGCACTATATAGTAATATCGGAGAAAACAGGAGAAAACTCAACCCCAAACTATTATGGGATGAAGTCAGGAGATTCATGCAAATGCTAAAAAAAGTGTGTTATGGCATCTAATAGAAATACCAAAAAGTGCACTGATTTCACAGCTGTATTGTTTTCAGATTTCTGCAGGGCCTGTATGCAGTTCTGAAAATCTGAATGTTCTTAGTGCTGATTTTGAACTTTTGTGGTTTATAGGCATGCCTATAAAATACAGTTAACACCTTTTGGTTGTACAAGATGAACCAAAGAAAAATAAACCTAGAACTAATTCCTATGACTGTGTCTTTCCATTCCAAAGGTGTAACTAGCATTGGGATTACAATTCAATGTTTATGCAAAGAATTTTAAATAGCTAGAGAAGCCTTCCCAAACCTCGTGCCTTCCAGACGTGTTAAACTACAATTTCCATTGACCCTAGCCAGCAGCCATGCTTCTGGGGATAATTGGAGGGTGCCAGGTTAGGGCACAAGCAAGAGTTCTCTGTTTCAATCTAGTTAAAAAAAATTCCTGGAACCACAACAGGAGGAGACAGACGCTTGAGTTCCTGGAGACTCAGTGCCGACTATGGAACTCGAGAGCCTGTTCCAGTCAGTTACTCAGTTCCAGTCAGTTACTCAGTTGTGCAAATTCACAGGGGAAGCCAGTTCCTCCTTCCCTTGTGATATTTTGGCACCAACAGTGCAGGCCCACTGCACTACCAAAAAACTTTGTGGTGGGGAATTGAGCTTTAAGGTTACATGTCATGTTGGGGCAGGGAAGCAATCATGAGAGGGTGCATTATGCTTCATCAGAATCCAGTTAGCCTTCCACTCACAAGCCTTTTGGTGGTGGGCACCTCCATTTGCATCCAAAATTATCCTTTTGAAGGGGATGAAATTGGGTGCCAAGAATATGCTGTACTCATAAGAACATAAGAAGAGCCATGCTGGATGAGATCAAGGGTCCATCTAGTCCAGCATTCTGGTCAACCAGCTGTCAGTGGGAAACCCACAAGCAGGACATGAGTGCAACAGCACCCTCCCACCCATGTTCCCCAGCAAATGGTGTACATAGGCATACTGCCTCTGATACTGGAGGTAGCACATAGCCATCAGGACTAGTAGCCATTTCTAGCTTTCTCCTCCAGGAATTTGTGTAACACACTTTAAAAGCCATCCAAATTGGTGGCCATCACTACATCTTGTGCTAGTGAATTCCATGGTTTAATTGTGCACTGTGTGAAGAAGTACTTCTTTTTATCTGTCCTGAATCTCCAAGCAATCAGCTTCATGGGTTCTAGTATTATGAGAGAGGGAAAAAAATGTCTCCTCAGAATGGGTTCTTGGAACCCAGATTCCTCCTGCCCCAGTGAAGGAAGGCACATATCTCTGTGTGTTGCCTTCTGTTGGCTGTATTCTCTAGCAGCAGGAGAAAAGTGTACAGCTGCAACCCACATCTACTGTGGTTTTTCGTGGGGGCAGTGGTAGGTGGCTTTTTATTGTTGCTATTTTTCTGCCATGGGTATGTACTCCCTCCTGTCTTCTTTTTCACCTCCCAAGTGTTTATGCATGCAAATTCTGTCTTTGGAAATACATAAACTCTCACTCAGGAAAGGAGAACTTGTATATGGAAATATGGTATGGGTTCTTACAGGCCAAGGGAAGACTGTCTGCAATAACACTTCTTTTGTCCCAATAGGCTTTATTTTCCCTATCTAATATACAAGTCAGGGCCAGAAATATTGGAACAAGGATAACTGTTTTGGCAGTTGGCCTCTGTACACCACCACATTGAAGTTGAAAGGAAACACACCCAGATGGGAGCAAAGTCAGGACTGTCAGCTGTAATTCAAGTGGCTTGACAAAAGTGGGGCACTAACCATTCAGGAAGGACAGCCAGTGGCATACACACACACCCATCGTTGGTGGCTCATAAGTAATGGAAGGAATGGTTGACAAGCAGCTGCATGGCCAGGTGTGGCCTGTTTCCTGGGTACCTCATGACCAATCAAGCAGATAAAAGGCCTGGAGGTAGTTCTGAGTGTTACATTTGCATTTGGTTCACTGGAACTCCCAACATGAGGTCCAAAGAGGTGTCCATGCGAGTGAAGGAGGCCATCATTAGGCCGAGGAAACAAAATAAACCCATCAGAGAGATAGCAAAAACAGTGGGAGTGGCCAATACAACAGTTTGGAACAACCTGAAAAAGAAGGAATTAAGTGGCAAGCTCAGCAACAGCAAAAGGCCTGGAAGACCATGGAAGACAACTAAAGTGGATGACCGCAGAATGCTGCTCATGGTGAAGAGGAACCCTTTCACAACATCATGGTGAAGAGGAACCCTTTCACAACCAGGTCAAGAACGCTGTTGCGGAGGTAGGCATGCCATTGTCAACATCTACAGTCAAGAGATGGCTTTATGAATGTAAATACAGAGGCTTCACAACAAGGTGCAAACCACTGGTAACGCTCAAGAACAGACAGGCCAGATTAGCCTTTGCCAGCAAACACCTAAAAAAGCCTGCCCGGTTCTGGAATAAGATTATTTGGACTGATGAAACCAAGATTAACTTATACTAGAATGATGGGAAGAGAGAAGTATGGAGAGAGAAAGGAAGAGCTCATGATCTAAAGCATACCACATCATCTGTCAAACATGGTGGAGGCAGTGTTATGGCATGGGCATGTATGGCTACCAATGGAACCTGGTCACTGGTGTTTATTGATGACCTGACTGCTCATAAAAGCAGCAGGATGAATTCTGCAGTGTATATGGCTATACTTTCTGCTCAGATTCAGCCAAATGTTGCCAAACTGATAGGATGCCGCTTCATATTGCAGACGGATAATGACCCAAAAGATACAGCAAAACTACCCCAGAGTTTCCTAAGGCAAAGAAGTGGGATGTTCTTCAATGGCCAAGTCAGTCACCTGCTCTCAACCCAATAGAGCATGCTTTTCACTTACTGAAGACAAGACTGAAGGCAGAAAGACCCAGAAACAAGCAGCAGCTGAAGGCAGCTGCAGTGAAGGCCTGGCAAAGCATCTCGAGGAAGGAAACTCAGTATTTGGTCATGTCCATGGGTTCCAGACTTCAGGCAGTCATTGACTGCAAAGGATTTTCATCCAGGTATTAAAGGCGATCCTTAAGTTTGAAATGATGTTGGTTCGTTCCATTACTTATGAGCCACCAACAATGGGTGTGTGTGTATGCCACTGGCTGTCCTTCCTGAATGGTTAGTGCCCCACTTTTGTCAAAGCCCTTGAATTACAGCTGAAAGTCTTGACTTTGCTCCCATCTGGGTGTGTTTCCTTTCAACTTCAATGTGGTGGTGTACAGAGTCCAGCTGCCAAAACAGTTATCCTTGTTCCAATATTTCTGGCCCTGATTGTATATCTCTAATCCAGGTTGGTGGCTGGGTGAGGCATGCTTCATGAGTTACATGAGGATATCCAAGATTAATAACTTATTCCTGTGTGTTTGCCTGAGGGGAACTTGGTGCAACCCCTCTGCTTTGGTTTGCTTGCATTGGGGTGGTTATAACTTCCAACATGATGCAACACTTGGCTGTATGCCCCTTCCCTACTTTAAGCCCTCCCATGTTCAGGTGAATAACTGGATAGGGCTTGGGGAGGTAGGGAAGCCTCTGGCACTGACTGGATGTGGTACCCTAATGTCACAGAGGAGCAACAGTGCAGAAAGCATCTCTGTCTGCCATTGGCTGATGTGCCCCGAGAAGGGAAGGACAGATGGAAGGGCCTGAGGAAGGAGAGAGGTTGATAAAGAGAAGGAAGCAGGGGTCTAGGAAAGGAGAGTAGGTAGAGGGAATGGGCCAGAAGAATGAAGGCAAAGGCCCAAGGAAGAAGTCTGAGGAAGGAAACTGTCAGAAAGAATGGGTTGACAGAAAAGGAGAAGTGCACTTAGCCAGGAACTGGAGGACTGAGACAGGCTAAAGGTCAGATATTAAAATTTGAAACGAACAGCAAAATATTTGGCTTCAGGCCTCCTATGTGTTTGTGTGTGTGTGAGTGTTGTATACAGAAAGATCTATGTCATCGATTTGCATCTCATATGATAAATCAAATGATGGGGTGTGGGTTTTTTTAGCCATATAGAGACTAAAGGTAATGGAGTCATAAGACATAGTCACAGAATAACCCCAAGTACTGCTAAGTCAGTATTTTTATGGCAGGCAGTCTACAACGATAAGGGAAGTGTAGCCTATACATTCTAAACTGTACAGATTGCATTTTTAGGGGACACAGATGAACCGTTACAAGTGGTTTAAAATATGTCTATGATCAAATTGCAAAGGAGAGCATTTCTAACATTTGAGGAGCCACTTGCCCATATTTCTATAGTGTTGAGTTAAATTAAAAGTTGTCTTTATCTTGACCATTTAGCACAACACAGCAATGTCTACAAATACGTATCAGAAGCACGAGCCCTTATCTGTAAACTGTTTGAGCAATAATGTTGCCCTGGTAGTCATATGACTGCGAATGAAGTTTCTTCCTGGTTTTTTCCCCTCTTCTCCTTTGTGAATTATTCTAGCAGCAATCTAACATGTTTCTGTAGTTGTTTCAGACTTAGCTAACCTCTCAGTAAGTGAACTTCTGTGCTCTATTAATTTAGCTCAGGCAAATCTAAAATATGCCAGTTAGAAAACTATTATAATTGAATCCAATTGTGGGATTTTTCCAACCTATTACGCAACCAGAAAAGGAGCTGTTTGTTTTGCTGCAATTACTTCTACCTGAGTGAGAATAGATTAAAACCTAATGTCCCAAACTTCAGTAAATCATCTCTGTGTTTTTTATTACTATTTTTACGAAAGAGACTTCAGTCACACTCCTTGTTCATATTTAGATTTCAGTTACAACCACATAGTAGTGGTTCTTGTTATTGACGGACTGAATATATGAAACATCTATCCTAGTTACATTTGAAATGGTTTCAGTGAAGTCCAAAAGTTTCAGTGAAGTCCAAAGTATCTTGAGGGCTCCAGGTTGGGGAATGCTGCCTTAAATGTTTGGTTTCACAAGAGTCTCTAGAGGTATTGGCATCCTGCTGAGGATTAATTCATCAGTGACTTGGCAGATTCACCCATCTTTGCATGTGAGCAAAAGTAGTAATTTCTGTTGTCTATGATAGGCTTGATAATGTTCTAGCCCTTTTTGTTGTCTATGGACTAGGAATAAAATCAGGGCACGTATGATGTATATTTGGTCCCTTTGATAAGTGACCAAATATCTGTATTGGAGGATGTGATGAGGGCATGAAATAAGATTGAGAATTCTGTTCTGCAGCAACTAAACTTCAGTCCTAATTATGCTTTCCTTTGCATCTTCTACATTCCTGACCCATTCCCTTGCTGATATCTAGACTATACTAACAGGCATGAATATCTGTTGGGAAGATACGTTCACCTGGTTCGCACGCAACAAACAACCTATGGTTTGTTAACTATGGTTTGTTTGGGAGCGAGCAAGCATGCTGGCTCTTGTCTACTTCCATTGTGCTAAACAATCCAGGTGCCCAATGCCTAGGTTGTTCTCCATGATGTGTGCACCTGGAGCTCTGGGTTGTTGAGGGTGAAAGAACCCAGAGTTTTAACCCAAGAACAAACCATAGATTCAAACTCTAAGTTGTTTCTCCCACAACAGTTCAGAGTTCACACATGAAGAACAACCCAGAGGCAAGGCAGCAGAACTGAGTGAGCCGTTGGGAGCCAGCATACTGCCCTGCTGGTCGTGCAAGCTCCTGAATAACACAGGAGCTTATTCTGTGTGCTCCTGAACAAAAGTTGGTTAACACATTGTGAGTTGTTGGTTGTGTGTGAACCGAGTCATTATAATGGAAGTGTTTTTTAATTTATTGTCATTTTTCTTTTAATTTCAAGGCAAGGCCCCGTTTAAAAAACAGAGTAACTACAGCTAGTAACCCAGATGTCTCTTAAAACTATTAATATGCTTCCATATGTAGGCAGCCTGCTCCTCCAGATCAAACAAATTAGGATGCTGTGTGGCATTGCTACACTTAGGGAGCCATGCTATGGCTGCTAGTCAGTGGCTAGGCAGCCATAGGATATCTGGTTTTCCAGGAACCGACCTTGGAGCCTGCGCTGTGAGGTCGGTTCCCAGAGAACTGACCTTCCCCCACTTCTGCACTGCCTTGCAGGCGGTGAGGAAAAGCCCCATGCTCCGCACTCACGAGAGGAATGTGGAGCGGCCAAAATGGGGCATTCCCAGGGGGTGGGGAGGGCAGAAATGCCTATACTCCACATCCAATGTATTGTACAGCAGCCTTCTTCCCCACACAGCCCTCCCGCAGCTAGACAGCCACAATCAGCTGTCTAGCCGAAAATGCAGGGCAGGAGAAGTGTGGAGGGAATGATCCCCTCCGTGTTTCTTCTGTCCTGCATTGGATAGGCAGTCGCATCTGAGTTTGGAGGCGGCTGCCAATCTGCATAGGATTGCGCCCTTAATGCTGTTTACAGACTCTCTCTCCCTCTCTCATAATACTAGAACCCAGGGTCATCCCATGAAGCTGATTGCTTGGAGATTCAGGACAGATAAAAGGAAGTACTTCTTCACACAACACATAATTAAACTGTGAAATTCGCTACCGTAGTAGTGATGGCCACCAATCTGAATGGCTTTAAAAGGGGGTTAGACAAATTTCTGGTGGAGTAGGCTAGAAACGGCTACTAGTCCTGATGGCTATGTGCTACCTCCAGTACCAGAGGCAGTATGCCTGTGTACACCAGTTGCTGGGGAACATGGGTGGGAGGGTGCTGTTGCACTTGTGTCCCTTTTATGGATTCCCAGTTGACAGCTGGTTGGCCACTGTGCAGGAATGTCAGAGAATTCTGCCATGGACTCCAGTGAGGCCAGATTCTTTAGAATCGGGTCCCCTGGAATCTGCGGCAGAACGGCCTCCGCCCTCCCCCCCCCGCGGAATCCCCCTGGGATGCAGCTTACCTGGGGAGGATGCAGCGGCGGTGGCGGCTCTGGCTGGTCTCCCAGCCGGCCACTGCTGGGCTGCTGAGGCCACAAATGGCGGCCGTTGTAGCGGCCGCCATTTCCGACCCTCGTTTTGCCGTGATAGGCTATGTAAATACTTACATAACCTATCACGGCTGCCTGCAAGGATGCAAATGGCGGCCACTACGACGGCTGCCATTTGCGGCCACAGCAGGAACTCCGGCTGTGGCCGGCCCCAGCTGGCGACTCTGCGGAGCTGCTGCGGAGCCAGCCGGGGAGGATTCCAGGGGGAGGGACGGAGCGCTTCCCCCCCCACTGCGGATGCCCCGGCACAGAATAAGGTAAGTGTTTCGTACATCCCTACCACTGTGTGAGGAGAATGCTAGATTAGATGGACCCTTGGTCTGATCCAGCATGGCTCTTCTTATGTTCTTATATTAGGAAATATTTGTGTTACTGAATAAATTGGAACTGGTTACTCCAAAGTCCCCTTCATGGATCACTGCCTTGTTGTGGCGAAGGGGCTTGCGTAACTCAGTGAAGCTATAAGCTATGCCGTGCACGGCCACCCAAGATGGACAGGTCATGGTGGAGAGTTCTGACAAAATGTAGTCCACTGGAGAAGGAAATGGCAACCCACCCCAAGGAAATGCCAAGAAAATGCCATGGAACGTATCACAAGGCTAAAAGATATGACGCCGGAAGATGAGCCCCTCAGGTCGGAAGGTGTCCAATATGCTACTGGGGAAGAGCAGAGGGTATTTCCAAGTAGCGCCAGAAAGAGTGAAGCGGCTGGGCCAAAGCCGAAAGGACACTCAGCTGTGGATGTGTCTGGTGGTGAAAAGAAAATCCGATGCTGTAAAGAACAATATTGTTTAGGAACCTGGAATGTCAGATCAGTGAATCAAGGTAACCTGGAGGTGGTCAGACATAAGATGGCAAGATTGAACATCAACATCTTGAGAATCAGCGAACTAAAATGGACAGGCATGGGCGAATTTAAGTCAGGTGACCATCATATCTACTACTGTGGGCAAGAATCCCTTAGAAGAAATGGAGTAGCACTCATAGTCAACAAAAGGGTGGGAAAAGCAGTACTGGGGTACAATCTCAAAAACGATAGAATGATCTCAGTACGAATCCAAGGCAAACCATTCAACATCACAGTAATTCAAGTCTATGCCCCAACCACTGAGGCCAAAGAAGCTGAGGTTGATGGGTTCTGTGCAGACCTACAACACCTTCTAGAATTAACACCACAAAAAGATGTCCTCTTCATCATAGGGGATTGGAATGCTAAAGTAGGAAGTCAAGAAATCACTGGGATAACAGGCAAGCATGGCCTTGGTGTACAAAATGAAGCAGGACAAAGGCTAATAGAGTTTTGCCAAGAGAACACGCTGATCATAGCAAACACTCTTTTCCAACAGCACAAGAGACGACTCTACACATGGACATCACCACATGGTCAATATCGAAATCAGATTGATTATGTCCTTTGCAGCCAAAGATGGAGAAGCTCTATACAGTCAGTCAAAACAAGACCTGGAGCTGACTGTGGCTCAGATCATGAGCTTCTTATTGCAGAATTTCGGCTTAAATTGAAGAACGTAGGGAAAACCACTAAACCATTCAGGTATGACCGCAATCATATCCCTTATGAATATACAGTGGAGGTGAGGAATAGATTTCAGGGATTAGACCTGATAGACAGAGTGCCTGAGGAACTATGGACGGAGGTCCGTAACATTGTTCAGGAGGCAGCAACTCAATCCATCCCAAAGAAAAAGAAATGCAAGAAAGCCAAGTGGCTGTCTGATGAGGCTTTACAAGTAGCTGAGGAAACAAGGGAAGCGAAAAGCAAGGGAGAAAGGGGAAGAGATACCCAACTGAATGCAGAGTTCCAGAGAATAGCAAGGAGAGACAAGAAGGCCTTCTTAAATGAACAATGCAAAGAAATTGAGGAAAACAACAGAATGGGAAAGACTAGAGATCTCTTCAAGAAAATTGGAGATCTCAAGGGAACGTTTTGTGCAAAGACGGGCATGATAAAGGACAAAGAAGGCAGGGACCTAACAGAAGCAGATGAGATTAAGAAGAGGTGGAAAGAATACGCAGAAGAACTATACAGGAAAGATCTTAATGACCCTGATAGCCGTGATAGTGCGGTCACTGAACTTGAGCCGGACATCCTCGAGAGTGAAGTCAAGTGGGCCTTAGGAAGCATTAGTAACAACAAAGCTAGCGGAGATGACAGTATTCCAGCTGAGCTATTTAAAATCCTAAAAGATGATGCTGTTAAAGTGCTGCACTCAATATGCCAACACATTTGGAACACTCCACAGTGACCACAAGACTGGAAAAGGTCAGTTTACATTCCAATTCCAAAGAAGGGCAACGCCAAAGAGTGTTCGAACTACCGTACAATTGCGCTCGTTTCACATGCCAGCAAGGTGATGCTCAAAATCCTACAGGCTAGGCTTCAGCAGTATGTGAACCGAGAACTACCGGAAGTACAAGCGGGGTTTCGAAGAGGCAGAGGAACTAGAGATCAAATCGCCAATGTTTGCTGGATCATGGAGAAAGCAAGAGAATTCCAGAAAAACATCTATTTCTGCTTCATTGACTACGCTAAAGCCTTTGATTGTGTGGATCACAAACTGTGGCAAATTCTTAAAGAGATGGGAGTACCAGACCACCTTACCTGTCTCCTGAGAAATCTGTATGAGGGCCAAGAAGCAACAGTAAGAACCAGACATGGAACAACCGATTGGTTCAAAATTGGGAAAGGAGTACGACAAGGCTGCATATTGTCGCCCTGCTTATTTAATTTCTATGCAGAGTACATCATGAGAAACACCGGGTTGGATGAATCAGAGGTCGGAATTAAGATTGCCAGGAGAATTATCAACAACCTCAGATACGCAGACGATACCACCCTAAGGGCAGAAAGCAAAGAAGATCTAAAGTGCCTCTTGTTGAGGGTGAAAGTGGAGAGTGCAAAAGCTGGTTTGAAACTCAACATTAAAAAAACTAAGATCATGGTATCTGGCCCCATCACTTCCTGGCATATGGAAGGGGAAGAAGTGGAAGCAGTGACAGATCTTATTTTCTTGGGCTCCAAGATCACTGCAGACGGTGACTGTAGCCATGAAATTAAAAGACGCTTGCTCCTTGGGAGGAAAGCTATGGCAAACCTAGTTGTTCAGTCGTTCAGTCGTGTCCGACTCTTCGTGACCCCATGGACCATAGCACGCCAGGCCTTCCTGTCCTGCACTCTCTCCTGGAGCATGCTCAAGTCCATATTCATTGCATCAGTGATGCTATCATGGCAAACCTAGACAGCATAGTAAGAAGCAGAGACATCACCTTGCCGACAAAGTTCCGCATAATTAAAGCTATGGTTTTCCCAGTAGTAATGTATGGGTGTGAGAGCTGGACTATAAGGAAGGCTGAGTGCCGAAGAATTGATGCTTTCGAACTGTGGTGCTGGAGAAGACTCTTACGAGTCCCCTGGACTGCAAGGAGGTCAAATCAGTCCATCCTAAAGGAAATCAACCCTGAGTGCTCATTGGAAGGACAGATACTGAAGCTGAAGCTCCAATATTTTGGCCACCTAATGCGAAGAGAAAACTCCCTGGAAAAGACCCTGATGCTGGGAAAGATTGAAGGCAAAAGGAGAAGGGGACGGCAGAGGATGAGATGGCTAGATAGCATCACCGATGCAATGAGTATGAATTTAAGCACACTCCGGAAGAGAGCGGAGGACAGGAAGGCCTGGCGTGCTATGGTCCATGGGGTCACGAAGAGTCGGACACGACTTAACCACTGAACAACAACAACTCAAAAGTCATACTGTGTTGATTAGTTACGAAGTTAGTTAAGAAATGTTGGACAAACATTTCTTAGCTTTTTTTTGAATCAGGGATGGTCAATTTCCTTTTTGTGGGCCAGAACCAGCCTGTGGAGGTTTCCCATCTGGCCCACCAACTTTTCTCCTGGGTACAAAGTCCAGTGCTAGAGAAAGGCAGCTCATTATCAGTGATGTGGCTTTTCAAGAAAACTTTGAATTTTCTAGAAAAAGTTCCAATGCAAATTATGTTAAACATCCTAAATTAGATCTCTATGCCTTAAGAAAATGTTTGGATGCAAACCAAAAAATGTTCTGTGCAAATGAGCCTATGCAAATTAGGTTCATTTCCATAGGGAAATGTTTGTTTTGCATCTGGACATTTCCTTATGTTCTAGAGAGATTTAATTTAGCGTGTTTATTTTACTTGTATTCAGTAAACAACAAAGCTATTTAAAAAAAGTGCCCCATGTTAATTTTTGGCCTGATACACCACAAGTATTTATCCTGAATTGTTTGAGGGGGGAAATTAAAGCACACTAAATGTGATTTAAAGTTAAATTAAGTAGATTTTTTTAGTGGAATGATTGTAAACATTTAGAGACAACAGCATGTACTTCCCCTACATTGTTTAAATTTAAGAAAAACATACTGAAAACTGTTGACACTGAGGGCACAATCCTATCTGGATAGTTGCCAGCCTCTGAAATCAGAAGCTGTCGACTATTGTGTGCAGGGTGGCTGGAGCACAGAGGGGATCCTTTCCTCTGTGCTCTGCCCGCTCTGCATTTTTGCCTAGATAGGTGATTTCACCTGTCTAGGCGTGGCTTTGAGGAAGTGGAGGGAAGGGGCCTGGATACCTGAAAGGATGTAAGGCAGCGTCCACAGTCTTCTCCCATCCCCTGCAACCCCAGCCCTTTTCCCCATCTCTGTGCTCTGGCTCCGACCTTGGTTCCCAGAAACCAACCAATCCTATGGCCCTCTAGACAGTGTCTAGTGGCCAATGGATCGCTCCCTAATTAATTTTAGCAACCCAAAGAACTGTGAATGATATGCTAACAATCACTCACCTATTTCAACAAAGTTCTACTCTCTTCCACTAAGGTGGTTGGGGCATCTTTCATTTCACTGACACTACTTATTATTTCCATTTCAACTGATACTTATATATGTTTTTCAGTAACATATATGTATTCTCTCACATACTCGCTGGGGATAATCAACTGAAAACATTAATTACAACTTTGAAACTGCCAAGCTTGCCAAATACTGTATTTGCAATTGCTATACATTCATTTTTATGAATAAACTTATTAAATGGAAGATTTTCCAGGAAAAATAAAGCAAAAGAAAAATTTCCAGGAAAAACAAATCCCTGGGAAATTTTCCATTTTTGAAAATGTTCTGTCCCACATCACTGCTCCTTAAACTTGCTGTATATGAAATACTAATTTTACTTGTTAATCTAACCAGGCCAGGGATAGAGTACCTTTTTCCTTCCTAGCTTTGCATTACTTCAGTTGAAACCTGTTGGAATCCACATTCCAGCATTTGGTGTGGCCAGAGCCAAAAGTGGGCAGAGTTATGGATTTGACTCAGGAGCTGCCCCAGATCCAGAGAGCTCCCCATCCCTGATCTAAAATAATTAGGATAGGTTTGAGAGTCTCTCATCAAGAGAGTCTCTCTTTTGATCAGGTAACCTCCCTTGTGGACTGTGAGAATGCTGTGGACATAATATACCTTGACATCAGCAAAGCCCATGATATCCTCATGAGCAAACTAGCTCAAAGTGGGCTAGATGAAGCAACGATCAGGTGGATCCATGGCTACAGAATCAGACTCAAAGAGTGCTGATCCATGGGATCTTCTCCAACTGGGGAGAGGTAACGAGCAGGGTACCGCAGGGCTCAGTCCTGAGCCTAGTGCTCTTCAACATTTTTATTAATGACTTGGATGAGGAGGTGCAGAGAGCGCTTATCAAATTTGCAGATGACACAGAATTGGGCAGGATAGCTAATACCCTGGAAGGCAGCTCTGGAAACAAAGCCCTGTGAGGAGAGACTGAAAGAACTGGGCATGTTTAGCCATGAGAAGAGAAGACTGAGGGGAGATACAATAGTGCTCTTCAAGTACTTGAAAGGTCGTCACAGAGAGGAAGGCCAGCATCTCTTTGCGATCATCCCAGAATGCAGGACACGGAATAATGGGCTCAAGTGACAGGAAGCCAGATTCCGGCTGAACATCAGGAAATACTTCCTGACTGATAGAGCAATACGACAATGGAACCAATGACCTAGGGAGGTGGTGGGCTCTCTCACACTGGAGGCATTCAAGATGAAGCTGGACAGCCACTTGTCAGGGATGCTTTGACTTAGATTCCTGCGTTGAGCAAGGGGTTGGACTCGATGGTCTTGTAGGCCCCCTCCAACCCGACTATTCCCTGATTCATCAGAAGGACCTTACTGTCCCACTTGCCAAGTTGTGATAGTTAGCAATGTAACTTTAATTAGAGGATCCTCTCCTAGCCTATAGAGAAGTAAATCCCAAGCCAGACTAAAAACATGGCCATCCCGGCCAATCATGATGACATGAAAAAGCTTCCAAAAGGCTAACTAAGCAAAGCCTGGGGTAACCTGACATTCATGGAGGGTGTCTGGGTTTTGCTGCTTGCCAGACAGCATGGGAGGAGACTTTTATATAGCCTCCCTGACCACCAACTCTTGCTGGCCATGTCTCATGAGGGCCTAGAGCACCTGAGCTGTTGGGAGACATTATCTCTCAAGTCTTGCAATGGCTGAGAAGCTGCCAAGTCATTGTGAGATCTGTTTGCCTTTCAGTAGTCCACTCTCACTTCTGAGGAAGACAAGTGGATTGCACTGCCCCTTCCTTGCCCCACAAACACCCCTGACCATGTATGTGGGGTGCAGGCTTTCTTCACATCAAGTGGCCTGAAGCCAAAGAAGTGGGCAATTCATTTTGCATGTCGAAGCTATCATTGGATATTTACTTCTCACACCAAGCTTCATTGCAGGATGGGGCTCTTCTGAAGCTGAAAAGGAGTTTCAAAAGCTCTTTGCAATATTGCATCAGAGCCAGCCTTTCAAAGGAGAAAAGTTAAAATAATAATTGCAGTGGTTACGTCCAAAGTAGCTCTTTAGGTCCTGCCTTGTATAATCCCCTGTGTATACTATTTCATGGTACCTAGTAACATTTCTGTTGTTGTTGCCCTCCGTAGCTTATACTAGTTTATCTCTTTCCACTTACTAATATTGGTATTGGTAGTAGTGGTAACAAAGACCACAAATATCTCCAGGTTTACTTGTTCAGATATACCACAGGAACAAACATTCTTCAATTTTTAGTGTACCATTTCATTATTTTTTGAAATTTGTATGTTGCTTTTAGCTTTTTTAAAAAGCTTTTAGAAAAAATAATACTTAGTGTTAGGTTGCAGGCATTTTATATTTGGGTGAAGCTATAGAGTAGCAATATTCTAATGAATACTTCTATGTAGTGGTTTGACTTAGAAAACAAAAAGAAGGTGTTAGAAACTTTCTGAATCCTTAGGCCACACTTCTGAGCTTATGTACATTCGTTTTTGTAACTGTAAGTTTGTTTTACTAGTTCTATGGATAAATCTGGGTGTTGCAAAGAGTGTACTAAAAATGGTCCAAACCAGGCCAGAAGTAGATCACAAGTGCTCATAATTAGATAATTATTGTCTTCTTACTTATAGGTAAATTTCACTTCTAGGAACGTGGCAAGCAATACATTCTTCATTTTTTCCTGGTACATTTGTGTCGGAACCAGGGCAAATTCTACCCTTGTAATATAAGGGAGTATACCTGCTCTCTTTCTCTCTCTCTCTCTCTCTCTCTCTCTCTCTCCCTCTCTCAAATGGAGGGATAATCACATTCATCTCTTCCTACCCTTGACCTTCCCTCCTTTTGGCTCCCTCACACCGGGCTTTTATCCTGTGATTGAGATTGCTCCTGCACGGACGTTTGTGGGCTCTTTACATGACAGAGTGACCCTGCCGTGACTAGGGGTGGACGAAAGTCACTTACCTTTTCTCGCAGCTTGTTCGCGGTGGGGGGGAGCGCTTCGCTGCTCCCCCCGCGAAGTTCAGGCCAGGGGGGGGAGGCTTCCCACCTCGCCCGGCCGAAATTCAGGCCGGGGAGGAGGCTTCCCGCCTCGCCCGGCCGCGAACACGAAAGTTAAAAAAAAAAAAAAAAAGTCCCCTGATAGGCTACGTGACGATTCACGTAGCCTATCATGGCTAGATCTGGAAAGTCAGCCGTGATAGGCTACGTGAATCGTCACGTAGCCTATCACAGGGGACATTAAAAAAAAAAAAGCGCGTACGCGAATGGCGGCCCCCATAGGGAGCCGCCATTCACGTTCCTTATTTAGTTGCTGTAGTCTACGTAAATGTTTACGTAGACTACGGCGAAAATAAGGGCAATGCAAATAGCGCTGCCCTTATTTTCGCCGTAGTCTACGTAAAAATTTACGTAGACTACAGCGACCAAATAAGGAACGGGAATGGCGGCTCCCTATGGGGGCCGCCATTATCCGTACACACTTTTTTTTTTTTAAAGTCACCCGTGATAGGCTACGTGACGATTCACGTAGCCTATCACGGCTGACTTTGCAAATCTAGCCGTGATAGGCTACGTGAATCGTCACGTAGCCTATCAGGGGACTTTTTTTTTTTTTTTCTTTGATTGCAATGGCGGGGGCGGCAGCCGGTCGAAAGACCGGCTGCCGCTCCCGCCCCGCTCGAACACCGGACGAACTGCCAGCCGGACCCGCCGCCGGGAAGGACATTCAGGGAAGGTAAGTCCCGTCCCGGGGGGGGTGCGGGGGGGGGTGCGGAGGATTTCTCCCAGAAACTTGTTCGGGGGGCCGAACACGTTGGCGCTCGGCCCCCCGAAGTTTCGGGGAGAAATTCTCCGCCATCCCTAGCCGTGACCCTCCTGCACTAAATGCCCTTTGTTCTGTTTTTAAATAGATTGCAGATAATGAGCTATCAAATTACCCCGTGTTCTGCTCCAGTTTCCTCCAGTGTTCTGCTCCAGTTTCCTCCAGTTTCCTCCGTCAAAAGAGTTTAAAGTGGGAAGAAAAGGACCGAGGTCAATGAAAGATAATGGAGGACTCAGATACGGGGAGAAGGAGGGGGAAGGGGAGAGGGGAAAGGGAGCACATGTAAAGGGAGTCAGTTGTGATCCTGCATTTAAAACGGAAGCAGAAAGCCCCGTTTTAAATGCAGGATTTTAGGCTGGTGTAGAGATGCCCTTTGTCTTCCCACCTACAAACCCATGAAAATGTAGCTTTTAAGTTGCCCAGGTCAAGGCCTTATTTTTGTGTGTTACTCTATAAGTGCCATGGAAAATAATGGCAGTACATAATAATAATCTTTGAAAATCACTAATATTTTATGAAATAGTAGTTTATGAAAACAGGATGTTATTGATGTGACAATATTTTAAAATATTTAATATAGCCTTGTTAATGAGCATTCAAACCAATCCTGAGCTTTCAGAGGTGCATAATATCGACCACAGACTTCTTGACTAAGTTTAAAGTAGAATTTACTTCACAAGTGCCTTGAATGTAGTGTGAACTTATTTTCTCCCCCCCCCCCCTTTTACAGGAGACATGGAATGTGGTTTCGATTGCGGAAGGTAGTAATCTGGTTGTTGGGAGTGTACATAGCCATTCCATTTCTAGTAAAACTTTGTCCTGCTATTCAGGCAAAGCTCGTCTTCCTAAATTTTGGTAAGAATCAATCTTCTCTCTCTTTTGTTGTTGTTGCTGTGACTTGAAACTATGTGGACATTTTAATACACAGGCTACTCACTTTTAATGCAAAGGGCACTGCCTTCTAAGCAAGTCTTCCCCAACCTGGTGCCCTCCAGATGTGTTGAACTGCAACTCCCATTGTCCGTGGTGGCTAGTCGGGATAAGCTGTTCTAAGCTGTCCTCCTTTAAACTCTAGCCTCTGATGCACTTCCACTTGTATGCTCAAAGAAAGTCTTCAGTTAGTTGGAAGGCAATGTAAAAGCATGACACTAAAAGACACCCCTCAAGGAGCCTGGGGCTATAAGAATTGCATTTTTATTAATAACTATCCTAATATATACATAGGATGATATCAAATTGGAATCTGTGATCATTTTGCAAGATCGCACATAACTCTCTATCATCCTTCCCAGTTGCTAAATCCTGTACTGCAAAGTCTAATGCAAGTTTAAAAGCATATGAGGTCTACATTTGTCAGCAGCCGCTTGTATTTGATTACTCCCTCATTAAGTGCTGATAGAGGAAAGGCTTGATGCTGCCTGGAATTTTTGTTGTTGTCGGCATCTGCAGAGAATGTTCTAGTGCCAGCTAGTGAAAAAGCAATTGTTCCCTGTCTGCCCTCTCCAGTAACATCTTCTGTGCTGTGCTTGGTATATTGATATTGTAATTGTTGTGCCTGCCTGGTATATAGCAAGTTCACTGTTGGCTTTCACAAATATTTTGCAAATTTGGGACAGGAAAACAATATCACTTAGTAGCACTGTCTTCTGCCCTTCAAGTTTAGGTCTGTGATTTTTAAATCAATAAAATATATACATATATAAATATATATTCTACCCTGAGCCTTGGAGATAGGGCAGGCAGGCAATCAAACTGTTTTGAATCAATCAAATAATTATGAGTTAATAAGTACCTTCTGGAAAATGGCTACATAGGAAGGAAAAAAACTATAAATCAGAAAAAGATTATTTCTCACTTATAGTCCTATGTACAACCTTAAATAATTCCTACTGCCATTCTTGAGACTGAAAATGCCCAGTAATTTATAGTCAATTCATTTTTTCACGATTTTAATTTTATTGCAATAGCCATTGTAGGGTTTTATATTTGATAGTATTTGTGAGAGCTGTTGATGATCTCAAGCAGCAGGTAAACAGAATGTAGAAGTGTTGTTTATCTTCTGTTTCAGTGAGAGTACCTTACTTCATTGACTTGAAAAGGCCCCAGGACCAAGGTTTAAACCACACCTGTAACTACTACTTACAGCCAGAGGAAGATGTGACTATTGGGGTCTGGTAAGGAAGCCTTTATCCTTCCATTATCCACTGGAGTCCTTTTATCATATGTACAGGGGCTGTACATTTGAACCTACTGTTGAGAGAGCCTCCAGTAACGCTACACACAATTCTTTCAAGTGTTGCCTTTTCTAATGTGGGTGTGCATCATTCGCTCACTGCTGGGAGCACAGTGTTGTCTTCTGAAAGATGCCTTGTTCTCTGGGCTGCACCTGAACTTAATTGAGCAGCACATAAAATGTAACTAGATCAAATTGCAGTGAAGGCTGGTGATACAAAACTGAAAACTTTGTTCTGTAATGCTGAAGGTCATGTCTTAGAGCAGGAGAGGGCAACCACTTTTGGTCCAGGGGCCAGATTACCCCTCCCTGCTGGACCAAGCTGGCAGGCTAGTTGATGTCAGGTATGGGGCCTCACACCTGAAGCCCCACCCCCTCCCATGATATTGTGCTCCCCCCCCCACCAGGTTTTTTCCCTCCTTGCAAAGAGAGGCATGGAGCTCCATGCCTTTCTTTACATGGAGAAAGGGGCTCGGCTGGGGCTTGCAGGAACCGGTTTTTGTAAGCCCCGGCTGAATTGGGCTGCTCCTTCCTGTGCCGCTTGGACTCCATTCAAGATGCAAGGAAGGAACTTGGCCACGACTTGCAGGAGCCAACTCCTACAAGCACTGGCCAAATTGGGCTTCTTTTTCCCATGCCTCTTGCACCTCATTTGGGGTGCAAGTGGCATGGGAAGTGGTGCAGGGGAACCCCCAGCTTATCTCTGATCTGAGATAACAAGGGGATTCCCCTTTGCGCTGCTTTCCCTCCAGGGCGGGGCATGCGGAGGGGATTGGTAGGGTAGGGCATGGGGCCCGTGGAGGGGGACCAAACGTTTGTGGGCTGGATTGGCCCCCAGCTTTGGCCCCAGCTTGGGCCAGATTAGGTCCACAGGGTGGAGGTTGCCCTCCCCTGCCTAAGAGTAAAGAAGACCTAAAAAAACTGGGTTTGCTTCTCATTATGATGTAATGACATGGAATTATTTCAGCAAGTCATTTTGGTCTATGAGAAGAGTGAAGGCATACATAAATAAGTTAGATCATGACATGAGTTGTGCTCAAGTGCAACTGATGTTATATTTTCAGACACAGAAATGACTTGCAGGAGTCCTCCTGGGTCATTGATTTGTAGTATGGGAGGATGCCAACTCTCTCAGTTTGTATAAACTAGTGCTGATTTTACAACAAGATTGTTCCTGAAGCTAGTTCTGTGCATATGAAATTGACAGTCATGGGGCAGAATGAAAACTGGTTGGTGGGCTAGAGTCTTAAGCCTTTCCCTAGATGAATAGGCTCTGAATAAGTGGGACCTGCAGCAAAATGTTCCAGTGTGGAGTGCTCCTGTTCAAGATTCCAGCTAGTCATGCCTTCTTCCAGGATAGTTCATTCTGTTCCATACACATAATGGTGAATGTCATCCCCCACCCACCCCCTCCAACAGGCAGCCAGCTTTCCATGCCCACTGAATATACTCAGTCCTTATTGGGCCATTTGGGGTATTTCCCCATTGGGGTTTCTTTTCTAACGATTATTTTTGTATTTCTACAAATTTTGGGGTTCCCCCCAAGCCTGCTGATCCCTCCCTCTTGTGTGTGGATGATGCCATTTTGTCTACACAAGGATCCACAGCTGGAGAATGAGTTCACTATTAGTAGAAGAACAAACTTTGTCTTACATGTTCTGCATTGTTGTGTAGTGTTGTAAAACTATCCAAAGCCTTGTCTCATAGCAAACCATACTTCCCTTCTAAAGAGAGGGCAGTGGCACTAGTGACCAATTTGAGTGTGTGCGTGAGATGGGTTGCTGCTCTTTCAGATCTGGAAATACCCAGTTGAGGCCTAAGCTTTATAAAAGGGCTGAAACCCTTTCAGCGAAGTAAGGATCTTATAAAGCAAGAAGTGCTATCACTTCATTGTATCTAATTTTTAAACCTCTAGAATAAAATACCCTAAAAGAGGAATACTGACATGCCATCCGCAAAGGTGATTTCTTTGTGTCTCTCACCTTAGAGCAGCTTGGCTATCTTACATGCTGTTCGTAGTGAGTGTGTTCTGCATGTGTGTGTCTTCTGAGTAAGTTACAGATGGCTCCTGGAATTTAGTGAATTTGTGTTGAGCTAGAATACTCAAAGTAAATGAAAGTAGATGCTTGAGTTGCAGTCATTGAGTTTAAATGAATAGATGGGGAAAATGTTGATGCAGATCATTGTTTATTAAAAATAGCAGCATTGAATGAAATTAATCTGCCTCTTCCTAGTTCATGGAGAAAAGCTTAGGCTAAAATGGCATTTCATGTTTGTTCATGTTCTGAGGTACATGATTAATATGAGTGGGTGTTTGTTTTGTGACGAACCAACCAGCCTTTAAAATCATTCACAGTAAGCAATTTTAAATAGCTTCTCTTGAGTTTGTTTCTGGCTGTGTCTTGTTTGTTCATTCTCTTTCTGTGGGAACTGCCATGAAAACTCCCCACAAAGTGAGGTAATTGTAGCCTTCTGATACTGAATTGTGTGCTACCTGGCATTAATCTACTTGGGTCTTGGCTAGTAAGAAGCTATTCACTGGAAAAACTAAAGCTGATCTTCCCTTATTGAAAAGCGGAAGTCGTAAACTGAATTTGTATGACGCTGTTGGCATTGCTGTGAGTTTGGTGGCATGAGTTCCACTCTGAACTCTGGCCAATATGTACAATTATAGATTTGACATAGACACCCCCAAATCCACATGAACCTAATTTTGTGAACCCAAGAGTTCTTCAGATTTGAACAGCAACCTGCCATGCTAATGTTGCACACAGTTGTTGAAAATGGGGAAACCTTCAAAAGCAGTTTGCAACCTGGCATATAGAGTTCAGCTGTTCGGATAGTCAAAAATTATCTTTTCTAATTTAACCTTATCTTTTGAATAGTATAACGTTATTCTAGAACAGGAGTGGGGAACATTTTTCCTGTGAAGAGCTTTTGATCCACGGGAGAAGTGAATTGTGGCTGCAGCTGATACTGAGCAGAGCCAGAGCCTAAAATAGATGGGAGTTTACAGAATTGCATAGCTGTCTTTGTGCTACCCATCTCTCTCTCATTGCACCCCAGTTATAGAACAGACAGTGATTTTGAGGGAGTGGTTAGGGAGATCTGACATCCTAAAAGGATGTGTCCCCCCACCCCCACCCCCCGGCCAATATTTCAAGTATTTGGATGTATTAAATTTCTTGATTTGGCATCTATTTCTCTAAACTCCTAAAAATCTGTTTCCAAACTTCCAGAACATGCTGGTTGGGGCCAAACTTCATGGCACATTAAGGTTTTATAAAATACAAATTGCATCAGCTGTGGGGGGAGGCTGGTAAAAGGTTCAGAGCAGGCATGGAGGGGGAATGTAACCCTTTCCTCCCCTGCTGTAGTCGTGAGGAAAATTCCTTTTCTGAAGCTAATATTTGCTTCCGAGAGAAGCCCTCCCATTGGTGCCCAATGGCTTCAGGACAGGGATTTTCCTCAGCACCCACAGCAGGGAAGAAAGGGCTAAATTCCCCCTTCATGCCTGCTCTGATCCTGTTAATTACCAGCCTTCTCCCAACTGATCCAATCTGCATTTTAAAAACTCTGCATGTTAGCAGTAAAGAGGCGGAACTCCACTCTCAGTGTCTTCTTTTTTACCTCTTTGGAAAAAGGAATCCAGGATTTTCTCACCATGATGTTGAGGATGAAAACAATGCCTGGGCATATAATATAATGCAACTGTGTCTCTAAAATATTCCACTGTAATCTCAAAAGTATTTTTTTTTCCTTTCCAAATTCTTGTTGAACAAATCCTACTGTTGGCATGCTAGCTCTGTCTTTCGGCCTTGTGTTAGTAAGTGATTAACTGCTTGCTGTAAATACAGGCTAGGTTTACTCTGAGCCATAACTCGGCTTAATAAGATGCTTAATTCATGTAATTAAATAGGATATAAAGCGCGGAAGGATAATCTTAAATTAAAAGTGAAGCGAGAAGTCACTGTCACTAACTGGTTTAATATAATTTGCTTCTTGAAAATGTTGAAGAGTGCAGAGAAATTTGTCCTCATATTTTCACTAGTGTGAATTCTATAGAAATTCTCCCTCATGACTTTCCAGGTTTTCAGAAGGGTTGTGACTAGCATAGACTCTTACGTTTGTCCTAGGATTAGCATTTCTTCCCCTAGGTTTTTTTCTGGGTATATCTACATTGCAGATCTAAACTGATTTATCAGTCACTTCCTTTCCTCTCTCTGGAAGTGTGGAGGTGGGGCAGGGATAAGTTACAAATTTGCCTGTATCCTTGCCAAACTACAACTCCAAAGATTATTTAATGGAAGCTAAGCCAGTAATACTGGTACAAAACTGATATAGACTTATAGTGTACATATATCCTCTGAATAATATCTGCTTGTTTGCACCCTTGACAGCTGAATGACAGTTTTCTCCATGGCTGATTAAGCACTTTATTTTATTTATTACATTTCTATACTGCCCATAGCTGAAGCTCTCCGAGCAGTTTACAAGGGTTAAAAATATAAAAAATTGTGGTGGTTGTTGTTCAGTCGTTAAGTTGTGTCCGACTCTTCATGACCCCACGGACCACGCCAGGCCTTCCTGTCCTCTGCTCTCTCCCGGAGTGTGCTCAAGTTCGTATTCATTGCATTGGTGATGCTCTAGCCATCTCACACCAGCAGACAGTATATACAGAGACAACATACAGTCAGGGCCAGAAATATTGGAACAAGGGTAACTGTTTTGGCAGTTGGCCTCTGTACACCACCACATTGAAGTTGAAAGGAAACACACCCAGATGGGAGCAAAGTCAGGACTTTCAGCTGTAATTCAAGGGGTTTGACAAAAGTGGGGCACTAACCATTCAGGAAGGAAAGCCAGTGGCATACACACACACCCATCGTTGGTGGCTCATAAGTAATGGAACGAATGGCTGACAAGCAGCTGCATGGCCAGGTGTGGCCTGTTTCCTGGGTACCCCATGACCAATCAAGCAGATAAAAGGCCTGGAGGTGGTTCTGAGTGTTGCATTTGCATTTGGTAGCTGTTCACTGGAACCCCCAACATGAGGTCCAAAGAGGTGTCCATGCAAGTGAAGGAGGCCATCATTAGGCTGAGAAAACATCATAAACCCATCAGAGAGATAGCAAAAACATTGGGAGTGGCCAACACAACAGTTCAAAACATCCTGAAAAAGAAGGAATTAAGTGGCAAGCTCAGCAACAGCAAAAGGCCTGGAAGACCATGGAAGACAACTAAAGTGGATGACTGCAGAATTCCGCTCATGGTGAAGAGGAACCCTTTCACAACATCTAGCCAGGTCAAGAACGCTGTTGCGGAGGTAGGCATGTCATTGTCAACATCTACAGTCAAGAGATGGCTTTATGAATGTAAATACAGAGGCTTCACAACAAGGTGCAAACCACTGATAACGCTCAAGAACAGACAGGCCAGATTAGCCTTTGCCAGCAAACACCTAAAAAAGCCTGCCCGGTTCTGGAATAAGATTCTTTGGACTGATGAAACCAAGATTAACTTGTACCAGAATGATGGGAAGAGAAAAGTATGGAGAAGGAAAGGAAGAGCTCATGATCTAAAGCATACCACATCATCTGTCAAACATGGTGGAGGCAATGTTACGGCATGGGCATGTATGGCTGCCAGTGGAACCGGGTCACAGGTGTTTATTAATGACCTGACTGCTCATAAAAGCAGCAGGATGAATTCTGCAGTGTATAGGGCTATACTTTCTGCTCAGATTCGGCCGAATGCTTCCAAACTGATAGGACGCCACTTCATACTGCAGATGGATAATGACCCAAAACATACAGCAAAAGCTACCCCAGAGTTTCCTAAGGCAAAGAAGTGGGATGTTCTTCAATGGCCAAGTCAGTCACCTGCTCTCAACCCAATAGAACATGCTTTTCACTTACTGAAGACAAGACTGAAGGCAGAAAGACCCAGAAACAAGCAGCAGCTGAATGCAGCTGCAGTGAAGGCCTGGCAAAGCATCTCAAGGGAGGACATTCAGCATTTGGTCATGTCCATGGGTTCCAGACTTCAGGCAGTCATTGACTGCAAAGGATTTTCATCCAGGTATTAAAGGCGATCCTTCAGTTTGAAATGATGTTGGTTTGTTCCGTTACTTATGAGCCACCAATGATGGGGATGTGTTTATGCCACTGGCTGTCCTTCCTGAATGGTTAGTACCCCACTTTTGTCAAAGCCCTTGAATTACAGCTGAAAGTCCTGACTTTGCTCCCATCTGGGTGTGTTTCCTTTCAACTTCAATGTGGTGGTATACAGAGTCCAGCTGCCAAAACAGTTATCCTTGTTCCAATATTTCTGGCCCTGATTGTATATCTAAAAACAACTTTGAGCAATCAGCCAAACCATAAAACAAATCCAATTAAAACTCATCACATGCTGCCAATTGCCTGGAAAAAGAGAGAAGTCTTGACCTGGCAACGAAAAGATAACAATATTGGTGCCAGGCAGGACTCATTGGGGAGATAATTCCATAAATGAGGGGCCACCACCAAGAAGGGCCTCTTCCTTGTTGCTGTCTTTGTAGCCTCCCTCAGAGTAGGCACCTGGAGGAGGACCTTAGATGTTGAGTTTAGTGTACAAGTACGTTTGAGCCAGGAGAGGCACTGCGTCAGGTATTGTGGTCTTGAGCCATGTAAGGCTTTATAGGTTAAAACCAGCACCTTGAATCAGGCTTGGAAACACATAGGGAGCCAATGCAAGCGGGCCAGAGTTGATATTGTATGTTCGGACCTTCTAGTCCCTGTTAACAATCTGGCCACCACATTTTACAGGAGCTGCAGCTTCTGAACCATCTCCAAAGGCAGCCCCAGGTAGATTGCATTTCAGTGCTAGAACTGAAATGTTTGAGTTTCCTGAAGGAAAAGTTATCAATTAGCATGTGGCTTCTGTGATTACCACAGTCCAAAAGTACACATGGACCTGATTCTCACATAACAACAACCCAGAATATGGGTTGTCATTGAATTGTGGGTTGTCGTTATGTGCAAACCCTGCACTATGCTTTGGCTATGGGTTGTTAATCACAAACAACCCAGAATTCACAACCCAAAAACAAACCATAGGTTCTCTTCCTGGGTTGTTCATGTGTACCTGCAATTTAGGATTACACTTTATACATTTGATGAACTGGTCCATGAAGACTTAATGTCATAATTAATTTTAATCTCTAAAATACCACAAAACGCTTGTTTTTTGCTGCAACAAACTAACAGGACAACCCCTTTGGAAATCATTGTGTGTGTTTTCCCTGCTAGTGGTAGATGCTGGAGTGTGAGCAGGGAAATACACATCGTGGTGACGTATCAAGAGATGGGGCAAGTTGAACTGGCTGTTATGGGAGGGATGGAATTAAATATGGAGCTGGCAGTTTTGACGCCAGCCCCATGTTATACTGGATATAAAATTCACATGGTTATGGGCAAATTTTCAGGAATGTTGATGTCTAATGGTTCAATCTAGAAAAACACTTCAGATTTTAAAAACTGAGCCTAGGAAGAATTGGGCTGGGAAATTGTGTGTGTTCTAGGACTCTTCCGTACAGTGGCTTCTTCTGTACATGATTTCCAGTACTAAAACACTGGAAGTTCTGGAAAGAACAATTTAATATCAAGAACGTATCAGGATATTGTACTAATTCTGTATACATAACTTCATTGGATATTTCTTCTACTACGGTAGGGATAGAATATGCAGGAAAATGATGACATTTCTAACTTGCTATTTGCTTCTAGGCACACAGTTCCTGCAACTCTTTGGAAAGATGCTCAAGGCAAGGACCAACTGTGGTTTGAGGATGCTTTGGGTTCCAACAACCCTGTGATCCTGTACTTGCATGGAAATGCAGGGACTAGGTAAGAGATAAAGAAAAATGAATGAGCTGCAATAAGGAATAACATGTTGGTTCTTGCAGTTACAATCAGGTCGTGGCTGGCCATATCATTGGGCAGGGCAAAGCAGACCAACTTGACCTGCAGATTTTGAGGTACCATTAAAATGCAGCAAATCTTCACTTACAGTTCAATCCTGTACATATCTTCTTGGAAATAAGGTCCTTTGAGTTCAATTGAGCTTACCCCCAGGTAAGTGGTGCATCCCTAATTTCATTATTCCTCTCTTTTTTGCCACAGTTAGGGAGTGCTTTTAGACTTTCTCTGTTTGGACTATCTCCTATATCAGTTCAAACATGAAGGAAAGAATGAAAGTTAAATCTTCTAGTTTCCCCCAATAGTGGTTTTATTGAGATTAATGATGCATAAACTGAAAACTGGATATTATTTCTTGGATATTTATTTATTTAAAGCATTTCCATGGTGCTCTTCATCAAATGGGATTCCAAGGCAGTGTGTACAACAAATTAGATTATTATTTAAAACCTAATACAATACAATAAACTGCTAGCTTCAAAGAATCATAAAAAGCAAATGAAAAATTATGAAGCGGAGCAGACTGAGGGATTATACAGATTAAAATGCCTGGATAGATAAAATGCCTAGATAAATAAAAACATCTTAACCCAGCAATAAAGAAATAATAAAGTAGGCAGCAGGCGTTCCTCTTTAGGGAGGGCATTCCAGAGCAAGGGTGCCACTACTGAGAGAGCCACATAATGTACTGCCAATAAAGAAGGCACTTGGAGTAGAACCTCTACATAAGATCTTAAAGTGTAGGTTTGTAGGGGAAGAGGTGCTATTTCAAATTGTCAACAGCTCTGTCTGTTCCAAACTCTACTGCCTGTACTAGATTGCACTGTAAATCCCATTGAGTTCAATGTAGCTCTCTCCCAAGCAAGCAGGTATTGGATTGCAACCTAAAATGGCTGTTTAACTTTTCAATTGAAATCAGTGGGAGTGTGCTAATTTGGCTGAATCATGCCCAGTTAATTTTTCTTCTAAAAAAGGCAGCCTATTTTTGTATTGAGAGACCAAGAAAGCAATGTCCTAAACCATTTGTCTTGGGGGACTTTAAACTAATGAGTGATTTCCGTAAATTCTTTTATAGAGGAGGAGATCACCGTGTGGAACTTTATAAGGTGAGAATTTCTCTACTGTTACTCATATGGCCTAAATGCTATTTTTCTGGTTATAGTACTATTAGTAGCTTAGCTATCCAAGCTTGCTTTCCGCAGGTATTAGTCTTCTATGGCTTTTGCGAGGCAAAACTATTATACTAGAGCTATAATAGCAGCATACCCATGACCATGAATGTTTTGACACTACCTCAGTCTGTTTTATACACTTTAACAGACTCTCAAGTGTTAAAGCCTTTCCTCCACATCTCAGGTGGAGGATTGCATGTTGGAGTACTGCCAACCCCCATAAAAAGATATTCTTTCGCATAGAAAAATATCACAGTGGAAACAGTGCTAACATGTAGAGTTCATATCCATTTAGCATTGTATTAAAAATACTTCATAATCTTATTTGTGACTGTTTGCCTTCTGTAACAGGTTCTGAGTTCTCTTGGTTACCATGTAGTCACATTTGATTATCGAGGTAAGATTCTTACTCTTTATTTTTGTCCTGAAATGGTATCTGTTGCCAGACTTAGTTGGCTGTGGCACTTTTAAGTGAGGCAATCAGTTTCTTGACTTTCATTGACCACTTAGCTTTCTTGTTATGTGTGAACCGGGCCAATATTAAGCAAGCTTGGCAGTTGTAATTATTGTTTTTCAGGTGATTATATTAGCAAGTGTGTGAGAGAATACATATATGTCATTGAAATATATATATATGTCTCAGTGTGAAATGGAACTAATAAATAGTGACAGTGGAACTGAAGATCCCCCAACAACCTCAGTGGAAGGGAGTTCATAGAATCATAGACTAGTAGGGCTGGAAGGGGCCTACAAGACCATCGAGTCCAACCCCTTGATCAATGCAGGAATCCAAGTCAGAGCATCCCTGGCAAGTGGCTGTCCAGCTTCATCTTGAATGCCTCCAGTGTGGGAGAGCCCACTACCTCCATAGGTGATTGGTTTCATTGTTGTATTGCTCTAACAGTCAGGAAGTTTTTCCTGATGTTCAGCCGGAATCCAGCTTCCTGGAACTTCAGCCCATTATTCCATGTCCTGCCTTCTGGGATGATCAAGAAGAGATCCTGGCCTTCCTCTCTGTGACAACCTTTCAGGTACTTGAAGAGTGCTATCATATCTCCCTTCAGTCTTCTCTTCTCAAGGCTAAACATACCCAGTTCTTTCAGTCTCTCCTCATAGGGTTTTGTTTCCAGGCCCCATATCATCTTTGTTGTCCTCCTCTGAACCCTCTCTTGTTTGTCTGCATCCTTCTTAAAGTGCAGTGCCCAGAACTGGACACAGTACTCCAGATGAGGCCTAACCAGTGCTGAGTAGAGGGGAACTAGTACTTCTTGTGATTTGGAAGCTATACTTCTATTAATGCAGCCTGAAATAGCATTTGCCTTTTTTGCAGCCACATCACATTGTTGGCTCATATTCAGCTTGTGATAAATAACAATTCCAAGATCCTTCTCACTTGTAGTATTGTTGAGCCAAGTATTCCCCATCTTGTAACTGTGCATTTGATTTCTTTTTCCTAGGTGCAGAACTTGGCATTTATCCTTATTAAATGTCATTCTCTTCTTTTCTGCCCAGTGCTCCAGCCTATCAAGATCACTTTGAATTTTGTTTCTGTTTTCTAGGGTATTAGCTATCCCGCTCAATTTTGTGTCATCTGCAAATTTGATCAGCATTCCCTGTACCTCCTCACTGAAGTCATTAATACAAATGTTGAAGAGCACTGGGCCCAGGACTGAGCCCTGTGGTATCCCGCTCGTTACCTCTCCCCAATTTGAGAAGATCCCATTAATAAGCACTGTTGAGTCCAATTCTGTTACCACCTGTGGATCCACCTGATCGTTGTTTCATCTAGCTCACTTTGAGGTTGTTTGCTCATCAGGATATCATGGGACACTTTGTCAAAAGCTTTGCTGAAGTCCAGGTATATGATGTCCACAGCATTCCCACAGACCACAAGGGAAGTTACCTGATCAAAACATGAGATCGGATTCATCTGGCAGGATTTGTTCTTGACAAATCCATGTTGGCTTCGAGTAATCACTGCATTGTTTTCAAGGTGCTTACAGATAGATTGCTTTATCATCTGCTCCAGAATTTTCCCAGGGATTGATGTCACACTGACTGGTCTGTAGTTCCCAGGTTCTTCCTTTTTACCCTTTTTGAAGATAGGGACAACATTAGCCCTCCTCCAATCATCTTGGACTTCACTCATCCTCCATGATTTCTCAAAGATAATAGGCAGTGGTTCTGAGAGTTTTTCTGCCAGTTCTTTTATTACTCTAGGATGCTGTTCATCTGGCCCTGGAGATTTGAACTCATTTAAAGTAATTAGGTGTTCCTTGACCATGTGCCTATCGATCTCAAGCTGCAATCCTACTCCTTCAGCCTGTACTTCGCCTCTGCCAGGGGGGTCATAGACCCTCTTTTGGGAGATGACTGAGCCAAAGTAGGAATTGAGCACTTCTGCCTTTTCCTTGTCCTCCGTTATCATTTTGCCATCCTTATTTAATAGTTGAACCACCATTTCTTTCCTTTGTCTTTTACTACACACATATCTGAAGAAAGCCTTTTTGCTGCTTTTAGCATCCCTCACTAACCTCAGCTCATTCTCAGCTTTAGACTTCCTCAGCTTTAGCCTTCCTGACGCCATCCCTGCAATTCTGTGCTACCTGCCTGTACTCTTCCTTTGTAGCTTGGCCTTCCTTGCACTTCCTGTATGTGTACTTCTTTGTTTTCAGGTCATCTCTAAGCTTTTTGTGAAGCCACATTGGCTTCTTCTGTTGTTGTCCACCTTTTTTACTTGTTGGAATGGTTTGTAATTGTGCCTTGAGAATTTCCTTTTTTTAAAACTCCCATCCATCTTGGACTCCTTTGCTCATTAGAGTCGCTTGCCATGGGACCTTACTGATCATTGTTCTGAGTTTATTAAAATCAGCTTTCCTAAAATCCAGGGTACGTGTTTGGCTGCACTTGGCTTTTGCTTCCTTTAGAACCAAGAAGTCAGGTATAACATGGCCACTTTCCCCCAGAGGTCCCATAACTGCTACTTTATCCACTAACTTCTACTTTATCCACTAAGTCATCTCTGTTGCTTAGGATCAAGTCAAGAATAGCTGATCCTCTAGTTGAGGGTTGGACTCGATGTTCTTATAGGCTCTTTCCAACCCTACTATTAAATGATTCTGTACTATTCTATTATTCCTTGCTCTACTTTCTGTAGGAGGGAGTTATCCACAACACAAGTCAGGAATTTCTTGTGCCGTGTTTTGCAGAATTTGTCTCCAAACAAATATTGGGGAAATTGAAGTCCCCTATTACTACTACATCATGCTTCCTTGAAACCTTGACAATTTGCTTTCAAAAAGTTTCATCCTCATCTTCTCCTTGTTTGGGTGGCCAGTAGTAGACTCCGACCACTATGTTATTTTTATTCTTTGCTCCATTTATTTTAACCCAGATGCTCTCGATGGGGATACCAAACTCATCCTCCTGTATTTCTGTGCAGAGATATGTATTTTTAACATATAGTGCAACTCCACCTCCCTTTCTGTTCCTCCTGCTCTTTTTGAACAAGTTATATCCTTCAATTGCTGTTTTTCAGTCATGGGAGTCATCCCACCAAGTTTCAGTTACACCTATCAAGTCATAATTTCCCTCCTGTATTAAGAGTTCAAGTTCATTCTGTTTGTTTCCCATACTCTGGGCATTAGTGCACAGACATTGAAGACCATGTGCTTTATAGTCTGGCTTTCTTCCTACATATTTCTGAAGACTATTATTGGGCACTATTAGATCTGTTATCTCTGTTGCAGTGCATGAGCCTTCATCCATTGTTACCCCCAACTTTATGTGTCCCTCCCCTGTAGGATTCAGGTTAAAGCCCTTCTGATGAAGTTCTTCATGCTGTGGCCAAACACATTCTTACCAGCTTTTGTGAGGTGCAACCCATCCCTTGCCAACAGTCCATCTTCCAGGAAGTATAGCCCATGGTCCCAGAATCCAAATCTCTGTGTCGGCACCACCTTCATAGCCAGTCATTCACCTGGAGTAATTTTCTTTCTATCCCTCTTCTAACCGCTGGAAGGATGGATGAGTAAACTATCTAGGCGGCAAAGTTCTTGAGTTTCCTTCCCAAAGCTTCAAAGTCTGATACGCTTTCTTTGTAGCTCCACTTGGTGGTATCATTTGTTCCCACATGGATGAGAAGAAAGGGATACCTGTCAGTGGGCTTTATGAGTATAGGCAACCCTTCAGTCACGTCTCTCTAGTCCATCCTCCTGGGAGACAGCATACCTGGTGAGTCCATGGGTCTTTGCAACATACTTGGGTTTCAATCCCATGCAGCAAGGAGTCTCCCACTACTACTACTACTCTTCTCTTCTTGTTGTAGGCCTTGGTTTCATTGCCTCTGCTTGACTGACTTTCAGCCTCTTGCTGGCTCTCATGCAGGTTCCCCTGTAATTCTTCGTCTGCAGGCTGTCCTCCAGTCTCATCCTCAAGTACTTGGAAACAGTTCCATAGCTCCGCTGCTTCCACTGGTGCAGAGTGGCTTCTAGTTCTTCTGCTCGTAACTGTCACCCTTTTCCAAGGAGTATCCTCTACTTCATTTTTCCTCACCTCAGCATTTTCCTCTTCAGCCTCAGCTTGCTGTTGCTCTTCTAGGTTCTGTTCTTCACTTTGCTGCTGGAGTTCCACTGTTCTGTCCAAGAACTCTTCGTGTTCTCTTATTCCCTGGAGGGTCGCCACTCGCCACTCCAGTCCTCTTACTTTTTCTTCCAGCAGCGTGATCAACTTGCAGTTGTTGCACATGTAGGCCATGTTGTTCTCAGGCAAGAAACAAACATTACACAGACTTTGCAGGTCACCACCACTGGAGAGTCTGTTCCTTCCATAGTCTCTATTCCCTTTATGTTTCTAGCTTTCTGATTGTACTGGAATAGCCTATTCTTTGTCCCCTATTCACTGGAGGCTAACAACATAGTCCCCTGGGATGGAAGTGTGTGTTACAAGAAAAATAATTTTAAAAAACGTTAGGAGCCTCCCCCTTGACCTCCCCTGGCCAACTCCTGTTTGCTCTCCCTGATCGCTCACTCTCTGGGGGCTTGCTTGCTTGTATAGCCTCTAGACCAGCTGAAGCAGCTTGCTCTGCTCTTCTCTGCTCTGCTCAGGTAGAAGGCAGGAAACAGACTGGAACTTCCTGCCCACACAGCTGCTAGGAGTACTCAGGCCACACCCCTTCAATTCAGTTGGAGCTCTCAGGAGCACATGGTGAGCACACGGTGACTCAGAATGGAAAGGACAGTCCCCTGGGCTTACTCCAGCCCACTCATGACTTTGGCTTTGCCTCCTCTTCCATTGCAACTCCCCTGGTAAACTCCTGTTTGCTCTCCCTATGTGCTCGCTCTGATCACTCAGTCTCTGGGAGCTTGCTTGCTTGCTTGTATAACCCCCAGGCCAGCTGGAGCAGCTTCCTCTGCTCTGCTCTGCTCAGCTAGGAAGCGGGAAACAGTTGCACTCTGTTGAAATAGCTTAGTGGATGTCAGCAAATCATGCATGTTTCTTTGGGTTGCTAAAATTAGTGTGTCGACAGTTTTCAGCACCTTTGGTTTTTTTCTTAAATTTAAACAATGTAAGGGAAGTACATGCTATTGTCCTTAAATTTTAACACGTATTCCAATATAAAATTTACATATTATAACTTTAAAATCATGTGAAGTATGCTCTAATTTTCCCTTTCAAATGAAATATTTGTGGTGTAGACGGACAAAAAATTAAAATGGGGTACTTGTTTTTAGCTTTGCTTACTAAGTACAAGAAGCCACCTTTAGTGCCAGTTTTTGGTAGAAAGGTGGGATACAAATCAAATAGATAGATCAGTAAAATAAACATGATAAATTAGATCTGTCTAGGGCATCAGAACATTTTCCGATACAAACTGCAAATTTTTGTATGCAAATGACCCTATGTAAATTAATTTATATTGGATTTTTTTCTAGAAAATTCAAAGTTTTCCAGAAAACCCACATCACTGTCTGTATCCTAATAGATCCAGCGTCTTGTGGTGATAGGAATATAGAGTAGGGCTTTTGCTAGACATTTTCATGGGAGAGCTGCTATGGAGAGAAGTATGATCTTGGGTATGCAGGACCCAGGCCATATAGGGATGTAAAAGGTATGTTTTCAGTAGCCACTGACAACCCAGAAGGGTTGGTGCCTGCCTAATTTATTGCAGTAGGGAGTTCCAGAGAGTGGGCACTACAATACTAAAGGCCCTTTTCTGACCCATTATGAACTGGTCCTCTGAAATCTTGGGTACCACCAGAAACATATTACTTTATATATGTACATGCCAGTGTTAAACGTATAGAGAAGGTTCACCTCAGAATGTTTCAGGCTATGTATAATAGAACCAAACTGAATAAAATATGCTAGAACACTAGTTTTGGTATTCTGCCAGTTCCATTTCATTGTAATGGGCTTCAGCTAGCTCTGAGTAGTTAAAAGCAAGTAAGAACAGATCTATTCTGTTGTGGTTTCTTGGGCCACTCTATTCTTTGGCTTTAACTCGAACCAGTACACCTTATTTTGATTAATAGCTTGAAACATGATTCCTGGAATAAAATATTTTCTCTTTCAGGCTGGGGAGACTCAATAGGCACTCCCTCAGAGAGTGGAATGACCTATGATGCTCTTCATGTTTTTGACTGGATAAAAGCAAGAAGTGGAGACAATCCAGTTTATATATGGGGGCACTCCTTAGGCACCGGGTAAGACTTCAGATTCCAGATGGCACAAAGCAGGACTTTAGTATAACACAAGTGGCTATATACGTTGGGTTTGGGACAATAGTGTGATGCCAAGGGTAATAACTGTAAAAACTACTTTCTATGTTATTAGGACTGAAGCAAATGAAATTGCTGTACATTAATGTTATGTTTAAGGAAATCTAACAGTGAATGATATTGTAGGCCAGATTGTGTAGTTTCTTCATTGAAAATAAGCTGCATATCATCATAGAATTGTTGTTGTTGTTCAGTCATTAAGTCGTGTCCGACTCTTCGTGCCCCATGGACCATAGCACGCCAGGCCTTCCTGTCCTGCGCTCTCTCCCGGAGTGTGCTTAAATTCATACTCATTGCATCGGTGATGCTATCTAGCCATCTCATCCTCTGCCGTCCCCTTCTCCTTTTGCCTTCAGTCTTTCCCAGCATCAGGGTCTTTTCCAGAGAGTTTTCTCTTCGCATTAGGTGGCCAAAATATTGGAGCTTCAGCTTCAGTATCTGTCCTTCCAATGAGCAGTCAGGGTTGATTTCCTTTAGGATGGATTGATTTGACCTCCTTGCAGTCCAGGGGACTTGTAAGAGTCTTCTCCAGCACCACAGTTCGAAGGCATCAATTCTTCAGCGCTTAGCCTTCCGTATAGTCCAGCTCTCACAGCCATACATTACTACTGGGAAAACCATAGCTTTGATTATACGAACTTTGTTGGCAAGGTGATGTCTCTGCTTCTTACTATGCTGTCTAGGTTTGCCATAGCTTTCCTCCCAAGGAGCAAGCGTCTTTTAATTTCATGGCTACAGTCACCGTCTGCAGTGATCTTGGAGCCCAAGAAAATAAGATCTGTCACTGCTTCCATTTCTTCCCCTTCTAGATGCCAAGAAGTGATGGGGCCAGATGCCATGATGTTTGTTTTTTTAATGTTGAGTTTCAAACCAGCTTTTGCATTCTCCTCTTTCACCCTCAACAAGAGGCTCTTTAGATCCTCTTCGCTTTCTGCCATTAGGGTAGTATCGTCTGCATATATGAGGTTGTTGATAATTCTCCCAGCAATCTTAATTCCGACCTGTGATTCATCCAACCCGGCGTTTCTCATGATGTACTCTGCATTTAAGTTAAATAAGCAGGGTGACAATATGCAGCCTTGTCGTACTCCTTTCCCAATTTTGAACCACTCGGTTGTTCCATGTCTGGTTCTTACTGTTGCTTCTTGACCCTCATACAGGTTTCTCAGGAGACAGGTAAGGTGGTCTGGTACTCCCATCACTTTAAGAATTTGCCACAGTTTGTTGTGACCCACACAATCAAAGGCTTTAGGGTAGTCAATGAAGCAGAAATAGAAGTTTTTCTGGAATTCTCTTGCTTTCTCCATGATCCAGCGAATGTTGGCGATTTGATCTCTCGTTCCTCTGCCTCTTCGAAACCCCGCTTGTACTTCCGGTAGTTCTTGGTTCACATGCTGCTGAAGCCTAGCTTGTAGGATTTTGAGCATCACCTTACTGGCGTGTGAAATGAGCGCAGTTGTGCGGTAGTTTGAACACTCTTTGGCATTGCCCTTCTTTGGAATTGGAATGTAAACTGACCTTTTCCAGTCTTGTGGCCACTGTGGAGTGTTCCAAATTTGTTGGCATATTGAGTGCAGCACCTTAACAACATCATCTTTTAGGATTTTAAATAGCTCAGCTGGAATACTGTCATCTCCGCTAGCTTTGTTGTTACTAATGCTTCCTAAGCCCCACTTGACTTCACTCTCGAGGATGTCTGGCTCAAGTTCAGTGAGCACACTATCATGGCTATCAGGGTCATTAAGATCTTTCCTGTATAGTTCTTCTGTATATTCTTTCCACCTCTTCTTAATCTCATCTGCTCTGTTAGGTCCCTGCCTTCTTTGTCCTTTATCATGCCCATCTTTGCACAAAACGTTCCCTTGAGATCTCCAATTTTCTTGAAAAGATCTCTAGTCTTTCCCATTCTGTTGTTTTCCTCGATTTCTTTGCATTGTTCATTTAAGAAGGCCTTCTTGTCTCTCTTTGCTATTCTCTGGAACTCTGCATTCAGTTGGATATCTCTTCCCCTTTCTCCCTTGCTTTTCGCTTCCCTTGTTTCCTCAGCTACTTATAAAGCCTCATCAGACAGCCACTTGGCTTTCTTGCACTTCTTTTTCTTTGGGATGGATTTCGTTGCTGCCTCCTGAGCAATGTTACGGACCTCCGTCCATAGTTCCTCAGGCACTCTGTCTATCAGGTCTAATCCCTGAAATCTATTCCTCACCTCCACTGTATATTCATAAGGGATATGATTTAGGTCATACCTGAATGGTTTAGTGGTTTTCCCTACGTTCTTCAATTTCAGCCGAAATTTTGCAAGAAGCAGCTCATGATCTGAGCCACAGTCAGCTCCAGGTCTTGCTTTGACTGACTGTATAGAGCTTCTCCATCTTTGGCTGCAAAGGACATAATCGATCTGATTTTGATATTGACCATCTGGTGATGTCCATGTGTAGAGTTGTCTCTTGTGCTGTTGGAAAAGGGTGTTTGCTATGATCAGCATGTTCTCTTGGCAAAACTCTATTAGCTTTTGTCCTGCTTCATTTTGTACACCAAGGCCATGCCTGCCTGTTATCCCAGTGATTTCTTGACTTCCTACTTTAGCATTCCAATCCCCGATGATGAAGAGGACATCTTTTTTTGGTGTTAGTTCTAGAAGGTGTTGTAGGTCTTCATAGAACCGATCAACCTCAGCTTCTTCGGCATCAGTGGTTGGGGCATAGACTTGAATTACTGTGATGTTGAATGGTTTGCCTTGGATTCGTACTGAGATCATTCTATCGTTTTTAAGATTGTACCCCAGTACTGCTTTTCCCACCCTTTTGTTGACTGTGAGTGCTACTCCATTTCTTCTAAGGGATTCTTGCCCACAGTAGTAGATATGATGGTGACCTGACTTAAATTCGCCCATGCCTGTCCATTTTAGTTGGCTGATTCCCAAGATGTCGATGTTCAATCTTGCCATCTCATGTTTGACCACCTCCAGCTTACCTTGATTCATTGATCTGAAATTCCAGGTTCCTAAAAAAAGATTCTCAGCAACGTCACAAAACTAAAGATGTGTCTTTAGTTGTGGAATTCAGTCTTGTTCCTGTTCATTTTGTGTTTGTGTTTTTGGTGGAGTTCTGTAGACTGTTTAAAGTGCATTTGGTGACATTTCTAAAAGCTGTGTGAGTTTTGATAAATCCCCACGGCAAGGATGGAGGTTCAGCAGCTGTAAGGCAGCCACTAAAGATACCCTTTTGTCCTTTACTGTCTGAACTTGGTAAATTTTGATTTTGTTCTGTACTTAGGCATTCATGATTTCATGGAAATACTGAATTTATACCGTGTTTATTGATTTGTGTTTGATTTATTTGAATTTATTGATTATGTTTTGTAAAGTGCCCCCCTGTGTGATGTGTGTTGATAATGATGTTTATTGGAAGCCACGTCTGGCACAGTTTACCATGGGAATGCAGTCTATAAGTTAAACTAAACTAATTAAACATAGGCAGTGCACTCATGAGCACTTTTCAAGTCCATCTTAAATATTGTGATGAGAATGATCTTCTAGACATGCTAATCCCAAGCCAATCAGCCAAACCAGCTTCTTGAATTTCCCCAACAGGCTATTGGGAGCCTGAGCAGATGCTGGAGGACCACTGCAATTGCTTCTGGCAACCATTCCGTGTCAGGAGGTGGGCCATTATGTCTTGCACAAGAAAAAGTCTCTGCAGAATAATGGAGAGTAGTCCCACAGATCGTGTTACTTCTAGCCTCCCACTTAAAGATAACATCAACTCAAAACATCATCCAGCTTTACTGAAATACAGTGTTTAGTTTTCCCATTTCTACAAATATAAGGTTTTGGTAGTTCATATAGATAGTTAAAGGAATATCTTAAGGGGAAAACAAATATTCAGATCTGTGGGTATTTTTCTGAACAATTTTACTTGATTACAACAATAATTATTGGGTTTTGACTACATTGGCCAAACAACCCTGGAAAGTGTTACTACTCAGTGCTAAATTTTATGTAATTTACCTGAATTCCCCGCCCCCTCCACTTCTGTGTGGCTGCCTTCTCAGCCCCTACTCCTTCAGGACCCTGGATCAGCTTGGCAGAGTTGCTTTCTCACATGAGGCTAACGTTCTCAGAATCTTCCCTAATGGGCTCAGACTTGCGGTTCATTTTCTTTTATGTGTTATTTGAATGGTACTTTCGATAGTGGATTCAGCACAGATGCTGCTGAAGACACTGGTGTATTCAAAGCAGAAGCATTTTGTTTGTAGTCAAAACAAGCCAGAGAGCCTGAAGCAGTCACTCTTTTTCAGAGTCTGCATAAGAAAATGAAATACAGTTTCAAAGGGGGGTGGGGGGAGATCCTGTTCTAATTGAAATGCATTAATTAAATACAGAGATAGAAAATCTAACAGATATATAGTTGGCCTCCACCCTTTTTTCAGATTTGGCTTAAGCATTCCATATATCAAAATTAATTGGTATTCCTGCTTTATTATTTGATATAAAATGGGGAAAATCATTCCTTTTTTGTGACAGTGGCTTGCATCCTGAGTTCTCCTGTTCAGAGAAGAGACTCCAATCCAGGTTCAGGAAGGGGCAGAAGGAGTGGAAGGTTATTTTTGCCAATTTCCCCCTGCAACCCCTAGTGCCATCTTCCATGCTGTTCCAGAGGGTGTCTCAATCCTCCACAACAGATTTTTGGGAGGCATAGAGGACTACAGGGGGAATTACCTCCCCCACCCCTTCTGTCAGCAGGAGAATCCCATCATTGTAGTTCCAGTTACCTTTGAGACATGTTCGAAAATCACAGGCTTTAGGCCTTGTGAAAGCTCTTCTTTAATCTGAAAATGGCAGTAGAAGATTAAATGTATTGAAACAGCTTAAAGCTTAATTTACATTGTCTGATTTAATTTATGATGCAAATGTTTCATGTGGTAGACAGTACTTTAACATCTTGTGCTTTAGCTGTTTCAAGAGGGTTGTTTACGAGGGTTACACCAGGATTTCATGAAGCCTGTTTTTGAAGGAAGTAAACTTGTTTGAAAAGCATATATTAACCTTGGCTAAATTTGAATTAAAGAATGGGTTGCTGATATATGAGAAACGTTTTCATGTACCCTTAGAATACAAGCGTATCCTCTTGTATATCTTGAGTATGGGGTCTCATGGTAGTTTGTGATAGACACTAAAAAGAACAGAGTTGTAAGGCTGGTAAATCCACCCATAAATAAAGCTTAACTGAGGCAAAGGGTAAATAATTGGTTTTAGAGGATGCTGTAGGTTTAAACTACAGGTGTCCTGAGCTACTTCAAAGTGATACATCCAAGGGCTGGTATGCTAATGCTGTTATTCCAAATTGTGGAATTAGGAAGCAAACTTTGGGGGGGGGGGGGTTCTCCAAGCAAGAGGCAGTAGATAAAAGGTAATTGAAATACGGCAATACTAGCTCCTGTTGTGTGTGTGTGTGTGTGTGTGTGTATGTATGTGTGTGTGTGTCAATTTTTCTTAAGGTTAAAATGGTCAGACTAAAATACAGAACTGAAAACACCAAAAAAGCAATGATAGACAGCCTGCTCTGGGTTTTGGGTGGCTCAGTTGCGAATCGGAAATGCTCAGTACTGAGGTCTCAATCCCATTTATACTTGGGAGTAATTCTCGTTGACCAAAAGTGGGGTTTACTTTTGAGTAAACATGGATAAGACAGAAATGTAAGGAAGATTAATTGTTTAAGGAGATTGCTAGGTGAAACCGTTATTTCTAACCAGTGTTTTAAATCTAGATTTTTTCCACCCCTAGTGTTGCAACCAATCTCGTAAGGCGTCTCTGTGAAAGAGGTAAGAGAGCTTTCTTTAGGTGATGTTATCAAAGAATGTGTCATATGATCCCAACTTCCTCCCATCTTTTAAAAATGGTTAGATATTTCCATGTGGCGGTATTTAGCAGTGATCATTTTCTGAGCTTTTAAAATCTCAAGTGAATTCCAAAAAGATTTTGTTGGCCAGTAGATGATTTTTATTAAAGTGGGGGACTATTGTTTTATTTGATGGCTAGGATCTACTTAGCACATTCAGAATAATAAAGGAAAAGTTATAAAGTATAATTTTATCATTTGTGTGTTTAAAAAATGTCAGTCATTTAGCCCATGGCATTTTATGTTACAGATTCTAGTTGCCATCAAAACTCAGGGTATACACTTGTATAATGCTGTGCTTCAAAATATTTTGCTAGGCCAAACCCCAATGATTTTAGTTGAGTGTCCTAAGATGACTCCTGACTGACCTTTTAAAAAATGTAATAAATTTATGCCCTTCCATCCTAAGGAGATTTTGAATAGTGTCTCACTTCTGGCCATTCGAACTTGGTCTTGTAATCATCTTCTCATCCAATTCTGGATTCATATTCTGCTGTACTGTTCAAACATCTTGAGAACTGCTGCTCTGCAACTTTTATTCATTTCAACATGGCTCGTGCAAAAGCATTAGTCTTTTGTCGTAAATGGACAGCACTGTAACCTGTTCTGTTTATTTTTTAGAAACTCCCCCAAGTGCCCTGATACTGGAGTCACCTTTTACGAACATCCGTGAAGAAGCCAAAAGCCATCCCTTTTCAGTGGCAAGTATAGATTTATATGCTGGAGTTCCCACCTTTTATTGTCACATGTTGCATGTGTGTGTAATACAGATGCCTCTGTTAATTTGAGAGTTTTCATTGTACCTGAAGTTGTTAGCCAGTGAGCAAGCATTTATCAAAGGTTTTTTCCCCCCCCAAATATTGACTTTTCCACACTCACATACTGCTTTTTCCTCTGCAAAGATCTTTGCCATTCCACAAAGGTTGAAAGAATTCCATGCAGAAAGTGGGTGTGTTCTGCAAATGTATTTGTATCTGGTATTTTTCTATTACCACAATAAGGTAATTGGGACTTGACCTCCTATGACTCTATGTTACTAAGATAGGAGTTTCAAAATGTTTTTGTTCAGTCGTTCAGTCGTGTCCGACTCTTCGTGACCCCATGGACCATAGCACGCCAGGCCTTCCTGTCCTGTGCTCTCTCCCGGAGTGTGCTCAAGTTCATATGCATTGCATCGGTGATACTATCTAGCCATCTCATCCTCTGCCGTCCCCTTCTCCTTTTGCCTTCAGTCTTTCCCAGCATCAGGGTCTTTTCCAGAGAGTTTTCTCTTCGCATTAGGTGGCCAAAATATTTGAGCTTCAGCTTCAGTATCTGTCCTTCCAATGAGCAGTCAGGGTTGATTTCCTTTAGGACTGACTGATTTGACCTCCTTGCAGTCCAGGGGACTCGTAACAGTCTTCTCCAGCACCACAGTTCGAAAGCATCGATTCTTCGGTGCTCAGCCTTCCTTATAGTCCAGCTCTCACAGCCATACATTACTACTGGGAAAACCATAGCTTTGATTAGATGGACCTTTGTCGGCAAGGTGATGTCTCTGCTTCTTACTATGCTGTCTAGGTTTGCCATAGCTTTCCTCCCAAGGAGCAAGCGTCTTTTAATTTCATGGCTACAGTCACCATCTGCGGTGATCTTGGAGCCCAAAAAAGTAAAATCTGTCACTGCTTCCATTTCTTCCCCTTCTATATGCCAGGAAGTGATGGGGCCAGATGCCATGATCTTAGTTTTTGTAATGTTGAATTTCAAACCAGCTTTTGCACTCTCCTCTTTCACCTTCAACAAGAGGCTCTTTAGATCCTCTTCACTTTCTGCCATTAGGGTGGTATCATCTGCATATCGGAGGTTGTTGATAATTCTCCCAGCAATCTTAATTCCAACCTGTGATTCATCCAACCCGGCGTTTCTCATGATGTACTCTGCATTTAAGTTAAATAAGCAGGGTGACAATATGCAGCCTTGTCGTACTCCTTTCCCAATTTTGAACCACTCGGTTGTTCCATGTCTGGTTCTTACTGTTGCTTCTTGACCCTCGTACAGGTTTCTCAGGAGACAGGTAAGGTGGTCTGGTACTCCCATCACTTTAAGAATTTGCCACAGTTTGTTGTGATCCACACAATCAAAGGCTTTAGCGTAGTCAATGAAGCAGAAATAGAAGTTTTTCTGGAATTCTCTTGCTTTCTCCATGATCCAGCGAAAGTTGGCGATTTGATCTCTAGTTCCTCTGCCTCTTCGAAACCCCGCTTGTACTTCCGGTAGTTCTCGGTTCGCATACTGCTGAAGCCTAGCTTGTAGGATTTTGAGCATCACCTTGCCGGCATGTGAAATGAGCGCAATTGTGCGGTAGTTTGAACACTCTTTGGCGTTGCCTTTCTTTGGAATTGGAATGTAAACTGACCTTTTCCAGTCTTGTGGCCATTGTTGAGTGTTCCAAATTTGTTGGCATATTGAGTGCAGCACTTGAACAGCATCATCTTTTAGGATTTTAAATAGCTCAGCTGGAATGCTGTCATCTCCGCTAGCTTTGTTGTTACTAATGCTTCCTAAGGCCCACTTGACTTCACTCTCGAGGATGTCCGGCTCAAGTTCAGTGACCGCACTATCATGGCAATCAGGGACATTAAGATCTTTCCTGTATAGTTCTTCTGTGTATTCTTTCCACCTCTTCTTAATCTCATCTGCTTCTGTTAGGTCCCTGCCTTCTTTGTCCTTTATCATGCCCGTCTTTGCACAAAACTTTCCCTTGAGATCTCCAATTTTCTTGAAAAGATCTCTAGTCTTTCCCATTCTGTTGTTTTCCTTGATTTCTTTGCATTGTTCATTTAAGAAGGCCTTCTTGTCTCTCCTTGCTATTCTCTGGAACTCTGCATTCAGTTGGATATCTCTTCCCCTTTCTCCCTTGCTTTTCGCTTCCCTTGTTTCCTCAGCTACTTGTAAAGCCTCATCAGACAGCCACTTGGCTTTCTTGCACTTCTTTTTCTTTGGGATGGATTGAGTTGCTGCCTCCTGAACAGTGTTACGGACCTCCGTCCATAGTTCCTCAGGCACTCTGTCTATCAGGTCTAATCCCTGAAATCTATTTGTCACCTCCACTGTATATTCATAAGGGATATGATCTAGGTCATACCTGAATGGTTTAGTGGTTTTCCCTACGTTCTTCAATTTCAGCTGAACTTTTGCAAGAAGCAGCTCATGATCTGAGCCACGGTCAGCTCCAGGTCTTGTTTTGACTGACTGTATAGAGCTTCTCCATCTTTGGCTGCAAAGGACATAATCAATCTGATTTCGATATTGACCATCTGGTGATGTCCATGTGTAGAGTTGTCTCTTGTGCTGTTGGAAAAGGGTGTTTGCTATGATCAACGTGATCTCTTGGCAAAACTCTATTAGCTTTTGTCCTGCTTCATTTTGTACACCAAGGCCATGCCTGCCTGTTATCCCAGTGATTTCTTGACTTTCTACTTTAGCATTCCAATCCCCGATGATGAAGAGGACATCTTTTTTTGGTGTTAGTTCTAGAAGGTGTTGTAGGTCTTCATAGAACCGATCAACCTCAGCTTCTTCGGCATCAGTGGTTGGGGCATAGACTTGAATTACTGTGATGTTGAATGGTTTGCCTTGGATTCGTACTGAGATCATTCTATCGTTTTTGAGATTGTACCCCAGTACTGCTTTTCCCACCCTTTTGTTGACTATGAGTGCTACTCCATTTCTTCTAAGGGATTCTTGCCCACAGTAGTAGATATGATGGTCACCTGACTTAAATTCGCCCATGCCTGTCCATTTTAGTTGGCTGATTCCCAAGATGTCGATGTTCAGTCTTGCCATCTCATGTTTGACCACCTCCAGCTTACCTTGATTCATTGATCTGACATTCCAGGTTCCTAAACAATATTGTTCTTGACAGCATCGGATTTTCTTTTCATCACCAGACACATCCACAGCTGAGTGTCCTTTCGGCTTTGGCCCAGCCGCTTCACTCTTGCTGGCGCTACTTGGAAATACCCTCTGCTCTTCCCCAGTAGTATATTGGACACCTTCCGACCTGAGGGGCTCATCTTCCAGCGTCATATCTTTTAGCCTTGTGATACGTTCCATGGGGTTTTCTTGGCAAGAATACTGGAGTGGGTTGCCATTTCCTTCTCCAGAGGACCACATTTTGTCAGAACTCTCCACCATGACCTGTCCGTCTTGGGTGGCCGTGCACGGCATAGCTTATGGCTTCACTGAGTTACGCAAGCCCCTTCGCCACAACTAGGCAGTGATCCAAGAAGGGGTACAGTGCATTAGCTCGCACAATAAAACAGGTTAAAAATGGTGTCAGACTTTCTCCCAATTGGAGGGGGAGGGGAAGGTTAGATGCTTTTACTCTTAAGGAAAAACCCTCAGAGCCCACCTTCTGTAACTCAGAGAGAGAATGTGTGGGCCTGGCTCATCAGCAGGATTTTCCTGCAGCAGTTTTACCTAACTCTAAAGGTTGATATAGGCCCTCCCCCTCAACTGCTTCTGCTATCCTTCTTTCTTGCCCTTTCAGAGAACACTGATGTTAATCTTTTCTCTCTTTGCAAATTTGGCTCACCACTGGACCCCTAAATCCAGAATCTCTCAACTCCTTTCCACTCTTTCAGTGCACACAGACAATGGCCAGGTACCTCACCAACTTCTTGACAAATTCACTTAGACACTCCTCCTTCCTCATTGCTATGTCTTGCCTCCCTTAAAATGGATGGCACTGCTGCTACTTCTCCAATCCCTGTTGCTGCTGCTGCTGCTTAAATCCCAGCAGAGGGGGTGCAGGGGTCCAGACACCCAGCCATCGCCACAAGCCTTGCATGCTCCAGCTGTACTCACCTCCAGCTGGCCTGTCCTCAGTGTGGAGCAGACAGAGGCAGCTGTGCGCCACACCCAAACCTCCACAAACAGGTTAAAAATCTAAAAAGTCTAAAAAGAAATAGTGTAGAAATCTGTTCTAAATAGAAGATTTTGCATATTACTCATATACTTGCAACCTTTTTTCTTCAGATATATAGATATTTCCCAGGATTTGATTGGTTTTTCCTTGACCCCATAACATCAAGTGGAATTAAGTTTGCAAATGATGAGAAGTAAGTAAATGTTCTATGTCTTGAATTTTCTTTTTCTCTTCCTTTCTGATGGGGGCCTACAATGACAGGTACATAAAAGTGTAGCCCTGCAAGTGGGATGTTGCTATCATGTTCCCAAAGGCTTCATCCACAAACCTCTCTGCCTCCCTCAGCTTCTCCAGGTTGGCTGCCATGGCCTCAAAGAATGAACTTGTTCGCTAGGCACTCATTGTACCAAATACACACCCACAACTTTGCTCTAGCAGGCAGATAGTAGTATATGTGACACTGTGCAGTTCAGTAGATAGCCACCACACCCCTGCTGACTTTCTACCTTCATAACAGATATTTTGTTTACTAGACTTGTTCACTTGGAATGTCATGATTTGTAAGATCTTCTTCATGTTACCTCATTTTTAATTGGAAAGCAGATAGATAGATAGATAGATAGATAGATAGATAGATAGATAGATAGGAATTAGATGAAAGGCTATGTATGAGGATTGGTTTCTCTCTTTTTGGGGGGCGGGGGGAAGCAATATACCAGAAATAGATACAAAACATTAAGTGGGTTCGCATGATCTTGGAGGGGGAAATAAGCCACAGTAGCTTATTTCCTGCGCCAGGGGATTTGCATGATTACCCTTGTCAGTGTGGCGTACCATGTCGTGCAGACCTGACAAGGGTGGCTTGTTGCCGTGGTTAACAAGCCACCCCAAGGCAGTATCCATTGGGTGCTTACACCCCCACCAATTCCCTTCCGCGAATGGTGGGTCTCACTGGTTCCTTTGCACAAGCAGGACCCACCGCTTACGCAACGGAGACTTCGCACTTCCTAGAGAAAACCCAGAAACGAGCAAGAACACCCGTTTCTGGATTGGGACAGGTCAGCAGGGCTCCTCTATGCAAGCTCCGCTGCCCTGCCCTGTTCCAGAAATGACTGTTTCCACTTGTTCCGGGTTACTCTGGAAGTGGTAAATCACTGTTTCGTGCATTCGGTGGGGGCATAAGTGCACCATTGGGTGTTGCCTCCATTTGGTATTGCTTCCAGAATCCTAAAACAGCCCATGGTTCTGGGTGGCTTGTTAAACATGGCAACAAGTCACCCTCGCTGGCTTCGCATGAAACAGCAAGCTGTATGCAAATCCCCCCAGCATGCAGCTGGCACACACAGTGGGAGAAATAAGCCAGCGTGGCTTATTCCTCCCTATGTGATCATGTGAACAGGCCCACTGCAATTTAAGTGGGTAACATACAATGGGATTTGATCTTAAGTTGGTCAATTTTTAAAAATACATCTTAATGTTATTTCTGGGTTTCTGTCTCTCTCTCTCTTTTTTTTTTTACAGCGTAAAGCACATTTCATGCTCTCTGCTTATTCTTCATGCTGAAGATGATCCTGTTGTTCCATTTCATCTTGGAAAGAAGGTGTGCTTCTTCAGGTTTAGTCCATCATCCCTCCCATGAAGTTATAAATATCCTGAATGAATTAGAACAGTAAGAAAGGCCTTGGTTGTAAATAATTCAGGTTATGTGGGCCAAACTACATGTAACGTGTAGATGTGTATAACCCTGATTACTGCTACTTTTAGGGGGAAACCAGATTTGGAAAGGGGACATGTTCAGAGGAGAGGTGGTAGGGGAGACAAAGTGCTTAAACTTTTCCTTGCCTCCTGCTTTTATACTCTAGCTTCCGTTCAGCAACTCACTGGCAAAACTGCTTTTGCCTCCAAGTAGCAGCCACCAGGGTTTTTGTTCTGCACATTTGCATTTAATGTTTAGTTCAGCCCTGAGCCAGGAATAGGACAATAGGCAGAAATTGGCTTTATGTTTCTTCTCTATGTTCCCCTCGACATTGCTTCTCTTGCCACAATCCAGAGCTGCAGCCTTGCCCTTCATTTAACTGCCCTTAAGCAACTTTTGTCTCTGTGTACTGTACTCCCTAAAGCTTTGCGTAGAGGGCTTATGAAGTGGCTGGGAATGGAGAAGTCATGTTCTATTCCATAGAGAAGGAGTTAAAGTGGAGGTATCAAAAAACCTGCTAGTGAGCTTTCACTTGATTTAGAGTAACAACTTTGCTCTCTGCAGCCCATGTCAGAAAAAGGTACAGTTTCATAAGCAAGCCTTCCTGTTTAGCAAAGATCACATGGGTTTCCTCCCTAAAAAAACAGTACCTGGATGTTTTTCTAGGGAGTGTACAATTTAAACAAGTTTGTGCAACTCATAATTAACTGCAGTTTGTGCATGTTCATTATGACACAGCATTAATGGGAAAGTTTCCATCTCTTATTAAACATGGTGCTCTTTTTTCTACAACAGCCAATTTTTTGAATAATTGAGGTCCAGATATTTCGTTATACCATCTTGTACTTAATTTTAATATGGGGAAGTATTACTCTGGAGCCACATGTAGTAAACATGTAGATTCAGGTTTCTACTTCAACTGTGCAGTTGAAGAGTAGGCTGAAAGAATCCTTTCACTGTTCTACCAATACCTGGCTGCAAGTATAACAGAATGGTTGAAGAATATTGTAACTGACAGGATTTTGAATGTGTACCCTTGATGTGTACCCTTGTCTCTATTGGAGACAGAAATTTAGTATGCATCAAATTGCTACTTAATTAACGAAATCAAAGGTGATTATAGAAATAGACAACATTACTATTCTGCACAGTATTTCTGTAGAGTTGGGTTACATATCTGTTTTTCATCAGCTTGCATTGACTGAACTTTTTTACAGCTATACAACATTGCTGCCCCATCTCGGAGCTTCCGTGATTACAAAGTCCAGTTCATTCCATTTCATACAGACCTAGGCTACAGGCATAAATACATCTACAAGAGCCCAGAACTACCTCGAATATTACGGTAATTCAAAGGGTAATTCATAGTGTGTGTTGTGCTGTTAGTTGAGTTTCCACAGACCTAAAATGAGTTGTAAATCATGAAGAACATGCAAAAGAGAGAGGGGGAGGGGGAGAGAGAGAGAGAGTCCTGGAATAAGTTATCTGTGTTCCCATTTTACTTTAGAGCAGCCTTTCCCAACCCAGGTCCCTCCAGATGTTTTAAGACTACAACTGCCATCAGCCCTATCCAGCATGGCAAATGATCAGGGATGATAAGAGTTGTAATCCAAAACTCCTGCTGTGACCCGGGCTGGGGAAGACTGCTCTCGAGGGTGACTGTTGTTACCCCTAGATAAAATCTCACTCACTTTGGCAAATTGTCTTTATTAGTTGCCTTTGTGTGGAATTCTTGAAGCAATTTACAGAAAAATGTAACCTTGAAATTTCAATACTATAAAAACATAAGTGTTTTAAATGTATCTTTAATCATTCCAGTTATCCGTGCATTAGTAATGTCCAGGTTAGATTACTGGAACATGTTGTACATTGGGATGCATTTTGAAGACTATTCAGGAAGTTCAACTCCTTCAGAATAATACATGATGATACATAATTAGAGCATGTTTTGCCGGTGTTAAATCATCATTAGCTTCCTTTTTGTTTTTGTTTAAAGTTCTGGTTTAAACCTTGTGGTTTGTACAATCCATAGCTGGTTATCAAAACTCCTTGTGTTATCCTGGTTTGTTAACTAACTATGGTATTTTGTATTCAGATGTAACCAGAAACAGCAGTTTATTCCGCATCACATATAGAGACTTTCAGTATCCTCTTGTCATACGGGAAGTAGTGGTGGGGAGTGCATAAGCCTGAGGCACATTCTTATGACAACAAACCAGTTTGTTGTAATCTCTTTTTTAAGAAAAATGTTTTTAATTAAAAAAAAACTTTATTAAACTTATAAAAAAGATTCAGAGGGAAAAATCATAACTACAAATGTAAACTTAAATGCATTACAAGTATTAGATAACAGTATAATCGAAATTAACAAACACTACAAATCCACTATCTAGTATATTAATATATATCGTATGAACAAAACATTTAAAAGGGGAGAAAAAACAAAAACAGTTTATACACACACACACACACACACAATAACGAAGGAAACAACTCAATGAAATTAGGCTCTTGAATGCAGCCAATGGCTTAGACCCAAGGGGACTTGTAGAATGGGGTTTTCCTGCTTCCCCCTTTCTGCTGCAGCCCCCTCAACATCCTGAAGACCCTTGCCTAAGAGTTGGGGGACCTTCCAGAAAGATGTGTGATAATACAGGAGACAACTGATTTCCCTTCCAGCAGCAAAAATAGAGTATCCACTCTTCTTGTTGAGAGTGGAAGTGCTTTGCCCTCACACAAGGGCATCTTTTGGATCCAGGTTAATCTCTGGAATCTTCAGGTAGAGGATCTGAGGTAGCAGGACCGAGAGAGGCCTTGGGAGAGCTGCTGTCTATTGGAACAGATAGTTCTGGGATAGGTAGACCAATGGTCTGAGTATGACAGCTCCTCATAACTTACAGAAGTTGTGTGAAATAATTATACAACCTCATATATTTGCATTCATCCATTCATCCTAGATAAATATGGCTGAAAATATCTCCCCCTTCTCCTGTGCTTCCTTCTCTTGTGTTCCATTATTATAATAAATTGGCTGAAATTAGCCTTGTCAAAGTGCCCCTTGTGCATCTAGTAATGGTTAGGCTTTGTGAAAAGGTTGTCATGGCTTTTCCCCAATAAAAGAAGTCAGCTAGAAGCCTTTAACTGTTCTAGACAAAATACAAATCTAATAAAAAATTGAGGCAAGCTGTTTGGAGGCCAGGCGTGGGAGTTACTTTAACTATTGTACAGATTTAAAACTGAAATGAGGTGAGAGAGGGAATAAAATAAAACACTTGACCAGCGCTCTTTCTTTTGGAACTGTGATGCCCCAGAATAATTCTACCACCTGGCATTTATATACCGCTTTTCCTGAATGTTCAAAATGCCTCACAAGAATGATTTCTGCGATTTTTACATCATCCCTGTAAAGTAATAAACTAGTATTGTATTACATGGAGGAGGGGGGTTCTGAGAGACTACGTGCATGTGTTTTCTTTTGATTATGTGAATTCAGTGGTGATTTGTGTATTTCATAGTTTAGCAGTTTTCTTACGTATAAGATATTAATACATTACTATTATATATCATTGAAAAAGATGCATAATTTCAACTACTTAGAAAATTTCTGCGTTTAAAGAATATGGACAAAATTTGTTGCACAAATTCAAACACTGATCTTTCTAGGTTTACCATCACAGTTGATCTCATCACAAACTTGGTAGGGCTATGGGGGTGTGCTTTCTCTTCATCACAGTATTACTATTTTTTAAAGTATCGTGGACCCTTCTTGAAAAGACAGTGTTTGCCCTATATGTAACCGAATCTAAATGTTTACTTTGGCTGAAGTTGACTTTGGTGTTCTGAAAACTATTGATCATAAAGTACAAGTGGGAAAAGAATTGATGAATTAACAAAATATTTGGCACTGTGAAAACTGCTGATTCTTTTTCCTTCCTAGGGAATTCCTGGGGAAATCTGAGCATCAGCATCATCATTGAAGGTTACTTTCATGGTAGACTTACACTTGTGTCACCTTAAAAGGAAAGAAAGGGGCGCAAGGGAAGTCTGCCATTATTTTAAACCCAAGCACTGGATAAGTCACAGATTCCTGCTTCAGTCCTAATGCATACCCGTGGAATCCCAAGACTTGGGGCAGTAGATATGAAGAACAAATGTAGTTGGCTTCTGTCCCCTTTTACTTTTCTTCTTCTTCTTGTAAAGAACAAGAGAACCGAACGAATTGGAACAATTAAGTTCAAGCACAAGAAAGACTTGGCAAAAAACCGCTGAAAGTTATGAACATTCCTACAGATGTGTGTTAGGTTACAACAGCTCTTTACAAGTCAAAAAACTTGCACTCTGAAATGCAAACGGACTGCAATTATCTGCAAAAATGTAACTCTTATAATCTTTCAGTGCTGCACCTAGTTTACTTGCAGGTTGCTCTCTTATAGAATTTAGTTCAGTGAGGGATGTTTTTCTGCTGTTATCAGATTGGGGAGTTGCTGAAGATTATCGATTATCTTGGTTTTTAACTTCATTGGAGAAACCAGTGGTCAAGATGCTTACAAGAAAACATTTCAGAATGAAGTGAAGGATGTTTCTCCTTTAAAATGAGTGATAATTTAATAGTAATTAAGTTTCCCTTTCTCTTTTGCCTTGCTTTCCATTTTCATAGCTGTCTCCCATATATAGATAATATATTAACATCTTTAGTATACCTCATATACAGATACATCCACTTTGAGATTCTTTCTTCTAGCTTCTAAACCATTTTCTTTAGATATATAGATCCCTTGAGTGATGTAAAATGTATTGATTACAAATTACACACTGAAAAAGTTATTTGAAGGACTCCTTTTTTTTTTTAAATGGAGGATGTCTTTAAACTAAGTCTAGAATGGATGGAGAACTTGTTTTTCCACTGTGGTGGAGATGTCTTCCAGTCTCCTCTAATCATAGAGAGACATACAAGCACTTTGGGGGTGAGAAAATTGATACCCATCTTTAGTAATCATGGTTCTTCACACCCCCAACCAAGCTATTTCCTTACAAATACTCAGGTACATTAGAGCTGGTCAAAAGTTTTCTTTCTTTTTAAATACAAGAGAGATAATATAAAAATCACACTATCACTGCAGCCCACCATGGCTTGTTTAAGCTACAGTGGGCTGCAGCATGTGCTGGGCAGTTTTTGTATATTCATTTGCGGTAGCAGCTTGTCACAGGCGTGGGCTGTGTGACGGATGTTGAACCGCAGCCCACAGTGGCTTACTTGATCATGTGAACCATCCCTTTAACTTGATCTATTCTGATGTTAAATTTCATTGGGAATGAAACTCACTTTTTTCCTCAGAAGTGAAAATATTAACAATTGTATGTGAAACCCCAAATTTTATCCAGACCTACCAAAGGTGTTGAAAGCTGTCAAAAATTCCTTCCTGCTGAAAATATTAAAGATTAGTTTTAGTTTGATATTTATATTATTAAAAACCAGAACTATATGAAAACGTTCTGACCAGCCTTGAATGTTCCCCTCAGTTGGCACATGCCCAGCACAAACACTAGTTTCTCCTTTTTACTGTAGGAAAGCAATTCTTGTTGTATTTAAATTTAGCAGGCCTCATGATTGTAACTAATGGTAAGAATGATTGAATCTGATTTTCATGTTCCTTTCTTATTAACATTGGCTGAAATGTTATCTTATACCTCTTGAAATCAGTCATGAAATGTGTGTTAGGATGTTCAAAATCTTGGCTTAATAAGCCAAGATATGCACTAATCTCTTGTACCTGCATGCAGGTGCTTTGCTCCTCTCTCTATGAGCAGCAAAAGCAGCCAGGAAGCCTCAGTTAACCATACATCTGAACCAGGAAACCATGATTAATGGTTTCCAAACAAAACAGGACATGAAGCTATGGTTTAAAGTCAGCGTCCATATCCTTGCTTGTTTGGAAACTCTTAACCATAGTTAATAGTTTGGGTATAATGGGACCATGGTTAACTGTAGCTTCCTGGCTTGCTCTTTTGTTTGCTTGTGCAAAGGGAGAAGCAAAGTGGCTATATGTGGGTGCTTGAAGCTCAGGCATATCTTGGCTGATTAAGCTGAGATCTGATCATCCAAAAGCTGCCATTGTGGCTCCTGGAGCCTGTTTTTGACAGTCGTAAAATTGACACCCCTTTGTGGCAAGGATACCAGACAGTGGACAGATGGAGGTATTTGCTTAGGCAATACCATGATGAATTTTGCTGTCGTCCCATATATTGTGTTTCTTGTTGTTTTTATAAATTAGCCAATCTGTATTGGGAAGATTGAAGTCCACTTTATTGACCTGTGAAGGTATTTGATGCAGATGGTGCAAAGCTAGACCTTAAGACCACAGATGGCTTCCAGTTCATTGTGGCTCTTACTGAACCTGCCATTTCTTCCCCCATCTTACCACTGCTCCTATAAAACTAGACATGAGTCTAGGATGCTCTTCCTTTGCTGTCTTTAGGATTCTGAGTCACCATTCATGGAGGCACAGAATGCTAGACAATTTGAGGCATTATGAATAGAAGTAAGAGAACCACGGGCAGTGTAGCTTTGGGGCCCAAGCTGATTACAGTAGCCCTGTGTTTTGAGGAGATGGCCCTGAAGTGTGGCATTCTATAAACGGACAATATTGGGCATGGTAGTCTTAGATGCTAGTGTTCAGAAGTGAATTCTTTAGCCTGAAGTATATAGAGGCCACTGTTCACTAATATTGTCTGTATACGAAATACTCTGGTTTTGCATGCATTGAAAACACGTACCTTGCAGATTCATCATATTTGCAAAGCAGACAATAGTTTGTTTTTTGCATTGAGACTTTCTGCTGTAGTGTGGTCTATCAGGGTTTTGATTCACAATACCCTGAGTTAGCTGTGCCACGTAAAATTCCATCTCTTTCCCCCATCCCATGTGCTTAGGTTTACTGCATTAACAAGGACAGGAACACTGTTTTGGCTCTTTTGTGGAAACAAATGGAACATTCCACCTAAGACTGCTGCTGCTGTCACCTACCTTAGTATTGATAAAAGTACAAACCAATGTGGAAATGTCAACTCCGATGCAACAAAAATTAGATTCCAAAGCATGCACCAGTGCTGTTTATCCTGATACATATGTTCCAATTATTAGACCAGTAACATGCATTGAAATGGAAGTGTTTATCTAAAAAGTATGTAGTTTTAATAAAACAAAAGAATTCTGAGTTTTTTGTGGTAGCCTGGTTTTGTTTTTAATATGTTATGGGTTGTGGGCATCTCTGGATATGCCCAGGAAAATGTTACCAAAAAGACACGTAGAATTCTAAAATGGCTGACATATTGGGTAGGATCCAAAGAACTGCAGGTGTAGTTGTAAGGATAACCGGGCTTGAATAACTGGGTTTTCCCGATGCTGGCCTTGCACCCCCTCTCAAAAACACACACCCTTAAGGGTTAGGGACCCTCTGGAATGCCCTAGATGTAGCGTGAGCTGCTGCAGTTGGGGATGGGTAGAAATGAGTGGAAATCAGAGAGAGAGAGAGAGAGAGACGTACTTTCTGCCTGCACAAGGGACTCTCTGGATCCTGCCCACCATGATTGTCCTGGGCCTATCCTGAAACAGTTGTGTTGAAAAAAATCACAAGAAGAAATGTATTACATAACCAATGACATGAGATTAAGCCTGACAGCTTTGCATGACAGATTCTGTAAATCGAGTGGCTTTTGGCCATTGTGTTTCTCAGAATAATACACTGTGCTATGTAGCAACCGCCCTTTTGAAACTTTAGTTTGATATGGGGGTGGGGAGACCTACTTGGCATATGCAGAGAGAGTTCAAATGCTTTGCCTTGCAAGTTCTCTTGGATTGCAGTCCATGTATTTAATAGTACTCTGTTATAATTGCTGTAGCAGTTTCCAATGTAAGGTATGTTACAGTCTTTATTAGCATTCACACTTAACCAGCTGTGTTGTGTCTTTAAAATACTCCCCATTTACAGCAGTTTGCCCCTTAGGCTTCATCTAGACTGCAAATGTGTAGGTTTTTCATACTACCTTTATAAAAAAAAAAAGTCCTGGACGTTGTAGTTTGGAGAGGGCCATAGCCTTCTCGCCCTCACAACAATTATCTGGGAAGAGGAAGATGTTTTTGAAACCAGTTTGAAGTCTGTAGTGTGGCTTCGTGGCCTGTGGCTTCTAGCCTGTGACACCATTGGGGACCAGTGGTATAGTGGAGGCAGGGCTCGCAGGGACGCAGCCCTGGCACCTTTTCATTAGCAGGGACTCCGATGTCACCTGCCATCCCCCTCAGAATTTCTTGTTCCCTCTGAGCTTAGCTGCGATCCTTACTGTAGCTGTGGAGGGAATGAATTTTCCAGGAAACAATATATTGTTCCATGTTGGAATGCAAAGTATTTGGGATGACTCGGTCTGGAATGGGCAGTTAAGACCTATTCGCTTTACCAAAGACGTGCTCCTGGTGGAGATGAAAACTCCCAGAACTGGTTTGTTGATACAGATCAACACAGCTGCCTGAAATTTTTGGACTGCCCTTGGAGACTGTTGCAATGAGCTCCTGTGTTTCCAAATTTACCTACTGCACCACTGTTTGGGACTGTAGGCTGTGAAAGGAAAGGTTGCTTAACTGTAACTTGTTCACATAGTCATCTGTGCAGTCACACATATGGGTTCTGCACCTGTGCATAGCCTCTGTTGGAACCCGGTAGAGCTGAGACTTTTAGGCGGGAAGCTGCCCTCCCAGGTCTCCCCCTCAGTTTCTCTGAGGATGCTGCAGCAACAGTCCCACACCCAAGAGGAGAGTGTAATACATACTGAAACACCTATAGCAGGGTTGGAGTGTGGGTTGTGTGACCGCACAGATGACCACTCGAAGAACTACAGTTACAGGTAAGTAACCTGTCCTCCTTTGTGGTCTCTGTGCATCATACATACGGGTGATTAACCAGCTGACTTGCCAGAAGGAAGAGGGAACAGGTGGTCAAGCCAATATAGATGAAAGCACTGCCTGGCCAAAGGAGGCATCCTTCCTTGCTTGAACATCAAGGCAATAGTGTTTAACAAAACTGTGGGCTGGGACCATGTAGCAGCCCTGCAGAACTCTTGGAGAGAAACACCTTTCAAAAAAGCAACTAAGGAGGCAACAGCCGTGGTGGAATGAGCCCAGACCAAACTTGGTACTGGAAGCTGAGCCAAGGCATAACGAAGACAGTAGGGGTGACTGAGGTGGTTTCTGCTGGGGAACAGCTGTGTCCTGAGAAACAGGAGACAGCAAAGGTGTTGGTGAACGTACAGTTATGTCAGCTGGCTTAGACTTCTTTTTCGGCTCGGCTGCTGGATCAATAGTCAAAGAATGTTTGGATTTGGTCTTCAGGATAGAGCAACCTGACGGTAGTGGTGGGTCTCAAAGAGTAGACACTGGGTGTGATACCCCTGACTAAACTATGGTAGCGGGAGCCCATGGTCAGGATGGAGCTGGTGAGGATGGTATCAAAGCCAAAGACAACACCAAAGCCATTGTAAGAGACAGCTTTGAATAGATCTGGAATGGGTGTGCTTTACTGAGTCTGCTGTTTGTAGGGCGCATTCCTGCAGCACTATGCGAAGGCAGGAAGAACAGTTCCACTGCAATTGTTTGGTAAATCCTTGGCAGTGTGTACAGGATTCTACCACATGCCCTTCGCCCCAAACAGAAAAAACAGATGGTAGCCATCTGTCAGCAGTAGCATACTCCCACAATCCTCACATTTATGAAAAGGGGTCCGAATGGCCATAGGCCGTGGAAAGGGAACCACAAAGGCAACAACACTGTATGAAAAAGAAAACGCTAAAACCATTAGTAAAGTGAGAAATAACAAAAATAAAATAGGTAAGTTGGAGAAGAAGAAAAACATTAAGTGGAACAGAGCTCAGCTCAGTCTCCAGAAGATTAGCAATTTAGTTTGACAAGAGCTCCCCCGACTAGGGATGTACGAAAATTCTGCCACGGATCTCGGGGAGGCCGAATGCCAGCACATTCAGCCCCCTGAAATCGGTGGTGGAACAGCCTGCCCCCCGGCCCCCCTGGGACGAGACTTACCTTGGGCGGATCTTCCTGGCGGCGGCAGCTCTGGCGGCGGGGCAGCGGCGGCCAGTCTTCCGACCAGCTGCCGCCACCGCCATTTCCAGTTTAAAAAACAAAACGTGATAGGCTACGTAAAGATTTACGTAGCCTATCACGGCTAGGTTTTTTTTTTTTTAATGTGATAGGCTACGTAAATGTTTGTGCTCTATGTGGGGTTACCCTTGAAGACGGTTCGGAAGCTGCAGCTGGTACAGAACGCGGCGGCTCGCCTGATTAAAGGCAGCCGCCGGCGAGATCACATCACTCCAGTGCTGAAGGAGTTGCACTGGTTACCAGTTCTTTTCCGGGCCAAATTCAAGGTGTTGGTTTTGACCTTTAAAACCCTATATGGTTCCGGCCCAGACTATCTTAAGGAGCGCCTCCAGCAGCACCAGACAGGCCGCTTAACAAGATCAGCCTCAGATGGCCTTCTCTCTGTCCCATCAGCCAGGACAGCTGGACTGGTGGGGACGAGGGAGAGGGCCTTTTCTGTGGTGGCCCCCACTCTGTGGAACTCCCTCCCTAGGGAACTCCGTCATGCCCCCTCTTTAATGAGCTTCCGTCGTGCATTAAAAACCTGGCTGTTCAGGCAGGCATTTGGGGTGGGTTAGGGTATTTTAGAAAATGTTTTTATTGTAGAATTTTATTCTTTTATTGTATGTTGTACATCGCCCAGAGTGGCTGGGTGACCAGCCAGATGGGCGATTAATAAATTAAATAATAAATAATATAAATAAATACGTAGCCTATCACGGCTGACTTAAAACAACAACATGCGTACGCAAATGGCGGTGGCCATGGCCGCCGCCATTTGCGTTCCTTATTTTGGCACGTCTTAGTCTACGTAAACATTTACGTAGACTAAGATGGCAAAAATAAGGGGAACGCAAATAGCGTAGCGTCCACTATTTGCATACGTGCGTTGTTTTTTTTTTTAAGTCAGCCGTGATAGGCTTCGTAAACATTCATGTAGCCTATCACGGCTGACTGCAGGGACGCAAACGGCGGCAGCTACAGCCGCCGCCGTTTGCGTCCCTGCTAGCCAGTGGCCAGATGTCCGACTGCTGGCAGAGCCAGCCGGTGGCTCTGCAGAATCCCTGCGGAGCACAGCCGGCCAGCCAGGATTCTGGGGGGGAGGAACGGAGTGCCTCCCCCCCCGGCGAGGATTCCGGGGGGAGGGATGGAACGCCTCCCCCCCCAACCATAAACATAATCCGCGAAAGGTAAGTGCCTTTCGTACATCCCTACCCCCGACGATGCTGAGGGGAAAGGCGGGAGAGCCACCTCTAGGCATGCATGGGAAGAGGGCTTTCCACATAAAAGTCTCAGCTCTAGAAGGTTCCAGTGGAGGCTCTGTGAAGCTGCAGAAGCCTTATGTGTGATGCACAGAGACCACGAAGAAGAACAGAACCATTCCTGGCTGAAAAGAGTTCATCTTTTGAAACTTCAGCCTTGGTTGCCAGCTTGAAGCAGAGCTGTGAATCTCACATCCAATCAGTCTGATACACCCCGACAACCAGCAGCACAGTGCTGCAGCTGGGAGAGCAGAGGAGTTGGTGCAGGCACTCAAAGTCTTCTAGCACCTGTTCCTTGTTAGCTGTTGCTCTGAGGGCCAGCAACATCTTGGCCAACGTAGTTTGCCCCCTATTGCCAATTAACAGCTGGCTGACATTTGTGGTGGGTGTACTCCTGTTAGGCAAGGGACCCTCTCTTTTATACTGGGCTATTAGTATGCGCCTGGAAAATTCACTGGATAACCTAGGGGGATAGGGGTGCCCCTATTAGTATGGTCAGGGGTAGAGGGAGTACAGCGTTGGGTGATTAACTAGCCAGTTGAGGAGAGGTTAGAAACCTTACCTCTATTCCCTCTTAGGTGCTTCCTCCAAGCATATGGTTCCTGACTGCTTCACTAGCTTGCCCTTGCATCTGGTGGTACTGTTGCTGAATGCCAGGTTGGTCCAAAACAAAATCCCCCTCATCTGTGATTTAATTGTGGATGAGAGGGCCAACCTGATGTGTATTACCAAAACCTGGATGGGGAAGGTGGGAGGGGCCAGTCTCTCCCAGCTGTGCCTTCCTGGGTATTTGGTGCAGCACTAAAATAGACTTGAGCCTGGGGAGGGGGCATTGCTGTGGTCTACAGGAATTCTGTCTCTCTCTTTAGGCTTCTTGTCCATCTGAGTGCCAATTTTGAGTGTTTTTACCTTGGGTACCTGAGACAGATAGGGATTCTGGTATACTGCCCTGCCCTGCTGCCCATCAGTCTCCCAGCCTAAGCTGATGCAGATGATCGCAGATTTGGTGTTGAGGACCCCCTAGGATGATGGTTGTGGGAATCTCAACTTCCATGTTTAGGCCACTGAATCTGGAGTGGCTCTGGATTTTGTGGCCACCATAACAACCATGGGGCTGTCCCAGCTTGTAACTGCCCCTGCACTTGTCAGAGGATACATGCTTTATTGATTGGTTGATTGCATTTATTTATTTACTGCATTTATATCCTGCCTTTTTTCCTCTTGCAAGGAACCTAAGGCGGCTTACATTATCCTCCTCCTCTCCATTTTATCCTCACAACAACCTGTGAGGTAGGTTGGGCTGAAAGTCTGTGATGGGCCCAAAGTCACCCAGTGTGCTTCTATGGCCGAGTGGGGACTAGAACCGGGATCTCCCAGCTCCCGGTCCAACACTCTCACCACTACACCACATTGGATTTGGTTTGGTTTTCTCGACTGGGAAAGGGGATGGTGATCTGAAAGTAGGGGAATTAACATCTATCCCCTTGTCATGGTCAGATAACTTTCTATTGAGGTTTAGACTTTCAGTGGCTTTTCCCCTCTGCAAGGGTAGGGGAGATATTAAGATGGTCCACCCACAGAGACTAAAGGATTCTGATGACTTCCAGAAGGCTCTGGGGGAAATTTCCTGCTGGTATAGCTAGAGCGCCTGTCAAAGCCCTGGTCGCTCTGTGGAATATGGAGATGACTCAGGTAGTTGACATGCTTGGCCCCCAGCACTCTTTTCCTTTGAGCAGAGCCCAGGCAGCTCCTTATTATATGTCTGAGGGCAATGAAGGAACTGGGAAGACAGAACACAGGCAGAGGGAGACTTGGGCCAAGTCCAACCAAGCAAAGGATACCAACCCTACTCAGCAGTGATGATGGCAAAGAGAAAGAAGTATTTTCCACCACCACTGTATCTTCTCAGTGTCATCCAGTGGAGCTCTTCCAAGTGGTTCATGGCCTACTGCAATCTGGGTCAAGGAGAGACATGGTGAAACATTTGGGCTTCAGGCCTAGTTTTGGAATGGAAACTGCCTGGTGGGATGACCTTTGCCAAGAGAGGGACAGAGGGAATATAACCCTGCTGATTCTCTTGGACTTCTCAGCAGCTTTCAATACCATCAACCATGGTATTGTTCTGGATAGGCTGGGTTTGGTGTTGGAGGTGTTACATTGCAGTCGTTGTGTTCCTACTTGGAGGATTGCAGAAGGGGGTGCTGGGGGATTATTGCTCTGTGCCTTGGCAGTTATGCCATTGGGTTCTACAGGGCTCTATCCCCCCATGCTGTTTAACATCTACATGAAACTGCTGGGGGAAGTTATCCAGATATGTGGGCTGAGGTGTCACCAATATGCAGATGACTCCCAGCTCTATCTTTCCTTTTCATCAAATGCGAGTGAGGTAGTGGGTGTTTCCAATCTCTGCTTGGGTGTGGCAATGGACTAGGTGAGGACCAATAAACTGAAACTCAATCCAGACAAGGGAGAAGTGCTATTAGTGGATGGTTTGTCTTACCGGTTAAGTCGTGTTCAACCTGTTCTGGAGGGGGTTGCACTTCCCTTACAGGATCAGGTGCTTTTGGATCCAGTATTGTCACTGGAGGTACAGGTCCGGTGGTGCAGAGCACTTTTTATCAGCTTAGATTGATATACCAACTATGACCCTGTCTGGACAGACATAGCCTAGCTACAATTATCCATGCTCTGGTGACCTCTTGTTTCGGTTATTGCAATGCATTATACGTGGGGCTGCCTTTGTAAACAGTCCAGAAACTTCAGCAGGTCCAAAACAGGGCAGCGAGATTGTTAACGGGAACAGGTCAATATTATCATATGCCAGTACTCTTGTGTTTTTTTCAGCGCCAGGTGAAGACCTTTTTATTTTCCCAGGCTTTTTAGTTCTTCAGTTTGTTTTCAAATGTGTGTTCTTGTGTCTTTAGATCTTTCCCTGCTATTGGTTTTTACTTTGGTTTTATTCTGTTTGAAAGGTTTTATATTATGTTTTATCATGTTGTATTTTGGGATTTAAATTCTTGTGAACTATCCAGAGAACTTTGTCTATTGGGCAGTATAGGAATGTAATAAATAAATATACCTGGAAACTAGGTTCTGTTTTAGCTTTGTAGAGCTTGCTGCAATGAGCAAACCTCCCAAAATAGGGCTTCTGCAACAACACCCCCACACACATAACTAACGCTTGTCAGAATGCAAGCTATTTTCAGGCATGTGAGACTTATGGATCCAGGAAAAATGGTAATTTGTACTGATGCAAGTTCTTTGAAGCTCTGGGGTCCCTGTTAAGAACTGTATGTTTTCATTGCAAGTCTTGCACCCTCATGGGTGGTGCGTGACTGTTTACCAAACGCTGCAAGCAAAATTGAGTTCTCTTGTGTTTAGTAATGATCTGTCCCCGAGTTACAGAGCTCTGTAACTGCTGAAAGAGGGCTTAATTAATACCTAGCTGAATTCCTGCCCACATGGGGAAGAGGCTGCTCCTGCTATTACAGCACATTACCTGGGAAGTCAAAGTGTACACCCTGGGAATTTGCAGCCACAAATGATGCCTTTGTCTGTAATCACCTCATCTGGTTAAAAAATAATATTTATAATTATAATAACATGACAAATTCCAGAGGAGGTAGTGACTAGATAACCTCTTTTACAGAGGACCATCCTCTATTTAAAGGGCTGTCTTGTTCAATTCCATTTTAAAGATAAAGAACCATAAGAAATGTTGCCCTTCAATGTTCAGCACCTGGGTAGCAGACTGAACAGGCAGGGGTCACCTGACTATCACTGGTCACTGAGATGATCACCTGACTGGTGATCATCTCAGACTATGCTGAGATGATCTGTGTTTCTATTAAAATTATAATAATTCTTTCTAGATTTGCATCTATACATATAAATTAGCATATGCAAATCAGTGTCCCTTTGACCTCTTTTTTTTTGGGGGGGTGATGCATTTCCTCTGTTTTGACTATCCATAAGTAGCCATCCTAAGCACTAATAGTGTCTGATGCCACCTTAAAGTCCAACAAGGGGAAACTGAGTCTCTTTCCCATGTTATTTTCTTATAGCTACTATAAAGGATCTAGGGAATGTTATACCTGTTGTTAGGCTCTTTTCCAGGATGATCAGATGAATTTCTTCCTGCCTTTTGCTTAGGTTGATCTAAACCTAGTGTAATGTTAAGGGTTGCAAAAAATTTAAATATTGTTATTAATACTAGACCTCTAAAGGTGTGAATTACATGTATTTGTGTTCTCATTGAGTTTGTATTAGTTTTATTTTTTTTATATGGTCGGTTGACTAATAAACTGATGATGAACAACAAATGTTGTTGTTGTTGTTGTTCAGTCGTTCAGTCGTGTCCGACTCTTCGTGACCCCATGGACCATAGCACGCCAGGCCTTCCTGTCCTGCGCTCTCTCCCGGAGCGTGCTCAAGTTCATACAACAAATATATTATGGCACAAAGTTTTCTGGGCTGCAGCCAACTTTACGAGATACATTAAATGGTATCCTCAGTTGGCAGATCATGCACACATGGAGCTGGGTGGAACTGATCAAACAGCCTTCATTTCCTAAAGCCTATTTTCCATTCATCCCATTACAATTGCTGTCCTGTAACATGTGAACCAATCTGCTTACATGGAAACCAAACCACGATGCTGGGACTCCTCTAAGAAGAGGTCTGCTGGATCCATCTAATGTCCATTAATGATCAACATTCTTTTCAACTGTGTATTCCAGAAAAAAAATCACCATCCGGCCATGACGGTGGTATTTATTTATTTACTTATTTCTATACCGCCCAATAACCAAAGCTCTCTGGGCGGTTCACAAAAATTAAAACCAAACAACACACAATAAAACAATTTAAAATATATAGAACATTAAAACTACAATATAACAATACAACCACAATAAAACCTAGCAGCAGTACAGGAGTTTAAAATACAGATTTAAAACAGCAAAGATAAACATTTAGAAAGCTAAAATGCTAAAATGCCTGGGAAAATAAAAAGGTCTTCACCTGGCGCCGAAAGGAATACAATGTAGGCGCCAGGCGAACCTCACTAGGGAGCTCATTCCAGAGCCGGGGTGCCACAGCAGAAAAAGCCCTCCTCCTAGTAGCCACCCGCCTCACTTCCTTTGGCAGGGGCTCACGGAGAAGGGCCGCTGATGATGATCTTAAGGTCCGGGCAGGCATATGGGAGGAGGCGATCCTTCAGGTAACCTGGCCCCAAGCCGTTAAGGGCTTTGAATGTTAACACCAGCACTTTGAATCGGGCCTGGAAATGGACTGGCAGCCAGTGCAGCTGGAAAAGTACTGGCGTAATATGAGCTCGCAGGCCAGGCCCTGTTAACAATCTTGCTGCCCTATTTTGGACCAGCTGAAGTTTCCGGACCGTTTTCAAAGGCAGCCCCATGTATAACGCATTGCAGTAATCCAGACGAGAAGTTATCAGAGCATGGATAACTGTAGCTAGGCTATCTCTGTCCAGATAAGGGCGTAGTTGGTATACTAGCCTAAGCTGATAAAAAGTGCTCCGTGCCACTGAGTTCACCTGTGCCTCAAGTGACAGTTCTGGATCAAAGAGCACCCCCAAACTACGAATCTGATCCTTTAGGGGGATTGCAACCCCCTCCAGAACAGGTTGAATATCACCTAGCCGGGCAGACAAACCACCCACTAACAGTACCTCCGTCTTGTCTGGATTGAGTTTCAGTTTATTGGCCCTCATCCAGTCCATTACCGTGCCCAGGCACTGATTCAGAACAGCCACTGCCTCACCTGGTTCTGATGAGAAAGAGAGGTAGAGCTGGGTGTCATCCGCATATTGATGGCACCTCAGCCCACACCTCCGGATAACCTCCCCCAGCGGTTTCATGTAGATGTTAAACAGCATGGGGGATAAAATAGAGCCCTGTGGAACCCCATGGCACAATTGCCATGGCACAGAGCAATAATCCCCCAGCACCACCTTCTGGAATCGGCCATCCAAGTAGGAGCGGAACCACCGCAGTGCAGTGCCTCCAACTCCCAACCCAGACAACCTATCCAGAAGGATACCATGGTCGATGGTATCGAAAGCCGCTGAGAGGTCCAGGAGAATCAACAGGGTCGCACTCCCCCTGTCCCTCTCCCGGCAGAGGTCATCCCACAGGGCGACCAAGGCAGTTTCCGTTCCAAAACCAGGCCTGAAGCCTGATTGAAATGGATCTAGATAATCTGTTTCATTCAACAGTGCCTGGAGCTGTCCTACAACCACCCGCTCAAGCACCTTGCCCAGGAAGGGGATGTTGGCCACTGGCCTATAATTGTTAACGTCCTCTGGGTCCAGGTTAGGCTTTTTCAGGAGTGGTCTAATTACCGCCTCTTTTAAAGCGGCAGGCACTACTCCTTCTCTCAAGGAGGAATTTACAACCTCCTGGACCCAGCCGGACAACCCCTCCTTGTTTGATTTAATAAGCCATGAAGGGCAAGGGTCAAGCACACAAGTGGTCGATCGGACTTGGCCAAGCACCTTGTCCGCATCCTCAGGCCTCAGTAACTGCAACTCATCCAATAAAACTGGACCAGATGGTGCTCTGAACGCCTCTACCAATGGAACTGCATTAATGGTGGTGTCCAATTCATGACGAATCTGAGCGACTTTATCCTCAAAGTGCCATGCAAACTTGTCACAGCGTGCTACCGAGGGTTCCACCATCTCTCTCCCTGGCCCAGAATGTAACAGGCCGCGAACCACTCAGAAAAGCTCCGCTGGACGACACTGAGAAGATGCAATGCTGGTGGAAAAGAACTGTCTCTTTGCCACCCTCACCGCCACAGAGTAGGCTCGATAGTGGGCTCTTACCTGTGTTTGGTCAGACTCAGCACGAGTTTTCCTCCACCTGCGTTCTAGCTGTCTCCCCTCTTGCTTCATTGCCCTCAGCTCAGGTGTATACCAAGGAGCTGGCCGGGCTCTGCTCAGAGGGAGAGGGCGCTTGGGCGCAATCGTGTCAACCGCCCGAGTCATCTCTGCATTCCACAGAGCGACCTGGGCTTCGACAGGAGCACCAGCCATACCAGCAGGAAAATCCCCCAGAGCCCTCTGGAATCCATCGGAATCCATTAATCTCTGGGGGCGGACCATTTTAATAGGTCCCCCACCCTTGCAGAGGGGAAAGGCCGCCAGGAGTCTAAACCTCAGCAGGAAGTGATCTGACCATGACAAAGGGAGAGATGCTAATTCCTCCACTTTCAGATCACCATCCTCCTGCCCAGTCGAGAAAACCAAATCAAGCGTGTGTCCTTTTATATGCGTTGGGCCGATGACATGTTGGGACAGCCCCATGGTTGTCATGGCGGCCATGAAGTCCTGAGCCGCCCCGGATACAGCGGCCTAGGCATGGAAGTTGAGATCCCCCAGGACCATCATCCTAGGGGTCCTCAACACCAAGTCCGAGACCACCTCCGTCAGCTCAGGCAGGGAGTCTGATGGGCAGCAGGGTGGGCGGTACACCAACAGAATCCCTAATCTGTCCCGGGTACCCAACACAAGGTACAAACACTCAAGATCTGCACTCGAATGAGCAGGAAGCCTGGAGAGGGAGATTGAATTCCTATAGACCACGGCAACCCCCCCTCCCCGACCCTCAAGTCGGTGTTGGTGCTGCACCGAGTACCCAGGAGGGCACAGCTGGGAGAGAGTGACCCCTCCCAGTTCCCCCACCCAGGTCTCAGTAATACATGCCAGGTCAGCCCCCTCATCCACAATCAAATCATGGATGAGGGAGGTCTTATTTTGGGCCGACCTGGCATTCAGCAGCAGCACCACCAGACCCGAGGGCAGACTGGTAAGGCTGCCAGGAACCATCAGGTTGGGGGAAGAACCAGAAGAGGGGACAGCTGTAAGGTGTCTAGCCCCTCTTCTTCAGCTGGCCTGTTAATCCCCCAACGCCATACCTCCCCCTGCCCGTGACCACAGTTATGGTGGCACCTCCCCCACCCCCTGAGTTGCCCAATAGTCCTCCCAGGCACATATTAAAATGTTAGGGTATAAAATGCACAACAGTTTAAAAGAATATAAAAGATAAGAGATAAAAGAGAACAGCAGCTAAGAAGGAGCAGATAAAGTCCACGTTTGCCCCTTTCCCCTTGTCTTTAAAGCTGCTGCCCTCTGCTGCTGCTATTTGCTGCTGGTGTTGTGGCTGCTGGTGTCTCTGGAGAGGCAGGTGGGTAGGTCTTCAGATCCTACGTGACTCCAAGTGCAACGCTAAGTGCGCACTTAGCGTCGCACTTGGCGCGACGCCGAGGCGCACGCCAAGGCACTGCCTCTGGCAGCCCCGCCTTAAGTACCTGTGGGCGGGGGCAGAAGCAGGCTCAGGCTCAGGATCCACCTGGTGCTGCTGCTGGCTGGTCCTCCTTCCCCCAGGCTCCTTCCCGAGCAGCCTCTGGCAGCCCCGCCTTAAGTACCTGCGGTAGATATTCATCCTTGTTTTTAGTACTGAGGTCCAGGCAATTGGAGGTATTCTGTCTCTGAACATAGAGGTAGTGTTCTTAGTTGCTGAGGCTAATAGACTTTGATAGATCTATCCTCCATGAATGTGTCTATGCCAGAGATTGTAAACTGTGCTGCACAGATGGGGTTTGTGCACCACCCAGTCTTCCCCTGTGGTATGCAGTCCCTATACAGGAGTGTTGGATGCAGCATAGAATGCATGCAGTGGTTCTGACAGGGCAGCACTTTGGGGCAGAAGTCCAGGCCCCCTCTCCACAGAACGAGTGGGAGGGGTCCCCAAACATAGTAGGGCTGGTTTATCACATGTTGAAGCTAATGAACTAATAAAGGAAGACACGCACACACCATAAGACCATTAAGTCCAGAGTCTAAAATCACTTAACTGCACCACAGAACACTAACAAAGTTCTCCATGGGGCCTGGTTTATGAGTTCAACGGTAAAACCTATCATGGGCTGAGCCACATTAGGCTGCAGCCAGAGGAATGTGTGTTTGAATGCTCCATTGCCTAAAACAAAACTCCCTCCACATATAAAACTAGCATGTGAATGGGAAAGGGTTGTGGTTCTGCCTGGCATTCTATTTTTCTGTGCATACAGAGCTTTATCAGGAGGGAGAATTGAACTTGGCTGGAATGTGCTCCCTCCCTCCCTGGACCTTCTGCAACATACCTGAGGTTCTGTATGACTTCCACACAGGGGTTCCTTGGTCGATACATCAAGATGGAAAAAGATGCCCAAGGTAGAAAGTTTGAAAAACTAATCCTATATGCTCATAACTTTCTCAGTGCTTCCAGTGCCATTGCGTATGTCAGCCTTCACTAACCTAGTGCCCTCCAGATTTGTTGGACTGCAATTCCCATAATTCCCAGCTAGTGTGGCCTTTGGCGTAATGAAACACATCTGGAGAGCACCAGGTTGAAGCCTGGCTTACGTAGTCAAAATGGTGCCACCGATCTAGGAGGAAGGTATCAGCAAGCTAAGCACTTCTGTACTTGCAGAAGTACCAAAAATATTTATGGAGAAACTCCCCCCACAAAACCAGTTAAGTGAGAACTGGGTTGGCATAGAATGCTGACTGACTACTGGGAGGGGGAACAGAAAACTGGTGGTAGTGTCAGGGGAGTGTCTGGAATCCTCAACCAGGACATGAGCCAAAATGGCAAAAATTTGTTTCAGGTACCACTTGTAGTGGTCCAATCCTTCCCCAAAGTTCTCAGTTCTCACGGCCATCACTACACAGAGTGTGGTGTGGTGGTTAGAGTGTGGTCCTAGGAACTCGGCCATGAAAAACTCATTAGGCGGCCTTGGGTTGATTGCTCTCTTTCTCTCAGCCTTATTTATTTTTAATTAGATTTCAATACCACCCAATAGCTGAAGCTCTCTGGGCAGTTCACAACAATCTACCTCACAGGGTTGTTGTGATCACAAGATAAAGGAAGCAGAAGAGAATAATCATGGAGCCCTGAATTCTTTGGTGGAAGGTTGGAATAAATATGCCATAAATAAAATAATAACTAGCATTTGTCCTGCATTTCCAACCGCTCAAAGCATTTCATATGAATTACTTTGTAATCCTTACTTCAAAGCTGTGACTGATTACGATTGTCCCCATATGGCAAGTGAGGAGACGCAGCTGAGAGAACGGCCATCCATCTATTGAGTCTATGGCAGAAGTGAGTTTTGAGTAAGAAGATTCCCAGGTTCATTGCTCGGGGCCAAACCAGATGTTACATTTGTCATGTAGCTTGGCAAATCGTAGAGTTTTCTTTTTTGAGAAATGGCTGTCATGGAGGGACCTGAGCTGGATTGGGAATATGACAGGGGGCTTTAACCCTTTGCCCCTGACATGGTCCCAGTAGGAACAGGGAACTCCTGCATTGCTATCCGCAATGACAGGAAAGCTGCCTTTGGCACCAATGAGAGCTCTCCTCCCTAGGCATATAGTGGGTTGCATCCACATTTAGTCATACTTAAAGTAGACCCATTGAAATTAATGGGACTAAAGTTAACCATGGCTAAGTTGAGTCCTTTTCAGTTCAAAGGATCTACTCCAAGTATGACTAAGTCTGGATCCAACTTAGCAAGTGCTGGGGTGAGGGTGAGGGGGGACAGGACCACCATGCTAACTCTTCCAGAAAGTGACAAACAATACTGCATCACCAAGCTACGTAACAAAAGTTATTATTTTCATAAAAGTAATTTTCACCAACATTTGAAAGAAATATATGATATGCTGAGTCACAACTTGGGGGGGAAAGTACAAATGTGTCTAGAACTTTTTAACTTGCTGGACCTTTGACAATTTTTATCAGATTGGTTTGGAATTTTGCACAATTGTAGACCTCATCAGGTAGCTCATGGATGCCAAGTATCAAGTTATTAGCTCTATAAACATTTCTATAAACAGTAGAATTTTGAGGCTTAGAATGGTGGAACTTTTTTTGCGACTCACTTTAATGAAAGGGGCACTGCTGTCCCCCTTTAATAAATGTCTATTTTGGTCCTCAGTCTCTTAGGGTGCAATGCTACACATGTTTGGACAGGAAAAAGTCCTACAAGTCCATGCTGGCTGGGAAATGCTGGGAGTTGTAGGACTTTTTTCTGTCTAAACATGCATAGCATTGCATGCCAGCGTTCATAATGCAGCAATTCTGTAATTCCACACAAGGCACAAGAAATGTAAGACTGATGATCATGGATGTTTGTGTGATTTTTTAATAATTTTGAAAGCACGGGAATAACAGTAATATATCGTAAACATACACACATACATGCAAACTCAAAGTCCCACAGTTAGTTTGGAAGTGGTATGATAGCGACAATTACATTTATTTTGCAAGCAATGGAGCATTTCTGTCAGTCAGAAATTCAGCAACCTGCTTCAGCACCTTGCAGTCCACTCCGTGGTCGAAGAGATACTGTGTTGGGAGCAGGAGTCACTCATGATGTTGAAATATGGACCATGAAAAAAAAAAAAATCTCAGCGATTTTCAAGCCCACCTGAGTTCTCCAAAACTCACTTTGAAGCTTATTCTGGCTTGCTCCCGTTTTTGTTTTTGCTGTTTTTTGGCGCGTTCAAATGGGAAAAGTATACATTTCTGTGTGTATTTTTCAAAAGTGCACACTTCCCCCCCCACTGACTAAAATGTGAAAATGTGTATTTTGCTAAAAGCGAATTTTAAAGTGCACATTTTAAAAAAATGTGCATTTTTCAAACACAATTAGAAATTCAAGGATTTGCAAACATTTCTAAAAAAAAAAAAGTGGTTCTGCTCACATTCTGGATTGCAAACAGAGTATGTTTGCATGATCTGCAAACAGAAATGAAATTCTCATACATTGCTAATTCTCAGTAGCATAATGATAAATGGTCAGCTAGGGCACAGTGCAAAACATACAGGAGAGGGGAATGTCTGTAACCATCCAACATTTTATGCTCAAGACTTGAGATATGAAAGGGCTTTATCATTAGAAATAAGCAACATTCCTGATTGCTTGAAGTAAGTTTATATAAGAATAACAGCAAAGCAAGCCCACATAATTTCTTTAGTAAAGCTTTCCCTTTACAAACGTTTCGGAGTGCAGACCTAGGCATGTCTACTCATAAGTAAGCACCACTGAGTTCAATGGGGCTTAGTCCCAGGTAAGTGTTTAGGATTGCAGCCTAAATTTTGTTCCTTTCTTTGGAGTTCTGAATAAGGGCAGCAAGACAAAGACACATAAAAACCTAACTGTTATCAGCCTATAAACAAAGCCATCAAGAATTAGTTTAACAGAATTCCTATTAAAACACAAAAACTGTGTTCCCTGGGTTTTCCTCAAATACATTTGTTCTGCCTTTGATAACATCAATATAAAGCATGTGATGTACATAGTCCAACCCACCAAGCCAGTGCTCCTGCCCCTGTAAAGGCTCTCCCATTCACTTCAATAGCGGGACAGATTTGGATGTGCAAAGGAAGGTGCACACCAAGGTTATTTTCAAAGAACAATAGTGGAATAAACCTACCGAGTGTCATGGAGATTGCTGAGGCTAGCCCTTGTCTTAAATGGCCTTAAGGCTGGTTTACATGTGCATCTTCATCAACCGATGACTGCAACACCAAGTGCAGGTGTACATGTACGAATGGGTTGCTGTGTGCTTCCCCAAACCCTTGGGGTTACATCCAGTGCTGTCTGTCCAGCCCTGGAATGGAAACTGCTAGTGGAACAGATTCCCCCTCCTCCCTGCAGCCCCCCACACCTTCCCTAAATCTGCCCTGGAAATTTGGGGGACCTCTTTAGCATATTTGGGGGGGGGGAATGGGCGTCTGCTTGCAGGATATTGGATAGAACCCCCTGGAAATGTCCTTTCTATTCAAATGTTTCCTATTGTTTGTGATAAACTTGCTGGCTTGCTGTTGTTTTAATTGAATGGTCCTTATTTCTTGGAATGATTAAAATGGAACAACAATTTGTATGGGACTTTACAGAACGAATTTGCAAGAAAAAGATGGAAGGGACTCATGACTTTATACAGGCCCCAGCAGGTAACAACTGCCTGTTCTTAACCTTCAATATTTCAAAAATGTTTTATGCAGTGGGTGGTATTACCTTTGGATACAAAACACCCAGGTTCACATCCCAGAGGCAGCCATGTCTGGTGCCCTTGGGCAAGTCACTTTCCCTTGGTCCTATTTACCCACCTTCAATCTTAGGGAAAACATGTAGGCAACCTTGAAGGGCTGTTATGGGGATGAATGAGCTAAGAAAATGCTTTTACCACCTCTAAATCTTAGGGAAATGAGCAGCTCTAGGCACAATCCAGCTAGTTAGCTGTGATTAAGGCTGAGGTCCTACTATACTTACTAGGAAGTAAGTCCCATTGAACTAATTAGACTTACTTCTGAGTAAAACTGTTTAGGACTGAGCTTCATGTTAATCAAAGCTAACTTTTGCAGGATTGTTGCCAGGAATATTAATAGATTAGTAGCGGGAGGGGGGGGAATCTATAATTCTATTTATTTAGTAGATTGACCAGAGACGATTCTTCTCTTAACCATTAGGTCCTAATGTCAGTGCTATGGAATTCAGTGTCTAATTGGTAATACTAAACTCAGTGCAAATCAGCAAAACTTGACCTCACCAAAGTTCTCCAATTACCATCTCAAAGCTCTTTCTGACCCGAATCCATGTCAGATTGTGAACTTTGTTTTTTCGCATGAAACCCTGTGCATATTTTCGTATGTATTTGCATGTATGCATCAATTGTGTGCATCTTTGAAATGTATGCATTCTTCTCCCATTGCTTCAAGCATATTTGTGCACATTTTAAAAAATACACATTTTTTCATGTGTGTTTTTCAAACATACATATGCTGGCGAACATATTTTTTTGGTCTGTGAATCACATTGTAAGCTTGGAAATGTATGGACATTGACCATGTTTAGTCCGGAAGATGCAAACTGGGTAAATACTGATAAAAAATGAACTGAAATTAATTTCTTATACATCCCTAGTATCAAGCAATACAGAGAGAAACTAAAAAGGGTGAAATGTAGTGTAAGAGTGTTAGATCACTACCTGCAGCTATCAACTTAGAACATTTGCTTGTCAGCCTGAGAAGAAGAATGTGTAAGAATTAAGGAGTATTCTTGGCACAGACCTAGTTTTCGACACATGAATTGCTTAGCCCATCAGAACTGGGCAGTAAGAAAAGATGAACTAAGCCCAGGTGGCTAAAAGAGTTGCATCATGAATGATAGTTTGGAGGAACCTGAAAAAGTCTAATATGTGATCCAATATGCTGACTCCTACAGTTGGGAGGGGTACAGGGGACAGCAAGCTGTCCCTCCAGACATATTTCTCATTTAGCCCACACATCTGACCAGAAAAGTAGCACACCTTAATGAACCATAGAATTTTGTCCCCAAAATTACAGTAGGATTAGTATCAGATTTTTGAAATAAAAAATGTAAAAACCTGCATTGTGTGCCCTTCTCCACCCCAAATAAATAAATGCCTCCCTCGATTACGTTCAATTTCCAGCCCAGCAAGCAGGAGCCAGTGGAACTAGCTGGGTGGGATGCAACTTTCCAGCCAGCAAGCCTGAGAATTACTTGAGGCACAGTCCTATGCATGCTTAGACAGAAAAGAGTCCTACAACACCCAGCATGCCCCAGCCAGTCATACTGGCTGGAGCATGCTGGGAATTCTAGGAGTTTTTCTGTCTAAACATGCATAGGATTACGCCCCTAAAGGGCCATCTTCTTTCATGTGGGCTGTCCGTAAATTAAGACTGGCAAAAGACCTTCCTGCAGGTTTCCTTACCATCAGAAGTCAACTGGAAGGTTAACAGACAGGGGTGGGGGTGGCGGCTTTTCTATGGTTGCTCCCCAACTTTGGAACTCCATTCCTAGGGGAACTTGCCTGGTGCCCTCTTTAGGCAGCACCAGCCTAAGTCTGGCCTATTTTCCTGAGCTTTTAATTAATGACGGCTTTTCTGTCCTTCTATAGTTTGCTGACTTAGTCTGCTGCTGTTTTGTTTTTATTGTGTTATTTGTGCTTTTTTAAACTGTAAGCCACTTTGTGTATTTTTATAAGGAAAAGGTAGGATACCTTTTTTTGTAAATACATAAATACAACCCCAACCCCCCACTTCCTAGCTGCCCAGCCAAGGACATCCGCAAAGCCAACGAACAAACTTGTTCCCCCACTAATGGTCTTTGGTCACGTCTTTTGCTAGAAGCTAAGGGTCACTTCTGGAGGGGTCTAAGATGATGAGGGAGGAGGATATGATGGGATCATTCCAAATCAACCTTTCCCAACCTGATGCCTTTCAGATGTGTTGAACTACAACTTCCCCATCCCCCCAACAGTGTTGCCAATGTCCATGCCCCACCTGGGGATGATGGGGGTTATACTTCAATACATCTGGAAGGCACCAGGTTGGGGACTGTGAGGATGATACCAGAAGGCTATAAATAGGACCTGTTAAGTTTGCATTTTAGGGAAATCTTTGCCATTTTCTGCCCCAGCTTTTCTTGACTTTCCAGCATCTCTTTTCTGCTAACTTGGCTTTCTCACATGGACACTTTATCCTGTTTTCGTTCCATTGCTTAAACCACTTGCTTGTTCTTCATAATACTCTTGCTCTTGGATGTGTTTTATGTCGTATGGGTTGTATACATTCCTGTCCTTCTGCCAATAGCATGGATACCCCCTGAATCCACACACCCCCATCAGTGGCAGAGGGTTGGAAGACCTTCCTGAGCAGACTTATGTTGGGTAGGTTGGATGCAACCCTGTGTTGTATTTGTGGCAACTGTAAAGTTTGTAACCTAATCAAGAAACATTGTAGCTATTAATATGATTGATTTTTTTTTTTAGTGGTGATCATTTCAATTTTTGAAGGTACTTTTGCTTTGTGATTAATAATCACTAGAAGTTCTTGAAACGGAGAGGCAGGAAGTGTGTGTGTATTTATATGTGGGCAAATGCAAGCTTCCTGGAATGGATTCCCTGTACCTTCCAAGCAGTGCTGCATGGGTTAACTTTTAGTTGTCAAGATATATCATATTTTAACTTGACGTTTTTAGGTATCAATTGATGCCTACAGCAAAGATGGATCTTTCCCTCCAGTGTGCATTCTAGAACATATCCTAGGATCCTTTAAAGCATACAGGGTCTCCATGGCAGCTGGGTCAAGAGGGAAAATGAAACATTCCCTGAAGGTGAAGGTTTGGAAATCACTGCCTTGTGCAATGAAGTTATGGCCATGTTCAGATGATTGTATCTCAGGTTATTAAACCAAGATTTCCATGAGCCCTTTGCCTGCTCACACAGGCCCTCCATTCCTTCTTTCGAGGCGTGCAGCCATCAAACCAGAAAGTCTCCAATTAACCATGGTTTCCTGTTTCGTCTGAACCAGAAAATTATAGTTACCAGCTTTGGAATAAGCCAGAATCTTAAACCAACTTCAAACTGTGGTTCAAGGATCTGGGCTTGTTTTGAAGCTGGTAACCATTTCCTGGTTTCACAAACCAGGAAATTATGGTTAATTGGAGACTTCCTGGTTTGGTGGCGGCACGCTGTGAAAGAATGATTGAAGGGGCTGTGTCCCTGGACAAAAAGTTGGTGAATATCTTGGCTTAATATGCCAGGAAGGTGGAGGATTTATCCCATAATATGCTTGTATGTTCTATAAAAATGCAAGTTCTAAATATCTAGTGCAAGTACTTATTGAGTCAACCCGCTGGTCCACGCAACAGAAACTGGTGTGTTTTAATTCCCGACAGAAATATTGACTTAAGATCCTTTGAATATGATATGGCAAAACTACACCAATTTTTAAAATATGAAAATATGGCAGAATGCCATAAAATGAAAAGGACAACTAAGGGTGTTAGGTTTTCATAAAATTGTTATGTTTTATGGAATTATGAAACAATTAAATTCTGTAACCTGGGCTTATTGGTCTTGATGATGCATATTTTTCAGTTAATATGATTTTGATCAGTGGAATTTCATGGGTACTCAAAAGGTACACGCATGGACCTCCTAGCTGCATCGGTTGGCTCCACGTCCTCACTTCTCAACAGGTGGCCACCGTGGTCAGCCTTGACAATGCTGATCACCTGTTTCAGGGGGGCTTCCTCCCAGTAAGTGATTGGTGTCATCAATGCTAACTGTGCCAGCCATCTGCTCAGAAAGCAGTGGGCTACACCCACATTTTGCACACACAGATTTGTCACATGTGGCCCATATGTGAAGTGACCTAAGGAATTAGTCTAATGAGGAGTAGGAACAGTAAAGGGCGGGGGGGGGGGCGGGGCGGGATGAACGCCTCACAGACTGTGTTTCAGCATTTCCTTAAATGAATACTAGCTCGATATACTTCTTTACTAATATCATCTAAAAAGGAAAAATAGCATTTAGAATGAACCCTCTGGTTCTGGAAGCTTATAAGAACATACATTCACTTTCAAATCTGGCATTTTGCATTAAAGTGCAAATGAAGTGGCTGCTCTAGTCTCAGCTGGGATCAAACACTTCTCCGGCCCATTTCCCCAGTGCTTACACAGAAACTTCCACTGATTTAGCAGCCCAGGCTGTAAACACTGCCCTCCATGGGAGAAAGACTGGTGCTATTGTCTGAAATTAAAACTCAAAGGATTTGAACAGGAGATGCTCTTTCCTTCTAATAAGGTGAGAATATGACGTCTTGGAACAGGACTGATGGATGAAAGCCACCGGGTTGGGAGTTGAGCTGTGACTCCTATTAGCCTCATGTCCTTCCTGGTCATCTCTCCAGTGAGGGATCATGGGAGTTGTAGGCCAAAACATTGCAGGGCCGCAAGCTGCCCACCCCAGCTGTAATAAACACCCCTTACAGCAACTCCTATATCAAGCCTGCACAACTTGTGACACACCAAGCTAAATGTAGCGCATGAGCCAACCACAGTGGTGTACCAGGAAGCTAGCCCCTAGGAGGCCATGGAATATGGCTGGTAGACTGTCTGACTTAAAGCAGGATTGGGGAGGCTGTGGCCCTTCAGATGTTGTTGGACTTCAACTCCCATCAGCCCCAGCCAGTATGGCCAATAGTCAGGTATGATGGGAGTTGAAGTCCAACACCTGGAGGGCCACAGGTTCCCCACCCCTGGCTTAAGGAGTCACATGTTGGCCTGCCTGCCCTATGGAGATGACAGCAGTAGGTCCTTAGTACCATTAGCACCCTTAAAAGTCCTTGGTAATGCCCCACGCCACTGTTTGGGTCTTCCCATTGCCAGCTCTTTCCACATATCTATTGATTTCTTTTCATGTTCTCGGGGGGGGGGGGGGAGGGAAACTACACTGATTTTTCAGCTTATGTAAAGGGATCATTTGAAATGGGAAGAGGCTAATGAGAACCGTCAGCGAAGGTTCTACCAACAGAGGACAGAAATGTCTTTAAAAGGAGCAATTTGGAAAATGTGCCTTTCTGCATTAAAGAAGGGTTCCAGCCGGCCTCCCTGCAGAGGGCAGCACTTGTTAATTTAGAAAAAAATCATTCAGGATCTCCACCACATCCAACTCCTGGCTTTACTGTTTTTTCCTGCCCCCAAACAGACACAGGCATCTTCTAATTGACTAAACAGGGCAGGCTGGCATAGGAACAAAAGGGTGTGGAAACTCAGGCACCCTCTCAACATGCAGAGCATGCACATAAACTGCATTGGTTAAGTCGGGGATTTAACAGAGAAGAATGGCCTTATCTCACTTTCCTTGCTTGAGCTCACTGCTTAGGTCTTGAATCTTATCATAGCCAACAAGGTTTTGGTCAACTTTTCCTTATCGTCATTCAGAGCATTAGTGGCCTCCATTTCAAATAACCACGTCTTTATAAATATGAGACAACTGACGGGTGGCAAAATGCACATTTGAATTCATCTGAGGAAAATTCATTGGGAAGCAGGACTGCTGCAGCGGCACGCTGGCCAGGGTGTCTGCATGCACCTCTCCTGCTGGCGGATTTACTCCCTGGGTATGTTGGGCGGAGGGATCTTCACGGCCGAAGGCTCCACTCCCCAGATCTCTCTGGCATACTCGGTAATTGTCCTGTCACTGGAAAACTTGCCAGAACATGCAATGTTCTTGATGACCTTTTTAGTCCACTCCCTGGGATTCTGGGAAGAAAATGTGCAAAGTATTGGAAAGTTTGGAATCTCAGCTGTTTTGGTGGTGGAACTCCAATTAATATTTCTCTCTCTCTCTCTCTCTCTCTCTCTCTCTCTCTCTCTCACACACACACACACACACACACACACACACGTATAGTGATACATCTCAAAATGCAGGTGCTCATCATGACAGCCCCATAGCCATGCCCACAAGGACAGTCCAAGAATTCAGGCCGCTGGGTCAATCCATATCAACAAACCAGTTCTAGCAGTTTTCATCTCCACCAGGAGCAGGCCTTTCGGAAAGCGAACAGCTCTGAACTGCCCCACTCAAGACCAAGCCACCCCAAAATATTTTGTATTACAACAGGGATAGCTTATATTGTTGCTGGGAAAATTCATTTCCTCTCAGCTACCGTGAGGATTGCAGCTAAGCTCAGAGGGAACGGGGAATTCTGAGGGGGGTGCCACATGACGTCAACATGCTGGCTAAGCAAAAAGCTCTGGCACTGCATCCCTGTGAACCCCAGCTCCACTACACCGCTGCACACACACACTCTTCCTAATAGAGTGATCGGATTCATCAAAGTGAGAGATCATGTGCCTTTCAGTCTCTCAAACCAGCAGGAGATAACAACAGCCATGGATTCTCCTGCATGTTCCCTCCCCAGTTCGCTCCTCAACCAGCTGTAAGGGAAGGTTACAACAGGTGGGACTGTTTAGCTTGGAGATAAGGTGAGTAACGGGAGACATAATAGAGGTGTACAAAATCATGCATGGTGTGAAGGAAGTGGATAGGGAGACATTTTTCTCCCTCTCTCATAATACTAGAACCCACGGTCATCACATGAAGCTGGCTGGTGGGAAATTCAGGACAGTTAAAAGGAAGTACTTCTTCACACAGCGCATAGTTAAACTATGGAACTGATGGAATGGATGGTCACCAATGTGAATGGCTTTAAAAGATTCAACACATTCCTGGAGGAGAAGGGTCTCAATGGCTACTAGTCCTGATGGCTATATGCTTCCTCCAGTATCAGAGGCAGTATGCCTATGTACACCAGTTGCTGGGGAACATGGGCAGGAGGGTGCTGTTGTGCTCATGTCCTGCTTGTGGGCTTCCTGTGGGCAGCTGGTTGGCCACTGTGTGAACAGAATGCTGGACTAGGTGGGCCCTTGGTCTGATCCAGCATGGCTCTTCTTATGTTCTTAACTGATCAGGGCCTTCTCTGTAGCAGCACTCAGGTGGTGGCACACCCTGCCCTAAGAGATCCATCTGGCACCTCCCTTATTGGCTTTTCACCACCTTTTGAAGGCACATCTGTCCTGGCAGACGTTCAACCTTCTTGGTTTGTTGATTTTATCTACCATTCTGTCGGCACTGAGCTGGTTTGTAAATGCAATTTTTATATTGCTTTTGGTGCTGATGGTGGTGGTGATTTTGTGTGCTCAGCCGCCCTGAGCATCTTTGTATGGAAAAGCAGGATATGAACTGGCATAAATAGCATAAATAAACAACATTTGCCAGTTTTATTAGAACGGGGACGTTATGCTAATGAATTTTGACTGTCCCGAATTCTTAGCTGTGGACGTTCACGTTCAGTCTACAAATCCACAGCGCTGGACTGGGTGCGGGTCCCTCAGCACGGATTCAAGTGGTTTGGCTGAATGATTTGGAGGATACCATCCTCTGGCAACAGGGACAATGGCTGTGCTGGCTATGGGTGATGGGAGTTCTTCTCCAATACATCTGAGGAACCAGGTTGGGGAAGGCTGTTGGGTATGGCATAGATGCCCTCGATACGTCTTGCTCTCCCCTGGGAGCCTGAGGCAAGGGGAAATGATGGGGCTCCTTCTGACCAGCGGAGGCTAGTGGTTCCAATGTCAGTGGGGCGGCGAATCCACTTCGGATTTCAGTCAGAACCAGTCAGAACTCTGAAGGAGCTATCCAACGTGTACCCTGGATAACTCCTTTAGAGTTGTGACTGGTTCTGACTGAAACCTGGAGTGGATTCACCGCCCCACTGACAAGAGAGCCACCAGCCTCCACTGCTTCTGGCATCAGTTGCCATTTAGGGCACCTAATGCATCCATCAAAAGCATAGGAGTCCCAAGGGAGACACATGTGTTTCTTTATGGACTGTTATGGTTTTAAATATCCAAATTTTCCACTGCTTGGCTTGCAGTAGGACAGCCTCCTTCCCCAATCTGGTGGCCACGCTGGCCGCAGAAAATGGGAGTTGTAGTGCAGCACATCTGGAGGGCACTAGGTTGGGGAAAGCTGCTGTAGGATACCAATGCTGTAGCAATGTCTTCCATTTGTTCCACAAAGAAGCCCCTTTTCTTACCACCCAGTGGCTATTTCAAACTGCGACGAAGGTCAGCCTTACCATGTACAGTTGGTCTACTTGCCCTTGACATTTGATGTAGGCTTCATAATCAGCAAACACCTTAAACCTGAAACAAAGAAAGAGTATGAGAGTAACTCAGGGTATTTTCCCCCTCACAGAGCAAGCCTTTGTAAATGTACAGGCACAAAGGATCATGGGTAATAAATAGCATGTGTCGATGTGCTTTAAGTAACCGATGCATGCTTCAATGTCACTCATCTATCCCATATGTTCCACGGCTCTGACTTTATGATCTTTGAATGAGGCACTGTTCTGGATATCACTGCTTTCAGGGTGGTGAAACGGCAGGGCCTTTTCTGTGGTGGAGCCTTCCCTATGGAACTCTCTGCCCAAAGAGGTTCATATGGCCAATTCCCTTAGGAAACCAGCAAAAACCTAATTCTTGTTTAAGAGACCAGGCATGGGCTGACTGACTAATGCTGCTACTGCGGTTTATTCTCCTAATTTTATTTTAGATGTTTTTATCCTGTTTTTCAAAAATGAAAATGTTCCAAGGCTCACCAATCTTAACATTTCTAATGCAAACATCATATGTTTTCAGCTTGGTTGTTGGCAGTCCTGAGGGTCTTTGGGGCTGATCCATGAATCAGACCAAGCGACCATGCTGGCTGGGGATGTTGGGATTTGCAGTCCGACACATTTGGAGGGCACCAGGTTGGGGAAGGCTGATATACAGCAAAGATACTTCATCGCTGACTCTTACCTGTCGTGATACATCAACATGCTGACAACATCTCGGAAGCACCCAGGATCATCTGGTGAGAAGAAGCCACTGTTAATCTGATCCATAACTTGTTTGAGCTCTGGAATCCTGTCATAATATTCCTTGGCATTGTACCTGAATGGGAACACAATTACATTTATGTATGTATGTATGTATGTATTTATTTCATTTATATCCTGCCTTCTTTCCTCCTTAAGGAACCTAAGGCGGCATACATAATCCTCCATCTCTCCATTTTATCCTCACAACAACAACCCTGTGAGGTAGGTTGGGCTGAGAGTCTGTGACTGGCCCAAAGTCACCAAGTGACCTTCCATGGCCGAGTGGGGACTAGAACCCAGATCTCTTGGCTCCCAGTCCAACACTCTAGCCGCTACACCACACTGGCTCTTCAGTCTTCTTTGCATGTTTCATAAGAACAATTACTGTCTACACTCTGCTGAAACAACCTAACAACCCTGCACCAAAGCAGCTCAAACAACTGACGAATTGGAATGATTCAGAGGGGAATATTAATGGTCCAACTAAAAAGGTATAGAGTCAGGACTAATTCCTAGTAAGGGATTTCTCAGCATTAGGTCATAAACAGAATTTATGAAGAATAATTAGGGGAAACCCACAAGTGGATTTTTGTACCATTCTGCTATACCTTAGGCATTTTTATAAATGATACTATTTCAAAAACTGTTCCCCCATTTTTGACATCCATTTTTGTTTGATTGTGTGTGTGCTCCCTCTGTCCATCACCAGAGCAAACATCTCCTAATAATTTTTAGCCCCACCCTCCTCCCCGCAATCTTTCTGCAACAGAGATCTCCCTCTTCTGAGCTTGAGTCTATCTATGCAGTTTTGAAGCAGGTGAAGCAGGATACCACAGCAATAAGGGGAAAGGGGCAAGATTCTGTTGCTCCACAGAAGTAAACATCTGTACACAGTCCATACAGAGCCAGCCTAATGCTGATGTTCATACACACCCTTTCTTATCCATCGCCTCGACGTCATCCACTCGCATGCCAAAAATGAATAGATTATTTTCTCCAGCTTCCTCAGCCATTTCCACATTGGCACCATCCATGGTCCCAATGGTGAGGGCTCCGTTCAGCATGAATTTCATGTTTCCCGTTCCTGAGGCCTCAGTCCCAGCCGTGGAGATCTGTTCAGACAGATCTGCAGCAGGAATCACTGGGATGGAGCAGAAGAGAATCTGGTAAAAAAAAAGTGTTTCTTTTCTTTTGTAAACAGTGTTTACAAAACGTTTTACAGTGTTTACAGACTTTTTGTATCAACATCTAAAGTGTGCAGGAACTTGCACAGTGCAATTGATTTGTCCTGAGTGGCTAAGGTTAAATACAGAAGATGCGTTCCTGACCAAAGGAGAACGAGAGATCGGGACAAACTGCAAATCTTACACACAAGTAACTGTACTTTAATAAGTAAATTTATACAATACTGTAAAACACTGATAAAACATGAGTTAAACTTGCACAACAAAAGGGGGAAGTAAAAAGTAAAACAATCAATAAAACACAATAAAATACTTATAAGAAATTATAAAATATAGCTAAAATTATACTGCAAAAGGTGCAGATAAAAGTCAATTTTTGAACGAACTACTAAAAAATCAACAAGAGCTATAAGGACAGACAAAATATCTGTCTATCCTGTTTACAAGCATTACAGTATCAAATTACAAAAGCAATCTGCAGAGTTTCACCTTCTTGTATGCCAAACATGTTTTGACTGGATAGTCTCCTTCAGTGGCAGATTAAAGAGACTCCACAGCATCCAATTTCAAAAATGATATCACTCAGGACATAAGGATAAGAGTATATAGAATCATAGAATAGTAGGGATGGAAGGGGCCTATAAGACCATCGAGTCCAACCACCTGCTCAGTGCAGGAATCTTAAGTCAAAGCATCCCTGACAGATGGCTGTCCAGCTTCATTTTCTGCCCAGCACTCCAGCCTATCAAAATCACTTCGAATTTTGTTTCTGCCTTCCAAGCTGGAGCCCACTACCTACCTAGGGAATTGGTTCCATTGTCGTATTGCTCTATCAGTCAGGAAGTTTTTCCTGATGTTCAGCCAGAATCTGGCTTCCTGTAACTTGAGCCCATTATTCCGTGTCCTGCAGTCTGGGATGATCAAGAAGAGATCCTGGCCTTCCTCTCTGTGACAACCTTTCAAGTACTCGAAGAGCGCTATCATATCTCCCCTTAGTCTTCTCTTCTCAAGGCTAAACATGCCCAGTTCTTTCAGTCTCTCTTCATAGGGCTTTGTTTCCAGTCCCCTGATCATCTTTGTTGCCCTCCTCTGAACCCTCTCCAGCTTGTCTGCATCCTTCCTAAACTGCGGTGCCCAGAACAGGACACAGTACTCCAGATGAGGCCTAAGCAGTGCTGAGTAGAGGGGAACTAGTACTTCCCGGGATTGGGAAGCTATGCTTCTATTAATGCAGCCCGAAATAGCATTTGCCTTTTTTTTGCAGCCACATCACATTATAAATCACATAACAATCACATTGTTGGCACATATTCAGCTTGTGATCTACAACAATTTCAAGATCCTTCTCACTTGTAGTATTTTTGTGCAAAGTATTCCCCATTTTGTAACTGTGCATTTGGTTTCTTTTTCCTAGGTGCAGAACTTGGCATTTATCCCTATTAAATTGCATTCTGTTATTTTCTGCCCAGCACTCCAGCCTATCAAAATCACTTTGAATTTTGTTTCTGTCTTCCAAGGTATTAGCTATCCTGCCCAATTTTGTGTCATCTGCAAATTTGATAAGCATTCCCTGCAGCTCCTTATCGAAGTCATTAATAAAAATGTTGAAGAGTACTGGGCCCAGGACTGAGCCCTGCGGTACCCCACTTGTTACCTCTCCCCAGTTTGAGAAGATCCCATTGATAAGCACTCTTTGAGTCCGATTCTGTAGCCAACTGTGGATCCACCGGATCGTTGTTTCATCTAGCCCACGTTGACCTAGTTTGCTCATCAGGATATCATGGGGCACTTTGTCGAAAGCTTTGCTGAAGTCGAGGTATATGATGTCCACAGCATTCCCACAGTCCACAAGGGAAGTTACCTGATCAAAACATGAGATCAGATTCGTCTGGCAGGATTTGTTCTTGACAGATCCATGTTGGCTTCGAGTGATCACTGCATTGTTTTCAAGGTGCTTACAGATCGATTCCTTGATCATCTGCTCCAGAATTTTCCCAGGGACTGATGTCAGACTGACTGGTCTGTAGTTCCCAGGTTCCTCCTTTTTACCCTTTTTGAAGATAGGGATAACATTAGTCTTCCTCCAGTCATCTGGCACTTCACCCGTCCTTCATGATTTCTCAAAGATATTAGACGGTGGTTCTGACAGTTCTTCTGCCAGTTCCTTTATTACTCTACGGTGCAGTTCATCTGGCCCTGGAGATTTGAAGTCGTTAAAAGTAATTAGGTGTTCCTTCATCATATGCCTATCGATCTCAAGCTGCAATCCTGCCTTTTCAGCCTGTACTTCGCCTTTGCCAGGGGGGTCATAGACCCTCTTTTGGGAGAAGACTGAGCCGAATTAGGAATTGAGCACTTCTGCCTTTTCCTTGTCCTCTGTTATCATTTTGCCATCCTTATTTAATAGTTGAACCACCATTTCTTTCCTTTGTCTTTTACTATGCATGTATCTGAAGAAAGCCTTTTTGTTGCTTTTAGCATCCCTTGCTAACCTCAGCTCGTTCTCAGCTTTAGCCTTCCTAACGCCATTCCTGCAATTCTGTGCTACCTGCCTGTACTCTTCCTTTGTAGCTTGGCCTTCCTTCCACTTCCTGTATGTGTACTTCTTTGTTTTCAGGTCATCTCTAAGCTTTTTGTGAAGCCACATTGGCTTCTTCTGTTGTCTTCCACCTTTTCTTCTTGTTGGAATGGTTTGTAATTGTGCCTTGAGAATTTCCTTTTTTAAAAACTCCCAGGACTCCTTTTCTCGTTAGAGGCACTTGCCATGGGACCTTACTGATCATTCTTCTGAGTTTATTAAAATCAGCTTTCCTAAAATCCAGGGTACACATTTGGCTACACTCGGCTTTTGTTTCCTTTAGAACCAAGAACTCAAGTATAACATAGTCGCTTTCCCACAGAGTTCCTGTAACTGCTACTTTACCCACTAAGTCATCTCTGTTGGTTAGGATCAAGTCAAGGATAGCCAATCCTCTAGTTCCTTCCTCTACTTTCTGTAGAAGGAAATTATCCACAACACAAGTCAGGAATTTCCTGGAGGGGCCATGTTTTGCAGAATTTGTCTCCCAACAAATACTGGGGAAATTGAAGTCCCCCATTACTACTACATCATGCTTCCTTGAAACCTTGACAATTTGCTTTCAAAAGTTTCATCCCCATCTTCTCCTTGTTTGGGTGGCCGGTAGTAGACTCCGACCACCATGTTCCTTTTATTCTTTGCTCTATTTATTTTCACCCAGATGCTCTTAATGGGGCTACCAAGCTCATTCTCCTGTATCTCTGTGCAGAGATATGTATTTTTAACATACAGTGCAACTCCACCTCCCTTTCTGTTCCTCCTGTTCTTTTTGAACAGGTTATATCCTCCAATTGCTGTATTCCAGTCATGAGAGTCATCCCACCAAGTTTCAGTTACACCTAACAAGTCATAATTTCCCTCCTGTATTAAGAGTTCAAGTTCATTCTGTTTGTTTCCCATACTCTGGGCATTAGTGCATAGACATTGAAGACCATGTGCTTTATAGTCTGGCTTTCTTCCTACATGTTTCTGAAGACTATTATTGGGCGCTATTAGAACGGTTCTCGCCGTTGCAGTGCATGAGCCTTCATCCATTGTTACCCCTAACTTTATGTGTCCCTCCCCTGTAGGATTCGGTTTAAAGCCCTCCTGATGAAGTTCTTCATGCTGTGGCCAAACACATTCTTACCAGCCTTTGTGAGATGCAACCCATCCCTTGCCAACAGTCCATCTTCCAGGAAGTATAGCCCGGGGTCCCAGAATCCAAATCTCTCGTGCCGGCACCACCTTTGTAGGCAGTCATTCACGCGGATTATTTTTCTTTCCCTTTCTATCCCTCTTCTAACTACTGGAAGGATGGATGAGTAAACTATCTGGGCCCCAAAGTTCTTGAGTTTCCTTCCCAAAGCTTCAAAGTCTGATGTGCTTTCTTCATAGCTCCGCTTGGCGGTATCATTTGTTCCCACATGGATGAGAAGAAAGGGATAACTGTCAGTGGGCTTTATGAGTGCAGGCAACCCTTCAGTCACATCTCTAATCAGTCCTCCTGGGAGACAGCATACCTGGTGAGTCCATGGGTCTTCGCGAGATACTCGGGTTTCGATCCCACGCAGCAAGGAGTCTCCCACTAGTACTGCTCTTCTCTTCTTCTTGTTGTAGGCCTGGGTTTCATCGCCTCTGCTTGACTGACCTTCAGCCTCTTGCTCAGTCTCATGCAGGTTCCCCTGTAATTCTTCCTTTGCAGGCTGTCCTCCAGTCTCATCCTCAAGTACTTGGAAACAGTTCCATAGCTCCGCTGCTTCCACTGGTGCAGAGTGGCTTCTAGTTCTTCTGCTCGTAACTGTCACCCTTTCCAAGGAGTATCCTCTACTTCATTTTTCCTCACCTCAGCATTTTCCTCTTCTGCGTCAGCTTGCTGTTGCTCTTCTAGCTTCTGTTCTTCACTTTGCTGCTATAGGTCCACTGTTCTGTCCAAGAACTCTTCGTGTTCTCTTATTCCCTGGAGGGTCGCCACTCACCGCACCAGTCCTCTTACTTTTTCTACCAACAGTGTGATCAACTTGCATTTGTTGCACATGTAGGCCATGTTGATGTCAGGCAAGAAAATAAAAATGGCACAAACGTTGCAGGTCACTACCACCGGAGAGTCTTTTCCTTCCATAGCCTCTATTCCCTTTTTGTGCCTAGCTCTCTGATTGTTCTAGAGTAGCCTGTGCCTGGTCCTCTACTTACTGGAGGTTAAAAACACCGGCCCACTGGTATGGAAGTTTGTGTTACAAGAAAAAGAAATTTTTAAAAAAGAAAGAAAATGAGAAGATACTGTGAAACACTTCTCCACTCAAACCAATATGGTCTGGATAAAAATTTTAAATTCAAGGTTGAAGCAGCAATTATCATGCCAGTTAACATCCATAAGCAGGAAAATTACCTATACTGTAGGACAGGAGGACTACTGGATAGAGAGATGTTTTGTTTGTCCTTTTAACTCCTGTATATTTTTTAGAAGTTGGTTCAAAAATGGACTTTTCTCTGCCCCCTTTGCTGTATAATTTTAAGTATGCTTTACAATTTCTTATAAATGTTTTATAATGTTTTATCAATTGTATTATTACTTTTTATTTGCACCTGTTGTCGTACAAGTTTAAGCCATGTTTTATAAATGTGTTATAGTATTTTATAAATTTATTGACTACATTATTGTTACTTGTGTGCAAGATTTGCAGTTTGTCCTGATCTCTCATTCTCCTTTTGTCCTGAGTGGCTCCGCCAGAACAGCATCCTACGTGCTTGCTTCACTGCCCTGGTGTAAAGCTGTGTCTTGCAGCATTCAGCCTGTACCTTTGCATCAGCAAGGGCCATCTTTTCTTGCACGGGAGCCAACGAGGTTACCTGACAGGTAGGCAACCTGGTACCTGCCAGGTATTTTGTACTACGACTCCCATAATCCCTGATCATTGGCCCTGCTGGCCAGAGCTGATGGGGGTTTTAGTTTAAAATATCTAGAGAGCACCCTTGGCCAACAATCTCCTTCCAGAGTCATCTCACCTTTCTCAGCAAAGGACACTCTGTAGTTCTCCAAAAAGATGACTTTCAGCCTGTCCCCTACGTAAGGGTCATTGTTGACAACATCTCCGATGGACGTGATCAGTTTGATAATCATTTTGGCCATGTGATAGCCAGGAGCAGCCTGGAGGGAGAGAAGGAAGGGGCCAGTCAATAAAAAAGTACTGGTGGAAAGTTGTCTGTTCATAATAAGGCAAATGGCTCCACAAAGGGTATTGTCTGGATTCATGAGCAGCCAAGCCACTGTCCTTGAAGAAAGGAAGCAACCCTATAGGATTGTCATCTCAGTGCAGTAAATCCCAAACTGTGTGCTAGGACACACTAGTGAACTGTGAGAGAGCCACTACGCTGCAGCTAGTAATAAATGAATTAAATCATTACATCGGGTTGGGCTGGTGATGGTCTTTGAGTCTTTATATTCCTCTATAGCAGTGATCATCCCATTTTTCAACCAGGAGCCACTTCGGCTCCAGGGACCACCACCAGCAAGGCCACTTAGGGGGCTTTTCTGTGCTGTGAAGGGCCTCCCTTCTTCCCCTGCCCAAGTGATGATGCTGTGCACTGGAACTGGCTGGAGGCCTTTTCAGGCCTCACCTCCACATCATCCAAGCACGGCCCGAGCCAGTCAGTCACCAGTCAGGCAATTCTGACAGGCTCACCTAGTCCTTGGACTAGGGTGGGTCTTTCTTGTCACAGAGAGAATGCTCTGCTCCACGCAGTGCTGCAAAATCTCCCACTGCAGGTCCATGTTCCTCTCACTCAGTCTTGCCTGCACATTCGATTTCCCCTCCAACTCTAGTGCCTGTGCAGTGCACCACTGCAGCTAGCCAGTCACATTGGCCTTTGCCTCTTGGGCTCTTCCTCCACTACAGCTGATTGGCTGACTGCGCCTGTGTTCTCCTCTTCTCCCCTCTTCCAGCCATCTTACAGCTGATGAGTGGCAGGTCCCCTGACTCCTCACCCCCAAAGTCTCCTCCAGTAGCCCAGAAGCCAGCCCACTGCTAAAGCAAGCAACAAGGCAAAACTAGAGGGGCCCTCCTCCTAAGAGGGAGCAGCTAATGCAGAGAGAATGCGAGAGAGTGAATGAGAGAGAGAGAGAGAGAGAGAGAGAGAGAGAGAGAGGCAGAGAGCAGCAGTTGAGATGATCAGGAGCCGCCACTTGCCCTTGGGCCTTGCAGTGAAGAATTGCAGCTCTACAGCTCCAGATCAGCCTGCCAGGCAGCCCACCACGCTAACCCTAATCCCAACCTGCCCTACCATTATGGAGAGGGAGGCAGCCACCTAAGGCAGAGGATGCTGGGGAAGAGCAGCAACAGCACCCCCCCCGCCCCGCCGTTCCTCCCGAGACCTCCTCAGCCCTTCCTGCTCAGTCCCTGGCTGTTCTCACCCTCCTAAGCTGGTGGTAATGTTTGCTTGTTTCAGACCTGGTCTGGCTGATCTAGACACCTTCTCCCAACACATTCCAGACAGCACTGTTGGGAAAGGCCCCTGGCTGAGCAAGCTGGCAGAGAGGCAACCTGCTTTGGCTATATATTCCAGCAGGCATTGCATGGATTGATACGCTGCTCTGGGGCACTGCAGCGTCTGTTTGAGTCAGCAGGGGGACTGAAGAGGAGTGCTGATGAAGCGGCCCTGTGACATACACTGTGCTCACGCTGGTCATGTGCCGCACACTCTGTTCATGTGATGCACACTGGCACTGGTGCATTGCAGCATCTGTTTGAGTGAACAGGCACCAAGCGAGTGGCGCTGAGATGCTGGAGGAGTGCTGTGTGTGTTGCATGGCCTGCCTTGCACCCCCTAAACTAGCCTGCTGCCCTCCGGTGCTCCAACCCGTTGCCAGCGTTGATGTAAGATCAAACTGCCGATCTGGTTGGCTTCTGTATGTTGGATGGAGATGCAGGGGGCGAGTGCCTCAGGCAGCAAAATGTCTTGGGCCAGCCCTGCCTCTAACAGGCAGGACAATGGCATCATGAGATCCTCCAAGCAGAAATGGCCTGTAGTTCCCCGTAGAAGGGAACTAGTGACTGATCCACTGGGCTCCTTGTTTAAGCTCTGCCAGGGCTAGAAAGTGGGACGTATATAAAAACTCATATAAATAAACTGAAAGGCTGCTATTGAGTGCCAAACCATCCGGCGTGTTTGCAGTTATGCGAATAAACTAGATCAATAGCGCTTCAGGTTACAGACTTCCTCAGCCTCCAGCAGCCTAGAGCTAAGATCTCTAATTAGCTTTGCACAATACTACGTAGACTATCTGAAGATCCCTTCAATGAATGCACTATTGCTATGAATGAACTTGCAACAAAACTGGCACCAGCCAGCAGTACGAAATCTGAGTGGCTTTTCTTGTCCCAACCTCAGGGGGGGTCTTCCCCTGGGGACCTCTTTTGATGGGCCAACCTTGTACAACGCCTTACTTCCCGAAGTTGGTGCTCCCTCTTGACCTGACATCTTATTCAGTGTCTGTCACTCCCAACTCCTCCCTCCCCGTAAGATCTTGCATTCCCACAGATGGAGAAGAGTCGGTGTGGCTTTAAACCAACTGATTAAATGGCATCTGGAAAGTTTCCTCTCTTTCACAGTCTCCCTGCTTTATCTCCTGAAACCTTGCTACCTCCCCCACCACTTCGCCCTCTTCTTCATTGGACTTAGTCTGTTCTCACGCCTTCTCGAGAGGCTCCTGCAGAGGTGCTGGGCCCAGTCCTTACACCCCGGGCGCAAGCCACCCATCACTGGCTCTCTGTCCGAGTTCCTGCTCTGAGCTTGCCGAACTCCCAAGCAAGAGGCGTGCCCAGATCAGTGACTCGTGTAGAAACACAGCGAGATGGGGAGGCTCTTCTGAGGATGGGGCATTTTCACCTTTACATGCTCAAAAAGCCACATTTGCAGGTGCAAGAGAGAAGCGTAGCTCCAGTGTTAACTTGGGGGTGGGGAAAGAAAAGGAGGGGAAGCGTGCATGAGCCATCAGATGTTTAGGGAATGCAATCCTAGCTAGTGGGCAGCAAACTCAGCTCAGCATTAAATAACTTACCTTTCCTCCAATCATAACTGTTCTTGGCACATAGGATTTTTTGGGGTCTTTCCTGATGCCTGAAAAGAGCAATACAATTACGAGGAGAAGGAGGAAGGTAAACCCAGACAGATTTTAAAACAGGGGTGCAGAACCTCAGGGCTGGTTGCCAAATCTGGCCTGCCTGGAGTCCCAATCCACCCCTCTGGGTTTCCCCAGATGGTCATGCACCTTTCCACTGGCCTCCACCCCTTCCCCCCAGTCACTGATGGTCTGGTGTTTTCCTGGCTTTTGTGCAGTTTTCTGCCCATTCTAAAAGGTTGAAATGCCTCTCCTAAGGCTTAGTTACTGATAGTAAGGGTCTTTTTGGCCCCACCCCCTTTGCCTTTGGCCCCACCCACCACTGGAATGCAGCCCTAAGAACTTCTCTGAAAAGGAATTTGGCCCTGCTGCTTTGTTGGTTAAAATACTCACGGTTATAGAGTGTGATGATATGCAGGCAATTGAGGAGCTGCCTCTTGTATTCATGGATTCTCTTGACATGCACATCAAACATCGAGGAAGGGTTGATTTTCACCTTGTACTGTTCTTCCAAGAGGGCCGAGAACTTCAGCTTGTTCTCCTGGCAAAAGGAAATTGGGGGCTGATGTTATAGGCTGGGATGTTTAAGTAGAAATCCAGTTGCAGAGCCTAGTTTAGGCTGGGATTTATATAAAGCTGGGTCTAGCTGACATGCTGTAGCCACATCCTTTCAACTCTACAATTCTATGATTATTACCTGTTTAACTTTGGCTACATCCCTGATAAAGGCCTCGTCGTTGACAAAATCCAGCAGTTTCTTTAGTTGGCTGAGATCAGTTAGGAAATCTTCCCCAATTCTCTGTAGTATTAAGAGAAAGTAAAGCACAATTGACAGTCCAGTTGAGATGATGTTTCATATGGCTATATATGGAAAGAGCTAGTGTGGTGTAATGGTTAGAGAGTTGGACAGGGACTGGGGAGAGCTGGATTCAAATCCCCACTTGGCCATGAAGTTCACTGGGTGAATTTGGGCCAGCCACTGACTCTCAGTCTAACCTACATCACAGGGTTGTTGTGAAGATTAAATGGAGAGGGGGAGGACTGTGAAAGCCACCTTGGGCTCCCTGGAGGAAAAGGCAGGATATAAATATAACACACAAATAAATATACGCTTCCACTACTGTGGCTCTCAAGTCCCGCACTCTAAAGTCATGGACAAAATTTGGCACCCCTCCCCAAAAAGGGGAGAACCAGGGACAAAATACTGTGAAACTGAGCATACGATGACAGCGTTGTGACAGTGAGAAAAATATGGCTGATTTCTCCAAAAACAAGGCTGAACTAGAGCAGTGGTCAGCAACTAGATTGACCAGCAGGATGGACAAATCAGCTGATTTCATTTTCTCCCAGTTTCTCATTTTCCAGTCTTACATTTGATTTGTCCTGTTTACACATCAGTTTAAGATTTAAAAAAAAATGCATTCCATTTTGTACCTATTTTTGCACACCCTTTTGCCTACACATTTTGGCAGGTGTTATCCCCCAATAACATGCATTTTTGAGTGTTAATTTCACTAATATACACATTATTCTGTGCACTTCCCCCTCAGATATGTGCATTTTTGTACACATTTTTTTGACTAGAGAACTTCATTGCAAAATTTGGAGAAGCGTGTGTTTCAAAGGATAACTGAATTTTGGTCCGTGAATGGATTCGAAACTGCAAAACTAAGGACGTTCACGTGAAGTAGCAAAATGAATGAATTTCTCCCCCATCTTTACCCAGGTCTAAGCACAAAACTCAGCCAGTTGGGGAAGGGCCTTGGGAGAAGGGGCAGGGCTTTGGAAGGGCCCCACCCCTGCCATCATTTGGCCCACAGGGGTGGCAGAGTTACCCACTCCTGCTCTGTACTGGCTGAAGGGGACATTGTTCATCTCCTCTCCCTCTCAATGCAATTTCCTCCATTCTCTTTTTTCTTATGCACTCTGAATCCAACCATCTATTTTTCAAACAGACAAGATGGATCGTTGCCACTAGCAATTCCTCTTGGCTAATGCCTCCAGTGGTTTACCTCCACAATGATGTCAGAGAGTCCTGGGTTGCAGAGCAGAAGCCATCGCCTCGGGGTGATGCCGTTCGTCTTGTTCTGAAACTTCTCCGGCTCTATCTCATAGAAATCCTTGAATCTAAAACAGAGGGATCACAATTGGACACGCTATGGGCCATTTAGGGCCAATGAGTCAAATCATCGAGCGGCGCAATGTGTCTGCTAAAAAAGTGAATGCAATCTTAGGGTAGATGAACTGAAGTGAATTGTCCAGATCACAAGTAATAGCTATTATTTATTTATCTATCAGGAACATTTATATACAGCTTTATTTGCTACAAAGCCATCAAGGTGATGTACAATTTAAAACAATAAAACCTTAACGTAATAAAAACAAGTATATTAAGAGCGCAGTCCTATGTATGTTTAGACAGAAAAAAGTTCTACAACTCCCAGCATTCCCCAGCTCAGGAGTTGTAGGACTTTTTTCTGTCTAACATGCTTAGGATTGCGCCCCCAAAACAGTAAAAACATTACAACTACATATTTTGAAAGGCCAAACTGAACACCTGAGTCTTTACACTCTTTCTAAAGGCTAAGAGAGTGGTGGTGGGTGCTTGTAGTTCTTGAGAGGGCGCATTCCATAATTTGGGGGCAACACAGGAGAAATTTCCACTGTATTCTGTGCAATTCAGACCACACCTGGAGGGTTGTCTAGTTCTGGGTGCCACATTTTAAGAAAGGCATTGACAAACTAGAGCAGCCTTCCCCAACCTGATGGCGCCTGGATGAGTGAGACTACAAACCCCATATCCCCAGCCAACATGCCTGGGAATGATGGGGTTTGTAGTCCAAATATATCCAGAGGGCACCAGGTTGGGGAAGGCTGAACTAAGGTAACGCCAGAGGAAGGTAACCAAGATGATGAGGGGTCCGGAATCCAAGCCTAGTTGAAAGAGCTGGGTATGTTTAGCCTGGAGAAGAGAAGGCTAAGGGGAGACATGATAGCCGACTTCAAATAACTGAAGGGTTGCAGAAGATGGAGCAGATTTGTTCTCTGTTGCTCCTGAGGGCAGGATTAGAACTGAAGGACAGAAATTGCAAGGAAACAGATTTTTCCTCCAAGACTCCTCCAAGGGAGGCTTGGAGGGTGGCAACAAGGGAGAGGGCCTTCTTGGTGGTGGCCCCCAAATTATAGAATGATCTCCTCAATGAAGCCCACCTGGAGCCAACACTGTCATCGTTTCAGTGCCAGGTTAAGACTGCCCTCTTCTCTCAGGCATTTGGCAGCATATAATGAGTTTTTAATCAGGTCCTGCATTGTCTTTGGTTGATTGTTTAAAATTGTTTTTAGATATATGTTGTCTGTGCATGGGCTATCTGTTTATATGTTTTTATGTAAATGGTTTTGCATTTTGTATAATGTATTTTTAATGGTTTTTAAATTTTGTGAACTGCCCAGAGAGCATCGGCTATTATATTATATAGAAATATAATAAATGGAATGAAATGAAATGATTTTTTGGCTAACATTAGGAGAAATGTCTAATGGCATTTGGCTTTAAAAAAATATATTTTTATTGAATTTTAATCACATGTTTTCAATATAATAAATGACTACATAAATATATTACAGCTTTTTCAACTAACAAAACACATAGATTTCATAAGAAATCCAATTACAGTTAACCACAGTCACAGGAGTTTCAACATATTAATAACCTTATTTTTATCAACAGAAGTTCATCGGCGGTTTAAGATTTAGTTGTAATTATCTAAATGTATCTTTCCATATCTGTCCATGACACGCTGGTGGTTTTCTCTGGGAGCCTTGTTTGTTAATAAAGTCAATAAATTTAAGAGGTATTTGGCTTTGGGAGATGGTGAGCTCTCTTTTGCTGTAGGTACTTAAGCAGAGGCTAGATGGTCAACTGTCAGGGATGCTACAGTTGCAAGATGCCTGCACTGAACATAAGAAAAGCCGTGTGGGATCAGACCAAAGGCCCATCTAGTCCAGCATTCTGTTTCCACAGGTGTTGGACTAGATGTTCCTTAAGCTCCTTTCCAACTCTGAAATGCAATGATTCTATGAACATAGAAGCTTTTCCTGAACTGAACCACTGATGGGGATTGCATGATCAAATGTCCCCGTCCCTCGATGGCAAAATAAAACAAAAACAAAACACTGAAGCTCCCTGCACAAAGAACATAAGAAGAGCCATGCTTTTGGGGGAAAGTGCAGAAAAGGGCAACTAAAATGATCAGGGGCTCAAGCAACTCTCTTATGAGGAAAGGTTACAACAGCTGGGGCTGTTCAGCTTAGAGAAAGGAGAGTGAGGGGTGTGACATGACAGAGCTGTACAAAATTATACATGGCATAAAGAAAGTGGATAGGGAAACACTTTTCTCCCTTTCTCATAATACTGGAACCTAGGGTCACCCCATGAAACTGATTGGTGGGAGATTCGGGACAGATAAAAGGAAGAACTTCTTCACATAATGCAAGATAAACCATGGAATTCACTTCCACAAGATGTAGTGATGGCCACCAGTTTGGATGGTTTAAAAGGGGATTGGACAAATTCCTGGAGGAGAAGGCTATCAATGGCTACTGGTCCTGATGGCTGTATGCTACCTCCAGTACCAGAGGCCGTATGCCTATGTACACCAGTTGCTGGGGAACATGGGTGGGAGGGTGCAGTTGCACTCATGTTCTGCTTGCGGTTTTCCTGTGGGCAGCTGGTTGACCACTGTGTGAACAGGATGGTGGACTAGATGGACCCTTTGTCCAGCATGGCTCTTCTTATATTCTTATGTTCCTTCTGAATCAGACCAAGGATCCATGAAGTCCAACATTCTGTTCACACAGTAGCCAACCAGCTGCCTGTGGGAAGCCCACAAGTACGACACGAGTGCAACAGCATCTTCCTGCTCCCCACAAAGATAAATATCATGTCAGTGAGAGGGGTAGGCTAAATCCTTCTCCCTGACATGCTAGTGTTCTATATGCAGGGTAGTGTTTTGTTTTTATGGGGGGAGCATTCAAGCATGCAACCTTCTACCTGAGGCCTGAAGTGCTACAATCTAGGAAAACCAGTTGATTCTGCAGTTTGTACAAACTGTCCCTTTGTTTTACTTGCTACATGGTGATCAAACCAAAGCTTATTGCCAGTATTGCCAAAGTCTGTCTCTGTGTGTGCGTGTGTGTGTTCAAATAGCTTCAGCATATCCACCCTTGAGATTACAAGACTACCGGGAATTCAAAAGCAGTCTTTTGATGTTAAACCTCAAAATTCACATTCATCTGTCCTCTTGTGTCTAAGCCATTTCTGTTTTCTGGGCCAAGTGCAGAGAAAAATGGGGAAAGGAAAACAGATTTGCATATGACTGCAGTGATGCATGAGAAGGAAAGAAACAGGCTTTGTCTTTAGATTTCTGGAGAGGCTTTGTAGGCCCAGCCTGTTTTCTACTTGTACAGCCCAAGGGTCGGTGGCCTGTTTTCAGACGCCCAAAGAAGAAACAAGCAGGACTCACACAGAATTCTTCACAATCTCAGAGTGAATCCTGGCCACTCCATTGACTGCATGAGAGCCGATGACGCACAGATGGGCCATGTTGATCCTCTTGCAGTCGCCTTCCTCAATCACAGACATCCTTCGAAGGCGGTCAACATCTCCAGGGAAGAGTGTGGCCACATGCTTTCAAGATACACAAGGGGTGGGTGGGTAGGAATGACATTAACAACAACAGCAAAATTCCAGCCTGTGCTGGACCATTTTACACCAAAGAATGTGAACTAATTCCCTAAGCCTTTGAAGATCTGAACCCATTTTACTAACTTTCCTTCTCCCGTGTTTTAAAAATAAGTTGAGAATACTGTCAGAAACTGGCATAGCTGTAATTCTGCTGGTTCTGTGGATATAACTACTCTACAAACTTTAATATACAGTATTAGTTTGACAGCCTTTGATTGTGTGGATCACACAATCACAACAAACTGTGGCAAATTCTTAAAGAGATGGGAGTACCAGACCACCTCACCTGTCTCCTGAGAAACCTGTATGAGGGCCAAGAAGCAACAGTAAGAACCAGACATGGAACAACTGATTGGTTCAAAATTGGGAAAGGAGTACGACAAGGCTGCATATTGTCACCCTGCTTAATTAACTTATATGCAGAGTACATCATGAGAAATGCCGGGTTGGATGAATCACAGGTCGGAATTAAGATTGCCGGGAGAATTATCAACAACCTCAGGTACGCAGACGATACCACCCTAATGGCAGAAAGCGAAGAGGATCTAAAGAGCTTCTTGTTGAGGGTGAAAGTGGAGAGTGCAAAAGCTGGTTTGAAACTCAGCATTACAAAAACTAAGATCATGGCATCTGGCCCCATCACTTCCTGGCATATAGAAGGGGAAGAAATGGAAGCAGTGACAGATTTTGTTTTCTTGGGCTCCAAGATCACCGCAGACGGTGACTGTAGCCATGAAATTAAAAGACGCTTGCTCCTTGGGAGGAAAGCTATGGCAAACCGAGACAGCATAGTAAGAAGCAGAGACATCACCTTGCCGACAAAGATTCGTATAATCAGAGCTATGGTTTTCCTAGTAGCAACGTATGGCTGTGAGAGCTGGACTATAAGGAAGGCTGAGCGCTGAAGAATTGATGCTTTCGTACTGTGGTGCTGGAGAAGACTCTTACGAGTCCCCTGGACTGCAAGGAGGTCAAATCAGTCAATCCTAAAGGAAATCAACCCTGACTGCTCATTGGAAGGACAGATACTGAAGCTGAAGCTCAAATACTTTGGCCACCTAATGCGAAGAGAAAACTCTCTGGAAAAGACCCTGATGCTGGGAAAGACTTAAGGCAAAAGGAGAAGGGGATGGCAGAGGATGAGATGGCTAGATAGCATCACTGATGCAATGAATATGGAACTGAGCACACTCCGGGAGAGAGCGCAGGACAGGAAGGCCTGGCGTGCTATGGTCCATGGGGTCACGAAGAGTCGGACACGACTTAACAACAACAACAATTAGTTTGACAAGCATGGCTTCTCCAAAACAATCCTGGGAATTTTCGTTTGGTGAAGGTGATGAGACTGCAGTGGCAGGATACAGGCTTTGGAAGCACGACCCTGGTACCTCTCATTAAAGCAGGGGTGCTGAAAGCAGGCAGGACAAATCTGGCGCTCCAGGGTTCCCCAGGGGGCCACGCCCCTTCCCCTGGCCATGCTGCCTTCACTCCCACCACCAACTGTTGGATGGTTTCCCAGCTTTTGCATGGCTCCCTCCACCCCGCATTCTGAACGTCTGAAATGTTTCCCTTAAGGCTTTAGTTACTGGCAATAAGTGCTTTAAGCTAAAATATGTTAGTTAGGAGTACAGCAGCCTTCTCCAACCCGGGACCCTCCAGATGTAGTGGACCAGACCTCCCACCATTCTCAGCCAGCATGCCCACTGATCATGCTGACTGGGGATGATAGTCCTAGTTCTTCAGCGATCTCCGGTTTCCATCACAGAAGAGAAAGAGTGAGAGCCAGTGTGGTGCAGTGGTAGAGTCAGAGTGAGACTGGGGAGACCCAGGTTCATATCCCCATTCAGCCATGACTTCTGGGACAATCACTCATTCTCAGCCTACTCTACCTCACAGGGTTGTGGTGAGGACAAAATTGGGGGGGGGGGGCGCAAGGGGAGATAGTTATATAAACCACCCTGAGCTTCTTGGAGCAAGGATGGGATAAAAATATAATAAACCGCAGTTCCCCAAGTTCCCTGGGGAGAAGGAACGATGGTTAAACAAACTTGTCGGTAACACGGATATGCGCTGTTGCGATTCATAGTTATAGAAATTCACAACCAGTTTTGAAGGTGCAAAAGTGCCCCCAAGGGATAAACCTGCAAGATTACAGAATCCTGGAAATGCTCTGAGATTAGAGAACCGTTTGTATTAACCTGATACAGCATCTGGCTATAGAAGGGAGGGAACTGGTAGCCAGCTTCATTCTGTGCTACAGCGCCACCACTAAGTGGCCAGAGGGTGGTATTGCAGCTAGCCACTCAGCGATGATCAGATGACAGAAAGGGCCAATAGAAATCGACCAAGTTCTATAAAGCTGGTGACTTAGGCCCTTAAGTGCAGACTGAGTTTGTCTTCAGGTCTTTCAGGCCACTTAATCTGCCCTCCTCTCCCCACCCAATTTTCTCATTTAGGCTGAACTTACATCCAGATGTTTTTGGTTGAGAGCATAAATGATCTCCAGGTGCCTTGGCAGGAGTTTCTCGAACATAGAGATGGGCCAGCGTTCCAGAGCCTCAGGTAGCACCGTGTGGTTGGTGTAAGCGCATGTGCGCTTTGTGATTTCCCAGGCCTAAGGCAAAAAAAACTATTTTTTAATGAATGAGTGAACATGAGTAAGCAAGGGCCCTATGGCTGAACCTGATGCTGGCAGTTATCAAGCCACAACTGCATTTTATGCTTGCAGAGGAGGATGCAACCAAGTTATTAAAGGAACTAGAAAATGCTAATGTAACTGGATAGTTAGTGCCCATTTTATGTTGGATTTTAAAAACTGCTTGCCAAATTTGTCTGTGTCAGATTTTTATTTGCTGCCTTGAGAGGGTGTTACCTTTATAGGCGGCCTAAAAATAATTGTAAATAAATAAACACAATAAAAATCTATATCTTGCAAGCCGCTCTGGGAGTTATGGCTAAAGGAAAACTAATCAATGCTTTAGCAAGCACATAAATACATTTTCTAGAGGGGCAACTATGTTCATCTGTTACAGCAAAAATAACAAATAGTCTTGTGATTCCTTAAGGATGAACAGATTTATTATGGCACAAGCTTTTGTGTTCTACAATCCACTGTGGACTACAGTCCATGAAAGGTGATGCTGTAATAAATCAGTTCATCTTTTAAGGTGTCACAAGACCTTTGTTGTTAAATAAATGCATAAATATAATATGCATATCCTGCCCTTACTCAGGACTCCCAGTCATCTCCATCCAGGGCACGGATCAGGTCCTCACTTGCTTAGCTTCAGCATCTCTGCAGTCCTTCCCTGTGGCTGCTCTGCCCCTGCACTAGAGAGGCTAATTTCTCAGCTAGGAGAAAGGCAGCTGAAAGGATTGGGTTCTGGGGGACAGAGAAAGGATTCAGCTCCTTCCTACCACTTCTCTCCACTTGAAATCACCTCACCTCACCATTTTATTACTGTACCATGATGACTTGTGTTCTAAAGTGGTGGTTCTTCCCCCAAATGTGAAGTTCCACCTTTTGGAGGGCTGCCTTGGGCTCTCATGACTGATCTTGGGTTTGTAAGAAGAACCCATTTTGCAATCAAAGGCAGCACAGCCCCCCCCGCCTCACCTTCTCCCATTCCATTTTTTCAACGTCAACAAGGATCCTCATGAGCTCCGGAATAGAGAGGGCTGGGTGAGTGTCGTTGAGCTGAATGGCAACCTGTAAAATGGACATAGTCATAGCCAATTTGTCTGTATGCTGCATTTTCCGCAATATGCTATGCTCAAAGTGGTTCACAAATGCAATAGCCAAAATTATAATACATTACAAGGCAATATTAACTCAATTACAGTTTAAAACGTATCAAAAGTTGAAATAAGCACAAGATATACCAACTGGTCAGTTAATGAGATCCAGTGCTAATAATATCAGCATTATATTCACATTAAACAATTCACTAAACAGTACTTGTTAAAAGACCTAAAAATCAGACAGTTCACCCACATCAAACTCACAGCAAAAAAGGGAAAGGACCCGCCGCCCCCACAAGGCTCTTCAAGCATCCCACCTTCCAGCAGCAGAAAGGGAGCCTCCTCTCAACCAGGGACTCGTGGCCTGAGCCAAGAAAGGGCACCCTCATCCCCAAAGCAACCCCTCCTGACTGTCTCTTTGCAGCAGAGGACCAGGAGAGGCGAGATGGAAAAAGATTCTCCGTGGGCAGCATAAAACTCTTCATGCGCAACCCTCCTTTCTTTCCACAAAAAGAAGCCAGGTTGGTCCATGGGAGTTTTGGGCCTGGGGCACTCTGCCTTCAAATCTGATCTTGGCCTCACCTGGTGCTCACTGAGTGATTCTCGGTTAGCCACTATTCCTAAATTTCAGTTCCCAGTCTGCAAACATGAACAAAGGATGGTGAGCAGGAGCTCTAGAAAACTACATGTGGCAGCGGTCACATGTAACCTGGGGTGTGTTTCCACAGTGTCGCCTTCACTTCTTTTCCAACGTTTTTTGCACTGCTTCCGCAAGCGCATTTTGTCTCACGCGTGTTTCCATGTCCCAAAAGGACCCAGTCTATCATCATTGTACCCTGGTGGGCTGCACTGTTTCCACGGAGCCCTAATCATATTATTCTCTTGGTGGCTGGGTGGAGCCTTTTTGGAGTGGGTTGGGTCTGCTTACCCTGTCTGTTTTCCCGCCTCCTCCTCTTTCCGATTCCCCCCCCCCCGCCCTGCTGAAGTTTCCCACTCTGGCCAGTCTCCTCCTCGCCTTCCAGCCCTTTTGTTTTGCTGTAGAGAAGGAACGAAAAATCAAAGCACTGTGTCTGGAGCATTCCCCCACCCCCTTTTAAACCTTCCTTGTTGCCCCTGAAACGGAGATTGAAACCACAATTGTGCATTAACAAAGGGGCAAAAAATCAGAGCGCTGTGTCTGGAGCATCCCACACCCCTTTAAACTTTCTTTCTTGCTCCTAAAACGGGTGCTTATGTGTGCATCTTTTCATCTCTGCCTGACTGCTCCCTCCAGGATCATCTCCCCCTCTCCTTCACACAACTTCAGTGTACCCGTGTTTCCAGGACAACAGGAGGAGAAGCTAATGGAGGAGTACAGGATTTTTAAAAAGGCTTTCCATTTCTCCCCACCTTTCTCCTTTCCCCTGACAGCCCAGATGCACCTGCATTTCAGGAGCAAGCCTCACTGAGCACAATGGGAGTTACTTCTCACATATGCTTGTGCTGGGAAAGGTGGGGGAGGGAGAAAACAAAGAGCGAAACCAGCCCCCATTTTAACCCAGAGGACCTCATTGACTACAATGACAGTTACTTCTGACAAGACAGTAATGGGTTTGTTGTGGGAAAGAGAGCAAAATCAGCTCCTATTTTAACGCACAAGATCTCTATTTGGAAGCTGTGAAGGAGTTATGTCCTAAGGCAATGGACCGAAGCCTCGAGATCTAGCTTAATTTCATTTAAGGAATTGGACTTAAAAGTGTGCCATTTCAATTGAGGGGGAATCTCTGTAAATTCCGATGTAGGCATTCAAAGACAAGCCTCATTCAGCACAATGGGAGTTACTTGTGAGGAGACACTAATGGGTTTGTTGTGAGAAAGAGAGTAGTAAAGACAAAGACAGAATCCAGCCCCCATTGTAACCCGCAGGATAGCTATAATGAAGCTGCTAAGTACTTTCATCCTAAGGCAATTGCTTGGTCGCTTAAACGCTTTTAAGCAAATGGGCTTTAATGTGTGCCATTTCAATTGAGGGGGAATCTCAGCCTCATCCACAGCAATGGGAGTTATTTCTGAGGAGACACTAATGGGTTAGTTGTGGGAAAGAGACCAAAACCAGCCACCATTTTAACACACAGGATCTCTATTTGAAAGTTGTGAAGGAGTTACATCCTAAGGCAATGGAACAAAGCCTCCATCGCGCTTAATCGCATTTCAAGAACTGAGGGCTTTGATATGTGCCGTGTCAATTGAGGAGCTTCTCTGTCATTTCTGTGGACATTGAGAGGGCAAGCCTCATTCAGCACAATGGGGGAAAACACCCCTTGACTGGGGTCATGGGCTGTGTTCTAGTGCTTATTTTCAATGATATTTTAAAAGTTGGTCCCTCGACATCCTGCTCCAAAACTGCAATGAAACTTCCGGAAAACAGGGAGGGAAAGGGTTGGGTCATTGAGGTCAGAGCGACACACCCACAAAGGCCAGGCTACACGCCTCATGGGCAGGACTAAGACAGCGAACCCAGTGCGATTATGGAAACACGTCAGTAATGGAGCTGCCATAACCAGGAAAAGTCGGACTATAAGCAGTCTCAGAAGAAGCGGTTTTTCAGTGATAAAATGCGACACTGGGGCTGAATGGCCACGATGTCATGGAACCACAGGGACCCCATGGCGCAGGCAGGTTGGAGTAAATCTCTAGTGGAAACACAGCACTGGCCCTTATTGTAGGATCCAATTGCTGGTGGAAAATCTTCAGGGTGCTTCCAGACGAGGTTTTTAGTCTAAAATCACCCTTGACTACAAAATTTTACATGGAGTCCAGATGTGGTAATTTTCCATTTGTAACCCTCTTGAATTTTTCCCACCTCTTCCGTGTTTTTTTTTCTAAGCAAAAAAAATTCATTGAAGGAAAGATGGAATAGCTATACAATGCCTTTGGATTGATGGTGCTAGGAGCCCTTTATTTGTAAGCACCTTAATCTGCCAGTTTTCATGTTAAAAACAAACAAACTTCTAGCCCTCGCTATTACAAATAACAAAGCAGGAAATATGCTGGCAGTTTTTGTTAAGAACACAGAAAACAGAAAGGGTCCCGGGTTTGCTTGGGCGACCCCATGCCCACTCAATCTATGTTGTTGCTTAATGTTGAGGATTGCAAAATGTTGGTGAAAGAGAGAGAAAGGTGTTCTTTGAAACTGAAATGTTGTATTCTATGATTTTGGCTCAGCCCTCATTTTAAGTATTCACCTTATCGGGGAATGTCTCAAAGCAGGTTCTGACAGGGTCACGACATCCGAATTTGGAAGACTTGAATCGTCGTATGATATCCTGAAGAGTGGCAGCGACCACAAAGTACTCCTGCTTCAAACGCAGCTCCTTCCCTTCAAAGAACTTAGGAACATGGAGGAGGCATAAATTATTAATGTTGTTGCTGTTATTAATGTCTTATTTACCATCATCGTCGTCATCATCATCAAGGCCAAGGATGGGGAATATGTGGCAATCCAGATGTTATTGAACTGCAACTCCCATTACTCACCACTGGGTATGCTGGGTAGGGATGATGGGAGTTGCAATCCACCAACATCTGGAGGCCACAACATTTCCTACCCTTATTTTCAAGCTAAATATGGCCCTTTTTAGTCTCCATAGTGGTCTGACATTGAAATTTGGTACCAAACCAAGAGTGCAATATCCAGAGGGGCCCAGGGGCTGGAAACTAGCCCCCAGAACTCCCAAAGCTGCCCACCCCTGATCCAGGCAATCTGGTGTCCTCCAGATGTTTTGGACTACAACTCCCTCACCTTCGACCATGTTGGCTGGGGCATCAGGTTGCCTAGTCCTCATTATAGCAACTTAGGTGCTTTACAAAATATAAAAGAGGAGACAGGCTGTATCGCCAGGCTTATAATGTAAGAGCAATTCAAACTCGATGGATGAAATTCTAGTGGTTTCTCTCCCACAAGCCCATATTTGATATACTAGAATTTTATCTGAGAACACAAGATGTATTTATTCAGGAGGAATGTAGGGGTACAATTGTAATGTTTTCCCCAAGCCACTACAAAGAAGACAGAATGGTAGGAGGCCAACAGTCCTGAGAAAGCAAACACACTCTTAATTCCCACTGAAAATCAATGGGACCTAATTAAACATATTTCACCTTCCCTACATTTTCCAGAGGGGTAGCTGTGTTAATCTGTTGCAGCAAAATCAACAAAGGGTCTTGTGGCACCTTAGAGACTAACAGATTTATTATGACATAAGTGACAAAGCAGACTGCAGTCCATAAAAGCTTATGCCATAATAAATGTGTTAGGGAGCAATCCTGTGCATGTTTAGACAGAAAAATGTCCTATAACTTGTAGGACTTTTTTCTGTATAACACCCATCGGATTGCTTCCTTAGTCTTTTAGGTGCCACAAGACTCTTTGTGCGGGGGTTTCTCTACTTTGAGTAGGCACTCAATGGCCCTAATCCAGCTAAAGTTAGTCATGGTTAGTCCCATCGAAATCAACAGGAAAAGGTTAGCCCATTCTGGGAAGGAAGTTTTCAGATGAATGTGAAGAAAAAAGCAGTACTGGTGAAACAGAGCGAAAAGGTACTAGGAAGCTGTTTGTGTAGTTCGTTGCTAGCCAGAAGAGATTTTACGCAGCACAGAAGAGTCACTTACGTTATCATTTGGATACAGCACTCTGGAGATGTTTTCTGCCAAGTTTCTATCTAACACAGCCTCGATATAATCACCTACATTAACTAGATGAAGAGAATGAACACACATCAACAGAGCAGTCCAACCCATAAAATATATAACTCCAGGAATTACATATTGCTCCCTTTGGGCACCACTTTCATTTAGCAGCTTCTCCCAAACAAAGAGAAAAGAAAAGAAAATGCAACTCCACTGAACAGATTTTTAAAAGTCTACATTAGAAATTCAGATTTGTTAAAAAGAAAAAAGGAAAAAAGACAAGTGGAAAAAAACAGGCTTGCATTCTACTACATGAAAGGAAACCTCAACACAGAAATGGTGGATAGGGCTAATCCACCAATCCAGCCAGCGCTCCGACCGCAGTTGTCAGGAACCGCAGTCCCCGCCCCCTCCCCACGTAGGTGGTGCAGTTCTTGCCTGTCTCCATGCTTGGAAATGGAGCGCAGAGCAGGTAAATAAGGGGGTGTTCCCGGGGGTGGGGAGGAGATTACGGCGCCACACAGCCTCCCCCAGTCCTGCTGTGATGCACCCTGGCTAAAAAGCCAAAATTGGCAATCTAGCCACAAAAGCAGGGCAGGCAGAATGCGGACGAGAGGAACCCCTCTGTGCTCCGCCTGCCCTGCATAGGATAGTCGGCTGCCTCCGACTTCAGAGGCGGCCGACTATCCCAATAGGACTGTGCCCTTAAGGTGCCTCAGTATTTGTGTTAATAAGAGGAAAGGACAATCAGGTCTGCGGCTCATGGAAGTTGCACTGTTTCCCACCTCCGGCACGGTCCTTGTGAAAACTGCCCCTCATGAAGCTGCTATTTGCACCAACAGCAGCTGGCAGCAATAGCAGTTTCCTTCCTGCAGCATATGGCTTGGGGGGGAGGAAGCTACAGTGCAAGGGAAAAGGGTTAAATCCTGCCCCCCAGGGACCCAATCTTGATCTCCCCCACAGTTGCTATTTAACAAAAACCCATATGTTAAATATGATGATGCATTTAACATAATATTGTGTAGCTTGGCCCTACACATGCCCACTAAATTAAATCCCGCTCGAACAGGACAGGCATTTGGTGGCTTCTATTCCTTATCTTCCTGAAAATGTATAACAGTAGGTAAGCACAAGAAATAATTCGGTTCACCCAGCCTCTGAAATCAAATCCACACCAAATCTGCAACGTGCTGAAAATGGAGCATGTGTAATCTGTGTGTTTTCCAAAAATAAATCTAAAGAAAAAGAGAGCTACTTTGAGAATAAGACAGCACTTACACTCTTCAAGGTTGAAATCGTTGGGTGCTTTCGCTGACCACAATCTCATGGTGTTGACTGTATTGTTCTTGTATCCTGGAACAGGTGTATCATAAGGCATGGCAAGGACAACCTAGTATTGGAAAAACAGTTCAGATAAAGGGGAGCTAAAGCAGTGGTGTCATGTGTCAAGCCTTTTGCTAGAACTATGTAATGAAAGAATATTGTCACTGTCAATTGCCATAAATGTATAGTATACCCTCCAGTGTATGCCCTGTTCATTTCCAAAAGAAACCAAAGTGACTTGCACCTCCAACTAAAATCATGTTATAACAATAGAAATGTAAATTGCAAATCATAAAAAAGAATAAAGGAATTTGGAGCAGAGCTTCAGATGTTGAGTGAAACACGCAGAGAAGAACATTATCCTTGTTCAGGATCTTCTTGGCAATTCCCAAGCCCCTGACCTGGAAGTAAAGCTGTATTATCACCACCTTGCCATTGTTGGTAGTCTAGCAACACCACCTTCCCCCTCCAAGTATCTCCCACAATCCACCAGGTGGCTGCCGCACCCACTCCTTGGTGATGTGTGAGGCAAAAGGACACCCTCACTGACAAAACAGCCAAGGCAGAAAAATGTGCAGAAGCAGCATGGTGTGGAGAAAGTGGATACTAGATAATACTAGAACCCAGGGTTATCCAATGACTTTAAAAAGGGATTAGACAAATTCATGGAAGATAAAGCCATCAATGCCTACTAGTCATAATGTCTATATGCTGCCTCCAGTATCAGAAGCAGTATGTCCATTTATTTATTTAATATGTACCCTGCCTTTCTACCCAAAAAATGGCACTTATGGCTGGAACATGAGTTGGAGGGTGCTGTTGCATTTATATCCTGCCTGTGGGTTTCCCACGGGCAGCTGGTTGGGCACTGTGAGAACAGAATGCTGGACTAAATAGACCGTTGGTGTGATCCAGCAGGGCTCTTAGGTTCTTATGAAAGAGACTGTAATGTCTTTGTTTATTTCCCAATATCAAAATCATCTTTCCAGTGCACCTGCATGATGCCTCACCACATCTCACCTGTCCCATTCATTCAACACATCCAAAATTGGTGGGGGGAGAGTTACTTTCTGTATGAGTGTGTGCAAGACTGTGTAAGTGGAAACAGCACAGACCTAGAGAGAGGCAGTGCGGTGCAGTGACACGCTAGAGTAGAGGTGCATTACCTTTGGTGAAGAGAGTCTGCTGGGGTGGAGGGGGCTGCACATACGTGCACGCATGCATGCAAATACATTCATAAATGACACAGACACACACCACTCACACACTGTGCTTGTCTTGCATACATTCCAATATCTAAAACCCTTCAATTTAAGAGAGGGGTGGGCAACTTGTGCTGCATTCCCTTGGAGGTAGTCAGCTAGGATCCCTCTAGGCCCCCACTCCATCTGTATCTATTCCTTTCTCCACTCACTCACTCACTCACTGCTTTAACCCTTCCCTGGCCACTGTCAAAAAAAGAAAAAAATGCTCTAGGAACAGGCTCTGTGGTTCCTGCCATAGACGTTTTATTCCTAGGATGTCCCTGGAGCATCCCAGGAAGCAGGCAGGAACATTTGAACATGGCTTCCTAGGACACTCTAGGAATGAAGCATCTATGGAAGGAACTATAGAGCCCATTCCTAGAGCATTTTTTCCTTCCCCTCCCCTTTATTTCTTTTTTTGGTGAGAGCTGAAACTGGGAGCCTGAGGCCATCAGACAGTACTTGTGTGTGTGTGTGGGGGGGGCACCTGTAGACCGCAGGCCACACATTTTGCACCTCTGCCCTAGAGTGCTGGGTTTCGATCTGGGAAACCCTGGATCAAATCCCTGTTCAGTCACGAAGAGACGGGGTAGACTTGGGCAAAGTCACTAGGTCTGAATCTGGTCTACCAGACCATGTTGTTCTGAGGCTAATCCATTGCTCTGAGCAACTTGGGACAAAAACGCAGCAGACCCCTACAACCACCTCTGGAAAATTCGCAGTCTAGTCATGCACCCCCTAAAGAGCTGGAAGGTAGCATCAGTTCTGAATTCTGAATGTTTCCCTAGTGAAGAAGTCTGCTTGTTTAGTCTCCTTCCCAGAAGAATGCTGCTGTTTAAACCAATTATATGCTGCCAAGCAACAAATGTGGAACACCACAACCACTGTATATGTGGAAATGATCAAAACATGAAAACAGCAGCAGTCAGAACAGGCCCAAATAGGGTTTGTAAAGACATCAACAGAGGTGCATGCTTTGTATTAAGGCCTCTCTAGCTTGCAAAAGCTCATGTTGAAATACATCAGTCTTTCTTTAAGGTGCCACAGGATAATTGCCTTCAGTACTGAGATGGGGTCATGAAAAATATATAAGAACCTGTTCTTCTGAGGACAAGAGCCAGCCAAGCCTTTGGCTTTAAAGACCAGTTGCACTCTTGAACGAGATGCCAATTGTTGCCAATGGAGCTTGCGCAGAAGATGCTCTCGGTGGATCGAGCCTAGTTTATTTCTGCCTGCACAGTACATTTTTCTCTGCCATATGCTGGAGCTCAATGAGTCAGACACCAGGCGTAATAATAGCTCTTTCAAAACAGTGATAGTTTAATTGCAAAGAAGAGCAAATGTGTTCTGGAGACACACTGCCATGGGTGGAGTGGGGGCAGGAGGAACACATATGTCCAAAGTATTTCCCTGCTTCCTGTCAAAGAACTGATGATATAGGAGAACCGCTTCCATGCCCTGCACTTTGAGCCTTGTTATGATTCTACTGTTATTTATTACTTATAAATCAGCCTTCCCAAGCTGGTGCCCTCCAGACATGCTGGACTACAACTCCCACAATGCCTAGCCAGTATGGCCATTGCTGGCTGGGAATTATGGGAGTTGTAGTCCAATACATCTGGAGGGCACCAGTTTGAGGAAGGCTGTTCTAGACTATTATTTCTGTAACATATTTTACAGTGAGGCAAGGGGTGAGGAGCGCCTCTCCCTATATATGCCTGCCCGAGAACTGAGATCTGTTGGAGGGGCCCTCCTCTGTGTCCCACCAGTATGAGACATACACTATGGTGGGATGTGGGTGAAGGCCCTCTGCTGTGGCACCCCGGTTGTGGATTTAAGATCAAAACTTAAATATCGATATGTTTAGAAATAGAAGAGGTGAAGACAAAAATAAAGGAGAATTTACAAAATATTAAGAGCAACAATGAAACCCACTTAAATGTCAACGAAAGGTGGAATGAAATAAAAGAAGCTATATTGAGAGCAAGTAAGACCAATTTTAAATAGAATAGATTTAAAGGAAAGCAAAAGTGGATGACTTCTGAGATCCTGGCCTTGATGGAGGAAAGAACATAAGAATATAAGAAAAGCCATGCTGGATCAGACCAAGGGTCCATCTAGTCCAGCTGTTCACAGAGTGGACAACCAGCTGTCAATCAGGAACCCACAAGCAGGGCATGAGAGCAACAGCACCCTCCCACTATTGTTCCCCAGCAACTGGTGTACATAGGCTCACTGCCTCTGGTACTGGAGGTAGCACATACCCATCAAGACTAGTAGCCATTGATAGCCTTTTCCTCCAGGAATTTGTCTAACCCCCTTTTAAAGCCTTCCAAATTGGTGGCCATCACCACATCTTGTGGTAGTGAATTCCATAGTTTAACTATGCACTGTGTGTAGAAGTACTTCCTTTTATCTGTCCTGAATCTCCCACTAATCAGCTTCATAGGATGACCCTGGGTTCTAGTATTTTGAGAGAGGGAGAAAAAGTCTCCCTATCCAAGTTCTCCACACCATGCATAATTTTGTACACCTCTATCATGTCTCCCCTTACCCTCCTTTTTTCCAAGCCAACTATCCCAGCTGTTGTAACTTTCTCTCACAGGGGAGATTCTCCAGCCCCTTGATCATTTTAGTTGCCCTTTTCTGCACCTTTTCCAGCTCTACAATACCATTTTTTAGGTGTGGTGACCAGAACTGTACACAGTATTCCAAGTGTGGTCGCACCATAGATTTGTATAGGGGCAGTATGACAATGGCAGTTTTATTCTCAATCCCTTTTCTAATTATGCCTACATGGAGTTTGCCTTTTTTACAGCAGCTGCACAATGGGTTGACATCATCACTGATCTGTCCACCACAACCCCAAGATCTCTTTCCTGGTGAGTCACTGATAGCTCAGATCCCATCAGACTATACCTGAAGTTGGGATTTTTTTGCCCCAACATGCATCACTTTACACTTGCTTACACTGAACTGCATTTGCCATTTAGATGCCCATTCTCCCAGTTTGGAGAGATCCTTTTGGAGCTCTTCACAATCCCTTTTAGTTTTAACCACCCTAAATAATTTGGTGTTATCTGCAAACTTGGCCACTTCACTGCTCACTCCTAATTCCAGATCATTTATGAAGAGGTTGAAAAGCATTGGTCTTAATACAGATCCCTGTGGGACCCCACTATTTACTTCCCTCCATTGGGAGAATTTACCATTTATTCGTACTCTCTGCTTTCTGTTCTTTAACCAGTTACTGATCCATAACAGGTCCTGTCCTTGTATTCCATGATTGCTAAGTTTTCGCAGGAGACTTTGGTGAGGGACTTTGTCAAACGCCTTTCGGAAGTCCAGGTAAACAATGTCTACTGGATCACCCATCTACTTGTCTATTGACACTCTCAAAGAACTCTTAAAGGTTAGTGAGAAAGGACTTACCTTTGCGCAAGCCGTACTGATTCTTTTTCAGCAGGGCTTGTCCTTCTATATGCTTACTAATTTTATCTTTAATAATGCCTTCAACCAATTTACCTGAAATAGACGTTAAGCTAACTGGCCTGTAATTTCCCGGGTCCCCCCTGGATCCCTTTTGGAAAATTGGTGTTACATACATCCAGTCCTCTGGTATAGAGGCTGATCTTAGGGACACGTTGCATATTTTGCTTAGAAGAGCAGCAATTTCATATTTGAGTTCTTTGAGAACTCTAGGATGGATACCATCTGGGCCCGGTGATTTATTTGCTTATTTATCAATAAGGTTGAGAACTTCATCTTTTGTCACCACTATTTGCCTCAGTTCCTCAGACTCCCTTCCTGAAAACATCATTTCAGGCACAGGTATCTGTCCTGTATCATCTGCAGTGAAGATGGATGAGAAGAATTCATTCAACTTCTCTGCAATCTCCTTGTCCTCCTTCACTATTCCTTTAACTCCATTGTCATCCAGTGGTCCAACTGCCTCCCTAGCTGGTTTTCTGCTTCTGATAAATTTAAAGAATTCTTTATTGTTGGCCTTGGTGTTGTTAGCGATATGCTCTTCAAAATGATTTTTTGCATCTTTTATTGTCTGCTTGCCTCATCTTTATGCAAGCTTGTGCACCCTTTTATTTTCCTCACTTGGGCAAGACTTCCATTTTCTGAAAGAAGCTCTCTTTTCTCTAATATCTCCCTTAGCACCGCTCATTAACCATGCTGGCGACCACTTGGACTTGCTACTACCTCTCCTAACCTGTTGTCTACATTTCAGCTGGGCTTCTATTATTGTGGTTTTGAGTAATCTCCAAGCATTTTGAACGGATTTAATCCTGTTGACTCCCCCTTTTAGCTTCCATTTCACCAGGGATGTGACATGACATGGCTGCCAATATGCTTCTGGTTGGAATTCAAGGTTTTGGTGATGACATTTAAAGCCTTAAGTGGCTTGGGACCATGATATTTGAGGGAGCACCTCTCCCTATATATGCCTGCCTGAGAACTGAGATCTGTTGGAGGGGCCCTCCTCTGTGTCCCACCAGTACGAGACATACACTATGGTGGGACGTGGGAGAGGGCCTTCTCTGCTGTGGCACCCTGGTTGTGGAATGCCTCCCCTTGGAAGCCCGATTGGCGCAGACATTGGTCTCGTTTCGGTGCCAAGTAAAAACATGGCTTTTTACCAAAGCCTTTGAGGGCTAAATAGAACATTGTTTTAACTGTTTTATTGTTTTAGATTTTAACTGGTATTAGCTTGTTTAACAAATTAATATGTTTTTCGGTGTTGAAATTATTTATTGTTTTATACTGTTTAAATTGATTTTATCTGTACGCTGCCCTGAGATCTTAATGATATAGGGTGGGATAAAAATGTTATAAATAAATAAAATAATGATATACATAAAATAATAAAGTATAAGATCATAGAAGCAAAAGAGAAATTTATGGTAGACAGATGTAAGGAAACTGAAGAACTAGAAAGCAAACATGACACATTTGGGTTACATAAAAAAGTGAAGGAAGTGACAGCTGTAGGGAAATAGATACAGTCCAGTTTACTAAAACACAAACATGGAACAATGATAGTGGAATTATCACAAAACTTAAGAGATGGGAAGAATACATTAAGGAATTATTTGATGATATGAGACCAGATTTGAATAAAGAGGATGGAGTTAGGCATGGACCTGATATTATGTGTGAGGAAGTAGAATATGCTGTAAGGAATACAAATGAAAAAAGGCTGTCAGCCCTGATGGGATACCAATTGAAATACTCAAATTAATTGAAGGGGATGAAATACGACTCTAGGTACATTTATGTAATACTATCTATAAAACTGGTTTCATACGAAGATAATGGCTTAAATCAACATTCGTAGTATTGCCCAAAAAAGACAATGTTAAAGAATGCCCCAAATATAGAACAATCAGCCTTATGTGCCATGCATTAAAAATACATTTCAAAATTATTCACAATTGAATGTATAAGAAATTAGACTTGTATATAAATGAAATGCAGTTTGGCTTTAGAAGTGAGATGGGAACAAGAGAAGCTTTATTGGAATTAACATCTTAATTCAAAGATGTCTTGATAGGAATAAAGACATATACTTGGGATTTAGTGATTATGAGAAGGCATTTGATAAAGTTTGTCACAAGTGATTGATCGACATACTGAGAAAAACCGATATCAGTAGTCAGGAGATCCAGATTATAGAAAATTCGTATTGGAATCAAACAGCCTCAGTTCATATAGATGGAGAGTTATCTGAAGAAATTCAAATCCAAAGAGGAGTAAGACAAGGTTGTGTCCTATCACCTATGCTGTTCAATTTATATTCTGAAGCTATATTTAATGAAGCACTTGCTGAACAAATGGCTGGCATAAACATCAATGGAAAAATAATTAACACAGTTTGATATGCCGATGACACCATAGTACTGATAGACAATATTACGATAAATAATATGCCAATTGAGCGAGTCACAAAATGCAAATACCCAGGAACTTGGCTCCATGAAAGAAATGTACAAGCATAAGAGATAAATGCAAGAGTGGAGATGGCAAGAGCAGTGTTTGCTAAAATGAAACAATTATTATGTAATTGGGACCTTAATCCGGATTCGGATGGTAAGGATTCAGATGGTAAGATGCTACATATTCTCAATATTATTTTACGGAGTGGAGGTTTGGACATTTAAGAAGAACAATCTGAGAAAAATCTAATCCTTCGAAATGTGGATACACCGATGCATACTGAAAATACCGTGGACTGATCAAGTAATAAATGAGAATGTACTATGCAGAGTAAGCAAACAAACAGAATTGGTAAAGACCATCAAGAGAAGAAAGTTACAATACCTTGGTCATATTATTTGAGGCGAAAAATACACCATACTCCAACTTGTTATACAAGGGAAAATGGAAGGAAAAAGATCAATAGGAAGAAGACAAACATTATGGTTAAAGAATCTGAGGGAATGGACCAGCTGTACTTCTATACAACTATTCAGAGCAGTGGCATCAAAAATGAAAATAGCTGTAATGATAGCTAACCTCCAATAGGAGACGGCACCTCAAGAAGACAAATTGTCAGTCTGTTCATACCTGCCACTTCCACTGCATCACCTAAGACCCTACGTCTCTTTTGCTATCTTAATTTGTGGCTTCTTGCAAATAGCTTAAGAATACTGTACCTGAGTATCAACCCATTTACTACCATCTGGAGTGTGGTCCACCCGGCCATAGAAGTGCACAGGAAGCATGTACTCTGGGCGGGCTTTTTCCCAAGGGTTGCCATAACGCAGCCAATCATCAGCTTCTTCCACCTGAAAAAAGACGAAATGGATTACAAAAAGACCATCTTAAGAGGCCAGGTTTCCCCACCAAATGAGGTGAGACTACTAAGGTGAGGGTCTTTTTCTGTGGTGGCACCCCGCTTCTGGAATGTTCTCTCCAGAGAGACTTGCCTGGTGCCCGCATTGTATTCTTTTTGAACCATGGTGAAGGCCCTTTTATTTCCCTAGCCTTTTAAAAATATGTTTGAGTGCTTTTTAGACCTTTGCTGCTGCTGTTGCTGGTTTTATTTTGATGCTATTTTATTGTGATTCTGTTTTAACTTGCTTTTAATTTTATGTTTGCTTTGTAATTTGTATGGTTTATGCTCTTAAATATTCTTCCTGTACACCAGCCAGAGAACCTATTGTTAATGGGCAGTATAAAAACATGCTGTCATTAAATTTATTTATTAACAGGTTATTTCCACATCAACAATTCCCAGATCTGCAAATTGGAGATCTTCTGTAGCCCATATGCCCTCAATGGTAATGAAAACCTTGAAGCTTAAAATCTTGGGAGGCATACAGCTGCAAATGCTGATTTCCGTTTAGACTACTACAAATCATTCCTCATTCACCACAGTAGCCTTACTGCATGGAAAGTTGCCATGACCTTGCCAGTGGCTGAAGATGGCATGGAGACTTTTCTCATGATGCAATCCATTGGATAAGCTTCTTTAGATATGGAGCACTCATTGCAGAGATGCTATTTATCGGCTGCCTCCTAATATGGAGTGTCATGTTTCACCAGCACTCAACCCAACTTTGGGGCAGGCCAGCCTTCTTCGCGGTGCCCTGTCTCTTGCCCTTGTGGGTTATTACCTGTCCTGTGCTCCTGGTGCTCATACGAGCTGCTGTCATCCATCCACATATCTATCATGTGCAGTATCAGGGCCAGCCCTACCATTAGGCAGAGTGAGGCATCTGCCTCAGACAACAGATGCTCAGGTGCAGGGGAGGAGAGCAGCAATGATGTGTTGGAGGACAGAGCTGTGGGTGCACCCCCTAATCTAGCTTCCTGTCCTTAGACGTGGTGGAGAACACAGTCCTATCGGCAGTGTTGAAGCAAGATTCAATTATCATTCTAGTTGGCTTCTGTATGTGGAATGGGAACGGGCACCATTTTATCTTTTGCCTCAGGGAGCAAAATGTCTTAGGCCAGGCCTGTGAAGTACTGTAAGAAAACTTTAAAGTGCCTTAAAGTTTAAGGATACTTTGCCTTCAGTACTGAGACAGGGTTGTGAAAGATATATCAACAGGAATATAAGCAGCCATCACAAGCAATGGTGAAAGGAGTGGGGGCAGCCGTGATGGCTGGAAGAAGGCAGAGGCTCAATGGACCACCCCCAGAGTTGCCATCATCACCCAGACTCTGGAGATGGCCTTTAAATATATCCTGCTAAAGGAGGAGAAAAGGTTCTTGTGGCTCCTCTCATCCTTTCCCTCAGTGGGTCACGTCACCCGCCTCCTCTCCCCCACAGGCTGCGTGACACACTTGGGAGTCTAGCTCACCACGGAAAAGTAAAGGAGAGGGGAGGACGACCATGGAGGGTATGGATGGGGAGAGCAGAGGCTCCCCTTGTTCTTGGCTTGGGGGAGGTTTCAAGGGCTGTGTCCGGTGTTCAGGTTGTAAGCTGGCTTAGCAAATGCTAGCCTGGTACGGCTTGCGGGCCATCTTTCAAGGATCAAAGCCCTAGGCCAGGCTTTCCCAAGCACGTCCCCTCCAGGTATGTTGGACTACAACTCCCATCAGGTAGTTCAGCACACCTGGAGGGCGCCTGCTTGAAGAAGCCTGGCCTAGGTGATAATGCTCTGTGTGTGCATGTCTTTAGGCAGCACAGACTCAGCATCCAGAGGTCAGCTAAGTGGCATGGACTGGTCCCCTCCGCCCCATATTGATGGTCCTATTTCCAATAGGAAATACCTATTGGCTTATCTCACCCGGCAGCCGTGGAGGCTGGTGGCGCCTAGACCACTGAGGCGGTGAATCTGCTCTGGGTTTCAGACAGAACTCTAAAGGAGCTATCCAAGGTGCTGAACCTATTTGGGGGATAGGGTTCAGCACTTTGGACAGCTCCTTTAGAGTTATGACTGAAACCCAGAGCGGATTCACCACCCCACTGATATAGCAGCCAGCAGCCTCCACTGCCCAGCAATGCACGTTACTATGGGCAGAACCACAGCTCAGCAATCAAGCCCATGCTCTGTACGGAGACGGTCCCAGGTTTGGTTCCTGACACCTCCAGTTAAGGAGGATCCCAGAGAGGAGGGTTGGGGAAGACTTCTGCCTGAGAGCTGCAGGCTAAATGAACCATTGGCCTGGCTCAGTACAGAAGAGCTGTAAATGTTTATCTGTGATCTATGCAGGCCAACTGCCTTTGATCTCTCAATGGGCCCTGCCGGTTCCGTTCGTTTTTATCAGCATTCCTTTTTTAACGTTATGAGCAGCCAGCTTTGAAGCACCCCACCTCTGGCATGCAGGGTTCCTTCCAAAATGTCCTCAATGCTTATACCACGGCATCCTCCCTCACCCCTAGGGATCAGGTGCCAGAGCAGGTTGGAACAGAGGCTCCCCCCTGCCCCCCTGGATAGCAAAACCCTCTCTCAAGCTAGGAGCAGCTGAAGATAAAGACATAGACAGAGAGACAGTAAAAGGAATGATTGTTCCCTCACGAACGCACCTGCCAGCCATCAACAATCTTCTGATTAAAAATGCCAAATTCGTAGCGGATTCCATAACCGTAGGCTGCAAGTCCCAGCGTTGCCATAGAGTCAAGAAAGCAAGCTAAAATGGCAAGGAACCAACATTTTTCAAAATTAGAAGACAGATAATAAACGTCCAGAAAAGCAGCTACCACTGGTGCTGCCCATTGCGCTTGTGCTGAAAACACATCGTTCCAGGCCAAAGTAGTGGCAAGAGCTGGTGTGGTGTGGTGTAACGTCTAACAGCCTGAGATACGGCTCCAGAAGTTCTTGGTTTGAATCTAGCTTCTCCCATGGACTCACTTGGTGGCCTGTGGCAAGCCACTCACTCTCGGCCACAGTGCCCCCATCTGCGATATGGGGGGCAACAATTCTGACTTACCTTGCAGGGTTGTTGTACAGATTACAAGATGATGCAAATGAAGTGCTTTGAACACTTGATAGTACTACACAAATTGTATTAGGGTGCAATCCTATGCCTGTTTAGACAGAAAAAAGTCCTACAACTCCCAGCATGCCCCAGCGAGCATAGAAAAAAGGCGAGTAAGGAGAGACATGACAGACGTGTACAAAATTATGAATGGTGTAGAGAAAGTGGGGAGGGAGACCTTTTTCTCCCTCTCTCATAATACTAGAATCCGAGGTCATCCCATGAAGCTGATTGGTGGGAAATTCAGGACAGATAAAAAGAAGTACTTCTTCACATAGTGCATAAACTATGGGATTCACTACCACAAGATCGCCATCACTACACCAACCTGGATGGCTTTAAAAGGGGATTGGACAAATTCCTGGAGGAGAAGGCCATCAGTGGCTACTAGTCCTGATGGCTATATGCTACCTCCAATATCAGAGGCAGTATGCCTATGTATGGCAGTTGCTGGGGAACATGGGTGGGAGGGTGCTGTTGCACTCATGTCCTGCTTGTGGGCTTCCCAAAGGCAGCTGGTTGGCCACTGTGTGAACAGAATGCTGGACTAGATGGACCCTTGGTCTGATCCAGCAGGGCCCTTCTTATGTTCTTATCTTCTTAAAGGTTTCAGATCCAGAACGCAGATGTTTCTGATAGACTATATTTATTGGAGCATCTCTACCTTGCAAAAGTATCTCAGCTTTGTGTTAGGTATGTCATGGCTTCCTCAGAACTACATAAGAAGAGCTGTGCTGGACCAGACCAAAGGTCCATCTAACCCAGCATCCTGCTTCACACAGTAGCCAAACGGGAAGCCCTCCAAAGGCCGCTTGCCCAAGGCTCCCAAAGGGTCCCAATTCCATCCTGTCACCTCAGCACTCCATCACCTCCTGCGGCTGCATGTGTAGGCCAGGCCTTGGTTGGAGCTCATTTTCTCTGCATTCCACCCCTCCCCTATATTTATTGCAGTGCTCACCTGCCAAACGCCCCAGACCTCCATTGCCTAGGCCAGCGTCTTCCTCGATCTCCTCCAGCTCTTCCAGGTCCAGCCCGAGCTATTGCGAAAAGCAAGAGAACACTGCATCACTGTCGGGGTCCTTCCAAACAGACAGCTCCTAACACTACCCATCAAAAGGCATTGTGCCGCTACTCTTGTCTTTTCCACCTTGATGGATTTTTTTTCCTGCTTAAAGAAGAAGAAGAAGGAGGAGGAGGAGAAGGACGAGGAGGAGGAGGAGGAAGCAGCAGTGGAAGGTTACAAATTGAAGATGATATCTGGGCCCCTGCAAAATTCCAGGAATGAATCAGTGCGATTGCAAAATAAAAGCCTCATCTGGAAGCACCCTACAGCCTTTTACCTGGAACATTGCAAATCCTTCATTCCTGCCCTTTGATAGAGGAAAAATCCCCCATTCATACTTTCCATCTCCCTGATGCTGGAGAAAGGTAATCACGGTACTCTACGGATAACCATACATCACAAGATAGAACATTGCCTGTTTTTATTAATATCAGTGCCGAAAGCTTTAATGTCTGACTGTCTGAATGAATAGATGTGTATCTAAAGCGGGATGAAGATGGTGTTCGGATCATCACCATCCCACACTATTTCTCTCCTAAGATCATCAGCCCACACTCTCTCAAGATTCTTAAGATCTGTATCACCCCATGCTGTCTCTCTCCACCACGTTAGATGGAACTCCAATGGCAGAGAGCATGTCTTGGACTACACTTTCTATTGGGAGACTCCCCAAATTGGTGCCCTCCAGGTGGGTTGGACTACAACTTCCATCTTCCACATCCAGCATCGCTGCTGTATGGGTTTGTACAATGCCATTGGACAGTCCAAAGGCTGATCCAATTAAGCTCAATGTGTAGTGAAATGTTTCTGCTAATGTAGATCAAAATGGTATTGCCTTTGCTCCCAAGGGGGTCCTCCACCTTGCTTACCTGTCTCCATTATCCTCTGCTGTTACCTCTACATGTCTTTGTCAGTGGTATCCATCAATGGCTGCAGAATCAATGGTTTATTTCAAGCTGCACACCTGTCATTTGTCATTGTTCACATGAAACAAAGGGCAAAACGATATGAGATGTAGGAAATCTCGGGAGATCACATCTCCTGTAATTTTTATTCTGAGTTAAAAGCAGCTGCGGGGGCTCAATTTTGATTGGGGGGGTGTTCAACTTTTCCCTTCATGCCATTTTCCCAATCTAAATTGCTCCCCCCCCCCATTTGCTATCACCTTGTTGGGGAAAATATATACATACCTATATTTCCCCCCAGTAGGGCTAAGAGGTGCAATTTAGTTTTGGGAAATGACATGGGGAGAAGTGCTACACCCCTACCCCCAGCACCACTGTTCTGACCAGAACTAAAACCTGCTGCAGTTGCTTTTAACTAAAAACAAAAACACCCAGAGATGTGATTACGGATCTCTTGTGGCTTATGTAATTTCAACCTGACCTTCACAAAGAATTGAGATACTTGCCTTTGTTTTTCCATCATGAACATCCTTGACTGGATCACTGTCCAAACAAAACACCCCACCCCCCAACACACACAAAGACTCTGAATCTTCATGAGCTTAACCATATATTACTCTTCCAGATTCTGATAATAATTCAAGGCAAAACACATTAGCAGCCTCTGCCAAAAAGACTGGAATCCATGAGTCATGCTACTTTTAGCAATAAACATTCAAAGAAATGCTGTGAGCGGATCAGACTGAAACTTAAGGAGGCTGTAAAAATTAACGGGTTCTCGATAAATATAGTTTGAACTCAGATGTCAAGAAAAAATAGATAAGTGTATTGTGGAAGGAAAGATTTATAAAAAAGAAAGAGAAGGGGGGGAGAGAGAAAGGATGCATTTGCACAATGAGATGGTTCAGACATAATATCAACATTAGGAGAAACTTCTTAATAGTGAGAGCTGTTCAGCAGTGGAACTGATTGCTTCGGGAGCTGGTGGGTTGTCCTTTCCTGGATGTATTTAAGCAGAGCCGGATGACCAACTGTCAGGCATGCTGTAGCTGCACCCTGCAGTGCAGAGCGTGTATTGAGCTGGGGGTTGGACTAGATGATCTCCAAGGCACCTTCCAACCCTGTTATACTATGAACCAGGTTTGTCATGTTGTCTGAACCAACACCATCCAACAAATTCTGGTTTGTAACAGTTCTCAAGCTAAGATCCCAAACCATGGTTTGAAGCTGGTTTCCGAACCACAGTTTGGGCAAACTGTGGTCTGGTGTTACATCTGTGGTTGGTGTTACATTAGGTTCGGGAAGGCTGCAATAGATATCAACCGCCAGGACCGATGGTTCCACAACTCCCCTGTATCTTGTTACAGTTCTTCTCGCCATCAGCCTAATTTTTAGCCTTAATTGACCCCGCTGTAATAGGAGATCCCTGGGCATTTTGCCACTATGTTTGCGTTGGAATGTGAACAGACCTGATGAATCCACAAACATCATCCACCCAAGCCTTAAAGCCAGAACATACCTGGTAAATGGCTTCATCGCAGGCGTTCTGCAGACCCAGGTTCACCATTGTGTTCTGAAGGGTTCGGCCCATATAGAATTCCAAGGACAAGTAATAAATACGCTAGGAAAATAGTGGAAAAGGCAATTAGATTTTATTATATGCACTGAAGTGGTTCGTACCCTGATCCACACACTACCAATGCAGTAACTTACAAGTTCACTTATATTTGTTTTCTATATTTACATCACACATTTCCTAGAAGACGCTCAAGGCAGCATACATGGCTCTCCTACTCTCCATTTTATTCTCACAACAACCCTGTGTGGTAGGTTATGCTGAGAAAGGGTGCCTGACTCATGCTCACCCAACGAGCTAAATGGCTGAGTAGGATTTGAATTTGGATCTTCCTAGTCCTAGCAGTGGTGTGTAGTGGAGGCAGAGCTTGCAGGGATGCAGCCCCAGCACCTTTTCATTAGCAGGGACTCTGATGTCATCCGCCACCCCCCTCAGAATTCCCTGTTCCCTCTGAGCTTAGCTGTGAGCCTCACTGTAGCTATGGGGGGAATGAATTTTCCAAGCAACTATATATTGTTCCATGTTGGAATGCAAAGTATTTGGGATGACTTGGTCTGGAATGGGCAGTTAAGACCTATTCGCTTTACCAAAGACGTGCTCCTGGTGGAGATGAAAACTCCCAGAACTGGTTTGTTGATATGGATCGACACGGCTGCCTGAAATTTTTGGACTGCCCTTGGAGACTGTCACAATGAGCTCCTGCATTTCCAAATTTACCACTACACCACTGTGTGTGCATGCGTGTAGTTCAATTCAGCTGGGTGCGTGGACATTTCTGTTGGAGGGGGAGATATGATGAAGGAGCTTAGGGAAGGCAAATGGGTAATGTTGGGGTGCTAAGGGAGTGTGCAAGGCGCCTGCTTAAATGAGAAGGGATCTGTCCATGATGGCTGAGTTGAGAGGGTGAAGCTTCCATAGAGTATTGTATTTTGTAAACCTAAAATGTTTGTGTTTGAGCGAGCCAGTGAGCGAGCGAGTGGGTGGGTGAAAAAGATTTTAATACCCCTGCATTTTTTCTCAGACATCCAATTGAAATACTACTGCCTTACTCTCAGCTGCACTGTTTTTGGATCCCAGTTGAAGGCTGTATATCTTACAAAGTTGTATAATCTTAGAAGGGGTGTGGCTGTGAGGGGGAGTGGCTGTGACTGTCATGAAGGGACCCTGCACTTCTGAATTTGCCACTACACTACTGAGTCCTAGTCCAACACACCAACCACTACACCACACTGACTCCATTGTGATAATGCTATCATTCACATCAATCTGAGCAATCAAATTAATATATATTGTTGCATATACTTCAATTCCGCAAAAGCATAGCTCTTTGGCACTCCCCGTGTTTGGCAGGAACAGAATCATTTTGCAAAATACAGAGGACTCTGCAAAGTTGTTTAGCAGTTAGAGATTTAGATTAGGGAGTTGGGTAGACATGGGTTCAAAGTGCTGCTCAAGCGCGAGTATCACTCTTGGGTCAGTCACTCCCTCAGCCTCATCTGCTTCACTGGATGGTTGTGTGAAGGTGAAACAAGAGTGCATGTGAACCATCTTATATGCTGTCTTGACCTCCTTGGAGGAAAGGCCAAATGAAAATGGAATAACTAAATCTGCATATACAGTAACTTATACAGGCTACAGAATCCAGCTTTTCTTGATGCAGAACTTGGGTTATCTGGGCACAATATTTTAACTTGTTTATTTTTTAACACACTGACTGGGTTGACACAACACAGTAACCCACACTCAGTGGTTGAGTGTGGGTTGTTGTTGAACCCTGGATTGTTTGTTGAACCGTGGGTTAGCATGCTGTCCGAACGCAGGGCACTTTCTGCAGTGCGGCTCGTTAACCACCCTGAACAATGACAGACCATAGGCTCTCAAAGCGGGTTGTTTGAGAAAAATAAGCCACACTCCATGGTTAACAAGCCTCCCTGCAGAAAATGTCCTGGATTTAGACAACATGCTAACACACGGTTCAACAAACAACCCACGCTCAACCACTGAGTGTGGGTTAGCGTGCTGTGTGAACAGCCCTGGAAGCTCTGAAGTTCTGTTCCCTGTGCCAGTGCAAGCTTCCCCAGGTGCTAACGTGTGAATGACAAGGCAAGCCAGAGCTCAGTAGTGGACACAAGTGGGAATCACAAACAAGGCTCTTCCCAAGTGGGAAAAAGTGGCAGAGGACTTGCCTGCACTTTGGATTTTCACCTCTCAACCTCAGTATAACACCAAGAGCCTGATTACAAAAGGAAAAACAAAACCACACACAAGAACCTGAAAAAAGAAAACAGGATGGGAGGAACGCAGATGCACCATACTACTTGCTGGGACCTGTGACAACTCCCACGAAGCCTCATTCCCCCTCCCTTCACAAGCCTTTTGGGGAGAGGTGTTAAACTAGAGTCCCACCGGCCAAATCCATCCTACCTGGGGTTCCAATCTGACCTTCCAGTGTTCCCAGGTGGCCATGCCCCCTTCCCCTGGTCCAACCACCTCTCCCCGACCACCAATTGTTTCATGGTTTCCCAGCTTTTGCACATTCCCCCAAACCACCCCATTCTAAAAGGCTGAAATACCTCTCTAAGGTTAGTTACTCACAGCAACAGCTTTAAGAGAAAATATGAGGGTATTTTGGATCTGCCCCTTTTGCCTTTAGCCCCACCCACCAGTGGAATCTGGCCCCCAAGAGCCTGCCCCAAGTTGAATTCGGCTGCCAGGGTGAAAGAGGTACAACACCCGGCTTTTGAGAATGAGGAGGCAGCTCCCTTTCACCACCAGAAGGATTCATTTGAGGGGAGGAAAACTGGGATTTGAAGATCAGTCTTCGCAGTTAGGGAAAAGGCTCAAGATCCTAGGAGGTGGTAGAATTAATGCTTCTGGTGCCTAGGATTCTGCCACTCTTGCCCATTCCTTTTAAAAGAGCTGTTTTAGGAGAGTCCTTGGAAGATGAGGATATAAATGTCTACTAAGCACAAAGGGGGGAGGGAAGAAAGCAAACAATCAATGGGCTTAGATCACTTAAGCAACTCTGAAACATTTATTAGCTCCTGGTGTAGCTTTCAACTGAGATAAAAAGGGGACAAGGATTTGAGAAGGAGCCTCAGCGTGGAAATCCTTCGTTTTGCTCACTCATGGTTACTCAGAAGCGCTTTCTGATAACCTCATTGTTAACCTTTCATGACCTTGATGGGCACTTGGTGCAAGTCACAGTGGCGACGCTCTCGCATCCAAACCAATGCTTCCTATGTTCCTATGAGTGCTTGCATGCCCAGCCCTGATACCTTCAACTCTCTTCTGGACTCTGGGTAGTGCTGGGTAGCTGTGCCATGCTCAGTGCCATGGCCATGGTGCAGAAGAGTGGGAATGAAGGACGAGGCCAACACGTACACTTCAAAAATGCACACAAACACGCTTTAATCAATGGGAGGAAAAGGTGTAAATCTCAAAAAATGTGCACAATTGATATGTACCTTTGGGAAAATGCGCACCAAAAAATGCATGCAATTTTGACTGAAATCCCCACCCCACCCCACCACCAAAGGTCACAATCCAACACAGCAGGGGTGCATGGCTGAGAGAAAGGGGAAGAGGCGTGGCCATTTGGGGAACCCCAGAGGGCTGAATTTAGCCCCAGCCCTGAGGTTCTACACCCTTGCAATACGGACACGACTCAGAACAAGCTTCGAGGTGGAACCTCAGTGAGCTAGAGTTTTGCTGATTCGCACATCCTGATGTGTCACTTACAGAGCAGACTGGTGTCAATACAGGGAAGTGGAGAAAGCAGTGGGCAGTGCTAGTCAGTACAAATCACACAAAAATATCCGGAGGAGATCCTATCCAAAGGCTTATCTGGACATCACTGTGGGTCTAAAGGTACAGCATGGCCCTCTGTGGAGGCAGTAGTGAATGCAACAAGGCATTTTTCTCCCTTGCAGCCTCTGTACTGCCAACACCAACAATTCATTATGAGGACTGTGTTTGTTAGCTCCCAAGTAAGGACCAGAAGACCCTCTTTGTAATCCCTGGGGGCTTCCAAGAGATGAGAGCATTAAGCACGACTGTAGCCAGGGCCGGTATGACTCGGGTCAGGAAATGAATCTGCTGCCACTGCCAAAGGGGATGCGGCGAACGTTCGCGGCATGTGCAAGGGCTCCTTGAGAAATCACAAGATAGGCGCTGAAAACATCATCTGACCACAAAAGCCACCATCCCCTCTCTCTACAACGATGTTACGGATTTTAATAGGCTTATTCTGAATTAAATGGATTGTGGTTTTCAAGGTAAGAACAACAGAACAGCCCTGTTGGATCAGACCCCAAATACTGGAAGTGCTGCCTCCGGTACCAGAGGAAGTGAGCCTATGTACACCAGTTGCTGGGGAACATGGGCGGGAGGGTGCTGTTGCCCTGCTTGTGGGTTCCTGGTGGGCAGCTGGTTGGCCACTGTATGGAAAGAATGCTGGACTAGATGGGCCGTTGGTCTGATCCAGCTGGGCTTTTCTTATGTTCTTATGTCACAGTCCAGGATTTTGACTCCCTGCAGATGCCTCTGGGAAGCCCACGTGCTACAAGTCAGCCTTGTGCTCCAGGGCTGGAATCTGGTCATACCCCCAGCATTGCTACCTGAGCATTCAGTAAAAGCCCCTATATCAAGGGTGCAGAACCTCAGGCCCAGGGGCCAAATGCAGCCCTCCAGGAGTGGCCCAGAAGGCTATGCCCCTTCCCTTGTCCCCACCCCCTTTCCCCCAACTGCTGATTGTTCGGTGGTTTCCTGGCTTTAAGCAAAATGTGGCTGGCATTTTTGGTTTCTTGGCCCCACCCCTTTTGCCTTTGGCCCCACCCACCCCTGGAGTATGGCCCCCAAGGGCGTCACCAAAAACATATTCAGCCCTCGGGCTGAAAGAGGTTCTCCACCCCTGCCCTATATGGTGCAACTGCACCAGGCAACCGCCTTTGGAACGGGGGGAATGTGGATTTGGCAGGGCAGTCAGTGCCCTCTTGAATTCCTAACACAGGCACCGTGTTGCATCAAGCAAGACAGAGCAGTATGGGAGTTTTGGGGCTTTTGGCGATAAGGCATGTGCAAGCTTCATGGCTCTGCCCTCGAGCCCCCACAATGCCTGGCACAAACTGACACTTGGGTGGTCTAGCTAACCGGGTGTGCTGCAGTGGAGCCAGTCCCTGCTTGAACTAGCGTGCTGCAGTAGCACACAGGACAAAGGGAAGCACCCATGAAGTAGCTAAACAAAATATGTCTACGCTGACTCACAATTGGGGATATAGAACATTGGGTATTATTTCCTTCTAATCCAAAGTGCAGTTGCAACAGAAACCTCCAGTAAAGATTTATATTTCTGACCTGGAGTCTAGAATCAGGGGCTGGGATTCAAAGAAGTGTGCAACTGGTTGTGTGTGCTCAGGGGGACTTTGGAATTGTGGTTCTGGAATAACAACCCTCACCCCCACCCCCCGCCCGCCCCATGATGCTGCATGATTTTGGATCCTTGCCTATGATGATGATGATTTACTGTCAAGATATCCATTTTCTTTTCGCCTGTAAAAACTCAGTTTCATGAAGATGGGCCTGCGTCCATTTCTTAAACCACCTGCGTGCGTTATCTCATGCTGTTCTAGTCTCAAGGCCCTTCAATGCCAGAGCAGAACTCTTGCTAATTAGACTGAATTATTTCAGCTGGGCTGCTGTGAGAACTTTCCACACACACACACCTCCCCAAAGCCTGAGGAAATTATTCAGCCAGCTACTGATCGGCTAAGGAGGCTCACCTCACATTTGTCAAAGGCTTCTGAATATAAAACGGGGGTGGGTGGGTTAAAGCTGTTTTTTGGTCTTTGTCTTCATCTTTCATCTTGCTTTTGGCTTGTGACTCTCTGGATCATGGATTGGGCCCTGTCCTGTTTGAAGACCTGTGCTTAGATAAAGTTAATGGGCAGGTTTAGGTAACTTTTGTTATATTTTGCCTGGATTATTGTTTGCAAATGTTACTCTGATTCTTTTATGCCTTTTAGGGGGCAATCCTATGGGGATGGCCGTCAGCCTCCAAACTTGGAGGTTTACAGCCATCCAATGCAGAACAGGATCTTTACCTCCACACTCCTCCCACTACATTTCAGCTTGATGGGTTTTTTCGCCCATCTAGCTGAGGCATCAGGGAGGGGGAGGGAAGGAGGGTATGGAGGCCGGAGGATTCCTCACAAGCTGGCCTCCCCCGTCCCTTCCCCTCCCCGCCTACTGGAATGCCCCCTTTCCATCTTCTCCGAGGTTGCTTTTGCAAGCTCAGAGAGACAGGTGGCACAGTTCTCTCTGCACCAGCTGCAAGAAGGAGCGGGTGGGGAATTCGGACTCCTGTTCCTGAAGTTGGAGTGCTGTCTCTGACCTCAGATCCAGGAATCTGAACTATCCTGTGACCCCCGCAGACACAGACTAGGGGCCATAGGATTGCTCTCTTATTCCCTTTCCCCCCTTCCCTATTGTAAAAAAATATTAACACCTATTTCAAGCGTTGTGTATGCTTCCTTCCAAGTAAGCCTTGGTATGAGATTCAGAGCCTTCTGCTTGGTTTTGCTACTGTTTAAAGTTTTAGGCCTAGGGCTTGAAGGAGAGGGTGATGGTTTGGGCCCTTATTTCTTAAGCTCTAGGAGTGTCCTGTAACGTCTGAGAGTCCCCTGGCACAGGCTGAAGTGGACGAAGAGTTGGTGGTGGCAGACTACTGTAGCAATTGTTTGTCCCGGGAGCTAGGGCAACTCCCTCTGTTCACAATTATAAATTATTATCTGTATCACCACAATTTATATAGTGCTTTAGAGCGCTGAAGGTGTTTCACATACATCAGGGGTCCCCAGCCTTTTGGGGTTGCTGAGCACATTTGATTTTTTGATAGAATATTGTGGATGCTGTCACAAAATGGCTGCCATGGTGGGCATGGCCAGTCACAAAATGCTAATTTCCCAGAAGACAAACTGGTGAGACTAAAAGAAAAGTAACCTGCCCAAGAATCTAAGTACAAGGCATAGGGGTGTGTGCGTATATCTGTGCTACAAAACACAAAACCACTCTTTGGAACCCCCAAATAAACATGGTGCTGTCGAACAGCATTTCTCTTTGCAACATCCCAGCATCCCAGTTAAAGCATTTTTTTAATTAAAAAGATCTTAAGAAATAAAATAAAGATCAGGAGGGGTAGGGAGTGTGGTGGGTGCCAAGAGACACGTCTGTGGGTGTACTGATTCCTGCAATAGAGATGCCAGACATGCATTATCTTCTTGCAGTCTTTATATCAACCCTGTAATATGGGTTATCCCCTTACTGGAGATGGTGGGAACTGAGGTTGAAGGAGAGTTGCTTGCCTGAGGCCACCCAGTGACTCCATGGCAGAGAGAAGCAAGAGGGCCATACCCATTCACAGTTCAGACGTTTAGCCTCTACACGACACCAGATCTCCAGTGTTGTACCTGGGACCCATATACCTCCAGAGACTGGACAGAAGACAGGTCCGTAGATCCATTTCATAGCAAAAACTTACATCCTTATCAATTGTGTGTTCATGATTATTGGACAACAATCCAGCGAGACAGGATTTTGCTATGAATTAATAACCCTGTTGTGCTACATCCTTAACAGATGCTTTTAAGAAATAGTCCCCAAACTGGCCTTGATAGAGCAATGTAGGATCACAGAATCATACAGTTGGAGGGGTCATTGGGGGTCCTTTAGTCCAATCTCCACTTGATGCAGGAAATCCAGAGCAAGAACATCCCCAACAGATGGCTATCAAGCCTCTGTTTAAAGACCCCCAGCAAGGGAGAGCCCACCACCCTTCAATATAATTGGTTCCACTGACAAACTGTCAAGAAGTTTCTTATGTTCCACCAAAATCTACCTGCCTGTAACTTAAGCCCATTAAATCTAGTATCTTCCCTAGTATCGTGCCTGGATACAACTCCAGCCAAGAGCCACTTCTGAGGTTATCAGAGGGAGAGGAAGCAGCAGCCTTCCGCTCTGGTTACATCCAACTCCATCATCTGCTGAATTTTGCAACTAAGAATCTAGGGCCTGGATTTGCTTTTTCCTCTTCCCTCCCAATCGTCTTTCCTTTGGTGTTGTGTCTTTTAGATTTCCCGAATCCTCCTTTTTTCTCCCTACTGAAGTTTGGGACATTTGCTTGTCTCCAGTCCTGTGGCACCTCATCTATTCTCCAAGATTTCTCAGAGATGATATAGAGGTTCTAAGAGTACCTCAGCAAGTTCTGTTAGTACCCTAGGATCCAATCCATCTGTGATTTCAGGCCAGATGGATGTGACTATAAAATTCCTGTTGCTCATTGAAGCATACATGTTTTTAAAGTATTTGGTTGCAAGTCAACCTTACAATATTTATACTTTTATTTATTTGTACGTTTGCTTTTCTCGAAAGCATTTTTTAAAAGTTTAGCATTGCAGCTATAACGATGACACCTTTCACTTAAAATCTGAGAAACCAAAAGAGAATCTGATTGCAAGGAGGCTAGAAACAAGGGAAGGCCAACTTCATTGTGCAAGGTGAAAGAAACCAGAGTAAAAGAGTAGAAGGTCAAAGATGAGTCATCATCTGTTCTAATAATCAGACAGGTTGGGAGGAACAGAAGGAATTAAAGCCGACTTCCCCAACCTGGTGCCCTCCAGAATGTGTTGGATTACAACTCCCATCATCCCGAGCCAGCATGGGATTTGCAGTCCAACACATCTAGAGGGCACCAAGTTGTGGAAGGCTGTATGTAAAGGGTTGTTCCTGCTGTAGTGATCTTGAATGTAGCTTTGTTGTTGATTTAAAGGATGTCTGACTAAGCCCCACTTTTACCTTAAAAAATAAATATATATATATATATATATATATTTATTTTTATTTATATATATATATACACACACACACACACACACACATAAATAAATATTTAAAAAGGTAAAGGTGTCCCCAACCAGTCGTGTCCGACTCTAGGGTGCGGTGCTCATCCCCGTTTCTAAGCCGAAGAGCCAGCGCTGTCCGAAGACGCTTCCGTGGTCATGTGGCCGGCATGACTGAACACCGAGGTGCACGGAACGCTGTCACCTTTCCCGCCGAGGTGGTACCTATTTATCTACTTGCAATTTCTTGCTTTCGAACTGCTAGGTTGGCAGGGGCTGGGACTGAAGACGGGAGCTCACTCCGTCACGCGGCACTCAGGTCTCGAACTGCTGTCCTGCTGACCTTCTGGTCTGCAGTTCAGCATCTTAACCACTAAGCCACCGCGGCCCTAAATAAATATTTATTTGTATATATATAATTATATATATATATATATATATATATATATATATATATATAAAATTAACCCACATTATGCTAACCAAATCAAGGCCACTAAACCTAAGCAAATAGATTCAGGCTGTGCAATAACTCTCAACCCTGAAATCTGGAAGCCTATTTCACCCCAACGTGAATAGTGATGGGAAAGCTCTTTGAGGCTCTTGGATTGGCCTGGAAATTTTCAGTTTCCTGAAAAGAAATCGCAAAAACTCGGAAAAATGTCTCAAGCTGATCTGAGGGCTCCCCCCCCAAAAGTTCCTTCATACAGAGAGGAGGCAGGTAGAAGAAAAACACCCTCTCTTCTCCCCACATGCTTTTCTGCTCTTCCACCATGAATTTAAGGAAAGGCAAGGGTGGGGACTGTTGTTTGGAGGTGGGGTACAGGAATGGCTTTGATGGACAGGGAGAGCTGCAGAGACAGGGTGGGGAAAAGCTACAATTCCCATATTTTCCCACTGCCCCTTCCAGCTATTTTCATAACACAAAAAAGATGGAACAGCTGCACAATTTGATCAGTAGCTCTAGGAGCTGTCCATACTCACTGATGTTAAGTTCGTACTGGCATAAAACAGTTCCATGAAAAGCAGGTAGAACTTGGTTGGAGAGTACAGGAACAGAAGAAGCTGTGTCATACTGAGTCATACCATTGGTCCATTTAGCTCAGCATTATCAGCACTGACGGGCAGCGGCCCTCCAAGGTTTGGGACAGAAGGGCAGCCCTACCTGGAGATGCCAGGGATTGAACCTGGGACCTTTTACATGCAAATCAGGTGGCCTACCATGGAGCTATGGCCGGCCCTGGGTTGATCCCTAACATTTTCAGTTAAAGTAGGGCTAGGGAATCTGTGGCCCACTAGGCATTGCTGGACTACAATGTCCATCATCCCTGACCATTGGCCCTGCTGGTAGAGGCCTATGGGAGTCAGAGTCCAACAACTTCTGGTTCCCTGACCCTGAAATTAAAGATCTCATGTAGCAGAGCTTAGAAAGAAATCCACCAAAAACCCTAGAGCAGCTTTCCCCAACCTGATGCCCTCCAGATGTCTTGCACTACAGCTCCTGTCATCCCCATGCAGCATGCTGGCTGGGGATGTTATTCGTTGTAGTCTAAGACATCTGGAAGGCACCGAATTAGGAAAGCTGGAAAGAGACACTTTCAGCATAAACGCCACTGGGTGAGAAAGATCCATTGTTCTGACAATATAAAGGCAGTTCCTCCTACATTTTTTCCTAAGTAGGGCATAATCCTATGCATATTTAGACAGGGAAAAATCCTACATGCTGGCTGGGGAATGCTGGGACTTTTTTTTGTAGGGCTTTTTTCTGTCTAAACATGCATAGGATTGCACCCTCATGGATGTAATAACAAAGTGAACTAATTTTGCTCCTGGAAAGTTTCCAGATCATTCAACTTTTAATGTATAGGTTCCATTAATTTGAGAACTATTGGACTTTCTTCACATATTTCACTGTATACTCTTTGTGCTCAACGCATCTACAGTATGTTCAGAAATGCAAAGTGGTTGGACATGTCCCCTCTTTTCTTTTTGTTCTTGGCAATACTCCTGTGCAAGAGGAATGATGAAGCATATTTGTTCCCTTGCGATGAAGAACCACTAGTTCAGAAAATATTAATAGCACTGTTCCACTGAATCTATGCAGATAATGTGTGTACCTAATATTAACAGACAGGAGTTTACTGTTAGTAGGCTTTTATCCACTTAGAAAGCTGCAGTAGAAATTGTTGCCTTAATCTCAAAATTGGTCTTTGTCTCGACATGTATTACAAACCTCCATTTTTCCCAATTTCTGCAACATTATTCTGGTTTGGGAGCTGAATGAACAGTTTTAAGTACGCCTTCCCCCATCCTGTACCAGGCTGTCTGGGGATGATGGGTGTTTTAGTCCAAATCCAAAACATCTGGAAAACACCACATTGGTGAAGTGTAGTATAAGTCATAGGCCCAGCCTCCCAAGAACAAGGAAGTCTAATTCCCATTTTAAACTTCTCTGTCTCTTGCTTAAAGGGAGTGTGCAAAATGTTATATTGTGGTTTTAAGCTTTCATATTTCATATTGTTTTATGCTGCACTCTGTGGTTTAAATTTTTGTGAACCGCCCAGAGAGCTTCTGCTATTGGGTGGTATAGAAATGAATTAAATAAAATAAATAAAATAAATTTATATTCCATCATTTATTAATTAATTAAAATATTCCCCCCACCACCATTCAGCCCCCAAATGACTGTGATGTCAAGTGATGAGTTTCATGTATGTAGTAGTTAGAGCAGTCTTCCCCAACCTGGTGCCTTCCAGATGTGTTAGACCACAACTGGCTGGGGCATGCTGAGAGATGTAGTCCAACACATCTGAAGGACACCAGGTTGGGGAAGGGTGACTTAGAACTATGGGCGCTTACTATGGGCTTGTTGGGAACATCTGTTGGGCCACTGTGGAAAGCAAGATACTGGACTCACGGAGCTTTCATTTGATCCAGTGCTGCAGCTGGCTAATGGAACTTGGACTGGTATAAAGCTTCATTGGCGGGGGAGGGGGGAACAGTACCAGTTCTGTCATGCAATGACGTAACGCAGTGGATGCCACAATTTCCACCTTCAGGGGTAGGCAACATGGTGCCCATGGGCACCGATGTGGCCCCAGACACCTTTTTGGCACCCACCAAGGTTCCCTATCATTCCCACAAAGAACAAAGCAAACATGTTCTTGTCAGCAGCTGGGATTGCTGTGAAATGGGTTTTTGTTGGTGCTGAAGACTCTAGATTCAAAGGAGTTGTTTAGTGTTCTGAGGCTCAATCCCCACCTCTGCCTCGTCCTCAGTCTTTGGGACAGGTTTCTTGTCCTTTGCCATGCCTCCCATGGCAGCCATTTTGTGGGGGCGCCCAGGACAGATTCCCAAGTTGCCAAATCTGCCCACAGCCCCCAAAGTTTGCCTACCCCTGAGCTAGAACTTTTCCCACACTACTGCCAACATTAAAAGACTTTTTTGGATCTTTTATACTACTGTCAACTGCTTCAGGATTTGTTTCAAATGAGAAGCAATGGATCGCTAATATTGCTAATAAATAAATAAATAATAAATAAACAGATGCATGTGTTCCTGAACTTGGGAAAGCTTAGACGGCTGTCTGGAGAAGTCAGTCACTAATACAGGGCAGCAGTGTCAGCAGCAGTGGGACCTTGGCATTGGCCCAAGAATGCTGCCTGTCGGCAGCCCCGCATGAACTGAGTGTGCACTTTAGAGCATGCCCACAAGTGCTCTGCTGCACGCACTTTGCAGGGGAAGATCAGCAGTGGTGAGCACGATGTCTCACAAGAAACCAGCGGAGCCTCGTGGCTCCGATCTCCGTGGGATGGTGAATCTGCTCCGGGTTCCAGTCAGAACTGGTCAGGACGCTAAAGGAGCTATCCCAAGTGTGAAGAACCTTGGATAGCTCCTTCAGAGTTCTGACTGGTTCTGACTGAAACCCGAACTGGATTCATTGTCCCACTGACATCGCACCTTGGATAGCTCCTTCAGAGTTCTGACTGGTTCTGACTGAAACCCGAACTGGATTCATTGTCCCACTGACATCGCACCTTGGATAGCTCCTTCAGAGTTCTGACTGGTTCTGACTGAAACCCGAACTGGATTCATTGTCCCACTGACATCGCACCTTGGATAGCTCCTTCAGAGTTCTGACTGGTTCTGACTGAAACCCGAACTGGATTCATTGTCCCACTGACATCGCACCTTGGATAGCTCCTTCAGAGTTCTGACTGGTTCTGACTGAAACCCGAACTGGATTCATTGTCCCACTGACATCGCACCTTGGATAGCTCCTTCAGAGTTCTGACTGGTTCTGACTGAAACCCGAACTGGATTCATTGTCCCACTGACATCGCACCTTGGACAGCTCCTTCAGAGTTCTGACTGAAACCCAGAACGGATTCACCACCCCACTGACATCGGAGCCATGAGCCTCCACTGCAAGAAACCTGCCTGCCACTGCCGATCTTCTCAGTGAGGAAGCCCTGGGAAGCTTCTGAGAAATCTTGGGAGCTCTCCAGAACACAGTCAGAAAAACTCCGGATGGTGCATTCTTGACGTAATATCTCTTGCTACAGTGACTTAACAAATCCATCCATTTTCTGCAAGGGTGGAGCTACAGTGTCTTTAGTTTCTGCAGTCATGTTTAAATCTGCCAGACGGTGCCCAAGAACATAACTAGGAAATCTATCCAGGACCTGGGGACCATCCTGTTAAAGATCACCTGCACACCCCAGACAAGGATTTGTCCATCCATCTGTTAGCTTCTTGGCAAAACAATGGCCTGAATTGCTCTAGCAATGGAAGGAAATGTGGAAAATCTTCCATGGAGTAGCGTATCTGAGAGAGTATTTCACCACAGGCTCAACTACATATGAATGTGACAGTCGGACTGGAAGGGTGATAATGAAGTTACAGTTCAAAAGCAGCAATCCAACCCTAGGCACCCTTACTCGGGAGGAAGCTCAACTGAATTCAGCAGAACTTACTGAGGGTTGCTGACTTTTGAACCAGCCCCTGGAGCTATCCCTTGGATGGCCGGTCTAGAGCCAGCAGCAAACAATCATATTTAGCTCAAGGCCACGAAGAGCTTCCCTGGCTCATTTTTTAAGATTACACTTCCATTAGGGGGACGGCAGCAGATCCGTTTTGGTTGACTTTCTGGCCAGCTGGCAAACGTCTCCTTTTTTCTGTGCAAACCTGCATAGGAGCAAGACTTCACATGCTTCATCCCCAAATGGAGCCTGGCAAACTTTCCCTGTTTAGGATTATAGGCTAGTTTAGTCTATAGTAGCCTTCCCCAGCCTGCTGCCGCTCCAGATGTGTTGGAGGACAACTCCCATCATCACCAGCCAGCAGCACCCCGATCTGCGTGGCTGGGGATGATGGGAGTTGTAGTCCAACTGGAGATGTGACCGCCTGGAGAAATCTCAGAAAAATTGTGTGTGTGTGTGTGTGTGTGTGTGTGGGGTAGTCGTGGTGGGGGGCAGAAAAAAAAATAGGGGAATCCATTCATCTGTCTGCTTCTTGGCAAAGGGATTTTTGTAGAAATTGGGAGGAAATAGGTTCCCTCCCACATTTTTCGGTTTCTCCATTTATTTCCAAGCCTTCACATCTATAAATCCACTGCAGTTGGAGGGTGCAAGGTTGGGAGAAGGCTTAAAGGTAAGACTGTCTAGCTGTCTCCCCCCACCCCTATAGCTCCCCCCCACAAATAGCTGAGTCCTGCACTACAAAAGCAAACAGACTCCAACTTGGCCTGCATTAGAGATAGGCAACTGGAGGCCTGGGGAAGGCTACATTCAGTTGTCCCCAGCCTAGCGTTGCCCCTACTCTCTGGACCACGCACCCTCAGGCACACACAGCGATGCACCTCAATTACTTCCTCTCCAGGTGAAAAACAGGCAAAGGTCTTTTTTTAGCCCACTCCGCAATGTGAATAGCAAAGGGAGGCCTTGGTAGAGCCCTTTGGCCTTATAATGCAGCTTGGCTACTCACTCAAGTCAAAACACAAGGAGGCATCAGTAAGCAGCTGAGAGGCCCAGAGGAAGAGCTCTGACAAAAGCCTCTGTTGCTTTCTGCACTAGGGGAGAGTCAGTGGAGGCTGGTTGTTCCGATATCAGTGGGGCAGTGAATCCACTCTGGGTTTCTGTCAGTACCAGTCAGAACTCTAAAGGAACTATCCCAGGTGTGAAGTCAGAACTCTAAAGCATTCATTGCCCCACTGACATAGGAGCCACCAGCCTCCATGGGAAAGAGTGAACAGGCTCTTTGCCCGTGTCTCAGTGGGTGTGGGAGTGAGTCACTGGGCAAAGCCAATGTTGCTGCCAGCCCTGCTATCCTTACTCAGTTGAAAATATGAGCCCTGTTGAAAATTAGTTGCTGACTACAAGTCCAGAAGCTGTGGTAGAAGCTTGACCTGTGGCTCCCTCCTCTCCGTGGTGCAGAACTTTGAGGCGGAGGTCCAGGCAGTGGTATTGTGGAAAACTCTGAAGTGCAGGCACTCATCATGACAGTACTCATAGCCACTCACAAGAAGAGATCAAAATTGCAGGTAGCTGTGTCCATCCATATCAGCAAGCCCCTAGGCATATTCCTCTCCACAGGAGCAGGCCTTTTGGAAAGCTAATGGATCGTAATTGCCCATTCAAGACTGAGCCACCCCAAAATTCTTTGTGTTGCAAAAGGAAACAATATATTGTTGCTGGGGAAATTCATCCCCCCCCCCCCACAACTACTGTGAAGGTTGCCACTAAGCTCAGAGGGTGCAGGGAAGTCTGACGGGGGTGGGAGAGGATGTCAGCATCCTGCTAATCAAAAAGTGCAGACACTTCAACCCTGTGGTCCCTTGCTCCACTTCACCACTGTATCCAGAGACCCACTCAGCAGAATGTGCAGCAGGGCCCCAAAGGCAACAGGGCTGGCTGATCAAATGTTGAAGTATGTGAAGTAATACACGGTACCCTCTAAAGAAGGCTCCCCAACCCGTACGACCATTCAGTCCAGAGTCTAAGATTTCCTAAGTGCCACACTGTCCCTCTGACCAGCTCAGCTCCCTGTCTTTGCTCTGCGCTCCTTCTCGTTCTCTGGGGCTCCCAGTAGAGATTGTTTCTAGTCTCCTGGTGCCTCTCCAATCTCTTTCTTTACCACCCCCACTGCCATGCCTGGAGCTGCCCCTCCCTAAGCCAGAAAACAGTCACCCTACATGATCTCTACCACCTACAGCCACAGCAAAGCCTGCTGCTATCTCAAACGGCTCTACCCATTTACTTTTGCTGCCCCCAATGCATGAAACTTTACCCCACAGCACCTTCACGGTGTCATTTATTTTAAATATTTCATGGCCGCCTTTCCGGGTAGGACCTCTCTTTCTCTTCCTTCAAATCCATCTTTCAAACATCATAAGAACATAAAAAAGCCATGCTGGATCAGACCAAGGGTCCATCTAGTCCAGCATTCAGTTCACACAGTGGCCAACCAGCTGCCCACGGGAAACCCACAAGCAGGACATGAATGCAACAGCACCCTCCTGCCCATGTTCCCCAGGAGCTGGTGTACATAGGCATACTGCCTCTGATACTGGACACAGCATAGAACCACCGGCTCTAGTAGCTTTTGATAGTCTTTCCTCCAAGAATTTGTCCAATGCCCTTTTAAAGCCATCCAAATTGGTGGCCATCTCTACATCTTGTAGTAGCGAGTTCCATAGTTTAACTATGCGCTACATGAAGAAATTTATTTATTAAATTTCTATACCGCCCATCTGTCAAAGTTCTCTGGGCACTTCACAAAATAAAATTTAAAACCATAAAACACAATAACCTAGTAAAACATAATGTAAAAACCATAAGTTTAAAACCGAATAAAACCAAAGTAGGTATCAAGATAAAAGCCAGCAGCAGTGCAAAGATCTAGAAACACACTAACACAATTTTTAAAATGGATGTCCTGAATCTCCCACCAATCAGCTTCATGGGATGACCCCAGGTTCTAGTATTATGACAGAGGGAGAAAAATGTCTCACTATCCACTTTCTCCACACCATGCATAATTTTGTACACCTCTCTCATGTCTCCCCTTACTCCGCTCTTTTCTAAGCTAAACAATCCCGGATGTTATGCCCTTTCCTCATAGATATTAAATAAACAAACAAACAAACAAACAGCCAAAGTTGCTAGGGCCACTGGGACACTGCACCCCCAGCTTCCCAAGAATAACATCAAGCCAAGGGGGAGACCAACCAGGCCGTCTATCGGCCAGAGAAGGAGCAGTTGCAGGGACTTTGCTTCCCCCTCCCTGCCAGAAAGAACACAGTTACCCTAAGACTGCAGAAGAAAGGGGAGAGAACGCTCTGTCCCCATCCATTGGCCAAAGGAACAAGAGCCACCAGCTGCTATTCAAGCAAGAGCACCAGCAAGGAAAGATCAGCCTGGCCTGAAGTACATTTAAATACCGGCTTATAGTTCTCCACCTTGTTCTGGCCTTGAAAAACTGATCTCCCTCCCTCCCTCCCTCCTCTCCTCTTCCCTTGTGTGTTTTGTCGTTTTAGTTTGCAAGCTTGATGACAGGGTCTGTCTCTCTCTTTTCACTAAGGTGAGCTAATGTTTTGGGAGACAATAATCGGCTGAAAAGTGGGATAAAAATCCAGAAAACAAACAATCCATATAATAAGGATTTGCTTCAAGGACATGAAACCTGCTAAGTGCAAAAATCTACGTTTTGGGATGTGGAGTGGAAAACTCAAGTGTCAAAATGCAAAATGTGATTTGCTGTCTTATGGTTTTCGTTGCAAATTCTGTACCGCAGCAATGAAATTTGTGATTTCAGGTAGAAACATGCCAGATAGGTTTCACCTCTAATCGGAAGAATAACAGTTTTGCCCTTGAAATGTGATTTCACTCACTGAGAGATACAAAAGAATTAATGGCGATAGGTTGTTATGAACTCATTTTTTTTAATTCAAGAGGAGTCAAGCTTTTAAATTAATATTTCAAATGTATTGTAGATTGAATCTTGTGATACAAATAATATCATACCTATTCCCTCCCCCCTTCTGCCCCGGGTTACAGTCTCCATCCTACCCTCAATTGTACCCTCAGCTATCCCATACTGCCATGATTTGGAATTTATTTTTTACACTGTCCTTCATTCTCTTATATTCTCAGCCCCCCCACCCCCGATGTATTCTTGTTCTTCTGGAATTGGCTGGTGCTGCAATGAAGGATGTGGTGCTCACCAAACAGTGAATGATGTTCTCCTGAATATTGAGCTGGAGAAAAGTACAGAAAAGGGCAATAAAAATTAATGGGGCATGGAAAGAGGGTGTTGTAAGAAATTATTCTCTCAGAACGTTGGAACCCAGGGTGACCTAATGAAACTGGTTGACCTGGCAAACTCAGGACACATTAATTTCTTTCATTGCCCCAAAAATGTAGTGATGGCCACTAACACAGATGGCTTCAAAAAGGAGGAGATAAATCTGTCAAGGGAGATCAATCAGCAATCATGCTGTGGTCCATGCTGACAAGTGGCATATGTTGGATTACTGGATGCTGGGGACAAACTGCAGTATAACCTGCTTGTATGTTTCCCAAGAGCCATCACGGTTTCGCACTTTGCAGCTTTCACATGTCATCACTGACAGCTTTGAGCAGTGCTGCAGTTATGTCATTTTAGATTCTGGACTTAATGGTATTGTGGGAGGAACCCTCTTTAGATGGGAATGTGTATTTTCCAGAGGAGGCTGATGTTCCCAATGTCTGTGGGGTGGTGAATCCGCTCTGGGTTTCAGTCAGAACTCTAAAGGAGCTATCCAAGGTGCTTAAAATAAGTGAAGGAGGACTATCCTGGTGCATTTCAGCACCCTCCTGCTCATTCTACTACGGACCTCTGCCCTAAAGTCCTGCCCCTGATGGCACCGCTGGTTTGGAATGATTCAAAAATGCTGGACTAACTGGACCTTCCTTGGTGTGATCCAGCAAGGCAGCTGTTGTGTACCTCAAAAATACTTTCAGAGGCTTCAAAATCAGTGCGTGGTTTTAGGGCATGTGCCTTATTTCAGAACATTTGCATTCTACAGAATAAGCATCTCTCACTCAACCAAATCTGCAGGGGACAAACTTTCTACTTCCGATGACCTTCTGATGCTTCCAAAGACCACATCTCACACAAATAGCTACAGCATCTCTCTCTTTGAGGAACAGTCCAATCACAGAGGCAGACTAGACAGCTAACTGCCTGCATGATGAGAACTCTCTGGGCAGTGCCTGCTTCAGCTACCAACCTTCCCCCACCTGGTGCCATCTAGATGTGTTCAACTACAAGTCCAATCATCTCCAGCCAGTACGGACACTGGCCTTCTGGCTGGAGATGATTGGGATTGTAGTCCAACACATCTGGAAGGCACCAGGTGGGGGAAGGCTAAGCTATGCCAGTATCTTGGAGAGAAAGAGACCCAGTGCCTGAGCTACTGAAGGAGACACATAGCGGCTGGTGTGGCCTCTATGAAATCCAGTGGAATCCCAGCAAACACAGTGGAAAGCTTTATGATGGCTACTGGTTGCCCACAGCATATAGACACATTTGCAAAGGGAAGTAAGAAGCATCAGACATTACACATTAAAATACCAGTACTCATCAACTCTTGATCATGTAAAGCCAGTGGTGTGTGGTACTTAGGGAGCCAGTACGGTGTAGTGGTTAGAGTGCTGGATTGGGACTCAAGAGATCTGGGTTCTAGTCCCCATTCAGCCATGAAGCTCACTGGGTGACTTTGGGCCAGTCACAGTCTCTCAGCCTAATGACCTCACATGGTTGTTGTGAAAATAAAATGGAGAGGAGGAGGGCCATGTAAGCTGCCTTGGGTTCCTCGCAAGAGGAGAAAAGGTGGGACATATAATAACAACAACAATAACAACAAAAATAACAACAACAATAACAAAGATAAATAAATAAATGTAGGCCTACTTCTTACTGAGATGGTAAACCTGCTTCTGGGCTGTAAGGAGAGCCCTGCTGGATCAGACCAACGGCACATCTAGTCCAGCATTCTGTTCCCCCAGTAGCCAACCAAATGCTTAAGGGAAGTCCACAGGCTGGACATGAGCGCAACAGCACCCTCCAGTAACTGGTATTCCAAAGCATAGTGTCTCTGATTGTGGAGGGAATATATAGCTGCATGACTACCTCCAGGCAAAAACTGACTGCTCCTCCAAACAAAAAGTTATGATGATCTGACAGGGAGAAAAGCTCTATCTTAGCCATCTCCCTGACATGCGCAGGGTTGCTGTCCCCCATCTCCCCGCCCGCCCGCCCGCCCATGGGTTGATGGGTGGGGGAGCATCCAGTCATGTAAGCCTCCATCGGCCATCTGAAGCACCCGCCATCTGAAGCGGTCCAGTCCCAAAACCAGCTTACCACCTCGGCCTCAGCTAGATCTGATCGAGCTATTGTGCTGCTGCTGCTCAAAATACCATGGATCGAAGGCAAAGAGGAAGAAGGACGCAACATTTTAATTCGGGCAGCAAAATACCAAACCAAACTTGGAAGAACCATCACTTAATTTTTTTTTTAAAGGGTGGTGGTGGGCTTCCATCACTGTGCCCCTAATTTCAATGCGTTTGCCCCTTCTCCCTCAGAAATCTTCTCTTTCTCCCTCTTTCTAAACTCCGAGGGTTGACAGAGAGATATACGATAATCATACCAGCTAAAGCCATCACCATGGCTGCAAATCCGGGGGAGGGGGAGGGAGAGGGGGAGAGATTTCCCACCGATTTCAACGCGGACCGGGACTTTGGGTCGCTGCCTTGCGTGTATTTGTCAGATTCCTGTTTCTCGCTCGCTCCCCACCGCGCGACTGGGAAGGGAATTCCTACTCGCCACGGTCCAACGGCATTTTGGCGCACCGTTCCTCTGCACGGAAGCCGCAGCGTCGGCGAAACGCGCACTCGCAAATGCTCGTCGGCCGGCAGAGGAGAAATTTCCACGGTCGGCAAGGCCTGCCGTCGTGCCTTTGTATACCTAAAGCTGGGAACGCTTTGGGGTGGGGGACTGAATTCACTCGCGCATTCTGAGGGGGGGGTCCCCTCGCATATTTTTACCTTGGGGTCTTTCTCGTAGTAATACTGCTGGGTCCGGATCCACCGCCCCACCAAGTGATCCCGGACGGTGTGCGCCAGGGCGAAATAATAGTCCCGCGGCGTGGCCACGTTCCTGTCTTTCACTAGGGTGAAGTGGAGATGCCGGTTGAAGCTCTTGCGGATCTCGGCCACGTCGCCCAGCCCGGCGATGCCCCGCACGCTGATCTGCTTCCTCTTCTCGGTGTCGGTCAAAGGCGCGGCCATCCCGGCGCCTGGCGACGCGGCGGCTGCGGAACGGGAGATCGTCGGTCTGCCCGGAACGGCCCTGGCGCGCGGGTTACCCTCGCGTTGCCGATGGCGCCGCTGCGGCCTCCTGGGGCAGGGCGGGCGGGCGGGCAGACGGGCTTTCCCCCTCCCGTCCAGCCGCGGCCGCCACACGGAGAGGCTGGCTGGCTGGCTGGCTGGACGCGGCGATCACCCGAAGTGAGCGGGTGCGGCGAGAGCAAGGCGGCGGCAACAGCGGCCCCAGCCCCGGTCCTCCTCCCCGCCTGCTGCCAAGCCCGGGCCCGGACTCGCTGCGGCGGCGCCTGCGCGGTGACGAGCGCGCCCGAGCAGCGGCTTTCAAAACAAGACCGGGTCGTTGCCTCCTGCTGCCGCCGCCGCTGCCGCCGCTATTGCCATTGCCGTTCCCTCCGCTTCTCCCTCCTCCCCACGGCCTTCTTTCTTCCCGCGCTGGGGACGGGAAAAGGAGCCGGCCCCGTCCGCCGGGCGTGCCTCGCGCCGCGTGCCCAGGTGCGTCGCATGAAGGCGGCGGGGCGGCGAGCGGCGGGAAAGCCGAGACTTGTGAGCGGGGGGAAGGCGCGGGGTTGACGCAAGCGGCGAGGCTGATGAGCCACGAGTTAATCGTGCTGTATCGGTTTAGCGCCCGCCCGCACGGAAGGCCCTCCGTTGGCGCCGTGGTCCCTTTGGAAGCGCAGTTATCATCATTATTACGTTTATATCCTGCCTTTTCCGCTCTTGCAAGGAACCCGAGGCGGCTTACATGGCCCTCCTCCTCTTCACTTTATCCTCGCAACAACCCTGTGAGGTAGGTTAGGCTGAGGGCCGGTGACTGGACTGTGGGGACTAGAACCCGGATCTCCAGAGACCCAGTCTCACACTCTAACCACTGCACCACGCTGGCTCTCTTCATGACACTCTCCATAGCAATGCTTCCAAGGAGAGGCCAAAAATGCAAGTAGCTGTGTTTTTATCCCAGTAGTAATGTATGGCTGTGAGAGCTGGACTATAAGGAAGGCTGAGCGCCGAAGAATTGATGCTTTCGAACTGTGGTGCTGGAGAAGACTCTTGCGAGTCCCCTGGACTGCAAGGAGGTCAAATCAGTCCATCCTAAAGGAAATCAACCCTGAGTGCTCATTGGAAGGACAGATAATGAAGCTGAAGCTCCAATATTTTGGCCACCTAATGCGAAGAGAAAACTCCCTGGAAAAGACCCTGATGCTGGGAAAGACTGAAGGCAAAAGGAGAAGGGGACGGCAGAGGATGAGATGGCTAGATAGCATCACGGATGCAATGAATATGAACTTGAGCACGCTCCGGGAGAGAGCGCAGGACAGGAAGGCCTGGCGTGCTATGGTCCATGGGGTCACGAAGAGTCGGACACGACTGAACAACAACAACATATATATATATATATATTTATATATATTCAACACATACACACATATATATCAATCATATGCGTGTGTACGCATGTGTTATACGTGCATGGGATAACTCACAGCAACATATTGTTGCTAGGAAAATGCCCCCACCTCCTAACTATCCTGGGGATTGCAGCTAAACTAAAGAGGGAAACCTGAGGTTGGGGGATGGGGTGGCAGATGACATCGTTATCCTGCTAATCAAAAAGTCCTACGGTGGCCAGGTGTCCTCTTTTATAGATGACAGTTCAAGGGCTGTCAGAGGACTATCCTCTATTTTGAAGGCACCCTCTGTTTGAATGGCTTTTCGGTCCAAATCCGTGTAAAGATCAAGAACCATCAGAAGGATTAGCTTCTGGGCAGCAGACTGAGCAAGGCACAGAAGTCCCTTGGTTACAGATTTCCATGCTATGGTGACATGTGCTGTATTTCTATTTAGGGCACAATCCTATACACATTTAGACAGAAAAATGTCCTACAACTCCCAACTTTCCTCAGCCAGAAAAAGTCCTATAACTCCCAGCATTCCCTAGCCAAAAAAAGTCTTATAACTCCTAGCATTCCCTAGCCAAAAAAAGTCCTATAACTCTCAGCATTCCCTAGTAAGAAAAAAGTCCTACAACTCCTGGCTGGGGCATGCTGGGAGTTGTAGAACATTTTTCTGTCTAAATATGCATAGGATTGCACCTTAAAAGGATCAAGTAGCAGGAGATAGGGAAGAGATCTGCTGTCGGTCAGAGTAGACAATATCATGCTATACGAACCTATGATCTGACCTGATATAACGCAGCCTCTTAGATTCCTATTATATAGAATGTGTCTGTCTATCCATTCGTCCATCACTGCCATAGCACCAAGAGAGTGAAACTGAGATGCCAGAAACTTGGCATGCTTACTAAGGGAAGCCTAGGGGTGTGCACATCAGTTATTTTGTTTTTAAAATGCAGTAATTAATTCTAATTAAAATGTGCCCATGTGGTTGAAGCCTACAGTAACATCTTCAGCCACTGGGGGCAGACTTCCCTAACCAGCACTTAGCTTTGCAGTCCATACTGTTTGAAGCCAGAGGAGATTAGTAGGCCAAGGGACTGAGTTATATGCCTGCCCCCTCCTCCCTGCTAAGGGGCAGCCTTCCTCAGAGCAATGGAGTGGACAGACCTCTCCCTTAGGGGGGCATGGGAGGGCACCCAGCAGGAGCTGTGCTTAGGGGTGCTAGTGGGCATGTGACTCAATTCTGACAGCTAAGTTTGCTTGAAAACTTCGCTGTATCAAAGTAAGGGCAATTCCAACCAATGTGAAGCTGGTAAGATAAACATTTGCTTCAGGAGACACTTGCAGAACCAGGAAATCCAGTTCCCTGGCAAAGCGAACAGTTTTGTGCAGGGCAAAATAGTCACAGCTAGAGAGTAAACACTAGGGACATTTCTATTCCAGCCACACACATCTGGAGGGTACCAGGTTGGGGAAGGGTGGGTTAGAGTGTTGGACTAGGATTGGGGAGACCTGAGTTCAAATCCCCAGTCATCCACAAAACTCAGCCTAACCTACCTCTCAGGTTTGGTGTGAGGATAAAATTTGGAAAGAGCATGGATGTTGCCTTGAACTCCTTGGGGGAAAGGTGGGTTATAAATACAATAATAAATAAGCAAGGGGCTAGACTATACGTTCCACAGGAGGAAGTTCCAAAGCCTGGGTGCCACGGTGGGAAAGACCCTGTTCTGACTAATCTCTCACTACACCTCTACACCTCAAATGATGGAGGAACCTGAAGCAGGACCTCTGAGGCGATCCTGATTGACATGGTAGGCTGATAACAATTTAAAATTACTTAAAATAATGTACTCCATGATGTGATGAGAGCGCCAGCAAACATTCCTTTTCTGGTCTGTTTAAAGATGTTGCAATCCTATGCATGTTTCCTCCGAAGTAAGGTCCAAGGAATTCAATCCTACCTACTCCCAAGTCAATGCACATAGGATTACAGCCATAGTCAAGGTATCATGTTCATTTGCAGATAGCCAATGGAGGCCAGCATTTAAAGGTGCAGCAATTCCTTGGATGTTTGCTAGCTGCCAAAATATTCAGACTAAACTAAGTCTGTTTACTGAGACACGAAGAGATGCTTAATAAGTTGATTCAGTCAATGTAAACAAATCTCTCTCTAATCTTGCAGTCCTCAGCTGAGGCTTTCCATCATGGTTATCTAGTTGCTTTTGCATCTTCAAGGCATGCCTTGGCTGCAAACAACCAGCAAGCTATATTGGGCAGATCTTGTTCGTGCACTGTTGTTTGTTCATTTGAATCAATACTGCTGTTTGCCCAAAACTCGGGTAGGCAAATGAGGGAGAAAAAACTGCTACCCAGACATTGAAATGTAATATAAAAGAACCTCTAGATCAGTGATGGGCAACCTACAAGATGTGTGCATGGAGGGGGGGGGGGGCAGTGTTCCCTATCCTGCCTACAAACTTCTTTTGCTTATCTTCTGATCAGTAATGGGAGATAAAAGGGCATTTAAAGGCAATTAAACTTTAAATACCCTGCAAAGAATCCAGCTGTTGCAAAGAATTTGAGCTGTGCATTTGGAGGTAAAACTGCTTACTTCTGAGTAGACATGCCAAGGCTTGGTATTTGGGACACTATTTGAAAGTGCTTCTGCGTAGCCATACAAAAGGTCTTGTCCTGCTTCTCAGTTGACTCAAAATAATAAGCTCATTTGGGCCTTGGGAACTCTGCCTTTGGCTCTACCCATAAATGGAATGTCATCGTCCCCGTCCCCCCCCCAACCTTTGCTATTTTGTAATTTGGCTGCCAGGCTGAAAAAGGTTCCCCAGATCTACACAGAGAGAGCCCATCTCAAGATGGGGCTTTATTGAAAATAAAGGTGCTGTTGCTCTTGCGTCCTGCTTGTGGGTTCCCGGTCGACAGCTGGTTGGCCACTGTATAAACAGAATGCTGGACTAGATGGACCCTTGGTCTGATCCACTATGGCTCTTCTTATGTTCTTTAAGTTTTATTTTCTAGAATCCTGAAACACGTTCTTTCTCTGTAGACGGTGCTTTCCAGTTTGTTTACAAGGGCTCCCCACAGTTGCTCTGAATTCTGAACCCAGCACTGGAGCTGACCCAAGGGTTACATTTGTCACTCCATATACTGCAGGGAATTTTTAAAAAGGATCTCAAGACAGACATTCCCCTAACCTTAATCCCTCTTGTTGTTGTTGTTGTTCAGTCGTTCAGTCGTGTCCGACTCTTTGTGACCCCATGGACCATAGCATGCCAGGCCTTCCTGTCCTGCGCTCTCTCCCGGAGCGTGCTCAAGTTCATATTCATTGCATCCGTGATGCTATCTAGCCATCTCATCCTCTGCCGTCCTCTACCAGGAAGCTATTACGGGCCTGAACAGGCAAATTATAATTTCCCACCCCCTCAGTTTCTTTTCCTTCTCAGTTGATATCTCAACATTCTGTACCTCTTGGGAGTTCACAGCTCCTTGTCAAATGATTTTAAAATTTACAAATTCATATACTTATGGGTATTTGGGGAATCTCCCCAGTATACAGAAACCACTGCCTTATTTTTGGGAGGCCACATTGCATAGGCACTCTTCCACCTGAGTTCTTTTACAGCAGAAACTACAACAAAATGTTGCAGTGTGGAGAGCTCCTATTCAGTGTTCCAGGGAGTCAGATATGCTCTCTTCCAGATATTCTGTTCAATTCCCCCTCTTCCCCAGTTTACTCTATCGGTATCTCTACACCAGCTAAAATCCTGCATTTGAAACAGGGCTTTCTGCTTCTGTTTTAAATGCAGGATCACACCCACTCCCTTTTCCACCTGCTTCCTTTCCCCCCTCCTTCCCCCTGTATCTGAGTCTTCCATATCTTTCATTGATCTTGTCCCTCTTCTTGCTGCTTTTCCTCTTTTCAGGGAGGGAACTCAAGTGGAACACAATGGGGTAATTTGATAGCTCATTATCTGCAATCTACTTAAAAATGGAACAAAGGGCATTTAGTGCAGGAGATGCCTTGGTGGTTCACGGCGTCATGTAAAGGGCCCACAAACTTCCATGAAGGAGCAATCTCAATCACAGGATAGAAGCTCCGTGTGAAGAAATCCTATGCGTGGGATGGGTGGGGTGGTTCAACAGACACTCAGCATTTTGTGGCCACTGAGCATCAGAGATGTTTCTGAGCGCAGGGAGTGGGATGGCAGTTCAGATTCTGAAGGAGAACCATCAGACATGGGGGAGGTGTTTTCCCAGGCTAGTCCAGATATGAGTAGGCCTGCTTCTCAGGTTACAAACGTACAGATGGCTGAGCTTGAGGGTCCCTCCTCACCACCACCCCCACCCCATGAGAGGCAGCGAACAGGAGGTTGACCTAATGGATGCCAGGTGCAGAGCAGAGAGAGAGAAGGCAGGGGCGGAACTTGGGTCTACCCGATTGGCCTTGCATAAAAAGCTGCGCTTAGAGGCTTCATGACAAGAGAAGGACCTCCCTTCCTTAAGTTAGGCTAGCAAGACCGCCTCCCTCTTCAAATGGCAGGCAACTCTTGTAAATTCCATTTGGATCCCCTGAAGGTATTCCTTTGTAGATGGAGAGTTCTCTAAGAATTTGCATCTGTATGACCCTGTGAAGTAATGGATTAAAAGCTGTAGACTGAAGCCTCTCGTCTGTGTATGTTTGGGCATTGAAGTAAAGTGAGGGCTGAGGGCATCCTGACACTGAATATCCTCAGTCCTCATTTAGCTGCTGTTGGGGCTAGGGATGGTGGAGAATTCTGCCACGGATCCCAGTGAGGCCTAATGACAGTGCATTCGGACCCCCGGAATCCGTGGCGGAGCGAAGCCCCCCCCCCGAAACGCATGTGAAACAGAGCCTACCTGGTGCCGTTCGCTGGTGGGTGCTCCTCAAATTGCGTCTGCACCGGCAGCCACCATTCACCTCCCCAGGAATGCTGTGATAGGCTACTAAGTATTTACATAGCCTATCATGGCTAACGCAGGGACGCCATTTGCGACCCTGCGGAAGCTGTGATAGGCTATGTAAATACTTACGTAGCCTATCATGTCAAAAGGCAGCCATGCAAATGGCGGCTGCCATAGCCACCGCCATTTGGGTAGCTGCCTTTTGCCATGATAGACTACATAGATACTTACGTAGCCTATCACGGCAAAAGCGGGGACGCAAATGGGGGGATGCCATTTGCGTCCCTGCTTTAGCCATGATAGGCTATGTAAATATGTAGCCTATCACGGGCTAGTGTAGGGACGCAAATGGCATCCCCTACGCAGGACGCCATTTGCGTCCGTAGCAGCCCGGCAGCGGCTGGAGGCCCTGCTGCGGGTTGGCCTGGCTGGCAGTTCTGCAGACTGGCCGCGGAGCAGAGCCGGCTGGGCAGGATTCCGGGGGGGGGGAGGAACGGATCGCCTCTCTCCCCCGTCGAGGATTCCGGGGGGAGGAATGGATCACCTCCCCTCAACTGCAGACCCCAGCGGAGCCAGGTAAGCGGGATTTCATACACCCCTAGTTGGGGCTTTTTACCCCCTTTATTTTTTTCCCCCTTAAGTTTTTTGTACTTCCGCAAACCTTGGGCTTCCCCCAAGCATGGTGATACTTGCTGCTTGTTTCTCAGTGGCCCTGTTTTGGCTACAATCCTTTTGGCACTCACCAGCTGAGTTTGCTATTAGAAAGAATGATGTGGAGAAATGAGCTGAAAGTTTTACTAGTGAATCTGTGTGCTAGAAAGGAACCTAATTTTCTGAATGTAGTGCCTCCAGACTCTTTATATGCCCCTGAGAAATAACACTTACATCTCTGGCCCGATCATGTGTATTTCATATAGGAACAGAAGCTGTCATGAGGCAAGATGTAGACAAAGAGGTCTCCCAGCCAGTTATGAAAGGCAAGTCCCCAAAGTACAAAGTGTTCCATAGCTGACAGTGGGAAAGCCCCAGCTGCAATCATGGCACTGAGCCTCTGGATCATTGCCTAAGTGTCTTGAATGGACCAGAAGGCAAAGTGCCAACCCAACAATCCCCATTAGTGCAAATAGACGTATGTAGATACAAAATATGCCTGTATCTTTGTGACAGACAGACAGAAGCTGGCAGAGAATGAAACATTTCAACATTAACTCACTCCTCCTGTGGCTTCTGTTATTGGTCATTGTCTGAGGCAAGACAACGTGGAGAGATGGACATGATTGATATGACCCAGCACTGTCCTTGTAATCTTCTTACGGACTGGCAGAAAATCAACGGAGTTTTGTGGCACCGTAAAGTCTAGCACATATATTGTAGCATAAACTTTCATGAACCAAAGCCCACTTTTATCAGATGCACAATGCAGCCAGTGAAGATAATGGATGGATGGATAAATAAATAAATAAATGGGAGTGGAGTGGGTGTGGTGAGGGAAACTGTTATGCGAAGCAAGTAGGGATGTCAGAGAATTTCTCCAGGAATCTCGGGGAGGCCGAATGCCAGCGCATTCAGCCCCCCAAAATTGGTGGAGAAACGGTCTCCCCCCCCCCCCCCCCCGGGACGGGACTTACCTTGGGCAAATCCTCCTGGCTCTGGTGGCAGCTCCGGCGGCTGGTCTTCCGACCGGCTGCCACCGCCGCCATTTCCAAGTAAAAAACAACAAACAAACGTGATAGGCTACGTAAAGATTTACGTAGCCTATCACGGCTAGATTTCTAAAAAACACCGTGATAGGCTACGTAAATGTTTACGTAGCCTATCATGGCTGACTTAAAAAAAAAAAAGCGCGTGCGCAAATGGCGGCATCCATGGGCGCCGCCATTTGCGTTACTTATTTTGGCACATGTAGTCTACGTAAACATTTACGTAGACTATGGCGAAAATAAGGGCAATGCTATTTGCCCTTATTTTCGCCGTAGTCTACGTAAATGTTTACGTAGGCTACACGTGCTAAAATAAGGAACGCAAATGGTGGCGCCCATGGGCGCCATTTGCGTATGCGCTTTTTTTTTTTAAAGTCAGCTGTGATAGGCTACGTAAACATTTACGTAGCCTATCACGGCTGACTGCAGGGACGCAAACGGTGGCGGCTACGGCTGCCACCATTTGCGTCCCGGCAGGAGACGCAGTTTCGCGGCCGGAGGGATGGGGCGCCTCCCCCCCACCAGAATTTCAGCGGGGAGGGACGGGGAGCCTCCCCCCCGGCCAGAATTTCGGCGGGGAGGGACGGGGCACCTCCTCCCCAATCCAGAATTTCAGGGGGAGAGACGGAGCGCCTCCCCACCACCACTAAGCAAGCGTCGGGATCAGGTAAGGGACTTTCGTCCATCCCTAGAAGCAAGATAGAAGAGTAAATCAGATACACTTAGGAATCTGCTGTTTCCTATTTTCATGTGTTTGACACTTGGTTTTACAGAGCTCCAAGCCATCAGAAATTCTCCCCAAGCACATTTAATAAGCGATTTCCACCTTTCTTAAGGGGAGAAAATAAAGACAAGGTCTTAAGCATGTCACCATATAGGATTACTCATTATTGATTCCCTGACACTGTACAGCTGAAGCACACTCTGGCCTCTGCACGGGACCTAGAGTCACTGGGAGGCTGCACCCTGTCTCTCCTAGGAAGAACATCATGCCAAGGGGGAGATCTACCTGGGCCCATCCATCAGCCAGAGGAGCCACAGCTGCATGGAGATTAGTTCCTCCATCCCTGCCAGAAAGAACACTGACTCTGCTCCAAATGGCAATTGCTCTAGGACTGCAGAGCTGGAGAAGCACACTGTGGTCTCATGGATCAGCCAGGGGAATAAAGGCTGTTACTGGGAATGTACGTGCAAGCTTTTTGGGTGGTGGTTGTGTTATTACCTATCTTGAGAATAACTTAGTTGAAAGGCAAGGTATAAATCTTCAGAATGAATTAGTGAATTCCCTGCCTCTGAACATTCATTTTTCTATAGCATTTTTTCCTGAATGACAGAGCAAGACCACAGTATCCCTGTAAAGATCTCATGACTAGTGGGATAGCAAGCAAGCAGCATGATCACTTTACATGAGGAGTCCCACACAGTGGTGCACCTAGGGCTGGAATTTCAGACCAAAGTCCATCTACCCAGCCCCAGCCCCAATGATCACCCTGAGAGCAGCAGGTTATGAGGGCATCAGGGCAACAGAAGCACACTCCATTTATCCTTGTAACCATGATGGTGCTATGATTCAGGCAAGTTTACAATACAAACCTGCATGTGTTCAGAGTATGTGTTTTAATCAGGCAAGCAGTTTTGTTGTTATTGTTCTAACATATAAGGAATGTAGAAGCAGTTGTATAGCATAGAATGACAATGGGGGGGTAGAGAAGCGTTAGCTGTGTGCTTCACAACAAAGTAATACACATGACCATATAAAGAGAGGCCCAACAAGGTTACGTCCAGGGTCTAAAATTACCTAGCTGCACTACTGTTCCCCTTTGGCAGGCATGTCTGCTTTAAAACACCCTGGAATCAGTCCATGTACCTGTTTTCCCACTGCAGTGTGGTGGTGAACATAGATCTTTCTGTTAATGGGCATTTGTCTGCCCTAGTTTTTTCCCCAAAATAACGCATGGTGGTTGCCCATCCTGGCTCTCTCTACAGCTTTGTGGAGTTGGGAGAGGAACAATAGAGTACGGCACCAGCTCAGGAAAAGCAAAGAAGGGTTAGAGGACAACTCCCTGAATCTTTGTCTAAAAGGCTGCATAAGACAGATTTTACATCTGTAAACATTTCTTGCCAAGTGTAAATCAATCCCCACTGGCCTCCTATCCTTGTGGCAACACATCTTTGTTGAACCTGAAATGCAACCAGGATGTTTTTGGTTGTTTTGGTTTTGATAAATAAATCACCTATTATGTCATGTCATTAGCAAATAGCTATACCCAATATTAGTTTTCCCTCTAGAAAGGACATTGGGATTCTTGCTTGGGAACAACAATAGGAAGGTTACCTGTTTGGATTTCAACTTGCCCAAGTACTGAGAGACAGAAGTTTGTTTTGCTCTTCCGCCGATCATAAGATGCACCTGCCAATGGATGATCAACTTCTCTTGAAAAGTGTAACAAAGACAGGTTGCTTACCTGTAACTGTAGCTCTTCTAGTGGTCATCTGTACATTCACACATATGGGCTCTGCGCCTGTGCGGAGCCTCAATTCAGGAAAAACTTCTATAGCGTTTTAGGCGGGAACTCCCCCCGCCCCATCCATTGCGCATAAGGGTTCCCGCCTATTCCCTTAGTTCTTGAGACTGACCAAGCAGCCTCTGAAGAGAGAGAAAACCAATAACAACACCTGCTGAAAAAGAACACTGACACCGAAGTGGGGATGGCGGGTGGGTTGTGTGAATTCAAGATGACCACTTGAACAACTAGTTACAGGTAAGCAACCCGCCTTTCTTCTTTGTGGTCTCTGTGCATCACACATATGGGCAACTAGACAGCTGACTTACCGGGGGTGGGTCAGCGTCCTAGGTAAGTATCGAGGAGAGCACTGCATGTCTGAACGTTGCATCCACTCTAGATCTTACATCCAATCAATAGCGCTGGATAAATGTGGATGGAGTAGACCAAGTCATGGCTCGGCACAGCTCTGGTAGACCTATCCCTCTGTCAAAAGCAGTTGAGGTGGCAACTGCCTTGGTTGAGTGTCCACGAACTGGTGTAGACAGATCCAGCCCAGCGATCTGATATGCCAGTGTTATGGTGTTATCAACCCATGATGAAAAATGCTGAGAGGAAAGTGGCAATCCCTTGCAGTGTCCAGCATAACGTACAAACAAGCAGGGAGACTTATGGAACGACTCCATCCTAGATTTATAGAATGCCAAGGCTCTCCGAATCTCCAACTCATGCAAGGCCACTTCCACAGAACTAGCCAGTGATGAGGAAAAAACTGGCAGGACGATATCTTGATTAAGGTGGAACTCAGACAGAACTTTTGGTGTAAATGCTATGTCAGGATGCAAGACTACCTTGTCCTTATGAAAAACCAGGTATGGAGTATCCACATGGAGAGCACACAACTCACTAGCCCTCCTGGCCGATGTGATTGCCACTAAGAATGCCACTTTCCATGATAATAGACGTAAACCTTCAAAAGGTTTTGAGGACAAAACTTTTAACACTACCGACAGGCTCCATGTCGGTAAGGAGGAACGAATTGGAGGAGCTAAGTTCTGAACACCCCTGAAAAACTTCTTTGCTAACAGATGTGAAAAATGGAAAATCCCTCAACAGAAGGGTTAAAAGCAGAAATTGCCTCTAGATAAGCACGAAGCAACGATAAACAGAGACCTTTTTTCAAACCAGTCGAGTAAAAATAACAAAATTTGATGAATATCACATTTGAGGGGGTCAAAGTTCCTGTCATTTGTGAATGCAGAGAAAGACTTCCACTTCCCAGAATAAGATGTGCATGTTGCTGGCTTCCTACATTGAAATACTCGCGACAATCCAGCTGGTAGGATCCCATCATGACCTATCCTATCTTCCACAAGGTCAACTGCAACATGGCTAGATCTGGGTGATACACCCATCCGTGGTGCTAGGTGAGGAGCAATGAAATCAATGGAAGCCTGAAATGGCGTCTCTGGGACAACTGCAGTAATGGGGGAAACCAAGGCTGCCTGGGCTACCATGGGGTGATTAGTATGCACCGTGTTTTGTCCACGGGTATTTTCGCAAAGGAGATCATTACCTTGTCGTGGTGCTGGAGCTTGAGCACCTCAATGACATCATGAGCTAAACTGTGAAGGGACACCCAAGACGGGAAGGTCATGACAGAGAGGTCAGACTAAATACGATTCCTGGGGAAGGAAACGGCAACCCACCCCAGTATTCTTGCCATGAAAACTAAATGGATCAGTACAACCAGAGATATGTCGGTATACCATCGGAAGATGGGACTCCCAGGTCGGAAGTTGGTCAAAATGCTACTGGGGAGGAACAGAGGATAAGTTCAACTAGCCCCAGATGTGATGATGCAGCTAGCTCAAAGCCGAAAGGACGGCTAGCAGCCGATGGTGCTGGTGGTGAACGACGAATCCAATGTTCTAAAGATCAACATACCATAGCGACCTGGAATGTAAGATCTATGAGCCAGGGCAAATTGGATGTGGTTATTGGGGAGATGTCAAGATTAAATATAGACATTTTGGGTGTCAGTGAACTGAAATGGACTGGAATGGGCCACTTCACATCAAATGACCACCAGACCTACTACTGTGGACAAGAGGACCACAGAAGAAATGGAGTAGCCTTCATAATTCATAATAAAGTGGCTAAAGCAGTGCTTGGATACAATCCAAAAAATGACAGAATGATCTCAAGTCGAATTCAGGGTAAGCCATTTAACATCACAGTGATCCAAATATACGCCTCAACCACAGATGCTGAAGAAGCAGAAGTAGATCGGTTCTATGAGGATCTGCAGCACCTACTGGATAGTACGCCAAAAAAAGATGTTATTTTCATTACAGGAGACTGGAATGCTAAGGTGGGTAGTCAAACGACACCTGGAATTACAGGCAAGCATGGTCTGGGAGAACAAAATGAAGCAGGACATAGGCTGATAGAATTTTGCCAAGACAACTCACTGTGCATAACAAACACTCTCTTCCAACAAACTAAGAGACAACTTTATACATGGACTTCACCAGACAGTCGACACCGAAATCAGACTGACTACATCCTTTGTAGCCAAAGGTGGAGGACATCTATACAGTTGGTAAAAACAAGACCTGGAGCTGATTATAGTTCAGATCATGAACTTCTTATTGCACAATTTAGAATCAGACTAAAGAGAATAGGGAAGACCCACAGAGCAGTTAGATATGAGCTCACTAATATTCCTCATGAATATGCAGTGGAGGTGAAGAATAGATTGAAGGGACTAGATTTAGTAGATAGGGTCCCGGAAGAACTATGGACAGAAGTTCGCAACATTGTTCAGGAGGCGGCAACAAAAAACGTCCCAAAGGAAAAGAAAACCAAGAAGGCAAGATGGCTGTCTGCTGAGACACTGGAAGCAGCCCAAGAAAGAAGGAAAGCAAAAGGCAACAGTGATAGGGGGAGATATGCCCAATTAAATGCAAAATTCCAGAGGTTAGCCAGAAGAGATCAGGAATTATTTTTAAACAAGCAATGCACGAAAGCGGAAGAATAGAATAGGAAGGACAAGAGACCTCTTCCAGAAAATTAGAAACATCGGAGGTAAATTCCAGGCAAAAATGAGTATGATTAAAAACAAAGATGGCAAGGACCTAACAGAGGCATAAGAGATCAAGAAAAGGTGGCAAGAATATACAGAAGATCTGTATAGGAAGGATAATAATATCGGGGATAGATTTGACGGTGTAGTCAGTGAGCTAGAGCCAGACATCCTGAAGAGTGAGGTTGAATGGGCCTTAAGAAGCACTGCTAATAACAAGGCAGCAGGAGATGATGGTATCCCAGCTGAACCAATCTTAAACCAGTCCATTGTTCCGTGGTCTGTTCTTACTGTTGCTACTTGGTCGTTATACAGATTCCTCAGGAGGCAGACAAGATGACTTGGTATCCCCATACCCCCAAGAACCTGCCACAGTTTGTTATGATCCACACAGTCAAAGGCTTTAGTATAGACAATACAACAGAAGTAGATGTTTTTCTGAAACTCCCTGGCTTTCTCCATTATCCAGTGGATATTGGTAATTTGGTCTCTAGTTCCTCTGCCTTTTGTAAACGCACCTTGTACATCTGGCAATTCTCGTTCCATGAATTGTTGGAGTCTACCTTGCAAGATCTTGAGCATGACCTTACTGGAATGTGAAATAAGTGCCATTGTTCGATAGTTTGAACATTCTTTAGTGTTTCCCTTTTTTGGTATGGGGATTGATTTTTTCCAATCTGATGGCCATTCTTGTGTTTTCCAAATTTGCTGGCATATGGCATGCATCACCTTGACAGCATCATCTTGCAAGATTTTAAACAGTTCGGCTGGGATATCGTCGTCTCCTGCTGCCTTGTTATTAGCAATGCTTCTTAACGCCCATTCAACCTCACTCTTTAGGATGTCTGGCTCTAGCTCACTGACCACACCATCAAATCTATCCCTGATATTATTATCCTTCCTATACAGATCTTCCATATATTCTTGCCACCTATTCTTGATCTCTTCTGCTTCTGTTAGGTCCTTGCCATTTTTGTTTTTGATCATACCCATTTTTGCCTGGAATTTACCTCCGATGTTTCTAGGGATGTCAGAGAATTTCGCCACGAATCTCGGGGAGGCCAAATGCCAGCGCATTCGGCCCCCCGAAATTGGTGGCGAAACGGTCTGCCACCCCCCCGGGACGGGACTTACCTTGGGCGAATCCTCCCGGCGGCGGTTCGGCGGCTCCGGCGACCTGTCTTCCAATCGGCTGCTGCCACCGCCATTTCCAGTAAAAAAAACCCAACAACAAAACGTGATAGGCTACGTAAAGATTTACGTAGCCTATCACGGCTAGATTTTTAAAAAATACCGTGATAGGCTACATAAATGTTTACGTAGCCTATCACGGCTGAGTAAAAAAAAAAAACCATGGGCGCCACCATTTGCGTACGCGCGGGGTTTTTTGTTTTACTCAGCCGTGATAGGCTACGTAAACATTTACGTAGCCTATCACGGCTGACTGCAGGGACACAAACGGCGGCGGCTATGGCCGCCGCCATTTGCGGGCCTGGCTGGCCAGGATTCGGGGGTGGAGGGATGGAGCACCTCCCCCCCCGGCCAGAATTTCGGGGGGGGGGGAGGGACAGAGCGTCTCCCCCCCCGGCCAGAATTTCGGGGGGAGGGACGGAGCGCCTCCCCCCCACCACGAATCAAATTTCGTTAAAGTTAAGTGACTTTCGTACATCCCTAGATGTTTCTCATTTTCTGGTGGGCTGGATTTGTCCCCAGGCCTTAGTTTCTACATCCCTGTTATACAGTCTAGCACTTTTACTCAGCATCAACAGAGATCCCATTACGCACTTAAAATGTTCACCCATACAGCTGTCAATCCCAGCTATACTTACAGGTAAATAGGTCCCACTGAGTCCAGTAGGGCTTATTTCAAGTAAACATATTTAGGATTAGATGGCAAAGTGATTAGATAGAAACAGGCTGTAAAACTGCTTTGGTTTGATTTTTAACCAGTGTTAGAGTACTCGAGAAGTTCCCCAGGGTGGTAAAAAAGACTAATGTTCTGCTAATTATTTAAAAAGGGAAAATGGGATGACTCAATCAGCTTTAGGGAGTTTTCAAGAAAGGACAAAGGTTAAGTCAAATAGCTGAGAATGGGGAAAGACAAGCATTGCCTTGAAAAGTAGGTTATCAGGGCTTACAAATGGAGGGCAGCTACCTCCAGGGCATCATTTTAGTTCCCTATATTGTTTGGGAACAGAATTTACTTGAGGCTGAACATATGGAGCAAGACAGTAAGGTCAAACAGAATAACAGGACTTCATCATAAAGATATTGAGTAAAGGACTGGATGCGCCTGATTTTGTAAGCTAAGCAGGATCAGCCCTGGTTAGTACTTGGATGGGAGCCTGCCTGGAAATCAGGCTTCCTGCATCGAGCAGTGGGTTGGACTCGATGCTGGTTATTAACTAACATTTAAGATGTTACGTGCTTGGACATACTACTATTCCTGAAGGGAAAAATTATGGAATTAGAGAGGTCACTATATTAGATAAGGAGCCCATAAAATGAATGCGTGTAAGTTAAGGGTACTCCTGTTTTGTTTTAACTAGGCATCTCTGATTGAGAAGCATGTTGACCAGACTAGATCAGACTCTAGGTCTATGACATTTACCTACAACATATCTGGCCCCAGCCTCTTTCAGGGTTTGAGAGTTTTCCAAAGTTGTAATCAGGGATGGCGGAGAATTTCTCCACGAATCTTCGGGAGGCCGAGTGCCGATGCATTCGGCCCCCCGAAATTGGTGGGGAAATTCTCCGCTGCCCCCCCCCCCGGGATGGGACTTACCTTCGGCGAATGTCCCTCTCGGCGGCGGGTCCCGGCGGCGTTTCGGCGGCCAGTCTCCCGACTGGCCGCCGCCGCCGCCGTTACAAAATAAAAAAGTTAAAAAAAACACACACACACACCCGTGATAGGCTACGTGACGATTTACGTAGCCTATCACGGCTAGATTTCCAAAGTCAGCCGTGATAGGCTACGTAAATCGTCATGTAGCCTATCACGGGTGACTTTGGAAAAAAAAAAAGCGCGTACGCAAATGGCAGCGCCCCATGGGCGCCGCCATTTGCGTTCCTTATTTTGGAACGCTATTTGCGTTGCCCTTATTTTCGCCGTAGTCTACGTAAATCTTTACGTAGGCTACCACTGTCCAAATAAGGAATGCAAATGGCGGCACCCATGGGGCGCTGCCATTTGCGTACACGCTTTTTTTTTTCCCCTAAAGTCACCCGTGATAGGCTACGTGACGATTTACGTAGCCTATCACAGCTGACTTTGGAAATCTAGCCGTGATAGGCTACGTAAATCGTCACGTAGCCTATCATGGGTGTGTGTGGTTTTTTTCTGTACTTTTTTTTTTTCGCAGCCGGGGAGACGGGGCGCTCCTCCCCGGCCTGAATTTCGCCGGCGAGGGATGGGGCGCCTCCCCCCCCAGCCTGAATTTTGGCTGGGCGAGGCGGGGCGCCTCCCCCCCTCGCCTGAACTTCGGGGGGAGAAGTGAAGCGCCTCCCCCCCACCGCAAAGCAAGCTGCGGGACGAGGTAAGTCCTTTTTGTCCATCCCTAGTTGTAATTGATCTATTTTTAAAAATCTGCTGCTGAAGTTGTTATGCTGATTTATATTATATTTTAATGGTATATCATTGTATTTTCTGTGTTTCTGTAAGTTGCCCTGAGATCTTTGTTACTGGGAGGCATATAAATATTGTTAATAAATAATGTGGATAAGGCACACTATTAGCCAGAGATTTTTAATAATCCTTTGTAAACATAAACTGGGTAATTTTACAGAAAATAAATTGTTTATTCAGGGAAAACAGAATAAAACATAATTAATTGGATCCAGCCTTAGTCATGGATAGGGAGACATTTTTCTCCCCCTCTCATAATACTAGAATTTGGGATCATCCTATTGGGAGATTCAAGACGGATAAAAGGAGGTACTTCTTCACACAGTAAAGAGTTAAACTGTGGAATTTGCTACCACAAGATGTAGTGATAGCCTCCAGTTTGAATGGTTTTAAGGGGATTGGACAAATTCATGGAGGAGAAGGCTATCAATGGCTACTAGTCCTGATGGCTATATGCTATATCCAGTATCAGAGACAGTGTGTCTGTGTACACTAGTTCCTGGGAACCACTAGTGGGAGGGTAATATTGCACTTACGTTCTACTTGTGAGCTTCCCACAAGCAGCTGGCTGACCACTGTGAACAGAACGCTGGACTAGATAGACCCTTGGTCTGATCCAGCGTGGCTGTTCTTATGTTCATACTGAGAGCAGACCCACTGAAATCTATGAAAATCGTTAGTCATGCCTTGGATTTCAATGGGTCTTCCCTCAGTATGACTAAGGCTGGATCTAACCCAATATCAGCTATGTAAGAAGATAAACACAAAGGACACAATCCAGCAAAAGTTTAAACACTTAAGGCTATGCACTTGCTCACGTGGAGGTCACACTGAGGTCAGTGGGCCTTACTCCCAAATAAGTATAGAACCAAGCTGCATGTCTCAATGGCATATGCATAAACTCCTCCAACAGAAAACAAAGCGCTTAGTTTTGGTTGGCTTCTGCCCAAAAGTATGCTGCTAATTTAGCTAGAGGTTCAAAGTGCTATAGCAGGGCAAGATTCTTAAGGACACTTCCAGATGGAAGGCTCCTAGCACTACTAATCCAAAGACATTGTGGTGGTGTTCTATTTTTCCCTCAATAGGATTTTTGAGAAGAGAAAAAAGTTGGAAATGGTGGGAAAACACGGAAGGGTTACAAGTTCAAAGTAGTATCTGGACACCCCACCCCCAATAAAATTCTGTGAATGAGCCATGGAAATTATACAATAAGAGCTTCAGCTGGGGGCCAAAATAGACATGTAATCTAACAGCTATGTCTTTTTTTCATGCTTAATCTACAGTAGCTGCAGGGGGTCCAATCTGGATCAAGACCCTAGTGTGGGGGTCAGGGGGGCTTTTATGATTTGGATCAGTTCCTCTGAGCCTACTCTAGAGTTAAAATGAAAACAACATCACTGCTAGATATGGATTTCAAGTAATGTCTGTATTGGCCCTGGAAGTATCCTGTTCTTCTTCGTGGTCTCTGTGCATCACACATATGGGCTCTGCGCCTGCGCGGAGCCTCAGTTCGGGAAAAACTTCTGTAGCTAAGGCATTTTAGGCGGGAACCCTCCCCACCATCCACTGCTCATGTCCCTAAGGGTTCCCACCTATTCCCTCAGTTCTCTTTTGACCTCCATAGCAGCAGCCTCGTAGGGAAACTTCTCGTTCGATCAGTTTGTCTGAGCGTTGTATTTGGCGTTTTATTCTTATTGTTTGATTTTTCTTTCCTTTCATCATTTTTTCTCTCATTGTTTGAATTTTGTTTCTTCTATTTACTGTGATCTTCTGATCACCCGCAAGGGTGTATGGCCCTCAGGGCCCCCTTTAGGAAATGTGTGCAGCGCGGGAGTAAGCTACCTCAGTCAGATGGCCACTCTTTATGCCTGTTTTGCCTAGGAGAAGGGCATGTAGTAGAATCATGCCCCAGTTGCCAAGCCTTCTCCAAACAAGCGAGGTGCAATCGCTCAGATAGGATAAAGGCAGTACTTTGGCGAAAGGCACTTGAATTGGTTGACAACAAAGATTCTGCTATGTCAAAAGAGCCCTCAGCCCCATTATCATCAGCTCAACTGACAGAGGCAGCACCCATTTCCAAGATTCCACAGATAGGGTGTGATTCTCCTCAGCACCCTGTCCAGCATGCTCCCAACACAGCTAACTTGCCACTGACACCCAGTCGATCTTTGGCCATAACCTTAGCCAAAAAACTGACAAAAAAGGCTGAGTTCTAAGCAGACCAGTATGGGAGGGGCTGAGCCCAAGAAGAAAAAGAGGAAATCCTCTAAGAACTTTACTGAGGAAGGTCGGGATTGACCAAATGTATCTGAATCTGTTGTGAGAGAGCCCTCTTCAGTCCAAGGCACTCACAACTCTCCAGATCCATCTTCTGATTATCAGATTCGACAGCCGTCGGCTCCTTGGGTTCAAGCCCTGCTGGTTTCTCCACAGCCGTCTTCAGCACCGGAGTTGGACACCCGTCCTGACGCTTTGACGTAGGAAGGCGAGATACGAGATCTCTTGCCAGCGCCTCCTCCTGTGTTCAGTGGAGACTGTCTGTTCAGGACAGACATGGATCACCAAACTCATTATTTTTGATGTTTTCTGCCCATGGATATCCACCTCCCTATTGCTACCCTCAGGATCAATCTCGTTCTCCACCAGGATGGGTTCGTCGGTCGGATTGGGACTTCTACAATGCCATCTATCCCAATACCTATCAGGATCAACATTATTAGCAGTGGAAGTATCCAGAAGAGGAACACTATTATCAGCGACCATCAGTGACAATATCAATACCACCTAACAATGAGGGTATCTTCCTTGCCCCACCTTTGATCTCTAGAACCTGCAATCCACCTCCTGGGGTTGTAGCTGACAAGCACCAACCCTTCAATACCATTAGGGAATGTGGCGAGGATGGAGCAGAAGTGTGGGCACCGGTACTGTTGGATGCTGTCCCACCTTTGTCTCAAACACCACGACTTGTTGACTCTATACATTCTCCTCCTCAGTCAGCATTTCTTTTGAAGGAGTTATCAGATATTACATCACATGATGTAATGTGATGTAAGTGCCAGTCGGTATCAGAGACTGTATCAGGAAAGTGGCTGATTGCTCTGACACAGCCATCAGAATCTCCTGTGATTACTTGTCTGAGTCCACATCACTCTCTTCTTGTCAATCTTCTGTCTCCTCCCCTGATGTAGCGGTGGCGATGCAAGAGGTTATTTCCCCATCAGAGGATCTGGGACAGTTTTCTGCACAGATTCTTAGGATGGATCAGTCTTTGGGTTTATTGACACAGCAAGCAGCTCCTTCAGTGCAGGATCCGGTATTTGATGCAGTAAACAGTGGTGTAGTGGAGGCAGGGCTCGCTGGGACACAGCCCTGGCACTTTTTCATTAGCAGGGACTCTGATGTCATCCGCCATCCCCCTCAGAATTCCCTGTTCCCTCTGAGCTTAGCTGCGTTCCTCACTGTAGCTGTGGGGGGAATAAATTTTCCAAGCAACAATATATTGTTCCATGTTGGAATGCAAAGTATTTGGGATGACTTGGTCTGGAATGGGCAGTTAAGACCTATTCGCTTTACCAAAGACATGCTCCTGGTGGAGCTGAAAACTCCTAGAACTGGTTTGTTGATATGGATCGACACAGCTGCCTGAAATTCTTGGACTGCCCTTGGAGACTGTCACAGTGAGCTGCATTTCCAAATTTACCACTACACCACTGTGTGTGTGTGTGTGTGTGTGCGCACGTGTGTGTGGTTCAATCCAGCTTGGTGTGTGGATGTTTCTGTTGGAGGAGGAGATATAATGAAGGAGCTTAGGGAAGGCTAATGGGTAATGTTGGGGTGCTAAGGGAGTGTGCAAGGGGGCTGTTTAAATGAGAAGGGATCTGTCCATGACGGCTGAGTTGAGAGGGTGAAGCTTCCATAGAGTATCATATTTTGAAAACCTAAAATGTTTGTGTTTGAGTGGGTGAGTGGGTGGGGGTGGGGTGAAAAAGATTTCAACACCCCTGCATTTTTTCTCAGACATCCAATTGCAATACTACTGCCTTACTCTCAGCTGCACTGTTTTTGGATCCCAGTTGAAGGCTGTATATCTTAAAAGGTTGTATAACCTTAGAAGGGGGTGTTGCTGTGAGGAGGCGTGGCTGTGACTGTCACAAAGGGACCCTGCACTTCTGAATTTGCCAGTACATTACTGGCAGTAAATACAGATTCAGCTCGGCCAGCATCGATTCCAATGCTGCCTGCATTGTTGAGTGATCACACAGTTGTGGAAAAGCCCCTTATCTACATCCAAACATTTAGAGGTATTATATAAGATCCAAGAGGCAGACGCTGAGTTCTTGTTCCAACATCTGGCACCTAATTCCATTATAGTAGAGGCTGCTTTGGGAAAATCTTGACAACAGCATTCCTCCCCTGTTGACAGGGAGGGACATCAGCCTAATCTTTTAGGCAGATGCCTATATTCCTTGGCATCAGGGGGACTTAAAGTTGCTAATTACCAGGCAGCAATGTCGGTTTATCAACTCCTATTATGGGATAAGGTTAGTGAACGTATGGATTATCTCCCAGATGGTAAGAAGGAGTTGATACACCTGTTTTATGCGGAAGCCCAAAAGTTATTGATTAAACTGATTTCCTGGCTGCAGTCAGTGTCTGCAGTAATCTTTGCGCCTAGAAAGACAAAGTCTGTCACTGCCTCCACGTTTTCTCCCTCTATCTTTCTGAACAGCCAGGAAATCAGAAGACGTTTACTTCTTGGGAGGAGAGCAATGACAAATCTATAAAATAGTGAAGAGCAGAGACATCACACTGACAACAAAGGTCCGCATAGTTCAAGCAATGGTATTCCCCGTAGCTATGGCTGTGAGAGCTGGACCATAAGGAAAGCTGAGTTAAGGAAGTTAGATGCTTTTGCACTGTGGTGCTGGAGGAAAATTCTGAGAGTGCCTTGGACTGCAGGAAGATCAAACCAGTCCATACTCCAGGAAATAAAGCCAGACTGCTCACTTGAGGGAAGGATATTAAAGGCAAAACTGAAGTACTTTGGCCACATCATGAGAAGACAGGATACCCTGGAGAAGATGCTGATGCTAGGGAAAGTGGAAGGCAAAAGAAAGAGGGGCTGACCAAGAGCAAGATGGATGGATGATATTCTGGAGGTGGTGGACTTGACCTTGGGGGAGCTGGGGGTGGTGACGGCCGACAGGAAGCTCTGGCATGGGCTGGTCCATGAAGTCACGAAGAGTCGGAAGTGACTGAACAAATAAACAACAAGGATTCCTTAGAAGACCTCACCCCATGCCCCACCCGCTTCCTCCAACCACTGATCATCTGGTGGTTTCCCAGCTTTTGTGCAGTTTTCTCCCCATTCTAAAAGGTTGAAATGCCTCACCTAAGGCTTAGTTATTGGCAGATAAAGGAGAAGTGTTTGGCACATAAAGGGTATTGTGACTGGGAAGTTTCCAGCTGTGTAAGGCAAACCAAAGAATCTGTGTGGTATACAAGACAGATCGTTAGCATTCGACTTGGACTGAGGAGATAAGGCTTTGAACCGCACTCAGCCATGAACCTCACTCCATTGCCTTGGACAAATCTCTCCTTACTATCTCTCAGCCTAACCTACTTTACAGGCCTGTACTAAGGGAAACTGCACATTTTCTCTCCAGTGGAAAGGCAAGATGCTATTAATATACTGCCTTCTGCCAATGCACTCAGGGCAGTTCAGCTTAAAATCGTGGCAAATAATTCAATAGACACAATACAAAATGGAAAAAAGCAGAAAAATAAGCAAATTCAGGTTCCATGGCCGATCCATGGGTGAGTTCTGAGAGTGAGAGGAGCCAAATGGCAAAGGGACCCAGCCAAGCCAATGGAAGGGGACTTTGCTCTCACACTTCTCCCTCTGTTGCAGCCAGGTAGAAGTTAATCCAAAATGTCAGTATAACATGAATCACTGCCATGCACCAAACAGCATAAATGCTTAATTTTTTATTGGCAAACAAATTCATTTCTGAATATCCAAGATACATTTATGCACATGCTACTTTAAATGGGCAAGCCAATGACGATCAAATACTAGAAGAATTTTGCTATTTGATTTGTTTTCTCCCATAAGAGTTTGTGCCTACAAGACGACATTTTGTTAGGTACAGTGGCTTGTAGTCCAGATTCTTCAAAGCCATAAGATGAAGTGCTCTAGTAAACACACATGAATAGAGTACCAGATGATTAAATTAGTAGACAATCTACAGCCTTCCCCCTTCTGCACATTGGGTCTTCATGCTCTCTGTGCAGTATGGTAATAGAACTGTAGCGTTAACATGTTTGCTCCGCTACCACCTTAGAGCTAAACTACACAGAATGCTAAAAACATAACTAGGAACCATGGCAGTTTTTAAACAATAGCAGCAAGTGCATTCTTATTGGAATCGCAGTAGGAAGGATGGGAGGTTTAACTATTTTATCCCCTGCTATAGTCCTGATGAAAATCACCCCCATGCCTATTAGCAAAAAAGCTCTCAATTGACGCCAATGGGAGCTCCCCCCGCCCCCCAGGGGTTGGATCATGGCAAAGGAGAAAAGAGTTAAACCTCCCTGCTCTGCCTGCTGCAGTCCTGACAAATTAGATCCCTCCATGCATATTAATGTGTGCATTTTTGTGAACTGACCTGGTTCCTAATGACACATACAGGGTCATGTGTAGTTTTGCCCATAGACTTAGCCCAGATTTCTATAATCCTTGCTCAGGGCAACAATGATACATTCATTTACGTAAATGGAAGGCAATGGTCATATGAAGTGGCACTCCAAGAACACTATTTACAATAAAGTCCTCCTTGGTAGCCCAAGAAATCTTGTAAACACAGAAACTCACTATAAAATTTACATATGCATAATGCTGCATATTTAAGCACTAACTTAAATTATGAATAAAAGAAATCACAAGTGCATAGAGACAATCACTACCAAAACCTTCTAACTGCCACTTGAGTATCCACAAAAAGTGTAATGCATCCTCCATGAGACAGACAGATGCTCGCACTAAACTAGTAAGCAGCTTTTCTGTTTTGGTAGGAACAGCAAAAATTGGCCCAGTCCAAAGAAGGGCCAATTTTGTGCACTGTGTATTCTTAAGGAAATCTACACAAAAGAAGCATGGGATGGCAAGGGGTTGGACTTAATGGTCTTGTAGGCCCCTTCCAACCCTATGATTCTATGGTAAATAGAATACCGATGCCTATCTCCACAAGTATTTTTCTGGTGGTTGGCTAATACATTCCACGAGAGGTCTGCCCATTTCAGCCCAGTGTTTTACTGATCTAGGGCCAGCTTTGAAATCCAGTTTACTCTTTGCTGTGCCCAAAATTCAATGGTTCTTTGATCACTTTGGATATTGAATTGTGGCAAGATAGCACTTGGGCTATTTAACCTTTCATTGTAAATAGACTAATCCCAGTAATGCCACCAAGTGGAAAATAATTCATTGTGCCATTCAGACATACAGATGGCTGTCATGAGGATGGGAAGAGAGGAGGAAGGGACATGAATCATCTTGGCATTTTGGAAATTAAGCATAGAATATTGGGATTAGGCAAGTGGAGTTTGGATATTACTGTCAGAAATGGACTCTCAACTCTTTGCCTTGGCTAGACAGTATTAGCCAGGCTAACCTGAATGCAGCTATTTTGCTCGTTTTAAATCCCATATTCAGTACCCAGTGGCCACTGTGTTGCATCATGAGGCTGTGGAACAGCAAGGCACAATCATCTGCATTCTAAAGGTAGCAGTGAATCCAAATCTAAAGATACCCCTAATATCCTGAGCTGAAAACCTAAAGTGGGATTAGGAGATTCTAGGGGAGCATTTTTCCTTTTAATGTTTAAAGTGGGACTTGTGGGCCAAGCTGATCCCCACAAGATCTGTTCTTTAACTTGCCTTCCTAACTCCAAAAATTTCAAGCACAGTCAACAAGATCCTGACATTTTTTGCAGAGGACATTTGCATATTAGGATGCTTAGCCCAACTACCTTTTTGTATTACTGAGGCCGCATTGACAGGGACATCTGCAGAAAATTAGCACACAATCTTCGCACACCTTCAAGCAGATGCTTATTAATATTCCAGCCCTGCTAGCACCACCTCAGAAGAAACTAAAGCCAAAGTCATTGGAAAGACTCCAACTGATTTCAGCTTGTGAACCAAGTCTTTAAAACACGGTTATCACCTCCAAAATAAGCCAGTACTCCAATGATGCAGGCTCTGAAGACCAGAAAAGCTGATTTTCAAAAGCGAAACTCAATAAGTACTATTAAGACTTTGACCAAGCAAAGTGTTCTTTTAAACAGACACAATGAGTTAGTTTTCAAACATTTAAAAAGTCAAAGCAAATCCCCCCAACACAAAAAGCAATAAAAAGTTGCACTTCTTGTTTCTGACACTAGCTTCAGTATGCTAGCAGCAGCAAAGATAGAAGGCCTGTCTGAGGATGATAAACTTTTCTCACAGAGACCATAAGACAAACTGGAAAACATGACCAAATTCTCATAATGAATCACAAGATGGTTTTTACATTCATCCAGTTTGACCTCATGCTGCCCAAGACTTGGTTTTAGCTGATATGGCCTATTCTTCTGCAGAAAAATAGCCACAGGATTTTGAGCAACAGTTTAATAAAGATTTGTGATCCCACAGAAGATGTTAAGCCACCAAAACTGAAGCATCAGACTTTACTGCTGAAAGAGGCCAAAGTCCTATCTTATCTTAAGATAAGATCTTCTATCTATCTATCTATCTATCTATCTATCTATCTATCTAATCTTTATCTATCCACCCACCCATCCTTTTCTTACAGTCATAGTCTACTAGTAGCAGCACTTCCAGTAGTCTCCTATCCAAGGAAATTATCAGGCTCACACCCACTTAGATTCAGCAATGCTGTAGCATCACATCCTCCAGGTTCCCCAAGCCCTAATATTACAGCTTGTGAAGTGAATCCATGTATTGAAGGATTGCTCCCAGAGCCCAGCTGGTTTCAGTGTTCTTGATTTTTCGAGCAAGCTAGAATGAAAAGAAAAGTGGATGATAATGGGAAATAGAGAGATTTCTCTGGGCTACTTAACACACTTGATTACTTTACACTTCATGACTGGAAGCTGTACATGCAAGCTGACTCCTCAGGTGTCATGGGAGTTCTATATGCGGTATTTAAATGAGCTTCCGTCGTGCATTAAAAACGTGGTTGTTCAGGCAGGCATTTGGGGTAGGTTAGGGTATTTAAAAAAAAAAAATTATGGTAGAATTTTATTGTTTTAAATTGTTTTATGGTGTGTTGTACATCGTCCAGAGGGGCTGGGTGACCAGCCAGATGGGCGATTAATAAATTTAATAATAAATAAATAAATAAATAAATATTGTTGGATCCATGGTGGCCCATTCATACATACAAGCTATCACTTAATGTTGCAGTCAAATGATGAACATGCATGTGTGAACTAGACTTCTGGGAAATATATATATAAACAGGATCATAGAGATTCATTTTTTTTTCATATTCACTACGCAGCATGGAAGAATTTGGATTCCTCAGGCTCCCAGTTTTCATAACCAAGGGGTGTGGCGGGGGGAGAAGAGAAGAGAGAAGGAAGGCATCTGTTCCTCATGGCTGCACTGTTTGCGTGATGTGGATTTACAAAATGGGAAGAGTCAATGGAGTGCTCTAAACAAGCTTTGAATGTTTTAAAATTAGAGTACTTGTTTTGCAAATATTCTGATCTGTAGTTTACCTTTGTGTGTGATTAGAAGTGGAGTTCTGGACACAGTTCCCTACTTCTTGTCCCTCTCCAGAGTTCTTATCTGACTCTTCTTCTATGCTTCCCTTCATCACCAGAGAACCAGTGTGGTGTAGTGGCTAGAGTGTTGGACTGGGAGTCGGGAGATCCAGGTTCTAGTCCCTACTCGGCCATGGAAGCTCACTGGGTGACTTTGGGCCAGTCACAGACTCTCAGCCCAACCCACCTCACAGGGTTGTTGCTGTGAGGATAACATGGAGGAGGAGGAGGACTATGTACGCCGCCTTGGGTTCCTTAAGGAGGAAAACAAGGCGGGATATAAATGAACTAACTAACCAACCAACCAACCAACCTACCTTCCTCTAATCCAGAGGTGGGCAACACATGGCCTGAGGGCTGCATACAGCCCCTGCTCCCCCTCTAGTGCAATGCTGCTGTGGCAAAAAAAAAAAAAAAATTGTCACATTAGCACTACAGAGTGCTAAACAGGCCAAATCTGTAGTGCTAACGCAACCATTGTTTTGTTACATTTTTTTTCGGGTACCCCATGAGCATGGCCCATGGGGAGGGTAGGTTGTCATGGGGAGAAAATGGCCCCAAGACTCCCTGAAGTTGCCCATCTCTGCTACAACTCAATGTCACAAGAATCTAAAAGATAAAGGGACTGTGAAAGAGGAAATCAGAATATTTGCAAAGTATATACATCAGTTTTTAAAATTTGCTGAATTTAAGTTGATTTTGTTGGACATTCTTGGAGCAAAATGTGGATACTTTATAAAAACACACACACTAAATACATTCAGCCCTAAATACTGTAGTTAAGAATTATTACCTTAAGAATGTGGCTCTTTGGAAAGCCCAATTTTTCCAACAGCAAACTGATATAGGTGAGATCCATGCAGAAGAAAGGATGCTCTCCTTGTTGAACCTCCATGGTTTTACACACTTTGAGGGACAAAAAGCAAAAGAAAGATGTAAAAAGTGAATTATATTGTTAACCTAACCATTTCCACAAGCCATTTTACTCACTTTTTATCAAGAACCAGAGGCCCTCTGCTGGGCTATAGCTTCACAGTCAACCCTTTATGATGCTTTCGTAGCTCGTCTGAGGTAAGCAAGCAAGCAGAAAGAAGAAATGGCTTACCATTCTTTGCAGCAGTTTCAAAGTCACTGACTGCTAGGCTCCCTCCTTTTTCATTATCTAGAGAGAAAACAGGACTCTTCAAGTTTTGGAGGTAGAGAAGGGGAGAGTACCACTTGCATAACAATCTATAGGTATTCTAAATGGCTAACAAATGGTTAATTCAAGTAGTAAGTGCCCTGTGCATTTGAAGCAGAGCTATTTGGCTTAGTATTTATTGAGGGGGCAATTATGAGCCTGATTCAGACCGCAGGTGGGACTCACATGATTCGAATGCTCCTCCATACAAAAAACAAAAAGAAACCATCCCGGCACAGAGAAAACTAGAATGTCAGGAAGTAGGCTAAGCTAGAAGCATTTCGAACTTTCTACATGGAGGAAGATTCCATATCGTGATCCCTCAATTGTAGTCTAAAGTGGTACAGCCCAGGTATGGTTTATCATCAGTGAGAATTAAGCCACTGTCAAGAGAAGAATCTATAGAAGCTCTCTCATATCATGATAAGTTATCTGCAGCAGGTGTCGGTGGACTTCTGTCAGCATTCCTTGCTGCTATAGGGATAGGGGTTTTGTACTATGTCACTGAACAACTGTCTAGCCGTAGCAACTTCACTGAAAAAATATACAGATGACTGGTCTCCAACTTTACAAATTATGCGCTGCAGTGCCCAGTCAGGAGGGGTGCAGAATCCTGAGGAAGGCAAATCCTTCTCCCCACCCCTCACTACAAGAAGCCAGCTCTGCCAGCTCTCACACTAGTCCTGTCTCAACATCTGCTAGGCAGTGGACCAGTTGTGGGGCGGCATAAATCAGATCTTCCTACATATGTTGACTGCGAGGTGAGAAGTACTGAGTCACAGCAGAGCATTCTGGATGTATCACTGCTAATGCTCCTAAGAATTTATTTTATTTACAACATTTATATACTGCTCCACACCTAAACAGATTCCAGAGCAATGAACAATAAAAGATAAAAGAACACCATATTTAAAAATGGTTTTAAAAAACACAATACCAGTAAAAACCATGGCTAGTCAATCACGGAAGGTTTCTTGAAATACAGATGTTTTCAGGAGGTGCCAAAAACAACACAACTCCCTGCCTCTGATCTCCAGAGGCAAGGAGTTCCATAGAAAGGGGGCTAACAGAATGATAGGGGGAAAGCAACAATGCTCTTTTATTGTAATAATGATATAAGAACTGCAGGGAGCACAACAGAAAAAGATAAAGAAACTCATATTGAGACTCACAGTCGTCTCTGACAACAAGTCTCTAAGCAGAGGTCAAACTAGTTTGGGGAATTCAGGAAACTTAACAATTTTGGGAATAGGAAAGTCAGTTTATAACACTGACTTGTAGGGATGGGTAGAATCAGAAGATCCATAACACCACCCTTGAACCAGAGGCAAGATATGCCATATTCACTCTTAGCAAGTTAGATAGTATTGTGCAGTGAAACAGTGACAAAGTCCAGTCTTAGTCTGTTGCAGCAAAGTCTTTGAAGTTCTGTAGTGCCTTAAAAGACTAACAAATTTGTTGGGTCTTAAAACTTTCATGAACCACAGCCCACTTCAGATGCACAAGTGTGTTATCCTCAGTTGACATATATGGGTACAGAAAGAAGGAGGAAAGGGGAATGTTATTACAAAGCGAGGCCAAAAGTCTCAGCAATGCAAGATATAAGGTGTGCACGGAATCAAATGCAAAAGAACTCCAGTGGAGACAGTAAAAGATGAAGTCAGACTGGAGTGACCCAATCCCAACTGGTAATGAACTGATGAAGCAAGAAGAATAGCAAGATGAACAAGGGGCAACTATTTTCTGTAGTGAAAATATCTCAGTCTCTCTTTATTCCACTGCGTCAGTTCTGAAATGAATTTTAGCTCAGCAGCTTCAAAACAGAGTCTCTCTTTACAGTGTTACACCAAATTAAAACCGTTTTTTAAAAATAAGGATTTTGGGATCTGGTCATGATGATTAAAATACATCTAGCTTAGCAGTTCTGTTCATTGAAGCCAGCTGTGTAAGGTATGAGAACTGTGCTATCATCCACCTTTATACTACTAATACAATCAGAAGCACGCTTACCTATTAAACCAGCATGCACAGCCAAATCATAATAGTAGGAAAAAGCATAAAAATCTATGTTCTTTAATTCTTCTGTCCTCTGAACCTTCTTGGCAAGCAATTTTGCTATTTCATCATAACATGATTGAAAGAGAGGCTTTCCTGAAGGAGAACAAAACATCCATCCATAATAATTCAGTGTTAATGATGAAATTCAAGTACATGAGACTTATTCTCTGCGTATGCATGTTTAGCAAACAGTTTCAGAATACTGTTCAATGGTAAATGAATTGTAATGACATCAGGTAGTCAACAGTAATATATCCTTATTATTGATACTATGGTAATAATTCAATGGTAACATATCCATATTATTTAACAGAGGATAAAATCTCAATATACTATTTTGTAGTCAAAATAAGTCGCAAGCGGTAACTATTGACAGGGCCACTGATTTCAGCTAATTCTCCCCCTTTCATCGTTGATCCCACACCACTCTGGTGAGTCTTTTAACCCTTGGGAACAGCTTTTCAGGTGGCGCAGGGGCTGAGGTGGGGAGGAGAGGGTGGGAAATGTCCTTACAGGAATGTCCTTACTCTTACACTTCTCTGGATCCAGTCCAATGAAAAGAGGTTTCCAAAATCTTCATACGTGAATTCATGACTTTCACACACAAAAATTCTTAATCAAGAAGTCTTCTACCATGAAAAGTCATGTAGTATTTGGAATCAAATATTAAATATGTTGACATGTCATCTTAACATGTTTTATGGATTGTTCTGTCCTTGGCTATAGTCCCAATAAATCAGAACCTGATTTTTTTAACAGCCAGTATTACTCATGAATGGGACAGTGGAAGTTCAGTACATATGACATAAATTGAAGACATCAGAACTTTGGAAAAAGAAATAAACCAACTCATGAAGACTGAAAATACTATATGAAAGTCATTTTAATAGTAATACTATATGTAGAATCCAAATACATGGATGGGGAGGAATAAGCTGAAGCTGAACCCTGACAAGACCGAGGTACTTTTGGTGGGAGACAAGAGGAGGTTGGGGGATGTTGACCTAGTGTTGAATGGGGTACGGCTACCCTTGAAAGACCAGGTCCACAGCCTGGGGGTCATTTTGGACCCAGCTGCCCATGGAGGCTCAGGTGTTAGCTGTGAGCTGGACAGCGCTGTGCCAACTCCATCTGATATGGCGGCTGCACCCTTACCCTCCTGACCATCTGCTCCTATTGGTAGTACATGACCTGGTCTCCTCTTTTAGACTACTGTAATGCGCTCTATGTGGGGTTACCCTTGAAGGTGGTTCGGAAGCTGCAGCTGGTACAGAACACGGCGGCTTGCTTGATTAAAGGCAGCCGCCGGCGAGATCACATCACTCCAGTGCTGAAGGAGTTGCACTGGTTACCAGTTGTTTTCCAGGCCAAATTCAAGGTGTTGGTTTTGACCTTTAAAACCCTATATGGTTCCAGCCCAGCCTATCTTAAGGAGCGCCTCCAGCAACACCAGACAGGCCACTTAACAAGATCAGCCTTGGATGGCTTTCTCTCCGTCCCATCAGCCCGGACAGCTAGACTGGTGGGGACGAGGGAGAGGGCCTTCTCTGTGGTGGCCCCCACTCTCTGGAAGTCCCTCCCTAGGGAACTCCGCCATGCCCCCTCTTTAATGAGCTTCCGCCGCGCATTAAAAACATGGTTGTTCAGGCAGGCATTTGGGGTGGGTTACGGTATTTTTAGAAAAAGGATGTGGAATTTTATTGTTTTAAACTGTTTTATTATATATTCTGTACATCGCCCAGAGTGGCTGGGTGACCAGCCAGATGGGCGATTAATACATTTAATAAATAAATAAATAAATAAATAAAGAATGAATGAATGAATAAATAAATACATCTAAATACTGCATAGCGATAAAAGCCTAGCATACACAGAGTCTGCTTCCAGCAAAGCTGTGTATGCTCTGTGCTTTAAAAAAATTTTTTTTGGCAAAAAAGCAAGGTTACCTATGCAAACTGGAATCATTTTTATTTCACGTACTGTATTCTGTGTCAGCTACTCATTTTAATTATTCATTTTATTTATAACCTGCCCTTCAAAGGCCAGTCAACATTCCCAGGGTGGCTCTCTACAGTTAAAAAATAGAAATATCACAGAAAAAATAAGATACTCAAAATAAAATAAACAAACACAAAATAAAAATTCAACTCAATGAAAACCTCACAGCAGCTTAAAGATTATGAATGTTGGGATTTGGCAATGTTTAGAATTATAGAGTTGGAAGGGGCCATTTGGGCCATCAAGTCCAACCCCCTGCTCACTGCAGGAATCCAGTTTAAAACATTCCTCACAGATGGCTGTCCACTCTCTGCTTGAATACCTCCAGCGAAGGAGAGCCCACCACTTCCCTAGGGAGTTGGATCCATTGTCTGACTACTCTGACTGTTAGGATGCTTTTCCTGATGTTCAATCAAAATCACCCGTCCTGGAACAAGCCACTATTTCATGTCCTACAGTCTTGGATGACAGAGAACAGGCTGTGACCCTCTTCTGTGTAACAACCCTTTAGGTACTTAGTGCTATCATATCCCCCCTCCTCTTCTCAAGACTCTTCTCATATGCAGTTTCTTCAATCATTCCTTGTAGGACTTGGTTTTAAAAGTCTTGGAAAATAAAAAAAAGGTCTTCCTGGTGCTGAAATGATAGCAAGGTAGGCACCAAGTGAGCCTCCCTGGGGAGGGCATTCCACATATAGGGCACCACCACCAGAAAGGCTCTTTCCTCAATTGCTTCTCTCCATGACAGCCTTCTTCTGTATCAACCTGCCCATATGCTGAGATCTATATCTGAGGCTATTTTTTTGGTAGTTCTGCCCCTGGAAGTAAGGCAGCTGGCAAAGAACTATGCAGGACATTGACACCTCTCCCACACTGGAATATCTTATTCAGTAACCCTCTAGCTTCTCATATTTTACTGTGCCATTTCCTAGGCACTTTCAAGCATATTTATAGCACGATAAGGTCTAGAAACTTGCTTTTTAAAAAAACAGAAAATCAAGATTTGTACAATGCTCAATTATGAGTTCAATACTGCATTCAGCACTTGTGTTGAATGTTACATACACTCAGTTCTGGCTATAGGGAAGAGTGCATATGGAACTGTGTTCTATTTGCATGAGAAAGACTCATGGCCATTTGCAAAAATAAAGTCCACTTGTAAACTCCACTGTTGATGGAAATATTGAGAGCAATGGCATTTTGCCAAATAAAGAGGAAACTAGGTTACTATACCTGCCTTCTGCCCTTTAATTTTGTACGTTATCTTAGCGTGCTCCCATTTGCCTTGGAAATCAGCTGGTAAGCAAGGACTTGTTAACTCTTCACCTTCCTTCACTGTAATAGGAAAAAATGCACTGAGACAGAGGAGAAAGGACCAAACAGAGATCTTGCCCTTGATCTTAACAGGCAAAGCATTCCCCCCTGCCCCCCGTTCATTCAGCAGCAAGAATGCTTAAACTTTTCCGATCAACTGCTCCCACTGTGCTCCTCACATCCAGTTCCCGGTGTAGGTCATCCAGCAAGGCAACCAAAGAAGTCTCAGTCCCATATTCTGGCCAAATTACTAATTGAAATGAGTCCAGATAATCAGTATCATCCAGATGCATCTAGAGCTACAATGCCACCACCTTCTTGATCATCTCAGCCAAGAATAGTAGATTTGAGACTGGCCTATAGTTAGACAGATCTTCTGGGTTGAGGAAAGATTTATTACTTATTATGGGACTTATTACTGCCTCTTTTAAGCAACAGAGAGCAACAGGCTTCCACAAAGCACTTCCCTTAGCCATGGCAGCAGTCCCACACTGGCTGATTTAATAAGCCAAGAAGCACAAGGGTCAAGAATACAAGTGGGGGCCCCTACTGCTCCCAATATCAATACCTTGTCCCATCCTTGAGATATACAAGCTGAAAAGAATCCAACACAATTGGATAGCAGTTGCCAAGGTTCCAAGTAGAGAATGTATGTGACCAATATATTACAAATAAAACATCAGATTTTAACATATATTCCTATATGGATACATATTAAGTAGTTTTACTGGGATGATATTTTAAAATATGTCATTACCTAACCTGAGCCCTTGGGATGATGAGTGTAAGAAATCATTTGGTATGGATATAATATGCCAGAATCCATGTTTGTGGGCAATATTTGTGATATGGACAAAATATAGACCAAAAACCCGTCTAGGATTGTCTCCATTTACATCATATATATACAATGAGCAGATTAATCCGAAGGAAATATTATGCACTATGTCTTCTTAGGAGGCTCATGGATTTCATCTGTTGAAAGATTTATGGGAAAATAACGAGATTGTATCTTTTGAGTTTATTAGAGATAGGATGAACCATTCTGTTCCTGAATTGTATACATTTTTTCAAATAAGACATGCCATGGCTGAATTAATTAGAAAAGATGGCAGGACTGCTCCATGCATCAGTAAAGGAGGGATTAAGTGGGAATATTTACAAAATTCTTAGTGAAATGCAAATTAAAGGACCTATGAATTATCAAAAGAAATGGGAAAACGATCTGGGCATTTCTATCACAGAAGAAGTGTGGCACTGGATAGGAGAAAACATAGGTAAAGTATCGATTGCAGCAAATTTGAAAGAGAACTTCTATAAAGACAGTGGATCAATGGTATTTGATACTGTACAAATGGAAGATGCTTTATAATTTATCCCAAGATAATTGCTGGAGATGTGGAAACGCTCATGCAGATTATATGCATATATCTGGGAGCTGTGAAAAAATTAAAAGCTTTGGGCAGTTAGTGTTGTATTACATTGAGGAGATTACAGGCGATAATATTCCAAATGAACCGAATGAAGAGTATTACTAAATTATTTGGAAGGATGCATTGATATAGCTGGTGTTGAGATGACTACAAACTTATTAATAGCACCTAAAATGTCAACTTGAAAAAAAATGGTACCACCTCTCTCAGACTGGTTCTACAGGATTTGGGATATAGCTATAATCATAAACATATATATTCTGTTTGGGCTTGTAAAATCAAATATATGAAAATCAATTTATAAGCAAGTGGTCAATTTGTATTAGTTTCTGGAATGATAAATTGGATGATGTACATCCTTACACGTTGTTTAAAATCTCCTTTGTAGCTCCTTTGTTTTGTTTATAAAGTCGCAATGAAGTGACCAGTGCCAATGCAGGGCATTTATAGGAATGCATGTATTTATACTGGCTATTCATTTGCAATTTCTGTATGCATAATTTTACAATGTGTAATCCTTTTAAGGATGTGTGTTTGTTTAAAAATAAAAAAGAAACTGAACAACCAAACAAGCAACTAAACTAAAAAAAACCCATTCATTAGTACTCAAATAATACTTACAGGCTTGTCCTTGAGCTCCTCCTAAAATTGCCAATCTTGCTGACATTACTCCAAGTCCTAAGTAACTAGAGAAGTGGATAAAAGCAAGATCAAAACAATACTCTAGTACTGAGACTGAATTCAGTTTTACTGTTTGTTAGTATCTGTTAAGCACACATAATCTGTTGAGGATTGGCTCTACACAAACAGATATATACAGAATGCATTGGACTTTGCAGTTATTGAATTTTGAACCTGTCAGAAAACTTGAATTGTTGCTCTACATGAGAGGTAGAAACTTTGCATTATATAAAGAGGAGACTCTTCAGGATTTGGCAGGTACCATTGGAAGTCCAAATTTCTAACTTGCAACAACTCCAACCATGCAGGAAACTAGCGTTCCACTTATACGAACAATTTTATGCTGAATCAGTGGCAGCTGATTTTTTATTTCCCTTTATAAACCTCATTTCACAACATCAGTGAAATGTTTCCATACATACTTGGTCTGCTTTTATAGTATGTGATTTAAATAAAAGTGGTTTGTTGTTGTTGTTGTTCAGTCGTGTCCGACTCTTCGTGACCCCATGGACCATAGCACGCCAGGCCTTCCTGTCTTGCGCTCTCTCCCGGAGCATGCTTAAGTTCATATTCATTGCATCGGTGATGCTATCTAGCCATCTCATCCTCTGCCGTCCCCTTCTCCTTTTGCCTTCAGTCTTTCCCAGCATCAGGGTCTTTTCCAGAGAGTTTTCTCTTCGCATTAGGTGGCCAAAATATTGGAGCTTCAGCTTCAGTATCTGTCCTTCCAATGAGCACTCAGGGTTGATTTCCTTTAGGATGGACTGATTTGACCTCCTTGCAGTCCAGGGGACTCGCAAGAGTCTTCTCCAGCACCACAGTTCGAAAGCATCAATTCTTCGGCGCTCAGCCTTCCTTATAGTCCAGCTCTCACAGCCATACATTACTACTGGGAAAACCATAGCTTTGATTAGACGGACCTTTGTCGGCAAGGTGATGTCTCTGCTTCTTACTATGCTGTCTAGGTTTGCCATAGCTTTCCTCCTAAGGAGCAAGCGTCTTTTAATTTCATGGCTACAGTCACCATCTGCGGTGATCTTGGAGCCCAAGAAAGTAAAATCTGTCACTGCTTCCATTTCTTCCCCTTCTATATACCAGGACGTGATAGGGCCAGATGCCATGATCTTAGTTTTTTTAATGTTGAGTTTCAAAACAGCTTTTGCACTCTCCTCTTTCACCCTCAACAAGAGGCTCTTGAGATCCTCTTCGCTTTCTGCCATTAGGGTGGTATCGTCTGCATATATGAGGTTGTTGATCATTCTCCCAGCAATCTTAATTCCGACCTGTGATTCATCCAACCCGGCATTTCTCATGATGTACTCTGCATATAAGTTAAATAAGCAGGGTGACAATATGCAGCCTTGTTGTACTCCTTTCCCAATTTTGTACCACTCGGTTGTTCCATGTCTGGTTCTTACTGTTGCTTCTTGACCCTCGTACAGGTGATTTAAATAAAAGTGGTTAGATGGGCGAAATGGTAAAATATGCTCCAGGCTTTTGTGGAATGACTCTCACTGCCCAACTGTCATCTTGCTGCATGTTTCTAAATACAAGCAGCATGAAATTGGCCTAAGAAGGATCAGAAGGTAAATATATAATATAGAAGCCATGTTAGTCTTCTATAATAAAAGAAAAACAAATGTGTTTAATGGCACCTTGAGACTAATGTTTAAAAAGCCCCCCCTTTTTTAACAAAATGGCACAAGCTTTGTAGGCAGCAGCCTACTTTGTCAGATGTTCAACCTCAGCATCCAATGAAGTAGATTGTCGCCTACAAAAGCTTTTGCTATTTTGTAATAAAAAGCTTCTCAAACATTAATCTTAAGCTGCCAGCAAACACTTTTCTTTTGAGTAAATATAGTGATGATTTTAAAAGGAGGGTCAGTATACTTAGGACATCTAGAAATGTCCTGGTTCCTGGGAAGAGGGAAAAGTTGGGGAGACAATCTGCTGCATGGACACAAATGTAACCACAAGACTAGGCTGAGGCATCTTCCCCTTCTGCAAGTTAATGGAGCCAGAGACCGGGGGTGAGCAGGGTGAGAGAGACAGACAGACAGACGGAAGGAAGGGAAAAGAAAGAGCCAGAGAAAGAAGGAGCAGAGCAGACAGACAAGCCACAGTGAGTAGCTCACACATAGGGTGCACATTCCTACACAGACACAGATGGGGGGGGCTCCCAGCATTTTTGTGACTGGCTGCTGTATGGAGGTGAGGGGCCAATTTGTAGTGGTACCCCAGGTAGAGATGTGAAGGCCTGGAAAAGAAAACCCAGAAAAATTAGGGAAAAAAACAGATTTTTCTTGTTTTTTTCCTAAGGACCATTCCCCCCTGCCCTCCGCATTGGAAAAATTGAACAGCTTTGGATTATGAAAATATTTTTTTAGAATTTAAGGCAAGGTGTTTATATATTGTTACCAAGCCTTTACTCTCCCCCAAATGATTTCTAAAAACTATGTAATAAGAAGACTTTTACAGAAAGTCCAGAGATGTAAAATGTCTGGAAATAATGAAGCTATGGGGAAATTTTTTTTTACTTCTCTCCGTAAGATTCTCAATATAGTTATTTCTTCCATTTCTTATTAAAATTACTGATCCAATGCATCTTTTACCAATAGACATTTTGGGATGCTCCAAGTTATGCACAGTTTCCCAAGATGTGAACAGAGTCACCATATCATAGTATGGAAAAAATGTACATTCTTTACAGTTTGGGTTTTGTTCTACAGAGTCCTGTGTTTCTGGAATTGTCTTCCTCTTCCTCCAGTTCTTCCTGCTTTTTATGGCTTCTAGGATGATTCAGATGTTTCAGGGACTACTTGCTCATAAAACTAGTATCTGGTATATTAAATTTTTAAAGTATAGTTTATTCAAACAATAATTACAAATTCACTGAGTTCACTTTTTAATGTTTTCATATATAACAATAATTTTATGAGCAAATCAAGTTATACATAATATATGTTTAGGAACACAAAGGCTCCTTTACATTCCTAAAGCAGCCTTCCTCAACCAGGTGCCCTACAGATGTTTTGGACTACAATGCCCAGCATTCCTCAGGCCATCTTGCCTGAGGCTGATAGGAAGTCCAAAGTATCTGGACAGCACCAGGTTGGGGAAAGTTGTCCTAAAGCTACAAAGTGACTTTAGATCTGTAAAGATATAAGCTAAAAAAAAAGAGAAGCATTGCTTATTTTCTCCCAAAATTTCTGTTTAAAACAAATAAACAAAACCAGGAAAACAACTTTTTTCCCCCATGACTTCAAAATTTCGGGAAGTTTTACATCTCTAGCCCTAGGTACTTTTTCAAAATGCCAAATGTGCCCACAGGCCCAAGAAGGTTGGAGACTCCTGATCAACAGCATTTAGCAGTGCAATCTTTTGCATGAGCTTTGAAACTTTTAGGGTTCTTTATAGCTACCAAAAGAACATCATGCCCTTGAAAGGAGAAGAACAAATGACTAGAAAAAACAGAGAGACACAGAATGTATTTGTGTGCACAGTGGACGTGTGTGTGCACAGTGGACGTCTGTGAATTTAAACCCTGGCCTTCAAATTTCTAGCCCTCCTAGCTTACAAACAGCAGTTTAAGAAGTCTGATCTGGGGACTCCCCAGCCCCAGCCAGGTTGTTAGCAATCAGGGGAAGAGTGGTGTTGATTTAGACTACCATACACCCCCCCGTCTGAACAGATGAGGTGTAGAGCTCTAGCTCCTAGACAGGCTTCTCAGACTGAGGAAATATATATGCAGTATCTGTTTGTGTATGTGGTTCCTTATCAAGTTAGGGAAGGATGCACTGAAGACTGTGTGTATTCAGAAATGGTCCCAGCTGGATCAGGGCTACAGTGTCAGGAGAGGGTTTCAAAACCACAGAGATCTTGTTTATGTCTGTTCTCTACACAGCTGCCAGTCCTCTCTCAGGGGTCCTAGATCATGTTTCCCACCCAATGATCTTTGCTCCTGACTTACACATCATTTTTTTCCTCTTTAAATGTTATTCACCCCAAACTCTGACAAAATACTTTTACAAAAGCCAAAACACAGCTGAGTATGTATTCAAGTAAATAATAATTACACAGAATGTGCACAGCGTATTCCAGACACGCTGTTTGGGTTACACTGAAGCAAAATAACACTTTCTTATTCCTAAGTTAACTATTGAACACTTTCACTATTTTTCCATGTTTTATTCTCTGCCAGCTAGTACAAGGTTTTCCTTTTGTTTCTTTCTTCTTCTTTTTTTTGGAGATTGACTTGATTCACACGTCAGGGTGTTTTTAAACCCTGGGTTGTTGTGAATGAAGTGGGAGCAAATATAATGGTTCTTACCACCCGACAGCTCCCACTGCAACCAGGCAGAGCATTTGTGACATGCAAACTGGGTATTCTGAGTTGCTGGGGGAGACACAACCCAGAGTTGTAAACCACAGTTAAACGGGGCATCCCCAAGTTGTTTAGCTCCACCCGGCTGAAACAGGAGCAATTGGACAGCAAGAACCAGCACACTCGCTTGCTCCCCCTTCACTCACAACACAGGTTGTTTTTTAAAAAAAAAAACTGGGCTGTTGTGATATGAGAACCAGGCTACTGTGAGCCTGCATTCAGAGACCTGTTTGATTTGTATATATCAGCTAGTATATGTGCTTTTATAAACAATAGATTATGATTATGCATTAACTATTATATTGTAAAATGTACTCCCAACCCCACCTCGTGGGATAAACTCCTTCTCACAACTAACCTGTGTGAATACAGATGGTATGTGGTGTTAAACAACTGAAATGAAGTGATGTGGTCAGCGGATAAGCTCTTCAGAATACTCTGTGAAGAGAAAGAAAGAACACTTCTTGAATATTCTGTGCAAAGAAAAGTAATAAAGCAAATGTTGTCAGAGGGCTGCTGAAGCATTCTAAAGTTCTTTGAACTACATACATACATAATTTTCATACAGTTCTGCATCATGGTCATGATAAAAAAAACTGAGAAAAAAAACTCAACCGCAAGTATACCATCAGTTTAAATGAGAAAAAAGTTGTGCACATTAGGAACCCTACTGAAATGCCAGTTCCTTTTCATGGCAATTTCATTTCAAATAAATGAGGAAGAATAGCTCCTACACATTCAGAATGGGCAGCTGAGTCTAAAATACTCAAACGTTTATTACATTTTCCTTTTGTCCTTCCTCCAAGCTCATTTAATTTGGAAGATTCCCCCCACCCAAAAAATCCCCATTTTATCCTTACAACAACTTTCTGAGGGCAGTTGGTTTAGAAATATCACTTATGAAAAAGTAGTGCTTCCACAACATGCCCCATGGTGAACAGTATTATATCTGAAGGAAAGATACATGTGTGCAAACACAAGGCAAACATACATAACCCCAGGAGGCTTGGCTAAGTACAGCTCATGAGCGTGTCTACTGCATGTTCAAAACAAAAAGCAGAGGGCTGCACTTATTCCACAAACCCCTGAAATGAGCATCTCAAATTTGCTTTTAAATATATTTCAGCGCATTCAGAAGGTTGGGACAAAAACCTCTCCTTGTAAAACTCACGAGGAAAAGCCAGCAGGGCCCTCTCTGATTGTAATGTGTAAAGCAAATCTAAAGTGTTGGAGCAAAAATCCCAGCTCCAAGTATAAGCTAATGGGATCTGAGCTAGTGGTGACTGACCAAGACAGAGATCTTGCGGTTGCAGTGGACAGCTCGATGAAAAGGTCAACCCAGTGTGCAGCAGTTGTGAAAAAAGGCGAATTCCATGTTAGGAATAATTAGGAAAGGAATTTAAAACAAAACTGCCAAGATCATACTCCCTTATACAAATCTATGGTGCGACTGCACTTAGAATAGCGTGTACCGTTCAGGAGGGGATCTTCATGACAATGGAATGAGAAGCGCGTTGGAATATAACCTGGATTTTAATGGAATTGGCTTTGGTCCATCAGGGATATATGAAGTAAGATAAGCCAAGTGTAGCGTACCTTTAAAATTTGGTTTTCAGCACTTGAAAGGAACATACTTCCAGGTGGGATGAGTAGAACTGAACGTCATCAAACTGGCAGGGACTGCTCAACCAATGAGAGAGGCTTATTTCCCATCCCTGTCCAGATTCTGCGCCGCTACTACTTTATGAATGGAGAGCTACTAATTTTCCCCATGTGTGCAGATTTCCCTGAAGAAACCCAAATCCCCAGTTCTCCAGTGCAGCATCTGAAGGCTCCTGAGAGCTCCACCACATCCCAATTTTGCTGCACCCCAGCAATCTGCTGCAGAGTTATTGCTCCCACCCCATTTTTCCCCATGTGTGTACCTTTGCCTACTGCTTCCAACCCCCCCTTTCTTCCTCTCCCTGCTTGCAATGAGAAACTCCCTAAACCAAAGATCTTACTGCAATAAAGCAATAAACTTAACAGAGAAACTACAGAACACCAAAGAAGCAGAACATCGCAACAGGGATTTCAGAGAGCATTGGAGAAGTAAAAGAGGGCTTTAGGGTAAGTTACTAAAGTTAGCCTTTAATCCTTTCACTGCAGGGGAGCAAGATGTATTTCTTACTTCTGAGTAAACATGCACAGAAGGAGGGATATAGTAAAGATTAAAAGCAGGCTACCTAAGGTGATTGAGTGTCTCCACTACTGCAGTAATGTGAGGGGTTGCTACTGCACTCCTGGGGATTTTCTCAATGGGAATGGGGAAAAGTACTTCCACTGGAGAAACAAGAAGGAATGGAACAACCCACCCCCTTGGCCATGTCACTGCCAGGTCACAGAGGCATGCCCAGGATTTAATGCAGGGGGGACACGGCACACTGTGGTAAAACCGCCAGGGAGCTGCTTTCAGTAAAAAAAAAAAAAAGTCGGAGTAAAAGGAGTTTCAGCAAATGCAGCTTTTCAAGAGGGAAGTGGCTGGTTGGCAGCGGATTGGTGATGACATCATCTGTCGCAAAGGAATTCACACTGCTCTAACTTTGCATTAAATCGCTTGTGAAGACAGCCACCTGGTCACTGCTCCTAAAAAAGGTTATTGTAGAATCGGAAAAAGTGCAGAAAAGGGCAACTAAAATGATCAAGGGGCTGGAGCAACACCCCCATGAGGGAAGGTTAAAACAGCTAGGCTTCTTTAGTTTGGAAAAAAAGGTGAGTAAGGGGAGAATTTGTATTTCTAGGCACAGAGGCAGTGACAGGCTTTGTATTTCTAGGCGCAAAGATTAGGCGCAAAGATATAGGCACAAAGACGCTGACTGCAGCCAGGAAATCAGAAGACATTTACTTCTTGGGAGGAGAGCAATGACAAATCTTGATAAAATAGTTAAGAGCAGAGACATCACACTGACAACAAAGGTCCGCATAGTTCAAGCAATGGTATTCCCCGTAGTAACCTATGGCTGCGAGAGCTGGACCATAAGGAAGGCTGAGCGAAGGAAGTTAGATGCTTTTGAGCTGTGGTGCTGGAGGAAAATTCTGAGAGTGCCGTGGACTGCAAGAAGATCAAACCAGTCCATACTCCAGGAAATAAAGCCAGACTGCTCACTTGAGGGAAGGATATTAAAGGCAAAACTGAAATACTTTGGCCACATCATGAGAAGACAGGATACCCTGGAGAAGATGCTGATGCTAGGGAAAGTGGAAGGCAAAAGGAAGAGGGGCCGACCAAGGGCAAGATGGATGGACGATATTCTGGAGGTGATGGACTCGACCTTCGGGGAGCTGGGGGTGGCAGAAAGCTCTGGTGTGGGCCGGTCCATGAAGTCACAAGTCGGAAGCAACTGACCGAATAAACAACAACAACAACAACAAGGGGAGACATGATAGAGGGGTACAAAATTATACATGGTGTGATGAATGTGGATAGGGAGACATTTTTCTCCCTCTCTCAAAATACTAGAACCTCAGGTCATCCCATGAAGCCGATTAGTGAGACATTCAGGACAGATAAAAGGAAGTACTTCTTCACACAGTCCATAAAGTATGGAATTCACTTCCACAAGATGTAATGATGAGCACTACTTTAGATTTAAAAGGACAAATTCATGGAGCATAAGGCTATCAATGGCTATTAGTCCTGATGGATCCAAGTATCTGAGGCAGTCCCACATATGTACACCAGTCACTGGGGAACTTGGGCAGGATGGTGCTGTTGCACTCATGTCCTGTAGTGGGTTGCCTGTGGGCAACTGGTTGGCCACTGTGTGAACAGAATGCTGGACTAGATGGACCCTTGGTCTGATCCAGCATGGCTCTTAAATTCTGATTATTCTGTCCCGCCGCCATTCCCCTCTTTCACTGTAACTCCCCACCCCACATGCTAGGCCTTTCCTGAGGGTCCCCCAATCCTCAGAAGCTTCTGGGGGACAAAGAGGGCTGCACCGGGTGTCACAAAATATGAACATAACATCAATTGTTGATAACATAGAATAGTATCATAGAATAGTAGGGTTGGAAGGGGCCTACAAGACCATCGAGTCCAACCCCAATTCATTATATTTCACAATTCATTATATTTCACAGAAGTGCTATTCATAATAATCTGTGTATGCTAACTGTAGTGATTAGTAATACATTGATTACCTATGTATGCTATAAGCTGGCTTTAAGTGCAAAAATGTTTTCTTGGAACTAGGGCAAAAAAGCTTGCCACAGGTGCGTTAGTTAATTCTTAAAAATAAAAAGCTCATTACCTCATGAAGAGATAGACCTTTGCAAGGGTGCTTCTGAAGTGAACTGTAAGTCTGGCTGTGTTATGGAGAGGCTCTCCTGAGGTCATGAGCAAGTGGTATGACTGAGTCCAAAAAGTCATGGTGCACAGATGTGTGTTTAAGATAAAAGAACTAGAGGTACTGCTAAGCTGAATGCTATGAGTGATAAGATTTTAACACGGTTGACCAGAGAGAGCCTGGAAAAATGAGAAGCCTACCAAACATGATTACCTAAGCTCTGCCAACCATGCCTGCTAGATAGAGAACTATAAAATCTTAAGGATGACTGCTTTAGAACAGGGGACGGGAAGTTCTCCTTGCTCAAGTGCATTGGATACAACCCAGTATCTTTAATATGAATTTACAACCATTTGTGAAGGTATGCCATCTTTTGTGTTTTACTGTAGACTCATAAATATCTTCCTTCCGTGCCTGTTACAATGTTCACCACAGCAATAAATAGAGAGCACACTGCAAACATCACTTTTTATTGTGTGAAGCAGCCGAGTCCTACAGACGTGCATAGCTGTGGTGATGGCGTGCCTCGTGCCAATGTAACTACAGTGGCAACCTATTTGAGACAAGTAAGACAAGTCAATCCTGTCATGCTGCAATCCAAGGACAACTACTTCCTGTATTAGGGGTGTGGCATTGTACAGCGTAGGACATATGGATGACAAAGAAGTTCCCCAGTCTTGAACTTTGTGTCACATCTCAACCCACTTCTACAGCCCGTAATAGCTTTTTGCAGCACCACTAAAGTTTAGGAAGAGATTATGGTGGTCACTAGTACAGTAGCATTAGCCCATGCAACTGTAGGAACACCATGTTCTGGGTTGGTATTCCATATCACAAAGTTGTGGCATCATGCTAGTGAAGCAGCTTGTGTGTTTAGTTCTAGTCTTAATGCCACTTGCTTAGAAGTGTTCTTTTCAAAAGAATCCAGTTCCCCGCTTACTGGGGAGCCACCATTGTGAGTACATGCAGGTCCTGTGGCGGGAAAGGAAGGGAGCTGGCAAGAGTCTGGGCTGCAGCGGTGGCAGCACCTCCCCGCAGCATGAGCGCCGAGCCAATCAAATGGCTGGTTGTCTCCGCTGGTGGGAACAGCGGCAGGCAGTTCCCTCTCTGGTCTGCTCAGGGCTCATAAAAGAGGGAGGATTCATGTGTTGGCTGGCCCCTTTGCTTGTTGGCATGAGAGGTCAACCCCTAATGGACTTGCATTTTCTTGAGCAAAAGTTCTTAATATACATTCTGATCGGCATATTTGACACCCCAAATCAAACTGATAACAAAAGAAAAGGTAAAATATCTGGTAGTTCATCACAACTGTTTTGATAAATGAACTTGAACTCTCTTGTTACCTCAGTGCTTGGGCGAAATGTGATCTGAGTTGATCCACCTCCTAAATCCAGCATTCCTACACATCTTTTTCTTGGAGCATTCAATCTACCTGAAATGCATAATTTAATTAAAAAAAAGTTAATTAAATATTTAGTCATGACATTTTGTCACAGAAAACAGCCAAGAAAAACATCTGAACATTCCCAATACTAACAAACACACATAGACTGCCAGGCTTATGGTTCACAGTTATTCCTGGGCAAGTGAACAAAGATCAATGGAAAAAGTGGGGAGAGGATACAGTGTCCCCCTTACACACTAGTGAAAGTTTAGTTAGAAAGCAAGACACCCTGCAGTAATTGGAGATTTGTTCTATCGCCACTCATCTCCATTAATCAACACACACAAACCAATAGTCACTTCTTGGGTGTATATACACATGGTCACCACTCAACTCTCCAAGTGAGGGTGAGAGTAGCACCGTGTTAAGACAATCTGAAGATCCCTCCAGGCATTGCATCTCTGTGTGGATTCTGGACAACGTAGAAGTCACCCTGCTCTAGGTCATCCCACTTAATATTATTTGTACTTCGGAACATAGGAAGCTACCGGAAGATAGGAATCAGAGGGTGAAATGTAGTATCTTGGTAAAGAGCATGGCTGGCTGGCTGGGATACTAAATGCTGGGGACTGACCTCGGACCGTCTGCGTACAAAGCATATGTGCTCTGCCACTGAGCTGCAGCCCCTCCTACTTCTGGTGGAAACACTTGTATTACAAAGTCAAAAAAGGTGTGTTCTATTTATCTGTATTTGCCATAATATGTTTTAAATTCACACAGGTTTTAAATTCAGACTTTCTGTGGAGAATTTGACTGAGGCACATTCAAGTATAACTCCCACTGAACACGGCTGTACTGACCTCCAAATAAATATGCACAGGACTGTGCTGCAAATCTTGTAATTTCATAGAGCAATTTCCAATTTGGACATTTAGAAAGGATCACAACATGGAATATAAAACTTGCAGGTGACAGATCACAATTTACTTATACACATACCTGTTAGAAAGTTGACAGTGATCCATGCTGAAATACCTAGTTTTAAAAAAATGAAATTATATGGATTTACACAAAACCATTTCCCACCTCTACTAATAAACTGATTTTAAAAAATCAAAGAGGTCAAGTTTGTTCAGTCAAGATCTCTCCAAACTGAATGAATGAGCGGGAATGACAGAATGAATGCTGGAGCGAACAATTGTAACTTATGTACATGCTAAAGGGGTCTAAATTGGCTACAACTATGCCAGGGGAAAAGACATTGGCATGCTAAAGGAAAAGCTTATTGAAAATATCACCTCAGGTGCTGTTTGCAGATGGGTTTCCTCATCTAGCTAGGGATGCATGCAAAGAATCCTGCTTTCATGCATGTATGATCCTAGCTGGTCCAGGGCAATGGTGTGCACATTTTCCCCTACATTCAAGTGATATTTGTATGGGGAAATGGTCAGTGTTAAACTACCCTAAGTAATTTCTAAAATACAGCACACTGCACATAGAAGACACCATATCTACAGAATCTTGCCACAGACCACATTTCCAATTATTGAAACAAATGCGAAGTCTGAAAGCACCCTAATAGACAAGTATTAGTTGCTATACAGGAACTAGAAAACCCCCCATTACATTAACTGCAGTGAATGCTCACATTCTTTTGTTGTTGCTCGCACCTCCCTCACTGTCACTTCACCCTTGCTAGCATTCTAAAGTTCATTGGGGCAGGGACCTTTTCTGTTTGTACTTGTTATTCTGTAAAAGCCATGTGTTATACTAAGTACCTATATAACCTATATGCAATGTGTTTTACTAAATACCTATATAACAATGTTATATAGGTATTTAGCAAAAACAACTGCACTTGCCCCTAATTTCATATTGGTCTTCTCTGTCGTACAAAACTGTTCTTGCAGAATCAAAGCAGTTGTATGAAGTTATTGAAAAACAAATTCAACCTACCTTCATCTGTTCCATCCATTATGGAAACACAATCGTTCCTCACAAGGAATGGAGATGCTTGAAAAATTTCCTTTACCTAAATTTAAAATAAGACTTTATTTTAATTTGAAGTAGAATAAAAAAAACCTTCCCTTGCCCCCCAAAAGGCAAAGTTCCTCAGAATTTAGACCCTGACTTTTAGCAAAATATTTTGAGCATTACAGTAGTTTTCCTTATAGCGCCATGCGGGTCAACAGTAAGTATTTCCTTGCACCCCCCCGCCCCCAGAATGGAAGTATCTTCCAGAAGAATACTTGCAATTCATAAAAAATAACCTAGCCCAACTAAGCAACAGTACTGACATGATGATCAAGAAATATTGTTTTCTGCACTTTAGCTTCAAGGCTAGAAGTGCTCAGTTTCTGGAAGGTTACAAATCCATTGTGTCACATCATGTGACCTTCCATGTGCTTATCTGAAAGGGTAGTTTTAGTCGGAGGGCTCCTAGCACTACAAATCAAAGCTACTGCACCTATTCCATCTTTTCCTCCTCAACAGATATTTTCCTGGTATGAAAAAAGATGAAAGCAGCAGTGTGAAAACATGGGAGGGATACAAATGGAAGACGTTGCCTGGACCCTGGTAAAATTCCATGTTTGAGGCAGGACGATTACAGGATAAATGGTTTGTCTGGAAGCATCCTTAGACCATAAGACAGAAGATACTGACAGACAGCATGTTGTTCAGTTGTTAAGTCGTGTCCGACTCTTCGTGACCCCATGGACCATAGCACGCCAGGCCTTCCTGTCCTCTGCTCTCTCCCGGAGTGTGCTCAAGTTCATATTCATTGCATCGGTGATGCTATCTAGCTATCTCATCCTCTGGCGACCCCTTCTCCTTTTGCCTTCAATCTTTCCCAGCATCAGGGTCTTTTCCAGTGACTTTGCTCTTCGCATTAGGTGGCCAAAATATTTGAGCTTCAGCTTCAGTATCTGTCCTTCCAATGAGCACTCAGGGTTGATTTCCTTTAGGATGGACTGATCTGACCTCCTTGCAGTCCAGGGGACTCGTAAGAGTCTTCTCCAGCACCACAATTCGAAAGCATCAATTCTTCGGCGCTCAGCCTTCCTTACAGTCCAGCTCTCACAGCCATACGTTACTACTGGGAAAACCATAGCTTTGATTAGACGGACCTTTGTCGGCAAGGTGATGTCTCTGCTTCTTACTATGCTGTCTAGGTTGGCCATAGCTTTCCTCCCAAGGAGCAAGCGTCTTTTAATTTCATGGCCACAGTCACCATCTGCGGTGATCTTGGAGCCCAAGAAAATAAAATCTGTCGCTGCTTCCATTTCTTCCCCTTCTATATGCCAGGAAGTGATGGGGCCAGATGCCATGATCTTAGTTTTTTAATGTCGAGTTTCAGACCAGCTTTTGCACTCTCCACTTTCACCCTCAACAATAGGCTCTTTAGATCCTCTTCACTTTCTGCCATTAGGGTGATATCGTCTGCGTATCTGAGGTTGTTGATAATTCTCCCGGCAATCTTAATTCCGAACTGTTGGAATTCATCCAACCCGGCGTTTCTCATGATGTACTCTGCATATAAGTTAAATAAGCAGGGAGACAATATGCAGCCTTGTCGTACTCCTTTCCCAATTTTGAACCACTCGGTTGTTCCATGTCTGGTTCTTACTGTTGCTTCTTGAAAGGTTTCGTACAGGTTTCTCAGGAGACACGTAAGGAGGTCTGGTAGTCCCATCTCTTTAAGAATTTGCCACAGTTTGTTGTGATCCACACAATCAAAGGCTTTAGTATAGTCAATGAAGCAGAAATAGATGTCTTTCTAGAATTCTCTTGCTTTCTCCATGATCCAGCGAATGTTGGTGATTTGATCTCTAGTTCCTCTGCCTCTTCGAAACCCAGCTTGTATTTCCGGTAGTTCTCGGTTCGCATACAGCTGAAGCCTAGCTTGTAGGATTTTGAGCATCACCTTGCCGGCATGTGAAATGAGCGCAATTGTGCGGTAGTTTGAACACTCTTTGGCATTGCCCTTCTTTGGAATTGGAATGTAAACTGACCTTTTCCAGTCTTGTGGCCACTGTTGAGTGTTCCAAATGTGTTGGCATATTGAGTGCAGCACTTTAACAGCATCATCTTTTAGGATTTTAAATAGCACAGCTGGAATACTGTCATCTCCACTAGCTTTGTTGTTAGTAATGCTTCCTAAGGCCCACTTGACTTCACTCTCTAGGATGTCTGGCTCAAGTTCAGTGAGCACACTATCATGGCTATCAGGGACATTAAGACCTTTCCTGTATAGTTCTTCTGTGGATTCTTTCCACCTCTTCTTAATCTCATCTGCTTCTGTTAGGTCCCTGATTTCTTTGTCCTTTATCATGCCCGTCTTTGCACAAAACGTTCCCTTCATATCTCCAATTTTCTTGAAGAGATCTCTAGTCTTTCCCATTCTGTCGTTTTCCTCGATTTCTTTGCACTGTTCATTTAAAAAGGCCTTCTTGTCTCTCCTTGCTATTCTCTGGAACTCTGCATTCAGTTGGGTATATCTTCCCCTTTCTCCCTTGCTTTTCGCTTCCCTTCTTTCCTCAGCTACTTGTAAAGCCTCAACAGACAGCCACTTGGCTTTCTTGCATTTCTTTTTCTTTGGGACGGATTTCGTTGCTGCCTCCTGAACAATGTTACGGACCTCCGTCCATAGTTCCTCAGGCACTGTCTATCAGGTCTAACCCCTTAAATCTATTCCTCACCTCCACTGTATATTCATAAGGGATATGATTTAGGTCATACCTGAATGGTTTAGTGGTTTTCCCTACGTTCTTCAATTTCAGCCGAAATTTTGCAACAAGAAGCTCATGATCTGAGCCACAGTCAGCTCCAGGTCTTGTTTTTACTGACTGTATGGAGCTTCTCCATCTTTGGCTGCAAAGGACATAATCAATCTGATTTCGATATTGACCATCTGGTGATGTCCATGTGTAGAGTTGCCTCTTGTGCTGTTGGAAAAGAGTGTTTGCTATGATCAGTGTGTTCTCTTGGCAAAACTCTATTAGCCTTTGTCCTGCTTCATTTTGTACACCAAGGCCATACCTGCCTGTTATCCCGGTGATTTCTTGACTTCCTACTTTAGCATTCCAATCCCCTATGATGAAGAGGACATCTTTTTGTGGTGTTAGTTCTAGGTGTTGTAGGTCTTCATAGAACCGATCAACCTCAGCTTCTTCGGCCTCAGTGGTTGGGGCATAGACTAGAATTACTGTGATGTTGAATGGTTTGCCTTGGATTCGTACTGAGATCATTCTATCGTTTTTGAGATTGTACCCCAGTACTGCTTTCCCCACCCTTTTATTGACTATGAGTGCTACTCCATTTCTTCTAAGGCATTCTTGCCCACAATAGTCGATATAATGGTCACCTGAACTAAATTTGCCCATGCTTGTCCATTTTAGTTCGCTGATTCCCATGATGTCGATGTTCAATCTTGCCATCTCATGTTTGACCATCTCCTGCTTACCTTGATTCATTGACCTTACATTCCAGGTTCCTAAACAATATCGTTCTTTATAGCATCGGACTTTCTTTTCACCACCAGACACATCCACAGCTTTCGGCTTTGGCCCAGCTGCTTCACTCTTTCTGGCGCTACTTGGAAATTCCCTCTGCTCTTCCCCAGTAGTATATTGGACACCTTCCGACATGAGGGGCTCATCTTCCGGCGTCATATCTTTTAGCCTTGTGAAATGTTTCAAGGGGTTTTCTTGGCAAGAATACTGGAGCGGGTTGCCTTTTCCTTCTCCAGTGGACCACAGTTTGTCAGAACTCTCTGCTATGACCTGTCCGTCTTGGGTGGCCCTGCACGGCATAGCTTATGGCTTCACTGAGTTACGCAAGCCCCTTCGCCACAACAAGGCAGTGATCCATGAGACAGACAGCATACATAGCAGCCTACCATAGCTGTGTGTGCTCCCTGCCCCTCTGCAGTTGCTCACAAAATTCACATCATCTTTGCTTTGGTTTTACATAGGATTGTCAGATTCACTGCTGGTCTAGAACAGAGGGGAAAAAGGTGAAATGTGCATGCATGTAGAGTGGGAGAAGAGAAAAACATGGGACCAAGTACTGCTCTCAAACCCTAAAATCATAGCTGCACTGATGACACCTAGCTCCAAATCTCTGGATGACCTATGAATATTAACTGTATTACTGCAGATAACTATGCATTTCTGATGCAGCTTCTCATTAAGATCCTACTGTCAGTCTTTATTCCCAAGGTTTAATTTTTAGTTAGTGAACTGAAATGTAGATGTCAGATGATTTCAGCATGATAGCTGTACAGAATATATACGTTATTCTGATGTAGGTATTAAAAAAGACAATGGAAGTAAAAAAAGGAAGTACCTTATCCAGCAATTTTTGTGCCTTTTCTCCAGGCAGCAGCCTTAAACCAGCTGTTGCTTTAAGGACTAGAGGGGTGGACTTCCACAATTTCATAGGAACAACTTCTTTAGCAACTGCCAGTAGCTCATTTATTCCTTGAGCACTCTGGAAAGATAAAAGAGCACAGTGTTTCTATTTTAGCAGTTAAGAAAAGAACACTTTTAGTAGGGATGAATGCTTATATATGAAGGTGGGATACTGTATTGGCCCTCTAATACTACAAATGACTTGGCTACGCTCCTGGGGCCAATACACATACAAGAGCACTACATCTGAAATGTAACTTTATCTCCAGTTAAAAGGTTCAGGTAGCAGGTGATGGGAAAGACCTCTGCCCAAGACCTTGAAATGTCACTTACTCCCAGGTAAGTGTGCAGTGCACTGTGGCCTAAATTGATTAATTTACAGAGAACAGAGAGTGAGAATCAGACACCCCCCCTTGAGATGTAAACTTCAAATTACCTTATTAATGTCATCAGCATATGCAGAAAGTCCTGGCTTTATTGCTCTGAATGTGGCACGGATTAGTCTAGGAATTACTGTTAAAAACAAAGATTAATGCAATAGAATTAATCCACACACAATCTAGCAGTTTGCAAATTAAAATACTGAGGATCAAGGTAACCTCATAATGTGAAACCCTGCTCCATAATATAGCACATATATATGACAGAGTGAGGTAGGTAAGTGAATAAGACGTTAAAGTCTGTTCCAGCTGGACCGTCCCTTCTACCTGTGCTGTTGATCTACCACAACTTTGTTGTTGTTCAGTCGTTCAGTTGTGTCCGACTCTTCATGTCCCCATGGACCATAGCACGCCAGGCCCTCCTGTCCTGCGTTCTCTCCCGGAGTGTGCTCAAGTTCATATTCATTGCATCGGTGATGCTATCTAGCCATCTCATCCTCTGCCGTCCCCTTCTCCTTTTGCCTTCAGTCTTTCCCAGCATCAGGGTCTTTTCCAGAGAGTTTTCTCTTCGCATTAGGTGGCCAAAATATTGGAGCTTCAGCTTCAGTATCTGTCCTTCCAATGAGCACTCAGGGTTGATTTCCTTTAGGATGGACTGATTTGACCTCCTTGCAGTCCAGGGGACTCGTAAGAGTCTTCTCCAGCACCACAGTTCGAAAGCATCGATTCTTCGGTGCTCAGCCTTCCTTATAGTCCAGCTCTCACAGCCATACATTACTACTGGGAAAACCATAGCTTTGATTAGACAGACCTTTGTCGGCAAGGTGATGTCTCTGCTTCTTACTATGCTGTCTAGGTTTGCCACAGCTTTCCTCCCAAGGAGCAAGCGTCTTCTGATATAGGTTGATATCATTTATTGTTATTTTAAAAAAGGCATTTTGATGTTTCTTGTAAGTGACCTTGGAAGGATTTGTATCCTGAAAGGTGGGATATAAGTAACTGTAATAAATAAATTATATTCATTGTTCATATGAAAACTGCAAATAGGCTGTGTTCTTTGAATTTGTTGCTCAGAATCAACTTTTGATTTGTATCGCAACCAAACAACTGCAAGGTGCAGGAAGAGCTCTAGCTTGAAATATAAAAATATCTGAACCACCATCCACATCAAAGGCTCTCAGCTATGTGCAGTATATTGTAGCCACCATGGCTCTAAAAAACAGTATGACATCCTTCTGGGCCACTTCTTGAACACTTGTCTCAAGTCTTTCCCGTGCTGGGGGGGCAGGCGCGGGGAGAGTCATCATGCTCTGATATGAGTAACCAACAGACTGTATATTCTGTCTCATTCTGAGTGCACTATGAGATGTTGTTCTGTCCTAATCCATCCTAAAGCACAGACTTGAAGGGAACACATGTATTTCCGTCTATTCTCAATGTGGTGCTCTGTGAAATGTTCTCCCCGTTACTTTTCTTGGCCTTTACCAAATATGCTGAACCTGTCAAAGAAATCTGAGGTCGGAAAATACTGAGACTGGAGCTGAATATATGACGCACTTTCTGCCCTACAACTGGGGAGTTCTGCCACATATTTTATCCTCTAGTTATCCTACTGAACTCTTCCCTCAAGGAAAAGAGCCATATTAATTAGCTGTTGGATTTTCTATTTCCATCTTAATCCTAATCCTAAACATGAACTTTAGGAAGCACAACGGGCACTTCTACATTTTTTGTGGTGTAGATATTTTTCTAACCTGTCTAAAAGGAGGCAACACTTTTAGTTAGTGCAGTAAATACATAACATACCTCAAAACTAGGCTTTTTTTACACAATACAAAGGAAGAACCTCAAGCAGGCTTTTTCCACAGACTGATTCTATCTCAATTTCTTTTGTCAGTGAGCCTCCCTTAAATAAGAATATACTTCTCTTAAAGAAAATCACCTCAAGGACATTGCTTAGATTAGTCTAGGTCATATGTGTTCTTCCTATTAATGAAGAATTGTTCCTGAAGTAGTCAAGTTAAAGCTCCACAAGATAGAAAAGTGAATCAACCAAACATGAAGCAGAATAGTGGGAGAACCACACTAGATGTTCAGTATAAATTCAGTATGCTTATACAGCATTCAATTTTAGTTAATGTCACTGCATATAAGGATTACATAAACTAATCCAGCCTTCCCCAGCCTGGTGCCCTCCAGATGTTGCTTGACTCCAATTCCCATCAGCCCCAGCCAGCATAGCCAATGGTCAGGGATGATGAAAGTTATAGACTAAAACATCTGGAGGGCACCTGTTGGGGAAGGCTGGATTAGATTATGTAATCCTTACTTAAATGCAATGACATTAATTAAAACTGAATGCTGTATAAGCACACTACAATATACTGAACATGGAAGAATATTTTAGTTATACTGTAACCCATCCCAACCCTCTCAGAGTGTGGTGGGTTCCAAACACAAATAGTTAAAAATATATATTTTTGAAATGTTAGCTATGTTGCACTTGCAACATTTCTTTTTTATCTTAATTTCGAAGACATTCATCACGCTTTGCAATATATATAATTATCATTATTTAGAGAACACAACAGAATTGGCATGAGGGCCCATGCCTTAACACTTTCTATTAGTAGATGGTAAAAGAATTAACTGAAATAGGCTGTCCTACCTTTTGGCTTCTGTGTGAATTGGAATATGTGTATTCGAGTCCCAGTGCTTCCAGCATCAAACATGATTCCATAAAGAACTCCCCGATCTGTTCCTGATGTCTTATTATTAAGCTGGTTTTGCAAATCAGCAGCAGCATCTTTTGTTTTAAAGTCCAAATTCCGTTTCACATATACAGCATAAATACCAGCACATGTAAAAATAACAAAAGTGAAGAAGAGTTTTGGTATCTTCATAGCTTTCACTAATCTTTCTTCTTTCACTTCAAACTGGAGTTGCCTACTGCACTTCTGCATTAAAAAACAAATAATTACAGACAAAATGGCACCAATACAAAATGAATAATGAAACAAGTGTTGAAATAAGATGTGGTCACTTTCTCAGCTTTCTCTCAATATTTTTCAAATTCGTCAAGTTGAAACTGCTGGGAATTTCTGTTCACTAGCACAACATTACCAGCATCAATTTGTCACAAATTGTTGTGAAAGACTGACACTTAATGTGAAAATATTGAGCCAGGATTCATTGTGCTTTAAAGAGACTAGACACAGCACAAAATTTTGACCTGTGACGTAACAGTCTTCTTTTTCCTTGCATCTTTAGCCTTGAAGAGACATTTGCCATATAAAAAATGATTATCGGTAAAAGACACGACACAAGATACCCATTAGTAGAAAGAGAGCCTTATAGCACAACCGTATGCATGCTTAGACAAAAAAAAGTCCTACAACTCCCAGCAGGAACGCTGGGAGTTATAGGACTTTTTTCTGTTTAAACATGTATAGGATTGCACCCTTAAGCCGCAATCCTATACCTATCTACGTGGAAGTATGTCCCATGAATTCAATGGGACTTACTTCTGAGTAGACATGTATAGGATTGCACTGTTCATATTTTAAAATTATGAAGATAACCCTAAGGACAGACCATTAACAAACAAACCTAGCAAGAATTATTTTTAGAACTTGCTCATGCTATACAATTACACAAAACAAACTGAAAATATGAGTGAAAGACTGAGGCCATATTTGCCATTATCAGATAGGAATTAATGTATTGGGTGGAAAAATGCCACTTAAGTAAAAACACAGAAACATCACACCAGAACTCTAAGGCAAAGCAATGGTAGGAATCCACAAACTAACTAAAAATGGAAGACTCTTAAAACCCTTTTAAAGTCATTGATTTAAAAATCTTAATACATTAACCTCTGACTTAACAAGGGTGTGTGCGTATGTGAAAAAGAAAGAATGGTGAAATACCTTTACAAAGACTGGTGTGTGCTGTTAAGCTAATGAAGCAAGTTTCTCAAGACAGGTTGCAATTACATAAGGCTGGTGAGTCCTCCAGAAGTTTTCCTTGTTGGCCAAATATAGCATCCCTAGGGAGGTGTGTGTGTGGCTTTAAATTCTCATAGCATCTTCAAAGGATTGCGCAAATATGAAATTCAACTGGGCCAAAACTCTACATTTATGACCTTGCATTGGGGAGGAGTTACTACCCCTTCAGCCATTTTCTCCTGCCACAGCAGCAATTAACCAACTATATTCAGAAGGAAAGGTTTCATACCCTGCCTACCATTTTGGGTAAGTTCCAGTTATAATGTTATTAGAACATGGTGTGTTATGAGGTCCATTTCCTTTGGAATCCAGAGAACCTTGCTCTCTATCAATTATCATGGGATACCACCCTTTATCTTGGGACTTTTTCCATTATCTTACTGTTCCCAGACAGTTTGGCACAGCATATTCTGGTACTGTTTTATCACTGAGAACATAGGCCTTTACATGAAATAGCACAAAACCGGTGAAGCTTCTTTAGGCTTTCTGGCAAGAAGGCCAAAGATCAGTTAACATTAGTATATTTAGATTTTTAGCCTGTGCCATCTGGGGAACCCAAGTCAGTAACGAATGAATAAACCACCTACTCCCCACCAAAATAGAGTAACATTTCATCAGTTCTTTGATACTTCCTTATTCTTTTCCAACTTAACCTGAGCCCAGCTCTATATGAAGGCAAATAAAACCATATGCAAATAGTTTACTTAAGATTATAGTAAAGTTAGCTTAACAAGATCCAGGAAAGAAACAGGAAAAGATTGTTAAATTACTGTATGACAAACAAGTCAAACTAAATCCCCATCTGGCATGGAGTCTGCACTCCTGCCTTGTGGAGGTATTAGATTGTCATTGACAGCATCAGCATTCAAACAAAGGTAGCACATGAATAGGCACTTATATCCAAGTCATTTGCAAAGTTTAACAATGAATCAGTATTTGCATTTCCCACAATTGTAATCTGAATGTAAAATCTATATTGGCTAGAATGTACATTCAATTTAAAAATGGCTGTCTTCTGCTCTCTGTGCTGCATTAACAATGCTCTCAGCTGACACTTTCCAAACTAAAAACAAACAACTTATTTCTTGTGGAAACCTTCTCACTTTAGAGTGGATAAAAAGCAATTATTTAAATTAGATTTTAAAAACATTAACCAGCCTAGTTAAAATTAAATTTGAGTACAAGTATATTAAATCTACACTTTTGATCTCTTAAAATTGAATCAATAACCTACCTTTAAGCACATTGACATGCTCCTCCCTTCTGCTTTTAATCTACAACCTACAATCAGTGAGGTTATAGATTGTTGAGCGTGTCATGCGAACCCAGGGCACTGGATTGTTTAGGGGCAAAACAACCCAAAGGTTAACCGAACAGTTAAAACAGTTTCTATGTAAATAAAGAAGGGGGGTTGAATCTTGTTTGAGGTTAATATACTATATTATTATAAGTTTGATACTAGAGGCCATAAGCTTCATCACAGCATTGAGATCTGGCTTCAGACTCCAGGAGCTGCCATCTTTATATCACAATGAGGATTACCTACTGTACCCACCTGGATTATCTTGCACATTCATATTACACACCTAAATAACTAGAGCTCTGCAATTTTCTCAGCTCTCAAATTATGACAATTTAGGGCACAATCCTAAGCATGCCCCAGCTAGTTATAAGACTTCTTTCTGTCTAAACATACATAGGATCGCACCATTACTCTCTGTAAGCAAACAAGGATATTTCCTTTTTGTCTTATGAAAATGAACTGCTCTGCCCAGTAACTAATGATCAGACCTTGCTTCTGGAAAATGCTGCCCCCCTATGGATCTAAATAAAAGAGATTAGCTACTTTGTGTTTCTGGGGCAGAACTGGGATTGCAGATGATTTAAATAGTATAGGAAAAAGAACAGAAGTGAAATGAAGTAGCAACACTAGAAAGAATTATAACCTTGTAGATAATGCAAATGCTTCTTTAATTGTAAATTAATTGTAATTTTGGTGGAAAAACAGGATATACATTTAAATTAATACATACATTTTAGTGATTAGGTTAACGAATTAGGATGCATAATTGTTAAAGAAATATAAGAAATACCAATGAAAGTTTAACTGGGGTTTTAAATCCCTGAGGTTTTAAAATCAATCCACCCAGGTCACTTTAACATGGATAAAAACTGAATAGTGACAAAATAAAAATATCTGTGCACATTCAGTGTAAACTATTACATTTGGAAAACATACCAGACCAGAGCTGGGCCCTTACCACAAGTATCTCCTCTTCCTCATCACAGAACATGTGATGCAGTATCACCCAGTTGCATTCCTCACCCCTCCACTTCATTCGCTGTTGCTTGAAAAAATCAGGACACTCACCATGTCATGATACCACTTTACTAAGCTTAACAGGGAAAGAGAAATAACTGCTCCATGAGGCAGCGGCCTCATGTTGGCTGTAAAGGTTCTGGCCTTAATCTTCAGGATCTATGGTCCACTTCTGCACACCCATATGCCCTACAACCATATGGACTTGCAGTCCATTTAGACAGATCCCTTCTCTCTCTCTCTCTCTCTCTCTCTCTCTTTCTCTCGCTCTCACTCACACACACGCACACTATATGTGTGCAAATGCACAGACATGTACACACAGAGGAAATGTAGAGCAGGATGAACCCTATTCTACCATGAAGTCAATATATTTTAGGTTGTGAATGCTCAGTTATTATATTTTAACTATGAGGGTGGGGGTGTACCATCTAGATTTTCTATCCCAGTCACAAGGCACAATCCTGTGCATGTTTAGGTAGAAAAAACATCCCTACAGCTCCCAGCATGCCCCAGCCCTAGAGCAGGGATACACATCCAAAAGACAGAATCTGTACTAATTATACACTTGTACATGTGCATGAGCACGTGCACACACACACACACACACACACATACACACGTGAAACGCAAAATCTTTAGAGAGGGGGGTCTACCTGACTGAACTCAGACCCAAACAAATGGTTGTATGTATGTGTACATATATCAAGTTTATACCAGTCTTTCCACACACTCCATGGACATTTCTCAAAGTAACTTAAAATGTTACACAAACCAGACAAGAAACAGTGTGCAACACACACGTAGATGATGGCATGTGGCAACTGCACACTCAGGCTTTTCCGCTGTGATGGACTACTGCTTTTTAGAGCACATGCCACCTAACAGCAAATGTGACAAACAACTTGTAAATTATCTTCTAATTTTTTTTCTGTGAAGAAATTGTTATTTTTCAGGTTGTCTTCACCCAAGTACACATACATAAGACAGTCTGTGTGTACGTAAAGATATGGAGAAGACGATGGGTACTACTGAATTATATTTTTAAAAACCACTTTAAAGAGAAGGATGTGACCAGATGTACAGGAGTACAGAGCTCATGCAGCTTTCATGGTTGTGTAAAAGAGAACATTTCAGCAGATATAGCAGCATTCCTCCCTCCCTCTCTCATATCCACACAAGACAGGCTGCACTTGCCAAATGCTCTACCTTCAAAGCCAGCAGTTAAGAGGACTTTTCCATCTGGCCATCCTAGGAGGAACTAAATCATTACTCTATACTGGGAGGAGGGGGGAGAGAGTCAAACCTTAACCATAGGTAGGTTGCACCAGTGATAGTATTAGCATTTTTCTTGTTATTGATTAACTTTATACAAAGGGGGGGGGGAATTTCCCAATACAAAGGAGGACTAAGGCTCTTATTCTTCAAGTAGTGGTATAGCAGGTAGACCACACCCTGTATGGGCAAAGTGGACCTTGCTCTTTTACACAGCTGTTAAAACGAGGAGCTGCCCTATCACCATTTGTATCTGGACATTCTAACAAGAAAGATGTATGCATATAATATGAACCTGTTCAACTATCAAGATAACCTTCTGATGCCCTCCTCTGAGTGCCCTGAATTTCTGAGGCAAGATGGACAGCATCAAAAGACAAGGCCTTTTTTAATCATAATACAACTCATATCTGCAGCTCCTTCACTTTACTTATCTATCAGGCTACTTCTCTTATGATCTGGGGAAATAACTAAAAACACAACTTTTTTTCTTTAGCCTTTAACAGTTTTATATATACTTCTGAAGGGGATTGTTAACAGATTTATTTGTTAAAAATTGCTATGGGTGGCTTTTACACCATTATTAGACGCCTCAAGAATCCTTGCCCTAAGAGACAGGATATACATATTCTCTAAAAATAAATAAATTTGAAATTGGGACTCCTAATTAAATGTGAGTCCTAAGTCTAAGGTTGAAGACTCTTGGACCACACCGACTACCTCTCTCTCCCCCACATGCAAAACACAGTCCAACCTTCTATGCATATGTATTCAGAATCGAGCCCTGCTGAATTCAATGAGATTGACTCCAAAGTCCCTATGCAATGGGATTTCTGCGTCCATAAATCTCTTGGCAGCCTATTTGAAAGCAAACAGCACATATCTTTTCATAAGTTGGAGCAAGAATTTTTAAAATGTTTTTGCTTTGTGATATTGTTTTATGAGTAGGATTGTTTAAGCCTATTTGGTAACCTACTGTAAGCTGCCTTGGGCACTATATAGTGAAAGGACAGGACAAAAGTTTTTTTTTTTCAAATAAACTAGTGAACAACCCCAGTTTCACACAGGTTGGAGCAGCCCTTCGTTTGATACAGCGAAGCCTTCAAGCGAATTTACCAGCTGTTAGAGCTGGACACATTGTGCCCACACGGTCAGAGTGAAGGCATGCTCACTGGCATCCCTAGGCTGCCCCATAGCAGGGGAGAGGGGGCAGACCCTTAACCTACTAATCTCCTGGCTTCAGACTTTATCGAGGTGCACACTCCTAGGGTTCCCTTAGTATGCATGCCAAGTTTCAGATTTCTAGGTTTCATGGTCTTGGGAACTTTGGTGCCAATGGACATAGTCACATCCTCTTTTATTATTACAGATAAATAAATAAGAACACAAGGGCTGCCTTGTCAGATCAGACCAATTGTCCATCTACTCCACTGTCCCTTTTCCCACAATAGCCAACAAGATGTCTCTGGGAAGCCCAGAAACAAGACACAAAGGTAACAGCCATCTTCTGTTGCCGCACCACTGCATCCGGTACTGGGAGGCATACTGCCTTTGAATCTGGATGATTCGTTCCCACTGTTAGTCTTAAGATGCAATTCTGTGCATGTTTAGTCAGAAAAGGTCCTACAACTCCACACTGGCTGGGGAATGCTGGGAGGTGTAGGGGTGTTTTTTTTTCCCTGTCTAAACATGGGGCTTTTTCACAGGGAGCTTTTATCCTGCTATTGAGATTACTCACTCACGGAAGTTTGCGGGTGTCTTTAACCCCCAGGAATGACCTTTATTCCATTTTTAAATAGATGGGAGATAATGAGGTATCAAATCACCCCGCTTGCGTTTCGCCTGACCTCGCAAGAAGAGGAGCTAAATCAAGGAAATATATGGAAGACTCAGTTAAGGGGGAGAAGGAGGGGGAAAGGGGAGGGGAGAAAGGAAGCATGTGTAAAGGCAGTCCGTTGTGATCCGGCATTTAAAACATAAGCGGAAAGCTCATGTTTTAAATGCGGGATTTTAGGCTGGTGTAGATGCTCATGCAAAGGATTGCACCCTGAATCCTCCATGAATATACTTCATCCCTCAATTTAAAGCCAGCTAAGCTAGTGGCCATCGCCACATCCTGAGGCAGCAAGTTCCACAGGAGAACAGCTTTCCTTCGCGCGCTCCGACCCCACACGTGACAAGGTGCACCTGCCGAAACTCCCTCCTCTTCCCCAACGGCTAAAAAGGCCCGGAAGGCCCCCCCCCCACCGCCCGTCCTCTTTTCCAGCTGAGGACCCAGACATCTATCTCCTCACCACCACCACCAGTATAGAGATCGCTTTCCCGGGCATGTTTCCTCGGTAATAAGCGCCACAGAATTATACGGCGCTTACTCCCGAGGAAGCGCGCCACAGGACCGCAACCGCGGAGCGCGCCATTCGTTTCGCTTTCACCCGGGAAGCGCGGTCTGGACACCCGCGACAAGCCCAGCTTACCCCCACGCCTTTTTTCTCGGCTGCCCTGTAGTAGCCCCTTCAGGCGGACTCCGCAGCCTGCCTCCCCGCCACCCCACGCAGACCCGCCGCCGGCTGCGGGCACCAAGCCGCTTCCTCGTACACGCACATCCCGGTCGCCGCCTTGAGGCACCGGCGCTCCGGAGCTGTCGGGAAGGCGTCGAGCTTACTTTCGCGCTCACCTCAGCTCTTTGGAAAGCCGAGGCGGCTTCCCGGCGGGCGGCGGCTCTTGCCGAAGCTAAGGGGGCCGACATCCCCCATCCCACTTCCCTGTCAGCTTCGCCCAGTCCGCGTTAGGAAAGCGCTCCCCATTTCTCCACGGCTCGAAAGCGGTTAGCGGGTGGAGCCGGGCAGGCCTGAGGGAGCTGCGCATGCGCGCGCCGAGCCCGCCCTTTCCGCGCGGCGCCGCCGAGCGCCTAGTTCTTCTGAGGTGCCTCGGCGCGTTGGGGCGTGTAGCCGCCTCCCCTCCAGTCGCTCGGGGTTAAGGGGCAAGAGATAGAGGTACTTATCGAGGGCGGGAGAATCCGAGCGGCCACGGCAGCGTAATGTCTTCATTAGGGCCCACGGAAAGCCCACAACGCGGTGAACGAGCTTTTGAGTTTCACAGAACTCTTCCTCAGGCTGGACACAAAACGGCGATAGTGAGGGGGAAGATGAGAAAACGACGTTGCGTGCCCGGTAGTAATGGGCGTAGTGAAATGTTTGGCAGTCTCTGCCACTGAAAGCTGTAGGAGTTATTGATGAGGAAACTGAGAGGACTGCAAGCGTGGCAAAGCTCTGCACGGTGAAATCCTTTACGTGGGCGCGAGGCCCATGTGGTGAGGCGAATTTTGCCGTGCAGTCAATGTGTATTTCTAGTCAGAAATCCAAGGAAAGAAGGAAGTGGCAAATTCCTTCTCTGCACATGGGCGGATGCTACAAATGATCAGCCCCCCGAAGTTGTGTGCCGGTGATGCCCTGGTTAAATTTCTACTTGACAAATGGGTTATCCGCTCTGTACTCCAGCTTCTTCCATATCTATAACTTGAGGACATCTTTTATTTCCTTTTCATTTACTGAGACATCTTTTTAACTTACTGAGGTCATTCACAAAACACTCCTCACCACCAGCTTAATAGGATTTCAATAGTTACCATAGAATTAGGCTCCAGGAAGAGCCTATTTCAGGGTGGCAACTGCAAAATGCACACTATAAGCAATAGCAGATAAGCCCCCTGAATTCGAAATAGTGATCTGCTATTGCTTGACCCCTTCATGGATCACTGCCTTGTTGTGGCGAAGGGGCTTGCGTAACTCTGAAGCCATAAGCTATGCCGTGCAGGGCCACCCAAGACGGACAGGTCATGGCAGAGAGTTCTGACAAAATGTGGTCCACTGGAGAAGGAAATGGCAACCCACTCCAGTATTCTTGCCAAGAAAACCCCATGGAACATATCACAAGGCTAAAAGATATGACGCCGGAAGATGAGCCCCTCAGGTCGGAAGGTGTCCAATATGCTACTGGGGAAGAGCAGAGGGTATTTCCAAGTAGCGCCAGAAAGAGTGAAGCAGCTGGGCCAAAGCCGAAAGGACACTCAGCTGTGGATGTGTCTGGCGGTGAAAAGAAAATCCGATGCTGTAAAGAACAATATTGTTTAGGAACCTGGAATGTCAGATCAATGAATCAAGGTAAGCTGGAGGTGGTCAAACATGAGATGGCAAGATTGAACATCGACATCTTGGGAATCAGCGAACTAAAATGGACAGGCATGGGCGAATTTAATTCAGGTGACAGGCATGGGCGAATTTAATTCAGAAATCACCGGGATAACAGGCAGGCATGGCCTTGGTGTACAAAATGAAGCAGGACAAAAGCTAATAGAGTTTTGCCAAGAGAACACACTGATCATAGCAAACACTCTTTTCCAACAGCACAAGAGGCGACTCTACACATGGACGTCACCAGATGGTCAATATCGAAATCAGATTGATTATGTCCTTTGCAGCCAAAGATGGAGAAGCTCCATACAGTCAGTAAAAACAAGACCTGGAGCTGACTGTGGCTCAGATCATGAGCTGCTTCTTGCAAAATTTCAGCTGAAATTGAAGAACGTCGGGAAAACCACTAAACCGTTCAGGTATGACCTAAATCATATCCCTGATGAATATACAGTGGAGGTGAGGAATAGATTTCAGGGATTAGACCTGATAGAGTGCCTGAGGAACTATGGATGGAGGTCCGTAACATTGTTCAGGAGGCAGCAACTCAATCCATCCCAAAGAAAAAGAAATGCAAGAAAGCCAAGTGGCTGTCTGATGAGGCTTTACAAGTAGCTCACGAAAGAAGGGAAGCGAAAAGCAAAGGAGAAAGGGGAAGATATCCCCAACTGAATGCAGAGTTCCAGAGAATAGCAAGGAGAGACAAGAAGGCCTTCTTAAATGAACAATGCAAAGAAATCGAGGAAAACAACAGAATGGGAAAGACTAGAGATCTCTTCAAGAAAATTGGAGATATGAAGGGAACGTTTTGTGCAAAGACGGGCATGATAAAGGACAAAGAAGGCAGGGACCTAACAGAAGCAGATGAGATTAAGAAGAGGTGGCAAGAATACACAGAAGAACTATACAGGGAAGATCTGAATGTCCCTGATAGCCATGATAGTGCGGGCACTGAACTTGAGCCGGACATCCTAGAGAGTGAAGTCAAGTGGGCCTTAGGAAGCATTAGTAACAACAAAGCTAGCGGAGATGACAGTATTCCAGCTGAGCTATTTAAAATCCTAAAAGATGATACTGTTAAAGTGCTGCATTCAATATGCCAACAAATCTGGAACACTCAACAGTGGCCACAAGACTGGAAAAGGTCAGTTTACATTCCAATTCCAAAGAAGGGCAACGCCAAAGTGTGTTCAAACTACCGCACAATTGCGCTCATTTCACATGCCAGCAAGGTGATGCTCAAAATCCTACAAGCTAGGCTTCAGCAGTATGCGAACCGAGAACTACCGGAAGTACAAGCTGGGTTTTGAAGAGGCAGAGGAACTAGAGATCAAATCGCCAACATTCGCTGCATCATGGAGAAAGCAAGAGAATTCCAGAAAAACGTCTATTTCTGCTTCATTGACTATGCTAAAGCCTTTGATTGTGTGGATCACAACAAACTGTGGCAAATTCTTAAAGTGATGGGAGTACCAGACCACCTTACCTGTCTCCTGAGAAACCTGTACGAGGGTCAAGAAGCAACAGTAAGAACCAGAGATGGAACAACCGATTGGTTCAAAATTGGGAAAGGAGTACGACAAGGCTGCATATTGTCACCCTGCTTATTTAACTTATATGCAGAGTACATCATGAGAAATGCCGGGTTGGATGAATCAGAGGTCGGAATTAAGATTGCCGGGAGAATTTTCAACAACCTCCGATATGCAGACGATACCACCCTAATGGCAGAAAGCGAAGAGGATCTCAAGAGCCTCTTGTTGAAGGTGAAAGAGGAGAGTGCAAAAGCTGGTTTGAAAACTCCCTGGAAAAGACCCTGATGCTGGGAAAGACTGAAGGCAAAAGGAGAAGGGGACGGCAGAGGATGAGATGGCTAGATAGCATCACGGATGCAATGAATATGAACTTGAGCACGCTCCGGGAGAGAGCGCAGGATAGGAAGGCCTGGCGTGCTATGGTCCATGGGGTCACGAAGAGTCGGACACGACTGAACAACAACAAATTGCTTGTGGTACTGTGACATCTAGTGGATATTGCTAGATAATAACCATTCTAAGCAAATCTGTTTTCCCCATGAAGACTACTTTCATAGAATTAGAACAGGGCCAAGGGGGCTGATGTTGTATACTTTTTCAGCAACTGAACTGCAAACATGCCGTGGTGACAATAAGTGAGCAATGAACAGATTGTGTGAATGTGGTAAAAATCTGGGTGGCTCTCTCAACTTACTTAGCTCATAAGAAGAGCACTGCTGGATCAGACCAGTGGTCCATTAGTTCAGAATCCTGTTTCTTACAGTGGCTCAGGACACACTGTATTTATTTTACACTGCTCTTTAGCCAAAAAAGTTGCCAGAATGGCTTATAAATATCAGTAGTAATACAATCCCTGCCTTCAGGCTTACAGGCTTAAAAGATACACAAGTAAAAAAAGGGATGGGGGGGGAGGGAGGGGGAGGAGGAAAAAAGGTAAGCTCAGGCATCAGTTCTTAAAGTTGCAGTTTGTACCATGGCTGGCTGGAATGGAAGCAGTTCAGGTAGCCTGACAGAATGGAGGCTGGCTAGGTGACAGTTGTGGAGAGCCAAAGGCAGCTGGTCTCAGCAGAGGTGATGGAATAGGCCTCCTTCTCCCTCTGCTTTCAACAGTGCAAACCAAGCTTTGCTGAGGAAAAGTAAGACAGATGCCAGTGCAGAGGGCATATTAAAAAGTATCACATAACTGACTAATTTGACATATGAGTTAACATTCTCTTACCTACAACAAGATGTTTGGATTAATGGGATACCACAGAATCAGCTTTCCTTTTCCCTCCATATGGTGACCAAATGCAAAGGAAGACAGGGCTTCAGTACCATTTACAGTTGTGCATAAGAGGGAAATTTGGCAGGTATAGCTGTTCACAATTATTCAACATAAAAGAGCCTCTCCTCATTTGCATCTGGTCTCTCTACTTCTTCATGTGCAGTTATACAACCTTAGCATCCAAAGGTCTTCAGATATACAGAAGTAAAGTGAAATAGAGTGCCATCCAGGTGCAGTGAGATACATTCTGTCTTATGAGCTCCAAGCCTCCATAGGCAGAAAATTATCTTGTTGTTGTTCATTGTTAAGTCGTGTCTGACGCTTCGTGACCCCATGGACCATAGCACGCCAGGCCTCCCTGTCCTGCGCTCTCTCCCGGAGTGTGTGCAAGTTCATATTCATTGCATCGGTGATGCTATCTAGCCATCTCATCCTTTGCCGTCCCCTTCTCCATTTGCCTTCAATTTTTCCCAGCATCAGGGTCTTTTCCAGGGAGTTTTCTCTTTGCATTAGGTGGCCAAAATATTTGAGCTTCAGCTTCAGGATCTGTCCTTCCAATGAGCACTCAAGGTTGATTTCCTTTAGGATGGACTGATTTGACCTCCTTGCAGTCCAGGGGACTTGTAAGAGTCTTCTCCAGCACCACAGTTCGAAAGCATCAATTCTTCGGCGCTCAGCCTTCCTTATAGTCCAGCTCTCACAGCCATACATTACTACTGGGAAAACCATAGCTTTGATTAGATGGACCTTTGTCGGCGAGGTGATGTCTCTGCTTCTTACTATGCTGTCTAGGTTTGCCATAGCTTTCCTCCCAAGGAGCAAGCGTCTTTTAATTTCATGGCTACAGTCACCGTCTGCGGTGATCTTGGAGCCCAAGAAAGTAAAATCTGTCACTGCTTCCATTTCTTCCCCTTCTATATGCCAGGAAGTGATAGGGCCAGATGACATGATCTTAGTTTTTTTAATGTTGAGTTTCAAACCAGCTTTTGCACTCTCCTCTTTCACCCTCAACAAGAGGCTCTTGAGATCCTCTTCGCTTTCTGCCATTAGGGTGGTATCGTCTGCATATCGGAGGTTGTTGATAATTCTCCCGGCAATCTTAATTCCGACCTCTGATTCATCCAACCCGGCATTTCTCATGATGTACTCTGCATATAAGTTAAATAAGCAGGGTGACAATATGCAGCCTTGTCGTACTCCTTTCCCAATTTTGAACCAATCGGTTGTTCCATGTCTGGTTCTTACTGTTGCTTCTTGACCCTCGTACAGGTTTCTCAGGAGACAGGTAAGGTGGTCTGGTACTCCCATCACTTTAAGAATTTGCCACAGTTTGTTGTGATCCACACAATCAAAGGCTTTAGCATAGTCAATGAAGCAGAAATAGACGTTTTTCTGGAATTCTCTTGCTTTCTCCATGATGCAGCGAATGTTGGCGATTTGATCTCTAGTTCCTCTGCCTCTTCGAAACCCAGCTTGTACTTCCGGTAGTTCTCGGTTCGCATACTGCTGAAGCCTAGCTTGTAGGATTTTGAGCATCACCTTGCTGGCATGTGAAATGAGCGCAATTGTGCGGTAGTTTGAACACTCTTTGGCGTTGCCCTTCTTTGGAATTGGAATGTAAACTGACCTTTTCCAGTCTTGTGGCCACTGTTGAGTGTTCCAAATGTGTTCGCATATTGAGCGCAGCACTTTAACAGCATCATCTTTTAGGATTTTAAATAGCTCAGCTGGAATACTGTCATCTCCGCCAGCTTTGTTGTTACTAATGCTTCCTAAGGCCCACTAGACTTCACTCTCTAGGATGTCCGGCTCAAGTTCAGTGCCCGCACTATCATGGCTATCAGGGACATTAAGATCTTCCCTGTATAGTTCTTCTGTGTATTCTTTCCACCTCTTCTTAATCTCATCTGCTTCTGTTAGGTCCCTGCCTTTTTTGTCCTTTATCATGCTCGTCTTTGCACAAAACGTTCCCTTGAGATCTCCGATTTTCTGGAAGAGATCTAGTCTTTCCCATTCTGTTGTTTTCCTCGATTTCTTTGCATTGTTCATTTAAGAAGGCCTTCTTGTCTCTCCTTGCTATTCTCTGGAACTCTGCATTCAATTGGATATCTCTTCCCCTTTCTCCCTTGCTTTTTGCTTCCCTTCTTTCCTCAGCTACTTGTAAAGCCTCATCAGACAGCCACTTGGCTTTCTTGCATTTTTTCCTTGGGATGGATTGAGTTGCTGCCTCCTGAACAATGTTACGGACCTCTGTCCATAGTTCCTCAGGCACTCTGTCTATCAGGTCTAATCCCTGAAATCTATTCCTCACCTCCACTGTATATTCATCAGGGATATGATTGCGGTCATACCTGAATGGTTTAGTGGTTTTCCCTATGTTCTTCAATTTAAGCTGAAATTTTGCAACAAGAATCTCATGATCTGAGCCACAGTCAGCTCCAGGTCTTGTTTTGACTGACTGTATGGAGTTTCTCCATCTTTGGCTGCAAAGGACATAATCTGATTTCGATATTGATCATCTGGTGATGTCCATGTGTAGAGTTGCCTCTTGTGCTTTTGGAAAAGAGTGTTTGCTATGATCAGCGTGTTCTCTTGGCAAAACTCTATAAGCCTTTGTCCTGCTTCATTTTGTACACCAAGGCCATGCTTGCCTGTTATCCCGGTGATTTCTTGACTTCCTACTTTAGCATTCCAATCCCCTATGATGAAAAGGAGATCTTTTTTTGGTGTTAGTTCTAGAAGGTGTTGTAGGTCTTCATAGAACTGATCAATCTCAGCTTCTTCGGCCTCAGTGGTTGGGGCATAGAGTTGAATTACCGTGATGTTGAATGGTTTGCCTTGGATTCGTACTGAGATCATTCTATCATTTTTGAGATTGTACCCCAGTACTGCTTTCCCCACCCTTTTATTGACTATGAGTGCTACTCCATTTCTTCTAAGGGATTCTTGCCCACAGTAGTTGATATAATGGTCACCTGAATTAAATTTGCCCATGCTTGTCCATTTTAGTTCGCTGATTCCCAAGATGTCGATGTTCAGTCTTGCCATCTCATGTTTGACCACCTCCAGCTTACCTTGATTCATTGATCTTTCATTCCAGGTTCCTAAACAATATTGTTCTTTACAGCATCGGATGTTCTTTTCACCACCAGACACATCCACAGCTGAGTGTCCTTTCGGCTTTGGCCCAGCTGCTTCACTCTTTCTGGCGCTACTTGGAAATACCCTCTGCTCTTCCCCAGTAGTATATTGGACCCTTTCCGACCTGAGGGGCTCATCTTCCGGCGTCATTTCTTTTAGCCTTGTGATACGTTCCATGGGGTTTTCTTGGCAAGAATACTGGAGTGGGTTGCCATTTCCTTCTCCAGTGGACCACATTTTGTCAGAACTCTCCGCCATGACCTGTCCGTCTTGGGTGGCCCTGCACGGCATAGCTTATGGCTTCACTGAGTTACGCAAACCCCTTCGCCACAACAAGGCAGTGATCCATGAAGGGGAGAAAATTATCTTACAGTTGGTAAATATGCTAAAATAATAGGGCTACAGGAACCTTGCGGTGTAGTGTAGTGACTTAGGAGTGCTTCTGTACAGAGAAATTCCAGAAGTGGAACTACATTGGTTCACAGAATTAAAGAGACAGAACCTTTATTAAAGACTGATTTATGGTTGTGTGAGCTTTCCTAGGCCTTTTATGGAGGCAGAACTTATTGGACTCCTTTTTATAGAATTCCCTGCAGTTAAGAACAGGGTGACTATCAAGGAACTCAGGGCAACACAAGTAGAATTTTCTCATGTGATGTAAAGTTGTTCAGAAAAAAAGGAAAGAAAAGAAACTGGCCTGCTTTTGTGCCTGTAACAACAGTATGATGTTCAGAAATCCATTTGTGACTCTTTAAAAGCTGGGTTCTCCAATGTGGTGCCCATGGGCATCAGTGTACTCACAAATACTTCTCTTGGCACCTACTAGGCTCCCTGACCCTCCTGATTTTTATTATTATTTTTTAAAAATTGGATGGGGAAGTTGCCATGCTGCAAAGGTAAGTGCTGCCCTCCAGCATCATCTTTATTTGGGTTCAAAAGAGTCATTTGGTGTTTTGGGGCTCAAACCCTCCCACCTCTTCCTTGTACTTAGGTTCTTGAGCAAGTTACTTTTCTGTTAGTCTTCTGGGAAATGAGTATTTTGTGACCAGCCATGACCACTGTAGTAGCCATTTTATTAATGGGCATGCACCCCCCATTGCAGCATTTTGGGACCATGCCCACAATACTCTCAAAATTCCAAACGTGCCCACCAACCCAGAAAAGTTGGGCACCCCTGTTTTAAAACATGGAGATAATAACTTCTGCTAATGTCTGGCTATGAGGCTGCATGGCAATAGCGGGCAGTTAAAAAGTTGGCACCATTGCAGTGATTTTCAAACTATGTTGCATGGTACTTGACCAACCCGGGACTTGACGAGCCAGGGATTTAAGATCAGCTGGGGAGGCTTTGCTTGTCGTGCCCTTGAAGAATGTGGCCTGAGGGGCTACCACATGTGGGAGAACCTTCTTTGTGGTGGAACCCTGGTTATGGGTTCCAGTAGAGATTTGGCTGTTCCCAATGCTGTTGTAATTCAGGTGCCAATTAAAGATCTATTTATTTGTACAAGCATTTGGGGTATAAGAAAGTATTTTATCTGTTTTCTGGTGTTGCAGTGATGGTTTTATTTTATTGTGTATTTGTACTTTTAGAACTACGATTTTAACAGTGTTCATGTGTTGTACTGTTTTTATATGGGTTGTTAGCCATGCTGGACTCCTTGTGATGAAGAGCAGGACATCAATACAAACAAACAAATATATATAATGAATACTCAGGGGTTCCTCAGAAGCTTATTAAGGATTCCTCAATGAAGAAGTTATATTTCTTTATAAGACAGCTTGCTCGTGATGTCTTACAACTACTGATTGTCAGCTGCGACGCACTGCTTTTTTCTGCCAAGGATCCCTTAGATGTTGCAGAGAATTGTGGGCTCTGGGGAGTGTTCTAGGGTGCATTGGCAGTTCTCATAAGGCCACGGTGAGGCCCAACAGGTCTGCATCACCTAAAGCATGACCCAGCATTATCTGCAATATGTAGGATGTGTTTGGCCTATAAAACCACATAAAAAGGTTTATGTGGGATGGGATGCTGGAAGCTAGAAACTTTGAAAATCACTTATTTATTGCATGATCAAATATATTTGGGGAAGCTGATAAAAGCAGGGAAATGATGCATTGGTTCTATAATAATAAAATAGTTGACTCCAAAAGTTGATGAAGTGGAGCCCTTAGAGAACATAGAAGAGTATATAAGACTTGTAAGAAATAAGTTGGGAAAGGTTGATTCTGGAACAAAGGCACATTCTCAGCCAGGCTAATGGAATTCCTTGCTGATTCTTCCCTTGCATTTATCCTACTGTGTTCTGATGTAGCCTGGGCATCCCATCCCATGCCTTTCTATTTTATTCTTATTTATGTTTATCAACTTGCCACTTCGATATGATTCTTTTCCTACGCTTTATGATTTATGTATTTTCTGACTGCTTATATTTGTATCTTTATTAGATTATCTGAATGTGCAAACATTGATCTTGTTTTGACTCAAGATAAGATGCTGAAAAAATCAAACACTTCTAAGTATCATTGAACTGAATATGAGAGAGGTAAAGCACCATCCCATATACATCTACTTGGAACTAAGGCCTGTTCAGTAAAGCTTACTATCAAGTCAGTGTGCACAGAACTGCAGCCTTAAAGCACATTCTTAACTCTCCCATTGAAATAAGTGGAACATAAAAGTGCTCAACTTTGTATCCCTTGGGGATGTTTAACTAATAAATAATTTTTTTACCAATAGGGGGCAGCCTTTTGCTACATAAAAAGACATTTCAACTGATACGATAAATATGATGGGGAATTATTTTATTCGATACAGAATTGTCTTCAGATTTGCACACAAGCCCATTTGCTAAAACATTAGGACTGCCTTTTGTATTGTAGGATGTAACAGGTTGGGGAGCACATACTTTGCATGCAGAAGGTCCCAAGTTCAGACCCTGACAACTCCAGTTTAACTAGATCCCAAGTAGCAGAGCTGGGAAAGAGCCCAGCCTGACCACAGCCAATACTGGGCCAAATAGGTCAATATCTGACTTACACTATAAGGAAGCTTCATACGTTCAGATTCATATGTGGAGTGTGTGTATGTGTGTGTGTGTAAATTGCTAATAAGCATTACAATGCAAGAAACACACTCATTACATTATTAGTGTATGCATGTGTGTGTGCATGAAACAGAGGCAAAATAGTAAGGTTTGAAGTGCAAGATTATCAATATGTAGGTGACACACAGCTTTGTTCCCCCCCCCCCCAATCTAATACCAAGGCAATTGTTGGGGTTCTGAACTAGTGCCTGGAGGCAGTAATGGGTTGGATGAGGCCTAACAAAGCTTAATCCAGAACAAGACAGATGTGAGACATGAACTTGGGAACAGTGATTCAACCTTTTTTGGATGGGGTTGTACTCCCCTTGAAAAACCATGTTTGCAGTTGAGGGATGCTCCTGGGTTCAGCTTTACATTTGGATGTCCGTGTGGCAGGAGGTTTGCCTGGTTTAGCATCAGCTGTTCCCGTTCCTGAGGAAGTCACACCTGGCTACAGTAACACATGCTTTCATTACATCAATTGGATTACTGCTATGTGCTGTACTTGGGACTACCTTTGAAGAGTCTTTGGAAGGTGCATTTGGTCCAGAGTGCAGCAGCAAGGATGTTAATGGGTGTGTGCCACAGAATCAAGTTACCTGTTTGCCAGTTTGCATCCAGGCACAACTCAGAGGGTTTAAAGCCCTAAAAGCCTTCTGTTTGGGATATCTGACAGATCACTTCCTCCCATATCATAATTGCTCACTCCCTAAGATCAGAAGGAGAAGCCCTTCTCTGTGTTCCACCTATAGAGGAGGCATGGTTGTTGGCAACAAGGGGCAGGGCCTTCTCAGTGGCTGAACCAATATTGTGGAATACCATGCCCTGTGAAGCAAGGATAGCCCCTCTGGCTGTCTTTCACCAGTTGGTGAAGATATTTTTATTCCGGCAGGCTTCTATATGCCAAGACGTAATGGGGCCAGATGCCATGATCTTAGTTTTTTTAATGTTGAGTTTCAAAACAGCTTTTGCGCTCTCCTCTTTCACCCTCAACAAGAGGCTCTTTAGATCCTCTTCACTTTCTGCCATTAGGGTGGTATCATCTGCGTATCTGAGGTTGTTGATAATTCTCCCAGCAATCTTAATTCCGACCTGTGATTCATCCAACCCGGCGTTTCTCATTATGTACTCTGCATATAAGTTAAATAAGCAGGGTGACAATATGCAGCCTTGTCGTACTCCTTTCCCAGTTTTGAACCACTCGGTTGTTCCATGTCTGGTTCTTACTGTTGCTTCTTGGCCCTCGTACAGGTTTCTCAGGAGACAGGTAAGATGGTCTGGTACTCTCATCTCTTTAAGAATTTGCCACAGTTTGTTGTGATCCACACAATCAAAGGCTTTAGCGTAGTCAATGAAGCAGAAATAGACGTTTTTCTGGAATTCTCTTGCTTTCTCCATGATCCAGTGAATGTTGACGATTTGATCTCTAGTTCCTCTGCCTCTTCGAAACCCAGCTTGTACTTCCGGTAGTTCTCGGTTCACATACTGCTGAAGCCTAGCTTGTAGAATTTTGAGCATAACATTGCTGGCATGTGAAGTGAGCGCAATTGTACGGTACTTTGAACACTCTGGCATTGCCCGTCTTTGGAATTGGAATGTAAACTGACCTTTTCCAGTCTTGTGGCCACTGTTGAGTGTTCCAAATGTGTTGGCATATTGAGTGCAGCACTTTAACAGTATCATCTTTTAGGATTTTAAATAGCTCAGCTGGAATACTGTCATCTCCACCAGCTTTGTTGTTAGTAATGCTTCCTAAGGCCCACTTGACTTCACTCCCGAGGATGTCCGGCTCAAGTTCAGTGCCCGCACTATCATGGCTATCAGGGACATTAAGATCTTCCCTGTATAGTTCTTCTGTGTATTCTTTCCACCTCTTCTTAATCTCATCTGCTTCTGTTAGGTCCCTGCCTTTTTTGTCCTTTATCATGCCCGTCTTTGCACAAAACGTTCCCTTCATAACTCCGATTTTCTTGAAGAGATCTCAAGTCTTTCCCATTCTGTTGTTTTCCTCGATTTCTTTGCATTGTTCATTTAAGAAGGCCTTCTTGTCTCTCCTTGCTATTCTCTGGAACTCTGCATTCAGTTGGATATCTCTTCCCTTTTCTTCCTTGCTTTTCGCTTCCCTTCTTTCCCCAGCTACTTGTAAAGCCTCATCAGACAGTCACTTTGCTTTCTTGCATTTCTTTTTCTTTGGGATGGATTGAGTTGCTGCCTCCTGAACAATGTTACGGACCTCCATCCATAGTTCCTCAGGCACTCTATCAGGTCTAATCCCTGAAATCTATTCCTCACCTCCACTGTATATTCATCAGGGATATGATTGCGGTCATACCTGAATGGTTTAGTGGTTTTCCCTACGTTCTTCAATTTCAGCTGAAATTTTGCAAGAAGCAGCTCATGATCTGAGCCACAGTCAGCTCCAGGTCTTGTTTTGACTGACTGTATAGAGCTTCTCCATCTTTGGCTGCAAAGGACATAATCAATCTGATTTCGATATTGACCATCTGGTGATGTCCATGTGTAGAGTTGCCTCTTGTGCTTTTGGAAAAGAGTGTTTGCTATGATCAGCGTGTTCTCTTGGCAAAACTCTATAAGCCTTTGTCCTGCTTCATTTTGTACACCAAGGCCATGCTTGCCTGTTATCCCGGTGATTTCTTGACTTCCTACTTTAGTATTCCAATCCCTTATGATGAAGAGGACATCTTTTTGTGGTGTTAGTTCTAGAAGGTGTTGTAGGTCTTCATAGAACCGATCAACCTCAGCTTCTTTGGCCTCAGTGGTTGGGGCATAGACTTGAATTACTGTGATGTTGAATGGTTTGCCTTGGATTCGTACTGAGATCATTCTATCATTTTTGAGATTGTACCCCAGTACTGCTTTCCCCACCCTTTTATTGACTATGAGTGCTACTCCATTTCTTCTAAGGGATTCTTGCCCACAGTAGTCGATATAATGGTCACCTGAATTAAATTCGCGCATGCTTGTCCATTTTAGTTCGCTGATTCCCAAGATGTCGATGTTCAGTCTTGCCATCTCATGTTTGACCACCTCCAGCTTTCCTTGATTCATTGATCTTTCATTCCAGGTTCCTAAACAATATTGTTCTTTACAGCATCGGATGTTCTTTTCACCACCAGACACATCCACAGCTGAGTGTCCTTTCGGCTTTGGCCCAGCCACTTCACTCTTTCTGGCACTACTTGGAAATACCCTCTGCTCTTCCCCAGTAGTATATTGGACACCTTCCGACCTGAGGGAGCACACTTCAGGAGAGAGCGCAGGACAGGAAGGCCTAGCATGCTATGGTCCATGGGGTCACGAAGAGTCGGACACGACTTAACAACTAAACAACAACAACAAGGCTTTTGCCTACTAAGTGTCTGCTGTTTTATGTAAAGATTATACTTTCAGGTGGGGGGCACAGGGAGCTGAAGGAGGAATTAGCAAAAAACATCTCCCCACCCTCCCACCGCTAGCCCCTTTCACCAGCAGGAGCATACCATAAGCAGAGTTTGGCTCCTGTGAACTTAGGACTGCTATTGCCCCTGTGGAAGTGGAAAGAATGAGCGGGTTTTTTGCCTCTGGATTATTGCAAGGCAAACTTTGGTTATGATCCAAGCAAAACTAAGCATTTTCAAATCCCACTGATTTCAGAGGGAGAGATAGGCATGTACTTACTGCTGCAATCCTGTACCCACTTACTGAGGAGTAAGCCCCTTGAGATCAGTGATACATAATCCTGAGGAAAGGAGCAAATTTAAAATAATGTGGCTTTTTGGAAGGTGGAACCAAATTAGGTTCAATGAGGCTTACTCCCAAGTAAGCATGCATAGGTCTGTTGCCCTTATGCTGCAATCCTATGAACATTTAGGAGTAGGTTCTGCTGAACTCAGATTTGCATCAGAGTGCAGAAATGTAAGGCAGACTGGCAACACATAAATAGACTGACATCAGGATTAAGGCTGAGCAGGCATTCCCTTATTTACAAAAGCAAGCTAATTCAAAGCCCCTAAGCAGCAAAATACAGTGTTATGGTGTTTGTCCAGAAAAACCTTCAGCTCCTTAGTTAGTCTTTGGCTCTGTAACTTTTAACATGCTTCTCCAATTAAGCTCTGGTTCTCAGTTAATCATTAAGATGTCAGTATTTAATAGTCAGCCACAGCTGCTGCCATTTGATGTAACCAGCAAGCGACCCCTTGATCAGGAGGGAAACATTGGCTTTAATTTAGAGTGAGTTCAGTCTGAGGTTTTGGTAAGGTGTTGGGATGAACTAGAATCTAGTCTTTTCCAGCTTCAACAGTGAGAAGGTCTTGATTTCATTGGTGTGGGTTCTTCCACACGTTCAAGGCCTGACACCCCCTCTCACCCCTCTGAGCAACACATCTGAACTAATGATAGGGGTCTGCCCCCTTCATAATAAGTGCAAAGGTCTTTCTTCAGTTGGCAAGCATGTGGTGTTTCAACATTTTAGCAAATAATTCTAATAAATAATTAGATGTTAATAAAAAATAAAAATGCCAAATGTCAGTCTCAAAGCAGGCCCTTGCACTCATTGACCAGAACACGTATCCACAAACCAGTTTATTTCTTACTGAAATAAACCAGCGATAGTGCAATTCGCTTGTTGTATGGAAGATGAGACAGTAACTCTGAGAATCTTAGAAGCAGTAGCTTTAAAGCGTAGATAGTTCTAGGATTTGGAGGAACTCCTTCTGTCCTCCCAAACAGAAACAATTGTCTAGAATATCCTTATCAAGTGTACTTTCGTATATTCTCAGCAGACAGAAGCCATACTGAGTAGAAATGGATGGTCATAAAAAGCTCAGGCTAGGCTGGAGACTGGCTCCAGCTAATCTATTGCTGACCCATCTCCCATGAAAAGCACTTAGTTGCTAGAATGCTCTCATGAAAAGCTTGGGTTTAAATTTACCAAACCAAAGTGATCTGCCCCTCAAGCTCTCTATTCATTACTTCAATTAACGATCAGTCGCCTGAATAACACCCCAATCTGTTTCTTGGGAAGGTGCACGGAAAATCTATGAGCCAAGCCAATTAGCATCCCATTTGTGCCCATCTAGGGAATTTAATTGGAGTGACTTGGTTGATCGAAGGCCCAATAACATTTTCATTTTGTTAAGGAGAATGTAACATTTGTTAAATGAGTGGATTCCCTTAAGGCCCATATGCTATTGGCATTTCCAGGCCAGAAGGGGCAATAAGGCAAGCGTGCTTTGCTGCATACACATGGCCTCTGTATTCTTGGGACTGGGCTATGGCAGCTGGACACAAACAGAACAAGCCTTTGCCACCGGGGGTGGGCGTTACAGCTTCCCCGCTAAATTGTTGCACGCATGAGCAAGCACATTGTCTACTTTAAAAAAGGCATTCCAACTGCCCATTACCAGGCAGCCTCCAGACAACAAAAAGGATGCAGCTTCTGTGTGTGGACAACCTGTCTGCAGAACATATTGTTTAGGGGGCAATTAATTTGCAAATTGCCTGTTTGCAAATCCAGGCCTGAATTAGTTACCTTTCTCTCCCTAAAGCGCGCTTTCATTTTCAATTATGATTGTTGTTTTTATTAAAGGAAGTCCCATGAATAAGTAGAGTAATCTGATGAGGAGCACTGAATAAAAAGAGTAATTGTTTCTGCCTTGACAAGTGGAAGAAGAAACAGCTTTTAGGGGAAAGTGGGTTGTACTAAAAACTTTTTGTTCGAATCTTAGGCTGGAGTTTAACAATAATTTTTAAGAGATTTAAAGATGGTTTGATTGACCCATAATTGCCTCTGGTGTACTAATTCCTTTTGTCCTGCTATTGTTGCTAATCAAACAGGTTTTGCAGGTTTTGAAGCACTAGAAAACCATAGAAAACTTTTAAAAAATATGATAGTCAAAAGATAGTGAGATGAGTTTCAAACCACATGCAGTGATGCTTCTGTCCTACAGTATTTAACTCTGAAAAAAAATGTCTCCAGCTTGAATCTCTTAGAAGATAGTGAACCGATTCAGATGTAATGTGAAACGATAGTTTTTGTCTATATGAATGAGCTGCAGCAAGCCCCAGGCTTCTCAGCTACCTCTTCAGTCCTCCTCTCCATTTTGTGCATCAGAGGAGAAGTTCAGAAGCTTTCTCTTCTGAGTTTAAACAAGTAACAGAGTTCCCCATGACATCTGAACTGGGGAAACTGTGATTTGTTTAAACCAGGGCTGGCGAACTCTTTTTCTGTTGAGAGCCGCTTTCCCTCAGGGGTGATCTGCTGTAGGTTACATGCTGGTGGTGAGTGGGGCCGGAGACAAAAGTGGGCAGGGCAACTCCTCTCTCTCTCTCTCTCTCTCTGTTATCCCCACTCTCTCTTTCTGCCACCTTCTCTCTCTCCCCGCTTCTTCCTCCCCACCCAGCATGCTGACAGGGGAGGGACAGATTAGTCTTGACAAAGGTTTAAACTGATCACTTGCGGAGGGCTTTCGAAATTAGGCTAAGGGCTGCATGCGACCATAGGGCTGCAGATTGCCCACCCCTGGTTTAACCCCTAGCTAGTTAAAACAAACCAGGATCAAACTGTAGTTTCAGGTCCTGGTTTGTTCACTATCTAGAGTTTAAAAAACACACACGGGGTAGGCAGCCTTTTTTGACCGTGGGCACGTTTGGCAATTTGTGAAACTGTCTGGGGCACCACTGCAAAATGGCTGCCATGTGAGGCATGGCTAGTCATAAAGGACATGTAGCAGACCCAAAAGGCAGAGGTGGGGTCTGAGCCCTAATACATTAAACAACTTGTTTGAACCCAGTTTTCAGCACAAACAGCAATCCCACCTGCCAGTAAGAAAATGATGTGGGTGTTTTTATGAGCGGGAGGGATAGGTCACCTTGGCAGGCACTAAGAAAAATGACTGGGGGGAGCATTGGTGACTGTGGGCACCACGTTGCCTACCCCCGCCCTAAGGTCAGACATCATGGGGAACTGTGGTTGTTGAAAATCAGAAGTGGAAGCTTGTGCGATCCCTTTCTCTGAGGCAGGCTTATTTATGTATCAGGAAACCATAGTTTCCCATTATGTCTGAACTGGGGTAGTGGGGGGAAAGCTAGAGTATGGAGACAGCACCTTTTGTAATGTCAAGGGATGAGAATAAATTATAACTTCAACTTAATGCTACACATTGCTATCATTATATATGCATTTATATGCATATTATGTATGTATATTGGTGCATTGGTCCCTTTGTCTTGTAAAAAAGCAGTTATGGTCTCTGGATAGCTTTTGTCATTGCTATCTCATATCCACCAACACTGGAAACTTACTTCCTTCTGTATGAAAAGGTGTATACCCCAAAATGGAAAGTGTGAAGCCAACAAACACATGTTTGCAAACATATACAGGTTAACTCATCTAGGGGTTATGATTGGCTGCAGCTCCCCATTAAGTTAATATTTGGTGCTTGCTTTTCCATAATCAGGGGCATTGAACCTCTTTCAGCCCAGGGGCCAAATTCAGTTTTGGAGAAACTCCAAAGGATTCCAATCTTTTTGGAATGGTGAAAAACTGTGCAAAATGCAGGAAACCACCAAAGATCAGTGGTAGGGGGAAAGGGGGTGGGGCCAGGGGAAGGGGGCATGGCTGCCTGGGGAACCCCAGAGGGATAGATTTGGCCCCCAGGTGGGCCAGCTTTGGCCCATGGGCCTAAGGTTCAACACCCCTGTCATAATGTATGAAATCCCTGGTTTGCCTATCCACAATGTATGAAACAATTTAATTTGTAGAAGGAATTAGTTTTCACAGGATTAGTGTTCTTCACTTGGCATTTGGGGTCAAATTGGTTGAGAGACCTTGTAACTTTTAGTGAAATGTGGAAAACAGAATCAACCGATCAAACAAACTGTTTATTTACTGTTGGCTGATTATGTAGCAGCCTTATGCCATGCTGTGCCCCTCCATTCCCGAACCTGACATTTTCACACCAGCTTTGTGTCTCTATTCTGTGCCATGAACACTTTTAGCATTTAGAGAAGGCGATATATTTGCAGTGGCAAATTCTTTGGGACGTGGGATTATTGCTGTCAGAAAATAAATACACATTTTGCAGTTTGCACTGTGCTGCGCTGGCAAGGTAATCAAACAGTTATGCCTTTAAGCCAAAATAGAGGATTGGGTTATTCAAAATTGATTAGAAAAAAGGCTTTCAGGGTGATTTCTTTACAATAAAAATGTAATAGCCTTAAAGCTAAATAATAACAGTGTTTATTTATCTGGCTGTTCCGGATGAAGTACGGTAAGGGATCAGACATTCTACTGGTGTAAAAGATTTTCCTGGTGTAAGTCAGCAACTCTATTGCATTTAATACTTCTGCACTGAAGACCTGGCCATTTGGCTCTTTGGGAATCATCACCTTGCTATCAGAATCATGGGAAATCATATAAAAGGATCTGATGAAAGCAAATCATATTACAGAGCAAATAAGGTGGGTTAGGGACATGAGAGAGAGAGAGAGTGTCTCCATTTAATTTGTTACCATTGAGCGTTTTAATAATTGAAAAGCTACCAATTTCTCAAGTTGGTTTCAAGCTCGGGATAGAGCTGCTTATCTTTTATGATTATTTATTGCTACATTATTTATTACTAATATTTCTATTACTACAGAAAATCAGGAGGAGTACACCTGCCCTAGCAATACTCTTGGCCTAATCATCTTTAGAGCTCTGCAGGGCATTACTAGATATAATCTAACCCTTCCAGGTTAATGTCAATGCACTTATGTGCATAAACTCTTCCCCAAGAGAATTAGGTATTATTATGAATGCAATTCCTTTTCAGTGAACGTCACAACAAACATTCCATGAAAACCTGAGTGATTCCAGCAACATGCTGTTCCTTCCCTTGTAGATTCTTGAGGGCACAAAAAAAGGCACACATCCCTCCCTACCCCAACTTACTTTATTGGCCCAGAAAAGCAAAATCTTGCTAAAAAAAAAATAGGTAGCTGACACATGGAGCCTCAACCCAAAAGACAAGGCACACACTATCTCCTAGACTGCACAGTTTGGGCCTGGGTTGGTATTCTGCCTTCTGTCAATTAAAGCAGGGACTGGGATACAGAGGAATTATTTAAGGAGGGCAAGGGGGAGTATTCCCCACAATCTTTCAAACTCAGTGTGATTATTGCTCAGGAGCCTGTGTCTCTCTGGCCAGGCATTGGTTCTACACACTGATGGCTATAATGGTTATAAACAATTAAATGGACCTGTGTGCCAATGGCACCTTCCCTTTGCTCAGTAAAAAGGGGATGACTGGATGCACCTTTAAAAGAAATACCAAGTCTAGATGCATCCTTACAAATGGACACTTAGGATAGTTTTACACCCACTGTAATTGTGGCTGAATACTTGGGTTTGGGTCATGATTCCAAATATATTCTCAATCTGCATGTGATCTCAGGAGTATTCCTACTGGTGTTTTTAGACTGTGTAATGCTTGTATGTTGTCAACAGATGTCCCTAGAGTGTGGCACCTAGTGACAGAATACAAGCATTAGCTCTCATAGAAAAAGCTGGCATCCATTTAGCATCTAAAGCAGCTGTTCCTTCCATCACTATCCACTGGAGGGTAAGGCAAATAATTCCAGTACTGTAGGAAGAGAATTTGCACATTTTTATATGAACATACCTCCATAGGTGAGAAGGAAAAATGGTCCTGTGTCATGAACTTGATGGTCTTATAGGCCTCTTCCAACCCTATGATACTATTCTGTGATCCTATGAAAGTACCTTCAGGAAGACCAAAACGAGGGTATGGAAAACTTGGGTGAAAAGTTTGGCACCGTCCATATCACCTCTGATTCCATTTCTAGGTCACCCTCAATTTGCTAACCCAGATAAGCACAATAAATTCTTAGGATGGGAAGATAGACATATATAGGTTGAAAGACTTATATGAGAAAGGTAAACCAATATCAGAGGGCAATTTGAGGGCAATATTGGGTTGGATCTAACCCTAGCAGGAGCAGAAATCCACTCACATGATGGGACTTCTTCATAGGGGAAGGGAAAATCCATTCTGCCAGTGGTTACCTGCCACTGGCAGAACAACACTGTTGGATAAATCCAAAAGGGGGTAGGAACTCAAATTGGTTGCAGAGACTCCAAGTAAGGTAATTTACGAATGAAATACTGGCCAAGCAGGGACAACTCCAAACACTGATGATATTTCAGGACCTGCGTATACATACAGCAGTCTAATCTAAGGGGGTCATCACTAGTATTTAAAATATACTAGTTACAGAAATGAGAGGAAAAGCAACTGGACTAAAAATGGTATGGGAGACTGATCCTGGAGTGCTCAATCCAGACAGCAGATTGAATTCAATATGGTCCAAAGGGCCACTGAAATTGGTCTCAATAGCAATCAGTGAATCCTCTTCCAAACTTAATAGACACCACCTCACGCACCAGTGAGGCTTCCTCATATCAATGGTATGCATAAAAGGACATTGCTCTGAATCGCTTTCAAACTATGCAATAAGCTCCCTCAAGGACTATGATTGGCCTCAGGTCTCTTGGCTTTTAGAAATTGTGAAGATGCAACTTTTCAGTTTAGCCTTTCATAGAATAGTAGGGTTTCTATTTCATAGAATAGTAGGGTTGGGAGGGGTCTACAAGACCATCAAGTCCAACCCCCTGCTCAATGCAGGAATCCAAGTCAGAGCATCCCCAACAAATGGCTATCCAGCCTCATCTTGAATGCTTCCAGTGTGGGAGAGCCCACTACCTACCTAGGTAATTGGTTCCATTGTTGTATCGCTCTAACAGTCAGAAAGTTTTTCCTGATGTTCAGCCGGAATCTGGCTTCCTGTAACTTGAGTCCATTATTTCATGTCCTGCACTCTGGGATGATCGAGAAGAGATCCTGGCCTTCTCTGTGACAACCTTGCAAGTACTTGAAGAGCGCTATCATATCTCCCCTCAGTCTTCTCTTCTCAAGGCTAAACATGCCCAGTTCTTTCAGTCTGTCTTCATAGGGCTTTGTTTCCAGTCCCCTGATCATCTTACTTGCCCTCCTCTGAACCCTCTCCAGCTTGTCTGCATACTTCTTAAAGTGTGGTGCCCAGAACTGGACACAGTACTCCAGATGAGGCCTAACCAGTGCTGAGTAGAGGGGAACTAGTATTTCCCAGGATTTGGAAACTATGCTTCTATTAATGCAGCCCAAAATAGCATTGGCCTTTTTTGCAGCCACATCACATTGTTGGCCCATATTCAGCTTGTGATCGACAACAATTCCAAAATCCTTCTCGCTTGTAGTGTTCTTGAGCCATGTATCCCCCATCTTATAACTGTGCATTTGCTTCTTTTTCCTAGGTGCAGAACTTGGCGTTTATCCCTATTAAATTGCATTCTTTTATTTGCTGCCCAGTGCTCCAGTCTATCAAGATCACTTTGAATGTTGTTTCTGTCTTCCAAAGTATTAGCTATCCCATCCAATTTTGTGTCACCTGCAATTGTGATCAGCATTCTCTGCACCTCCTCCTCCAAGTCATTAATAAAAATGTTGAAGAGCACTGGGCCCAGGAGCTCTACCCCGCTCGCTACCTCTCCCCAGTTTGAGAAGGTCCCATTGATAAGCACTCTTTGAGACTGATTCTGTAGCCTACTGTGGATCCACCTGATCATTGTTTCATCTAGCCCACTTTGAGCTAGTTTGCTTATCAGGATATCATGGGGCACTTTGTCGAAAGCTTTGCTGAAGTCAAGGTATATGATGTCCACAGCATTCCCACAGTCCACAAGGGAGGTTACCTGATCAAAACATGAGATCAGATTAGTCTGGCAGGATTTGTTCTTGACAAATCCATGTTGGCTTCGAGTAATCACTGCATTGTTTTCAAGGTGCTTACAGATGGATTGCTTTATCATTTGCTCCAGAATTTTCCCAGGGATTGATGTCAGACTGACTGGTCTGTAGTTCCCAGGTTCCTCCTTTTTACTCCTTTTGAAGATAGGGACAACATTAGCCCTCTTCCAATCATCTGGCACTTCACCCGTCCTCCATGATTTCTCAAAGATATTAGACAGTGGTTCTGAGAGTTCTTCTGCCAGTTCCTTTATTACTCTACGGCGCAGTTCATCTGGCCCTGGAGATTTGAACTCATTCAAAGTAATTAGGTGTTTCTTGACCATGTGCCTATCGATCTCAAGCTGCAATTCTGCTCCTTCAGCCTGTACTTCACCTTTGCCAGGGGGGTCATAGACCCTCTTTTGGGAGAAGAGTGAGCCAAAGTAGGAATTGAGCACTTCTGCCTTTTCTTTGGCATCTGTTATGCCATCCTTATTTAATAGCTGAACCACTATTTCTTTCCTCTGTCTTTTACAATGCACGTAGCTGAAGAAAGCTTTTTTGTTGCTTTTAGCATCCCTCACTAACCTCAACTCGTTCTCAGCTTTAGCCTTCCTGACGCCATCCCTGCAATTCTGTGCTACCTGCCTGTTGCTTGGCCTTCCTTCCACTTCCTGTATGTGTACTTTTTTGTTTTCAGGTCATCTCTATGCTGTTTGTGAAGCCACGTTGGCTTCTTCTGTTGTCTTCCACCTTTTTTTCCCTTATTGGAATTGTTTGTAATTGTGCCTTGAGAATTTCCTTTTTTAAAAACTCCCATCCATCTTGGACTCCTTTTCTCGTTAGAGTCACTTGGCATGGAACCTGACTGATCATTCTTCTGAGTTTATTAAAATCTGCTTTCCTAAAATCCAGGGTACGTGTTTGGCTACACTCAGCTTTTGCTTCCTTTAGAACCATGAACTCAAGTATAAAATGGTTGCTTTCCCCCAGAGTTCCTGTAACTGCTACTTTACCCACTAAGTCATCTCTGTTGGTTAGGATCAAGTCAAGGATAGCCGATCCTCTAGTTCCTTTCTCTACTTTCTGTAGGAGGAAGTGATTCGCCACACAAGTCAGGAATTTCCTGGAGGGGCCATGTTTTGCAGAAATTGTCCCCCAACAAATGTTGGGGAAATTGGAGTCCCCCATTACTACTACACCATGCTTCCTTGAAAGATTGGCAGGTTGCTTTTCAAAAGTTTCATCCTCGTCTTCTCCATGATTGGGTGGCCAGTAGTAGACTCCGACCACCATATTCCTTTTATTCTTTGCTCCATTTATTTTAACCCAGATGCTCTCGATGGGGCTACCAAGCTCCTCTTCCTGTATTTCTGTGCAGAGATATGTATTTTTAACATATAGTGCAACCCCACCTCCCTTTCTGTTCCTCCTGTTCTTTCTGAACAAGTAATTAGGAGTGCACGAAAGCCACTTACCTGGTCTTGCAGCTTTTCACGGTGGGGGGAAGGCGCTTCGCTGCTCTCCCCCCGAAGTTCAGGCCGGGGGGGAAGGCTTCCTGCCTTGCCCGGCCGAAATTCAGGCCGGGGAGGAGGCGCCTCGCCTCGCCCGGCCGCGAAATAAAAAGTAAAAAAAAAAAACCAACGCCCCTGTGATAGGCTATGTGACGATTAACGTAGCCTATCACGGCTAGATCTGCAAAGTCAGCCGTGATAGGCTACGTAAATCTTCACGTAGCCTATCACGGGTGACTTAAAAAAAAAAAAAAAAGCAAATAGCGTTGCCCTTATTTTCGCCGTAGTCTACGTAATCTTTATGTAGACTACAGCAACCAAATAAGGAACGTGAATGGCGGCTCCCTATGGGACGCGTTTTTTTTTTTTAAGTCACCCGTGATAGGCTACGTGACGATTTACGTAGCCTATCACGGCTGACTTTGCAGATCTAGCCGTGATAGACTACGTTAATCGTCACGTAGCCTATCACGGGGGTGTTTGTTTTTTTTTTACTTTTATTGGAATGGCGGCGGCGGCAGCCGGTCAAAAGACCGGCTGCCGCCCCCGCCCCTGATGAAGACCCGACGAACCGCCGCTGGGACCCGCCGCCGGGAGGGACATTCGGGAAAGGTAAGTCCCATCCCGGGGTGGGGTGCGGGGTGCGGGGGGGTGCGGAGAATTTCTCCCCGAAACTTCTTCGGGGGGCCGAACACGTTGGCGCTCAGCCCCCCGAAGTTTCAGGGAGAAATTCTCCGCCATCCCTGCAAGTAATATCCTTCAATTGCTGTATTCCAGTCATAAGAGTCATCCCACCAAGTCTCAGTTATACCTATCAAGTCATAATTTCCCTCCTGTATTAAGAATTAAAGTTCGTTCTGTTTGTTTCCAGTACTCTGGGCATTGGTATATAGACATCAAAGACCATGTGCTTCATAGTCTGGCTTTCTTCCTACATGTTTGTGAAGAATATTATTGGGCGCTATTAGAGCTGTTCTCTCCATTGAGCCTTCATCCATTGTTACTCCCAACTTTACATCTCCCTTCCCCGTAGGATTCAGGTTAAAGCCCTCCTGATGAAGTTCTTCATGCTGTGGCCAAACACATTCTTTGTGAGGTGCAACCCATCCCTTGCCAACAGTCCATCTTCCAGGAAGTATAGCCCGTGGTTCCAGAATCCAAATCTCTCTTGTCGGCACCACCTTCGTAACCAGTTATTCACCCAGAGTATTTTTCTTTCCCTTTCTTTCCCTCTTCTAACTACTGGAAGGATGGATGAGAAAACTATCTGGGCCCCAAAGTTCTTGAGTTTCCTTCCCAGAGCTTCAAAGTCTCAACTGATTTCTTCTTAGCTCTGCTTGGCGGTATCATTTGTTCCCACATGGATGAGAAGAAAGGGATACCTGTCAGTGGGCTTTATGAGTACAGGCAACCCTTCAGTCACATCTCTAATCCGTCCTCCCAGGAGACAGCATACCTGGCGAGTCCACAGGTCTTCGTGACATACTTGGATTTTGATCCCATGCAGCAAGGAGTCTTCCACTACTACTACTCTTCTCTTCTTGTTATAGGCCTTGGTTTCATTGCCTCTGCTTGGCTGACCTTCATCCTCTTGCTCACTCTCATGCAGGTTCCCCTGTAATTCTTCCTCTGCAGGCTGTCCTCCAGTCTCATCCTCAAATACCTGGAAATGGTTCCCTAGTTCCACTGCCTGCACTGGTGCCGAGTGTCTTCTAGTTCTTCTGCTCCTGTCACCCTTTTCCAGGGAGTATCCTCTACTTCATTTTTCCTCACCTCAGCAGTTTCGTCTTCTGCCTCAGCTTGCTGTTGCTATTCTAACTGCTGTACTTTGTTTTGCTGCTATAGGTCCACTGTTCTGTCCAAGAACTCTTCATGTTCTCTTATTCCCTGGAGGGTCGACACTCGCCGCTCCAGTCCTCTTACTTTTTCTTCCAGCAGTGTGATCAACTTGCACTTGTTGCATGTGTAGGCCATGTTGTTCTCAGGCAAGAAAACAAACATGGCACACACTTTGCAGGTCACCACCACTGGAGAGTCTTGTCCTTCCATAGTCTCTTTTCCTTTTTGTGTCTAGTTTTCTGGTTGTTCTAGAGTAGTCTGTGCCTGGTCCTCTACTCACTGCAGGTTAAAAACAGAGTGCCTTTGGAGGGAGCAATCTTATGGCCACTAGGCAGTGGCTAGATGGCCACAGGATATGCTGTTTTCCAAGAATGGGCTTCGAGGTTGGTTCCTGGAAAACTGACTTCCCTCCACTTCTACACTGCCTCGGAGGCAGCGCGAAACAGCCCCATCCTCCGCGCTCGCAAGAGGAGTGCAGAGAGGCCAGAAAGGGGCATGGCTGGGGGCATTCCAGGGTGGGGAGATCGTAGCTGCCTGCACGACACATCCAGTGTGTTGTACAGCAGCCTCCTTCCTCACTCCGTGCTCCTGCGGCTAGACAGCTGCAATCGGCTGTCTAGCAGAAAAGCAGGGCAGGAGAAGTGTGGAGGGAATGATCCCCTCCGTGCTTCTCCTGCCCTGCTTTGGATAGACGGTTGCCTCTGAGTTCGGAGGTAGCCGCCCATCTCAATAGGATTGCACCCTAAAATGTGTAGTTGTAATGTTCTAATGTTTTCACTGTTTTTAATGTTCTTGTTTTATGGTTTGTTGTTTTGAATTGTTGTACACCGCCTTGCTGGCTTTTTAGTATATAAATGCTAATCATAAATAAATGGCAGCCTTTTGCCCCCATGCTGGAGAGGCTGTAAAACAACAGGGACTTTAATCCATATGTGGTGGGAATGTTCTGAGGTGGAAAACTTTTGAGTTACAAGTATTTGGATTGATATCGGATATTACTTAGAAAATTATCAATCCAGATCCACCCCAGCTTTGTTATCTTTATTTCCAGATGGTCAAAATCAAATATTATATAAAGAAATAATAACTGTTATGCTTGTAGCAGCCAAAAAAAAGGGATAGGCAAAGAACTGGTAAACATCCTTAGGATATACTGTTGATGGTTGGAGTGGAAGGGTCTGGCAAATAGCCTTAGCTGAAAAATTAGCACCTCTTAGTAGATTGATCAAAGAAGAAACTAAGAATCATAATTCCATAGAAATGTAGTTCCCCTTTATAACACATGTTTATGAGGGTTTATCTGGAATACATCCTCCAGATTCCCTGGAATTTCTGGACTTGTTTACTCACCTGAAAGCAAAATAAAGAAAATTACATGATAGATTATGAGATATAGTAAGTGTACGTGTGAAATTGATAATGAAGGCACTATATCCAGATTTTTTCTTTCTCTATTTTCTTGCTTTTTCTTGTTGAAGTTTCTCTTGTGGCTTCTTATTGTTCACAAATTGTTTTTAGCTATCTTAATGTTTTCATATAAAAAGACAATAAAGATTAAACTTTAAAAAAAAAAAAAAGAAGAATCGGACCAGACTCCACCCCTGCAAAAAACAACCAAAAACCAGAACTATCTTCAGGAAGCACAGAATGTTCAAAAATGGTAGTAGCAGACATTTTTATTCATGTGGATTTTGATACCATTAATCAGACAAAAACACACATGAAATACAGAGAAGAGAAGCAAATTCATAAGTAAAGTCACTTGTCAGGAGTCACTTGTCACCCACCTACATCCAGACCACAACACTGATGAGACCTCCTCTGAAGAAGAGGAGCAGCAGGACATGACTGTGGCTTCAGCCCAGAACAGGACCAGAGGAAGTCAATACCACCTGAGGGACAGCCTGAGGCTGCTTTCCCAAATGACATCCTGCTCAAAGAGGCTGCCAGATCAACAGATCCAACACCCCTGAAGGGACCACCATCCCTGCTCTGGTCCATCTTCTGTCACCATCAGGATTGCAGGAGTAGAAGCAAAAGTGGCCCTTGCTGAAGCCCAGCACAGGAGACATGGTGCCCATTTGGCAACACAAGGCCTCCTCACCCTCATGCCTCCTCATGCAATAGCAGTGACAACTAATGTGTGATCTGGGCTGGCTGAGCTCTAGGAATAGGTGGGGCAGCTGGGTTCATTATAAACACTTCAGTTGCTGCCTGCTAGTGCTAGTGCAACAGCTCCATAAGAATAGTTCCCTTTCTGGGTTCTGAAAATGTAGGTCCTGCTGGACAGCACCCCAGACTCTTCTGTACCCAGTACCTGCTCTCATAAGTCATAACTAAGATCATGCTGGACAGCTCCCCGGTTAGGTCTGCTGAAGCACCTGCTGCTGCTCCAGTTCGCAGGATTGCAGTGGGGGAATAAGCCACGGTGGAATGGCTTGTTTGGTGGGGACAACTTCCCTGAAATAACCCAACAACAGCCCATGGGGGTTGCTGCCCCCTCAAACAAACCATGCTGCCCAGATCTGGATGAACCAGCAAGCTGCGTCACCAAGGGTAAGTGGGGATATCTGGCCAGCATGCAACCAGCATGAGTGGTGGGGTTAACAATCCACAGTGGTTTGTTATCCACACCATGATCATGTGAACTGGATCTTTGTGTCTTCTCTCATTTTAGACATCACCCTTAAGGATTCAGTGGTGGACTCAGACATCGCCCTTAGGGTGAAAACCAAACACACAGTAGGTCCCTGAGCTACATATCATACCCAGCTTCATAACTCAAATAGTGGAGAAGTATACAAGTGAATCAAGTCCTCCTGGCTCAGCCATCAGGTGTGCCTTTCCCTCTAAGCTTCAAGTGGTCTGTCTGTCTTTTTTATTTTTAAAAGTGCTACATTTATCCATCCCCTCATATCCCTTTGTTGTTGTTCAGTCGTTCAGTCGTGCCCGACTCTTCGTGACCCCATGGACCATAGCACGCCAGGCCTTCCTGTCCTGCGCTCTCTCCCGGAGTGTGCTCAAGTTCATATTCATTGCATTGGTGATGCTATCTAGCCATCTCATCCTCTCATATCCCTTATTTATTAATAAAAACAGGGACATTTTAAAGTGTAAAACAACTCTTGGGATTGGGGGAGGTTCTTTGGAGAGGCAACAGTCTTGTCCCACATCTCCACATACCCCCTGAGTGCAGACCTGGAGAGGAAAGGCATTTTTGGACTGAATACAGTGTGGGTATGTCCAGAGTGGTCCCACTGCTCTAAAACTGTAATGTTTGTCTACACTCTTCAGTCCTGAAATGTGTAAGTTCTATCAAGCCCTCTATCTTTTAAAAGTGTGCTGTTGTCCTTTTTCAAAATACGTCTCCCTCTTTTGAGCAGTAATAGCTGTTTCTCCAAAGGGTTAAACACTTTATTTAGATGGGGTTGTTTGTTACGTTATAGTGCTTTGCTTGTTCTGAGAATTAATGAAAGATAAGCTAAAAGTTCATTTATAAGAGTATTAAAGGATAATTATGATGGAGTAAATGCAGAGGGTCAAAAAGCATTATGATGAACAGCTACATAATATACAGCTTGGGAAACTGGTTAAAATATATCCAGTAGTAGGGAACCAAATAGCAATCTTTGAATTCCATCAGATGGGGGCCATTCTTTATTTATATTTTTATTAAACTCCTCTTTTGCCACCTTCTTTTCCCATTTTAATTAAAAAGTGAGATATTTGAAATGTTCTGTTCATCTGCCCATAACAGTAAGTCAGCCTCAGCGACTTAAAGTAGAAGGCAGGATCGTGAATATGTGACTTTTTAATATCAACAAAATAATAAAAAAGATTTGGGTAGAAAATCTGTTTCAATCAGATTAGAAGAAAGGTGGGCAAAGCTGATTACAAGCCCACTAAGCACAGAATTTGGGCAGAGTGTTTGTTCAGGAACAATAGTGTTAATTCCACTTTAACAAGTATTATCATGAAAATCAATAATTAATGGGAACCCATTATTAACTTGTAAATTTAGGTGTAGGGAAAGTGAAGGAAAATGGATTGCCCTGTTTTAATTTGACCAATGAGATGGATAAACTCCACCCAGGGTTGTAATCAAGGGGGTGGGCGAGTGGGAAACTGGACCCCCAGGCATATTTTAAGCTCTTCCCCTGAATATTCAGTTTTCATTTTTTAAAAGAAAGATGCATTTCTAACCTTTATACTCATGGAGATATATGGGAAATTGTACAGGCTGTATTCTTGTCAATTGCTCAGTAAAATGTAAATTTACTCGCGCCTTCAAGTGTTCTCAGCACACGGATGATTACAGCACAATCCTATGCATGTCTTCTCAGTAGTAAGTACTATTGAGTGCAGTAGGATTTACTCCCAAGTAACTGTGCATAGAAATGTAGTATTAAGCATAAAAAAACCCCACACATACATTTTAAATTGTGTATTAAAATTTAAACATATATGCTTGTATTTAGTTTTATCCTGTTTTGAATTGATTTACAACAGGGGTGGTCAATTTGTGACTCTCCAGATGTTTTGGCCTAGAACTCCCACTATCCCTCACTATTGGCTATGCTGGCTAGGGCTGATGGGACTTGTAGGCCAAAACATCTGGAGGGCCATGAGTTGCCCAGCCCTAATCTATAATGTCCTACACAGTACATCCTTTAGGGACCTCCAGCACAAAATGTCAGACAACGGATTTGACTTCAGGTGGCTTTTCTTTTGAGGGTCAATACAATTTCATGTCCTTCTTGGTAGCTACCCCCAGGCTGTGGAGCTCCCTGCCAAGGGAAGCTAGGTTGACTTACTCTCTACTGTCCTTCTGCTGGCAAGCAAAGATGTTTTTGTTCAAGCAGGTCTTTGGCATGTAAGCTGGTCTGTTGGGTTCGGTGCTGTTTTTCATAGAATCATAGAATAGTAGGGTTGGGAGGGGCCTACAAGGCCATCGAGTCCAACCCTCTGCTCAATGCAGGAATCCAAGTCAGAGCATCTCTGACAGATGGCTGTCCAGCCTCGTCTTGAATGCCTCCAGTGTGGGAGAGCCCACTACCTCCCTAGGGAATTGGTTCCATTGTTGTATTGCCCTAACATTCAGGAAGTTTTTCCTGATGTTCAGCCGGAATCTGGCTTCCTGTCACTTGAGCCCATTATTCCGTGTCCTGCAGTCTGGGATGATCAAGAAGAGATCCTGGCCTTCCTCTCTGTGACAACCTTTCAAGTACTCGAAGAGCGCTATCATATCTCCCCTTAGTCTTCTCTTCTCAAGGCTAAACATGCCCAGTTCTTTCAGTCTCTCTTCATAGGGCTTTGTTTCCAGTCTCCTGATCATCTTTGTTGCCCTCCTCTGAACCCTCTCCAGCTTGTCTGCATCCTTCCTAAACTGCGGGGCCCAGAACAGGACACAGTACTCCAGATGAGGCCTAAGCAGTGCTGAGTAGAGGGGAACTAGTACTTCCCGGGATTGGGAAGCTATGCTTCTATTAATGCAGCCCGAAATAGCATTTGCCTTTTTTTTGCAGCCACATCACATTATAAATCACATAACAATCACATTGTTGGCTCATATTCAGCTTGTGATCTACAACAATTTCAAGATCCTTCTCGCTTGTAGTATTTTTGTGCAAAGTATTCCCCATTTTGTAACTGTGCATTTGGTTTCTTTTTCCTAGGTGCAGAACTTGGCATTTATCCCTATTAAATTGCATTCTGTTATTTTCTGTCCAGCACTCCAGCCTATCAAAATCACTTTGAATTTTGTTTCTGTCTTCCAAGGTATTAGCTATCCCGCCCAATTTTGTGTCATCTGCAAATTTGATAAGCATTCCCTGCAGCTCCTTATCGAAGTCATTAATAAAAATGTTGAAGAGTACTGGGCCCAGGACTGAGCCCTGCGGTACCCCACTTTTATTCTCTTATTGTTGTGTTTTTAGTTGTGTTTTTAATGTATTTGTTTTATGATTGTTTTAACCAAGACTTTAATTTAAAAGCTTGTTTCTTATTATTGTTGAGTGCCATTTTCTTGATGGAAAAGGATATAAATCTAATGAATAAATAAAAAAATATGTTTTATTAATTTAAAAAATAAAAAAATTATTTTTAAAAATAAAAAATAAATATTATTTATTTTAATAAATAAAATTTATTTCTTGGCCATACTGTTACTGCTAGTGAGGGATAGAAGAATTAGAGGGCTTTGCCTGTCTTCTTTTACTAAAAAAAATATACAAAAAAATGGGTCTCCTTCCACTTTTGGACTTTTCGTATGCCCACTACATTTAACACAGTGCATTATCACAGGATGTATAAACATCAAAGAAGTGGAATGTTTTGCTTTTATGATTGCAGGGCAAGTTTAGGTTTGATGGGTCTCCAACAAAATGCCTTCTGCTGGGTTATCTCCTATATTGGTGGGCCACAGGCTTACCTGATGGCGGTAGGGGTGGGAGGCAATTTAAGTTTCCCACAATGCCCGGAGTGGTGCTATGTTGAGGGGCATTGTGGAAAATTAAAATGGCTGCCTGTTCAGCCCCCAGCTGGGGGCCAAGGACAGACATGAGCACCACTGGGCCCTTTTGTTGTTGTTGTTTATTCGATCAGTCGCTTCCGACTCTTCGTGACTTCATGGACCAGCCCACGCCAGAGCTTCCTGTCGGCCATTGCCACCCCCAGCTCCCCCAAGGTCGAGTTCGTCACCTCCAGAATATCATTCATCCACCTTGCCCTTGGTCAGCCCCTCTTCTTTTTGCCTTCCACTTTCCCTAGCATCAGCATCTTCTCCAGAGTATCCTGTCTTCTCATGATGTGGCCAAAGTACTTCAGTTTTGCCTTTAATATCCTTCCCTCAAGTGAGCAGTCTGGCTTGATTTCCTGGAGTATGGACTGGTTTGATCTTCTTGCAGTCCAAGGCACTCTCAGAATTTTCCTCCAGCACCACAGTTCAAAAGCATCTACCTTCCTTCGCTCAGCCTTCCTTATGGTCCAGCTCTCGCAGCCATAGGTTACTACGGGGAATACCATTGCTTGAACTATGCGGACCTTTGTTGTCAGTGTGATGTCTCTGCTCTTAACTATTTTATCAAGATTTGTCATTGCTCTCCTCCTAGGAAGTAAACATCTTCTGATTTCCTGGCTGCAGTCAGCGTCTGCAGTAATCTTTGCACCTAGAAAGACAAAGTTTGTCACTGCCTCCACATTTTCTCCCTCTGTTTGCCAGTTATTAATCGAGCTGGTTGCCATAATCCTGGTTTTTTTGAGGTTTAACTGCAACCCAGCTTTTGCACTTTCTTCTTTTACCTTCGTCATGAGGTTTCTCAGCTCCTCCTTGCTTTCAGCCATCAAAGTGGTATCATTTGCATATCTGAGATTGTTAATGTTTCTTCCAGCAATTTTAACTCCAGCCTTGGATTCATCAAGCCCAGCACGTCGCATGCTGTGTTCTGCGTACAGGTTGAATAGGTAGGGTGAGAGTATACAACCCTGCCGTACTCCTTTCCCAATCTTAAACCAGTCCGTTGTTCCATGGTCTGTTCTTACCGTTGCTACTTGGTCGTTATACAGATTCCTCAGGAGGCAGACAAGATGACTTGGTATCCCCATACCCCCAAGAACTTGCCACAATTTGTGATGATCCACACAGTCAAAGGCTTTAGAATAGTCAATAAAACAGAAATAGATGTTTTTCTGAAACTCCCTGGCTTTCTCCATTATCCAGCGGATACTGGCAATTTGATCTCTAATTCCTCTGCCTTTTCTAAACCCAGCTTGTACATCTGGCAATTCTCGTTCCATGAATTGCTGGAGTCTACCTTGCAAGATCTTGAGCATGACCTTACTGGCATGTGAAATAAGTGCCACTGTTTGATAGTCTGAACATTCTTTGGTGCTTCCCTTTTTTGGTATGGGGATATAGGTTGATTTTTTCCAATCTGTTGGCCATTCTTGCATTTTCCAAATTTGCTGGCATATGGCATGCATCACCTTGACAGCATCATCTTGCAAGATTTTAAACAGTTCAGCTGGGATACCGTCATCTCCTGCTGCCTTGTTATTAGCAGTGCTTCTTAAGGCCCATTCAACCTCACTCTTCAGGATGTCTGGCTCTAGCTCACTGACCACACCGTCAAATCTATCCCCGATATTATTATCCTTCCTATACAGATCTTCCGTATATTCTGGCCACCTATTCTTGATCTCTTATGCTTCTGTTAGGTCCTTGCCAACTTTGTTTTTGATCATACCCATTTTTGCCTGGAATTTACCTCCGATGTTTCTAATTTTCTGGAAGAGGTCTCTTGTCCTTCCTATTCTATTATCTTCTTCGGCTTCCGCGCATTGCTTGTTTAAAAATAATTCCTGATCTCTTCTGGCTAACCTCTGGAATTTTGCATTTAATTGGGCATATCTCCCCCTATCTCTGTTGCCTTTTGCTTTCCTTCTTTCTTGGGCTGCTTCCAGTGTCTCAGCAGACAGCCATCTTGCCTTCTTGGTTTTCTTTTTCTTTGGGACGTTTTTTGTTGCCGCCTCCTGAACAATGTTGCGAACTTCTGTCCATAGTTCTTCCAGGACCCTATCTACTAAATCTAGTCCCTTCAATCTATTCTTCACCTGCACTGCATATTCATGAGGAATATTAGTGAGCTCATATCTAACTGCTCTGTGGGTCTTCCCTATTCTCTTTAGTCTGATTCTAAATTGTGCAATAAGAAGTTCATGATCTGAATACAATCAGCTCCAGGTCTTGTTTTTACCAACTGCATAGATGTCCGCCACCTTTGGCTACAAAGGATGTAGTCAATCTGATTTCGGTGTCGACCGTCTGGTGAAGTCCATGTATAAAGTTGTCTCTTAGGTTGTTGGAAGAGAGTGTTTGTTATGCACAGTGAGTTGTCTTGGCAAAATTCTATCAGCCTATGTCCTGCTTCATTTTGTTCTCCCAGACCATGCTTGCCTGTAATTCCAGGTGTCGTTTGACTACCCACCTTAGCATTCCAGTCTCCTATAATGAAAATAACATCTTTTTTTGGCGTACTATCCAGTAGGTGCTGCAGATCCTCATAGAACCGATCTACTTCTGCTTCTTCAGCATCTGTGGTTGAGGCGTATATTTGGATCACTGTGATGTTAAATGGCTTACCCTGAATTCGACTTGAGATCATTCTGTCATTTTTTGGATTGTATCCAAGCACTGCTTTAGCCACTTTATTATGAATTATGAAGGCTACTCCATTTCTTCTGTGGTCCTCTTGTCCACAGTAGTAGATCTGGTGGTCATTTGATGTGAAGTGGCCCATTCCAGTCCATTTCAGTTCACTGACACCCAAAATGTCTATATTTAATCTTGACATCTCCCCAATAACCACATCCAATTTGCCCTGGCTCATAGATCTTACATTCCAGGTCCCTATGGTATGTTGATCTTTAGAACGTTGGATTCATCGTTCACCACCAGCACCATCGGCTGCTAGCCGTCCTTTCGGCTTTGAGCTAGCTGCATCATCACATCTGGGGCTAGTTGAACTTATCCTCTGTTCCTCCCCAGTAGCATTTTGACCGTCTTCCGACCTGGGAGTCCCATCTTCCGATGGTATACCGACATATCTCTGGTTGTACTGATCCATTTAGTTTTCATGGCAAGAATACTGGGGTGGGTTGCCGTTTCCTTCCTCAGGGATCGTATTTAGTCTGACCTCTCTGCCATGACCTTCCCGTCTTGGGTGTCCCTTCACGGTTTAGCTCATGATGTCATTGAGGTGCTCAAGCTCCAGCACCACAACAAGGTAACGATCTCCTTTGCTGAAGCCACTGGGCCCTGCCAGGTCTGAATGAATGTGTGTATTATGGGAGCCTTATGGGAGAACATGTAGGGCAGCCTTCCCCAACCAGGTGCCCTCCAAATGTGTTGGACAACAAGCCTCATCACCCCCAGCCAGCATGGCTGGGGATGATGGGGTTGTAGTACAAAGCATCTGGAGGGCACTCGGTTAGGGAAGGTTGATGTAGGGGAAAGTGCTGCAGGATGTTGCTGGTTCAAGACTCACCTTGGCCACTAGGTGACATTAGGTATTCTCTGAGGGCCAAGTTATACACTGACATAAATTTGTGGCCTGCAATGCCAGCCCACATCTCTCCCTCCCCAGGATTCCTGGGAGTGTTTAAATTAAAACAGACCCACAATATCCTGTCATCATGCTCTGTGTTTACCTGCTCCAGGTCTGCCGCTTGTGAAGGGAGGGGGAATGCTGAATGTAATGACCTCATCTCATCCATCTGCTTTAACTAGATGCTACTGGGAAATATGGTGGTGGTGGTGGGAATGTGAGGCGGTGGCAGGAGCCGCCACCACCAAGTGTGGGTTTTTTTCTAATACTTTTTATTCTACTTTTATCTTTATAAATGAACCAAAGAACACCAACAGCATAATCATCTTCTACAGTTTCCAACATTACAGTATTCTTAAGAGGACCCATCAATAATGAAATAGACAAAAAAAGAGAGAAAGAAAGGAGATAATATAAAAAGGAGTGAGAAGGGCAAAGGGGAAGGAGACAGAAAAAAAGAAGAAAAAACACAAAAACGAGCAAAGCAAAGCAAAATATAAACAGAAGTTTATATTTTACATAACAAACTTAAATTTAAACTACACTACACATAAATTTCAAATATCACTCTACTTAAAAATTATACCGATCTTACAGGTCAATACAGCATAAGTAATCAGTTTCAATATTGTATCTTCAGGCTTATAACAAAGAAGCAAGCTTACAATTCATTTCCATTGGCCATATCATGCCTTTTAGCTACTATATAATGATAAAGCTTAAGAACAACCAGCCAGAAATATTTACTAATCCTAGTATCATAATATTGATAATATTGATAATAATAATTAAAAAGAAAAGAAAGAAATTATAAAGGATAAAAAATAAAAAATAGAACAATCACTAATATATTTTATACTATCTATACTTTAGATAGTATCATTTCTAAATATAGAAATGAGTGTGCACATTTCTGTACACCCTCACACAGAAGATTGAAATACAGTCTATCATATCCATTTTAAGAGAAGAAGAAAAAAAAGGAAAAGGATGAAAGAAAAAGAACAGATATATATATAATCAGCTATCTCTGGTCTAGCCTGGATTTTACAGTCTAAATATAGCCAATTGACAAAATATGTTTGTAAATTCCAGTTTATGAGACCGGAGCAGAAGTCTCGTGTGTTTTTCCGATTAGCCACACTTCCACCATTTTGTGATTTAGAAACTTCTTCATCTGACCTTCAGAAAAAATGCAAAATGTAGCAGGATATTTTAAATGATATTGTAAATTCATTTGTTTTGCCAGGTTTCTTGCCTTGGTAAATAGCCTTCTTTTATCAACAACTTCTTTGGTGTAATCTGGAAATAACATAACTCTATCTTGTTTTGATCCCCAAAAAAGATTTCCCCCCTGTCTTGCCAAACGCAGCATATGATTTTTTGTGGAAATTCTTACAAATTGAACTATAATCGTATGGTCAGTCCCTTTAGCATTTGGCACATGGAATGTATGCTCAATGTCAAGTACATAATCAGATGACAAAGGAAATAGCTCATGCAGGAGTTTATCTACAAAAGTAAGCAAATTTACATCAGTAGATAGATCTTTGATACCAATAATACGCACATTTGCTCTGCGTGTGAAAGCCTCCAATTGGGAGATGCTTGCAGAAAAATTGTTGTGAAAAGCTTTTGAGACTGTCTCCTGCGCTGCCACTCAATCTTGCAGCTCGTTAACCTTCGCCTCCATTTTTTGCCAAGAGTTGTTAATTAAGTCCACAGCCCCTTGCAGGGTGGTGATGGAATTTTGAATTGTATCCAGTCTCTTAGCCTGTTCAGCAAATTGCAAAGACAAAGTTTTTATCAGAGCAAGTAACTCCTCTGTATTTTCATCGCTTCTCGAAGCCTTTGCCAAGGGAGGTGTGTGTGTGTGTGGGGGGGGGGGGGGTCGGTGGCACTCCTATTCCTTTTCTCCTCCTTGGTGTTGCCATCCTTTTTAAACAAATCTTGTAGGTCCTCAAATATTGCTGGTATTCCTTAGTCCATAAACACTAAAAACTACATTGGAGCACGTTAGCCCTGAATTGTCCTAATTAGATAGGAGTTTCAAAACAACTTCAAGCATGATTAAGCTCTGGTAGACTAGCCTCAGAGCCCAGCCACTCTGCTGCTTCGCAAAATGGGCTCCTCTTCCAAGACTTCATCCAGATGCTGCTCTTGCCTCCCCTTTTCATTCCAGGGGAAGATGAAAAGGTTTTTCAACCTTTTAAAAGCTGTTTGAGATAGCGTCCCGTGGTGACTCCGCAGAACGCCGCCAGGGCGACATTGGCTCCGACTGGCCACCGCCGCCAAGTGTTTATGGTATCATGTCATTTGGCCGTTAGCCTCAGTCCTCTGTCTGCAAGATAGGGTTTTTGTTGTTTATTCGTTCAGTCGCTTCCGACTCTTCGTGACTTCATGGACCAGCCCACGCCAGAGCTTCCTGCCGGCCGTCGCCACCCCCAGCTCCCCCAAGGTCGAGTCCGTCACCTCCAGAATACCATCCATAAGATGGCGGTAGTAAGGGGCTATAGCTCAGTGGTAGAGCACCTGCTTTGCCTGCAGGTGGTCTCAGGTTCGATCCCCAGCATCTCCAGGTAGGGCTAGAGAAATTCCTAGCTGAAACCCTGGAGAGCTGCTGTCTGTTAGTGTTGGCAGAACTGGGCTAGATGCACTAATGGTCTAATTCAGTATAAGGCAGCTTCCTATGTTCCTAATACTGGTGTCCTTTACAAGGCTGTTGTAAGGATTACTAAGAGAATGCATGTGAATCGCATTGAACTTTCGAAATATACTACATAAACTACTAAGTCAATATGCTGCAGTCTAGGGGTGGAGCAAAGCAACCTTTATTCTGTTGAGGGCCACATTCCCTCGCTGCTAATCTGTTGGGGGCCACATGTCAGTGGTGGGTGGGTCTGAAGCCAATGGTACACAGAGCCAGAGCCAAAAGTGGATGGGTCACTCCCTTTTCTCTCTTTCTGCCACACCTTTTTCTCTCTCCCCATCTTCTTCCCCGTGCAGCAGGGAAGGGATATATTGTACTTCCCAGAGGACTGAACTGATCGCATGCAGAGGGCTTCTGAAATTAGGCCAAGGGTGGCATGAAATTATCCTGAGGGCCACATGCAACCTGACTGTTGCAGATTGCCCACTCCTGCTGTAGTGCTGAGAATGTTGGTGTAGGACTGGGGAGAACCAGATTCAAATGCCCAATCAGCCTTGAAACTCTCCAGGGGGACCAACATCAATGGAACTTGCCTCACAGGGCTATTGTGAGAACAAAACGGGGAGAAAGTTCCTTGAAGGAAGAGTGTAATAAAATTGCAATAGATAACCAAGTTGCAAGATCTTCTCGATCATCCCAGAGTGCAGGACACGGAATAATGGGCTCAAGTTACAGGAAGCCAGATTCCAGCTGCACATCAGGGAAAACTTCCTGACTGTTAGAGCAATACGACAATGGAACCAATTCCCTAGGGAGGTGGTGGGCTCTCCCACACTGGAGGTGTTCAAGACGAGGCTGGACAGCCATCTGTCAGGGATGCTCTGACTTGGATTCCTGCATTGAGCAGGGGGTTGGACTCGATGGCCTTGTAGGCCCCTTCCAACCCTACTATTCTATGATTTTTGATTCTATAAGTGTTATTCTTGTTGTCATTTTATGTAAATAGCCATGAAAAACAAAGCAGAAGAACGAAAAACCGATTGTGCAATGTGCTACCTGTAGTAATGCTGAGCATGCTGAAAACCAAGGAAGACATCATGTTGAGGGGGTGGAAGAGCCCTTATTATAGCCTGGCCTGTTTTCTGCCATGGTCAAGTGCTCGCTTAATAAGTTTCTTTCTAGTTCTTTATAAGTATTGAAGTGACATGTGTAAAAGCATGTGAAGTGATCACATCTTCACCAGATTCCCTCCCTACGTCGGCCCCATTTGATAAATCCCCATCCGCTATCCTCTGCGTATGGCCTTGTGTGTGTGTAAGTACAATGCGTGTGACTTGTCACTGGAGTAGGTCATTGCAACAGATGCCAAAGAAATAACAGTTTTGAGAAGACAATATACTTCCAGATTATACAGATGCGCTGTGCAAGAGAGATGAGGGTGCATTTGTAAGGAATGTTGCACTCAGACAGCACATATCCATTCACTTCAGTGAAGCTTGTACCAAAAGAGCCTTTGAGAACTGGGCTTCCTTCCCAGAGGGGAACAGCCTTGACCCAGTGAAAGAATATATGCTTCCCATGCACAAATTCTCAGGTTCAATTGCTGGCATCTCCAGGTAGGGCTCGGAAAGAATCCTGCCTGAAATCCTGGAAAGCCACTGCCAGTCAGCATAGACAAAACTGAGCTAAATGGACCCATGGTCTGACTTGGAATATGCCAGCTTCCTTTGTTTCTAAAGCTTAGAGAAATTATCAAGGGCCCAATGGGTCCAGTTCACAACATAGCTTTTGAATGAGGCTCCAGATATATAGGAGCATTTGAGTGCTTGTAGCAGCTATTACTTCTGTCAACTACTACAGGAACCTGTGACCTGAGATCGCTGTCTAGTCCTCTTTTTGTCCCATTCTACAGGCAAAGACATAGAGATGCTGCCACTTGCCTGCTCTCTGGCAGCACTTTTTTTATCTGGCAGAAAGGAACATGGGAAGTAATTCCTGGCTACTTTCCTCCTTTCTTTTCTCTGTTCTCAGTGGCTCTTCCATATACAGAGAAGGAAACAACGGCCAATTTCAGAAATAACAACGATGGAAAGCAGCTGGGAGCATTTTCCTGTCCTCAAGAAAAAGAGAGGCACTGAGAGAGGCTCAGTGGGCAGGTAGCCAGAAGGGGATTGCTCTCTAGCAATGGTTCCTATAGTGCAGGGGTGCAGAACCTAAGTCCCAGAGGCCAAATCCGGCCCTCCTAGTTTCCCAGTCTGGCCCTCTGGGGTTCCCCATGTAGCTACGCCTCTTTCCCCCCAGTCAGCTATTATTTGGTGGTTTCCCAGATTTTGTGCGTTTTCCCCCATTCTAAAAGGTTGAAATGCCTCTCTTAACTTAAGGTGTAGTTACTGGCAGTAAGAGCTTTAAGCCAAAATATACTCGTGTTTTTGGCCCTGCCCCTTTTACCATTGGCCCTGCTCACCACCGGAATACAGGCTCCAAGAGCTTTTCCAAAACTGAATTTGGCCCTTGGCTGAAAGAGGTCCAACACCCATGGACTAAAGTGTGCTTTATGTACCTGTGCACTTGTGGATATTAATAGCGACAAGAGGCCATAAGCCCCTTTTGGTGCCATCATTTTGAAATAGGGTACCATTATAATGAGATTTCTCACTGTAGGCATTACTGCAGGCATTCATGCATTGTGTGAAAATCAGGGTGCCACCGCTGGAGTGAAAGACTCGTATTTCACTTGATTGTGAGACTAGCATTAGTTTTGCAAATCTCTTCACTAACTGATTGGTTTACTTGATTAGAAACCTAGAAGAAGAAGCCATTATCTGGGGCTAGGAAATAGAGTCAATCTGATTATTTGAAGCTGCCTTTCCTCTGGAATACGTAAAAACCAAGCTGTTGGTGTCAGACAGGGACAAAGCAGAAAGCACAATGTAAGCAATGAACGTCCCCCCCCGTGAAAGATAGAAATAGGGAAGGACCCTCTAAGAAGGAGCACAGGTTTCTGAGCCTCAAGATGTCATTCACCAGCCATCACCCTAAGCTGCCACACAAACATATAATTAATTTTTAAATTTTTAAAATGTTAAAATATATTTACTCCGCCTTTCCATTTAAAATGAACAAGGCAACTTATGACAAATAAATAACAATAAAGATATTTGCACTGCAAATACAAAGGAGAAAGCAGCAGATAAAACATATTCAGACTAAAATGCTTGTGATTTTTTTTTTAATTAGCAGAATGGCAGGTTGGGTGCCTGCTGAAAACAAAAAGTCTTCTTACAGCGAAGGAAGGCCATTGGAGATGGGGTGATACTGGCCTCTGTAGGATGATTGTTCCACAATCTAGCCATGCCAGCCGAGAAGGCCCTGTCCTGTGTCCCAACCAAACACAACTCAGATGTTGGTGGGATCCAAAGGAGAGCCTCTCTGTAAGATCTTAATGAGCGAACAGGCTCAGATGGGAGAAGGCTATCAATGGCTACTATCGCGATGGCTACATATTACCTCCAAGATCAGAGACAGTATGCCTCTTTATACCAGTTGCTGAGGGACACAAGCAGGAGGGTGCTGTTGAACCTGTGTCTTACGGGCTTCCCATAGGCATGCAGTTGGCCATCGTGGGAACAGAATGCTGGACTAGACAGGCCTTTGGTCTGATCCAGCAGGGCTCTTTTGTTCTTATGTTGAGACATCTCTCTAGGTGTCACTAAATCAGCACTGTTGCAAATAATGCATTTATTTATTAATTTAGATTGCTAACATAACTGTAGAGAAATATAGTGAACTGACGTTCTTTGGAAGCCATAGATTCTTGGCTTTTTCAGTCTACATTGGATGTTCTGTCACTGAAAATCATACCCAGCACTTTGAATTTGGCCTGGAAATTAACTGGAAGCTGATGAAGGAGCAGAATGCAAAGGGCTTAGAGCTCAACACCAGTAGCTAGTCAGTGCAACTCATGACTGTGTCATTTGTTGACTCTTAATTACTGAATTCCAGCTGCACATAAGTGTTGCAATAACAAGACTGCATCCTGGACAACTCAGCTGATCCCCCAAAATATGCAATTCTCTTTAACAGTGAAGTTTTAACAACCACTGCTCATTGGAAGGACAGATACTGAAGCTGAAGCACAAATATTTTGGCCACCTAATGCAAAGAGAAAACTCCCCGGAAAAGACCCTGATGTTGGGAAAGATTGAAGGCAAAAGTAGAAGGGGATGGCAGAGGATGAGATGGCTAGATAGCATCACCGATGCAATGAATATGGACTTGAGCACGCTCCGGGAGAGAGCGCAGGACAGGAAGGCTTGGCGTGCTATGGTCCACGGGGTCACGAAGAGTCGGACACGACTGAACGACTGAACAGCAACAAGAAGATATCTACTGAGAAATACAAATCCACATTATCTGGACTAGTTTTTCCATATGAGTTCACTTATAATCCTAAGGACAGTTTTAACTAGGCACCTGTAAGAAGGATGTGATATGTCTGCAGAGCAGAGAATTATCAAGCTGGCCTCTTGAACCTGGTACTGAATTACAATTCAGGAAAAAGAAGTGAGGTCTACTAATACCTGTCTCAACCTCTCTGGTCAGATGACCCTGGTGCTCTCTGTTCCTGGTGACTGAATGGTGTGTGTGTGTGTGTGTGTGTGTGTGTGTGAGAGAGAGAGAGAGAGAGAGATTTGAGTAAGATACAGAAGGCAATTAACACCTCCAGTCAAATCCTACAGGGCTGCCTTTACCCCAGGGATTGTGAAATGGGAGTTCCATCCTGACAGCCATGAGTATTGGGGACAAATGTGCCCTACGCTAAGGATGAGGAACCTTCCCCCACCCCCAGGGCTTCATTCTTCCTGAAGAAAGTGGTCAGGGGCCACAAACTGGTAGCAGGGCCAAAACACATAGACACATACACCCCCCCTCTCTTTTTTTCATGCATGCACGCACACCATGTTTGGTATCAGTGCTGCACGGGCTCCCTTCCTCACTGCACATCACAAAAGTGATGTGACCTGCCCATGAAGAAAGAGAGTGAATGCAGCAAGCACCCTCCTCCCTGCTGCTCAGGAAACAGCTGGGCAGCTGCCAAGAGTGCAGCTCTGCCAAGAGCCCCTGCCTCAGTGTGCCCTTAGCATTTTGAGATGGGGGCTCCCAATGGAGCAGACTCCCCTAAGCCCTAGCTTTTCCTGTTGAGAAAGGCGAGGAAGCATTAAGGAACCGCTGCTTCAAGGAACTCCAGGCACCTTGAGGCAGCAATCTCCTTTCCTGTCCCCTCTCAGTGGGCTGGTGGGCCTGCATAGGAAGGCCTGGTGGGCCTGCATAGGAAGGCCTGCATAGGAAGGCCTAGGAGGCCACATCCAGTCCATGGGCCAGAGGTTTCCGGCTGCTGCTCTATACCATGAGCTGTCTGGTGAGTGGCAAAAGGAAAGGGAACACCGAAATCTGCACTGGCTCCTGGTCCGTTTCCATGCGCAATGTAAGATGCTGGTGCTTTCCTCTAAAGCTCTAAATCACTTGGGATTCAGGTATCAGAAGGAACACTTGCTCTCACAGCAACCTGCCTGTGTAGTGCAGTCCTCTGCCCACATCTCCCTCCAGGTGCTTCCTCCCACCCCACCCTGTCTGAAGGAAGACAAGTGGCAACTAACAAAACAGGGCTTTCTTGGTTATAGTGCCCCATTTCTACGACTTTTTCCCAAGGGAATCTTGTGTGGCACCAGTGCTGTTATCCTTTGGGCTCCAAGCAAAGTCCTTTACATTCTCCCAGGCCTTTAAAAATAGTTTTTTGAGATGCCCTTAAATGCTGGTTTACCTGCTGCCTTTATTATGGAGTCATGATTGCATTGTATTTCTGCAATGTCATTTTTCATTTTAATCTTTTTTACATGCTTATTTCCGTAAAGTGCTTATTGGCAGGTTTGTTGAAGGGTAGCATAAAAACTGAGTAAGCAAGCAAATAAATCAGGGGTGTAGAAACTCAGGACTAGGGCCAAATTTGGCCCACTGGGCTCCCAATTTGGCCCTTTGGGGTTCCTGAGATGGTGACACCTCCTTATCCTGGCCCACCCCTTTGCCCTGTCTGCCTATCATTGGGTAGTTTCGCAGCTCTTGGGCAGTTTTTTCCCCATTCTAAAAGGTTGAAATGCCTCTCCTAAGGCTTAGTTCCTGGCAGCAAGAGCTTTAAACTAAAATATGCTGGATTTTTTGGCATTTTGGCCTCATCCATTCTTCCTTCTGCCCCATCCACCACTGGAATGTGGCCTCCAAAAACTTATCCAAATGGAATTTGACCCTTGGGTTGAAAGAGGTTCTGCACCCCTGAAATTAATAAACAAACAAATAACCCTTAGCTGAGGGAAGTATGAATAGTTGGTATCTCTTTACCCAACTCCTGTACATTTCAGCAGGGCTTCCACAGCACAGTTCTCAGTGACTTATGCCTCGTGGTCCAAATCTGTCTCCCATTTTGCTACCCTTAATAGCTGGCAAGAAGCAGAGACATCACCTTGCTGACAAAGGTCCGTATAATCAAAGCTATGGTTTTTCCAGTAGTAATGTATGGCTGCGAGAGCTGGACTATAAGGAAGGCTGAGTGCCGAAGAATTGATACTTTCGAAGTGTGGTGCTGGAGAAGACTCTTACGAGTCCCCTGGACTGCAAGGAGGTCAAATCAGTCCATCCTAAAGGAAATCAACCCTGACTGCTCATTGGAAGGACAGATACTGAAGCTGAAATATTTTGGCCACCTAATGCAAAGAGAAAACTCTCTGGAAAAGACCCTGATGCTGGGAAAGACTGAAGGCAAAAGGAGAAGGGGACAGCAGAGGATGAGATGGCTAGTAGCATCACCGATGCAATGGGTATGAACTTGAGCACACTCCGGGAGAGAGCGGAGGACAGGAAGGCCTGGCGTGCTATGGTCCAAGAGGTCACGAAGAGTCGGACATGACTTAACGACTGAACAACAGCAATGGCAGGCAAAATCCACCACCTGAGGCAGCCGTTGCACCATCACTTGTGGTCAGGTTGCCTCTGAATCATAATGCACACGAGCAGGGGTCTTTGCGGTTGTATTTTGCAGGCATGACATACCATTATGATCATACTGGAGAAGTAGGGCTGGTACCCATTTTAGAACAGCCATGGCACGTTGCAAGAATTCAAGGTGCATGGATGTCCTAGTGGCCCCTCCAGCTTTTAAAGATGTTGGTAGATGCCTGAAACGTACGTTGGGCCATGCAACAATTCTGTGGGTATAGGCTGGCCCTAAGAAACAGTGTGGACTGCAGATCCCGCTGCAGTGTCAGTTCCTTGATAATCAGTGACACCCAAAGCTTTCAGCAAAAAGAACAGATTGAAGACAGATTGCGCAGACGATGTGCTGTGGTGCCACATAGTTAGGGAGTGGCTACAGAGATGACATTTAATCATTCAACATTAACACAAGACATCTGTCACCATACTCAACAGTGATGGGGCTTTGCTGCAGCTCAGAGCAAAAACAATATGTTCTAGACCTTGTAATCACTTGGGGGAAAATTCTACTTTTGCAGAGAGGTCTTTTAGTGGCTGATATAAATCGGTGTATTTTATTATAGCAATCCCAACTCAAATCCTTCACTAAATGGAGTTGTGATTAATGTTCAGCTGTTAAATAACAAAAAAAGCAACAAAAATGAATCCCTGAATAATCATACTGATCCCAGGCGGTAAGAACAAGAAGCCAAAATATCATTATTATTTGAAATACACGTCTCATCCTTTCCCATTTCTTGTTTTCCCCCACCCTTCATTTCCAAATGGCTCATTTTGTAATTTAAATAGTCAAGTTTATTTCAAAATTTATACCCCATCCTTTTTTTTGACAAATTTATGATAAATACACGCGCGCATGCACGCACACACAGTATCAGCAAACAGCATATAAAAACACAACATCTAAAAGGTTCTAAATAAATCACACTTACTGAACTAAAACAGTAAATGCAGTGGGATTTGGATGGTTTGTGGATTCCAGCACAGAGATGAAACAAGGTGGAAATAAGCCCAGCTGAGAACCACAGGTTTAGACTGGGCTGACTGGCACCTTTTGAGAAAGATTTCTGAAGTGACTTAATTCCCCAGATATTTCAGGTTCATCCATATATTTCTGAGAACATGCAAGTTAATTATTAGCATACAGTGGGCACCTCCTCCACACACCCAGGCCACACAGCCCTGTGATTTCATCCTCTACTTGACTGAAAGTACATACGTTCTCATGCAGCATAAGCTTCCTGCTGTCTTTGGGACTTGTATGAGGTTTTTTTCTCAACTAGCAGCACAATCCATGTCTACTCAGAAGTAGGTTCCCTTGAGTTCAATGAGGCTTACTCCAATGTAAGTGGGTACAGCATTGCACCCTTAAACATCCTTCCACTTTCCTCTCACCAGCTATCCTGGTTTTCAATATTCCATCACAGACCCTCCCTCCTCAGAAGTTAGACTGCCCATGGACATTCCATAACTTGACAACAGCTTAACCATTGGCTGAGTTAATGGAGAGCCAAATGCCAGTTTTAAGCCTTATTTTAAAATAATTTATATCCTGCTGTTCCTCCTTAAGATGATCAGAGCAGCACACACTAAACACAGCAAAACAATATGAACAAGCAATAGCAAACAACAAAACTCACAGCAGCCAAAGTATCTAGGAGAGCATAAGCTTCCTGCTGTTTTTGGGACTTGTATGAGGTTTAAAAGATTAAAAGTTTTAACGAACCTCCTAAAGTCAAGGAGTGAAGGCATCATCTGGATCTGCTGAGGAGGTAGTTCCATAGGAATAATAGAATCATAGAATAGTAGGGTTGGAAGGGGTCTACAAGACCATGGAGTCCAACCCCCTGCTCAATGCAGGAATCCAAGTCAGAGCATCCCTGACAGATGGCTGTCCAGCCTCATCTTGAATGCCCCCAGTGTGGGAGAGCCCACCACCTCCCTAGGTAATTGGTTCCATTGGCGTATTGCTTTAACAGCCAGGAAGTTTTTCCTGATATTCAGCCGGAATCTGGCTTCCAGTAACTTGAGCCCATTATTCCGTGTCCTGCACTCTGGGATGATTGAGAAGAGATGCTGGCCTTCCTCTCTGTGACAAGCTTTCAAGTACTTGAAGAGCGCTATCATATCTCCCCTCAGTTTTCTCTTTCCAAGGCTAAACATGCCCAGTCGTTTCAGTCTCTCTTCATCATCTTTATTGCCCTCCTCTGAACCCTCTCCAGCTTGTCTGCATCCTTCTTAAAGTGCGGTGTCCAGAACTGGACACAGTATGTATGTATGTAATTTCTTAATCACCCATCTGGCCTGTCCAGCCACTCTGGGCGATGTACAACAGTACAAACAGTCTAAAACAGTAAAATTAAACATTAAAGCATCATATTTCTAAAAATACCCTAACCCACCCCAAACACCTGGCCAAACAACCAAGTGTACAATGCGTGGTGGAAACTCATTAAAAAAAAAAATCATCCAGAAGTCCACGGACTGCGCGCGGCCTGAGGGGGTCACTTTGCATCGGATTCTGCAGGTTGGATTCTTGGAAATCTGAGCTCATTTTAGTCTGGCTCGAGTTTCTCCAGCATCCCTAGCAAGCACCTGGCGAAATCGGATGGAGGTGAGCCTGTCCATCTGTACATACAGGGATTCTTTGGTGGAAGGATTGATTTGGAGAGGGTCCAACAGCAGCTGGCATGGCAGGACAAGTGCTAGTGCCCACAGAGGGCTGAGTAGAGGGGAACTAGTACTTCCCGGGATTTGGAAACTATGCTTCTATTAATGCAGCCCAAAATAGCATTTGCCTTTTTTGCAGCCACATCACATTGTTGGCTCATGTTCAGATTGTGATCGACAACAATTCCAGGATCCTTCTCACTTGTAGTGTTGTTGAGCTATGTATCCCCCATCTTGTAACTGTGCATTTGGTTTCTTTTTCCTGGGTGCAGAACTTGGCATTTATCCCTATTAAATTTCATTCTGTTGTTTTCTGCCCAGTGCTCCAGTCTATCAAGATCACTTTGAATTTTGTTTCTGTCTTCCAAAGAATTAGCTATCCCGCCCAATTTTGTGTCATCTGCAAATTTGATCAGCATTCCCTGCACCTCCTCATCCAAGTCATTAATAAAAATGTTGAAGAGCACTGGGCCCAAAATTGAGCCCTGCGGTACCCCGCTCATTACCTCTCCCCAGTTTGAGAAGATCCCATTGATAAGCACTCTTTGAGTCCAATTCTGTAGCCAACTGTGGATCCACCTGATCATTGTTTCATCTAGCCCACTTTGAGCTAGTTTGCTCATCAGGATATCATGGGGCACTTTGTCAAAAGCTTTGCTGAAGTCGAGGTATATTATGTCCACAGCATTCCCACAGTCCTCAAGGGAGGTTTCCTGATCAAAACATGAGATCAGATTCATCTGGCAGGATTTGTGGGCTGCCACAGAAAAGGCCTTCTCACGTGTTGTCACCCATATGAATACCTGGAGAAACAGCAAAAATGGCTTCTGTAGAAGATCTCAGTTCTTGGTCAGGATTATATGAAGAAAGGTGGTCCTTCAGGTAACCTGGTCTCAGGTGAAAACATTTGCTAACTCAGGGGTGTTGCACCTCTTTCAGCCTATGGGCCAAATTCTAGTCTGAAGAAGCTCTCAGAGGCTGCATTCTAGTGGTGGGTGGGACCAAAGGCAAAAGCAATCAGGGACCACATTTCCCCAAACACAAACCTATTTTAGTTTAAAGCTCTTACCACCCTATGTGAGGCATTTCACCCTTTTAGAATGGGGAAAAATTGCACAAAAGCTAGGAAACGACCAAATTATCAGTGGACAGGAGAAAGGGGGTGGGGCCATCTGAGAAACCCTGGACAGCTGGATTAGGATCCCAGGCAGGCTGGATTTGGCCCTTCGGCCTGTGGTTTTCCAATCCTGCACTAATTCATGAGGCCTGATAACTGTTGGAGGGACAAGGACCATGAGCCATTTAACTTGAACTTGAAGGGTTAATATGTACCTGAGTAAGGTGGGAGGGGATCGTTGTTCTGCCTTTTCTTTGTCTCCTCCCTCTACTTTCCTATCTTCCTCCTCCTGCAAGGGATGCTGACCATGGGGCTGACCTTAGCCAATTTTCCTTGAGATGTAAGTTTGTTATATCTCCAGTAAAAGTCTGTTCTTAACCCACTACCCAAGTGTGCTTGTCTACATCTGTGGCTACTGCTGGGGTAGGCTGATTCAGACTTCAGTAACCAGGTATCAAGACAGTGATCCAGTGACAGATACATATGAAGTTCAGATTTTTGCAGAACAACCACAAAGTGTTTGGCATGTTGTGCTTTTTGGAGAAACATCAGCTATGGAGTGTAAGGTAAAAGGGGAAATATACATATATGTTAAATATACTACTCCATCAATAAGTAGATTTAAATCCAGTATGTTTCTATTTATTTATTTCTCTTTATGTTGGTTTGTATAATCTTGTTTTGGAAAACTAATAACATCTTTAAAAATAAAACAAAAACATCAGCTATGGATCAAGCCCATGCATGTTCTGTGTTATTTCCTCTAAACTGGCCCAGTGACACAAAAATAATTGGAGTCAAAAATAATAATAGACTAACAGGACGGGCGTAGGCACTTTGGCCTGATTAAATTAAATCTGTAGTCAAACCTTTATTTCTTCTGATTAAAGGCATAGATTCATCAGGCTCAAATTGTGTGTTTGGGAGTGCTCTGATACAAGAGAAAGGTTAGTGCATTGCAAGTGTTTTTAAAAGTTAAAGGCTCAAGTGAGTCCAAACTGTTCACCTGCAGAGGAGGCTGCCTGCTGGGGCAGGGCCATAGGTCTGTGGCAGTGTTCATGCCTTGAATGCAGAAGGTTCAAGCCCCAGAACTGCCAGCAAACAGGAGGTCAGTCACGTAGCAGGCCTGGGAAAGACCAGGGCTGAGCCAAAAGGATGGAAAGGGGGGATTTCAGTGATTTCTGCAGTTCTAGGCAGGCAGAAAAACAGGAGGCTGATTGAGCCCCTGGTTGGCTGCCACGTGTGGCTAGTGAGCTATTATTATTCATTACATTTATATCCCACCTTTTTTCTTCTTGCAAGGAACCCAAGGTGGCTTACACGGTCCTCCTCCTCTCCATTTTATCCCCACAACAACCCTGTGAGGTAGGTTAGGCTGACGCTCAGTTACTGGCCCAAACTGAGCGTCATGGCTGAGTGAGGACTAGAACCTGGATCTCCCAAGCCCCAGTCCACCCCTCTAACCACTACACCACACTGGCCATAAGTTGTGAAGGCTTGTGAGGTGGAAAGATGAGATGGATCAGCTGAGCTGAAGAGTTCTGTGCTTATCCAGAGAAACAATGAACAAAGTTGTAAGCATGTTGTGAATGAAAGGAAGAAGCCTCTTCTGAACACCCTGTCTTCCATAATTAGCAAGGGCACTTCCCACAGAAATGAATGTAAGATGGTGCATATATAGCTGTATACTACCAGAAGGAATTTTGGTCCTTGGAACTAGTACTGCACAGCTGTTAATTCAAAGATGGTTGTCATTCTGTGTTTGGAAAAAAATGACAGCTATTGGCGAATTCAAGATGTGACAGAAGCTACTTTTATCTTATGGTCATATATGTCTATTTTAATTTTGAGATCAGGTCATTTTTTCACTCCAAGCATTGCTTTAAAACAGGGGGTTTCCCTCTGAAAATTAATACCATCTGGTAAGCTATCCAGCTATCAAACCTGGAGAGTAATTAATACTGAAATACTTCTGGGGATGCTTGTAACCCAGTGCATGCCAATTAGAGATGGTCCAGAGGCATGGAAAGGATCAGACATCCTTTAACCCAGATTTTTAGTTGTGCTGAATTCTCTGCCAGGCTGCTGTTAGAAAGCAGAGGTCTCTGTTGCTTCTTAACTTCTCCCACCCACCACCCCCACTGCCTGCCATCATCACCACAAAGACTCTGGTTTAACTCAGTGAAAGAAATTGGCTTTAGGCAGTGCTGCCATCAGGGTAGGACTTGGGGGAGAAGTCCAGGGTCCCATTCAGCATCCTCTGTTCTATTGCATTTCCTGTCTGGATCATGATGTGCCCTTCCACATCTCACTCCTCTCTTATCATGTCTCCCCCATCTCATCTTTCCACCTCCCAACCCCAAATGCCCCAGCGCAGAGCACATAGTTAAACTATGGAATTCACTTCCACAAGTTGTAGTGATGGCCACCACTTTGGACGGCTTTCAAAGGGGGTTGGATAAATTCCTGGAGGAGAAGGATATCAATGGCTACTAGTCTTATGCGCTACCTCCACTATCAGAGACAGTATGCCCATGCACATCAGTTGCTGGGGAACATGGGTGAGAAGGTGCTGTTGCACTCATGCCCTGCTTGTGGGTCCCTGGTCGACAGCTGGTTGGCCACTGTGAACAGAATGCTGGACTAGATGGACCCCTGATCTGATCCTGCAGGGCTCTTCTTATGTTCTTATATATCCTGGCAGCAGCATCCATCCCATTTATGCACCCTGACAGGCCTGCCCCCTCACAGGCCAGGGAACCTGAGTGAGGAGACAGAGGAGGACCGCTGCCCCTGAGCCCATCAATCCCCCTCCCCACTGTTCCAGAGTCCCATCCTGAAACCAGCTGAAGCCAGATCCTACTCAGGTGGGGGAAAGGCAGCGTTATCTGCCACTCCCTGGCAACAAGAAACAACACACATTCCTGGATGGAGGTGATCCTGAAAAGGAAGGACCAGGGACTGGGGTGCCAACCAGGCATCTTAGCAGGGGTCCTGCCAGGGTGGCCACTTATGAGTTGTGAAAAAAGAGGTAATGCATCATCAAAAAAGAGGACAAAAGAGGATGCCAATTTGCGTAAAATGTACGCATGCTAATGTATATGTACAGATGCAAATTTTAAATAATTAGTATAATTTAAATAGAAATACAGTGCAGAGGTGGAAAACTGTGACCAGGTGACCTGTGAGACTTGCTCAGTCTGCTGTCCAGGAGCTGCTGATGGGCAACTTCAAGACTTGGACTGGACAGCCCTTCAAATACAGGCTGCCTTAGATAGAGGACAGTCCACTGGCAGCCCTTCAAATAGAGGACTGTCCTCTGTCAAAGAGGACATCTGGCCACTCTAGTTCCTGCACCTTGGAGAATGGTTTGACAGACAGCAGGGTGGAAGGTGCAATGTCCCTTATGGAATGCTGTCACCTATTCAATAGTTTTCTGTGATGTAGCTTGTGAGCAAGTAGGTGAACAGCCCCATGGAGGAACAGTGAGGGGTGCTGCTGCTGATGGGGTGGACCTCGTGATCAGCTCAGAACAGGGCATGGAATGGATCCAGTAATAGTGGGACAGCGGCCTGCGGAGAGTAAGGGGAGAATCAATACTGAGCGAAAGCCAGCAACTGGAGCACATGATCCCTGGACCAGGCAGGATGCACAACGGGGAGAGAGAAGAGGGAGAGGTGGCCACCTGAGTCCTTAACCAGTGCTCATGTCTCAACATCCCGAGGGGAAGACTGCAGAGACTGGGCATGTTCTTGCCTCTTGCCCCTTGGGGGGTTCTACTGATACACTGTGTGTGCAGTGGCTACTTGTTCTCCTCCCTGCATCCAGGCTACGATCCTGCAAGGCAAAAGTGCTCATGAGTGTTTGGCTAGCAATGGCAGTGGTTAGAGCAGAGCGCCTGGCCTTTGCCAACAAAGACCTTGCCTGTGTGTGGGGATGAGTGCCTCCTCTGTGTAGAAGACACTGGTCCCTGCTGTTGCAGGTGGCGGGGAAATGTTAGAGCAATACAGTTCAAATAAAAGGTAATAAATTTATATGGCAAAGGGAGTGGGGGAGGAGACTTGGGAAACAACTGCAGCAGTTATCCATTAAAGCAGGGGCATTGAACCTCAGGCTGCAGGCCAAATCCATCTCTCCTGAGGTTCCAATCTGGCCCTTTAGGGTTTCCCAGACAGCCATGCCCCTTCACCTACTCCTGCAGCAAGAGCTTTAAGCTAAAATATGCAGGCATTTTTGGCCCTGCCCCATTTGCCTTTGGCCCTGCCCCTTTAGCATTCAGCCCCACCCACCACTGGAATGCGGCCTGCTAGAGCTTCCCCAGAATTGAACTTGGCCCTCAGGCTGAAAGAGGTTCAACACCCCTGCGTTGCAGCATATGTTTCTGTCAAGAATGACAGCCTGGTTCCCACCTTGAGACCAGGCCTGGGTGTCAGGTCCCAGGCATCCACCTGGAATAGTGTGTTACTTGCCAACTCCTTGGCCCTGTTGCTCAAGGCCACGCTCAGTCCCCGTTAATTGGGAAATAGATAACAGCTGGGTGTGGTGGGAAGATCCTACCTCTTCTGGGCGAAGGTGGTCCTTTTGGGGGCTGAACTGGTGATTGGCTAAGGGAAATCTGCCCTGGGTTGCTGGGGCTGGGCCTTAACAGGAGGTCAAGGGAGAGGTGTGGCGTCTCCCTTTGTCATGGGTCCCATCTACATGGCACCGCTTTCACTCCCCACCCCATCACAACCGTGCAGCATTTCAGCTTCGGAGTAGCTTCTGGTCGTATACGCTCGTGGTTCACTGCGCACTTCCCTAACAGACTCCGCCGTGCCCTTTTTTTTGCCACTATACTTAAATGCGCAGCTGTGCAGTCCCGTGAGTGTGGGGGTGCAACACTTCAGTGGCGGTTTTGTATTTAGGTGCTCTGCTGTGTCTTTCTGTCCCTCGTTAGGTAAAGAGTGAGTGTTTTGTGCTCCTTCATTTCCACACCATCTGTTTGTCATTTCCCCAGCCTGAGACTCTCGCGATGGTTCGCACTCACAAGTGTGAGTGGTACGTGCCTAGCCATGACTCCGAAATGGTGGCCGGAGTGATGCTGGTTCTCCCCCAAGACCCCCCCAGCCCTTGGGAACTGAGACCAAAAGTAACCATTGAGAAAATACGAACCTGCAAAAATGTGCGAAAGTGTGATTAAATAGATGAAAATGCATCTCTGTGCCTCTGTAGCTGCGCAGCTGCGAAGGGATGGGGGGAGTAAAGGGGTGTCACAGAGCGATGCAAGCACTACGCCTGCCTACAACATGCCCACCGCAAAATGTGATGTCAGTTTGGGGAAGGGACAGACAGCTCGCAAGCATGGGAAACCCGCAGCAAACCAAAAACATCACAGCAAAATGCCTCCGTGGAAATCCACATTTTCCAGGAGAAAACTATGGATGGCTGTGAAGTGGCAACTGTGTCATCTAATCAAAAGGACCTCGGCTCGCACCCGCCCTGGAGTAAAAGGCTCATGTAGATGGCCCCATGGTGGTTTTGGACCTGCTGGCGACTGGAAGCTATCCTGGGAGGTCTGTACTTTGGTATGTGAAAGGATAGGCTAGCTCATTTGGTTATTTTGCTTGGGGGGGTGGTATAAGGCTCTCTGTGTATGCTTTGGTTTTCCGTGCAAGTTTTCAGCTTTGTAATCTTCCTACAACCTACCTTCTCTAATTCTCCCCTTCCCTCTATCCTATAATAAACAGTTATCCAACTCCAAGTTGGTGTGATCCTTTCTGTTCAACCTCAGTGCTAAATTTAATGCCTCTTGGCAGGAGAGGGAAGTTACTGGGTGTCTTTTGGGGTTTGAGGTCAGGTTTGGCTTGTCATATCTTGCAGGGACATTGGGGTTAGCTCCAGCATTCCTTCACAGTTTCCCTGTCCCTTACTTACCTGCCCTGGCAACCCCAGCCTTTGCATGTTTGTGTCTGAAGTCCCAAGATGAGGCTCCTCTTACGTTCCGAGGCAAAGCCTGAGCAATGTGCTCAAGTTCCCATGTGAGGCCAGGCTGTTTTGTACAACGTGCCCCCTCCCTTTGCAAAGTGCCTCCTTTTGAGCTCTAAGTGTGCACACTAAACTAGGCGTGTTTAGCCTTGCGAAGAGAAGACTGAGGGGAGATATGATACTCTTGAAGTATTCTTCAAGTACTTGAAAGGTTGTCACAGAGAGGAAGGCCAGCATCTCTTCTTGATCATCCCAGAGTGCAGGACACGGAATAATGGGCTCAAGTTACAGGAAGCCAGATTCCGGCTGAACATCAGGAAAAACTTCCTGACTGTTAGAGCAATACGCCAATGGAACCAATTCCCTAGGGAGGTAGTGGGCTCTCCCACACTGGAGGTGTTCAAGACAAGCTGGTCAGCCATCTGTCAGGGATGCTCTGACTTGGATTCCTGCATTGAGCAGGGGGATGGACTCAATGGCCTTGTAGGCCCCTTCCAACCCTACTATTCTATGATTCTATGAGGCCAGGGAGATAGAACTCCATGCTGCATGCCCTGCCATCTCAGTTATGGTCTCCCTGTGTGGTGGTGGTGTGATGGGTGCTGAGTTACACCATATCCTATATTCTGTGGTGGAGATGCAGGCAGGGCAGTTCCCAACACTGGGGCAGCTATCTTTGAATTGAAGTAAATGGAGTGGAGGGGGGGAGAAGAATTTCTTACCCCAGGTCTGGAGTGGGTGTAAAATTGTGTCGTTGATGGAGTGCATGGCCAGAAACTGAAGGGGTACAGAATAAGGCAAAGATGCCTTATTCCTTCCCCGTGCCGCCCATGACTCTGCCTTGTTTCAGCCATTCTGCAGGCCTATCTTCATGAATGGAACAACTCTGCTGGCATATTTTGAGGAGCTGCACCAACCAGTGAAGGCTGGTGGCTCCAATGTCAGCGGGGTAGTGAATCCGCTCTGGTTTTCAGTCAGAACCAGTCAGAACTCTAAAGGAGCTGTCCAAAGTGCGAACCACAGACTGCTTCTGACTGAAACCCAGAGCAGATTCACCACCCCACTGACGTCGGAGTCACTAGCCTCCTCCACTGCCACCAGCATATCTGTCATGGCATTGAGCTATCTGGCATTCCACCAGCATCACAGGGCTTCCACCAAATCCTGTAGCTCGGCCTTCCCCAAATTTCACCCTCCAGATGTGTTGGACTACAGCTGTTGGAGGAGGCTGCTATAGCTCCTTAACCAGCAGATCTTCAGTAGAGGATTGTGCCCTCACAGGCTGATATTTTACTCATTTTGTTACTTTCATTAAAAAAATTCAGCCAGAGATTACACTAGATTAGCAACATCAGCATCGCATCATCTGCATACTGTACAATTATCCATTCCATTTTATTAATTGATTAATTATAAGCCACTGTTACGATATTATTCTGAAGTGTATTTGGTGACAGATGTTTGCTAAAATGGGGACATTTTAGTAGGAAAAGTGAATAATCTATTCGGGGTTTTGGGGGTAGTTTAAATGTTTTTAAGTATAATTCATTTATATGCTTGTTCAGGAACACTGCTTAAGTTCTTGTGCTGTTTCATCTCTGTTAAGAAGTGTTTTAAAGATTTTCTGCTTTACCAAAGTCTTAAACATGGTTCTTTTAACCATGATTTCTTTCTATATCTAATTGTTTCTCTAAATGTCCTGAAATTACAGCTAAACTCTTAGCTTCTCTTCCCCACCCCACCCCCAATTTGCTTGAAGTCAAAACAGGAATTTCACAAAAGCAGCAATTTTCCTTTAAATTAACATCAATGCTATGCATTAGTTTTGATGTATATGATCAAATATAATTGCTGGTTGTGAAAACACGGTGGTATAATTGCTAATGGAAAACCACAAGTGTTACTAACTCCCTTTTAACAATGAACTGACATCTTGGTGCAGAGTTCAAAATAATATGGCGATGTGTTTCCCTTGTATTGAGGACTGTGTAGCTACAGTCAGCACAGACAACTTGTGTACTCTGGACTGGCTGAGAGTGACTTGGTGTGGTTCAGCTGGAGCAGGACGAATCTAACCCCAATCAGCAGGCATAGAACAGCCTTCCCTGACCTGGGGCCCTCTAGAAGTGTTGGAAGAAAACTCTAACCCCAATCAGCAGGCATCAGCATAGAACAGCCTTCCCTGACCTGGGGCCCTCTAGAAGTGTTGGAAGAAAACTCTCACCATCCCCAGCAAGCATGTGCACTGGCTGGGGATGATGGAAGTTGTAGTCCAACACAGCTGGAGGGCACCAAGTTGGGAAAGGCTGGGATAGAAGGATGAAAGTAGGCAAGTTCCAAATAGCAGGGCAGGGGCCATGTTATTCAGGACCTTGGAGAGCTCCCAGGCAAGGAAGACGTGGCAGTGCAGCTGTGGCAGCACTGCAACAGGTTGCTTTGGGAGCAGCAATATTGGAGGGTGGGTAGGGATAATAATCTTTTGAACAAATGAATAAGTAGAACTGTGTACCTCCCTAAATAGCAAAACCTGTCTGCTGATTCCCCACACAACGCCTCCCCCAACTGGAGTTTAAAGGGGCCAAACTCTGCCTTGGGATGATTCATGCCAGTGCCACTGGGTAGCCTTTGACAGGAGCTTAGAAAGGAATAAAGGTCCCTAGGAAGCATCATAGAGCAGCACCCTGAACCATCATTATCAGAGGATTCTGACCCCTCGTCCTCAGAAAAGGATCCAGAGCCAGTCAGAGAAGACTCAGCAACAGAAAGGCAGGTTTCCATCTCCCCGGAACTAGGGATGTATGTACGGACTGTATAAAATCTGCTCCATCTGTGTTTCATGGACTGTCAGGTGCCTTTTGTTCCATCATCCGCTCAGAGACAGATGTGATTTTTCCCCGTCATGCAGAAAAATACGCAAATAATTACATAAGAGGTTTCGTAAGAATTGACATAATTTACCTTAGTACGTAACATTTAGCATATTGTCCCCCATTCCATTCAACTTTTTCTCAGCAGAAACATGTGTATTTTCCTACCAATAAATATACATACATTTCAGGAAAGTAAAAAAATCATCCAAAAGTCCACGGACTCTGTGTGGCCTGAGGGAGTTGCTCTGCAGCAGATTCCGCAGGTCAGATTCTTAGCAATCCGAGCTCATCTTAGTCCATCTTGAATTTCTCCAGCATCCCTACCCAGGACCCAGCTCTCCAGTGGACAGTACAACCCAAGCCAGTAGCCACATTATGCAGCATCATCAGAACCCTTGGCCTGAAATGGTACAGGTAGCCGGAGAGTTGTAGGGATAGATGAATCTGTCAGTTTTGCTTTCTTCCACATTCAGTTTAATTTTTTTTTTTAAAAAAAAAACACAAGTTCTTTCTGTCTGGTTTATGGAGACATTTGCAAATGTTGGAAAGTTCTTATCCAAGAATGAACCTGAATGGAATTCTCACCCATCTCAATTGATCAAATTCAGTAGGAGAGCTGTTTGCAGCATGATGCATGATGTACCTGCCTGCCATATACCTGTTAAAAATGAGGAGCCATTCAGATAAAAAAGAGAAAGATGACAACGCTAATTCTGCGCCACAAACATGGTTGAACACACAGGTATTCAAATGCCTCAGAGCTAAGCATTCAAAGCCCTCTTGGCTTGATGGATGGACCTGTCAGTTTTGCTTTCTCCCACAATCAAAGTTTTGTTCTGTTTATGAAGAAAGTTTGGTAAGTTTTTATTTTTAAAAATTATCTGAATGAAATCCTCACCCATCTTTAGATGGGTGTCAATTCCTTTTCCTCAGGGTGGCTTGTGTAATGTTCACAATGGAACTGGAGTTCAGGTTAGCTTGTGTGTGCGCGCGTGCGCATGCACGCACGCGCACCTGCCTGTGTGTTAGTGTATGTCTGTGTGTGATCCCTGAGGCAGGCTTTTGTTGACCTGCATCTGTAGAGACTCCCTCCACCTCAGAGTCACTGTCTGAGACCTCTGGGGACTCTCTCTCTCTCTCACACACACACACCCCTTTACTGCTGCAGTGTGTGTGTGCTTACTGGGGCAGCTTCACTGCTTTGGGGGGCTGCTGATTTAGTGATTATGGCAGGTATTGTATGTGGTTCAGAGCCTCCTTGGCAACTGCTTCTGTGCTTATATTTTCTTTTCCTTTAATGAGAATCTCACTAACAGACTTGATGATTTCTGTTTAATTAGCACATTTGGGAAGAGTGATCAAAATAATAAGATGAGGCAATCAGACAAGCATACTGCACTAAAATAATAGCTCCTCTATGGGGCTAACTGAAGTGGACGTCCTTTTAGCTAATTTGTGGCTTATCATGGAGATCCACCGCCCAGCTCTGCCACAAGTTCAGGTCTTCCCAACAGCCCACCTAGACACAGCTCCTGTTGTCCTTTCAATTAACTCTCATTAGCTATCAACAAGGGCAGATGATCCCTAAGTTTGAAGCTTTATTTATTTATATTTACGTTATTTATATTTACTTATTCAGAGTATTTTGATACAGCCTTTCAGGGGAGATGGCCTGCTCAGTGCGGTTCAAAATAAAATAATAAAATAATTTAAAAGGTAAAAATACAAATCATAATAATAACACATATATCACTTCACTCACAATAAAATAGCAACAGTTAAAATTATTATCTTTAAGGTGTAGGCTAACATCCTTATTCAATTAAAAGCCGATTTAAACAAACAGGTCTTTAAGACCCATTTAAAAGCAGTCCAAGAAGGAGCCAAACACACTTCCCGTGGAAGGGAGTTCCACACTGATGGAGCCACCACTGAAAAGGTTCAGACTATTATATCCACCAACCTGATGGACCTTCTCAGTGGGCACATGAGCAGGACATCCTGTCAAGGGCTCCTTGGTGGCCTCTTTCAGTCTAATCTAGTAGCCAAGTCCAGACACAGACAAAGGGATTCTTTTCAAAGCTTTATTCCTCTTTTACAACTTAACAACTCTACTGTTAGCAACTAGATATGAGCAGCAGAGTACCTATGCCCTAAGTTGGAACAGTTGGTCCCCGTTTGAAAGAGAATCACTGGCAGACCCTGAACTTATGGGCTAGGGAGAGTCCCTCCCCTTTTCCCTTGGATCCTCTGGGCACAACCGTTGTTTGCGCGCCAACCGGGCACTACGCCTCCTTTCTGCACCCTCCATTTGGCGCCACTCCCTGCGTCAGCGTCGCGCGTCCAGCAAGTCTTCTTCCCGCGCTCTCTCACTCCTGGGACTGCTGTCTATGCCAGGAATGCCGGTGGGAGGAATCTCTGCCAGCTGTTGGCCCTGGGAAGGATGAGCGCGCTCCTCTCCCAGGAGCGGCTGCTCTTCCTCAGAATCAGAACTACTCTGGGATTCTATGGGCTCAGTGTCCACCCTGACACATCCATGGCCGATCTTAAGCCCCAGGCAGTCTCATTTAGGTGCAGGCAGCCCTTCAAATAGCCTGGTTCCAAGTACTTTAATGAGGGCCCAGAAATGCACTAGCAACCAATGCAGCTGGCACAGAATTGATGTTATGTGTTCTTCTGATTGCTTGCCCCCTCCTCCACAAACAACCAGGCAGCTGCATTCTGCACCAGCTGAAGTTTCCATGTAATTTAGTACTTGTGAAATAATGGAATATAGATCAACCTCTTCACTGAGGATCTCAGAGATCTTATGGCTATTCTTTGACTGGTGTTGGGTCGGCTTTATTGTTCCATTCATTAGCTACATTTTTAAACAAAACTAAATGGGAAATGGAACTTTGTATGGATCAGGTGAGGAACAGAGGATCAAACGAGCGCTTCTACACAGAGAAGTGAATGACTATGAGGAGGGATGTACTACAATGAAACAGTGGGAGCTATCTGAAAGTCCATCGGCAAGAATGGGAGTTGCAACTGACAGGACTAATACATCCCCCTTGAGGAACATTGAATGGATGCAACTGACAGCTGCAGTCCTCATGTGGGACTGTGCTAGTCCAAAGTAGCATTTAAAGATCCCTGTTCTTAAATAAGGAGGCAGGGCCTGGAAGAAGTCATTAGACCTTGCAACTATAATAGGGTTCAGTTAGCACCCAGTATTGTTGGAACAAGTCAACTTGGCCACAGGACCTCTCCAGGGTCCTGAAAGATCTGTCTGGCTGCTCTTGCATCCAGATCCTATCACTTGACTGCTCTGGCTGGCTTTCCCAGACCACTGGGTGACCTGCTTGCTGCAGACTCCCACAGGCACATCGTTGCTAGGACTGGACAATGGGAGTATTGGGTGAATGGGAGTACTGCGTGAAGTTTGTTGGCCTGGGCCGTAGATGGGCAACTGATGTCCTTCCAGATATTTTGGACTACGGCTTCCATCAGCCCCCACCAGCATGGGCAGTGGTCAAGGATGATGGGAATTGAAGTCCAACAACATCTGGAGGCTGACAGGTTGCCTATCCCTGGTCGCAAAGCACTTTCCCTGAATCCCCACCCGATTCAAGAGCTGCCACTGTCTTTAGCTGGCCATTTTTGAAGCCTCCGCTCACAATGAGGAGTGAGGGGAGCCTTTGGAAATGCTGCTCCAAGTGCCTTGAGCTGGTGGCTCCTGACTGAGTCAGCTTCAATTTCCTCAGCTGGAGCCTTTGGGAACCTCTGTTTCAAGGCACTCCGTGTGCCTTCAGGCGACGGCTCCCAGCTAAGCTGGTTTTTTTCAGCCCCTGCCTTTCCTATTGAGAAAGACGAGGGGTGAGCGGAGCCTTCCCAAACTGCTGCTTCAAGGCAACGGCTCTTGACCTTGGGGCCATGGGGCAGGGCATCAGGGTGGGGACATGGCCTCAATGAGCCAGATGAGTGGGCCTTGCAAGACGTGCAAGGACTATGGGTGTGAGGTCCCCTGCTGCTGGTCTAGGGATGTGCTCACTTGGGGTGCCAGAGGGACTGTGTTTTGGTTCCCAACAAGCTCTTGCAAGGAGGGAGAAGGTTATACCTCTGTGGAAGCAATGCACATGCATAGCAGGTCCAAGACTGAATTTCTGGCTTGTTCCATGGCAGAGGCTGGTGGCTCTGATGTCAGTGGGGTGGTGAATCTGCTCCAGGTTTCAGTCAGAACCAGTCAGAATTCTAAAGGATAGCTCCTTTAGAGTTCTGACTGAAACTCGGAGTGGATTCACTGCCTCACTGACATCAGAGCCACCAGCATCCACTGATGTTCTGTTAAAAAGATCAGGTAGAAGGTGATGGGAATGACCCCTTCCGGAGACTTTGGAGAACTACTGCCAGTCAGACAATATTGAGTTAGAATCTAGCTGAAAACCATTACTGAAGCCTTCCCCAACACCCCCCTCATGTTTTGGACTACAACCCCCATAACTCTGAGCATTGGCCATGCAGGCTGGGGCTGATGGGAGTTGTAGTCCAACCATCTGGAGGGCATCACATTGGGGAAGACTGTATTAAGGGCATCCCTTCACTTTCCGATGAACTGCTATGCTGAGTATGGTACAGCATGGGGCCCCACTTACATTGGGGCTCCTATTACAGTATAATTGTATCTCTGTACAGACAGACAGACAGACAGACAGCCTGTCCTGCTTTCCTGTTACTGGGTGACTTTAAAATTCTTCGTCCTCTCTGTTGCTCTGTCACTTTGACAGAATGAAGAGGGAGAAGTGGCCACTTGTGGATGGTAATGCTTAGTGCAGATGCAAAACCAGGTCCACCATACTGTAGCAAATATTAGGTATGAGGAGAACGGCACCTGCTTGCATGTCTGTATGACTGATGCTGTGTGAGTGCTGTCAGAAAGACTGTGTTGAAGTTAACTACTTGTTCCCAGTTCCTTATTATTATCATTATCATCATCATTATCATCACTATTTATTACTTTTGTATCCCACCTTTCTTCTATCATGGAACTCAAGGTGGCTACATACAGTTCCCAGGTGGTCTCCACTCCAAGCACTGACCAGACCTGGACCTGCTAGCTTCAGCAAGGTGGCTGCCTCAGGTGCCTTGAACCAATGGATGCATAAACAGTCATAGCAATTCAGTAAGATGACTTAATAAAGTTTATGTGTTGCTGCACCTCAAGATAAGCTTAGCCTACCTTCTGTCATGTATCTTGCCCCCTCCTCCACAAACAACCAGGCAGCTGCATTCTGCACCAGCTGAAGTTTCCATGTAATTTAGTACTTGTGCACTATTGAATGTACAAGCAATGCTGGCCTTCAAATGAAAAGCTAACGGAGTCCCTGCATCACCTCCAAAGTATTTTGTAGGGAGTCCCTTGGTAACTAGAAGGCTGTTGTATTTAGTCTGCATGAACTTGTCCTGTACTACCTTCTAAAGAAGGTGTGTTAGAGCAGAGCTACATGCCACACTAGCAAGTATGGGTTTCCCAAACACAGATTTATCAGTTAATGGTGATGGAGGGGCAGGGCAGGGGGTGCATTTGCAGGGAATGGAGGCTGGTGGCTCCGATGTCAGTGGGGTAGTGAATCTGTTTTGGATTTCAGTCAGAACCAGTCCAAACTCTAAAGGAGATATTCAAGGTGTTGAACGCAATGGGTTTGGCACTTTGGTCTGTTGATTTGACGTCCTGATTCTGTCAGGGCCCAGTCAACAATAGATTCTTTTAGATTACCAATGGGCCTACTTTTGTTATCTAAAGCCTGCTAAACCCTACTAATTGTGTTAAACTACACAGGTCTCTATGCATTTAGGGACTCTGTGAAAGTCACATTTTCTGCTCACCAACCATCCCACTACACTTGGAGAGCTTCTTTAGAGTTCTGTCTGGTTCTGACTGAAACCCAGAGCAGATTCACAGCCCCACTGACTTCAGAGCCACCAGCCTCCACTGTTTGCTGGGGATAACTCATGGGCAGGAAGAGGTGGGCTTGCCTTTCCCTCACTTGCCACTGCCAGCCTCTTCCCCCTGCCTGACATTTTTACAGTCTTGGAGTCAGGGGTGCGTGCGTGCGTGCGTGCATGCATGTGTGTGTGTGTGTGTGGAGGAGGGAGGGGAGAACTGACCCTCCCTGTGGAGGGGATAAGGGGGAAGCAGTGCCTTGGCCTCTTATGTCAGCCAAGAATCAACTTAGCTGCAGTTTGAGTCTGGTCACATGATTTTATTTATTTATTTATTTATTTATTTAAACATTTGTATCCCACCCTATATCATTAAGATCTCAGGGCAGTGTACAGATAAAATCAGTTTAAACAGTATAAAACAATAAATAATTTAAACAGCTAAAAATATATTAAACCATTAAACAAGCTAATACCAATTAAAATCTAAAACAATAAAACACGTGGTGTGCAACTTTAGGGAATGCATTTAGCCCTCAAAAGCTCTAGTAAAAATCCATGTTTTAACTTGGTGCTGAAATAAAGCCAATGTATGCCCCAATCGGGCCTCTAAGGGGAGGGCATTCCACAACCCGGGTGCCACAGCAGAGAAGGCCCCCTCCCACGTCCCACCATAGTGTATGTCTCATACTGGAGGGATGCAGAGGAGGGCCCCTCCAACAGATCTCACTCCTTGGGCAGGCATATATAGGGAGAGGCGCTCTCTGAAATATTGATGTCCCAATCCACTTAGGGCTTTAAATGTCATCACCAGCACCTTGAATTCCAACTGGAAGCCTATTGGCTTGGCAGCCAGTGCAAATCCTTTAAAACTGGTATTATATGATCTTTATGAGATGTTCTGGTCAACAGTCTAGCTGCTGCATTTTGCACTGGCTCCAACTTCCGAGTCGTCTTCAAGGGCAGCCGCACGTAAAGTGCATTGCTGTAGGCTAATCAGGAAGTTTCCAGCACATTACTGCTGTGGTTACATACTGTGATTTATGAAAAGTATGAAGAGGATGGAGAGAAAATTGTTTGCCCTCTCTTGTGGCAATAGAACTAGCACAGGAAATACAGGAAGCTGCCGTATATTGCATCAGACCATCAGTAGCCCAGTACTGTCAACACCGACTGGCAGCAGCTCTCGAGGGTTTCAGGCAGGGCTTTTTCCAGCCCTATCTGGAGATGCTGGGGACTGAATCTGGGACCTTCTGCATGCCAAGCACGTGCTCTTATCATTGAGTTGCAGCCTCTCCGTGAAGCTGTAGCTCAGTGAACAAGCAATGAAATGGATAGGCAGTCAGTTCAGAACAGACAAAAGAAAACAGTTTTTCACACAAGGCATTAATTCATGGAACGCGCTGCCACAAGATGTAGCAGCGATGGCCAGGGACGATGGGTTGGATTGCTGGAGCATATTTAGTTGCAGGATAGCATGTGATTCCGCCCATGATTCTAAAGTGATCTGGACTCAAACTGGCATAATGTGTATCTTGAAGAAACGGGAACTTTGCACAGTGTTGGATAGCAGAAATGCCCCTAAAAGGAGACTTGATTGCGGCTACCGTCTGGGGCACATGCACTAGAATCCTATTCATATCTACTCAGACGTAAGACCCACTGAGTTCAATGGAACTGCAATCCTATACATACTTACCTAGAGGCAAGTCCCATTGCTCTAAATAGGGCTTATTTCTGTGTAGACACATATAGGATTGCACTGTAAGTGTATAAGGAGAGAGGTGCCATTTCTGGCTCTAAAATGTCTCTATGAAGAAATGCAATTATTTGGGTATCTTGCCACATTAGGAGCTGAATGTTCATTTTCTTCCTTCCCTGTGCACCTCCCGCCCCGGAAATTTCTCCAAGAATTAATTAAAAGATCTAGCCAGGACTGCTTTAACAGCTGTCTTGCTCTTCCATTTTCCAGCAGTTTGATTAATCTGTGACACTCCAGACGCAAAAGTCGAGTGTGTCAACACATGCTTTGCTCTTCAAGTCCATTTAAATCATGACTGCTCTTCTGTTTTTAATCAAAGACAAATGCCTTAAGAAAGTAATCTATTACAAGGAATTAGCAGGGATGTCTACTGGGCACACCAAAAATGAGGCTAACAGAAATATCTTTAGATCCAGATTGGAGCATGCAACCATGGGTATGAAGGTCTTTCTTCAGAAATAGAAAGGGAAGATGTGCATTTCACCTTTTTTATACGATACTAACACCTCTCTGTCTGTCTGTCTGTCTGTGCATCCCTGCATCTGCAATTCAAATTGGCTAGAACAGGGGTGCACAAGCCCAGCCCCAGGGATCAAAGCCAGCCATTTGGGGGCCCTAGTCTGTCACTTTGGGGTTCCCTTGATGGCCACGCTCCTTCTCCTGGCCCCACCCCCTTTCCTCCAACCACTAATTGTTTGGTGGCTTCCTGTTTTTTGTGCAGTCCCACCCCCATTCTAAAAGGTTGAAATGGATCTCCTACTAAGGCTTGTTGTTGTTCAGTCGTTCAGTCGTGTCCGACTCTTCGTGACCCCATGGACCATAGCACGCCAGGCCTTCCTGTCCTGCGCTCTCTCCCGGAGCGTGCTCAAGTTCATATTCAGAAAGAGCTTTAAGCTAAAATAGGCTGGTATTTTGGCCTCATTCCTTTTTCTTTTGGCCAGCAGGGCTATGTTATGTTTTTAACTGAGGAGGGGGAAGCAGTAGCCCAATTGCATTCTCTAAATTGTCTGTCGTTATGAAACTCCCTTTCTGCCAATTGATGCCTTATGCCAGGGATAGGTAACCTGGTGCCCTCCAGATGTTTAGGACTACAACTCCATCAGCCACAGCCAGCACAGCCAATGGCCAGAGTTGATGGGAACAGTATCCAAAACATCTGGAGGGCACCAGGTGGAGAAAGGCACCCCTTATGCCTTTGAAGCAGGCCTCTAATAAGAAACCTTTACAAATTTAAGGAGCAATCCTATGCATGTTTAGACAGGAAAAAGTCATACATCTCCCAGCATTCCCCAAGATGTCTGCATGGCTGGATGGGGAAAGATGGGAGTTGTAGGACTTTTTCCTGTCTAAACATGAATGGGATTGCACCCTTACTTGTTTAAACTGGCCTTCTCTGAGTAGGCAGTTAATGCGTGTGCTCTGCTCTCAGCAACCTCAAACTGGGCTGAGTTGTCTACATTTTGATAATGCTGATTTTTGTATATTTATATAGGCTTGTGTCCAACCCCTTGTTTGTAAGCCACTTTCTGAGAGTATATCTCTGAAAAGTGGGGTATAAGTGGGTTGAATGAAGAATGAATGAATGTCGCCTCTGGTGGGCTCCTGCTGCTTGTCTAGCCGTGATCTATCAGTGCACTGAGGCAATGGGTTGTTTGAATCGTTCCCTATGAGCTCATGCTTCTGCAGTTCTGCACGCCACCACAAACCTTCAAGAATGGGCTGAAGGACAGGGTGCTGCACAATACTGCCACGGCGGGCGGGGGGGGGGTCCTCTGAATGTAAGAACTGTGTGATGGATGGAAATCCATCTGATGAGAAGCTTTCCCAGGAGCACGATGAAAGAGAGCCCTGCTAGATCAGACTACCGTCCTGGTTCCCACAGTGGCTAACCTGATGCCTCTGGGAAGCCCACAAGAAGGACCTGAGAGCAAATGGTCTTAAAGGCCCCTTCCAACCCTACTATTCTACAATTCTATGATTCAAATAGGACTCTCTAGCTGCTGTTCCCTAGTGGCTGGTATTTAGACATATGTTGCCTCTGATCCTGGAGTAGCATATAGCCATCATTAGTAGTCATGGACGGCTTTTTCCTCCATCTCTAATCCCCGTTTAAAGCCGCCCAAGTTGGCAGCCATTGCTACATCTTGTGGTAGCAAATTCCATAGTTTTAAGTATGTGCTGTGTGAAGAAGTACATCCTGTTTTCTGAGCTGAATCTCCCAGTTCAGCTTCATGGGATGACCCTGGGTTCTAGTATTATGAGAGAAGGAGAAAGACTTCTCTCTGTCCAGTTTCTCCACCACACCATTTCCCTTATCATTGCAACTCCAATGGATGGATATACCTGTTGAATTTCTAGCTGTTATGCACAGGGCCAGCGCAAGAGATTTGCTGCCTGAGGCGGAGCAACCAATGATGCACCCGCCAAGTCAAGGTGTATAATACCTCAGGTCAATCAAGTTATTTTGGCACTGAGACAGAAAATCCCAAAAGTGCCTCTCCCCCCAGGGGCAGTAAAAACACAACAATAAATAAATTTTAAAAATGAACAATTTGCTGCCCTTTCATGACACCCCAGATCAGCTGCTGAGCTGGCTGCTTCACTTTGCTTAATGGTAGGGCCGGCCCTGGTTATGCAACCAATGTAAACACAGAAGACAAACAATGGTGGCAACTGTAGAAACAGAGGCAGCTCTATATTTGGGGCCAATGGGGCAATGACCTCTTGTCTGTCCCCTGCCCACTCAAGATAGAACGATCCCCCCACAACCAGGTGCATTTGCTCCACTGCTTCCAAGTGCCACAGATGGTCTTCTCCTGTACTCCTCCAGCAATCTCTGTGGACTATTGAGCATCTACCTTGTCCTCCGTCTCACCAGCCCCAATGGGCAATGTGCCATTAAGAGCAAACAAACATTTTGCCTTGTCACAGTTTAGATAAGCCTTCTTAGACATGGTCCCTCAGATGTTTCCGGCGAAAACCCCAAACATTCCTGACCATTGGCCATGCTGGCTGGGACTGATGGGAGCTGTAGTCCCAAACACCTGGAGGGAACAAGGCTGGTTTAGATGCATTGTTTGCAGGGCGGGATTGGTGGATCCAATTAAGATCATGAGAATTCCTGTTGCAGACGACAGTTCCAGATCACGCCTCATTTTAAAGTTTGATATAATCCTGGTTAGGAAGAAAGAATCTGGTTGAGGTGATCTGCGCCCCACCTCCTTCCCCCTTTTCCCACTGTGGCGATCCGAGGTGGAGTTCCAGTGCACCGAAACTTCCACACACACCCAGCCTTGCTTTGCACGTGAGTCTCCACGTGCCTTGCAGGGAGGGGACGCCTGAAAATTAGAGCGAGGAGCGATGTTTGATGTGCTGCTCTTTAAGGGATTAGCAATCTTTTTTTGGCGTTGGAGAACAGGCCGAAAAGAAATCTTCCCTTGCAAAATAATGAGCAGAGAAACATTTACTGATTAGTTTAATTCCGGATAATCCTATCTGATGAGCAGATATCAAGAGATCCCTTAACTGATTTACTGTTAAAATGCTCAATCCGGAGCATACTCCACTTCTCTTTTCTTTGCTCCCGCCGCCTCCTTCCTCTCGCTTGGAAGAAAGAAGCGTACAAATAATAGGAGAGCACAATCCGCGCGCGAGAGAGAGAAGTTGTGCGTGCAAAACTATACACGGGTGTAAAAAAAAAGGGGGGGGGAAGTACACCGAATCGTTCAAAACTAGCTACAGGCGCGCAGGAAGCCTGCAGAGCAGTGCAACAGGGACCGAGTTGCAAAATCCCGGGGTGCGCGTTGCAGGGAACGTGTCCTTTGTCTACCTCTAGCTGGTAATTTTTGTTGGCTTCTGCATTTCTATCCCTGCAGGGCGTCCACCGTGTGTAAGTAATCACATCTCTCTCCCCCACTCTCTAAAAGTGCAGGAGGAGATTTAAAACTCTGATTTCCTTTCCTCCGTCTCTATCGGCTTTCTCTCGCTTTTGAGCTTTTATGTTTCATAAACTGATTAGGAGCAATTATATGCGCTTTATCCCTCAACTTTCCAAAAGACTTGGCCATATGCATATTTAAGGCTTCCTCATCCCCGCCAGGAGCTCAGCTTTCAACGTGAAACTGCTGAAATTAAGCTGATTCTGGTGCCACGTCAAAAAAAAAAGGGGGGGGTTATCCCCTAATATCTGGTCGGACAGGAAATTTGTTGTGGCCGGTGGCCGGATTACCGCTTCTCTAATTACTACCCCAGATTTTCTCCCTGACGCTCGCAGTGAAAGTAACTTTATTGCCCCGCAAACGGTTGCAAAACTTGGAAAGTGAACGTGATCAATATAAGCCTCCATTCAGTGGAAAGAAAAAAGGGCAAAATTGAATACACGTTAGGACAACGCCATTTGATGGAGATGTAAAAGGGACTGATGGGATCTGATTTTGTTACAGATGCGGGAAGGGCAAAAACTACAAGAGAATCATGATCCGGACGACGTTGTAAAACTAGCGCCTCCTAGGGGTATTACGGAGAAGTATCGGGTTTGTTTCAGATTGCGAGGAAACGATTTCCGTGGCCCTTTGAAAAGAGAGGGTTATGCGAACAACAGGATTTTTGCAGCGAACTTGCAGAACATCGGTTAAAACACAAACGCTATATTAAGGGCGCGAGCCTATGCATGTTTGGTTAGGGAAAAAAAGTCTTGCAACTCCTGGCTGGAGGATGCTGGGAGTCACAGGACTTTTTTTCTGTCTAAACGTGCATAGGATTGCACCCTAAGAGTATAATCCTATACACGCTTAGGAACATAGGAAGCTGCCTTATACAGAGTCAGACCGCTGGGCTATCCAGCCCAGTATTGCTGATACTGACTGGCAGCAGCAATCCAGGGTTTCAGGCAGGATTCTTTCCTCACCCAACCTGGAAAAGCTGGGAATGGAATCTTCTGGGATCTTCTGCATGCCAAGCATGTGCTCTGTCACACTGAACTATGGCTCCTCCCTCCTTACTTAACCCGGGAGTAGGTCCCTTTCAACTCAATGAGGCTTACTTCTGAGTAGACATGTCTAGGATTGTCCTGTAAAGTATTTTTTTTTTTCCTTTCCAAATGTTTCACCACAATGCTATACATGTTTACCTGGAAGTAAGTTTCACTCTTGTCAATGGAGCTTACTCCCAGGTCAGTGTGCAACCTATTTTGTATAATTTCCCAGATTATAGTTATAATCCACAAATTAGCTTATAGGTAAGTTAAACCCAATATTGCTAATATGAACAAAAGTTATCCGTTCATAAACACATTATATCCTTTCAGTCTTCTGAGTTTTTAAAAAGAGAAGCAAAAAACAAAACACTATAACCCATTAAGAACAACATTCAACATGCTGATATCTCCACTGGGACATTCTGATTAAAATTAAAAAGACTATTCCAAAGGGTTACAATATGGTTCCAACTTTTAACGTAATTCCTAATTTTAGTTTTTCCTCCTCTGCTTTCCAACCAGTAGATTAGTCAACTAAAGCTTTAGTTGATTGACTGGGATCTGTTTTAATCCACTGGCCTGCGTGTTAAGGTTAAGGGCAGACAGGTTAAGTTTCGGAAGCCCTTTTGATTTGTGTGTAATATAATCGGGAATCAGAAAAGATTAAAGATCATATGTAAAAAAAATCTAAGAAAGAAAGGTAGTTATTATTAAAAGTTGTAGATTAGCTTTCCAATTTAATTAATCAATTTGGTAGATGGAAAAAGACTAATTGAGATACCAGTAATAATGCAGATTTATTTAAAATCCAGTTAAATCAAAGGCAGATAGATCAACTACTTTTTTAAAGAATGGAGATCAGCTCAAATAAAATGTGAGTCAATCCTTTATTTGTATTTTTATCATTATTGTAATATGCCTAAAGACATTTTTATGAGGTGTTTAATAAATTTAATAAGTAAGTACATCCTTTCTATCTATGCATGTGTGTATATATTTTAACCTGTCTTGGGACCATGGAATGTGACAGCCTATCAATCTCATCATCCATCCATCATTTTATCTTGTCTAATGGGCTATTTCTTGCCACCAGTATGTTCCTTAATATGGGTTCTTAAAAATCTGCTATGTTTCCCCTTCCTGGTTTGGGATGAACAGAGCTGTTAGCAAAATTACCAGCAGCAGCTCTGATAGCATTGCCATCATTAATGTTGTTGTTCAGTCCTTAAGTCGTATCAGTCCGACTCTTCGTGACCCCATGGACCATAGCATGCCAGGCCTTCCTGTTCTCCGCAATCTCCCAGAGCGTACTCAAGTTCATCATCATTAATGAGCCTGTCTGAAAGCTACTAACTCCTTCTTTGTTTTTTCCCCCCTTCACACCTGACTGATTCAAAACGAGATTCCAGCTTTTTCTTATAAACCAAGAATAATAATGATCAAAAAGTAATCGTCAAAAGCAAAACCATAAAACCCCAAGCCATTCACATCACAATTACCCTAAATGAAAGTTATTGTTTTGCTAATCCCAGGAACAGCTTGCAAAGGGAGATTTGGGTCTTCCTTTAATAATGTAAAGTTAATACGCAGTCCTCTTGTAATTATCTTTATCAGAAGACCCCCTGTTTAATCTGCATGTTTAGCAGAAAAGGACCAAATCAAAAAGTGATCTGCTTTAGAGCACTTGATGTAAGCTGTTTGTAAATCGTTTGCATAAACAGATGAAGTAGAGAAATGCAATCCAGGTGCAAGAAATGGAATCAGAACAAACAACTGAACTCCCCCCCCCCATTTCTGTGTATGTGTGTTTATTTGTTAACATGTAGCCGGAGGTTAAACACAAGACTGTGTTTTTTCTTTTAGTTCATGTGAACAGCAAGAGAGCCTGAGATCCACCAGCTTTTATCTTCACTGATGGATTCCACGGATGCTAAACATAAAGCTGACTTGGCATCAAGCTCGAATTTGGCCAAGGCTGTTGCCAGTGTGTCCAAAGGACAGAGTCCAGAGCTGGCTTCATTAGGCAGCCAAAACAACAACAAAAATGATAAACAGAACAAATTTGCAATTTCTGTTCATTTTCATAAGAGTGGTATATTTCAGTTGTGATCACTGTTAATGCAGGATAGAAACTGGGTGAGGGTTAATTTTAAATCAAATTGGCACATCCTAGCCAATGTAGGTTTTACATTAGACTTTCAGGCATGGGGAGATATAAAACCAACTTGTGTAAACAGCATAGGCAGCCCTGGATGAGAGGGTGAAGGGGGACAAATACCCCCAACAAGTAACTTCTGACCCCTCCCTCCAGTACTGGATCCTTGTGGAAATTATAACTAAATCATAAACGGGAAATTGAATTAATGCTGCATTCTTAAGCATGCTTGAAAGTTAACTGTCAATTTCTTTTGGAGAAAATATGTTTAGGATGACAAGATAAATGTGATATATTCCATTATTTCTCTTTCGGAAAGAAATAATGGAATATAGATCAACCTCTTCACTGAGGATCTCAGAGATCTTATGGCTATTCTTTGACTGGTGTTGGGTCGGCTTTATTGTTCCATTCATTAGCTACATTTTTAAACAAAACTAAATGGGAAATGGAACTTTGTATGGATCAGGTGAGGAACAGAGGATCAAACGAGCGCTTCTACACAGAGAAGTGAATGACTATGAGGAGGGATGTACTACAATGAAACAGTGGGAGCTATCTGAAAGTCCATCGGCAAGAATGGGAGTTGCAACTGACAGGACTAATACATCCCCCTTGAGGAACATTGAATGGATGCAACTGACAGCTGCAGTCCTCATGTGGGACTGTGCTAGTCCAAAGTAGCATTTAAAGATCCCTGTTCTTAAATAAGGAGGCAGGGCCTGGAAGAAGTCATTAGACCTTGCAACTATAATAGGGTTCAGTTAGCACCCAGTATTGTTGGAACAAGTCAACTTGGCCACAGGACCTCTCCAGGGTCCTGAAAGATCTGTCTGGCTGCTCTTGCATCCAGATCCTATCACTTGACTGCTCTGGCTGGCTTTCCCAGACCACTGGGTGACCTGCTTGCTGCAGACTCCCACAGGCACATCGTTCTAGGACTGGACAATGGGAGTATTGGGTGAATGGGAGTACTGCGTGAAGTTTGTTGGCCTGGGCCGTAGATGGGCAACTGATGTCCTTCCAGATATTTTGGACTACGGCTTCCATCAGCCCCCACCAGCATGGGCAGTGGTCAAGGATGATGGGAATTGAAGTCCAACAACATCTGGAGGCTGACAGGTTGCCTATCCCTGGTCGCAAAGCACTTTCCCTGAATCCCCACCCGATTCAAGAGCTGCCACTGTCTTTAGCTGGCCATTTTTGAAGCCTCCGCTCACAATGAGGAGTGAGGGGAGCCTTTGGAAATGCTGCTCCAAGTGCCTTGAGCTGGTGGCTCCTGACTGAGTCAGCTTCAATTTCCTCAGCTGGAGCCTTTGGGAACCTCTGTTTCAAGGCACTCCGTGTGCCTTCAGGCGACGGCTCCCAGCTAAGCTGGTTTTTTTCAGCCCCTGCCTTTCCTATTGAGAAAGACGAGGGGTGAGCGGAGCCTTCCCAAACTGCTGCTTCAAGGCAACGGCTCTTGACCTTGGGGCCATGGGGCAGGGCATCAGGGTGGGGACATGGCCTCAATGAGCCAGATGAGTGGGCCTTGCAAGACGTGCAAGGACTATGGGTGTGAGGTCCCCTGCTGCTGGTCTAGGGATGTGCTCACTTGGGGTGCCAGAGGGACTGTGTTTTGGTTCCCAACAAGCTCTTGCAAGGAGGGAGAAGGTTATACCTCTGTGGAAGCAATGCACATGCATAGCAGGTCCAAGACTGAATTTCTGGCTTGTTCCATGGCAGAGGCTGGTGGCTCTGATGTCAGTGGGGTGGTGAATCTGCTCCAGGTTTCAGTCAGAACCAGTCAGAATTCTAAAGGATAGCTCCTTTAGAGTTCTGACTGAAACTCGGAGTGGATTCACTGCCTCACTGACATCAGAGCCACCAGCATCCACTGATGTTCTGTTAAAAAGATCAGGTAGAAGGTGATGGGAATGACCCCTTCCGGAGACTTTGGAGAACTACTGCCAGTCAGACAATATTGAGTTAGAATCTAGCTGAAAACCATTACTGAAGCCTTCCCCAACACCCCCCTCATGTTTTGGACTACAACCCCCATAACTCTGAGCATTGGCCATGCAGGCTGGGGCTGATGGGAGTTGTAGTCCAACCATCTGGAGGGCATCACATTGGGGAAGACTGTATTAAGGGCATCCCTTCACTTTCCGATGAACTGCTATGCTGAGTATGGTACAGCATGGGGCCCCACTTACATTGGGGCTCCTATTACAGTATAATTGTATCTCTGTACAGACAGACAGACAGACAGACAGCCTGTCCTGCTTTCCTGTTACTGGGTGACTTTAAAATTCTTCGTCCTCTCTGTTGCTCTGTCACTTTGACAGAATGAAGAGGGAGAAGTGGCCACTTGTGGATGGTAATGCTTAGTGCAGATGCAAAACCAGGTCCACCATACTGTAGCAAATATTAGGTATGAGGAGAACGGCACCTGCTTGCATGTCTGTATGACTGATGCTGTGTGAGTGCTGTCAGAAAGACTGTGTTGAAGTTAACTACTTGTTCCCAGTTCCTTATTATTATCATTATCATCATCATTATCATCACTATTTATTACTTTTGTATCCCACCTTTCTTCTATCATGGAACTCAAGGTGGCTACATACAGTTCCCAGGTGGTCTCCACTCCAAGCACTGACCAGACCTGGACCTGCTAGCTTCAGCAAGGTGGCTGCCTCAGGTGCCTTGAACCAATGGATGCATAAACAGTCATAGCAATTCAGTAAGATGACTTAATAAAGTTTATGTGTTGCTGCACCTCAAGATAAGCTTAGCCTACCTTCTGTCATGTATCTCCAATAACCAGGGGACTGTCCCCTGTGATATCAACAATGCTCTCCAGTCAAAACTGTTGTTTTCACACTATGATGACCCCAGATGACAATACAAATAACTGCAGCTGTACACTCCAGAATAAGCTTTGGGATGTCCCAAATGACACACCCACATATCTAAGAGACTGTCCTCTATGAGATGACATTGCACAGGACACTGTCAAGCACAGTACCCCCATGCCAATGGGCCCCCAGAATTCTGGAAACAGGCAATCTCTTAATTCAGGAGTGGGGAACCTGTGGCCTCCAGGTATTATTGGACACCATCAGCCCCCAGCCAGCATGGCCAATGGCCAATGGTAAAGGATGATGAGGAATGTAGTCCAACAACATCTAGAGGGCCATTGGATTTCCATCCCTGCAGTTTAATTCAATACTGCCCTCTGGAATTTGTCCTACTGTATCATGTTTGTGTCTGCTTCAGAGAAACGTAGAGAAGGCTTTGTTCATCTGACGCTAACAACCCCATCTTGTCTTTTCTCTTCTTGCCCCACATTTTGCACAAATTAAACTTTGACAACATTTTGCAATTTGATGGTGAATTTCATTTCCCCTCTACATATTTTAAATATCATCTTGAAATATACTTTTCCTAGCAGAAGTGGATGAATAAAGCAGAGTGAGTCCAAAACTGAAGGGTTTGGCAGACTTTACTGAGTCATAAACAGATCAGTCCCTGGCTAAGCAGTCAGAAGTATAAAATAGAGCAAATCAGTCCAGTGTTCTAACAGAATGAAACGACTACTACAGATCATACTGAACATGCTAGTCTTTTTATACAAGAAACTCAGGCTAAAAGTAAACTTCTTTGGCTCCACCTGGCTGCTAGTCAACATCCCTCCCTGTGACCTGTTTGCACCCAGGGCTCTCTGGTTCATCCAGAGCTGTTAATTAGCTCTGCACCCTGAATATCCCTTGTTATTGTGCCTGCAAACTGTTTTAAAACTCTAATAAATTAACCCTTAGCTTGCACCTTGATTTGGTGTGATCCCCTGCCATTGTTATTCCACCAGCTTTAGGAAGACGCAAATTGTTTTTACTATCAAGTGTGAAAGACACGGTGTGCGTATATGGAAGTCCACCTTTTAAACATTTCATTTAATTGTGTATACTTACAAAATGGTAGTTAAAGAACATTAAAGGGAAACAAAATCAAGATAAGTGATGTTCCTGGAATTACAACCATTTACAAGTGCAATCCCATCAAGGTCTACTCAGCTGTAAGCCTCACTGAGTTCAACTGGGCTTATTCCTAGATAAATGGGTATAGGATTGCAGCCTTAGTCTGTCAATTAATCTGTAATAATTGCCACCCTTTAGCTCTTCACTCACATTTATCGTTGTGGAAGAGAAACCCAGACTTCACCTATGAGCAGGAATGAAGAGGAAAAATTTCCTTTCTGCAACAACAGTTCATTATTCATTTATTAGCATGGGGGCAGCATGACTGAAAATCATTTGTGCACCAAAGGAAAGTTTTGAGCCAGAGATGATGCTGGGGCAGCCATCTCTCCAGATGATTTAAACTCCAACTCCCACCACACCCAGGCAATATAGCCAGTGGTCCAGGCTGAGGGGAGTTGGAGGCCAAAACATCTGCAGGGACCCAGGGTGGGGAAAGCTGTGTTAGGGCATCTCTTAGGAGAGAGTCTCCTGGCGGTGTGGATGTGTCAGTTGGGGTGGCTTAAAACAGGGGTGATGAACCTCAGGTCCGCAGGCCAAATCTGGCCTCCCTGAAGTCCCAGTGTGGCCCTCTGGGGTTCCCCAAAGGCCACGCCCTCTACTGGTTTTACCCAAATGTTGATTGTTTGGTGGTTTCCTAGGTTTTGTGCAGTTTGCCCCCATTCTAAAAGGCTGAAATGCCTCTCCTAAGGCTTAGCTACTGGCAGGAAGAGCTGTAAGCTAAAACAGGCTGGTATGATTGTATTTCTGGTAGTTTGGGCCTTTTGGCCCCTCCTGTTTCAGAGCTTCTCTGAAACTGAATTTGACCCTCTTGGGCTGAAAGAGGTTCAACAGCCCAAGCGTAAAGCTTCTTTTGGGGTGTGAATCTCCCAGTGCCTTATTCTGAAATGTGGCCTGCAGGCATCATGCATCAAAGCAGCTTCTGCAGAAGGAATGCTTTGGACCACAAGACTACACTGGGGTGCATCTTGAAGGGGGCAGCCTCTTGGTCAGGGAGGTGTGGGGTATGGGAAAGACCAACACTCACTTTGCTGCACATGAGCATATCACCCTCAAACTGTGAACTGCCAAGAGAGGAACATAGGAAGCTGCATAGGAGACCATTGCTCCATCTAGCCCAGTATCGTTGACTCTCCAGAGTTTCAGGCAGGATTCATTCCTAGCCCTACCGGGGTTGAACCTGTGACTTTCTGCATGCAAAGCAGGTGCTCTGCCACTGAGCTACACCCACGCTCCCACCCTGAGAGTATGGGCTATTGGGTGGTATATAAAAATGCAATAATTAACTAAGGCTGCAATCCTATGTATGGTTAGACAGAAAAAAAAGTGGAACAACTCCCAGCATGCCCCAGCTAGCCATGCTGGCTGCGGGGACATCCTGGGAGTTGTAGGATTTTTTTCTGTCCAAACACGGATGGGATTACAGCCTTAGTTATTTTTGTCCTATGTATGCTTAGAAAGAAAAAAAAAAAGTCGTACAGCTCTCAGGTCATTTTTCTGTCCAAGCATGCACAGGATTGCACCCCAAATGAATGAGTTCTATCTTCAGGCTGCTCGAATACGGAGCAGGGAACCACTTTCAGCCTCGTCCATCGACTAACAGGCGGGGCGGTTTCAGCGGTCACCGCTGAGCATGAGATGATCTTGAGCTTCTGGCCGCAGAGGTTTGACGGCTGCCCGAGGCAAAACTCCCGGGCGATCGGGGCCGGGGGAAAAAAGCGATGAGGATGACGGTACCGGGACGGGGACGGGGACGGGGACGGGCAAGCCCGGAAAAGCCGACGGGGCGCTCGTCTCTCAGGCAGCCAGCACGCGATGTGAAATCGGCCATCTCGACGGCACAATGCCCGGCGGGCGGGGCGGCGAGGGGAAGGGGAGGGGGCGCGGGGGGGAACGAGGGATCGGGTGGCGGGAACGTGGCGGCAACTAATTCTCCGGGACTGGGAGCTGGTCGCCCCCGCCCCGCTCGCTTCCGCGCGCAGGGGCAGCGCCCCCCGCCCCGCTTCCCGGAGCTGATTGGCGCCGGTCGGCTCGGGGCGCGGGATAAAAAGCTCGGGCGAGGCGCTGCCCCTCCGGGCGGCGGCGGCGGCGGCATGACGGGCCGCGAGGAGCTCCCGGAGGGCCGCGGCGACAGGGGCAAAGCGCTGGCGCCCAGCGGCAAGGCGGCGGCGGCGGCGGCGGCGGCGCGCTTGGGGAGCCCGGCCGGCGGCCCGCTGCGCCCCAAGGGCTTCGCCATCACCGACCTGCTGGGCTTGGAGGCGGAGCTGCAGCCGCCGGCCGCCTCTGCCGCGGCCGGCGCGGGCTGCGAGGGCGCCGCGCGGGCAGGGGCCGGCGGGGGCGGCGCGGCAGCGGGCGGCCCCTGGCCGCTGGGCTTGGGCTTCCTGTGCGGCTTCGCCGCGCAGCAGCCCGCGGGGGCGCAGTGCCTCCTGCCGGCGCACCTCCCCTTCCTGCAGCCCCGGCCGGAGCTCCGCCCGCACCGCCGCCACCGCCACCGCCCGCGCCCGCAGCACCAGCACCAGCACCAGCACGGGCCGGCAGCCGAGAGGCACAAGGAGAACATCTCCGGTAAGAGGTCCGCCGTGCTCGGCCTTCGCCCTTGGCGCAGGCGGAGAGAAGCTTTCAGAGCGCGATTTGGGGGGCTGGGGGAGAAGTGACGGGGCGCATTGGGCGGGAGCCCGGGGGGCTAGCGGGAGCCTGCCCCCCCCCCGAATTTTCCTCTCGTCTACACTCCCCCCCCCAACAAATAACTAAAAAACAGGTTGAAAATAAAAATAATCTAAAATAACTTTAGAAATTATTTTAAAAGTTTACAATTTTGTATTTACAAGGCTTGCAAACCAGATGAGCTGCCCCCCCAGACTTTTTTGGCGCCCTCCTAGAACTTCTAGGCTGGCTACGGACCTGGGAAGTATTCCCCTCCGAGAAGATCGGATCCAGCCGTGGCCAGTCGGATGCCTTGGGGAAGTGTACAAGCAGGGCCCGATCCGCTCTTGTTCGTCCCCAGCCTCTGGTTAAGCGGTGCAGGTGTACAGCCTCTGAACGGGGAAGTTCTCCAGAGCCTCTCCCAAGGGGAAGAGCCGCTGATAGGCAGCCTATATCCTCCAGCCTTCCCCAACCTGGCACCCTCCAGAAATGTTGGACTACAACTCCCATAATCCTCAGCCGGCACGCTGTAGGGGCTGGTGGAGTTGTAGTCCAACATATCTGGAGGGCAGCAGATTGGGGAAGGCTGCTCCACTCAGTTAATTTGGATACCTGGTAACATCTAAGAGTATATTTTGAAAGGATCTCGGGGCACCTTAATACGGACAGGTGTATTGGTAACATTAGCATTGGTGAGCTGGAGTCCACTTTATCAGATGCATGAAGTGTTCTACTCAGTTCAGACACACATACATACTTGGGGAAATACACCTGTAAGCACACACTGGGCCAGATGCTGTGGCAGACTAACATGGGTACCCCCTTGGAGGAATGCTTTTGTTTATCCCCTAAACTGCTTTTTTTGGTGATATACTGCCACAAACCTTTTATATTCTCCAACGTACCATGCAAGTTTAGCTCCCACATTCCACTACTTGAGTATATCTTCTGTAGATATAATTGGTAGAACTTCTTCATTCGTTCTTTTTTGAATGGACATAGACTCTGTGCCTTTAAAAGCAGCATATCTGAAGGCATTAGACAAAACTTTCCCTGCTCTCGCACACCTCTGTACTGGCAAAAGTGTCGCCTGTTGATTCCTGCAGCTCACGTGGCTATTAAAGATGGAAATGCCTGCTGTGCCCATAAAAAGATGGCAAGCCTCTTGGATTCCTGGCCTTCTTCCACCAAGCAGCATTTTAGCATCACAGCACCCTTGTGTGGTGTGTTATGCTGAGAAATTGTGACTTTTCCATAGCCAGCCAGTGAGCTTCATGACTGAGCAGGGATTTGCACTTGGGGATTTCTTGTCTCAAACTTCACCATTCTGGTGACTGCCCTGTCCTGTCTAAAGGCAGAATGCCCCTGTGATGCACAAAGGAAATTGTGATGGCAACTTTTGTTAGGGAAAAGCGGCCTTGGAAGAAGGTGATTTGGCTGCTAATCTGAAACTCTGTGGGAGGAAGATAGTGGCTTGGGGGAGAAGTTACAGCTGAAAACAGCAGGTGAGGGAGGGGTTAACAACTCTCCCCACTTCATGCTCTGAATTGCTTTCTCCTTTTAGGGGCAACCATTTGGGGTTTGGTACAGATGTTTGTGTGTAAGGTAATATGCATAAATAGGTGTACAGTTCTAGTTATTGTAATGAAATAGGTGCCATTGTGGAGATCTGCCCTTTCCAAGGCTTAATTGGAGCTAAAATCTAATTTTTAGTGCCAGGGATAAGAGACAACAAAGGTGAGAGAGGGACTCCAAGTATGGGGAGTGTGTGACAACCAGCACCCATCGTTTCTGGGATTAAGGATGCAATCCTATGGACATTTAGACTGAAAAAAGTCCTACAACTCCCAGCATGCCCCAGTGGGCCATGCTGGCTAGGGGATGTTGGGTTGGACAATACATAGGATTACGCCCTAACAATACAGTCCTACTCATGTCTGTTCAGAGGTAAGCACTGCTAAATTAAATCAGTGGCTACTAGTCCTGATGACTAAATGCTCCCTCCAGTATCAGAGGCAGTATGCCTAGGTACACGAGTACATGCAGATGTATGCTGACTTAGGTGGATGCAAACATTTGTTAGAAACTTGGAATTTATGCAGAAATTCCCCCATGCATGGTTTCACTTGGGTCCTCCTCACACCATACACCAAACAAGGGGGTGGGCCAAAGTAAGATCTCCAGATGCTTTGGACTTTAACTCCCAGAAGCCCCACCAGCATGGCCAATGGCTAGGAATGCTGGAAGCTGAAGTCCAAAACATCTGGAGATCTACTTTCTGCCCACACCTGCACTAAACAATGTAGGAGCTGCTTTGGGGGGGGGGGTGATATTTCACATAGCTGCAGTGTGTGAACACCACAACAATATGGGCAGGGTGCACCATGTAGGTCAGCTTTCGCCAACCTGATGCCCTCCAGACGTGTTGGATTACAAACTCCCATCATTGTAGTCCAACACATCTAGAGGACATCAGGTTTGGGGAAAGCTGATTTAGGTCTTTATTCTCCAATTGGCACCCCACCATGAGGGATGGTGCCAGTTGGAAAACCCCATAGAATCGGCCTTGCCCACTTTGTGGTGGAGTTCACTACTGCTGCTGTGCGGGTTATCACTATGGAGAAGTGGCTGGGTTTGTGTGTGAAGGGGGACTCCATCTTTCCGGGGTAGAAATGGAATGGGTGCCTGCTTCAATTAGCAATCTCATCGAGGGAGTGCTGATGTCTGCTGAGAAGTCAGAATAACATTTGAGGGGGAAAATGGGCACAAAGCTGCTATTGAGTTCTGAAAACGTCTGTGCCTGTGTGTGTTATGCTCTTACTTGGCTAGAGATATATCTGCATTCTTGGATTTTTCGAAACATTTGGCATATGTTTGAGAAAAACTGTCCTCTCAGCTATTGGGGAGCTGAGGTGTTCTGAAATGATCTGCTTGAAACGAGAGAGAGGCAGCTCTAATATAATCTTTGATTCTGTATACGTTATATACTTAATGCTTCATTAAAATGGAAAAACAAAGGTTATCTGGTGGTAACTTTTGTTGTGTCTCAGATAAGACTCTTTGTTGTAGGACCAACCAGGTTTGCTTTCTGTTGGCCCATCGGTAGGCAAATTGGGCTGACTCTAATTCTTCAGCCTCTGCCTTACTTAGCCTCACAGAAAGCTGCCCATCTGTTCTAGCTGCTCTCCTGGTGCTGAAAAGTCCATGTTTGTGCCAGCACTCCCCACCCATTGCTTTTGCCTGGCGCTGGAACTGGATAGAGCTGACCTATATTTCTAATGGTTGGGGAGAGTGAGTTTAATCAACTCTGGCTCCATGCCAACTCTGTGTGCTCTCCTAGGTGGCAGTCGCCTGCCCCCTCTTCCTTGGTTCTTTCCAGGGCATGGGCTGACAGAAAGGTTGCAGATGGGTTAGGTGACAGCATAGGACTGCATAGGTAGCACCAAACAAGGCTATCTGTTGCGCGTGCGCACGCTCGTATGAAAGATATGGAAACAGTGATTTTCCATCGCTGATGCCGAAGACTCTGTGCTCATCTAGGTGTCGCTGCAGATGTGGAATTCCCTCCGCAGGGAAGTCGGTTAATCCCAAACATCAGGGGGAGTAATAGCAATAATAATATAATAAAAATAAATAATCAAAGTGAATGGACCATTCTTATACTGAAAAAGAGATTTGATCGATATCTTTCTTCCCCTCCTGTCAAAATGTTAAACAGATGAAGACAGTTTATCAGGGGACAAGGAGAAACTGAAGGCACCTGAGATCAAGAGAAAGAAACGGCGGCATAGGTACGAAATGCAAATAACATTGGATACATAACTGGAGTCTCCCCAGCTTCAGTTTGTAACATATATTGAATTATTATATCTTGAATGAATCTTGTCCTAAGGATATTCCATTATCTCTTTTTAAAAAAAATTCATTTCCTGTTTCTATATTGTAGAAGTTTAAAAAAATATCTTTAAAAGACTCTGGTCTGTGCGTGTTAGAAAAAGAAATGACCACTTGAGAGTAAGCCACATGGAAGTTACCGAGTGTGTGATTTCTGTGACTGAGTCCTGGGGCTTGAGATAACCCAGAAGCAGTCCCATATACCTTGGAAACCTGAAGGCAGGGACAGGGAATCCATGACCCTCCAGAAATTGTTGGACTCTGTAACAAAACCACATAGGTTATCTCTCTTCTACCACCAAGTGTAATGATACAACATAGGTTATCCCGCTGCTCCCACCACATGTGTTGGGACACCATTGGCTGTTCCACCTATGTTTCCTTTAAACTCCCCCCCCCCAATTAAGGCTTGGGTCTATGAAACTCCCTGCCACAGTTTTTAATAAAGTTCCCAAGTAGACCCTGCCATTTCGGAATGCTGCCTTGACTATAAAATCTTTAACTGCAACCACCAAATTAAACCTTCAATACCTAAAAAAGACTCAGTAGCGTGGTTCCTATGGTGTATGCATGGGATTGGTTCTAGTGCTGGTACGAGTCTTTCAAGATTAATGAAATTGATGTTAATTAAGGGATCAATTTGCAAAGGGGAATAAAATGTCACTTTCAACCAATAAGTTATGGTACTTAGATTAAATATTCTTGGTTACCATTCCTAATAATGTGTAAGAGTCTCCCGAGCCAATAAACCTCTCAGTCTCTTTTTCCTCTGACTACACTTCCCTAAACTCCACCCCAGTCTTCCTCTGCCTCCAGCTCTTCCTGCTGCTTCTGGCTTCCAGGGCGATTCTGTTTCAAGGACTCTTGTTGAAGTTCCTGCTGATCAGACCTCTAACTAGAACCTTCTGGTGCAAGGCTTTGCTGCCTGCTTGAGGCTTCACTACAACCTCACAGCATGGCTTCTCGCTCCCCTCTGCAAGCACCTCCAGCCTTCAGATCTTCCTCCAGTAGGGTTCTTTCAGATTGGAAGGCTTTCTCCTTCCTCCACTCTGAACTGTGTTCTCAGCCACCAGCTCTCTTCCAGCCACCCAAACCAAGTGACTCCCCTGTCCTTTCACTAACTGACCTTTTCTTAAATCAGCTGGCCAGAACCTCTGACCAATCATGTTTCTTATGGACTGTTAAATTCTCAATCTAATTTGTTGACTCCCCCACGCCCCCTGACTAATCCAAGCTAAAGCAGCTTCTCCCCTAGTCATTTTGAAACTCTCAGCTGGAAGCCTCCCTTCCATTGCAACCGTAACCAAAGCGGCCCCCATCTTATTGCCAAAACACAGGAACATAGCCAGGCTTCTAGCCTGCTTGGTGACACTCAGAAGTTACTTACAGAATGCAAGTACCACATGACCTTTGGCTGGGGTTGATGGGGGTTGGAGTACAACAACATCTGAAGGGCCACAGGTTCTCCACTCCTGACGCAGAAAATGAGAAGGGGACAACAAAGTAGTGGCGATGGTGAAGAGCAAGAGCGGGAAGCTGTGGGCAGGCTACTTTGAGAAGCTGGACTGAGGGCTTCACTTGCCTTGTCTTGCCACTGTCAATATTTTTATACTGCCCTTTCATATATTATTTACATTAAACTGACAAAAGTATAACAATATAAAAACTCAGAAACAATTAGTCTACAACAGTCTTCGCCCAACCTGGTGGCCTCCAGGCTGCAACTCCCATAATTCCCAGCCAGCATGGCCATTGGCTGGCTGGGAATGATGGCTGGGGATGATGGGAGTTGCAGGCCAACACATCTGGAGGCTGTTAGGTTGGGGAAGGCTGGTCTACAATATATGGAAGATGATAATTCATACTGGTACAATACATATATGTCAAAATATTTGATAAAAGTCCATAAAACAATTCTTCAAAATGTAACTCTTGTCTAGATCTTCAGTGTGTCAACAAGCCCAGCAACTGCCAAATTATATCAGGGTCTCCTCCCATTATGAGCCTCGTGTGGCGCAGAGTGGTAGGCGGCAGCATTGCAACCGAAACTCTCCCCACGACCTGATTTCGATCCCAGCAGAAGCTGGGTCTCAGGTAGCCGGCTCAGGTCGACTCAGCCTTCCATCCTTTCGAGGTCGGTAAAATGAGTACCCAGCTTGCTGGGGGAAAGGTAGTCATGACTGGGGAAGGCAATGGCAAACCACCCCGCTATAGTCTGCTATGAAAACGCCAGCACAAGCGGCGTCCCTCTAGGGGTCAGTAATGACTCGGTGCTTGCACAGGAGGAACCTTTCCTTTCCTTCTTCCTCCCATTAGCAAGTTTCCAGTTTCTGCCTCCAGAACCAGCTGCTCTTCAACAGAGCTGTTTCTGCAGAGATTTCCCTATAAATCTAGGAGCCCTGGCAGTGTACTGCCACCTCATCCTTTCCTGTAACTTGTGAGGCTGAAAAATCAAATTCCAGACACAGGCAAGCACAAGAGGACACCTTCATCTCCAGGCCAGCTTTCATTTTGCACAGCATTCTGGGAGTTGCAATTTGCAAGAAACTGAACCTGGGATGGACTTTAGCCCCCTCACCCTGCCATTGCCCTGCAGCTGAGCCAGTCTATTTGCCAATTAAAGGTTCAGACCAGGCCTGAACCATTTGTGGCCTTTAATTGTGGCCTATCAAGGGTTTGTTAAACCTCCTGCCTGTCTGGGTTTGCAAACTTGTGAGTGTGATAGAGGGAGAGGGAGAACCTGGCAAGCCACAATACAGGGTTGGCGACTTGCATTCAGCTTGCTGGACCACTAAGTCATGCAGGCCTAAGACAAAGATGTTTAAAAGTTGTCATAGTTCATTGTACGTGCTGTAAACAGGCTTGATCTAAAGCTGCGTTGTATTATATTATTTAAAGCATTTTTATCCCACTTGTCAGCCAAAAAGGCTCCCAGAATGGCATACATACAATCAATAAAAAGAAGACAGTCCCTGTCCACAAGCTTATAATCTAGGAAGTCGCAACACAAAAAGAAAAGGGGATGGGGAAGGAAAAGGAAAAAAGGGATAAAAAACAACAACCAAGTGGTCTTTGGACAAAACATAGTGATCATTTTGCCATAGACAGCAGTGGCAAATCAGTACAAGTTCATGTTCATTTCTTGCACTGGACAGAATATGTGTTTTTCACTTACACATCTGGCACTAGAGGAGCATTGCTTTTGAAAGATGTAACATGGCCATCATGACTGATTTAGTGTCTTGTCCCTGCAGGACTGTCTTTACTGCCCATCAGCTGGAGGAATTGGAAAAGGCTTTCACTGAAGCTCATTACCCTGATGTGTACGCCAGAGAAATGTTAGCCATGAAAACCGAGCTCCCTGAGGATAGGATACAGGTATGTTGCTTTGTGTCTGTTAAACCATCATAAATAAAGGCTGCGTGCACAAAGTGTCAGTGCATTCATTTAAATGTAAGGCCTAGGGAGGCTTACCAGACCTTTTCGGTTAGAGCAATGTTTTGGACTACAGCTTCCATCAGCCCCAGCCAGAATGGACCATAAGCAGGGATGATGGGGGCTGTAGTTCAAAACATCTGGAGGGCACCAGGATGGGGATGGCTGAGTTACAGGTTCCCAGTGTGGCTTGTAACATCCCTACTTCATGCAAATTATTGAACTGTTTTCTGGGCTTGAAAACTGATGCTAGAAGCAGTGCAAAAGGCCTGACTTGCCAGTGGCTGCTCTTGCCTGCCACAGATGGAACTCAACTGACCTTTTTTATTACAGTGAAAACTGCTGGGCATCTGCCTGGTGGGGAATTTTCAGCCCATTTGAATTTGACACCCCTGGGGTTAAGGAGAGGCTGGATAAATATCTCAAAGGAATTATTTTATCCTAGCAAATCCCAGCACAGTGCAGGAGACCGGATTGGATAATCTTCCAGCCATCTGATTCTAATTCAGCTCTACTAAAATGGTTCAGGCAGACTGGGGTAGCCTGTTGAAATATGTAGAAAAAACATTATCTGATGCTAGTTGCCATCTATAACGTGCTTATTGCAGAACATTTCCATCGACTTGGAAAACAGACTAATGTAAATGAGTTGTCAATTGTTGCAGCTCATCTTACTGCTTGCTCTACATCCATGGTTAAGCACGTTTTGATTCAGTGCCAGAGAGGGATTTCCAAATACTTCTTCAGAATCTAGCATTACAGTAGAATCATAGAATCATAGAATCATAGAATAGTAGGGTTGGAAGGGGCCTACAAGGCCATCGAGTCCAACCCCCTGCTCAATGCAGGAATCCAAGTCAGAGCATCGTAAATGGAAGCTTTACAAGTGTGATCTGCAACAAAATGTTGCCGTGTGGAGTGCTGCTGTTCAGGATTCTAGCCACTCCATTCCATTCCCCTCTCCCTCCCATTTTCCATTTCCTCTCCCCAGACCTTCCTCTTGTGTGTGGGTGATGCTCTTTTGGCTTCATAAGCAATGGCATTCACAGCCTGAACATGGGAGATGATGGGCAGGTTGCTGGTATGTTTGTAGAGGGAATGGCAGATGATGCTGTACAAAAGTTGGCTTGGCAACAACAGCGGTTGGATCTCAGTAATTTAAAGTTGTTGCAAAAGGCCGGGTAAAAAAAAAACCTTAAAGAAAATGTTATGGTAACATCTTAATAAAAACCTGGGAAATAACCAGAGTCCATTTTGTCCAGCATTCTGTTTGCACAGTGGCCAACCAGCTGCCTGCAAGAAGCCCACAAGCAGGACATGAGTGCAATAGCACCCTCCTGCTCATGTTCCCCAGCTACTGGTGTACATAGGAATAGTGCTTCTGATACTGGGGGTAGCATATAGCCATCAGGACTAGTAGCCATTGATAGAAAATTACTTACTACACCCTGTGGGCCATGCATCTGGGAGAACATGCATATACAAATGCAAGTGTATATCTGAGTTACTGCAGATCAGGGACTCTTATACAAAACTCTAAAACTGGCCAGCGGAGCTACACAAAAACCTGTCAGAGGCAACCAATTAATACTCAATACTGAGACTGAGAGAGGCGCAATTAGTGCAAAGTCAGCCATTTTGTTCCTTGCAATTTTACTTGTTATTATTAACTACTGGGAAAAAACACTTGCTGATAACACAAATCACCCAGAGATCTACGAGTAGGTACTGATCTACCTTCTGCCCACCCCTGGCTTAAAACATACTTATGCTTTCTTGACCTGACATGCTTTATTAGATGCTCTCTTCACTCGCTACTCCTCCATCCCTTGCATAAATATGGATACGCATACTATGATTAAACATGCACTCCTGGATGTACATCCAAAAGGTTTGGTTTCAAAACCGAAGAGCCAAGTGGCGGAAGCGTGAGAAATGCTGGGGCCGCAGCAGCGTGATGGCAGAATACGGCCTGTACGGTGCCATGGTGCGGCACTCCATCCCGCTACCTGAATCCATCATCAACTCTGCCAAAAGTGGGCTTGTGGGCTCCTGCGCCCCTTGGCTGCTCGGTAAGCAAACGTAGAGCATTGTGCATGAACAGATTGTAGTAATGTTCAGCTAACTAAGTGGAATTGCTTTCTGTGTGAAGTGCTCGCCAATGCCCACGCTCCCTTCTTTCAATGAAAGGTTTGATTCAATCGGCTTTTCTACATGAGGCTTTTAACTCACACCTTAACTGAGGCTTCTGCTTTGGGATTCTTTCTGGGATTAAGATTGGCTCCTTGACACATGTTTTTTTTTCTGGGTTTTTTCCTCTTCCTTTCTAGATGTTCCATTACACAACCACTAGGTGGCACTGTGGTATAGCAGAATTGCACAATTACATTAGGATTCTATGACACCATTCAGAAAACATACTGGACTTTCCTCATTAGGAAAAAACAACAACCGTGATAATGGTTGCAAAGCATAGGAGATGCCCTGGAGGAGGAGGATGTTGTGTAAAGGACCAGGAAACTACCATGAGTGAGGAATCACAAGCACACAATAAAAGCCTCGTGTAGGAAGGCTCTGTGACTGGCATTACTCAGGTAGAGAGCGGATTTTGTCCTCGTCCTAGTGCCGCTGCTGAGTGAACTCCTATTTATTTATTTGTTTATTTATACTTATATAATACTTAATATAATAAAATCCCTAAGCGGTTTACATATAATAATAAAATCACAGCTTAAAATACACTATTAAAAACCATTTCAGCCACAATAAAAATGCTGTGCTGTGGACACTGTTGTAGTGATAGTAAAATCTGCCCTCCAACCCTGACAAGGAACCTGCAGAGTATTGTGCATGCGCTCATGCCAGTCTGCATATCTGTATCGGGGGTGCAGAACCTCTTTCAGCCTGAGGGCCAGTTTCCATTTTGGAGAAGCTCTTAGGGGCCACATTTCAGTAGTGGTTGGGGCTGAAGACTAAAGGGGTGGGCCCAAAACCACAAAAAATACCAGCATATTTAGCTTAAAGTTCTTATCACCAGTAACTCAGCCTTAGGAGAAGCATTTCAACCTTTCAGAATGGGGGAAAAACACACACAGCTGGGAAACCACCCAATGATTGGGGGGGCTGAAGAGCGGGGGCCAAGGGAAGGGGGCATGGCCATCTGGAGAACCCCAGAGGACTGGATTGGAGGTCCAGATGGGTTAGATTTGGCTCCTGTGTCCAATGGAAGCTGGTGGCTCCAATTTTGGTGAGACTGTGAATCAGTCTGGGTTTCAGTCAGAATCGGCCGGAACTCCAAAGGAGCTATCCAAGTGCTGAACCTATTTTGGGGATAGGGTTCAGCACCTTGGAGAGCTCCTTTAGAATTCTGGCTCATTCTGACTGAAACCCAGAATGGATTCACAGCCCCACAGAAATCGGAGCCACCAGCCTTCACTGCCCGTGCTTGAGATTCTCCACCCCTGGTGTGTGTGTGTGTGTGTGTGTGTGTGTCCCTCCTGCCACACACACACCTTGCAATATACAAGCCTACTCTGCATAGGCGCCACCCATCATAAGAATGGGTATTTGGGCAGTAAACATTACAAAGGTGGTAAAAATGCGAGCAACAGAAATCTCCAATTTTTTTTAAGTGACTTTATTTGATGTTCAGTTTTCACCTTTGAGTAATAAGGACATGCTTGGTAGCTGGCTTTTCCTCATGTAAGAGAGTGGACATTCAGATTTAATTATGTAAAGCAGCATTTGTCCTTATGGTAAGTATAAATTAACCTCTGTTTAAGATCGTTTTCAGAGCTAATAAAACAGCTTCATCCCCAGTTCAACAATCCCCTCCTCCTTGCAGGATAGGGCCTGCTGCATGGACAAAGCAAGCTGTCCTGCTTTTGAAATCTCCAGTGGAGATTCCACTATTCATGGAGCTCAGGAGCAGGGCAACTGCTCTGCCTCCCATGCATGGAGTGGTGTGAGACCTTAGTATGCATGGCTAATGGGCACCATGTGAATTGGGAAAGCAGATCTGCTTGTCCATTTCCACCTGACGAAGTATTGCATAAGTGGGAACAGGCACAGTGGTTTTGCAGCGTAGGTACCCACACTAGGGAAAACATACCAACTACCTGCTTCTTAATGGAGGAGCGAATGTCTGTCATCCTAATACAGACGTGAACATATATTGCACCGAAGTACCAAGCCCTGTATGTAGGTATTACATTAGTCGCTTTATAAAAACCAGTTCCCTAAATGACATACAAAATCAGTTTCTACTTAAGTTAATGAAAGGGAAATGATGAATGTCAAACGATTTGTGGGAAAATGGGCACTTCAGTGGCAAATGCTATTTTTATATTTCGAAAATGAATGTAATGCACAATGTGACTGAAAAGGTGGACAAACATGGTCCAAAATATTCACAGCATCTCTAAACAGAATTGGTGGTGCAAACCTATGCATGCCTACTCAGACGTAAGCCCTGCTGAGTTAAATGGGCTTGAGTGGGTGTAGGATTGCGGCAGCCTGAATGTGGTTGTGTTATACCTTTGTAGAACAATAAGCATAGATGTGGACCAAACTCCAAATAGCTGTTTTTGGCATACACTCCATGGGACATTAAAAAAAATGGTTTGTGTTTTTGCTGCGTGTGTAGTGAGAGACACCTGTACAGCGCTAGCACACCCAGTGGGTGCTGATGGCTCTGATGTCAGTGGGGCGGCGAATCTGCTCTGAGTTTCAGTCAAAGCCACTCAGAGCTCTAAAGCATCCTGGATAGCTCTTTCAGAGTTCTGACTGAAACCCAGAGTGGATTCACTGCCCCACCAACATCGGAGCCAGCAGCCTCTGCTGATAAATCGATAATGCAGATTGGGAGTATGAGAGCTGATAGTTGGCTTGGGGCAGCCGTCCGCAACCTGATGTCCTCTAGATATTTTGGACTTCAACTCTGATCAGTCCCAGCCAGCATGTTCAATGGTCAGAAATCCTGGGAATTGTTGTCCATAACATCTGGAGGGCACCTGGTTAGGAAAAGCTGGCTTAGAGCTATGTGCAGCTAGGTTGTTTTAGATTGGATTTAATTATCTTACGGGAGGCTCCCTCATTACATGGTAATGTGTATTACTTCAGTTATTTCAGAGTATGATAAACCAGCCCTGCTGCATTTAGAGGCCCTTCTGCACAATCTGCTGAATGGGGCCCTGGGCTTCTGCCCCAAAACCCTGGTCTCATGGCACCACTGGCTATGTGCCTGCTTCTGTCCTCTCTTCCATAGAGCAGCGTGGGAGAAGCTTGGTGCCAATATTTTTAGGGGGCTGGAAAGATTGGGCCTGCATACCAATCCTGCTCCTCTCTCTCAGCATTTTGGTAGTGTTGCCTGATAGCAGAATGATCATCGCATTCATCTGTTGGGAGTGTGTGTGTGTGTGTGTGTGTGTGTGTGGCTATTTGAGTACTGCTCTCCCCTTGTCCCTCCCCAAAAGAGAATGTGACCCTTTCTTAAACTTGAGTGTCTAAGTGCTGAACAGATAGCTTCTGGCACTGGGTAAAATAAGCAAATTTAAAGGTGTGACCCAGCATTCCCTGTGATGTCTTAGGGGCACACCTTTCAAATTATGTACAACTTCTATCTGGGCTTGAGTAAGGAGTGGTAAAATGTCATAGGCAATGCTGAAGGGAAAAGATGAACAAAGGGATAAAAGAGCTTAAGGAGAAAGACCAAGAAAGAACAAATCAGATACAGGAAACAAAAAATTGAATAGTGGGTCCAATGTTACAGGTGGGATTAAAAGTGGACCCCAGTCTGGAAAATGTAAAGATCATCACAGATGACAGTCAGAAACACAAGATACTTCTATGGGTTCCTGCTTATTTTGGGCAGAAACTGGTAATCATTCAGGGTGACAGGTTGTTACAACATCTGCCTCTTCTACCAGGAAAAAAAAATTATTTATTTCAGTAATTTATAGGTTGCTTTTGTTATTATTAAAAAAAATCCCAAAGCAGCAAACATTAAAAAAAGCAGAAATATGCTAAAAAATAAAAATGAGTTTGCACAAAGAATAGGAAGCCCAATATAAGAGGATAACACCACATGAAAAAACATGCGGTTACAAAAGGTCCTGAAAAAGATAATAGAAAACTGAAACACGACTTCCCCCCACATCCTCCTTTCACTAAAAATTAAGCATCAATGGGGGTATTTACACTTAACAAAGAACACCCGTGCTGGATCAGACCAAAGGCCTATCAAGACCAGCATTCTGTTCCCACAGCGGTCATTCAGATGCCAGTGGGGACCCACATGCAGAATATGAGTGCAGTAGCACCCTCCCACTTGTGTTAAGGATATAGAAACATAGCGATCTCCCTTATATGGAGTCAGGCAGTTGGTCCATCTAGCCCAGTATCGTTGACACTGACTGGAAGCTGCTCTCCAGCGTTTCAGGCAGGATTCTTTCCTAGCCCCACCTGGAGATGCCAGGGATCGAACCTGGGGCCTTCTGCACGCAAAGCATGTGCTCTGCCACTGAGCTACAGCCTCTTCTTTGTTTCCCAGCAACTGGCATTGAGAGGCATACTGCTTTTGACACTGGAGGTAATATATAGCCATCTTGGCTAGTAGCCATTGATAGCCTTAGCTTCCATGAGGATAAGGTAGGGGTGATGGCGGTGGTGGGCAGGAAGACAAATAGGGCAGGGCAGGGCAGGGCAGGGCAGAAAGATAAAGTACGATGAATGATGATGTGTTTCAGGCAAGTTACAGTACTAGCCTTCTCTGTCACTGTTTGGTTTAATCGGTGCACAATCTCTTAGTCTGGTCATTGGTGATTCTTGTTTCTTTAAAGGAATGCATAAAAAATCAATGGATGTTCCAAGAAAGCCTGAAAATGAGGAAAAGGGAAATGGTGGCTGGAAATCTGAACACCCTGATGAGGAATTAAAAATGAAGCAGATAGAACAGGAGAGACGCTCCACAGATAAATTCAGCTCAATTGACAATTCTGAAGACATTGCAATGGATCTCTCCAGCACAGCAAAGCATGAGAAAAAGAACAGCACTTTGAGACAGAGTCTCAGTGGAGGCTCACAGCCAAAAATGAAAGGCAGTGAGCACTAAGTATGGGGGACTGGGGGAGGCAGGGCAGAGATATGACAAAATAGACTAAAACAAAATCAAATAAACAAGCCTCTTCAGTGCTCTGGGAAATATGAATATTAATGTTTTATTAATATTTATTAGTATTTTTTCAACTGATTAATACAAGGTTTTACATGCAAATGATACCTTTTGAGATGGGGCCTGTCCAAGATACAATTTATTTTTTCAACTTGAAAGTTGTTTATATGTACACAAGATAATAACTAGGTGTAGCTGATTTTTTCTTCTTAAAATGTCTAATTAAGTCACCTTTTATTAGCGACTCTAGCAAATGATCAGGAAACCTGCATTTTATAATAGAAAAAGAACTGGGAGGCATTTCCACTGAATGGGATGGTACTGATAAAAATAAGTTCGGCTTTGTTTTCAGAGGTGTTACCCCTTAACCAGAAAGCTTGTTTCTGAGTTCCAAAATCCATGGTCAGATAACACCTTGATTAGGGCCAACCAAATATGTGCAAAATTGTTGGCAAGCTTTTGGGAGATTCCCACAATCTTGTGTATATTTGGCTGGCCCTAATCAAAATATTGCTTCAGTGGGGATTTTTACATTTTTCGTATGGACCAGCATGGTTTACTTTGTTTTACACATAACTCGCCCCTGAGATTGCATGCTACCTATAGGACAGGAATAGTTAACTTCAGTAATTAAGGGGGGTACTGCAGACTCTAATGGGGAGGCAGGGAGGAAGAGACCATCCAGTCTCAATGCAGGCATCAACCTCTATAGCAAGGGTGGGGAACCTCTTGCAGCACAAGGGCTGCATTCAGTTTTGGAGAACCTCTCAGGGCCTGCAGTACAGTGGTGGGTGGGGCCAAAGGCAAAGGGGAATGGGGCTGAAAATACCAAAAAAACCAAAACCCAGCATATTTTTGCTTAAAGCTCTTACCGTCATTAACTAAGCCCTAGGAAAGGCATATGGGAAAGAAATCATGCTAAAGCCAGGACACAATCAAATGATCAGTGATCAGGGGGATGGGGCTGTGGTCATCTGGGGAACCCTGGAGGGCCAGATTCAGACCCCAGGAGGGCTGGATTTGGCCCCTGGGGCTGAGGTTCCCCACCCTGCTCTATAGAAAAGTAAAATTGCCTTGTGCAGTTAGGGGCTCTGCATGTATGAAACACATGGAGACTGTGTGTCTTGCTTACAAATGAAACTGTGAGCAAGAATTTGCTGCTGAAAATTTGTTTGGGCCAATCAAGAGTTCTTCAGGAGCTGGATTACCAGCTGGCCATCCATGCAGCCTTCTCCAAGCTGGTGTCCTCCAGATACACCTTTCAGATATGCCATTGAGCATGCTGCTTGGGATGACTGGAGTTGTGATCCAACACATCTGGGGGGCACCAGGTTAGGGAAGGCTGCTATAGTGTATACTTGATACATTTGCACCAGACTCTGCAAGTGACTGGGTCCCGATATTTCCACTAACTTCAAAGGAGTTTGCGTCAACAGTGTATGTTGGACAGAACCCACTTGCCCACACCCAAAGTTCTGTGAAATGCACATGGAATTAGATATGAGAATAAGTGCCCTATTTTCTTTTGTGTTGGAGATTCTAGCAGGTGGCCAATTCTTGGCCCTTTAGAGAATGGCTCAGAGACCTTGCTTGCAGAGTTGTGTGTGCATAACAAAGCCCCTTTATTTGCTTAGAAGTTGCTGTATCAGGGTGCCTGCCTTTACAATATGCTATAGTCCAGCAACTACTACAGGAAAGCCGATTTCTAGAAACACTATGGACTGTCTCCTTGGCCCCCTGTAAATTTTTCTAGCCCCACTGATTTTACTAGGGCAAGTAACGGAATGACACTGTGCAACTCTTCCTACAAATTTGCATTTGGAAAAAAATATGCAATAACTCTACATTTTTAATGTTATTTCACATGCTATGCATAATATAACTCAAACTTGTATAGAAGAATATCAAGCCATAGAACCCAGAAATAAAACGTTGCTATTTTGTAAAATGCCATAGGAAAATATTTTGTAATTATTATATGTCTGTAAAAGTGTTAATGTTTGGGGTTTTTCTTCCCTTGGTCTTTTTATATTTATGTCTTAAAGCACTTTAGATACCTGCATTTTCCTAATGTTATCCTCCCTCCTTTGTTTGTCACTTATTTATTATGATGCATTCATAAATAAACATCCTGTGTTTCTTCATGGCAGTTGGGTATGTATATGCGCAGCTTGATTGTAAAAATGCAGTCATGCTCACTTGGAAGACACAGTGGACATGGGCTCTCTGCTGGGTCACAAATCAACTTGGAATGGAGAGCAGTGAAACAAAACCTCTACGGGATCCCTGGCTAACCTGAGGGAAATAACAAACACAGAGAGAGGCAAGTAGGGCTCGCATCAACAGCACGCATGGTCAGGTACCAGCCAAGGGCCCGCACGCCATCAGAGGCCCACTGGAGTTGCTCCTCTTCACCATTGCAGCCTGCTTGTTCACCTGCCTCTCATTCTGGCCCAGACAATGGTAATAGCAAGAAGGAGGAGAAATAGACGCTACTGCCTTCTTTCTCATTGGCTCTGTGCCTGTCAAGCTGGCAAGTGGTAGCAATGATGAGAAAGAGAATGAGGAGCAATAGCACCTGGTGAGAATGGTGGTAAGAAGGTAGACTCGCTGTCCCCCACACCCCAAAGTCAAAGTGCACGTATCTAAGGTCAGCTAAGTTATTTTGGCACCTGAAGCAGAAATTCCCACAAGCACCTCTCCCTCTTCCCTGTCAATAAAAACACAATAATTAAATAACTAACATTTGCTGGCTTTTCATGACATCCAAAATCTGCCCAATGGTAGGGCTGGCCCTGTTGAGAACAAGGGGGCCTGAGATGCCATGGCAGGGCAGAAATCAGTCTTCACTGTGTTGAAGCACAGTCAGGAGATGGTGCTACAGGCACCTCAGCAGCTAGGCAAGCTATGGGATGGAGACTTATCAGAAACACAGTAGACCACTGGTAGTGGTGTTTTTCAGGCTTGACACCTAATCATTGTGGCAGGGCTTGACTACCCAACTGGATGGAGCAGGTAAATGGCATATGAGACTTCCATGAAAGCTGCATACTTCACGACTCATTGATGAAGTTACTAATGAGACTGAATACTGTGTGACCACAGGTGGCTCTATAATGAGGAAAACTGAGGTGCTCAGATCAGGCGGCTGAGTGGGAGGAGTGGTGAATTGTGCAACTCCCCCCCCCGGAGGGCTTGCTGCTGCCTCTGGCAGGTTCTTATCAGGCTTCCCAATCCCCCCAGCACACATGCTCAAGCAATCTAACACTGGACATCCAAATCAGTGAGATTTCTTTATTGCCAGAAATCCCACGGCAAAAACTGAATGGTTACACTCTCCAGAAATCGTATAGCTGATGGTCAGTAGTCATAGGCTCTATGTAATACTAGAACAGTACAAAGCGAAACACTACTACCGTGAAGCTCACACACATTCTGACATTCCAGAGGCTGAATAGGCTCAAGCCCTTCCAGACTACTTCTAATCAAATCCAGGCTATAACCTACAAGGCCCTGACATTAACATTGGTTTTACTAATTAGCAACATCTTTGGGTGTAGCATTTTAGTTTTTCTAATAAACATTTGTTGGTAAATACATAATTTTTTAAGGTGTACACTATGGACAGATAGCATGGCCAATGGTCAGGGATGATGGGAACTGCAGTTCAAAGACATCTGAGAGACCACAGGTTCTCCACCCCTGTTGAGTGTTAGAATCGTATAGCAAGCATAAGCTAAAATTGACCCATGCTTTGAATTTCCAATTTACTGAGATTGTAGCTCCCTACCATCTGGAAAAAAAACCTTTTGAAATATGAAGTAAGACAGTGGTTGTAGGTTGTGATCTTGATATGTGATGTGGCATTTATGAGATCAGTCACCATACCAACATTATCCACTTTTTTTCCTATCACCACTGTGTAAAAATGGTTGTGAAAATGTAGAAAATCTGAAACAAAAATAGTATTAAAAGATTGGCTGTACTTTGTATGACTGTATAAACTCACAGACCTTGTATACTTTCCCTTCTCTGAAAGAGAGAATTGGCCCACAGTCACATTCTAACAGACATATTGAACTATGTCCAATTTTTTCTGCCAGCCAAATTTTATCTGAAAATGATTTAAAGGTTTTATTAAAATCTAGTTAATTCTAGTCTGGAAAGAGTCCTAATAGAGATCAACATGTGAGTAAACATGTAGCAATGTTCTTACCTGGAGCAGGAATCCCATCTAGACAATACATAGACAAGCATATGGAGAGAGAGTTCTGAGAAAACCATTGACCAGGGAAGTTTTAGAAAATATTATTCAGAACATCAGAGTATTAAAAACACTATGATCAGCAGCTGCTCTGGATTTCTGTCCTAATACATGTTTTGAAACACTCTCAAAATAGCTAGGCTTGGTTGGAATGAACAGGAAGGGATGATAAGAGATTGGGGATGAAGTAATTATTTGTGAGAGACTCAAAATATTGAGTCCTAAAAGTGAAATTGTAGCGAACATGATTAATAATGATGGGTAAAAGCTTATTTAATCAGAAATTAGGCTTTACGAGAGCCATGGTTTGGCACATTTAAAGCCTAATCCTGATTCAGCAGCATTGGCAAACACGTTTATCTGGGCCGTGTAATGCTGGCACTAGGCATGCTATTGCATTTATGACCATCCCTCCTGCATGACATAGATGGCATGTATGTTTTTGCTTATCACACTGGAGAACAGCCGCCAGCTTTCACTGAAAAACAAAACAAAACACAGAATAAAAGACAAATATTAAATAAAAGACAAATAAAATAGAATAAAAGATAAACTTAAGAAGCTTCTTGAAGATGTACCTGTTCACTCAGGCTTTCCCTGACCTATGATCACATCGCTCTGTTTTACTGATTTTGCAATGTTATGTACGTATGACATTTATATCCCACCTTTTTTCCTCCTCAAGTAACCCAAGGCAGCATACATAATCCTCCTCCTCTCCATTTTAGCCTCACAACAACCACCCTGTGAGGTAGGTTGGGCTGTGAGTCTGTGACTGGCCCATTGTCACCCAGTGAGCTTCCATGGCTGAGTAGGGATCTCCCAACTCCCAGTCCAACATACTAGCCACTATACCACACTGGTTCTCACTGGTTTTTACGTGGATTTTTATATTGTTTTTTTTAATGTATTTCTTGTATAAGCAGCTTAGAGATCTTATGATATGAAGAAGCACATAAGTAGTTTAATCAATCAATCAATTCCCAAACATGAATTTTTCACCCCTCTCCTTTTTAGGCACCATAAAACTACCCCTGTCCAGCTGTGCTGTCTGTCTTACCAAGTTCTCCCTACATCCCCTTGTTTCTGTTGCTTTGGGCCTCTCTTTTCACTCTCTGTGCCAGGAATGGGGAACTTGTGAACCTCTAGATGCTGCTGGATTACCAAACTCCTATCAGCTCCAACTAGGATGGCTAATGGTCAAAAGTGATGGGAGCTGTAGTCCTAACAACATCCAGAAGGCCAAAGGCTCCCCATCCCTGCTCTGTGCAAACCTTACACACACACACACACACACACACACACACACACCCCTACCTTTCCACTCTAAGTTGTTTCCTCTTTTCAGAGACACAATCCCAGCTCTGAGGGAGGGTTTGTGTGTGCATGTGTGGAAGGGGAGGGTGTATTTTGTGAACTCTTGTTATACCAGACCCATTATTGATGGATGGTACACAAAGTGGACACAGTAAGTAGAAGTCATGATTTTTGCCATCTCACCAAAACCATAACCAATTTTTGATAATGAAAACCTGAAATAAGGTTACATTTTATGCGAGACTGTCACTATACCTCAGTTATGGAGGGGCAATTTCAGGCTGTGTTGCAATAGAAATAAAATATACTAGAATGGCATTTCCAAAACTAAACCCTTTCATATTAATATTATTCTAATGTATACCTCTTTTACTTATTATTGTGCTGCTTTTGCCTGTGTTGAATCATTGGCTGATGCAACTACAATGGTGCTAGTAAACAGCAAGAATAAATGTTACAAATGTTATTTTAGAAATAACCCTCCCTTCCCATCTGGAATGTTTAAAATAGAAACATGCATAATGCTGTAAGTAATTCCACATTCTTTTTAATTTATCTGGGTTAGAACAACATTTTCAGTCATATTTACATGTTTTCACTTTGCCATATGGACAGTTAGATCCTAGGATTTAAAAGTATTTACGGAATTAATGATAACAGAGGAGTGTGGGGGAGGACATTAAAAAAAATGAAATGTGAAAAAAATGAGATTATTTAGATTTTAATTTGGGGGAGGGGAACTATGAGATTGACTGGATTATATATTTCTTTGGCTTTCCCCCTGTTTTTAATAAGGAGCAACTCCAGCCTCTGAATTCACATTTTCTAAAAGGGAAGGCTGTGTGTGTGTTTGTTGCAGAAACATCTGTATTCTGTCATTACCAAATGGCTTAGTGATATTAATTTTTAACTAGCATTTTATCTAGGTTTATCCCATCTTGCTGCTTGATGGGAGTTTGAAATTGAAAGATTATAAGCAAATGTGGTGTTTTAAGAGATTGCCCCCCAGAGGATAATATGGGTTATTGCACATGGGAGAGAAAGTGGAGTGAAAGCCATATAGAAAGATGCTGTGGTTTTCTCCAGAGACCACATATAAACTACAGGGTATTATCCAGGTCTCATTTTGCACAATATTGGTTTGCATTGCTTATAGCAGGGGTGGGCGACCTGTGGCCCTAGGGTAGGTCTAATTTCATGCAGCCCTCAGCTTAGTTTCATAATATAAGCCCACTTGCAAGTGATCAGTTCAGACTTCTGGAAAAAGTGATCTGTCCCTTCCTTGGCAGCCTGCTGCATGGGGAGGAAGGCTTATGGGGAGAGAGAAAGGGGTGGCAGAAAGAGAAATGGGGTGACACCTCCCCCCCTTTGGTTCTGGCCTTGCCCACGCTGGCTTCAGCCCTGCTCTCTATCAATATGCGCCCTTTGATGTTACCCACAAGGAAATGGGGCCCTTGACAGAAAAAAGGTTGCCCACCCCTGGCTTATAGCACGTTTGCCATGAACCTCCTGTTTTTTCCTCTGCTCTGGTCTAAAGAACTTTTCCTTATGAGAGTGCATAAGCATTTAGTTCTACTGGAGGTGTGTGTGTGTGTAGGCAAGAAATTGGTAATGGTTATTTCACTGCTCCACTGAATGGTGAGAAGTTGAGGATAGCTTTAACAGGCCAACCTTTGTAGAAGAGTGCACTGGTAAAATATAAGATCTCAGAGAGAGAGAGAGAGAGAGAGAGAGAGAGGTATGTATGTACGCATGCATGCATGCAGAAAACCTAACCTAAGATATAAACAAACAAAACCAAAATTTCCTCTAAAATGCCTAGGCAGGTCTTAACCTGGTACTGGAAATATTGTATTTATCTAGGCTGGAAATTCTTTTGTCCTTTGTGATTCATGGGAATGACCTTCATCATTCCTTCTAACAAGGAACTCAGCTGGGTGAGTGCCAACAGGACTGTAGCCAAAACAGGGCCACTGAGAAACAAGACAGAAGGGTCAGCATGCTTGTGGGAATCTTTGGAGGGTGGTGGGGGGAACCTAAAGGAGCAAAACCTCCATCAAACATCCCGATGAGGACTCAACATGCTCAGTGGCCACAAAATGCTATTTGTTTGTTGGGAGGAAAAATGGAGAACTGGGGAGAGGGGAAATGGAATGGGGTATGCTAGAAGAGGGCATTGGCTGGTTGTCTGGAACATTGAACAGAAGCACTCCAGACTGCAACATTTTGTTGCAGGTCCCACTGGTATTATGTTTTTAATCTACCACAGTTTTTGCATTTTTACTAGTACTTAACAAAGATGCTTAACCACAATATAGAAAAAAATAAATGTTCAAGAATACCCTTTGAACTGTGCAAAGGAGGCCACAAGAACATGAGCATGATTGGACTTGGTTCCACCTCCGGCAAAAAGTCACAATGCTCAGTTCCTCTACATACATTCTTATTCTGTTTTAAATGAAGAAATTTGTCCAATTCAGAGCCGGACAATGTACATCACAGCAAAACCCACATGATTCATGAATGTTGTTTGTGCAGACTGCAGGTTCCAGGTGCTTGATTTGGTGCCTTAAATGGTGTAAGAGTTTTAAAGCCACTTTGGATGGCTTTAAAAGGGGGTTGGACAAATTCATGGGGCTATCAATGGCTACTAGTCCTGATGGCTATAGGCCACCTCCAGTATCAGAGGCAGTATGCCTATGTACACCAGTTGCTGGGGAACATGGGTGGGGGAGTGCTGCTGCATACATGTCCTGCCTGTGGGCTTCCCGTGGACACCTGGTTGGCCACTGTGTGAAGAAAATGCTAGACCAGATTGACCTTTGGTTTGATCCAGCAGGGCTCTTCTTATGATTTTAAGAGTTGTTTTAACCCACGAATAAGCCACAGTGTCTGGGTTTGCACAACACAAAGCATCCACTGATTGTGTCATGGCCCATCTTCAGCACTGCAGCGGACCTTATGGTTTAAAGCCAGAATCAGATCAGAAGTGGTCCAGAAAGGCCTATTCAGCCTGTGGAATGTCAGAAGCACGGTGAGCTTATCTCTGTCGGTTTTCTCAGCGGAAAGCAGGCTACTCCCATTCAGCTGGTAGCTTCGGCCTTGACAGGGAAGGAAGCTGGCAGCTTCTCTGTGAGAACCTAACAGAAGGGGGGGGGGTTCAAAGGTGTCACACAGTTGAAGTGTCACCCCTGAAGGGCAGAATGGAGACACCGTTTAGGCAGGGGTCTTGTTGATGGGCTAAAATAAGTTGTCAATTAGTTGTTTTGGAGGAGGGCTATTGCAGCCACACCTTCGCCTTTAAGCAGATGCCCAGGCTTGGAGCCTTTGTTAGGAACTTTTTTGCCTTTACTGCATCAAATCCTCTCTGTTTGGACTTGTTGGACCTTCTTGAGGCACTCTTCACATGGACCCTCCATCCAATTTGGATTCTCGTCACTTTGAACTCTGTTTTGTTAAGAACTTGCCATGAAAAGTATTGCTATACTTTTCATAGACCTTGAATTCTTGTTTGTTATGGATTTTGACCCACGTAGCATGAAGATATCAAAGTGGAAGCTATGGTCATCAAAATCTCTGCGTGTGTGGGATTACTTTGGATTTACTCTTGGACTTCTCTTGATTCTTGGATTTGATGGGCCTTGACCATGTAGCACTGAGTTTCCAGTGAAGATTTCAAGGTTGGACTAAACCTCTGCTTGTGTGGATTTGTTTAGGTCTTTTTCTAGAACCCTTGTGTTGGATTGCCTGGGATAAATAATGCCAGGAATCTTCTGAGGCCCTTTCCCTGTATTTGAAAACCCTTGTCTTGGATTGCCTTGGATGGATTATGCCAGGAATCATTCAAGCTCTTTGCCCTGTATTCCGAGCTGTAGGGGTTACAACAGGGAAACCAAGTTGTCTGGATCTCTGACATGATTATAGTTATTAGCTTTGGATTGTTTTGGAATTACTTATGGAGCCTACAGCTAATGGTCACCAGCTATATGATTCCTGAAGAATGTAACCATTAAGTTTTTACTGTGGGATTTGCTGCAATTAAAAAGCCTCACTGATTTGGGGTGTCCTGTATCAAAATGCCAGAGTGTGTGCTTTGACGGATTGGGCCCATGACAGATCAGAGGTTAATTATGCAAAATGGCAGCACACGCACACAGCATACAACCCGATAAATCATGGGTTGATTAATGAACCCACAATTTACTGCCATTACGTGCGAACCAGGTCATAGAGTTACATCCAACATTATACTAGTGGACTTCCACTCAAGCACTGGGACTTTCCCTTTCCTTCCTCCCCCTGTAGCCTCCAGCATCCCCCACAAATCTATTTCAGTGGGTCCCCTAGAGCAGAATTTTTTGGGTTCACCAGGGGCTACAGCGGAATCTGTTCCACTAGCAGGTGCTATTCCACTGCCAGAAAAACACTATTGGATGCAATCCATACAAATATTCTTACATCTGTAACAACTCAATTATATTTGACCTAATAAATCCCACTTGGGCTTTGGTTAGTTCAATATCAAGATTTCATTGCTTCGAACATATTCTCAAAAGTTACTGCATACATGCTCCCCCCACAATCCAAAAGCTGTGGCTGTATGTGTAAACTTAAAAAAACCCTAAGGAATGGGGAGAAAGGATGTTGTATACCTTATTAAAAAAAAGAAGCTTCAGTGTTAACAATAAAGGAGGCATTGAAAGATGCTTGATCTGTTAGGGATGTTTAGTGATTGCAATATGGTCTAATCCTAATTTGAAATATAAATTGCAAATGAAAATTTGGCAAAGCTAAAAAAAGAGGAAGTCTAAAATTCTACTGATCACCTGTTCAGGAGAAGGAGCAGGAATTCAGTCCTCTTGCTAAACAGCTAATTGCTGAGATTTTTGTGTTTTAAAAGAGCTCTGAATGCACAGGCCTAGTAGCTCCATGTGCCGTATTGGATTCATTGTATGTATTACCTGTTTAGAATTCAAGCAATTGCGGTTCATGTTGTATACACTTGGACTTTATTTCTCCCTTGTTTATTTATATTTCAGTATACTTCAGATTTTACTGAACCTATCACAATCTCTGTTGGCATCCTGTTTCTGAAGTAAATGTTGGTCATGCATACCACAATGAACCATCACCTTTCATTTTCTTGTTATAGCAAAGAATCAGTAGTCAGTAGTGCTTCTAAAAGGTGTTGCGCATGTGATGAACAGAAGAGGGCAATGTTCAATTATTTTTCATTGCTAGAACAAGAACAACTAGACTGGATAAGGAATAGTTGCTGAAGAAAGAAGTGACCTAAGGTAGATCTCAGTGCACCAGTGAATCACTGTGCAATTTCCAGCAAAGCTTTGGTCTCATCCTGAAAGGCATTTCATAGTTCTTAAGCAAGAATATTTGCAGTCTTTGTGGGGTTGCCTTTGAAGATGTTCAGAAGCTTTAACTGGTGGGAAATGTGGCTGTTCAGGGGGGCAGATCAGAACATATAACATCAATTTTGCACCAGTTCTGGGCCCAAGTGAAAGTGCTGGCATTAACCTTAAAACCCCTAAAGAGTTTTTGACCAGGTTATCAAAAGGACCATCTATTCTCCAGAGCCCTAGTATCCATTGGTGCCAATCGAAGTTTTTTTTTCTTAGCTTAATTGACATGCAGGGAAAAACGGGGATTGCAGATGTGGAGCGAAGGGCTAACACCCTCAATCCCCCCTGCATGGCAATTACACCGAGAAAAAAAATTCAAATTGTGCCAATGGGAGGCTTTTTTAAAGCTTAATTGCCATGCAGGGAGGGGGATTTCCAGGGGGATTGCAGTTGAGGAGGGAAGGGTTAACCATCCCCTCCCTGTGTGATATCTCTCCCCCCCACCCCATGGCACTTAAGCCATCATGCCAATGGAATCTTTTTTTGAGATTTAATTGCATGGGGTGGAGCCAATTTTCCTCCAGAAAGGAGGGAGGTGGGGGAGAAGCAGGGGAAAAGAGTGGGCAAGAAAGAGAGAGACTGTTTTTTGTCTTCCTGAAGGTTAAACATTTGGGGGTGACCCCCTGATTCAACCTTGGCTTGCTTTTGTGAAATTAGTCTTCTGTCAAATTTTTGAAACTCAATTTTGGTGCAAAAGTTGGCATTTTTAAGTGAGAGTGGGGAGAAAGGGCTCATGAAAAACCATCCTCCTTTTTTCCATTTTTCATACCATTGCAAATTTATTTTAATTGAAGAGGAACTACTGATTTGGGATGATCTAGGGCAGGTTTCAAATTAATAGAAGACTTTCTTTTATTTGAGGTAATTTGGATGAGAAATTAATTGGCTGACTTTACCTTCTGTGACATTTAAATAAATCCTTGTAATTGTTTCTAAATTTGTGCATATAAATTAGCATATACAAATTTTTAAGTGCCTAGCAACGGCCCTGCCTCGGAGTAAGCCCTACTGAACTCAGTGGGATTCAATTCTGAATAGACATGCATAGGTTTGTGCTGTTAAGCAGAGACTGGTAAACTCATACTTTCCAGTTCAGAAAAGGAAGCCAATTATTATTAGCTTATTAGCTGAGATAATTACAGAACTATTCCTTGTGAGCCTCTCAGCAACCAGCATACATTTTATTGCAAACAGGCTTTCTGACTTTAATAATGAGCTCTCAGCAGGAAGGGAATCGAGAATCTATTACCAGATAAAGCATATATACCTAAATGATTAGTAAAGAAACAGCAATTCAAGGTGGGCCAAGCGCCTATTGAAACTGTAGGGAGAAAAGCAGCATTTACAAATCTCTACAATAATAATGTTAATATAATATTTATTTATACTTCATACCGTTCTGAATGTTTGGGAAAGATTACTTCCAAACTCAATCATAAAACGCTCTTCATAAATAACTGAGAATTTTAAGCTTGATCTGTAAAGTTGAAGAAACAGAGAACTGTAATAACCTCCAAGTTAAAATGTATTTATTTACCTAGAATTTTGTAACATGTAGCCCCGAATTCTTTAATGAAAAGTGGATTCCCCGACTGCTGTTTTTAAAGAAAAACTGACCAATGCAGAGGAGAGCAAGCAAAATGACCATGGCCTGCAGCAGCTCCCTTATAGGCAGTGGTTGCAACATCTCAGACTCTTTAGTTAGAAAAAAGGTGAGTAAGGATGGACATGATAGAGGTGTATAAAATTATGCACGGTGTGGAGAAAGTGAATTATGGTGTTTCTCTCAATACTAGAACCTGGCATTGTCCTATGAAGTTGAATGGTGGGAGATTCAGGACAGATAAAAGCACATAGTTAAACTATGGATTTCACTACCAGAAGATGTAGTGATGGCCATCAACTTGGGTGGCTTTAAAAGGGGGTTAGACAAATCCATGGAGGATAAGGCTATCAATGGCTACTAGTCATATTGGCTACATATTACCTCCAGTATCAGAGGAAATATGTGTATGAATACCAGTTGCTGGAGAACTTGAGCAGGATGGTGCTATTGTGCTCATGCTCGGCTTGTAGGCTTCCCATACGCATCTGATTGGCCACTGTGTGAACAGAATGCTGGACTAGATAGATCTTTGGTCAGATCCAGCATGGCTGTTCCGATGTTCTTATGACCTCATATGTGACAAAATGGCTACTCACTAAATTATATTTATTTCATTTCTATACCGCTCAATAGCTAAAGCTCTCTGGAGGCTCACAACAGTTCACAAAATCACAAACCACAGATACAAGATAATAAAATACAGCATAAAATTTCAATATGCAAAATTTAAAACAATTTAAACAGCTAAAAACAATTTCAATAAAATACTAAACCTGTTAAAGACAGTTGACATAAAGGCCCCATCACATGCTATTAAATGCCTGGAAGTCGAGGGCAGTCTTAACCTGGTGCCAAAAAGATGAGTGTTGGTGTCAGGTGGGCCTCAGTGGGGAGATCATTCCACAATCGGGGCTACCACTGAGAAGGCCCTCTCTCTTGTTGCCACCTTCCGAGCCTCCCTGGGAGGTGGCACTCAGAGGAAGGCCTCAGATGTTGATCCTAGTGTCCAGGTAGGGATCAGGAGAGGCGTTCTGTCAGGTATTGAAGTCCTGAGCCGTGTCAAGCTTTATAGGTTAAAACCAGACCCTTGAATTGAGCTCGGAAACATACATGCAGCCAATGCAAGTGGGCCAGAATTGGTGTTATATGCTCAGCCTTTCTGGTCCCAGTTATTAATATGGCTGCCATATTTTGCATAAGCTTCAATTTCTGAACAGTCTTCAAGGGCAGCCCCACATAGAGTACATTGCAGTAATCTAACTTGGAGGTTACCAGAGCATAGGTTACTAAAACCAGGTTATCTCTGTCCAGAAAGGGGTGTAGCTGGGCCACCAGCTGAAGAAACTGATTGCAGTGTGGCTGTGACCAGGGGTACCTTCGTCCAATTTTGGCTGGTGGTCCAAATGCACCCTTTCCTGGTGAAGGAGGTTCTTGTCGCAGTGACACATGCTTTAGTCACGTCCTAGTTAGACTGCTGCAACACACTCTACGCGGGGCTGTCGTTCAAGATGCTCGGAAACCTCAGCTGGTGCAAAATGTGGCAGCCAGACTGCTGTATGGACTACATTACATTGGTCTTACAACAGTTGCACCGGCTGCCGATTTGTTTCCCAGCCCAATCTGAGGTGCCGGTTTGTACCTATATGTATCGTACGCTGCTTTGAGGGCCATTGGCAGAAAGATGGTGCAGAAATATTTTAATAAAATAATAAACAAATTGTAAGCCTGTACATATCAGTCAATCTTAAAGGAAATCAACCCTGAGTGCTCATTGGAAGGACAGATACTGAAGCTGAAGCTCAAATATTTTGGCCACCTAATGCGAAGAGAAAACTCCCTGGAAAAGACCCTGATGCTGGGAAAGACTGAGGGCAAAAGGAGAAGGGGACGGCAGAGGATGAGATGGCTAGATGGCATCACCGATGCAATGAGTATGAATTTAAGCACACTCCGGGAGAGAGCGCAGGACAGGAAGGCCTGGCGTGCTATGGTCCATGGGGCACGAAGACTCGGACACGACTGAACAATGCGAAGAGAAAACTCCCTGGAAAAGACCCTGATGCTGGGAAAGACTGAAGGCAAAAGGAGAAGGGGACGGCAGAGGATGAGATGGCTAGATAGCATCACGGATGCAATGAATACGAACTTGAGCACACTCTGGGAGAGAGCGCAGGACAGGAAGGCCTGGTGTGCTGTGGTCCATGGGGTCACGAAGAGTCGGACACGACTGAACAACAACAACAACATATTTACTAAGAAGTTCCATAGAGTTCAGCTGAGCTTGTTCCCAAGTAGTGTATAGGATTGTGGCCTATAACAGCGGTGTTGCTAGGCCAGGTCCTTGGTCCAGAACCTATTCCTCACAGCCGAATGCCCATGGAAAGTTTTTTTTGTCAGATTTAATTGCCTCGAAGGGGAAAATTTTGAAGGGGGGCTGCCCCATACGCGGCAACCCCGCACAAACAAAATCCCCCCTCGCGCGGCAATTCGGCTCAGACTAAATCTTCCCGTTGGTACCACCCCAACTCCCCCCCCCAGCTTAACCGCGCGGCGCCTCAGGCGGCAGCTCCATCTGCGCGTCGTGCGGGCGGGGCGGGGCGCTTGCTGGCGAACACTACAGGGTCGTGCCGTTCCTCTGCTCCTTTGTGAACAACGTTAAAACGTTTTGCACTCGCGGGGCGGGGGAAGGCGGGACAGGCGTGGCGCGGCGGCGGCGGCGGCGCGGGCTTGGCACAGCCGCCTCAGGGCCTCCGCGAGGCGCGCAGTTCCCCAGGCGCGTCCCCGCTCGCTCCTCTGGCCCGGCGGAGGCGGCGCCGCGCCGGCCGGGCAGCCCCTCGCCCACCACCCCCGCACCGCGGGGTCTCTGGCGGCGGCCTCATGGCGACCCCGGCCGCGGCGGCCGTGGCCCGCAGCCACCTGCTGAGCGCTCTCAGCCGGCAGCCGCGGAGGCTCTGGGGCCGGAGCAGGCCGAGCGCCCCCTGGGGACGCCCCGCTTCCACCCGCCGGAGCGGCGGCGGCGAGGGGGCTCCGGCGAGCGCCCCCTTCCTGAAGGGAAGCTACCGGGAGCGGCGCGAGCGGGCGGCCGAGGCGCCCGGGCCTTTCTGGGGGGCGCTGGCCCGGGAGGCGCTGCTGTGGGACGCCGCGCACCACACGGACTGCGAGTGGGATTTCGCGCGGGGCCGCGTCCGCTGGTTCCTCGGCGGCCGCTTGAATGTGGCGGGTAAGGAAGGAGCCCCTTCCCGGGGCGGCGGGGGGCGGCGGCGCGACGAGGCGCTGCCCTGGAGCTCCGGCCCCTGCTCTCTCCCGAGCGCGGAGCTCTCGAGTCGCGCGTTGCGTTGGTGTGTGAATGCCAGCGGTGAGGGTTTATTGACCGCCTGGCTCCGAAGGCGAAAGATGCGGCGTCCTCTGCAGTGCCTGGAAGTCACGCCCAACCCAAGTGGAAGCCCTGCCCTTCTAAGCCGATGTCCGTGCGCCGTGATAACGTGACTGCTACTCGATGGGGAAAGGGGGGGGGGCGGCTTGTTCTGCACATGCTCAAAAGCACCGTCGTTTCGTTAGTTTTATGCCTCCCAGGTCTGCCCTGGTGTTGGAAGCAGGTTCTGAAGGGCCCGACTCGCACTCGTAGGTTCTGGAGGCGTGTTCGAGAGGCCACACGCTAGAGTGGCAGAGCGCATGCTTTTGTGTACAGAAGGTCCTGGGTTCAAAACATCCCTTGCATTTCCAGTTAAAAGGACTGCTGGACCAGGAAAAACTTCCTCTCGGATCTTGAAGAGCTGCTGCCAGGCAGAATAGACAGTACCGGGCAAAATGAACGATGGCTCCTGGTATAATGCAGATTTCCCTGATTGGTGCCCTCTGGATGTATAATAGCCCAGCTTTATGGTGGTTATAGTCCAACACATCTTGAGGGCACCAGGTTGAGGAAGGCTGCCCTACACTCTATCCAGGGGATCACAAAAGCTCTCAGAGATGCACAGTAGACAATAGGAGGAAGGCGTGTGAAATATGAAGAAAAATTATACCAGCCTTCCCCAAACTGGTGCCCTCTGGGTGTGTGGGACTACAGCTCCCAGCATCCCCAACCATCAGTGGTCCTGCTAGCTGGGGCTCATGAGAGTTGTAGTCCAAAACATCTAAAGGGCAACAGTTTAGGCAAGGCTGGGATCATTTTTCTTCATATTTCACAGGCCTTCTCTTCTGCTGTCTATTATGGGGATTATGGGAGTTGTAGGGAGGGCAACCAGGTTAGGGAAGGCTGGTGTGGGAGATTCATTTGAAATCTTTCAGGACATTTCCAGCAAAAACAAAGACTTGTGCCATCTTAAAGGCTAACATACATAACATAATAATTTGTTAATCTTTAAGATGTTCTTTGTTGTTTCTATGATCATAGGTGTCTTATGCTGTGTGATGATTCTCTGGATTTTAATATCATTACATGACATGCTTTTAGCTGCTTTGGTTTTTATGTGGATGGTAAAAGCAGAACTAAAATGTTATAAATTAATAAATATTGCATTTCCCCAGCATTTAAATGCTTTGTCTCTGTGAAAAGGTTTTTTTTTTTTTTAAATGGAGTATTTCCATTGTTTCTTAGAATGCCATGTGGAATGTGGTTGTGCCCGTGTCACAGGGCACCTATTAGATAGTGTTTGTGATATCACTTGTGATGAGTGACACAGCATTTCCCCTCTTTGCCTTATTTATTTATTTTGTGACAGCAGTGTAAATGAAAGTTTAATGTAAACAAAAGATAGCACCCTGGCAAAAATCACTTAGAAAGCTTTCCCTTACATTTACATAGGTTTTTTTTTAATTGCAAAATAGTGTATGATGGATCTTTGCATTAAGCTCTCCTAGACAGCAACCTTGCACATCCTTGGTTTGGCAGTTGTGCACTATTTTGAGAGTATGAGCAGTGGGACAAAGGTACCCTTGGAGCACAGATGCAGAACCTCCTGCCTGCTGAGGTTCTGCATCTGGCCTGCAGAACCTCCTCAGGTTCCTCCAGGGGGCAGGGCGTCATAGAATCATAGAATAGTAGGGTTGGAAGGGGCCTACAAGACCATTGAATCCAACCCCCTGCTCAACGCAGGAATCCAAGTCAGAGCATCCCTGACAAATGGCTGTCCAGCCAGCCTCATCTTGAATGCCTCCAGTGTGGGAGAGCCTACTACCTCCCCAGGGAATTGGTTCCATTGTTGTATTGCTCTAACAGTCAGGAGGTTTTTCCTGCTGTTCAGCCAGAATCTGACTTCCTGTAACTTGATCCCATTATTCCGTGTACTCCACTGTGGGATGATCAAGAAGAGATCCTGTCCTTCCTCTCTGTGACAACCTTTCAAGTACTTGACGAGTGCTATCATATCTCCCCTCCATCTTCTCAAGGCTAAACATGCCCAGTTCTTAAAGGCTTGGCCTTTCAGCCCTGTCTGGTGATGGAATCTCCCCCTGGAGGAATCCCTACAGAGTGCATGCTGCCTACCTGGGAACAATGCATGCTGCGTGAAGCCACCGACTGGGCTGGCACCTGGAGGAGTGACTAGGGATTAAGGCTTAGAGGGATGGAGGCCTTAAATGATGACTTGCTGTACTGAAGGTATGGCTCATGGTGATTCCACAGTTGCCACTGCTTGTCTTGTGTGTGGATCAGGAGAAACGGAGGATGAATGCCACATTTGTAGGTTTATTTTAAATATTTTTATACTGCCTCTGGAGTCAAAGCCTTCTCAACGCAGTTTGCAAGATAAAATGATAAAACAATAAAATATAAAATACAGTTAATTAAAACAGCAGCATAACAATATTTAAAATAACAGTGACAGCTAAAAAAAAGTCCCAATTTATAAAATAAAGATTTGCATCCATGCATTTAAAAGCAGGCTGGAACATCCAACTCTCTGAGGCCCATTTAAAAACAGTGGCCTGGTTCAGATGCAACAACAACTAGGTTTTTCTTCTTCTTCTGTTCTTGTGAATGAGCCAGCATGCTAGTCACCGTGGCACTTCTGCTCCCTCTTGTTTTTTCCTGCCAGCGGGAGCAGCTAAACAATCCAGGGACACACTGTCCCTGGGTTATCTAGCATAATTTCCAAACTCTGGCTTGTCTGTCCCTTCACAAGCCAGAGTTGGAGTCAAGAGTTTGGCGCATGGAGCCACAGTGACTAGTATGCTGACTTGTTCATGACAACCCAGGGTTTAAAAAAGTTAGTACTTTAAATTGGGCTTGAAAATGCACTGGCAGCCAGTGCAACTGGTACAGAAATGGTTGTATTTTCTGATAGCCTAGTCTCCACAAGAAAATGGGCAGCTGCATTCAGTACCAGCTGAAGTTTCTGAACCATCTTTAAAAGCAGTTCCACATAGAGGGCATTACAGTAGTCTAGCAACCAAGCATGAACGACTGTAGCAAAGTCCACTTTATTCAGATAGAGATGCAGGTGAATCAGCCAAAGCTGATAAAAGGAACCCCTCGTACATGATGTCATCTGTGTTTCCATAGTTAGCTCCAAGGCTGCATACCGAAGATGTGTCTTTCTACATTTGAACTTCCCATGTAGGGTTTCTGCCCTAGTATAGGCAGTATGATGGTACTGGTTGACTTGGGATGCCTCCAAATGACAGCTTTTCTAACCACCTAGCATGCTGACATGAGGATCAGCATGGTCCCTTTATGGATAGCAGCTGCAAGGTGCAGTGATTCAGACTTTACATCATGGCATGGCAGTATCATATCACAGTGCTCCAGAAACATTTCATGCATTTGACTGTACAGTTGCTAGCAAGTAGCTATTTTGTTAGATTCATAATTCTGGTCTTGTTTGCGATAATTATACTCCACTGATCTATCCAAATGCACAAGCTGCCAGTTGTATTTTGTCAGACCATTACAAAAGACTCTTAAAAATTTGAGAATAGTTTCCTTCTTGAAAACTTGCTGGCTTAGATCTTAAGTGGCTCCTCTGCTCATGCGCGGGAGGGGGGCAATTTCTGACAACTCCCACCTCCATCTGCAGCCCTCCTCCCCACACCATATCCCACACTATTCCCAAGGGTATTGCAAGTCCCAGGAGCAGATCTTTTGAGTGGGAGGTACAGGGAGCTGCAAAGGGGAAGGTGGGAAAGCCCTGTTTTGGGAATGTGAACTCATTTCTGTCCATGGAAAGCAAGTTAGAATCCAAACCATTGATTCCAAAGCCCTTTAATCAGCTGTTCTCTTCTCCACAAGGTTGTTTAAACACACAGGTCACCCCATGTAGTCCATGTGTACCTCTTCTTTCACTCTTTTAGCCCTTCCACATGCATTTTACAAACTCTTGACTACCCTAGCTGCTCTCAAATCCTCTGGAAAGTGATGCCTGTTTTTAAAGCTAGTTTGGCCAGTTTCTCTTGTTGGGGCTGATCCTTAACTTCCCCATTCACAAACTATAGATGGGATGGGCTCAGTCCAATCATGGTCGAGTGGTGGAAAAGTGTCCGCACAAAGCTGCCCCCATTAAGAACGTAAACAGAACTGCTGTTGGAAGCTTTCCTTGCATAAGTATCAACTGTCAGATTAAAAAACACCCCGCAGTTTGCAGAGAAAAGTATGGTTGATAAGGGGCCTTCTTGTAATACATACATATACCTTTATGTATCGTGTTTGAAAAGTAGAAAGTTACAGTTGGTGATGATGGTGCATTCAGCACACTTCACCCTCAATATACAGTCAGGGCCAGAAATATTGGAACAAGGATAACTGTTTTGGCAGTTGGCCTCTGTACACCACATTGAAGTTGAAAGGAAACCCACCCAGATGGGAGCGTAGTCAGGACTTTCAGCTGTAATTCAAGGGGTTTGGAAAAAGTGGGGCACTAACCATTCAGGAAGGACAGCCAGTGGCATACACACACACCCATCGTTGGTGGCTCATAAGTAATGGAATGAATGGCTGACAATCAGCTGCATCTCCAGGTGTGGCCTGTTTCCTGGGCACCCCATGACCAATCAAGCAGATAAAAGGCCTGGAGGTGGTTCTGAGTGTGACATTTGTATTTGGTAGACATGAGGTCCAAACAGGTGTCTATGCGAGTGAGGGAGACCATCATTAGGCTGAGGAAACAAAATAAACCCATCAGAGAGATAGCAAAAACATTGGGAGTGGCCAACACAACACTTTGGGACATCCTGAAAAAGAAGGATTTAAGTGGCAAGCTCAGCAACAGCAAAATGCCTGGAAGACCACGGAAGACAACTAAAGTGGATGACTGCAGAATTCTGCTCATGGTGAAGAGGAACCCTGTCACAACATTTAGCCAGGTCAAGAACGCTCTTGAGGAGGTAGGCATGTCATCATTGTCAACATCTACAGTCAAGAGACGGCATTATGAATGTAAATACAGAGGCTTCACAACAAGGTGCAAACCACTGGTAATGCTCAAGAACAGAAAGGCCAGATTAGCCTTTGCCAGCAAACACCTAAAAAAGCCTGCCCAGTTCTGGAATAAGATTCTTTGGACTGATGAAACCAAGATTAACTTGTACCAGAATGATGGGAAGAGAAAAGTATGGAGAAGGAAAGGAACAGCTCATGATGCAAAGCATGCCACATCATCTGTCAAACATGGTGGAGGCAGTGGTATGGCATGGGCATGTATAGCTGCCAATGGAACCGGGTCACTGGTGTTTATTGATGACCTGACTGCTGATCAAAGCAGCAGGATGAATTCTGAAGTGTCTAGGGCTATACTTTCTGCTCAGATTCAGCCGAATGCTGCCAAACTGATAGGACGCTGCTTCATATTGCAGATGGATAATGACCCAAAACATACAGCAAAAGCTGCCCAAAGGTTTCTCAAGGCAAAGAAGTGGGATGTTCTTCAATGGCCAAGTCAGTCACCTGCTTTCAACCCAATAGAGCATGCTTTTCACTTACTGAAGACAAGACTGAAGGCAGAAAGACCCAGAAACAAGCATCAGCTGAAGGCAGCTGCAGTAAAGGCCTGGCAAAGCATCTTGAGGGAGGAAACTCAGCATTTGGTCATGTCCATAGGTTCCAGACTTCAGGCAGTCATTGACTGTAAAGGATTTTCATCCAGGTATTAAAGGCGATCCTTAAGTTTGAAATGATGTTGGTTTGTTCCATTACTTATGAGCCACCAACGATGGGTGTGTGTGTATGCCACTAGCCGTGCTTCCTGAATGATTAGTGCCCCACTTTTTCCAAACCCCTTGAATTACAGCTGAAAGTCCTGACTTCGCTCCCATCTGGGTGTGTTTCCTTTCAACTTCACTGTGGTGGTGTACAGAGGCCAACTGCCAAAACAGTTATCCTTGTTCCAATATTTCTGGCCCTGACTGTATTTGTTACAGGTACTGGATTTTTTTGGCCCCTGGAATGCTTGTTTTATTATTTATCTATTTAGTTTATTTAAAGTATTTTTATCCTGTTCTCAGCCAAAAAGGTCTCCTGGAGTGGTTTACATATAATCAGTAAAAAAAAGTCAGTCATGGCACGTAGGCTTGCAGTTTAAAAAGACACGACAGAGAAGGAAAAAGTAATGGGAAGGGAAGTGAGGGGAGTCAGCAGGGCTGGTGGAGTGGCCCCAGTTCCCCCTCTCTCCCACAGAACAGTCTGCTTGTTGGCTTGGAAGCCTTCTTGTGGAACTTGGCTTTGTGGTAAAATAACTCTTGTTTTTCTCCTTTTTAAAACATGCACAGGAAATGAGCCAATGTGGTGCAGTGGTTAAAGTGTTGGCCTCTCACTAGGGAGATCCAGGTTCAAATCCCCTCAGCCATGAAGCTTGCTGGGTGGCCTTGGGTGGGTTTGCACAGTCATGGAGGGAAAATAAGCCATGTGCTGGTCGCCTAAGTAGCATAATTATCCTCTCAGGGTGTAGGTTGTTGTGATGTCTGAACCCGGCAAAGGTGGCTGGCTGGGGTGGTTTACAAACCACCCTGAAACCCATGGCTTGTTCTAGGGCTTCAGAGTGGTTTGTGAACCACCCCAGCCACCCACCCTTGCTGGGTCCAGATGTCTTGACAACCCGCACCTGGCAAGGTAGTTATGCTAATTAGGCAGCTCGTGGTTGGCATGCGCGGAGACTGGCATGCAAACTTGGTCTCTCTCTCTCTCTCTCTCGGCCCAACCTACTTCATAGGTTGTTGTGAGAATAAAATAGGTGGGGATCACTTGTGATGCCTTCAGCTCCTTTGAAGAAAAATGGGATATGAATGTAATAATAATTAAGCAAACTATTTTTTCTGGTTGGGGATATTTCTTCCCCTTTATTATTTGTCTTGTATGCTGTTGTGTAACACTGTAAAATGCTTTGTGGCAATTATGTATATTTTTAAAGGCAGTTTATCATTGGTCAGTTAGTAACTGGAAAAAGGAATACCAACCAGCCTTTCAGTTTGAAGGATTTGTCATGAGATTAAAGTCTTCCTCCATCGCTGTTCCTTAATTGCAATAAGAAACCCCACTTGAGAGAAGGTTGTGCTAGAATTCTTCTCCCCCACCTCCTCTGTTTATTTAATTACACTTGCACTGATTTACCCCTGTGATTAGTTTGAATTCATACAAAACAAATACTGGTGTTTCCCTTAGTTATTCCAGTGTAAATCAAGGTGGAACACAGTTTCATAAAATTAATGAGATAAAGAGCTGGTGTGCCTTACTCTTAACACTTTCTGGATATGGCTTTATATTTACAACAATTACCTGTGATGCCAGAGTGCTGAGATTTCATCATCGCAATCAGCTTATGGTGAAGAAAACTACAGTGAAATTATAGGTGACATTTTCCAGAAATGCCATATAACCTTCTTCAACTGCTGCTTTTTACAAGTTAATGTTCTACAGAATACGTGCCTTAAGTTGTTGCACATAGATGGTTTATGATGAATAAAGTAACTGCATTAAAAGCCATTTCAGTTTGATCATTGACCCAGGTTCAATCTAATTTTTAACAACTCCCAAGTGACCTAGCTCAAAATTAATGCTGCCAACGTCCACTTGTTTTAATAAAGCCTGTCATATTATACCCACGTTTGTTAATAACACAGTGTTCCATTTTATGTTTGTTCCAGTTGTATCACAGTTGTATGCATGCTTACTTAGAAGAAGATTCAGTTGACTTGAGTGGGCTTTACTTGCTTAAAAGGTTGGTGTGTTAATGTCTTAGGGAGAAAATTTATCTTGTGCTACATCTTTCATAGAAGGGGATAGCAAATTGCAAACTAATAAAAGGATAAAAAGAAAAGGTAAAGTAAAAAAGTAACCTACATGAGTTTTCCTTACATATGCTGATATATAAATAATCATATTCATAAATAAAACTGTCTTGGAGATCACTTGATCAAAAGGTGAAGTATAAGAAATATCTGAAAATAAATGCAATTTAGTTAAAAAGGAATCAGGTATTAAAGTGTCTTACAGTGGAGTCTTCAGTGTACAAAATAATCAAGGTCATGAAAGCCATTTCAATGTTAAATATTTGGGTATTAAAAAGTTACAGAGGAATCCTGTATAAACTCAGGAGTAAGGGTAGTATCCAATGTTACTCCTATGCAGAGTAGACCCATTGAAGTGAATGGGCCTAATATAAGTAGGACTGCCATTGGATACTGCCTTCAATCCCATTAAGGTCAGTGGAGCATGCTCCCAGATAAGTGGGCATAGGATTGCAGCCTTAATCACCCATTAAGCTACCATTGCCATGTAATTAGGGAGATTGTGCACATAAGAGTTAAAAGATACACTGAATGTGACTGAAATGTGAAGGAATCCAATATTGCTACTGTTTGCTGAAGAACTTAGGCTGCAATCCTAAGTACTGTTACCTGGAAGTAAGTCCCACTGAATTCAGAGGAACTTTCTTCTGAGGAATCATGCATAGGACCGCACTGTTAGCCTTTCCTTTTCAAGGACAAGTTTGGACTCAAAGGCTGTATCTCATAAGAAAAACCCGATTAAGTATTTCTTGCATAATTTCTCCTGTATAAGTTCCACATACTTTGTACAGTAAACAGCTGCCAGTTGTATCCTTGATAGTTTGAAGTAGTGCTGTGCTGAAACCCCACCTGCCCTTTTGCAGCCTCTTCGTTCCCCTGCAAAAGAGGCAGTCGTTTTTCTGCCTCTTTCGTTGGGATGTTTTCTGAAATTTCTTACCCTACTGGAAGCAGGTGGCAGAGGGGCCCCTGTGTGCCCTTTCTTTTACCATTTTTCCCCAGCCTGTCCTTGCAGCATCTCCGGCTGCATGAGCATCTCGGAGAGCCCCGTGGACGACTTAGCCAGGACTTCCTACCATGGGGCTTTCCAGTGATGCCACCTACTGAGTGCCTGAAAGCCACAAGGGGCAGTTTTTTGTTTTTTGTTTGCTTTTATTTGTTGTTAGACATCCTTTTAACAACAAGAACAGCAAGAATAAGAAGAATAACAACAAATTCTCTCTCAGCTTTCAGGCACTCAGCAGGTAGCAGCATTGGAAAGCCCCAAGGGACAAAGTGCTGGCAAAGTCCTCCAGGGGGCTTTTTGAGAGACTCAGGCAGCCAGAGAGGCTGCAAGGACAGAAAGGGGCATGGGGGGGGGGGCGTGAGTAAAAGAACGTGCACACCCCCCCCTATGCCACCTCCTTACAGTAAGGTAAGCACTGAAGCCCTCCACCCTGAGAAATTTATCTGAAATTCTCACCCCTTCCCACAATTTTCAGGTGCAGTTTCTTTTCACTACTCCACTCCAGTGAATGGTCGAAAATAAAGAGGTTGAAAAAATTGGCACAGTGCTAGTTTGAAGTTCTTGTAAAGAAAACTACTTTAGGGAAAAGTTTTTTTAAAAAGCAGTGAAGGGATTGGCTGAAGAACCACAGTGTTACAATATTTGGTTTCCTGAACATACGTTTATGATTATAAAATAGTCTTTTTCTTGATGGAAAAAATGAATTGATGTGGTCTAAAACAATGCTACACAGTTATACAGTGTGCAGTTTAGCTGTGTGCTGCCGATGTTCCTAGCCTTCATGGGAGTGAAGAGCTGGAAAACATGAGGGCAGGTTCTGCCAAGCTGCGAGCTGCAGGGGAATTGTGTGGGTCCTCCTATGCTTAGGAGGAAGGACTTTTGCAGCATGTTTTTTAAAAATGTAAAACATTTCTATAATGCCTTTTATCAGATCAGATTCCAGGGTGGTGTACAACATGTGAAGATTATAATACAATAAACAGAAAAATCAATATCATAAAAGAAATGGCAATAAAATCACAGAACACCACAGAGGTTAAGCACATGCCTATCCTTCCTTATAATAATATGTAGCATATACATAGTGCTAAATTATCCAAATGGTTTGAATCTCTTGGCCCTTCAATTCCCATTGTACATCTCTGCCTCTACTAATCTCAAGTCCTTCCCAGATCTTACATTTTTTTCAGATGGAATAAATTAGGTAAATATTTATTATTACATTTCTATCCCATCTTTTTTCCTCTTGCAAGGAACCCAAGGTGGCTTACATGGTCCTCCCCCTCCCCGTTTTATCTTCAAAACAACCCTGTGAGGTAGGTTAGGCGGAGAGTCAGCGACTGGCCCAAAGTCACCCAAGTGAGCTTCATGGCTGAATGGGGACTACAACCTGGAACTCCCAAGTCCCAGTCCAACACTCTAACAACTACACCACGCTGGGTCTTATATGCATATATTCCTGGCTTACATGCTGATCACATAACTTTGGTTTGGTGGTTTTAGAACTGTAGGTACTCTAAACTGTAAGGATATCAGTAACCTAATTCAGGGAATTGGTCAGTTTTGCCCATTTTTTAAAAACAAACAGAATCCTGTTGTCAGCCTCCTAGTCTCAATACCCTATTGTAACTGAGCAGAAGTGCATGTAGCTATCGAATCACATATTCTTCCCCTATTCACTCCTGTCTCCATTTCTTTCCCCTTTCTTAGTAGTATCCCTATATCTATATTTTGACTGTAGACAGTTGTTTTCCGGGCCAAATTCAAGGTGTTGGTTTTGACCTTTAAAACCCCATATGGTTCCGGCCCAGCCTATCTTAAGGAGTGCCTCCAGCAACACCAGACAGGCCACTTAACAAGATCAGCCTCGGATGGCCTTCTCTCTGTCCCATCAGCCAGGACAGCTAGACTGGTGGGGACGAGGGAGAGGGCCTTTTCTGTGGTGGCCCCCACTCTGTGGAAGTCCCTCCCTAGGGAACTCCGTCATGCCCACTCTTTAATGAGCTTCCGTCGTGCATTAAAAACGTGGTTGTTCAGGCAGGCATTTGGGGTGGGTTAGGGTATTTTAAAAAAATTTTATGGTAGAATTTTATTGTTTTAAATTGTTTTATGGTATGTTGTACATCGCCCAGAGTGGCTGGGTGACCAGCCAGATGGGCGATTAATAAATTTAATAATAAATAAATAAATAAATAATAAACCCCTGGTGGTAGGCACCTGTCAAACCTGTTCTTTGTAAATCACCATGTACATAGTTGGCGCTGTAAAAATAAATTATTATTATTATTATTATTGTCAGCTAATACATGTGGTAACTGAATCTAGTGAGACCATCCTGATATTTAGAAGCTGAGAATTCGTGCAGATGTTTCACTGTATGTTTATGAATTAAACTGAAGTACAATGCAGCCTCATTTAGCTTAATGACCTTTGAAATATTGAAAACATCTAGATAATGAGATGGAGTGAATGAATGGATGGGAGTGCTGTTTACATAGGCTTATATTGCGTCGGGGGATGTATAGCAAAAACAGTTAATAAGGAGTATTGTAAAGACTAGGCTAAGAAAATGAAGATTCTACATGTAACATTATACATTTTAAGGCACTTTAAAATCTAACAGATTTATTATATGGACTAGATCAATAACAAATTGCATGCTTTGTTTTCTTTACAATTTGTTTGTGTGCAGTTAATTGTTTGGACCGGCATGCGCAACATTATCCAGACAGAGTGGCTTTGATTTGGGAAAAAGATGAGCCTGGCAATGAAGTGAAAGTCACCTACGGGTATGGCACCTTCCTCCTGCTTTGCTTCCGAATGTGTCTTATGCAGCATTTGGAGCAGATTTACTGCCTGCTTGAGGAACTTTTGTACAAAAACCTTTGCTGCTTTTGATGATGGCCAGTCTAGAAAAGAAACGCTGTTCAGGAATAGTAGAAAAGAACATGGCACGTGTTCCCAATTTAGTTCCCAAATAGTTCAAGTGTTGGCAACTAGAAACCACTGCATTAGCATAGCCTTCTCGGTGCTCAAATGTGGGATGTATGCAGCTTGGCCACAAATATGGATCTTTCAGGGGAATATTAGCCTTCTGAGCAAAGTTGGGGCTTATGTGTATGACCATTTTACATGGTAAAGCCAACATGGACTCTCTTCACACCTGGCATTTTATCCCACTACAAACCGATCGTTTTGATTCCAGATCCCTTCCGGGATTTACACTGGCCCTGTATACAGGCATCTCTCATAGCACGTCCCTCTACATTATATCTTTACATGGCGGGGCCGAGCTGCATGGGACAATCAGGACAGAAGGGGGCTGCTGGCTCCATACCCCCTCCCCTCTGCTGATCATTGGTTCCTGTAACACGATTGATGGCTCCGCCCCATCCCTCCACTCCTCCACAGCAGGCTTGTAGTCGCAAGCCCTTCTAGTGATCTGGATAGCAGGCTGTTAGAGCTTGTCCCCTCCTTCCTCCAAGGGAGAGAGTGTCTTCTCGGTGGCTTACCCCGACGTTGCTGGCGCTGCTAGTCCTTCTCTGCAAAATATGTCAGTGTGTGATGGAATTAAATGCAGTATATTGCTTGCACTACTGAGTTTGAAGGGTATACCGATTTCCGGGTTCCCAACTACAGAAGTAAGAAATCCACAAATGGACTTGTATACAGTCAATGCACTAAGCCATCCCTAGCAGCCCCTGCCCCCCCAGGCGACCACTTCATGGGGGACACCTTCTTAATTAGACCCAGCTTGCTTCCCCCCCCTGCGCTTTTGTTGCTCTTCCCCCTTATTCTGGCTTCCCAACGACCCTGCAAGGTGGGCTAGGAGAAGAATCATGGAATAGTAGGGTTGGAAGGGGCCTACAAGAGATAGTGGCTGGCTAGGTGGGAGGGAGTACTATGGAAAACCACCTCAGCATTACTGCCTTGTCTACAACAACTCCACACCCCAAAAAGAAACTGTTAAAAATGACCATTCCAAGCTCTGCATGATGAATTTATTCAAGGGAGGAGAAAAGGCACTTTTAATACCCATTGAAATCCTAACTGTCAAGCCTTTCTCCTGTGTGGCTGAGAAGGGAGACTCCTCCATCCACCCTGGGAGGAAAAAAAGCCCATCTATCTGGTGAGCAAAAGGGAGAAGAAGCAGTCAGTGAAGGCATTGAAGGGAATGGGAGACCTTAAGACTGATACTCTACATAAACGTACAATACACTCCTATGCATGCCTACTCAGAAGCAAGCCACACAGATTTCAATGGCACTTCCTTCCAAGAAAGGAAAGCCTTACAGGCAATGGGTTTACTCAGAAGTAAGCATTGTTGTATTCAAGGGGATCTTGGAGCCTGTAGTGGAATGGGAGAGAGGGAGAAACGGTCATTAGAAGCCCGGTCAGTGACCTGCCCCCCTTCCCACCAATTTGTTGTCATGACAATGTTATTCAACACCGCCCAGCAACACCCCCTAGCACATACCCATACAAAGTGGGACAAAGCGCTAAAGGGGAAATACACAGGGGGGAAATGACGATTTCACTCACAAGCACAGAAAATGCTGGGTTTTCTCCATTCTCAGATAACGTGGGAAGAGGGAAGGAAAGTTGTGAGATAGCAGCGGCTTCATCTAAAGCTCCCGTGAAAACCAGTGATTAAAGAAGAATGATCCTGCTAAAAAACTCCGGTGTGAAGAGAGCCATGGAATGACTTTTTGACAGGGTCTTGTGAACACGGGTGACCAGAAAGTAGATCTCAACTCCCAGCATTCCTGACCATTGGCCATGCTGGCAGCGGCTTTGGGGAGTGGAAGTCCAAAACTTCTGGAGACCTACCTTCTGCCCACCCCTAATCTAACTTCAATCTGTTGCATGTTGAGGCAGACACCTGTTCTCTTGCACTCTTTCAAGTGCCACGCATGCCAATGTTGCTACATAAATAAATGAATAATCGTAAATTTCTGGAAAATAATTGGAATGTTAGTTGACATGTGAGGTGGTGAGCCAGTGCAATCGCAACTGTCAAAACATTCACAAGAGCAGGCCAAAAAAGTCAATTAATGTGAATGTGAATTAACTGGACTCTTTTTTCTGGGACTTTGCATGCAGAAAGATCGTTTAACTGTTATATGTAAAAGAAAGTTGTTAACCTTCTCACAATTTCTTTTCTTTTCTTGGAGGAGGGAGCCTTCACAAACAGACATGCTTAATTTAGCCTTGAATGCTAGAGGAGCAAGCACTCACCTCATATCAGTTGATGTTTCTGAACTCGCTTAGTGGAGTAGAGTGGATTTGTGTCTGGGAAGGCCTTGGCCCCAAATGCATATTATTTCTTAACTAGAAAGGCACATAAATGTTTGACTGAAAGCACAGCTCTCCTGGTCTGTCCTGCAATCCCTAATTGTTCTGCTTTGGGAAAATTCTCCTTCTCAGTGTTGTTTCCGATTTGTATTAACAGCTCCCTATCCGTTGTGCAAGGTTATACCAACGTTGGAAGCTGCTTTATACAGAGTCAGGCCATTGTTCCATAAAGTTCAGTTCTATCTAAAGTGACTGGCAGCAGTTCACTGTTTCAGACAGGAGCCTGTTTCAGCCCTACCTGGAGATGCCAGGGATTGAATCTGGGAACTTTTACATGCAAAGCATGAGCTCTGCCACTGAGCTACAGCCCTTTCCCATACATGATTGAAGAATGGCCTTGACTTATTTTTTGTTTGAAGTGTCTCACCTGTGCTACACATGACACCTATAATTAAGACTTTCAGGTAAAAGTCCTGTCAGTAACATTGTAAGCTGCTTCAGGTGCCTTTTTCGGCTGAGGAACGGGATAAAAATACTATAAATAAATAACTAAATAAAATTAGGGCTGTTATGAGGAGACCTGAAGATATCTATCTATCCTTGGCAGAGATCAAATGCTTTCTTAAAAGCAGAGTTATATAAGTCATCTGTCTACAGCGAGGCACTGTTTCCTGCAAGGTCTTCTAATATTTGTTACCTATAACAAGTTGTTAATAGACTCTGGGCAGTACCCAACAAGGCTGTTGCGCAAGCAGACCCACCCGTCGCTTCTGTTGCGCAAGCAGTGTCCCCCCCTTCCTGCCAATTCCATTGCGCAAGCAGACCAACTGCTTGTGCAATGGAGATTTAACACTTCCCATAGGGAGCTCTGAAAAGAGCAGAAACAATTGTTTCTAGATTGGGACCTGCCCCATCCCAGAAGTGAATATTTCAACTCGTTTCTGGTTGGTCCCAGAAGTGTTAAATCTCTGTTGTGTAGGCAGTGGATCTTGCTTGCAGAATGGAATCTGGGGGGGCACAGCGCCACACTGGATGCTGCCCTTTGTCCTCAAATTAACCAAGGTGCTATAACAATGTATTGTCTGTTCTAAGGAGTCCATACCCAGCTGTTGCCAGCAAGAGCCAGATAGATATAGCTGTTACCATGTAGAAAGCAGGTGACCAGAGAGATAAAATGAGTACATGTGTGTGTGTGGGGAGCACATCTACCTTGACAACAAGGGAAGAGGTAAATAGCCAGAACCTGTTAGTGTGGATTGTTATCTTAACTCTTATTAGCTATGTCCACATGTTTGAATAGTAAGTGATGCTTGCTTCCTATTTATGCTGTCTGGGGAAATCGGAGAGGATGGTGGAGGTGATGCCTTCAATGTGGTGTCACATTATGTGTTGATTTGTTGCAAAACTACATAAAAAATACACTTCCAGACCCTTTATCTTCCTTTCATCTGATCCTAATCTTGCGGTCTCTGTTCCTAGGCAGTGTCTGACTGCATTGGTAAGATGGGTACAAGTGAGCCAATTGAAATGGAATCCCAATCTCCAGTATAAGCTACTTAGCATGTCTGGTGATCTTGAGCATGTTTGATAATTTTTAAATCATGGGATGAAGTATATGTGTTAGCTGAGGTTTGTTTCTTTGGTGCGCTTCTGGTCCCTTGTACAGTCAAGTTGTACCAGGAGCTAGGGGTTCACTTCACATTTTAGCAGATAAGAAGGTTGCAATATTTTGTCTAAGATTTATTAAAGACAGCTGTCATTTGTTTTTTATTATTTATTTAAAAGATTTTGAACCTGCCTTTCAGGGCACACTTCCCTCACAAGATGGCTTATAATATTACAAAAACATTAACATTCAATTAAAACACACACGAGCAGCAGCTAATGATTTTTTTTCTAATTATTTATTGAGAAAGTATCTAAGTACAAAATAGCTGTAGCACACATCCAATACACACATACATTTAACATAAAAATACAGTCAACATACAAAAAATACAGTCAGATAAGAACCATATGATATTAAAGCGGAATTTTATCAAAACATAAAACGGTCAGCAGCATCTTTGGATTAAGCCAGAAATTTAACATGTAGCAAATAACTAGTCTCCATATGAGGCAGATGGTTTGATAGATCACAGAGGTCCTCTGATAAGCACTTAGTTTAATTAATTTAAGAGGATCTCTCAGGCTGCTTGAATCCCATTGAATTCCATGGGATAGACAACTGTGCACAGGATTGCAGCCTATGGGAAAAGTACAACAGGGGTTCAAATTCTGAACCTTTAAAAAATTATTAATACATTTATTATTTTTGAAAACAAATTACTTTACAAAACAGATCACTGTGAACTCTAAGACACTGCTGTTTTTTTGATGTGGTGAACACTAAAATCTATTACAAACTTTAAAAAGCAGTGAGACCCATCAAGTACCTTCCAACATCATTAGAAATCATTAAAGCTAATGATTTTAAAGCACCAAATGCAGACTGGAATAAATGTGTCTTCAAGGTTTGTTTGTTTTTTTAAAGCTGGCAGTGATGAGGCCATATGTATCTTCCTGGGTAGGGAGTTCCAAAGGTGTGGAGCCACCACTGAAAAAGACCTATCCCTAGTACATGCCAACCTAATGGCTCTTGCTGGTGGGCTAGAAAATAAGGCCTCTGACACTGATCTGAATGCTTGGGCAGCCTCATACATGTCCTTCAGATAACATGATCCCAAACCATTTAAGGATTTAAGGCCAAAACCAGCGCGTTGAATTGGGCCTGGAAACTAACAGGCAGGCAGCATAAGCCATACAGAATAGGAGTAATATGATCAAAGCAATTAACTCCCACAAGCGTTGTAGCTGCCATATTCTCTTCCAGTCACAGTGTCTGAATCAACTTGAAGGGCAGCTCCACGTACAGCACATTACAGTAATTCAAACTGGACATAACCAAGGTATCTGCTACTGTGGCTAGGTCAGTTTTCTTTAGGTTGGGCTGCAGTGGCCAAACTAGCCTCTGGTGGTAAAAAGCACTTCTGACAGCTGATGCCATCTGCACCTCCATAGACAGTGCTGAGTCCAGGAGGAGTCCAGTACTCACAGACTGGGTATGTGAGACCCCATCTAGAGTCAGATCTAAACCTCCATGCAGATTAGTGGACTTCCCAACTCATTTCTCCCTTATTTGGATTATTTCATCTTATGATGAAACATCCCTCAACTATTCCAATACTGGGCCCAGACACCCATCCAGGGTTTCACCTGCCCCTAGGATTAGATGGTGGAAAAGTAATATGGTTTCCCATCCAGGGGAAAATTGATTAATTATACGATGTTCTGCAGGCATCCCAAGTAACAAATCCAGTTTTCCTGGATTATTTTATGTATGTATGTATGAATGTATTTATTACTACACTTATATACTGAACCTGTATGAAAAATGCTCAAAGGCTGGGTTACAATAAAAGGTAAGATGCAATAAAAAATACAGTCCACAACAACACAGTAACCAGCCTCTTAAAATGAAAAGCAAGAAAACAACAACAGATAACAATAATAAATCACAGCAGGTAGAAACATAAATAGTGGCTTTAAAAGACTGTGTATTACACCTTTCCATTACATCTAGTATTCCAATAAATGTAAACTATATAAACAGTACTGTAAACACAGCCTTACTTAACCTTGTAAATTCATCTGTGGCAATCGAAACATTGTGATTGTCAGTTAGGCAGATATGTAGCTCTGCCTCTCATGCTGTAGATTGCTTTTACGGGATGCATTTTGTATGCAATTTCCGTTTGCAAGTTAAAGCAATGTTTTGTTGACCACATCCCTTTCTTAGGGAGCACAAATTGATATGAAAGATTGCTTGAGTAATGTCACAAGATCTCTCTTCTTGCTAACTGTGTTATGATTCTGGCTTTAGTTAAACAGTTCTTTTTATTGCAGGTCTTTCTTTAAAGAACAGGTTGTGAACCTTTTTCCTATGAAGGGCCATTGACCCAAAGAAAAAGTCAGTTGGGGGCAGAGGTGATGTTGGGTGGAGTTTGCAGGATTGCAGGACTGCATAGCTTTGTTTTTCTGTGCCAACTCATCCCTTCTCTACCTTATGTGTGCATACACATGAAGCAGAAGAGGAAGCAATTCCCGGAGAGACAGTTTAGAGAGCAAGAGTAGGCCTTGCAGCATCCAGAGAGCTAGATGACACTGAGGGTCAGATGAAATTACTCTGTAGTCCAGATGTGGCATGCAGGTTCCCCACCCAGGTTGTAATGGAACAGAAAAGTCAACTCTTGGACAGCCAGGAAAAGTTTTGCTAATAACAAAAGGAGATTTCTTTTTCTATCCCTGAAAATGCATATATGTTCTTGCACAACTTTTTCCATTCCTCCTCCCAAAAGTGGACGGCAAAATGAATTTGATCAGTGGAGTTTTGCAGAGAATTTAATGCCAGATCTGGAGTCCACTTCACAAGAGATGCACTCCTTTATGCAGGTCTTTGACACATGTACACCACTGTTACAGAAAGAAAAAAAGAGCTAATATTTCAACCTGTGGCATCCAAGGCATCTTTCAGGCAGCAGCCAAGTTATCTCCCCTCCATGGATGAATAGTATATATCAGGACAGCTTCATATGCTACGGACTGCTTACACAGAATGCACTTTCATGTATGAGTTAACAATTAAATGTCTACATCAATCTGTTGGTGTTTGTCTATTCAAATAAAGCATGACAAATAAGCAAAGATGGCAATAGAATTTTGTTGCTTTTTATGAGCCTCAAAGTTTTATTTTGATGACTTTGCTGGGTATGCCAGCTATACAGCCTAGATCAGTCTTCCCCAACCATACTGGCTGAGGGATGCTGGGAGTTGTAGTGCAACACATCTTGAGGATGCCAGGTTGGGGAAGGCTGTGATACATTAGATGACTACCCTTGTAGCCAATTAATATATAGCGGGTGAGAACTTTGGTGGATTAATAATTGTCTGTAATGGATCTCTGAATTGGCACTTACCAGTTTTCCTTTATAGATCTAAGTCTTCTGCAATGGAAACATATTTAACAAAGTGAAGCATACCCAGATGAAAAGCCAGTTCTTTTTTGTGTTGCAGGGAACTTCTGGACATGACTTGCCGCCTTGCTAACACCTTAAAGAAAAATGGAATAAAAAAAGAGGATCGAGTCGCTATCTATATGCCTGTGTCTCCACTGGCAGTGGCTGCCATGTTGGCTTGTGCCAGAATTGGTGCTGTCCACACAGTTGTTTTTGCTGGATTCAGTGCAGAATCCTTAGCAGGGAGGATCAATGACTGTGAGTACTTTTCAGTTGCTGGGAAAGGATGGATATTAAACATTCATAATTTGACTTGTTCTCATACTTCAGAGCAAATTAATCTTTCTCCTGAGAAAATCTCTAATACATCATCATTATCATCATCATCATCGGGATACTTAAAACTTATTAGGGTCATTTTCTGATCAATAAGCTAAGGAGTGCCCTATGCACACAGTGGGTATACCTTATATGCATGTGGAGTATTCCCCAGCCTAAAATATGTGTTAACCTCTTTGTGAATAAAACTGAGGGTACGATAGAGCCCTGTGAAACTATGCTGTCCCAAATGGTCTTTGATGTAGTAAATAATATTGGTTGCTTTCTAACACCAGTACATAATGCGCTGTAATCCTATTTCTGAAATAATAGTAATATATGTATCTTTTCTTGTGATGATTTTTGCACTCATATGCCCATCCAGAGATGTCTTGTTTGTGGCAACTATGAAAGAGAGTTCCTAGATCAATTTTAATCTTATAATGGATACTTTCATGGTAATTTCAGTGTTGTAATGGCTCCAAATGAGGTGCTAAAATAGTCTGAAGTTGGAGAAATAAGTTCAAAAGTACATTCATTTGGAAAGTGGCCAGCTCATGGTCATGACACCACTTTCCACAGGGATTTATCTTGCCAAACGTAACATACATTTCTATATTTTATTTATTCTTTATGTGATTTAGGGAGCAATCCTACTGGGATAGGCGGCTGCCTCTGAACTCGGAGGCAACCACCTATCCAATGCAGGGCAGGAGAACCATGGAGGGGATCATCCCCTCCATGCTTCAGCTACCCTGCATTTGTGGCTAAACAGCCAATTTTGGCTGTCTAGTCGCGGGAAGGCAGAGTGGGGGAAGCAGCTGCTGGACGACATGTTGGATGTGTCGTAGCGGCATGTCCGTTTTTCCTGCCCCGGAATGCCCCCTGGAATGCCCTGTGTCAGGGTGGACACTGAGCCCATAGAATCCCAGAGTAGTTCTGATTCTGAGGTGGAGCAGCCACTCCTGGGAGAGGAGCGCACTCATCCTTCCCAGGGCCAACAGCTGGCAGAGATTCCTCCCACCGGCATTCCTGACATAGATAGTGGTCCCGGGAGTGAGAGAGCGCAGGAAGAAGACTTGCTGGACACGCGAGGCCGACACAGGGAGCGGCGCCAAATGGAGGGCACGGAAAGGAGGCGTAGTGCCCGGTTGGCGTGCAAACAACGGTTGCGCCCAGAGGATCCAAGGGAAAAGGGGAGGGACTCTCCCTAGCCCTTAAGTTCAGGGTCTGCCAGTGATTCTCCTTCAAATGGGGACCAACTGTTCCAACTTAGGGCATAGGTACTCTGCTGCTTATAGCTAGTTGCTAACAGTAGAGTTGTTAAGTTGTAAAAAAGGAATAAAGCTTTGAAAAGAATCCGTTTGTCTGTGTCTGGACTTGGCTACTGGATTAGACTGAAAGAGGCCGCCAAGGAGCCCTTGACACCCTGTTTTCAGCACTCCGTGCTCCTCTTCCGAGCGCGGGGCTGTTCCAAGCAGCCTGCTAGGCAGTGTGGCGGTGGGGGGGGGAGGTCGGTTCCCGGAAACCCATGTATCCCATGGCCATCTAGCCGCTGACTAGCAGCCATAGGATTGCTCCTTTAAACACTGTACTTCAATAAAATTTCCATGGCAGTTTATAAAATTTAGAATGGCACTTGGTCATCCTCCTTACTGCTTCATTTTCCCCATGATTAGGTCAGAAGCTAGGTTGGTATACTATGATACAAATTGTATAGAGGGGAAAAAAACACTTTAAAGGCTGACAAATCTTTTTGTCACCACCTTAAAGACTGACACATGTATTATGGCATAAGCTGTTGCGGACTACAGGTCCACTCCTAATTTTGGTTCAAGATTCTTTGTTTTTGCTAATAAACACAGGTCTAGCCCACTGATGTTTCCTGGCTTTTGTGCACTTTTCCCCATTCGAAAAGGTTGAAATTCCTCTCCTAAGGTTTTGTTATTGGCTGGTATTTTTGGTTTTTGGCCCAGCTCCTTTTGCCTTTGGCCCGGCCCACCACTGGAATGTGGCCCCCGAGAGCTTCTCCGAAATGGTCCTTGGGTTGTAAGAGTTTCTGCACCCCTGCTGTAGGATGACTTCTTCTTCTTCTTCTTCTTCTTCTTCTTCTTCTTCTTCTTCTTCTTCCTCCTCCTCCTCCTCCTCTTCCTACTACTACTACTACAACTACTACTACTACTACCACCACCATTTATATCCTGCCTTTTTTCCTCTTTAAGGAACCCAAGGCGGTGTACATAATCCTCCTCCTCTCCATTTTATCCTCACAACAACAACCCTGTGAGGTAGGTTGGGCTGAGAGGCAGTGACTGGCCCAAAGTCACCAGTGAGCTTCTATGGCTCAGTGGGGACTAGAACCTGGATCTCCCAACTCCCAGTCCAACACTCTAGCCACTACACCACACTGGCACTAACCTGCTGCTCTGCAATATATTACATGCTGATTACATTGTACCTTGGGACAATAGTGTACATAGAACTGCTAAATCCACAAATGGTTTCTCTTCCTAGCTGAATGCAAAGCAGTCATCACCTGTAACCAGGGACTCAGGGGAGGACGGGTCATAGAACTGAAGAAGACTGTGGATGAAGCAGTGAAGGACTGTCCAAGTGTCAAGTGTGTCTTCGTGGCTCAGAGAACTGTCAACAAAATCCACATGGGCAGTCGTGATATTCTCCTTGAAGAAGTATGTTCATGATGTTCACTGTACTTCTTTTAATCAGGTATTCCTACAGGGCATGATATCTCAGCAGGTAGTCTTCTTGTTGTCTTCTATATAGGATAAATTAATGTGTGCCAAACCTAGTTTTATGATAGATCAAAGGCTAAGCTGAAACTTGGGGTGAGATTCTCAAGGTAGGCCAGGGCATGCCCACATGGCAGCTTCATATCTCCTCAGTTTGGTCCTCTAACAGAACCAGAAGGAAATGAAATGTTTTGGGAAGAGGTAGCTAGCTTTTCCCTGGATTACATGTGTTTGCTGCAGGAAGCTAGTACTGCTCTCATGATCGTTATTGTCAGCTGTGTAGCCTAGTGAAGGACCAGCATGAGCTGATGAAACCTACCTCTCTTTACAGTCTATGTCTTCATTACACACACATATCCTGTCTTTAATCCTTTCTCCGCTCACTCACCAGTCCTCCCCTGCAAAGGTCACCTTACCACTTTTCCTTCAGTTAGTCTTACGTATCGTTTTGGAATCTGGATGGGTGGGAGTGGGGTGGGGATGGGACAATTAAATTGGTGTCAGGAGCATTTGTGTGTAAAAAAATCGGCCAGATCTTACTGGCCAGATAAGGGCACAGCTGGCTTACCAGGCGAATGCGGTAAAGGATTCCCCTGGCCACCCAGGAGAAGAGCAGAATCCAGAAGTACACCCAAGCAGCAAATTTGCTGTTTTGGGGTGAGTGCAACACCCATCAGTAAATGAAAGCAATTAAAGAAACGAAAGTACAGTTTTCATGAAATTACCCATGGAAAATACTTATCTGTATTTCCCTTCTTTCCTTTTTTTTCTTAAGGAGATGGCCAAGGAGGCTTCAGTTTGTCCCCCTGAAATCATGGACAGTGAAGACATGCTCTTTATGTTGTATACCTCAGGGAGCACAGGGAAACCTAAAGGAATTGTTCACACCCAGGCTGGCTATCTTCTTTATGCCGCCGTAACACACAAGGTACTTGAGCAATCATCTCCCTGGGGAAGGATATTTCTTGTTTTACCACATCAGTAGTAATTGTGGAGAAAGTAAAAAAAGAGAAAAAAAAGAAATATTAGCCAGTTTGGGGGCAGTGAGCATATTGTTGCATTTTGAATATGGTACGTGACAAAGAAATCTCTGATTCTATCAGCTAGAGTTAAAATTAATATGCACACCAAAATCTGATGCTTTATCACTTCAGCTGTTGTAATTAATTTGGGTTAAGTACTGATAATGACTCTGTTCTCCCATTATTTTGGGATAAGGACAGAGAAGGAGTTAAGAACACTGCTTGCTGCGTCTCTTGAGGGTGCTTAGAGAGTTTCTTTGGTCCCACCTAAAAGTGATTCCCCAAGTTAAGTGGTTGGCTCCCTCCATTTGTTTTGTAATAAATGCTTTGGGTGATATCTGTCCTTCTGCTTCAGGTAGGAGAGGGAATGTATGTGTCAAGAATGGGATAATAGAGTAGGAGCCATGAGGGCCACTGGCGAAGCCGCCACCTGGAGGTTGATTTTTTTAGCTGTTTCTCAGCTCTGCAGCTCAAGGCCACGGTTTGCTGTAGCTAATTGGAAAATGATAACAGCTGTGTCTGGTGGGAAGATGCAACCTCTTCGGAGGCTGGGGTGAGGTGTCCCGGGCCTGGGTTTGGATTGGGTGCCTCAACTCTGCCTTGGGTTGCTAGGGCTGGGCAATAAAAGGAGGGCTAAGGAAGAGGTGGGTGTCTGGCTCTGATGGTACTAGGATGTGCTGCTGGTCGATGGCTATCGTGGGAGGCCCATACTTTGGTATGTATAGGATAGGCTAGCTAGCTAGCTAGCTTTATTGTTTTGCTCTTGGGAGTGTGTGCCTTGGTCTTTAGCATTTCTGGTTTTGTTTAGAATTTTGTACCTTGCTTGTAATTTCCTGTACAATCTACCACCTCTCCCTATTCCTTCCTCTTCATTCCTTCTCCATAATAAACTTTTATCCAACTTCCAGTTGGTGTGGTGTGTCCTGAATAACTTCAGTGCTAAATACAGTGCCTATTGGCCTGGAAGGGAGCTACTGGGGTAATTTTGAGGGAACTTGTGGCCACGTTTGGCCTGGTCTACCTTGCAGGGTTGTTGGGGTGAAACCAGCAATCCTTCATGGTATGTTTTTTTGTGCTGTACCTGTCAAGGAATGGGGCATGTGTGTTGTCATGTCCTTGCTGCAGAAAGATGTCCATAGCTGGTAACTTATCAACTGTACAGTCATGGAAGGATTGCTCTGATTCTCTTCCCAGTAACTGAGCGTCTGGCTGGGTAGTAACATGTAACTATGTGACCTGGTTTGTAAGCTCTCCGCTGAAACTCAGCCTGCCTAGATTAGGGAGTATTCAAGTAAATTAAAAGTTTATTCGCTTTTATTTGTGTTCTAATCTCTCTGAACTCTAACAAAGCCATGTGTATCGTTTAAGATACAGCTTTGGTCTATGTTTTCTAATAGCTTTTCATCCCCATGAACATTAGACTGCTCCGGGGCTCACTATTCAGAGGAAATCAGAAGGAATGAAGGACTGATGGGAAGCCAGGATCACATAACAGTGCTAATTAAACACTGGTGCATACATTTCTGTTTTCTTCTCTTTTTGAGACACAAAGTATTCTGATGTGAATTGGAGGTGTCCATATTTGAATGTGAGAGGAAGGGCCTTCTCCTTTCCATCTCAGAATAAATAAATACTTGTTTTAAACACATAGTAGGCCAATTTGGGCATCATGATAAACCATAGCGAGCCTTGGGATCACATGCTTTCCTCTCCTCCTCCAGCACAACCCCAAAGAGGAGATGAGATTTAACTTCCATTTTTGATTAACAGTAGTTTAGCATTACATCTGAACTCATAAGATGTGAATAATCACCTTACGGCTTCTTTGAAATAAGCCATAACCTGTGGCGTTGTCATGGTCCAGGACCCCAACTCCTCATTCTCAGAGGATGAGGCTCTGGATCAGAGAAAGGACTTGGTTACAGAAGGGCATCATGAGGTTCTCACCTCCTTAGAACCTAGTTCTCCAGAAAGGCCCCAGGGACCAACTTTTCTGTGTCCAGAGGAGCCTTATGTTGCTGTCCTTAGGTTCTGAGGATTCTGGCATGAAAATATCATCAAACTGCAGTAACTTTTGCAGCTAGGGATGTCAGAGAATTCCGCCACGGATCTCGGTGAGGCTGAATGCCAGTGCATTCGGCCCCCCGAACTCCGTGGCGGAACGGACTGCCCCCCGCCCCCCCCGCGGATTCCCCCTGGGACGAGACTTACCTGTGGCGGATCTTCCAGGCGGTGGCGGCTGGTCTTCCGACCACCTGCCGCCGCCGCCATTTCCAGGCTTGTGTAAAAAAAAAAAAGATGTGATAGGCTACGTAAATCTTTACGTAGTCTATCATGGTTGGGTGGGTTTAAAAACAACAACAACAACCACGTATGCAAATGGCGGCGGCTATGGCCACCACCATTTGCATTCCTTCTTTTTACCGTCTTAATCTATGTAAATATTTACGTGGACTATGACGGCGAAAATAAAGGGGAACGCAAATAGCGTAGCGGGTGCTATTTGCGTCCCCTTTTGATTCGCCGTTTTAGCCTACGTAAATATTTACGTAGGCTAAAACGGCGAATGAAAAAGGGACGCAAATAGTGCCTGCTATGCTATTTGCATTCCCCTTTATTTTCGCCGTCATAGTCTACGTAAATATTTACGTAGGTTAAGACGGCCAAAAAGAAGGAACGCAAATGGCGACAGCCGTAGCCGCCGCCATTTGCGTACACGTTTTTTTTGTTTTTACCCAAAGCCCTCCGTGGCCGGAAATCCGGCTGTGGACAGCTCTGGCCTGGTTGGGCCTGGCCAGCTGCTCCGCGGAGCTGCCGCGGAGCACAGCCGGCCGTTTGAGGATTCCGGGGCGGGGGAACGGAGCGCCCCCCCCCCCGGCGAGCATTCCAGGCGGAGGGACGGAACGATTCCCCCCCCCATAAATTTAATCCGCAAACAGGTAAGTCACTTTCGTACATCCCTATCTGCAGCATTCTTGAGGCTGCTGAAATAGACTGGGCCTCTTGAAGGGAGAAGGCCTCAGTCAATAGGGAGGTGGGGGCAACCAGCCTACAGGAAGCCAAAACCACACTGAATAAGGCTCAGTCACAATCTGTTGCTTGTTGGAGCAACGTGCAGGCAGGTTGTCCGGCTTCCAGCCACAGCATCACTTGGAGCTCTGTGTGGTGCTGGTTGGTTTCCTCTCTCTCTGTCTCTGGGAAACCTGACTCTTGCTTGGTTGGAATCAGCTGAACCTGACTTCCCCCAAGTCCTCAGTGTGATTTGGACTTCATTGTGCAACAATGACGCCAGGCCCTCACTCACTGGCTGAAATGGAGTAGCCTTGACGTTGGCTTGTTTCAGACAAATCATAGGTAAGATTAACTACCGTTTGTCAGGACTGGGCAAAATAACAAACTGTGGTTAATCAAAAACAAGTGAAAGCTTATGGACATCTCTTGGCTGTGTCAGAGGAGGAGTGGGGAGGGGGGACACGTGAACCTGAAACTCTGCATTTCATTCCATCACAATAAACCAAGATTTATTATGACACCTGAACCAGGATAGAGCTATTATATGTGTTTATTTATGTTTGGCTGTCTGTAGCTGATTGAGCAGAAAAGCTTGCATGGTGTATTCATGGTTAATAGCCTTGATTCACTTTAAAAAAATGAATAACTTGCCTTACTGTTCATCTCTGTAGCATGTATTTGACTACAAGCAAGGTGACATTTTTGGTTGTGTGGCTGATATTGGCTGGATCACAGGACACAGCTATGTTGTCTATGGACCACTCTGCAATGGAAGCACCACTGTTCTGTTTGAAAGTACCCCAGTTTATCCTGATCCAGGTGACTTAGTAGAAATGGCAGATCTGATATATAGATCCTCTACTGGGTATAGGGAAGGGCTGTTGCTCATGGGTTTTAGTACATGCTTTTGCTTACAAATTCAATCACTGGCATTCCTGCTAGGGCTGGAAAAGGATTCCTGTCTGAAACCCCAAAGAACTGCTGTCAGATTATGAACCCCCAGCCTGTGAAGCCTTCCCATCCAGCTTGCTGAGTCCCCCCCCCTCTGAAGTCCTGCCTCTTGGGAAAAGGGAGGGAAGCCACCTTCCCAAGGCCCCTGGAGTGCCTTGAAGCAGCAGTTCCCAAAAGAGCAACCCCCTCTTTGCCACTGCTCAATTGTTTCCCCATCAGCTGAGCAGCAGGTGAGAGAAGGCAGGGAGGAGAGAGGTGTGTGTGTATGGTGTGTACTGTATAGATGGATGAATGGGTTGTGTGTGCTGTGTGCATTTGCATGGATGGATGAATCAGGCGGAGTGGTGTGAGAATGTGTGTGAACGGTGTGTGTGATTTGGCCTCACCTATTCCTGGCATAAGCCTGCCCATCCACTTTTCCCTTAGGAAATGTGGTTCTTGGGAGCGGAGCATGGAGCGGGGGGGAAGGTTCCACATAGGTTTTGATCCAGTTCCTCTTGCCTGTCAGTCATTTCTTCTGCCTTTGTGCCTTTAAAAGCAGGCATTTTGTGTCCATTTTGCCATGGAAATCTTTGTACAGTAGTCTGTACTATAGACAAGCATTGCCATTGTGCTTGAAATATTCTGTGCGTGTACCGTTTTATGAAGTTCACTTCGCAAACTTCAAATAACTATTTGGGATTTTGCAGGCCGCTATTGGGAAACTGTGCAAAGATTAAAAATTAATCAGTTTTACTGTGCCCCCACTGCATTACGTTTGCTGCTGAAGTATGGAGAGGAATATGTGAAGAAGTATGACAGATCTTCTCTGACTACCCTTGGATCGGGTGAGGATGAGGGACTTAAGCTTTACTTCCTTTTGAAATCAGTAGTTCTGTTGATTTTCTGTGGAAGCAGAATTTCCTTAGGACTGCAGGAATTCTGTGGCTAAATAGTTGAGATAAGCTCTGTATTTTATCAGAGACAAGGGAGCGTGGGCTAAATCCTACATTAGAAACACATGTGATTACGAAGAGCGCAATACATGTTTTTTCTGAGAATGGGAAAAAAGTCACATTAGTCTTCACTAGGTAGATCAGAACCCCTGAGTAGGTTGCACCGCAACCTTAGCTGAGTTGTACCAGTGGCACCGCTATTTTCTTTAGCTTGGAAAAAAACAGGAGAGAGAGAGAATAGCCAAACGCAAAAGGAGGACAAGATTCCTGTGCCTCTTACAGTTGGTAGCTTTCAGCAGGTAAAGCTTTTTTTCACCCTGCAAGCTGAAACATCCTCCTGCTCTGCAACAATTGCAGGAACTCTACTCTGCTCTTTTGCATTTGTTCATCCTAGAGAGAAAAGGAGAAATCTACAATAGATGTTTTAAGTTGGGTTCTATATTGTAGGTTGGGATTAAAGGTGGATTCTGGAGCTGACAATGTAGAAGAAAAGTACTTGCATAGACAGTGTAGCCCAATGCCAGGGCCAGATTGGGGTCATGGGTGGTCTAAAAGTGAACCTGGTCTGGTGAAAGTGCTGCAGAAGCTGGAATTTGAGCCTTGAGTGCACCAGACAGGAGATTCTACTTAGTTGACAAGGCAAAGCACAAATGCTTGGGTTGGTGCATTTTGCAAGGGTTGGCCATTTGCAAACCTCAATAGGAGGAATATAACTGAGAAGGTGATACGGGGTTGCCTCCTTTCCAGATATCAAGAAAACGCTTGATTGTTGCCATTTCAATTTGTGCACTCATGGTTAGGGGTCTAGGAGAATAATCTGGGAAATCTCGGCTCAAGACATGGAATTCATGACATCAACCCCTCTTGCTCTTTAGGTTCTTTATAGTAACTTCAGCAGATACCAGTCCATGTTTTCCTTGAAAACCTACATGGTTTTCTGCAATTCTCTAGCTTTTTAAAACCATATTCTGTGGTTGAACAGCTGTATCTTATTAAGAAGTTTTTCATTTAAAACAGGGGTGGGCAACTTGTGGCCCTCCAGTTGTGGTTTGACTGCAGTTCCCATCAGCCCCTAGCCAGCATAACTAATGGTGAGGGATGATGAGTGTTGCAGTCTAACGACATCTGGGGAACCACAAGTTGCCTGCCCCAATCTAAATGCACCAACCTTTTTAATTCCATCCTGTTGCTTCATGTCTTATTCTTAATGGGAAGGATGAACAATTTTGAGCATTGTCAGTGTGCTCCCTATAGTCTGCTTTCTACTAGGCTAAATGTGCCCAGTTCTTTCAGCCATTCCTCATATAACTGACTTTGCTGACCAGTTATTAAATATAAAATATTCTCACCAGAAATTACAATTATTTCTTTTACTGCTTTTGATTTTAGTGGGAGAACCAATAAACCATGAAGCTTGGCAATGGTTCTACAATGTGGTTGGAGACGGAAGGTGTACCCTTGTGGACACTTGGTGGCAAACAGGTAAAATAATGGCAGTGAGTGGGCAGTGTTTACTAAAAAGGCATAGTGGAGTGGCTTGTGTATCTGCTAATTGGGGTAGCTGTTGGTCCCAGCCATCAAGCTCGCTAATGATATTGCACACTTGCCAGTTATGTTAATAGGTTTTTGCCAAAAAGGGCAATCACTTTAGTACACACTTGTGCGTTCCTGAAAGTCTGGATTACAGTACATGTCTTAAAGGTGTGCCATCTGTGTCTACGCTATAGATTTAAACCAGTTTCAAAATGGTTTAACAACCATAATTTCCAACCAAAGGATCCTGGGAAATGTAGTTCAAAAGGCGTCATATCTTTTAGCCTTGTGATACGTTCCATGGGGTTTTCTTGGCAAGAATACTGGAGTGGGTTGCCATTTCCTTCTCCAGTGGACCACATTTTGTCAGAACTCTCTGCCATGACCTGTCCGTTTTGGGTGGCCCTGCACGGCATAGCTTATGGCTTCACTGAGTTACGCAAGCCCCTTCGCCACAACAAGGCAGTGATCCATGAAGGGGAGTTCAAAAGGAGCAGTTCTCAAATACAGATTTGTGGGACAAGAATTCTAGAATATGTGTATGGTATTTAGAAATGAAAGAATTTTGTTCTTAGTTTTGCTATAAAGTAGAAGTAAACTAATAAAGCTTAACATTCCTTTAGCACTATGTAGCACAGCAGGGGAAAGCCTTGTGGGTGGAGAGAAAAGAAGGTGTCCTTTATCCTTTCCTCAGTCCTGAAACTCACTGCTCCCCCGCCCCCCCAGCTCTTGTTCCAGGTTGTCTGGAGCCATGAAGAGTACGCTCCAACATTTTGTTGCAGATCCCACCAGTAGTTAATTCAGGTGGCTGAATGCCTATCAGTTTGGAAGCAAAATGGGGCCACTCAAAAATAAGGTAGTGGTTTCTATATACATGGGGATTCCGAAGGTATGCAGAATCATGCAAATACGTAAATTAAATGAGACACTTAAAACAGATTAAAATCTCCAGACAATGATTTTTGGAAGGATCTGCATGGAATGTTAAGTGTCAGTTGTCAGGGGTGGGTGGTGGGTGGGAAAGAAACTGAATGTTGGGGGAGAGAAGAGGGAATTGGTCTGCTCAGGCCCCCAACATCTCCCTGGATGGGGGATATGTGCCATGAGGTTAAAGAACTTCCTTCCCTGCACTATGCAGGGAAATTTAAGGAGGAAGGAAAGGAAAAGGGATACAATTTCCCTTTACTGCTCTCTAGAACCACTCCCCCACCACTATGTAGCTACAAAATAGCTGGTCTTTATAAGAACTTTTAACTAAGAACTAGTGCCTGAATTTGCTTTTTTCCTCTTTTTCCCGAATTCCTTTTCCTTTTGTGTTGTGCATATACTGTAAGTCTAAGCACAAGGACTGTCTTATTACTGATTTTTTCAAGCTTGTCTGGGAGCCTTTTCTGGCTGAAGATCAGTATAAAAATGTTGTTAAATGTTCACTTCAAAACCTCTCTAGCACTATATCACAGCAGGGAAGGCCCCAGAGATGTGGGAAAGGAAAAAGGTGCCCTTCCCCCCATTTCCTGAAACAGTGTCCCCTACCCCCTCTCCCCAAGAGGTCTGAACAGCATGACAAGGCTCCTATTCCAAGTGTTCTCCTGTTAGGGTCTGGAGATACATTGTAAGATTTTGTTTCAGTTCCACTTCTAAAATAATAATGTTGGTCTATCTAGTTTAAACAAATTAGTTGAAAATATAATGATTTTTCCATAATCACTGTTGCTAGAAAGAAGAAATCATAATCTCTCAAAAGCTGATTACTCAGTGTAAAAACAATGTACACATTCTTGTGGAATGTATTATTTCCTGTGGCTATAAATGGTAACGATAACAATAATTCATACAGAGAATTGATTTGCTGTAGTGTTAGCTCAATTGCACATCACACAATCAATTTAAAAATAGCTCATTAATTGCTGTTTATCCTCTCTGGAACATTGCTCTCTGAAGCAGCAGCGTGCCAAAAGATAATCAACTTGAACAGGCATAAAGATTAGCAAATCAGTCTTTACAAATCCATTTGAAAGCATTTGGGTGAGTGGATAAGTGCGAGGGAGATTATGAGAGTGAGATAGAGAGTGTGTGTGTGTGTGTGTGTGTGTGTGTGTATGTATATGTGAGAGAGCGAGACAGAAAGACAGGAAGCTCATCCTGCAAATCTTAAGTGTTCATATATTTGGAAAGTGTGATCAAGCTCTGTGTGATAGCATAGTTTCTAAACCTAATGTCCCAGTGAACCTTGAGTCTTCGGAGCATAGTGTATTACTCTCAAACATAATATTTCTTTCCGTAGTTCCATAGGTTGCTGCCTTATACCAGGTCAGACTATTTGTCCACCTAGCCCAGTATTGTCTACTCTGACGGGCAGCTCCTATCCGGGGTCTCAGGTGGTGGTTTTTCCCATCACCTGCTACCTGATCCTCTCACTGGTGATGCCAGGGACTGAACCAGGGACCTTCTGTATGCAAAGCATGTGCTGTACCACTGAGCTATAGTCCCTCCCCTATTTATCTAGGAGACATATATATAAAAACAGGACAAATAAAACGGTCTCCGTTTAGTGCTGGAACAAAATCAGTTGGCTCCAGGTGAGCCTCCCAGGGAAGACCACTCTGGAGTTCTGGCACCACAGCCAAGAAGCCGCCAGTCACCACCTGCTTTGCCTGTGCAGGCAGGAAGGCCTGCCGAAGGAAGAGCCTCTGAGCCTGAGGTAGACCTTAGTAACTGGCCGGGTTTGTGTGGGAGCAGGTGGTTCTTGTGTTACCCGAGCCCCAAGCCATTGCAACAATACCCAGTGTTTAAAACCCCAAACCCAAGACAATAAACACACTCCAGGATATTAAAGCCCATCACCATGCCAAGAAAATGTGTGCAAAATGGCCTTAGGGCGCTGATTGCACTATTCAAATGTCATTGCACTCAGTAAAGTATATAGCGCATTCAAGTATTCAAAGCACCTCACATACATTATCTCAGGGTCAAACTACATGTTATATTAGATACATAACATGCAGCCCCCTTTATATTTTTGTCTATGTTTTACTTACTGTAGAGTGAGTATGAGGGCCTGATCCAGATCAAGACCGCAGCATTCAGGAAGGGGAAGTTTAATCCTTCCCACCCCAAAGTTGGCCATTCTGTGTGGCAGTTAGTGGGAATGGGGGGCTTTTTTTTTTTTTTTTCACTACTGCTAAATGCTGCATTTGGGTACAATTCCAGCTGGGAGGGAAGGATTAAATCTCTCTTCCCTGCATACTGTGGTCCTGATCTGGAATGGGCCCCCATGTTTACTTGAGAGTAAAATAAAAACAGAAAGCAAACTGCAAGCTGTGTGTCTTGACATGGCATGTGACCCTTAGGCAAATATTAATATCCCCACTGCTTACTTAAGACCATCCACCACGTTCATGACAGGCAATATATGAGATTTAGGGGCTAACTTAACATTACACAACATGCATTACTACCACATGTGCTGGTTGACATGCATGGAGCCACTCAGATGTTTAATCTAAGGATATTTTACTTTGATTCACCAAGCACTCCTGAAAATAGGCACCTTGGTATTAAAGGAATCAAGAAAATGAAGACAAGGATTTTGAAAGAGTAATATGATTTGTTTGTTAGAATTTTTGGGAAGCATGAGCATCTAGCTAAACATAGGGAAGGTAAGAAAGGAATCTGTTCAGTTATGATCCAATTAGAAGATTTCAGTGATCTAGAACACAATGGGTAGCAGAGTTTAGAGCAGGTTTAGGGGTACAAAAGATCATGGGTTGATGTAAGCAAGGAAGAAGAGATCTGAGGGTTGGGGGATGGCTGTTCACTGGTGTGGAATGTAGGATAAGTCATGGTAAGGAAATAATGTTGTGGGGGAAAAGACCTGGCAGCAGTTTCATGGGGAGTTTAAATCTAATGAGAACTGAGATGTTCAGACCTTGCTGAGAATCTTCATTCTTGAATTAGAAGAACAGATGCTGCTGCTGCAAGCAACCAACCAGGAAAAGTATAGTTTAGCCTATCTACTTGCTTGCTTATTTTAGCATCTTTATTTAATTAAATATGTATTTTCTTTAGGGAAAAGGCTCACCGAGTGGCTTATGAAGACCAGTAGTATGACCCTACCCTCAGGTTGACCATCTAAAAGACATGATACACAAGAATGGAAGGGGAGGGGGAGGAAAAACACTAGGTCAGGCACCAGTTCTTAAAGGTACAGTTTGCATAATGACCAGCTGGGACTGGAAACCGTTCAAGTAGCCTGGTGGAATGGCTGCTGCTAGGTGACAGTTTGAAGGAGGCTCAAAGGCAGCTGGTCTCTCAGCAGAAGTGATGGAATAGCCCTACTCCCCTTCTGTCCCTGCAGCATTCTTGAATAGCCTAAAGAAATAGTAGTTTAAAGTACTCACTATGTCTGTGTTTGACAATGCAGGCATTCCTCAAAAGCGAGGATGAGCAGGGCGGCTCTGAGTAGCCAGAACACCGCAGATCCAACAAACATTTTGTTAACGTTGGCATATATTAAGGCTGAGCAGAGAAAAGGAGTTCCAGCTGCCTAATGGACTATGGAGGAGGCACTCAGACATGGGTGGGGAACTGATTGTTGTTGGATTACAACTCCCATCAGCTCCAGCCAGCATGGACCATAGTCTGATGATGGGAGTTGTGGTCCAACAACATTGGAGGGCCACAGTTTCCTCACTCCTGTAATAGGAATTAATAAGAAGAATATACCTGTCCTTAGTCTGCATGGTTTGAGATTGAATGTGCCCAGTAGCAAGAAGAGGGGTTTAGAAAAGCAGAGACTTGCAAGTTTGCAATAGCTGCGTTTGGACATCATGATAACCCATGGTGGCTTAATAAGCTACTCACAGTAGCTTATTTTTTAAATAGTCCACGATGCCCTGCCACATGACTGGGCTAATAAGCTACTGTGAGTAGTTGATTAAGCTACTGTGTGCAATTTTACTCAACCACTCCCTGTCCTGCTGCAGTCCTCTTGCCTGAGCAGTGGTACTATTTCACCTTTAAAGTGCTGGAAGTCTGCAAGATCTGGACAAAATTTCAGACACAGCTGTTCATTCCCCCCCCCCCCTTTACTCTGTTGGCTTGGTCACTTTAACATGTTCTAAAGTGCTAAGCCAGCGAAGAGCAGAGCAGCGGCAGTTTTGACCACTGTTCTCACACACCTCTGTAACTGGTCAAAATAACCCATGGTGACTGCCAGACGACACGATTACCCACGATGGGTTAAATAACCCACTCTGCAGTCCATGGGTTATCAGACTGGGTCATTTTGGCCAAATAAGCCGTCATGGGTTAAAAAAAAATCCCACCAGATGACACAACAACCCACGATAGGTTAATTAACGCATCGTAGGTTATCATGACGTCTGAAACCAGTCGGTGTCTCAGTGAGGATTCTTGGGAGAAAATATTCCCAGTGTATATGATAAATAGTAACAATGGCTTTAAGATATGTTGCAATGATGTGTAATTAGGGCAAACATCCATTACCTCTGAGGATTCCCAAATACCTTTCCCATTAGCATATAAGCCTTTTTTGAGCTCTGATCTCTATAAAGGAAAAAAAAATGTAGGATTGCTATTTTTTGCCAACTGGGCAGCTCTTCCCTCTTCTTTTCCAGCCTTCAGAGTGCAAGCAAGAGGCAAAATCCTTCGAAATGAGTATTAATAAATTAGACATTTCCCAGTAGATCTTCATTTAGTGTAAATTGCCGCTATCAAAGGAATTGCATACATTTATGCCAACTGTGGGATATGGCTTTTATTACTGTAGGGATGATTTCTTTGATTTTATTACCATTGCTTCTTTTTGTGTTCATGTTAGTGTTAGGCTATAAAAGATCTGATTAAGGTTGAAATCTGATTTAACATTTATCCTGATAGAAATGAGGAAAGAATGATTAAGAGGCTCAGTCCTGAACTGAAAATAATCGCAGAAAGCCCATAATGGGTGGGAAGATCTAATCCTATACAATAATAGTATTTTAGTCTCATAAACCGCTTTTCGGCAATCCATTTGAAGTGCTGTGAAAACAGCATGAGGAAGCACATTTTGTAATATCCTTACACTTCTTTCATTGCTGTGGAAATCACTTGCTGGGTGCATAAAATTGGGTTGAATATAATTTTCTAGGCAGCTTCATGGTAGTGGGGGGTTGGGGTTGAATAGAACATGGAGCTTCCCTGTATTTTTACGTGGGAACTGTTTTACATGTTAGGAATTTGGCCCCAAATGAGCCCAGTATAGGCATTTCAGCTCAGTTATAATCCGCAAATATAGGGTAAGTTGGTATGGCCATGGTCTTCTTACCTGATGGTTCCGGTGTGAACTCAGCTGCATGGGCTTAGTACAGTGTGTCAACAAAAGACCTTCTTGAAGGTCCACAAAGTCATGACAGCGTTTATAGGAGGCTGTAGGACAGGAGTGGGAAACATCTTTTTTTTCTATTGAGGACTGGGTTCCCTCGTGGGTAATCTTTTGGGGGTTGCATGTCAGGGGTGGAGCCAAAGCCAGTGGTGGGTAGAGTCAGAACCAAAAATGAGTGGCTCACCCCTTTTCTCTTTCTGCCACCCCTTTTTTCTCTCTGTCTGCCACCCTTTTCTCTCTCTCTACTGCTCCCTTCCCAGGCAGCTGGCTGCCAGGGAAGGGATAGATTGCTGTTGCCAGAAGTCTGAATTGATCACATGCAGAGGGCTTATGAAATTAGGCTGAGGGCTGCATGAAATTTGTCCCAGGGCTGCAGTTTGCCTGCCCATGCTCTAGAATGTGATTGCCTTCCCGAACATACCAACACTCATTCTTCCTTTGTGGACAGTTTGGCGGTCTTATAACATCAGCTAGAAATCTAAGTTTTAACCCTGATCTATGATTGCCCATTGTTGCTCTAGTAGTTTGAGTGGCTGGAGTCAGAAACAAAATTTTCAACCAAAAAACAGTCCCGTTTCCCCTTCCCCTGGCATTTCCACCCATTGCTTATTAAGGAAAACTGTAAGGTTGGGAGAATAATCATATATATAGCAGTTCAGTGTGCATTTCTTGAAGCTGGGATTCTGGTATAGTGATGGGGATCCTGTGGGGAAAGGGTAATCAAATGCCTGGGCTTTAATGAATTATCCGTTGTATATGATAATTGTTTGCAAGGCTGTTTTATTCATTTTCTTGGGGTACAATCCACCTCCCATTGTAATGAATGGCAAAACATTTGTTAAAATGAGGCTACATATTTCCTTTAATTAGAGAAGAGCAGAGGATACATGGATTCAACTGACTTGCCTTCCTCATTATTCTTCCAGAAACTGGTGGCATTTGCATTGCTCCTCAGCCTTCAGAAAAAGGAGCTGAGATAATTCCTGCTATAGCAATGCGGCCTTTCTGTGGGATTATTCCAGTACTGATGGATGAGAAGGTGAATTGAGATATTGTACAATTCTGGGTGTTGAAAATGCAGAGATATTTAGTAGAGATGTCGATTTTTTGGTTTATCTATTGTTCCTAAACCCTCCTAAAGCATTTTAAATGTGTCTTTAAAAACATTTAATAACACCTTAAATATATTGTTACAAGATTGCTTCTTCACTGCTGCAAAGGAGTCTAGAGTTTGAATAAGAATGGTTTAAAGGGGCCAGAAGGACCACTTAAGTTTTTTGTACTGGTCAAACTGCCAGCCAAGCCTGGCCATACCTTCATTTTGTTAGGGAGATTGCTGGCTAAATGGCCAGTAGATGCTCTGAATAGCTGTATAGTCCTGGACTGTTCTGAATAGGGTCACACCTTTCTCTCCCCACCCCAGCTAAAGATAATGTAATCTAGGTAGGGGTGTGTGTGTGTGTGTGTGTGTGTAGAAAGGAACAAAAAAAACAGTTTGAGATGGGAAAGGGACAAAGGGCACTTCCAGATGGGCAGCTAACAATCAAAAGACATTGTGCAGTTGTTCCCTCTTTTCCTCTTTTGTGGAAAGAAAAAGGAGGGAAGAAGTGGTGGGAAAACATGGGACAGTTCCAAGTGAAAGATCATGTTGTCTGATCTCCCATAGAAATTGCATGAATGAGGCAGGGTGATTGCATGCTAAAAGCACCCGGAGAGGGCAGATTTTCTTGCGCTAAAAGCTAAATGCATTTGGGAACATAGAGGTGTCTCTTTCTGGGGATCTGGTATGAGGTAACTCTTCTGTTGCCTGATGGAGTGTAATGCTGTGTACAACCAATGCTCAACATGTATATTTGCAAATAAACTCAAATGCTACAGAAACATCATAAGCTTCTCTTTACAAAGGAAGCCACACTCAGGTAAGCAGTGCCTCTGGAACGTCAGGCAAGTATAATAGTATGTTTGTTTAACATGCATAGAGCTCTAGCTCCCAGTATCAAGGTATCTCTTCAGAATCACTCCTTTTCAAATGGTTGTTTACTATGTAAGTTTTGCAAGTCCTTCTCACTCCCACAGTTCAGCTTCGCTCAACTTCATTCCAAAAAATAGGACATCTAGCTTTTCATCTCATCTAGTTCTTTGAATAGCTTATCAAGACCTCACCCTGAGGTCTTTGCCAGTCCCATGGTCTGAGAGCCATTAACTTGAGATACTAAGGGTTGAACCTGGGACCCTGTACATACAAAACACGTGCTCTGCCATGGGCCCTGACCTGGGAGACACCTAAATCAACATCACACATTGAGTCATGTAGACAGTATGGTCCATGTTGACCCTGCCATCTTACATCTGTCTGTCTGCTCAGGATCAGTGCAGGCTCATATCAGAGTACGAGTAGCTTGTGGGGATTGAATCCACTGAGTGTGTCCAATGACGGCGGGTGGGGTAGGGTGGGCAGGACAAACATCTAGATATGTCATAAAGGCTTTACATTATTCACTGCAACAACTGTTTCCTTGATCTATTCCCATTTGAAGATGAAGGACTGAGAGAAATTGGCTTGCCTGAGGCTACCTGGTAGCTGAGCTGGAATTTGAAAGCTGGTATCTTTTAGGTTCAGGGCCAACACTCTTAACTTTAGCCAGATGTCTCCAGATGTTTTGGACTAGAACTCCTATAATTCCAGACAATGGGCTGTGCTGATGGGCTAAGGATTTATCCGAATCATCCGGAGGGCACCAGGTTGAGTAAGGCTGCTCTAGCCATACTGGCTCTGCATTGATTTATGGACCTAAGATGCTGTTTGAGTTCTCCGGGTTAGTATAACTAACTCCAGGAGATGAATCAGCCCTCCAGCAGCACTAGAGGAAGGCAGGTACATATCATCTCCTTACCCCTCCTTGTGCTATAAAATAAATTAAGTATTGGGTGGGAAGTGATATTTCATTGTGTTCCAAGAGGTCATATCTCTTTTCCCACCCTCCCACCCCCTTTAAAAAAAAGTTACTTTGTTCATATCTCTGGGCATGTTGTATACGCCATATGTTGTTTTTGACAAGCACTTGGATTTGGAAAGAAGGCTGTGGTTCTCTTGCTGGTCCTAGTGTTAATACTGCTGATGTGCTAACTCATAGGTGTTAATGGAAAGCACAGTTAGGCCATTCAGCTCAGCTTCTGAGACATTTCTGTTTCATAGTCACGTTGACAGTCTCTTTTGTGCTTGGACCCCTAGGGGAAAATTTTAGAAGGCAATGATGTGTCTGGTGCTCTGTGCATTGCACAGCCCTGGCCTGGTATAGCACGGACTATCTATGGAGATCATCAGAGATTTATAGATGCTTATTTCAAAACTTATCCAGGTAAGAATGATGAAAAGAAATCTTGGTGCAATTAGTGCACATCATTATTTGCATAAACTGCTGGCTTTTTTTCTTTTGACATGTTGTACAGTTAATGCTGTTTTATCTGCACTTAAAAACAACAAAAAACAAAATTCTGTACCAGCAAGTTCTTGTGCTAATTAAAGCTGAATCCTGCAACCTGTACCAGTCATTAAGCAAATGTGTATAGAAAGGCAATGTTGATAAAAATGAATATTTTGAAACATCTCTGCTGATTTGATATAGAATCATAGAATAGTAGAGTTGGAAGGGGCCTATATGACCATTGAGTCCAACCCTCTGCTCAATGCAGGAATCCAAGTCAAAGCGTCCCTGACAGATGGCTGTCCAGCTTCATCTTTAATGCCTCCAGTATGGGAGAGCCCACTACCTCCCTAGGTAATTGGTTCCATTGTCGTATTGCTCTAACAGGAAGTTTTTCCTGATGTTCAGCCAGAATCTGGCTTCCTGTAACTTGAGCCCATTGTTCCGTGTCCCGCACTCTGGGATGATCGAGAAGAGATCCCGTCCTTCCTCTCTGTGACAACCTTTCAGGTACTTGAAGAGCGCTATCTTTCTCCCCTCAGTCTTCTCTTCTCAAGGCTAAACATGCCCAGTTCTTTCAGTCTCTCCTCACAGGGCTTTGTTTCCAGTCCCCTGATCATCTTCATTGCCCTCCTCTGCACCTTTTCCAGTTTGTCTGCATCCCTCTTAAGGTGTGGTGCCTAGAACCAGACACAGTACTCAGGATGAGGCCTAACCAGTGCTGAGTAGAGGGGAACTAGTATTTCCTGGGATTTGGAAGCTATACTTCTATTAACGCAGGTGAAAATATCATTCGCCTTCTTTGCAGCCACATCACATTGTTGGCTCATATTCAGCTTGTGATCTACAACAATTTCAAGATCCTTCTCGCGCACAGTATTCTTGAGTATCCCCCATCTTGTAACTCTGCATTTGGTTTCTTTTTCCTAGATGCAGAACTTGGCATTTATCCCTATTAAATGTCATTCTGTTGTTTTCCGCCCAGCGCTCCAGCCTATCAAAATCACTTTGAATTTTGTTTCTGTCTTCCAAGGTATTAGCTATCTCACCCAAGTTTGTGTCGTCTGCAAATTTGATCAGCATTCCCTGCACCTCCTCCCCCAAGTCATTAATAAAAATGTTGAAGAGCACTGGGCCCAGGACAGAGCCCTGAGGTACCCTGCTCGTAACCTCTCCCCAGTTGGAGAATATCCCATTGATAAGCACTCTTTGAGTCCGATTCTGTAGCTAACTGTAGATCCACCGGATCGTTGTTTCATCTAGCCCACTTTGAGATAGTTTGCTCATCAGGATATCATGGGGCACTTTGTCGAAAGCTTTGCTGAAGTCGAGGTATATGATGTCCACAGCATTCCCACAGTCCACAAGGGAGGTTTCCTGATCAAAACATGAAATCGGATTTGTCTGGCAAGATTTGTTCGTGACAAATCCATGTTGGCTTTGAGTAATCATTGCATTGTTTTCAAGGTGCTTACAGATCGATTCCTTGATCATCTGCTCCAGAACTTTCCCAGGGATTGATGTCAGACTGACTGGTCTGTAGTTCCCAGGTTCCTCCTTTTTACCTTTTTTGAAGATAGAGACAACATTAGCCCTCCTCCAGTCATCTGGCACTTCACCCATCCTCCATAACTTCTCAAAGATAAAGACTGTGGTTCTGAGAGCTCTTCTGCCAGTTCCTTTATTACTCTAGGATGCAGTTCATCTGGCCCTGGAGATTTGAACTCATTGAAAGTAATTAGGTGTTCCTTGACCATATGACCTATCAATCTCAAGCTGAAATCCTGCCTCTTCGGCCCGTACTTTGCCCGGGGGCTCATAGACCTTCTTTCAGGAGAAGACTGAGCCAAAGTAGGAACTGAGCACTTCTGCCTTTTCTTTGTCATCTGTTACCATGTCATATGGACCTGAATGCTAGAGCAGAAAGAAAGTTGATGGGAAATGTGCAGTTACATAAGGATAGCACTTGAATTTCAAAACTGTAAAACCTAATTACAGACTATTTCAGACTATTTCACTTGTTCCTTCGGATAGGGATATGCTGCCCCTACCCGAAGACTCTCTTGGCTCCTCTGCCACCTGATCCTGCTGACCAGGCAGCTGCAATGGCAACCTCTGGCGAACTGCAGTGATGGCACTGAAGTCAGTGCAACAGAGAGCACAGCACAGGAGCTCCCCACTCTGGCAAGCGGCTGTGGTGGCACAGAGACTAAGGCCCCTGGGTCCCATTTTCAAAGTTCATGTTTTCAGACCCTGACCCCTTCCAGTTCCTTGGTACATGTACCCATAACCTGCATGTGTTAGTAAATATGTTAAGTTTGCTATGCATATACATTATTAGATGTACATAGTATAAGAAAATTGTAGTGTGTGATGTAACCTCAAGATCATTTTCTCCCATTATTGTTGTTATTACCAGTGAGTAATTATAATTACCAATGAGTGATTATAACCCATGTACAACATACACACACCAATTTTCCACAGGAGTAACGTGCAGTACCTTTTAAGAGCATTGTGAATTTAAGAGCATTTAGTGTGTTAAGAGCACAGTGAACTTAATAAACGTGCATCAACACTTACTGTCACTACGTCTGTTTGTCACTGCAGGTTATTATTTCACAGGTGATGGTGCTTATAGAACTAAAGAAGGCTATTACCAGATAACAGGGCGAATGGACGATGTCCTAAACATCAGTGGACACAGGCTTGGAACTGCAGAGATTGAAGATGCCATGGTAATTCCTGGGGGAAGGATAAGTGTGGGTGCCAGTAATTCTCTTATGTAAGGTGATTTGGTCATAATCGATCATCAAGGAGCAGCATTAATGTATACGGTTTTGGTTTTAGGGCTGGTTTACACATGTATATTCATTTATGCTTTTATTGTGGCATTAAGTGACTTCCATGTGTGAATGAGCCATCATGGATTAGTCACCACAGGTGGAACTTCTGTCACTCTGTGTCAACTCAAACACAATACTTACAATGGAGAAGGCTCACATATTTGGCCAAGTGTCATCAGTTGATGCAAGGTCAAGGCCTGGGTTTCCCAAAGGATGAGTTGGTGAATCTGTATCTCTTAGTACTACATCAGACTGCATGTGAGGGTACATAAAGAAAAACACTTGGAGGAGCGTTCCATCATGCGAGCCCTCACCTGCTGCTTGAAGTGGTATCATTGAGATACAGCTTTATCATTTACTGTTTGTGACAGCTAGGTCCATGTGGCATATATACATGTACGTATGAAACAGCCTTTTGGCATCTGTTTATACAGGTTTTAAAGGAAGGCATAGGTTAAACCAGCATAGATGCATAGCTTGGTTTTCTTTTCTTTTTTTCCTAATTCATCTTTTTTTTTAAAGGATGAACACCCCGCAGTACCTGAAACAGCTGTGATTAGTTTTCCCCATGATATCAAAGGGGAGGGTAAGTGACTGGAATGTTTTAAAGCTGTTATTCAAATATTTAATGTCATGTTTACTAATTGCCTTTTTAAGGTCCAGGTATGGAAACCTGGTTAAAGGAGGAAAAAGTGAATAGATCCCATTCCAGGTGTTTGTGTTGCCAGTTTGATCAGTTCTGCAGAATCAGGACTGGAGGGTGGTTTTTCTTCCTACCTATTACATTTCACTGCATAAAAATGAGGCTCCTTTGAGGAATCTTGCGCAAGTAGCAGTCATCCTTCAGGGGTCTGATCCTTCGTTTCCTTTCACTACATAAGGAAAGCATGTAGAATAATCTATTATTCAGTGACATAAAGTGTGATTTATTTATATTTATTTTATTCTAAATTACGTTTAGGCTGCCTTTAAGGGTAGAATCATCGAGTCATAGAACAGTAGGGCCGGGAGGGGCCCGCAAGGCCATGGAGTCCAACCCCCTGCTCAGTGCCGGAGTCCGAGTCAGAGCATCCCCGACAGGTGGCCGTCCAGTAGAACATTCTCAAGGCAGTGATGTGGTTTGGCCTCAAACCTATGCACGCTTATCTGGGAATAAGTAACATTGAACTTAACAGGACTTAGGTCTGAGTAAACATACCTAGAGTTGCATTGAAAGAGTATTTTCACAAGTAAAGCTGAAGTCATTTGAACTTTACTTTAAAAAAAACACACACAGTGAAACAGCTGCATTCATCAGAACAACATTCTTAGAATCCCTTGTGAAAATACCTTTAGACCTAAAAGCTTTCAGGCCAGATAGTCACCTGTATTGCATTGAGTAATGGATTATTCTACATGGTCTATCTTGCATAGTGAGGAAGAGTGCCCCACACATGTTGAAAAGCACGTTATTGTACAGTAAATGAATTCTGGTCCTTTCTTACAGTTGCATTTGCTTTCATTGTGCTAAAAGACAACACGGCAAATCCAGAAATAGTTACCAAAGAGCTAAAAGCAATAGTTGCCTCCAAGATAGCTAAGTATGCTGTGCCTGATCATGTTCTGGTAAGTTCTTCAGGATGATAGTCAACATTTTAAACTGTTACAAAACCATTTATCTTTAATAATGTCATGCTCTCCTCAACCTACAGGGAGTCAATTGGGACTGCCTGTGGCACTGGGGACAATTCCTAGGGGAGGCTCAAACATTTATTAGACCCCTCACAGATTAGCTTGTACATATCCCTTGATTCAGTCAAGGTACCTGTTGCCCATCTTTTCATCATTTTCTTCAGTGAAATGGGAACAGCTCATGTTGGGTGGGTGAGGGCTATTAATGACTAATATGGCTTGGGCAATGTTATAGGCCTATATTTTTGACAGGCTTTTTTTTTTTGGTCTTCATATCATGAGGGGTATAACTCAAACCATGTTTCTGGGACTACAGTTGCCTTAATTTTAGGGAGGATCAGACAGATTTTTCTGATTTAGGGAAGCTCACTGTGTTAGCTTGCTATCCTCTGAGTTGGGAGGGGTAACTTACCTTTACCTCCCAAGATACGTCCTTCTTCATTGTAAGACAAGGGTACCCTCTCATTACTAATTCTCTCAGAATTCTCCTTATAGTCTGAGGGGTTTCTTTGTACTCAAGCCTGGCTTCCTATTACTAGACCTATACCACCACTCATGAATGCTAAGGCTATGAATGGCTATGGGTATCGGAGGCAGTATGCCTCACAGTACCAGTTGCTGGGGAACAGAAATGGGAGGGTGCTTTGCACTCATGTCCTGCTTGTGGGCTTCTCATAGACACCTGATTGGCCACCTTGGGAACAGAATGCTGGACTATATGGGCCTTTGGTCTGATCCAGCATGGCTGTTTTTGCATTCTTGCTCTTTGTCCTACATATAGCACTTTAAAATGTCAGGTCTCTCTTTGCATACACATACATTTACTGCTTTAGGGATATGACTAATGTACCACCTAAATATAAAACAATGGTCCAGTTAGGATGTAAAGGGAAATCGTGGTGGTTTCTTGTTACGAGAATGAGCCGCATGCATCTTGGGCTTGTACAGCCCCCTTCCCTTCCTTCTCCTTTCTTTGCATGCAAGGAGAAAAACTTTAAACCTTCCTTTTATGGTTTGGAACAACTGCTTATCCACCATATATGATTGCATATTTGTTATATTCAAATATGGGAAACCATGGTTTGTTCAAGCTACAGTTAGAAGAAACCAAGGTCTGAAACTACAGTTTGATCCTAGTTGTTTTACATTCTGTATTCAATTTTCAGGGGAGAATACCTACACTCATGGAGCATAAATAGCAAGAACCATGTACAAGAGGGGATGTATCAGTAGACTTGTGGGGGTGGGGGTGGGTGAGGTTTGCAGAAGTTACTTCAGAAAAAAAATAAGAGTAGGGAGAAAGCCACCAAAACAACCCAATGAGGACTGAGCATGTTCAGTGGGCACAGCTTGCTGACTGACGGAGTAAAAAAAAAACCCAAAACCAGGTGGGAGGGGGAATAGAATGGAGCGACTGGAAGAGGAGAAGGGAGGAAGAGACACATAGATGTAAAAAGTGTAGAAAGAACTCTCCCATTTTCTGTATAGATCACTTTTATAATCAGTAGGGAAAACCACTAAACCATTCAGGTATGACCTAAATCATATCCCTTATGAATATACAGTGGAGGTGAGGAATAGATTTCAGGGATTAGACCTGATAGCGTGCCTGAGGAACTATGGACAGAGGTCCGTAACATTGTTCAGGAGGCAGCAACTCAATCCATCCCAAAGAAAAAGAAATGCAAGAAAGCAAAGTGGCTGTCTGATGAGGCTTTACAAGTAGCTGAGGAAAGAAAGGAAGCGAAAAGCAAAGGAGAAAGGGGAAGATATATCCAACTGAATGCAGAGTTCCAGAGAATAGCAAGGAGAAACAAGAAGGCCTTCTTAAATGAACAATGCAAAGAAATCGAGGAAAACAATAGAATGGGAAAGACTAGAGATCTTTTCAAGAAAATTGGAGATCTCAAGGGAACGTTTTGTGCAAAGATGGGCATGATAAAGGACAAAGAAGGCAGGGACCTAACAGAAGCAGATGAGATTAAGAAGAGGTGGAAAGAATACACAGAAGAACTATACAGGGAAGATCTTAATGTCCCTGATAGCCATGTTAGTGTGGTCACTGAACTTGAGCCGGACATCCTCGAGAGTGAAGTCAAGTGGGCCTTAGGAAGCATTACTAACAACAAAGCTAGGGGAGATGACAGTTTTCCAGCTGAGCTATTTAAAATCCTAAAAGATGATGCTGTTAAAGTGCTGCACTCAATATGCCAACACATTTGGAACACTCAACAGTGGCCACAAGACTGGAAAAGGTCAGTTTACATTCCAGTTCCAAAGAAGGGCAATGCCAAAGAGTGTTCAAACCACCGCACAATTGCGCTTATTTCACATGCCAGCAAGGTGATGCTCAAAATCCTACAGGCTAGGCTTCAGCAGCATGTGAACCGAGAACTAACGGAAGTACAAGGGGGGTTTCAAAGAGCCACTTTGCTTTCTTGCATTTCTTTTTCTTTGGGATGGTTTCAAAGAGGCAGAGGAACTAGAGATCAAATCGCCAACATTCACTGGATCGTGGAGAAAGCAAGAGAAATTTCCAGAAAAACGTCTATTTATGCTTCATTGACTACGCTAAAGCCTTTGATTGTGTGGATCACAACAAATTGTGGAAAATTCTTAAAGAGATGGGAGTACCAGACCACCTTACCTGTCTCCTGAGAAACCTGTAAATTAAGGGTCAAGAAGCAACAGTAAGAACCAGACAAGGAACAACGGATTGGTTCAAAATTGGGAAAGGAGTACGACAAGGCTGCATATTGTCACCCTGCTTATTTAATTTATATGTAGAGTACATCATGAGAAACGCTGGGTTGGATGAATCACAGGTTGGAATTACGATTGCCGGGAGAATTATCAACAACCTCAGATACGCAGACGATACCACCCTAAGGGCAGAAAGCGAAGAGGATCTAAAGAGCCTCTTGTTGAGGGTGAAAGTGGAGAGTGCAAAAGCTGGTTTGAAACTCAACATTAAAAAAACGAAGATCATGGCATCTGGCCCAATCACTTCCTGGCATTATAGAAGGGGAAGAAATGGAAGCAGTGACAGATTTTACTTTCTTGGGCTCCAAGATCACTGCAGATGGTGACTGTAGCCATGAAATTAAAAGACGCTTGCTCCTTGGGAGGAAAGCTATAGCAAACCTAGACAGCATAGTAAGAAGCAGAGACATCACCTTGCTGACAAAGGTTTGTATAATCAAAGCTATGGTTTTCCCAGTAGTAATGTATGGCTGTGAGAGCTGGACTATAAGGAAGGCTGAGTGCCGAAGAATTGATGCTTTCGAACTGTGGTGCTGGAGAAGACTCTTACGAGTCCCCTGGACTGCAAGGAGGTCAAATCAGTCCATCCTAAAGGAAATCAACCCTGAGTGCTCCTTGGAAGGACAGATACTGAAGCTGAAGCTCAAATATTTTGGCCACCTAATGCGAAGAGAAAACTCTCTGGAAAAGACCCTGATGCTGGGAAAGATTGAAGGCAAAAGGAGAAGGAGTTAGGAGTGTTATTCCGTGCTCTGTGGATACAGTTAGTGAGCAGGAGGCGGTCTGTGGCACACCGGTTTTGTGGGATCGGTTCCAGCTTCTTCATTCTGATGAAGTGGACAAGGTGCTTTCATCTGTAAGGCCGACCACCTGCTTACTTGTTCCTTGCCCATCTTGGCTCATTATGAGCTGCAGAGAGAGGCTGGGTGAGGGGATCAAGGCGGTGGTGAATGCCTCCCTTGAGGAGGGAGTGATGCCATCAGCCCTCAAGGAAGCAGTGATAAGACCGCTTTTAAAAAAGCCCTCCTTGGATCCCCAAGTTCTGAACAACTTTCGCCCAGTGTCGAATCTGCCTTTTTTGGGCAAGGTGATTGAGCTAGTGGTGGTGATGCAGTTGAAGGCAGACTTGGAAGAAGCCGATTATCTAGATCCATTTCAGTCGGGCTTCAGGCCTGGGCATGGGACAGAAACGGCCTTGGTCGCCTTGGTGGATGATATGAGGAGGGCTCTGGATAGGGGCGAACGCTCCTCCCTTGTTCTCCTCGACCTCTCAGCGGCTTTTGATATCGTTGACCACGGTATCCTCCTGGACTGCCTGGAGGGGTTGGGCATTGGAGACACCGTATTACAGTGGTTCCGATCCTTCCTCTCCGGCAGGTACCAGAGGGTAGCACTGGGAGAGGAGGTTTCGGACCCGTGGCCGCTCACTTGTGGGGTTCCACAGGGTTCCATCCTCTCCCCGATGCTATTTAACATCTATGTGAAGCCGCTGGGGGCTATCATCAGGAGGTTTGGGGTGTGGTGTCATCAGTATGCGGATGACACGCAGCTCTTCCTCTCGTTCAAATCTTCACCAAGGTTGGCCATAGAATCCCTGTCCAAATGTCTGGAGATGGTGAGTGGCTGGATGGGGAGGAATAAGCTGAAACTGAACCCTGACAAGACCGAGGTACTTTTGGTGGGAGACAAGAGGAGGTTGGGGGATGTTGACCGGGAGTTGAATGGGGTACGGTTACCCTTGAAAGACCAGGTCTGCAGTTTGGGGGTCATCTTAGACTCCCAGCTGTCTATGGAGGCTCAGGTGTCAGCTGTGAGCTGGGCGGCGCTGTACCAACTCCATCTGATACGGCAGCTGCGCCCCCACCTTCCTGACCATCTGCTCCCATCGGTAGTACATGCCCTGGTCTCCTCTCGTTTAGACTACTGTAATGCGCTCTACGTGGGGTTACCTTTGAAGAGGGTTTGGAAGCTGCAGCTGGTACAGAATGCGGCAGCTAGCCTGATTAAAGGCAGCCGCCGGCGAGATCACATCACTCCAGTGCTGAAGGAGCTGCTCTGGCTACCAGTTGTTTTCCGGGCCAAATTCAAGGTATTGGTTTTGACCTCTAAAACCCTATATGGCTCCGACCCAGCCCATCTCATGGTGCGCCTCCAGCAACACCAGATAGGCGGCTCAACAAGATCAACCTCGGATGGCCTTCTCTCTGTCCCATCAGCCAGGACAGCTAGACTGGTGAGGACGAGGGAGAGGGTGGGCCCCCCACTCTGTGGAACTCCCTCCCCAGGGAACTCCGCTATGCCCCCTCTTCAATGAGCTTCCGCCATGCATTAAAAACGGTTGTCCAGGCAGGCATTTGGGGTGGGCTAGGGTAATTTTAGAAATTTGATGTTTTTAATGTTGAATTTTATTGTGTAAACTGTTTTTATTGTTGTACATCGCCCAGAGTGGCTGGGTGACTGGCCAGATGAGCAATTAATAAATTAAAGGAAGGAAGGAAGGAAGGAAGGAAGGAAGGGACGGCAGAGGATGAGATGGCTAGATAGTATCACCGATGCAATGAATATGAACTTGAGCACACTCCGGGAGAGAGCGCAGGACAGGAAGGCCTGGCATGCTATGGTGCGTGGGGTCACGAAGAGTCGGACACGACTTAACGACTGAACAACAACAACAACAATACAATAGAGTATATAAAAATTCATACGCTGTATACATCGGAGTACATCGGAGTACTATACATTACAATAAAATAACTTTAAACCTCCATGATCACAATCTGTGAATGGGGAATGATAGAGAAAGCTACATATTATAAACAAACTAACATGTACCATCTAATATAGATGCACATAAATGCCAAAAACTTTTGACTCTTCAGTCTTCTTCAGCTACATAGTTTAGAATTAGGCAGACCTCTTCAGAATAAATACAGAAGGCACACTCATCTGATTATATAATTGAAAAAAAAATACTCTAAATGCTCCTCTGGTTAAACCTACCTGGTCTAGGTAGAAACTCTTCCAGTACAAAATTCCAAACAGCAGTTATGTGTCTCTTTTAAAATATAAGGCAAGCTAGCCCTTGGGCTTCCCATATAACCAACAATTAATTATACTAAACTGCTCTCAGGTATAAAACCCACCAGAATGGTATTAAGCCATCTGTAAGGATATATATATCCCCCACCTTTTCTGTTATCCTTCTGGATCCATACTGGAAAAAGCTCAAACTTCTATAATGCCACATGAGGTGGCTCATCTAAAATTTATTAATTTAGGGCGCAATCCTATGGCTGCTAGACTGCGGCTAGACGGCCATAGGATTGGTCGCTTTCTGGGAACTGACCTTGGAGCCCGTGCTCTGAGGTCGGTTCCTGGAGAACCCCCTTCCCACCCCCTCCCCTGTCGCCTCATAGGTGGCGCGGATTGTCCCCACATTCCGAACTCGTAAGAGCAGTGCGGAAAGTGGGCATTTCTGGGGGCGGGGCAGGATGGGGAGTTCGGAAGTGCCAGTGTGACACTTCCTAGGTGTCGTCAAGCATCCCCACCCCGTGCTTTGAGGCCCTGTGGCTAGACAGCTGAAATTGGCCGTCTAGCCGCAAATGCAAGGCGGCTGGAGCATGGAGGAGACGATCCCCTTCACGCTCCTACTGCTGTGCATTGGGTAGGCGGTCATCTCCAAGTTTGGAGGCGGCCGCCTCTCCACATAGGATTGCTCCCTCCATAGTTCTGTAAAAAAAGTAAGCTAATAGGGTTTGTGTCTTAAGGGTGTACCTGATGTTTTTAAATATATTCTGTTGTATTCTGTTTATAAATGTTTCTATTTTTTAGCAGTGTTTGTATTTTTTGTTCTTACCTTTTATATATTGCAGTTTGACTTTTGAGTGGTTAGGATATTATTATTCTTTGTTTGACTTGGTTAGGTCATTTCCCAGTTCTTACTGTGAGAAGCTATTTTTAAAATGTCTCCAGAGATAGGAATGAGAGCTTGCCATAGAAATCAGTGAAGGAACTCAAGATTTGAATGTTGTTAAGGTTGGACACCAGTGTGTCCATCCCACCCTCAGGCAGCAGTTGTTGTTGTTCAGTTGTTAAGTCGTGTCCGATTCCTCGTGACCCCATGGATCATAGCACGCCAGGCCTTCCTGTCATCCGCTCTCTCCCGGAGTGTGCTCAAGTTCATGTTAATTGCATCGGTGATGCTATATAGCCATCTCATCCTCTGCCGTCCCCTTCCCCTTTTGCCTTCAATCTTTCCCAGCATCAGGGTCTTTTCCAGTGAGTTTTCTCTTCGCATTAGGTGGCCAAAATATTTGAGCTTCAGTATCTGTCCTTCCAATGAGCACTCAGGGTTGATTTCCTTTAGGATGGACTGATTTGACCTCCTTGCAGTCCAGTGGACTCGTAAGAGCCTTCTCCAGCACCACAGTTCGAAAGCATCAATTCTTCGGCACTCAGCCTTCCTTATAGTCCAGCTCTCACAGCCATACATTACTACTGGGAAAACCATAGCTTTGATTATGCGGACCTTTGTCGGCAAGGTGATGTCTCTGCTTCTTACTTTGCTGTCTAGGTTTGCCATAGCTTTCCTCCCAAGGAGCAAGCGTCTTTTAATTTCATGGCTACAGTCACCGTCTGCTGTGAACTTGGAGCCCAAGAAAGTAAAATCTGTCACTTCTTCCATTTCTTCCCTTTCTGTATGCCAGCAAGTGATGGGGACAGATGCCATGATCTTAGTTTTGTTAATATTGAGTTTCAAACCAGGTTTTGCACTCTCCACTTTCACCTTCAAGAAGAGGCTGTTTAGATCCTCTTCACTTTGTGCCTTTAGGGTGGTATCATCTGCATATCTGAGGTTGTTGAAAGACCAAGAGAGAGTTCCTGCTCTCTCTGTTTTATTTAGTGTGAAACATTTTTTAAAAAGACAACTATACCCAACAAATGCAATTTGGAAGCAAATGCAGTTCACTGTCCCTATATTGCAGGTTAGAAGGGGCTGTGGCTGGGTCTGGGAGAGAATGACTTGTGACAGTCCAGCAGCATAGTTTATGCTGAATACTGCAGGTGTTTGTAACGTCCCTGCTGGCATGGCTGGCGGTCCTGTCGAAGCCCTAGTTACTCTGTAGAATGTAGATGATTCCCAAGCACCCTCTCCCTCTGAGCAGAGCCTGGGCAGGTCCTTGGTATACACTTGAGCTGAGGGCAATGAAGCACAAGGAAAATTGGTTAGGGCACAGGTGGAGGAAAACTTATAGAATCATAGAATAGTAGGGTTGGAAGGGGCCTACAAGGCCATCGAGTCCAACCCCCTGCTCAATGCAGGAAACTTGTGCCGAGACTGACCAAAGATAGGTTAGAGCTCATTATCAAGCCTACTCTGTGGCAGTGAGGGAGTTCTTTTCCATCATCATAGCATATTCTCAGTGTCCTGCAGTGGAGTTTTTTCTGAGTAGTTCATGGACTTTTGCAATCTGTGCCAGGGAGAGAGTTGGTGGAAACCTCAGCAGCATGCTGTGAGGAGTTTGCATGACTCATTGACGAAAAAGTTGCTCGTATTCATCATAAATTTGACACCACAGTTAATGCATTCCATTAGTGGAGATGTCCAGAGCACTATCTGGTTCTGTTTTATTGGATGAGTTTCAGTTGTTGAGGCCCAGGATGTGGACAAGGTGCTTGGCCAAGTCTGGTTGACCACCTATGTACTTGACCCTTGCCTATCATGGCTTATTACATCTAATAGGAAGGGGATGTCCAGCTGGGTCCAGGAAGTTGTCAGCTCCTCCTTAAGAGAGGGAGTGGTGCTGGCCACTTTAAAGGAGGCAGTTATTAAGCCACACCTGAAAAAGCCTAACAAGGACCCAGAAGATGTTAACTACTATAAGCCGGTTGCTAATATCCCCTTCCTGCACAAGGTGCTTGAGTGAGTGGTTGTTGACCAACTCCAGGCACTCTTGAATGAAACCGATTATCTCGATCCATTTCAGATGGGCTTCAGGCCTGCCTTTCGGATGGAAACTGTCCTGTGGGATGACCTTTGCTAGGGGAGGGACATGGAATGCGACCCTGTTGATTCTTGTGGACCTCTCGGTGGCTTTTGATACCATCGACCACAGTATCCTTCTGGATAGGCTATCTGGGCTGGGAATTGGAGGCACTGTGTTGCAGTGGTTCCACATCTACTTGGATGGCTGATTCCAGAAGGTGATGCTGGGGGATTATTGCTCTGTCCCTTGGCATTTATCCCCTTGGGGTGCCCCAGGGCTCTATTTTATCCTCCATGCTGCTCAACATCTACATAAAACTGCTGGGGGAGGTTATCTGGAGATATGGACTGAGGTGTCACCAATATATGGATGGCACCCAGTGCCATCTCTCCTTTTCATCAAATCCAGATGAGGCAGTGGGAATTCTGAACCGGTGCCTTGATGTGGTAATGGACTGGATGAGAGCTAATCTTAGACTCAATCCAGACAAGACAGAGGTACTGATAGTGGGTGGTTCATCTGTCTGGCTAAGAGATGTTCAACCTGTTCTGGAGGGGGTTGCACTCCACCTAAAGGATCAGGCTTGTAGTTTGAGGATGCTTTTGGCTCCAGCATTCTCACTACAGGTACAGGTGGACTCAGTGGCGCAGAGCACCTTTTATCAGCTTAGGCTGATATACTAGCTCTTTCCTTATCTGGACAGAGACAGCTACAGTTATCCATGCTCTGCGAACCTCTGGTCTGGATTACCGCAATGCGTTATACGTGGGGCTGCCTTTGAAAACGGTCCAGAAACTTTAGCTGGTCCAAAATAGGACAGCAAGATTGTTAATGGGGACTGGCCAATGTGATCATATTGTGCCAGTACTTTTCCATCTGCACTGGCTGCTAGTCCATTCATTTCTGGGCCAGATTCAAAGTGCTAGTATTAACATTCAAAGCCCTAAACGGCTTAGGGCCAGGTTACCTGCCTGTACTTTTCCTTTGTTGCTTGGCCTTCCTTCCACTTCCTATATGTGTGCTTTTTTGTTTTCTGGTCGTCTCTAAGCTTTTTGTGAAGCCACATTGGCTTCTTCTATTGTCTCCCGCCTTTTTTTCTTCTTGGAATTGTTTGTAATTGTGCCTTGAGAATTTCTGTTTTTAAAAACTCCCACCCATCTTGGACTCCTTTTCTCGTTAGAGTCGCTTTCCATGGGACCTTACTGATCATTGTTCTGAGTTTATTAAAATCAGCTTTCCTAAAATCCAGAGTATGCGGCTGGCTACACTCGGCTTTTGTTTCCTTCTTCCTTCTGTTCTACCAGGAACTCATGGTTGCTTTCTCCCAGAGTTCCTGTAACTGCTACTTTATTCACTAAGTCAGCGGCCCCCAACCTTTTTGGGACCAGGGACTGGTCTCGTGGAAAACAATTTTTCCATGGACCGGGGGTGGGGATGGGACCGGGCCACAGTAGGGGTGTGGGAACCCCACTTACCTTTGGTCCACGAGGGGGGGAGGTGATCCATCCACCCCCCCCCCAGAATCCTCGCCAGAGTTCTGAGTCCGTGGAGCTGCCGGCTGGCGGACTTCCGGCCGCTGGGATGCAAAAGGCGCGCGCGTAGTGGACGCCATTTGCATCTCAGTGGCCGGAAGTCTGCCAGCGGCTGGAGCTGGCCGGCAGCTCTGTGGACTTGCCGCAGAGCAGAGCCAGCCATCGCCTCCCTCCCCCCCGCAGACCCAAGGTAAGGGGGGTTCCCACACCCCTACTGCAGCCCAGTTCCTAACAGGCCACGGACTGGTACCGGTCCATGGCCCGGGGGTTGGGGACCCCTGCGCTAAGTCATCTCTGTTGGTTAGGATCAAGTCAAAGATAGTCGATCCTCTAGTTCCTTCCTCTACTTTCTGTAGAATTTCTTGGAGGGGCCATGTTTTGCAGAATTTGTCTCCCAACAAATATCGGGGAAATTGAAGTCCCCCATTACTACTACATCATGCTTCCTTGAAACATTGGCTAGTTGTTTTCAAAAGTTCCATCCTTGTCCTCCTTGATTCGGTGGGCGGTAGTAGACTCCATGTTCCTTTTATTCTTTGCTCCATTTATTTTAACTCAGATGCTCTCGATGGGGCTACCAAGCTCCTCCTCCTGTATTTCTGTGCAGAGATATGTATTTTTCACATATAGTGCAACCCAACCTCCCATTCTGTTCCTCCTATTCTTTTTGAACAAGTAATATCCTTCAATTGCTGTATTCCAGTCATGAGAGTCATCCTACCAAGCCTCAGTTATACCTATCAAGTCATAATTTCCCTCCTGTATTAAGAGTTCAAGTTCGTTCTGTTTGTTTCCCATACTCAGTGGCTCAGGTAACACACACCTGCAGGTATACACTGCAATAGTGTTGCAGGGCCTTGCTTATTCCTTCTATTTCCAATTTGATTCTCTAAGTGCTGTTGCTTATGTAGCCAAACCCACTCCACATATGTAGAAGGGGGCAGCATCAGCTGGCTCGAGGTAACCCTGAGGTTTGCAGAAGTGCAGAAACCTTTAGGGATCAAAACCTTAAGGGGGAACCGACCTCCCAAAATATCCTAATGAGGATTGAGAAAGCCCAGTACCTACAGCAGGGGTAGAGAAATTCTTTCAGCTGGAGGGCCGGATTCAATTTAGGAGAAGCTCTCAGGGACTGCATTCCAGTGGTGGGTGGGGTCCAGAGGCAAATATGGGGATGGGGGAATACCAAACATAACAGCACATTTTAGCTTAAAGCTGTTACTGCCAGTAACTAAGCCTTAGGACACACATTTCAACCATTTAGAATGGGAAAAAGCATGCAAAAGCTGGAAAACCACCAAATGATTTGTGGTCAGGTTGTAGGAAAAATAATTTACGGATAATAAATCCAATTAAGCAGACCCCCGGTTATCTTGACAGACTTCTACTTCCTGTCTATATCTGGGTCCATAGAGATGTGGTTTTTCTGATTCTGAGAAGGACTCAGAATCAATGAGTTGAGTAAAACACAAGTAAAATGTGTTGAGTCTTTTTACACTCAACACAGTTACTTATAAATGCAGTAGATGCTCATAGACTATATTTTCAACATTTATTAACAACAAGGAAGTGTATTTAAGATAATTATAGAAAGAAATTGATACTTGGTATGTGTTGACAAAGATTACAATAGGAAAAGAAGACAAAGGACAGTGTAAACATTACCAATACAAATTTCTGCCAGCAGAGATTACTCCCTGCCAGTAGAAACCCGACCCAGTTTCTTCCCTTTACTTTTATAGTTTTATACTTGTGCAAGAGATGTGATGTGATTGTTTACTATACTCTAATTGGCTATTGTACTCTTTTAATTCCAGCTCTTTATAATTATTCATATTGGCATGACATATTTTTACTTGTACAGTTCTATAGAAATTTCCCATCTTGTTCTCTGTGGTTTTGATTTGTCTAGGGCATGAACCTTATTGAACAAGAATGTTTCTTGTAATGTTCTATTTTCCCCAGATCAAGCTTCCTGCCAGTAATAGGTCAAAAGCAAACTTTGGTTCAGACAGCCATTTTAGCTATGCTGCTTTGATATGCCTGACATGACCATTGCCTTAAAATTGCCTACAAAGGGAAAGTGGAGGTGGCCAGAAAAAGGGGGTATGACCACCTGGGGTACTCTGAAGGGCCAGATTTGGCCTGCAGACCTGAGGTTCCCCATCCCTGGTCTACAAAAGACTGACTCCACTTTCAGTCAGGGTGGGTGGGGGAATGGAATACAGTGGCTGAAAAGGAAGAATGAAAGACATGTAGATATAAAAAGGGTAGGGAGAACTCTCTTACTGTCTGAATAGGTAATTTCATGGTTCACACTAAGGATGCTGAGATGATTCTCCCTGTACATGTTGAAAGAGAGAGAGAGAGAGAGAGAGTGTGTGTGTGTGTGTGTGTGTTGGGGGGGTGTAGTCCCATTCCCTGTGTGTTTGGAGCACATTGGAAAAGGCTTTATGTGCATATTGATTATATGTAAGTAGTGTGTCCATCCCAGAAAACTCACAAAATGGAACTCCTTGCAATAGTTCAGTGGATATGGAATGCTGGTTGTGAGGGTAGAGTGTGGGTGGGAATGAAAAACCAGTGAGAAGGGACAGGGAATAGAATAGAATAGAATGGAGTGGCTGAAATGTGAACAGAAACATTTTGCTGCAGGTCCCCACTTGTTTGCTTTAACTGTAGTTTGAGCAAACTACATTTTCCTCTGTTTGGACATAAGGAAACTGTAGTTTGTTTCAAACCATGAAAGAAAGCTTTAAACTTCTTTCTCTTCCACATTCTTGCATTGAAAAACCATGGTTTTCTGTTACATCTGAATCCAGCCAGTATTTCAAGGCTGTACGACTGGCTTGATTTAAAGTAGTAGTAATTAGTAGTAAAAATAGGTTTCATTCTTTTTTTCTTCTCAAACAGGTAGTGAAGCGTCTTCCCAAAACCCGTTCAGGAAAAATCATGAGAAGGTTGCTACGGAGAATAGTGACAGGCACTGTTAGTGACATGGGAGATACCACCACACTGGATGATCCCAGTGTCATTGCAGAAATACATGATGCATACAAGAAGTACAAAATTAAGCACCCTACTTTGTAATTGGAAGCTGTGGAGATAAGTTCCATAAGAAACCCAGAGGAACAAATGGAATCACCAAATCTACTCATGCTCTGTCAGAGAATTCTGTTTGCTTATTCATGTGAGGAACAGAAGATTATACTCCTAAAAAAATTCTGTATATTACATTTGTTGGCCTCCTGTGTGTGCTTCTCTACACTTCACTATGCTTTCTTTGAAACTATGCAAGGCTTAATTTAGATTTTATTTTAGAGACTTTCTGCCTCTAGCATTTTAAAGACCTTGTTAAAGTCATGGCATGTGGAAACTCTAAGCTGCAGGCCTGAATTGAGCCTCATATCTGTGCCTCAGGAAATGGGAAGCACCATTTTGAGCTTTGTCTTAGGGAAATCTGTTCAAGTGTCCCTGACCATTCAGATAAGTTGAAATTTTCAGCGCTTGAAGTCATGCGAGTTCCTAAACCTTTGTAATCACACAAATGAAGATATTTCTGTATGCCTTTTTTCTTGAAAGAACAGTAAGAAAAAGCACTCTTCTGATTTTTAAGCTTTTGGCTAGCCAAATCATGTTTTCAGACTCAACTAGGATTCCTTTTTAGTAACATGTGGTTCTATAGTATGTATGAAAATGGAATCACAGGTTGGAATTAAGATTGCTGGGAGAATTATCAACAACCTCAGATACGCAGACGATACCACCCTAAGGGCAGAAAGCGAAGAGGATCTAAAGAGCCTCTTGTTGAGGGTGAAAGAGGAGAGTGCAAAAGCTGGTTTGAAACTCAACATTAAAAAACAAAGATCATGGCATCTGGCCCCATCACTTCCTGGCATATAGAAGGGGAAGAAATGGAAGCAGTGACAGATTTTATTTTCTTGGGCTCCAAGATCACCACAGATGGTGAATGTAGCCATGAAATTAAAAGACGCTTGCTCCTTGGGAGGAAAGCTATGGCAAACCTAGACAGCATAGTAAGAAGCAGAGACATCACCTTGCCGACAAAGGTCCGTCTAATCAAAGCTATGGTTTTCCCAGTAGTAATGTATGGCTGTGAGAGCTGGACTATAAGGAAGGCTGAGCACCAAAGAATTGATGCTTTCGAACTGTAGTACTGGAGAAGACTCTTACGAGTCCCCTGGACTGCAAGGAGGTCAAATCTGTCCATCCTAAAGGAAATCAACCCTGAGTGCTCATTGGAAGGACAGATACTGAAGCTGAAGCTCAAATATTTTGGCCACCTAATGCGAAGAGAAAACTCACTGGAAAAGACCCTGATGCTGGGAAAGATTGAAGGCAAAAGGAGAAGGGGACGGCAGAGGATGAGATGGCTAGATAGCATCACCGATACAATGAACATGAACTTGAGCACGCTCCGGGAGAGAGTGAAGGACAGGAAGGCCTGGCGTGCTATGGTCCATGGGGTCACAAAGAGTCGGACACGACTTAACGACTGAACAACAACAAGTGGGGGAAGGCTGGTAGAGGATTGCTGTAAAGTTGCATTGGGATCTATTCATGAATGTAGGGTTCTTTTCATTTGGCACAAAATAGCTTGTTTTTAATATTAGGAAGCCCTGTCCTCTTCTTTAAGATGCTGTAACTTCCTCCCACTTTTTTTGAGCTGGTAATGTGCCCGAATTGACTCAACAAGCCAGCAGTGGGTTGAGTATTCATTACACTCAAAATTAATAGAAGTGCCATGATAGTTTAATAATGTTGGGTTATCATGTTTGCCCAACTCATAATTCAGTTGTGCAGTTTTCCTGTGTGTGTGTGTGTTGCTTTTATGACATGTGAAAAACCAATAATATATGGGAGCTGAAGGTAAAGCATCATGCAGTATGAAAAGAAGAATAAAAGCGAGGTCACACAGGAAGACTACAACAGCCAGGATGCCCAAATTTCCACCGGGGTGCCTTAACGAGAAACTGATTTCTGAGGATATTGCACTCATATCCTAGGGGAGGTGCACTCAGAACATCTGAAGTAGAATCAATTATGATTCATATCCTTTTTCATAAAAAGTGAATTTTAGTTAGGAATAATGAGAATATAAATAAATTCTTTAGTAAAAATAAATACGCATGTGAACCTTTTTATATACATATGCACATATATTGCCTATTTAAAAATACGTAGCAAGTCTAAACACATGCAGTCTTTCATAAATGATATTCTGTGCCACTCCAAAATCTTGAATCCAAGCCAACACAATTACTTGGGTTTTGAGACTAATAAATTCCTGTGACACTCAGCATGTGATGAATTGAAGGGAGAAGGAAGAATGATTCATTAGTATATGAGAGCTGCTTAGATATTATTAGATTGAGTTCCTGTAATGTTGGGATTTTCATGGTCTATTTTGGTGCTGAGTCCTGCTTGTTTTTTAGCCATAAGGGTTATTCCTTCTGTGGGATTCCTGAATACCCCTCTTGCCAGTTGTTACAGATTGTTTAGTTAAACAATGCATCTGCTTTCACACCTTAAATAAAAAATGGCTTTTAAAAAGCAACACTGAGTGTCTACTTAAATAATGTTGTACGTATACTTTGCAGAGGCATTGGGACCCATTTCACGGTACTATTTACTATTAAGAGCAGGAGTCAGAGAGGTGTCCTTCACCCAGACAAAAAAAGGCAGAGGGAGTGAGGATCAACTTACTCCCACACTTGACACACTTTCGAAAAGGTGCCTTTGTGGCCATAAGACAGCACCGCAGCTGTGGTTGAGGGACGGACAGACGGATGATGAAGACGACAAAGGGAATTTTGTTTGTTCGTTCTGGAACGACGACAAAGACAAGGGAGATGAACAACAAGAAATAAACAAATATAATTCCTCAGCAGCAGCAAGGCAATTATTTTTCTAAGCAGAGAGGAAGCTCCAAAAAGACTATCTGCTATGGTGGTCGAAAGAGAATTGAGGGAACGGGTGGGAACCCACTGGGACTTGCGCAGTGGACAGTGGTGGAAGGGTTCCTGCCAAAACGTTCCTCAGCTATAGAAGCTTCCCGAATGAGATTCAGTGCAGGCGCAGAGCCCATATGTGTGATGCACAGAGACCACGAAGAAGAACCACCATTATAGTGGTATAATGTGAGTCCGCCAGCGGCCTAATATATAATATAGCTGCGTGTACAACACATGGATCTTGTGTCAGTTCTGAAAATTGCAGATTTCTTCCCTTCAAAATACACAGGAGCAAGAATTTGGTCCTTTCGCGGTCACCACTTCCATGTATTTTGAAGAAAGAAGCTACAATTTATATATGTGTGTTCTTCAAAACTGATTTAAGATGTGTGTATTCCGAATCTGAGTGTTGAAAGTAGAGTACAGCATGCATCCTAAGAAGTAGCACCCAGAATCTCCTCTGCTGTCAACTTATCAAAACGCCTGCTGTGCTTCTCATACCTAGAACAGCTCTCTAGTAATGTATCTTGCCAGTATTAAAAGAACGTCATTGATTGCAGCTTGTTTCTGAACCCAATTCAAGGTGTTAGTGCTGAACTTTAAGGCCCTACGTGGCTTGGGTCCAAGGTACCTAAGGGAGCAATCCTATCCGGAGGCGAACTTGCAGGTGACTGCCTATCCAAAGCAGAGCAGGAGAAGCACGGAGGGGATAATTCCCTTTGAGCTTCTCCTGCCCTCCTTTTTTTGCGAGACAGCTGATTGCGGCTGTGTAGCCGTGGGAGCACGGAGCAGGGAAGAAGACTACTGTACGACACATTGGATGTGTCGTACACGCAGCTACGCCCTCCCCCCCAGAACGTCCCCAGCCACGCCCCTTTCCAGCCCCTCCGCGCCCCTCTTACGAGCACAGAGGAGGGGGCTGTTCCGCACGGAACTGGGGGGAGGTTGGATCTTCGGGAACCAGCCTCGGAGCATGGGCTCCCAGGTTGGTTCCCAGGTAACAGTATATCCTATGGCTGTCTAGCCGCTGTCTATCGGCCATAGGATTGCTCCCTAAAGGAATGCTTATCTCTATATAATTTGCCAATGCTCTCATTCATTATACCGCCTCATAGCTGAAGCTCTCTGGGCCGTTCACAAAAATTTAAAAACTATTAAAGTACATTATATAAAGTATAAACTCATTCACATAATGACATAGAACAAATATCACACACAACAACATATAAATAAAACAGCTTAAAACAATTGGCTGGAGACAAAGAGACTCCCTATATGTTGCCAAATGCCTGAGAGAAGAGAGCAGTGTAACCTGGCGCTGAAAAGATGACAAATGTTGGCACCAGGCGAGCCTCGTCAGGGTGATTATTCCATAAATGGGGGGCCTCTCCCTTGTTGCTGCCCTCTGAGCCTCCCTTAGAGGGGGCTCCCAGAGGAGGGCCTTAGATACAGAGCATAGTGTATGGGTTGGTTCATGCTGGGAGAGGTGTTCCATCAGGTAATATGGTCATGAGCCACGTAAGTCTTTATAGGTCAAAATCAGCAGGTCGAACTGGGCTCAGAGGCATATAGTCAGCCTGTACAAGTGGGCCAGAATCGGTCTTATACATTCAGACCTTCTGGTCTCCGTTATAAGTCTGGCTGCCGCATTTTACACAAGCTGCAGTTTCTGAACCGTCTTCAAAGGCAGCCCCGCGTAGAACGCATTGCAGTAATCTAACCTATTGGTTACTAGAGCATAGAGAACTGAAGATAGGTTGTCCCAGTTCAGTCGGTGGCCCAGCTATACCCCTGTGAAGTTGGTAGAAGGCACTGTGCGCCACTGAGGCTACCTCAGCCCCCAAGCTATGAACCTCCTTGAGGGGGAGTGCAACCCCATCCAGGACAGGTTGAGCACCCTCCATCTTGTTAGGAGAACCACCTGCTAACAGCATCTTTCTCTTGTCTGGATTGAGTTTCTGTTAATTAGCCCTCATCCAGTCCATTGATGCAGCCAGGCACTGATTTAGCACATCCACAGCCTCGCCTGAAGAAGATGAAAAGGAGAAATAGAGCTGCGTCTCATCAGCATACTGATGACAGTGCACACCCAAACGCCGGATGACCGCACTCCATGGTTTCATGTAGATGTTAAATGGCATGGGTGCAAAACCAACCACTGTGGAACCCCATACTGGAGAATCCACAGGGCCGAGCAATATTCCCCAACCACCACCTTTTGGAACCTTCAGGTCCCCTGCTGTTGGAGGTGACGTAGGTGATGACCAGAGGGGGCGTATGATGTGCCTGTTGCACCCAGGTTGTGGAACTCCCTCAGAGAGGCCAGGCTGTTACCTACTCTATTATCTTGTTAGGCTTCAGCCAAGACCTTTTTCGGTTTTCCAAGGCCTTTTAGTGATTTCAGTCTGCTGTTTTGTTACGCGGATTGTATTACGTTTTTATTGAAATTGTTATGTAAGCCACTATGGAATTTTTTCTTCCTTAATGAAGATGGTATAAAATACCCTGAATTTTTTTTTTAAAAAAGGGTAAAGTATATAGTAACTCAGGCTGATTCATCTGAGTGAATCGGATCTCTCTGCCTTTTATTAGTTTGAAAACCTGGATAATTCCTGTTTTCTTGCTTTACATAGCCAGAAGGAACTGCAGAATGGCTCACAACGAAGAGCTTATTTTACTAGTACAGAGAATTAGTGCCATCTAGTGGCTGGCATATAGTGCATCTTAAGGAAAATTGATCACTCTCATGATTTAATTATGTTTTGTCTGCAGCTTGGAAATCACCAGTCTACAATAAGTACCCATGGGTGGCAATCCTATGTAGATTTTCCTGGGAGTAAGCACCATTAAACACAGTGGGACTTATGGGTATTCATATATAGGGTTGTGTGATTGGATTTGAAACTATGGCTTCATTGGGGCAACTCCTATGTAAAAGGCTTTCAATTATAGGCAGGAGCTGTAGCTCAGTGGCAGAACACATGCTTTGCATGTAGAAGGTCTGACGTTCAGTTCCTAACAACTCTAGGGAGAGCTGAGGACCCCATCTCTGATATCCTGCCAAACTGCTGCCAGTTTAGAGACAATACTGAGCCAGTTTGACTTGGTACAAAGCAGCGTCCTGTGTTCCCAACCTTGGTGTGCAGGCAGGTTTGATCCTGGGATGATTATAGGAAGTAGGCAAGGTGAGATTTTGACCCAATGCCTATTTTAAATGAAAAATATCTTATTTCAGATTTCTCTAGGGTGCTTCCAGATGGAGGGCTTCTATCGCTAACAATCAAAAGGCATTCATTGAGTAGCTATCCCACCTTTTTTTCCTTAACACATTTTTTTTCTGGTAAGAAAAAGGATGGAAGATGTGCTGGGAAAAGGCAGGAGGGCTACAACTGGAAGATGACATCATCTTGAACTCACCCAAAATTCCATAAATGAGACAGTGCAATCACACAATAAAAGCCTAATTTGGAAGCACCACTAGTAATTAGGGGGGTGTTAGTTGAAATTAGATACAGCTATGATCTGTCAAAAACCTTAATTTTGATACTCTGACAGAGCAGGGCTCAGGCAGAGATAGATGTTTTGGAATAGGGCACACTCCCTGACATTACCAAAAGCAAGCTTAACTCTAGGTAGGAATGACCCCAAGACATTCCCCGCCCCACATCTCTGCCCAATTTCTTGTACAGAAGCTGACAACAGGGACCTTCCTTTTAACACTAGAGCCAGGACAGCATCCTCCACTGCAGCTGAGAGCAGGGCAGCAGGCTAGCTTGCCCCAGGGGCGGGGGGGGGGCACAGGGCAGACTGTGTGGCACTCATGGTTCCATCCTACACCTCCCCACCTTCCAGCAGTTTGCTGCCTGGGGGCTGCTATGTCACTCTGCTTAATGGTAGGGTCAGCCCTGAGTCTTGGTATGGTTGGCAATTACATGTTCTTCCATTGTACCTGGCTTCTATCAAATTCATTTCTCACTTTCTCTGAAAACTTTCAACATCATAGCAGCAGCCAGCGCTCCAACATAGCACTAGTCAAGACACTAGATGGGAGTGAATGTTGGACTGTGGAAGCTGTCTTCACAAGACATGGGGGATTTGCAGTGGCAGCCAGGAACAACATAAGTTTGCATTATAGTTTTATTTACTAGTATTACTTTGATTAACCACCAACTTCCCAAGGAAACTGACTAACCATGTATTCACTTGTTTTAACATTATGGCCAGCTTTTCTGTATAAAAAAATACAAAGTGGCTTACAAATGAATTTCAAAAGCAAAACATACCATCCTAATTAAAAAAAATATGAAACATAAGAAAAGCAGCTACAGTAAATAAGCCTATGTATAAAAGAACAGCCAGGAAAGCTTTAAAAAATCAGGGCAACAGGGCGGACTCCAGCTTTGAGGGGACCCTAGGTGAAATCCCATCTGATGGGCCATTGATGACAACAGTGCCCCAAGAGTGGCTGGAAGCTAGCATTTTATTTCCGAAGAGTCGGACATGACTGAACGACTGAACAGCAACAACAAATAATGTCACTAGGGTGGCATTTTAAGTGGTGGCTTGTAGATACAATGAGCTGGTGTGGGAGACCCAGGGCAGGTGTCAGTGCTCTGGGCCCTGCCATAAGATGTTGCACCAATAGGAAAGAATCATGGATGCTTTAGGGCCGACTTCTCCAACATGGGGGCTGCCAGATATTGGGCTTTATTTACTATAATCCCCAGCCACTCTGGCCACTGGCCAGGGACAATGGGAGTTGTTAGTCCAACACCTGGGGACCCTATGTTAGGAAAGACTACTTGAAATAAATGGATAAATCTAATTGAACTCAGTAGACTAACTTGAGGAAACCCAGGCTTAGGAGCATGCCCCCTGATCCAACACAAATAGAGCATGATTAGGAGTTAGCGGTTAGTGGTAAGGAGTTATATTCTATAATTTCTCAGAGGGTGGGAGACTTCAGAACTGATCCAAAACCAACAGCTTGCAGTCACCAGATCAAGTACGCTGTTTTCTAAAACAAGTAAAAATCTTATGGCACCTTAAAGACTAACATTTTTTTTCTACCATAAGCTTTTGTAGACTATAGCCCATTTCATCAGATGCATGGAATATTATGGAGAGTTTTAGGTTTATGCATAGTACCTATGGGGAGGGGGAAGAATGGTAGACACTGAGGTCAGAAGGCAATTAAATGCAGAAAGTGACAATCACATTATTAACAGTGATCATTTACAATGCTGTTACTGATGATAATCCAAACATCCTGGCACCAGGGAAACCAATCAGCACATGTACTGTGATAAAAATCTTTTATCTCGATTCAAGCCTCTGGGGACAGAGTTAAACCGCCGATGAATTCTAACTCGGCAGCCTCCCGCGCTCCGATACCCACTGCGCGGCAAGGAACGAGCGCGCGGCGTCGCTGACGTTTTCTACGCCCCTAACAGAAAACAAACGAACATTCTCTTGATCCCGCCCCTAAGCAGGCAACTCGAACCCTGATTGGGCAGCTGGGCTACATGCGGTGGGCGTGGCTTTCAGGCAAGCTGATTTGCTGAATGCCCAGTTGAGAAGGTCGCGCGCGCGCGCGGGAGGGAGGCGCTTCTGTAAAAATGTAGGGGGCACGGCAGAAGTTGAGCCGTTACAGGCTGTCTTGAGAGACCCTTGCCCGTCGCCATCGGCCGAACAGCGATGGGGGCGTGGCTCCGCGGAGGCTGCGGGTTGGCCATTGACAGGGATGGGCTTCTAAGGCTGTGGGCAACGGCTGGGCTATCGCGGAAGCAGGGTGGGAGTTGGATGGCGCTGATTGGGCCGTCGCGTAGAAAGGGGTGGGACGCTCGTGCGGCGGTTGGGCTGCCGTTGGGCGAGCGGAGCGGAGGAGAGGCTCTGCGGCGGCCGTTGGGCGGGCAGAGGGGAGGAGGGGGAGGGGCTCTGGCGCGGCAGCCGTTGGGCCAGGAGGGCGGGGGAGCGGCTCTGCGGCGGCCGTTGGGCGGGCACGGAGGGGTGGGCGGGGCTCTGGCGAGGCAGCCGTTGGGCAAGCATGGAGGAGTGGGCGGAGCTCCGTGGGTGCGGTGGTGGGCGCCGGGGGCGGGGCGCGGCGCGCTGTGGCGGCGTCGGGCGAGCCCGTGCTGCGGTGGCGGGCAAGCGCGCCTCTGGTCTGTCGCGCCGAAGAGCAGTCCGGGCAACATGAATGAGGCTGAGGGCCTACGGCAGCGCCGCCCTATCCGGCCGCAGGTGATTACCGAGGACAACACGGCGCAGGAGACCAAGGGTGGCAGGTGCGTGGGGCTGGGGGCGGGATTCCTCTCCCCTCAAGGCGCCGACCCCGCGCGGCCCGCCGCCCCCGGAGGGGGAGGGACAGTGCTGTTGCTCAGAGGGGGTGGGGTGTCGCGCCTTCCCGTCGCTGCCAGCCCGGCGGCGGATGCGAGGGAGGAAGCGGAGCTTCTCGGCGCGCGAGGGGAACGTTCTTCCCCACTCTCAGCCCCGGAAGGCGTTGTCTTGAGGGCTGGGCTGGTGGCTGAAGGGAAGGGACGCAGGCTTAATGTTTCAAGTGGGACGACCCTGAGCTCAACGATTTGAAAGGCCTCTTGGAATCATAGACAAGTAGGGTTGGAAGGGGCCTACGAGACCACTGAGCCCAACCCCCTGCTCAGTGTAGGAAGCCTGATCCCCAGGCGCCCATCCAGGTTCTAACCAGGCCTGACCCTGCTTAGCTCCGAGATCAGACGAGATCAGGCACAATAGCTGCATAATATTGTTAGTATTAAATCATTAAAACAATACCGGCTTTTGGTCTTCTCTGGGGTCCCAAGACAAAATGTAAAATAAATACAATATTTTGTATCCGCTACGTTTTATTTGGCCCCACTGTTTGCATTTCCTCCCAATATACCTGTGTGTGTGTGTGTATGCATATGCACACAAACGCAACACTCCTGCCAACTGAAAATAATACTTCGTGCATCTGTTGAAATGGGGTATCTTTAAGGAACGCTTAGGCCACCCTTCCCCAACCTGGTGCCATCCAGATGTGTTGAACTGCAGTTCCCATCATTCCCAGTCCGCATGGCCAGATTTGGGAAGGCAGGCTTATCCCTTAAGGTGCTACAAGAGTCCTCTCTCTCTCTCTCTCTCTCTCTCTCCCCCTCCCCCTCCCCCCCCCCCGCTTCCAGCTTTCTTTTGTGTTAAGCTGTAACAAAACCTAGGTATGTGTTTGATTAACTTACTTGTTCATCACTTACTATCCTAGTTTCTCCCTTCTCTCACCCCTGTGGTTCTCCATTCTCTCAAAATTTAGCCTATATGATGCTTGGGAGCAGGATTAGCTTCTTTTTACATTATTCAAGGCAGTTAAAGTGTCAAAAATGCCAGTGCTATACAAACAGAAAAACAGCTCTATGATAAAAGCAATAAAACTGCAGCAGTAAAAAGTCCAAATAGACTTTTCTCAATCCTAGGTGTGTGTTAGCTGGCTATGGGCACAGGAGAGGGTGCTGCACATGGTCTCAGAACTTTCCTTTATTTATACTTCCTAGAATATCTTGGTCAGAGATCTGATGTTGGAAATACAGTCTAGCTGTAAGCCCTGAACTCTTTTAAAAAAGAAGAACCACAGAGAGAGGGTGACAGTTAACTAGGTAAGAGGTTAGTAAGGGAGAGTTCAAGAATATTTATGGCATAGAGAAGCCCCTAATACTTGTACATGCTCTATTGTTTAAATACCTTTTCCTATTGCAGAACCTTAGTGAAGGTGCCTCTTAGAAAATCTCAAGAGAGGGATGTGGCGTTCCTGCCTCTTACCAGTGAGAATACCTCTTCGCTAAGGCCTTTCCCACAGCAGGCAACCCGCCCCCCACAATAACGCTGTTACCAGGACCTTTAGCCTCAGGTCCAACCTTTTACTCTGTTTTTGAGCCATGAGGACACACTGGCTTTATTATAGCCTGTATTATTCCATTTATTACTTTATCTTTTTGTAGTCAGAAGCAGAAGGCATAGGATTTTATAAAACAAAGGAATCTTTATTATTTACAGCATTAAGATGGTAAATAATAAAGTAGTAACTTTTAAAGCTTCTGTCTACGTATATCTTCTCTCCCACACAGAAATCCTAGTCACACTCTCCTCAATTTATCTCTTCACAATCAATCTTTTCACAGACTCTATCTGATCAAATCTCTGCTTATATACCAGACACACTTCACCGCTCCTTCACTCACTCAGCCAATCATCTCACATATGCAAAAGCACCATTCCTCCTGTCACTCATTCCACTCTCACACTAGATATACTCACCATAACACACAGTCATGACAGGAATACGGATCTAGAACTGCAATTCATAATATACGTATGGGGAAACAAGTATTGCACAATTTAAATGCTATTAAGTATTTGTCAAGATTGATGGCCTGTTTTCCACTGTGAGATTAGGCCAGGCTGTCACGTCTGATGTAGCCACTGGGAATTGTATGTTATCTGGAGGCTCCTCGGGCCCCTTGCTGAAGGCCAGGCACAGTCCCTGTTAATTGGAAGTGATAACAGCTGGGCTTAGTGGGGAGTTCCAGCCCCTTCCAAGGCTAGGGCAGCCCACCCAGGGGCTGAGCCGGTGACTGGCCAAGGGAAATCTGCCCTGGGTTCCAGGGCTGGGCTTTAAAAGAGGACTGAGGTAGGCATGGGGTCTCCCTTCGTTATGGTGGTGCTGGACTTGCTAATGGCTGGATACTATCCTGGGAGGCCCATACTTAGGTATGCTTAAGGATGGGCCAGGTAGCTTTATTGTTTTGCTTGGGTGTGCAGTTACAAGGCTTTCTGTGTATTAACGTTTTTTGTATAAGTAATTTGGCTTTTGCTGTTTTGTACAACTTGCTATTCCCATTCTTCCTTTTCCCTCTACCCCCTTTTTTACCTTAATAAATATTTATCTAACCTTTAGTTGGTGTGATTTTCATAACCTCAGTGCTAATTTCAGTGCCCCTTGGCCTAGGAGGGTGGCTCCTGGGTAGTTTGGGGGACTTGAAGCCAGGTTTGGCTAGTCCTATCTTGCAGGATGGTCGGAAGTAGTTCCAGCAAACCTTCACAGTACTATACACTGTATTTAGTGTAACTTTTGCATAAGGAAGTAGGAACCATAATATCTGTGCCAGTTTCATGAGTTCAGAGTTGTGCTTATTATCAGCATCCATGACTGATCAGATGACAACGCTAAGCTGTAATTGAAACTTTAGATACTAACAATATTGCTTAAAACTTGCAACACTAAACTTATGTAACTTAAATCCTTCTGACGTAAGGAGACGTAATGGATGTCTGTTTGTTGTCCTTGATTCAACAACTATGCATTTTTTTCTTTCCCCTATCCCTTTCTTGTTACTTTTCTTTTTTGTTGATCTCCTTTCTACCCTGCTGCTCTCTGGATCAAGAAGTGAAGAAAGTCTAGCTGTTCGGTGTAGAGAGGATGAGTCAGGGCTTGTTCATAGGCAGTAGTAGCCAGGACTAATTTGCAGTTTAGCTGGCAATGAAGTGGGTATATGTCTGCTTGAGGAATTATCCTGGAGATATATTGACCTACCCGTATGGCTTTTTGTACACATTCCACCTTCGAATAAACAAATAGCTCCATTTTACAACTTGATGGTTATGTACATAAAGGTAATACATTGAAAAGGGAGTAACAAGGGAACATCCTCCTAGGTGATATCTTGGGTAAATATAACGCTTGCAAAATAATTGATTTGTCTGTCTTTGTGCCTGTTACTGATGCAGTCACTAGGAGAAATAGTTAAGTATCCCACATGTTGTCTTCAGGCTAAATTCATACCGGAGAAATGACTAGGGATGATTACGTCTTAGCATTACAAGAATCATGGCGCAAATGCGGCAGTGGCTTCAGATGCAATGATAAGCCAGAATTCTAGAGAATCCTGGCTTACTGTGATTCATGGAAAGCTAGGGTTAACAGCTCAGAACAGCGAGTAGTGCTATGTTCTGAGGCCCTTGTGAAGTTTGTGCCACATAGAGTGGAAGAAAATGCATTGAAGATGAGGCACAGATGATCGTGCGTTGCGCCAGAGCTATTTTGATAGTTGGAGGTGTGGAGCCACCAGAGTCCCTACCTGCATATGTGGTGGGATTGCCCACTGGTGCAAAGGTGTTGGGTCCAGGTCTTTGCCTTTGCCAGTAAGGTCACGTAAGAAGATATAACATTATCTGCAAAATTGGGAATACTATCTGCTTATATGGACTCGAATACACAAATAAGACAAACTGCTTCTGACTTTCTTCTGGACAGCAGCCAGGTTGGTCATAGTTGCTAACTGGAAATCAGCAAATGAACTTTCTCTTATCATATGGGAATAGAAAATTTGGGACCTTGCACTAATGGAGAAACTCCTTAAACATTTTTGAAGACGGTTCAGAAACTTCAGTTGGTGCAAAATGCGGCCACCCAAGTATAATGCCTATACTGCACCAGCAGCACTGGTTACCAGTGTTTTTCTGGGCCCAATTATTCTTCATTATGACCAAGAAAGATGGAGGACAGAGAGCCATACAGGATTTCAAATTCATGAAGAAATATGTCAAACTCTGATAATTCTGCATGGAAACATTACACACTATCAGGAAACACTCCACAAAGGAGAGTTTGTAGCATCAATAGATCTTACAGAAGCTTATTTTCATGTCCCGATCTCCAACCATCATTGAAAATTCTGTAGATTCACATACCAGCAGCACCATTTCCAATACAGAGCCATGCTCTGCGGCCTAACCTCAGCTTCTTGAGTCTTCACCAAAATAATGGTGTCTCTGGTGGCTCATCTATGACCGAAGAGTGTTCACATTTATTCATACCTGGACCGACCTACTCATCTGATCTCCAGACACAAAGCACAAGATGATACAACTCTTTACAGTGTCTTGCTTCAACAGCCGCAGCTTCATTATCAGTGAGACAAAGAGCCACAAAAGTGGCATAATAGTTTTGATAATCTATAGTTAGTCTATAGGATAGTCTTGATAATCCACAAAACTGAGGGAGGCCAGGCTGAGATGGTGCTTCCCCAAATCTACCTGATTATCTTCCTAGCCCAAACAGTATGTATGGAAATGTCTCTGAAGAAGAGTGCTGAAGAAACCTCTATAATGCCACTGTAATATTGGCTAGCATTAAAGTCATCATTGAATGTTAAATGGCATAGAAGATGAGATTTCAAGTAGGATTTATGCCTTTGCCTCTTTTTCCTTTTACCAATCATTGTTGGTAATTAAAGCTTGCTAAGGGTCAGAAATGCAGCCTTTGCCCTGGGAAAGCAAGATTTAAGCTGGCGTCATCCACAGGACATCCACGGTTCTGTTTCTCTAACTTGCTTACCCTTGAAAAGAGATTAAGAACTAAAAAGAAGTTTGGATTGAAACTGTGGGATTGATACATCTGTGGATAGTACCTCAACCACATAAATTGAAAGTTTGAGTGATGCATAATGTCTGGTGTTCCTAAATCCACTCACTTGCCCTGAACAAAGATGTCCTCTCCTCTGAAGTTTATGGAGAGGGAATCTTTGTGTGTTGGTGGTGGCGGCAAAGTGAAGGCAGAAAAAACATTTACCCTTTCTGTAATTATAGAAAACTAGAGAGAATGACCCCTTCAGGTCAAATCAGTCCATCCTAAAGGAAATCAACCCTGACTGCTTATTGGAAGAACAGATACTGAAGCTGAAGCTCAAATATTTTGGCCACCTGATGCGAAGAGAAAACTCCTTGGAAAAGACCCTGATGCTGGGAAAGACTGAAGGCAAAAGGAGAAAGGGATGGCAGAGGATGAGATGGCTAGATAGCATCACCAATGCAATGAATATGGACTTGAGCACGCTCCAGGAGAGAGCGGAGGACAGGAAGGCCTGGCATGCTATGGTCCATGGGGTCACGAAGAGTCGGACACGACTTAATGACTGAACAACAACAACAACAAGAGAATGAAGGGGTGGTCACCCGCCCTTTCTCCTGGATGAGCTTTTTGCAGGAATTGCTTGTGCTTTCTGTAGAAGATGAATGAGGACAGAGAAAACACTTCCTTTTGCCTGAGTTCTTGGCACATGCCACAGTATTCAAGTCAGTGACAATGACAAATAATGGTTGGCTGATAAGCCAAGCCAAACTTTGTGGACCCCTGCTAGTGCATCTTGTCTCATACCTTGAGTAGACATAGCAACTCTTTTAATGGTAGGGCTGTTTTTCTATGAACAGCTGCATTACAAACAAATTCAGCAGGTGGTGAGGCTTTCCCCATGCTGGGCAAAATTTATTTTATTTATTTATTAAATTTCTTAATAGCCCATCTGGCTAGTTACCCGGCCACTCTGGGCGATGTATAACAGTACAGTTTAAAACAGTAAAATTACACATTAAACATTTAATAATACCCTAACCCACCCCGAATGTCTGCCTGAACAACCACGTTTTTAATGTGCGGCGGAAGCTCATTAAAGAGGGGGCATGGCGGAGTTCCCTAGGGAGGGAGTTCCACAGTGTGGGGGCCACCACAGAGAAGGCCCTCTCCCTCATCACCAGCCTAGCTGTCCTGGCTGATGGGACAGAGAGAAGGCCATCCGAGGCTGATCTTGTTGAGCGGCCTGTCTGGTGTTGCTAGAAGCGCTCCTTGAGATAGGCTGGGCCAGAACCATATAAGGCTTTAAAGGTCAAAACCAACACCTTGAATTTGGCCCGGAAAACAACTGGTAACCAATGCAACACCTTCAGCACCGGAGTTATGTGATCACGCCAGCGGCTGCCTTTAATCAGGCGAGCCACTGCGTTCTGCACCAGCTGCAGCTTCCAAACCATCTTCAAGGGTAACCCCACATAGAACGCATTACAGTAGTCTAGACGAGAGGAGACCAGGGCATGTACTACCGATGGGAGCAGATGGTCGGGAAGAAAGGGGCGCAGCTGCCATATCAGATGGAGTTGATACAATGCTGTCCGGCTCACGGCTGACACCTGAGCTTCCATGGACAGCTGGGAGTCTAAAATGACCCCCAGCCTGCGGACCTGGTCTTTCAAGGGTAGCCATACCCCATTCAACACCAGGTCAACATCCCCCAACCAACATTCCACCAAAAGTACCTCAGTCTTGTCAGGGTTCAGCTTCAGCTTATTCCTCCCCATCCAGCCACTCACCATCTCCAGACATTTAGACAGGGATTCTACAGCCAACCTTGGTGAAGATTTGAATGAGAGGAAGAGCTGCGTGTCATCCGCATATTGATGACACCACACCCCAAACCTCCTGATGATAGCCCCCAGCGGCTTAGATCTTAAATAGCATAGATCTTAAATAGCACCGCGGAGAGGATGGAACCCTGTGGCACCCCACACATGAGCGGCCATGGGTCTGACACCTCCTCTCCCAGTGCTACCCTCTGGTGCCTGCCAGAGAGGAAGGGCTGGAACCACCATAATACGATGTCTCCAATGCCCATCCTCTCCAGGCGGTCCAGGAGGATACCGTGGTAAACGGTATCAAATGCTGCTGAGAGGTCGAGGAGAACAAGGAAGGAGCATTCACCCCTATTCAAAGACCTTCACATATCATCCACCAGTGACCAAGGCTGTTTCTGTCCCATGCCCAGGCCTGAAGCCCGATTGAAATGGATCTAGATAATCGGCTTCTTCCAGGTGTGCCTTCAACTGCATCGCCACCACCAGCTCAACGATCTTGCCCCCAAATAGCAGATTTGAGACTGGGTGAAAGTTGTTCAAAACTTGTGGATCCAAGGAGGGCTTCTTTAAGAAAGGTCTTATCACTGCCTCCTTGAGGGCTGATGGCATCACTCCCCCCTCAAGGGAGGCATTCACCACCTCCCTGATCCCTTCACCCAATCTCTCTCTGCAGCTCATAATGAGCCAAGATGGGCAACGATCAAGTAAACAGGTGGTCGGCTTTACAGATGAAAGCACCTTGTCCACTTCATCAGAAGGAAGAAGCTGGAACTGATCCCACAAAACCGGTTTGCCACAGGCCGCCTCTCGCTCGCTAACTGTATCCACGGCGCACAGAATAACACTCCTGGTCTGATCAATTTTATCTGCAAAGTGCCTTGCCAAGGCCTCACAGGAGTCCTTAGAATGCTCCAGCGGTTCCGGAGCAACTGGACTGACCAGGCTCCGGACCTCTTGGAACAGCTTCCTGGGACAGCAGTCTGCGGACACGATAGAGGCAGCATAGTATTCCTTTTTTGCTGCCTTCATCGCCATGTGATAAGCTGAAGATACAGCTCTAGCCCGTGTCCGATTGTCTTCAGGGCGAGACTTCCACCACCGGCGCTCTAGCTGTCTCACCTCCTCTTTCAGGGCTTGTAACCGCAGATTGAACCATGGTGCAGTTTGCACCCTGTTCAAGGGGAGAGGGCGTTTCGGAGCCACCTGATCTAATGCCCCAGTGATTGCAGCATTCCAGCCACCCACCACGGTCTTGACTGAGTGGCCATTTGCGTGCTCCAGAGAATCCTCAAGCGCATTCAGGTATCCATTTGGATCCATAAGACGCCCCGGGTGGACCATTTTAATAGGACCATTTTAATAGGACCACCCCTGCGGCGGGGTTGTGGAACTGAGAAGTCCAACGTCACCAGATAGTGATCTGACCATGACAAGGGGGTGGTGGATATATCCCTGACTTCCAGATTACTCCTTGCTTCTCCAGAAACAAACACAAGGTCTAGTGCATGACCAGCTACATGGTGGGCCCAGTTAGAGTACGGTACAGCTCCCAGGAAGCCATGGTCTCCACGAAGTTCCAAGGTGCCCCTGTGAGAACGGCCTCTGAATGTACATTGAAGTCCCCCAACACCAATAAATTAGGAGACTGCACATGCTCACCAGAGATCACCTCAAGCACCTCGGCCAGGGAGTCAGTTGTGCAGCGGGTTGGACAGTAAGTGAGCAGAATCCCCAGACTGCCCTTCGGGCCCAACCTCCAGTATATGCACTCAGCAACCTTGGTCTCCCGGAGAGGGGGTCTGGTGAAGACCAAGGACTGCTGGTACATAACAGCCACTCCCTCTCCCCGATCCCCAGCCCTCGGCTGCTGTGCATACGAAAATCTGGCCGGGCACATGGCTGCCAAAGTTGGAGCAGCGGCCTCAACCAGCCAGGTCTCCGTAATACATGCCAGGTCTGCACCCTCATCCAGGATCATGTCATGGATGAGAGATGTTTTCTGGGTAACAGACCTGGCATTGCAGAGCAGCAAACGAAGGCCAGAAGATGGAGTCACGTCTCCTCCACCATCCTTTGGTTCTGGACAGGCCCGGAACAGGGGGCAGATATTACACATCTCTCCCTTATTCCCCTTACCTGGCATGGCCTGCCCCTAGCACTCCGCCAGCGCCTGCTGCCCAGCCTCTGTATGCCTCTGTATAGTCTGGCCCCCAACACTCCCCCCACTGCCTCCGTCAGGTGGACACATACCCCCTTGCTTCCGCCTATCAGACAGGCTACCCACCCCTAAAAACACAACAACCCCTCCCAAAACCCACCCCCCTCCAACAGTTAAACAAAAATCAACAAAACTACACTGATTGGCACCCCCCCAGGTCCCCTCAATTGGCCCAATATCCTTCCTCTCAGGCACATACCCAGGCCACCAAAAAGCCAGACAAAGGAACAGGGTCCAGCTCCTGAATCACTCACAACTAGGTGGTTCCTGGCACTTCCAGCAGTAGGCAGCCTTTGTAGCTGGAGCCAGGTTGGGGCCCTTCCCTCCCAGGCCAGGTGGAACGAGCTAGGCAGAGAAGCAGGGTCCAGGTCCTGCAGGGCTCACAGCTGGGTGGTCTCTGGCCCCTCCAGCAGCAGGAGAGCCTTTGTAGCTGGAGCCAGGCCGGGGCCCTGCCCTCCCAGGCCAGGTGGAAAGAGCCAGGCAGAGAAACAGCGTCCAAGTCCTGCAGGGCTCACAGCTGGGTGGTCTCTGGCCCCTCCAGCAGCAGGAGAGCCTTTGTAGCCAGAGCCAGGTTGGAGCCCTGCCCTCCCAGGCCAGGTGGAAAGAGCCAGGCAAAGAAGCAGGGTCCAGGTCCTGCAGGGCTCACAGCTGGGTGGTCTCTCCACTTTGCGAATATTTATTTCTCATGTGGTTGTTAAAGGCAAAGCGATCCTTAAAAAAATGTTTGGAATTCTGTTAATGATTGGGTGTGAATGTGTCCACCAAAATCGAAGGAGATTTAATACTGGGAGATTAGTAGATAGTTTTGTTGCTGTTGTTGCAACGTAGCAATTTTATTTATTTATCTATCTATCTCCTTACTTGACATAAAAGATTTAGAGTTGATCTTCATATTAAGCAGGACCACATGCTAGATGGGACTGTACCGCTAAAGAATGCAGGTAGGATAGTGGTTATAATTACAAACTTCCCCACATAAAAATAAATATCCTTGTGTGGAAAGCTAACAAGTTGAGAGAAGGGTAGACTAGAATCTCCCAGGTTATAGGAGTTTCTATATGTAAGAAGTTCTATATGGGGGATGCATTTGAATATGCAATCCTCCACCTACACTTTGAAGTGGTACAATTGGGCTGTACCATATGATTTTCTGAATGGCCTGATTTACAAATAATGCTAAACCATGGTGTGGTTTATCTCCTCAAACAAACCATTGTTTGTTAACCAGCTATAAACCACAAATAGAACCCTTTGTTGTTGGCTTACAAAGTCAGGCTTGTATAAACCATGGCTTGTTATGTTTGAACCTAGAACCACAGCTTATCCCTGGCTTGTTTGTGCTGCTGTCTGCCTTGATACCGTAAGAGCAGCCTAAAAATGAAACAGCTCTGAAGTTTGTCAAAATAGGTGGGAGAGAAACAGACCAGAAATAAGGAAAACAATCTACAGTTTGCTCATTTGCAAGACAATTCATGGCTAAAGCAACATATCATGGTTAACATTAACTATGGCATAAGCGTTATATGGAAATGCAGCCAATGTGTTGCTCAGCTCTATGTTTATTGACAAACGGTACTTAGTTTGAAAATGGAGTTTTGGAACTGAATGTCTTATTTGACGAATTCCCCTCAGATTAGTGGAATACCATATTTTGAGTTCATATTTTAGGCTTATGGAAAAACAAAGGCATACATAGATGCATTTCTAATGCATATTTGTACAGAGAACCCACATGTTCACAAAATACTATAACCATGGCCTGAAACTGATGCAGTTTTATTCTAATTAGCATATTTGGGCAGATCTGCAGTTACTTATACATTAAGATTCTAATTTCTGTTTTGTATTTTTGTTGCAGCACTTACAGCAACAAAGTATTTCGTGTGACTTTCATGACTCTGGCTATATCACTAATTATTCCTTTGTTGGGAGCTATAATGCTTCTGGATTGTCCAATAGACCCTCAGCCTATTAGGTGAGTAGTTAACCATGTATGACACCAAAACTTAGCACATAGCTTATGAATTCAAGTGTTTAATTGATCATCATGGTGTGGGTTTTTTAGTATTAAGATTTCGTCTCTTGCTGTAGAGAGCAGGTATTCAGTGTAGAAAACCCATTGTACAAATGTGTGCTTGATTGCACTAGTTGCCATTGTACTTCTGGGCACTAGTCAAAATGCTGGTCTTGATCTTCAAAGCCCTAAGTGGCTTGGGCCTAGAATAGCTTAGGGAATGTTTTCTCCTATATGAACCTTCCCATCTGCTGTGAACAAGACTTATGTCACTGTTCTGGGTTTGTTTATTTATTTTGTTTCTATACCACCCAGTAGTTGAAGCTCATATACAGCCCAATAGCTGAAGGTTTACCCTTCCCTTCATCTTGATAGGCCTCGACCATGTAGCCTGGAGTTATCAACAAAAGATCTTGAAAGGCCTAAACAAAACCACACCCACAGAGAGTCCGGCTTTGAATCTTTTGTTGATAACTCCAGGCTACATGGTTGAGGCCTATCAAGATCAAGGGAAGGGTAAACCCAGACACGCAAGGAGTTCCATGCCACCCTTTCACATTGGTAACTCCACACTGCATGCATCCAGGCAGATAAAAGCCCAAAAGTCATAGATCAAACCCAGCCTGCCAGTATGCTGAGCTGACGACAAAGACACACAATCCACAGCAAATGAGAAGCACTGAAGTCTATGAAAAGCCTCACAGTACTTTTCATGGCAAGACTTTAGCAATCCAAAGTTCCAATTAGAGGAGAGTCCATGTGCAGAGTGCCTCCAAAAGCCCAGACAATGATGGATCCAAACAGAGAAGGCTTCGGGCAATGAAGATGAAATGTCCCTAGCAAAGGCTCTGCCTTTGCATCAGCCTAAAAGGGAAGGCTAGACTGGAAGACACCCCCTCTGGATCACTTGACAGACAAGGGCCTTTAGCCTTTCAGCAAGGCCCCTGTCTAAACATGGCATCACTGCTCAGCCCTCCACTATTGATGCTTCAATCTGGGCAACCCTTCCGCAGACCCCACCCCACTTCTGTTAGGTTCTCACGGACAGCTTCCAGCCTCCCTGCCTGCCAAGGCCAAACCAGCAGCTGGACAGGGAGTCAGGTAGCTCCCCTGGGCTCTGCTCTGAGAACACTGACAGAGATAAGCTCACGCGGATTCTGACATTCCAGAGGCTACTTCTAATCAAATCCTGGCTATAACCTACAAGGCCCACTGCAGTGCCGAAGTTGGGCCCTGACACACAGAAGTTTGCTTAGCATAACAAAGTTGCCCAACTAGTCATATCCACAGGCCTCAGAAGTCCCCAGAAATCCGGGCAGTTTTTAGCCTCCTATACCTAATTGCATGCAACTTGCTCAAACTATCACATGACCTCACACTGGATTCCTGTAAAGTTGTGGCTCACGAGTTCACCAGTGCACAGGTTTTCATTGGTGACAATGCTGATGAAACATACATGCAAGCACACTTGTAAGGAGTTCTCTTTTGACATGTAAAGGCAGTAATTAACAAGTATTTAACCTCTTGTGATCTCTACCCAGTTTTTTGTGTGACTTTAGATTCCTCTAGTTCATACAACCTTCCACACTGTATTCACTTTAGTCCATTTAGCTTAACTTACATTATCCTTATGGCAAAGGACAGAATGAAATACTATAAAGCAAATCTAAAACAGGGAAGCTGTCCACAGCCAACAATATCCATTGCAAGATTAACACATTCTCCTATCTTAAGCTCCCTAAGTATTCCATTTCATCTAGGTAAGAGATTTCCTTTTTATCCTAAGCTGCTGGGTAGTGTTGTTGACCTACCTGCTAGTATGATCAGTTCTCTTGATGATTGCATTTTAATTGGTCAAAGTAATCACCGTATTTGTTTTGAGATGGTCTGATTCTGTAAGGTACTACATAAAAAGCAAGCTTCTTTTAGAAGCACTTTAAACAAGGTATTCTAAAAGAGGTATTAAATTGGGACTGGAACACTGTTTCAGAAAAGCAGTAACAATATTGTGAATATGGAACTATATTGTGAATATGGAACTGCAATAGCAATATTGTGAATATGCCCAGATGGTAATATTGCAATTCCAGCATTGCTACTTGTGCATATGTTGCCAAACTGAAAGAAGAGGAAACTGTAGAGTAAAAAGAGGTACAAAAAGAGTGGGATTTCTTCCAATACTCCCTTCATAATGGGCTGGTTCGCATGATCGAACAGGCCACTATGATTTGTTGAGCATGTTGGCAGCCATTTTGAATATGTTGAATAGTGCCTGGCTTGTGTCATGCGAACCTGAGTGGGTTATGCAAGGTTGTTTTAATCCTCGCATAACCCATGGTCTGTTGTTGGGTTGTTTAACCGTTGCATAACCCACAGTCCCCGGGTTCACACAACATGACAAACTGGCATGCAGAACATGTTGGATTAATAATGAGGTTAGCAAGGTGGCTAACGTACCAGCATTGCCCTTCAAGGGTCTGTAGTGAAACATGGCACAATTGGCCTATGTGGTGATGATTTGTAGAAGTGGTCTGTGTCTGTTAACTGAAACAGTTTCCATTCACCAGAAACAACATGAAATTAACATGGAACCATTATTTTAATTCTTAACAGCTATGGAACCTACTGTGCAAACTTGTTTCAAGCTGCTAGTCCACTTAATACACTTTATTCCTAAGATGATGCAGGCTATTGCTGCATATTAAAGGTATTAGATAAACAGTTGGCATGTAGGAAAACGAACTATGCTGTTTTGAAAGCATGTCTGACACTTGCCAGTTGGTAAACTGTTCTAAGTTGCTCAAGAGTGCTCTACTCTGAACGCACTCTGATGAAATTGCCTCTTTTTTTTCTAGCTTCAAAGAACCTCCTCTTCTCACCGGTACATTAGAGCCAAATTTTAAGCTCCGACAAGCGGAAAGGCTATTTGAAAACCAACTTGTTGGACCAGAATCTATTGCAAATATTGGTGGTAAGCACATTGGGAATTAAAGTGCTTGCTTAATAGTTCCTTCCCAGAAATAACTTCTGCATGCTAAACTAGGAAGAGCTCTGCATTTGCCTCTTAACACTTAGCTCTTTAATCAAACATGAGGCTTTCAGTACCCAAAGCAACCTTCTGGTTCTCTGTCAGCAAGGGAGTGGAGCAGGGAGGAAAGAGTTGACTCCCACTTCTGTAGAAGGCAGGGCCAATCACATCAATGTTGTGTCCCACAGGAAGGGGAGGAACCCCCTCTCAGTCCTGGCTCTGCCTCCTGCAGAAGAGCAGGGTTAATTGTTTGCTCCCTGTTTCTTTGGGAGCATAGGCCTTTTTTCTCTCTTTCTGTCAACTTTCTGTCAGTTCTTAGATGGGAGTGTTGGATTTTCTCATATTATGAGTTGGGCTCCCATTGCAGGAGTGAGTGAGAGGCTTTCAAAACCTGCTTTCCCTCCTCTCCTTTTCATCTCAGAAATTACCTCATTAAAAAAATTATGCGGAGAGAGAATTCTAGTTTAAGATCAGTAGGGAGGAAATTTGCCATTGACTTATGAAAATGGGAAATTGCTGTATTCTGAGTTAGACATACTGTCTATGTTGCCTGCCTATGTTGGGTCTCCATGGTCTTGGTCGGAGATCTTTCTGAACCCTACTGGCTGTCTTTAACTGGAGATGGCAGGAATTGAACCTGGAAGAGCCCTGCTGGATCAGACCAAGGGTCCATCTAGTCCAGCATTCTCTTCACACAGTGGCCAGCCAGTTGTCGACCAGGAACCCACAAACAGGACACGAGCACAACAGTAGCCTCCCGCCCATGTTCCCCAGCAACTGGTGTACATAGGCTCACTGCCTCTGGTACTGGAGGTGGCACATAGCCATCAGGACTAGTAGCCATTGATAGCCCTTTCCTCCAAGAATTTGTCCAACCCCCTTTTAAAGCCATCCAAATTGGTGGCCATCACAACTTCCTGTGGTAGCGAGTTCCATAGTTTAACTGTGCTCTGTGTAAAGAAGTACTTTCTTCTGTCCTGAATCTCCCACCAGTCAGCTTCCTGGGATGACCCCGGGTTCTAGTATTTTGAGAGAGGGAGAAAAATGTCTCCCTATCCACATTCTCCACACCATGCGTAATTTTCTACACCTCTATGATGTCTCCCCTTACCCTCCTTTTTTCCAAACTAAACAATCCCAGCTGTTGTAACCTTCCCTCATAAGGAGGTTGCTCCAGCCCCTTGATCATTTCAGCTGCACTTTTCTGCACTTTTTCCAGCTCTACAATATGCTTTTTTAGGTATGGTGACCAGAACTGTACACAGTATTGTAAGTGTGGTCACACCATAGACTTTTATAAAGGCAGTATATGATATTATCAGTTTTATTCTCAATTCCTTTTCTGATTATGCCTAACATGGAGTTTGCCTTTTTTTCTACAGCAGCTGCACACTGGGTTGACATTTTTATCGAGCTGTCCACCACAACCCCAAGATCTCTTTCTTGGTTGGTCAGCTCAGATCCCATCAGGCTATACTTGAAGTTGAGATTTTTTGCCCCAAAGTGCATCACTTTACACTTGCTTACATTGAACCGCATTTGCCATTTAGATGCCCATTCTCCCAGTTTGGAGAGATCCTTTTGGAGCTCCCTACTTGACTCATGCCCTCCTCCTTCGCCCACTTCCTCCCTGTGTCCCAGATGCCTTTACTGCTCTGTAGTACTGGCATGTAGAGTGGCTGGTTATCTGTTGCAGTTGATGAACCCAAAGCAGAAGTATGAGAGGCAGAGGCAAAATACCAGTTGATTAGGAAAAGCAATGGGAAAGAGCTGTTGCCCTCATTTCCAGCTTGTGGGGTTCTTGTAAGTGCCTGGTTGGCCGCTGTGAGAAACAAGATGCTGGTCTAGAATGACCTTGAATCTGATCCAGCAGTGTGGCTGTTATATGTTCTAGGAAGCAAACAGTAACAACCACAACAGATTCATAGACAACATAATATGTTCGCGATTCATAATCAAAATGATAAAGCAAGCATATCAGTTCCAAAAAGACACACACTATATAAGCAAACAGAACATTACTGAAACATCGTAATATAGAAATGAGAAAATAATCAGAATGCACACATGGTTAATGTTACAATTAAATGCCACTGGAAGTCTGGTCAGTCTGAGATAATTCTAATTAATGGCAACAAGGAGTGTAGTGGCACCTTAAAGACTGATGAATGGGAAACACAGTAAAATGAAAAAGTGTCTCTTTGATCAGATTATGCTCGATGAAAATGGACAATACCTTCCAGGTAGACCGTATTGGTGAGTAGTACTCACCACCACTACAAAATCCACTGATGGCTAATTCCTGTTATAGTTTCTTTACAGCAGGGCTGCAGAACCTTAGGCCCAGGTCTCAAGCCAGTCATCTAGGGTTCCCTGGATGGCCACACCCCCTCTTTTGACCACACCCCCTCTCCCCCAACCACTGAATGTTTGCTGGTTTTCTGGCTTTTGTGTGGTTTTTCCCCATTTTAAAAGTTATGATCCTAAATTTAATGACTGGCAGTAAGAACTTTAAGCTAAAATATGCTGATATTTTTGGCCCTGTCTCTTTTGCCTTCAGCCCTGCCCACCCCTGAATGTGGCCCCTGAGTTTCTCCAAAACAGAATTTGGCCCTTGAGGTAAAAGAAGTTCTGCATCCCTGCTTTACAGTCACTGAGATAAATCCATTCAAAATTCATGATGCCTACTTCAAATAATCCCACCTACTACAAAGGAAGTCAAAATGAACAAGTAGTCTCTCTTAGAAAGGATCTACCTTATTTCTACAGAAGCTTGTGTGCTGGTAATCTTCTTATGTGGGTTGTGCATGCTGGAGAGTGTCAGTGTGGCTTTGACCAATGGTCATCTGCTAGTATGGACATCAGAGGCTGATTTTAATGTAATATATTTAAACTTCAAGAGTTAAAAGTCGATACTTTTAATATCTTGAATTCTTATGAAGCTCTTTTATGTCACAATGGTTATGTAGCTCATCTTAGCATTTGTCTTTCTTAGATGTGCTGTTCACTGGTACTGCTGATGGAAAAATTCTGAAGATTGAAAATGGGGAAATACACATACTAGCCCGACTTGGCCATGGGCCTTGTAGTAAGTAAAAACTTCTTATTTTGTAGGTGTGGTTACACTGTTGTCTGATTGTGTAGTGCTTAACTAGTCAATGTTGAGGTCTTGCAGTATATCTTCTACTTTGCACTGTCTTAAGTATACAATATATGTAGTAGCTAACTTGTTTTAAAGTGCACAATTTTTTTCTAGATGGAAAAAATAGGTATATTTCATAAAGTTCTTCTATAGCATGGATGGGCAGAAAGTAGATTGGGATCTACTGGTAGATCACTGAGTGAGCTGAAGTAGATTAGCAAGGATTTCCAACTCCTAATTATTGAACAGTGGCAATAACAAAATGAGTGCTTCACCTCCCTCCATTACAGCTGCTGAAATGAAGAAACCTTGGTCATTATTGCGGTAACCAGAAGTAGATATTTATGCGGAAGGACGCAGTTCAGTTCTGGTATTCAGAACAAATTCCTGGGCTCAGAATTCTTTAATTCTATGTTTTATGTTTTGCGCCTACCTCTGGTTGGTGGATTGTAGGGTTCTAGTAACCCCTACTCCCCCAAAGTAAGTCCCACAAGCCTGAAGGTTCCCTGTGGAATAAGAACATATTGATAACACCTCTGTTTAAAGGCCATTAGCTATACCTTAGTCCATTGTTGTTTTAACTGAGCAATTATTCTCACTGTCTGGTTCTTCAGTGTTTGTGTCCCATTAACCATTTGCTAGTGAGCTGATCTGGCTCAGCTGCAGCCCAGATTGCTGGAGAATTTCTTTGCTTGAAAGTGACCAAGGCCGTGGCAAATGGCTGCTCTCTCAGACTCATGACGACAGATAGAACAAAAAAATTCACCACCTCCAAGCTTCTCTGCTACTAAAGCCATATTCTGGCCCTTTTCAAAAGAAATGATTCTATGATTCTAAGAAATAATTTTCTCACAGCTCATCCCAGCTGGTCTTAAGCAAGGATAATACCCTAATTGTAATTAAAGCCTACAAATTCTTGCATTCTTCTGCCTCTGGCTCTAGTTGATATTCTAGTTGATGTTCAACAGAGAGAACAGCTCCAATAGCGCCCAATAATAGTCTTCAGACACATGTAGGAAGAAAGCCAGACTATGAAGCACATGGTCTTCGATGTCTGTATACTAATGCCCAGAGTATGGGAAACAAACAGAACGAACTTGAACTCTTAATACAGGAGGGAAATTATGACTTGATAGGTATAACTGAGACTTGGTGGGATGACTGTCATGACTGAAATACAGCAGTTGAAGGATATAACTTGTTCAAAAAGAACAGGGGGAACAGAAAGGGAGGTGGGATTGCACTGCATGTGAAAAATATATATCTCTGCACAGAAGGACAGGAGGATGAGCTTGGTAGCCCCATCGAGAGCATCTGGATCAAAATAAATGGAGCAAAGAATAAAAGGAACCAGGTGGTCGGAGTCTACTATCGGCCACCCAATCAAGGAGAAGACGAGGATGAAATTTTTGAAAAGCAAATAGCCAATGTTTTAAGGAAGCATGATGTAAGAGTAATGGGGGACTTCAATTTCCCCGATATTTGTTGGGAGACAAATTCTGCAAAACATGGCCCCTTCAGGAAATTCCTGACTTGTGTGGCGGATAACTTCCTCCTACAGAAAATAGAGGAAGGAACTAGACGATCGGCTATCCTTGACTTGATCCTAACCAACAGAGATGACTTAGTGGATAAAGTAGCAGTTACAGGAACTCTGGGGGAAAGCGACCATGTTGCACTTGCGTTCTTGGTTCTAAGGGAAGCGAAAGCCGAGTGTAGTCAAACGTGTACCCTAGATTTTGGGAAAGCTGATTTTAATAAACTCAGAACAATGATCAGTAAGGTCCCATGGCAAGCGACTCTAACGAGAAAAGGAGTCCAAGATGGATGGGAGCTTTTAAAAAAGGAAATTCTCAAGGCACAATTACAAACAATTCCAACAAGAAGAAAAGGTGGAAGACAACAGAAGAAGCCAATGTGGCTTCACAAAAAGCTTAGAGATGACCTGAAAACAAAAAAGGACACATATAGGAAGTGGAAAGAAGGCCAAGCAACAAAGGAAGAGTACAGGCGGGTAGCACAGAATTGCAGGGATGGCGTCAGGAAGGCTAAAGCTGAGAACGAGCTGAGGTTAGAAAGGATGCTAAAAACAACAAAAAGGCTTTCTTCAGCTATGTGCATAGTAAAAGGCAGAGGAAAGAAATGGTTGTTCAGTTATTAAATAAGGATGGCAAAATGATAACAGAGGACAAAGAAAAGGCAGAGGTGCTCAATTCGTACTTTGGCTCAGTCTTCTCCCAAAAGAGGGTCTATGACCCCCTTGACAAAGGTGAAGTACAGGCTGAAGGGGCAGGATTGCAGCTTGAGATCGATAGGCATATGGTCAAGGAACACCTCATTACTTTGAATGAGTTCAAATCTCCAGGGCCAGATGAACTGCATCCTAGAGTAATAAAAGAACTGGCAGAAGAACTCTCAGAACTGCTGTCTATTCTCTTTGAGAAATCATGGAGGACGGGGGAAGTGCCAGATGACTGGAGGAGGGCTAATGTTGTCCCTATCTTCAAAAAGGGTAAAAAGGAGGAACCTGGGAAGTACAGACCAGTCTGACATCAATCCCTGAGAAAATTCTGGAGCAGATGATAAAGCAATCCATCTGGAAGCACCTTGAAAACAATGCAGTGATCACTTGAAGCCAACATGCATTTGTCAAGAACAAATCCTGCCAGATGAATCTGATCTCATTTTTTGATCAAGTAACCTCCCTTGTGGACCGTGGGAATGCTGTAGACATAATATACCTCGACTTCAGCAAAGCTTTCGACAAAGTGCCCCATGATATCCTGATGAGCAAACTATCTCAAAGTGGGCTAGATGAAACAACGATCCGGTGGATCCACAGTTGGGTACAGAATTGGACTCAAAGAGTGCTTATCAATGGAACGATCTCAAACTGGGGAGACGTAACGAGTGGAGTACCGCAGGGCTCAGTCCTGGGCCCAGTGCTCTTCAACATATTTTTTAATGACTTGGAGGAGGAGGTGCAGGGAATGCTGATCAAATTTGCAGATGACACAAAATTGGGCGGGATAGCTAATACTTTGGAAGACAGAAACAAAATTCAAAGTGATCTGGATAGACTGGAGCGCTGGGCAGAAAACAACAGAATGACATTTAATAGGGATAAATGCCAAGTTCTGCACCTAGGAAAAAGAAACCAAATGCACAGTTACAAGATGGGGGATACGTGGCTCAACAACACTACAAGCAAGAAGGATCTTGGAATTGTTGTCGATCACAAGCTGAATATGAGCCAACAATATGATGTGGCTGTAAAAAAGGCAAATGCTATTTTGGGCTGCATTAATAGAAGTATAGCTTCCAAATCCTGGGAAGTACTAGTTCCCCTCTACTCAGCACTGATTAGGCCTCATCTGTAGTACTGTATCCAGTTCTGGGCACCACACTTTAAGAAGGATGCAGACAAACTGGAGAGGGTTCAGAGGAGGGCAACCAAGATGATCAGGGGACTGGAAACAAAGCCCTATGAAGAGAGACGGAAAGAACTGGGCATGTTTAGCCTTGAGAAGAGAATACTGAGGGGAGATTTGATAGTGCTCTTCAAGTACTTGAAAGGTTGTCACAGAGAGGAAGGCCAGGATCTCTCCTTGATCATCCCAGAGTGCAGGACACGGAATAATGGGCTCAAGTGACAGGAAGCCAGATTCTGGCTGCACATCAGGAAAAACGTCCTGACCGTTAGAGCAATACGACAATGGAACCAATTCCTTGGGAAGGTGGTGGGCTCTCCCACACTGGAGGTGTTCAAGACAAGGCTGGACAGCCATCTGTCAGGTATGCTCTGACTTGGATTCCTGCATTGAGCAGGGGGTTGGACTCGATGGCCTTGTAGGCCCCTTCCAACTCTACTATTCTATGATTCTGGCCAGCCATGGAAACAGATTCTCTCCCCTTCACAGCATCATTTATTAAGGTCCAGGATGGCATCTGACTGTAAGATACAGTTTCTCTGTCACATTCAGCACTTCAGTGCAATAAGGATAACATACCCCTCATATGATTACAGCGCAGTATGTAGTCTTTGACTTTTGTTTAGCTTTGTGGTGTAGGAAAGCCTTTAACACTAGAGAAACATCTGAGGGACATCTGAGATGTCACATGAAGGATGAGTTAATGCGCATTTGTAGCATCTGGCATTACACTATTGCATGTAACACATCAACATTTGACCTCTGATTTCTTCTAAATTAGCTTCCCTGCATAGCTTTCCTTTTTCTAAAGCTTCATCTGTTAACTTGGTAAATAGATGAAACTTTGAACTATGACTCACAGCATTCCTGATGATTGCCTATGCTGGCTGGGGCTGATGGAACTGAAATCCATAACATCTGGATTTCCATATATCCCTAACATCTGGAGGGTATCAGGTGGGGGGGGCTAACTTAACACTTATGATATTCCTTTCAAACGTTGAGGTGTTTAAGAGACTCTAGGGTACCAGGGTTCAAATTTCTGGAGTGATTGGTTCTAGCCTGTTGTAAGTTAAGAGACAACTATGCATTGTTCTGCCTGGAATTGCTATTTCAAAAGAAGAGGAGTGGGAGTAAAACGTTTTCAGAAAAATGAACTGAGTGCGCTGGCCACTGTCTATGCTTTTCATGTGTTGCACCCTGTGAAGTCAGTAAATATGGGGCAAAAAATGACTGTGAGGGGTGTTAAGTTAATTTCATTTTCAGGTAATCAAATATATGAATAAACAGAAAGGAACTGCTACTAGGCTTCAAAATGTCTTTTTTATTATTGGCACTGAAGCTGCTTTTGTTCGTTTACTTACATTTTGGAGCAACCAGTGAGTGTACTTGACCATTTTAAATATCTGCTAGTTCTGTTGCATCTTCATTTTAATGAGAAAAGAATAACCTGTCTTAAAAACGGTACCAAAACTTACATGCAAATCAAAATACAGTAGTAGATCAGCGTTATTCAGTGTAAAACAACTAGTCTTTAGTCCATGAAAGCTATTAATCTTTTAGATTTTAAGTTGTGTATCAAAATATGCAGCTTTGCAATAAAAACAATGGACTGATATGACTAGCTCTTTGGAATTTATCTGTAATAAAATGGTATTGGAATAACAAAAGCAAAGCTGTTGTTGCTTCAAAATCTCTACCTTTGATCTCTTGTCTTTCTATGGATTACATTCTAGACTTTGGGGATTATTGTTCTGAAGCAAAAAGAAACCTTTGTATACAAACTGCTGATTGTAAACCTGCTATAAATGTGTCTTAAAAGGTGCTAGAGAAGATGAACCCACATGTGGGAGACCTCTTGGAATCCGTGTTGGACCAAAAAACACACTTTTTGTAGCAGATGCTTACTATGGACTCTTTGAAATAAATCCTGTCTCAGGTAGGTTTCTTTTGTTAGAAGCTCTGTAGTTCTGCCTGTTTGTGTTTTTTTTTTTTGCCTTACCTTTTCACCTTTCATTGATCTTGCGCTTGTTTTGGTGAAGTGTTTGTCTGTCTTTGGAAGACTGCATAGGGATTAAAACATGTTCTCACTGAGCAGTTTATTCAAACATTCCAGATGTTATAGTGATTCCTGTGTCATTGTAATCTCATAAATGCTGTCAAGTACAGTCCAAATTCCTTGAGTTGAAACTTCTTAACTGCTTGTGTAAATATTAATTTTTTAGTAACTTGACTTGGCTCAAATTGCTTAACAATGGCTTAGATGACTTGACTTATTCAGAAGATGCAACTCCTTAGTACTTAACTGCTTCAGTTACTTAACTCTTATTCAAAAGGATGCTGAGTGATGTTCTCATTTCTACTAAACAGTCTTAATCATGAGCCTGCATTCAGCATCATTCAACCCTCTTCAGTAAGATGCCAGGATTACTAAATTGAGTCTGTGTCTGTATATTTTCCATCTTCAATAGAAATCCCAGTAATAAACAAATCAAGATAATTCTTAATTATTTACACACAATACAATGGATGGTATCCAGTGTTGTGTGAGGATGGTGGTAGGGAAATTCCCCACTGCAGCCCTCTATCCCCCCGAAGTGTGGGGTGGTGAATTGGATGGAGGCAATTTGTGCAAGCTGTTAAAGCTGAACTGATACTGTTAATCTATACATGTATCATACTATATACTAATCAAACCATATTGCAGATTAAACATATCTCAGAAGTTCACCTTTTGAAGCTACATTTTGTACCTGTTTTGACTATGGCCTAGTTTGCATGTAAGACAGTCTAGAATATAGATTGTGTATGGGGTTATTGTTGAATCGCAGGTTGTTACGTGCAAAATCTGCACTATTGTTTAATTATGGGTTGTTAACCACAAACAACCCAGGAAGAGAAACTATAGTTTATTGTTGGGTTGTGAACTTTTGTCAGGCCCAACTTTCTGTCACACGCCGCCAAGCCGACAAAGAACACAAAATACACTGAAACCCTTTATTGCAACAGATCAGGTTACACACAGATCAGTTTTCCAGAGCTTGTGGCACAGGTTACAGTGTTTATAGATCCCAGTAAATCAAACAGCCTAGGCAAAAGCTTATCAGCTTGTTGCTTTCTTTAAGAGAAAGCTCCAAGGCTAGAATCCACACAGAGTCAGCGTTCCAGTCCAGATATAGATATATATTTTGCAGTCGGAGTCTTTAACAAAACTGGTTTCAAGGTAGAAAAGAATTCATGAAAAGTCCAGGCAAGAAAGTATTCCAGGCAATAAAGACTTCCTCAGCAAAGGATCTTCTGCCCGTGTACTGGCTTAAATATAGGGGAGGGGCTGCTAAAGCCCCTTTTTGACAGTCTATCCTGATGGGAATCTGGGCCATGAGCAAGCACTTTGTCAAAGGGGGTGTCTGTGTTTTTCCCTCTTCAATTGATGTCTTAACCTGGGTGACACCCCTGAGCCACCCTCCCCTGTGGAATCTTCCTCTTGCTTGGTTCTCACAATCCCAGGCTGTAAATCAGAGGCCTTATTCAAGGCTGACTCTTGCAGCTGTAGCTGATAGGGCGTATCATCCTCCTCCAGCCTGCAATCAGATGGGAAGTTAGGCAGAGCTGGGCTCCCAAGCTCCGAGTTCTAGATTCTAAATCATCCAGCTTTAGCTCAGAATCAGACTTTGGCTCCAAAGTCATAGGGCCTGCAATGGCGCTTGGGCTAGACCTGACAACTCTTGCTTGGAACTGATTTTGTGACTGGGTAAACTTGATAGGCCTTCGTACTTTAAGAATTTATAGAGATGAGCAAACCTTAAAATGTAGGCTCTCTCATGGCAGGAAAGGTACAATCTACACATAAGTTAAAGCCTGTAGTCATTTAAGTACAGGAAAGCAAGGGATTAAAAGGAACACTTCTTTTTCTATGACCAGGTGAAGTGAAGCTGCTTGTGTCTTCCAAGACTCCCATTGAGGGGAAGAACATGTCCTTTGTGAATGATCTTACACTGACTCGGGATGGAAGGAAAATCTACTTTACTGACTCCAGCAGTAAATGGCACAGGAAAGACTATTCCTTGTTAATCATGGAGGCTTCAGATGATGGACGGTAAGTGTGCTGGTCACAAAGTTGTGAAAACCATTGCACTGGTTTTGAATGTCAACTGCCAATGTTGACTAAGTAGTGTGATAGAGTTGCTAGGTGAATGATTTCCAGTCAGTGGTACAGTTAGGACTACCTGGTGTGGTATTTGCCTTTAGCCAGTGTGCTAATTCTTAAAGTTACATAAATTGTAACATTAAATGTACAGGCCCATCTCTGAACTGAAGTTTTGGAGTTGTACACTTGCTTCTGATGGTGCTCCAAGTGCAATTCCAGCTGCTGCGTTTCCCTATAATATTACGTGTGTGTGATATTGGAAGGAAATATAGCACCCAGGATTGGAGCACCAGCAAACGCTAGGAGCGGTAGCAAATAGGACATCATGACCGGGTAAGAGAGGCTGAGTGTCCTGATATGGCTCACTATGAGGAGCAGGGTTCCTGGTTTCTTCCCTGTTAGGTCTGATTGAGGCAAGATGAATGGGTGTATAAACCACATCTCTGTATTACCCAGTTGACCTTGCCTCTTGGCAGTATTGAGCTGTAGTCTTAGCCAATGTCTATGCAGCTCCTCTGATTTACTGAGTAGGCTGTGAGACACAATGAGTAACTCATGGATTCAGATACCATTGTATGTGGGCATAGGGGAAATGGATTGACTGATTGCATTCCTATACTGTCTTTTTGGGGCCAACCAAGACAGTTTAGAAAAAGTTCAGAACATAAAATCCATAATCAAATAAAAACATAGTAAAATATTAAAAGCAACATTAAAAACATAACGATTTTAAAAGCCCAGTTAAAAAGATGTGCCTTGACTCCTTCTTGAACACAGAGAAAGTTGGAACCAGTCGCAACTCCACAGGGAGTGCTTTCTGTGAATTTGGGAGCAATACAAGAAATACAAGCCTTTCCCCCATGCCTGACAAGCAGGCCTCTGTAAGCGAGGATGTCTTCAAAAGGGCCTCTCCTGCTGATCTTAAGAACCAAGCAGGTTCATACCAAGACAGTTGATCTCTCAGATAGTCAGGCTGTAAGCTGTTTAGAGCTTTAAAGATTAATACCCAACCTTAAATTGAGCCTGGAAAATAATTGGCAACCAGTGCAGATCTTTCAGTTTTGGAGTGATATGTTCATGATAATGGCATCTCATTCCAAAGCTCCGGATGGCCTCTCCTAGCAGTTTCATGTAGATGTTAAGTAACATAGGTGACAGGACAGAATCCTGTGTGACACGATAGACCAAATGGCCACAGTGCCAAACAGTAGTATGCCAACACTACTTTCTAGACAAAACCTGGCAGGAAGCACCAGAACCACTGCAATACAGTGCCCCCCAAGGTTGTCCAGAAGGATACTGAGGCTGCTTCAAGCTTTACTCGCATGGCTAAACCAAATGAGCTTATCACTGCCCATGCTGTGTGATCATGTCAGCAGAATTTCTAGAGACAACTGACAAAAGCAGACAGGGCCACATGTTTGCACTTGCACCACTTGATTATATTAATATGGCAGTATGGGTGGGGCTGAAGCTGGGAAGAAGCCTTTGCTCTTGGCTGATGAACTCTTGTAAACCTATGTACTTCCATGAGAGTGGGATAGCAAAATATTTGGATGGTGGTTTTACTGACATAATTATTAAAATAGGTCACATTTTTCAGTGATTTCTAGGATTGTTAGGTGAGTGGTACATTTTAACATCCCCATTAATTTTCTTTATTGGGGTGCACAATTCCAGGTGCCCAGTAGCTACTGGCATCTAAACAACTGGGCCTGGCTACTGGATTGCAGCAGAGTTCAGAAAGCAGGCTTTGCCTCTTATCGGGCATCTAGGTTGTGCACACCTGTTCTTTGTGAAGTAGACAAAATGTGATGCTCAGTAGCTACATAAGAACATAAGAAGAGCCATGCTGGATCAGACCAAGGGTCCCTCTAGTCCAGCGTTCTCTTCACACAGTGGCCAACCAGCTGTCGACCAGGAACCACAAGCAGGGCATGAGTGCAACAGCACCCTCCCACCCATGTTCCCCAGCAACTGGTGTACATAAGCTCACTGTCTCTGGTACTGGAGGTAGCACATAGCCATCAGGACTAGTAGCCATTGATAATCTTTTCCTCCAGGAATTTGTCTAACCCCCTTTTAAAGCCATCCAAACTGGTGGTCATCACTACTTCCTGTGGTAGCGAATTCCATAGTTTAACTATGTGCTGTGTGAAGAAGTACTCCCTTTTATCTGTCCTGAATCTCCCACCAGTCAACTTCCTGGGATGACCCCAGGTTCTAGTATTTTGAGAGAGGGAGAAAAAGAAAAATTACATCATGAGTAATTTTATAGACCGCTATCATGTCTCCACTTACCTACTTTCTCAAACTAGTATATATTTATAATCAGGGAAGGTGGGCGGTGCAAAATGCCACTGCCTTCATCATTAATGCCTGTGTAATTGTTCTGCTCTTAGGTTACTTGAATATGACACAGTGACAAAGGAAGTGAAAGTCTTAATGGGAGGGCTCAGATTTGCAAATGGAGTCCAGCTCTCCCCTGCTGAAGACTTTGTGTTGGTGGCTGAAACAACTATGGCAAGAATACGAAGGTAGGTCAGACAGTTTCTGAGGTTCCTGTGTATTAAAAGCAGGTATTAGCCAAATGTTCTGAGCTAAGCTATCTTTAAAAAAAAAATGCTTCATGCAAGATTTGTTGACCTGGGGTTGGGGATTTGGCCTCCTATTTACATTTGTCTTGTTACCATCCTTGCTGAATACGAGGTTTTTATAAGTTCTTCGTGGTCTCTGTGCATCACACGTATGGGCTCTGTGCCTGCGTGGAGCCTCAGTTCGGGAAACTACTATAGCTGAGGCATTTTGGCAGGAACCCTTCCCCCACTGCTCATTGCACATGTCCTTAGTGGGTTCCAGCCTATTCCGTCAGTTCTCTTTCATCTGCCAGTGTGGCAGCCTTGTAAAGAGCTTACTTTGTCTAGAAGTGTAGACTGTATATTCTCCAAGGTGTTTTATTCTATCTTTATATTTATGTCATGTTTTTCCTTCCTCTCTCTTCTTGCATTATTTATTTTGTTTTCGCAATCTAGTGATTGTCCGCGAAGGGCGTATGGCTCTCAGGGCCCCCTTCTGAAAGTGCACACACTGCAGTAGCAAGTTGCCCCTGTCAGATGGGTATTCTCTCTGCCTCTTGTGCCCAGGAGAAGGACATGTGGTAGAATCGGGCCAATTCTGCCAAGCTTTTTCTAAGCAGACATAACGAAACTGCTCAGATAGACTTAAGGCAGCGTTGTGGTGAAGGGAGCTTGAAGTGGTTGAGGAGCCTAAATCTTCAATGGCCCAACCTCCAGCTACTCTGCCTCCACCTACTCCTGCACTTGCCACAGTGGGGGAAAGGTCTTCACAGCACCCCGCCCAGACAACGGCAAGCATGCAGGACCAACCCCCAAAACTTGGTAGGTTCTTGGTGCTTGTGTTAGCAAAGAATCGAACTAAAAAGGCTAAATCAGCAAAACAAGCAGGGCTTTCCATGGTTGAGGGGAAAAAAGAAGAAAACAAACTCTTCAAAGAAGTCGGATGGCTCCGTTAGGGATCAGTCGCAGTTGCTGGGATCGCCCCGTGGCTCTGTATCATCACCATTGCCCTGGACTCAACCACAATCCCCATCACTGGTAGTCCCACGTTAGGATTGAGCCCCACCAACACCAAAGACTATTGCTCCTGTGTCACTGCTCTTGGTGTCCCTGATACCACAAATTGTATCGATCCCAGTGGCGGATCATTGAATGATCACCTCGACATCAGAAGGGGAGATTAGAGATATATCCCCAGCCCCACAATGACTGTATGCCTCTCTGTGGTGAAATGCCCCGAGGGACGGCATCAGGGATCACCAGAATCATTGTTCTCAGCACACTCGTCAAGGGGCTATCACCAATTCTGTGATCACTCTCGTGATCGCTGTCGATCACTGCCAGGTTGGGAGCACCACTGGCATTGATCCTCTCTCTCCTGTCTTGGAGAGACTGGTTTGCTTCTATTGACCTCAAGGATGCTTATTTTCACATTGCTGTAGTGCATCCACACCACAAGTTTCTTCGGTTCACAATTGGGAATGAAGCCTATCAGTTAGGGTGTTACCCTTTGGCCTCTCCACCGTGCTGAGGGTATTCATCAAAAGCGTGGCCATCATTTGTGCTTATCTGCTGACGAGAGGGGTTGACATTTATCCATATATCAATGATTGGCTGCTGGTAGTGTCCACCGCGAACACATTGATGAGTTCGATAGACCTGACTTACAGTCTCCTTGAGGGGCTAGGACTTTACATCAATCCAAGCTACAGTCGAAGCAGAGGCTTCAGTTCATCAGAGCAATTTTAGACTCCCGCTTGGGAAGTGCCTTCCTTCCAAAAGACCAATGCCACACACTGGCCACTCTGATGGCTGAACTATATACACAGAATGCAATGATGGCTTTTCAGGTTCAGCGCCTCCTTGGTCTTATGGCAGCGATGATGGCAGTGGTAGATTTTGCCCGATTTCAGATGTGTCAACTGTAGGCATGGTTTTTGAGTGTCTTCGATATCGAACGAGACATGAGCCAGACCCTGCTCCAAATACCTCCAACTGTGAGAAAATCTCTTTGGTGGTGGACCTTACCCGAGAACCTTCTGAAAGGTATGCCCTTTCTCCAACCCTCCTCAACCTGAGTGGTAACCATGGACACGTTGCTCTCGTGTTGGGGAGCTCATTGTGTGAGACCTATAGTGCATATCTGGTGGATGCTTAGCAAGGCCAAGGACCACAACAGCTTCTTAGAACTCTGTGTGGCGGAGAAGGTGCTCAAGGCATTTGAAGTGGACCTAATGGGCAGATTGGTCCAGGTCACCTCGGACAATATAACCATAATTGCATATCTGAACAAGCAAGGAGGGACAAGATTGCCCCCCTCTCTTTACTGTGACTCTACAGATCCTGCAGTGGTGCATGACTCGCCCCATTGAGATACTGGTGGTCCATGTTGCTGGAGTCAACGGTAGTTTTGCCAACCACCTCAGTTGCACAACCTTGACCTCACACAAGTGGGAGATGGACAGGAGTGTATTTGTAACCCTGTGCAGCCGATGGGGCACACCAATGGTAAACTTATTTGCCACTGAGGACAATGCGGTCTTCCCACAGTTTTGCAGCAGAGCGGGCCACAGTCAAGGATCGATGGGTGACAAGTTCATCCTTTGATGGACTGGGATAGTGTTCTATGCCTTCCCTCCATTCCTGCTCATGATGCGAGTACCGGCAAAGATTGGGTCCGAGGGGAAATGGTGCTTCTTGATCACCCCAGTGTGACCCAGGCAAGCTTGGTTTGTGCCTCTTCTTCGAATGGAGTGAGGACAATATCTCAGACTCTCATTGGCACTATCTCTGCTCATATGTGTGGACTGTGAGGTGCGACACCTGGATCTACTGACACTTCAGTGTGGAATATCTGCTAGATAGCTCGGGCGCTGTTTTTTCTCCCATACAGAGGATTCTGGATGCAGCTCGTAAGCCTGCGATCTGTCACTTGTATGCTAGGAAATGGGCCACTTTCACTGCTTCAGAGGGCTTTGACCCTCACAGGTGCAATGTGATCCAGGTGCTTTTATTTTTGCCAGAGCTTTTTCATAAGGGCCTTAAGCATTCATCTATTTGCATCTGCCTCTTAGCCATTTCCTCCTTTTATCTTCCTGTAGAGGGTTTTTCAGTATTCCCTCACCCAACAGCAAAGAAATTCCTAAAAGGGGTTTGAAACCTAGCTCCTCCGATCCATCCCACAGTACCGTCATGGAGCATATTGGTAGGACTGAAGGCACTGTCGTTGAAGCCGTTTGAATTGATGGTGACAACTGATGTACGCCTCCTCACCTGGAAGGTGTCTTGCTTAGTAGCAATCACTTCTGCCCACCGGGCTAGTGAACTTTGTGTGCTATGTGTGGACCCCCGCCCCCCACCTTCTGTTTCACAGGGACAAAATGGTCTTGCGCCGATATTGTTTTTCTGCCAAAGGCGCTATCCGATTTCCACCTAAGCCAAGATATTGGCTTACCAGCCTTTTTTCCATCGCCTTCTACTCTGCTGGAATCAACACTACATACCTTAGAGGTTCGTTGAGCTATTGCCTTCTGTAAGTCTAGAACTGAGCTGTTCAGGCAGTTGCCTCAGTTGTTTATCTGCTGCAGAGGGACGCGCAAGGGACGGCTGCTGTCTTCACAACTGTTTCCATTGTGGATAATTAAAACTATTGAGCTCATCTATGAGCTGGTGGGACTTATCTTCATGATATGGGTGCACTCCACAAGTGCGGTAGTGACATTGATCACTTTTGACAAGGGCATCGCAGCCAGACACTTGCTGCCCTGCAACGTGGTCCACACCTTCAGCCTTCATACGACACTATCGACTGGATGTCAGGGTGAGGGCTGACTGCACCTTTGGCCACACAGTCCTGTCATCGGTGCTTACTTAGGACACTGACCCACCTCCAGTAAGTCCAGCTTGCTATTTGCCCATATGTGTGATGTACAGAGACCACAGAGAAGAAAGACAGGTTGCTTACCTGTAACTATAGTTCTTTGAGTGGTCATCTGTTTATTCACACAACCCACCCACCAATCCCCTCTTCAGTGTCCTGTTTGAATTCGATATGGTACCAAAGGTGAGGTTTTTTTCTTTCCTTCAGTTTCGAGGCTGCAATGTCAGTCTCAAGGAACTGAAGGAATAGGTGGGAACTTGCTAAGAACATGCACAGTGGGGAAAGGGTTCCCACCAAAATGCCTCAGCTATAAAAGTTTCCCAAACTGAGGCTCTGTGCAAGTGCAGAGCCCTTATGTGTGAATGCAGAGATGATCACTCAAAGATCTATAGTTAAGCAACCTGTCTTTACTCATTGGACTGGTTTGCATGATCAGACAAACCACTGTGGCTTAGATAAATTAGGCTAATGTCACCCAGTACACACCTTCTCTTTAAATAAGCCATGGTGGCTTGTTTAAATCGGCAGTGCGTGCCAGGCACCATTAGTCTAATTACCCACCCAGGCGGGGCTTGTTGTGTCATTCGAACCTGGGTTGCATGGTTTCTTTGAGGGGGAAACAACCCTCATAAACCATGACACAGTTGATTTATTTAAGCCACAGTGGCTTATTTTAATTGTGCGAACTGGGTCTGTGATTTATAAGTGGCCTTGTGGCATTTCTTGTGTGAGAAGCAATACTGACTTATCTGAAGCATTCTGTCCACTTCTGATATAATGGATCTTTCCTTGCATCTTCTTCCTAGTAAGCAGTAAACTGTTTGTTTCCTACAGCTCTTCCTTGACTTGTGCTGTGGTCTGTAAGATGTTACGCATTTTTGTTATGCACTTTTCAGATATTACGTGTCTGGCCTAATGAAAGGTGGAGAAGACATGTTTGTAGAAAATATGCCTGGCTTTCCAGACAACATACGTTTAAGCAGCTCTGGAGGTTATTGGGTGGCTATGTCAGCTATTAGAGCCAATCCCGGATTTTCTATGATGGATTTCTTATCTGAAAAACCATGGATTAAAAGAATAATATTTAAGGTAAAAACAAATGAGCTTCTAAAAAATCTGTGTCTAATCAGTTCAAAATACTTTAAGGAAATTCTTTCTACATCTAAACTTCTTTTGCATAGAGCAGTCCACCCCCTGGCCCCAACCGGTGCAATTTTGATAAGTTGTGGACCTGGAATCCTTAGTTGGAACCAGCCTGCTCAATGTTATCTTTTTATTTTACAGTATTTATATACTGCTTTTCAACCGCTTTTCAACTGTAATAGTAATCAAAGTGGTTCACAGTAATAAAATCAGATTTATGGGTGGATCACATTCCCTAAGAATGGCAGAACCAGAATGCCAGTACTATCAATGGCATCAGGTGATGGAATTACGTGGTTCCTTGTTTTACTCCCCTCAAAGATGGTGAAAGCAAAGGGAAGTCCCAGAGACAAATGCTTTCAGAGTCCACTCTCTGGTCCAACAGATGTTTGTTCTGTCACTGCTGCTTTGAATAGATAGTATCAACTGCTTCCAGCCCTTAGTATGGTCAGAGGCAACTGCTGCTGGAGACACCACAGGGTTGGTATATGGTCAGTGGTATATAAAGTTCTCTCCTCAGCCTTTTTGCTGATAGTAGCCAAGGGAGGTCCTGGGGACTCCATAATTTTCAGCCACCATGGCCAATGGCACCAGATTGTGAAGGCTGTGCTAGTAAATTCTAGGGATATACAAAACTTCCCCTCTTACTTTTACTGTATAAATTGTGTTTAGTACACTTTGCTGTCCAAATATCCTGTGAACTGAAAGCAATATCATGAGATTCTCTAATGATACATTTGATGATGACATATAGAGACACTACAAAAAGTCCCAACTGTCCACATCTGAAATAAATTTCTGCCTAAATGAACTTAAAATTCTGTTGATTCTGTTATGAAAGTTGAACACTTAAGTCTCTAAGTGTGCACTTAACTCTGCCACTGAAATAAATTGCTTGGGTGTTCAGGTGATTAAAATCTGTATTAGTGAACTTATTTTGTAGAAGTCAGTATTAATTTACTATTGGCTCCATAAACCCGTGTGTTTGTAATGCTTAAGACTAAAAGACAATTGTCCATAAAATTAATTCTTGTGTTTCAGCTGCTCAGTCAAGAAACTGTGATAAAATTTGTGCCAAAGTACAGCCTTGTTGTAGAACTAAGTGATACTGGATCCTACAGAAGAAGCTTCCATGATCCGAATGGAATGGTGGCAACATACATAAGTGAAGCACATGAGCATAATGGACAACTCTACTTGGGCTCCTTCCGGTCTCCCTTTATTTGTAGACTGAACCTTGAGGATGTCTAAATCTCGGAGCCAAAAGCAATACCACTGTTGTCTTGAATTACTCTGGAAGGACAAAAGAGGATTAGTCATAAATTTTGACCATGGAAGAAGGATGGAAGCACAGTCAGTCATGAGCACTGTATCACTATGTAACTAGCAGGATTCAGAGTCTGACCACTTCTCGTTTTAAGCATGTCATGCCATACAACCAGCAGTGGAAACAATCCACTATTGTCTTGTGCAATTTCCATTCAGTTTGGTGGGCCGTATCAAAGAGATTCCTGGTGCATTGTGACCAGTCAGTGTCATCTTTACTTACCTTTAAGGTCAATACAAAATTACCTCATGAAACTAAACGTATTACATTTAATAACTACTGAAAGATGTTATACATAGACATATGTGGTCAGCTTTCCATACTTCGAAATACTATACTGGAAATACAGCGTTCAGCTGAAGTTGCTAGTCTGAGATGATGTCTTGCATGCATTTATTTCCAACTTGGGTCTATCTTTGTAGGCATGTTTTTTAAAGCATGCATATTGTCATAAGTATGCATTTATAGATGTATTAATAAATTGAACTTGACTACAACTCTTCTTCCTATTAATGCTGTTTTCTACATGGATAATTTTAAAGACATGAGATTACTCCTAAGCGCAACTCCCTAAAACTGAAAATGTCCCGTCAGAACGATACAACTAACTTTGAAAAGAGCTGGTTCAATAGTCTTGTTTTGTCACTGAGCAAGTTCTTTATTGACATAATATTTTCAGACACAGGAGTGCCTTCATATCTTTAAATTGAAATGTAGAAACAGCCCTTAAACTCTCAAAGAGTATACCTGACTGGTATAGTTCTAAATTATAGCTATCCATGGAGGCCTTTATTTCTCTACTGGATTGGACAAAAGCTGCACTCATCTAGTATTAAACTCAAGGTTGGCTCAAATGTACATTAATTGTATGACTGAAATGACTTTTCCAAGCACATAGAAAATTAATATTTGCTAGTTAAAATATAATTTATTGTTTTGGCATATAAAATTAAGTCCTTCTATTATATGTGGACAGTTCAACACTTTTAAAAGATGTGAAGATTTGGTCAGAATAATTTAATATATATATAAGGTTTTAAAAATGGGTAAAGTGAACAAAGTCTTGGTAGACTTGTTGAGTTACAGCTAGGTGGCATTTAAATCCACAGAAACAAATGTTATAAAGCTTTGTTATGATTTCTCAGCCAAACAAGAAAATTAAATGATAACATCATCCAAGAGCTGTAGTCTGGTATCTTATTTAATATTTTTATATTTTGTCTTTCAAAAAAAATGATGACAACTTAGGGAATAAGTATGAACATAAACTGAACAAAATAAGTAGCAGGTGAAGTCCAGCTCAAACTCACCATCTAGAAGCAGCAAAAATAAACCAGTACATTGAATTAAAATGCCTAGGCAAATAAAACTTTTTACCTGGTGCAGAAAATTCATGAAAGTAGACACCAGACCACCAGGCATACAGATCTAGGGAGGGCATTCCATTTATGGGGTGCCATCTACAGAAAAGGACTGTACTCTGGTCATACCACCCACCTCATTCAGGAGGCAAAGGAACCCAGAGAAGGCCCTCAGTGGGTTATCTAAAGGCATGAGCAGGTCCCCTTTGGTCACAAACTGCTCAGGAGTAGTTTTTGAGCACAACACATAAAGGAAAGGAAGAAAGGAGGGGCCTTAGAACACAGTATCCACATAGTTCCCTTGGCAGGAAGCTTGCAGAAAACATGCATAACCCTCACCAAGGGGGAGAAAGACACTTTTGCCTAGCAGCCAACAGGAGGGGCTAGGATACACAGCTAACCAAACAGGTCATAGGGTTGGGAAGCAAGAAAAATGAGTTTGGGCCATACTAGTGGGAAATGGCCTCACTCAAGTTTCACATGCCTGGAAAAAAAACATTTTTGCCATCTTTGTAAATACATATATACTGTGTGTGTGCACACACATGCACACGCACACATTGGGAAAATCACTAGTTTTCCCACATTTGGCATTCACCAAGGACTTATCTCTGGCCTAGTTTAGAGAACTGAGCTCCTCTTTCACCTTCCCAGCCAGAAAGCAAACTTTACAGTTTGCACTCAACTGCTCCTTTGTGATTCATCCTCTGTTGGCATTAATTATTGATAACGCAGCTGCAGTAACAGTTTCTAAGGCCAGGAGAAACTGATTTGGTGGTTAAACCCCCCCCACACACACACACACTTTGGCTCTGTTCCTTGTTGCAATGAAAAAGGGTGCTGCCCTGCTTAGCTGTGGGGAGGCCTGTCCTTCAAGTGTGCATGAACCTGTTTCCTGCTATTTGCTGTGAGCCAAATTAAAATTGGATTTTGTAGCTCCCTTGCTTGTTGCTTAACTCATCATTTTCTAAGCTGCCCATTGCAGTAAGGCCAGAGCTGCCTGTCTTGGGCAATTCCACGTTTGATGCAACTGCAGTGTCAATTTGTGTTTGAGGCAGAATATGGATTCCTGAGCATTCTATCATGTAATGTTTTATACGACCCTTGTGGAGATGATTTTGTAAACATGTTGATGGTGTTTATGGGAACATATATGAAGGACTATAAGTTGTTTGCACTAAACAGTGTGGGATAATTGATAGTGTTGGGAATTGGAGAAGGCCTAGGGTCACACAGTTTAACCATAAGGCTCTGTAGGCTGCTTTGGAACAGTCACACACTCAGCTTAATCTACCTCATATGGTTATTAGGATAAAACTAAGATAACTCCATATATGCCATCCTAAGCTTCTTGGAGGAAGGATGGAAAGCAATTGATTCATTTACTATGACTACTTTTATATACTGCCTCTCTGCCAAACCAGTTTACAGCAGGGGTGGTCAGACTTCCAGGATCTACTTAGTTGTTTACTAGAACTTAACAGTTCACTAATGGGATTTGGGTGTAAAATAGTGGCTCAGGGCAGATGTACACCTAATACAGTTAAGGAGCAGGGTGCCTCTGAGCACATGGCTTAGACCAAGAACTTGTTTTCAGTATCAGAACTGAACTTACGGTCCTTTCACACAAAAATCCACTCCTGGTTCTCCCCCGCTTGCTCCCACCAGGTTTTCTTCATTTCAGAAGCCTACATTTTTGGGCAGGGTGGGGGGGTGGGAATTGCTGCTGCTTAAACAATTTAGAATCAAAACCGTTTGCAGATCTGCAATCCACCAGGGATCTAGTAGATCCCTTACTTCTGCCCTGGCTTACAGTTTGAAATAATGGCTTACATTTTAAGGGTCAAACCACACATGAGCATGTTTTATGCTGTTTTTCAGCAGCCTGGCTATGATACCAGAAGTGACAGGTTTTGCTCCTCTCCCTGCTTTTGTATAAACCTTAACCTTCACCCCCACTTTATAGTCGAACAGACAAGCCTATGTTTATTAACACATGCACATCAGATATCTTCCTGAGATACTGTGGCATATGCCCTGGTTCAGAGATTCTCTCAAACTATATTGTCAGTATGTTGGCAACCACTGATCTAGTGTGTATACAGTCAGATTTCTCTTACAACCAGATACCATCTACAGTCAGTTCAATACTTCACTCTGATATGGGTAATACAGAATTCTAGTTCTTAAGAAACAGATTGATTATGTCCTTTGCAGCCAAAGATGGAGAAGCTCTATACAGTCAGTAAAAACCAAGACCTGGAGCTGACTGTGGCTCAGATCATGAGCTTCTTGTTGCAAAATTTCGGCTTAAATTGAAGAACGTAGGGAAAACCACTAAACCATTCAGGTATGACCTAAATCATATCCCTTATGAATATACAGTGGAGGTGAGGAATAGATTTCAGGGATTAGACCTGATAGACAGAGTGCCTGAGGAACTATGGACGGAGGTCCGTAACATTGTTCAGGAGGCAGCAACTCAATCCATCCCAAAGAAAAAGAAATGCAAGAAAGCCAAGTGGCTGTCTGATGAGGCTTTACAAGTAGCTGAGGAAAGAAGGGAAGCAAAAAGCAAGGGAGAAAGGGGAAGATATATCCAACTGAATGCAGAGTTCCAGAGAATAGCAAGGAGAGACAAGAAGGCCTTCTTAAATGAACAATGCAAAGAAATCGAGGAAAACAACAGAATGGGAAAGACTAGAGATCTCTTCAAGAAAATCTGAGAACTCAAGGGAACGTTTTGTGCAAAGACGGGCATGATAAAGGACAAAGAAGGCAGGGACCTAACAGATGCAGATGAGATTAAGAAGAGGTGGCAAGAATACACAGAAGAACTATACAGGAAAGATCTGAATGTCCCTGATAGCCATGATAGTGCGGTCACTGAACTTGAGCCGGACATCCTCGAGAGTGAAGTCAAGTGGGCCTTAGGAAGCATTACTAACAACAAAGCTAGTGGATATGACAGTCTTCCAGCTGAGCTATTTAAAATCCTAAAAGATGATGCTGTTAAAGTGCTGCATTCAATATGCCAACAAATTTGGAATACTCAACAATGGCTGCAAGACTGGAAAAGGTCAGTTTACATTCCAATTCCAAAGAAGGGCAATGCCAAAGACTGTTCAAACTACCGCACAATTGCGCTCATTTCGCATGCCAGCAAGGTGATGCTCAAAAGCCTACAAGCTAGGCTTCAGCAGTATGCGAACCGAGAACTACCGGAAGTACAAGCTGGGTTTCGAAGAGGCAGAGGAACTAGAGATCAAATCGCCAACATTCGCTGCATCATGGAGAAAGCAAGAGAATTCCAGAAAAACGTCTATTTCTGCTTCATTGACTACGCTAAAGCCTTTGATTGTGTGGATCACAACAAACTGTGGGAAATTCTTAAAGTGATGGGAGTACCAGACCACCTTACCTGTCTCCTGAGAAACCTGTATGAGGGTCAAGAAGCAACAGTAAGAACCAGACATGGAACAACCGAGTGGTTCAAAATTGGGAAAGGAGTACAAGGCTGCATATTGTCACCCTGCTTATTTAACTTATATGCAGAGTACATCATGAGAAATGCTGGGTTGGATGAATCAGAGGTCGGAATTAAGATTGCTGGGAGAATTATCAATAACCTCCGATATGCAGACGATACCACCCTAATGGCAGAAAGTGAAGAGGATCTCAAGAGCCTCTTATTGAGGGTGAAAGAGGAGAGTGCAAAAGCTGGTTTGAAACTCAACATGAAAAAAACGAAGATCATGGCATCTGGCCCTATCACTTCCTGGCATATAGAAGGGGAAGAAATGGAAGCAGTGACAGATTTTACTTTCTTGGGCTCCAGGATCACCGCAGACGGTGACTGTAGCCATGAAATTAAAAGACGCTTGCTCCTTGGGAGGAAAGCTACGGCAAACCTAGACAGCATAGTCAGAAGCAGAGACATCACCTTGCCGACAAAGGTCCGTCTAATCAAAGCTATGGTTTTCCCAGTAGTAATGTATGGCTGTGAGAGCTGGACTATAAGGAAGGCTGAGCGCCGAAGAATTGATGCTTTTGAACTGTGGTGCTGGAGAAGACTCTTACGAGTCCCCTGGACTGCAAGGAGGTCAAATCAGTCCATCCTAAAGGAAATCAACCCTGAGTGCTCATTGGAAGGACAGATCCTGAAGCTGAAGCTCCAATATTTTGGCCACCTAATGCGAAGAGAAAACTCTCTGGAAAAGACCCTGATGCTGGGAAAGACTGAAGGCAAAAGGAGAAGGGGACGGCAGAGGATGAGATGGCTAGATAGCATCACCGATGCAATGAATATGAACTTGAGCACGCTCCGGGAGAGAGCGCAGGACAGGAAGGCCTGGCATGCTATGGTCCATGGCGTCACGAACAGTCAGACACGACTGAATGACTGAACAACAACAACCAAGTATTAGCATAACAGTACTGAATACAAGAGCTTATGCATACATACATTCAAATGCATGAAACATCTGCATTTTGTTGGACTCAATGGGCTGGACTCGATGGTCTAATAGGCCCCTTCCAACCCTACTGTTCTATGATCTGGCATCATTCTTAAACAAGGCTTCTAAGCAAAGTCAAGTGCATTTGCTAGTTCTCAATAATAACCAATATCAAGCTTACCAGGTTGATTCTACAGGCAACACGTTAGGGAAAGCTGATCCTAAATGATACCTTTCACTGTTGTGTATTCTGAGTCTCCTTTATATACTTTTTGGATGCTATAAAATATGTCCAAACTATTTTTACTACAGTTTATATTTCTTATCGAAGAATTCCCAAGATAACCTTCCTACTCTAAATCTTCATATGTCTAAATAAGAGTATTGAATTTTCAAGTTTCTTAATTAGATTAATGTGCATACCAACATACTTACCTAACATTTTAGCTTTCTTTGACGTGCTACAGGTATGTTTTTGACACAAACTTATTTACTTGACATCATCCTGTCTTGTGAGCTTGTTTTTCTCATATTTATGGTCTCCAGTGAGGCCTCTTGGTCATTTATCTGATGGCCCACCTAACCTAATAATCTTACAAGACTCTACTAAGTGAAAGTCATAAACCTTTTAACACTGACACCTCCTTCTCTGGATTCCTTTCTAAACAGTAAGAGGATCTAATTATTTCTAATTGCCTGTCACAATTGTCTCTCAACTGGCAAACCTCAGAGCTAAGACATTTTAATTACTCTTGGGTGAGAGGCCCATACTGAGTGAGTGATATTAGGCATTGGAATCCCATTTTTAATTCCAGAATTATCTTGGAGGCATTGATTACAGAATGTCCTAATCGACCAGCGGGGGTAAGATCATGCAAATATGAAAGATTTGCTTGGTCTGCCACAATACATAGTACAAAAGGAACCAGGAGCACATTCAGATATCCACTTTTTGATACTGTCACATAATACAGTTACATAATGGCCAGGTTTGGATGATCACAGGGGGAAGAGAAGCCATCGTGGCTTCTTTTCCCTGCCCGGGAATGCTGCTTGCATGACCGCCATTTCCCTAATTACCTGTGACACAGAGCGGGTTAGCATGTTGTCTGAACCTGGCATGGTGCATAGCAGGGGTGGCTTCTAAAGCACCCCACAACCCATGGCTTGTCAGGTGGTTTAGAAGCCACCCCTGCTACACACCTCACTGGTTCGGACAACATGCTAACCTGTGTCATGGGTAGTTAGGGAAATGGCAGTAGTGTGGGCAACATGTGCGGTGCAGGGAAAAGAAACTATGGTGGCTTCTTTTCCCCTTGTGATTGTCTGAGCTTGGCCAGTGGCTGTAGGAGATCTTTCTGACAGGGTAGAAACCAAATAGAAGTTGGTTCCAGCAAAGCTGATGTAGGGCGTTTCAATGACCTGGTTCGCACGATCAAACAGCCTACTGTGAGTTCTTTAAGCCATGGTGAGCTGTGGTGTGTGCCAGCCAGCATTTTTCATATTTAACCCCCAACCAGGGGTTGTCGTATAGTCTGAACCTGGCTACTGTGGGTTATAGAGCGTTAAACAATCCATGGCCTATTGTCTCACCTCTCCATCTGATGCTGCCAGGTGGAATGGCTGGGTGATACATAAATGTGATGAATAAAGTTTAAAGGGCTACTACCTTTTAAGAGTCCTGCTCCAAAGAAGAGAAAGAAGTCAAATGAGGGTAGATCACAACCCTTGGGAAATGCTATGAATCCAGTGGATGTGGCACTTTCTTGTACAGCAGCACTTTGTTTCAGTAGGATTTGTGGAATGCTACTGGCCTAGGAAGGACAAAGGGAAAAATAGCCAATGAAATCTGAAGGCTGCCACTTCTGATTTGGGAGGGGGAAGCAGCGTTTTGAACGAGGCCTGCTCTTGGGACAGTTACTCAGTGTGTGACACTAGTAATCGGACAGAAATATAGGTGTTCCTGTGGTCTCCTTTCTCTGTGGTGTCCCTGGGAAATTCAGCTGGACTTTTGTGACTCATTATAGGTCTCCACACAGAAACCAAGCCTGACTATTTGAGAAGGTAGAGCTTTTACATGCAGCAAGCTCTTGTTTCCCTAGCCATGGGCACGACTGCCTGTTTTTTTTTTCTTGACTGGACTCCTGTATCTTTATTCTTTAATAATTGCATGACATGCAGAAAATCTTCCTGAGTAGATCTGTTATGCATTCTATAAACAAATTCCACAAACTGTGATAAGCATTTGCCAAGAGCTGTATCAGCCTGAGCTGTAGTTTTAACAAGTAATAGCCAGTAAGAGAAGGGCTCTTTGGTGTAGAATTTGACAGCGGTGCTTTAAAGATCAGGCAAAGCAAATCCCTATTAAAAGCTTACAAAAGGACACAAAAACATGATGAACATAGCGAAAGAAGAAAGGCAAAGGTGGGCATCCTGTGAATGCCAATCTTTTTTCTAGGAAGGCTTATGTGCTTTTAATGTGTGCAGGTAGAAATTTAGCATGGTGTGGCTTTCCCCACCATTACCTCTTCATACCAGGAAAAGCTTTTCTGCTGAATTTCTGCTTATCCTGTAGTAAAGGCATAGGAGCTCTCCCTGAAAAAAAACACAACCCTAATACCTCTCCTTTGTATTCCAAATTACTCCATGCTTAAAAATTCCTGATTCTGCAAACATTTCAGCTATTGAGTTCAGAATAGACTGTGTGTCCGTGCAAAATGGCCTTTATATTAGACTCTGTGATCATTTATGGCTTGCTTTTTCTTTTAAAAAATCTTTGTCCAGAATTTGGAGTTCCCTGAAGAACTTTTAGATCTTTTTCTTTCCTCATGTAACTTATATCCAGTTCTGACAAGAGCTACGTACAGTCTTTAAACAAGTGAAATCAACCAATGTTTGTTCACAGTTCAGCGCTGATTCCCCATCCCCTCCCTTTCAGAGAATGGAACATTTGATTGCTGTATAGTGGGTGAGGCTGTTATAATGTATACATGTTCAATAGCCATAAAAACTACCTCTCACCAAAGCAAGTGCAATAAAATGCACAATGTTAGGTACATAAAAAAGAAAACGCAATTGCTGCAGGCAAAGTCCATTTAGCAACTGTCGAACAACAAGATGAGGCTAAGGTGCCACTGTGCATGTTCTTCTATAAGGTGTTTCAGGTTAACACAGCTAATTTCTTTTCTTTTTTTTAGTTACTTTTTATTCTATTTTTTAACTTTATAAATGAAATAAACAATACCAACAACCTAATCAATAACTACAATTTCCCAACAATACAGTATTCTTGAGAGGACACAGCAATAACGGAAAAGAAAGAGAAAACGAAGAAGGAAGAAAGAAAGAAAAAACCATGAAAAAATATATAAAGAATTATTTAAAGAAATTAAATTTAAACTCCATTACACAGAAACTTCAAATCCCATTCTGCTTAAAAATTATACCTATAACATTGGCAATATTACAATTCAGTACAGTGTAAATAATCAACCTAACATTTCAATATCATATCATCAGTCTTACAACAAGGAAGCAGGCCTACAATTCATTTCCAGTAACCATATATTGCCCTTCAGCTAACATGTAGTAATAAAGCTTAACAATTTAACTAGCCAAAACTCATACTAACCAGTAATAATAGTCATAATAATTTTAAAAGGAGATTTTAAAGGATATATAATAATAATAATAATAACAAACCACTAATAAATTTTATAATGTTATATAATAATAAAGCTTAAAATCAACCTCACAACAATCAATAATATATTTTGTACTAGATATATAAATGAGTGGATACATTGTACAGTATATCATATCCATTTTAAAAAGAAAGGATTTAAAGAAAAGAGAAAAAGAGAAAAAATAAGAGAGGGGAAAAAAACACATCTTTGGCCTATCTGTATCTTCCAGACTAAACATAGTCAGTTAGCAAAATATGTTTGTAGATTTCAGTTCATGGCGCTGGAACAGAAATCTCACATGATTTTCCATTTAGCCACGCCTCCGCCATTTCATGATTTAGAAACTTCTTCATCTGACCCTCAGAAAAAATGCAAAATGTAGCAGGATATTTTAAGTGATATTGTAAATTCATTTGTTTTGCCAAATTTTTCGCCTTAGTAAATTGCCTTCTTTTATCAACAATTTCTTTGATGTAATCTGGAAATAGCATAACTTTATCTTGTTTCCAAAAAAGGTTTCTAGCCTCTCTTGCCAAACGCAGGATATAATTTTTTGTGGAGATTCTTGCAAATTGGACTATAATCGTATCACCAGTCCCTTTGGCATTTGACACACGGAATGCCTGCTCAATATCAAATGAATAATCAGATGGCACAGGGAGTATCTCATGCAGGAACGTATCTACAAAAGTAGACAGATTTACATCAGTAGGTAAATATTTAATAACAATAATGCGTACATTTGCCCTGCGCGCTAACACCTCCAGTTGAGAAATTCTGACAGAAAAATTGTTGAAAAAAGCTTGTGACGTAGTTTCATTCCCTGCTAGCCGATCTTGCAACTCTTTAACCTTCACCTCCATTTTTTGCCAAGAAGTGTTAATTTAATCCACAGCCCCTTGCAGGGCAGTGATGGAATTTTGGATGGTATCCAGCCTCTTAGCCTGTTCCGCAAATTGCAAGGACGTTTTTATCAAAGCAAGTAACTCCTCTGTATCTCCACTTCTCGAAGCCTTTGCCAAGGGAGGTGTGGGGTGGGTGGACGGGCGGAGATCCTTTTTTTCACCTTAGTGTAGTCATCCTTGTCATCAAACAAATCTTGCAGGTCCTCAAATATTATTGATATTTCTTAATCCATTCCTCAGATGTTGTTGGCGATTCTTAATCCAAAAACTACAGTGGAGCATGTCAGCCCTAGTTTCTCCTAATTAATTAGGAGGTTCAAACAGCTTTGAGAGTTGATTAAGCTCTGGCAGACTAGCCCCGGAGTACAGCCCCCCGCTACCACACTGAGAGAGTTGTTCTTCCAAAACATCATCCGGAGCTGCTCCCACCTCCCCTTTTAATTCCAGGGGAGAGATAAAAACGTTTCTCAACCTTTTAAAAAGCTATTTGAGATAGCGTCCTACAGAGACTCCGCGTGATGCTGCAAGGGCGACATTGGCTCTGACCGGAAGTCTCAACACAGCTACTTTCTTGATGGGGTTTGAACAAGAACAGCAGCTGCAAATCAGAGCGAATTTTCTGCCTATAGCAGTAAGTGGTGAGTTCAATGTGTGAATGATCTATTACAGATCTTACCCTACAGGTAGACTTCTTATGTCACTCAGTGGCACCAAAATACCCATGGTATTCTTCAACTAAGTCAATCCACACATTCAGCTGCCAGACATGCAGTGTTGAGTAACGATTTAAGTGAGAAATGTAAGACTGCAGTCCTGTATCTCAGCCTCCCAACCTGGCACCCTCCAGATAAGTTGAACTAAAACTCCCATCATCCCCAGCGATGAGGGTTCTAGTCCAACACATCTGGAGGGCACCAGGTGGGGGGAAGGCTGCTATACCCTCTTACCTGGGAATTCCCCCCTCTCCCCCAATTCAGCTCAATGGGTCTTTTAAGTGGATATGTATAGAATTGCACTCTGATACACATGCAAGAGTGAACCAACCCTCAGACAGTTCCTATACGATTAAAATGTTCTCCAAACAAGGGCAGCTGAACAACCTCATTTGCCCCAAATTCCTTCTGTGCTGGGAAGTCTGTGCATAACATTTGCCATCTTACAAGTTCGGCACCTACTGCTGCCACTGAAAAATTCACCAGTGGTGAAGTTAGGGCAGGCGGTAGATTGGGCTCTACTGATAGATCTCCGAGTTATTTGTGGTAGATCAGCAAATCAGTTTCAGTTTCTGACTCCCAGTAGTTTAGCCATGGCAACAAACATAAGGTGTCTCCCCCTCCCCGTACCTGCACTTTAAATCAGGCTGCCAAAATGATGGCGAACTCAGTTTCAGAACTACCAAAAAAAGGCACCCTATTTCTTAATTATAGGTATGTGATTTCCCCTTCCCTTTCCTCCTATTTTGTTTGTACCTGACTTGAGTTGGTGGACCTTGGAGCTCAAATAAAAAACAAAGTAGATATGCAAGGTTGAGGGCTGCCCACCCCTGGGTTAGGAACCTGTGGTGTTATATTTTGGGCACCATTTTGTACAAGAGGGCACTCTCCTAGACTACAGTAACTGTTACACAAATTCTGCCTACAATGCTGAGCACTTGTGTGTTGCTGCGGGCTGTGCATGCCTCCCCTATGCCGTTGCTCTTCAACATATTTTTTAATAACTTGGAGGAGGAGGTGCAGGGAATGCTGATCAAATCTGCAGATGACACAAAATTGGGTGGGATAGCTAATACTTTGGAAGACAGGAACAAAATTCAAAGTGATCTTGAAAGACTGGAGTGCTGGGCAGAAAACAACAGAATGACATTTAATAGGGATAAATGCCAAGTTCTGCACCTAGGAAAAAGAAACCAAATGCACAGTTACAAGATGGGGGATACTTGGCTCAACAACACTACAAGTGAGAAGGATCTTGGAACTGTTGTCGATCACAAGCTGAATATGAGCCAACAATGTGATGTAGCTGTAAAAAAAAGGCTCTTTTGGGCTGCATTAATAGAAGTATAGCTTCCAAATCCTGGGAAGTACTCATTCCCCTCTACTCAGCACTGGTTAGGCCTCATCTGGAGTACTGTGTCCAGTTCTGGGCACCACACTTTAAGAAGGATGCAGACAAACTGGAGAAGGTTCAGAGGAGGACAACAAAGATGATCAGGGGACTGGAAACAAAGCCCTATGAAGAGAGACTGAAAGAACTGGGCATGTTTAGTCTTGAGAAGAGAAGACTGAGGGGAGATATGATAGCGCTCTTCAAGTCCTTGAAAGGTTGTCACAGAGAGGAAGGCCAGGATCTCTTCTCCATCATCCCAGGGTGCAGGACACGGAATAATGGGCTCAAGTTAAAGGAAGCCAGATTCCGGCTGAACTTCAGGAAAAACTTCCTGACTGTTAGAGCAATACAACAATGGAACAAATTACCTAGGGTGGTAGTGGGCTCTCCCACACTGGTGGCGTTCAAGACGAGGATGGACAGCCATCTGTCAGGGATGCTCTGACTTGGATTCCTGCACTGAGCAGGGGGTTGGACTCGATGGCCTTGTAGTCCCCTTCCAACCCTACTATTCTATGACTATTCTATGATTCTATGAGAAAAAACACCTCGGTACCAATAAAAATAACATTGACACCGAAGTGGGGACGGTGGAAGGGTTGTGTGAATGCACAGATGACCACTCGAAGAACTACAGTTACAGGTAACCAACCTGTCTTTCTTCTTCATGGCCTCTGTGCATCACACATATGGGCGAATAGCAAGCTGGACTTACTGGAGGTGGGTCGGTGTCTCACTGCAGTACTGATGAGAGCACAGCCCTGCCAAAGGCACAGTCTGATTGGGCCCTAACATCCAATCTATAGTGCCTTATAAAAGTAGATGGTTTAGACTAGGCTAGCCTTGCACAAGTCCACCAGAGGTGCCCCTCCTGTAAAGGCTGTAGAAGTCGACATGCCCCATGTCAAATGTGCTCGGATTCGAGGCGGTAAGTCCCTTCCCAAGACTTGGTGTGCTAATCAAATAACCTGTACAATCCAGGATGCTAGTCTCTGGGAAGATACTGGTAAGCTGTTATTATGTCCTCCGTAGCATAGGAATTGTCAGGAGCGCCCTAGTGGCCTCTTTCAGTAGACTCCAATAGCCAACTCAAGACACAGACAAAAGGATTCTTTTCAAGGTTTTAATCCTTTTACAACTTAATGACTCTTTCAGATGCTAATCACCAGCGACTAAGCAAGGAACAGCAGAGTAGCCTATGCTCCGAGTAGGCAGTTGATCCACATTTGAAGGAGAGTCACTTGAAGACCCTGAATTTATGGGCTAGGGAGAGATCCTCCCTCTTTCCCTTGGGTTCACAGGAGGTGGCCGTTGCTTGAGTGCCAAACGGGCGCTACACCTCCTTTCCGCGCCCTCCATCGCTCGTCGCTCCCTGAGTCTGTGTCGAGCGTCTAGCAAGCCCCGTTCCTGCACTTTCTGCTAGGATCACTATCTATCTCAGGAATGCCAGCAGGAGGAATCTCTGCCAGCTGCTGTGCCTGTGAGGGATGAGCTGGCTCTTCTCCCACGGATTGCTGATCCTCCTCAGAATCAGAACTGCTTTGGGGTTCTATCGGCTCAGTTTCCACCCTGACAGGAATAAATGTGACTTATGGAAAGATTCAGTCCTTGACTTATAAAAAGCCAGGGCTCTTCGGACATCTAAAGTATGTAATCTCTTCTCCAAGTCTGAAGTCGGAGAGGGGAAGAAAGCAGGGAGGACAACTGGTTGATTTACAGTAACCCTGAGGTGGTCGAAAAGGAACTGAGGGGAAGGCAGGAACCCATGTAGTATATAATACGGACGGTGGGGGAGGGGTTCCCGCCAAAACTTGCTCAGCTTGGAAGTTTCCCAAACGGGTCTCCGCACAGGTGCAGAGCCCATATGTGTGATGCATGGAGATCACGAAAAGGAATCAGAATGACCGGCCACTCATGACCCTTCTCATGCCAGGGTTTCGTCCTCCTCATCACTTATGGCTTGATCAATCCAAGCTAACTCTCTTGTAGGGGTGGCTCTCATTGCCATTAAGGTAATTGGCAAGACTGTTACCAAATCAGAGTTTAAGTCAGTACATAGTTTTGACAGCTTGTTTTTCCGTATGCCATTGCTCTTTCCACATTTCCTGAACTTTGGGGGTGGTATAGGCAATGGAAGTGCTGTGTCACATTCATTATCTTGCAATCATTTTTCAACACTTGACCTGTGAAATGTGTCCAGCAGTCACTCGACAACTTAGCTGGTATGCCCCATGTGGGGATCACATGATTTAACAATTGCTTTGCCACCATGACTGCATCTGCTTTCATACAGGGGAATGCTTCAATCCAACCAGAAAATAAACACACTATAACCAAAATGTATTCAAACCCTCGGCACTTTGGCAATTGGATGAAATCAATCTTTAAGTATAAGAATGGACCTTCAGACAGACCTCTGTATCCATGCTTCACCTTTACAGGGTGTCCTGAGTTGTGGGACTGACAGGCAGTTTCTGCTGCTTCTAGGAAATTTATCACAAACCAATGCTTCCAAATGGTTATATCCATTCCCTCCTTCCTGGTGCGTGAAAAGGAATGTAGCATGTTGGCAAGATGGGGGTAGAGTGACTTTGGCACCACCAAGCGGCCATCTGGGGAGCGCCATAGTGAGTTTGCGTGCAGTGTGCAGCCAGTGGGCAGCCACTTATCTTTTTCATGGTTTGGAGCCTGATGTTGGGCTAAACTAAGGTCCTTTATGGTGGTTGTCAAGACTGGGTTAGCCACTGCAACTGTGGGCGGAGCCGTTGGCGTTGCATGAGTGGCAACATTGGTGGCTGCGTTTGCAGCAGCATTGGACTTTGTGTCAGATTTATTTGTGTGTGCTTCACATTTGGTGACAGCTATTGTTCTGGTTTTTAACACTGCTTCAAGGAGTTCAGGAACATACTCTCCATTTTTAACAGGGGACCCTGACAAGGCCAGGAACCCTCTTTGTTTCCACAATTGACCAAAATCATGGACAACACCAAAGGCATAGCGAGAATCCATATAAATGTTCACAGACAGACCTTGAGATAATTCACATGCTCGTTTTAAAGCAATGAGCTCAGCTACCTGGGCAGATGAAGCACCTGTAAGAGGAGCACTCTCTATCAATTCAAAGGGTGTAACAATGGCATATCTGCACAAAATCTGACCTTGTTCTCCTCTCATACATCTACAAACTATTCCCAGTCAGGATTTTGTAGTGGGACATCTTGAAGATCAGATCTGGGGAGGGTAGAGAGTTGGACAGCTTCCTCACAAGAATGGGGGTCACCTTCACCAGGCAATGGGAGCAGAATGGCAAGGCTCAAGATGTTACAGAGATGAACTGAAATGTGACTAGCAGTTAACAAAAGAAGCTCATATCTGCTGACACATGCTGAAGCCAAGTGCTGTGTCTTGGACTGCAAAAGTAGTGACTCCACTGAGTGGGGCACCATCAAGCTCAGGGGTGGTTGACGCACCATAGAGGCCGACTGTTCCACCGGTCGAGCTGCTGCAGCAGCCACAGACCAAAGACACGAGGGGAGTGCAGTAGCAAGAGAATCTAGAGCGGAGCTGAAGCAAGCAGCAGGACGATTTGAAGTCCCATGCGGTTGAGTGGGAATGCTTAAAACATAGCCATCTCGCTCGTGACAAAAAAGCGCGAAAGGTTTGGTATAATGTGACAAACCCAAGGCTGGGGCTGAAGACAAAGACTGTTTCAAAGACTCAAAAGAGGAATGGGCAGCATCTGTCCATTCAAAATTTTCTTGATCCAACATTGGCTTGGAGGGGTTTTGCCATCTGAACAAAGTTTGGGACCCATTGCCTGCAATAACTGACCATTCCTAAAAATCCACTTAATTGCCATGGGGTTTTTGGCTCTGGAAATTCTAAGACTGCTTGGACTCTTTCAGAAGTTAACGACCAACTCCCTTAAGAGAGCGTGTGGCTGAGGTATAAGACCTTTTCCTGACAAAGTTGAAGTTTTTCTTTTGAAGCCTTGTGGACCTTTGAAACAAGGGCATTTAGTAACACAACAGAGTCTATTTCTGATGATTCTAGGTCATCAGAACAGAGAAGAAGGTTGTCCATGTACTGAATGAGAGTAGAATTCCTAGGGAAGACTAGATCAGCAAGATCAGCCTGTAAAAATTGGGAACAGTAAGTTGGGGATTCGCAAAAGCCCATTGGCAAAACTGACCAGGTCAGTTGTTGACCTTCCCAGGAAAATGCAAAAAGTGACCTAGATTTTGGATGTAAGGTGACAGAGAAGAACGATGAACATAGGTTTATGACAGTAAAATATTTGGCGGAACTAGATATAGAAGCAAGAATTGCAGCAGGATTGGGGACTACTGGAAACTTTGGGATTACAATCCTGTTGATCTCCTGGAGGTCTTGGACAAATCTCCAAACCCTATTATTTGCCTTTTTGATGGCTAATATTGGGGTGTTGTAAGGGCTTTGGTGGGGAGTAAGAACTCCCTGTTCCAAGAGTGAAGAAATAATGGGTTGGAGACCCATGTTTGCCTCTGGTGACAATGGGTACTGCATGGTTCTTGGGGTTGGCTTTGAAGGATCAATTGTTACTTGGACAGGTTTGGCTGAGCGGATCCTGCCAATTCCGTGGAAGATTTGCCCAAAGAATGGGGGTGACTTGATCTAATAAGGACAAACAATAAACACAGGAACAGGTGATTCCTGGCAATCTCTGGTGCTGGGAATAGAAGATGAAACATGAAGAAAAACACCATTGGGGTACAAGAAACATTTCCTCCTATTTTACACAGGAAGTGGCTTCCTAACAAATTTACAGATATGGTAGGGTTCAAAAGAAAGGGATGATCTACAGTCACTGGACTGTTAAAGGTCTTGTTTCTGTAGGAGGAACAACCTGATTAGTTAGACCAACCACCTGCGTCATTTTTCCACTTAGTGGCAGTGTTTGGGAACTTTCGGCTCTCAAGGTAGAAGTGGTGGCCTCCGTGTCGATTAAAAATTGCTCAGACTTGCGGTTTACATTGAGGGTGCATTCTCTTCATTGGTTGAGGAGGAGGACTGGTAGCTGGAGGGGGTTTACAGGTCGTTCCTCGACATCCCATTATTGGGGTAACTGAGGCCTGTTCGAGCATTCATTCTTCCAGTGTCTGGATTGTTTGCAAAAGTGACAAACTCCCGGGACTCCTGGGGAATTAATTCAGCTGCCATTAAAGGCGGCTCAGTTTGAACCTCCTCTCCCTCTCCCTCCTCTTCCCCTCCCTCGACCTCTAAAGTTATTTGGTTGACTGGTTTGTTGGACTTGAAGGGCAAGAAGTTTCTTAGTTTGTTTCTTTTCAGAGTCTTTAAGAGACTGGTGGCAGTGTTGTGTCACATTGACAAGTTCATCAAGGCCTTTTGTCTGCCAATCAATGCACAGTCGTTTTAAAAGTTGTAAAGTGTCAGACTGCAAACCATTTACAAAAATATTTGCCAACAAACCCTTCCAGTTTCCTTCTGGATCTTTGATGCCTGAATATGATTCAAATACTCGTAGGAGGCGGTTTTTTTAGTCTGAAATCGATTCTTCTGAACCTTGTATGCAAGTTTGAATTTTCACCCAATTACATTTCCAGACCTCAAAGATGGCCTCACTCAACCTTTTTGCAACTTTTTGGGCATTTTTCATTTGGGCTGTGGAGGTGACGGGTCTGTCGTCCCTGCCTAGGACTTTTCCACCCTGCTGCTGACACCCACTTCTGGAAGTCTCCTGGTTTCACCAGAAGCTGGCAAAGCTGATGCAAGTCAGCCTTGCTGGGATTATATGATTCGCAGAACAAATGCCTCTGCAAATTTGGGTTTGGGAAGACCTTTTTCTGATTTAGTCCATGGCTTGTAGGTGACCTCCAGAGGGGCATCTTGATACCTAGGTTCAGCAAATAAGTGAATGGGCATTAATTTTTCATGTTCTCCCGAGTCTTCTGTGGTAAAAGTCAGGGCTGCAGTTTAGCGGCCACTTGGGCCAATTTTTCTGTTTGGTCTTTTTGTTATCTGCCTTGGATTTGGGGATGGGGAAGTTCATGTAAAGGAGGAAGGCATTGTCTTCTCCTCCTCCTTTCTTGGACCATGTTGGTCTCTGAGTCGCTGGACTCATGACCATCATTGTAAGGAGGTGGCTTTGGAATGCTCGGGTTAAGGAGCATTGGGCCATTTAGCGGTGGTGCACTTGCTAATTTTTGACACGCATCTTGGAGACCACAGATGGTTGAAAAGATTTTTTGTTTTTATGCTTCTTCATATAAAAATAAGAAAGAAGGCAGACCGTTGAGTGTTGGGCATTTTCATGCCTCAAGACTCAATTTTGTGTTGTTGTTTATTCGGTCAGTCGCTTCTGACTCTTCGTGACTTCATGGACCAGCCCACACCAGAGCTTCCTGTCGGCCATCGCCACCCCCAGCTCCCCCAAGGTCGAGTCTGTCACCTCCAGAATATCATCCATCCATCATGCCCTTGGTCAGCCCCTCTCCCTTTTGCCTTCCACTTTCCCTAGCATCAGCATCTTCTCCAGGGTATCCTGTCTTCTCATGATGTGGCTAAAGTACTTCAGTTTTGCCTTTAATATCCTTCCCTACGGAGTAATCCTAGGTTACTACGGGAAATACCATTGCTTGAACTATGCGGACCATTGTTGTCAGTGTGATGTCTCTGCTCTTCACTATTTTATCAAGATTTGTCATTGCTGTCCTCCCAAGAAGTAAACGTCTTCTGATTTCCTGGCTGCAGTCAGCGTCTGCAGTAATCTTTGCGCCTAGAAAGACAAAGTCTGTCACTGCCTCCACGTTTTCTCCCTCTATTTGCCAGTTATCAATCAAGCTGGTTGCCATAATCTTGGTTTTTTGGAGGTTTAACTGCAACCCAGCTTTTGCACTTTCTTCTTTCACCTTCATCATGAGGTTCCTCAGCTCCTCCTCGCTTTCAGCCATCAAAGTGGTATCATCTGCATATCGGAGATTGTTAATGTTTCTTCCAGCAATTTTAACTCCAGCCTTGGCTTCATCAAGCCCAGCACGTCGCATGATGTGTTCTGCATACAGGTTGAATAGGTAGGGTGACAGTATACAGCCCTGCCGTACTCCTTTCCCAATCTTAAACCAGTCCGTTGTTCCGTTGTCTGTTCTTACCATTGCAACTTGGTCGTTATACACATTCCTCAGGAGGCAGACAAGATGACTTGGTATCCCCATACCACCAAGAACTTGCCACAATTAGTTATGATCCACACAGTCAAAGGCTTTAGAATAGTCAATAAAACAGAAATAGGTGTTTTTCTGAAACTCCCTGGCTTTCTCCATTATCCAGCGGATATTGGCAATTTGGTCTCTAATTCCTCTGCCTTTTCTAAACCCAGCTTGTACATCTGGCAATTCTCGTTCCATGAATTGCTGGAGTCTACCTTGCAAGATCTTGAGCATGACCTCAGTGGCATGTGAAATAAGTGCCACTGTTTGATAGTTTGAACATTCTTTGGTGCTTCCCTTTTTTGGTATGGGGATATAAGTTGATTTTTTCCAATCTGATGGCCATTCTTGTGTTTTCCAGATTTGCTGGCATATGGCATGCATCACCTTGACAGCATCACCTTGCAAGATTTTAAACAGTTCAGCTGGGATACCGTCATCTCCTGCTGCCTTGTTATTAGCAATGCTTCTTAAGGCCCATTCAACCTCACTCTTCAGGATGTCTGGCTCTAGCTCACTGACCACACCGTCAAATCTATCCCCGATATTATCCTTCCTATACAGATCTTCCGTATATTCTTGCCACCTTTTCTTGATCTCTTCTGCTTCTGTTAGTTCCTTGCCATCTTTGTTTTTGATCATACCCATTTTTGCCTGGAATTTACCTCCGATGTTTCTAATTTTCTGGAAGAGGTCTCTTGTCCTTCCTAGTCTATTATCTTCTTCCACTTCCGTGCATTGCTTGTTTAAAAATAATTCCTTATCTCTTCTGGCTAACCTCTGGAATTTTGCATTTAATTGGGCATATCTCCCCCTATCACTGTTGCCTTTTGCTTTCCTTCTTTCTTGGGCTGCTTCCAGTGTCTCAGCAGACAGCCATCTTGCCTTCTTGATTTTCTTTTTCTTTGGGACGTTTTTTGTTGCCGCGTCCTGAACAATGTTGCGAACTTCTGTCCATAGTTCTTCCGGGACCCTATCTACTAAATCTAGTCCCTTAAATCTATTCTTCACCTCCACTGCATATTCATGAGGAATATTAGTGAGCTCATATCTAACTGCTCTGTGGGTTTTCCCTATTCTCTTTTGTCTGATTCTAAATTGTGTAATAAGAAGTTCGTGATCTGAACTACAATCAGCTCCAGATCTTGTTTTTACCAAATGCATAGATATCCGCCACCTTTGGCTACAAAGGATGTAGTCAATCTGATTTCGGTGTCGACCGTCTGATGAAGTCCATGTATAAAGTCGTCTCTTAGGTTGTTGGAAGAGAGTGTTTGTTATGCACAGTGAGTTGTCTTGGCAAAATTCTATCAGCCTATGTCCTGCTTCATTTTGTTCTCCCAGACCATGCTTGCCTGTAATTCCAGGTGTCGTTTGACTACCCACCTTTAGCATTCCAGTCTCCTGTAATGAAAATAACATCTTTGTTTGGCGTACTATCCAGTAGGTGCTGCAGATCCTCATAGAACTCATCTACTTCTGCTTCTTCAGCATCTGTGGTTGGGACGTATATTTGGATCACTGTGATGTTAAATGGCTTACCCTGAATTCGACTTGAGATCATTCTGTCATTTTTTGGATTGTATCCAAGCACTGCTTTAGCCACTTTATTATGAATTATGAAGGCTACTCCATTTCTTCTGTGGTCCTCTTGTCCACAGTAGTAGATCTGGTGGTCATTTGATGCGAAGTGGCCCATTCCAGTCCATTTCAGTTCACTGACACCCAAAATGTCTATATTTAATCTTGCCATCTCCCCAATAACCACAACCAATTTGCCCTGGCTCATAGATCTTACATTCCAGGTTCCTATGGTGTGTTGATCTTTAGAACATCGGATTCGTTGTTCACCACCAGCACCATCGGCTGCTAGCCGTCCTTTCGGCTTTGAGCTAGCTGTGTCATCACATCTGGGGCTAGTTGAACTTATCCTCTGTTCCTCCCCAGTAGCATTTTGACCAACTTCCGACCTGGGAGTCCCATCTTCCGATGGTATACCGACATATCTCTGGTTGTACTGATCCATTTAGTTTTCATGGCAAGAATACTGGGGTGGGTTGCCGTTTCCTTCCCCAGGGATCGTATTTAGTCTGACCTCTCTGCCGTGACCTTCCTATCTTGGGTGTCCCTTCACCATTTAGGTCATGACGACAATGAGGTGCTCAAGCTCCAGCACCATGACAAGGTAACAATCTCCTTTGCTGAAGTCGAGACTCAATAGCGCCCCTGAAATGGATGTTTTTGTCCATGTCAAAGGTTCTGTCCAGCAAAAACTGCCTTTTGGGCTTATCCCTAGTAAACAAATTCCACTTTCTTAAAAACCTACATGACTCAGGACTGTAATGGGTGTACATGTAATAAGCTGGCGTGCCTTTGGGAGGTAATGGTACCATTTTTGACACTGAAGATCCCATGTCTTCACCTACGGAGTCCCAGCAGACACAAAGAAGGGGAGAGGCAGACCACTGCAGCTAAGTCTGCATGCCAAGAAACAAGACAGATGCAAACCAAGTCGTAGAGCCCTTGCTTGCGAAAGCTTTTGCCTTAGGTGCAGCTGCCCCACAACTGCTTTACAACCGCTTTCATGACACTTCTTTTTATCTCCTGGGTTCAGACCTGTCGGAGGGTGGCAGGCCGGATTGCCCCGCTGAGGGGCTAGGGCGGACCTAGTTCACCTCTACCAGCACATTCACATGACAATAAGCGACAGATTTCAGACAAGACAACGGCTCCAGACTGACGGTCTATCCTCCCACCAACCTAAACATCCGTGAACCTTAAGGGTTCAGTCTCAGACCCACAGACAATACTCACCAATCGGGAGGAGCCATGTCGTCCTGGCAGTGACTTGCGTGGCTCCGTAGGCTGCTTTCTTCAAACAGTGGTGAAAAGGTTGAGAAACCTTTTTTCTTCCCCTGGAAAATAAAGGGGAAGCCCACAGTACCATCCGGATGAAATCTTAGAAGAATAGCTGCTTTTGCGAAGGAGCAAAAGGACTCAAAGCTAAGGTTAGTCACTGGAGTTAATCATCTACTGAAATGCTGTTTTGAAACTCTTAATTAATTAAGAGACTACAAGGACAGATGAGCTCCAATCTTAGATAGTATTTGTGAATTTAAATTATCAGCTAGCACCCCTGGCACAGCAAAAAGCGAAAGTATGGTAGTTGTATAAATCTAACCTGAATTAAAATCAAGGAGTTGCAGACTTTTACAAAGTGAATTTAGCTCAAGAGGTTCTCTCTCTCAAAAAAAGTACTAAGACTGTTTAATTTTATACCCTTCTAAATAAGTACTACAGCTTATTTTATTTTCTACTCTTTTAAACCATTGCTTGAATGCTTCAATGTTTGAAATTATATGGCTGAAAGCTATGTTTTGTCCAGTTGCTATCTTCTGCTGAATGACCTTGAGAACAACCTTGAGAAAGTGACAAAGTTAAAATAAACAAACTTTTGGCAGAAAGCCTGGAATATGCTAGTGCTGGCTTTGGCCGGATGCCGAAGAGAAAGCACTATGCGATTCCTTTAATACTGTGAGAGATGCTATTTGGATGTTGGAATAACATCAGTTTAGCTCTATGAATTTGGATAAGCCAGCAAAAGATATTAGAATAACACATAGCAGACTGAATTCCTGGGAGATGCCTACACAACAATCAAGTACGATTAGTAAATCCAGGAAAGGCTCTTTAACAGAGACCTCGACGGGAGCTACAAAATTACAGGTGAAAACAATATCTATAAGCAAGAAAGAGGTACCTGAGCAGAAGCAAGACACATAAAAGATGGCCTTGGATGAACAAACACAGAATATTATAGATGCTATAAGTAAAAAGATGGATGCTTTTGAATTACGCATAGAACAAAGGATGGGCACCTTTGAACAACATATAGAACAACGGATGGAGAGGCAAGGATTGGAAGTGAAGGAGGATCATAAAATCATAGAATAGTAGGGTTGGAAGGGGACTACAAGGCCATCAAGTTCAACCCCCTGCTCAATGCAGGAAACCAAGTCAGAGCATCCCTGACAGATGGCTGTCCAGCTTCGTCTTTAATGCCTCCAGTGTGGGAGAGCCCACCACCTCCCTACGTAATTGGTTCCATTGTCGTATTGCTCTAACAGTCAGGAAGTTTTCCCTGATGTGCAGCCGGAATCTGGCTTCCTGTAACTTGAGCCCATTATTCCGTGTCCCGTACTCTGGGATGATCGAGAAGAGATCCTGGCCTTCTTCTCTGCGACAACCTTTCAAGTACTTGAAGAGTGCTATCATATCTCCCCTCAGTCTTCTCAAAGCTAAACATGCCCAGTTCTTTCAGTCTCTCTTCATAGGGCTTTGTTTCCAGCCCCCTGATCATCTTGGTTGCCCTCCTCTGAACCCTCTCCAGTTTGTCTGCATCCTTCTTAAAGTGTGGTGCCCAGAACTAGACACAGTACTCCAGATGAGGCCTAACCAGTGCTGAGTAGAGGGGAACTTGTACTACCTGGGATTTGAAAGCTTGTTGTTCAGTTGTTCAGTCGTGTCCGACTCTTCGTGACGCCATGGACCATAGCACGCCAGGCCTTCTTGTCCTCCACTCTCTACCGGAGTGTGCTCAAATTCATATTCATTGCATCGGTGATGCTATCAAGCCATCTCATCGTCTGTCGTCCCCTTCTCCTTTTTCCTTCAGTCTTTCCTAGCATCAGGGTCTTTTCCAGTGAGTTTTCTCTTCGCATTAGGTGGCCAAAATATTTGAGCTTCAGCTTCAGTATCTGTCCTTCCAATGAGCACTCAGGGTTGATTTCCTTTAGGATGGACTGATTTGACCTCCTTGCAGTCCAGGGGACTCGTTAAGAGTCTTCTCCAGCACCACAGTTCGAAAGCATCAATTCTTCGGCGCTCAGCCTTCCTTATAGTCCAGCTCTCACAGCCATACATTACTACTGGGAAAACCATAGCTTTGATTAGACGGACCTTTGTCGGCAAGGTGATGTCTCTGCTTCTGACTATGCTGTCTAGGTTGGCCATAGCTTTCCTCCCAAGGAGCAAGCGTCTTTTAATTTCATGGCTACAGTTACCGTCTGCGATGATCTTGGAGCCCAAGAAAGTACAATCTGTCACTGCTTCCATTTCTTCCCCTTCTATATGCCAGGAAGTGATGGGGCCAGATGCCATGTTCTTAGTTTTTTTAATGTTGAGTTTCAAACCAGCTTTTGCACTCTCCTCTTTCACCCTCAACAAGAGGCTCTTGAGATCCTCTTCGCTTTCTGCCATTAGGGTGGTATCGTCTGCATATCGGAGGTTGTTGATAATTCTCCCGGCAATCTTAATTCCAACCTGTGATTCATCCAACCTGGCGTTTCTCATGATGTACTCTGCATATAAGTTAAATAAGCAGGGTGACAATATGCAGCCTTGTCGTACTCCTTTCCCAATTTTGAACCACTTGGTTGTTCCATGTCTGGTTCTTACTGTTGCTTCTTGACCCGCGTACAGGTTTCTCAGGAGACAGGTAAGGTGGTCTGGTACTCCCATCTCTTTCAGAATTTGCCACAGTTTGTTGTGATCCACACAATCAAAGGCTTTAGCGTAGTCAGTGAAGCAGAAATAGACATTTTTCTGGAATTCTCTTGCTTTCTCCATGATCCAGCAAACGTTGGCGATTTGATCTCTAGTTCCTCTGCCTCTTCGAAACCCAGCTTGTACTTCCGGTAGTTCCCGGTTCACATACTGCTGAAGCCTAACTTTTAGGATTTTGAGCATCACCTTGCTGGCATGTGAAATGAGCGCAATTGTGCGGTAGTTTGAACACTCTTTGGCGTTGCCCTTCTTTGGAATTGGAATGTAAACTGACCTTTTCCAGTCTTGTCACCACTGTTGAGTGTTCCAAATTTGTTGGCATATTGAATGCAGCACTTTAACAGCATCATCTTTTAGGATCTTAAATAGCTTAGCTGGAATACTGTCATCTCCGCTAGCTTTGTTGTTAGTAATGCTTCCTAAAGCCCACTTGACTTCACTCTCGAGGATGTCCGGCTCAAGTTCAGTGGCCGCACTATCATGGCTATCAGGGACATTAAGATCTTTCCTGTATAGTTCTTCTGTGAATTCTTGCCACCTCTTCTTAATCTCATCTGCTTCTCTTAGGTCCCTGCCTTCTTTGTCCTTTATCATGCCCGTCTTTGCACAAAATGTTCCCTTGAGATCTCCAATTTTCTTGAAGAGATCTCTAGTCTTTCCCATTCTGTTGTTTTCCTCAATTTCTTTGCATTGTTCATTTAAGAAGGCCTTCTTGTCTCTCCTTGCTATTCTCTGGAACTCTGCATTCAGTTGGATATCTCTTCCCCTTTCCCCCTTGCTTTTCGCTTCCCTTCTTCCTTCAGCTACTTGTGAAGCCTCCTCAGACAGCCACTTGGCTTTCTTGCATTTCTTTTTCTTTGGGATGGATTGAGTTGCTGCCTCCTGAACAATGTTACGGACCTCCGTCCATAGTTCCTCAGGCACTCTGTCTATCAGGTCTAATCCCTGAAATCTATTCCTCACCTCCACTGTATATTCATAAGGGATATGATTTAGGTCATACCTGAATGGTTTCGTGGTTTTCCCTACGTTCTTCAATTTAAGCTGAAATTTTGCAACAAGAAGCTCATGATCTGAGCCACAGTCAGCTCCAGGCCTTGTTTTTACTGACTGTATAGAGCTTCTCCATCTTTGACTGCAAAGGACATAATCAATCTGATTTCGATATTGACCATCTGGTGATGTCCATGTGTAGAGTCGCCTCTTGTGCTATTGGAAAACAGTGTTTGCTATGATCAGCGTGTTCTCCTGGCAAAACTCTATTAGCTTTTGTCCTGCTTAATTTTGTGCACCAAGGCCATGCCTGCCTGTTATCCCGGTGATTTCTTGACTTCCTACTTTAGCATTCCAATCCCCTGTGATGAAGAGGACATCTTTTTTTGGTGTTAGTTCTAGAAGGTGTTGTAGGTCTTCATAGAACCGATCAAACTCAGCTTCTTCGGCCTCAGTGGTTGGGGCATCGACTTGAATTACTGTGATGTTGAATGGTTTGCCTTGGATTCGTACTGAGATCATTCTATCGTTTTTAAGATTGTACCCCAGTACTGCTTTTCCCACCCTTTTGTTGACTATGAGTGCTACTCCATTTCTTCTAAGGGATTCTTGCCCACAGTAGTAGATATGATGGTCACCTGACTTAAATTCGCCCATGCCTGTCCATTTTAGTTGGCTGATTCCCAAGATGTCGATGTTCAATCTTGCCATCTCATGTTTGACCACCTCTAGCTTACCTTGATTCATTGATCTGACATTCCAGGTTCCTAAACAATATTGTTCTTGACAGCATCGGATTTTCTTTTCACCACCAGACACATCCACAGCTGAGTGTCCTTTCGGCTTTGGCCCAGCCGCTTCACTCTTTCTGGCGCTACTTGGAAATACCATCTGCTCTTCCCCAGTAGTATATTGGACACCTTCCGACCTGAGGGGCTCATCTTCCTGCGTCATCTCTTTTAGCCTTGTGATACGTTCCATGGGGTTTTCTTGGCAAGGATACTGGAGTGGGTTGCCATTTCCTTCTCCAGTGGACCACATTTTGTCAGAACTCTCTGCCATGACCTGTCCGTCTTGGGTTGCCCTGTACGGCATAGCTTATGGCTTCACTGAGTTACGCAAGCCCCTTCGCCACAACAAGGCAGTGATCCATGAAGGTGATTTGGAAGCTATGCTTCTATTAATGCAGCCCAAAATAATATTTCCCTTTTTCGCAGCCACATCACATTGTTGGCTCATATTCAGCTTGTGATCGACAACAATTCCAAGATCTTTCTCGCTTGTAGTGTTGTTGAGCCATGTATCCCCCATCTTTTAACTGTGCATTTGGTTTCTTTTTCCTAGGTGCAGAACTTGGCATTTATCCCTATTAAATGTCATTCTGTTGTTTTCTGCCCAGCGCTCCTGTCTATCAAGATCACTTTGAATTTTGTTTCTGTCTTCTAAAGTATTAGCTATCCTGCCCAATTTTGTGTCATCTGCAAATTTGATCAGCATTCCCTGCACCTCCTCCTCCAAGTCATTAATAACAATTTTGAAGAGCATGGGGCCCAGGACTGAGCCCTGCAGTACCCCACTCGTTACCTCTCCCCAGTTTGAGAAGATCCCATTGATAAGCACTTTTTGAGTCCGATTCTGTAGCCAACTGTGGATCCACCGGATCGTTGTTTCATTTAGCCCACTTTGAGATAGTTTGCTCATCAGGATATCATGGGGCACTTTGTCGAAAGCTTTGCTGAAGTTGAGGTATATGATGTCTACAGCATTCCCACGGTCCACAAGGGAGGTGACTTGATCAAAAAATGAGATCAGATTTGTCTGGCAGGACTTGTTTTTGACAAATGCATGTTGGCTTCAAGTAATCACGCCATTGTTTTCAAGGTGCTTCCAGATGGATTACTTTATCATCTGCTCCAGAATTTTCCCAGGGATTGATGTCAGACTGACTGGTCTGTAGTTCCCAGGTTCCTCCTTTTTACCCTTTTTGAAGATAGGGACAACATTAGCCCTCCTCCAGTCATCTGGCACTTCACCCGTCCTCCATGATTTCTCAAAGAGGATAGACAGCAGTTCTGAGAGTTCTTCTGCCAGTTCCTTTATTACTCTAGGATGCAGTTCATCTGGCCCTGGAGATTTGAACTCATTCAAAGTAATTAGGTGTCCCTTGTGCATATGCCTATTGATCTCAAGCTGCAATCCTGCCCCTTCAGCCTGTACTTCGCCTTTGCCAGGGGGGGTCATAGACCCTCTTTTGGGAGAAGACTGAGCCAAAGTACGAATTGAGCACCTCTGCCTTTTCTTTGTCCTCTGTTATCGTTTTGCCATCCCTATTTAATAGCTGAACCACCATTTCTTTCCTCTCCCTTTTACTATGCACGTAGCTGAAGAAAGCCTTTTTGTTGTTTTTAGCATCCCTCACTAACCTCAGCTCATTCTCCGCTTTAGCCTTCCTGATGCCATCCCTGCAATTCTGTGCTACCCGCCTGTACTCTTCCTTTGTTACTTGGCCTTCTTTCCACTTCCTATATGTGTCCTTTTTTGTTTTCAGGTCATCCCTAAGCTTTTTGTGAAGCCACATTGGCTTCTTCTATTGTCTTCCACCTTTTCTTCTTGTTGGAATTGTTTGTGATTGTGCCTTGAGAATTTCCTTTTTTAAAAGCTCCCACCCATCTTGGACTCCTTTTTTTGTTAGCGTCGCTTGCCATGGGACCTTACTGATCATTGTTCTGAGTTTATGAAAATCAGCTTTCCTAAAATCCAGGGTACACGTTTGACTACACTCGGCTTTTGCTTCCCTTAGAACCAAGAACTCAAGTGCAACATGGTCGCTTTCCCCCAGAGTTCCTGTAGTTGCTCCTTTATCCACTAAGTCATCTCTGTTGGTTAGGATCAAGTCAAGGATAGCTGATCGTCTAGTTCCTTCCTCTACTTTCTGTAGGAGGAAGTTATCTGCCACACAAGTCAGGAATTTCCTGGAGGGGCCAAGTTTTGCAGAATTTGTCTCCCAACAAATATCAGGGAAATTGAAGTCCCCCACTACTACTACATCATGCTTCCTTAAAACATTGGCTATTTGCTTTTCAAAAGTTTCATCCTCGTCTTCGCCTTGGTTGGGTGGCCGGTAGTAGACTCCGACCACCACATTCCTTTTATTCTTTGCTCCATTTATTTTGATCCAGATGCTCCCGATGGGGCTACCAAGCTCATCCTCCTGTATTTCTGTGCAGAGATATGTATTTTTCACATACAGTGCAACCCCACCTCCCTTTCTGTTCCTGCTGTTCTTTTTGAACAAGTTATACCCTTCAATTGCTGTATTCCAGTCATGAGAGTCATCCCACCAAGTCTCAGTTATACCTATCAAGTCATAAATTAAAGATATGAAGGAAGAATTGAGACAAGAAATTAACAAATTAGATGCTGTATTAAATCAAAGAGAAGAGTTTAAAATAATGACAAACAGAGTGGAAGTACTGGAAAACAATGTAGAAATTGTAACCATGGAGTTAGAACATGAGCAGGATGCCTTAGTCTGGTTTGAACTGAAAGACAACGAACGTGGGAAGTTACGGCAGTGGAGAACCTGACCTCAGAATGGAACTGGCAAAGGCTATAGCAGTATTTTTGAACAAAGAAGAAAAAAATATGGAAATAGATCAAGTTTATAGACTGAATTCGACATACACAAAAACAAAAGGTATACTCAGAGATATTATTGTCCATTTTGTAAAGAAAACTACAAGAGATTCAATTCTCCAGAAGCGCTACAAAACTAAACTGAAGATGGTGGATAGAGAGATTATTGTTATGAAAGAAATTCCTGGAAGATTTTTGAGGAAAAGGAGAGATTAAGCATTTCTAACAACAATCCTGAAACAGAAAAAGATCATGTTTAGATGGGAATTTCCAGAAGGTGTGGTTTTATCTTAGAGATCAGAGATATAAGCTGAACTCAGTTCAAAAAGCAAGAGAGTTCCTTCAGACTTATGGAAAGGACTGGATAGACTAACAACTTGACGTACAAGAAGATGATAGCACCCAGGGTGCGGTTCACTCACTCTGATTGCTCTCTCTCTCTGGGAGCTTGCTTGCTTCTACAGTCCCAAGACCAGCTGGAGCAGCTTCCTCTGCTCTGCTCAGCTGGGAGGTGGGAAACAGACTGAAGCTTCCTGCCCACACAGCTGCTGGGAGTACTCAGCTTTGTCAATTCTGGTAGTAGGTGCTGCAGATGTTTGCCTTGTGTCCCACTCAGAGGTTCTACCACATCCTGAAGAGCTGAAACTTAAACTTTCCTCTCCCTTGCAATATCCAACAGCATATTATGATGAAGCTATAACTGAGAAGAATCCATGTCAGTTGTGTAAAAGACTGCGATGGATGTGCTATCAATTTCTCCAGTGACAAATTTTTCAATTTTGCTCATATGTTCGCACACATCTGAGGAAAAGTGATTATGCAAACTGCTGCTGACATTATCAATCACATCATACAAGATTTTCCTGTAGAATTCCTCAGGAGACTCAAACTGGTGAGGCTCACACCCAGCATCCATGTGTTGTGGAGGCTTTCGGTGCCTAGGGAGGGCAGGGCTTTCTAAATCTAAATCTTTTGCTGTCATAGTGGTCTTTGTCCAGAATTCTTCAAAGTCGTTCCTCAGCTGCTTTGTACTCTCCTTGGCTGACACCAAAATAAGTTCTGCTTGATGGAACTGTTGGTTACTTTTTTGAAGTGCTGTAACAGCCAAACATAAGCACCAAGAGCTGCAGCATGAAGAAAGGAGCAAACCTCTGCAAGCTTTGCGCATTTCCATCTGCTTTTGCCCCAGTATCTCCTTTCCTCAGATGCGACATCCTCAAAGAAATCAATGAGCTCTCTATAATTAAGAGCAACTGACTGTAAGGAAGCTGCTCTAACAGTTCATCTTGTGGGCCAAAATTGTTTCAGATGTATGTTCTGCTCTCCCCTTGAAATTTTTAAAACCAGGCAAGGCATTTGGGTGAACGTCTGACAAAAGTGATAAGGTCAGCTAATTCACTCAAAAAGTTTCTGCACATGGCAACATTTCCTGACACATCCTGCACCACTAAGTTCATAGCAAGGGTCACACAGTGCACATTATTAGAGTGCTCTTGGTTCCTCTTCCTTCACAAGAGCATGCAGTCCACTAATGCGTCCAGCTACATTTGATGCTACATCATAGCACTGGCCATGGCACCTATCAAGAGGAAGATTAAAACGGCAGAGTACATCTTTCAAAAGTTATAGCATCAGTCTCATAAAAACCAAAAAAGAATTCCTCCACAGGCATTTCCTCTGTGGCAATGTGAAAGGACCCCTTCATGGATCACTGCCTTGTTGTGGCGAAGGGGCTTGCGTAACTCAGTGAAGCCATAAGCTATGCCGCGCACGGCCACCCAAGACGGACAGGTCATGGCAGAGAGTTCTGACAACATGTGGTCCACTGGAGAAGGAAATGGCAACCCACTCCAGTATTCTTGCCAAGAAAACCCCATGGAATTTATCACAAGGCTAAAAGAGATGATGCCGGAAGATGAGCCCCTCAGGTCGGAAGGTGTCCAATAAACTACTGGGGAAGAGCAGAGGGAATTTCCAAGTAGCACCAGAAAGGGTGAAGCGGCTGGGCCAAAGCCGAAAGGACACTCAGCTGTGGATGTGTCTGGTAGTGAAAAGAAAGTCCGATGCTGTAAAGAACAATATCGTTTAGGAAGCTGGAATGTAAAATCAATTAATTAAGGTAAGCTGGAGGTGGTCAAACATGAGATGGCAAGATTGAACATCGACATCTTGGGAATCAGTGAACTAAAATGGACAAGCATGGGCAAATTTAATTCAGGTGACCATTATATCTACTACTGTGGGCAAGAATCCCTTAGAAGAAATGGAGTAGCACTCATGGTCAATAAAAGGGTGGGAAAGCAGTACTGAGGTACAATCTCAAAAATTATAGAATGATCACAGTACGAATCCAAGGCAAACCATTCAACATCACAGTAATTCAAGTCTATGCCCCAACCACTGAGGCCGAAGAAGCTGAGGTTGATCGGTTCTATGAAGACCTACAACACCTTCTAGAACTAACACCAAAAAAAGATCTCCTTTTCATCATAGGGGATTGGAATACTAAAGTAGGAAGTCAAGAAATCACTGGGATAACAGGCAAACATGGCCTTGATGTACAAAATGAAGCAGGACAAAGGCTAATAGAGTTTTGCCAAGAGAACACGCTGATCATAGCAAACACTCTTTTCCAACAGCACAAGAGGCGACTCTACACATGGACATCACCAGATGGTCAATATCGAAATCAGATTGATTATGTCCTTTGCAGCCAAAGATGGAGAAGCTCTATACAGTCAGTAAAAACAAGACCTGGAGCTGACTGTGGCTCAGATCATGAGCTTCTTGTTGCAAAATTTTGGCTTAAATTGAAGAACGTAGGGAAAAGCACTAAACCATTCAGGTATGACCTAAATCATATCCCTTATGAATATACAGTAGAGGTGAGGGATTAGACCTGATAGACAGAGTGCCTGAGGAACTATGGACAGAGGTCCGTAACATTGTTCAGGAGGCAGCAACGAAATCCATCCCAAAGAAAAAGAAATGCAAGAAAGCCAAGTGGCTGTCTGATGAAGCTTTACAAGTAGCTGAGGAAAGAAGGGAAGCGAAAAGCAAGGGAGAAAGGGGAAGAGATATCCAACTGAATGCAGAGTTCCAGAGAATAGCAAGGAGAGACAAGAAGGCCTTCTTAAATGAACAATGCAAAGAAATTGAGGAAAACAACAGAATGGGAAAGACTACAGATATTTTCAACAAAATCATAGATATCAAGGGAACATTTTGTGCAAAGATGGGCATGATAAAGGACAAAGAAGGCAGGGACCTAAAAGAAGCACATGAGATTAAGAAGAGGTGGCAAGAATTCACAGAAGAACTATACAGGAAAGATCTGAATGTCCCTGATAACCATGATAGTGCGGTCACTGAACTTGAGCCAGACATCCTCGAGAGTGAAGTCAAGTGGGCCTTAGGAAGGATTACTAACAACAAAGCTAGCAGAGATGACAGTATTCCAGCTGAGCTATTTAAGATCCTAAAAGTTGATGCTGTTAAAGTGCTGCACTCAATATGCCAACACATTTGGAACACTCAACAGTGGCCACAAGACTGGAAAAGATCAGTTTACATTCCAATTCCAAAGAAGGGCAACGCCAAAGAGTGTTCAAACTACCGCACAATTGCGCTCATTTCACATGCCAGCAAGGTGATGCTCAAAATCCTACATGCTAGGCTTCAGCAGTATGCGAACCGAGAACTACCGGAAGTACAAGCTGGGTTTCGAAGAGGCAGAGGAACTAGAGATCAAATCACCAACATTTGCTGGATCATGGAGAAAGCAAGAGAATTCCACAAAAATGTCTATTTCTGCTTCATTGACTATGCTAAAGCCTTTGATTGTGTGGATCACAACAAACTGTGGCAAATTCTGAAAGAGATGGGAGTACCAGACCACCTTACCTGTCTCCTGAGAAACCTGTATGAGGGTCAAGAAGCAACAGTAAGAACCAGACATGGAATAACCGAGTGGTTCAAAATTGGGAAAGGTGTATGCCAAGGCTGCATATTGTCGCCCTGCTTATTTAACTTATATGCAGAGTACATCATGAGAAACGCTGGGTTGGATGAATCACCGGTTGGAATTAAGATTGCCAGGAGAATTATCAACAACCTCAGATAACGCAGACAACACCACCCTAATGGCAGAAAGCGAAGAGGATCTAAAGAGCTTCTTGTTGAGGGTGAAAGTGGAGAGTGCAAAAGCTGGTTTGAAACTCAACATTAAAAAAACTAAGAACATGGCATCTGGCCCCATCACTTCCTGGCATATAGAAGGGGAAGAAATGGAAGCAGTGACAGATTTTCTTGGGCTCCAAGATCACCGCAGACAGTGACTGTAGCCATGAAATTAAAAGACGCTTGCTCCTTGGGAGGAAAGCTATGGCCAACCTAGACAGCATAGTCAGAAGCAGAGACATCACCTTGCCGACAAAGATTCGTATAATCAAAGCTACGGTTTTCCCAGTAGTAATGTATGGCTGTGAGAGCTGGACTATAAGGAAGGCTGAGCACCGAAGAATTGATGCTTTCGAACTGTGGTGCTGGAGAAGACTCTTACGAGTCCCCTGGACTGCAAGGAGGTCAAATCAGTCAATCCTAAAGGAAATCAACCCTGACTGCTCATTGGAAGGACAGATACTGAAGCTGAAGCTCAAATATTTTGGCCACCTAATGCAAAGAGAATACTCCCTGGAAAAGACCCTGATGCTGGGAAAGATTGAAGGCAAAAGGAGAAGGGGACGGCAGAGGATGAGTTGGCTAGATAGCATCACCGATGCAATGAATATGGAACTGAGCACACTCCGGGAGAGAGCGGAGGACAGAAAGGCCTGGTGTGCTATGGTCCATGGGGTCACGAAGAGTCGGACACAACTTAACGACTGAACAACAACAATGTGAAAGGAAAATGAAACCTGCTCCTTTGTGGCGATATCTGTCATCTCATCCACAATTATACTGTAGTAAACAGCTGCTTCAATCCCTCTCACTAATGTACGTAGAACATTATGAGCCATGATCTTAAGAAACTCATTCACAATAGCTAGTGAAATCCATTTGTAATTTGTACAATCCAGCCACGATCGCAGCTGGGGAACATCATCAGCATGAAGCAGCAGGAGTTGACTAAGGTTTGATCCTTCCTCAATGTGACCACGAACTGCAAGGCCTTGATGGGCCAGATATCTTACAGAGAATAACATTTTCATCACAGCCTTTCTAGCTTCTTGCATTGGCTTCTGTTTTCCTTCTGAGCAAGTGTTATGAGCATTTACCCCACCTTCAGCAGCAGCCACAACTTGAACAGCTGCACAGTGAAAATTTGAGCTTTGATGGCTATGGAATCTTTCCAGAGCTTTCTTTCAATTTGAGAAGCTTGTCTTAACAAAAGCCAATGCATCCCTGTCTCTTGAGCTTTTGGGGAGAGGCGCACTCACTTCACTTGCTGTGTGACAGCTGTTGCAGTATACGTTGTCCATTTCGTAAAAGAGCCAACCACAGGTTCTCTTCCAAGGGTGCTTGTACTGGCGTCCTGCTGCCCTTCTTTTCACAGAAGGAACACTAATATCTGAGGGCATGTCCTCAGAAGTTAATACTTCCTCACCCTGGTCCTGGAACATGTCTTCTGCATGAAGGCCAGAGGAGCTGCCAGTGGAACTTTCACCATGATTGTCACAGTGCCAACCTCAGCACATTTTTTCTTTTTCACAAATCTTTCCACAGTGGTGATTGTGGCCTGTAATTCAATCAAAGAAGCAGGATTCTGCAGGATAGAAAACATGCTATAGATTCATTCATTGAGACAATAAAAATAAATATTCCCTTTGTATATGAAAACCTACTTCTCTTCCCTCCCCACCAAAGTGTGTCGTTTCCCCCCCTCCATTTCTCCCACATGGCTAAATATAAATGGAAATGGGATGGAATGTTTGTTTCCTTAAAACAGGGCCTGGGGAACAGAATTCCTCTTTCTTTTTTGCAAGAATATTGGAATTACTACCACCCCAGCTGCCCAGCCACAACCCATGATTCTCTCTCGCCTCTTTACTTACCCAGAGCAGCGGTGTTTCAGGGGTCAGCAGAAAAATTATTCTCTCCAATTTTTCTGCTAGCAGGAAAGAACTGCTCCTTCTGCTGGCAGGGCAGGTCTTCTGGAGCCCATGCCTGATTGGTGGAGTCCACCAACTCTGTCTTTCCCTCCCTCCAGGCAATTCTTCTCCATCCATTGTTTCTTCATAAAGATTTTCCACAGATCTCCCCTGGCCCCTTCCCCTCTTATCTATGCATAAACAAGCAAACAAACCCAGCAGTGTGCCTCCTAAGAACCTGCTGAATATACAGACAACTAGAGACTGACTGATGAATCTGCCAGCCAGGCTGTGAGCTTACTGATGTTACCTGGTTGCCTGGAGGGGGCATTGCCCCCTCTGGGAAATCTGGGAGGGGGCTTGAGCCCTGCCACCCCCATAGTTTATGCCCTTGCATGCTGGATCAGGCCAAAGGTCTATCTAGTCCAGCATTCAGTTCCAACAGTAGCCAGCCAGATGCCTATGAAAATGAATGCAATGTCACTCTCCTGCTCATGTTTCCCAACAGTTGGTATTCAGAGCCAACTCTGCTAGTTATATTGGAGAACAGAGGAAGGAACAGTGAAGGGACTGATTGTCTTACAATGGGGCTGTAGTCAGGCACCGTTGAGAAAGCTGATGTCCAAGTGCAGAGAGGCAAATGGATTGTCGGGGTGGGTGGAGTCACCCTTGGGCTTAAGAACTTCTCAGGGAACCCTCTGACCTGCAGTCTCAATGACTTACCATAGGCAGCAGCAGTAGTGCAGACAGCAGAATGCACCCAAGGTTAGAGGGCACTATGGGACTGCATCCACAGTAGGCAGGTGGGGGAGTGGGTTCTCCCACACTAGCTAGAAGGATGTGATGACTTTTAAGTGAGAAAAGTAAAACTTGTGAATGGTGGTAAAGAGAATTAACTAAAGTGGGAATAGATTCCTGAATTATAATTAAAGCACTTTTATTAATGTGTGATTTTGGCCTGTGTGTGTTTTGGGATGGTTGCCATTCATGTGCAACAACCTGTGTAGTTCAGGAGGTCAGGCTAACCTTCCTAGATCATATCACTAGAGATAATGAAGAAGCTAAAGAGTGTAGGTTGTATCCAATGGTGTAATTCTGCTGATGGAAGCAGTTCTATCAGTGGAACTGTGATAGGGGAAATTCCCCCTTCCCACTGCAGCCTAACCCCAGTCCTTAAAATCTGCTCCTGTGGGCTGGGAAACCCTCCAGGGCAGATTTTCAGGCAGTGCAGTGGGCTGTAGAGGGGAGGAGAGAGAAACTCCTACTGTGCTAGCAGATGTCCGCTAGCACGACAATGGATTCAACCCTGTGTCATCTTCATTGACTACGCTAAAGCCTTTGATTGTGTGGATCACAACAAACTGTGGGAAATTCTTAAAGTGATGGGAGTACCAGACCACCTTACCTGTCTCCTGAGAAACCTGTACGAGGGTCAAGAAGCAACAGTAAGAACCAGACATGGAACAACCGATTGGTTCAAAATTGGGAAAGGAGTACGACAAGGCTGCATTTTGTCACCCTGCTTATTTAACTTATATGCAGAGTACATCATGGGAAATGCCGGGTTGGATGAATCAGAGGTCGGAATTAAGATTGCCGGGAGAATTATCAACAACCTCAGATATGCAGATGATGCCACCCTAATGGCAGAAAGCGAAGAGGATCTCAAGAGCCTCTTGTTGAGGGTGAAAGAGGAGAGTGCAAAAGCTGGTTTGAAACTCAACATTAAAAAAACTAAGATGATGGCATCTGGCCCCATCACTTCCTGGCATATAGAAGGGGAAGAAATGGAAGCAGTGACAGATTTTACTTTCTTGGGCTCCAAGATCACCGCAGACGGTGACTGTAGCCATGAAATTAAAAGACGCTTGCTCCTTGGGAGGAAAGCTATGGCAAACCTAGACAGCATAGTCAGAAGCAGAGACATCACCTTGCCGACAAAGGTCCGTCTAATCAAAGCTATGGTTTTCCCAGTAGTAATGTATGGCTGTGAGAGCTGGACTATAAGGAAGGCTGAGCGCCGAAGAATTGATGCTTTCGAACTGTGGTGCTGGAGAAGACTCTTAACGAGTCCCCTGGACTGCAAGGAGGTCAAATCAGTCCATCCTAAAGGAAATCAACCCTGAGTGCTCATTGGAAGGACAGATGCTGAAGCTGAAGCTGAAATATTTTGGCCACCTAATGCGAAGAGAAAACTCTCTGGAAAAGACCCTGATGCTGGGAAAGACTGAAGGCAAAAGGAGAAGGGGACGGCAGAGGATGAGATGGCTAGATAGCATCACAGATGCAATGAATATGAACTTGAGCACGCTCCGGGAGAGAGCGCAGGACAGGAAGGCCTGGCGTACTATGGTCCATGGGGTCACGAAGAGTCGGACACGACTGAACGACTGAACGACAACAACATGTTCAAAAAGGGGATTACCAAACTCCCTGAGAAAATATGTCGGAGAAAAGTGACAGATACTTCTATCAAATAGAAAACAAGTGAGTAACTGTTTCCTCTGTCTAGCAGAGGAGGATCATGTGCGACTCATATTGGTGACGCTTTCTTCACTTCAAGAATCCACCCTTGCCCTTTGCTTCTCTTTTCCACTTCTTTACCTCCCCCTCTTTTATCTTCCTGATGATCTTTCTTTGCCTGTTACTCCTCCTCTCTCTTTCCTGTTCAGAATGTCCTCAGGCATTGTATGAAAATAGTTTGCTGAACTCCGAGAAAGCTCTACCTGGTTCTTAGTACCTGGATACCTAGGACTGCTTTCTTTGCTTGGTTATAGTACAAATAACGTGGGAGAAAATGGATTGCATACAGGGGTGTCTTGTGCCAGCAGAATGGACATGAATAGTGGATAAAATTCTCACCACACATGCCAAATCTGTTCAAATGGGTTGAGGGACCCTCCAGAAAAGATGGGGGGGGGAGGGGAAGGGAAGTCCGCTTATGTAAGTTTGGATTTAAGCAATATATACACTTGCAAAAATAAACCCTTACAGATATGGAGCATATAAACAAGCTCATTTAATACAGATTCATTACTTCTTAAACATACTCTTCTATCTACAATCTGCAGGATTAAAGAGTGGTGAAAGGAATTTTTCACAATGCATTAAAAAGTATATTGGTTTTGTTAGGCTTTTCTTAGCAGCAATGATAATTTCTGATACACAAACTAGAACGCCTTGTACGCACTTCCATTCTTACAAATGTATACTTGCATGTTCACACACAAGAAACAATATAAGAAGTAAAAGTAATCAAACCAACAAAACAGATAAAAAGGGAATGGGGAAAAGGGAAAAAGGGAGAAAGTCCCTGCACATATATATCTTTGTTTCATGTTCCAATTTCCTTTTAGGGTTAAACTACATGTTACATTAATTGTGTAGCATGTCGCTGAGGATAATATTTTTTTACTCTATAGTAAGTACATGTGGCCCTGATTTGGATTGGGACCACAGCATACTAGGAGGGGAGGATTAATTTTTCTCCCCCCCCAAAATCCCCCCCCAGGGGTTAAGAAAACCAGGTGGAGGGAGTTTCAACTGATGCCAATGAAGATTTTTGTTCTTTTTTTAACACCTCCATGGATTGGGTGGGGGGGAATTTCAGGGCGGAAAAGGTTGTGTGTGCACGGGGGGGGGGGAGGTTTAATCCTTTCCTCTAGGTGTGCAGTGGTCCCAACATGAATCGGGGCGACGCACACTTTAGCATTAATAAAAAAAGATTATCTTTGGCTACACACTACACGATTAACACAATGTGTATTTTGATTCTGACTACATTAAAGTAACAATGAATTTTCTGCCATTCTTTCATACTTATGGGTGGAGTAGCAATTATCATCTCTTAGTGCTTGTGAGTGCTGAATCTGTGGGAGGTAGCTATTTTAGATTAATTAATCTGAATAAAGGGGTGTGTTCTTTTACATGGAATTGGGACACTGTACTCTATGGGAATGTATCCTTCCTTTCCATGAGGTTGCATGGGCCTGGAAAATATTTTTGTTCCATGGAATGCTATTATTAGTATTTAGTATTCTATTTGTCATTTCTATAGTACTTTTCAGTACACAATGTTGTTGTTGTTGTTCAGTCGTGTCCGACTCTTCGTGACCCCATGGACCATAACACGCCAGGCCTTCCTGTCCTGCGCTCTCTCTCATTTGTGTACTACTAATTTTGATGTACCTAGGGTATAAGTATTTACCTTTATTGGGGTTCTATAGAATTGGAAGCGCGAAGGAAAGGATGGAATGGTTGTTTCTGAGGGACTACAGGAATGAGGGGAAGGACTTTCTGGCCTTCCCGACTGACCAGAGGAACAAGGGCCACCACTGGATATTTGCACCACTTCCATCCAATCAAGAAAACTAGGAAAGGAGATGTGCCTAGCCCCAATTCAGTATAAATGCCTATTTACAACACACCGCTTCATTCTGGCAATATCAAATTGATCTCCCTCCTCTGCCTTTTTCGTCCACTCTGATTTTCTTTATATGTTTGGTCTTTTTAGTTTGTAAGCTAGAGGATACGGCCTGTATCTGATTTTCCTTTATATACTGTACCTGCCACCAACAATATATATATATATGGATTTCAGGTCTATTCTTGGCTCTCTGCAATTGGTGTATGTACACTGCTTCATTCTGAAGTCATACCAACGATCCCTTAAGCCCAGTACCATCAACTCTTAACTGGAAGTGGCAATCTAGAGAGTCAGGCACTACGTTGTAAGAATGTCTATGGTTTCATGAGTGGGATTCTGAAATATCTTATGGTTCCTGGGATCCCACAAAACTTGTTTTGCATTTGGTCACTTTCCTTATTGATTTTGAGGTACTTTGATTAATATTTCCTGAATATACTCTTTCCACATGCACTTCTGTATTAGGAATAAGAACCCAAGGGAAGTGCAAATAAGGATCTAGGAACCATTTTCAGCCTCCTGTACAACAGGATAGTTAAAGAATGTTAAAAGCTAATCTTGTATATGCCCACCTCTGAATAGAAAAGAGACATTAAGGTGTGAGGAGCCACCTTCTCTATGTCACACCATCAAAAGTGAGTGGAGCTCAAAGCAGCTTATGGGTGTGTAAGTGTCCCATGCTGTCCCCATAAATCTGATAAAGTAAGATACTGAAGACCAGTATGAAACTACCAACATGAAGTAGATCAAACAAGAGTCTCACTTTGCATTGCAGAATGCACTGAAAGAGTGGAAAAATCCATTCCTGGGTGAATACATCAGGAATGGCTTAAAAGTTATTAAGAAACTATATATACACAGTGCACAATCCTAAACATGAGCCTTGAAGGGGTAAGTAATCACCATTAAGGATTCCTCAGTATACTGTTGCCCTATTATTGTTTATGTGTGGTTTCCAGTGGCACAGTTAGATAATTTTAGACTATGGATATCATTGTCTTACAGGGAGCCACTCTTTCAATAGTACTATGTAAGTGTATTACTTCACTTACTTCAAAATAAGCCAACCCTCCAACTGAGTGGGTCCTGGATTTCTACCCTCAAATCCTGCTCTGACAGCACCACTGCTGGTTTTGTACTGATTCTATTGCAGCTTTATATTATTGTCAATTGCCCTGGGAACTGTCAGCTGAAAGACAGTATAGGTGACCAGCCAAAACTTTCTTATTCCATCAGGCCTTTTAAATTCTTTCTTGCTAAATGATCGGGGTGGTGATGTTTTAATGTTGTCTCTTTTTAGCTTTTATGCTATATATGTTTTAAAGAAGCTCTGCTTTTTTTGAGGACCAGTAAGCATATAAATAATTACATACTAAAGGTGTACAGGACTGCTCTTTAAGTTAAGGTGAGTGGCCAAAAAGAGGTTTTGCCATTCCAAGCCTCAAAATTGTACTGCTTATAAAAATGATGCCTGTTGAGCTAATAACTTGACACGTGGCATCCATGATCTACTTGGTGAGGTCTTGTTGTTGTTCAGTCGCTCAGTCGTGTCCGACTCTTCGTGACCCCATGGACCATAGCATGCCAGGCCTTCCTGTCCTCCGCTCTCTCCCGGAGCGTGCTCAAGTTCATATTCATTGCATCGGTGATGCTATCCAGCCATCTCATCCTCTGTCGTCCCCTTCTCCTTTTGCCTTCAGTCTTTCCCAGCATCAGGGTCTTTTCCAGAGAGTTTTCTGTTCACATTGTTGTTCAGTCGTTCAGTCGTGTCCGACTCTTCGTGACCCCATGGACCTTAGCACACCAGGCCTTCCTGTCCTCCGCTCTCTCCCGGAGCGTGCTCAAGTTCATATTCATTGCATCGGTGATGCTATCTAGCCATCTCATCCTCGGCCGTCCCCTTCTCCTTTTGCCTTCAGTCTTTCCCAGCATCAGGGTCTTTTCCAGTGACTTTGCTCTTCGCATTAGGTGGCCAAAATATTTGAGCTTCAGCTTCAGTATCTGTCCTTCCAATGAGCACTCAGGGTTGGTTTCCTTTAGGATGGTGAGGTCTACCACTGTGCAAAATTCCAAATCAATCTGATAAACATTGCCTCAGATCCAGCAAGTTAAAAAAAAAAAATGCTGAAAACTGACGCATTTGTACTTTTCCCCTCCGAACTGCGGCTAAGCATGTCACGTATTCCCTTCAAATTTGGGTGAAATGTAGTCTATATCGCCAAGCAACGTTTAGAACAGCCAAAGGGCTTCACCTGTAATATTGCCTCGGGACGTGCCCTTGGAAATTACCTCAGCGCCCATCCCCCCGGAAGCGTTTCTCCCGGGAAAGTCTATATATGGCCAGCGGGGCCCGCAGGTGAGCCCTCGCCGCCGCCGCCGCCCCGGCCCAGCCCCGCCCCGCCGGCCGCTCCCGGTTTCGCTTAGGTGGCGCTGCGAGGTATAAGCGCCCGGAGGCAGAGCGAGAGGGGTCATTTGCTCTTCGCGTGCGGAGGCGGCGGCGGCGGCTTGGCGACGCAGGTGCCGCGGGAGGGGAGCGAGGGGCCCCGGTGTAACCTGAGAAGGCGGGCGCGGTCGGCTGAGAGGGGTTTAGCTCACCTGCGGAACCTGTCGAGCAGCTCGAGAGAGCAGGAGGAGGAGAAAGGGCGCAGCGGAGTCACGGAGGCTTGAGAGAAAGCGGCGTTCGTCACGCACCTCGTTGTTTTCACCTTTTTTACCTGCCCGTCTGCCGGCCTCCTCATCTCACCGGCGATGGCTGTGCCCCGTGGGGCTGCGTTGCTGCTGGCGCTCGTCGCGGCGGTGTGCTGCCAGCAAGGTACGTGCGCCGCAACGGAGACCTTTTCCCGCCCTTTCTCTGAGGGGCGTCATGGCGCCTTGCCCGCAAAGCGCCCTTCGCACGGGCCGAGCGACGCCAGTTCGCCACAAAATGGCGCCCCGTCAGGGCGGCCGGGCTTCGGACGCCGGGGAGGACGGGGCTCTGTTCTTTTCATGTGGGCAGAGATAATAACCATAGCTTGGGCTTCACCCGCTCGCAACGGCGGGGGCAGGGCTGGGGAAGCGGTTGTGGGGCCTGGCCGCCCGTCGAGGCTCCCGGCGGCCTGGACGAGCGCGAAGCCTCGTGGAGGCGACGCCCTGCAGAGCCGAGGTCCCTCGAAGGAGCGCTGGAAAGAGAGGCAACGAGCCACCCAGCGCCCCAGCAGGATGGCCAGTGAGGTTTTCGTAGCCTTTTCTCGTCAAAAGAAAGTAAAAACATTCCCAAACTGGACCCGACTTGTTTTGCCTTCGCTCAAAACTTAACAAGGTTTATCCTCCCAAGGCTTATATATGCTAAAGGGACAAATGGGCTGGCGTAACCCCCCACCCCCGTAGGTAATTAAGACTGCATTCCTGTACACGCTTACCTGGAAGAAAGTCCCGTGGAATTTAGCGGGGCTTACTTCTGAGTAGGCATGTATAGGATTGCGTTGTAAGAGGACCTGTATACGTGGGTGTGTCTCAGCCTTGGGCGAGCTGCGCTGAGACACCGTAACAATCCTGATTCCTCAAATGTCGTGATACCTAAAAAAAATCCTCATGATTCCTAAAAAACCGAGGCGCCCTACAAAGTAAAGTGAAAATAATTAGATGCCGTTTATAGGATCACACCCCACCCCACCCCACCCAGTACAAACATTCCTGTTTACCCAGGAGGCAGCTTGGAACCACTAATACCTGTAAATACAGAAACAGGAAGCATGACTATCTGCCCGTTTTTGAAAGCCCCACTTCTTAACCCAAGAATGCCCTACGCAGATAAGTTATTTTCCTTAATATCCAAATGTCAGTATAGGCGCTCTTCCTTCCAGGGATCCTTTTCCCTCAAACAATGACTTTTTTTCTCCCAGCCTTGTCTCAAACAAGGAAGGTTGGACTCGATGGTCTTATAGGCCCCTTCCAACCCTACTATTCTATTCTATGAAAGGATAAGAGCTTAGGAAGCTCTGCCTGTGGCATCACAAAGAGGGCTTTAAAGCAGGCGTGTTGATCTTCAAGCCTGGGGACAAAGTACCAGGCATTGTTACTGGTACTAAGAAGTTTAAGCTAAATGTTAGTATTTTTTGCCTTTGGCCTTGCCTACCACTAGAATGCAGTCCCTGAGAGCTTCTCTGAAAAGGAATTCGGCTCTCAAGCTGAAAGAGGTTCAACATCCCTGCTTTAAAATATAACTATTGAACTGATGCTGCCTTGTGACCATGCTGCTGGAACCTTCTGTAATAAAGGACTGTGCTTAGGGCTACTTCATAAACTGATCAATAAAAAATTGCCCCGATTAATCACACCAAACAGGCTGTTTAACAAGATCAGCCTTGGATGGCCTTCTCTCTGACCCATCAGCCAGGACAGCTAGACTGCTGAGGACGAGGGAGAGGGCCTTCTCTGTGGTGGCCCCCACTCTGTGGAACTCCCTCCCTAGGGAACTCCGCCATACCCCCTCTTTAATGAGCTTCCGCCAGGCATTAAAAACGTGGTTGTTCAGGCAGGCATTTGGGGTGGGTTAGGGTATTTTTAGAAATACGATGTTTTTAAATGTAGAATTTTATTGTTTTAAATTGTTTTTATTATTGTACATCGCCAAGAGTGGCTGGGTGACTAATATTTATTTATTTAATTTATTAATCGCCCATCTGGCTGGTCACTCAGCCACTCTGGACAATGTACAACAATAAAATAGTTAATAAAATTCTACATTAAAAACATCATTAAAAATCATTAAATAAATAAATCACACCAGCCCATCTCTTCTTCTCTCCCCCCCCCCATGTACTACCGACAACTGCATGAGCCGATATGAAGCCCATATGAATGGACTGGCTTCTCAAAGTTGGCTGTCTCTTTTGGGAGTGGGTGCCTGGAGGAAGGAGAGGAGTGTGATTCTTTTGTGCTCTTTTCAGCCCCATTATGTTAACTGGGCTAAAACAGGGGTGGGAAAACTTTTTTCCGGTCATGGGTCACATTGCCTCAGGGGCAGTCTGTTTGGAATGGTGGTCAGAGCCGAAGCCAACAGTGATCAAGACCAGAGTCAAAACTGTGCTGAGGCACTCCCTTTTCTCTCACTGCCCAGTGGGTTGCTGGGGGAGGGACAGATTGCTTTTGCCAATGATCTGAATTGCTTGCTTGCAGTTGCAGAGGATGTTTGAAGTTAGGCTTAGGGTCGCATGTAATCCTAGGGATGCAAGTTGCCCACTCCTGTTTTAAGAGAAGCGCAAGAAAGCTGAACAGCTGCTGATAGGCACCTTTCTCATGAGGAAAAGAGAGATCTCCCCTTTTTTAGTATGAAGAGTCTTGGAGGGAGCAGGCTAGCAAGCAATATTTGGGCTTCTTTTAGGCTTATTGGCACCAGAGGGGCTAAAAGGCATGTTTTCTGATGAAAAACGGGAGGTTACCCCAGAGGCCTCTGGGGTGATATCCCATTTCCTGATAGGTGAGGTGTCCATTGGAACAGAGAAGAGATGTGCTCAACTCCTTTCCACAGTTGAGTGGTGTATCCACCTCTCAACTGTGTGTGCGCCTGGGAGCAAATCAGATCTGTGAGTGAGGGAGATAACATGTGTAAGCATTACTTGTGAAAATAGCCAAGGAACATGTCCCAGGTGTTTTTCTTTTACTAGAACTGGCTGTCACAAATGTTTAAATCCTAGTTTAAAAATTAAGCGCTGGTGCCACATCACTCATGAGTCTCTAAATTGCTAGGGTCTCACCTGCAGTGACTGGGGCATCTCAAACTCTTTATAGTGAAAGGCTCAGGCCAGCTGGCATTTTCCTTGCTGGAGAGAGATAGAGAATATAATTCTTTAAGTACTGTACTCTTTTAAAATAAAGAACGGTGAATGTTGTATTGATCAATGTGCACGTTTGACTGAAACTCACAATTAATTGGTTAAGATTGCCTTAATCAAGTGACAGCCCTGATTAGCATCTCTCTCCATTCAATATGTGAGGATTTTGATTCTTCCAACTTTGAAAGGAAATTACTATGCCAAATAGAAATTGTAGTACTTGTATTAATGTTTGCCTGTTTCTAAAAGTGACCTCAAAATGGCCTTTCTGTACATTACTGTGGGTTCCAGGAGATGGGGATATCATAGTTAATGCTTTAGTTAACAATGGAACCCATTTCCTGTGTTCCTAAATTACATCTTTTGAAGTAGTCTTAGGGCGCAATCCTATGGTCACTAGTCAGTGGCTAGACAGCCATAGGATAGGTCGGTTCCTGGAAAACCAACCCCCACCCCCCCCATGCTGCCTCAGCACAGCACAGAGCGGTGAAAACGGGGCATTCCTAGGAGCGGGGAGGTCAGAAATGCCGGTATGACACATCTTATGTATTGTCCGGCCACTGCTTCCTGTGCTCCAAAATCCAGTGGCTGTCTAGCTACAAAAGCAGGGTGGGGGGAGCAAGGAGGAGATCCACTTCTCACAACTTCTCCCACCCTGCACCGATAGGTGGTCACCCCTGGGGTTGGAGGCGACCGTCAGTCTACATAGGATTGCTCCCTCCAGGGGCAACTTGCCTCTAATATGCTTTTTCCACATGTTGTAGTCAAAATTTCCATGACTTTTTGCAATATGCTTATGGGTAGAGTTCTAGCCTGCCCTTTTTCCTTTTGCAAGGAACCCAAGGCGGCTTTCATGGTCCTCCTCCAATGTTTGGTTAACCAGTCAATTAAACTTTTGTTCAACTAAAAAGGTGTCCCTGGTTATTTTAAAACCTCCTGTCCAATTCAATACTTTAAAAAAATATTCAAGAACCTAACTAACTGTGGGTAAAAAGCACCGTCTTGAAAGAGGCGTTCCTCTCCTCTCACAAATAAGGTAATGCCTCTTCTATTGCAATATGTGCATATTCCATGTAAAAACAAGGAAAATATGCATAACACACTGAAGAAAAAGCATATGAAAATGTAATTGACTAAAAATTACATAAAGTGTCTAACTGGATGACAGCCCTAATTCTAAGCCATGTTAAGTTGTGTTGACAAAACAGCACTAAATACTTCTGTGGCGCTAAGGAATGTGTGCACAGAACTACCCACCCCCACTTTCCACAGGATCCCATTCACCAAAGGGGTGTAAAAATATTGTGCAGTTCTTTCTGGGTATTTCTTTCTGTATTCATAATCTGGTGAAAAAAGGATTCCTTTGATTTGGGATAGGGAATCTCTGGCTTGTAGGCTGGAGGTTCCCCATCAGGCCTGTGGAGTTTCCTTGGATTCCTCCAGGAGTTGGAAGGAGCTACTGAGTCCTGTCTCTGCTGAGAAAGGCACAGAACTCCATGCTGAGAGAGACACAGAGAAATACAAAATGGGCAGGGCAATGATGTCAGTGGGCTTGGCCATGCCCTGACATCAGTTACACTTCTAATATAATCAGAAGTCACAAAAATCTTTTCCAAAATATAAACAGTTATATGCGCAGCATTTCTCCACATCTCTGCCTTATAAAATTCCAGGATACTGTGTGCAGCATTCAAATAACCTAAAGGTAAGAAGACTCTTTATTTATAAAGGTGCGGGGAGAGATATGGAGAGATGCTATGTATATAACTATTAACGCTTTGTGTTTTGGGAAAGATTTTTGTGATCTCTGTTGATAAGAGCGTAACTGTTGTGGTTTGGGGCTCTGACCTGGTTCTTGCAATTGAAAAGCCCTAGAATCATAGAATCATAGAATACTAGGGTTGGAAGGGGCCTACAAGGCCATCAAGTCCAACCCCCTGCTCAATGCAGGAATCCAAGTCAGAGCATCCCTGACAAATGGCTGTCCAGCCTCGTCTTAAAGGCCTCCAGTGTGGGAGAGCCCACCACCTCCCCAGGTAATTGGTTCCATTGCCATATTGCTCTGACACTCAGGAAGTTTTTCCTGATGTTCAGCCGGAATCTGGCTTCCTGTAACTTGAGCCCATTATTCCGTGTCCTGCACTATGGGATGATCAAGAAGAGATCCTGGCCTTCTTCTCTGTGACAACCTTTCAAGTACTTGAAGAGTGCTATCATATCTCCCCTCAGTCTTCTCTTCTCAAGGCTAAACATGCCCAGTTCTTTCAGTCTCTCTTCATAGGGCTTTGTTTCCAGTCCCCTGATCATCTTTGTTGCCCTCCTTTGAACCCTCTCCAGCTTGTCTGCATCCTTCTTAAAGTGTGGTGCCCAGAACTGGACACAGTACTCCAGATGAGGCCTAACCAGTGCTGAGTAGAGGGGAACTAGTACTTCCCGGGATTTGGAAGCTATACTTCTATTAATGCAGCCCAAAATAGCATTTGCCTTTTTTACAGCCACATCATATTGTTGGCTCATATTCAGCTTGTGATCGACGACAATTCCAAGATCCTTCTCGCTCGTAGTGTGGTTGAGCCACGTATCCCCCATCTTGTAACTGTGCATTTGGTTTCTTTTTCCTAAGTGCAGAACTTGGCATTTGTCCCTATTAAATGCCATTCTGTTGTTTTCTGCCCAGCACTCCAGTCTATCCAGATCACTTTGAATTTTGTTTCTGTCTTCCAAAGTATTAGCTATCCCTCCCAATTTTGTGTCATCTGCAAATTTGATCAGCATTCCCTGCACCTCCTCCTCCAAGTCATTAATAAAAATGTTGAAGAGCACTGGGCCCAGGACTGAGCCCTGCGGTACCCCACTCGTTACCTCTCCCCAGCTTGAGAAGGTCCCATTGATAAGCACTCTTTGAGTCCGATTCTGTAGCCAACTGTGGATCCACCGGATCGTTGTTTCATCTAGCCCACTTCGAGCAAGTTTGCTCATCAGGATATCATGGGGCACTTTGTCGAAAGCTTTGCTGAAGTCGAGGTATATGATGTCTACAGCATTCCCACGGTCTACAAGGGAGGTGACTTGATCAAAAAATGAGATCAGATTTGTCTGGCAGGACTTGTTTTTGACAAATCCATGTTGGCTTCGAGTAATCACGGCATTGTTGTCAAGGTGCTTCCAGATGGATTGCTTTATGATCTGCTCCAGAATTTTCCCAGGGATTGATGTCAGACTGACTGGTCTGTAGTTCCCAGGTTCCTCCTTTTTACCCTTTTTGAAGATAGGGACAACGTTAGCCCTCCTCCAGTCATCTGGCACTTCCCCGGTCCTCCATGATTTCTCAAAGAGAATAGACAGCGGTTCTGAGAGTTCTTCTGCCAGTTCCTTTATTACTCTAGGATGCAGTTCATCTGGCCCTGGAGATTTGAACTCATTCAAAGTAATGAGGTGTTCCTTGACCATATGCCTGTCGATCTCAAGCTGCAATCCTGCCCCTTCAGCCTGTACTTCGCCTTTGCCAGGGGGGTCATAGACCCTCTTTTGGGAGAAGACTGAGCCAAAGTAGGAATTGAGCACCTCTGCCTTTTCTTTGTCATCTGTTATCATTTTGCCATCCTTATTTAATAGCTGAACAACCATTTCTTTCCTCTGCCTTTTACTATGCACGTAGCTGAAGAAAGCCTTTTTGTTGTTTTTAGCATCCCTCGCTAACCTCACCTCGTTCTCCGCTTTAGCCTTCCTGACGCCATCCCTGCAATTCTGTGCTACCTGCCTGTACTCTTCCTTTGTTACTTGGCCTTCTTTCCACTTCCTATATGTGTCCTTTTTTGTTTTCAGGTCATCCCTAAGCTTTTTGTGAAGCCACATTGGCTTCTTCTGTTGTCTTCCACCTTTTCTTCTTGTTGGAATTGTTTGTGATTGTGCCTTGAGAATTTCCTTTTTTAAAAGTTCCCACCCATCTTGGACTCCTTTTCTCGCTAGCATTGTTTGCCATGGGACCTTACTGATCATTGTTCTGAGTTTATTAAAATCAGCTTTCCTAAAATCCAGGGTACGCGTTTGAGTACACTCGGCTTTTGCTTCCCTTAGAACCAAGAACTCAAGTACAACATGGTCGCTTTCCCCCAGAGTTCCTGTAACTGCTACTTTATCCACTAAGTCATCTCTGTTGGTTAGGATCAAGTCAAGGATAGCCGATCCTCTAGTTCCTTCCTCTACTTTCTGTAGGAGGAAGTTATCCGCCACACAAGTCAGGAATTTCCTGGAGGGGCCATGTTTTGCAGAATTTGTCTCCCAACAAATATCGGGGAAATTGAAGTCCCCCATTACTACTACATCATGCTTCCTTAAAACACTGGCTATTTGCTTTTCAAAAGTTTCATCCTTGGCTTCTCCTTGATTGGGTGGCCGGTAGTAGACTCCGACCACCAGGTTCCTTTTATTCTTTGCTCCATTTATTTCAACCCAGATGCTCTCGATGGGGCTACCAAGCTCCTCCTCCTGTATTTCTGTGCGGAGATATGTATTTTTCACATACAGTGCAACCCCACCTCCCTTTCTGTTCCTCCTGTTCTTTTTGAACAAGTTATATCCTTCAACTGCTGTATTCCAGTCATGAGAGTCATCCCACCAAGTCTCAGTTATACCTATCAAGTCATAATTTCCCTCCTGTATTAAGAGTTCAAGTTCGTTCTGTTTGTTTCCCATACTCTGGGCATTAGTATATAGACATCGAAGACCATGTGCTTCATAGTCTGGCTTTCTTCCTACATGTGTCTGAAGACTATTATTGGGCGCTATCAGCGCTGTTCTCTCCATTGCAGTGCATGCGCCTACGTCCATTGTTACCCCCAACATTACATCTCCCTTCCCCGTAGGCCTCTATGGCTTATTTAAGTCATGGTGGGCTGTGACACGTGTGGGTGGCCATTAAATAACCCTCACATAACCCATGTTCCCTGAGTTTGCTGGAGCTGGGGGATATGCAAATTTTGCCTAGCACGTGGCATAGTGTGCTGTTTTGATCATGCGAACCAGCCCTTTATGTTGCTACTATGTTGTCTAGGCAGCAACCATCTTTGAATGATGGAGGAGTGGGTAAACATGCCAAAGATACTAAGGGAGACTGGTTGCCAAGGCTCAAGACTTCCTTGTGTTAGAAATGGCAAGGTTGCAATTGAAGAATATCTCAAGGCCAATACATGCATCATGTTTACATGTATAGGGTTCTTTTCGAGTTATTCCTGTGGGTGTATAACTGAAAATATTGTGTCAACTGTCGCTTTGCTTGCGCAATTTACGTAGCGTTTTGTGTAAATGACCTCTAGCACTACGCCAATAGCATAAGCTGGCACAGCGTCACACCAGCTTATGCTATTGGTGTAGTGCTAGAGGTCACTTACACAAGCTTTGCATAAATGGCGCAAGTGGACCGGCAGTGTTAGATACTGCCCTATGTCATCCATGATTGTTAAGGGATAGCAATGCAAGTTGGATTCTTGCTTCTCTTAGATCCAGCTGAAGGATTGGTGAACACATTCTGATAATTACAACATGCATAAAGGGAATAATTTCAAAAATATTGTATGAATACAAAACTATTTTGAAACTTGTCCTTATAAAGTCAAAACTCCAAGGTACATTTGAGCTGTGCTACCTCTACTAGAAAAGGTAATTTTCTCTGAACTAGGATGCCTTGTGTATAATTGGTTTCCTATCATCGTGAGTGATCAAAGGCCTACTGGGAAATCTCTTCCTCACTCCAAAGTAAAGACAATTGCTTGCCTGTCTGAAGCATGGTACCTAACTGCTTTTTCCTAACTGGTGGGTTTAAACGTTACAGATGACTGTGTATGTGAGAAGAACAAACGGACGATGGAATGCTTTCTAGATGGCAACACATGCAGATGTAAATCTTATGGGTCCAGTGTTCTAGTGAACTGTACAACATGTAAGTACAAGAGCACAAGAAAGCCTGGATAGTTTGCTTCACAATATCAAATATGAGGTGGAAATGTTTTGTTGCTTTCCAGCACAATTGGTTATATTTGAAACTGAAATAGTCCAGTAACTTTAAACAAGGTTCTTTACTGTTCTGTTTTAGTGACATCAAAATGCCTGCTGATGAAAGCAGAAGTGGTTGGCTCAGGATCTGGTAGAAGGGAAAGACCAGTAAATGCACATTTAGATAATGATGGTATTTATGACCCAGAATGTGATAACAAGGGTAACTTCAAAGCTAAGCAGTGCAACGGGACAAGCAGTTGCTGGTGTGTCAACTCTGCTGGAGTACGAAGAACTGAAAAGGGTGATAAAAACATAACATGCAATGAAGTAGTAAGGACAAGGTAAGTCTTCTAATTTGAAACTGCATGTAATTTAAATCTGTATTTGTACTAGGCTATTTTAAGGGGAAATGTGTGAGTGTAAAACCTCAATGGTTTACATGGTCAAATTGGGTTCTAATTGAAACTTTGCAGGTAGAGGTTCTTCTTCAAAAATTCACAGCTTGGGCGTCCTGTTTATGGTTATGTTCGTAAACTGCCTAGAAAAAACATTGTTTTGTAAGGTAGCCTAAATCTTTTAAATACTACTTAAGCTTGTGATTGATATGTAGAATCACCAAGCTGTGTTCTTGAGGGTAATACTTTATTTTTCAGCTGGATCATGATTGAAACAAAACACACTGAGAAGAATACTGCTTCGAAAGACTCCACTGAGGGGTATGTCTTAATAATCTTCACAATGCATGTGTATGTTGGAAATCTTTAGGACTGTAAAACATACAACTGCTGGTGATAGAATGCTCCAGAATGTAACTGGAATAAATACGTTTTGTATATATGTGCAATCTCAGTTACCATCCTCCACAGTTACCATTGTTCAGTTCCCATTGTTCTTTCCAGACTGCTTTTAAACTCTGTCTAAACATTTGCATGCTAAGTTAATAATGGTGGCAGAAAATAGCTGGATAGGAGGGTTGGTTTAAATTGGCTCAGCCCTGGTTGCTCCTAGTACCAAGTATGGAAAACGGAATAATTATAATTGCAGAGGTGGGAGTTGATGTCAGGGAACCAGGAAAGGTTACTGGGACCTGTATGTGTCCCTTAGATCACACAACATTATAAGACGCAGTGGCTTGAGATGACATGCGTTTCAGTACTAAATCACATATTAAAGTACTAATGTCTTTCAGCGTTCAGTTACTTATTCTGGTCTTTAATTTGCAGGGCTATCAGAAATGCAATCTCTCAACGTTACAACCTGAATCCAAAGCACATACATGTTAAGGTATGAATAGCAATTTTTGAAAGTTCTGATAGCAGGATTGCTCAGTCTTCACGTTCTCTTATAGGCAATGTCACACTAGTGTCGACTGTTCAGAATAGTGACCTTTAGTTTTTCTAGGTATGAAACCCACCTTGAATGCTAAGGCAGATCTTTAACTTTAAATATTTAACTTTACTATATCAAGATCTAGTTATTAAATATATATATAGATACCAATTTAATTAAATACCTAAGGGTGCAACCTAAGCATGTCTAGACAGGAAAAAAAATCCTAGAACTCCCAGCATGGCCCAGCCATAAACCAAGCAGTCTAATAAACCAACTACTGAAGGCAGAAGAGAAAAGATATGTTTTAACCTGCCTTTGGAAAAAAGATTCGAGATGCAGCCGTCCAAATCTCCCAAGGAAGGGCACTGCAACGTTCTGGGACTGCAACAGAAAATGCATTACTTATAGTGGAGTCTAATCTAACCTCCACATGTAATGAAATGTTAATTCCATATCCAGCTAGTTCAAGAATTTTGTATCCAATTCCACTGAATTGCATTTTCTGGATTTGATAGTGTGCTAATGACGAAGTTGAGTATTGGTATTCTTGGTTAATAACCTCACCAAATAGCTCTGATACTTGAATCTATATATCTACCTGTTGTAGTACAGGCTTCAGAAGCATATACAATGCTTGCTCTAAACTGTAAACTATTTAAAGAACATCATTCTTAAACTCATGGGACTTATAGAAACTTGATAAATAGAGCAGATTATGATTTGATAATGGTGCTTTATTTTTTTAGTATGAAGAGCCTTCAATTTTGATTGAACTGAAACAAAACGCTTCAGAGAAATCGGCTACAGATGTGGACATAGCTGATGTGGCGTACTACTTTGAAAAAGATGTAAGTATTCCAGTCTTCTAGAGCAAGATTGAATTTACATAAGCCATTCCATTCTAAGTTATATTTCAAAGGTTTGTGTTGCTTGGGCTAATTACTGAAGAAGAGCAATCAAATAACTAGTGTGTTTACTCTTTCAGGTCAAAGAGGACTCCCTGATGACAAGCGGCAAACTTGATGTTATGGTTGCAGGAGAACCTCTTCAGTTTCGAGATACTCTAATCTACTATGTTGATGAGAAGCCACCAGAGTTCACAATGCAACGTTTGACTGCTGGTGTTGTTGCTGTAATTGTGGTTGTAATACTGGCAATAGTTGCTGGTATTCTTGTACTGGTATGTTTTTCTTTACTTACAGAGGATATTATAGGAGATTGATCCCATTCTTCAAGTAAAAAACCTCCTGGAGTGGCTAACATTTAAAATCATAAATACAGTAAGACAATAACAAAGGTGGGGGGACCTGAAGGGCCTCCTGGGAGGAGCTCGGTAATTGGGCAGATTCATGTGTTACGTTTGATGCAGTGTTTGGCACCTTTATGGGGTAGTAATATTTTCTGGGGAAATGGTTCTTCAGTCCTGAATGAAGTAAGGATATAGGACACAAATGCCTGACCTACAGGCTTAATATAGGCTGAGGTAAGAATAGGAAGCTATCCTGGTGGGTGGCTGTCCAGCAACCTGAGATACCCAATTTGGTCAAGTAACTTCAACATTTTTATTTATGACTTGGAGGAGGAGGTGCAGGGAATGCTGAACAGATTTGCAGATGACACAAAATTGGGCGGGATAGCTAATACTTTGGAAGACAAACAGAATTCAAAGTGATCTTGATAGACTGGAGCGCTGGGCAGAAAACGAGAATGAAATTTAATAGGGATAAATAGGTGCCAGGTTCTGCACCTAGGAAAAAGAAACCAAATGCACAGTTACAAGATGGGGGATATGTGATTCAACAACGCTACAAGCGAGAAGGATCTTGGAATTGTTGTCAATCATAAGCTGAATATGAGCCAACAATGTGATGTGCAAAAAAGGGAAATATTATTTTGGGCTGCATTAATAGAAGCATAGCTTCCAAATCCCGGAAAGTACTAGTCCCCCTCTACTCAGAACATGTTAGGCCTCATCTGGAGTACTGTGTTCAGTTCTGGGCACCGCACTTTAAGAAGGATGCAGACAAGTTGGAGAGTATTCAGAGGAGGGCAACAAAGATGATCGGGACTGGAAACAAAGCCCTATGAAGAGAGACTGAAAGAACTGGGCATGTTTAGCCTTGAGAAGAGAAGACTGAGGAGAGATAGGATAGCACTCTTCAAGTACTTGAAAGGCTGTCACAGAGAGGAAGGCCAGGATCTCTTCTTGATCATCCCAGAGTGCAGGACAAGGAATAATGGGCTCACGTTACAGGAAGCCAGATTCTGGCTGAACATCAGGAAAAACTTCCTGACTGTTAGAGCAATATGACAATGGAACCCATTACCTAGGGAGGTGGTGGGCTCTCCCACACTGGAGGCATTCAAGACGAGGCTGGACAGCCATCTGTCAGGTATGCTCTGACTTGGATTCCTGCATTGAGCAGGGGGTTGGACTTGATGGCCTTGTAGGCCCCTTCCAATCCTACTATTCTATGATTCTAACGGCATAATTTTGTTGGAGGCCATGTTTGTTCTTTCTGTACCAGAGGCAGGCATTGGTGTGGGTGATAGCTGCTAGGGAAGGTTTTCATACCTTGGCCCAAAATTCAGTGGGAACATAGAAAGCTGCCTTATACCAAGTCAGACCATCGAGCTCAGTATTGCCTTTACTGACTGGCAGCAGCTCTCCAAGGTTCCAGAGAGGGAATCTTTCCCAGGCCTCCCTGGAGATGCCAGTGATTGGACCTGGAACCCTTTGCATGCAAAGCATTTACTTTACCACTTAGCTACAGCTCTTTCCATCATGACCTAACTTACAGTGATTCAAATAAGGCATTAAGTGCTAAAGGTGACTTGGCCATCTGTACCCTTCCATGTTTCATGGACAGTGTGGAGCTGTTTGACAGGAAGATTTATCATTAAGTGACCTCAGTGAATGGCACCAGGGTAGTATCTGTACGTGCATGGATGCTAAATTAGTCTTGGATCTTTGAATTGTCTTAACATTGAAAAGACTTGGTCTAATATGCTGTTCCCACTCACTGCAGGTCTTCACTAGAAGAAGGAAGGGAAAATATGAAAAAGCTGAGGTAAGTGGTTTAAAATACATATATTAAAGGGATGGTTATGTATTTAAACCATGATATAACAAGTAGTTTCATTTATGAGTTCCTCTAAAGATATATGCTAACAGATTATAATAGAGCTGATCAGCAACTTGAGTAGAATAATAACACTCAAGGCCTACAGTATCCAGTGCTTAATTGCTATGTAATGAGCTGTTGGAAAGCTCATAGGCCATGTTTATAACCAGTATGGCCAATACCTTCAGGATGTATGGGAGGTGTCATGTGCTTTGGCATCCTAATTAGGGACTAACTTGTATGCTCCATAGGGAAGTCTAGGGAAGAGGATTTTCCTGTAGCAAAAGGCAAAATTGTACAAATTACAGCTATGTACATGTAGACTCCTCAGTTGGCCATTTAAGATGGTAGCTGTAATGGCGCCATTAAGGATGGCATGTCAAATCCTCCCTGATCCATGGGTTCTATAAATGATGTGCAGAGCATTCTTGAACCGAGTTTTTTTTTAATTAAGGCTCAGCCTAGTTACATCATTGGTTTATAATCAACAGAAAAATATGGGATCTGTCTTTCTCTCCTGCCCTCAGAAACGTGAGGCTTCTTAATCAAGGAACACCCCCCTTCTGTTCCTAAAGTAAAAGGACCTAGGATTTCCCCTCACGGGCACCTCCTTTTGGTTTATGCCATAGGCAACCAGCTCCTTTTCTTGCCCTGGCACCTTTCCTCCAGAAAAGTATCTCTTTCCACCTTCCAACGCCTCCAGTCTTGGTTGAGTACGCACTCACTGCCTTTTCTCAACACTGCAGAAGCTTGAGGGAAGGTGGTGCGCCCTGACACGTTCTCATAGTAGCCAAAAAGCTCAATGAAATGTCTTCATCTTAGCTAGTGCTTGAACTGTATGTTACCTCAACACTGGGCATAAAATTATAAGATAAGCCATTGTTGGGAAGAAGTTGTCTGTCAAACAGCATTCAAAAGGTTTCTGATCAAGATAATCAGTCTGAGGTTGGATTCCTTAACCCAAAGCACTTGGGAAGTGTCTAGTCTCATAACTACTAACATTACCCACAGGTCATCTTTGGTAAAGGTCATCTTTGCTAATATCACCCACAGGTCATCTTTGCTATATCTAGGAAATAGTTGTGATGCCTGCCAGATGTGTTTGACTACAGTAACCATCAGCCCCAGCCATCATGGCCAATGGTTAGGGATTATGGAAGTGAAAGTCCAAAACAACTGGATGGCACTGGGTTGCCTACCCCTGCTTTACTTTCTAGCAAGAAATAAACGTATTCCAGGTTCTAGGATGGTAACTAGCAGGGCTGACGGTAAGGGTTGGCATAGTCATGTGCCTGCCAAGGGCCCACAGTTCAGTGGAGAGCCCACTGGTAAGAGTCCTTGCAATGTGGTTGTTCGCTTGCCTCTTACACTGCCCCAGACAGTGGTAAATTATGTGAAGGAGGAGCAGTAGATGCCACTGCCTACTTGCTCATTGGTTCTCTGCCTTGCAAGCAAGCAGGTGGTAGCAGTAATGAGGAAGAGGAGCAGTAGCAGCTGAAAACAATGCTGGTGAGCAGGTAGACTTGCTGAGGGAGAGAGGCCCATTGAGAGTGCCTTGCTAAGGGCCCCTCCAAAACTTGGAGCTGGCACTGGTAACTGGTATAAATCCTGTTGGCAGGATTAAATGGTTTAAAGTATTCTAAAGGCATCAAGTTGGGAAAGAATTAAACTTTGGGTTTTCCCCCCTCAGGTAAAGGAAATGAATGAAATGCATAGAGAACTAAACTCGTAACTGCTGTAACACGAAACACAAGGAAGAACATGGTTAAAGCATGAAAATGGAAGATTAATCATATGGACTTTTCATTTTATACATCCCTATAGTTTAGTAAATTTGCTTCAAATATTGAGACTAGACTGACATGTGTTGCATTTTTGGAGTGGTAAAAGTTTTTTAATTTGAGAGCTAGTTTGGCCAGATGAGTGTCATTCCTCTGTCACAGTTACTAATGTAAAATTGGTGATGCCTTATTGTTGGATGTGTGCTAAATGATACCATGATATGTAAATGTTTTTGAGGTGTCTACTACGTTTTTAGATGTCTAGGCTGCCAGACATTTCTCTTGCATATAATGGAATGTGGTGTGTATTTTTTAATGTTTGTAAATATCTTCAAATTTGCTGGATTTTTTTTACAAGTAATGAATGTAATAAATCCTGAAACAAACTCTTATGCCAGCTCTTCTGTCGTATTACTAGAATTGATTTTCATGGGACACTTCCAAATACTAGAACGAGCAAAGCATCGAATGCACTACCTCCTGCATGCTTGTTGCTTCCGCTTTCACTTCAGGGGGATATGAATGTAACATAAATAAACCCAGGAATGCCCCATTCCTGGGTTATTTAATTACACACACACCTAGAAATGCTGGGTAGTTTATTAGTTAAACAACCCAGAGTTAAGCTAACAATTGCCCATGGCTGCTTGTTGGGTTAACTCTGGGTTGTTTTAACCATAAACCCAGAGTTTCTGGGTTTGCATGTCACAAAATTCTCCATAGTACTCCATGCATCTGATGAAGTGGACTATAGTCCACAAAAGCTTATGGCAGAATAAATCTGTTAGTCTGTAAGATTCCACAAGAGTCTTTGTTGTTTTGTAATAGAATGAAAGTGTCTTGCAGGGTCAGAAACAAACGGGACTATCTGTGCAAGATTCAGAGAACACCTTAGGAATTCCTATCGGAAATACAACTTTCTCCTACACACAAAAACATAAAACTATTTGTATATGTATCTTGCTTTTAGAGCTAGTGTGGTGCAGTGGACAGGGGAGAGCTAGGTTCAAATCCCTACTCTCAGCCATGCAACACCTGGAATGTGCTTGTGGGGTGGGTGAGTGTATATGTGTGTTTGTGTGTGTGTGTAAGTAAAAGCATTGATCTTGGAAGAGGCCAATTATCTAGATCCATTTCAGTCGGGCTTCAGGCTTGGGCATGGGACAGAAACGGCCTTGGTCGCCTTGGTGGATGATATGAGGAGGGCTCTGGATGGGGCGAATGCTCCTTCCTTGTTCTCGACCTCTCAGCGGCTTTTGATACCGTTGACCACAGTATCCTCCTGGACCACCTGGAGGGGTTGAGTGAAGACACCATATTGCGGTGGTTCTGGTCCTTCATTTCGGGCAGGTACCAGAGGGTAGCACTGGGAGAGGAGGTTTCAGATCTGTGGCCGCTCACTTGTGGGGTGCCACAGGGTTCCATCCTCTCCCTGATGCTATTTAACATCTATGTGAAGCCACTGGGGGCTATCATCAGGAGGTTTGGGGTGCGGTGTCATCAATATGCGGATGACACACAGCTCTACCTCGTTCAAATCTTCACCAAGGTTGGCCGTAGAATCCCTGTCCAAATGTCTGGAGATGGTGAGTGGCAGGATGGGGAGGAATAAGCTGAAGCTGAACCCTGACAAGACCGAGGTACTTTTGGTGGGAGACAAGAGGAGGTTGGGGGATGTTGACCGGGTGTTGAATGGGTTATGGCTGCCCTTGAAAGACCAGGTCCGCAGCGTGAGGGTCATTTTGGACTCCCAGCTGTCCATGGAGGCTCAGGTGTCAGCTGTGAGCCGGACCACGCTGTACCAACACCATCTGGTACAGCGGCTGCTCCCCTACCTTCCCGACCATCTGCTCCCATTGGTAGTACATGCCCTGGTCTCTCATTTAGACTACTGTAATGCGCTGTATGTGGGGTTACCCTTGAAGACAGTTCGGAAGCTGCAGCTGGTACAGAACGCAGCAGCTAGCCTGATTAAAGGCAGCTGCTGTTGAGATCACATCACTCCAGTGCTGAAGGAGTTGCACTGGTTACCAGTTGTTTTCCGGGCCAAATTCAAGGTGTTGGTTTTGACCTTTAAAACCTTATATGGCTCTGGCCCAGCCTCTTAAGGAACGCCTCCAGCAACACCAGATAGGCCACTTAACAAGATCAGCCTCGGATGACCTCCTCTCTGTCTCATCAGCCAGGACAGCTAGACTGGTGGGGACAAGGGAGAGGGCCTTCTCTGTTGTGGCCCCCACTCTGTGGAACTCCCTCCCTAGGGAACTCGGCGATGCCCCCTCTTTAATGAGCTTCCGCCGTGCATTAAAAACATGGTGGTTCAGGCAGGCATTTGGGGTGGGTTAGGGTATTTTTAGAAATATTATGTTTTTACTGTAGAATTTTATTTTAAACTGTTATACGCTCTGTACATCACCCAGAGTGGCTGGGTGACCAGCCAGATGGGCGATTAATAAACTCAATAAATACATCTGCCTTAATCTGTATCTGTGCCACTGGTGAAACCTGTCTTGGCTATTGTTGGTTGAACTATTCTGTCAGAGGAAAGCACTGGGTTAGAGGAGATAGTAGGGAAAGGGTGGAGGGGCAAAGGAAATAGATGACCTAAGATATGGATAGAGGGAATATGGGCAAGTGGGTGTTTGGGAGAAAAGGATATTTTCATAGAATCATAGAATAGTAGGGTGGGAAGGGGCCTATAAGACCATCGAGTCCAACCCCCTGCTCAGTGCAGGAATCCAAGCCAAAGCATTCCTGACAAGTGGCTGTCCAGCTTCATCTTGAATGCCCCCAGTGTGGGAGAGCCCACCATCTCCCTAGGTAATTGGTTCCATTGTCGTATTGCTCTAACAGGAAGTTTTTCCTGCTGTTCAGCTGGAATCTGGCTTCCTGTAACTTGAACCCATTATTCCATGTCCTGCCCTCTGGGATGGTCGAGAAGTGATCCTGGCCTTCCTCTCTGTGACAACCTTTCAAGTACTTGAAGAGTGCTATCATATCTCCCCTCAGTCTTCTCAAGGCTAAACATGCCCAGTTCTTTCAGTCTCTCCTCATAGGGCTTTGTTTCTAGGCCCCTGATCATCTTCGTTGCCCTCCTCTGAACCCTCTCCAGCTTGTCTGCATCTTTCTTAAAGTGTGGTGCCTGGAACTGGCCACAGTACTCCAGATGAGGCCTAACCAGTGCTGAGTAGGGGGGAACTATTATTTCCCAGGGTTTGGAAGCTATGCTTCTATTAATGCAGCCCAAAAAAATATTTCCCTTTTTTGCAGCCACATCACATTGTTGGCTCATATTCAGCTTGTGATCTACAACAATTCCAAGATCCTTCTTGCTTGTAATATTGTTGAGCCAAGTATCCTCCATCTTGTAACTGTGCATTTGGTTTCTTTTTCCTAGGTGCAGAACTTGGCACTTATCCCTATTAAATGTCATTCTGTTTTCTGCCCAGTGCTCCAGCCTGTCAAGATCACTTTGAATTTTGTTTCTGTCTTCCAAAGTATTAGCTATCCCACCCAATTTTGTGTCATCTGCAAATTTGATCAGTATTCCCTGCACCACCTCCTCCAAGTCATTAATAAAAACGTTGAAGAGCACTGGGCCCAGGACTGAGCCCTGCAGTACCCTGCTCGTTACCTATCCCCAGTTTAGAAGATCCCATTGATAAGCACTCTTTGAGTCCGATCCTGTAGCCAACTGTGGATCCACCTGAGAGTTGTTTCATCTAGCCCACTTTGAGCTGGTTTGCTTATCAGGATATCATGGGGCACTTTGTCGAAAGCTTTGCTGAAGTCGTATATTATGTCCACAGCATTCCCACGGTCTACAAGGGAGGTTACTTGATCAAAAAATGCGATCAGATTCATCTGGCAGAATTGGTTCTTGTCTTCATCAGGAACTCCTATAGACAATTCTTAAGGTACATAACACACTCTAATAACAAACTCTAATAACTGATATTGTCTCTTTTGTTTTGCATCTGCATATTTGTGACATCTCAGCCCACACCTCTGGATAACTTCCCCCAACGGTTTAATGTAGATGTTGAACAGCATAGGGCATAGAATAGAGCCCTGTGGAATCCCAAAGCTTAGCTGTGAAGGCACAAAGCGATAATCCCCCAGCACCACCTTCTAGAATCAGACATCAAAGTAGGAGCAGAACCACTACAACACAGTGCCTCCAACTCCCAAACCGGACAACCTATCCAGAAGGATACCATGGGTGATGGTATCAAAAGCAGCCAAAAGAGGTCCAAGAGAATCAACAGGTTTGCACTGCCTCTGTCCCTCTCTCGGCAAAGGTCATCCCACAGAGTGACCAAGGCAGTTTCTGTTCCAAAATCAGGCCTGAAGCCTGATTGAAATGGGTCTAGATAATCAGTTTCACAAGAGTGTCTGGAGTTGACGGGCAGCCACCTGCTCAAGCAACGTGCCCAGGAAAGAAATGTTGGCTACTGGCCTATAGTTGTTAACATCATCTAGGTCCACATTAGTTTTTTTCAGGAGTGTCCTAATTATCACTTTGTTTAATGAGGCTGGCACCACTCCCTGTCTCAAGGAGGAGTTGACATCCTGGACCTAGCTGAATATCCCCTCCCTATTAGATAAGCCATGAAGGGCAAGGGTCAAGCACCCAGATGGTCAACCAGACTTGGCCAAACACCTTGTCTGCATCCTTGGGCCTCAGCAACTGAAACCCACCAATCCAACTGAACCTCATGGAGCTCTGGGCATCTCTGCTAATGATACTGCATTAATTGTGGTGTCCAATTCGTAACAGATTTGAGCAGCTTTATCTTCAAAATGACATGCAAACTTGTCACAGCATGCTACTGAGGGTTACACCATCTCTCTCCCTGGCTGAGATTGTAGCAGGCCATGGACCACTTGGAAATTATCTGCTGGATGACACTGAGAAGATGCAATGGTGATGGAAAATAACTCCCTTTTTGCCACCATCACGGCCACAGAGTAGGCTCAATAATGAGCCCTAACCTGTGTTTGGTCAGACTCGGCACGAGTTTTCTCCCATCTTTGTTCTAGCTGTCTTCCCTCTTGCTTCATTGCTCTCAGCTCAGCTGTATAGTAAGGAGCTGGCCGGGCTCTGCTCAGAGGGAGAGGGTGCTTGGGGATGATCTTGTCAAGTGCCCGAGTCATCTCTGCATTCCAGAGTGACCTGGGCTTCGACAGGAGCATCAGCCATACCAGATAGAAAGTCCTCCAGAGTCATTTGGAACCATTAGTCTCCACGGTCGGACCATTTTAATAGGTCCCCTGCCACTTGCAAAGGGGGAAGCCTGCTGAGAGTCTACATCTCAGTTGGAAGTGATCCGACCATGACAATGGGATAGATGTTAATTCCCCCACTTTCGGATTACCATCCTCCTGCCCAGTCGAGAAACCCAAATCAAGCATAAGTCCTCTTACATGTGTTGGGCCAATGACGTGCTGAGACTGCCCCATGGTTGTCATGGCTATGAAGTCCTGAGCCATCCTGGATCTGGCAGCCTCAGCATGGAGGTTGAGATCCCACAGAACTATCATTCTAGGGGTCCTCAGCACCAAATTCTTCTGTCAGCTCAGGCAGAAAGACTGAAGGGTAGTGGGGTGGGTGTTGCACCAGCAGAATCCCTCCCAGGGACCCAGCATAAGGTACAAACACTCAAGATGGGCACTCATATGGGCAGGAAGCCTAGAGAGGGAGACAGAATTCCTATAGAGCACAGTAAGTCCCCCTCCCTGACTCTCAATTCAATGTTGGTGCTGCTCTGAGTACCCAGGAGGGCACAGCTGGGAGACACTAACCCCTCCCAGTTCTTCCATCCAGGTCTCAGTAATACATACCAGGTTGGCCCTCTCATCCACAATTAAATCATGGATGAGGGAGATTTTGGACCAATCTGGCATTCAGTAGCACCACCACCAAGACTCTTCCAAGCATCCTACTCTTATTTTCCTGATCTGGTTACTCTTTCTGCATCTGTACTTGAGTAAGGTGACAAAATAATACGGGTGTGAGTTGTTTTGTTTTTAATACATTTTTTATTATGAGTTTCAACAAAACAAAACAAACAAAAACATAACAAAACCAAAAAACTGAAAATATAACAACATATTCTAAAGTCCTCAATTTCAAATATTACAACATTCGGGTGGGGTGGGGGGAGGAAAAAATAATAGATTACACATAAACTACAGCAAAGGGAGACCAGGTATCCAAAAATAAGTCCATTCGCAAGTGACGCCTATATAACCCTCTTCAAATGTTGCTAGTGTTGTTATGTCTTCAATCCATTGCATTATAGGCGGTGAGCTTTTATCCTTCCAGTATTGTAGTATCAGTCTTTTAGCAGCCAAGAGGGTGCGAAAAATCAATTTATGCTGACCATGTGTTACATTCCCAAAAGCAGGTAAATAGTTTAAGAGAACATGTACAGCAGTAGATATTAAAGAGCTTTCCAATACAAAGTTTATCCGTATGATAACTTCCTCCCAAAAGGAGGCAACTATTGGGCATTTCGAAAACATATGAATAAAAGAAGCATTAACTGCATTACACCCCCAACAATTAGCTGTATTTGACAAACCTTGCTTAAAGAGATGTTGTGAGTTAATTACCCTTCCTCTTAACCTAGATCAGATAACAAAAATCTCTGGAAAGAAAAGTGCTTTCTCACTGAGAAGTTGTTAAAAAGAAAATCTTAGTTAGGAAGATATCACTATTCCAAAATTGTAAGGGACCAAAGTGTAAGAAGTGTATTTACAATTAAGCACGTGTATTCTCATTGGAAAATCTAAAAAAAAACCACAATGTGGTTTTTAGTAAATGCAATATGCCGACCACATGCAGAAGACCTATTATAGTAAAAATGTGCAAAGACACAATAAACACCACAGCAAACTACTTCAGAACATGAATGACTAGAATTTTATGAATATGTGATTACTTCACCAGTGTTAATAAAGCAATCTACTAAATGCACTTATATTTATTAAAATATTTTTAAACCACCCTTCATCTTTGTGAACAACTGGGTGGTCTACAATAATATGAAAAAATGGTCATAGAGATACAAGAAAACTTACTTATTTAAATTGGTTATTCTTTTTCAAAATCCTGTGGTGGATGGTGTGGTATAGTGGCTACATTATGTGAGCTGGGAAACTTCTGGTTCAAATTTCACTGTAGCCATGAATTCTCTAGATAGCCTTAGGTGAGCCACTATCTCTCATTCTCCCACCTGCAAAATCAGGATATTACTGCAGTATCTTATAGGGTTGTTGTAAGCATCACTGAGATAATAGATATGAAGCATTTCATACACTTGTGAAAGTGCTATATAAACAAGAAATAACTTTATTCTCTTAACCTTCCGTCACACACCCACACCCGCAATACAGGAACAATATTGGCCTGCCTTACAAGGTTGTTGTAAAATTGGTGAGAAAATGTACGTGAAGTGCCTTGAACAGTTTGGACAAGTATTATATAAATACACAAATGCTGCAATCCTATGCACACTTAGCTGGATACTACTGAATCCAGTGGGAACCAATTCCAAAAAAACATGGTACAGATCGTGTTGTAAAGTTTTAAGTCCTATGCACGCTAACTCAGATGTAAGGTCCAAACATGGTGGGATTTACTTCTGTGTAAAAATACACAATATATTATGAAAAGTATTTTCTATCTTTCACAAAGCCTTTCATTTTTCTTGATGTTTTCTGTTTAACTGAAATGTTTCAAATGTTCGTAAGGCACCACTAGGAAAAATCATAGATGGAAATGTATGACCAGGCAATACCTTTATTTGTTGTTGTTTATTCGGTCAATTGCTTCCGACTCTTCGTGACTTCATAGACCAGCCCACGCCAGAGCTTCCTGTTGGCCGTCACCACCCCCAGCTCCCCCAAGGTCAAGTCTGTCACCTCCAGAATATCATCCATCCACCTTGCCCTTGGTCGGCCCCTCTTCCTTTTGCCTTCCACTTTCCCTAGCATCAGCATCTTCTCCAGGGTGCCCTGTCTTCCAAAGTGGCCAAAGTACTTCAGTTTTGCCTTTAATATCATTCCCTCAAGTGAGCAATCTGGCTTTCTTTCCTGGAGTATGGACTGGTTTGATTTTCTTGCAGTCCAAGGCACTCTCAGAATTTTCCTCCAGTCCTTTATTAGGACCAAGAAAAAATGCACAAAATAGGCATTGTCCAATCATAGATTTTTTGGATTTTTTGTCTCATGGACCAACATGGCTTATGTGTAACTTACATTCCTGTTATATATAGCTTTTACCTAGTCAGTAAATGTAAGCAGTCAGGACCCACTATCAGCTGTCCACTTATAGAAGAAAAAAATATATTAGGGAATGGAGCCTGGAGTAACACACTTACTTGGGAGTAATCACCATCAAAACATTGACTTGTACTTTTCAGTAAATATACAAAAGACTGAGCTGCAAGACTGCAATCCATTCATGATTACCAAGGAGTAAATACCATTGAACTCAGTGAGTTTGCTTTCTGAGAAAATATAGAATATATGTGGTGTAATCCTATGCATATTAATCAGAAGTAAGTCCCACTGAGTTAAATGGAGCTTACTTCCAAGCAAGTTTGTCTTGGTTTACATTAGGACAGGAGTGGACAACATGTGGCCATCCAGATGTTAAACTGCAACTCCCATCAGCCATAGCCAACATAACCAATCATGAGGGATGATAGGAATTGCAGTCCAACTACATCTGGAGGGCCAGAAGTTGCCCACCCCTGCATTAGGGTCTCAGTATTAGGGTGTAATGTTGCAATCGTATGCACACTCCTTTAGAAGTTCCATTGAACAAAGTGAGACGCACCTGAGTAAACACGCACAGAATTAGGGGCACAAGGAGGAAAATCTGGAGAGTAACAGCGGTACAGAGAAACAGATGCCCCTAGCTAGAGGCTGTTAGGACTGTAATCTCCTGCACACTTCAGAATAAGACCCATCGAACCCAGAGAGACTTACTTCCTTGTACATATAGGAAGTATTTATTACTTTAGATCAGGGATGGGAAATGTGTGGCCCTCTAGATGTTGATAGAGTGCAGCTCCCAGCATCCCTCACCATTGGCTGTGCTGGCCAGGGCTGATGGGAATTGCAATCCAACAACACAAGTTTCCCCACCCCTGCACTGTATATAGTTATACCCCATCTTCCTGCTTTTATTTCTAAATTGTGCTGAAGGGCTGAAATACCAAGAACAGTTACAGTGCCATTCTAGGCACATAAGCAAGCCCCATGGAGCACACTGGGGATCATTCCTCAGGAAAGTTGCAATCCTGTGCCCGGTATAGGATTGCAGCTTTACTGAGGAGTGATCCCCAGTGAACTCAGTGGGGCTTTGTTGTTGTTCAGTCGTTCAGTCGTGTCCAACTCTTCGTGACCCCATGGACCATAACACGCCAGGCCTTCCTGTCCTGCGCTCTCTCCAGAGCGTGCTCAAGTCCATATTCATTGCATCAGTGATGCTATCTAGCCATCTCATCCTCTGCCGTCCCCTTCTCCTTTTGCTTTCAATCTTTCCCACCATCAGGGTCTTTTCCAGCGAGTTTTCTCTTCGCATTAGGTGGCCAAAATATTTGAGCTTCAGCTTCAGTATCTGTCCTTCCAATGAGCACTCAGGGCTGATTTCCTTTAGGATTGACTGATTTGACCTCCTTGCAGCTCAGGGGACTTGTAAGAGTCTTCTCCAGCACCATAGTTCGAAAGCATTAATTCTTCGGCACTCAGCCTTCCTTATAGTCCAGCTCTCACAGCCATGCTTACTTCCGTGTAAATATATATAGGATCGGGCTGCACATCACGTCCAAGCAGGAATAAAAAAACAGCTGTAAGAAGCTTATGGGAGAGACCTTAGCTTAGCCTCCTGCAACCTACTGCCCTCCAGATCTTTTGGAGTACAACTCCCATCAGCCCCAGCCAGCATGACCAATGGATAGGATTATGGGAGATGTAGTTCAACAACATCTGGAGGGCAGTAGGGTGGGGAAAGCTGATTTAGGGCTCAATCCTAGGCATGGTTACACAGGAAGCACAAGTCCTACAACTCCCAGCATGCCCCAGCCACCCTGAGTTCACTGGGGATCACTCCTCAGTAAAGCTGGGGCATGCTGGGAGTTGTAGGACTTTTTTTTCCTGTGTAACCACGCCTAGGATTGTACCCTTACACACACAAACACGCATCGCCAGCATCCCTAAGGCCGCTGCTGCCACTTTCAGATCATGCTCCCAAGCAAGCCTACAATAATCCTCAATTGCGGGTGGTTGCCACGGTATCGGGACGGTGGCCGGGAGGGTTCGCTCCGCCCATTTCCTACGGTGGCCGGCGCGGGACGCGGCGCGGGGATTGGCTGCGCGGGGCGTCGCTGCCGCGCTTGCCGGCGGCGCTGTTGTTGGCGGGAGATTCCAGCATGGCGGCCTCCACGGACCCTTCTTCGTCCCCACGGGAGGGCTGCTGGCCCGAGGGCTCGGGCGCCGAGAGCGGCTTCGTGCGCGCCGTGTTGGCGTTGCCCGCCAAGCCCGACACCACCGTGCGGTTCTTCGAGCGCGGCGAGTGCTACACGGTGCACGGCGGGGATGCGATGCTGGCGGCGGCGGAGGTCTTCAAGACGCGGGGGGTCATTCGGATGCTGGGCGCAGGTGCGGGCTTAGGGCGCCTGGGGCGGGGGCGCTGTAGGGCAAGCGGGGGACGGTTCGAGGCTCGAGATTCCTGGAATGCGTTTGGGAGGCGTCCTCGGTGGTGTGGCGGAAGCTTTAGTTATTGTCTCCTTTAGGTTGGGGGAGGGTCGTAGCAAGGCAGCAGAGCCCCTGCTTCTGCGTAAAAGATCTAGGTTCAGGCCCCCGCATCTTCAGGTGGGGCTAGGAAAGACTTCTGTCTGAAACCTGGAGAGTCGGTGCCAGTCTGTGTAGACCCGAACCCTCCAACCCTTTTTGTGCTAGTGAGCACGTTAGGACTTTTGAAATGGTGTCGGGGCACTTGTGCAAAATGGCTGCCGTGTGGGGTCTAGAACCCAGAACTAAGCCCTAGCAAAGAAACCCCACCAGTCCAGTTGTAGTTCTCGCCATCCCTCATCCTACACTTGCCCCAGGCAGAAATCCTCTTACTCAGTCTCCACACCCCACATTACAGACGTATAAATAAAACAGACAGAAAACACATATGCACCTTCAACTTTTACAACATACAGACACAGCAAACATAAACACACACTAAATCGTGTGCTCTCTCTCACTCTCCCCCGCCTGAAAGAGACACAGACTGCTCAACAGCCTCATTCAGGCACAAAAGCCAAACAGGACAGACACACAACATTTTGTTGCCTGAGGAGGACAATGAGAAATACATCCCATTTCTCACTGGATGACCTTGGGCCTCTCAGCCTAACCTACCTCACAGGAGTGTTGTGGAAATGGAGAACACAAATGTAATAAAATGAAGTAAATAATTTAACACTAGAAAAACATAATTGCCTTATACTATGTTCATAGTAAGCCTACCTAGCATGTAAAATGGCAAACTGTGTATTTCATGCTCCATATATGCACTTGTTTACATGCGTGTGCACTAAAGACAAGATGCATCTAGTATCCTTCCTGCAAATTTATAGAAAACCTGCAAATTTATAGAAAACCACCTAGAAAACTGACACCAACCCTTCTACCTCACATTAAACATTAAAAAATTGAAGAACATCCTCTTGCTTCTCACATGCCCCACCCATATACCTCTGTCTTCTGTATGAACACAGACTAAAATAAACTTTATTAACAGCAAGAACAACAAAGAGTCTTATGGCACCTTAAAGATTTAATGAATTCGTTCTGGCATAAGCTTTTGTGAACTATATTCCACTTCATCAGATGTATCGAGTATTATGGGGAGTTTCGGGTTTATATACAGTGTATATAAGGGTGGTGGGGGTGGGTGGGAGTGGAATTGTAATCACTGAGGTGCCACAAGACTCTTGGTTGTTTTTCCTGCAGTAGTCTAACACGGCTACCCTCTAGCATTTATTAATGACACAACCCTATACGTGTCTATTCAGAAATAAGTACCACTGTGTTCAGTAGATTTTAAACCTCGGTAAAGGATTGCAGCCTTACAGCACAATCTTATGCATATTTTTTTTAAAAGTCTCATTGAGTTCAATAAGAATTACTATCAGGTATGTGTGTATAAAATGCAGCCTAAATCCCTCTTATTTCCCCCCACCCCGCCTCCCTTTCCTTCCTCCAGGTTACAGTATGGCACAGAATAAAGAAACCTGGGCTGAAATGAAATGCTAAACACAGGGCACAATCCCGTGCATGTTTACACAGAGAAAAAGCCTACAACTCCCAGGATGCCTCAGCCAGCCATTCTGGCTGGGGAATGCTGGGAGTTGTAGGCCTTTTCTCTGTCTAAACATGCATAGGATTGCACCCTTATTTACTGGGGAGTTGGTCTGTTGCTCTTTTCATGTTGAACGGGGTGGGAGAGGGAGGGGATCCAGTGAGGGGTAGTTGATTGGGCTGGGAGACACCTGTCATCACCACTAGTTAAGCCAGCAAAAGCGAAGACCATCATTTCATATTCTGCAGATTCGTGCACTCGCACACAACTTGGGACCAAAAAAAAAGAGACGGGGGGGGGGTGTTTCAAAATGAACCAGAAAGTCCCTTCTCCAGATAAGTGGTTACTCTATACTTCTCTTTATGGCCAAATGTTGATCATAGCTGTGACTTCACTTATTGGGTAAACACACTAAAAGGTGGTAGCAGGCTCATTTCTCACAAAACGTTTGAGCAAAATGGCTGTCTGTTTCTCACAAAACGATTGAAATATGCCTGGGCATTTCATCTCATATCTCAGGTTCTACAAGTGCAAGAGACTCTTTTAATGTGGAAGCTGGAAATCTGGGCTTACTAGTGGCTCCCCTCAGGTCATGAGCTGGGTGCTATGGTTAATCTGGCTATGGCTATAAGGTTATTAATGAACTTCTTAACATCAGTAATTTGGAGGTCAATAATGAATCGAATCTATTCTTTTTAATGGCTTTCTCTTTGATTAATTTTATTTTATTACATTTTAATGCTGTCCAATAGCTGAAGCTGTCTGAGCGTTTAACAGTTAAAACCACAAAATACAAAACAGTAAAATGCAGATGATAAAATACAATTTAAAAGTTTAAAATTACAATATAAAAATAAAATAAAGAGAAGCTAACAGCAAAAGATTTACAATACAGTACCAGATAAAAACAAACTGAAAAACTAAAACGCCTGGGAGAATAAAAAGGTCTTCACCTGGTGCTGAAATGAGCACAATGTAGGTGCTAGGTAAAGCTCTCTAGGAAGCTCATTCCACAGCTGGGGTGCCACAGCAGAGAAGACCCTCTTCCTGGTAGCCACCCACCTCACTTCCTTTGCCAGGGGTTGGTAATGATGAGCATTACTAGATAATTAGAGATAGATTGACTGACTTGATTGATCTGACATGTAATAATGACAAATGTATTTTAAAACTATCACCTTGCGGATTCATATTCCAATCTTCATCCAGTACATAACCTCATTAATTGTTTACAACAGAAAATGTATACTTCATTTTGAAGCCAATGAGTCCTTTTTTTTAAGTGACTTGTCAGGTAAGTATGGGAAATATCATTGGGCATGATAGCCCAGGTTAGGCACATTTGATTTCAAAAGGAGCAATTTTTTGCACCATATAACTTTCCTATTGAAAACGATGGGTTGGATCCTGGCTTAGTCATACTTAGAGTGAACCCACTGAAATAAATAGGACTTAAGTTAGTCATGACTTAAGTCTCACGGATCTTAGTGAATCTAAGCATGACTAAATTTGGATCCAACCCAGTGGGACTTAACAGAGCTTAACTTGACTGGATCATACCTTCTATTTGTAGTGTGTCAGCTACTTAAACACCATTGTCATCCTTTAGGAACCCGGAAACTTGAAAGTGTTGCACTTAGCAAGATGAATTTTGAATCTTTTTTGAGGGATCTGCTTCTGGTTCGTCAGTACAGGGCTGAGGTGTACAAGAACAAAGCAGGAAATAAATCCACCAAAGAGAATGAGTGGTATTTAGCATACAAGGTATGTCTTCATCATAACTAGTTGGAGTGAATAATATTAAACAAGTATGTGTTGCTCTGATTGCAAACCTATGTGTACTTTTCACACTTTTCATCTGGCAGTTAGACGTCATAGAATCGGGCACATTCAGGTGTGTCTGGTGCTTCTCCGCTATCCACTAGGATGATGGTTTCTGCTCTTGAATGATTGGAGGCACCTCACAGGGCTAGAAAATTACGTAATGTTTCCAAGGGCAATTGAGTCAGTTCTCACATAGCGAGAAGCCACTGTGGGTGAATTTCCCCATAGGGCTTCTTGCTGGGGCGCCGGCTGCCATTTTGAAATTTCAGACTGTGGTGGGGGTGTGTCACAGTTTGTTATGTGCGAACCCATGTGAGGCTGGGTTGTTAGGGTTGCCAACAAGCCACCCACAAACGTAAAACAGGCAGCATGGAAATTCACCCACTGTGGTTACCCGTTATATGCGAACGAGGTCAGTATCAATTTTTAAGGCACCAGGCCTGATGAGGGTTGAATAAATATGTTAGCCTTACAGGAGACCAGGGACTAGAGATTTTGCTGAGATGGTAGATCTGCGTGTCAGTCATACCGCTTTAGATGCAGGTGGGTCATTTTGTTCTTCTGTACAAAAAAGGTCCCTCCACATAGAAAACTAGCATGCCAAGGAGTTATTTTTAAATTGTTTTAAGGTTTTATTGTTTTAAACTGGTGAACATTGCCTTGATGGCTTTTTAGCAGATAAGGCAGCATACAAAAGTTAATAATTAATAAAATTTGTGTAGAAAATTATATAAAGAATAGAGATGAGAAGGTCCAGGAAAAACCTGGGTGAAAAGGCTTACCCCCAACCCCGAGGAATTTTTTGAACATTGGGGGGGGGATGTTTTTCCCCTGGTTTTTTCCCCTAGGCCTTCATATCTCTATTAAAGAACCATTCAGTCATGAGAGCCTCCACCTGCAGTCTGAAGTGGCACAGCCCAAAAAACACAGGTTTACTACTTCATTGCAAACTAGACCGTGGAGTCTTTGTTTCTTCCAACTCTTAGCAGAGCATCCTGGGTGCTTGATTATAAAATGCAGCACTACACTTCCAAGAAAGTAAAGAGCTCAATTTTCTTTTCAAGAAATCAGGTTACTCTAACCAGGAGAAGTGATTGAAGAAGGTGGAAATCTGTGAAAATCAACCCATGTGATAGAATTCTAGTTCAGGGCTGACTTATCTCTATTGAATTATATGGTGGATAAACCTGCTAAATTACTATTTGTCTACATAGTTTTTAGATTTGTCCTGGCTTATCCCTAAGGCAGCCTTCTGCAACCTGGTGCCCTCCAGATGTTTTTGACTACTGCTCCGGAGTTCCTGGCCAAGCTGATTGGAGAAGTCCAAAACATCTGGAGGGCACCAGGTTTGGGAAGGCTGCTTTAAGGCTTTGAGCAGCTTATGTAAATATTTACAATTATGCAGTTTAAGAAGATAGAAAAAAAGAAAGAATGTAGAAGTTTCTTAACTATTCCATAAATGTTACCTCAAAATCAGTATCCTATGTCTGTGACTCATTAGGTTGGATCCAGACTTGCCCTGGAAATGGAAGGGACCAAGGTCCAGGAGGATGGGGGTGGGGTGGGTAATTTTCACCAATTCTCCCTGTGAGCCCAGCACATTCTCCAGGACTGTTCTGGAAAGGCCCGTGACCCTCTGGAGCAGCTTTTGTGGGGGAAAGGGGGTTGCTCGGGGAACCAGCAAAAATCACTCCCCCCCAGGGTCTTAACAATTTTTGGCTGGCCTTGCTAGCCAAGGCAAAACTGGTGGTCAGCGGGTTCATCCCCTCTGCCACCTGGATTGAGCCAAGTGCCTCCACCCAACAGCAAAGAATTCCGCCCTCCCACAACCCATCCTGTGGGAAAGGCAGGAGGTGAGCATTCGGGCTTCAACTGGTGCTTGGCAAAGGGATTCAGAATCCCACTGCCAAGCAGTGGTTGTAGGAATCTCCACATCTCCACTTTTTTCCCCAGCAGGAAAGACAATGGTGGATAATGTGTGGGATTCAATTAATAATTGGCTGTGGGGCTGCAGGAGCCTCCCTCTTTGCATCTCCTGTAGGAAAGAGAGGTGGGGTGCATGCTTGAACCCCCTCCTAGACTTGGAGTTGGGGATGGGCGGGGGTAACTGAAGCTGCCAGTATGATCCCTGCCCATCCCTGCAGCTTCGAAGGTGGGAGGAATTTTTTTTTTTTGGTTGCTTGTCATGCTTTCTAGAGCAGGGGTGGGCAGAAGGTAGATCTCCAGATGGGTTGGACTTCCTCTCCCACAAGCCCCATGGCCAGTAGTCAAGAATGCTGGGAGTTGAAATCCAAAACATCTGGAGATGTACTTTTTGCCCACCCCTGTTCTACAGGACTGTGCCACTCTTGCCATGGTGAGCATAATTGTTGCAGGAGAGCTCCGTGGGCAGAACGCTACCCACAGGTAGTCTAGATCTAGCCCAAACAGTACATGGTGATTGTGGCATATTTCTTGGTGGAAGAGAAGATATGCAAGCTGACTGGGGCCAAGCTGTCCAAATAGAAACATGCCACACATGCACAAACAAATGGAGATCCCCCAGAAATGGTGGCTGGAGTGGGCAGGGCAGAGGGGGCAAAGAGATTCTCCTCCCTTTTCTTGTCCTTCCACATACGCACACAGTGATGTGGAAGGAATTTTTCCCTTAGCAGGGGTGGGCAATCTCAGGCTCTGGCCAGATCCTGCCCTCTGAGCTTCTTCCATTGGTCTGTCCCCTCATCCCCCCATTGTTTGGTGGCTTTCGTGTAGTTTTCTTCCTATTCTAAAAGGGTGAAATGCCTCTCCTGAGACTGACTTACTGGCTGTAAGAGCTGTAAGCTATAATATGCTGGTAGTTTTGGCCCTGCCCCCATTGCTTTTGGCCCTGCCCACCACTGGAATGTGACCCCCAAAAGCTTCTCCAGATTTGAATAGGCCCTCAGGCTGAAAGAATCAACCCTGTCCTAGAGGGATTCTGTCTCCTCTCTTAGTAACATGAGGCGCGGGTCATTTGCCTAAGTTGCTAGCATTATTTCCATTACCAGGTACGTTGTCTGGATTGTGTCACTTCATTTGTGGGGAGAAATAGAGGACCTTATGTGGGCTGAGGAGGAGCTGATGACTAGCTGCTGTGTCCTCCCACTTCTGTGACTGTGAACAAAAGACACCAAAATTAATAACTAGACATTCTTTTCTAGAATTATTTTCTAGTCTGACAATTCCTGTATTCCTGATTGACTGGAGTTCTTGGTGACATACTGTGATATTAGTTCACTTGATTGGAAACATGCATAACACAGTGTAATCTGACTCTGTTCAGATAGTAATTTTAAAAGGTCTGATGTAGTTTAGGTGAAGAACATCCAGTTTAATCCTTTGGTAGCTTAATTGCCATGTCTCTGTGTGTAATTTGAGCTCTTCTATAATTCAAAACCAGGTCTCATTCTCTGATTTTCTTTCTCAAATAGGGTTCTCCAGGAAACCTTGCCCAGTTTGAAGATATTCTGTTCGGCAACCATGATATGTCATCCTCTGTTGGTGTTGTGGGCATTAAGCTGCTCTCAGCGGATGGACAAAAAGTTGTTGGAGTTGGGTTTGTGGATACTTTGGTGAGGAAACTGGAAGTGTGTGAGTTCCCAGATAATGATCAGTTTTCAAACCTTGAAGCACTGCTTGTTCAGATGGGACCCAAGGAGTGTTTGCTTCCTGTTGGAGAGGCTGCTGGAGATATGGAGAAACTGAGACAGGTAAGCCATGAAAGCTTTGTGGCTTGGAGACTTCATTGTACATAAACCTAAAATTGGGATGGAGGAGACAGCAACTAATTGAAGATGCCTTTTGAACTCGCCTGCAAGTTTTAATTGGCTTAAGGCACAATGCTATGCATGTTCAGACAGGAAAAGGTCCTACAATTCCCAGCATTCCCTGGCCAGCATTTTTTTCTGTTTTTTTCTGCCCCCCCCGCCCCCCCCCCAGCCTACACATCTCTAGTGTGACCCTTGCAGTCATGCACTGCTTCCTTCTTCTCCCTTCACACACTCACACTCCCTCTCTTGCTGGTTTGGATTATGTTCGAATTAGGCAAACTATGGTTTCAGCCAGGGGTCTACAAATATCAGCTTGGCGTACTAGTCAAGTCTCTCTCTTCCCTTGCTACCAATTCCACCTTCACTCCACCCTCCAGCATGTTCAGGGGGCTTCCAGAAGAGGCTACTGTTTCTCTAATTTGTGCTGCCATCTGTGGACTAGCTACGAAAAAACAGGAGCTCCATCTCTTCTTCCTTCCCTCCCTCCCTTCCTTCCCTCCCTCCCTCCCTCCCTCCCTCCCTTCCCCAAACTGTTGTGTAAGTGACAAGACAAACAGGCATTTCTCCTGCAGTTTCTGTCCTCCTTCAAACCTTCCTCTCATTCAGCCCTCTAGCAATCATGGGGGGTTTGGGGGAGGGTCAGGGGGTTGTGCCTGACCTTCAGGAAGCTTTGGAGAACGATCAAAACAGTGGGAGAAATACCTGCAGGTTCTTTCCATTGCCAAACCTTCCTACAAGCCGGGCAAGATTCTGCCTGTCCTTCACAGCCCTCTTGTGTTGGCTGCAAGGAGAAGTGAGTCTTTCCTCACAGAAAGCTTTGGGGGCTAGGAATAACTAGGATTTCTCACACTGTTTCTATCCTTCTAAAGATTCGTGGAAGGGAGAAAAGACTCTGACTCTCCCTCCAGCCAGCACGTAGGTTCATGGGAGGGGAAGAAACTGCCGGTTGTGCAGTGACTAGGATAAGGGAAGAAACAACTAGAGAGAAATGTCTGCTGTTTCTTCTTGTAGCCAAATAGGATCTCATTCACATAGCAGTCTGAGGCTGCAGTGAGCCTCTCTTGCCAGGGGGGAAGAAGCCCTCGCCCCTGGCAAGCAGAATGATCAATGCCTGATTGCTGTAAAGTGTCATAGAATAGTAGGATTGGAAGGGGCCCATAAGACCGTCGAGTCCAACCCCCTGCTCAATGCAGGAATCTAAGTCAAAGCATCCCTGACAGATGGCTGTCCAGCCTCATCTTAAAGGCCTCCAGTGTGGGAGAGTCCACTACCTCCCTAGGTAATTGGTTCCATTCTCGTATTGCTCTAACAGTCAGGACGTTTTTCCTGATGTTCAGCTGGAATCTGGCTTCCTGTCACTTGAGCCCATTCTTCCGTGTCCTGCACTCTGGGAAGAGATCCTGGCCTTCCTCTCTGTGATAGCCTTTCAAGGACTTGAAGAGTGCTATCCTATCTCTCCTCAGTCTTCTCTTCTCAAGGCTAAACATGCCCAGTTCCTTCAGTCCTTCCTCATAGGGTTTTGTTTCCAGTCCCCTGATCATCTTTGTTGCCCTCCTTTGAACTCTCTCCATCTTGTCTGCATCCTTCTTAAAGTGTGGTGCCCAGAACTGGACACAGTACTCCAGAGGAGGCCTAACCAGTGCTGAGTAGAGGGGAACTAGTACTTCCCGGGATTTGGAAGCGATGCTTCTATTAATGCAGCCCAAAATAGCATTTGCCTTTTTTGCAGCCACATCATATTGTTGGCTCATATTCAGCTTGTGATCTACAATTCCAAGATCCTTCTTGCTTGTAGTATTTTTGAGCCAAGTATTCCCCATCTTGTAACTGTGCATTTGGTTTCTTTTTCCTAGGTGCAGAACTTGGCATTTTTCCCTATTAAATGTCATTCTGTTGTCTTCTGCCCAGCACTCCAGCCTATCAAGATCACTTTGAATTTGCTTTCATGTCAGAATTAGAAAACCAGTTCAAACTATGACTTACTTCCAATTCTAGTTTGGAGGCAAACTCTGTTAGCCACAATTGACTTGATTCTGATGCAATAGCACATGGTGGTTGCTGTGAACCAGGAAGTAAAGGAGGAAATGGAAGTGCAAGGGGGGGGAGAGAGAGCGAGAGAAAGAGAGCACAAGCCTGAGGGAGGTCCCTGAGAGTGAAACATGATGTGGCCATGATGTTTGAGTTGAGCCAATGTGCCTCTTCCTCTTTATCTCAGATCTTGCATAATATTTGGCCCAATGTGGTAGGCAGAAGTGGTGGGGAGTGCAAGCAAAATGGGTTTTTATGTTTCCATGAGTCCGCAGTGTTTAGAACTGGTCCAGACATTCTTAATCAGAATTTGCCATCAGGTGTTTATTCTAAACAATAACGTTGCATCTAGTCCATAGTTCTTGCCTGAAGAAGAATATTGTTGGGTTTATCTAAAAACTTGAAGTGGATAGAAACAGCTGAATTCGTGCTTTTAATCTTGTTGCTATGCCAAAAGAAACTAGGTGGTTGATTCTTCAAAATCTAAAATTGGTGGCTACTTATTCCCGTTGAGTTTTACTGAGTGATGTACCTTAATACATTAGTAATGCGATCCTATGCTTATTTACTCAGAACAAAGTCCCTAAGTGAGTTTAGGATTGCATGCTGCAAAGCTGAACATGTTTACTTGGGAGTAAGCCCCAGTGAACTTAGTTTTGCATAGACATCTATGGGGTTGCACTGTTCATTTCCAGAATGGTACATATAGATGGGTGGGAAATTCATTTGATTTGCATTTTAATATGACCGTAATAAATTCACACTAACTGAAACTACACACAAATCAGAACACAGTTATATAGTGATGTGATATTCGTATTTTTCTGAACTTTGCAATGCAGTTTGCAAATAAAAAATGCATGGAAATGCATATAATCAGGGAAAGTGTGCACAAAAATACATTATGTTAGGGAAAATCACTTGCAAAACAATGCGTATGTTAGGAAATGTGTGTACAAAAATGCACATATTAGGTAAAATCATTTTAAAAATCACAGACTGATGTGGAAATGAGGCGGAATGAACTCAGCATTGGGAAACTGAGTGGAAATGAATTTGAGAGATTTGTCCGTCTTACTTAGCTCTGTTCCTTCTTACTTCTTGGGAGGGAGAATGTCTCTCTTGGGGTCCTTTCAAGCCAGAATCGTGGCTACCACTATGGTAACAAATGAACAAGAATAGCACGGAGCTCACTTCCCAGTTTGTATTCACAATAATGATGGCGAGTGCATGGGCTCTCCCATTCGTATACACTGGGGAAAGCTGACGTAGTGAGTGGTTCAGTGCCACTTACTGAAATCATTGTATGGTCAAGAACTGTAGCCTTCACTATCACTGCTTCTTGCATCTCTCTCCCCCCCCCATTATATCTTCTGCTTTCTCCTTTTCTTCTCTGTTTGTGAGTCAACTCACTAACTCTCCCAACCAAGACTGTGATTCTTGTGGAGAGAATCCTTGGCGCACTTTGAAGATTGGGCTCCTGGTGTAACTCACTGCTTTCTCTGTTCTATGCACTTTTCTGAGCTTAACTTGGCCCCAACATTCAGCTGGGGAAGGGCATGGTCTGGAGCAGTTCTGCCTTAAAATGTCTGTTCCTTGAATTCATCTCACGTGACTGAAGATGGTTAGGTCTCTCTAAATGTCAGCCCCACTTTATTAATGGAAACATCACAAGCTCTTGAAAGTAAAATGAAACACTGATTTTCCTGGATGCACTTGGTGCAGCTTCACAAGATTAAAACATGCTGGAGGCATTTTCATCTAGCTCCTCCTCAGTAGTCTTAGTAGTAACAGATTCAAAGTATAATGTTTCTGTAGCTTGAAATACTCAGTGTGGGGCAGATTTGTGCCTTCTCTTGCCTTGGTATGCTGCTCTTCACCACCAATGCATCACCTGAGAGCTTCTCTGGCCCTGGGGCTGAAAGAGGTTCAACACCTCTGGAATAGAGCTTTAAAAAGTGTTCTCTGCATACTGAGGATGCAGATGTAAGCCAGCAGTCACACTATTGATTTCTTTTCAGAGTGCTCTGACTTTGTCAGAGTGCACAGTCTAAACTGTGGGCTGCATTTAGATATAGAATAAGAATTGATTTTCATATGCTAACAGTTCGTGGTCAGGTAAATGTGGTATGTTCATGTGCTTTTTCTTGAATTGCCTATAAGGTGCATCTGAATTGCTGGCAAACTTCATTTGGACAGGTCTTTGCCACCCTTGCTATGGATCAGTACAAAGAAGGGGGGACAGATGCATAGATGGTAACACAAATGCACAAGAGGAAGAACAGTGAAAAAGCCTGATTTGGGCAATTATTGTCTTCCGTTACAGGATGTTTTGCCTGATAAGAGTGACTGTAATTGGAGAGAAGGTACTACTCATGATTTTATATATGCAGGTTGTTCAAAGAGGAGGGATTCTGATCACAGAGAGGAAAAAGAATGAATTTTCAACAAAAGATATTGTTCAAGATCTCAACCGCTTGCTAAGATTGAAAAAGAAAGAGCGTGTGTCTAGCGCAGCGTTACCTGAAGTGGACAAACAGGTTGGTAACTGAGCTGGAAGCGGGTGGGAAGCATGTCATAAAGGAGTGAAGCTGTGTTTGTCATAGCCCAATAGTTTTGGCTTCTCCCCCTCAGTCTTCTCTTTGCTGCTTGAATCCAAGATCTTTTTGGAAGGTGTGAAATGGGGGATAAAATGCCCAAACCTGTTTTGAGTCCTTGTTTCTGCAGAATTGGTTCCATCTATCCATTCATGTTTGTGTAGCTTTGGAATAATGTTTGGAATCTGTAGATCAGAATACAAGTTATGCTGTACATTGCTTTGTGGTGCTTCATGCCTCAGTTACCGACAATTCCTCGTTGGGGATTTAAACATGTTTTTTATTGTATCTTGAGAGTTTTATCACATCACAGGTGCACAACCTCCAGCCTACAGGCCTAATTCGGCCTGTGGAGGCTCGGCATTCAGCTGGCAGAGGCTTGTGCCACCTCTGTGGGATCCACCCCCTCAGCTCTGCAAATTGCACTCCTGCTGGGAGGTGGGGAGAGAAATGGCAGAATGTGCTGGCAGAATGTTATGATTGGATCCAAACCTCATTTAAATTAATTTAATTTAAATTAAATAATTTAAATTAAATTAACATATTTAATTTAATCCAAATTAAATGTGTTAATTTAGAAACAAAATGCACACAAGTGGTAGCAATAAATATGGAATTAGCCTTGCAGGTAATTTCATGGAAGCTGTGAGCTCACGAATCTTTTACAGCCTGCTTATCAGTGTATAGATACATTTGAAAACCAATTTTTGTGGTGGGAGGGGAATCAAAACATAGGTTAAATGTCTCAGCTCACAGACAATTGAGATGCAGCTTTTGGGCTGTACTGGGTTTACAAGATTACAAAATGGGGAAAAAGAATGCATGAAAGCTGCATTATACTGAATGAGACCATTGATCTATCTAGTCCACTATGGTCTGCTCTTATTGGCAGTAGCTCTGTGGAGTCTCAGGCACAGGTCTTTCCCATCAACTGCTTAACCAGTCTTTCTTACCAGTGATACCATGAATTGAAATTAGAAACATCTACATGCAACGCCTGTAGTGCTGAGCCCAGTTGCTCCATCCCACTCCCAAAGCCACCTTGGAAGGCCTTTTAGGCCAAAGGCAGGACATGTTTTGGAAAGAAATAGTCTCTTCACTTCCCCGTTGCAGGGCCAATACTCCAGTTCCTGTGGTGGAGGATTGGTGTGAGCCCTTCCCTTCTGCCATGAGTATTGTGTCACGTTTCGGAGTGGTGCCCCATGTGGAAAGCTGTATATTGGGTGCACAGACTTCTGGCTTGGTGGGGGATCTGCTCTTTTTGAGTAGTCCCCTGAGGCCCACCAACTGGAGTGAGGTTCAGAATAGTCGTTAGGATGGTACTGGAGCCAGAGGCAAAATGGTAGCTTAGGGGAAAGAGCCAGTTCCCTACACATCATGGCCATATAGTGGATTGATTTGCATATGCAGGTACAGATCCATTCCTGATCAGGAATTTGAACACAAAACTTAAAACTGGCTCGCAGAACTGCACAAAGACCAGTTCAAAAGCAACCAATCAGTACTCCTATTTTATAGCTAAGGCACACACAAGCTGATAAGTAAACAGCACCAACCAACCTCGGCATAGATTTTTTTTGGTCCCTCAATTTTACCGCAATTGGTAAATGTTTGGGAGTTGGTTGAGGGGGAAGGGCTTGTGCATCTCTTCTCAATGAATTGGATTGTTTTCCCAGTGAGTGTATGATTCCCAGGCAATAGTATGGAGGTGCATTGATTTGTTTCTAGTGATGTCACCCAGTGAACAAAATCTTAGTTCATTAACCAGTTAATCAACTATCTATTACAACTGCATGTGGGTAAAAAGCAATAGTTCTGAAACAAGGAGTGTAATTTTTTTGCTTCTAGATGATTCATGTGTGTGTTTTAGCAGCAAGCATTTTAGAAGAGGCATTTCATACTTTGTGTGAGAAAGGGCAAGAATGCATCTTAAAACGATGCTTGCCAATTGCAGTTTTATGTGTGTGTGTGTGTATATATATATAATTATATTATATCTGATTAATCAGAGGCACATTTTTAGTTGATTAAAAGTTTTCAGTTGATCTAACTGATTAATTAAACTTTGCAGCCTTAATTGTATAGCTTTGCAGGTGATTTCTGGGCTGCCTGTAACAAGCAGTCTTTTCCTGGCTGCTATAATGCTTAATGGCCAGGAGGGGCCACCCTAGCTTAAAGGCCTGGAAGGAACTAGCTGAACTGTATGACATTGGAAGAATAGGCATTTGTAGGGATGGGGTGTCCAGTGGAACCAGCATGGTAAGGTCAAATAACCCCCCACTTGCAACTTTTTACTGATATGAGTAATAATGCTTTAAAATGGTACATACCTTTTACTTAGTATTTATTGGAGAGACCTCCAAACGCTTGTGGTTGTTGCAAAATAGACACACAATTTTCACACACAATGGTATGAATGTGTTTTTTCTTTGTTGTTGTTGTTGTTTATTCGGTCAGTCACTTCCGACTCTTCGTGACTTCATGGACCCACGTAGGCAAAATGCTGTGTGTCAAGTAGCCCTTGTTGGATGGCCTTGGGAAATCCACTGTCTGTTTTCCCTTCATATATTAAGTGGGGATGAACTTAGCTCATGGGCCTGTACACGTGGGCAAGATAAGACTATAAAGCAGCCTTCGCCCTCCAGATGTGTTGGACTATAACTCCCATCATCATCCCCAGCCAGCCATGCTATCTAGAAAGCACCATGTTGGGGAAGGCTACCGTAAATAATGTTTTAAATACTAACAGCTATATACAGCAACAGTTGTAAACTATTGTTTTGACATTGATTCATTAAGAATATTTGGGGAAAGGTTTTAAATATTTCTGTCCTGACTGGTTCATGTATAAAACTACCGCACTCATCCCAACTTAACCCATGCTTTGAAGGAAGTTGTTATGAGTTTATGCTCTAAAGAGGTGACTGGAGGGGGAGAAGTACCTATACTGACCTGGTTTGCATGTAACAACAATTCCTGGGTGTTGCGGCTGAGCAAGAGTGAGTGTGTCACTCATCAATCATCACCCTGCACACTCATCAAGTCTGCTTTCAATCAACAATCCGGGAAGCATGGGTGACGATGTTTGGGTAAACTCTGGGTTGTTTAACCCCTACTGGGTTGTTTAACCCCTACAACAACCCAGAGTTCTGGGTTCAGATGTCACAACAACAACCTAGGAATGGGGTGTTCCTGGGTTGTTAATTGAAAATAGAAGTGACGAGCATGCTGCTTGGCCCCGACAATTCCTGGGTTAAACAACTCAGAATTATCATTATATGCAGACTGGGACATTATCTTTCTTGGCTGTGCTTACCTCCACATCTTTAAAAACTGTAGCACAAAACCTGCAAGAGAGGTGTAAGGTCCCTTGTATTCATTTTACACAAGATGAGTGATTGCAAAAAGGATCCATGGTGTGTTGTAAATAGACTTTTTTGTTTTTTCTCATCTTCTTTCTCTCCCTCTCGCTCCCCACCCCTCTTTAAAAGGACACTCAACCAACTCAGTGCGTGGGCAATCTTAAATTAACACATGAACAACGGCTGACACTTCCTCCTCCTGCCAGGGAAACTGCTTGCAACTTTAATATTCTGAAACCATATTTGAGGCTTGCTTTTCACATAGTACTCACCAAATCTTTTATTTGAAACATGCGTGCACACCTGTGTGTTGTGGTGCTGCTTTCTGCTGCTGTTTAGAATGGCCTCACCTTGCACAATACAAAGGATATATACTTCCAACTGGTATAGTGTAGTGGCTAGGTTTGAGTTAGTAGACCCCAGCTCAGTTCTTCCCTATGCCACAAACTCAGTTGCTTCAAGTGAGCTGCTATTGGTTCTGCTACCCTTTCTACAATATGGAACTATTTATTGCATTTTTATTCTGCTTTTCAGAAATTATTGTCTCCCAAAGCGGCTCACATCAGTAAAAAAAAAAACACCAGACAGGTCCTGCCATCAGTCTTGCAAGCTAAATGCCAAGACACACAAGGGAAGGGGAGTGGAGGGAACAGGAAGAGAAGGGAGATCACTTTTTTCAAGGCCAGACCAAGGTGGTGAGCTGCAAGTGGACATTTAAATGCACTTTGTGCTAAACTGATTTTCCCTTGCTGGGGTTTTTTGCTTGAATTAGGCTTTTGTTCCTTTGGCCAATGGATGGGGCCAGAGCGTTCTTTCCCGTCTTTCAGCAGTCCCAGGGTAACTGTCAGTCTAATACTGGTCTATTGACTGCTGTTATACTGAGAGGATATTTGTGGAGAAGTTTGAATGCTTGAATTGCACTATATAAATGCTTATTTGTCTTACTAAACATGCAACTTCAGATACGATAAGTAGTACTAAGACCTCTTCTCAAAAGAAAAGGCAAGGGGATTTCTGCAAGAAGGAAAGGGAGGCATTGATGTAATTTTTACAGTGCTCTCTTTGCACCTACCTCATCGAACAACAGTAGTTTACTTTTTGCACTAAGTTCTGTTCTATTTGCATAGCCATTTCAGTATGGAATACGTGGCTGCTGCTGTTCTTACTTTGCTGCGAAGAATAATAGTGGCTGTTGCAGACTCCTTTCCACTAATTAAAGGCATGTGGTAGACACAGCCTTTGAGCAGGACAGTCTACCCAGTGTTTTTTGCCTAGGAGTGAAAAAGGGTACTTAATGTCCTGTCCCCCAGCTGTTCTACTGCCTCTCCCTGGAGAAACAGCCATGAACTAGTCAGATCTTTCAGCAGTAATTTAGAAATACTGCTGGTCAAGCACAACTCCTATATTGGTTGGGGCTCATCCAGACTTAGTCTCCACAGTACACTAGTGGCAAGCTGTGTGAATGTGTCCAGAGTAACACATCTGTTGTTTTCTCCCCATTAGGTTGCCATCTCTTCCTTGTCTGCAGTGATTAAGTATTTAGAGCTCTTAACTGACGAGTCTAATTTTGGGCAGTTTGAACTGTCTACCTTTGATCTCAATCAGTACATGACTCTGGATCACTCTGCTGTCAGAGCCCTTAACCTTTTCCAGGTAAGTAATTCCAGCTTGGGCCTGCTTGCTTTTGTTCCTTGTTACTTCCTGAGCCTTCAGGATAAGTTAGGAATAGTGTTTCTAGCTCCATCGGTCTGCATTGCTAAGGTGCTATCATAGCCCTCCTCCCAACTTATTTCTCACTTTATTAATGAATGCTGAGCTTTCTAATCAAGCTTGAACTCTAATTTGAAGTTGAGTGACCAATCTTTCTAAGAAACAGACAGTCCCTGCTGGATCTTCTCAAGAGCGGGCTGATTTTCCTCTTGCCCTAACATTGCAGCCTCATATGCTCCTAACAGGAAGCTTTACCCACATTATATGATGCTGTCAAGCTGCATTGTTGGTGTGGGGGGCTACAGCCCGGACCATGGGAATGCACTTGCAATAGTAGTATTTACTCCTCCTCCCCAGGATGGTAATGTCCCATAGCATTTGTTTGTTCATTTGTTTGTATTTCTGTACCACCTTTCTGTGACCAACCAAGACAGTTTACAGTTTTTAGGTTCTGAAATTTTTGTGATCATGTAAAAACATAGTGAAACATTAGAAACAAGCTTTAAGAGCTACAAGAACCATAACGATTTAAAGGGCCAGGGTAAAAAGATGCCTCTTGACTGCCTTCCTGAATGCAGAGAAATTGGAGCCCAGCTGCAATTCCACAGGGTGTGCGTTCTGGAGTTTGGGAGCAACACAGGAGAAAGCCCTGTAAGTGGGCCTCTGTAAACAAGGGTGTCATCAAAAGAACCTGTCGCATTGATCTTAATAACTGAGAGGTTCATATCAAGGTAGGCCAGGCTCTAAGCTGTTTTGGGCTTTAAAGGTCAACACCCAAAACCTTGAATTGATTCGGGAAAATAATTGGCAGCCAGTGCAGATCTTCAGTACTGAAGTGACATGGTCATATTACAGTGCAGTGGTGACTGGTGTGATTGGCTAGTTTTAGCTGTCTGAATAGCTTCTATGAAGGCAGAATATTTGTTGATGAGCAATGAAGATGAGGAAATGATGCAGGAGGTTGGTGTGCTGCTTGTGCTAACCTTTTTATAAACCTCCTGACACACCTTAGGGCTGACATCTACCCAACTCAAGAATGTAGGACTTAGCTGAATGAAAGCAAACTCTTGCTGTTGCTGGTAAATAGAGAGTTTCCACTATTAACACAATTTCCACTAGTCCAGACAAAATAGAGTATGAGGTTGCATCCAGCAGTCACTTCGAGCTGAGAAACTTCTATATCTGTTACATACCTGATATCAATAGCTCTTTTTTGGATGATATTGTGCTACCTAACTGGGATCAAGCACCATTCTTCTCTCTGTTAGCCATTTTTATGTGAGTAGGAGCTTTTTAGAATCCTGAAGAAAGAGAAACAACAGCTTTCCTTTCATTTTAAAAATGAGAGGAAAAGATTCTAGTCCTCATGATTGCAGACATTTTTCCTCACATGTGAACACAAGGTCAAACTAGAAGCAAATCTTAGAATGAACTTGGTGTGTTTCTTCTGGGTTTCTTTGAGATCTTGTATTTTCTAAGATTATGATAATTGAGGGCATAGCCCAGACAATTCGTGGTTAAGGATTCCTGAATGACAACATATTTTTGGTTAGGGCTGTCATTTATTAAATCACTGTCAATTGTAAAGAAATCACTGTCAGTTGTAATGATTAAATTTCATAAATTTGCATCTCAATAAAAACAGTAGCTTTGAAGGAAAAATATATTTTGGTTTTAGATGGCACATGTGTGTATGTCAGCAAGCACTGTCTTTGATGAGGCATTCCCTCCTGATGGAGTAGCTGCCTAAAACTAAAGCTGGAGAGGTATTTCATCAGGGGAAAAACATTTGTAAAATCTCTCTTCCCCCCCTCTTCCATTTTGGCTCAGTCTTGTTTTTATTCACTTGTTTTTTTCAAGATTTAAGTCAATTAGTCTAACCGATTAGATGAGCTAAATGTTGCAGCCTTAGTTTTGACAGGTATGCTCATGCAAACATATGCAGATTCCCTACAGCTCTTCATTCCCCACTCTTGTATAACAAATTAGTCTGGCAAATCTTGGACAAATAAAATGTGTGCAAAGGAATGTGTAAAAAAAAAGATGTGTTCCATCAATGGATCAGGCAGTGAGTGGTATGATGGTAATGGTCTCTTTTTAAAAGAAGGATGTGTTAGGGAAGTAAACCTTTTATCCACAGAATGTCTATTTCAACCTTAGCATAAGGAAAGTCTGATTATATAACTCACATGATGAAGCTAGCAGGGCTGCTTTCAAATAGTATTGATCTTGGAATATACCTCTGCAGAGCCCAGTGGTTTATTTCAAAGCTCAAAGGATTCTAGTCTTTTTTAAAATGGGCTGTTCTCTGATCTTGCTTCACAGTTTGGTTTCTGTTTCCTCCTTTTATAATACATCTGCAAATATACATGGAGCGAAAAGATCTCTACTCCCTTTTTTCCCCTCCCCCCAAGCACTCTACTCATCTCTCCATTCAGTTTGTCTGTGTTCCCTTTAAGGGAGGGGTAGGCTAGAATTTTAGACTTTTTATCCAAGGGTTAATTTGTACACGAAAATAAAAGAATACAGAGAAAGTACTGATTTTTTTTTTTAAAAAAACATTCTTTCTTGCTACCATTCCTGTTCTTTTCTTCTAATCACGTAAATAAAGGAATCAGCACTGCATAAAGGTTGCTGGGTTTTTATTGACTGTGTCTTTGTGTTTTTCCCTTCCTTAGGGTTCTTTAGAAAATGCCCAAGGTACACAGTCTCTGGCTGGACTGTTAAATAAGTGCAAAACACCTCAAGGGCAGAGGCTGGTGAACCAGTGGATTAAACAGCCCCTGATGGACAAGAACAGAATAGAGGAAAGGTAAATAAATAAAGCATAGCCTTTTAAGGAAAGCAGTGTGGCTCTCTTGTCAGTGCTTAATTGCTGATGCTTGCCGCCGTTATGATTAAGTCATAATCAGGAGGTTTTGCCGTTAAATAGCATCCTGAATGTATTTAGTTGCATGCCATTTAACATTTGCATATCACAGTCATAAAATTGGTGGACGCTGGGCAACACTTGGTGGCAATGCTGCATTTAAAACATTCTGCACTGTTCTTAATCTGAATTTGAGGTACTGGGGACTTCAACATTGTGTGAATATTAAAAAAAAATCAGTTTCTAATCCTTGAGTCCTTTTTGCCATCACAGTTTTACACCACTCCCTGTGACCACGAGAGGCAAACATTATTTTAAAATGAAATCTGGAGTTTACTTTCAGAATCTCCAGAAACTTTGCATCTAGATGTATGTATACCTCTTTCATTACTGTGATCACTCAGTTGTGTAAAAGAAAACAAAATTGGAATGCTTTGTTGCTTTTGTTTTTGAAATATGCCAGTAAGAACTACTCTTGTATTGGGGGAAGCCTCCAGGTGGTGTTAGTAGCCCTTCTAATATAATGCTAGAGTAAGCTCTTCAGTGCCTTATGCACCAAGGAAGTGTGCAGGGATAGGAAATCTCAATTGTACATACTGGGTATGCTTTCTTGAAGGCTATGGCTATGAGGAAGCAGTACTTGCATTCTGATGTGTAAATGTTGTATTCTTACCCATGTCTATGCATTGTGGCTCCCCCCCCCCACCTTCAGTATATATGTAAACAATGACTGGGAAAGGAATGGGTCACCTCTGCATGTATTTGGAGGGAAAAAACAGCAGCCATGCTTGTGGCTTGCATAATTTGGTGTGATTGACCATTTTTCCTAAACCTTATTTGAATTTTCCTGATTGTCGACAAATCCAGTATACAGTTGATAAAACATGCATGTGTCTTGCTGTAGTACATATATTGGAACTGTTATACAGAACTTTACATAAGAAGTGACCTTAAATAAAGGGTGGGGAATTCCTTTTGGGTGACGGGCCAGATGATGTCAAGGGGCATGGCTATGCTCCTGAAATCATGTGGTCCTCAACCAAATTGCAGGTTGGAGCTCCCGCCGCCGCTTCAGCTGGGAACCTGGCTTTGTTGTGTGTGTGTTTTCCCGGCTGGGGAAAGCCCATGCGCAGCAAAGCTGCCCCGATTGAGGCGGTGGTTGGAGGGGCGTTCCAACTGCCACCTCAGGCTCTTTCCTACCTGAAGATGCTGGGGACCGAACCTGGGACTTTCTGCAGACAAAGCAGGTGCTCTGCCACTGAGCTATGGGGAAAGTCCCCCTATGACTGAAGCTGCCCCAAACCGAGACATGGGTGGAGGAGCGATTCTCCACTCTGCACCTTAGTCAGGGTGGCTTCACTTGCCTTTAATTAGACAGATATAGATTACACAGATTCATGGAGGAGAAGGCTGTCAATGGCACTAGTTCTGATGGCTATATGCTATCTCCAGTATCAGAGGCAGTATGTCTGTGTACACCAGTTGCTGGGGACCACGAACTTGAAGTTGCTATTGCACTTATGCCCTACTTGTGGGAGCCTCGTGTGGCGCGGAGTGGTAGGCGGCAGTATTGCAACAGAAACTCTCCCCACGACCTGAGTTCAATCCCAGCGGAAGCTGGGTCCTGGGTAGCTGGCTCAGGTCGACTCTGCCTTCCATCCTTCCGAGGTCGGTAAAATGAGTACCCAGCTTGCTGGGGGAAAGGTAGTCACGACTGGGGAAGGCAATGGCAAACCACCCCGCTATAGTCTGCCATGAAAACGCCAGCGAAAGCGGCGTCCCTCTAGGAGTCAGCAATGACTCGGTGCTTGCACAGGAGGAACCTTTCCTTTCCTTTCCTTTCCTTTCCTTTCCTTTCCTTTCCTTTCCTTTCCTTTCCTTTCCTTTCCTTTCCTACTTGTGGGCTTCCATTAGTAAGCATGTAGAAGGACAAGGCCTTCTGAAAAAGAATCAACACGGCTTCTACAAAGGTAAGTCCTGTCTCACTAACCTTTTAGAGTTCTTTGAGAGTGTCAAAAACATGACAGAAAACAACAGAATGACATTTAATAGGGACAAATGCCAAGTTCTGCACCTAGGAAAAAGAAACCAAATACACAGTTACAAGATGGGGGATACGTGGCTCAACCACACTACAAGCGAGAAGGATCTTGGAATTGTTGTAGATCAGAAGCTGAATATGAGCCAACAATGTGATGTGGCTGCAAAAAAGGCAAATGCTATTTTGGGCTGCATTCATAGAAGAATCACTTCCAAATCCCGGGAAGTACTAATTCCCCTCTACTCAGCACTGGTTAGGCCTCCTCTGGAGTACTGTGTCCAGTTCTGGGCACCACACTTTAAGAAGGATGCAGACAAACTGGAGAGGGTTCAGAGGAGGGCAACCAAGATGATCAGGGGACTGGAAACAAAGCCCTATGAAGGGAGACTGAAAGAACTGGGCATGTTTAGCCTTGAGAAGAGAAGACTGAGGGGAGATATGATAGCACTCTTCAAGTACTTGAAAGGTTGTCACAGAGAAGAAGGCCAGGATCTCTTCTCGATCATCCCAGAGCGCAGGACACGGAATAATGGGCTCAAGTTACAGGAAGCCAGATTCCGGCTGAACATCAGGAAAAACTTCCTGACTGTTAGAGCAATACGACAATGGAACCAATGACCTAGAGAAGTGGTGGGCTCTCCCACACTGGAGGCCTTCAAGATGAGGCTGGACAGCCATTTGTCAGGGATGCTCTGACTTGGATTCCTGCCTTGAGCAGGGGGTTGGACTCGATGGCCTTGTAGGCCCCTTCCAACCCTACTATTCTATGATTCTATGTGGGCAGGGGTGATCCAGTAGACCTTGTTTACTTGGACTTCCAAAAGGCTTTTGACAAAGTCCCTCACCAAAGACTCCTGAGCAAACTTAGCAGTCATGGAATCAGAGGACAGGTCCTCTTATGGATCAGTAACTGGTTAAAGAACAGAAAGCAGAGAGTAGGAGTAAATGGTAAATTCTCCCAATGGATGGAAGTAAAAGAGTGGGGCCCTACAGGGATCTGTATTAGGACCAATGCTTTTCAACCTGTTCATAAATGATCTGGAATTAGGAGTGAGCAGTGAAGTGGCTAAGTTTGCCGACGACACCAAATTATTTAGGGTGGTTAAAACAAAAGGGGATTGTGAAGAGCTCCAAAAGGATCTCTCCAAACTGAATGGGAGAATGGGAATCTAAATGGCAAATGTGGTTCAATGTAAGCAAGTATAAAGTGATGCACGTTGGGGCAAAAAATCCCAACTTCAAGTATAGCCAGATGGGATCTGAACTAGTGGTTACTGACCAAGAAAGAGATCTTGGGGTTGTGGTGGACAGCTCAATGAAGATGTCAACTCAGTGTGCGGCCACTGTAAAAAAGGCAACTCCATGGTCAGCATAATCAGAAAAGGAATAGAGAGTAAAACTGCCACTATCATACTGCCCTTGTACAAATCTATGGTGAGACCACACTTGGAATACTGTGTCCAGTTCAGGTCACCCCCCTCCACACACACACACACACACACACACACACATAGCAGAGCTGGAAAAAGTGCAGAAAAGGGCAACTAACATAATCAAGGGGATGGAGCATCTCTCCTATGAGAGAAGGTTACACAGCTGGGATTGTTTAGCTTGGAAAAAAGGAGGGTAAGGGGAGACATCATAGAGGAGCACAAAATTATGCATGGTGTGGAGAAAGTGGATAGGGAGACATTTTTCTCCCTCTCAAAATACTAGAACCCGGGGTCATCCTGTGAAGCTGATTGATGGGAGATTCAGCACAGATAAAAGGAAGGACTTCTTTACACAGCACATAGTTAAACTATGGAATTCGCTACCACAGGATGTGGTGATGGCCACCAACTTGGATGGCTTTAAAAGGGGGTTGGGCAGATTCCTGGAGGAAAAGGCTATCAATGGCTACTAGTCCTGATGGCTATGTGCTACCTCCAGAACCAGAGGCAGTGAGCCTATGTACACCAGTTGCTGGGGAAAATGGGTGGGAGAGTGCTGTTGCGCTCATGCCCTGCTTATGGATTCCTGTCTGACAACTGGTTGGCCACAGGGGGAAAAGAATGCTGAATGGGATGGACCTTGGTCTGATCCAACAGGGACTTTTTTGTTCTTCTCTGCCCTCCCCCATTGTGGAGGATGCAGCACAGGTGAAGCATCATCATCATTATTATTGCACTTATATCCCACCTTTTTTCCTCTTGCAAGGAACCAGGGTGGTTTACATGGTCCTCATCCTCTCCATTTTTATCCTCACAACAACCCTGTGAGGTAGGTTAAGCTGAGAGTAACTGGCCCAAAGTCACCCAGTGAGCTTCATGGCTGAGTGGGGACTAGAACCCGGATCTCCCAGTCCAACTCTCTAACGACTGCACCACACTGACTCTACCCATCTTAGCATGCCGTTCCTCATCCCAATAATCAGAGATTCCAGGGAGATTCCAGGGGGAAGAACTTGTGATCCAAAACCTCTGTAGGCTGGATGGGGAAAGATTCATGGCTTAATTGCTTGAGCAAGACTCCCTAACCCTCTAGGAGGGAGCGATGCCAATGATACATGCCTGCTTTGAGTGTTTTCATCACCCTTGGCTCAGGTCACAGAGAATGGGAACTGGCCCTTTCCTTCCTCAGCCGTGCCAGCAATGCAGTATAGAGGATTATTGCTTAGGTTGCTCCAAGGAATATGAGATGGCATATAGCCAGTCTTCAGTATCAGAGGCAGTATGTCTCTGTATACCAGTTGCTGGGGGGTCATGAGCAGGATGGTGCTGTTGCACTCATGTCCTGTTTTTGGGTTTCCCACAGGTAGCTGGCTGGCCACTGAGTGAACAGAATGTTGAACTAGACGGGCCTTTGGTCTGATCGAGCAGGGCTCTTCTTATGGCAGAGGTGCTTTACAGTAGCTAATAAGGAACTGGTCCAGAGAGTCCCATTATGGCTGGAAAACTTTATGGTTGTAACTATGGCAGCCCCCAATTTGCTGGAGGGCATCATGCTGCCCACTGTGGAGGTGGTGGCATTTCTTATGTTTACAGCAGCCTTTATTAGGTTTCCCCTGTTGTGAGTTGCACCTTTTATACTGGCCAAAATGAGTTTGTGTGTTTATTATAAGGGCCATTGGATCCAGACGAAGTTAGCTGCAATTAGTTCCATTGAAATCAGTCAGACGTAAGTGCGACTAATACTCTGGATCCAACCCACTGAATGTCCTGCTGCTTCTGCAACTGCACAGCACCAGTACTGTGCTAGCTGCTCAACTTCCTTGTTGCTCTTCAAATTTGTATTAGACAAATTCCATCTTTGTGTGTTCTTAAAAACTATTAAGATGATGATTTGCTTCATGGTTCCAAAGTGAACATTACGTTGAGCATGGTAACCGGAAGAGCAGAGTACAGTTCACTTGAGTATCTGACTTTAAAAACAAAACAAAAAACAACTACTAATGTTGATTTGCAACCCTAATCTTACAAATGACAAAATCTCCATCTTGACTCAAGGCTGCATGATTCACTTGGGGGTGAATGAAAAGCGAAAAGGAATTGTTAATACCAGTCGGTGCCCCTGTGGCTAAGGGAGTCCAGCTCATCCTTGCAGCTCCAGAAATGTCTCCAGTAGATTGACTAGAGATGTTCCACAAGGTAGATTTACAGTATAGATTAATGGGCATGGGACTATATGAGTTTAGCTAGCATATACTTAAGTGTCCAATTTTATAATCCAATTCCATTAAACTTAATGAGTCTAACACATTGAGCATTTTGGCACCATCGTCTTCTGGCTTTGGTATTGTGTTATAAACTTTTCATTGTTAGTCCTTGAGGTCTGAAAGTAAAGAGGATGGATAATGAGTAGACATGGGAAGAATAGCCAGGATCCTGAGTGCCCAGTGTTGCAAGCAGATCCCCTGTGCACCGGGGATGTGGTGAATTGTGCACTGGGCTATGGTGAGTTGTCCCTGTTTTTTCACCCTGATCGCATGCTTCATTGTAGCACATGCCATGCTGGAGGGGTTCCCCAACCCGCAGGAGGAGCTTTTGGGGGAGGGGAAGGGCTACAGTGAGGAGGTCCAAAAAAGCTCCATTGTCCATGTGGAATACTGCATCCATACAGTACTTTGCATCCTGGCTGCAGCACTATTGTTATGTAGCTGTGGACAAGTATTATGCTGGGTGTTACAGTGAACATTGGTGCTGGACTTGGAACAGGGACATCTAGGTTCAGGAATCCTGCTCAGCTGTGATGCTCATTGGGAAAGTCATTATGTCTTAGCCTAGCCTACCTCACAAGGTGGTTGTGAATATAAATGAGAACCTCTGTACCAGCCTTGGGTGAAATCCAATGAAAATTTTCTGCTGATGGAACTGCTTCCATCAGTAGAACCAAGAGGTGGGCCATTGCCCCTTCTCCCTGCGTTCCCTCAAAATGTATTCTGGAGGGTTGAGGGACACTCCAGAGCAGATTTTTGGGTGCCCAGGGGGGGAATGCATGGTTGGAGGAGAGAGGAAGAAAGTCCTGTTGTGCAAGGGACTTGCTCTCGTGCAGTGTTGGCCTCAGCCCTTTACTAGCAAAAGGCTAAAAGCTCAAGTACTCAATTTGATAATGCTTGCATCCTTCTTTAGCTCAAAAAGAGCTTAGGGTAATGTATAGAGCAGCCTTCCCTAACCTGGTGCCCTCCAGATGTTTTGGACTATAACTCCCAGAATTCCTAATCATTGCCCATCCTGGCTGGCACTGATGGGAGTTGAAGTCCAAAACATCTGGAGGGTACCAGTTGGGAAAGGCTGTTCCACAGCCTCCCTGGGCTGAGCTGGAATGGAGAGCGAGCTGTGTGCCATCAATATATTGATGACTGCCACCTCCAAATTTCTGGACACGGGTGGCAACATAGACAAAAGACCAATGCATTAACCAGCTGGCCTCCCAGCAATATCTTCTGGCATCTGCTCTCCAGGAAGGACTGAATTCATTGCAATATGTATTACAGCATATTGGCTGGGAGAAGTGAATAGATATGCAGCGTAAGACAAAGATCAATAGGTGTATTTTTTAACTCAATAAGTAGGAGGTTGGCTGACTTTCATATGTGTCTGCACTACAGTGGCTCTTAATATGGAAGAAATGGCATTTCTCATACTCCCCTCACCAAAAGCATATTGCAAAAGAAGGTGGAAGGGCAGTAGTGACATCCTGTTAAAAACTGAGGAGTTCATATTCTTTAAAATTTATCAGTGGGAGCTTGAGTAGGCAGCATGTAGGCTTATAAGGAGACCATGTGTGGGAAGATCTATGAATGTCTTGTACAGCCTAAGGGAAAAATGCATCTAGTTCTATTAATGTGGTAAAAGAGGTATTGACTCAGCCCAGAATCTGGTACAAGAACATTTTTACAGGAGGCAGAGTTCATTTGCACATGAAACAAGATCCAAATCCTTAACTCCACTGTGGATGGGCAAACTTTTCGGAAGCCATTATGTCTTGGCATTGCATTCCTCTTTCTGTTTGGGAAGATGAAAGATAATTATTCAGCAGACTTTATAGTGTTTTATAGTGGTATAGAAATTATTTATGTGTCTTTTTCCAGTTATTTGGTTTCTTAAAAATAGTAGCAGTAGTTATTTTAAAAAAATATTTTAAGGGTAGAACTCAAGGTGGTGTACAAGGTAAGAACCATACAAAACAGTTACCATAAACTTCAGTAAGTACATATTCATTAGATGTTCAATAAAAATAAAGGTACTGATTTTTAAAAATTTAATAAAATCACTGTTTCTTTATAAATTGTATCCCACTTTTCCATGCTACATAGCCAAGGCAGCTAACATTAAAAGTACAAAAGTTGATGGAATTTAAAATAACATAGCCAAAAGTATTTTTAAATGAGCAACCAGCTAAAACCTAAAAATAATAAGCAGGGCAGAGAATATTCATCTCAAAGGCTGGGTTCAGATGGCATGTTAGCCCATGATGGTTTATTTAACCAATGGTAGGTTAGCGTGTTGTCTGTGAGCTGTTTTCCAACTCATGGTGGGTTATTTCCCCCAAATAAGCCACCCTGAGAACCCACAGCTTGCACTGAGGGTTATTTTTCCTATGAAGGGTTAGTATGTTGTCTGTTGCATCAGCATGGGTTACGGACATCGGCTACAGAGCTGCTTAGCAAGAGTGGCCAGAAACGCTGCCACCGCTCTGCTCCTCTCAAGTGATCTCTGCTCCCGAGATCTGCCTAGCAGAAGACTGCGCTGCTGCTCAACTCCTCCCGCCCCCCGCCCTTTGGGTGCACATTTTGGCTATGTGCTCTGCAAAGTTGGAAAGTTGCTTTCACCTGCATGGTAAAATCCCCACTTTTCCATGGGAAAGCTAAGTCACACAATTATCCAATAGCGCGTTGTGTGCCACCCCAGAAGGGGAACCTGTGTATGAAATTTCTTCCCATTCCTGCAAACTTTCAAGGAGTTCAAGCTGCCCCCCCCCCCCTTTGGGTGCAAAGTGCCTTAGTAGATTCAAAGCAGAATTAAGCAAGCCAAATAAGCCGCTTTGTCCATGCCAATAAACAGTTCATTTTTATTCTGTGTTGTTTGCTGCTGGTGAGGGGAGAGAGGCTTGGATGTTGGGACTGCAGGATAGGAATAAGAAGTGGGGAGGGGAGGGAAGAGGGGGTACAAGTGGGAAGGGCAGGGCAGCAAATGGTTTGTTTCAGTTCACTTTTCCGTAAAAAAGCAAGTTGCACAATTATCCGGTAGTGCATGTGGTGGCTCCCCATGAGGATACCATGGATATTAAGTTTTGCTCCATTCCTGCAAACTTTCAAGGAGTTAGAGCCCCCACCCCCTCTTTGGTTGTACAGGGGCAGAGAGAAGGGAAAGGCTTGGAAATCCGGTTTGGGAAGTAGGGCAGTGGTGGGAGTAGGGGGCAGGAGCAGGAAGGAAGGCCTTGAGAATTGGGGTGATGCGGGTTGAGTAGGGCGGTGGGGCTTCTGGGAAGCAGCTAAGGATCGGCACTGCATTGAGAATGGCAGGGAGCCAGCAGAGACAGGAGACACAAGAATATGCCCCTAGCATGAAGCGGGCCAATCAGAGGCAGGCAGGTGATGTAGCGGTGGTGCAAGGTTCAGTGGGATATGGTTTCCACAGCGATGAAAGCTGGGATACCAGCCCCCCCCCCCGCCCCGGGAGGAGGATTACAGAGGGAGGAGGGGCGAAAAATAAACTACGGTGCGTAGCTTATTTGTCCAATCATGTGATGGGACACAGTGGGCTATTTTCAAAATAAGCTGTTGTGTGTAGCTTATAAGCCACCGTGCCTTAATGTGACGTGTGAACAGTGCCAAAGGCCTGCCGAGCGAGAAAGGTATTCACGTATCTGCAAAAGGTTGCAAGAGATGACACAACAGTTGGTTATTTTTCCAGATATTTACAAAAGCCCTCCAGATGGGTTAGACTACAACTACATTTCTGCAGAGCAGAGATGGACAACCTTTAGCCCTCCAGATGCAGTTGGACTGCAACCTCCATCAGCCCCAGCCCACATGGCCAATGGTCAGGACTGATGAGGGTTGTAGTCCAGCAACATCTGGAGGGTCACAGTTTCCCCACCCTTGTGATACGATTCCAAACCACATGGACCACCCCACCTTCCTCCACAGATGGACTCGGCAACCTGTGCCGCTGTGCCACGAACTGGTGTATGTAGGTTTCATGCTTCCCCTCTCCTGTTTATGTTCAGCAGTGCCTGTGGTTATGTCACGTAGGCAAAGCCAGGCCATGCGACTTAAGCGTCACATCCTGGTCTTCCGAGCAAGGCAAGGGAGTAGTCTAGCTGGGTCAGCGATGTTTCATGAAGAACAAGCAGGTAGATTCCGTACCAGCAGGAGAGCTGCCAAGCCATGCCAGCAGTCAGAGTGCTACATCCAGTGCTGTCATTCTGTTAGTGCAAAGATTCTGCTGCTTGCGGGAACCCTGTGTTCATCCTTGCACAAGGGTCAGATCCAGTACTGCTGATTCCGCTTTGCGAGCTAGTACTTTCCTGGGAAGTACTAGTTCCCCTCTACTCAGCACTGGTTAGGCCTCCTCTGGAGCACTGTGTCCAGTTCTGGGCACCACACTTTAAGAAGGATGCAGACAAGATGGAGAGGGTTCAAAGGAGGGCAACAAAGATGATTAGGGGACTGGAAACAAGGCCCTATGAGGAGAGACTGAAAGAACTGGGCATGTTTATCCTTGAGAAGAGAAGACCAAGGGGAGATAGGATAGCGCTCTTCAAGTACTTGCAAGGTTGTCACCGAGAGGAAGGCCAGGATCTCTTCTCGATCATCCCAGAGAGCAGGACACGGAATAATGGGCTCAAGTTACAGGAAGCCGGATTCCGGCTGAACACCAGGAAAAATTTCCTGACTGTTAGAGCAATACAACAATGGAACCAATTCCCTGGGGAGGTGGTGGGCTCTCCCACACTGGAGGCCTTCAAGACGAGGCTGGACAGCCATCTGTCAGGGATGCTCTGACTTGGATTCCTGCATTGAGCAGGGGGTTGGACTCGATGGCCTTGTAGGCCCTTTCCAACCCTACTATTCTATGATTCTAAGCTATTCTGCAAAGCTAGCTTTTCCCAGACAGCTTTTCATCTCTATTACAGGTCTCTATGAAAATGGATTGCTATTGTTGCCTGGAACTTTAGGTGTGGCCTTCTATTCATTCGGTATAGTTTTTATATGGTGTGTTAATTTTGTGTTCGTTCCTTCTCTCTACAATTATTTCCAGGTTGGCTTTAAGGATGTAACCCTCTCAAGGCAGTGTACAAGATAAAAAAAACACAAAGTGGATATAATAAAAAAAATCCATAAAAACATGTTTCAATAAAATCCATAAGAACCGAGTGCCAATTATAATCATGTTTATGACCTTGTGTAGGCTCCCTTGGGAATTTTAAATGGAAGCTGGATATTTCAGTGAACGAATAAACAATGATCCTGTGTTTGAGTTGTGCACCTTCAGACTGTAGATGGGGGCTCAGGTTGTGATTAAATGCTTTTCCATACAGCCCCTCCCTTGATACACAGAAAACTCAGAATTCCATTGCAATTAACACTTCTCTAAAAGGCTTCCATGGGCATATTTTATGATAACAAAACTGCCTCTGCCTCTCATTCTTATCACAGTTGTATGCTAATAAACAATTCATTAGTCAATTGAACTCTATGGTGCCAGATCCAAAGTCTGATTAGCGTAAATGCATTGAAGTGAGATTACAGCTACCAAGTGATAGCTTAGTGCTCCCAACAGCCACAAATTTTAGTATAAAAATGTAACTTCTGAATGGCATTTAAGCACCCACTCCCCAACCGCAAAGCACACTAACTTAAAATGAATGTGAAATAGAAATGTTGCTGCCTGATGTGTCCTGCAAGTACATCCAACTTCAGGCCAGTTGTGTAATTTCAGCTCCCCTCCCCCACGCCTGTTTTGCTGAAATAGCAGCACAGTTGAAGCTTAAGCAGACAACCCACCCCCACCCTACCCCCAGATAACATTCCCTGCAGAATTTGAACAATAGGCAATTGGTCTTCTATTACATTCGTTTCTAAGGCAGTGTTTTTTCAGTATCTTTCCCTAGCCTCCAAACAGGAGCTCCACAGATGAGGCTTGGGAGATTCTCCTTCCCTTAATGAAGACTTCCACAACTGGATGCCCTCCAGATGTGATTGGACTGCAACTCCACTCATTCCCAGCCGGCCTATGGCCATGCTATCTGGGGATGATGGGAGTTGCAGTACAACATATCTGGAAGGCACCCACTTGGAGAAGGCCTCCTTCATGTTTCTCACTCTTGGAGCAGCTGTGGCTAGTCCGAGTGGGCTGAGAGGAGAAAGGCTTCTCCTAGGAAGCTGCCTTATACTGAGTCAGACCCCCGGTCTATCTAGCCAAGTACTGTTGACACTGACTGGCAGCAGCTCTCTGAGGTTTGAGGCAGATTCGTTCCTACCCCTACATGGAGATGCCAGGGATTGAACCTGGGACTTAGTGCATGCAAAGCATGTGTGCGACCGCTGAGCTGTAGCCATACCTGCCTTGGGATCCTCCTCCTCCTCGGTATTTTGTGCCCACCCCTTTCTAGGCATATCAGTGTGTCGTCCAAGAGAATCCATCCTGCATGTTCGGAACAAAAGTTATAAGGGCTTGTTCAGAAGTTACGTATATTGTTTGAGAGAATGGACAAGCATTGAACCACTTGTGGGGGTAAAGAATGTAGTATCTGAACCGGTCCTAGCTTTCTCGTGACACAAGCTCGCATTTACATATTTTCTCTACTGCTAACAGAACGTCAGATTTGGTGAGCTGCAGCTGCTGCAAGTATTTTTGGAGTGAGATATATCCCCTATAGGTGTATTTATTTATTCGATTTGTACCCTGCCTTTCTACCAAAAATGCCACTCAAGGCGGCAGTACCTTAGATGGCATATAATACCCATGAAGGCCCTTTCTGTAAACTGAAATGATGCTACAATGAAGGCCCTTTCTGTAAACTGAAATGATGCCCAGATGTATAGGACTACAACTCCCATGGCCATGCTGACTGGGGATGATGGGGTTTATAGTCCAACACATCTGGAGGGCGCCGGTTTGAGGACAGTGGCTCTAAACTTTAAATCTAGGACCCCATATTTGGACTGGCCTTGGCAGCCAGGCATTATTTGTGTTCGCCACAGATCCTGTCTCTCCCCCAAGTCTTCTAGCAAGTGCTTTGGATGCCTGATGAGTGCTTCTAAAGGACAGGGCAAATTCAGGGGCAAGCCTCTATATCTTGCTTGAACCCCAGGCTTGGGGGAAGAGGCGAGGTGGACTGCTCACTGCCTGGCACTTCGGAGGCATTCAGAGTACCTCCGAAGTGCAGCATAAAGTCAGAGACAAGTGTCGGTGATGGGGGGATGCTTACCCAGAGGTGAGGAGGCTGTAACTGAGATGATTTGAAAGTAGCCATTCTGAGTGGCATCCTTATAGAAGACTAGCCCAACAGAAAATTGGTTGCATACTACGTTTGCCCCAGGTTAACGATTATTTACCACAAGTGATCTGGATGCTGATGGTAGCTGGCAGTGCAATTTCTCCCTATCCATAGGTTATTATAAAAAAAAACATGGCTGGGACTGGGGTTCCTGCAACCTCCATAAGCTTCAGGTGCACAGACAGGTGATGACATTCAGAGCAGCGGATCAGCAGGTTGAGCCAGCCTGCCTTAAAATAAAATTAAAAAGTCAATCATACTGTAGTCCAGTATTTTCTACCCCATAATAATTGGAGGTTTGCTTTCTGACCCCAGCTTGGCTTCTAGAGCATTTGGCTGTGTGTGTGTTGTGGTTTGGTTCCCCACCCCCCTCCCGTAGCAGTTCTAACTGTGCTTGTCAGTCTGCATTGCCTCTGATGGAATGGGAAAGCACAGCCAGGATCTAAGCAATGCTGTGTTACAGTAAATTGTCTTGGCTGATGGTAAACGGCTGCTGTGGGAGGCCCTCTTTCATGGTGCTGAACTCGAAATGGTATTTTTACCTTTTCACAAGCAATTAGAACTGATTGCATGTTGTGAGATCCTTGGCTTTCAATAATTACAAGGAGAACAAGCTATAATAGGCACGTTGGCCTGGCTGTTCTCTGACCTTTAGTGTGCCCCAAGATTTAGATATGGTAAGTCAGGGTTTTGAATGACACTGGATCCCCTTTTTTCTTCCATCTTTGTACTGGGATGGGTGGGTTACCTTTGTGTGCCATGAGGTCTGCTTTGGATATCATGAGCCCCTGGGATAACAAATTTGGTGTTTGAGGGTGAAGAATTAATGCTATGAGACCTGACCCTATAGCAGCACTGGTTGAACATTATGCACATTATGATGTGTGATGTGATGCTTCTGCCAAAAAGGAAAGGTGCTGTAGCTCAGTGGTTCATGCTTTGCATATGAAATGTCCCAGTTTCAATCCCTGGCACCTCCACATTAGGCCTGGAAAAGACTCCTGTCTGAAACCTGGAGACTCCCTGCCACTTAGTGACCTGGTTCACACATAACGCTAGCCCATGGTGTTTTTTTAACCCATGGTTTGTTGCCCCTTCCAGGGATTTTCTGGCAAGTGATCGAAGAAACTGTGGTTTGTTTTTTCAATCCTTGGGTTGTTTGTTTCTCTCCTCCTTTGCTTGCTCCCTCCCTGTATCCCCAAATGTCTTTGTAGCATGCAGTAGCGCCATGCAGAAGGGCTGGTGTTTTGTTTTGCTTTTACTGCTCTTGCCTGCTGCCTCTGTAGCCTGGTGAAACCACCCATAAACAACCCATGGTTCTGAGTCCACACAGAATGACAGCCCGTGGTTTAAGCAACCTAGGGTTCATGACCCAACAGCAAACCATGGGTTCTCCATTCTGGGTTGCTTGTTACTAAGAAATCATGGTTTGTTAGCGTGGCTGGGTTTGCACATCACAACAGTCCAGAATTCAACAACCCATGGGTTACTGTTGTGTGCGAACCAGGTCTGCGTAGACAATACTGAGCTAGATGGACCAATACTCTGGCTTGGTAAGGCTGCTTCCTATGTTCCTGGCACATTGCCTGAGGTGCCCAAGTCAAAGATCACATGGAATTGAGCTTGTGGGTAAAAGTGGGTAGAGTTAGTGTGGTAATGTGCCAGCAGATTCTATCCTGGTGTGATGCAGTAGCATCACATTGGCATGAACCACACCTGGGCTACTCTCTGTAGTTGAGCTAGATTCCTCCTTTTTTCCCCTCCCCCTCTTCCCCCCCACCCAACCAGTCTTCTGTGGCTTACACTGTTTTCACATGGAACTCGATGTACACCTATTTTTTTAATACTGTACATAATTGTTGTAAATTAACAAACCCCTTATACAAACTCAATTGCTAAGGTGCTGTCTTTTGAGGTGTGACCTCCCGCTGTGCCATAAGAAATGATGAGGATGAGTAACTTGAAAAGCTGAGAATACTGTGTTAATTTTGTAACAAAAGCCTGTGCGCCGTGCAAAATGAAAGAAAAAGTAATTAATGGAATGGAAGCATGTTGCTGATTCTTATAACAGAGAGCAGAAACACTCCATAAAGGGTCTAAACAGCCCCAGCGGCAGAAGACAGTCTTGGTGTTTGGTTATCTCCAAAGAGAAAATTACTGCATTTCTACGCTTTTCCCACCCCTGTGACTCAAGTCTGGTTATTAAGGGGAAAGGGTGACTGAGAAGCAGAAATGACATTCCTTGGCAGATCTGGATAGGGCTCCAGGGCAGCATTTGATCATTCTCACTAAATTGAGCCAAACATGTACATGGTTATATTCAGCTCCCCAGAATGGTCAGGCAGGAAATGGACCTGTGCAGCCCTTGTTGCAAAAGATGAACGTTTGGGTAAGCGGGAGCAGCCTGTAAAGATGAATACGGCGCAAGCTCATCTGCTTTGCTGTAAGCAGGAAAGATGAATGCCAAGTAATAGCCATGGGGAATATTTGTTAGCACTTTCAGAGTTGAATAACTTGCAGTGTTCTTGAGTTTAGGACTTGGGTCTCAGATCTGATGTAAAAAATGGCATCATTCAGAAACCAGTGGGAGAACGGTCCAATTTCCCACGACATTCTGCTGCTTACCTTAAAGTCAGTGTTAAGCCTTTTTGGTGGTGGCACCCCAACCGTGTACTCCCTTCCAGTAGACACTTGGCTTTCCCCCACCCTGTTGTCATTCAGGCACCAGTTAAAGACATAGTTATTTGTACATGCTTTGGGGGTAGAGGCAAGTGTTTTATCTGTGTTCTGGTGTTGCAGTAGTGAAAGTTTTGTTATGTATTTGTAATTCTATAGTTAAGATTTTAAGGGTGTTCATGTGTTGCATTTTTATATGGGTTGCTAGCTGCCCTGGGCTCCTTGCAAGGAAGGGTTGGATATAAATATAAATAAATAAATAAAAGACCTGCAAAAAGACTCACAAGGAAGCTCCAACTTAAAACTGTTGAACTAGTGAATTCTGTTCTACTCAGTTTAGACTTAATCAGGACTCTAGTGTGCTCTTCCTATACAGATGTTACGGAATCTTATAGCTAGAGAGATAGTAGCTGTTCTGAACGAGTTACCGCGTTTTCTTCTTGTATATATATTTGGGACTTGCAGAGAAATGGCACAAATCTACTGCCATCATTTATTTATATGTATATTCTTTAAATTTGTAAACTGCCCTTCTTCATCCACAGGATCTCAAGGCAGTGTGTTGTTGTTGTTCAGTCGTTCAGTTGTGTCCGACTCTTCGTGACCCCATGGACCATAGCACGCCAGGCCTTCCTGTCCTGTGCTCTCTCCCGGAGCGTGCTCAAGTTCATGTTCATTGCATCAGTGATACTATCTAGCCATCTCATCCTGTGCCGTCCCCTTCTCCTTTTGCCTTCAGTCTTTCCCAGCATCAGGGTCTTTTCCAGAGAGTTTTCTCTTTGCATTAGGTGGCCAAAATATTTGAGCTTCAGCTTCAGTATCTGTCTTTCCAATGAGCAGTCAGGGTTGATTTCCTTTAGTATGGACTGATTTGACCTCCTTGCAGTCCAGGGGACTTGTAAGAGTCTTCTCCAGCACCACAAGGCAGTGTACACAACATCAAAAAAAGGGGACACACATCTACTATAACAACCATACAATACACACTAAAAAGCAAATTAGACAACAACAACTCTTCAACCAGCAAACTAAACAGTCAATTCAATTTAAAATATAATTTTAAAAAATCCTGTTCTAAAATCAGATGTTAAAATGCCTGGACAAAAATAAATGTTTTAACTTGGCGCTAAAAAGAAAACAGAGTTGTCACCTTTGTATTTCCTGGCCTTTCAGTCCCATGGTTTACAACTGCCCCCCCCCCCCCTTGTGTGAATATTTATATAATGTGCATCTGCCAGCTGGGGAATAGTGCTTCAAATTAATTAAGTGGGCAATATTATGTATGCCACCATAAGTCTGTCTTTAATATACCACAAGACCACTTTCTGCTTTTGCTGCAACAGAGTAATGCCACTTCCCTTCTGGAAAGCCTCGGAACTGTGGCAATGGAGTCCTGGTAAGAGATATATAGGCTATGCCTTACTTTGATGCCTCTGCATGTAATTTCAGAGCTGCTGTCTGTGCAGTTGTTACAGCACAGATATTTAATCATAACAATAGAAAAAAAGACTTAAGTGCTGCAGTGAGCTGAGAGGCTTCTGACAGATCCATAACTTTATCTATGAGGTGAAGAGTTGTGTGAATTGCACAAGTCCTTGGGACTGATGTACAAATGCATCATTCTGTACGATTATCTGACATTGGGTTGGGTTTCCTAAAAATGCCTGGTATACTAAGGAGTGTTATATGTATTAGTACCAAAATGATGTTTCTCTAAACTGTGTAAATGACAGATGTAACTATTGGTGGAAATTAATGTACTTTGTTTATGGATCTCTCTTGTTTAAATTATTTTTTACACAAAGGTTCCTAGTCCTCATGATTGTATAGAACGATGCAGAAATGTTTCCCAGTTCCTTTACCTTGCCTTCAGTTTTCTTTTTGATGCCGAATCATTGCAGCAGAATAAATTAACAAATGCTAAGTAGATACATGCAAATAGACTTTGTTTACATAATCTTCATTGTAAAATACAATTTGTATTAGTATGTGTTCATTTAATAAACAAAAGTTATATAATAAAGTACATTAATTTTCTTCAATAGTCATGTTTAGCATTAACACATTTTAGAGAAATATCATTTGGGACTAACACACATAACACCTCTTAATATGCCATGGAGATATGCAATATCCCTTGGAGATGGTAGCTGCATTAAAAAAAACAAACTTGTTTTGACCGATGTGTATTTGCAGATTTTGAGATTTTAATTGCTTCTCAAATACTCACACCCTTGGGCATAGACACAGCAAATGCAGTCAAATTCAGGGAAAGTCCCAAAGTGCTGGAGGAGAGAGTGACTAACATTGTCTAAGGGAGAGGGAATAGCCATTAGAGGGAGAGATGTGAAGGCCTGGAAGAATTGGGGTCAGGGACAATGACAGGTTCTCCCAATAAGGATGCTGAAGTATTACCTTATGAAATATTTTCTCTTTTGAACATTAGAGTAATTCTTGTGTACACCGTAGACATGCAGGATAAAATCCAATATACTACTTAGAGTAGACCCATTGAAATGAATGGGATCTACTCTAAGTAGGACTCACATTGGATTTTACACATATAGCACAAATCTAAGATGCATTTCTGCATCCAAAGGGTGTTGCTACCTTCATGAGAGAGAGCATATATTCATTTTCTTATGGATTGTTGCTTGCTGCCTCCTGGTGACCTTTGATCTTGCTTGGGTAGAGATACTAGAAGCAAGTAATCTGTATTGGCTGTCCGTTCGCTTGTACAAAATGAATGCTGTAACCCTATACTCCAGGGTAGGCAACACATTTGGCAATCTGAGACACCGCCCTGGGCACCACCACAAAATGGCTGCCATGAGAGGTGTGGCAAAGAACAAGTAACCTGCCAAAAAAGTCTGATTTCAAGGCAGAAGGGGGACACTAAACACACTAAACAACTCCTTTGAACCCACAGTTTTCAGCACCAACAGAAACCTATTCTGCAGCAATCCCAGCTGCCAATAAGAAAATGTGTTAATTTTTTTAAAAGTGGGAGGGATAGGGCACCTTGGTGGGCACCGAGAAAGATGTTTGGGGATGTATTGGTGCCCGTGGTAGCCATGTTGCCTACCCCTGTAGACATGTTTACCTGGGAGTGGGTTTCACTGAATTCAGTGGGGCTTACTTCTGCGTAGAGATGCATATGATTGCACTATAAGGCATTTCTAATTTATTTATTATTCATTTAAAATATTTATATGCCACCTTTCATTAGCAAATCACAGGGTGGTATACAAAATGATTAAAACAATTAATATAAAATAAAAATATATAAATTCCAACAAGAAGAAAAGGTGGAAGACAACAGAAGAAGCCAATGTGGCTTCACAAAAAGCTTAGGGATGACCTGAAAACAAAAAAGGACACATATAGGAAGTGGAAAGAAGGCCAAGTAACAAAGGAAGAGTACAGGCAGGTAGCACAGAATTGCAGGGATGGCGTCAGGAAGGCTAAAGCGGAGAACGAGGTGAGGTTGGCGAGGGATGCTAAAAACAACAAAAAGGCTTTCTTCAGCTACGTGCATAGTAAAAGGCAGAGGAAAGAAATGGTTGTTCAGCTATTAAATAAGGATGGCAAAATGATAACAGATGACAAAGAAAAGGCAGAGGTGCTCAATTCCTACTTTGGCTCAGTCTTCTCCCAAAAGAGGGTCTATGACCCCCCTGGCAAAGGCGAAGTACAGGCTGAAGGGACAGGATTGCAGCTTGAGATCGACAGGCATATGGTCAAGGAACACCTCATTACTTTGAATGAGTTCAAATCTCCAGGGCCAGATGAACTGCATCCTAGAGTAATAAAGGAACTGGCAGAAGAACTCTCAGAACCGCTGTCTATTCTCTTTGAGAAATCATGGAGGACCGGGGAAGTGCCAGATGACTGGAGGAGGGCTAACGTTGTCCCTATCTTCAAAAAGGGTAAAAAGGAGGAACCTGGGAACTACAGACCAGTCAGTCTGACATCAATCCCTGGGAAAATTCTGGAGCAGATCATAAAGCAATCCATCTGGAAGCACCTTGACAACAATGCCGTGATTACTCGAAGCCAACATGGATTTGTCAAAAACAAGTCCTGCCAGACAAATCTGATCTCATTTTTTGATCAAGTCACCTCCCTTGTAGACCATGGGAATGCTGTAGACATCATATACCTCGACTTCAGCAAAGCTTTCGACAAAGTGCCCCATGATATCCTGATGAGCAAACTTGCTCGAAGTGGGCTAGATGAAACAACGATCATGTGGATCCACAGTTGGCTACCGAATCGGACTCAAAGAGTGCTTATCAATGGGACCTTCTCAAGCTGGAGAGAGGTAACGAGTGGGGTACCGCAGGGCTCAGTCCTGGGCCCAGTGCTCTTCAACATTTTTATTAATGACTTGGAGGAGGAGGTGCAGGGAATGCTGATCAAATTTGCAGATGACACAAAATTGGGCGGGATAGCTAATACTTTGGAAGACAGAAACAAAATTCAAAGTGATCTGGATAGACTGGAGTGCTGGGCAGAAAACAACAGAATGGCATTTAATAGGGACAAATGCCAAGTTCTGCACCTAGGAAAAAGAAACCAAATGCACAGTTACAAGATGGGGGATACGTGGCTCAACCACACTACGAGCGAGAAGGATCTTGGAATTGTCGTCGATCACAAGCTGAATATGAGCCAACAATGTGATGTGGCTGCAAAAAAGGCAAATGCTATTTTGGGCTGCATTAATAGAAGCATCGCTTCCAAATCCCGGGAAGTACTAGTTCCCCTCTACTCAGCACTGGTTAGGCCTCATCTGGAGTACTGTGTCCAGTTCTGGGCACCACACTTTAAGAAGGATGCAGACAAGCTGGAGAGGGTTCAAAGGAGGGCAACAAAGATGATCAGGGGACTGGAAACAAAGCCCTATGAAGAGAGACTGAAAGAACTGGGCATGTTTAGCCTTGAGAAGAGAAGACTGAGGGGAGATATGATAGCACTCTTCAAGTACTTGAAAGGTTGTCACAGAGAAGAAGGCCAGGATCTCTTCTTGATCATCCCAGAGTGCAGGACACGGAATAATGGGCTCAAGTTACAGGAAGCCAGATTCCGGCTGAACATCAGGAAAAACTTCCTGAGTGTCAGAGCAATACGGCAATGGAACCAATTACCTGGGGAGGTGGTGGGCTCTCCCACACTGGAGGCCTTTAAGACGAGGCTGGACAGCCATTTGTCAGGGATGCTCTGACTTGGATTCCTGCATTGAGCAGGGGGTTGGACTCGATGGCCTTGTAGGCCCCTTCCAACCCTACTATTCTATGATTCTATAAACAACAAATAAAATCTACTGAGCTAGGTAATAAAATCAGCCAATGCCTGGGTGGATATACAGATAATTTTTCAACAGGTGCCTAAACACCATCAAGGATGAGGCCTGTCGCACTGCAGGGAGGAGGGCATTTCAAAGAATTTTTGAGGCTATAATCCTAAGCATGCTTTCCTGAGAGTAAGCTCCACTAAACAGAATGGGTTTCTGAGTAGACATACATAGGATTGCTCTGTAGATATCATAAATATGCCCAATTTGGTAATTGTATATGCTAAAGTTATAAATGATGAATTTTATGTAAAAGCAGTAAAATACATTTCCTAGGTCTGATAAGTATTGCATGTATTTTGATTCTCCCCCGTGTATATTTTTGTTGCCCCCGACCCCCCCCCCTCCGGTTTCTTCCCCCAAATGGTTCAGCATTTCTGGGAATTACGCATCTTGTTAGAAGCCACTGGCAGGATCAAGGCAAGCAGAGGCAGAGACTGGGATGATCCCAGGTTCTAGTATTCTAGTATTAGGAGAGAGGGAGAAAATACTAGTATCAACCCAGAGAAGGTTTGGAAGGGAAGGCGTGGGTAGGAGGGAATGTTGCTCATAATGTTAAAACAGCAGCAACAAGGAAGGATGGATACAGTTGCATTGACCTGCATGTAGCTTGAAATCTGTGCATAACCTATGCAATATCTATGCATGGATTTCCATGTATATGGCCCAAATAGCCAAGTAGATTTCGGTCTGTTGCTGCCTGCAAGGTTTCCTCTGTTTGTGAATGGAGGGAGTAGTGAGGTCTTCTGCGTAGCTATGGATTATTGGGACAGTTGTTTCCTTCCAGTGTGTCATAATTAGTTTCTTTGCAACCAGTAAGGAGCACAGATATGAACAGCTAACAAAGGGTAGAGAGCTTGGGAGCCACAGGGATGCTAGTTTCAGGTGTCAGCAGCTGGCTTCAGAAGTGAGAAGCTTGGACACTTGGCTCAAGAGCAGAGGCAAAGTGGGACTTTATTATAGATTCTGAGGAGGGGTTTGGTATTTTGGGTTAAAACTACAGCCGGGAGAATGGAGCATTGCAGGGAAGAGAGAGGAGGGCTTTTTGTGGGAGTTATTTTTGTTTATAATATAACTTTTGCTTCCTTGAGGGGATTGAAACCAGAAAAATAGGAATAATTAGAGCCAGTATGGCAGAGTGGCTAACAGGCTGGGCTGGGTTGGGCTGTGAATTGGGAAGTCCTGAAATCGAATCCTGTCTCTTCCATGAATGCACCAGGTGGTCTTAGCCAGCACTCTTGGCCTTAGCCCTCTGCATCCAACATAGAGGTAAGAATACTGGCTTACTTATACAGCAGCCTTTTATAACTTGGCACCCTCTGGATGTTTTGGACTAGGACCTCCAGCATTCCTGGCCATTGGCCATGTTAGCTGGGGCTGATGGGAGCTGGAGGCCAAAATGACTGGAGAGCACCAGGTTGGGGAAGGCTGCTTTACAGGGTTTTTGTAAACAGAATTGAGAGAATGGATGTGAAGTGTTTTGTTGCACTGTAGCGCGCTATATATATTACAACATTGCTGTTACATGTGCGTAATGGTGCTTGTCACTGGTGGGCAGGAATGTATGGATTTTGTTAAATCAGTTCTGTCTGTGTTACATGGATTGTTAGGCTTCTTTTGTTCTGTTGTCTGCTCATTAACAGAATCAGATTTTTTCTAGGAGAATTTTGTTCCACTTGTGCTAATTTGTATGTGCGTTAAATGTGCACATGTACAAATGCGCTAATACACATTAACTACTGCGCATTAGCGCGAATTCATGTGCATCAGCGTCACTACACATTAATTAATGTGAATTTGCCCAAATCTCCCCAGAAGTGGGGGAAAAAATGGAACATGTGCAAATCCCCCCCACCCACCCCCAGTGCATTTTCATGCTTTAGCCTATGGGGGAAAGTGCACATTTTTGTTCAGTGGTTTTTTCCTTTGTATTTTTGGTCGACTAATTTTGTGTACAATTTGCGAGTCTGTGGAATGAGCGCAACTCAGAAAAAGCCAGTCCACTGCAGAATCCGTGGGTCGGATTCATAGAAATCTGAACTCATTTGAATCTGTTGCAGACTACTCTGACATTCCTACTTGTGGATTATTAGGTTTTAGTGGGCTTCCCCGCTCTCTTTCAGTCTGGTGTAAAGCTGTTCTAAAGAAGTTGGGAATCTTCTCTGAGAGCAGATGTGGTGTAGTGGCTAAGAGCATGGGAAGTGTCGGGTTCAAATATTACTTCATTCACAAAATGATTTTCAGCAAGCTGCTCTTCTTTGAACCTTAGCCCTCCATTTGCTGTCTGCTAATAGTATGAGCCTACCGTACACGGTTCTTCCGTAATTCTGTGAGAATTACTGAAAGAACATTTGAACTGTTTCCAACATTTAAAATGTGCCTTCTAAACATCAAGCATTATTCAAGAGAACTCAGCCCTGCATTTATTCCATTCCAGGTTATGTTCCTCCATCCTATTCTTCCCTGCAGACTCCTCCTCATTTCCCTTTGTACCTTCTACAGCAGTTGGAATCCTCCTTAAGAGTGTGGAACCTAAAACTGCTCAAGCTGAGGCCTCACTGTCACTCAGAGGCTACTGGATATAACTTGGCATAAGATTCTTCTGTTCGTGCATCTGAAATGTCATTTTCTTTTTTCTTTTTTTTAACAGCATCACCATCATGTTGGTGCTGCGTTTAGTTGTGATTCATGATTACCTCCTGGATCTTCTCCATGATTCTTAGCAGTACTGCTGTCTAGCACAGTGTCCCTTGTTTTGAATGTGTACATCTTAATTCCTTCTCCTGCCCCCTAATTCTGTGTGTGATTCTTCCTTGAGTGAATACAGCTTTGAAAATAAACATTTAGAAGACCCCTTGACCATTCTTGGCTGATAAAGAAAGAGAAGAGGGAGCCTTTCCCTTCTGGCATGCTTTCTCCCTTTCACCTCCCAAGTTTTCAGAAAGCATAGAGGCGAAGGGTCGGTGGTGGTGGTCAAGCTAGAAACTGCTGCATACGTTCTTTAGGACCAGATTTGCCTCAGACTCCAGCAGCCACTGACATTTAGCTTAGGTGTCCCCAAAGCCACAGTTGTGCCTATGAAGAAGAAAAATGTAAGTCTGGCTAGGGTAGTAAGGCTCTTAGCAAGTTTGTACTTGCTCGGAAAAAAAAAATAAAATCAGATGCCAGTCTTAGAAACCATCTGCTTACGAGTGAGGATGATTTAACAAGACAGCTGTGCACTGAACTGATGGCAGTTCTAAGCCCTCTGGGTCTTTGTTGCCATCAAAGCCTACCTGAACTTGTTCTCCTCGGTACAAAAACGTTGGCGTGTAAGAAGGTAAGGGATAGTCGTCATCCCCTTTAAGGGAAGAGAAGCAATCAAAGACAAGATAGTGCTCCACTTTGCTGCAGAAGCCAGAAGTGATGGAATTTTAATGTTAAGAATTATTGCAACAATGGAAGAAAAATAATTCCCCTGAGAAAGCTGCAGAAGACTGCATTATGTTGTGTAGAAAATACAATCCGGTACTTGTAGGACTCATTTGTCATACAACGGTAGTGTCAGGGTGGACACTGAGCCCATAGAATCCCAGAGTAGTTCTGATTCTGAGGAAGAGCAGTCGCTCCTGGGAGGGGAGCGTGCTCCTCTTTCCCAGGGTCAACAGCTGACGGAGATTCCTCCCACCAACATTCCTAGCTTAGATAGCAGTCCAGGGAGTAACAGAGAGTGGATAGCAAACTTGGTGGACGTGCGACGCTGATGCAGAGAGTGGTGCCAGATGGAGGGCGCAGAAAGGAGGCGTAGTGCCCGTTTGGCACGCAAACAATGGCTGCGCCCAGAGGATCCAAGGGAAAAGGGGAGGGACTCTCCGTAGTCCTTAAGTTCAGGGGTCTGCCAGTAATTCCCTTTCAAACGGGGACCAACTGTTCCAACTTAGGGCATAGGTTCGGTGCTGCTCAGATCTAGTTGCAAACGGTATAGTTGTTAAGTTATAAAAGAAGAATAAAGCTTTGAAAAGAATCCCTTCGTCTGTGTCTGGACTTGGCTACTGGATTAGACTGAGAGAGGCCTCCAAGGAGCCCTTGACAGGTAGAGAGTTTCCTTGCGTTATGACCCCCATGTAAGAGTGTATTTTCGTAAATTGCTTCATGATGGATCAAAAAATGGGAAGAAAGGAGAATTAAAAAGTTGTATTTTCTAGAATTCATCCCATTGGGTTCCAGCTTCTGAGTTAATGGTGAACGGTGAGATGCATGCTTTGACTCCAGCAGTTTCTCTGGAGGTGGTGTTCTGGCACTTGATCTGAAAAGCAGAAACATTCTCCAACTCTTCCGCTCCCTTCCCTTCCCCTCCTGCCTCCCACACACAGGCATCTCACCCTTCCAAGCAGCCACTTACAAAATGAAAAAGACGAGATGGTCCTAGCGGTACTTATCAGTGATGGAGGGTGCATTGAAAGAACTAATAAAAGGTATCTTCTTCTCCCCCACCCCCCATACCCACACTGCTAAGCTTTTTGAGCAATGCTGTTGCCCAGATGTGTCTCTGTATATGTAATAGCAGAGGTCCAGTACCAGTGTGCATGATACAAAATCATAGAGTTGGAAGACACCGTGGAGATCATCTAGTTCAACCCCCTATCTGTCAGATACAGCATCCCTGACCGATGGCCACCCAACCTCTCCTTAAATACCTCTGTCAAAGGAGAACACACCGCCTCCTGAGGCAGTCTGTTCCACTGCCAGTTTTAGGAAGTTTCTCCTGATGTTTAGCCAAAATCTGCTTCTCTGCAACTTCCAACCCTTGATTCTAGTCTTGCCCTCTGGAGCAGCACAGAGGACCTCTGCTCCATCCTCTACATGGCAGCCTTTCAGATATTTGAAGGCCGCTATCATGTCTCCTCTGAATCTTCTCTTCTCCAGGCTCAACATACCCAACTCTTTCAACTGCATATGGCAGGACAGGGAACATGTAGCTTTCCAGATGTTGTTGGTCTGCAACTCCCATCATCCGCCACCATAGGCTATGCCAGCTAGGGGTGGTACAACATCTGGGAGGTCACACATCCACCACCCTTGGAATACAGGATGGTTGGGTCAGCAGAATAGAGAGGTTTGCTTTGTTCGGGTGATGTAAGCATGAATGCTACAAGCTGTGGAGCCTCAGTCTATTTTTCTGATACTGAGCACCTCTTTGGTTTTGCAGCCTGATGCTGATGGACAGCCTTTCCGTCTCGTTAATGGACTGAGTGGGGCAGGGGCACAATAACATGATGTTCCTCTGCAGGGATGCATGATGGGGTCTAAAATCACCTTAGACTGGCTAGCAAGAAGGGAGCCCTGCTGGGGAAGGGCGTGTAATATAGGGCTCCTTCAGTCTTAGCCAATAGGTGATCTCAGCTTGGAGATAACAGTGGGGGCGAATTTCTCCAGGAGTGAATTTTCCAGGAGGCGAGAGAGGCAAAGGAAAAAACCAAGGAGGCTCTGTGGGCCACATTCAGCCCACAGGGCAGAGATGCTGCATCCCTGGCATATATTCTGTTGTGATTTCTCCCCAGTGTCTGTTTTCATTGGCTTGTATTGAAAGCAACAATGGCTTGTTGTACTGAACCACTTACATTAAAAATGAGAGGGGTGGGGTGGGGTGGGGTGGAGGGAAGGTGGCAGCACCAGAAAATAAATTTATCAAAGCGCAGTGGGCTTCTTCTGACCTTTATTTTGCAAGAATGAATTGGGGCAGTGTGGTGGCCCCTTGGGGTTTCAGTGTGATGCATTGACCCCCAGAGGGCCAGTGAGGTTGCACTGGTGGGGCCACAGCTCGGCAGAAGAGCTCATGCTTTGTATGGGGCAGGACCAGGCTTCAGTCCCTGGCAGGGAGCTGCTCCCTAAGGATCGCAGGGAGCAGCTGCCAGTCAAAACAGGCAATGCTGTGCTAGAAGATCAAGTGGTCTGACTCTGTATAAGTCGGTTTCATGTGTTCAGTGATACTATCCAGTACCAGTTTTGAGATCTCCCTTCCTTCATGGCTTTGTTGCAGTTGTTGGAACTTAATTCCAAGTAAGCGTACCTGGGCTCTGGAATCCAGTCATTGTGGCAAGTAGATAGCAGCAGTAGTGGCAAATAGCGTGAATCACGTGGCTTTAGCCATGAACTCACCTGCTGGCCTTAGGCAAGCCTCTTGGCCTCCCCCCCCCCCATATTGCAATATGAGAATAGTATGGTGGTAACAGCCTAACAGTATTGTTGTAAAGCAGGGGTGTGGGAGCTATTTTAGCCCGAGGACCAAATTTAATTTCAGAGAAGATCTCAAGGGCCACATTTTGGTGGTGGTCTGGACTGAAGACAAAGTTGCAGGCCCAAAATGCAAAAAATACCAGCAATAGTTTAGTTTAAAGCTCTAATTACCAGTAACTAAACCTTAGGAGAGGCATTTCAAACTTTTAGAATGGGGGGGGGGCACTGCACAAAAACAGGGAAACCACCCAACAATCAGGGTTGTGGGAAAGGGGGTGGGTCCAGGCGAAGGGGACGTGACCATCTGGGGAACCACCCATCCCTGACGTAAAGATTACTGAGACTATGCTTTCAATACCCTAAAGAGTATAAAATGTTTATTGATAATATACCAAGGGAAATTGAATTTAATCTTCCTCTTTAGAGTCTGACCTCAGGGATGGTTTAGCTGAATCTTGAAGATTCCCTTTTTGCTTTGGGATCTCGTTCTTTAAGTATTTAGTAGACATTGTTGTTAACGTTCTAGATAGTAGCAAAGCAAACCGGCTACAAGCTGTTGAGCTCTTGGCTCTTCTCAGTGTGATTTTTCTGCCACCATTGGGGAGTTGGCTGTTGGTGCAAGATAAACCGTCTGTGCTATCATGAAAAGGGTGGGGGAGTTGAAAATGTGTCTAGGTTAGCTCCCGAGGCCATGGGAGCCCTGCATGCTTGAATTGATTCTCTCTCTCCCTTCCCCCTGTTTTTCAACTTGTCCCTCCCGCAGGCTAAACTTGGTGGAGTCCTTTGTGGAAGATGCAGAGCTCAGGCAGGCTCTTCAAGATGATCTCCTCCGTCGCTTCCCAGACTTCAATCGGATAGCCAAGAAATTTCAGAAGAAAGCCACTCTGCAGGACTGCTACAAAATATATCAGGCTGTGAATCAGATACCTAATGTGATACAGGCATTGGACAAAACTGACGGTAACCTGCTTTTCCCTCCTGCTCTGAATCCAGGGTGGCCAGTCCCTTAAGCATGGGAGGCAACGCTCAGTTGCTCCCAGCTGCTGGAGCATGGTTCATTTATGGGCTCCACAAAGTAGGACTCTTACAGTATTTGGGATTATTGTTTTCGTCCTCCTTTCAGAGCCTAGGTGGTGATGGATGCATGTGTGGAGGCTAGCAATCCAGGCTTGGAGTGCAAAACGAGGAGGGTTTTGTCCTCCACCATAAGGGGGTTTCTTCACCTCTTTTTTCTTTTCTAATACAATAAGATAACTAAGGGAGCAATCCTGTGGCCACTAGACAGCAGCTAAACGACCATAGGGTATGCTGTTATCGGGGAATCGACCTCGGAGCCTGCGCTCCAAGGTCGGTTCCTGAAGAACCAACCTCCCCCCACTTCCGCACTGCCTCGGAGGCAACGCAGAACTGCCCCTCCTCTGCACTTGCAAGAGGAGTGCGGAGGGGCTGGAGAGGGGCGTGGCTGGGGGTGTTCCAGAGTGGGGAGACCGTAGCTGCCTGTACGACACATCCTACATGTCATACAGCAGCCTCCTTCCCCGCTCTGTGCTCCTGCAACTAGAAAGCCGCAATCAGCTGTCTAGCAGAAAAAGCAGGGCAGGAGAAGTGCGGAGGGAACGATCCCCCCACCCCCAGAAGTCAGTCAACATTCTGTGGACCCCCTGAGTATACTCAGTCCTGGTTGGGCTGTTTTTGGTCCCTCTCCCATAGGGTTATTTACCCTAAAGATGATTTGTGCCTCTGCAAACCTTGGGGTTCCCCTCAGCTTTCTGATCCTTTCCTCTTATGCATGGGTGGTGCTGTTTTGGCTACATAGGGATTGGTACTCTTGGCATATCGAGAATTTGTTTTGTGAAACCAAAGCACCTCATTAATTTGAACAAAAAGTTGTTTTTTTTAACTCTGTAACATTTTCTTGTAACTTGAGCAGTTCTAGCCATCACATTTTACATCCAAAGTCTCCACAGCCACTAACCTGCTTTTAACATATGCAATGAAACGTGATCCAAAAAGTGTGTGTGGTACAAGTTGTAAATGTCATTCCATACTTACTATGGTCATTGACTCCTCTTGTGAGGCATGTGTTGACTTGAACAGGAATGTGTCTTTATTTAAATGGCCTGGTTCGCACATGTGAACCCACGGTATGGGTCATTGAATTCTGGGTTGTCATGTTGTATGAAGTCAGCTGTGCTAACAAACCATGGGTTGTTCACCATGAACAACCTGGAAAGAGAACCCATGGTTTGCTGTTGGGTTGCGAACTCTGGGTTACTTAACCATGGGCTGTCATTACATATGAACCCAGAACAATGGGTTGCTTGTGAATTGTTTTGCCAGGCTACAGAGGCAACGGGCAAGAGTGGTAAAAAGAACAAAAACCCAGCCACTCTACATGCTGGTACTATAGCACTGCAGAGGCATTTGTGATAGAGGGAGGGAGCAGGTGAATGAGGAAGGAAACAAATACCCAGGGATTGAGAAAAAACACATGGTTTGTTCAATCGTCTGCCAGACAAACTCTGGGAAAGGCAACAAACCATGGGTTAAATAAACCACAGGTTAGCATTATGTATGAACCAGGCCACTGTAATTCCTTATGAGTTGGAAGCAAAATGCTAGACAGCTCAGGAGTCTGAGGAACCATGAGAGTGGTAAAATTCTCAGAGAGGATGATACAGATGACTGGCTTGCCAAGTGGTTACATGCGCACACTGTGATAAGTTACTGCTTGGTAAATCATGATCTGTGTTCAACCATCAGTGGCTTCAAAATAGGATTTGATACATTTGTGAAGGATCAGTCAGTCAATTGCCAACTTGTTGGACAATGACAGATGGCTATCAATAGGGAAAAAGGCTACCCTCATGGATGATAAGGCTATCAATGGCTGCTAGTAATGATGTCTGTATATAACCCCCAATATTGGAGGCAGTATGCTTCTGTATACCAGTCGTTGGGGAACATGAGTGGGAGGGTGCTATTGCACACAAGTCCTACTTGTGGGCTTCCCAGAGGGAGGTGACTGGCCACTGTGGGAATCGAATGCTTGATTAGATAGGCCTTTGGTCTGATTCAGCATGGTTCTTTCTTTGTTCTTAATTCTTAAGTGTATATTTTGTGTTTTGACAGGAAACTATGATATGCTAGTAGAAGCGGTGTTCACCAAGCCTCTTAAAGAGTTGCTCTCCGATTTCTCTAATTTCCAAAAGATGATCGATGAAACTTTGGACATGAATACGGTAATGTAAAAGCAGAGTGATGCAGCTTGGTTCTGTCAGAAAAATGCTATGTAGATTATAACACTGGCATTAGAATGTACAACTAGTTTATATTTAAAACGTTTAACCTGCCTTTCTAAAAACAGAGTTCTGTCCAGTCAAATATACTAAAAACAGCCATGTAGCAAAAAAATGAAATCAAGCCACGACACAAGCTGGGAAGAATTGAAGAATGAGAACACAGCAAATTCATCCAACTCATCAGTGCTATATGCTGAATGAATTGTTTGCCTGGAAACCTAGTGGGAAAGGTTGACACAGATGGAGGTTTTATTTAGGCAGGGGATGTTATAGACTTGGCTCCATCACAGAGAAGGCCCTGCTATGGGCAGCCACTAAACTTGCCCAGATAGATGTAACATGCAGTGGGGCCTCCCTAGAAGATCTGAGGGATGTTGGAGGTTCATATGGACAGAGACAATCCTGCAGTGAACTTGTAATGACCAATACTGTATTGACATACCTATTTACATCACAGGACTGAACAAAAACAAACAAACTAGAAAGCCATTGATCTTAAACCTCCTTCTCCAAAGCAATAGCATCAGCATCTATTGATCAAGTCTTGCATAACCCAGCCTACCACATGTCCCAAATGTAGAGTGAAGTTCACCATACTGTGATACTGGCATATCCAAATAGCTTTGGACAAACGAATAATAGTCACATTCCATAGGAAAGGCTATGAGGTGTATGTGTGTGTATATATGTAAAATGGTGCAGGAGGTACAAGTGTTAGGGGGGACTTCTTTTGAACAGGTCTCCCCATTCACATCAGTGGAGGGGGAAGCTCTTGTATGGTGTATTGCTTTGTTCCATAGCAATTAATGGGAATGTCCTTGTGGATGATGAAGCTCTGTGGGCATGTCAGAGCTGCTGAGCCCGAAAGGTAATATAATAGATGTGAGGATGGAGGATAGATCATGGTAAAATGATGTTACATTCCGGAAATATTATGCAGGTACGTGTTGGAAGTGGGTGATAAAAACTTCTAGAGGGGTAATTTTTATTTCTTCACCTGGGTGCATCATCCTCTCCACCACCACTACCCCCCTTTTTTTAAGGGGAAAAAAATCAAATGGGAAATCTGGAATTCATAAAGAGATGAATACATTTATTCTAGTTGGAGCTGTAAGTGCTGATACAGTTAGGGCTCTTTCTCTACTTGCTCTCATTGCTAGTCTTGCCCCCACCCTGATTTCCCCTCCAAAGCTTCCAGTCGCTTTGCTGCTTGATGTAAATGGGTTGTTTACACTCTTTGGTTTTTAAAGAAAAAGAACAACAAAGTGGATATTTTTAATGAAGCCTCATCAGACATACTGTGCCAAGTTTTGTTAGCTTTTTCAAATCCATAGAAGTTAATTAACTTGATGTTGGAGGGACAGCCGTGGTTACTGGAACAGTAGACTTTCCGCAGTGCAAGACATCAGAATCTTGTGTCGCGGTTTTATGGGCTTGCATTTGAGCATCGAACGCTGTAAGAATCTATCATTCTCCTCTTTAATAGAGTATGGTAAAGCCACAGGTTGCCATAGCAACCAAATTATATTGCCAGCCTGTGCTGAGTAAACTTCCTGCTTATGGACTGCGGTTTAGAGAGCCGCAGATACGTTACATTATGTAACATCTATTTATTACTGTTACTGATAAAGTACCATTAGTGTATATTGCACTTTACAGAGGAAACAGCAAAAAAAGGGCCCTTGCTCCAGGAACTTATAATCTAAACTTTGACAGGACTGGGGGAGAAACAGAAAGAGGAAATATTTGTTTATTCATTTGTTACATTTATCTTCCGCCTTTCCTTCCAAGGAGCCCAAGGCAGCATACATGATCCTCTTCCTCCTCTCCATTTTTGCCTCACAACAACCACCCTGTGAGGTAGGTTGGGCTGAGAGTCTGTGACTGGCCTAAAGCCACCCAGTGAGCTTCCATGGCTGAGTGGGGACTAGAACCCAGGTCTCCTGAGTCTCAGTCCAACACTCTAACCACTACACCACACTGGTTCCCTGGAGATGACTGTGTCTTCTTTCTAGAGCAGCCTTCCCCACCCTGATGCGTAAAATGCAGATGGTGCACCAGCGTTAGCTAGAGGTAGGTGACTTCTGGATAGAAACAGTCCGGCAACTACCCTTGCTCTGATAATATCCTGATTAGGTTACTGAAGTCCCCAACCTCTTTGGGTGAGTGGACACATTTAAAATTTTGAGGGAGCGGCTTGGGCACTCTCACAAATTGATTGCCATGGGCGGGATTTGCCCATTCAAAAAATGGCTGCCGTGGCAGGCCTGGCTAGTCACAAAACCCTCATTCCCCAGAAGGCAACTGGTGAGACTAAAAGAAATATAACTTGCCCAAGAACCTAAGTACAAGGCAGAGGTAGGGACTGAGCTCCAAAACACAAAACCACTCTTTTGAACGCAAATAAAGGTGGTGCTGGAGGGCCCTTCACTTTGCAGCCCTTCGCTTTGCAGCATGCCAGCTTCCCAGTTAAAAATAATAATTGAAAAACTCTTGAATAAAATTAAAACCAAGTGGGGCAGGCAGCCTGGCGGGTGGCAAGACAGGTATCCGTGGGCAACATGTGGGGGACTCAGGGGCTACTGCAACCTCACAAGTTCATCAACAACTTCACTGGCTACTGGTCCAGTTCCAAGCTGTTGATCCAGATCCAAAGTGTTGATCTTAACCTTTAAAGCCCTGCACTTCTTGGGACCAAAGTATCACCAAGTCCAGGGAATGCTCAGCCCAAACAGGCTCACCCAGTGCCTATCCAGGTATGTTTTTACTGCAGAAGCAAAGACCTTATTTACCTGGGCTTTAACTATTATAATCTGGGTTTGCATTCAACTTTATGTCAATGGGTCTACTCTAAGTAGGACTAACATTGGATACAGCCCATGTTGTTCATTTCTACTGGAATGTGGCTTTAAAAAAATTGCTGCGCTGCTTTTGTTTCAAGTATGTAGTAACCCACTGTCAGTAGCCTAATTTCAGAACAGAGCTGAAGGAGTTAAATATGGGCTTCTGATACTTCCTTAAACTAGGTACATGGGAAGCTGCCTTATACTGAGTCAGGCCGTTGGTCCATCTAGCCCAGTATTGTTGCCACTGACTGACAGTGGCTCTCCAGAGTTTCCGGCAGGCGTTTTTTTTTCCAGCCCTACCTGGAAATGCCTGGACTAAACAACTGTGGGCTGGCTTGGATGATATGTGATCGTGATCTGGCCCATTTGCACAATGGAAAGTGAAGGCCCAACTTCCTGCTTCTGAAACCCACACAGTCATTTCACATACAGCTTATGTGTGTAAAATCCAACACATACATGCCCAGATCATGTGGTCAATTCCTGGATTTTATCTGGTAAACCAAATCTACAGTCTGGGCCTACTCGTATTGGATTTTAAGCACATAGGTCATATTCAAAATGTACAGCCCCACTCGGGTGTCCAGGGATGGTGGAGATGGGGCAGATGTGTTTGTTTATTTTTTTTAATTTACTTTACTGCACTTTTAAAGCACCCAATAACTGAAGTTCTCTGAGTGGTGTACAGTACATTAAAATGAAGTACAAACTTTCAAACAAAATAAAAACAGTGCAGAATAAAACCAGCAAAGAATAAAACCATTTCAGCATCATAAAATTAAATTAAAACCAGCAGCAGAATAAAGGCACTAAAAACAGTTCTTAAAATGACTGGAAAAATAAAAAGACCATCAGCTGGCACTGAAAGACCACAATGTAGGCACCAGGTGAGCCTCTCTGGGGAGGGCATTCCACAAATGGAGTGCCACCACTAAAAAGGCCCTCTCTCTTGTAGCCACCCGCTTCCCCTCATGTGGTGGGGGCACCTGGAGGAAGGCCTCAGACAATAATCTTAATGTCAGGGTAGATAAATGCGGTGGGTAGGGAACTAAGCCATAACACGAATGAGCCAGAATGAGGACAGGACTGGAATGATCCACTTTGGTCCAGACTAAATTAAATTCATGGTCTCTGTTCCATTACTACCCTTCTCTCTTTTCAAAAGGTAATACATACCTCTAGGACAACCTTGCCCAAACTGCCCATAGAGCTTCAGCAATCGCCCAGAGAGCTTCGGCTATTGGGCAGTATAGAAAAGTAATGAAATAAATAAATAAACCTTCAGATGTCTTGAGTTGCAACTCCTCCTTGAGTCCCAGTATTGGGAAAAAGGCAGGATATAAATCAATATAATAATAATAACAACAACTCCCATCATCCCCAGCAACTGGGGGAGGGCAAAGGGGAGGGCAACTGGGGATGCGTGGCACCGGCGTGGTAGAGATGGTGCATGTGGTTGGGCCAGCCCATGTGGCGGTGGCTTTCAAAGATGGTACCCGCTACATGGGGCTGTTAACAGCCTCCAGGCATGATCTGTGGCACTGATTTGTTCATCTGTTGATAGCATACTTAGGCATTTATAAACAACAAATTATAAATAAGCCTCAAGACTTAACCGGTAGTAAGACTGGCAGCATTTGTTCTTACCCTCTGAATAGATCTAGATGTCAGAATAGGTACAAATAGAACCAAGAGGAGAGAAGGAGCATGGTCACAGGGATTGAGATGTGAAGGCCTAGAAAAGAATTAGGAAAATTTGGTGGGGAAATGTTTTCTTCCCCCAAGGAAAATTCTTGGTTTTTTTCCAATTTTTGTTTGGAAAGATTGAACAGCTTTGGATTATGAAGTATTTTCTTTTAGAATATAATGTTATTCATTTATTTATTTCACTTCTGTACTATCCAATAACTGAAGCTGTCTGGGCGGTTTACAAAAGACAAGGTGTTTATATATTGTTACCCAGCCTTTACTCCCCACAAATGATTTCTGAAAAAGATGTAATAAGACTTTTATAAAAAGACTAGAGAAGTAAAATTTCTGGAAATAATGAAGCCATGGAGGTAAATACTTTTTTTTTAATCATCTCTGTAAGATTCCCAGCATAGTTATTTCCTTCATTCCTTATTAAAATTATTGATCTAATGTATGTTTTACAGATAGACATGTAGGGATGCTCCAAGTTATGCTCAGTTTCCCAAGATGTGAGTAGAGTCACCATATCATAATATGGAAGAAAATGTGCAGTCTTGGCAGTTTGGGTTTTGTTCTACTGAGTCCTGTGTTTCTGAGGTTGTTCTGATTAGTTGCTATAGCAGTCAGTTAACATAGTTCTAATCTCAAACCCATATGTGGAAAAAACACTGTAGGTTACCCCGTCTCTGTCACCAAATTTAATGAAACAGCATATGGGTTATCCCACCTATGTTTGTTTTAATAAGTTCTCAGTTTAACCTCACTGCTAGGGAACGCTGCCTCAGCTAAAAAAAAATGTTAACTTCTGCCACCAGAATAAACAGGAATAGGTTTAGGGATTTCCTTAAACTTCCTCACAAACAGGAACAGATGCAGTATACTAGTCTTCCTCTACCTCCAGTTCTTCCTGCTTCTTCTGGCTTCTAGGAAAATTCAGGTATTTCAGGGATTACTTTTTGACATTCCCTCTGGTCAGACATAAAATAAGAACCTAAAATATGTTATGTATAACTTGGTTTGCTTATAAAATTCTCATGTTTGGTATATTAAATGTAAAAGTATAGTATAGTTGGGGAAGGCTGTTCTAAACCAACAAAATGACTTTAGATCTGTAAAGGGTGCTAAAAAAAGTGTTGCTTATTTTTCTTTTTTTCCTGGAAACAAACCCTCCCCCCCATGGCTTCAAAAGCTCCAGAAATTTTTACATCTCTGCACAGGCACCCATAATACTCTCTAATGAGCCTTGGGTGAGTATTCAACAGCAGCAGTGAGTACAGCAACAGCTTTGGAAAAACACTTGAGGCCCATTTGTCCCCGGTCGCATGCAGTCTCTGGAACGTGGCGTACATCCTCCAGTTGCACATTAACTGTGTTATATAATGGACGGATTATGTTGCATTGTATTGTTTATTATTTTATTTACGACAATTATATGCCACTCTGTAACAAAGTTCTCCAGGCAATTTACAGCATTTAAAAAAACCACGCACATTGCTGTTGAAATATAATAAAAGGAAAACACATGAAGACAGTCAATAAAAACAAGAAACAGAGTTAAATCATCAGCCCACCAAGCCTCCATCTAGCCTACTTTGACTGGCAGCAACTCCCCAAGGTTTGGGGCAAATGTTCTGCTGCCTGAGATCCTTTTAACTGGCAGCGACTGACTCGAGGAACATCTACATGCAAAGCATGTGCGCTGCCATTGAGCAACAGTCCCAAGGAGGGAGGGGTGTGTGGAAGTAAGAGAGCACGAGAGAGAGAATTGATATGCCCTGAATTCAATCCAGATCTCCCTCCCCCGCCCTGAGAGAGAGAGTGAGAGGAAGATCCTGCTCCTCCCCTAGCAACTTATTTTCTCTTTAGGAAGGTCTACGTTGCACTTTTCTGAGCATCTTTGACTTATGCAGTGTTGGCATTCAGCTACTGCTGGTCCTCAAACAAAGCATTTCTCTGTAGGACCTGATAGTGTGGTGTGATCATAAAGCTTCGTCCCTCCTCCCTTTTTTCTGCAGGCTCTAGATGGCTTTATGTTTGCTGCAGTGCAGGTTAGAATATAACGTGGCTAGGTACAGAAAGCACATAAATCCTTTTTGGGATTTCATAATCTTTTTTTTATCATCCTTACAGGCTTGAGAGTGAAGGAAAGGAGCTGATGGAATATGAGACTTTCATCTCTTTTGAGATATTTCCCCCCAAAGCTCCTTGTAAAAGTGAGAGTCTCCCCCCACCCCACACACACCCATTTTTCAGCAGTGTTGAGTATAAGAAACCCATTTCCCTGATGTGATGGCTGTTTTGAAAGTGTCTTTTTAACTCAGACCTTTCCAGTAATGGTAGGACCAGCCAGCATGAAGTTAAAGAACAGTTATCCTAAAAGAAAATGCTAGGGATATATTTAATAGAAGATGGTTTCTGAATTTTGCTTTCACAAACATATTCTGTGGGCTTCTCTGAAGTGCAGAATTGCTCTTTATAACTAGAAGTCTCTTTAGTTGATATTTTGATCTATGGGCAGGTTGTGCTGGAATGAAAGGGTCACTATTACCCTTTACTTTATATAATGTATTTTAATGGTTTTTTAATTTTGATGAACCATCCAGAGAGCTTGGGCTGTGGGGTGGCATAGAAATATAATAAATGAAAATGAAATGGAAAGGATTAGGTACCTGATGTTGAAAGCCTTCTTATTTATTGATCAACAATTTGAAATACAAAGCAAGCTCCCATTTTCATTTCTTAACATACTCTGATATGGCATGGAAAGGGAAAAAAGGGGGGGTAATTTGGAGGGTATGCCACCTTCAGGACTAAACTTTTTTTTTTTTTAAAGGAAAGTAATAGCAGGGATCCTCAGGAATGCTGAACACCTTACAGGAGCTCAGTATCTTGAATCGTTTGTAAGAAACAATTTGTAGTAGGTTGGGAAGTCTGAGTGTTGCCCACCACAGCTGAGCCTTCCAACTAAGGATGGACGAAAGTCCCTTACCTGGTCCCGCAGCTATTTTTGGTGTGGGGGGGAGGCGCTCCGTTTCTCCCCCCAAAATTCTTGGTGAGGGGGAGGCGCCCCGCCCCTCCTGGAAATTCAGGCCGGGGGGGAGGCGCCCCATCCCTCCCCGCCGAAATTCTGGCCAGGGGGGAGTGCCCCGTCTCCCCGGCCACGAAATAAAAAAGTAAATTGTAAAAAAAAACAAAAACGTGATAGGCTACGTAACGATTTACGTAGCCTATCACGGCTAGATTTTCAAAGCAGCTGTGATAGGCTACGTAAATCTTTACGAAGCCTATCACGGCTAGATTTTCAAAGCAGCTGTGATAGGCTACGTAAATCTTTACGAAGCCTATCACGGCTGACTTTGAAAAAAAAAAGCGTGTAAGCAAATGGCGGCACTCATGGGCACCGCCATTTGCGTTCCTTATTTGGGCACAGGTAGTCTACATAAAGATTTACGTAGACTACGGCAAAAATAAGGGCAACGCAAATAGCGTTGCCCTTATTTTCGCCGTAGTCTACGTAAAGATTTACGTAGACTACCTGTGCCCAAATAAGGAACGCAAATGGCGGCGCCCATGGGCGCCGCCATTTGCGTATGTGCTTTTCCCCCCCCCCCCCCAAAGTCAGCCGTGATAGGCTACGTAAAGATTTACATAGCCTATCACGGCTGACTTTGAAAATCTAGCCGTGATAGGCTACGTAAATCGTTAAGTAGCCTATCACTTTTTTTTTTTTTACAATTTACTGGGAAATGGCGGCGGCGGCAGCTGGTCGGAAGACCGGCCCCTGCCGCCACCGAAACGCCGCTGGGACCCGCCGCCGAGAGGGACATTCGCACGAGGTAAGTCCCATCCCGGGGGGGTGGGGTGGGGGGGTGTCGGAGAATTTCCCCACCAATTTCGGGGGGCCGAATGCGTTGGCATTCGGCCTCCTGGAGATTCGTGGAGAAATTCTCTGACATCCCTACTTCCAACTACCTGCAGTGAACAAAGATCCTTGCATTTCTACCGCCAAATGTTTTGTTATTAATAGATTAAAATAAAATAAAATTTATTTTCAATATCTCAATAAAATTACAGAGTTTGACCTTGCAGAATGTTTCAAAATGTGTAACATGTTTTATCTGATTTTTATCCATTTACATTTTTTGTATGCTTGTTGTAAAAATAAAAGCTTTATTATCATCATCAGATGGCACATCCCTCCAAGTCATCAGATAAGCCATAGCAATCGTGAGAACTAGCAACAAACTATACTGGTGGATCATATTTGTTGCCTTTCAGTTTCTCAACCTATTGGATGTGGCTGTGGCACATTTGTAGTCTGGGAACCTGGATTATAATTGCTTCCTCACCCCATTTCAAATATTTCTGTATGCTGCAGTATAGCTAACTCTTGGCCAGACTGATGGTTTTCAAGTCTTCTTCTGGTCTTTCTTTTATCCTTTTACTCCTAGATGAGGTTCAACCCTGTGAATACCCACTTCTCCAAGGAGCGTAGCAATTCTTGCCTGGCAGGTAGCTTGACTCATACTGCTCGAGCATTACTCTCTGGGCCAGCCTTCCCTAATCTCATGCCCTCCAGATGTGTAGGACTACTGGCTGCGGGATTCTGGGAGTTGTAGTCCAACACAAGTGGAGGGCGCCTGGTTGGGAAGGCCGCCCTGTGTATATGGACAAGCAGCCTGACAAACTTTTCAACTGCCTGGTTCATTTTCTGTACTCTTTCTCTGTGAAGCGGTGCTGACATTCAGTGAATGCAGTCGACCACCTCTGTGGTCTCATCCTCTCTTTTGCTAATGTGTCCCTGCTGGGCAAATGTGAGAACATCACTGTGACAAAGCAATCACGGAAGCAGCTGCATCTTTTCACAGATACTCTTCCAAGCAGAATGGAGCCCCCAGGAGGGCACCCATTTTGTTTTGAATCTGCCCTGACATCTCACAGATGCATAGAAATGTGCGTTGGGTTTCCATGTAGGAACTTTGCCGGAATGGGCCTGGCTGGGTTGGAGCAAGGGACCTATCTGCTCCAGCACCCGTTTTCCTACAGTGGCCAGCCAGAGGCCTCTGGGAAGCTGGGAGATCCGGGTTCTAGTCCCCACTCGGCCATGGAAGCTCACTGGGTGACTTTGGGCCAGTCACAGACTCTCAGCCCAACCCACCTCACAGGGTTGTTGTTGTGAGGATAAAATGGAGAGGAGGATAATGTAAGCTGCCTTGGGTTCCTTGCAAGAGGAAAAAAGATGGAGTATAAATGCAATAAATAAATAAATAAATAGTCCAGCACATCTGGAGAGGCCCTGGTTGGGGGAGGCTGCCATAATGTTACCCCTCAGCAAACGGTATCCAGAGTCATGCTGCTTCTAATGGTGGAGGCTCCACTTAGCCATCATAGGTAATAGCCACCAGAAAACTTGCCCTCCAAGAATGTGTCTGTTCCCCTTTTGACAGTACCTAAGTTAGTGCCCGTCAGTGCATCTTGTGGGAATGAGTTCTGTAACATATTGAATTACTGTGTGAACAAGTGCCTCCTCTAGTACAGGGGTACAGAGCCTTGGGATGCCAACTCTGGCCTGCCATATGGCCGCACCCCCTTGCCCCGGCCACAATCATTAAGTTGTTTTCTGGCTTTTGTGTAGTTTTTCAACCATTCTAAAAGGTGGAAATGCCTCTCCTAGAGCTTAGTTTCTAGCAGTAAGAGCTTTAAGCTACAATATGCTGGTATTTTGGCCTTGCCCCTTTGCCTTTAGCCTGCCTACTGCTGGAATATGGCCCCCTGAGAGCTTCTCCAAAATGGATTTGGCCCTTGGACTGAAAGAGGTTCAGCGCCTGTGCTCTAGTCTGCCCTTTCTGGTCACAGCTGTCATTACTTACCATTGACATCATCCTTAATTTGCCAGGCATAAGCTGTTCCTTTCTGACATGGCTCCACTTAAGCCAGGACTGAGGGAATTCATAGAATAGTAGGGTTGGAAGGGGCTTATAAGACTATCGAGTCCAACCCTCTGCTCAATGCCAGATGCATGCCAGATGTGTCCCATGGGCATTGAACTTTGCAGCTTTTGGTAGGATCCCCCATGTTGTGTTGGGTGTGCTCCTGGCTGGCTTGGCTTAGCTTATTTCATGCCCTGTCACTGATCTCTGTTTTGCCTAATCCCTCCTTCCCCCAATGTTACCAGAAGGCATTGCTTCACACAAGGTAAATTGCACTTGCCACGAGTTGTGTGCTTGAGGGACTATATTACAGGAAGGCAGTGGTGAGTGTCATTTGACCTCACCGTGTATTGCTGTTATCTATGGGCCAGTGGCGAGAACCAGGCGAGAAGCTGCCCATCCCAATCTCTCTCAAATCTGCTGCTGCAGTATTTGCCAGACCTGTGGAAATTTCTTATACTGGCCTTCCCCAGCCTGGTGCTCTTTAGAAGTTTTGGACTACAACTCCCAGCTTTCTTGACTGTTGACCATGCTGGCTGGGGCAGATGGTAGTTGGAGGCCAAAACATATGGAGAGCCTCAGTGTGGTGAAGGATGCCTTATACCAAACTAGGAAATTTGCTATCTTCGCTTGCGTCCATTTCCCATCTCTCCCATCTCCGAGCCTTCATGTAAACCTCCAGGATTTGCATGCTGGTTACAAACGAAATGGGAAGCCGATTGCCTCTGACCCCTACTTACGAGCTCTGCAGCAGGATTTGACCTCCCCCTGTTGGAAGGGGATTGCTAGACAAAATGGACCTTTTGAGCTGGTCCAGCTTTTTTTGGATTAAGCCTTCTTTTTTGACAAATGTGGAAGTCAGGTGGGACATGGGGGTCACAAGCCAAAAGGACAATCCAATTGTTGAGCAGAAGCTGTGTGGTCTTAACCAGGAGCACAAGCAGCAGGGGAATAGCAGGGGAACCCAGGCAGGCAGGTCAGCAAGCAGGATAGAGCAAGCACTGGCTTATTCATTTGATTCATTTATACCAAGGGGTGGGGAACATGTGGCCCTCCAGGTGTTGGGGGACTGAAACTCCCATCATCCCCCACCATTGGGTATGCTGGCTAGGGCTCATGGGCACTGCAGTCCACCAACATTTGGATCTTTAGACCCTGCTTTTTTATAGCTGGACACAGTGTGAACATGACATAAAATATTCATATCAAACGCAAGCAAGTTCAGCCTGAAAACCAAATTAGCAACAGAATCAGCAGTGGTTGAAAGCAGTGGCAGCAGCATACGCAATACAATCCAAGATCCCCCCTCCCCAAAAGCCGGGGTTTTGTCACCCACCAAAAAGCAAGCCGTTTGAGTAGATGGCCGGATAAGATTCGCTCAGACAATGGCTTGGGCCTAGTCTGGAAGTTTGCGTTCCCAGCAGAGTCACCAGTAATCCGTCCGGGGAGGTGGGTGGGTGGGCTGACTCTGCAAAAAAACTGATGGCTTGGGTGGTTTTCAGCAGCTCATCCTGTTGCTTTTCCTGAAAATTCATCCACTTTAGACAGACCTGTCTACTTGTCTCTCCGTCTGGCAGCCTGCTGTTAGAAAAAGTGGTATTGACTGCTGAGAAGTAGGTCATATCTGCCTTGGGACTTCCCTGGATCCCTGTTGTGGTTATTTATCGCTCAAGTGACAGAAGCAATACACAAAGATGGGATTGGGCTGGGCAAGGTTTTGGTTGATCTTCCCTTGTATACTGTGTCCCCACATTGACTCCCCCTTCCCCTGCAATATAGTACTTGGGGATCTTCATGGGTGCTATGTGGTTTGAAGCAATCCTAATTATAAGCCCTGCCCCGTTAGCAGGCCCAGCCTCAATGTATGTATGTATGTAAGTATTGTGTTTCTTATACTGCCCAATAGCTGAAGCAGTTCACAGAACGGACCTAAAAAGAAAATATATATATTAAAACATAGCATAAAAACCTAATAAAATAAACAGTATACAGTAAAAAGAAAGTAAAACCAACAGCAGCAATAAGATCTAAAAAGCACAATTTAAAAACTGAAGGCATCCTTGACTCCAGTTCTTCAGCAAGGTGCATCACTAACACCTGCCCTCCTTTAAACCATCCCTCCCCCTCCCACAGGTGGTCCAATCAGCTCTCCGTAGTTGGTTCTTTAAGCCACCATTTAAATTTCCCACAATACCCCAGAGAGACACTAAGTTGAGACATTGTGGAAGGTTAAAATGGTGGCCCAGGGGTCCATCCACTTGTCTTTGATAGAGCATTGCTGCTGCCCACTGCCAGGTAGGCCTGCCAGGGGAGCAGCCCACCAGAAAGGATTTTGTCAGGTGCCGCCTCAAACTTGGAGTCTTATATAGGCAACAAATTCACCTCTACCATAAGCTCACAAAATGGTCTTGGACAAGCCACTCTCTCCTGGCCTTGGTGTTATCGATTTATTGGATTTCTCCAGTGCACGAAGCAATGTGCACCCCATGTATTCTTGCTGCTAGCTCCTTTTAGAGATCTCAAAGGCAGCCTGGCTAAACTCTCATTGTTGCCACTGAGACCCTGGTAGACTAGATTTACTATGATGGGCGTACAAAGTTCATCTGTATTCCAAATAATTTGCTCTTTGGAGAAGAGGGGTGTTATTCGTGAGTCTAAGAGCTAACAAAACCACATTACAGAATCTTTCCTGGACTATGTGACTTCAGATTGCAGGTGGGGAATTCGTTTTTAAATGCTCCCTCACATCAGGTAGATCCCTTCATTTAGAAGACGTGAAGTTGTATCCTTACGTAGCCAGTGTCTTAACACATCTCTTGGATGAGGTGTGATGTGCTGTAGGACAACCTCGTGGAGCCTTCACAAGCAAGTTGTTGGAGTGGTCTAGCCTGTTGATGTGCTAATTTTTAATGTGCATGGAATCTGTGTGAGAGGGCATTCAGAAACACGCTGTGTACAGCCCCCAAAGGCTTCACCATGCAATTTTTGCTGAAAGTGCCGATCGGTCCTTGGGCTGCGAAATGGAGCATACTGTGGATGTAACATGCCCTCCATGAATATTTGTTCAGATGCTGAGATTGAGTGAATCAAAGTCTTTAATCTACTGCATTTGATATTGGAGTTTATGTTATTAATTGAAGTTGTTTAAATTGAACTAATGGGATGTATCCAATGTTAGTCTCACTTAAGTCCCATTCATTTCAATGGGTCTACTTTAAGTAAGACTAACACTACACATGATGGGAAGGATCCAATGGGTCTGGCTACTAGTGCTAATGATGTTGCTCTAGCATAAAACAATACTTGCACAATGTCACTAATGCAGTGGGAAGAAGCAGCCATTTTTCATTATGCTAATTATGTTACACAAGCACTGGTTTATGCTGGCACAATGTCATTAGCACTCATGGCTAGACACCACAGGGTACTGCCCATTCCAATGAATTTTAAATGCGCAATTATGACAAAATAAATATGGCTGTAGAGTCTTTGATGGTTCCTTTTAAAACCTTTCATGACAATTTTCTCCCTTTTCTCCCAGGTGGAAAGCCACGAATACCTCGTGAAATCTTCCATTGACCCAAGCCTCGCCGAGTTGAGAGAGAATATGGATAAGCTGGAGGAAAAAATGCAGGGCGTGCTAAAGACTGCAGCCAGGGAACTAAGTATGTCAGGATGGGATTTGTTTTTTCTACAACATGCTTTTAGAGTTGTTGTTTTTCCAAAGTCATCTTTTCACCAATCTGATGTTCAAGAATGCTTCATATTCCCACAGTTTAGCATAAAGTGTATGCTGGCTTTATTTGAAATCTGTTCTTGGATGTTTATCAGGGTCCCCCCAGTGAGAAGTGGTGGATGAACTTCTTGAAGGATGGCTTGTCCACCACTATTAATCTTCACTTGCAATGTACGGCCACAGGAGAACTGGGTGTCTTCTAAGGTCCACTCATGAGTGAAACACAGCAGGCCTTGCCAGCACCCTGACTGAATTCATTGTACACTCTAAATCAGCCTTCCCCAACCTGGTGCCTCCTAGATGCGTTAAACTACAACTCCCATCACTCCAGCAGTGTGGCTGGCTGGGGATGATAGGAGTTTAAAACCCTATATGGTTCCAGCCCAGCCTATCTTAAGGAGCGCCTCCAGCAGCACCAGACAGGCCGCTTAACAAGATCAGCCTCGGATGGCCTTCTCTCTGTCCCATCAGCCAGGACAGCTAGACTGGTGGGGACGAGGGAGAGGGCCTTTTCTGTGGTGGCTCCCACTCTGTGGAACTCCCTCCCTAGGGTACTCCGTCATGCCCCCTCTTTAATGAGCTTCCGTCGTGCATTAAAAACGTGGTTGTTCAGGCAGGCATTTGGGGTGGGTTAGGGTATTTTAGCAAATGTTTTTATTGTAGAATTTTATTGTTTTAAACTGTTTTATTGTATGTTGTACATCGCCCAGAGTGGCTGGGTGACCAGCCAGATGGGCGATTAATAAATTTAATAATAAATAATAATAAATAAATTAGAGTCGGCACATTAAGAGGGCACCAGGTTAAGGAAGGTCGCTGTAGAATATCCCCCTGTTCCCAGGATCCTCTACACTGCCCAAGGTTTCCTTGACAGGTATTCTGGGAACCCTTAGCCCACAGGGTGATGTAGATGAGGTGTCCGGAAGGCCGAGAGTTTGAAAACTGTTGAGATGCTCACATCTGCCCATGTCGCTTGTAAGGAAAATAAAGTGATTCACAAAAGCTATAAATGAGAGCTGTCTCACACTTCTGTGTTGCATCTCTCTTTGGGTTTTATATGTAACGCCCAAGCTTACACATTCACAGTTGCGAGGTCTTTCCTGCCAAATCAGCCAGCATCATTATAGATCCTGTGACCAGTTAGGTGGCTGGCAGAGGGTGATTCTGGACTGTGGACTACTGTTTGGAGCAGCCTTCCCCCAGGTGGTGCCCTCTGGGTGTTTTGGACCACAACCCCCATCATGCCTGGCCATTGGGCCATGCTTCTTGGGGCTGATGGGAGTTGTAGTCCAAAGCATCTGGAAATCACCATGTTGGGGGAGGGTTGTCTGGAAGCCTACCTGGCACCTTCTAAAGACACACAGGTTGGCAGTCCCGATCCTACAAGGTTTGTGATTTTGAAGTGGGGAGGGGGAAGGCAGGGGCAGCTGGACCCTGTGTGGTCCTTGCTGCCTGGCAAAGGCTAGATATCTGTATTCATTTATCTTCTGCAATGGCTCTGTCAATCCAACATAGGTCAATAAATTACCCTTTTGGAATGTCCTGCTTCCCCTTGTCAGTCGGGGTGTTCTTCGATGGTATGGTATTACCCTTTAGAAATCCCTGTAGTGTAAGGAAACCCACAGCTTAGAGCACCTCTTCTGACTCCCTCATCTAGCCAGCTAGGTGTTAGGATGTATTCCAAGCCCTGTGACTATGAGTTAACTTCTCAGCAGGTGGCCTGGTACAATATCAAGCAGGGAAACCCAGCCAAGAGAGAAATTTGACTCACTGAGTGGGGATAATGAAAATGTGATTTGTGTGTTTATAATGCCACAATCAGTCATGCATTTTATTCCTCTCCCCCCCCCCCCAATCCCTTCTCTTGGAACAGGTTTGGAAGCTGGCAAGAGCATTAAATTAGAATGCAATGCACAGTTTGGGCATTTTTTCCGAATTACTTACAAGGAGGAGAAGGTTCTGCGGAACAATCTGAAATATAAGATCTTGGAAACCCAGAAGAATGGGGTGAAGTTCTCCAGCAGGTAGGTGCAATGCACAGGTCAGTTTGTTACACTGAAATAGCAGCAAAAGTAATCTCTGTACTACCCGGTAAATCAATGGAGAGTTGTCATGTAAGTTCGCTGAAGTTTGCAAGAGGTTTTGTTTTGTTTTGTGTTTTTGTTCATGTACAGTGCATTGAAAGAGATCAATGAAGAATACATAAAGAGCAGGAAAGAGTATGAAGAAATGCAGGATGTCGTTGTTAAAGAAATAATCAATGTTGCATCAGGTAAGGAAGATGGAAGACTGTGTGGTTATACCTGAAACTGTCAGACATGTTCCAAAAGACATTTCAACAGCTCTTCCCTGTAAAACTCTCGCAAATCAATTAGGAAAGGAGGCATAAGCCAGTTGTCATTGTCTCAGCCCTGGTTCATAACTGTGTCAGGTCAGGACAATTTAGGCTAACACTGGAAAGCATTTTACAGATCCAGCATGCAGTCATATGTCTACTTGAAGGGAAGTTCCATTGGAACCAATGGGACTTCCAAACCATGTTTACTTGAAGTAACAGGCTTGAAGTGCTCACATAAATGTCCTTAAGGAAGTTGGCAAAAATTCATTGGAAGTTCATTTTTAAGATGTTGATTCTAAATTCATCCCTTCCATCAACAGCAAGAAACTGAGATATGCTCCCAAACTAAACTGTTTAGTTTTTCTCTGGAGATTATACAGCACTTAGCTCAACATTTAGTTTCATAGAAGAATATTAGCCATAAAAGTTTGGCACAAATGCCACCAAAGAAACAGTAAAACCACATCAGAAGCTTCCTCTTTCCCCCATTTTTCTCCCTTCCCATCAACAGCACACCTGTCCTTCTGCCCCAGCTTCCTTTCAATGAACATTCCATGACCTGGCATCCTATCATAGCAGTTTGACCAATGGTCTTGTGTCTAGAAACTGAAATGAGTGCTCTGACAGCTCTGAACTTCAGGTTTTTGTGATGTCACAGCAGCTCAGCCAGTGGCTGGAGAGGGGTTTAAGATTGTCAGGAATTGCCAGCCTGTAGATGTGCACCCCAAAACATTCTTGTGCCGCTTTTGTCATGGACACAACTATTTTTTTTTTTTGCCAAATGTGCTTTTAATTTGACAGTCTGCATCACCGCTTGCCAGTAAGCATCCTCAAACAATGTCCACACAGAAACCCTGTGTTCATAAATAGGATATAGATTCACAAGCACCTGTAGTCCAAATATCTCTTCTGTTTGCTTGTCTTGCAACTGTACCAGATTGGGCTTTTCTCTGGATGACAATGAATTGATGAATAGGCAACAGCATCCTATCTCTTTGAATAAGATAGGGATACCAACAAACATAAACTGTTCCAGATTGCACGAGTACTTAGGTCTAGTGGCCGCCTAAGCACTTGGGCACGGGAGGTAAAGAAACACTGTGTTCTAAACGAGCATGGCTGAATATATGTCAGGTTGGGCTTTGTGGCTATTAACAAAACACAGACACAGTCTTCAAAGCTAACAGCTGATTTGAATTAAACCAAAGCGCTACTTTTTAGGCCTCCTGCTTTCTGTATTCCCTTAAATGCATCGAGAGGTATCAATATTCCACATACATTTGAGGCACAGTGGCTAATTTCAATATAGCATCTTTCAAAAGAGGTTCATTCACACAACCAATCCCTGCCTACACTGTCCCGGTTCGCATGTAACAACAAAATCATGGGTTGTATAAACCATGGGTTGTTGGGGTTGCACAGACAGCATGGCCAGTGGTCAAGAATGCTGGGAGTTGTAGTCCTTCAGGATATCTGGAGGGCACCAAGTTGGGAAAGGCTGCGCGACGTGGTTTGGAACTCTGTTCATGAAGCAGCCACTAACTATGCAGAGGGTGCTTTAAATTCCTTTCCTTGGCAGTGGTCTTCAAACAACCATTGGCTACTTTATGATGTTTTAATGATTGCTTAGCAGTCGTTCTTAAATGTTGATTTTTAATCTTTTGTAAGCTGCCTAGGGAATTTTTAATTGATTAGTCAGGATATACAATCCTTACGTAAATAAAATAAGCATGGCTGACAAATGGCTTGTGAGGGGATGGAACCTGGCCTCGGTGCGGTGACCATTTTGTGATGAATTGACAAAAAAGGCACAGGCAATTAAGTCAGTGTTCAAACAAATTAACCGAGCTCTAATGAAAAGTCTGTATAAAATCCCTATTTTTGATCTATTCAATGAATGGACAAATAGATTGTACCGATTAAATACTTCCATTCTTTATTTGTAGGTGTTCTTGTGTTTAACGAGGCTGCAGAATTGGCTAGGTTTTTTTTGTTTGATTGGTTTTTGGGTTTTATTGCCTGACACAAAATGCATGTAGCTTTCTGTATTCTGTTAAAGAGTGATACCCTTAAAGGGTGTCACCAAAGTGTCACAGGAAAAAGCAGTTCCTTATTCCAAGGAGCTTAGAATCAAAGGACTAAAGGAGGCCAAAGTCCAGTTCTTGACTCTTTGCATCCTATAGTGCAGGGCTAGCGAACTGGTTTGGAGTGAGGCCGCTGGATGATTCCCCCCACCCGGCCCAACGTGGGCCAAATGATGTCAGAGGGCATGGCCACTTGGCCCATTGGGTTTCTCCAGCTGGTGCTTCGGCCAGGGAAAGCCCACATGCAGTAAAGCTTCAGCAACTGAGGTGCTAGCTGGAAGAGCATTCATTCATCTGGCACCTCGGTCAGGGTGGTTTCGCCTGCTCCACCCCTTCCCCCATTGGGAGTGGGCAGAGTGGGCATTGCTAGCAGGGAGCAGAATCTCTGCTGTTATTATCAACCAGTGATTGGAGATGACAAGTGGGGCTTCCCCTCCCTGCTAGACGTCAAGGATGGGGTTTTGAGGAGGGGGAGGAGCTGTGCCCGAGGCCTCGCAAGCCAGATGATCTGGTTTGGTGGGTCAAATTGGCCCTTGCGGTGGAGATTTCCCATGCCTGCTATCATGCCTACAAAGGCATTTGAGTGGTATAGCACCGCATTTGCATATTATGTTGCTCAACAGTGTAGACAGCTCTTGTGAGCTGTTAATAGTATGCTGATTGGACATTCAGCATCTGGATCATGTTCCTGCAGATAGTGACCATCCCTTCCCCCTTGGGTGCTTGGAATTGTTGTTAGGTGTTTCAGCAGCACTGTTGTGCATGAATCCTGTTGTCATAGGGCCATAATAATATCAACATTAAGTGTATTGTTACCCCACCCTTCCTTGAAGGAGCTTGGGGGTGGAGTATATGGTGCCCCCATGCATTTCTCACAGCAACTCTGGAGATAGCTTAGGCTGAAATGGGATGACTGGTACAGGATCGGAGATAACAAGGGGATTCCTCTTCGCACTGCCTGCCCTCCATTGGGAAGGGGGCGGGGCTCATGGAGGGAGCCCAGGCGGCTACAGGCTGGGTGGACAACCTCCGTGGAGTGGAGGTTGTCTCCTCCTGGAGTTGGCAGTACATAGCTAGATGGACCAAGGGTTGTATTCAGTATACAGCAGTGCTCACAATGTTTGTATTTGCCCTTTAGTGAAATCTAACAAGTATGCCCCCACTGCCACTACCACCACCATGGCTGCGTAAAAAATAAGAGAGATGGGACATCCGTAGTTGGCTTTCCAGTGTCTAAGTCCAAGACTCCCTCTGCCGCAGCATGCTAGCATGTTCAGCAGTAGTTTTAGAAGTAAGCTATTAGGGTGATGCCCCCTGATTTGGAGGGGTGGGTACTGGGAGCAGTATTGCAAACATCTCAATGATTTTGTTTAATGGTATTTTTCATATTTGATTAGCTATCACCGTCCACCTCTCTAACGTTTCCATCCAGGGTATATCTATGCAGTTGTTTCCCCAGTACCCTTATGTGTGTCGAAATTGGTCTCTGAACATCTGGCCAAATGTACTTGCACGGTAGTTATTAGTTCATGTCTTTGTACAATAAAATGCATGGTTGGGAAAGTGCACGAAAGCAAACTGGAATGGTTGGTGTGTGTTTTGGCTGGGGTGGGGGAGATGATGTCCAGAAGATCAAAACAAATTTCTGTGGAAGCTTTGATTTTTAACAGGTCTGACTTGTCAACTAATTTATGTGTGTGTCAGAACCAGCGGTAGAGAAGACAAGGCGTTTTTCCACAGCCAGGATGGATAAAAGAGGCTTAATTGGATGTTGCCCTTTTACTGGTTTTTATTTAGCTGTGCACTGAGGTGGCAATGGTGTTCAGTGGAAACGTTTCCAGAGAGAATACTAAAACATGCAAGAGCAATTTCCCTGGTGTGCATTTGTGGAATGAACTTTCTAAGCACTAAAATAGTGTCCCTTGGTAATTTACCTACTTTGGAGGCTCATCAGATAAGGAGCAGAATCCTGAACATCTCAATGCGTTCTGAGTGTAGTAAGTTTAAAATGCTTACTTGGAGTCTACTGATATTTGGCTCAAACCAGAGTTGACTCCCTGCAGAATAGTGCTGTGCATAACTCAGGTCCTGGTTTGCAGGGCAAGTGCAAATCATCCTTTGCCAGTTCTGATGTAACAGTAAAGCATGGTTTGCCCCAAACCAGGAACTGAGTGGGATGGTGCTGTTGCACTCATGTCCTATTTGTGAGTTTCCCACAGGCAGCTGGTTGGCCACTGTGTGAACAGAATGCTGGACTAGATGGATCCTTGGTTTGATCTAGCATGGCTCTTGGTATGTTCCTGTGTTCTTAACTAACCAATTATTCAGAGCAGAGGAAGGATTGTGTGTGGCTGAAGCTCCTTCTAGGCTCTTTCTCTTAGCTCCAACTCATGGAAGGGCCACCCAAAATTGGTAACCAGTCCAGGTGGACAGACTGTCCACAGTGCATTGCATCACTCTGCTCATTTCAATCACATGCAACATATGTACATCAGTAGACTTGTTCCAAAAACTGTCTTATGTTTCCTTCTTTTTTCATGCTCAGGCTCAAGAAAGGGGAGTTTCTGTATTCAGAAAGCATGATTTATGTTTGTGCTGTTTTATTTCTGCTAATGGTTATATTTTATTCTGTTTTTATGAGTGTACTGGCTGTAATGGTTCTCTGATTATTGTTGGCTGTCTAGAGGGCCTTTGTGGTGGAACAATGATGATATATTTGTGTCTTGCCTTTCTGGCCTTTGGCAGGTTAAGGCCTATGGAACAAAACATGATAGAGTTCTCCCAACGGCAATACTGGTTGGGGATGATGGGAATTGTAGTCCAGCATATCTGGAGGGTGCCCGGTTGGGGAAGCCTGCCCTAAGAAGAAGGGAGAGATGGAGGAACCTCTTTAGAGCCCATTTATCCCTCCTCCCACCTCTGTTTTTCTCTTGGGCGGGTCTGAAGCCACAGTGGTAGTTCAGTTTTGTCCAAACAGAAGCTTTAAATAATTATTTTCCTGGAACTGCAAAAGGAAATGTCATAGAACAAAGCTCCATTAGCACAGTCTTTAGAAAGCATCAGATTTTTTTAAAAATGTGGTATTTTTAAAACACACACACGTGTGTATGCGCGTGCGCGCATGTACGCATGCATGTTTTCTGCTGAAAAGCAGCACCCGAAGCACATTAGCAACCCATCTAAAAACAGTTCTCTGCATTTATGAAAACAAAAATCAATAAGTCAGTCAATAAAATGCCAGCAGAATAGCAGATAAAAGACCCACAACCAAATGAAAAGAGCCACCATTTTTGAAAGATCTCTGTTCAGCCAGCCGGCCTTCATCTGTTGCCAGAAAGCCCATTTGATTCCCAGTCCCTAGGTTCCTCCATAAGGTTAGTGTCACCAAAGGGAAAACCCATCTCTGTGTTCACCTCAGGTAAGGAGGGAGGCAGAGACTTCCCTGAGATACTCAGACTCTAGATTGTGCAGGCCAGGGCTGCACAACCCACAACCCCCCATGCTCCCGCCTCCCTCCCGATCGGGGTCTCTGCTTCCGTGTTGCTAATGTCGGCACAGAAGCAACAATGCCCTTCAGGGTCGCTGGGAGGAGAGGATGCTTGGAGCGGCCAGCCTCCCTGGTTCTGCACCAGTTAGCAGTGCAGAAGCAGGGATGCTTGTTGCTGCTGCTGCTGTAGCCTCACCATCCCACAGTGACGCCAGAGCAGCCCCCCATCCCAGTGATCTTGCGCGAGATTGCTGGGATGGGGATGAAGATAAATCCTCCCCACCTCCGTTCGTGTGCGGAGTGTAGAGGGGGAGCTGCCAAAACTGGATGCAGCCGAAAAGGTTGTGCCGCCTTGGTGTAGGCTGTTAAAGGTCAGCAGCAGCACTTTGAACTGGGCCTGAAGCAACCAGGCAGACTGTGCCTTTGACGTCTGATCAGAGCATGGTGCTCTCCGTAACTTCCCCTGTGGGAAGATGAGCTGCAGTATTCTGTGTTAGCTGCTGCTTCTGAATGCTTTTCAAAGGCAGCCCCATGTAAAATACGCTTTGAGTAATCTACAGGGGAAGTTCCTAAAGCATGGATGGCGGAGGTCAAAACTTTATCGGAGAAGTGTGGCTGCCATTGGCTCACTAGCCTAAGCCAGTAAAAGCTGCTCCTAGCCCCTGCAAGCCATCTGAGAATCCAGCAAAGGCTCACAGCAGCCTTGTATTTAAGCACTCGCCTGGTAGCCACAGGTGACACGAAATTGCATGCAGGTTGGTGGAGGAGGGGCAGCCTCGGCACTAGCAGAGAAACCAAAGGAGCTGTGAGAGGAGGAAATCCTGCTCTTCCACGCCTCACATAGAAATGCAGTGGACTGCTGCAGGAGGGACAGAACTCTCTGACCCTTCTCTGCCATCCCACAGCAAATAAGTAGGGTGGGGGTGGGGGGCAGGCTGGCAACTTTTGTGGGCTTATTTACAAAGCTGGTTTGGAGTCTAGGAGCACCCTCCAAATCTCATCCAGTCCAACCCCACTAGGTCAGGCAAAAGCACAGTTTTGCCCACAATCATCACTGCTTCCTTGCTTGGGTTAAGCATCAATTTGCTAGTCCTCAACCATCCTGCAGTTGCATTCAGGCATACGCTTAGGGAATCCACTTCTGCTCCCAGATTTGATGAAGGAGATCAATGGAGCTGGCTGCTGGCATCCTGTCAGGAATGCTGCATGTCTTATAAGCCAGACTTCAGCAGCAGCTTGGATGCTGACCTGGAGAGAGAAGGGTCAGCTGGGTCAGCAGCACAGCCCACAGAGATGCTAGAATTGCACCCTGATGCTGAGCCTAAATCCAGCAACCAACGGCATTCCAGAACCTAAAACCGCGAACATGAGGCCGTCAAGGCAGGACCCTCCTGGTGACTGTTTTTCTAGGTCTGGGATGTTGAGCTTCTTTCAGTCCGAGGACCAAATTCCATTTCAGAGAAGCTCTCGAGGCCACATTCCAGTGGTGGGCAGGGGCAAAGAGGACCGAAATACCAGCATATTGTAGCTTAAAGCTTTTACGGCCAGTAACTAAGCCTTAGGAGAGGCATTTCAACCTTTTAGAATCGGAAAAAACACTGCTCAAAAGTTGGAGGAATGGGGGTGGGGCCGAGGGCTTTTGGGGAACCCTAAAGAGCAGGATTTAGCCCCCAGGTAGCCAGATTTGGTCCGTGGGCCTGAGATTCTACACCCCTGTTTTAAGGAACGTAAAACTCCATCCCCAGATGAACTTAACACGTTATCAGCTGAAACTCTCATGTGCTGCAATGGCTGAAGCGGGTGATGCCAAAACAGCGACGAGACTCTTTTTGGATTTCTGCACAGTGAAAGCTGCATTGAGCTGTACCCCTTTTCCGACAGGGTATAAGGAGCCCATACAGGTTCTGAATGATGTCATAGCCCAGCTGGACGCCATTGTCAGCTTTGCCCATGCGTCGAACGGGGCTCCAGAGCCATACGTACGCCCAACAATTCTGGAAAAGGGGCAAGGGAGGATTATTCTGAAAGGTGCGCGGCACCCCTGCATCGAAGTTCAAGATGATGTTGCCTTCATCCCGAACGACGTGACCTTTGAGAAGGGCAAGCAGATGTTCCATATCATTACTGGTAAAGGCTTCATTTATATGCCATGTTTGTGTTGCCTCCCTGCCTCCCACCCCACTTTTGAGTCGTGTGCGATGCTTTTAAAATAGTTTGCATCCTTGCTTCAAAACAGACAGGAAAAGAGTGTGATTGTTTCTCCAGATTGGTATTTTGCACTGAGTTGGGCGTTTGATCATTTTGGAGGGGGTGGGGGGAGGCATATTCAGGCAAGTCTAACGTTCTGGTTGATGCACAATTGGCCCAGCATACAAATTAGTGGGGGTGACTTTTGTGAGATGCAAACACAGAAATAAACGTGGAGAGCTGTGGCTGCAGGGGTGGTGGCAGTGCTTACTGTGGAAGATGTCTGGAGTAAACCCACCTCCTCTGTTTGTTCCTTCTAGTTACTTGTTTGCTTGTTTCATCCCTCCTCCTCCTCCCCCCCTCTCCTCTCCTCTTCCAAGAAGTCCCAGATAGGAATGGCTTTTTTGTTTTGTTTTTGCCCCAGCTTAAATCTGTCACTGTTGCCTTTTTTGAAGATCCTCCAACTTTTCTTTAGTTATCCTTCAGCTTTATTGACCTTGTGTCTTGAAAATGATTCCAGCAGTTATGGAGGGATGGGTATTTCTGATATGAAAAAAGCTTTTGAGTTCATAGCAGGGGGATATACAACCAGTGATCTGGGCAACACCGTCTGTCCCTGGGCTAACCCATTTGGTCTCCAGCATAGCCCCTTACCCAGAACTCTTCCCCTTCTATTATGCTCCTATAACAAGTCCCCCATTCAAACCTCCTGTTATGCTCCTGTAACAAACCACCTCTCTTTTAAAACGTATCTGAATAAAGGGCATGTCCAGGCATCTCTAGGAAACAAACTTTACCTAACTTTGCCTATATGAAACTTGACTCCCTCTCCCCCACCATGACTCAGCCTTGTGTTAAACAGGTACATGGAGGAGTCACCTGAAAGATGCTTGATCAAAGTCATTGACTCATCATTTTGAATTCTTAACCGCTCTCTGGGTGTTTCCCGCTCTCCATAACGATACCTTTGATTGTGAAATCTTGCCTTCTCCACGTGGTTGTTGGCTGAGGGCCATTTGCCTCTCTACCACCTGGAACCCAGGTGCCTTCCCATCTCTCTTTCTCTCACACACACACTTGCAAGCTGCTTTGGAGATTTAGTCTTAGGATTTTGGTTCCTGATATGAAAGCTTTGGTAAGCTAACTCTATGTTGCGTTTATCTTAAAAGCAACTGGCCATTTTGGAACTTCTCTTTGCTTATTTCTTAAATATGCTCGGTTGGGCTCAGGAGTTGATTCGGCTATTTTCATAGCCTGAGGCTGCTCTTATGTGCTAAACCACTTGATCCATACTAGCTTGGTTTCACAGAGTTTAAAGGAAGTCCTGCTTTAAAAAAGCGGGGAGGGCGTTCTTCTCCATAAGTACAAACCCTAAGCCTGGATTACCCACGTGATCAGGCTAAGGCTTATTAATCACTGAAGATCCTGCACCTCTACCCCTGCAAGGCAGGATAGGCTGCAAGACACTCTTGGTTGCATATTTTGGAGGTAAAACTGCCACTAGTCATAGCTCCTCAGTGGCTTTCTTACAAGCCAAACATGAGCAAAGGGCTATTTAACCCCCTCATTAACAGAGGCTTTGGCAGATGTGAGGATCCACCAGGGATCACTGCTGCAGGTTGCTCCATCCTCCTGGCAGCAGAGAGTGAGCTGGGAGAGTGGCTGGCATCCCAGTATATATAATGTCACGGAGCCGCTGCGTGTCCACTGACCAGCCCAGGCACTGAGAAGAGCTGCAGCTGGGGAAGGGGTGGGTGCGAGGGTGAGCCAACCTTTAAAGAGAGCAGAGGAAGAAAGGAAGGAGAGAAGACAGAGGAGGAAGGATGGCAGGAGAGAGAGAGCCGCAGGAGGACGGTGTGGGGAGCCAGTTGAAAGCAGAAGTGGGCAGAGAGAGGGAAGGAGGAGGAAGAGGAGGTGGCCCAGGCAAAAACAGAAACGGGGAGAAATCAGCAGACAGGACAGGGCAAGTTGACTGAGACTTAGGGGGCTGTCTTCTCGTTGGCCTTACCCAGCCCCAGAGGAACCCAAGGGGGCACTACTGTTCCCTGGGTAGGGCCCAAGACCCCTGACTCACCCAGGCAAGACCAGAGGAATCCCCTTGGGCAGGAAGACCGGAGTACTATTAACCCAGAGGCTGCAGGTGATCTAGTCTCCTAATGGGGGGCGGGGTGGGCGCTATTCTGTTTGCCTCTTTTGCAGGGGGGAAGAGCAATCTACACACACACACAGCGAAACTTACCTTCTCCCTAGGAAGAATGAGGCAAAGCCACTGTGAGCCTGGCTTGCCAAGGCTGGTGGTGGCAACCGGAGAGGGATCGGATGCTTGAAGAGAAACAGGAAAAACTCCCTGAAAAGGAAGTAGGCTATTCCCAAGGGTGGCCAAAACTGAGAAGTCCTGACTTACCTGAAGGACCCTTGAGAGGGCTAAGGCTGAGCTACTTGCCAGAAATGCAGGGAAAGGGGGTGGTGAGGGGAACATGTATAGAGGTGTAAAATTTCTGGAAATTTTGAGGTCATGGAAAAAAACCATTTTTTCCTACCTTGGGGGGTGGGGGGAATTGGACAAATTGAAAAATAGGCAATACTTATTTTTTTAGTGCAATTTGCAGATCTAAAGTCACTTTGTTGCTTTAAGACAGCCTTCCCCAACCTGGTGCCCTCCAGATGTTTTGGACTTCAGCTCCCATCAACCTCAGGCAGCATGGCCAATGGTTAGGAATGCTGGGCACTGTAGTCCAAAATATCCGGAGGGCACCAGGTTGGGGATGGCTGCTTTAGGAACATAATGCAGCCTTTCTGTTTGTAAAGTTATTTTATGTATGACTTAGTTTGCTCATAACATTATCATTATATTTTAAAACGTTTGAAAGTAAACTCAGTTAATAAATTTGTAATTATCGTCTGAATAGATTAGAACTACATGAAATGATTGCTACAACATCAGAAACACAGGGCTGTATGGAACAAAACCCAAGCTGTCAAGAATGCACGTTTACTGTCAAGAATGCACAGTGATGACTCTACTCACATGCTGGGAAACTGAGCATAAACGTCTATCAGTAAAATATACTTTAAATAAATAATTTTAATAAGGAATTAAAGAACTAAGTATGCTGGGAATCGTACAGAGAGGATTAAAACAATATTTTTCCCCCATGGCTTCGTTATTTCCAGACATTTTACATCTCTAGTCTTTCTGTAAAAGTGTTCTTATTACATAGTTTTTACAAATCATTCTGAGGGGAGTGAAGGCTGAGTAACAATATATAAGTTGTTTATCTTAAATTCTAAAAGAAAATACTTCATAATCCAACGCTGTTAAATTTTTTGGAAAAAAAACAAAAACGGTCCTCAGAAAAAAAATGGAAATAAACTGTTTTTTCCCTCAGCTTTTCTGGGGTTTTTTCAGGCCTTCACATCTCTAGACATGTACTGTAAACAAGAGAGACTTGTGGTCCTTAAATGTGGAGAGTTGGTCCCTACCAAGTGATGTAACTGGGAGAGGGCAAATAAAGTACCAACAGGGAAAACATACCCATGACCGTGTTCTATATGGAAGCCATGGCACAAGGCAGCTTTGACGTTTCCCTTCTGGGTGACCTAAACACAAGAGAGTTCTCTTCTTACGCATGTCAGCTGATCAGTTCCATGAATGAACCAAGATGAGGGAGATGGGAATGACTCATGGAAGAGCACAGTCAGGGGAAGGACATTAACAAAGCCTCCACTGCTGAGCATGCTGGGAAGAGGAGTCTTTTGTCTGCTGCTTGCATCCTGGCCCTCATGAGTGTGAGTAGGGATGGCAGAGAATTCCGCCACGGACTCAAGTGAGGCCGGATTCTTTGGAATCCAGCCTCCGGAATCCACGGTGCAACAGCACACTCACCACCGCCTCCTGAGGATTTCCTGTGGAACAGAACTCCGGATCCATTCTGCTGGTGATACTGTAATGGCAGCTGCCATTACAGTATTACCAGCGCAATGGAGCTGGAGTGCGGCTCCACGAAATCCTCCAGATGCGGAGCCACTCTGGAGGATTCCAGGGGGAACGGATCGCCTCCCCCCCAGCGGAAAAGATCACAGAACGGACGGTGAGTAATCCGTCCATCCCTAAGTGTGAGTCAGCAGGAGGGTCCCAAGTGAGATGATGACCGCTGATTGTAACCTTGTTCTGACCGCCATGAGGTTGTCATTGGTTTATAGGTGTTCAGAATATTTGTGTTTTTAAAAAGTGAAATTGGTGATGTGCCAAAGTTAGCAATGGTTCCAAAATATTTCCCCTTAGAAAGAAAGAACTGCAAAAGATATCCAGCCTCCACTTCCATGGTAAACAGTAAGTTGAAATACTAATCGAAGCAAGGTCTGGATGCTTCTGTTCTTCAAAAATAACAAGAGTATGCTAAACTGAAGTTGCATCTTAAATTGCTGAGAAGACCTTTGGGCAGGGGGTTAAGAAACCAGGACTGCTTCTTTAACTTCTTGGCCATGCTTGCTCTGCAGGACCGAACATGGGAGGGAAATCCACCTACATCCGCCAAACGGGGGTGATCGTTCTTATGGCCCAGATTGGATGTTTTGTGCCATGTGACTCTGCAGAAGTGACGATTGTTGATTGCATCCTGGCTCGGGTAGGAGCAGGAGACAGTCAGCTGAAAGGGGTCTCTACCTTCATGGCAGAAATGTTGGAGACATCTTCTATCCTTAGGTAAGTACTGTGTTGGTTTCTGTTGAGGAGGGTGTGCGAAATGTGCAAGTACTTTTGCGGGCTTAGGGTCCTTCCCTGAGGGGCTTCTACTCTAGGGCAGGTCATCTGTAGATCTGCGCTCTGATCTGCTTTTGCTTGCCTATTGCTACCACCTTCCTGCATTGTCCCACCATTCTTTTTCCTTGGCATTTTTGCCCAGCGAAGGTCCTGTTGAGGGATCTTCTTGAACCACCTCTGAACTCTTTCCCCCAGAGCCCCGTAGTCTCTACTGTTCTGGGTCCTTCTTGTGAATTTCAGAACTCCTAGTTCCCACCATCATCCCTCTTATTTCTAGTGCTCAGGTTGTTGAGTGTGGTTCTTCATGTAGCCCAGATGGTGCCACTCACACTCAGGAGATGTATCCACAGGAGATGCAGGGAAACCTCAAGGCTTGCAGAAGTATGATCTTTGGGGGAGGAGATCCCCCAATAGGCCAGTGAGGACTGAGCATGCTCAGTGAGCATGGAATGCTGATTGACGTTGGAGAGTGGAAACAGAAAATGGGGAGGTGGGGGGCATGTGGAATGGAGTGGCTAGAACCCAGAACAGCCCTCCTCGCTGCAACATTTTGTTGCAGGTACCACTTGTCCTACCAGTTACCCAGTATGCTCTGCTTGTACAAACCTGCCCGTTTATTGAGAGCATCCGTGGAGGCTTTGTTCTGGGTGCCCTCACCTTCTGAAGCAAGGTAGATGCCTATCAGGGAAAGGGTCTTTCCTACTGCGGCACCTCGATGGAGGTATGACCTTCCTAAACATGCATTTCCCACATGCCATGTTTGATATATTTCAGGTGTCAGGTGAAAAATGATTGTATGAAAGCTTTGGGTGGGCTTTAGTTATGTAACTATGGCTTCTGATTTATTTTAATGTTGATGCATTTGGGAATTACATATTTTTAAAAATTGTGTAGGGTAACTTTAATTTTCATTAGATTTAAAAATAATTGTTAAAATAATAAAAATGTTAGCCATGATGATAACATCATTTCCCACATTACTGGTTCCTGGCCCTCTTATGCTCTTCTCTCCTTCCTCTTGCCTCTTGCCTTAGTGTCATTACTGGAGAGATACACTTACATGTTGGAAGCTATTAATAGCATAGATTCCCCCCCACACACACACACACACCAAAAAAACACTCAGCATCACTTTCTTCCTTGTTTTTTGAGATTTCAGAAGGTGGAATAAAAGCTGTGATTCTCGTAAGGTGAATTCTGTTCCCAGTATAAATTATGTATTCGTGCAGAATACACTGAGCCCCAAATGTTCTATTTTGCATAAAAACATAAGAAGAGCTGTTTTGGATCAGACCAAAGGCCCATTTATTTTGCATTCTGCCTGCCACTGGCCAACCAGACACCTGCAGGAAGCCCACAAGTAGACCATGAGCCCAATTGTAGCACCCTGCCTCTCCCCAGCACCTGCAGGAAGCCCACAAGTAGACCATGAGCCCAATTGTAGCACCCTGCCTCTCCCCAGCACCTGCAGGAAGCCCACAAGTAGACCATGAGCCCAATTGTAGCACCCTGCCTCTCCCCAGCACCTGCAGGAAGCCCACAAGTAGACCATGAGCCCAATTGTAGCACCCTGCCTCTCCCCAGCACCTGCAGGAAGCCCACAAGTAGACCATGAGCCCAATTGTAGCACCCTGCCTCTCCCCAGCACCTGCAGGAAGCCCACAAGTAGACCATGAGCCCAATTGTAGCACCCTGCCTCTCCCCAGCAACTGGTATTGAGAGTTATGCTGCCTCTGATCCTGGAGGTAAGAGATAGCCATTGTGGCTAGTAGCCATTGATGGTTTTATCCTCCAGGGCAGGGCAGGACTGATGGTCAGCGATAGTTTGTCCAAGGCTATGTTACGAGCTCTTCCTTGCACAAGTATGTGAACCTGGACTTTCTAGCACCAAATATACTACATCTACCGAACACTAATTTTATTGAAGTTTTTCTTTGTACATGCCTGTGTGTGTATACAGAAACTCTGACGAGCTTCAAATGCCTCACTCAGGCTTTCCCTGACTTGTAATTGACCGTGACACTACTCTGTTTTTTGTTATAATGTTTTTAAGGTATTTATTGTTTTATACTGTTTCTATATTGGCTTTTATATTGTATCTGTTCTTATGTAAACCGCTTGTAAAGTCTGGGAAGTCAAGTAGTATAGAAGCAGCTTAAATAAATAAGCATATGATGTGCACGCAGAAACCTCCCAAGTGAGGATAATACTTTATCAGATGACGTAAGCTCTGGCCCACAAAGCTTGTGCCACAACACATGCTGTTTGCTTTTGGAGCTGTTCTAATTTTAAGCACTTTAAGAGTCCAATACAGTGTCTTTCATTTTAGGACCGCAACAGAAAACTCACTAGTCATCATTGATGAGCTGGGAAGAGGAACATCTACGTATGATGGGTTTGGACTGGCATGGGCAATCTCAGAATATATTGCCAGCAAAATTGGAGCCTTTTGTATGTTTGCTACTCATTTTCATGAACTGACAGCCCTTGCTGACCAAATTTCCTCTGTGAACAACTTGCACGTCACGGCACTAACCACTGAGGAGACCCTGACAATGTTGTACCGCGTGAAAAAAGGTGAGGTGCACCACAGAGCTGAGGCAGGAAAAATTGACTTTGTTTACTGCGGAATGGACACACTGCTCCTTCACAAAGTTAAATGGCCGATTGCCTCAAAAGCAGCTTTTTTATGTTTCAGACTTTGTAGTTTATCTATCTTAGTTTCACCATCTATTTTAGTTTCACCATTACTTTTCCTTCAGTGTCTCGGCGCAGATGTAACATGTAACCATAGTTAAGTGTTACATCTGAATAGCCAAATCCTGGTTTTGAGAGTGACTGCAATTTGGAATGGGAAGCTGTGGTTTGAAGCAAATCACTAGCCATTGCTTGAGACCCAGTTCGCACAACAAAACAACCCACTTTTTATTCTTGGGTTATAATTCTGGGGGTTTTCTCCCTGAACAACTGAGAGTTCCGGGTTCTCACATCACAGAAAACAACCCAGAGACCTGTTGTTTAGCACAGTGGAAGCTGCTGACTGCTTGGGAGCTCCCAAATAACTCCTGCGTACTGCCAAACAAGCCACAGTTAACAAAGCGTGGGTTGTTTCATCATGTGAACCAGGTCAAAATCTGCACTGCATGTCTCCTGTATTGTAATACCCTTTGCTGTCCATAGAATTTGTATGTACCCCCTCTCCTTGGTTACTTTTAGTGGCTTGCATATGATAGTCCTAATCGATGTATTTGTATATCACATTTCCCACAATAACATTGTGCTCAAAGCAGTTTACAAAATGAACAAATACTGTCACCATAATTATAATACATTACAATACAACATGAACTGAATTACAGTTCATTTAAAATGTATTAAAATTTAAATAAACACAAGACATACCAGCAGGTCAGTTAGCAATATCCAGTACCAATAATAACATATTCTCATATTGAACAATTCACTAAATAGTTCATGTTAAGAGACCTTATGATCAGATAGCCCATCCACATCAAGCTTTTTGCGGTGACAAAAAGGGGAAAGAAAAACCCACAAGGCAGCCCACTCTCAAGCGGCAGAAAGAGACCCTCCTCTCACCAGAGTCCTGTGTCTTGAGCAAAGAATTATGATGCTTCTGATAATGCAAGCAAACGGGCATTTTCCCTTTTGCATTGTACTCCCACTTGCTACTTAGGGATGTTTACTGCGACAAAGGTTAAAAGACCCCTGAATCTGTCTGAGTTTTAATTCAATTAATAATTGTCCAATTATTGGATTTATGTTTGGCCGCTAGATGTCATGGCTGAGTTTGACCCTGATGTTCCTTTCAGGCAGTTTCGTCTCTCCTAGAATAAATATCATAGAATCGGATGGATGGGTTGTATTCTTCCCTTTGGGGGTCTGAAACCAATGGTGCTTCTTCCAGGGGCTTGCGATCAGAGCTTTGGCATTCATGTAGCAGAGCTGGCTGCCTTCCCCAAGCATGTGATAGAGAGTGCCAAGGCAAAGGCACTGGAGTTAGAGGAGTTCCAGAACGTTGGAATGCCTCAGGAGGAGGATGAAGAGCCAGCAGCCAAGAGATGCTACAGAGAGAAGCAGGTTTGTTCATCTTTTATTTATTTTTTCATCTCAAACATTTCATATTGAGCTTTTGTGCTATTTATTTATTTGTTATATTTAATCTCACCTTTCTTCCAAGGAGACCAAGGTGATGTACATGATCCTTTTGCTCTCCATTTTATCCTTGCAACAACCCTGTAAGATAGGTTAGGCTGAGAGTCAGTGACCTGTCCAAGTCCACCAACCTGGCTCCTCTTCTGCATAATTTGTTGTGCATGTGCCTTGCCAAAAAGCAAAGGATGCGGGGTGGGGTGGAGACACACTCCTGTATGTGCATTAGAGACTCTAAATGTACTTGCAGACTTTAAAATACGCTTTCCCCTTCCATTTCCATGGTGGCGCTGTGAACGCCTTCCCCTCTTGCTTCTTGTTTAAATGCCTGTAGGAAAAGGATGGGGGAAATATCAATTATGGATGAAATGTGGATGATTCAGTTACATATATTTCATTATGCTTGTCTTGAGGAAAGTGCAATATTTAACTCTAGACAGGTTAAATAACATCTTTTAATATTTAAGGGCCTGAAATGCTATGCAGAATGAACAGACTTTTCCCACCTGTGGTGGAAGATGCCACCATATTCAAAGCTTTTGGTGTCAGACACTGGCTATTACCTTCCAAATAGCGCAGTCTTCCTCCATCCACTATATTACTGAATTATTTGAATAAGAATTAACAAGTGTCTTGAAGACTGCTTTTATTAAACCTTTTATTCGCGGTTAAGACTGCATTAGTCTAGTAGTGGAAATCAGCAGCAATCCCAACAAGGAATTGTTGATCAAGGTCTTAGAAATTGCAGAAACTAACACATTAAGGGTGCAATCCTATGGTGATAGGCAGCTGCCTCCGAACTCGGAGGCGACTGCCTATCCAATGCAGGGCAGGAGAAGCACAGAGGGGATCATTCCCTCCGCACTTCTCCTGCCCTGCATTTGCAGCTAGACAGCCGATTTTGGCTGTCTAGCTGCGGGAAGGCGGAGCAGGGGAGGAGGCTGCCGGATGACACATAGGATGTGTCGTTCCAGCATTTCCACCTTCCCCGCCCCAGAATGCCCCCCAGAACGCCCCGTTTAGGCCGCTCTGCGCTCCTCTTGTGAGCGTAGAGCACGGAATTGTTCCGTGCTGCCTGCAAGGCAGCGCAGAAGAGGGGGAAGGTTGGTTCTCTGGGAACCGACCTCGGAGTGCATACTCCAAGGTTCGTTCCCAAAAAACCGCAAATCCTATGGCTGTCTAGCCGCTGACTAGCGGCCATAGGATTGCTCCTTCCATAGATAAGAGATACAACAGAAGGAACGCATCCAGATTCCTAGTTGAATTGGGGATGGGGCGGTGGGGATGCTTCTGGTTAACAGAGAAGTGATTGTGCAAGTCCTGATAGCCTTTAGTTCTTAGCACTTCGTGCAGCTAAAGAAGTGGGTTCTAAGCTCACAAAGCTCAGTTCACCAGCTGTAGGTGCAACAAGGCTTGTTGTTTAGCTGTAACAAATTAATATGGGTACCCATCTGGAACGTAGATCATGAAGCAGGGGCTGAATTCCATTTCAGAGAAGCTCTTGGGGGTCATGCTGTGGTGGGCGAGGCTGAAGGCAAAAGGGGCAGGACCAAGAAACCAAAAATAACAGCATAGTTTAGCTTAAGCTTCTTATTGCCAGTAACTATAAACCTTAGGAGAGAGATTTCAACCGTTTAGAATACAGAAGAAATTGCCCCAAAGCCAGGAAACCAGCAAATGAAGGCGGGGCGGGGGGAGGGGTGGAAACCATCTGGTGATGTAGGGAGGGGGTGTCACCATCTGGAGAACCCTGAGGAGGGCGGCTTGGTACCCCAGCTTGGATTTGGCTCCTGGGCCTGAGGTTCAACACCAGTGTAAAGCATTATCATTCAGTTTACAATTTTGAACAAACTTTCTCTAGAGTGGCTTTTCCCAGCCTTGGGTCCCCAGATGTTGGGCTATAACTGTCATCATCCCTGACTATTGGACATGCTGGCTGGGGATGATGGGAGTTGTAGCCCGACATCTGGGAACCCAAGGTTGGGAAAGGCTGCTCTAGAGAATGAAACTGTTGATGAAAGGGTCTGCATCAGCCTAATGGAACAACTGAAAAGAACAAATCTGCAGCCCTCAAAGGATTTCAAGTTTTAAATGTACGTCAATGAGAGAGCTGTGCAAGGCAGTGTGGCTTCCATAACAGAAAAAACATAATCTAGGCAGTTGTTAATAAAGCAGCTTTTGTTCAGTGACAAGTATTCATCATAAAGCAAGGAAGCCAGAGTATGCAAAGTTCTGACTGATTCAATAAGCTACATTTCCTGAGCGTGGCAGAGTTGCCCCAGAGAGCTCAAAAAAAGAGGCTTCCAGTAAACTATTTCCTGTGTGTACGAGTTGAAGCTCAGTAGTTGCATCCTGTGAACCCAGTGGGGAATGTGTGGCCCTGCAGATGTTTTTGGACTGTAGTTCCTATCAGTCCTGGCCTGCATAGCCAGAGATGTTAGGAGTTGCAGTCCAGCAACAGTTGTGAGGGCCCCACATTCCCCATCCCTGCTGTAAAGGAATCTAGGAGGGCACTAATCAGAGGTTGAACATCATTCTTTTTTTCCCCTTTTCAGGAAGGTGAAAAAATAATCCAGGATTTTGTTTCTAAAGTGAAAGCGATGCCACTGGCAGACATGTCTGAAGAGGCCATTAGAGCCAAGCTGAAGCAGCTAAAAGATGAAGTTTTGACAAAGAACAACAGCTTTGTAAATGAAATCATTTCCCGAACAAAAGTTGTTTCGTGACATGAGAGAACAAAAGAAGAAGCTGCTTTTTGGGTCGGAAATGCACATCGTGCCCGAACCAGCTGGGATCATTGCCAAAAGCAGTGGTGCTGTGTATTGCCCACCTGTACCATAAGGCAAAACACATGATACGACATCATCATGTTGCAGATTTCTCTGCCACGCTCGTGGCAGCCAACAAAGTGGAGTTGGGGACTGGGGAAATTTCCATCAGTGATGTCCCACCATAGGTTTTGCCTTCCTCAATGTTGAGGAGAGAGTTGTTGTCACTGGACTACTAGTTTTGAGCCATATCCTGGCTGTAGTTCTGACCTCAGCAGAAACAATAACTGTTCTCTTGTCTTGGTTTGTAATGTTTTGCTCTGGTCAATGTAACACTTCTCTTGCTTGCATCAGTTTTACTTTTGAAATGTAGGCATTTGTTCTGCCAGCTGTAATGTTTTCTGCAATATGACTGAATTTTGAATAAAGTATCCTTTCTCCCCTAGTTTTAAGAAGCATGTTAATTTCACAAAAACAGTTGTGGAATTTCACCACCTTTGGCTGCTGGGAACTCTTAGTCTGTGCCTAGCATAAGCATAGACACTGTATTTAATACCAAAGGCCACAACCAAAAAATATAATTTCCCAGTTAGGGCTGTGCTTGTATATCTATCTATACCATATGACTTCATATGACTTTCATGGACATGTTGAACTCAATTTACAGTATTCCAAATTTCAAATGATTACCCTTATGTAAATGCAAAACATCAGGGTATGGTTCCCCCTCCCTTTATTTCATCTCTGTTACATACAAAAACCTTGAAATAACTTGATTAAGAACATAAAATTGGATTGTATTAACTATTGCCAGAAAATCTAAAATTCTCTCTCAGTGTCTTATTTAGGGCTGTGCACCACTTCGGCCTAAGGCCTGATCCCCGAGTTGAAGCAGGCTGCTTCAGGCCACTTTGTGCCCCCTCCGAGGTGAAGCAGAGGGGGCACGAAGCGGCCTGGAGTGGGTCGGAGGCTCGGTGCGCTTCAACGCCCAGCCCCCCCCGTGCCTCCAGGTCCTTACCTGAGCCGATGTCTCACCACCGCTGTCTCTGCTGCCGCGCCACCGCCGCCTCTGCCACTGTGCCACTGGCGATGGCACCAGTGGCGAAAGCGGGAGCAGCCCGCCGCCGCCTGCCCCCATCTCCTGAGGCCTGGACAAGCGGCGACTCTTCTTGCAGGGAGTCACCATTTTAAAAATGGTGACTCCCTGGAAGAAGAGTCGCCACGCATCCAGTCCTCAGGAGGTGTCGAAGACAGCAGCAGCGGGTGGTGGCGAAGGTGGCGCAACAGAGAAGGCAGCAGAGGAGGCAGCAGCCCGGGTAAGGAGCTGGGGGGCGTGGGGGGGACTGCTTCGGGTTCGGGGCAGAGGCGGGTTGGGCCCCCCCCCCGAATCTGCCCGAGGCAGATTGGGCCCACCTTGGAAGCTGCAAAGCGGCTTCTGAGTCAGATTGGGGGGTCCCTGCACAGCCCTAGTCTTATTACATCCATCTGACTTGGATTCCCACATTGAGCCAAGGGGTTGGACTCGATGGCTTTGTAGGCCCCTTCCAACCTAACTATTCTATGATTCTATGATCTTACTTCAGAACACTGTCCTGAAATCTAATCATATTTGTCAACTTCTGCTACCCATATCCTTAGGGGAGGGGGTATTGCCCCTGCAGTAGGCCTCCTAATTTAGAGGTGCCAAGATAGTGATAAGGCAGATCCAGGTTTGCTTACAAGGAGACTTTATTGAGTACTTACAGCATACAGGTGTACCCAATGGTTGGATCAGACAGCTTCTCTGAACCCAGAGCCATGGGGTAAAACGGGATTTATATCATACATGTCAGCAGTGAGGCAGCATGACAGCAGCAAGCATTAATTAGTGTTCATCTGCAACTTTCCCAGCATATACTAACAGTGCTTGTTCAGAAGATAAACAATCAGAACTTTCCCAGCACAGACACCTGTAAACAGAGCCTAAACAGAGCCTCACTTCTCAGGCGCTTCCTAGGCCCTGATAAGATAAACAGTAGCTCGTTAGCATGGAATGTGCTGAGGCGGCGATATCGACCTTTGACTCATCTCACAAGCTCAGAGGCCCACTAGCAAGGAAATTGCACTTAATAATGAACCAAAGCAAAGCATTATGGATATCTAGGCCCCTCTAAAACTACAGGTGACTTGGTTAAAGGCCTGGGGCCATTACAGGGGGCAAGCTGCAAGTGTATAGGGGGCAGCTGAGTTTGTTTCGAGTATTTGGCAGCTAATATCTTTGCCACTGCCAATATATAGGATAAAGAAATAGTCTTCATCTAAAATGAACTGAGGGAATACTTTTGGATGTAATGGAAGCTCAATATCGTATAGTTCACTAATCCATCTAAATATTTCTTGTCCAAAACATGACATAACTGGACACATACAGTTTTACAATCTGCTGTGTGAAAATCCTACTTCCAACGCTTACCTTAAGATAAATCAAACACCTTTTGATTCTCAATGGGGTATAATAGCACTGAGTAATAATTTTATATTGATCTTGTATTACGTTTTAATTACACTAGGCAAACTAATCGACTAATTAAAATTCCCTTCCATTTCTGTTTTCTGTATGAATTCGAAAAGGTCTATTCTACACATAAATGCATGGCAGCTTCCCCGTTTTGTTCGTTTAAGGCTTTAGTGCCAAGCCAGAAGCCTGGGAAGCAGTGGTGTTGTGGCAGACGATGAGCCCATGCTGATGTGGATTATGTTGAGTGAGCTGCATGGTCTAAGCTGGCCCCAGAACTACCTGAAGCTTTCAAAAATTAACCTAAGCTAGTTCCCATCGCCACATCCTTGTAGTAGTGGAGTCAGTAAGTTAATTACGGCATGTGTGAAATAGGTCGTAATGTCTGTCCTTGACATATTGCCGTTCTTTCGTTTAATGCCATATTGCCAAACAATTTCATTGGGAGACTTCAAGTATGGGTAGACTGGCTGGCTGTGGGATGATGGGAATTGTAGTTGAACACATCTGGTGGGCACCAGGTTGGGGAAGGCTGCTCTACAATCTCCACACAACTTATTTTGCATAGGGAAAGGTAACATCAGAAGTGGCTCTTTCAGCCCAATCCTATCCACTTTTTACTTGGAAGCAAATCTCACTGAGTTCAATGGAGCTTCCTCTGACTTAGCATTCATAGGAGTTCAGCCTCAAGTCTGTTGGATAGTTTCCCTTCTGCGACAGCAAAAACCATTCCCTTCAACAGACTTCGACTGGTAGGAACTTGTACAAGCTGTATCTTGTCATGTTTTCTCGCCTGGGAAGAAAGACGACAAAGCTATTTGTTTTTAATTAGACTTGAAAATTGGAGGGGTCCCACACACAGACTTTTCTGGAGTATGTTTGCAATGATGAAGAAGCTGCAGCAGGAATGCAAAGATGTCGAAAGCCTCACAGCGTAAATTGTGCTGCTATCGAGAGAGCCCAAGTGTCACTTAACTGTCAACCCTGCGTACAGATGAGATGTTCTTTTTCTTTGTTTATTCACACAAGTGTTCATCCTAAGAAGGTATTGAGTGCTTAGGACACCTGCAATATCAGTAATATGTTCAGTGGCTTTTCAATTAAGGAGAAAATAGTATTTGGCAGGAGTGAAAGACTCTTTTTGCAAAGCGTGGCTCATACTGGTCTCTTCTGGAGATACTGTCATCCTTTAAAATGATGACTTCTACTGCCATTCCATGGAGGAAATTAGGATATTATATGGTAGAGTGGTGTGTAATATGCAGGCAAATGCATTTTCAATCTTTCATTTTTTAAAACAAAATCTACAGAATGCTCAGTCTTCACTTGGATTCTGTAAAGCAGGGGTGGGGAACCCCTTTCAGACTGAGGTCTGAATTCAGCTTTGGAGAAGCTCTCCTGAGTCGCATTACATAGTGGGCAGAGCTGAAGGGAAAGGGGCGGGGCTGAAGGCACAAGGGATGAAGCCCCCAAAATAAAACATAGCATGTTGTAACTTAAAGTGTTTACTGCCAGTAACTAAGTCTTAGGAGAGACATTTCAACATTTTCAAATGGGAAAAAAATACCTGCACAAAAGCTGTAAAACCACCAAATGATCAGTGGTTGGGGGAAACGGGTGTAGCTCTCTAGGATATTCTGGAGGGCTGGATTTGGCCCCTGGGCCTGAAGTTTCCCATTCCTGCTCGAAAGCACCCCCCCCCCCCCCGGTCCATATAGAAGCACAAAGCTTCTCCCACCTGCAGAAACCTCATTTTCATCCTTGGTCAAGTATCAGATCCATTTCTTTGGTTCAGCTTTCACAGTCTGTTGCACAAAGCATTCCACAAGCTGTTCTGCAGGTCATTGCACAAACTGTTGCACAAGGCGTTCTGCAGGTCATTGCACAAGCCATTGCAAAACTCATTGCAACTTCATTAGGCCAAGGTGTTGCTTGCGCTTGCCAACTCTTGTAAGCATAAAGCTGGATGTTTGTTTGTTTATTTATTAGCATTCATATACCACCTTATCTGCTAAAAAGCCATCACAGCGGTGTGCAACCCTTTAAAACAGTAAAACCTTAAAACAATAAATACACCATTAAAATCAGTTAAAACATTGCAATTTCACATTTCAAAAGGCTGGACTGAAGGGATGCACCTTTACAGCCTTTCTAAAAGCCAAGAGAGTGGGGGCCAATTGTAGTTCTTGAGGGAGTGCATTCCATAGTCCGGGGGCAACAAGGAGAAAAAGCTCTTTTATGTGTGCCCAACAGATGGCCCTCTGCAGGTAATGGTGCCCTCAAAAAGGCCTGTCTTGCAGATCTTAGTACTCAGGCAGGTTCATAGTGGGACAGGTGGTCCCCAAGATAGCCAGGTCCTAAGCCATTTAGAGCATAAATATTAAAACCCACAAACACCTTGAATTGGTCCTGCAAAACGACTGGCAACCAATGCAGGTGTTTCAAGGCAGGTGTAATGTGGTCTCAATGCCATGCACCAGTTAGTAGTCTAGCGGACACATTTTGTGCCAACTGAAGCTTCCAGACACCCTTCAGGGCTAGCCCCATGCACAGCGCATTCTTTCCAGATAGAGCTCTCCGAAGTCTTAGCCAGCGGCCTTTCCCACATCTGCTAGTTGAGATGCTCTTAACTGGGGATTCCAGCAATTGACCCTGGCACCTTTTGCATAACAAGCATCGTCTCTTACCTGTGGTCCTCATTCCCTTTGCCATCCAGGTCATCTTATCTCTGATTTGTCTTAGCTACATCTGGAAAGGCTCAGTATGTGTGTTTCATGATTTTGGCACACTTTGGTTGAAGAAACTTTGCTATGTTGGGTTTATTTATAGGGCTGCAGCGCATAGTTGGTGACTGGTTAGATTAATCCACCCTTCCTCAACCTGGTGCCCTCCCGATGCGTCGGACTGCAGCTCTCATCATTCCACTGTGGGTGTTGCAGTTCAACACATCTGGCAATCTTCCTTCTCTCACACACCTGAGGGGAATGCCTCTTTTAAGATGGTGCCTGCTGAGGCCCGCCCACATGCATGCATCACCTTAAAGGGTGCTCTTTTCTGCAGAACTTAGGCACTTTTAATGCAGATTTAATCAAGCTTCTCATTTAATTTGAAGATTCTTAAAAAAAAAAAAGGTAAAGGTAAAGGTGTCCCCAACCAGTCGTGTCCGACTCTAGGGTGTGGTGCTCATCTCCATTTCTAAGCCGAAGAGCCAGCGCTGTCCGAAGACGCTTCCGTGGCTATGTGGCCGGCATGACTGAACACCCAGGTGCACGGAACGCTGTTACCTTTCCCGCCGAAGCGGTACCTATTTATCTACTTGCAATTTCTACCTTACACTATTTGGGGTGTTTGTGTCAGGGTTGGATCTGAGCCCATGGAGTCCCAAAGTAGCTCTGATTCTGAGGAGGAGATAGAGTCCGTGGGAGAGGAACCCCGTCAGGTTTCAGAGGTGCAGCTGGAGGGGGAGCCCCCCTCACTTACATTCCTGGGAGCAATACTGACCCTGGCATGGAAAGGGAGGGACAACTTGAGCTTTTAGATACGAGGCGCAGGTGCAGGCTCGAGCAAGAGGTTGTGGGAGCCGAGCTGAGGCACTCAGCCCATTTGGCTCAATGTCAGCAGCTCCGCCCCAAGGTCCCATGGGAAAGGGGGAGAATTTCCCCTCCTACTCCTTAAGTTCAGAGACTTGTTGCACTTTTCTCCAAACGGAGACCAACTGACGTCCTAACCCTTAGAAACCCATGGTAGGCTGTTCCTTTGTATTTCCTCTGAGTCTCAGGCAATTAGCATCTGTAAGCCTCATTAGGATGAATGGAAATAAAGCTTTGGAAAGCAGCCCTTTTGTCTGACTGTTGATTCTGGCTGTTGGAGGGCTCAGAAGACTACAGGGGCATTCCTGACAGCTTGAGGGGTCAGAAGTTGTGAGAACACTGGTAATTTTTGATGTTAGAGATCCTCAGTTCATCATAACTATAAAGTTGCCAGTTGGCTTGAAATTTGTGAGAATTTAAACAGGCTAGAAAGTGGTTTACGTTGGTAGGGTAGACATGTGACCTGATGTGACAGTATTCCGCAGGCATCTTTACCACACTGGGGTGGTTGCTGGTGGAGACGGAGGCCTTGGGGGAATGTGGGGAATAAAACAAAGTAATGGCTTTAAGGGTAAGTGAAGCCAGGGCAGCTTTGAATGAAATGGGGAGCTGTTGTGTGGGGCATGGGAGGTGGTGGAAGGACATTCCGATGTATTCAGAATATATTGCAAAGTGAACTATGTGTAAAACAGGAAGATCTCAATGGATAAAGCCGTTCTTTCCTGCCCGCCACCCGGGGTGGTTAGTTCTGGTAAGTACAAGAAGGAGGGCCTTTCCAGTGGTGACCCCGCCCTTTTGGAATCAGCTCGCATCAGGGGTTCAGCAGCAGCAGTGTAGCAGCATGTACAGACGTACGGGGTCCTTTCACAGACATACCCCTCACAGCCACACCCCCTTCTAAGATGATACAACCTTGTGCAATTATACAATAAAAACAAGCTTTCACTCACTTACTTTATCTCTAAGCCATTATTTCTTCCAATTATCTTTGCTCAATGCAAATCAGTGCGATGCCCGTTTACTCAGAAGTCCTATTCAGTTCAATGGATTTACTCCTATGTAAGTGTGGGTAGGATTGCAGTCTTCATCTTCTTATCCCTGGTATGTGTAAAGTAATAATGCAGAACCATTAATCCAGCAGTGCCAACCTCATGTCGCCGGGAAGCTCACAAACAGGGCAAGATGGAGAAAGCCCTCCTCTCCTGCTGGACCCCAGGATCTGGTGGCAATCAGAGGTCCCCTGCCTCTGAGGATCAGGGGTACTATCCTGCCTTCCAAGACCACTGCTTGCACCAAGGATAGTTAACAGGAAAAACAAAATCTCACCCTCTCCTCTGTAAAATGGACTTTTTTCTGTCTAAGCATGCATTGGATTGTACCTTAAATAGAAGGACTGGAGGCCGGGTCAGAGATTCAGGCAGAAAAATCCCCTTTCAATTGATTTCTTCACAGATTGCTAAAGCAGAAAACACCTGGATATTTCCTCCCCTTTATTTATTGTTCCTTTATTATTATTTATATTCCAGCTTTATGCCAAAAATGGTGCTCAATACAGCTAATAAAATACAGATTAAAAACAAAATATTAATTAAAACAGAACATAAAAACAAATACATTAAAAACTATAAAAAACACTGCAAAAAACAAATAGCATTTAAAAAAATAAACAGCATAAAATTCTGCATTTTCAAGGAGCTAGCAAGCAATGCCATTTAAGCTGAACTCGTATACATACTTACCTGGGAGTAAGTCCCACTGACTCATTGGGCTTACTTCTGAATAGATATGTAAAGCACAGCTGAGAAGCCAAGCAAAAAAATTCTAGCACCTCCTCCCAGTCTACCACTTCATTCTGCCCAATAGCTCTACACAGGAGGGAGTTTTACAATTATTATTTGAGGCGGTGCTGCGCTGCCCATACAAAAAGGGCTATACCACGCGCTCCACACACAGATACACACCGTCCTCCTCCCAAAAGTGATCTCGCCCACCAATCTGAGAATTTCAGCCCCCTTCCGCTTCCTAGCTCACTTTTACCTCACCTTCTCCTTCACCCGCCGCTGAGCGGATTCTCCCCAACTGGGCTGCAGCCACTGCCCCCAAAACTCTCCTGCCTCCCTCAGAAGCTGGCTCTGGAGGCCATGACCTTTGCTCGGGCAGGGAAGCCATGCTCAACTGCCTCTGCCCAGCATGTCACAGGCCGAGCTCAGCTGAATGCAGCCAGGCAGCAGCAGTGCCGCCTCCCCCTCCCCTCCTCACGCCCTGCCTCCCCCTCCCTCTCCCTTTCGGGAGGCTCCAGCCAAGGGGGAAGAACCAAAGCAGGGCCAACCGCAGTCGCACGCAGTCACTCCCTCCCTCCCTCTCTGGCTCACCACTGGGAAAGCGGAGGGGAGCCGGCTGGGACCTGTCCGCAAAAATAGCACTGGATTGAAGACCCGGTGCGACCTCCCCACAACTACAAGCCTGTATCACGCTCCTTTGCGGGTGTTCATGATGGCTCTGAAGATCCACTTGATTTTGTTTTCCAAAATCTGTGGGCTGCAGGTTTTCTTGGTATTATCTGTTTTTTATGATGTTTTAAATCGTATTTTATTGAATATTCCTCGCTTTCTATTTTTTTTTTTTGCATATTTTTATATTGTTTATATTTTGTACAACACCTTGAGAGGGTTCTGTCCTCAAAGGTCACCTAAAACTAATTTTAAATAAGGAAAAAAATACATAAGTAAGGGAGCACTAACCGAGTTTCAGTCAGAAGCATGTTGATGGGAGAAAGGAGCCTTTAACAAAGTTGCCAAGGCACCAATGACAGCCCAGGACAAGGCATTTGAACATTACCTCAATACCAGTGATGGGACAGCATTCTTCACTGCGGCTGAGGTCAACAGGCTAACTTAGGGGATGTTGTCCTCCCAACACCTTGATACCACTGGTTCGCTGCTCCACCTGATGTTTGCTCACTGTCCGCTCAAGTGCTGCACTGCATCATTAGCACGCATCACATGAAGTGAGCAGTGCATGCCTCCGTGATGCCTACTGTGGTGTGTGGCTTGGCTGCCTCTCTGCTCACTCAGCCAGGGGCCTTTCCAACGGTGCTGTTGCGCTTTATTGGGAGAAGGGGAGTAGGCCAAATGGCTGGCAGCAAGCGAGGGTCACCATTGTTAGGCCACCGGATCAGGAGGATGGGAAAAGCCACAGGGCATGGTCAGGGGGAACTGTGGGGGGGGGGGTTGCTGCTGCTACCACCACCGCTGCCCCCAGCATCTGCCACTTGAAGCAGCCATCTTATTCTACCCAATGGTAGGGGTGGCCCTAAATATTACTCATGGCTGGACCTTGGATGTGAAAGATGCAACAAATGATGCTACATCCGGCTCTTCTTCCACTCATATTCCTTGTTTGATTCTTTATAGCAAAGTTGATTGGCTCTGGTTGACTCAGCTGACGGATGTACTGGGCATGGGGAAGGAAGCTCTGTTTGGCCAGATTGGTTTAGTGAGCTGCACTATATGGCTTGGCTCACCTATGCCCATCTGGAGCTATTGGTCTCTTAGCATCTCTTGCAGAGCAACCATTCTCTGTGGCCGGATTGTATAGGGTGACCGGATTTGGGGGAAGGCTAAGTGGGTCAGTTTCCCACCTTTGTACTAGATGGCCATTTGGTCCTTTCAAGCATAATGGCCCAGAGAATGGTGTAAAAGTGCATGGCACGATCTTACTGCTGCAAGTTGTCTTTATGGAAAACCCTTTGGGAGCCCTATAAATTCTACTCAAGAGTTCTTTGGCAGGAAGGCAGGATGTCCTTGATAAAAACATTCTATCCTCCATGCTGCTGTGCTAGAGACTTTATGTATGTATGTATAAATAATTATTTCTAGGCTGCTTTTAACCCAACAAGTTTTTGCTTTTCAAAAGCTACAGCAAATAACTTCCTCTTGTGTTTTTCTTAGCTATCTACCCTCCTCCCAGCATTTAAAAAAATATTTCTCAAAGTCTGACTTCTAAATATATTTTCTCATCCATGTGTTTCAGTTTGGCATTTATCTTCATTGGGGGTAGGGGGATGGTGAGATGTGCTGGAAGTGCATTCTGACAAGTCGTCACACTGATGAAAATAAATGACATTTAAAGCTATATATATGCACATACACACACATTTCGCTTATGTGCGTGCACCCAAAAGTGGCTTATTAAAGAGAACATAGAAAATAGCTGTTCCAGCATACTTGCACAAATGTTTATAACATTAGAATTTAACATTTTTCCTTGGCGACTTCACAGAATTGTCTTTCTCCCACATCATTTCCTGCTTCCTCTTCTTTCTAGCAACAGGGAGGAGTTAGATGAATTCTCACTATCCCACTACTTGAATTAGTGATTGAAGGGCCAAGCTTACATTATAAGATAGGTAATGTGGTGCCCTCGAGATGGGTCAGGCCACAACTCCCGTCATCCCCAGTCAGCATGGCCAATGAACAGGGATGATGGGAGTTGTAGTCCAGAACATTTGGAAGACACCAGATTGTCTGCTGCAATAGTAAACACTTGCTAGACTGCAGGTGGGCTGGGGTGATACTTTTGAATGCTACCCCAAATTAGGAGATTTCATAGAACAGAATTCAATCCAAGTACGCTCCCTACTAGTTTTCTGTGTTTAGGGAGTCTTTGGGTTGTATTGTATCCAGTGTTAGAGCTGCTTAAAGAAGGCTCATTGAAATGAATGGGAAAGTTAGACATGACTAACTTAAGTACCATTCATTTCCATGGGTCTACTCTAAGTAGAAGTAAAATTGAATACAAGCCATTATATAAAAGTTTCTATGAAGTGTTTAAAAAGCACTCTCCCACTTGCAGTCTGAAGAGGTCCAAGAAAATATAATCCAAGGAAGTCCTCCTATATAATTTTTAATTTAAAAAACCCCAAATTAATTATAATTGGCCCTTCCCAGCCTGCTTTTTCTTTATTAAATAACAGCTACGTGGTTTCTCTCTCTCTGAGTGTGTGTGTGTGTGTGTGTGTGTGAGAGAGAGAGAGAGAGAGAGAGAGGGAGAGAGAGAGAGAGAGAGATCTGGATCTTGGCCTTGGCATGGGGAACTATGATCCCAATCAAGATCCAGCCCCACTGCCACACACACAGCTGCTATTTAGTAAAGACAAAACAAGCATGCAAAGACCACCCATGTGATTTAATATCATGTCTAGTTTGCTCCTGAATGGGTAGATAAGCCCTTATGAATATATTTGTTATGGCATGCTCTGGTCCCTGGGGGAAAAGCTTAGGGTGCTTCCCCATTCATTTCAATGGAGGACACAGCTTCATATGCCCATCCAGATGCCCATCCTAGCTCCCTCCACTGAGATGAATGGGAAGGCACTGTAGGTGGGGGAGCTATGTAGGAGCATTGATATCCCCTTCCCCCCAGACCACTGTGTCAGTATCCTAGCAGTGTATTCTCCTTGGCTTTAATAGGATAAGTACTTTGGAAGGATGAACTTCACGTTGTACTTTTGAACCATGGTTACCCCAAAGCAACCACAACTCTGAATTCAACAGGATTTTACTGACTGAAGTGCGCTATGAATTTAGCCCTAAATCAACTGTCCCAAGATCATAACATGACAGCACTGGATTTTTTTCTCAGTGTCTACCATTTAAATCAATTTATTGGGATTTGCTGAAAATTCCATTTTCTGCCTGTGTTCTATACTTGCAGCACAGTCCCAGGTCCTGGTGGGTTTCCAGCATTGGAAGCCAACATTGGTTTTAATGACAGTAAAGAATTCATTCAAGGAAAATAAGTGAGGTCCTGCTGCCTCAAATGCTATCAGTTGTTGGTTTTATGTGCCACACATTAAAAGAATGATGAAAGAGTTAGCAAAATCTGTGTCAAGGATGAAATGCCATTTTTGCTTTGACTCTTTTCAATCAAGTAAAACAACAGCTTAGGGCAAAAATCCAAACCCCAACCGCTCTAATGGTCTGAAAACATAAAAGCATGAAAATCTTCCCTCTCCTAAGATTTAAGGGAACTCTCTCCATCTTATGTAGTTATTCTTTCTGGGCTGCACCAGATAACCTTGAATTAACGTTTCCCAGTTTATGCTTCCCTGTTCTACTGTTCTGATCACTTTTATACCAGGTACCAACCACAGCTTTTATTTGCTTAATTTTAAAAAATGGCTAAGGCAGGAATTACAATAACAAATTGAGTGGGGAGGCCATCATGCATGAACGCTTCTTGGCAGTAGGTCTGCAAAGAGGAACCAAACAAAAATAATTTTGTCACTAATAAGGCAGCATGCCCAAATGGAGCAAACATGTAGTCTCCCACACAGAAAACACAGCCATCCTTGGCATCAAGCAGCTACCCAGAAAGGAAAACTTAAAAAATGTTTCCACTGGGCCTCTTGTAATTTCTTCTCCCAGGAAGAATAAGGCCCTTGAAATAATGCCATGTCACTCTAGGTGTTTCCAGACAAGGCTTTTATTGTGCAATCAGCCTGCCTCATTCATGGAATTTTTACAGAGGGTCCAGATGATGTCGTCATCAACTTATAACCCTCCCCTGTTTTCCCACCACCACTTCCATCTTTTTACTTAGCGCTGGGAGTCCAATAATTGAGAAAAGACAGAATAGCTGCATGGTGCCTTCTGATAGTTAGTGCTGGGACCCCTCTGTGTGGAAGCACCCCATAAAAGTGATTAATGTTCTCTTAGGCCTGGAGGCCCCTTTCCAAGCAGCAAGGCCATTTTGTCCATTGGACAAATGGGACCAGCCAGCCACTGAGAACTTCCACTGGTGCTAGATTCCCTAGTCCTCCCATTTGCTGATGCTTTTTGTCCGGCAGTCCTGGCCTTGCGCCCAATACTGTGGTCATTCTGGGACTCTGTTATCCTTGAGAACAGAAACTGAACACAGGTTTAAATGTATTGATTGTTTTGATTTTTCATTTAAGAATAGAAAAAGAGCCCTACTTAAGTTTTGTGGACTTAGTGTGGCCAGGTGTCCTCTTTTACAGAGGCCAGTCCTTTATTTGAAGGGTTCTCTGTTTGAAGGGCTGTCCTGTCCAACTGTTAGAAAAAGTTCTTGCTTCTGGTCAAATGAGAGGCCAGGCAGGCGACAGTGGAGCCAATGAAGTTTTATTGATCATTTTGCAAAACGGGTACAGAGCAGTCTGGACCCAGGGCGTGGCACGCCCAACCTTTTTATACCCACCCATAACAGTTCAGTACTTTTCCATCAGCTCTCTACGCATACTCTTGGCTTAAGCTGACTCATTGGTCATGTGGCATGCCTACGTATCCGATTCACTAGCTACTTATGGCGTCTTTTTTATCTAACACTCCCCCCTTTAAGGTTTTACTCATGTCTCACAGCTTGGTTTTGGCGGTCTGAGTGCTTATCTGGTTGTTTCGGCTGTGTCGTATCCCAGCTGCGCACACGAAACAATCAGATTTGTTCAAGGATTTGGTGGTGTACTTTACCCACTCTAACCATACATTGTCAGTATCTCTGGTTATTTGAACCCCAAGCCGGACTTTCCAGGGGCGATCTTCTATCTCTGGGACCTTTATTAGGGGCAGCGGACGTGGGGCTTTTGTGGCTAACCCGGCTTGCTGCACAACTTGCTTGATGGTCTGATAGACCCGCGACGGACTCCACTTATCTAATCTCCACTGCCCTCCCTTGGTGAGGCAAACTTTGGCCCCTAGTGATAATTGGCTTTTCCGACCACCAGTGTAATCGGTGTAGGGTTTGGTCAATTGTACCTCAAAAACCTTTTTTTCTAAGCAAGTGATAGACTTCATGAATTTATAGTATTCTGTCCCTAGAGAAGTTCTGAAGACTATTCTTCCCCCTTCTTGGCAACAAGATTGCTTTGATCCCATTACTTCATTGGTAAGCAATGCTAGGACCCACAGCTGTCCCGCAACCCCCCCCGCATGAATCTCAGGCTCGGCTGCGTCGGACCTTGGCTTTCCCCAAGTGTTGGAATTTGTAAATTACAGGCGATTGTGGCTCCTAGGTGGTCTCTTCGCCTGTGTCCCTGGCAGCTTCCGAGTGAGTGCCAGGGAGCAGAGGGCTGTTGTTTCTGCCCGTGTCCCCCTGTTCTTTCCGGGTAACAGGAGGAGACAGGGGCCTCCGGAAAGGCTTTATCCGACTGCAGTGGGTCCACTTACTTGATCCTACAAGTTTTACACATGAGTGACTAGTAGGTCCCACTAAGTAAGGCCCTTCCCACCCCTCCTTTAGAGCTTCTTTATTCCACTTTTTCAGCAGAACCTCGTCCCCTGGTTAGAATCGGTGGATTGGTGCACCAAACGGTAGCCTCTGGAACAGCACAGAGTAAGCTCGTAGCTGCGAGAGAACAGACTGCAGAGTAGTTAATTGCCCCCTCAACATCTGATCCTCTAGTTCCCATTTAACCTCTTCCCTTCTCCCGCAATGCACCTGGGGGGGAAACCCAAACGTTAATTCAAAGGGAGAAAATTTTATGCCCTTTCTGGGCATTCTTCGAACTTTTGTCAGGGCGACGGGCAGGGCTTCAATCCACGTGAGTTTAACTCCTCTCTGGAGCTTAGTTAAAGTCTCTTTGAGGTTACAGTTGGCCCTTTCAACTTGGCCACTTGCTTGGGGTCTCCAGGGGCAATGGAGATGCCAATCTATCCCTAGGGCTTGGGCCAGTCCTTGGGTAACGATGGAAGTGAATTGCAAACCCTGGTCTGACTCAATAGTTTCGGGCAAAGAAAACCGTGGTATTACCTCCTGCAATAATTTGGAGACTACAGTTCTTGCCTGGCAATTTTTACATGGGAATGCCTCTATCCATCCTGTCATTTGACACACAATGACAAGCAGATATCTGTAACCCCTGCAAGGTGGCATTTCAGCAAAATCAATCTGGACCCTTTGGAAGGGATAATATGCCCAAGGCTTCCCCCCTTTGGACAGAGGAGGCGGTTTTGCAGGGTTAGTTTTCTGGCAGATTTCACAAGTTGATGCTAGCCGATGGGCGCAGACTGTCAAACATGGGGAAACAAACAGTCTTTTACAGTACTCACTCATGGCTGAGGCTCCTGGATGTCCGAGGGAGTGATGCACCTGCTCCAAGACGGCCTTCTGCAGGGTCTGTGGTAAGAGTAACCTTTCATCTGTCATCTGGATCCACCCATTGGTCCGAGGATGTACTCCGTGTTCTCGCACCATCTGCAGCTCACAGGAGGAATATGTAGGTGGGCCCTTCTGCCCCGGTAGGACTAGAAACGCCCCCTGAGCTCCCTCTCAGGCTGCTCTCTTCGCTGTCTCATCTGCTTTTTGATTACCCCTCCTCCATTTGTCCTCCTTCTCTTCTCCATGGGCTTGGACGTGGATGATGGCCACTTCCAGGGGCAGTTGAAGTGCATCAAGGAGATCTACTATTAGGCCCCTGTTGGCCACCAGGGACCCATTAGCCGTGAGGAAGCCTCTTTCCTTCCATAACTGCCCATGGGCGTGTACGACGGCAAAGGCGTTTTTGCTATCAGTGTAGATATTAATTCGCTTTCCTTTTCCAGCTTGAAGCGCTCTTGTTAGGGCCACCAATTCGGCGGATTGGGCAGAGAAATGTGGCAGTAGCCGTTCTTCATGTATGCTCTTGTCTTGAGTGACGACTGCCGCCCCTGTGTACCGCTTTCCGTCTAGCATGTAACTGGACCCGTCAACAAACAAATCCTCAGCCCCTTCAATTGGCTCGTCCTCTAGGTCAGGTCGGCCTTTTGTATCTAAGTCCAGTATCTCGAGGCAATCATGATCGGGTGGTCCGGGCTTATTTGGGCCCTGGAGTATTGGTAGTAGTGCGGCGATGTTAAAGCTGGAACAAGCCTTAAAAGTGAGGTTCTCATTCAGGAGTAGGCTTATCTCATATCTGGAGTGCCTGGCAGGGTTGAGGAATTTGCTTCCTCCTCCAGATCACAGTATCTGCAGCACACCGTGGGGGACCCAAATTTCAGTGGGTCCTCCCATCATCATCTTCTCTGCCTCTGTGTTGATCAAGGCTGTGGCCGCCACAGCTCTAAGGCAGCTTGGTCAGCCCCTTGCTACAATGTCTAGGACCTTGGAATAATATCCCACGGGCCTCCAGGCCGGCCCTTTCTTCTGGCAGAGAACCTTTGAAGCTATCCCCTTATTTTCGTGTACATAGAGCCTAAAGGGTCGGTTGGGGTTCGGTATAGCCAGAGTGGGTGGATTTACAAGGTCAGCTTTGAGACTCAGAAAAGCCTTATTCATCTCTTTGGTCCATCTCCACTCCTTTAGTTTGTCTTTTTGCAGCGCCTCATATAATGGTCGCGCTATTTCTCCATACTCTGCGATCCATAATCGACAGAACTCCGTCAGTCCCAGGTAGGCCCATAATTCATGAGGGGAGGAGGGAACAGGACAAGTGCAGATAACCTTGACCCTGTCTTGGCTCAAGCTTCGTGTTCCTTAGTTGATATTCGAGAAACTTCACAACTTGCTGGACTAGCTGCACTTTGTCTCTGGACACCTTGTAGCCCCCTTCGGCCAGATGATTTAGAAGGGAGATCGACCCTTCTAAACATTCGTCCTTGGCATGGGATGAAATCAGGAGGTCATCACAATACTGCAAGAGATTTATCTCAGGGTGTTGGTGGACCCATGGCCCTAAATCTTTCTGAAGCTGTTGGCCAAAGATGACAGGCGATAGGTTAAGTCCCTGGGGAATCACTGTCCATGTTAATTGAACCTTTGCCTCATCTTTTGGGTCCTCCCACTGGAAGGCAAATAACGGCCTCGAGTCTGGATGTAGTGGGATACTGAAGAAAGCATCCTTCAGGTCTATGATGGTAAACCACTCATGGCTTTCTGGCACCACAGGATAGGGGGCTTCTATCTGCTGGTTAAGGAGGTGGAGGTCTTGCACCAGTCGATATCCTTCCCCTTCCCCTTTGGGTACCGTGAGGATGGGGGTGTTGCAAGGGGACATTATCTCGACTAGGCGTCCCTCTTTTTGCAGTCTTGATATTACTGGCTGTAGTCCCATTTTTCCCTGTCGCAAGAGGGGGTACTGCTTCACATGAACTGGCCTGGCTCCTGGTTTAAGGGGTACTCTGTAGGGTGCGGCTGTCTTGGTGCGGGCCGCCCCTCCTTTTCCAGCCCAAACCAGGGGATTAACTCGGTTTTCTATCTGTTTCCATTGTTCCCTCTCCTCTGCATGGGGTTCCGGCATGGCGTTTAAGAGTGCCATCTGATAATTACTACTTTGCTGTTTGGGGAGCCGCACCTCCATTTTTCCATTTGGGGTAAATGCAATTTCGAGTTGGAGTTTAGCCAATAGGTCCCTCCCTAATAATGCCACCGGACACGAGGGGGTACAGATAAACACATGCTCTAAATGGGTGTTTCCAATCTAAGTGAAGAGTGGTCGGGACAAGGGCACCCAGGCGGCTCTCCCTTCAACGCCCATTATGGTGGTAGTCCCTCCTGTTCCTCCTGGGGGCCGAGTAAGAGGAAGGACGGACAGGGCGGCCCCCGTGTCTATGAGGGCATCGTAAGGACAGCCCCCAACCTTAATTTTGACCATGGGGTCCCTTTTAGCCTCTGTTATGGCCAGGAGGGGGCCGGGCCCCGGTCCGTCCTAGTCTTCCCTAACATGGAGGACTCCTTGGGCTCCTCCCTCGGCGTCATCCCTCTCTTTTCATTTTAATGCTTCACATTCACGTTTCCAATGTCCAGTTTTCTTGCAGAAGGCACACTGGTCCTTCCCGAGGGGAGGACCCTTTCTCCTTCCTTTCCCTCTCCTCTCCTCCCCTCCTCTTTCTTCTCTTCTTCCCCTTTAAACACAGCTGCAATAAGCTTTGCCTGCCGCTTTTCGCGCACTTTCTCTTCTTCTTCTTCTTCTTCATGTCTCTCATATACCTTTTGGGCCACTTCCACTAACACCCCCAGGTCCGCTGCCAGCCCTCCTTCAACTTTTTGCAATTTCTTTCTAATGTCTTGGCAACTATTACCCACGAACTGAGTCGAGAGAATTCTCAAATTATTGGGGTCACTCAGGTCGATGTCTGTATATTTCCCAAAGGCTTCCCTCAATCTCTGAAGGAAGGCTACGGGCAATTCGTTCTTATCTTGTTTTAATGTTAAAAACTTTTGTAAATTGGGGGCCTTTCGCGCAGCTTGTCTCATGCCTGCTAAAATGAGCCGAAAGTACTCAGCGTGCCGTTGCCTTTGGGCAGCGGTGGTTACTCCCCAATTGGGCTGCTCTAGAGGCAACACCGCAGCTATTTCATCCTCAGTCGCTTGGGGGCGTTCCTCCCTAAGCTTGGCAAGTGCCCCGGCAAGAATAGTGGGTTTCTGGCTGAGAAAACAAGTATTCAATAACATTTGAGTATCGTCCCAGGTGGGGTTGTGAGTGAGTCTCACGTTTTCCATTAAAGATAGGAGCAGTCCGGGATCCTCATCAAAAGGGGAGTTGAATTGTTTCCAATTGTACAAGTCAGATGTCGTAAAAGGGACATATATGAACATAGTCTCTTGGGGATGTTGAGCAGTGGGATCCGGGACCTCTCTTATGGGGAGCGTCAGCTTGGTTGGTGGCTGCGGATCCTTCTGCAAATTATAGGTGGAACCTCCCTTTCCCCCTCTACTCTCTGGGCTATCCGCCTCTTGTAAGACAGGTCCCTCTTCTTCCCCCATCGTCTTTAGGGCTCTCTCAAGTACCTCCACACACTGTTGGAGGCAATGATGGTCTTCCGTCACGAGATCACGATCTCCTACCTCTTTATTGAGCAAGTTTTCCGCTGGGGGGGGAGGGGGGTCAACCAGGCGGGGTCGCGTGACGCCAGACGTGGCCGTTCCATAGGGCGGGGGAAGTAATGGATCCTCCGGCGCCATGGGTAGGGCGGCCGGTGGCTTTTGTTTTCTGATAAGTCTAGTAGGTAAAACGGCGAGGACCAGAGATGTGCATTTTACCACCCAAGTTGCTGGTTTTCCTTCTAAGGGCACATTCGTTGCCCAAGAGTCAATGTAGGGGAACTAGTCCCAACTTCCCCTTTGGGTAACTATCACACGCACAGCGGATACAATTTTTGGGTCGAAGGACCCCTTGGGCGGCTACTGCGGTTCCAATACCGGCCACTCCCAGGTACAAAGAAGGATGAGACCGTCCTTAGTCATTTTTGTTCCATAATCTTGCTTAAACTTATTCCAATTGCGCAAACAACATCCTAAGGGTGTCTGAGACTTTTCTTCAGGCCTAGAGCGGGAACCGCCCATGACAGCAGTGGTTTCAGCCAACAATTTCGTACGCTTCGCCCTCCTCTGACCCAGCCCGTCGCCGGGTTAGGGAAATGCAGATCGGGGCTCCTCACTCACTTCGCCCTGAGGCGTCTCACACAAATCTCGACACACACACCGCTGCCCCGCGAATTCCCCGAATGTAAGTTGTCACTTACCCTGAAGTCTCAGTACTTCACCCGCAGCTGCATCCAGCTGCCTCATGGATCTACTGTCGGTGCCTTAAAAGGGTGTTCTCGGTCTCCCTTACAATGGCATTGGTCCCCGAGCATCTCCCGCCTCCAGGGAGGGGAAGGCAGTATAAGTTAACCGCCTGTGGCCGCTTCCCCACCGCAGCCCCTCGGCTCGACGCACGAGGACGCGCCCCAGAAAGCACAATCCGAGTCACGGCACCAAATTGTTAGAAAAAGTTCTTGCTTCTGGTCAAATGAGAGGCCAGGCAGGTGACAGTGGAGCCAACAAAGTTTTATTGATCGTTTTGCAAAACGGGTACAGAGCAGTCTGGACCCAGGGCGTGGCGCGCCCAACCTTTTTATACCCACCCATAACGGCTCAGTACTTTTCCATCAGCTCTCTACGCATACTCTCGGCTTAAGTTGACTCATTGGTCACGTGGCATGTCTACGTATCTGAGTCACTAGCTACTTAGGGCATCTTTTTTATCTAACACAACTCCAGTTTAAAGATAATGAACCATAAGAACTGTTGCCCATCAACAGTTAGCACCTGGACAGAAGACTGAACAGGTAAACACACAGGTCAGCTGGTCACAGTCTTCCACAGTATGGTGAGATGTACTGTATTTCTATTTAAATTATAACAATGATCTCTAAACTAATGCAAATCCTGTGTCACCATGGGTGCTAGTAGTCTGAGAATGATTGGATAAAAATATGTTTGTCCATTTCCCATGCAGCTGGAACAACTTTACACTTTTAAAATAAATGTACTACAAATAAATTGGCAAAGGTGAAAACAAAAAAAATGTTCTTTTTAGAAAGATCGTTTACCATTCCTTGAAGTCTGTGGTCAAAAACACGTGATGTAAGATTTTTCTCTCTCTTCTCCCTCTGGTGTCCTTTCAGCTCTTTCTCCTCAGTGTCTCTTCCTCCTACTCTACTACAAACTTACTTTTCTTCAGCCCCTTTCCCAATATTTTGTGCCTGTCCTCTCACTGACTTCAGACTGCTCCCAGTCTGTATTTGGGTGAATTTTAGCATGCTAGTTTTAACCATTTAAGCCCTAAACAACTTGGGATCTGGTCACGTCAAAGGCTGCCTTCTCACAGATGCACCTCCCTGAACCTTAAGATCTTCCTCAGAGGCTCTGCTCTGAGAGCTGCCACGGGATGAAGTGAAGCAGACGACTATCAGGGAGAGGCCCTTTTTGGCAGTGACATCCCAGTTACAAAACACCTTCCCCATCCCTGTTGTCTTTTTGGCACCAACTGAAGACCTTTCTTCAGGCCTTTTAAATCATTAATTTAGTCTGGGCCTTTCACTGTTAAAATTATTGTGTTTACTTTTGGGGTGCTGGAAGTTTTGTTTTGTTGTTATATTTTATGTTGCTTTTGATTTTATGGTTTTATATTCTATTTTGACCATAAATTGTTTTTATGCTTTGTTTACAGTAAGCCACCCAGAAAAAGTTATACCATGGGGTGGCATACAAGGGTCGTAAGTGGATTAATAAATCTGTCAGTTCCATTTAGCTGTTACAGCTATTAAACCTATCAGCAATGGTCCTCAATGAATTTCTCTAACCCCCTAAGGGGAGTAAGGAGAGACATGATAGGGGTGTACAAAATTATGCATCATGGGGAGAAAGTGGAGTGGGATACCTTTTATTCCCTCTTTCATAATACTAGAACCCATGGTCATCCCATGAAGCTGATTGGTGGAAGATCAAAAGAAGTACTTTTTCACACAGCGCAGAGTTAGACTATTGAATTCGCTACCACAAGGTATAGTGATGGCCAACAATTTGGATGGCTTTAAAAGGAGATTAGACAAATTCATGGAGAGTATTGTTATCAATGGCTTCAATCCCTGATAGTTATATGCTACCTCCAGTATGAAAGGCAGTATGCTTCTGTCTAGCGGTTGCTGGGGAACAGGAGTGGGAGGTAGTTATTGCTCTCATGTCCTACTTGTGAGTTTCCCAAAGGCATCTGATTGGCCACTGTGTGAGCTCTGTGGACTAGATGGACCCTTCGTCTGATCCAGCAGGACTCTTTTTATGTTCTTATGTCCTTTTAAGGCCATCTAACCAATAGCCATCCTGACACAGACACTTCCACAAATGTTTAATACACTTTGTGAAGAAGCTCTTCCTTTTGTCTGTCCCAAATCTCCTGCCAATCAGTTTAATTGGATGACCTCAAGTTCTGATATTATGGACTATTCCCAGGTACCTTAAAGGATGGAAACATTCCCCCCCCCTATTTAATGGAAGATCTGTATTCAACCATTTTTCTTCCCAAGCTGTTTTCTTGGGCCTTTGCTGAGACTAGTGAAAAATCATCTTCCCTCAAGTAATAACGTAAATATCTTATTATGGATTAAAATCAAACATGGTGTTCCTGGGAAAGTCTAAAATAAAGTTGTATTTTAACCTTGTATGGAAAGAGCTGCGAGGGTTGATCTTAATTAAATTATAAATTGATCCTTGTAACCTTTTCTTCTCATATGCATCACCTTGCTGTAATGCTGGCTGCCAGTGGTACTTTTGATGCATCCTGCCAAGGGTAAAGAGATGCTGTTGAGGCCTTTTGAAGTGATTCTCAACGCACCAAATTAAATAGAGTGCTCTCTCTCTCTCTTTCTCTCTCTCTCTCTTTCTCTCTCTCTCTCTCTCTCTCTCACACACACACACACACAGTTGCATTAAATATCCAGTTACCTATGAACATTAGTGCTTGCCTATAAACACAATTGCTCTGTTGGGCCTCAATTAATGCAGGATGTTTCATAGAGAAGTCAGGCTGAGGCCCAGAGAGCAGCTGAGTCAGTTTTGTTTGACTTATTAATGTGAACCCTCATGTCTTATGATAAGGAAAGCTAAACACTGTGGATCTCTGATTGTGGAAGCTTACTCTTTGGGACCAGTTTCACACTAACAGACTCTTTTATGGTGTTATGTATCGTGATTTGTGACTTTTTATGTGCTGTGTATCCTGACTTTCATGTGGACTCATTGTGGTAGTGAAAATGGCCCATCGACAAAAATGACCACATAAATCTCAGTAGTGTTTCCTCATGAGCAAAGCAGCTTGAAAAGGCACAGTGGTGACTCTGGAAACTGCTGCTGGGTATTTCTGAAGCTGTAGCATAGGCAGAGCTATGTGCAGCATTTAATCATTTAATTGCAACTGTACACATGGCTTAGGATAGCTTAGGTGTGCGATGTGCAGGAGATACTGACAAAGTGAATTGCCCCTAAGTAGGGTGGCCATGTGTCCTATGCAGCCCTGGATTCAACAATGTTCTCTATTTGAAGGGCTGTCCAGTCCCAGTCAGTGAAGCCTGGTGGCTATGATTTTGGTGGGGCATGAATCCATTCTGGGTTTCAGTCAGAACCAGCCCGAACTCCAAAGGAGCTATCCAAAGTGCTGAACCTATTTTGGGGACAGGGCTCATCATCATGGAGCTCATGTAGCATTTTGGCTGGTTCTGACTGAAACTCAGAACCAATTCATTGCTCCACCAAAATTGGAGCCAACAGCCTCCACTGGTCCAAGTCCAATTTAAGGATTCAGAACCTTAAGAAGGGAGAGCAGGAGGGGCCTTGCAATTGCCCATCTGCAGTTAGCATCTGGACAGCAGACCAAACAGCCCCACAGACCACTCGGTCACAGTCTCCTCCACTGTGGTGAGATGGATGGTATTTCTATTTAAATGAAGTAATAATTTCTAAATTTGCATTTACACATATAAATTAGCATATGCACATTTTATGCAAATCGGTGTCCTCTTTCATCCTCTTCTTTGGCAACAGGTAAGTGGCTGCCCTAACCCAAAACCTAGGGCCGGTAACTTTAGATTTAACAAAATTCTGCTAAGTAGGTGGAGCCAGGGAGAGAGTTTAGGGCAAGGGAAAGACTGGAGCCAATGCCCACATCTTCATCATCCTGCGGATGGCTGGTTCGGCTTCAGGCTGCATTGTTGGATGAGCCCCTGCTTGCTTCTAATATGGGCTTGAGCGGGGCCAGCCCAAGACACTTTGCTGCCTGAGGCAAAGGACAAGATGGCGCCCCTCCATTCTATGGACAGAAGCAAACTGAACTGGCAGCTGAATCTTACTGCAGCATGGGTGATGGGATAGCAGCCTCCACGACACCTGAGGGCTAGCATGGGGGGAGCAGGACAGGCTGTGTAGTAGCCCACATAACTCTGCCCTCCAAGAGAGGGAAATGGCAAGGGGATTGCTGCTGCCCCCACCCCCCAGCATCTGCTGTCTAAGGCAGGGCTGGCCCTGGGGTTGAGGAGCATTACAGGTCAGGAAGTATGAGCACGCTCCCACTTGCTACCACTGCTGTGCTTCTGCCACTTCCACCTTTGCCCTCTGATCCTTGCTTGCGCTGCCTTTCGAGCCTCAAAACAGACCGCGGCCAATCGGTAAGGAGGAAGTGAGCAAATGCACGCCGCAGTCTATCACACAGTCGCATGTGAACTTGTGCGCTTTAGCGGAGGTCAACAACCTAGTGTTTAGTGCTGAGGTGTGGGACACATTTATGCGAGTATACGCATTAAGTGAAAATGTCAGTGTTTGCTGAGGTATTAAAAAAAAATAATCTGCTACACAACCCAAATTTCTAGCTTAGATGCAAATGAATTGGGGCATTTGACCCAGGAGAAAGATTGGTTGATTGTGTGTGTGTGTGTGTGTGTAGATACATGTGTCAACATACTAACCCCATTTTAGAATCTTTCTGTCTCACCCCGATGGCTAGGTAGTCCATGCTATGAGTCCTCCCCTACTCACATTCTAAAGAGTATCAAATACACAAGCACTGTCTGGCAGGAAGGGAGAAAGAGCATCTCCTCAGCTATGCACCTTCTAAAGCTACTTCCATGGGCTAAACAATGTGCCTGGTAAGTCTGATGTCTGACTGGATGTTTTCCTTATCTATCAGTCAAGACCTTGCAGCACTAAAAATGAGGTGTTTCCATGATGTCTTTTTCTCCCACTTGCTTTACCTGGGCATTTATGCAGAGATCCATGTTGTCATGCACATAAGTGACCTAGCTTCATAGTGATTCAGTATAGGTTTACATAGCCCAGCCTTCCCCGATCTGGTGCCCTCCAGGTGTATTTGGACTGCCATTCCCTGGCTGAGAATGATGGGAGCAGTAGTCCAATACATTTGGAGGTCACCAGGTTGGGGAAGGATGAGGTAGACCAATAAGCAGTTGTCTTTTATTGTGCATACTCCCTTTCTCTGATTTTTCCCTTTATATTCTTCTTTAATAAAACCTAATTAATATGGAACCTAGGGCTCGACTGGATTCTTGCACTGCCCAAGGGATAGCATTCCCTCTATGTTGCCCAGACAGCTGAGTTAAGCTACAGCAGGGATGTGGAAGCTCTGGTCAGCAGGTGTAATCTGGCCCACAGAGGTTCTACATCCAACCTGTGGAGCCTCCTTGGGTTCCTCCAGGAAGCAGCTCTTGGCCTCCAAGCCCCACCCCATGAAAGAATCCCCATTGGAGAAATCCCTGTGATATACCTGACGGAGTGCGTCTTCCGGCATGAACCTACCCATACACCGTGATCAGCATCTGAGGCCTTCCTTCAGGTGCCTTCTCCAAGAGAGGGTTGGAGGATGGCAACAAGGGAGAGAGTCTTCTCGGCAGTGGCCTCTGATTGTGGAATGCTCTCTCCACTGAAGTTTGCTGGGTGGCAACATTGTCATTCTTTCAGCACCAGGTTAAGACCTTCCTCTACTTGCAGGCATTTGATAGCATATGATAAGATTTTAACCACTCCTGGGATTTTTATTGTTGAGTACTTTAAATTGTTTGGTAGATGGTTTTAATAATATGTTTTATATTGTGTTTTTAAGGTTTTAATCTTTTGTAAACTGCCCAGACAGCCTTGACTATTGGGCAGTATAACAATGTAATGAATAATAATAATTTTAAAAACCCTCCCATCTCAGACTGGAGATTACACCGGGAATGTGGGTGGGCAGTGGGACTTGGCCAGTGCTGGGAGGAGCAGCCGCATCACCCAGTGGTAGGCAGGGTGATGTAGTGGTTAGAACACTGTTCCCCAACCTAGCCAGCAGCTTTGAGCTCCTTGGAGGAAAGGGGGGATAAAAAGGCAACAAATACATAAATTCCCTGTACCTGGGCATTGAGCCCACTAGAGACAGTGCAGTTTACTTCCACGTAAACATAGATAATATCGGCCTGCCATTCTCGTCTAATTGGGGCATAGGGAGCTTTGCTGGATGCTTCCAGAGAAGCTCAGGGTATGATTAGCACTGATTGCTTTCTGTATGTTTATTTTTGTCCTTAATTGGACATTCATTCAAGAAGACACATTACTAGGAAGAGAACACATTTTCCCCTTCCACTTTTTATTCTTAAATAAAATTAGTTAGCTGCCACGTGTTGTCCCCTCCTTCTTTATGAAAAGCACCAGCTATTTTAATCTGTATTTTGACTAGTCTGCGTCTCTCTCTCTCTCTCTCTCTCTCTCTCTCTCTCTCTCCATTTTCTGTATCCAAGTACACATCAATAATATATTAAGATTTCAATGACTGTATTCACTGAACAGCAGGTGGGGAAAGAGCTCTCACTGTGATCTGTCACCTGATTCTCCTTGGGGCCCTGCTGCAAGTTGTCCTTCCACATGGCACAATTTTAACGGCAATGAGTCTTAATTTGGCGTGTGTGTGTGCGCTTCCAACTAAATGGAGCTCTGCTTGAAAAGTCGGTGTTGTACACGGGGATTCACTCCACCTGGATGTATCATTTATTTTTTCTTATTTTTCTTTTGAGGATCAGAAGGAACAGTGCACCTTAAATAAGGCAGATATTTCAAGCCACCAAAAACCCAAACCCAGACTTTAACCCCTCCCAAACCAAATTCTACATCAAAACCTAGGCTAATAAGGGCCAACGTACATGTTATGTTAAAGATGAATTATGCTGCTACCCCTGTACTTTTTAATTAGAAATAAGCACAGCCCTCACCCCCAATCCAGATTGCAACCACCACTTGCGGGAAGAGGAGGTTTAATCCAGGGGTCTTGAGCCTCAGTGCTGTAGGCCAAATCTGGCCTGCCTGGGGTCCCATCTGGCCCTCCAGGGCTCCCCAGATGGCCACACCCCTTCCCTTCTGGACCACCTCTTTTGCCTTTGGCCCTGCCCACCACTGGAATGCGGCCCGCAAAAACTTCTCCAAAATTGAACTTCTCCCTCGGGCTGAAAGCAGTTCAACACCCCTGGTTTAAACTTCCCCACCCAAGATGCAGTGGTCCAGATCCCATCAAGGCTCTGCACTTACCTATGAGTATTTAAAAATTAGAGGGGCAGCCACATGCTATGTCTTTAACCTAACATGCAGTTTGGTTCTATGTTTCAATGCAAATCAATGATAAACTATGCAGATATGCTGTGCTCTCTGATTGTCTATGTTCTGAACATTGTTTAGGGCACAATCCTATGCATGTTTAGATGGAGAAAAGGCCTACAGCTCCCAGCATTCCCCAGATCCTGGTGGTGGTCTACCATACATGGCTGGTTGGCTGTAGTTGGCTTGATGGGTCGCAAACTGTATGCCAAGCAAAACAGACTGAGGTCTTCACATACTTTGTATGTTACTGTGTATGAAAAACTTGTCATTTTAAAGCAGCCCCAGAACCTGTTTTTGGTACCAGGAATATGTGACAGCAAAAGTCAACACGTACTGGAGGCAAGGAGTTTCATTAGGAATGTAGGAAGCTGCCTCATACCAGGTAAGACTATTTCTTCATCTAGCCCTGAAATCATCTACTGGAAAACTGGGAAATGGCAAAGGAGGGAGAGAGAAAGAGAATAGTCTGTTACCAGATTTTGGGCCAATATATTGTCGATTCACTTCCACCCAAACTGTCTCCTGTTTCAAAGGGCCATATCCACCAGTGTCATTCTGCAAACTCAAATAGAGCTAGCAGAGCTCCACTGAATCTTTCAGTATAGAAATAAATAAATAAATAAATAAAATTGGGGGGGGGGCTCTGTCTCTAAGAAGCAATTTCTTAATCTATGATGAAAGTGCAGCTTTGTAACTGGTATTTATTACAAACGTATACACCAGTGGATGGGTGAATTGCTTCCCTTGCCAAGGATATTGTGCTGGCCCTCTGTTTTGCTTCCACCCTTAGTGTGACATGTATGGTGTCTGGTTGCTTTGAGAATTGGGGTGGTGGGTATATGTTTCATGGTTACATCATAGGCACGAGCCAATAGACATCTAATAGAGTCAGTTCTTCTTCAGTTCTGCTTGAATCATGCAGAAAACCATTTAAAAAATGATTGCACCCCACGACAGGAACAAAAGTTTATATTTTAAGAGAAGTGTTTTTTAAAGGGAAGTGATGGTACTATCAAGCCACTTACACCACTCTATAATATCCTGTCTGTCTTCACTGGCCAACACTGAATGACATAACATGTTCCATCTCTGGGGCAGATCTTACCCCATCTAGCACATTATTCTTTATCCGTTACCTGATCAGACTTTCAACAGCTTTTGATGACAAACTCATTTGCCACAATGAATGAGAACACCAAGTCCAGTTACATAAGTGTCCTCTGAGGTAAGCTCTCCAGATGGTTTACACAAGCCAAAACTGTTATATTGTTTGTGGATGGCAAGGTGATAATCCAGATGAAAGAGGAGCTAGTCAGTTGCTTGATGGCTCTCTGTCTCTCAGAACCACTTCACTCATTTTAGATTTTTATTAATGTGATTTTATTTTCCAAGGTCTTTTAATTTTTTCCATTATTGATTATTTTTAATCTGTTTTTAGCTTGTTTTATTACTGTGATAAGCTATTAAAGAGATTGCCTCTCAGAAATAGTTTAGTCTTTCTCAGTTCTTTGAGAAAGCTAAATATTTTTTCCAGCTTGGCCTTAAATAAGAGATAGCTGGCTCATCCTAGAGGCTGATGGTTTTTTTCATAGATAGTCCTAGGCTCAATTAGTCTCTTAAAACAAAACTTGCCTGTTTGCACAGCTTTGCACACAGGACTCCTTGTCTTCTCCTCCTTCCAACTCTTCTGTCTTTGGTTTGTTCTTATATTTTTCCCTTCGTGGCTTGGGCTCATTAGCTGCATGTGACAGCCAGATCCCACCTCCTTTGGGAATGCGGCAATTACTTTCAGGTGGAATAATGAGGCTATTTCAATTAATTAATTAATTACATTTATATCCCACTTTTTTTCCTCTTTGAGGAACCCAAGGTGGCGTACATAATTCTCCTCCTCTCCATTTTAGCCTCACAACAACAACCCTGTGGGGTAGGTTGGGCTGAGAGTCTGTGACTGGCCCAAAGTCACCCAGTAAGCTTCCATGGCCAAGTGGGGACTAGAACCCAGATCTCCTGGCTCCCAGTCCAACACTCTAGCCACTACACCACACTGGTTCTCAAACTTCCTAGCCAAACTCCCACCCATTAACAGCCTCTCAGAATTACATAAGTCACCATGAGACCTTTTTGTTATAGGATAGCATCTAAATATCATACATGCATATTTTAGCAGTACACACAAAACATACATGGTTGAATGGAAACATGTACATCATAAAGGTAAACTTGTCAGGGAGTTCAGATTGGTTGTCTCTCTGTCAAGAGTGGTGGTAATAATGATACTATGGCTGGGTTCACACAACACGCTAACCTATAATGGTTTATTTTCCGGAAAAACCCATGACAGGTTAACATGACATGTGAACCCAGCCTATACATCCATCTGAGGATTCCCTTTCTATTGGTACTGTTTAGGAAAGGGAGTGGGGAACCTTCCCATCCCATTTTGGCTACAATGTGTACTATCAAGCAATTTGTAGATAGTACACATTGATTATTGTAATTGGACAATTAAACCAGTGTATTAGATTTGCCTGCCAAATACATTATCCCTTTGATTTTTTAAAGCAGCTGGTGGTGGTGGGGGGGGGGACACTGGACCTGTGTTAGTAAAATTGCTAGAGTTTATTATAGTCCAGAATAGGGCTATATTTTTTAACCTACGACTTAATGACTGAACAACAACAACAACAAGACAATTTGATCATATGATGTCAGTGCTTCATTATCTCCAATGCCTTCCAGTCCATTTCTGGCCCCAATTCAAAGTGCTGGTTTTGTCACACAAAGCCCTACACAGCTTGGGATCAGGTTACCTGAAGAATTGTCTCCTCCCACATGTACTTACCTGAACTCTGAGATCATCCTCAGGGGACCTTCTCTGGGTGTCCTTGGCAAGTGAGGAGTGGCTGGTGGCTACTAGGAAAAGGACCCCCCCCCCTTTTTTAGCAGTGGCAGCTGCCTATGGAATGCTCTCCTCAAAGTAGCTGACATGGCACCCAGTCTGTGGTGTTTTCAGTGCCAGATAAAGACCTTTTTATTCTCCTAGGCCTTTAAAACTCTTTTTTTCAATCTAAAACCTGTTTGTTTTTTGGCATTGCTGAGAGATTTTGGCTATACTGATTTTAATCCTCTGCCTTGTATTTTATTGTTTATTGTTTTATTGTTGTTGTGAGCTGCCCAGATAAGTTTCTTAATATTACAAGTAAGTAAGGTTGCTTTCAGATGAAGCTTTTGTTATACCATCAGCCTGTGTCATTCACAGAATGTTATGGGGTCTGCAGACAGTGTCAGCTTCCACTTATAACCCTCCTGTGTTTTCCCACTGCTTCTTCTGTCTTTTTCTCTCTCCACAAAAGGAAGAAAAGCTACATGATGGCTTTTGATTGGGAATGGTAGGAGACCGCCACATGGGAGACAGTGTGGTGCAGTGGTTAGAGTGTTGGACCAGAACTGGAGACCTTGGTCCTAGTCCCCACTCGGCTGTGAAGCTCTCTGGATGACTTTGGACCAGTCACTGACTCTCAGCCTAACCTACCTCACAGGGCTGTTGAGAGCATAAAATGGAGAGAGGATAAGCTGCCTTGGGTTCCTTGCAAGAAGAAAAAAGGTGGGATATAAATGTAACAAATAAATAAGCAAATTAACTTAGTAAGTAAAAATAATTAAACAAATAGTCTTAAAATCCATTGTTTTTTTTTAAAAAAATTTGTAGTTCATTATTGGATATCTAAGAGCAGGCCTTGAAACTAGGACTGAGCCAAAGGGGCCGGGGGGCTTTTGTGGAACCTTTTGCACCCTCCAGAAAGGGCTCTCCCTTTAGGGGTTTTTCAGGTGAGGAACACATGAGCAGAGGTGGAAGCGTTTGCCCCTTGTGCACGAGCATGGTGAAAAGGAATTGGTCTCTGTGCTGACAAAGCAATGAGGCAACACTTGTTGTTTTCCCATAATGCAATGTGGAGGCGGTTTCATAACCCACCCTTGCAGTGCAGTTTAGGAAACCTGACCCCAAGGTGCCAAAGTAACTGGGTCACTCTCTCTGCCTTCCCACACTGCAAGAATGATTTCATTGCTTGTCCTCACAATGCAGAATGGGAAGATGAGGGAACACAGTTGCTGGTGTAACTAGACGATGCACCCTTTCTTGTTGCACTGCATTGCAAAGGTGGGCAAAAGGTGAGGATGAAACCATCACCTTGGTGCAGTCTGGGAAGACAAGGGGCATCGGCCACTTGCCTCAGCAATGCTAGAATCCATCCCCTCCCCTGTGGTGAGGGCAATGCTGTTTTGTTTGCCCTCCTTGATGATGCTGTGTGGTAGAATTTGATTGGATGCATAGCATTGTGATCACTTCTTGCTCAGTATGTGTTCCCTGATTGTCTTGAATCACATAGTGAGGGAGAGGAAAACGGTGCCAGGAAACAGCAGAGGTGTGCAAATAGCCACGAAAAGGGTACATGTGTCATGGGTCTACCACAAAAAATTGGTCCTTAATGAGTCCTTAATGAGCTTACTACGATTACTGAATGATTATTCTCTTCCCATAAAAAAGAAAATATGTCTTGTCCTGGAACAGCAAACCCCAGCGAGCTGAATATGTTGCATAAAAGATCACTGGGAATCTAGAGAATTAAACAAATAAGGGAACTGATACTAATAGGGGAGTAAGCAAGTCCATAATGTAGTCTGGATAACTGATACTGAAAATTATTTGGCAAGGCAATTTGGATAATATCTAAAGAGAGAATGCTGAGGCAAAGCCCATCACTCAAGGTCAAGCAGTTATTTGAGGGATGAACAGTCATAAGACTTAAGCTGCAACCTTACACTCACTTACCTGGGAGAAGATCTCATTGAACTCAATGAGCTTACTACTGAGGAAATGTGAAATGAGAGCCAGATTGGTGTAGTGGTGAGAGTGTTGGACTTGGACTTAGGAGACCTGGGTTCTAGTCCCCACTCAGCCATGAAGCTCACTGCGTGACTTTGGGCCAGTCACTTTCAGCCCAGCCTATCTCACAGGGTTGTTGTGAGGACAAAATGGAGTGGAGGAGGAGGACCATATCAGCCACCTGGGGTTCCTTGCAAGGGGGAAAAAAAGGAAGGATGTAAATATAATAAATAAATAAATAGGAGTGCACTGTTAATGGTCGAGATCAAGGTTCATCTGTTGGAATATAAAACTTTGTTACTTTATTACTCAAAGTTGAAAGAATACAAAGTTTTTGCTTATCAATTAATCAGCAAAAAATTACCATATAAGGTACAAACATTAAAAAGCATGATATATAGACGTCTAGAAAAATGTATACACTTAAGTTTAATTAGAACATTTTGAGTAAAGAGTTGTTTTCTCAAATACATAATTCAAAGTTAATCTTATCTAGCCTGAAAGATATATGGTATATCTTTAAGCCTTCTTTGTATGTTTTAATCTCATAGGATTTTTTTAGGAGTCAAGATTGTGAGCCCAAATTTATGGGGCAGTAGGTAACGTCAGCAATGAAGTAACATTTCAGAATTTGCATAAATATGATCTGATTTGGGGGTTAGGTAGCTTGCCTATGACAGACTGCCAGGCAGCTCTATAGAGAAATTCTGGTAAGCATATAGATTCCATAATGCTCTCTTTTGTAATAACAAGAGTTGCTTAGGAAATATTATCTTGGTTGTTTTAAAATGATACTTGTGGGAAATCTAAATTTGTATTAATAAAAGAAGAAATGAATTTAAAGATCCCTGTAATGAACCTAGTTGCTGGGTTTTTTTAAGGGATACTTTGTGGCCCTTTCCCTTTTTTGCACCCATTTTTTTTAGGGCACAATCCTATGGAAATAGTCACCAGCGTCCGAACGCGGAGGCTGCTGACTATCCTATCCAGGGGGGCTGGAGGCTGGGATCCTCTCCTCCGTGCTCTGGCCACCCTGCATTTTTGCCTCTGGGACTGCTCCCTTTTTGCTCTCTTTGCACTCTTTTTCCGAGTATGGGGACAGGGAAGAACCATGCCAGCTACAAGGGGCAGGGGAGGGGGAGGGTGACCTCGGCTCCCAGAAACCAAAAAATCCTATGGCCCCTAGACAGTGTCTAGTGGCCATCTGATTGCTCCCTTAATTTATTTTGGGGGGCAGGCAAAGTTTTGGCGTAGTGCTCTTTGACACCTCACTGAGAATTGCTCCCACCCACAGCATTTTCTTCACCAATATTTAAAATGGTGCCCTGGCCCCTGCAGTATTTCGCAGGCTTTCCTTCTTTCCTCTGGCTTGTAATGACTTGTACAAAGTGTCCGTTTTGTTGTAATCACAATGTTGACGCGGTTTTTAATCAATACCTTGTAAAAAAGGTGTTTAGTCTCCCCACCTGCTTCTCTTCTGTTACGATGTGTGTGCTTATACCTGTTGGCTAAGTGGGCCGTTGGTATTGGCTTTTATGTTTTCCCCTTGCCTGTTATCACTTTCCACTTTTCTGTGCTGTTGCTGGCAGGGGTTGGGTGGGGGGGTCCTCTTTGAAGAGCTTGATGTCCAGTCAAATAAAACAGCAGCAGCTGCCAAGGGCTATTGTAGACAAGTGTGTTTATATTGCGGTATACAGGATGTATCCCCCTGAAGACCAAATCCAACCTGGCCCTTTTGCATCCATCTGGTCTCACTTAAATCAATGGGCAAATTTCCAAGAATGGAAGTAGTGGTTCCAGATAAATCTTACAGAAGTGGATCTCAATGGAATTAAGATTCCCCCCAGTCCCCAGCTGCCCATTGGCTGTGGAAAGAGTAGAAAAGCATCTAGTTAAAATTTAAAGTGATGCAACTTTCAGGTGCAGTTCCTGTTGGGATGAAGGCAATTTGTAGCCAGCAAAAGCAATCTCCTATAACAACCTGACATACTTGAATTGGGGGCCTTTCTAGCTGGAGTTGGGAAACTTTTTTCTGTTGAAGTCTGCGTTCCCTCAAGGTTAATCTGTTGGGGGCTGCTTGCTGGTGGTGGGTGGGACCAAAGCCAGAAGTGGGTGGGGCCAGAGTCAAAAGTGGGCAGGGTGGTGCCATCTCCTTCTCTCTCTCTCTCTCTCTCTCTCATTCTCTCTGACATCCCTTCTCCCTCCTTCTCTCCCCCATTTTCTGCTGCCTCCATCTCTCCCTTCCTGCCCAATGGGCTGCCATAAGAAGAGTCATGGCTAGATCAGATCCACTAGTCTAGCATTTTGGTTTCCTGTTCCTTCCTGCACCTTTTGAAGTTCTACAATATCTTTTTTGAACTGCAGTGACCAGTACTGTTCTCAGGATTCCAAGTCCATATGCTGCTAAGTTCCGGCTAGATAAATGGCCAACCCTTGACACTATCCGAGAGAGCAGGAAGCAAGAGGTGGGGTCGCCAGGAACTTCATCCCTTGTTAACTGGGAACAATGTAACGCGGGACGACTCAGTATGCTTCTAAGCAATATGTAGCCGCGCCATCTCAACAGTGACAGCTCAGCCCTGCCATTTGGATTTGGTGGGTTGCTGGTGCACTGGCCCATAGACGATGCACAGTTGATCTTTAGGCACTGTGTGGATTGCATAGATCGGCTGTGCTGCCACAAACATATGCTCCCCAGTTCAGCTGGACACATTCACAAATGGCATAGAAGTTCACCCATCCAAACGGGCACCGCAGGGACATCTGTCAGTGCAGAGCAGACTGAGTTCCTGCACTATGCATGCACAGCCAGACACATGAGCTATACTATTGGCTTTGGCTGCGCTAGATGGCTACCTGTCATGATGGCTGCAGATTACCGCCAGCAACAGAGGCAATATGCCTCCCAATACCAGTTGCCGGAGAACATGAACAGGAGGGTGCTATTGCCCTCATACCCTGCTTGTGGGTTTCCCATAGCAACTGGTATTCAAAGGCATACTGTCTCTGATTCTGGAGGAAACCTCCAGTGAAGGTTGGTGGCTCTGATGCCAGTGGGGTGGTGAATCCGCTCCACGTTTCAGCCAGAACCAGTCAGAACTCTAAAGGATGCGCCTTCGATGGTTCCTTTACAGTTCTGACTTGTTCTGACTGAAATCCAGAGTGGATTCACACACACCCCGACATTGGAGCCACCAGCCTCCACTGTATATAGTCAATATGACTAGCAACCATTGATAACCTTATCCTCTCTGAATTTGTCTAATCCTTTTCTAAAGCCATCCAAATTGGTGGCTATCACTACATCTTGTGGTAGCAAATTCCATAGTTTAACTCTGTGCTGTGTGAAGAAGCCCTTCCTTTTATCTGTCCTGAATCTTCCACCAATCAGCTTCACGGGATGACCTCAGGTTCTAGTATAAGGAGAGAGGGAGACGAATGCCTCCCTATCCACTTTCTCCACACCATACATAATTTTATGCACCTCTATCATGTCCCTCCTCCATAAATGCCTTTTCTGTAAGCTACAAATCCACAACCATTTTCCCCAACCATACAAATCCCCAACCATAACTTTTCTTCATATGGGAATTGATCTAGTTCCTTTATCATTTGGGTTGCATTTTTCTGCATCTTTACCAGCCCTGCAGTACCGTGTGAGGTACAGTGATTAGAGCTGTACACAGCTTTCCAAGTGTGCTGCAGCATCACTTTCTATGGAGGCATTATGAGATTGGCAATTTTATTTTCGATTCCTTTCTTAATGATCCCCAGCATGGAATTTGCCTTTTTCACAACTGCTGCATGCTGACAAAGTCAAACAGCAACAATAAAATCCACCAAACTCTGTACTAGGGATGGGGGAGAAATTTGTTCAGTTTGCATTTAAATGTAGACTTAGCTATTTTTGTACTTTCAAACCAATACATGAACTGAAACTTTGTTCTGCTTCAAAATTCGCACTACTCCAAGTTTTGCAATGGCACTCTCCAATATAAAAGCATGAACAAAAACTGTATATTTGGGAAAGGTGCATGCAAAAATGCAATGATTAGTTAATATCCAAAAATGCATTATGTTAGGAAAATTGCTTGCAAGAAATATGTATATGAGGTAATATTGTGTAGAAAAATGCATTTATTTATTTATTTATTTATTTATTTCTATACTGCCTCATAGCCAAAGTTCTTTGTATTAGGAGAAATGCGCACAAAAATGTGTACGAATTTTCATGCAATTTTTTTTTTTTTTAATCTCAAAGTTTGGGATGAACCAAATTTAATACTGGAAAAACGAGAAATGGGGAGAAACTGAACTTGACAGATTCAGCCATGTCTACCCTGTAGATAGGATATTATTATACCAGAGAGAAGAGCTCTCTGATGTGCAAGTCTTTTGTGACAGGGAGATGTTTCCATTCGAACATGAGATTACCTCCTCCCCCAACCCCGCTTATAGTGTGAATTGGAACATAGAATCATAGAACAGTAGGGTTGGAAGGGGCCTACAAGGCCATCGAGTCCAACCCCCTGCTCAATGCAGGAACATTCCAGGGATAACTGTCTCATGATTCCGGTGTGTGCGTAGATTAGCTCTCACCTTTTTCTGAGAGAAAGGAGAGATGGTGGAGTTGACAAAGAGGTATGAAGCCACTTACCAACCAATGTGGGATGAACAGTTCTAGACACAAGGGATTAGAATTTCAATTCCCAGGATATTTCCAGGGTCTAATCAAGCAAGGGATGGGCAACACCTGTCCTCTGCTGCCCCCTGTATTCAGTAAGATTTTTTTCAAAAACAAATGGCATCCATGGTGGCTACAGAGCACCAAAAGGGTCAAAATGAGCTTGCAAACAAGCTAATTTTGGCCTTTTTGGTGTTCCATAGCAGCCACAGATGCCTTTTTGCTTAAAAACAAACAAGGGGGGAGGGGTGCAGCCCGTGGGGGGCGAAAATGGCACCCAGACCTCCATAGTTGCCCACCCTTGGTCTAATCTCAACCTCCATACTCTCTGGCTTGAAATAACCTAGCAAGTTACCATGAGTACCTCAGGTTTCTAGATGCCTAGTTTTAGGAGATAGTTCTGGTGGTTGCAAAGATATTGTGATTCAATGTCCAAACTCAATACCTGGCATGATTCATAACACCTTAACCAATCATGGGGGCTCTTGTGGCATAGTAGAAAACTTATTACAATGATGTTTTTGTGGCATACAGGACAACTGAGTCCTGCCTGCTGATGTGGAAGATATTAAAGATATTGCCCTGGACTGGTTCCATTATTCATCTTTATTAGACAAGAGGAAAATAGAGCATCGCATGAAGACATTGGGCTCCCTTGCCTCCAGATATTTATAACCTTTTCTAAAGTTTTACAATAACTGTTTACTTCACAGCATTAAGTAACTGGGAAGCTTGTCAGTTAATACAGGTCACATCCAGATCAGGTTACCATGGGTGAAAACAGATGTAGCATTTCAAGAGTGGCATTGGTGGTATGCCAACTATTGGAAGTAAGGTGGGTGGACACAAGGGATACAAGGGAGATAACCTTTTTGGTGGTGGCACCCCACTTGTAGAATGTCTTCTGCAGGGAGGCATGCCTAATTAGGACCTTTTTATTTATCAGGCTTTTAAAGATGGCTAACTTTTCATGTTTTGGACTCTTTTAAGCTGGTACAAGTATTGAATGGAGTTTTATCCTGCACAGTGCTGCTGTTTTACTGGGTTGAATCCGGAATTAGTCATACTTAGAGTAGACCCATTGAAATTAATGGGATGCAAGGTATTCACCCCTAACTTAAGTCCTATTGATTTCAATGGGTGTGCTCTGAATATGATTAAATCTGGATCCAACCCTTAGGGTGCAATCCTATGTGGATAGGTGGCCACCTCCGAACTCAGAGGGGACCGCCCATCCAATGCATGCAGAGAGGAGCAGAAAGGGGATCATCTCCTCCGTGCTCCAGCTGCCCTGCATTTGCAGCTAGATGGCCGATTTCGGCTGTCTAGCTGCGGGGCGTTAGAGTGCATGATGGGGAGGCCGGATGACACATAGAAAGTGTCATACCAGCACTTCTGTACTCCTCGCCCTGCCCCACCCCCAGGACCACCCCCTTTTGCCCCGCTCTGCTCTACTTTTCTGAGCACAGAGCCCAGGGATGATCCGCACCGCCTACGAGGGGGCAGGGGAGGGGGCAGTTCTCCAGGAACTGACCAATCCTATGGCTGTCTAGCCGCTGACTAGTGGCCACAGGATTGTGCCCCTAATGTTTTAAGGTGCATGCTGGCTGGGGAATGCTGGGAGTTGTAGGACTTTGTTCTGTCTAAACATGCATAGGATTGCACCTTTAGTCTTATTTGTTTGGTTTTTTACTCCTATGTAAGCTACCTTTAGAATGCCAACTGGACATCGGACAGCAGGATATACATTTCATAAATAAAGTAGTGGTTTAATAGTGCTATTGTTGCCCTTCAGATACACGTTTTGTTCTAGGGGGGAAACACACACACAGCTCTCTAGGCTTTCATTGCAGTTGAGTTTGTAATGGGGAAGCACCCACAGACACCCACGGCTGTAGCGGGCACCTATTGGTTAGTGCCACTGATATCACTAACATCCCCATTCCCCAAAGTAGTTTTACACCTTTATTTAAGATGTTTACGAATGGCAAATTTTGCAGAGGGTGGTGGTGGTGGTAAGATGAAGGATGAATGGGTATGAGTATAAATGTAGGTGTGCTGTACTTAAAAATAAAGTGAATAATCTAGCTGCGCAAAGAATGGAGCAAGGGTATAGGCTGCTATCTGCTTAATACCAGTTGACTCACCAATATAGCGTCTGTAACACAAGTTGTGAAGCTGAGTTCATATGGCAGGTGAAGAAGAACCCGCTTTGAGTGTTCTTACAGAGCTACCTCTATCTTATTTAATTAGAGTTGGGAGGTTTGGAAAAAAAACGTGGTGTGGACGCAACAATAATTTTTGGTGGGATTTGAACTTGCAACTCTCTCTCTACAAGGCAGCACCTTAAAGCACTGTATTATTGCTCCATGAGACTTGTGTTAATAACAGTGCACAAACGGATTTGAGAATCCCAAGGATTGTGTTGGCAAGTGAGGAATCTTTATGTGCTCATGCAGCCCTGTTATGAGCATGGAGTTCCTAAATCCGCATTATTATTCTAAAGCACATAAGGCTTCCTCCCAGTACTCAGGTTTGATATTGGAACTGGAAGCAGGGGCAGAACTGTATCATGGATTGTAAAGGGTTTCTCTTTGCCTGTCTGTGTCTGCCTGCCACTGTTCCCCTGTGATATTTAACACAAGTGTCAGGGTTCCCCTTATGACCTGGACCCCCTGAGCAACACCTTAAGGATCTCTTGCCTCCTTAAGAGTCCCACCTTCCTTCTTTTACCTTCCCTTTTCCAACAACGTGGGGTTTAGGCTGTAGACATGGAGTGATTGACACTCTGGACACAGGGTTTAACCACAACAGTTCACTGGCAAATTAAAGCAAGCAAATTACACTAAAAGTTTTATATAACAGAGTTGAGTGATAAAAAAAGCATTAAGAGAAAATAAAAGTTGCAAAACACAAATTCCTTTACCCTAACTCTACTTGAACTTCTCCAGGCTGCTTCTTCCTGCTCCCTCTTCAGGATCTGCATTCCCCAACTCTGCTCTTACTGCTTTGGTCTTTATGACTCTTTTTATACCCTCCTTCCTCAAAACCGAAAGTACTGTTTCAAACCTTGGAGAGCTCCTTTATAGTTCTGACTGGTTCTGACTGAAATCTGGAGCGGATTCACCGCCCCACTCACATCGGAGCCACCAGCCTCTACTGTCCACATCCCTGCTAATCAGAATGTCCTGGTGCTTCCACCCTGTGAGCCTTGGCTGCACTACACCACTGGTTCTGACCCAATACAGCTGCTGTTATGCAGTGGAGCTTTTCCTAAACTGGACAGTGGAATACAACTGAGAGGCTCTGAGATGGGAGAGCAGAAAAGTGAAGTAGCAGGACACTTTGGGCCTATCCATGCTGCTATTTACAGTGGCGCAGCAGTTGTTCCCTCTCCTCAGGGAAACCTGGAAAGTGTAGTTCTACGATGGGTGCCAAGGATCAAAAGCAAATTGCAGCACCCTCATCAAGCTACAGTTCCCAGAAATCTTTGGGGGCAGCCACAACAGGTTATAAACAGATATAATGCTAACATAGGCTTGTAGTGTACACAGATATGGATTTCAGGTCAAAGTTTCAACGCTTCTGTTGAGATTGAAGCCATCGAAAATTGCCATGATACCTGCAATTTCCTGAAGAGTCTCTCTCCAAGAAGAAATAGAACTGTGATCCGATGATGTCCTCCAGCAATCAACTCAATGCTTTGAACAATTTCAAAGCCTTGCTGCACTGCAAGGTAAGTGCACAAGCATTATCAGGAAGAACAGAAGTCATCACATTTCTGAGAGGGACAAAGCACCCACTGAGAACTTCTGAAAATCTGTGTCCAGCTTTTGTGGTAGACAGTATCTGCTATAGAGCTAACACACTGCTGATTTTCTGATGCCTGTAGAGAGGAGTCTTAGTTGACAGATGTTTGCTCTCGGTTTCACATACAGTATGAGCTTTCTGTGCTCTGGCAGTACGTGAGGGCCAAAAATTTGTTAGGTCAATCTTTTTGTTTTTCAGAGATCAACAACCCTGTCTAATGCCTTGCTGGGGTGTGTGTGGAGGACATATGAAAAATGAAAAGATTATTAATCAAGATGGCTAGTTGGGGAAAAAAGGAGAGAGTCACTCTTTAGAGAGACAATATGGTACAGTGGTTAGATGACTGCACGAATAGGAACTGGGAGATCAGAATGATGATGACGACGACAGTGACGATGATAATAATAATTTTATTCATTATATTTCTATTATCGCCCAACAGATGAAGCTCTCAAATTCAAATTCCCTCTCAGCCGTGAATCTCTCACTGCATGACCTTTCCAGTCACTATTTCTTCCCAAAACCTACCTCACAGGGTTGTTGGGTGCCTTTGTGCACCAACATGTTCAACATATATGTAAACAAACAGATATCGCGAAGTGCCATTAGTGTTCAACAATCTATAATCCAAAAGCAAACTAAACCCCTATGTCAGCCTCCCCCAACCTGTTGTCCTTGAGATGTGTTGGACTACAACTCCCATCTCCCCCACCCGGCAGGCCACCTGAAGAGCTCCAACATAAGGAACACATTGTAAGAAAAGGATGTATTAAGACCATTACCATGATTTTATTAGAGCATAACAGGGGAAATGGAACAAACTGCTTCCCTTATGAACTTGGAAAGGAACACTTACAATTTAATATTAAATGATGAATCATTTCTTGAAATAAGGAACAAGTGGCAAGTATCATATATCAGATCAGCTTTCATGCACAGAGCTTGACTGCATTACCATCAATGAAGGCAAGTGTTTCAGCTATTATGCTTATTGCTTGGGAACTCTGACCTCATCCTGTTGTATGGCTTGGCAATCAGAGACTCATTAGATGGAAGATTCTTCTCAAAAAAGAAAAGTGATCAATGAAACTACATGAAGAATGCTTGGGTGTAAAACACGTGCGATGCATGTTGGATGGAGATGCAATACGTGCATTGGATATTTTGGGTGTCATTGATGCGAGTGCTCTCTTTTCTGTTCAATAGAGCTCATTATAGGGATAAAATGAATGACGTCTAGAGTGCCTTGCAGTATGAAGAGTCTATTGTTTAGATATGTATCCATGTTGGGTGCCAGCAAGTTTGCTGTTGATGGAGGAAATCTGCAGCTATTTCGTCCAAAAGACACGTTAGATGTTACTGTGTGCAGTGGTTTACAGTGATAAATGTTCTGGAAGCCAATCCCTCGTACTGTCATAGAGAAGTATAAAATCTGAGATTTCCACCAGGGGACACCGGCAAGTTCCCATTCTAGAATTAAGGCCCACTTACTTACTTACTTTATTTATTATCCCACTTTTCCTCCAAAACACAGCGTTCCAGGCAGCTAGTGATAAAATACAGTTTAAAAACAAAATTTTCATTAAAACATAACATAGAAACAAATAAATTAAAAGTGCAACAACAGCAGTACCCAGTGCTGGCTAAACACATTGCGCTAGTGGGACTGACTTCTAATGCCTGCTAGCACAACCCAGGAAACTAGTGGAAACTACTGCTTCCAGAATGGGACAAATCATTGGAGTTCCCTTACTGGAACTCTGTTGACTTGTCCCATTCCAGAAGCAGTTGTTTCGGTGAGTTTCCAGGTGCACTAGCCAGTACTAGCTTCCTGTTGTGGTAGTTATCATTCCTGCTAGTACAGTGGCAGTGATGGATACTGCCCAAGGTTATGTTGCATTGTGAATAATTAAACTGGATTTTGGATGTATGCGCTACTTCCTGGTAACCAAAGTCCAGTTTTACTTATGACATTTTTATCTGCTGTTCTTTCTCCATGCAGTACACATACGGTCTCTAGTCTCTCTCCCCCATCTCCTGCCAATCCAGGTACTACCACTATCTAGATCTGCTTAGTTTTGTAGGCGAGTGACTCTTTGCCTCGTCTGTCTGTTGCCCTTGGTACAAGCCTACATAAGTTGTGACCGATCAAACAGAATGCACCCATCAGCCACATATTATGCCCTGTTAGGCATATGCCCATAAAGGTTGCCCACTTAAAACAAAACAAAACTGGATCAGTGTCTTTAAAAAGGCCTTTTCAGGGATGGCATTCCAGACAGTTGTGGAATACCTTTCCCAAAGAGGCTCACCTGGTGCCTACATTGCAGTCTTTTCAGTGCCAGGTGAAGACCTTTTTATTTTCCCAACCTTTTTAGTCCTTCAGTTTTAAAAATGGTGTTAGTATGTTTTTCCATCTTTGCATTGCTGCTGGCTGTTCGATGATGATGATTTTGGTTTTATTCTGTTTCAAACTCAAGGTTTTTGTATTATTTTTTTTACTATGTGATTATATTTTATGGTTGTAAGTTTTATTTTGTGAGCCTCCCAGAGAGCTTTGGCTAATGGGTGGTACAGAAATACAATAAATATAATAAAGAACTAAATTAAGATTAGCTTGAGACATTAAACCGGTGATGTTTTCTCCTTCACTTTCTTCCCATGGAAAGTGTTACTTGCAACATTTTTGCATGTGAAACTTTTCTTAAACACATTGGAGGAGGTCCAATAAAAAGGTGGTAATCCTCTTAGACCTTCTTAGGCAGAAGGTAGATTGGGATCTACTGGTAGATCACTGGGTAATTTGAAGCAGATTGACAAGGATTTCCAACTTCCAATTGTTTAATAATGGCAGCAACAGAATGACTCCCCACCCCACTCCCTAGATTATATTTCTGAAACCAGGCCTGGCCCTCCCATGAGGCAGAGTGAATCTCCTACTCAGGTGCCAGATCGGGAGGGGTGGCAGATTTGTCCCCTCCTCTACCTGGAGGACCCCTGCAGCCCCTGCTGCCACACTGGCCTGCTTGCAGCAGGCAGTGCTCCTTGGAAGAGGAGCGGTTGCCTCCCCCCCATCTCTTGCTCTGAGCACTTTCCCAAAGTGAGAGATTGGGCATGCAGGTTCTCTGGAGAGGCAACCTTCCTGCCTGATCTCTTGTGTTGAGGACTCTCCCAAAGTGAGAGATTAAGAGGGGGTGGGGTGGGGTGGGGTGCACATCCTCTTGCCTCAAGTAGCAGGACATCTTGTGCTGCTACTGTCTGAAATTAAGAAAGCTCTGTGTGTGTGTATGTGTGTGCACGTGTGTGTGACCAGGGCCGTGTTTCCACGAGCGATTTACTCCCAACTGGCTGCATGTAGAGGTCGTTAGGGATACATGACGTCGTGGCCATCCAGCACTGTGGAAAAATGGGTCTTCTGAGACTGGTTATAGTCTGACTTTTCCCCTTTACTTCGGCTTGGTTATGGTCCTGCTGGGGTGTGTTCCATCACCTGCACTTGCATCGGTATCATAGTCCTGCCCATGGGGTGTCAGGGTGGACACTGAGCCCACAGAATCCCAGAGTAGTTCTGATTCTGAGGAAGAGCAGTCGCTCCTGGGAGAGGAGTGCACTCCTCTTCCCCAGGGCCAACAGCTGACGGAGATTCCTCCCACCAGCATTCCTAGCTTAGATAGCAGTCCAGGGAGTGACAAAGCGCGGGAAGCAGACTTGATGGATGTGCGACACTGACGCAGAGAGCGGCGCAAAATGGAGGGCGCAGAAAGGAGGCGTAGTGCCCGTTTGGTGCGCAAACAACGGCTGCGCCCAGAGGATCCAAGGGAAAAGGGGAGGGACTCTCCCTAGTCCTTAAGTTCAGGGGTCTGCCAGTAATTCCCTTTCAAACGGGGACCAACTGTTCCATCGTAGGGCATAGGTACTCTGCTGCTCAGATCTAGTTGCTAACAGTAGAGTTGTTAAGTTGTAGAAGAGGAATAAAGCTTTGAAAAGAAACGATTTGTCTGTGTCTGGACTTGGGTACTGGATTAGACTGAGAGAGGCCTCCAAGGAGCCCTTGACATGGGGGTGTGTCACTCACCTGCCCGTGACCTCACTGACCCAACCCTTTCCCTCCATGTTTTCTGGAAGTTTCACCATCATTTTGGAGCAGGATGCCAAGGGACCAACTTTTTTAAAAACTTTGAAAATAAGCGCTAGATCACTAGTGCATATAAGCATGCTATCATGAAGAAGCAAGTACTCCCACTACAGCCTAAAAATCAGGTTTATCTCAGGTGGCTTCCCCAGAACTACACATGGGGAGGAATCCATGGCTAATATTCCTTTGTGTCCTTTTGACTCGGGAAACAATGCCGCAAGCATCATAGTCCAGTTTTCATATTACACGCTAAGGCACTATGTCATTACAACACTGTTGCGCAGTTCTTCGATCAATACGCATACCCTCTATGTCAGTATCTCACTATCACTCTATCACTTTATCAACCAATTGTTCAATAGCACTAACACGCGATTGTACTATCATGTGATTGCACTATCACGTGATAGTGCATTAGTTCCGGGTTTCCTGCTAACGCCTGTTGTAGTCAATGAGGCTTTCCCCCAAAAGTGCACTATCACACGTTTGCGCTATCACGTATTTGCGCTATCGTGTGATAGCACATTTATTCAGGGGTGCCTGCTAATGCGGAAGCCTGGTATTTAGAGGGAAAGGAAAAAACATGGGCAGAATTGGGCGTAGGTCCGGGAAGTCTACTTGGAAGTAACTCCTGTTGTGGTCAGTGAGGCTTCTTCCCAAGATTGCCATTAAAGGGAGTAGAGCCTGGAGGGGGGAGCCTCTCTTATTGGTTGAGCAGCCCCTGCCAGTCTGATGATGTTCACTTCCAATCTACCCACCCCACCTGGAAGTATGTTTCTTTCAGCAACTTACAATGTTGCAGTGCAGTCCTTTGTGGAGCCCTGTGTGGAGCCATGCCAATTCCATGAAAAATCCAGTATTCCTTTGTTTGCTTCACCTTTCTGTTGTCATGGAAACATGGCCCAGGAGTGTGTTTTTGTGTGTGGAAAGACTATGAACTCAGTTCAGTTCTGGTACTCAAACCAAATTCCTGGCCTCAGAATTCTTTAATTCTATATGTATACCTTTTGCACCTGGCTCTGTTTGGTGGATCTTGGGGTTCTAGTAAAAAACAAAGTGGATCCCCCACATGCCTGAAGTCTGCCCACCCCAGCTGTTGCAGTGCTCCTCAGGCAGCAAAACCAGAAAATGTACAGGGTGTTGGCAAGAAACTTGCTTTTACAGCCCAGTTCAGCTGTTTCAGCTTGCTTTGTTTTGTTAGAAAATGCAGGTTTCTCCACAGGTTCCTCACAGATCAGTAGACACCTGTGTTTGCTCAGTAAGAAGCGCAGGTTTCCAAATTACTCTCATCAAAGGTCACATTAAGACAAAAACTACACAAATACATGCAGCAAAGTTGGATGTGTGTAAGCAGGGCCTGCATCAATGGGAGGCATGGTTAGGCATGGTCGGGCACCTGCTGAGGGCCCACACCTCAGCAGAGGCCCACTGACAAGAGCCCTCTGGAGTTGCTCCTCCTCTTCATCTTTATAATCAGCTCATTCACCTGACTCTTGCTCTGTCCCAGACACCGGTGGTAGTGAGAAGGAGGAGACTAGATGCCACGGCCTACTTGCTCGCTGGCTCTCTGCCTGTCAAGCAAGCAAGAGGTCACAATGATGAGGAAGGGGACGAGTAGCAATATCAGCTGGTGACAATGGCAGGGAGAAGGACGACTCACTGAGGGAGGGGGCCCATGGAGGCTGTCTTGCCAAAGCACCCTCAAAAACCTGGAGCCAGCAATGTGCACAAGGTCCCAAGATATAAAGTTGAGGCTGTGAATGGAAAACTCAGGATGACAAATTGTGCCTGCTAGTGCATCTCTCAAATCAAAATTGTGCGACTGCATGTAATTCTGAGCAAGGTTCCAGAAGGTGAAATGTGTCTGTAGCTTGAATGCAAATGATTTTCTCAGAAGGCAAATATTTAATCTCAGCCTTTTCCCTCCAAGTGTGTGGAGTCATTTTGCTTATTCTCACTGAAAGGAAGCATGAGTAACGCTGTGGGAAGAGTGTTCCAGGAGATCATTCAAACTGCTGAATTGTATTTTTCACACATGAACTCCAATAGCATGTTGACCCTGTTTTGTATTTTCAGGACGCGTATATGAATGCAGGGCACAAAGTGGAGAGTGCCATTTTTTTAAAACAGAGTTTCTCCCCAAGCTTAGCTGTTCTTTTAATATTATGTTTAAAGCTGCATTTTAAAATAGTTTCCCCCCATCTTTTAGGTACTTGAATATTTACCTCTTTATAATTATTTTAAATTGTTGCTGCTGCTTTTAAAGCTTTTTTAAAAAAAACACCTTTTAAAGTGTTATTATTATTTTAATCATTGTTTTATCGTATTTGCTTTTATTATGTATGTTGCCCTGAGTCTGTCAGCTGTAAATGGAATGAATGAATAAACAAATAAATCAATTGTGAGCACATGTCAGGCTTGCAGAATCTAATTCTACGAGAACCCAAAGATCCTCCAACTGGAATCTGGTGCAAATAACATACACTTAGAATTAAAGACTTCTGAGCCCAAGAATTCATTTGAGTACCAGAACTGACTGGAACTCACAGCAGTGTGGTGTGTAGTGTCACACATAGACGGTTGCAGGGTGGGGGTGGAAACCTGGCTTCTAACCCTTGCTTAGCCAGGAAGCATTCTAGGTGACCTTGGGACAGTCTCTATTTCCCAACCTAACCTACCTCACAGGGTTGTTGTGAAGATACAATGGGACAACATATATGCGGTCCTGACTAAGGGGTAAAATCCAATATAAGTTCTCCTTAGATTAGACCCATTGAAATGAATGGGGCTTAAGTTAATCAGGGCTAACAAGTTCAAGTCATTTCAATGGATCCACTCTAAGAAGGATTTATGTTGGATTTTTCCATAGGTCTTTGGAGTAAGGGCAAAATAAAAAGTAATAATACCTTTATTTATAGAATTGATCATCCTTAAAAGGATGAGATTGTTCCATTACCTGGACTAGTGGTCTGAAGAATAGAGCGAGTCCTCAGCATATAGGAATTTGCCACCTGTGCATTAGAGAACTCCAAATGCTAATCAAGGAGCAACCCTTCCATCACCCTCATTGTCTTCACAGCCACACCTCCTTTTCCAATTTGGGGAGGAGCAGCAGAGTTAGCCAATCAGCTCTAGCTGCTGCTGCAAATTCATTTGCATTTCATGGGTTCTGCCCTCTTTTGCTCTCATGGATCTCACTGGTGCCACCAATGCCATCACCATATGTGGGCTTTAACCTGGCGCAGTGTGTTCTCTGCCCTAATAAAAAAAAAATGAAAGAGCAGCACTAAGGCAGCCCAAATTGGGTACCATGGAACACAGTTATGTGACCCATATAATTTATACAAATTAAAGGTGCAATCTTATGCATATTTAGACAGAAAAAAGTCTTACAACTCCCAGCATTCCCCAGCCAGCCATGCTGGCTGGCTGGAGAATGCTGGGAGTTATAGGACATTTTTCTGTCTAAACACACATAGGATTGCAGCCTACGCATTTTTTCATAACTTTCCCTAGGGAGGGTCAGTGAGTTATATCAGAAGTGGGCAACATCTACAACCCTGAGGGCCACATGCAGTGTTGGGTTGGCAGCTGGTGGCTGCATTCACATGCCCATTGGTGGCTGAAGCAAAAGGGAGACTTCTGAATAAATGGACAACGTGGCCCATAGCACCGTGCTGAAACTCATAATGGCAGCTTCATCTGATGCTTGCCCCTTGCCTGTTTTTCACACACCTGTCCTCCTTCGACTGTTTATGACCAGCAGTGACTGCCGCCTTAGAATCATAGAACCATAGAATAGTAAGGTTGGAAGGGGCCTACAAGACCATCGAGTCCAACCCCCTGCTCAGTGCAGGAATCCAAGTCAGAGCATCCCTGACAAGTGGCTGTCCAGCCTCATCTTGAATGCCTCCAGTGTGGGAGAGCCCACCACCTCCCTAGGGAATTGGCTCCATTGTCATATTGCTGTAACAGTCAGGAAGTTTTTCCTGCTGTTCAGCCAGAATCTGGCTTCCTGTAACTTGAGCCCATGATTCCGTGTCCTGCATTCTGGGATGATCGAGAAAAGATCCTGGCCTTCCTCTCTGGGACAGCCTTTGAAGTACTTCTCTCTGGTCAGGCCCGTCTGCCCTTGGCTCTATCTCTGACAGCATCAATAGTAATGCTGCAGGAGGTGAACTTCTGAGTACGGCTGTCCTTGAAGGGTTTGCAGAGACTTTCTTATCTACTTCAGGAGGCACAAAGGTGTGCGTGTGTGCGTGTGCGGGTAGCTGGCTTCTTGCCACTTGAGCCAAGTGACTCCCAAGATCCCATAATCTAAAAGGAAATGCACACCACCTTTCTGCTTGGCAGAAGGTAGAACCTGATTGGTTCCTAACTTTTTTTTCTTTTAAATTGTGTTTGTTTACAGCCCCCTTAATTAGCGCTCTGTGGAAAATGGAATGTTTGGATGTGTACAAGTGTTACATTGAGGCTCGGAACAAACTGGGTCTTTCCAGACAATGAAATCCCTTTGGGCAAGATCCAGGGAGCGTTAAGTACTTATTATGTATTTTGGGGATGCTACTGAATGAATTTCAAGCTGCATTTCAGAACTCTATTTTGGGTGGAGACCCTACGAGCATGAGTTGCAGGGTTTTGGAACTACTCTCAGATCCCCCTCTGCTTTATCTAGAACAGACGTGCGCAAATTACAAACCAACAATCTGAGCAAATTACAAACCAACAATCTGAGCACAACCCATCAGCTATATATTGTGGCAAACCCCTCCTCCCTTTTTTGTTACATTCGCAGGCAGGCTGCAAAGCCAGGACATTTATCAAGGCCCCTTGCAGTATGCGTGTATTGCTCAGTTTGGTGGATCAAATGTGCAAATCTGGAGGTGTTTTTTCTTTTCTTTTTTTAAATCAATTTTTTGTTGTGAGTTTCAACAAAACAAAACAAACAAAAACATATCAAAACCAAAAAATTGAAAATATAACAACATACTTGAAAGCCCTCAGTTTGAAATATTACAACATTCTAGGGAGCAAAAAGGAAAAAAAGAATAGATTACACATAAACTTCAGTAAAAGCAGACCAGATATCCAAATATAAGTCCATGTGCAAGTGGACTGTATAGCACTCTTTCCAGTGTTGCTAGTGCTGCTTTTCACCTTGGATAGTTCCCTTAGAGTTCTGACTGGTTCTGACTGAAACCCCAAGCAGATTCACTACACATGGACATTGGAGCTGCCAGCCTCCATTGCTCCCACATCTTATCTGGTTTGGCCCTGCAAATCTTATAGAACCAAGTGGATTCTATGGGAGGAATCTCGTGCTGCCACTGTGCTACCAGGAATGCCAGCTTGTGCAACTGACTAGTAGTAGTTTCAGCTAGTGTTTAGCACTTGTGGATTGCCAAGTTTGGATTCTGCCATGATGTAACATGGTTACAGGCTTCCAGCCAAGCAATTTCCACCAGCAGTGACTGTTTCCCCTTTGCACATGAGTGTGTTCTGGCAAAAAAAAACCCCTTGAACTTTTATTCCCTTTTTGTATTCTTGTAAAATGGAATCTCCCCCTTCAGGGATCACTGCCTTGTTGTGGCGAAGGGGCTTGCCTAACTCAGTGAAGCCATAAGCTATGCCGTACAGGGCCACCCAAGACAGACAGGTCATGGCGGAGAGTTCTGGCAAAATGTGGTCCACTGGAGAAGGAACACTCCAGTGTTCTTGCCAAGAAAACCCCATGGAACATATCACAAGGCTAAAAGATATGACGCCGGAAGATGAATCCCTCAGGTCGGAAGGTGTCCAACATACTACTGGGGAAGAGCAGAGGGAATTTCCAGGTAGCGCCAGAAAGAGTGAAGCGGCTGGGCCAAAGCCAAAAGGACACTCAGCTGTGGATGTGTCTGGTGGTGAAAAGAAAGTCCGATGCTGTAAAGAACAATATTGTTTAGGAACCTGGAATGTAAGATCATTGAATCAAGGTAAGCTGGAGGTGGTCAAATATGAGATGGCAAGATTGAACATCGACATCTTGGGAATCAGCAAACTAAAATGGACAGGCATGGGCAAATTTAATTCAGGTGACCATTATATGTGCTACTGTGGGCAAGAATCCCTTAGAAGAAATTGAGTAGCACTCATAGTCAACAAAAGGGTGGGAAAAGCAGTACTGGGGTACAATCTCAAAAATGATAGAATGATCTCAGTACGAATCCAAGGCAAACCATACAACATCACAGTAATTCAAGTCTATGCCCCAACCACTGAGGCCGAAGAAGCTGAGGTTGATCAGTTCTATGAAGACCTACAACACCTTCTAGAACTAACACCAAAAAAAGATGTCCTCTTCTTCATAGGGGATTGGAATGCTAAAGTAGGAAGTCAAGAAATCACCGGGATAACAGGCAAGCATGGCCTTGGTGTACAAAATGAAGCAGGACAAAGGCTAATAGAGTTTTGCCAAGAGAACACGCTGATCATAGCAAACACTCTTTTCCAACAGCACAAGAGGCAACTCTACACATGGACATCACCAGATGGTCAATACTGAAATCAGATTGATTATGTATTTTGCAGCCAAAGATGGAGAAGCTCCATACAGTCAGTAAAAACAAGACCTGGAGCTGACTGTGGCTCAGATCATGAGCTGCTTCTTGCAAAATTTCGGCTTAAATTGAAAAATGTAGGGAAAACCACTAAACCATTCAGGTATGACCTAAATCATATCCCTGATGAATATACAGTGGAAGTGACGAATAGATTTAAGGGATTAGACCTGATAGGCAGAGTGCCTGAGGAACTATGGACAGAGGTCTGTAACATTGTTCAGGAGGCAGCAACTCAATCCATCCCAAAGAAAAAGAAATGCAAGAAAGCAAAGTGGCTGTCTGAGGAGGCTTTACAAGTAGCTGAGGAAAGAAGGGAAGCGAAAAGCAAGAGAGAAAGGGGAAGATATATCCAATTGAATGCAGAGTTCCAGAGAATAGCAAGGAGAGACGAGAAGGCCTTCTTAAATGAACAATGCAAAGAAATTGAGGAAAAGAATAGAATGGGAAAGACTAGAGATCTTTTCAAGAAAATTGGAGATCTCAAGGAAACGTTTTGTGCAAAGACAGGCATGATAAAGGACAAAGAAGGCAGGGACCTAACAGAAGCAGATGAGATTAAGAAGAGGTGGAAAGAATACACAGAAGAACTATACAGGAAAGATCTTAATGTCCCTGATAGCCATGATAGCGCGGTCACTGAACTTGAGCCGGACATCCTCGAGAGTGAAGTCAAGTGTGCCTTAGGAAGCATTACTAACAACAAAGCTAGCGGAGATGACAGTATTCCAGCTGAGTATTTAAGATCCTAAAAGATGATGCTGTTAAAGTGCTGCACTCAATATGCCAACACATTTGGAACACTCAGCAATGGCCACAAGACTGGAAAAGGTCAGTTTACATTCCAATTCCAAAGACGGGCAATGCCAAAGAGGGTTCAAACTACCGCACAATTGTGCTCATTTCACATGCCAGCAAGGTGATACTCAAAATCCTACAAGCTAGGCTTCAGCAGCATGTGAACCAAGAACTACCGGAAGTACAAGCTGGGTTTAGAAGAGGCAGAGGAACTAGAGATCAAATCACCAACATTCGCTGGATCATGGAGAAAGCAAAAGAATTCCAGAAAAACGTCTCTTTCTGCTTCATTGACTACGCTAAAGCCTTCGATTGTGTGGATCACAACAAACTGTGGCAAATTCTTAAAGAAATGGGAGTACCAGACCACCTTACCTGTCTCCTGAGAAACCTGTATGAGGGTCAAGAAGCAACAGTAAGAACCGGACATGGAACAACGGATTGGTTCAAAATTGGGAAAGGAGTTATGACAAGGCTGTATATTGTTGCCCTGCTTATTTAATTTATATGCAGAGTACATCATGAGAAACGCCGGGTTGGATGAATCACAGGTTGGAATTAAGATTGCTGGGAGAATTATCAACAACCTCAGATACGCAGACGATACCACCCTAATGGCAGAAAGTGAAGAGGATCTAAAGAGCTTCTTATTGAGGGTGAAAGAGAAGAGTGCACAAGCTGGTTTGAAACTCAACATTAAAAAAAATGAAGATCATGGCATTTGGCCCCATCACTTCCTGGCATCTAGAAGGGGAAGAAATGGAAGCAGTGACAGATTTTACTTTCTTGGGCTCCAAGATCACTGCAGACGGTGACTGTAGCCATGAAATTAAAAGGCGCTTGCTCCTTGGGAGGAAAGCTATGGCAAACCTAGACAGCATAGTAAGAAGCAGAGATATCACCTTGCCAACAAAGATTCATATAATCAAAGCTATGGTTTTCCCTGCAGTAACGTATGGCTGCGAGAGCTGGACTATAAGGAACGCTGAGCGCCGAAGAATTGATGCCTTCGAATTGTGGTGCTGGAGAAGACTCTTACGAGTCCCTTGGACTGCAAGGAGGTCAAATCAGTCCATCCTAAAGGAAATCAACCCTGAGTGCTCATTGGAAGGACAGATACTGAAGCTGAAGCTCCAATATTTTGGCCACCTAATGCGAAGAGAAAACTCCCTGGAAAAGACCCTGATGCTGGGAAAGACTGAAGGCAAAAGGAGAAGGGGACAGCAGAGGATGAGATGGCCAGATAGCATCACCGATGCCATGAACATGAATTTGAGCACACTCTGGGAGAGAGCGGAGGACAGGAAGGCCTGGCGTGCTATGGTCCATGGGGTCACGAAGAGTCGGATACGAGTTAACGACTGAACAACAGCAACAAAATGGAATCTCAGAGACAAAGAGAGCAGCGTTGTCTGAAAGGGGACAGTGTTCACCTTTACCTATGTTGGTGGGAATTTGAATGATCTCGGCTGAAATCAAGAGCACACGCTAAATACTTAATTGGTCTTGAAAGCTTATTACGAGCTGAAGGAGTTCTGAGAATTGCTGAGGACACTTGTACTTACTTTGCAGGAGATAACAGGAGAAAGACATCAATTATCAGAACTTGTCCTGGAATCAATTGCAAGTGTCGGAATTTCCCTCGTACAGCTGCTCCTGGACAACTTTCAGTTAAAAAAAAAATTGAACATAGTACCAAAGTGTTTATAAAGGATGACGGCTGAGGAAATATCGAAAACACAGGTTCTTCCATGAACACCACGATTCTCAAGAAAAATAAGACAATATTTGAATGGTCCTTTGTTAGTTTTAAAAGTAAGAGAGAGAAAACTAAGTATACACAGAGCATTTCTACACCAGCCTAAAATCCTGTAACTTCATTGGGGCTTTCTGCTTCCGTTTTAAATGCAGGGTCACACTGACCTCCCTTTACACCCACTTCCCTTTCCGCCCTTTCCCTCCTTATCTCTGTGTTCTATTTGTTACATTATATAGCCACTAGATGGTGCTGTGGTATAGCTCCTCTTACTGTGGGATTTCCTGTTTTCTGGAGGGAACTCAGTGCGCTGTAATTTGATAGGTCATTATTTCCAATCTTTAAAAAAATGGAATAAAGGTCATTTAGTGTGGGAGACACCCTGGCGGTGGACGACATCATGTAAAGGGCTCACAAACTTCCACGAGTAACCAATTGCAATAGCAGGATAAAAACCCCGTGTGGAGAAGCCCATACACGCACGCATATATGGATGGGGCATTTTCCAGATGTTTTGGACAGAAAAATTGCAGCTGTTCCTCAGTTGTTGCAGGATATGTCCATTATCCAGACAGGTTTTTTTAAGGTTATATTTTCTGTTGCAAGGAAATCAAATTCTCCTAGCACTTCAATGGCAATTTCATGTCCCTCAGAACCTAAAATAATCAGGTATCCTGGTCACTTTACGATAATTATGTCATGAAGGGCTGGGCTGTGTATACTTTGTCAGGTTAAAAAGAGGGAACCCTCCTTCAATTCCCGTAACTCTTCAGAATTGTAGTATTTATTTTAAACAGGCTTTTGGAAGTGGAATAAATTGTGCACCTAGCAGATGCATAAAATGTGACTGCAGAATGTGGGCTGCCTTGTTCAGATTTTGTTTTCCTACGCAAAGTACACACAGTTGTGGTTTTGACTTATTAAGCTCTAAATCATACTTGTCTCTTAGGAATGTAAGAAGAGCCCTGCTGGATCAGACCAAAGGCCTCAACTTCATCCAGCTTCCTGCTTCCTACAGTGGCCCACCAGATGCCTCTGGAAAGCTCATAAACATGGCATGAGAGCAGTAGCCCTTACCTCCTGTTGCTTCCAAGCCACGGGTGTTCATACCGCCTCTAAACCTGGGGGCTCATATAGCCATCACTCCGCTGAATAGCAAACTCAAGTGGTGAGTGCCAACAGATATGGAGCCAAAACAGAGCCACCAAGAAACAAGGCAAGGAAATATTGTAGAAGGCTTGGAGGACACACCATTCAGGAAGCCACTGTTCTGATTAAATTCAGAGTCCTCTTCCGCTGCTTTAAAGTGTTAATGAAAGCACAGGGAAATCCAGTCACAGATGGCCCGCATCACATGTAGTGGAACAATTTCTACTTTTAAAAGAGTGTGCATGCTTTTATTTATTTTATTTCAAGTATTTATAAACCAGCATAGATTTGAATCTCACAGTGCCTTTAGTACAGGCTGCCAGTATGAACCTAATGTTGCCCACATTGCTGAGAAGCAGCAGGGAGAAAATCATCTCTCTCTCTCTCTCTCTCTCTCACACACACACACACACACACACACGGGGCATTTTTTGTTTTGTTTCTGTGATATTCCCATTAACTTTCATCACCTTCTGTATGAATCATAAGAACCCTACGCAAGTCTTCCCTCCTGCTCCAGTGTTTTTAAAAGGCAGCATGAATAAAAAAATCATCACACTAAAACAATGAGTCAGCAGCTGTTTCTGTTTCTCTCAGATGCCCTCTTGCAGCTTTTGAAGGCCTTTAAAAAGCAAAACTAAGCAGTGTGTGTGGCCTGAATGTCACTGACAAAGAAGCCTGGTGTGAAACCTGAGAATGATTTCACACCAGTTAACAGTGCTATGGGGATAAGTGATATTACGATCTTTTACATCATGGGCTGTTTTTTTAAAAACAACAACAACAACAACAACAACTGGGGTTTCTGCCTTTTTTTACAACAACAACAACAACAACAACTGGGGTTTCTGCCTTGCTGCCGAGACACCAATTACATTCCCCTTAACATTGAGCAACAGCTTGTATGACAGCTTGTGCAAGCAGAATCAAAGTATTGGATTTGACACTTGTGGAAGGATAAAAAAGGGTTTCCGTGAGAGATAGAAGCTTTGCGCTAGCGGAATGGCATTGCTGGATACAACCCGTAGTCGGGAGTAACTCTCATTACACTTAAAGGGTCACATTTCCAAGCAGCCGTGCATAGGATCGTGCTGCAAATCTTGCGAAGCAGCCAGGGAAGCAGGAACTGTGGATATCCTTCCCTTTTCCCTCCTTCTTGTACCCCCTTCATCACCTGCTGTGCAGCACACTTATTTGCAGGGGTGTGTGTGTGTATGGAAATAATAGCATCCTAGGGTTCAGCATTTTCCAGCACAATTGAATATTTTTAAAAAGTGGCAATTGGTGGCAATCTGAGTGGGTGGTGGCAATCCGGGGACCTAATTGGGTCCTTTGAGGGTCTCCACGGAGAGGCACAGCATCCCAACTGCACAAATTGCTGAACAGCCGGCCGCTATGTTGTCTGCAAGTGTATCATGCCACGGAAACAAAGCAGGTCTGGTAGACTGTTGAGGAACCCTTTGTATGCTGCGTTGAGCTCCACCCTAACCCAAGGAGTATCTCTGAGGTTTCTGCGGTTGCTTGGGTCCAGTGCCAAGAGTCTGTGCCAAGAGTCCTCAAACGTTCTACCCACAGAGCCCACTTGAGAGGGCTGAAAATGACTGAGGCCCACTAGTCACAAAAATGGTAGTGCAGTGGTGGAGCCGGTCACAAAATGGTGGCAGATGGAGGTGGAGTTTGGCATGATCAGTATCATTTTATGTTGATATTGAATCCCCCTTTAGAAATCGCTAAATTCTTTGCCACAGCTATTTCCTTGTAGCAGGGAATTCCAAAGTTCAGCTTTGCTCAAGCTAAGCACAAACATTGGTGTTGGAGGTATCACAACTCAGCCTCCCCATTTCAGGCAGAATTTGCCAAACCAGAGGCTGTAAATGGAGAATACATTTTGTTTTATATTTTCTTCCTCCTCCCCCCACACGCCTCTAAAAGTATTCTCACTCATCTCTTGTTGTTTCTTCTTCCCTCCTTCCCCTTAACAGGGGATTAATTTATAATCTATCCCCACACATGGCCAGTTTCTTTCATCCCTCCTTCCCGCTGGAGATACAGGGTGGACTGCAGCATCGTGGCCCACCTAAAAAACAGTTCACCATTTGAGAGATGCTGGTCTATTCTATGTTATTCTTCAAGCCAAGTAGATGCAGATGTGATCAGTGCCTGGATGGGAGAGCCCTGGGCCCAATACCCAGCTGCTGGCACTTGGATGGGAGATTATAAATATAATAGCACAGACCTCTCCAACGTGGTTCCCTCCAGATGTGTTGGACTAGACCTTCTATCATCCTCGGCCAGCATGGCAGGGGACAATGAGAACTGTAGCCCAATGCATCTAGGGGATGCCAGGTTGGGGAAGGCTGTAATAAACAAACATAAAGGCTTGGGTGGTAGTAGATTTTGTAGGCGTAGTAAGAAAAGGGAACAAGGGGCTCTGAGTAATATCCCCCACCCCAATACACAGACTTCAAACAGCACACATTTTGTAGACAGAATTTTATTAACTCCCTATCCGAGCATCTTCTAGTTCATTAATCTTTTTTTTTTTAATGACCCCCCCCCCCAAATGAATGCATAACTGCAAAAGTTTCTACAGGGAAGCTTTACATACCTTGGGTTGTAAAATTTACACAGTCAGCTAAAAAGTTAAGTAAAGCAATGTGAAATGAGTTGTTTCAACACATTATTGTTAGCTGTGGAGCTGGCATTTGTGCTATGGAAAAATGTAAGGCAGCACGACCGTCACTAAAGAAGGATGCTGATGTCATTGAATGAACATCTACAAGCATCCCACATGGGATCTGGAACATCTAAAAGCATCCCACATGGGATCTGGTCCGATGTGTTGGCTGTTTTGGGAATTTATTTAAACGTGGATTTTGATGCTCCCCTGGCTGCAAATCTCAAACACTACAACTGTTTTAAACAAGGTGCAAATCAATGAGGACATCCAATGTCTTTGCTGGCTTGGCATGGAAGCTGCAGCAAGGTTCAAATATACGGTTGCCACAGCAGGATGCCACCCGCAGACTCTCCTGTTTCTTTAACAGCTTTGCAGCTACAAAGGAAGATGTAGCTATGGCTTCTCTTCTCCCTGAGTCTATTGCCCACTTCTCTCCCCCATCTCCCATCTGCTATAGAGTGAAACGGAGTCTTGTTTGCTTCTGTAGGTGGTTAATGAGACAGTGAATGAGCAGGTTGAGAGAAGCGAGGTAGTGCAGTGGGGCAGCAAGGTAATTTTAGACCCTGGACTTAATGGATTCCCATTTAGACAGTCATGTGTATGACTTCAGTTGTGAAGCACACAACTAACATTTCTTTCCCCATTGCATCCCATGATTTGCAATTGCTTCTACATTCCTGATGCATTAGAGAAAACAGCTCTTTGCCAACCCTGTTTTTTTTAAAGCAGTATTCTGAGCACGTGCAGTGTCACATTTTAACCTCACTTAATAAGGCAGGGGTACAGAGGTACCCCAAATGCACTTTACATTGCAGGATGTATGCAGATGTAGACCTACGGTATAGTTTTGCCACAATGTTGTCATTTCCTGTCACCTGCTTTTGCCATTGGGGTGTCTTTATGTTCCCCAAACAGTGCAATGTATTGGGGTATAAAATGTCCCATGGGTTTTTCCGAAGAAAACTGGCCTAGGCAAATAGGCTTAGGTATTCTGGGTGTCAGTAGGTTGCCACAAACCATAGGATTTCATTAGGGAACATTTACCTCACCAGAGACAGATTTGTGACGGGATCAGAAAAATACAATACAAGACCAAAAATGTTAGTTCCTAGCAATAATGCATTTTACCTAAATTTTATCTTGACAGTTTATGATACTTTCTAATAGTTTGAGTTTAAAATATACTTCTGACACCACAGACACATATCTGCTTTGCGGACATTTTATCACCCCAGGATACATTGAGAAATAGCCTGGGGTAGTAAAATGCCCCCACAAACACATCTTGTATATTCCATATGAGTTCTGCATGAAGGTTAAATCGTAGCACCATCACGACTACAGGAATAATGTGGGGTTTGCTTCTGCTGCCCTGATTCAAAACCCATTTACACGGGAATAAACACCATTTTGATGTAGAAAAAGGTAACATATTTTTAAAGTAAAAATTTCGAAACATAAGCATCTGTAACTATGTCCATGGCCACCTCTGACTATAACATGATTTTTAAAACAAGAAGGAGGGAAGGAAGGAAGGAAGGAAGGAAGGAAGGAAGGAAGGAAGAAAACTGTAGCGACCAGCTTCTGTCCCAGTTGGCCATGGCAGTGCAGGCTGGTGGCTCCAATTTTGGTGGGGCTGTACATCCATCCCAGGTTTCAGTCAGAACCAGCCAGAACTGTAAAGGAGCTATACAAGGTGCTGGATCTACTTTGGGGATATGGTTCAGCACGTTGGATAGCTCCTTTATAGCTCTGGCTGGTTCTGATTGAAACCCAGAATGGATTCACAGCCCCACCGAAATCAGAGTCACCAGCTTCCACTGGCCCTGACATGCCCGTGCCAAGCCAGGTGCAAAGTCCAGGCCAGTTTGCTGCTGCCCTTGTCACCTGCTGACTTTCTGGGTGATTATTTAGGGTCCCCTTGACTTTGCCCCCGAGGCCTGGCCCTAGCTGCACCACCACTGAGTTATATGACTGTTAAAGAAATGGGTTATTTGAGTTGCAGCCTGGTGGCAACCATTTCTGGGAAGGGGCAAGATGATTAGTTCTAGGTTGCAGCAGCATAGCAGATCTCTTCTGGCCTTAGCCCCTGGACCTCCTTTAAGCCAGGGCTCAGCCTTGGGACATGAGCAATAATGACAAAGAAGGGAGTCTGTGCTGGTGTTGAGTGTCATAACTAGGTTCCACTGTTAAGGAAAGACGGTGTCCTGTGTACAAGCCCACCGAGGCTTGATCAGAAATACTGATTTCAGAAATAATATACTGTCTTTAGTGAGACATTCTGAGAAAAAGAAGAAAGAAGTCCTATGCTATACCTTTGCAGGGGGCATCCCTTTTCGATATATCCTTGGAGCAGCCTCTGGAGACCTAGAAAATGCAGCGCCTGTGGCACTAGCTATGTCTACAAAATACTTATTTATTGCCACCTTCTCTCATGGAACTCAAGGTGGCTACCTGCAGTTCCCAGGTGGTCTCCCTTCCAAGCACTGACTAGACCCAGGCCTGCTTAGCTTCAGCAAGGGGGCTGCCTTATGTGCCTTCAGACCATGTCTTGGTTTAACAATGTCTTAGTCTAGCATAGTTGACTCCCTTTGGGCTCACACATCTCCAATTGCCTGATTTCCCCTGGAAGTAAGAATGATCTCCATGATGCAACCAGGTTGAGAAGGTTTGCAATCGTGTGTGTGTGTGTGTGTTTCTGCCCCCTGCTTTCTCTTTGGCCACAATTGGCTTACATAACATATACAGTAGGGGTGGGTGGGGTAGTACAAAAAAAAATGGTGTGGGCTAGTAACTTAAGTGGATTTATTTGCAAGGCTGTGTTGCTGTGATGGGTGAAAGACAACATGCAAACGATGGGTGCAAGGCCTTCGGCTCAGTTCTTAATGGGGCCTTGCGTTTCATCATTTCATGTATTGCAGTTAACAACAGGAACAACACCAGCCAGAGGTGCTGCCTTTTAAACAGTAGCGGAGAAGATGTATTAACAAAAATGGAACTAAGTAGAAGTAGTTTATCGTCATGGGTGATTGGTGCTGTCAGGACTGAGGATTGGCAGACAACATCAGGTGGTACCAATCTTCTGATCAACTGAGAGAAGCCAGCAGAAATGAGCGTGTAGGCCATTGCTGTTCATATGTATCTCTGAGTTAGCTAGGATGGAAAAATTTGGTAAATGCAGAACAAGATGGCTGATAGGTGGTTATTAAGTTTATTGTGGAGAGGCTGACAGCTTAACAGCCCCTGTGTATTCACTGGATTCTGAAATCTCTCTGGCCTGAAACTGGGATTATTTAATTGCATATTTATCTGAATCCTGTCCTTCCTGCAGGGAGCCCAGAACTGATGTTATTGACTCACGACAATCCTGTGAGGGAGGCTAGACAGGGAATTGACCAAGGCCACCTGAAGACTTTCATTAAGAAAGGATTTGGGTCTGCATTTTCCACATTCAAATCTACTATTCAAGCTCCCAGACGAGGCTTTTATCATGGCATCGCCTTGTCTCAATCATGGAATTTTACATGGGTCCAGATGTTGTCACCTTCCACTCAAAACACTCCCATATTTTCCTGACAACTTCTTCTATCTTTTTTCTTCCTACGGAAAATCTGTTAAAGAGAAAAAGATGGAACAGCTGCACAATGTCTTCTGACTCCTAAAGCTAGGAGCCCTTTGTTTGGAAGCACCCTAGTCCACTGTATTTATGAAAGCTCCTGTGGAATCAACAGAAATTGAAATGGGAGGCGAATTCCCATTATATGCAGGCTCATATATGTGGTGTAGTGGTTAGTGTGCTGGACTGGGGCCTGGGAGATCCAGGTTCTAGTCCCCACTCAGCCATGAAGCTCAATGGGTAAATTTGGTCCAGACTCTCGACCTAACCTACCTCACAGGGTTGTTGAGAGGATAAAATAGAGAGGAGGAGGATCATGTAAGCCACCCTGGGGTCCTGCAAGAGGAAAAAAGGTGGGATATAAATGTAGCTAGAAATAAATATGCCCTGACACTTGGGGTGAAGCCCAACCCATTCATTTGTAATAATCATAGAAGGATGGCTTGATGGAGTTGCACTAATAATATTAAAGATAACTCTATGGCCATACCCGCACTCACTATGGTGATAATTAAGCTATTGTTGCATATGCTACGTCCCTCCTCCTGTTCCGCTGTGCTTGAAATGTCAGCCTTGATCCCAGGCATCTCTGATTGGAAAGAGTCAGCTTATGCTGAGCCATAACAATGGTCCATCTGGCCTCGTACTGTCAGCTTGTCTCAAACTAAGCTGATGAGTTTTTCAAAATGACATTTTTTGCAGGCCTATTTTCCAAGCTCCCTAATTTGGAAACGCTGGAGATCAAATCCAAGCCCTCCTACATTAACCTTTCTTTCTCTTTTCTGTTTTTGTGCTTTATAGAACTGAAACCCTGATCTGTGTCGCATTACGTGGATGTCAGTTCCCCTAATTTCAACAGGACTTACTCCCAAATTGTGTGGTTAAGATCAGGGTGTGGGTAAGCATCCCTGTTTGGGCAAAGAAGATCCTGGGATTAGCACATGATAAAATGGGATGCTTCAGACATGATAAGAACAGAGATCGTGTGAGGCAGCTCCTTTTCTGAGAAGCAGGTGCTGGCAGGCTGGTGCAGTCAGCAATGCTACATGTTTCTTGCATTGCATGTTGCCTTAAATACTGTTATGTGGTTGGGGTCAGTCTATATTACCTCCAGAGGTCCCTTACCATTCTGTGCTGCTGAGTGCAAAGAGACTGAGGATTTCCCCTAATGCTGTCTTTTGGGCAACTTACCCAAAGGTTATCTTGAATTGGTAACCTTTGTTCTACAAGGCCTGAGAGGGTGGGAGGAAATGGATCTGGGGGAAGGGCGAATCTAAGACAAAAGGAGAGCAGCTTTTGTCTGGCAGAAGAAGACTGCTGTGGAGAGGAAGCAGGGATTGCTTGGAATTGTGATGTTGTAGGCCTTCATCCTGAGCACAGTGTAAATAAACCTTTATAAAAGAAACACCAGCAGTCTGCAGTGCTCTCCGTCCAGGAAATTGAAGTCTGTGTAAGCGCTGAAGCCCTGCAAGTTCTCCCCTCTCAGAAGTGGGAGGCAGGAGCATAGCAATACATAAGCTTAGGTCCTGCGAAGTGCTGGCAGAAAGGGGCTGGTGGAAGTTGACTTTCCTGCCCCTTCCTCTCCCCAGCAGGACATGGAAGGTGCCTCTGCCCACTTCTCGGTGATCCCCACTTTCCCTCAGCCCTCGCCCCCATGTACACAGCCCACTTCATTCAAGAGAGTTCCCCAACCCTCAGAAGAGTTTGGCGAAGGGTTTGGGGGTTGCTGGGGTAAGAAAGGGGCAGAAAAGTCACCTTCTATCAACCCCCTTCGGCCATGCTTCTCAGGACCTGAACTATTATACAATGTTCGGAATGATAGATGGTCAAATCTGTCAATTTCAGTTTCTCATTTTTTCAGTCTTATGTTCATTTTGTCCTGAACTTTGAGATTTCTTTTAAAGTTCACATGAAAATGTGTACACATTTTGGGGGGCGCTTTTAATACATGCATTTTTGCTTGCAGTTATGCCTAGCATACACATCTTTGCAAGCAGTTTTCCTAATATAATGCCTTTTGAATGTTATTTTCACGAATATACACACTTTTGTGTGTACTTTCCCTGAATATATACGTTTTTGTAACTTTTTTTTAATGGCAGAACTCCATTGAAAAATGTGGAGAAGTGTGAATTTTGAAGCATTACTGAGTTTTGGTTCATGTTTCTGTTTGAAATGTCAAAATTAGGTAACGGAATGAATTTCTCCGCCATCCCTATCAGAAATATTGTTACCGAATGCTGGTAATTGATATTTGGATGTAAGGTGTTGCCAGAAATAGTGGTGTTGTTTATTACGTTTTGTATTCCGTCCTTCCTCCAAAAATCTCACATCAACATATATCATCCTGCTTATCTACACAAGAACCCTGTGAGTCCAAGGCCACACAGTGAGGTAAATGGCAGAGCTCAAACTTGAACCCAGGGCTCATCCAACATACGATACTAGCACTAATTGCTAGCACTAATTGTACCGTACTAGCATTTCTCCTTTAGAGCTTGGAAAAGCAAGACAGAGTGCTTACAGAAAAGATACATGCAAATCAGGACTTGCTGCATGGGGTTCTTTTCCTCCTGGAGCTTGAACCTGGCTTCCTCTCACCTGGATATAATGGCCATCTAATTGCACACTGATTCATTAGTGTGTCTTGCACCTCTCCCATGCTTCAGGGACTAGTTTAGTTTTTACATTTTTTAAAACAAGGCCCACATATATATTTATTCAATTAAAAGGACATTCCTCCCCCTACCACCATTTGAAAAAAAAGCAGAAAAAAATTGAAAAATTGCTTCATGGAGAAAGTAGCTTAGTGACATCACTGGTGTGCAGCCCATCAGCACTGTGCAAAGTCAGCTTCTGTTGTAAACATGCAGACCACTGACTGGATCCAATGATCCACAGAGCAAGACAAAAAATGGGCAGATGTAAGAGCCTTTGCCTGAGCCCTGATACACACTTCACTATTGCAGAAGAAGGCTCAGGGTGTCGGACTAGTACAGCAAGTCAGGGCGTTGTCACAACTGCCCTAGCACAGCTGTGTTAAAGGGAACCAAGGAAGCTGCCTTATATCATGTCAGATCATTGGTCCATTGAGCTTAGTAGGGCTGGGGAACCATTTCTCTGCTGAGGGTCACATTCCTTTGGGAATAACTGCATGTCACTGGTGGGTGGGGCCAGAGTCAAAATGGGTAGGCCACCTCTTCTCTCTCTGTGCCCCCTTCTCTCTCTCTCTGCCACCCCTTCTCTCTCTCTCTTTCTCTCTCTGCCCCTTCTCTCTCTCTCTTTCTCTCTCTGCCACCCTTTCTCTCTTTCTGCCACCCCTTCTCTCTCTCTGTCTCTCTCTGCCCCCTTTGCGCTCTCTCTCTTTCTCTCTCTGCCACCCCGTCTCTCTCTCTCTCTCTCTCTCTCTCTCTCTGCCCCTTTCTCTGTCTGTCTGCCTCTCTGTGTGCCCCCTTCTCTCTCAATTTTCTGAGAGAAAATGTTCTGTGAGCCCCTTCCCCCTCCCTCCCCCTGTATTTTCCTCCTCCTCCTCCCTTCCCACCAGGCTTCTGGGGGAGGGACAGGTCACTCTTGCCTGATCACATACAGAGGGTTTTTGAAATAAGGCCGAGGGCCACATAAAATTAGGCTGAGGCCTGCCTGAGGCCCTAGGCCACAGGATGCCCACCCTGTCTAGACTGACCAGCAGTAGCTCTTCAGGGACCTTTGGCCTATCAAGCATTTTCTCTGTCCCTGAGTTACTGCCCTGCATTGTGCAAGGCAGGGGGAGCAGTAATTCTTGATGCAATCCTGTGTATGTCAAGGGGCCAAGAACTGGCCTCTTGCATTTATGCCATGTGCTGGAACAGCCAGTTTGATTGAAGAATGCACGGCTTCTGCACGGCGGGTTCAATGTATGCTCACGGAGTTGAACAGAGCACGCAGCTTAAATCTGACAGGCTGAAAAGTCTCCAACAGTAACGGCATAATAATTGTCTCTTAGGATCTCCTTTCAGCCATGAACATTTAGTAATGATCTCAGCTATCCTCCCACGGGTAGGAGCCAGCAGTGAGTGGGCAAAGAACCAGTCTATTAACTTTTATATAATATTTTGAACGGATTGAAAACATTCCAGGGCAGTGGGCCTGATGGAAAGAGCATGCACTAGCCATTGGACACAGGATCAGCTGTGCTCTATAGGGCTGGTTCTGGACCCAAGCTCAAAATCAGTTGAGCCTCCCAGATACGGCAAGTAGCAATGGGTGAATGTGTCAGTTTCGTTTTCATCCACATCAAAAAATGTATATCTCAGGTTCTTTCTCTCCTGAATATGAAGATCTTTGTGAATGTTGGTACTTTTTTTATATATCACAAATGAACAGAAACTCTCATCCCTTTGCACCAGCCAAATTCAATAGGTGTAGCTATTCCCAGCATGGAGAGGGCCATGGTATACCTGCCTTCCAGACAGCTGTTAAAGATGAGAAGCCTGCCAAAAAAAGAGGGGAAAACCCTATTGTAGCACCATGAACATGGCTGAATACATAGGGACTCAAAACCAAAGTTTTAAAAGCTAAGCACTCACAGAGCTGGGCCTTCAATGGTCTGAATGTCTTACTGTTCTTGCTACATTTGAATGTATCTTCTACAGCTCTCTGTCTTGTATGGATCCTTCTTTAGAATTAGATATATGGACTGATTACACAAACATATATATATTTTAAATCCTTCTTTTCCCCACTTTTTCTATTAAGGGTGATGTAAATTGCGCTCATTTCACATGCCAGCAAGGTGATGCTCAAAATCCTACAAGCTAGGCTTCAGCAGTATGTGAACCGAGAACTACCGGATGTACAAGCTGGGTTCCGAAGAGGCAGAGGAACTAGAGATCAAATCACCAACATTCGCTGGATCATGCAGAAAGCAAGAGAATTCCAGAAAAACGTCTATTTCTGCTTCACTTCTGCTTGACTACACTAAAGCCTTTGATTGTGTGGATCACAACAAACTGTGGCAAATTCTTAAAGAGATGGGAGTACCAGACCACCTTACCTGTCTCCTGAGAAACCTGTACGAGGGTCAAGAAGCAACAGTAAGAACTGAACATGGAACAACCGATTGGTTCAAAATTCGGAAAGGAGTACGACAAGGCTGCATATTGTCGCCCTGCTTATTTAACTTATATGCAGAGTACATCATGAGAAACACTAGGTTGGATGAATCACAGGTCGGAATTAAGATTGCCAGGAGAATTATCAACAACCTCAGATAACGCAGACGACACCACCCTAATGGCAGAAAGTGAAGAGGATCTAAAGAGCCTCTTGTTGAGGGTGAAAGTGGAGAATGCAAAAGCTGGTTTGAAACTCAACATTAAAAAAACAAAGATCATGGCATCTGGCCCCATCACTTCCTGGCATATTTAAGGGGAAGAAATGGAAGCAGTGACAGATTTTATTTTCTTGGGCTCCAAGATCACTGCAGATGGTGACTGTAGCCATGAAATTAAAAGACGCTTGCTCCTTGGGAGGAAAGCTATGGCAAACCTAGACAGCATAGTAAGAAGCAGAGACATCACCTTGCCGACAAAGGTCCGCATAATCAAAGCTATGGTTTTCCCAGTAGCAACGTATGGCTGTGAGAGCTGGACTATAAGGAAGGCTGAGTGCAGAAGAATTGATGCTTTCAAACTGTGGTGCTGGGGAAGACTCTTACGAGTCCCGTGGACTGCAAGGAGGTCAAATCAGTCCATCCTAAAGGAAATCAACCCTGACTGCTCATTGGAAGGACAGATAATGAAGCTGAAGCTCCAATATTTTGGCCACCTAATGCGAAGAGAAAACTCCCTGGAAAAGACCCTGATGCTGGGAAAGATTGAAGGCAAAAGGAGAAGGGGACAGCAGAGGATGAGATGGCTAGATAGCATCACCAATGCAATGAATATGAATTTGAGCACACTCTGGGAGAGAGGAGAGGACAGGAAGGCCTGGCGTGCTATGGTCCATGGGGTCACGAAGAGTTGGACACGACTTAACGACTGAACAACAACAAAGATGATTATTGTGCATGGATATATTTTATGGTGTGTTCTTTCCTCCTCCTCCTCTCTTTTGTGCTCCCCCTTTGGTTTTGTTTGTTTGTTATTGCTGTAATACAAATAAAAATTAAAAAAAGCAAAACAACTACAACAGCAAGAAAAACAACCCTGGGCCTGGATGGATGAATCTATCAGTTTTGGGTATTTCCATATTCCCCCCCCCTTTTTTATCCCAAGTTCTTTTTGTCCTTAATATGGACAACTTGAAGAATATGGCGAAGTGGCCAAGTTTGCAGATGACACCAAATTATTTAGGGTGGTTAAAACAAGAATGGATTGTGAGGAGCTCCAAAAGGATCTCTCCAAACTGGGAGAATGGGCATCTAAATGGCAAATGCAGTTCAATGTAAGCAAGTGTAAAGTGATGCACGTTGGGGCAAAAAATCCCAACTTCAAGTATAGCCTGATAGGATCTGAGCTAGTGGTGACCGACCAGGAAAGAGATCTTGGGGTTGTGGTGGACAGCTCAGTGAAGATGTCAACCCAGTGTACGGCTGCTGTAAAAAAGGCGAAGTCCATGTTAGGCATAATTAGAAAAGGAATTGAGAATAAAACTGCCACTATCATACTGCCCCTATACAAATCTATGGTGAGACCGCACTTGTAATACTGTGTACAGTTCTGGTCACCACACCTAAAAAATGATATTGTAGAGCTGGAAAAAGTGCAGAAAAGGGAAACGAAAGTGATCAAGGGGCTGGAGCATCTCCCCTATGAGGGAAACGTACAACAGCTGGGATTGCTTAGCTTGGAAAAGAGGAGGGTAAGGGGAGACATGACAGAGGTCTACAACATTTTGCATGGTGTGGGGAATGAGAATAGACATTTTCTCCCTCTCTCAAAATACTAGAACCCGGGTCATCCCATGAAGCTGATTGGTGGGAGATTCAGGACAGATAAAAGGAAGCACTTCTTCACCCAGCACATAGTTAGACTATGGAATTTGCTACCACAGGATGTGGTGATGGCCACCAATTTGGATGGCTTTAAAAGGGGGTTGGACAAATTCCTGGAGGAAAAGCCTATCCATGGCTACTAGTCTTGATGACTATGGGCTACCTCCAGAACCAGAGGCAGTGAGCTTATGTGCACCAGTTGCTGGGGAACATCCGAGGGTAGGAGGGTGCTGTTGTAGTCCTGCCTTGCTTGTGTATTCCTGGTCGACAGCTGTTGGCCACTGTGTGAACAGAATGCTGGACTAGATGGACCCTTGGTCTGATCCAGCAGGGCTCTTCTTATGTTCTTAACCTGGTGAATTTTGGTATATTCTAATCAAAATCAAACTGAAAGAAATGCTCCCCCATCTCCAGTGGCAAGAACCAGACTCTAACCAGCAATCCCTGGCTTTAAAAAGTTCCAATTTCTGCAAAAATAGGACAAGGGCTGAGCTGTCCAGAATAAGCCTTGATCGGTGAAGTGGAGTGACAACTTAATTTCTCAGGTCAGCCAAGGACTAGGAGTCAGTCACAAATTTCCGCATGAAAAACCCTCTTCTTCTCCCTCAGATTGTACAACCAGAAAACATTAGTCCTTCAAGATGCGAGATAAGCTCTGCAGACTTGTCAGATTTGTATATATGCTTGCTTAATTTATGTGCTTTAGCAGGGTTTAAAGTTTTTTGGCTGTGATCCAGGCCAAGTGAAAAATGCTTACATGCTCTCATTGATTTCAGTTTGAGATAGTGGAGGATGTACTTTACTCTCTCTCTCTCACTGAAACAAATGGGACTTGAAAGTGCTTCAGGCTGAAATCTTGTGCTCGATTACCTGAGAGTAAGCGCCATTAAAGTCAGTGGGAGTGGGACTTAAGTTTGAGAAAGCATGCATTGGACTGTGCTGTAACTTTGGCTGGGTTTGCTGCTGCTGCTGCTGATTTGCCAGCACTGGGGGAGGAAGACTTAAATTTAGGGCAAATTTGCAGTACTGCAATAATTCGCAGTGGTATTCTGTTCAGCTGGGATTTTTGCTCCTGGGAGACCTCAGAGGATAGCTATTGTACCGCTCCAACACTCAAGTTTGTAGTATGGATCTGATTTTATTCCCCTTTGCCATATATAGGTGATGGTCGCTATTTTTCTAGCAGAAACCAGTTCGGCTCCAGGTACCACCACCAAGGCCACTTAGGGGCCTTTCCCAGGCTTTGGGGAGGGGGCTGTGGCCTCTCCTCCCCCTCCACATCATCCAAGCAAGGCCTCAGTCAACAGGCAAGCAAATTCTGACAGGCTCATGTGGTCCTTGGATTGGGATGGATCTTTTTCTCATCACCGAGAGTTGTCTGCTCTACTTTGTGCTCCAAAATCTTGCCCCCTTTCTCTCTTCCCTGTACTTTCAATTTCCCCTCCCGCACCAGCACTGTACACCGCTACAGCTAGCCAGTCACATTGCTCTTTGCCTCTTGGGTTCCTCCCTCACCACAGCTAATTGGGTGATTGCTCCTTCATTCTCCTCTCTGCCTCCATCTTATAGCTGATGGGTGGCATGACTCCGCACCCCCCAAGCGTCCTCAGGTAGCCCAGACCACAGCAGCCGGCCCACTGCTAAAGCAAACAACAAGGCAAAGCTAGAAAGTCCCTGCCGAGAGCGAGCAGAGAGAGTCAGAGTGAACGAGAGAGGGAGAGGCATAGACCTGCTCTTGAAGTGACTGAAACCTGCCAGTGGGCTTTGGGCCTTGTAGTGAAGAACACTGCCAGATATTAATATTGCTGTTGCTATTAAAGCCTTATTTTACTTATTGCCTGGGCTGTCCTGAGTCAGACTGTTCTCGCTTGCCTGCTGATAATCTTGGAGGATGCTTGAAGCTACAATACATCTCAGCAGGATGTAGAATGCTGTCTGTGTAATCAAAGTAAGTTTGCTTTGAGACAAAGGGTGCTTCCAGGTGGAGGGCTCCTAGCTCTATCAATGAAAAGGGCATCATGCTGCTACTCTGCCTTTCCCCCCTGAATGGATTTTTTCGGGTAAGAAAGTCAGAAGAAGTGGTGGGAAAACACTGGTGGGAAAACACTTTAGCACATCTAAAAGGATATCAACTGGACCACCTGTAAACTTCTGCAAATGAGGTAAGGTGATTGCACAACAAAGCCCCATCTGGAAGCAGCCAAAAATGGATTATCAACTCATAATACCCTCTTTCATGATACTGGAACCTGGGGTCATCCCATGAAGCTGATTGGCTGGAGATTCAGGACAGATAAAAGGAAAGACTTCTTCACACAGCACATAGTTAAAATGTGGAATTCATTTCCATAAGATGGAGTGATGGCCACTATTTTGGATGGCATTAAAAGGGGATTGGACAAATTCACAGAAGATAAGGCTATCGATGGCTACTAGTCCTGATGGCTACATGCTACCTCCAGTATCAGAGGCAGTATGCCTTTGCACACTTCTGGGGACCATGGGCAAGAGGCTGCTGTTGCATTTGTGCCCTGCTTGTGATTTCCTGGTCGACAGCTGGTTGGCCACTGTGTGAGCAGAATGCTGGACTAGATGGTCCATTATGTTCTTATGTTCTTAACTCAGAGGGGGGGGGGGAGGAGGAGGAGGAGTTTGGGACCAGCCTGCACAATTGCACCTGCCCATGTAGTTCTGGGCTTTCAATGGCTTTGCTATGGTAGTGATGAGGGAAGAAACCAGGGGAAGCAGCAGCTATAACAGCACAGAAAGGAGCCCTAATGTAATGCAATGCATATATTTAGACAATTATGCTAAGTCTGCCTTTCAGTATTTCTACTCCCATGGTGATTGAGAAAAAGTTCCACTGACCTCAGTTATGTACTTACAAGTAAATATGCTGAGGATTGGGGCAGAAGCCAAAGTCAGAGTGCTTCTGCCTTGGGGGACGCCAGCTCAGTGGTGGAGCACATGCTTGGCCTGCAGAAGGCCCTGGGTTCGATCTCTGGCATCTCCAAGTAAGGATGAGATGGTAGGTGGCATGAAATGCTCTGTGCCTGAGACCCTGGGGAGCTGCTACCAGGCCGAGTAGAGAGTACTGGTAGGGAGGCCATGTGTCCTACATTATAGAGGACAGTCCTCTCTTTGAAGGCTTGTCAGAGGACTGTCCTCTATAGTGTAGGGTTTGAAGAGTTGTCAGGGGACAGCCCGCTCTTCAAAGACATCCTCTTTTTGGAGGGCTGTCCAGTCCAAGTTCACTTTAAAGATTTCTAAGAAAGGAGAGCAGGGGATTTGAAGCTGCCTATCAACAGATAACATGAGAAGAGACCTGCTGGATCAGACCAAGGGTCCATCTACTCCAGCACTCTGTTCACACAGTGGCCAACCAGCTGTCGACCAGGAACCCACAAGCAGGACACAAGCGTAACAGCACCCTCCCACCCATGTTCCCCAGCAACTGGTGCACATAGGCTCACTGCCTCTGGTACTGGAGGTGGCACATAGCCATCAAGACTAGTAGCCATGGATAGCCTTTTCCTCCAGGAATTTGTCCAACCTCCTTCTAAAGCCATCCAAATTGGTGGCCATCACCACATCTTGTGGTAGTGAATGCCATAGTTTAACTATGTGCTGTGTGAAGAAGTACTCCCTTTAATCTGTCCTGAATCTCCCACCAATCAGTCCTGGGATGACCCCGGGTTCTAGTATTTTGAGAGAGGGAGAAAAATGTCTCCCTATCCACATTCTCCACACCATGCGTAATTTTGTACACCTCTATCATGTCTCCTCTTACCCTCCCTTTTTCCAAGCTAAACAATCCCAGCTGTTGTAACCTTCCCTCATAAGGAGGTTGCTCCAGCCCCTTGATCATTTCAGCTGCCCTTTTCTGCACTTTTTCCAGCTTTACAAAATCTTTTTTTTAGGTGTGGTGACCAGAACTGTACACAGTATTTTAAGTGTGGTCGCACCATAGATTTGTATAAAGGGAGTATCATATTGGCAGTTTTATTCCCAGTTCCCTTCTTAACTGTGCCTAACATGGAGTTTGCCTTTTTTACAGTGGCTACACATTGAGTTGACTTTTTAATCGAGCTGGCCACCACAATCACAAGATCTCTTTCTTAGTAGGTCCCCGCTAACTCAGATTCCTTCGGGTTAATGTATACTCAAAGTTGGGATTTTTTGCCCCAACGTGCATCACTTTACGCTTGCTTGCATTGAACCACATTTGCCATTTAGATGCCCATTGTCCCAGTTTGGAGAGATCCTTTTGGAGCTCCTCACAATCCCTTTTTGTTTTAACCACCCTAAATAATTTGGTGTCATCAGCAAACATGGCCACTTTAATGCTCACTCCTGATTCCAGATCATTGATGAACAGGTTGAAAAGAGTTGGTCCTAATACAGACCGCTGTCGGACCCCACTGTTTACATCTCTCCATTGGGAGAACTTGCCATTTACTCCTACTCTCTGCTTTCTGTTCTTTAACCAGTTACTGATCGGTAAGAGGACCACTCCTCTAATTCCATGACTGCTAAGTTTGCTCAGGAGTCTTTGGTGAGGGACTTGGTCAAAAGCCTTTTGGAAGTCCAAGAAAACAATGTCTACCAGATCACTCCTGTCTACATATCTATTGACACGCTCAAAGAACTTTAAAAGGTTAGTGAGACAGGACTTACCTTTACGGAAGCCGTGTTGATTCTTCTTCAGCAGGGCTTGGCTTTCTGTGTGCTTACTAATTTTATCTTTAATAATGCTTACAACCAATTTACAGATGTTAAGCTAACTGGCCTGTAATTTCCCAGATCCCCTCTGGATCCCTTTTTAAAAATTGGTGTTAACACTGGCCATTCTCCAGTCCTCTGGTACATGTTATCTGATCTTAGGGACATGTTACATATTTTGGTTAGAACATCAGCAATTTTATATTTGAGTTCTTTAAGAACACTAGGATGGATATCATCCAGGCCTGGTGATTTATTTACTTTCAGTTTGTCAATAAGGTTGAGAACTTCATCTTTTGTCACCACTATTCGCCTCTCCTGACTCTCTGTGTAGCATTTTCAGGGGGCTGAAGGGACTGCTGTGGGATGGAAAGGGTGGGGAAGTCGACTTCTGCCAGCACAGTTGATCCAGCATAAATCTGGATCCTACCCAGTGTTTGCATCTCTCTATATAAATCAGCACATGCCATTTTAATGAAATCTGTGTCCCCTTTTGTGGCAATGTGTAAGTGGCCACCCTAAACGCTGGGTTAGCTGGACAAATTGTCTGACTTGCTATAAGGCAGCTTCCTATGTAAAAGAAGCTGATTGTTGCATAGTAGTGATTTTGAGATCGAAATAGTCTCAAAGCTAGTACCCTAGAACCAGCTGCACTACATTAAGACTAGTTTAACAATGGGAAGCTTCCCTGGTACTTGAAACAGGCCCCCCTTAATTCAGCCAAGGTTGCATCCAAACTAGCCTTTCTAAAGAGCAGAAATGCAACACATCATGCATAGCACAATCCTGAGCCAGTGAAACCAAAGCAACCCAAGGTTCCATGAAACAGACACCCCAGGCATTTTGGAAGTAATTTGCTCCTCCTGGGTTACATGGCAAGAGAATGCAGCTTGGTGAAATTAATTTCACTTTCCAGTTCTGCAGCTTCCTACTTGCTCTTTTTATGTTTCCTGTCCTTTACACCAAGTGTGAAGCATTCCACAGGCTGCTGCCCTCCCCGCTGCTGTCAAAGCAAAAAACCATCATGCTTTGTATCGCCAACAGGGGCAGTTAATGAAGCCAACGGGGGATTGGATCTGTCACTTCAACCAGCAATTTGCAGTCTGCAGGACCACAACGTATTGAGAGAGGGAAGGCTCTTGTAAGCTAATCAGCAAGACTTTTTGGACAGGCTTGTTGCTTTGTGGAAAGCCAGAGCAAGAAGGCAAATTAAGACAAATGGGTGCAGGGAGGAAAAAGTGAACACTGGGGTTATGCCAGTGTTCAAATCTTCTATGTCCAGTTTGGCGATTTGGATTCAGATTGGAAAGGTGAGAGCCAGGGTGCTATTTTGGATTTTAGGTCCATTGACTAGTTTACAGTCGATTGTATCAAAGTTTAGTCAGTGTGTTAAACTCTTGTCAGAGATATTTTTGTTGAGGAATAATCGCATAGAAAACCTGGTAGGGGGACTACCCTTGGTCTCCCTGAAATGGTGGTTCTGATGGGAGAAGATGCCCCTTAAAGCCTAATATGATGTAATGGCAGGATGGCCATGTGTCCTGCTTTACAGAGGGCAATCTTCTATTTGAAAGGCTGCCAGAGGAGAGTCCTCTATTTGAAGGACTCGATGGCCTTGTAGGCCCCTTCCAACCCTACTATTCTATGATTCTATGAAGGCCTCCTCTGCTTGAAGGGCTGTCCAGACCAAGCTCAGTTCAAAGATAAAGAACTCTATGAAGGGAGAGCAGGGAAGGGCCTTGAAGTTGCCCATCAAAGCTTAGTACCTGGATAGCAGCAGACTGAGCAAGTACACAGGTCACCCAGTTCAGTTAGTCTTCTCCACTATGGTGAGATGGATTGGATTTCTATTTAAATTGTCATTATTTCTAAAGTTGCAGCTCTTCACATACATCAGCATGTGCAAATTTTATGTAAATTGGCCACCTCTTTGCTCCCCTTTCTTTGTGATGCATTGCCTGTTTTATGGTGGTAGATGAGTGGCCACCCCATGAGATGCTGGAGAATCCCACTCACCAACTGCAATTGGGTTTTGGGAGCAGCAGGGTTTGCGCAGGCATCCTTACGAAGCCCAATCACATCTTCCAAGCAGTTTTCTAAGAAACCGGCATGGTTTCAACTCTGCGGGCTTGTTGGAGATTGGATGCACTAAATACTCATCCTGAGTGAGGATTTGCATTACTGGGTATTTTTCAAGGTGACTGTGGGTATTAGTGCTGGCACCAGGTCTCGGAGGGCCCTTGGGCAAGACACCCCCAATGGGCCCCTCTCCCTCAGGGAGTCTACCTGCTCACCAGCATTGTTGTCAGCTGCTGCTGTTCTTCTTCCTTGTCAACTGCTTGCTTGCCAGGCAGAAAGACAGGGGAGGCGGGTGTAGGTCCAATTTCGCTGGGGTGGAGATTCCGTTCTGGGTTTTAGTTACAATCAGCCAGAAGTCTAAAGGAGCTATCCAAGGTGCTGAATCCCATCCTCCAAAGGGGTCCAGCACCTTGGATGCTCCTTTAGACTTCTGGCTGGTTGTAACTAAAACCCAGAACAGACTCTCTGCCCCACCGAAATCAGATCCACCAGTCTCACCTGCAGAGAGGGAATGAACAAGCAGGCAGTAGCATCTAGTCCTCCTTCACGCCGTCACCATTGTCTGAGCTAGAGGAAGAGGTAGGTGAAGAAGCAGGTTCTAGGGGCTCTTGTCAGTGGGCCCCCTGTTGGGGTGTCAGCCAGTGGTGATCAGTTTGGACTGGTTCTGAGTGAAACCCGAAGCAGATGCGCTGCCCCACTGACATTGGAGCCACCAGCCTCCACTGGTGGTGATCCCTGGATACTGCAACCTGATTAATGTGGATGTAATGGCTTCTTTGAGGTCTCTACAGCATGGAAATGTGGAAGCAAGAAATAGACCCAGTTTTGACAAAAGCGTTCATCTGCCAGAGGGGATAGGCAGATGATCCATGCAGACTGAAGGCCTCAGCATATGTGGTTTGTGGAGATCAGGTGAGCATCGGACATGGGAGTCATTGCATGAGATGAGGTCTCTGACAAATGTTTGCTCATTCTAATATTTGCTTTGAAGTTTGCTTAGCATATTCTATACAGTCAAACTAATTACTACAAAGATGACCTGCCTCAATACCGTTCTGCAGTCATTTTTTCTCCTTGAGGTTGCTTCTCCTTTTTGGTGCCCTTTTCTTCTTCTTTGTCCTCACTGTCCACAGACTCATTTGCTTTCACTGGCCATAATGTGATAGTCTGGGTGACCGATGTGATTTAATTTTATGGCATCCATTATGTCATCACATCAGTCACAGTGTCATGAGATTATTGACTATGGGTGCAATCCTGCTGGGACACTTGTCAGCCTCCAGACTCGGAGGCTGATGGGCATCCTATGCAGAACGGAAGGAGTGCAGAGGCTAACTTCACCTCCACACTCCTCCTGCTCTGTATTTTGGCTAGACAGGCTTTTTTGCCTGTCTAGTTGGGGCTCTGTGGAGCAGGAGGGAAGGAGGCTGGGGAGGCCAAAGAATTCTTCATAAGATGGCCTTCCCAGTCTCCTCCCCTCCCCGCCCACAGAACTGCCCCCTTTCCCTCCTCTCTGAGGTTGCCTTTGGTTGCAGCTTCTGTGGTTCTCTCCATGCCAGCTGTGAGGGGGAGGGGGTGGGGAGCTTGGACTCCTGGGTCCAAGGTCGGAGCAACCTTGGATCCAGGAATCCAAATTATTCTATGCCCCCCCCCCATGCTGTCTAGGGGCCATAGGATTGCTCTCCCCATCACATGGACTGGCAGAGGCAGGTACCAAAGGTGCAGTGAGGGCAAATGAAGCCAAGGACAGTGAAGACAAGGAAGATACCAGGAAAGGGCACTGAGAAGAAGCCCTGAACAACATAGAAACAACATTAATATATTTGTAAATGAGTGCTGAATAATAATTGAAAATGGCAAATGCTCTTTAGCCCCTGCTGAAACAAACATAAAATTAGGGAAGTAGTTTTGGCTCAGTCCTACCTGAATTAGACACGTTTGTGACACAGTGAGGTCTACTGGGTTTAGAGCAGAACATGAAGTGGGGATTCCCCAGTTTCAGTGCTACTCCTGCTATGCAGTTATTCTGTCACCTTGAGCAGAATAATTTCAGCTGCAATTTCCCATCTATAAGGTAGGATTAAGAATCAGCTGCCTTGCAGAATTATTCTACAATATCTTCATTTTAGAAATTGTAAATTCTGCAAAATTAAAAATCCTATATAACTGACAGAGCAGTAGCAGGATCATTCTGAGATTTCACCTTCATGGATTACCCCTGCCCCAAAGTGGGATATGCCTTTGGAGTAGGGATGGACGAAAGGGACTTACCTGGTCCCGCAGCTTGCTTCATGGTGGGGGGGAGGCGCTTCGGTTCTCCCCCCGAAGTTGAGGCGAGGGGGGGGGCGCCCCGCCTCGCCGAAATTCAGGCCAGGGGGGAGGCGCCCCATCCCTCACCGCCGAAATTCAGGCCGGGGAGGAGTGCCCCGTCTACCCGGCCGTGAAAAAAAAAAGTAAAGTAAAAAAACAACAACACACACCCGTGATAGGCTACGTAACGATTTACGTAGCCTATCACGGCTAGATTTCCAAAGTCAGCCGTGATAGGCTATGTAAATTGTCACGTAGCCTATCACGGGTGACTTTGAAAAAAAAAAAAAGCGCGTACGCAAATGGCGTTCCTTAGTTTGGCATGTCTAGTCTACGTAAAGATTTACGTAGACTACGGCGAAAATAAGGGAACGCTATTTGCGTTGCCCTTATTTTCACCGTGGTCTCCATAAATCTTTACCTAGACTAGATGTGCCAAACTAAGGAACACAAATGGCGGCGCCCCATGGGCGCCGCCATTTGTGTATGCGCTTTTTTTTTTACTTTCCTTTTTCATTTTGCAATGGCGGTGGCGGCAGCCGGTCAGAAGACCGGCCGCTGCCGCCGAACTGCTGCTGGGACCCGCCACCGAGAGGGACATTCGCACGAGGTAAGTCCCATCCCGGGGGGGGCGGGGGGCCGGCGGAGAATTTCACCACCAATGTCGGGGGGCCGAATGCGTTGGCATTCGGCCTCCCAGAGATTTGTGGAGAAATTCTCCGCCATCCCTACTTTGGAGTGGAATCTATGTCTTTCAAAGGCTAACGTGAAAAGCAGTTCTGAGTCTTTACCAACACTTGAATGCATCCTCCTGTTGCTTTGTGTCTGCATATTCAGGAGGCAGGAGGAAACTAATGGTTCATTAGCTCTTCACAAAAGCAAAAGAGATCTAAAATGTTTGAACCACTGTTGTTGCATTTTAACCCTGGTTGTTGTTGTTTTAAAAAGTTCTTTGCTGCCATAAAATTATAGTTACTACCACATTGCCTTGCCTTTACTCAGCAATGCAACCCCATCATATCAAATCTATATTGGGTCCAGCAGTGTCCAGTGAAGCAGATAGCTAGCAAGTGCCTGGATGCAGCTGTGGGGTGATCAAATGAGAAGGAGGATCCCCCCCCACTTGCTGGTAACAATTAGGAGGCTGTGGTGGAGGCAGAGTGTTCCTCAAAAGAGGCTGGCTAGCTACTCAGCAACCACTTACTTGCATGGTGCTGACTGAGGCACCTTCCACCTCCACCACTATGCAGTTCAGTGGTTGCTGATTGGTTTGCCATCTTCCGTTGATATCAGCAGCCTGCACCCACAGAGGGAGGCTGGCCAGTCAGCAAACAAATGTTTGCACAGTGATATCTGAGGTACCCACTGCCTCCACCACTCATGTCCAACTGCTACCAGTAAGGGTAGAATTCTCCTTTCCCCTAGAATGCTCCACAGCTGTGGTCAGTGGTTCCTACTAGTGAACTGCTTAATTTGCCCACTGAAGTTGCTGCTCCTGACTGTATCTGTGAAAGAATCAAAAACTTAAGGGGATAAATACTATTGCATCCCTAAGAAAGGCTTTTTAAAAACTCTCTTAAACAATCAGCATTTAAAAACAACATGTAAAACTTCCCAGAAACATGCCCTTGAGATAACCTTAATGATGTTTAAAATATTGTTTTATTAAATAAAAAATAAGAAAATGTCTTCCTTTTATAGAAGATAATTTCAAAATTTCTACCTAGAATCGCTTGTCTCTGCCAGTCTATTGTTCATGATAGCTAGAGCGCCAACTCCCCCCGAAAAGCCATTCTGTCTAGTATTAATGCAGACATTCCGAGGGTAACCATTGGCCGTCTCGGATAACTGCTTTTGCAAAAGTGCCAGAGAGACTTTGTTGGAGGCTGTAAGATCCCTCATGGAGATCATTTCACCCGAAAGCCGTCTCCCGTCTGTATCACTGTCATACTGTCCATCTGTTTCCACAGAGAAGTTGTGCCGGCGGAAGCGAGATCCCGGAGTGATGGCATTGCGCCGCCCAAGGCGAGTGGTTGGCTTACTGCAATCTGGACAACATCTACATCGGAACTTTCTTAGCATCCAGTTTAAAACCTGCTTGATTACAATCGAGATGACGTTAAAAAGAGAGTATATGCAGCATACCCCCATTAATATAAACATGAAGTTCCCAAATCTGTATAATCCCTGATTTTGGTAGACGGCATTTTGACTGCTCACCAGATCGCCAAATCCGATGGTGCTGAAGGTGACAAAACAATAGTACAAGGAGTCAATGTAATTCCACCCTTCCACGGCTGTGTACATGGCTGAGGCACAGCAAGAAAGAGTAATGGCAAAGATTCCCAGAATCAGCATCACGTGATAAACTGATGGCTTCCACCCAATCAGGCTGTCAGCGTCGGACATGGCTGAGCCCCTTCGGCATGTTGGAGGTAGAAGGCCGCTTCTCCGCAGCTGCCGCTCATGGCAAGCCTTCATGACCAAAGCCAGAAGTGAGATGATTCGCTCCAGGAAGAGATTGAAGAAGAGGATGGTTCCAGCACACCCGAAGAGGCCGTAAACAATAAGGAAGCCTTTACCAGCAACTGTTGCCGGTGTGGACATCCCAAAACCTGGAGAGGCAAAGAAATAGGGATGGGGGAGAAATTAGTTCAACTCACATTCCAATGCGAATATACCTAATTTTGCAGATTCAAACCACTATTCCACCTGAAGCTCAGTTATCCTTCTAAATTCACGCTTCTCTGAATTTTGCAATGGAGTTTTCTAATTAAAGGAAATGCATACAAAAATGTGTATAGTAGGAAAATCGCTTGCAAAATCTTTTGTATATTAGTCAACAATACATCCAAAATGAATGTATTCAGAGACGCGTCCCCCCAAATGCTTATGAATTGTCATGCAAACTTTTACAAAAATTATCAAAGTGAGAAACCAGAACTGACAGATTCATCCATCCCTACAAAGAGATAATGAAGCTTTTATAAACAGAGACAGCCCAAGACATGTTGATGTTTGAGGCTGAAAATTTCATTCCCTCTCCAGTGATGAAATTATAAGCACAGATGAAACAAAGGACAACTTGCTGTCCTTTAATGAAACCCCCCCCCCCCACCCTCTGAGGCAGGCCACTTGAGACAAATAAATAAATATATTTTATTCATTGAAAATTATTTATTTATTTATTACATTTATATCCCACCTTTTTTCCTCCTTAGGGAACCCAAGGTGGCATACATTATCCTCCTCCTTGCCATTTTATCCTCAGAACAACAACCCTGTGGCACCAGACAGGCCACTTAACAAGATCAGCCTCAGATGGCCTTCTCTCTGTCCCATCAGCCAGGACAGCTAGACTGGTGGGGACGAGGGAGAGGGCCTTTTCTGTGGTGGCCCCCACTCTGTGGAACTCCCTCCCTAGGGAACTCCGTCATGCCCCCTCTTTAATGAGCTTCCGTCGTGCATTAAAAACGCTGTTGTTCAGGCAGGCATTTGGGGTGGGTTAGGGTATTTTAGAAAATGTTTTTATTGTAGAATTTTATTGTTTTAAACTGTTTTTATTGTATGTTGTACATCGCCCAGAGTGGCTGGGTGACCAGCCAGATGGGCGATTAATAAATTTAATAATAATAATAATAATAATAATAATAGGTTGGGCTGAGAGTCTATGACTGGCCCAAAGTCACCCAGTAAGCTTCCATGGCCGAGTGGGTGCTAGAACCCGGATCTCTTGGCTCCCAGTCCAACACTCTCGCCACTACACCACACTGGCTCTCAATTTTTAGAGCAGATTTAAGAGTCAAACCTTCTCAACGCATTTTTACTTGTGTACTAACATATCCTACAACCCTCCTTTCCACCTAGGGCTCTCAGTTAACTACAGAAATCTTAGTCAATCAGTTTTAACTTATGAATGAATGAAATCAGCACACATATGAATAAAATAATACATCTGAAGAAAATAATAATTCTTTGATATTTTATTGTGCATTCATCCCTTAGAGAAGGCAAAAGAGGTATTCCTTCCATCTGAGGGAGAAGGAGGGTACCTCTTCTGAGAAGATGCTGCCACCCATGGTGGCAATACTTACAGTAAATACAGTAGAAGGGATATACAGTTTAAATCTGCTGCTCTGTTACTGGGGTAACCAATCAATATTTTTAATGGAATTAATCCACAATTGAAGGTTGCAGCCCTACCTACATTACATCACACACAAACAAACAAAGTGTGTGGAAATAGGCAAAAAGATTTTATCAATATAGCAACTTTTGTGTATGAGAAACACCAGCATACACCAAATGTCTTCAAACTCAACAGTTATTTATTATAATTTACAGAAACAGAGAGCAACCTTCATTGACTTGTAAGAGGAGCATAAAAAACTTTACTGAGCAACTGTCAGTTCACTAATATATAATAGCAGTCATACAGAATTATCCTAGCCATTCAGGAGGTTATGCAGGCCCAACTATTCCTACTGGCTTCTGCCCCAAGGTGAAAGCATCCCCTTATATTCCTTCTGGGCTTGCCTCTTAAAGAGGAAGTACAAAACAGCTACCATGCAAAATGGCGCCAGTGAATAATGAATAAAATCAATGTACACCTCCCACCTTATTCTCCCACTCCTCTCAGAATTTTGGCAAACCTGTGCACTCTTCCCAAGAGATGCTCCAATTATATGTCCACTGATCATCCAAAATGTTTATACATCTTTAAAGAGATACTTGATTTCACAAAAGCCCCTCCCCCAGCATTGTAGCTGAGGTGATTTCGCCATGCCCCACCCCCATTGGGTGGGAAACATGGGCCATTCTTCCTGGGGTCCACATGATGTGGGTCAGGTCAGTGGGGAGGTGGTTCACGAGCTCTGTGCCATAGTTGGGGATTAGCTAATTGCCCATAAAGGGGCTGAGTAGGATTTGGAGCGGGGGGGGGGGGGATCCACTGATTAGCTTTGGAGTTATTTATTTATTTAGTGAAAATATTTCTATACTGCCCTTCATCTTACAATATGAAGGCAGCATACAAAAGATGTGCCCTTTTTGGGCTTACTCCTTACTGCTTCAACACTCAGGGGCTACAACTGATTTGGCTGATCAGCTTTTACATGGCAGGTAATGAAGGACACTCAAGCGGCACAGTTAATTTAACCTCGTGAACACCCTGAAGCATTGGAGGGTGAGGGCCAGACTATACTTCATTGCTGGCTGACATGAGGGGAGGAGGCCACCCTTGGGCCTACAAAGCTTTGCCCCAGTGAATGCTGGCCAGTGAGGGTGGGGTGGAGCATTTAAAGACCCCTCAGCTGCCTTCATGGTGGGCAGGAAATGAAAGGCACAGATCTGGTAGATATTGGACATGCTGCCTAGAGCCAGGGTAGAATTGCCCAATAGGTGTCTCTCCAGCAAACTTGCTTAGGAAATGTCATGGACCCCTCATCCTCACCCTCAGAGAATCCTGATCCTTCATCTTCAGAAGAAGCAGCTCCTAAGTTAACTGTTCAGGGAGAGGAGTCAGTTACAGAAAGGTGTGATGAGGCTTCAACCTCCTCATGACCCAGTTCTCCAGGAAGACCCCAGGGACTACCTCTTCCAGCATCTAGAGAAGGTTATATTGCTGTCCTCAGGCTCTGAGGACTTCAGCCATGAAGGCACCACCACACCAGAGCCACCTCTGCATCACCACAGCCTAATGCCTGCTAAAAGAGACCAGGTACTTCTAAGAGAAAAGGCCTTTCAAAGGCCAAAGACAGTATGGAGGTGGGGCAAATCAGGCTAAAGGCAGCCAAGCCCCTGCTTAAGGCTCAGTCACCACCTGCTGCTTGTTGGAGCAGAATGCAGATAAGCTTGTCTGGCTTCCAGCCCCAACACCACTCAAAGCTTTTTGTGGTGCTGTTCTATTCCTGTTCCTGCCTCCCTGACAAACCTGACTTGCAGAGAAACCTTGGTAAAGACCTGGTCCACAGTGGAACCCTATTCTAGTCCTCACCAGCACCCAACAATGCTAAGTCCTCACCACAACAGAGACAGAACAGGGAACTGGAGCCCACACTTGGCCTTGGTGGTTCTTGTTGCAGATCCAAAGGGCACAATCCTATTGGGATTCCTGTCAGCCTCCGAAACTGGAGGCTGATGGGGATCCTATGCAGAGTGGGAGGAGCATGGAGGCGCTCTTCACCTCCACACTCCCCCCACTCTGCAGTTTAGCTAGACAGGCAGTTTTGGCTGTCTAGCTGAGGTGTCGTGGAGGGGGAGGGAAGGGAAGGAGGCTGGAGGTAGCTCATATCTCTGCTTCCCCAGTCCCCTTCCCACCCCCCCCACTGGCACACCCCACCCACTGGCACACCCCATTTCAATCCAGCTGCAAGGGGCTGGGGAGAGGGTGGGAAGCTTGGACTTCTGGGTCCGAGGTTGGAGCACTGTCTCCAACCTTGGATCCATGAATCCAAAGTCTCCTATGACCCCCAGACTCTAAGGGCCATAAGATTGCTTTCTTTGTTGTTATTTAATAAAGCTGTGAACTTTTAGCCCAATCATGTTGTCTCATATCTTCTTTCAAAGCAAATCCATCAGAGTGAGGGCAATGCTTCCTGTACAGGCCACGTAACTGGCAGTCCTAGCCAGTCAGGGATCAGTCTAAGAACTGAACAGTTTCTCGACCCTTTTGAAAGAGGTGTACATCTTTCAGTTCCGATGAAACTTATCTTAACCGTGCCCCCTTTCTGCTCAGCACCAGTTGGCAGCCTAATATCCAGTTCGCTGGATGGTTCCATCCAGCTTGCTCAAGGAACAGAACTTCAGAGGCCCAAACCGATAATATGTGAAGTGCCATGTTTGAGGTAGCTGGTAGAATCCAGACTTTTAAGCATTAGAATGGAGAGACATCCCAGAAGCCTCTGTTTCATCACAGACGCCATAGAGTTTTCAGCTGACCTCCATTTTAAGAGATGTCCTTTGCACTGAAGGATAGTCCTGCATTTTGGAACTCTATGGTACTGTTTAGAACTCCATGGAACAGACACCCAGCTCTGCAGCATCTCTTCCAATTGAAATGTGTATCCGGCAACTTTGCACATACTTTACTCAGTGACAATCCAAAAGCTTAATTCAAGGGCTTATTTGCTAGTGTGTGACTGTTGCAGGGGGGAGCGGGAAGTCTTTAATAGCGGACTGGTGATGGATGAATCAAAACGTGCAGCAACCCTCCAGATTGAGGAGGCTAAAGTATGATAATACACTACCGGGGAGTCAGACAGCTGTAGAGATTTAGAGCTCTCGCAGGGGGGGAAATTACACCCTTGTTTGACCTCCACAGCAATCAAGTTCTTTTCTGTGGTGTCTAAACAATTCAAGGACATTTCTAAAAAATAGGACATTGCCAATTATGCTCTCAGATCCTTCACTAGTAAATCACAGGGCAAGTCTTCCAAAACAGCCTTATACCCAAAGCTGGATCTCAAGCAATGCAAATAGACAATTGTAAACTAAAGCGAAGCAGATTAAGAGCTTAGCGCAAGGCCGCTGTAGCCACAAAGAGTGGCAGTGGCGTGTTTGCCTCTCACCACATAACAAGGCAAGTGTTATTCTCCATCTCAGATCCTTGTCAGTTTGGGGATGTGAGGAGAGCAGTAACCTGGGTTTTCCATGTGGCTAGAGATTACAAATTACTGGATGCCACACAGTGACAGATACCTCATGGTAAGCTTTTAGTGGGTACTTTGTGTTTTCAGACAACCAGTTCATACATTATCCTAGTGACACAGGAGCCACTTCTGATGCATGAAAAGAAGAACCACATGGGATGGGTGTGATAACATGATTTTGTCCACACTATTGTTGCGTGGCCCCAGGGATACACAGTGTTGTCATGGGTAGGGATGGGTGAATCCCCCAATGTCTGGTCCAGAGGGGGGTCCACCGCGGGGCAATATGGGCCACCTGGGGCTCCATGGATTTCTCCAGAGCCCTGCCACATCTGCCAGACTTGGAGGAGTGGCTTTCCAGATTTCTAAAAGATAATGGCAGATGCGGGAAAATTACATTGCGGGAAAATTACAGCCATAAATGGAGTATTTTACGCCATTTGCGGCTGCAAAGAACTTACTTTTACATAAATTGCAGCTGCTTACAGCTGTATTTATGTGAAAGTAAGTGCTTTACGGACACAAATGGCGTACAATATGTCATTTATGGCTGTAATTTTCCTGTTATAAGTTAATGGCAGCCGCCATTAGCGTATCGTGTTTTTTAGAAAGCTGGAGAGCCACTCCGTGGGAACTCTTGCGGACGTGGAGGTGAGTGCGGCTGGTCTGCTGCGGACTCTGGAGGTCGGATTCTTTGGAATCTGTCCTCATTTGAGTCTTCAGTGGATTTCTCCAGTATCCCTGGTCATGGGTTGTCAGCTGATTCAATAGCAATTCCATTTCCCTATAGGAACCTAATGCGAAGGGCTGTAGCTCAGTGGTAGAGCAACAGCTTTGCATGCAGAAGGTTCCAGGTTCAATCCCTGGCATCTCTAGGCAAGGTTTGAAAAAAACCCCATCTGAAATCCTGGAGAACCAGGGATGGGTAACACACAGCCCACGGGCTGCATATGGCCCCCTCTGCCCCCCCCAGCACGGCCCCCACCAAATTTGGAGGCAGTGAAAAATATGGTGCTTTTAGCACTATGGAGTGCTAAAAGGGTCAAATTTACTTGTCCTGAAGCTAAATTTGACCACTTTAGCATTCCGTATGGAGTGCTAAGAGGGTCAGATTTAGCTTGAAAATGAGTTAAATTTAACCCTTTGAGCACTATGGAGCAGATATTTCTCGGGGGGGGGGAATGCCCCACAAAGTGCAGCCTGTGGGAGGTGTCTGGGGGCAAAAATGGCTTCCACAGAACCCAGTGGAGGCTGTCAGCTCCTTTAGAGTTCTGGCTGGTTCTGACTGAAACCTGGCATGGATTCACTGCCCCACTGACCTCAGAGCCACCAGCCTCCACTGCCTGAACCTGCTGCAATTGCCCACCGCTGGTGTAAAGTCCGCATTGGACCAATGGTCTGGCTGGGTATAAGGCGACTTCCTATGTTCCTTTGAGTGGGGATGGGGATCCCCAGCTGAGAACTCTTAGCACCCCCATCAAATTACAGATTTGTAATACGACACAAACCATCCAGTTCCACAATCTGGAAGTATATACTTACAGTGCAAATAAATAACCCCAGATAATACAAGCCAGCAAGCCAAGCAATTCCTGTGGAATGAATTGCTAGCACACTCAGGAAATACATTGAAGCCTTGCATTTTTTTCCTGCTGACATGCCAGGTTTCTACTACTAGGTAGATATTTTTTTTATACCCATGGGGAGGGATACATGTTCTTTTCCCAGCTGTCTGTAGGTGCAGTCACAAGCCTCTTTGGCATTTCTGAATTGGCCCTGGGGGCTCCCAAGGAAAATCAATTTGACCTCTGTAGAATTAGGCACTACTCATTGACTCATTTTAGAAACAGCAAACAGGCTGTGACAACATGAGCAATTTATAAGCATGGGCAAAGCAGACCTGTTGGCAGGCCTGTTGTTAGAACAATAGTGCAGTGGATTAACACTAATTGGTACATAGCCTCCAGGAATCAGATAAATAATAAGAGAATTTGGAGGCTTAGAGTGAACATTTGGACTGAGAAATTGGGCATGGCTTCCATATTAATATAGTTTATTATAATCATTCACAAATATGCTTTGGGACACTATGGGGAGAGGGAAAAGCTGCCTGGGGAGGGATTTCAAGTGGAGAAAACTGGCAGGTAGGGAAAGGATCAAGCATCCTTGGCCTGTCTGCTTCTTCTCAACTCTAAATGCAGTCCTTCCAAAGCAGTTTTTCATTTTGGGGGGTAATTAATATTATATTCAGGGGGTTTTAATGGTTGAACAAAGAAATGAACAACACTACAAATAGGGAAGGGCGAAAAACCTCTGGGAGAAAAAAACGAAGAGTAGAAAAAGACCGGAGAGGAGACATTGGGAAATAATTAAGGGAAAGAATAGAAGAAAGAGAAGCACAAGGAAGAAGAAGAGGAGAAGAAGAAATAATTATGATGGTGGTGGTGATGATGGAGGGAGGGAGGGCTCAGGAAATTAAACTAACAATGAGTCATGGGTAGCTCTGCCAATTTTTTAGTGTTTATTCTCAAATATCTATTTTTATAGGTTGTGAGCAATAATAACAATAAGATGATTGTTATGAACCATTTCACCATTTTTAATCCACATGGAAAGGTTCGTATCTGACTTCATTCTGTGGATGTAGATTACTTTTCTTTTGTTTGTTTGTTTCAGAAATAACCAGTTCCCAGATTTCTTCAACCTAAGAGTTGAGCTTTGGTGACAGATACATCCTTCCAAATTTGTAATAGCAGCCTTTTTAATAACAGCAACATATAAGAGGTGGTGCTTCTGGAACTCCTCCCTGATGGATTCTGCTCTGGATTTCTGTTTTATGGAAAATGATTTTTCCAGAGCAGAACACAAGCCTTCAGAACCCATCATTCTTTTCATATATTTCTGGAATTTTGAATGCTGGGAAAGAAAGAGAGGAGTCATCTGACGCCTCCTTTTCTCTCCCTGGCAGTCCAGCAAATTTATCCTGGCATCTAAAATTCGAGCAGTGTCCTTTCAGGGAGCAAAATACTTTTATTTTTATGAAATGGTGCAACTATTTTTTTTTGTAAGGGAATGATTGTATTTGTCATGCTTTTAAAATACAAATTCAGGAATAGCGTATGTGAAGAATCAGTTGTGCCACTGACATTTCAGAATCCAAATATCTGACTGGAATGCTACTTGAGCAGAGCTGAAGGGATGTTGGATTCTCAGAACAATTACAGAACTTGTACTGAAGGAATTTGCTCTCTCCTACTGAGAAGAACAACATTATCTTTCTGTAGATTCCAAGTTCTCAGAACAAATCCTAGTCTCATATGTAAAGACTGTAAGGTGAGTGAGTTGCCCACAATCCTGTTTAAATACCTGCAACCTTCCAGGCACAGCAGTAAAATTTCTGCTGGACACACCAAAACATATGAATGAACATGTTCACATCTTTATCAGATCTCCAAGAGGTGCTGGTCACTTTCAGGCCCCTTTGATATAGTCTGTGTGGGGACCAATAAATCCACTGGAATAATTTTCATATAATTAGCTGTCATCTTCTTAATATCTACTCTGGATTGTTTGATGGCTAGTGAAATACCTTTCCAATTAGGCGGGAATATTGATGTGTCCAGTTCATTTTCTCACTGTGTTCTACATTTGTCTGTGTTCAGTTTAATCAGTGACAGGATATATCAACATGCTGAAGGAGCCCTATTATGGTAGGGGAGGCAAGAAGTCCCTGAGGCATTCCCCTCAAATGGGAAGGTAAGAAAATGCTTAAGCTGTCACAGCAAGAGTGTCTTTTTGCTAGAGTCTGGTGAATTACAAGGATTTTATAGTCAGATCCTGATCAATTTTCCCTAATCAAGGTTCCCTAAAACTCTAACCTAGCTGTAATCGTCATAGGAATGCACAGATGAGGCATGCTATGGTCCCTTGTTTGTTTGTGCTTCCTAATAGGATGCAAGGAGGATTCTAAAAATGCAGTCTGGAGTAGTGTTGTTATTAGGTGCTTGTCATTGGCATGGCTGAGATGTCATAAAAGCTCTCTGATAGCTTCTGAGATCAGGGCCCCATCTACACAAGCCTTTTACTCCAGGATGGCTGTGAGTCGAAGTCCTTCGGGACATACGATGTAGTCACCACTTTGCAGCCATCCGTGGTTTTCTCCTGGAAAATGTGGATTTCCAAAGAGGCATTTTGTTGCAATGTTTTTTGGTTGCTGCAGGTTTCCCGCCGTTGCCAGCCGTATGTCCCTTCCCCAAACCGACTTCACATTTTGTGGTGGGCATGTTGTAGGCATGCCTGGTGCTTGCGTTACTCTGTGACGCCCTGTCACTCCCCCTGTTCCTTCGCAGCTGTGCAGTTACAGAGGCACCAAGAGGCATTTTCAATTATTTAATCACACTTTTGCACACTTACACAGCTTCGTATCTTCGCAATGGCTGCTTTGGAGTCAGTGGCCAAGGGCCGGGGGGGCCTTGGGGGTGCAGAAGGTCCAGGACCAATGTCACTCCAGCCACCATTTTGGAGAGATGGGTAGGCACGTACCTCTCACGCCTTGGTGAGTGCGAACCATCACGAGAGTCTTGGGCTGGGGAACTGCCAAACAGTTGGCATTGGAATGAAGGAGCAGATCACCCATATTTTACCTAACGAGGAATGGACAGACACAACAGAACCCCTAAAATACAAAACAGCCACTAAAACCCGAAGCGTTGCGCCCACTGCACAGCTGTGCATTAAAATATAATGGTAAAAAAAAAGGCACAGAGGATTTTCCTGTTGGGGAAGCCCACAGTAAATCATGCGTGTATTGCAGCAGAAGCTACTTCGCAGCTGCAATGCTGTGCAGTTGCGACTGAGTGAAGGGTGAAAGCGGTGCCATGTAGATGGCCCCCAGGCTTTTCATAAAAAAAACAACAACACTAAGTCACACAGGTTTGCATGTAACGTGTAGAAGTTAACCCTTCAGAACTCTGTTTAAGATTATCATTCTCTCACTGTCTGCCATCATCATGCTATGACCCTTCGTTAAATTGTTGCTTTTCATGCCTGCCACATTCTGCATCAATTTTGATTGCATTAAAAATGTTCTACCTTTCTGCCTTAGACAAAGACTTTGTGCATCAGCAGTGCCCCTTTGGTTGCAGTTCTTGACATTCTGCTTGCATTTGCAAGTTCTTAATCTCCAGGCTCTTTCACGAATGGGGAACTGCCAGAGCACATGCTTTGCATGCAGAAGGTCCCAGGTTCAATTCTCCAGAATGGAACAAGTAGCAGGATGAGAAAGATCTCAGCTAGAGATAGATGGAGCCAGGTTACCTGAAGGACTCTCTCCTCCTCCTAAGATCATCTTCAGTGGTCTTTCTCTGGGAGCCTCTGCCAGAGGAAATGAAGTGGGTGGCTACCAAGAAGAGGGCCTTTTCTGCTATGGCACCCTGGTTGTGGAATGAGCTTCCCAGACAGGCTTGCCTGGTGCCCATGTTGTGCTTTTTCTGGTGCCAGGTGAGGACCTTTTGATTTCCCCAGGCATTTTAGTATTTATTTATTTATTTGTTTGTTTGTTTGTTTGTTTAAAATATTTCTTGGCCGCCTTTCAGGGCAGAAGCCTTCCCAAAGTGGCTTACAACAACAAAATACATAAAAACAGTTAAAATATTAAAAGTGTTAAAAACATAAAAACAATAAAAGCCAACAATTAAAACCAACAATAAAACCAACAATGATGTTAACAGCAGTAACAGTAGCAGTCATATCAATAGAAGGCCAAGGTAAAATAATACGTTTTCAAGGCCTTCTTTAAAGTCTGCAATGACGGAGCATGGGGGACCTCCAATGGCAGCTTGTTCCAAAGGTGAGGGGCCACTGTAGAGAAGGCCCTCTCATGTGTGTTCACATGAGAGCACCTGACTGCTCTCATGGGTGGGCAAATGAGAAGGGCCTCTCTTTCTGATCTTAAAGTGCAGGCAGGCTGATATGGGTGTAGGCAGTCCTTCAAGTAACTTGGTCCCAAACCGTTTAAGGCTTTAAAGGTCAAAACCAACACTTTGAATTGGGCTCAGAAACGCACTGGTAACCAGTGCAGCTGGCACAGTATAGGCCTTATATGATTGAACCGCCTTGCCCCCACCAATACTCGGGCGGCCGCATTCTGCACAAGCTGGAGTTTCTGAACCATCTTCAAAGGTAGCCCCACGTATAGCACATTACAGTAATCCAGCCTGGATGTGACTAGTACGTGGATAACTGAGGCAAGGTCCGTCCTCTCCAGATAGGGCCGCAGTTGTTGTACCAGCCTAAGGTGGGAAAAAGTACTCCTGGACACCATAGCCACATGGGCTTCCCCAGTTAGCTCAGAGTCCAGGAGGGCTCCCAAACTGCACACTTGGCCTTTCAGGGGGAGTGCAACCCCATCTAAGGCCAGTTGTAAACCTCCATCCAAAGTAGTTGGTTTCCCAACCCACAGTACCTCCGTCTTGTCTAGATTAAGTTTCAGCTTGTTCACCCTCATCCATCCCAAAACAGCCTCCAGACACTGGTTTAAGAGTTCCACAGCCTCCCTGGGATGTGCAGATGGAAACGAGAGGTAAAGCTGAGTATCATCCGCATACTGATGACATTTCAGCCCAAACCTCCTGATGACTTCCCCCAGCATTTTCATGTAGATGTTAAAAAGCATGGGGGACAAGATAGAATCTTGCAGCACCCCGCAGGCTAATGGCCGTGGGGTGGATCAGAAGTCCCCCAGCACCACCTTCTGACACCGCTCCTCCAGAAAGGACTGGAACCACTTTAAAACTGTGCCTCCCGAACCCAATCCAGATCAATGATCCAGAAGGATACCATGGTCAATGGTATCGAAAGCTGCTGAGAGATCCAGAAGGACCAACAGGGTAGCACTTCGCCCATCCATTCCCTGGCGTAAGTCATCAACCAGGGCGGCCAAGGCTGTTTCCATCTCATAACCAGGCCTGAAACCTGATTGGAATGGATCTAAATAAGTTTTGTCAGTTTCTGTTTTAAATCTGGTACTGTATTTTAAAACTTTGCACTGCTGCTAGCTTCTATTTGATTTTTTTATACTGTAGTTATAAGTTTGTATATTGTATTTTATCATCTAGTATTTTATGGTTTTAGTTGTTGTGAACTGCCCAAAGAGTTTCAGCTATTGGGTGGCATAGAAATGTAACACATAAATAAATAAATAAATAAAGGGTAAGATGGAGCAAGGGCCTGAATCAGTGCAAGGCGGCTTTTTATGTTCATTGTAGGGCGATAGATGACCACCTACCAAGCATGATGGGACATCCCTAAGTTCTCTCCCTAACTGGCACCTTTTAATCTCCCTAAGCTACATGTTCATGCAGCTAACACATGGTACTCTCACCCCCAAACCCCCCCCCCCCAAATCAAAACACTGGAGTTTGTTGAATCATAGAATCGTAGAATAGTAGGGTTGGAAGGGGCCCACAAGACCATCGAGTCCAACCCCTTGCTCAATGCAGGAGTCCAAGTCAGAGCATCCCTGACAGATGGCTGTCCAGCCTTGTCTTGAATGTCTCCAGTGTGGGAGGGCCCACCACCTCCCTAGGTCATTGGTTCCGTTGCTGAGAGTTTGGCTGGATGCAGGAATTATTTATTTGTTTGTTTATTTATTTTTCATTTATTTTACTGTGGCTGCATGCAACAGATTTTTTTTATTTATTTACAGAGCTGATGCTGGGGCATGTGAGGTGAGCCCCCCCAAATATTTTCCTCCTGGCCAAAGTTTCTTAGCTGAGGTGATATTACCTTCCCTTCTTGGCAGGAGAGACTGAAGAGGATCAGAGAAAGGGGAAAATGGGGGAGTATTTTTTGCTCAGTCTGACCTCAGATTGGAGGATCTGTGCCCATGTCCTTGGCAGCGGAGTTAGAGGTGGTTGCTGCAGCTGAAAGCTGTAGGAACTGCCTCCCTAGAATCCTGCAGGGATGTATATCATGCAAAACCATGTGGATTGTGCACGTGATCAATAGCCCCCTTAAGTGTAACCATCCCCTGGCAAAGTGCATGGATTATTATTTATTTTATTTACTTATTACATTTATATCCCACCTTTCTTCCATCATGGAACTCAAGGTGGCTACATGTGGTTCCCAGGTAGTCTCTCCTCCAAGCACTGACCAGACCCAAACCTGCTGAGCTTCAGCAAGGTGGCTGGCTCATGTGCCTTCAGACTATGCCCTGGGCCAGGTTGTTTAAACCCATTTAAATCCAAGAGAAAGAAGAAGGCAATCGGGAATCTAAATATTCGTTAAAAGGTTCACAGCTATACAGTTTGTTTGTGGATTAATTATCCCTGTGATCAGGCAGTGGAAGAGTGTGCCATGCTATGGGTAGGATCTTTTAGAAAGAGAAATATTGGCCTGAAGTTGTGTAAACTCCTCCAACTATTAAATTACAACTGCCCCCAGTTAACAGATGGATCTTAACAGTAAGTATGCTGTTTGCCTCAGTGCCCATCTGCAGAACTTCACCCTGTGTCTAGTTCCTGATTTTATAGGCAATCACTGTTCTCTTTCATGCTCTTTCTACAATAACAGCAAAGTAAACATAATATCTCCATAACAACCAAACGCGCCAACATTACCTCTTTGGAAGTTAGACTAACGCTGTTAGAATCGTCTTGCTTTTACTGCTCTGAAAAAGTGGAGCTATTTTCTCCATAATTTCTTTTTTATTCTGATTGGTTTTCTTGACCTCCCCAGATGATGTTGCTGACTCCTGGGGGATGTAAGACAAGGTTTGCAGAGCTTGTGAGATCAAACCAGAGGGGGATTATCCTCGGAAAGCAGAAATGGTAGCGCATGACAGAAATAGCCCACAAAACCCCAGGAGAAACAATCAAAACAACGGCCACGCTATGGAAAACAGATACAGCAAATACAGCTCAGGCCTGAACAACTTGTGACCCACTGGACTGAATGGCTTGGATTTCTTGGAAAGGGGCTTAAACAAATTCATGGCAATTGTCTATCAATTACTATTAACCAGGAAAGCTGAATGGAGCCTCTATGATCAGGGGAAGTTTATCTCTTTATACCAGTGGCTGGCCAGGGGGTGGGCGGGGGACTGGGGGGAGAGATATTGTCATCATGCCCTGCTGGTGGGCTTCCCGGATGCATCTGACTAGCCTGTGTGTAAAGCAATGTACTGGACCTTTGATCTGATCAAGCGGGGCTCTTCTTATCTTTGGGGAGGCAGCATAGCTCAGTGATAGAGCACCTGCTTTGCATGCAGAAGGTCCAACATTCAGACCCTGATATCTCCAGGTAAGAGTGGGAATGGCCCTGTCTGAAACCTTGGAAAGCAGTGGACAGCAAGGGTAGGCAACATGGTGCCCCCCAGGCACCTTCCTTGGTGCCCATAGGGACAAGCTACTCCTCCCGGTTTTTCTTTTAGAAATATTTTTGTACCTTCATACTGGGACTGAGATTGCTTCAATGCAAAGTAAGAGCCTCTAACCGCTGCCATCTTTATTTCCCATGAATGCCTCTGGGCAGGTTACTTGTCCTCTGGGACTAGCCACGCCCATCCATGGCAACCATTTTATGGTTGTGCCTCCTCAAAGTTCCAAACGTTCCCATTGGCCCAAAAGGTTGTCTATCCCGCCTAGTGTAGAGCCTACACTGGACCAATGGTCTGGCTCGGTGTAAGGCAGTTCCCTCTTTTCCTTTGAGGGGGCGTAGTCAGCCTTGCCCAACCTAATGCCCTCTAATTGTGTGGGACTACAATGACCATAATTCCCAGCCAGGAAGTCTGGCATAAGACACTATTATTGTAGTCAAATTGCTACTGACCCAATATTAAATGGTTTACTGATGGCATCTTCAAAATAAAGGATGGTGAGATCTCAGAAAAAAGAGTAAAACAGTTCTATTTCCCCTTTGCCCTCTTTTCTTAATTCTCTCCTGTGCTGGCCTGGTGTGAAGGATGTGGTGCCCCACACTATAGCTGAAATAAAGGATTTTATGCTACAGAAATCTTTTCTCCCCCCCCCCCCCCCAGTACCATTTGATTATTGAATGGTTCTTGGCAAACACCATACTGTAAATCTGATTGCTGAATTCATTCCCAGGGGTGACAATTATAGTCCTTAGCAATAATAGGAGCTACCTGTAGATTTGATATCAACAGGGCTGGCCCTACCATAAGACAGCATGAGGCAGCTGCCTCAGGCATCAGCTGCCCAATTGGTGACAGCCCTTCATCGTTCCCTCTGAATCCCCCAAGATAGCTTGCTCTGTGTCCCCTAATCTACCCCTGGATACAAGGGAGAGTGTTGTCCCACCAACAGTGGTGAAGTAAGGTGCAACAGCCAGTCCAGTCAGATTGTCTATGTGGAATGGAGAGGTGGGGGGTGGTACCTTTTTGTCCATCGCCTCAGGCAGAAAAATGTCCTGGGCTAGTCCAGGATGCCATGCATGGAATAGAGGAGCAGGCAAGCAGTGCACAATTTATCATGTGCTAATGTGCACATTATTAGTATATTACATTAGAATTTCATATCATACTGCTATTAGCCTTCCAGACGCCAGTCCTTTTTCTTTCATTTTTTAAATAACTACTGGAGAGAATAACTGCTTGCTTAATAATCCCAAGAACCTTGCATCTTCCAGTTGCAAATGAAAAAATAATTAAAGAAGATGAGACCAGTGCTCAAATTTGTCTCTGGAGGCAGAAACAGATGCTGCGAGTGATCCTGACTTTACTTGTCAAGAACAAATCCTGCCAGATGAATCTGATCTCATTTTTTGATCAAGTAACCTCCCTTGTGGACTGTGGGAATGCTGTGGACATAATATACCTAGATTTCAGCTAGGGATGGGCGGAAGGCTTACCTCTGGGTCTGCGGGGGGGTGTCCGCAGGGGGGGAGGCGATCCGTCCCTCCCCCCCGGAATCCTAGCCGGCCAGCTCCGCTCTGCAGCAATTCCGTGGAGCTGCCAGCCGGCTCCGGAGTGCCACCAATTTACGGCTGCATTTACCTTAAACTAAGGCCTTTACGGCTGCAAATGGCGTAGTGGACGCCATTCGCGTCCACAGTCAATCCACCCAGCCAGCAATACAGCAATGGCAGCCGTATCGCTGGCACTCCGGAGCTGGCTGGCGGGGAGCATCCGGCTGGCAAGGATTCCTCCTAGAGGTGGAAGTAAGTCTTCTGATCCTCCACGGACTCTGGGGGCCAGATTCTTTTGAATCCGGCCTCACTGGGGTCCGTGGAGGATTTCTCTCCCATCCCTAACTTCAGCAAAGCTTTTGACAAAGTGCCCCATGATATCCTGTTGAGCAAACAAGCTCAAAGTGGGCTAGATGAAACAACGATCAGGTGGATTCACAGTTAGCTACAGAATCGGACTCAAAAAGTGCTTATCAGTGGGATCTTCTCAAACTGGGGAGAGGTAACAAGCGGGGTACCGCAGGGCTCAGTCCAGGGAACAGTGCTCTTCAACATTTGTATTAATGACTTGGAGGAGGAGGTGCAAAGAATGCTGATCAAATTTGCAGATGACACAAAATTGGGTGGGATAGCTAATACTTTGGGAGACAGGAACAAAATTCAAAGTGATCTTGATAGACTGGAGTGCTGGGCAGAAAACAACAGAATGACATTTATAAATGCCAAGTTCTGCACCTAGGAAAAAGAAACCAAATGTGCAGTTACAAGATGGCGGAAACGTGGCTCAACAACACTACAAGCGAGAAGGATCTTGGAACTGTTGTTGATCACAAGCTGAATATGAGCCAACTATGTGATGTGGCTGCAAAAAAGGCAAATGCTATTTTGGGCTTCATTAATAGAAGTACAGCTTCCAAATCCTGGGAAGTACTAGTTCCCCTCTACTCAGCACTGGTTAGGCCTCATCTGGAGTACTGTGTCCAGTTCTGGGCACCGTACTTTAAGAAGGATGCAGACAAACTGGAGAGGGTTCAGAGGAGGGCAACAAAGATGATCAGGGGACTGGAAACAAAGCCCTGTGAAGAGAGACTGAAAGAACTGGGTATGTTTAGCCTTGAGAAGAGAAGACCAAGGGGAGATACGATAGCGCTCTTCAAGTACTTGAAAGGTTGTCACAGAGAGGAAGGCCAGGATCTCTTCTCGACCATCCCAGAATGTAGGCCATGGAATAATGGGCTCAAGTTACAGGAAGCCAGATTCTGGCTGAACAGCAGGAAAAACTTCCTGTTAGAGCAATACGCCAATGGAACCAATTCCCTAGGGAGGTAGTGGGCTCTCCCACACTGGGGGCATTCAAGACAAGGCTGGACAGCCATCTGTCAGGGATGCTCTGACTTGGATTCCTGCATTGAGCAGGGGGTTGGACTCGATGGTGTTGTAGGCCCCTTCCAACCCTACTATCCTATGATTCTACTTGTATGTGAGGCAGTTTGTCTGGAGTTATCAAGTGTCATTTGCACTGGGCTGGGTAGTACAGCTCTTCCTGCAGTGGCTTTGAATGAATGATTTGGGAAAGAAGAAGAAGAAGAAGAAGAAGAAGAAGAAGAAGAAGAAGAAGAAGAAGAAGAAGAAGAAGAAGACGGCAACCTGCCATTTTTGTTAAATGAGCCAGCAGAGGAGGGAGTTTCTTTACAAATTGCACGCCTTGAAAAATGTAAAGTGTGAGTTAGTGAGGGAGAAGCTTGCGTTTGCAAACACGGATGTCATGCAAACACAGGAAATAGTTGGTTATTTAAGGCGCAATCCTATGTATGTTTAAACCGACATACATGTATGTTTAAACCGCCTACAGCTCTCAGCATGCCCCACCCAGCATTATAGGCATTTTCTCTGTCTAAACATGCATAGCATTGCACCCCTAGTTTATTTTCATTGTATTTTTAATGGCGAGGCACTTGAAGGATTTCTGCCTCAGGTGCTAAAATAACTTGGTCGGCCTTGGGTGCTATGCCCCTTGACCTGGGGTGTGTGGGCAACAGGGACTATTTGCTGTTTTACTGCAGGGGCCAGTCCTGAGGGTGTGCTTAACTCTTTCCCTGCCAGTTGCTTTCCCTTTGAAACAGTTTTCTGCCAGGCCAGCCCTACCATTAGGCAGAGTGAGGCAACGACATCAGGCGGCGGATACTGCGGGCAGCAGTGGCAATGCTCAACCATTCCTCCTGAGCCCCCAGCCACCCCCCTGCTGTTAAAAATTAGATCCGATGTGTCACTGCCTTGGAGGGCAGTCTGTTCTTCACCCCTTGAACTAGCCTGCTGCCTTCAAGTGTGATGGTGCTTACTAGTATTGAGAGAAGATTCTCTCCCAGCAGCTTCTACTCCCATCAGTGTTTCAGTCCTCCCATTGTGTTTCGCTCACAAACACAGCTCTGGGATCCCACAACCAGGCTTGTAAAGCACCAGTTAATTCGACGGCCTCCTCCTAATACTTTCTGGTGGCACTGGCAGGTTGTCCTGCTTGTCAATGGGTGTCTTCCTTGAATCCTTATTGGATAAAGCCAGGATCTCTATCTTGTGGCTTGTTGCAGGCAAAGAACCTGACCTAACCCCACAGCTGGAGATCTGTCTTGGTGTCACAAAGTTCTTGAATAGCCTTTAATGCTGATGTTTGACAAAGTTCCGCTTGTAAAATGGACGCCTGCGGCTCAGCGTGAGAAATGAAAGGGGCCCTGCAGCTAAAACTACAGAGGAGCCATCTCACGCGGGGAAGCAAAGACACACTGTGAGATTTATAGAGGCCTTCATGAGGTAGAGAGGAAACAGAAAGGAAGATTTATAGGGGAATTTATAGCAGACACAAGCAGAACGAGAAGATTTACGAGCACTTTTCAAAAGAGAGCCTGGTGTATGAAGTGTACAACACTTCAACTTTGGGCTGTCCCCACTGGTAGGGAAGGGGGATGGCGGGTTTGAGCCCTGCCCTGGATCAGAACTTGTTTATTTATTTCCATGTGTGGCTGGACACATTTTCTGCATGTGTCTGGGCAGTTGGGTACAGGGGGCTTAATGAGGAGCTACGTTGTTTGTTAAAAGGAAAGAGAGGAGAAAAAAGAGGAGAAAAAGAAATGCTCTGTTTGAATACTGTTTCCTTTCAGTCTTCATAGCCTTATATTAATAATATGTTAAAGGCTCCTATACTCCACCATTTTTTGCACAGCATCTCCACTATTGTTCTTCTTTCCTCTTTTTCATTCTCATGTTTCCTTCCTTCCTTCCTTCCTTCCTTCCTTCCTTCCTTCCCTTTTTCTCTATTCATTCTTATTTCACTCAGGGACAAACTAGACATGATTCTAAACAAATCAGTTGAACAAACATCATTAATATATTTATGCATACATACATATCAGCAGGCACGGGGGGGGGGTGTTGTTGTTGTTGGGATTGCTGCATGCAGGGAGGAGAGTTTTAAGCCTTTCCTATTCCCATAGTCCCAGCAAGAATTTGAAGGGCTGTCCAGTCTGAGTCCATTTTAAAGATAAAGAACCACAAGAAGAGAGAGCACGGGGCCTTGGAGCTGCCCATCAAAAGTTAGCATCTGAACCGCAGACAAGTCAACCGGTGTCAGTGTTTCCCACTATGGTGAGAGGTATTGTATTTCTATTCACATTTTAGTTATTCTTTCTAAGTTTGCCTCTATACATTTAAATTAGCATATGCAGACTTTATGCAAATTGGTGTCCTTATGGGGGGGTCATGTGTTTTTTTTGGCAATAGGTAAGAGCCACCCCAGTCCTCACTGAGAGGAATGCGGCCCTTCTGCAATTAACATTTACCATCAGCAGAAAAATCCAACTCTTCCCTTTCTCCTCCCAACAGCATTGCACAAAGGAAAACATGCAATTTCATATGGAGAAAGGAGAAGAAAACCCCCGAGCACTCCAAATGTCAAGGGTAGTTTTTAAATATCACGTCAACATTTATTTTATTTGTATTTTTTGCCATTCAACTGTTCAAATGTCTTTCAGAATGAACACTTGTCTTGCTTGGGACTGTCATTTCCTGCAGAATACTGGCTCTGTTCCAAACAAAGATGCCTGTTAGAAGATGTGCATAGCAAGCAAACTTAGAACTCCTTTTCCTAGCCCATAGCCTCCCTGGTAATGCATCCTTTTTAACCCCCTGACTCAGAAAACTTGGCTTATTCAATAAAACACCTGACACGGAAACCACCAAGGCAATAATGAATGGGCAGGTAAAATAGTAGGTGTGTGGAAGATTTTTTAAAATGTTTTTTGTTTCATTACTCCATTCATTTTCATGTTGAAAACCCAAGACTGCTCCCTACTGGCAGCCACTATTTTCCCCCACAATGCCATGGAACAATGCAACACCTGGGGCATTGTTAATAAATAAAATGATGACTCCTCCCTCTAAGGAGGCATCCACCGAGAAGACCTCTGCTGCCACTGGGGCAGCTAAGCACCCAACCCCAGACCCAAGTGGCAGGTATGAGGATTGAATGGGAGTAATTAAAAGTGTACAATTCACACTAATTCATTCCTTAAAGTGTTCATTTCAGAACAAAAGAGAACAGAACCTCCAATTCAGTTCAGTTTTTAATTTGTTCCAAAATGAACATGCATCTTTAAATACTTGTTGGTTGGCAACCCTGATCTTAAATGACCCTGAAAATCTGGGAAAAGATGGCCAGTACGCATAAGACCACAATCCTCAGGGAGGGCACTTCAGAACTGGGGTGGGCAACTTGTAGGCAATTTTGGCCTACAACTCCCATCAGCCCTAGCCCGCATAGCCAATGGTGAAGGGTCATGGGAGTTGTAGGCGAAAACATTTGGAGGGCCACAAGCTGCCCACTCCTGCCTTAGAATCTAGATACACTGCCTAGCATCTCCCACTAGACATATCACCAGAGATGGCCCAAGACATTTTGGTGCCTGAAGCGAAGGACAAGGTGGTGCCCCCTCCCATTCCATGTACAAAAGTTGACTGGACTGGCAGATGAATCTGTCTTCAACACTGATGGTGGGACAATGTTCTCTACTGAACCTGAAGGCAGCAGGCTAACTGAGGGGGAGCAGAACAGGCTACAGGGCACACAGGTCTCTCCCTGAACACCTTACTGCTGCCTCCCAGCATCTGCTGCCTGAGGCCACTGCCTCACCCTCCCTGATGGTAGGGACAGCCCTGTACATCATCCCTTATTTTCAAGCTGGGCAGAAAAATGTGGGAAAGGCCAGGCCAGGAAGGGTTCCCTGCACTAGGGTGACCCCTGAGGTTCACAGGGAAATTGTGGCAGCAGGGAGAACTATGCAGGCACAAGCCTATAGCTGCCAGAACCTGGCAGGTAGGCTGAAGAACTGGCCATGGGTATGGCTATCTGGATTTTGTGAAATCTGGCCTGTGTGTGTTTCATGGATTGTGTGGAGTCGTTCATTGTGCCATTCACAAACAGACTCAAATTTGTTTTTCCAGTATGTGGAAAAATATGCAAATAATTCCATGAACGGGTTCACAACAATTTACATAATTTATGTTAGTACATAACGTTTTGCACATTGTTTCCTATTCCATTCAACTTTTCCCCACGTATATTTTCCAGAATGACATATGTCTCAGCAGAAACACGTGTATTTTCCTACAAATAAATTTGCCTACATTTCAGGAAAGTAAAAAAACCCCCTGAAAATCCATGGACTCTGTGTGGCCTGAAGAGGCTGGTCCGCAACCGATTCTGCAGGTCAGATTCTTAGAAATCCAAGCTCATTTTAGTCCATCTCAGATTTCTCTAGCATCCCTGGTCATAGAACCCAGGGCCAGTTCCCACTTCCCCATTGTGATCCTTCAATCTGCAATCTGGATTGCCCCTCACATTTTAAAGGATTACATTGGTGAAGGACTTGCTGGGCAAGATGAGTTCCTCCCTGGAGGCAGTTACATCTTTAACTTCCATGGCACAGCTGACCTCTAGGCCTTGTAGGCCACCTGCTCCATGTTGTCTGAACCCAGGAATTTTCTGCAGGGTGGCTAGTTAACCATGCAGTGTGGCTTATTTTTCTCAAACAAGCCACCTTGAGAACCCATGGTTTGTTGTTGGGTTGTTCAGGATAGTTAACAAGCCACACTACATGGTTAACAAGCCACCCTGCGGGGTTCAGAGGGCCCGCTACCCATAGTTCAACAAACAACCCATGGTCAACAACAACCCACACTCAACCACTGAGGGAGGGGGCCCATCGAAGTGTCTTGCCCTCAGAAACCTGAAGCCAGCACTGGTTGCCTGCCACCTCCACAGATATGATGGGCAAGGGGAGAGTCTGCTAGGAAGCAGTGAATCCTTTAAGCTGCAAGGAAGATTGTCCTTGAAGCACTGCTGGAGGGAGTGCTGGGGAGTTCCCTGAATCAGCAGTGAACCCCTTTCCCTCCCTCCTCTCTGGCCATTGGTCAACCTGAGATCTCCTCTTCTGTCCTGTGTGCAAGGCTAGCATGGAGAGTCCTCTGCTAGCCATCCTGAAGCAGCACTGAGCTGTAAATCCTTTGTAGTTGCAAGATTTGAACCTTGGCAAAGCAACATTGCTCTTGCTCTCACTCTCACCCCGCTTTCCCCAAATCAGATTAGTTAACTTTTAATTCCCAATAATATGTGAATACCGGTTCTAAGCAGGATATAATATCCTGAAATTAGGAAAATGTATTTACAGCATATAAAGGGGGCTAATGGATAAGCCATAACCCAGTTAAGATGATTTGAGTAATTCGATTGGAGCCAGTTTGTTCCCACAGTGGTATAATTCCAAGTACTTAGGCTTAAAGTAAAGTTGTCCCCAACCAGTCGTGTCCGACTCTAGGGTGCGGTGCTCATCCCCGTTTCTAAGCCGAAGAGCCAGCGCTGTCCGAAGACGCTTCCATGGTCATGTGGCTGGCATGACTGAACACCGAGGTACACGGAACGCTGTTACCTTTCCCGCCGAAGCGGTACCTATTTATCTACTTGCAATTTCTTGCTTTCGAACTGCTAGGTTGGCAGAAGCTGGGACTGAAGACGGGAGCTCACTCCGTCACGCAGCACTCGGGTCTCGAACCGCTGACCTACCGACCTTCCAGTCTGCAGTACAGCATCTTAACCACTAAGCCACCGTGGCCCCATTACTTTGGCTTAGTTGGTGGTAAAAAACAAAACCAAAACCCCTTTATTTTAGTTTTAATGGAAGGAGCATAGTTTGCTTCTTTAAAAAAACGTAAACACTAGGTCCATAGGGAAATGATATCCAAAAAGGTACAATCTGTGAAAATTCTATGCAACTATTACAACAGAAATATTGCCAGTTACTGCTATTGGGAATCGTAACTTTATTTATTTTAAGCTCCATATAGAACTAACTGTACTTTTTGCATTTCATTGCCACTTCCCCTTCTCCCCCATAAATGTGTGTGTGCGTGCGTGCGTGTGTGCAGGTATAGATATATAATTATAACCCTGCCAATTGTGGATAAGACTTCACTCAGAAAAGAGCAGCCAAAAGGATCAAGGGGCTGGAGCAATTTCCCTATGAGGAAAGGCTGCAATGTTTGGGCTTTTTTACCTTAGGAAAAGAAAAGGGGGAATAAGGGGAGACATGATGGAAGTGTATAATGTTGTGCATGGTGAAGAGAAAATGGATAGGTTCATAATACGAGAACCTGGGTCATCCAGTGAAGCTGAATGGTGGGAGATAGAGAAGAGCTGAAAGGAAGTACTTCACACAGTACGTAGTCAAGCTGTGACATTCGCTACCACAAGGTATAGTGTGGGCTGCCAACTCGGACAGCTTTAAAAGAGGATTAGAGAAATTCAGGGAGGATAAGGCTATCCATGACTACTAGTCATGTTGACTATATGTTACCTCCTTTATAAGAGGCAACATACCTCTCTATACCAGTTTCTTGTATACCCCCCCCCCAATATTTTAGCTTAAAGCTCTTGCTGCCAGCCTTAGAAGAGGTATTTCAACCTTTTAGAATGAAGGGGGGAAAACTGCACCAAAGCCAGGCAACCACCAAATGATTGGTGGTCCGGGGAAAGGGGGTGGAGCTAAGGGAAGGGGTGGGACCACCTGGGGGAACCCAGAGGGCCAGATTGGAATCACAGGGTGCTGGGATGTGTGTGTGGATTTGGCATGCAAGCCTGAGGTTCAACACCTCTGCTTTAAAGCAAACCCATAGTGGTAATCCCACCCAACAGCGAACCTACAACAATGTGAATGCAGTGTGTGCCAGACCAGGGAGAACAGCCTGCATCAATGTGTAATCCTGGAAGAAAAAATGTTAAGGGGGTGGGGAAACTGAAACAGCCCAGCAAGAACTGAGCATGCTCAGTGAGCACAGAATGCTGACTGACTGAAGGCTGGATGGAAAAGCAAGATGGGGAATGGAATGGAATGGAATGGAATATCCTGGAAAGAGGTGTGGCTGACTGGCTGGCTGGTGCTCTGAACAGGAGCACTTTGCACTGCAACGTTTGGTTGCAAGTCCCACTTTGTAACAGTTGCCTATTTCCATCTGTGAAATAGTTGGAAAGTACAGAATTTCAGTAAGAGCAGCATTTCTCATCTCTGCCCAGCAAGCGCTGAGCCTGCAGTGGCCAAAATTCCCTTTTTGTACTCAAGTACTAAAGACACAGGAACCCTGTCCTTTGCATGGGATCAATTCAGCAAGGAAATGAATGCTTGTGACCTGTTGAAGACTGATACCTGATAGAATGGGGCTGCATAAGAATGAGGATGCAACTAAATAAATGTGTAAGATTTCTGTATGTCATTTCTCCTGCTGCTGCTGCTGCTGCTGCTGGATTCTGTTATTTTGCTTGGACACTTCAGGAAAAAAAAGCCATCTCCTTTAAAATAATGAGGCTATAATTCCATTTTAGTATTCTGATGACAATGCAAACCTTTCCCCATAAGTCTTCATAATAGATTTATAGCCCTGTAATTCATAACTTCCTGTCTCTTGTTCTGCATCAGCCATTTCCTCCACAGAGTACTGGCGGGTAGAAGGAAACTTTGGCCAAACATTTACAGCTATATTTGTTTTGGCAATGGTTAGCACAAGAGGTTTGCCAATGGAAGACAGCAACATAGAACCCGGGTACGAATATCATTTCATTTCATTAATTTATTATATTCCTATACCACCCCATAGCTGAAGCTCTCTGGGCGGTTCATGAAAATTAAAAACCATTAAAATACATTATATAAAGTATAAAAAACATTCATGTAAGGGCATAAAACAGATACCATACACAACAACATATGTCTAAAACAATTTAAAACCATCAGCAGAGACAGTCCAGGACCTGATCAAAAAGACTTGTTATATGCTGCCAAATGCCTGAGAGAAGAGGGCAGTTTTAACCTGGCACTGAAAAGATGACAGTGTTGGCAACAGGCAGGCCTTGTTGGGCAGATCATTCCAAAAATGAAACTGAAAATTGAAAGCATTCACCTCTGCCCCACCCCACTTAGATCTTTATCCGGTAATCTAGCCTCCCCAATTCTGGTGCTTTCCAGATGTTTTGGACTACAGCTCCCATCAGCCCTAGCCAGGATGACCACTGGTTGGGGGTGATGGAGCTGTTTGGGAAGGCTGCTATAATTGCTTGCTGCTGAGGAACGCATCCAAGGCTTCAGCCCTATGCAGCCTTACTTGGGAGGGAGGAATTGCCATAGAGATAGGGCAGGTGGATGCATACTCAGGAGTAACACATATACGTTGCCCACAGAGGGTCCCGGGATCAATCCCTGGCATCTCCAGCCAAAAACATTCATTCATTCATTCATTCATTTATGAGCTTTTCTGCAAGAGGCTGTTAATCAGCTGTTAATCGGCTATATCTACTTTAGGTTTTGTCACAGAACTGAGATCGGAGCAATACATCTGGAGCATTTCCTTTCCTGCTTTTCCACCACATAACCTCTAAGTGGCACTGTGGTATAGCAGAATAACACAAATACGGACGAGCCCATGTGGTGTAGCGGATAGAGTGTTGGACTGGGAGCTGGGAGATCTGGGTTCTAGTCCCCACCTGGTCATGGAAGCTCACTGGCTGACTTTGGGCCAGTCACAGACTCTCAGCCCAACCTACCTCACAGGGTTGTTGTTGTGAGGATAAAATGGAGAGGAGGAGGACCATGTAAGCCGCCTTGGGTTCCTTGGAGGAAAAAAGGCAGGATATAAATGCAATAAACAAACAAACAAACAAATAAATAAGACGAAACCGTGCTTTCTTTCACTATCACAATTAAACGCCGCATTTTCCCTGCTCTACAAAAACTTATGGAAAGTGCTGGTTAGATACAGGAGTTAAACTGGAGGGTCACGACATCGTCTAAAGAACCTGTAAGCAACCGTGAGTAGGGAATGACAAGCGCACGATAAATGTCTTTTGTAGAATCTCGCGTTTCTGCTCAAAAATGGTGCTCAAGGTGGCTAACAATAAAATACAGATTAAAAACAAATTCTTAATTAAAATATAACATGAAAACTAAATAAATTAAAAAAACAGAACACTAAAAGAAATAAACAGCACCCAACCAATTAAAGAAACCCTTCAGCAACAGAGACCAGCCACCTTGCGTGCCATTTTTTTGATAGAAAGGCAAGGTATACATCAAACAAACAAATAAATAAATAAAATGACAAAGTTATGTCTGACTAAAAATGTCTTTGCCTGTTGGCAGAAGGACAACAGAGAGAGGGCCAATCTAGTCTGCCTTGACAGGGACTTTCTGGGGGCAGCCACCAAGAAGGCCCTCTCTTGCGTCTCCACCAAACATGCCTCTGATGGCAGTGGGACTGAGAGAAGGGCTTCCCCTCGAAAATCTTACAACTCAGGCAGGATCTCTAATAGCATGCTGGGAAAAGGACCCATTCCTCAGACCCTGAAGACTGAGCCATTGCCCAAACTGGGCAAGAAAAACTAAAGTGTTCATATATGTGTTCATATGCGTTACCTCAGGAAGACTTGCTTCTTAGAAGTCATACATACAGTGGGACTCAGATTAAAACTCTTTGTTTTGATTTTGCTTCAACAGTAGCCATGACTAATAGCGTCTGACAAACTAGCCTTTTTTATCAAAGCCTGCCGAGTTTAGCCGCCTTCATACCAAGAAGTATTGATGATTAGCATACAGAATTAAATTCCGGGTTGTCTATTGCTCTTTAGTCTGTATCTGATTATCCTCCAGCCACATAAGCACCCCCTGAATATGTCATGTGAGAGCAGACAAAAGGTTTCTCCTTGAAATTAACTGGGCTCAGTAAGAATTTTTGAGAATATTCAATAGCATTTGTTAGCGCAAGTCCTGTTCTGCTGTTCTCCCAGCAAGAAAGGGCATAAAATGGATTTCCCCCACCTTAATTAATAATTATGAGTCTTCCAATAATGACTCTGTAGCAGCATGCTAGAAAATCAATGTCAGATAGGCCTTTGCTCAAATGAGCAGGCATGGTGATATAAATGCCCAGGCTGCCTGTCTCTGGAGTTAACAGTAAGCTGTATCCAGCTGCAATTGAAAAAACGTATGTGCAGCTCTGAATAGGGTAAATTTGTATTTTTGTTGAGGCAGCAGGACTGGCGCCAAGGGTAGGCATGGCTGGGCACTTGCCGAAGTCCTGCACACCAGCAGGGCCTGCTGACAAGAGCCCCCCGGAGTCGCTCCTCCTCTTTAGCGCTTGTTCGCCTGCCCCCTGCTCTGGCCCAGGCCACGGTGGTGGTGAGAAGGAGGAGCAGCAGATGCCCCTGCCGACTTGCTCCCTGGCTCTCCCTTTGCCTGCCAAGCAAGCAAGCGGTGGCAATGATGAGCAAGAGGAGGCGGAGCAATAGCAGCTGGTGACAATGGGGGTGAGAAGGTGGACTCAGTGAGGAGGCCCATTGAGAGTATCTTGCCTAAGGGTCCTCAACAATCTGGAGCCAGCTCTGCAAGGCAGGGTTGGGAAGCAACCAGGGAGGTAAAAACCAGATTAAAACAACAACAATTAGGCCCCATCTACATGAGCCACTTACTCCAGGGCTGCTGCGATTCAAAGTCCTTTGGGACATACGACATAATCGCCACTTCACAGTCAAACAAGGGTTTTCACCCAGAAAATGCGGATTTCCAGAGAGATATTTTGCTGTGATATTTTTGGTTTGCTGCGGGTTTCACGTGGTTGTGAGCTGTCAGTCCTTTCCCCAAACCAACTTCGCATTTTGTGGTGGGCGTGTGGTGGGCGTGCCTAGTGCTTGTGTCACTCTGTGATACCCCTTCACTCCTCGCCGTTCCTTCACGGCTACGCAGTTACAGAGGCACAGAGAAGTGTGCTCAATTCTTCAACCACATTGTCACGTTTCCCTTGGGCCCCCTCTTTCCTGATGCACTCACAAATAGAAAGGCTTCAGTCTCAGGCCTTTAATTCACTATCAACAGGTTCATTACAAATGCAAATCCTCGAAGACTCTCAGGCTACAAAGGAATGCCTCCAGGGGATTCAAATGGGAACATTGACGTTGCCTACAGTTTGAAGTGAGGCTTACTGGCTAGACTAACTTAGGGAGGGATGTCCCGCCCTTCCAGTGATGCTTCCCTATGTCGCCTCTCATGCATCACTAACTGGGTCAACTGTCTGAGCTCCACCCCGATGTTTCCCTCTTAGCTCTGCGCCATAGTCTAGCATCTCTTAGGTGACAGCCGCCACTCTCCTCCTCCTCTTCCTCCTCCTTGTCCCAGCTTCTCACAGAGAGGGGCAAGGGGTCTTCAGGCCTGGCCATCTGGTAGTTAGTAACTTGAGAAGCACGCCTACCCATATCTGAACTGGCTTGGGAAAATGCATCCCCCAGTTCTGGCTGTTCCTCTTCTGAATCTGAGCTGCTAACTATCTCCCTGCGCTCAGAATCAAACCTGACACACATCTGTGTATACCTTCGCAGCTTCATATCTTCACAATGCCTGCTTTGGAGTCAGTGGCCAAGGGCTGGAGGGTGGGATGTCGGGGGAGCAGAAGGTCCAGGACCAACTTCATTCCAGCCACCATTTTGGAATGATGGGTAAGCACGTACCTCTCATGGGCACACGCCTTGGCATGTGTGAACCATCGCGAGAGTCTCAGGCTGGAGAACTGCCAAACAGTTGGCATGGTAACGAAGGAGCAGACCACCCACATTTTACCTACCGAGGAACGGACAGATACAAAAGAACCCCTAAAATACAAAACAGCCAATAAAACCTGAAGTGTCGCACACCCACCCTCCTGTGCCTGTGCAGCTGCGCATTTAAATATAATGGTAAAAAAAAGAAGAACTGAGCAAGTGCCACAATTTACTTCGCTTCAGCAGCTATGTGTGCAGCACAGAAGATTTCCCTGTTGGAGAAGTCCGCAGTAAATCGCTCGTGTACCACAGCAGAAGCTAATTAGCAGCTGCGATGCTGCGCAGTTATGACGGAGTGAAGGGTGAAAGCAGTGCCGTGTAGATGGCCCCCTAGTGACCTAGTGGACATGCTTGAACTGTTGAGCCAGAGGGAGGCAAAATGGGGGATGGTGTGGCAGCAGCAACTGTGAGAACTGCTTTAACACTGCAAAAAAGGACAACCAGAATTATCAGGAGGCTGGAGCAACTCCCCTGGGAGGAAAGGGCCTTCTCGGTGGCTGTACCCAGGCTCTGCAACTCCCTGCTGAGGTGGCTAGGATGGATCCCTCTCTACTGTCCTTCCTCCGGTAAGCAAAGGCGTTTTTATTCAAGCAGGCCTTGGGCATGTAACTGGTCTGTTGCTGAAGTGGGTTCTATTGGGTTAGGTGCTGTTTTTATTTCTTGTACTGTGGCATTTTTAATTGTGTTTTAATCTATTTGTTTTTATTATTGTTTTAACCCAGTGTATTTTAATCTTGGTTTCATTGCCATTAGCCTCATTGAGCACTATTTTTGGGGTGGTGGAAAGATGGTGTATAAATAAATAAATAAATAAATAAATAAAGGTGACAATGTTTAGAGTGGGGGGAGGCAAGCAAGGGGGGAAATGATAGAAGTGTATAAAAGTTTGCATTGTGTGGATAAATTGGAGAATACTTATAATACTAAAACCCAGGGTCATCCAAAGATGCTGAACAGAGGGAGAGACAAGAGATACAAAAGGAAATACTTAAGAACATAAAAGCCATGCTGGATTGGTTTGTCTAGTCCAGAATTCTGTTCCCACAGTGGCCAACCAAATGCCCATGGGAAGTCCACAAGCAAGAGATGAGTGCAACAGCACCCTCCCACTCGTGATCCCAAACAAGTGGTGTACATATGTAGGCATACAGCCTCTGACCCTGGAGAGAGCATCTTGCCATCATGACTAGTAGCCATGGATATCCTCCATTAATATGTCTAATCTGCTTTTAAAGCTGTCCAAGTTAGCAAACATAAATGAAATGACAGGATTTTGTCTGACTTATGACCCACTTAATTGTTCTTTTTGGATATGTGAAGAATGAGTTACCTCAAGAAGATCAGGAAATGATTATTAATGTACTAACAGCTGCTAGCATAGCGATCTGTTATAAATGGAAGCAAACAAAGATATCCCATCAATAAGAGAATGGATGTTGAGGGTCTGGGAGCTGGTGTTTATGCTGAAACTCACAGACACTATTAGAATTAAAGAGGGCAGACAGGGAAACAAAAGTTTTATTGAAAAGTGGTCTGTTTTTGTTAGATTTTGGAGTACACCACAAGGTGCAAAGCTGATTTATTTGGAATATTGTACAAAGGAAAAGGCTATGTAAAGTTAAGAGGGAATATAAGCAATTATTAATTGACTGGAATAATGACTGAACAATGGAAATATGTATAAAAACTGACATTGTATTATTTATTTATAATTTTTAAAAGATCAAGAAGAAGAAAGCTGTTCAAGTTGGTGGCCATCACTCATGGTAGCAAATTCCGCAGTTTAACTATGCACTCTATGAAGAAGGACTTCCTTTTGTCCATCCTGAATATCCCACCATTCAGCTTCATTGGATGACCCCACTGGGCACTACTATTATGACAGAGGGAGAAAAAATTCACACAGCGCATAGTTAAACTATGAAATTCGCTGTGCTTGGATGTGGTAATGGCCACCAGCCACGTAGCTGGCTTTAAAAGGGAATAAGACAAATTCATGGAGGATAAAGCTATCAGTGACTACTATTCATTGTGTATTCAATACACAACGAATAGAGAGCCAGTGTGGTGTAGTGGGTAGAATGCTGGATTGGGAGTTGAGAGATCTGGGTTCTAGTCCCCACTCAGCCATGGAAGCTCACTGGGTGACTTTGGGCCAGTCACAGACTCTCAGCCCAACCCACCTCACAGGGTTGTTGATGTGAGGATAAAATGGAGGAGGAGGAGGAGGATTATGTGTGCCGCCCTGGGTTCCTTAAAGAGACAAAAAGGTGGGATATAAATGTAATAAATAAATAAGTAAGTAAGTAAATATTTATGATGGCTATGAGCTTTTCTACAAGAGGCTGTTAATTGACTATTAATCGGCTGTATCTACTTTTGGTTTTGTTGCAGAATTGAGATCTGAGCACTACATGAGGAGCATTTCCTTTCCTGCTTTTCCACTACATAACCTTTAGGTGGCACTGTGGTATAATAGAATAGCACAAATTCACAAGAGGAAATCACACTTTATTTTGCTTTCACAATTAAATAGCACATTTTCCCTGCTCTAAAAAAATATGCTGAAAGTGCTGGTTAGACACAGAAGCGAAACTGGAGGGTCACAATGTCATCAAAGGAACCCCTAAACAACCATGAATAAGGAATGATGAGCGCATGGTAAATGCCTATATGTTACCTCCAGGCCCAGAGAAAGCATGCCTTGAATACCAGCTGCTAGGGAACATGTGCAAGAGGTACTGTTGCATTCATGTCCTATTTGTGGGCTTAACTGAAACAGGAAATATCCCCCAATCCTTATGAATACAGCAACAAAGCAACTGGGCTGGGCTAATAAAAAATATGTATAGAGCAAAATCTAATGTTAAAGGTTTTTTTAGCTATGTAGTTTAAAAATATACATCAAAACAGCAAAAGAGAAGACACTGTTATTGTAAAACAAAACAAAACACCATCAAAACAATAAGAGAATGATAGAATAGTAGGGTTGGAAGGGGCCTACAAGGCCATCGAGTCCAACCCCCAATGTGGTTGTGTTGTAAAGGCCTAACCACACCAAAAATAACCAATACCAAATGAACCAAATGCATTTTGACGTACAATCTTCCTCAGTGGTCTAGTACAAAGGACGTGGTCTAGTGTGTATAAAAGGTATGCTCCAAAGTAAACAAACATGAGTATGCATGCAGACACATTGTATATAACACATTCAGCACAATTACCAGCATAGGACACTGCAATATTTAGATCAATTTATTGTTGTTGTTGTTGTTCAGTCGTTCAGTCATGTCCGACCCTTCGTGACCCCATGGACCATAGCACGCCAGGCCTTCCTGTCCTGCACTGTCTCCCGGAGCGTGCTCAAGTTCATATTCATTGCATCGGTGATGCTATCTAGCCATCTCATCCTCTGCTGTCCCCTTCTCCTTTTGCCTTCAGTCTTTCCCAGCATCAGGGTCTTTTCCAGAGAGTTTTCTCTTCGCATTAGGTGGCCAAAATATTTGAGCTTCAGCTTCAGTATCTGTCCTTCCAATGAGCACTCAGGGTTAATTTCCTTTAGTATGGACTGATTTGACCTCCTTGCAGTCCAGGGGACTCGTAAGAGACTCTCCAGCACCACAGTTCGAAAGCATCGATTCTTCGGTGCTCAGCCTTCCTTATAGTCCAGCTCTCACAGCCATACATTACTGCTGGGAAAACCATAGCTTTGATTAGACAGACCTTTGTCGGCAAGGTGATGTCTCTGCTTCTTACTATGCTGTCTAGGTTTGCCATAGCTTTCCTCCCAAGGAGCAAGCGTCTTTTAATTTCATGGCTACAGTCACCGTCTGCAGTGATCTTGGAGCCCAAGAAAGTAAAATCTGTCACTGCTTCCATTTCTTCCCCTTCTATATGCCAGGAAGTGATAGGGCCAGATGCCATGATCTTAGTGTTTTTAATGTTGAGTTTCAAACCAGCTTTTGCACTCTTTCACCCTCAACAAGAGGCTCTTGAGATCCTCTCTGCTTTCTGCCATTAGGATGGTATCGTCTGCATATTGGAGGTTGTTGATAGTTCTCCCAGCAATCTTAATTCCGACCTGTGATTCATCCAACCCGGCGTTTCTCATGATGTACTCTGCATATAAGTTAAATAAGCAGGGTGACAATATGCAGCCTTGTCGTACTCCTTTCCCAATTTTGAACCAATCGGTTGTTCCAGGTCTGGTTCTTACTGTTGCTTCTTGACCCTCGTACAGGTTTCTCAGGAGACAGGTAAGGTGGTCTGGTACTCCCATCACTTTAAGAATTTGCCACAGTTTGTTGTGATCCACACAATCAAAGGCTTTAGCGTAGTCAATGAAGCAGAAATAGACGTTTTGCTGGAATTCTCCATGATGCAGCGAATGTTGGCGATTTGATCTCTAGTTCCTCTGCCTCTTCGAAACCCAGCTTGTACTTCCAGTAGTTCTCGGTTCGCATACTGCTGAAGCCTAGCTTGTAGGATTTTGAGCATCACCTTGCTGGCATGTGAAATGAGCGCAATTGTGCGGTAGTTTGAACACTCTTTGGCGTTGCCGTTCTTTGGAATTGGAATGTAAACTGACCTTTTCCAGTCTTGCGGCCATTGTTGAGTGTTCCAAATTTGTTGGCATATTGAATGCAGCACTTTAACAGCATCATCTTTTAGGATTTTAAATAGCTCAGCTGGAATACTGTCATCTCCGCTAGCTTTGTTGTTAGTAATGCTTCCTAAGGCCCACTTGACTTCACTCTCGAAGATGTCCGGCTCAAGTTCAGTGAGCGCACTATCATGGCTATCAGGGACATTCAGATCTTTCCTGTATAGTTCTTCTGTGTATTCTTTCCACCTCTTCTTAATCTCATCTGCATCTGTTAGGTCCCTGCCTTCTTTGTCCTTTATCATGCCCGTCTTTGCACAAAACGTTCCCTTCATATCTCCGATTTTCTTGAAGAGATCTCTAGTCTTTCCCATTCTGTTGTTTTCCTCGATTTCTTTGCATTGTTCATTTAAGAAGGCCTTCTTGTCTCTCCTTGCTATTCTCTGGAACTCTGCATTCAGTTGGATATATCTTCCCCTTTCTCCCTTGCTTTTCGCTTCCCTTCTTTCCTCAGCTACTTGTAAAGCCTCCTCAGACAGCCACTTGGCTTTCTTGCATTTCCTTTTCTTTGGGATGGATTGAGTTGCTTCCTCCTGAACAATGTTACGGACCTCCGTCCATAGTTCCTCAGGCACTCTGTCTATCAGGTCTAATCCCTGAAATCTATTCCTCACCTCCACTGTATATTCATAAGGGATATGATTGAGGTCATACCTGAATGGTTTAGTGGTTTTCCCTACATTTTTCAATTTAAGCCGAAATTTTGCAAGAAGCAGCTCATGATCTGAGCCACAGTCAGCTCCAGGTCTTGTTTTTACTGACTGTATAGAGCTTCTCCATCTTTGGCTGCAAAGGACATAATCAATCTGATTTCGATACTGACCATCTGGTGATGTCCATGTGTAGAGTCGCCTCTTGTGCTGTTTGAAAAGAGTGTTTGCTATGATCAGCGTGTTCTCTTGGCAAAACTCTATTAGCTTTTGTCCTGCTTCATTTTGTACGCCAAGGCCATGCCTGCCTGTTATCCCAGTGATTTCTTGACTTCCTACTTTAGCATTCCAATCCCCTATGATGAAGAGGACATCTATTTTTGGTGTTAGTTCTAGAAGGTGTTGTAGGTCTTCATAGAACCGATCAACCTCAGCTTCTTCGGCATCAGTGGTTGGGGCATAGACTTGAATTACTGTGATGTTGAATGGTTTGCCTTGGATTTGTACTGAGATCATTCTATCATTTTTGAGATTGTACCCCAGTACTGCTTTTCCCACCCTTTTGTTGACTATGAGTGCTACTCCATTTCTTCTAAGGGATTCTTGCCCACAATAGTAGATATGATGGTCACCTGAATTAAATTCGCCCATGCCTGCCCATTTTAGTTCACTGATTCCCAAGATGTTGATGTTCAATCTTGCCATCTCATGTTTGACCACCTCCAGCTTACCTTGATTCATTGATCTGACATTCCAGGTTCCTAAACAATATTGTTCTTTACAGCATCAGATTTTCTTTTCACCACCAGACACATCCACAGCTGAGTGTCCTTTCGGCTTTGGCCCAGCCACTTCAGTCTTTCTGGCACTACTTGGAAATTCCCTCTGCTCTTCCCCAGTAGTATATTGGACACCTTCCAACCTGAGGGGCTCATCTTCCAGCATCATCTCTTTTAGCCTTGTGATACATTCCATGGGGTTTTCTTGGCAAGAATACTGGCGTGGGTTGCCATTTCCTTCTCCAGTGGACCACATTTTGTCAGAACTCTCTGCCATGACCTGTCCGTCTTGGGTGGCCCTGCACGGCATAGCTTATGTCTTCACTGAGTTACGCAAGCCCCTTTGCCACAACAAGGCAGTGATCCGTGAAGGGGAGATCAATTTATACATCTTGCCAAACCTTCCTCTAGTACATGCACCAGCAAAGGAGTGTACATGTTGTGATAATGGATAAACTGCAAGGGGGCCAAAGGCTCCACGACAAACAGCTATTTTTGCGGATGGCAAGGAACTGCAGCAGTCATACAAATGGTAGACTGATAAGATAATAGAGTAGCTTTGAATGCTGCCTGGACAAGAGCCGTCAAGCTATCTGCACAGCCATATTTGCTGCTACTTGTGGGCTTCCCAAAGGCATCTGGTTGGCCACTGTGGGAAACAGAATGCTGGATTAGATGGGCCTTTGGTCTGATCCAGCAGGGCTCTTCTTATGTTCTTATCCACTTCCCTGCACAGTTCTCTCACCACCTCAAGCACAGGTTCAGCACACTGTAGCTGCTGGCACCAACCATAGGTGCAAAACAGAAAACATTTCTATTAACTTTGCCAATATTGAGGTCCATCAGACTCCACCTCTGAACTGTGCAAAGCCTTGCCCCTGCCCAAGCACCAGCATTTTTTCAGCCCAAAGTCAGCAGTTCTAGGCCAAGGGCTAGAAACAGGTCGATATGACAATAAGAACCTTGAGCTCTGCAAACATCTGCCTTTCTGAGTACCCACTTGATTTGCTGTACTTTTCTATCTGGTGTCATCAAGCACCTCCATATAGGGCTCCACTCTTATTTCCTTTATCATTCTGGCTGAACATCAGGAAAAACCTCCGGACTGTTAGAGCAATACAACAATGCAACCAATGACCTAGGGAGGTGGTGGGCTCTCCCACACTGGAGGCATTCAAGATGAGGCTGGACAGCCATCTGTCAGGGATGCTTTGACTTGAATTCCTGCATTGAGCCACGGGTTGGACTTGATGGTCTCATAGGTGCCTCCCAACCCTACTATTCTATGATTCTATCTATGATTCTATGTTGAAAATTAGTTAACTTTGAGTGCAGGCCCAGATCCAGAAAGTTTGTAGTGAGGTAACCTAAGAGTATGGAGAATCTTTGCAAAACAGCCAGTAGATAAACAGACAAGTAGCCCAACAGGTTTAACAACAACAACAGCTCTGATTTTGCAGTGTGATGGTGTCCAAAGCCAATTCAGAGTGAGCCAGATGCTTTCTGCCTTCACTCTGGCATTGTTTTGTGCAAATTTGTGCACAAATTTGTGCACTATATTTGTGCAAATATAGGATAAACAATAGCACTGAGCAACACTGGAGTTGCCATTGCTGCCAGAAACATGAGCTACCAGAGAAAATGGGGGTGAGGTGGGGGAGGTGACACAAAAAAGTGGGTGAGAGGCCTTTCATGAAACCTTTAACTTGCCCCCAAAGTTCTCTTTTAAACTGAAAAAGTTTGATGGAGAACATTCAGCTTGGCCCTAGCATTGCTTCCTGAAAATAATAAACTATTCAGTTTTCCTCTTAACGGAAAATGAACAGTTTATTTTCTTAGCTGAAGGCTATAATGCTGGTGAACCTATAAATATAAGCAATACATAAAGATAATGAAATAAAATATAAGGAATCAGCAAAAGAATCCAAACATTGGGTTTAACAATTTGTTCCCATATTGCATTATCAATAAGCAAAGCAACTTCGTGAGTAATAGCCCTCTTTTTCCTGCTTTACTAAAGTTTTTGATAAGCATAAATAGACCCATCAGAAATTTTGGGGGCAGCAGACAGAGCTCCATACTGACATTATATAGAGTAGTAAGGGAAAGAAAAGATAATGGACTAAATTCTTCAGCATATCATATCTATATTCACAGCCTAGAGTCCATATCTGCATTTGTCAGCCCTCTAACAGTATCACTTTCATCATCTGAAATTGTAGTGCAGTGAAAGCTCTTCTTAATATACCAGACTCAAAGGCTCATTGATAATAGGTTATGACTATATTAACAGATACCAAGAAAGGGAGAAAGCTTACTTCTTTGTAGGGCTTAGAGTAGCCTTCCCCAACCTGGTGCTCTGCAGATGTGTTGGGCTACAGTTCCCATCATTCCCAGCCAGCATGGCCAATCTGCAGGTCACCAGAGGTTGGGGAAGGCTGGCTTAGAATGAAAGATTATAGTAAGTGGGAAGATCAGAGTTCAAATCCCCACCCAGCCATGAAGCTCACTGGGTGGCCTTGGACCAGTCACTCATTCTCAGCCAAACCTACCTCACAGGGTTTTTGTGTGGATAAAATGGTGGTGAGAATGAGAGAATCATGTATGTTCCATTGAGCTCCTTGGAGGAAAGGAGGAATATAAATATAAATAAATAAACAAATACATTGGCTAAATTTCTAGGTCAAGCATCCAACATCCTGTTTACTTGAACTCAAGCTCTGTTAGAAGTACACTTCAGAAAACCCACTTGAATTATTGGCTGAACGTTTTTGTGGGATCATTCCCTCTACTTCCATTGTTCAAGCTGGGAGTGCCATCGCTTATGTATGGAAAAGCAACAACAGGGATCGGCTATTATCTTTTCACTCTGCTTGTGAGTGTCCAGAGACATCTGGCTGGCCCTGATGGAAAGAGCACTTTGAACTAGATGGCTCTTTGGATGGATCCAGCAGGTGGTTTTTATGTTCAACCAATAGCTCATTGAATGAATATGGGCTTTTGTATAGACAGGATGCTCCCCTGTCTCAGTCCTTGTTGATGTGTGCTGTCTGAAAGGATTGAACTCTCCTTCAGGTCTGGCATTAACACCTGGCATGATCAGCCAAATGCCAGGGCCCACCGGGTCTAATGCTAGTCACTGATATCCTCTCCTCTCCTCTCCTCTCCTCTCCTCTCCTCTCCTCTCCTCTCCTCTCCTCTCCTCTCCTCTCCTCTGTCTCGCTCTCTCTTACATACTCCCCAAGATGATGGGTGTGCTGCAAAGCAAAGTGCAGCTGGTGCTGCAGCCAGCCATCACCTTCAGTTCCATAGACAGCCTCTGGGCTCTGCTCAACACCACGTCTGGACCCAGGGGCATTCTAGGGAAAAGGAGATTGTGGGCAGCTGCAGCCTCAGCCGGTGCTTCACTTCATAGTGCTCCCGCTGACAATGGAGGCTGGTGGCTCTGATTTCACAGCGGGGGGCGGGGGCTGTGAATCCATTCTGGGTTTCAGCCACAACCGGCCAGAACTCTAAAGGAGCTATTCAAGGTGATGAACCCTATCCCCAAAATACGTTCAGCACCATCGAAATCAGAGCTACCGGCCTTCACTGCCTTGTTGTTGTTGTTCAGTCGTTCAGTCGTGTCCGACTCTTCGTGACCCCATGGACCACAGCACGCCAGGCCTTCCTGTCCTGCGCTGTTAAAAATGTAAAAGGGAGGCAGGAAGGCAGGGACCCCTGCCTATTGCCACTTGGTAAACTTTCACGGGGGCGGGGGAATATGTCCCTCTCAGACCTGATGCCAGCCCTGCTCTCCTTCTATGGATCCCCCTTTAAAGAATGATGGGCCACAGGATGCATTAGTGCAGGTACTTATCCTCGGATCGTGCCATCACAGACACTGCCAGTGGGCCTGAGGTTATATGAGTGATGGCGAAATTACACTCTACGATAAAATGCATAGTTTCATCATGCTTGTTTGTTTTTTAAACTTTAGACAGTGGGGCAGTGGGAGGGGTTTTTTTTTGTTTTTGTTTTTAAAACCTTTCCCAATTCCTCTTATGCTGCAATTGCAATGAAAATCACCCCACCCACCCAAAGATGTCATTTGGTACAGTAGAAAAGCTGCTGTTGGTTCAGGTGTGGCAGTTTCCCAGCATGCCTGTCTGTGTCTTCACGCATCTGTGAGCCCAGTCCAGGTGGAAACATTTTGGCTGAACTTGGAAAGAATATACACTCGTTTAAGTTGCCAGGAAGTTGGGGGGAATGACATTTGGGTCATTGTCATCCTGCCTGTCATAGACAATCAACCCAAATGGAAGAGCTTACAAGAGAAGACTCAATAGAAGAACCGTGGAGAGCATGGCCAGGGAAGCTGGCATGGCTCTTACATCGGCTGGGGAGGGCATGATCTGGGGCAGCCTTCCCGAACACAGTGACCTCCAATGGGGAAAGCTTTTTCTCTGTGTATTTGTGTATGGGGGGGGGAAGGATGCCAGCCCTAGCCACACCCACTGCCATGACCCACCCACTGTTGCCTTTAGTCACACCCACCACTGGCATATGGCCCCTGACATGCAGCCCTTGGGGGCAAAATGTTGTCCACCTCTGCTCTAAAATAAAGCATTACTTTAAAAGTGGTGTTACTGCTATCCAGTGCTACATGACACTGGATGGTATTAATAGTACACCAGGGTGGTGTTATTGATACAAAACTAGCCATGATAACTGCTGCTTGTAACGATTGGGCCCAACATCTCTGCAGAAGCTCTCCAAGAAGGCATGGGAACAGATGAGGAAGAGGGGGGAGGGGTGGTGGAGCTCCTAAGGTTGCTGGAGATAGGGCAGGCTAACAGTGGCAGAGAGGAGTCTTTCTAGATGCGGCTAATCAGTTGGATCAAAGCCAGTCAGAGACCTCTCCATCTGTGGGAATGCCAGATCATATGCTGGCAAGGAGTTGGGAGTGACGGAGCCAAGAATCAGATGTTGGGTGAGGAGGGAGGAGCAACTTTGGGACACGAGGCATTCAAAAAGGTTGGCCACTCAAAAGAGGTCCTTAGGGAAAGACCCTCTGTGAGGGCGGGACTGGAAAAATTCCTCACATTTCATACTGTCGGCTGGCGCCAGTTTTCTTTGCAACTTCCTAATGTAGTGTATTCATCAAAGGTAGCTTCTTGTAGTCTAATTAGTATTATGCAAAGTTGACTAGAGAACCTATCTCTGGGTTGCTGTATGTGGATTACGTCTGAAACCTGAAGCATGGCTGATCTGGCCCTGGCTTGCATAATAAAAGCTCTCTACTACGAGATTGTCTTCAATGTGTGATTACAAAGATGACTGGAGGTTTGGCGCTCAACACTGCTGTGGTATGAGCAGTGTAGCCTGGGCCATGAGCACTGACGTGATGTACTCTGGCACTATGACCCTTTCCTTTAGCTGTGATAAGAGTGCTGGAGAGTACATCTGGGCCATAAATATGTCGATCTTGAAAGCACAAATAAATTATCCAGTGTTAAAAAATATGGCAGTATTAATCAACACAGTTATAGTAATCATTTTCTTTGGCACCCCAGTGATTAGCTGTTTGATTGATAAAAACACTTCCAGAAGCTCCCAGAGTGCAACAAATAGCTTTCTTTCTTTTTTTCCCTTCACAGAATTGTCAAAACACGATTTTGGATCTCAACATCATGATCTGAATTTGCCAGCAATATTGTTAAGCTGAAGAAAATCTGGTGGGATTCCTTAAAGAAGGTTTTAATTAGCTTGTTGCCAGCATTCTCTTTGGATATGCAAAATTATCTATTTCTTTCTTTCTTTCTTCCTAGGCTTTTGTTGAGCTTCATTGCTGAAAGTGCTCACTTAAGGGCTGTTGATGGTTGGTGGCTACTCTATGCTGCTGGACTTTATTTCACACTGTACATTTTGGATAGGGCAGTTCCAATTTGCCTGGAGAAGAAGTTTGAATTTTTGTAGCTAGGTAGGAAGACGGCAAGGAGGGGGTAGGTGTGTATTTTGGGAAGCTGTGCTGTTTTGGGAACAAGCGCGGCTGCCCATAGGCCTGTTGCTTGCTCCCCATCCTCTCTCAGAAAGGCACCATGTATCCCAGCCAGTTCTCTTTCCTCACAGGGGAACAAGATCTGTAAAAGCACTACCCCCAGAAGTTCCTGAACAGCTTAAGGCTGCAATCCTACACAGACCTCCCTGGTTGTAAGTCCCATTGAGTAGACCTGCACAGGATTGGACTGTGAAATGCTTTCGTCTTTCCTCACAGGGGATAGAGCATCTTCACACAATGAAAGGCCAAAGCAGGAGTGGGGAACTGGTGGCCCTTCAGATGTTGTTGGACTACAACTCCCAACAGCCCAGCCAGCATGGCCAGTGTTTGGGGATGATGGGAGTTGTAGTCCAACAGCATCTGGAAGTCCACAGGTTTCTCATCCCTAGTCAAAAGCATCTGGAGCTTTTCAGTTTAGGGAAAATATGGGGTTTAAGGTGGAGGGAGGGAGAGAGAACATGACAAGAGGTTTCTGAAATTATGAATAGTAGGGAGAGAGTGGAGAGAGGGTGCTTGGGTATGCAGCTTGGGGGTGCTTCTCGATCCAACTAAGTCACTAGAGACCGAAGTGGCCTTGTTAGCTTGGAGCACCTTTGGTTTGCCAGTTACAGCCTTTCCTTGATAAGGATGGCCTTGCCACAGTGATTCATGCTCTGGTCACATCCAGGTTGGATTATTGTCATGTATTATATGTGGAGCTGCCCTTGAAAATGGTTTGGGAGTTTCAACTTGTGCAAAATCAGTGGCCAGAATTCTCACTGGTTTATCATGATGGAGTCACATTATAACCATTTTTAAGGAATTATACTGGCTCCCTATTTGTTACAGGGCCCTATTCAAGGTGCTGGTTATCATCTTTAAAGCCTGAAACAGCTTGGGGTCCAAATACCTGAAGGGCGACCTCCTCCCATACTATACTGCCCATGCATTGAGATCTTCAGGGGAGGCCCTTCTCCGAATACCATCACTGGGAAATATATAGATTATGTGTCCTCAAAGGAGAGGGCCTTCTTGTTGGTGATGCCTCAACTCTGGGATGCCCTTCTAAAGGAGATCCGATTGGTGCCAACTTTGTTTTCTTCTCAGCACCAAGTTAAAACATTTATTTTTGCCCATGCCTTTTTAACATTTTAACATCTGATTATTTTAGAATGTTAATATATTTTTTAAAAAATTAAATGTAAGTTATTTTAAACTGAATCGATCATTTGGTTTGCTGGTTGAAGCATTGTTGTTGTCTAATTGTTTTTTAGTGTATAATTGTATGGTTTTTATATTGGATTTGTTGTCTGTTATTGATGTTGTATGTGCCACCTTGGGATCTTATGGATGAAGGTTTATAAATTTAAATAATACATACATACATACATACATACATACATAAAGTTATGTCTATCAATGGTTGTGACAGCTAAATGGAACCTCCATCCATGTACAGAGGACATATAGTCATTTCTGCTATTTCTGATGTTCAGGCTGTGAGTGCCGTTGCTTATGTAGTCAAAATGGCACCTCCCATGCACAAGAGGGGGGTATCCATGGGCTGGGGGGAACCTTGAGATTTCTAGAAATACAGAAAAAAATTAGGGGGGGGGGAGCCCCAATGGGTAGAATGCCACCCTGCAAAAAAAAAAAAAAAAAAAAAATGGCCCAATGAGGGATTAGTATACTCTGGGGCCACGGAATGCTGACTGGCTGACAGACTGAGGTGAAGAAAATATGGAAAAGGGGAAAGGGGAGGGGGAATGGAACAGAGTAGCTGGAATTCTGAACTGCAACATTCCACGCTGCATATTTTGTTGCAGGTCCCAGGTATGGTTTTGAATACCAGATACTCAGTGGTGGCTGGTGGCTCCGATTTCAGTGTGGCTGTAAAACCATTCTGGGTTTCAGTCAGAACCAGTCAGAGCTGCAAAGGAGCTACCCAAGGTACTGAACTCATTTTGGGGATAGGGTTCAGCACTTTGGATAGCTTCTTTAGAGCTCTAGCTGGTTCTGACTGAAACCCAGAATGGATTCACAGCCCCACTGAAATTGGAGCCACCAGCCTCCACAGTAGGTACTGGGGACAAAAAGAAGTGGGAGGCATTGCCTTTGTGCTCTGCATATGAGCGCCCAGAGGCATCTGCCTAGCCCAGTCTTCCCCAACTGGTGCCCTCCAGATGTCTTGGATGTCTTAGTTTGTAATTAGTTATTGGGCAGATTAGAAATGTAATAAATAAGTAAATTACAACTCCCATCATCCTGATCCAGCATGGCCAATGATGGGAGCTGTAGTCAAACACATCCGGGGAGCACCAGATTGGAAAAGGCTGGCCTAGCTGTTTGTTTGTTTGTTTGTTTATTTATTTATTTCATTTCTATACCGCCCAATAGCCGAAGCTCTCTGGGCGGTTCACAAAAACTAAAACCAAACAACACACAATAAAACAATTTAAAATATATAGAACATTAAAACCACAGTATAACAATACAACCACAATAAAACCTAGCAGCAGTACAGGAGTTTAAAATACAGATTTAAAACAGCAAAGATAAAAATTTAGAAAGCTAAAATGCCTGGGAAAATAAAAAGGTCTTCACCTGGCGCCGAAAGGAGTACAATGTAGGCGCCAGGCGAACCTCACTAGGGAGCTCATTCCAGAGCCGGGGTGCCACAACAGAAAAAGCCCTCCTCCTAGTAGCCACCCGCCTTACTTCCTTCGGCAGGGGCTCACGGAGAAGGGCTGCTGCTGATGATCTTAAGGTCCGGGCAGGCACATATGGGAGGAGGCGATCCTTCAGGTAACCTGGCCCCAAGCCGTTAAGGGCTTTGAATGTTAACACCAGCACTTTGAATCGGGCCCGGAAATGGACTGGCAGCCAGTGCAGCTGGAAAAGTACTGGCGTAATATGAGCTCGCAGGCCAGGCCCTGTTAACAATCTTGCTGCCCTATTTTGGACCAGCTGAAGTTTCCGGACCGTTTTCAAAGGCAGCCCCACGTATAACGCATTGCAGTAATCCAGACGAGAAGTTATCAGAGCATGGATAACTGTAGCTAGGCTATCTCTGTCCAGATAAGGGCGTAGTTGGTATACCAGCCTAAGCTGATAAAAAGTGGTCCGTGCCACTGAGTTCACCTGTGCCTCAAGTGACAGTTCTGGATCCAAGAGCACCCCCAAACTACGAACCTGATCCTTTAGGGGGAGTGCAACCCCCTCCAGAACAGGTTGAATATCACCTAGCCGGGCAGACGAACCACCCACTAACAGTACCTCCGTCTTGTCTGGATTGAGTTTCAGTTTATTAGCCCTCATCCAGTCCATTACCGTACCCAGGCACTGGTTCAGAACAGCCACTGCCTCACCTGGTTTTGATGAGAAAGAGAGGTAGAGCTGGGTGTCATCCGCATATTGATGGCACCTCAGCCCACACCTCCGGATAACCTCCCCCAGCGGTTTCATGTAGATGTTAAACAGCATGGGGGATAGAATAGAGCCCTGTGGAACCCCATGGCACAATTGCAATGGCACAGAGCAATAATCCCCCAGCACCACCTTCTGGAATCGGCCATCCAAGTAGGAGCGGAACCACTGTAGTGCAGTGCCTCCAACTCCCAACCCAGACAACCTATCCAGAAGGATACCATGGTCGATGGTATCGAAAGCCGCTGAGAGGTCCAGGAGAATCAACAGGGTCGCACTCCCCCTGTCCCTCTCCCGGCAGAGGTCATCCCACAGGGCGACCAAGGCAGTTTCCGTTCCAAAACCAGGCCTGAAGCCCGATTGAAATGGATCTAGATAATCCGTTTCATTCAACAGTGCCTGGAGCTGTCCTACAACCACCCGCTCAAGCACCTTGCCCAGGAAGGGGATGTTGGCCACTGGCCTATAATTGTAACCATCCTCTGGGTCCAGGTTAGGCTTTTTCAGGAGTGGTCTAATTACTGCCTCTTTTAAAGCAGCAGGCACCACTCCCTCTCTCAAGGAGGAATTTACAACCTCCTGGACCCAGCCGGATAACCCCTCCTTGTTTGATTTAATAAGCCATGAAGGGCAAGGGTCAAGCACACAAGTGGTCGATCGGACTTGGCCAAGCACCTTGTCCGCATCCTCAGGCCTCAGTAACTGAAATTCATCCAATAAAACTGGACCAGACGGTGCTCTGAACGCCTCTACCAATGGAACTGCATTAATGGTTGTGTCCAATTCATGACGAATCTGAGCGACTTTATCCTCAAAGTGCCGCGCAAACTCGTCACAGCGTGCTACCGAGGGTTCCACCGTCTCTCTCCCTGGCCCAGAATGTAACAGGCCACGAACCACTTGGAAAAGCTCCGCCGGACGACACTGAGAAGATGCAATGCTGGTGGAAAAGAACTGCCTCTTTGCCACCCTCACCGCCACAGAGTAGGCTCGATAGTGGGCTCTTACCTGTGTTCGGTCAGACTCAGCACAAGTTTTCCTCCACCTGCGTTCTAGCCGTCTCCCCTCTTGCTTCATTGCCCTCAGCACAGGTGTATACCAAGGAGCTGGCCGGGCTCTGCTCAGAGGGAGAGGGCGCTTGGGTGCGATCGTGTCAACCGCTGTTGACACGAACTGTTGTCAGAAACAGAATGCGGAGTGGAATTTCAATCTGATACAGTAAGGCAGTTTTTATGTTCTTACTCTCTGATCGCTGGGGAAGTGGGGAGCGTGAAACGATATAAAAATTGAACGAAGTTGCACAGTGATAGCCAGTGATCTGTCTTCTTTGAAACTTTTGTCTTTTCCCAAGTTGTTCTATTTTGTAATATACCGCTCCCGTCCCCTCAGCTGAAAAGACTGTTACGCACGATCAATGTTGCATTGAGTAAGTGCCTCATTTGGGAGCTTCAAAAATGCCTTTTAACTTTATTGGTGCATATTCTGGGTGATGCATTCCATTTTGAAAAATCACAAAGGATGCTGAAATCTGGGGAGGTGTTTTAATTAAATTCATTTTGTTTCTTTTTGCTTTAAAAAATTGGACGTTCAAAGAAACATGCCCACTGGCACACACAAAATTGCCTTCGCCTGTTTCAATCAGATCCTTTCTTGCCTTCAGTTTGGTATTACTGGGCTATTTACTTTATAGAAGAATTACATGATGTTATGAATGCCCTTTGAGTTGGGAATATTTTCCACAGTTGCTCCAGGAAGCTAATTGTCAGATACTTGAAGGGATTGATTGCCGAGTCTTAGGTTAAATATGGACGGCATACCAATTGTGCGTGTGTGTGTGTGTTACTGGAATCTGGAGACAATGCAAAAGGAGAGAAAGCTTTCCAATCTCATTCACATGCCCACTTTTGTATCAGAAAGTTATTATAGGAAGGTTCAGACATATCACCACTTGATAACTGGGGCAACCGGCAATGACATCCATGTATTAATTCATTTGATAATAAAAACCTTTATAGCCCACCTTTCTCTGTCCACACAATGTGGGACCCCCGAAGGCATCTTCAACCAAAGTTTAAAAACAATTATAAATAAAATGACATGAAAGCCCTATTAGCAGAAAAAACAAACCCAGAGACCCATCAAATACCAAGAGGACACATCTCAGTTTAATTCTCTGTGAAAGGCACATCAGAACAAAATGGCTTTACCAGAAGTCAACATTTTAATTATTTTTTAATTATAGAAATTTCTATGCTACCCTTCAGTAGAAATTCCTAGGGCTGTTTACATAAATGTCAGCAGGGAGGAAACCAAATGAACCTCATGGAGTAAGGAGTTTCATAGTCTGGGTGCCACAACTGAGAAGGCCTTGCCCTGCTTGCCGATCAACTGCACCTCTGCCAGTGGTGGCACGCAGAGCAGGCGTCCTCCTGGGATCTTTGTGTGTATACATGGGGCAGGGGAAGATCATGTAGGAGCAGACAGGCCTTTAGATATCCTTGTCCCAAAGTGAATGAGCTACTACAGATCAAAAAGTATAGATAAAAAGTTTTGTATTACATCGACACAACACATTTCCATAGCATCAGTTCACACATCTGGCTGTGGGTCATATTGTGTTGAGTAATCAAGAAGTGCTCATGTATGTGCGAATTGGCCCATGGAGAAGCCTGTTGGGGGGTGCAGGTGGAGCTTGGCACTGTCAGTGCCATCTTCTGGATTTTGGGGAGCCTTAGGCAAGGAAGGCACCCTAAGCAGCCTCCTCCCCTTAATCTGGAAGAGGTGGGCTGTTCAAACTAAGAATTCTCTCAGCATGCCTCTGACCAACTTGCGTGCTCAGAGCAAAGCTGTGTTGGGGAAATGGACCTCTTGCCAGTCTTAGGAGCCCATCAAATGCCCAGTCTTGCCGACCTCTGGAACCAGCCTTGGCGAATGCTGTGACGTAAGTGGTGACTGGCATGAAATCAAAGGAAAATTTTTGAAAAGTGGGCATAGGAGAGATTCCAGCAATCCATGACTTCAAATTGTCTTAGCCCCCCTCCATCTCTCAGTTCTGCACAATGTTATCCACCATGTTATCCACCTTTAGGGGAGGGACCATCACTCAGTGGTAGAGTACACACTTTGCATGCAGGAGGTCTGTGGTTCAATCCCCAATATTTCTTGTTGAGAAATGGCGGCTACCAGGGGAAGAGCCTTCTCTGTAGTGGACCCCATCTGTGGAATGCCATTTCCAGGGAGATCCACCTCATCTTCACTTTATATGTTTAGATGCTAGGTTGAAACCTTTCTCTTTCAGCAAGCATTTCATCTTTAATCTATTGCTTTGATTATTAACTTTACAGCTGGCTCTTTAATATTTTAAGGGAGCAATCCTATGTGGATTGACAGTCACCTCTGACCCTGGGGGCAACCGCCTATCCAGTGCAGGGCAGGAGGAGTGGTGAGGAGCGGATCTCCTCCTTGCTCCCCCTGCCCTGCTTTCGTGGCTAGACAGCTGATTTTGGCTGTCTAGCTGTGGGACCTTGGAGCATGGGAAGCGGCGGCCGGACAACACATAGGCTGTGTCATACCAGCATTTCTGACCTTGCCCCGCCACCCCGCCCCCGGGAATGCCCCATTTGTGCTGCTCTGCGCTGCTCTTACGAGCATGGAGCACGGGGCCAATCCATGCTGCCTATGAGGTGGCGCGGGAGGGGGTAGGAATTGGTTCTCCAGGAACCGACCTCGGAGTCTAGCCACTGACTAGCAGCCATAGGATTGCACCCTAAATGTTTTAATGTCCTTCATGTTTTAATATTCTATTATGTTGATATTTTAATTGCTCTATTTATCATTTCAGTTGTTTTTGGTTTTTTATTATTGTAAACTGCCCCGGGGGCATTTGCCAGTGGGGTGGTATCTAAACTAAATGACTAAGGGCACAATCCTATGCATGTTTAGACAGAAAATAGTCCAACAATGCCCAGCATGCCCCAGTCAGCATGGCTGGCTGGGGGAATGCTGGGAGTTGTAGGACTTTTTTCTGTCTAAACATGCATAGGATTGTGCCCTAAATGAATGAATAAGGTAAGCAGGTGATGGGAACTTCATTTCTCTGCCTGAGAGAGAGCCGCTGCAAGTCAGACTTGTCAATATTGAGCTAGAAGGACAAATAGTCTGACCTGGTATAAGGAAACTTCTTGTATACCTAAACAATCAACCAGTTCTGAATATTGACAGAAGGCTGACTTGATGTAAGTCAGCTTCCTTTTTTTGTTCTTTTCCTCTTGCTCTTCTGTTGTGCTTTCTATTATTAACTTGTTTATTATATTTGTCTTCCACCCTTCCTCTCTGGAGCTTGTGGTCATGTACACAAGGGTTATTCCATTGTATCATCACAGTGACCTGGTGCAGTAGCCCTTGCTGGGAGATAGCACCAGGCTGAGGTTCCTCCAGTGACTAACTCTATGGCTGACAGCAGAGATTCGAACTCAGGTCTCTCTCTTCAAGTCCTCACAACACCTTATCCAATACACCACATTGACTCTCTTCTGCCCTGCTGATCTCCCGAACCATGATCCAAAGTCCCATCTGCACATGATAGAAAGAGGCACACACAACTGGGGTTCACTTTTTTCACTACTGCCAATGTGGCAAGCCACTTTGAAAACAAATCAGTGGCTTTTCTCTTAAGTGGTGGGAAACACTGCAATAAAAACATCACCTCGAGCAGCATATACAGTTCTCTGCTGTGTGCACTGACATCTTCTTTGGAGTCCAATCCTGGCATTGTTCAAGTCAAGGCTGCACATTTTAAACCAGGGGAACCAGTGACTCTCCAGATGTTACTGATTAGCCTCAGTAAGCATGGTCAATAGTGTTGATGGGAGTTCTACTCCAACAACATCTGGAGGGCCACATGTGCCCATCCCTGTTTTAAACTAAGGCTTTCCTGAACCATTCTAGCCTTGTCCAATGTAGGTCCTTCAGTCCAGCCTGTTTGACTCCTGAGCCATCTCCCCAACTCATTGCAAAAGTCCAGCATGTTCCCCTTTCCTGATCTTATCCATGGATCACACCCTTTTAAGCAAAGAGTGAGGCAACATTTGTGTTTTGCACAGTGTAAAGTACAAAATATAAGCATTTAAAAAGTAACGAAGGTAGAAATTTTAACCAGGGGAGGCTGGTTGCTCCAAACCAGCTAGAACTCTAAAGGAGCTGTCAAGATGCTGAACCCTATCCCCAAAATAGGTTTAGCACCTTGGATAGCACCTTCATAGTACTGGCTGGTTCTTACTGAAACACAGAATGGATTCACAGCCCCACTGAAATCAGAGCCACCAGCCTCCACTGATTTTAACATGAGAACGTTTACCAGATCATTTTTACATGGTGAACCAACCTACCTCTCTCTTTCTCTGTCTATCTCTGCTCTGTCTCTGTCTCTGTCCCAGTGGCCCAGTTCGCAGAAAACGAGAAGCCACTGTGAGTGAACGTCCCCATGGGGCTTCTTGTTGCGATGATGGCTGCCATTTTGAATATTCAGGTGCAGTGGGTGCACACTGTAGCTTCTTGTTATGTGTGAACCCAGCAAGGAGTAGGTTGGTGTGGTGGTTGCCCATGGGTTCTGGGTCAACCACTCCAACAACCCACCCTCTCCGGGTTCACCCATAATAAGAAGCCACAGCAGTGGGGGTTTGGATCACCAACCTGGTGCCTGTGGGTGCCGCAACCTACCATGGCTAATAAGCCACAGTGGGCTGCTGTGATCATGTGGACCAGGTCTCTCTGTCTCAATTACCTTATTACCACAGTGGAAGAAACAGTTGTGCAAATCAGCTCTTTGAGCAAGATATTTTCTTAATCTGACCTTCAAAATGGAGCTAGAAAAACTTTTTCATGTCCTCAGTCACACTCACAATGCATCCCTCATCCCAGCAAAAGGAAAGTCCATCTGCTCCCACATGAACCAGTCTCGAGTTCTGGTTGAATACAGATTTATGCTGGATCAACTGCACCTGTGGAAGTCGACTTCCCCATCCCATCCTCCCCACAGCAGTCCCTCCAGCCCCCTGAAAATGCTACACAGAGAGTCAGGAGAACCTGTTGAAAGGGGTGAGCGGCAGTGTGGAGGGAGGCGGAATCCCCCCAAATCAGGTGGAGAGACCTTCCATAAGCAGAGCCCTTCCTCTCATGGAAGGTAGATCCAGGATCCAACCCAACATCTCTAGAAGCCATTCTCCAAGTGTCCCCACTATCTGAGATGAAATGCATGGTGACGAGGGACAGAACCTTTTAGTGACGGTGCCCCAGTGCTGCAGCTAGGGATGTATATATTTTGTTAAATCCATTCCGCCTGTGTTTTCAGATTGTCAGGCATCTTTCATTCCATCATCTGCTCACTGATGAAATCAGACTTTTTTTTAGACATGTTCAAGAATGTTGTTCCACTTGTGCAAGTGTGCATTAGCACTAATGACCATTAACACAAGAGCGCATTAGTGCAAGTACAAATTTGCAGACCCCCCCCCCCCCGCACCCAAGTAAAAACTGGTCTGTGCCACTCAGAAAAAGCTGGTCAGTTGTGGAATCTGCAGATTGGATTCATAGAAATCCAAATTCATTTGAATCTGTTGCAGATTATCCTAAGGTGCAGCTAGATAATTTTATACCTTGGACTTCATTATCTTGGGTAGGACGGCTTTAGGTGTTAATATATATTACTTTGGCTGTGAAGCACACAACTATTGTTTCTCTTCTCCCCTCCCCACCAATCCATGCTTCACAACTGGTTCTACATTCCTGATATGTTAGAGCAACCCCCTCCACACCAAATCAAAAACATATTTGCCAACCCTGCTAAAAAAGAAAAAAAAGAGAAGAAATACTCTGAGCATGTAGAGCTTTGCATTTTAAACTCACTTAAATCATACTTCAGCAAAGGAGATCATTACCTTGTCGTGGTGCTGGAGCTTGAGCACCTCAATGACGTCATGAGCTAAACCGTGAAGGGACACCCAAGACAGGAAGGTCATGGCAGAGAGGTCAGACTAAATACGATCCCTGGGGAAGGAAATGGCAACCCACCCCAGTATTCTTGCCATGAAAACTAAATGGATCAGTACAACCAGAGATATGTCGGTATACCATCGGAAGATGGGACTCCCAGGTCGGAAGATGGTCAAAATGCTACTGGGGAGGAACAGAGGATAAGTTCAACTAGCCCCAGATGTGATGACGCAGCTAGCTCAAAGCTGAAAGGATGGCTAGCAGCCGATGGTGCTGGTGGTGAACGATGAATCCGATGTTCTAAAGATCAACACACCATAGGGACCTGGAATGTAAGATCTATGAGTCAGGGCAAATTCAGTGTGGTTATTGGGGAGATGTCAAGATTAAATATAGACATTTTGGGTGTCAGTGAACTGAAATGGGCCAATTCACATCAAATGGCCACCAGATCTACTACTGTGGACAAGAGGTCCACAGAAGAAATGGAGTAGCCTTCATAATTCATAATAAAGTGGCTAAAGCAGTGATTGGATACAATCCAAAAAATGACAGAATGATCTCAATTTGAATTCAGGGTAAGCCATTTAACATCACAGTGATCCAAATATACGCCCCAACCACCACAGATGCTGAAAAAGCAGAAGTAGATTGGTTCTATGAGGATCTGCAGGACCTACTGGATAATACGCCAAACAAAATGTTATTTTCATTATAGGAGACTGGAATGCTAAGGTGGTTAGTCAAACGACACCTGGAATTACAGGCAAGCATGGTCTGGGAGAACAAAATGAAGCGGGACATAGGCTGATAGAATTTTGCCAAGACAACTCACTGTGCATAACAAACACTCTCTTCCAACAACCTAAGAGATGACTTTATACATGGACTTCACCAGACGGTCGACACCGAAATTAGATTGACTACATCCTTTGTAGCCAAAGGTGGCGGACATCTATGCAGTTGGTAAAAACAAGACCTGGAGCTGATTGTAGTTCAGATCACGAACTTCTTATTGCACAATTTAGAATCAGACGAAAGAGAATAGGGGAGACCCACAGAGCAGTTAGATATGAGCTCACTAATATTCCTCATGAATATGCAGTGGAGGTGAAGAATAGATTTAAGGGACTAGATTTAGTAGATAGGGTCCCAGAAGAACTATGGACAGAAGTTTGCAACATTGTTCAGGAGGCGGCAACAAAAAAAGTCCCCCCAAAAAAGAAAACCAAGAAGGCAAGATGGCTGTCTGCTGAGACACTGGAAGCAGCCCAAGAAAGAAGGAAAGCAAAAGGCAACAGGGATAGGGGGAGATATGCCCAATTAAATGCAAATTTCCAGAGGTTAGCCAGAAGAGATAAGGAATTATTTTTAAACAAGCAATGCGCGGAAGCGGAAGAAGATGATAGAATAGGAAGGACAAGAGACCTCTTCCAGAAAATTATTAACATCGGAGGTAAATTCCAGGCAAAAATGGGTATGATCAAAAACAAAGATGGCAAGGACCTAACAGAAGCAGAAGAGATCAAGAAAAGGTGGCAAGAATATACGGAAGATCTGTATAGGAAGGATAATAATATCGGGGATAGATTTGACGGTGTGGTCAGTGAGCTAAAGCCAGACATCCTGAAGAGTGAGGTGGAATGTGCCTTAAGAAGCATTGCTAATAACAAGGCAGCAGGAGATGACGGTATCCCAGTTGAACTGTTTAAAATCTTGCAAGATGATGCCGTCAAGGTGATGCATGCCATATGCCAGCAAATTTGGAAAACACAAGAATGGCCAACAGATTGGAAAAGATCAACTTATATCCCCATACCAAAAAAGGGAAGCACCAAAGAATGTTCAAACTGTCCAACAGTGGCACTTATTTCACATGCCAGTAAGGTAATACTCAAGATCTTGCAAGGTAGACTCCAGCAATTCTTGGAATGAGAATTGCCAGATGTACAAGCTGGGTTTAGAAAAGGCAGAGGAACTAGAGACCAAATTGCCAATATCTGCTGGATAATGGAGAAAGCCAGGGAGTTTCAGAAAAACATCTATTTCTGTTTTATTGACTATGCTAAAGCCTTTGACTGTGTGGATCATCACAAATTGTGGCAAGTTCTTGGGGGTATGGGGATACCAAGTCATCTTGTCTGCCTCCTGAGGAATCTGTATAACGACCGAGTAGCAATGGTAAGAACAGACCACGGAACAATGGACTGGTTTAAGATTGGGAAAGGAGTACGGCAGGGTTGTATACTCTCACCCTACCTATTCAACCTATACCCAGAACACATCATGCGACGTGCTGGGCTTGATGAAGCCAAGGCTGGAGTTAAAATCGCTGGAAGAAACATTAACAACCTCCGATATGCAGATGATACCACTTTGATGGCTGAAAGCGAGGAGGAGCTGAGGAACCTCATGACGAAGGTGAAAGAAGAAATTGCAAAAGCTGGGTTGCAGTTAAACCTCAAAAAAACCAAGATTATGGAAACCAGCTTGATTGATAACTGGCAAATAGAGGGAGAAAACGTGGAGGCAGTGACAGACTTTGTCTTTCTAGGCACAAAGATTACTGCAGATGCTGACTGCAGCCAGGAAATCAGAAGACGTTTACTTCTTGGGAGGAGAGCAATGACAAATCTTGAGAAAATAGTGAAGAGCAGAGACATCACACTGACAACAAAGGTCCGCATAGTTCAAGCAATGGTATTCCCCGAAGTAACCTATGGCTGCGAGAGCTGGACCATAAGGAAGGCTGAGCAAAGGAAGATAGATGCTTTTGAACTGTGGTGCTGGAGGAAAATTCTGAGAGTGCCTTGGACTGCAAGAAAATCAAACCAATCCATACTCCAGGAAATAAAGCCAGACTGCTCACTTGAGGGAAGGATATTAAAGGTAAAACTGAAGTACTTTGGCCACATCATGAGAAGACAGGATTCCCTGGAGAAGATGCTGATGCTAGGGAAAGTGGAAGACAAAAGGAAGAGGGGCAGACCAAGGGCAAGATGGATGGATGATATTCTGGAGGTGACGGACTCGTCCTTGGGGGAGCTGGGGGTGGCGATGACCAACAGGAAGCTCTGGCGTGGACTGGTCCATGAAGTCACGAAGAGTCGGAAGCGACTGAATGAATAAACAACAACAAAATCATAGCACTATTATGACTACCAAAAAAAATTGAGTTTGCTTCTTCTGGCCTGATGCCACACACACTTATTCGGAAATACACACCAATTTGTGGTAGAAAAGGATAACACATTTTAAAAGTAAAAATAATAAAATGAACATCTGTAACCATGTACATGCCCAGCCAGCGGCCTCCTAAATAAGAAGGGTGCTGCAGTGAGCAGCATCAACCCTTGTGGGCCCTAGCATACTCCAGCATGTCCAGGGCAGCCCAGGTGCTAATGCAGGGCCTATTTGTCACTGCCCCATTACCTGCTGCTCTCTGGATGGTCACTTGGGAGTCCCTTGGGCTGTGCGTAGGGATGTACAGATTTTCTTAAATCCATTCCATCTGTGTTTCGCAGATTGTCTGGCATCTGTTGTTCTGTCATCCACTCATTGACAGAATCATGCGTTTTTAGGGACACATGAGAATTTCGTTCCATTTGCCTTCACAGAAGGGCAAATTTGCACAAATCCCCCCCCAAATTAAAAAAAAAACCTAGTTTGCAAGTCCACAGAATCCACAGGACTCAGGAAAAGCCGGTCTGCTGAAATCTGAATTCGTTTGAATCCACTGTGGATTTCTCTGACATTCCTAACTGTGGGGGCCCTGTGTTTTGGCCCCAAGTTCCAGCCCTAGAGGCACCACTGCAGTGCCCCAAGTCTGAAATGCTTTGCCTGGGTTGCTCACCTGGTGCCTAGTTTGATGAGCTTTAGGTAGCTATTTATTTATTTATTTATTTATTTATTTATATACCATCCAATAGTCGAAGCTCTCACAAAAATTAAAACCATAAAGTACAGCATAAAACAACATAAAATATGAAAGCTTAAAACTACAATATAAAAATATAACCAGAATAAAACCTAGCAGCAATGCAGAGTTTTAAAACACAGATTTAAAATAGTGACTAGAGTACTAAAATGCTGGGAAAATAAAAAGGTCTTCACCTGGCACTGAAAAGAGTACAATGTAGGTGCCAGGCGAACCTCTCTAAGGAGCTCATTCCACAGCCGGAATGCCACAGCAGGAATGGCCCTGTTCCTCGTAGCCACCCACCTCACTTCCTTTGGCAGGGGCTCATGGAGAAGGGCTGCTGAAGGTGATCTTAGGGTCTGGACAGGTACATATGGGAGGAGGCGATCCTTCAGATAACCTGGTCCCAAGCCATTTAGGGCTTTGAATGTGAATACCAGCACTTTGAATCAGACCTGGACTGGCATCCAGTGCAGCTGGAAAAATAGTGGCATAATATGCTCTCACTGGTCAGTCCCTGTTAACAATTTTGCTCCCCTGTTTTGGACCAGCTGAAGTTTCCAGACTGTTTTCAAAGGCAGCCCCACATATAACACATTGCAGTAATCCAGATGAGAGGTTATCAGAGAATGGATGACTGTAGCTAGGCTATCTCTGTCCAGTTAAGGGTGTTGTTGGTATATCAGCCTAGCTAGTTCAGCAGGTTTTAGGCACCAAGCGAAGGCTGTATTTGCCCAGGCTTTTAATGCACTGCAGAGTTGCTGCTACTATTTTAATGCTTTTGCTGGTTTTACTGCTGCTGTTTCATTAGCAACATTTTGTTAGTAATTGAATTATTTTCATCTAATGGAATTGCTTGCTCTTAGTTTGACTATGGTTAGCTGCCTTAAGAGTTTTATCTGGAAAGGTGGGATATAAATATTTCAAGTAAAGAAATAAGGTATCTGGGTTCATATTATTCAACTGAAATTGTAATCCTAAGCATAATTACTAGTCTGGAGGTTCCACTGAACTTAACTTCTGCGTAAATGTATCGGGTTGCTTGTCACTTATGTGGAGTTAGGTTCTAGTACAATCAAAGAAAAGTAATTATTTATTGTTATTAGGGCTATCATCTGCTTAAAGACTTTTTAGATGATGAATAATGTGCCTTTTAACTGGTTAATTGAATAATGAATCAAATTACATTCAAATACACTTACATATGACCAAACCCTCAATTAAGGGTGCCTTTCTGAGATATTGAAGGAAATGAGAGATAATTTACAATTAAATAAACAAAAGGTACTATCATTGTGAGGGAGAAAGGCTATATTTAACTTTTGTAAACTGCCCAGAGAGCTTCCACTATGGGGTGGTATAGAAATGCAATAAATAAATACATAAATAAATATTTAATTTCCCCCCTTTCATTCCTGAGTACAGTAACACACTGGAATCAAAGGAGACTCAATAATAAACAGTGTGCTCTTTCCACTCTGCCTTATTGGTTAATATTTTTACCCACATGCAATCTGATCAACCGAGCAAACTAGTGCTTTAGAATGAAATTCAACCAATTAACGCTGGCAGCCTTGTCTATTAGTGGGTATTAGTGTGATGTTTTATACCTGGTCTTTTATCCAGGTTGCACAGTGATACAAGTTAGTGCTCTTGAACTAGTGGGCCGGGAGCGATCAATGGGTCATAATCTGACCCACTGAGACCACATCATATTTGTTTTCTTTTCTTTTTTTAAAGTAGAAAGATGGACAGGGGTTGGGAGAAAAGGAGAAAGTAAGGGTGTGTGAGGTTGTGACTACAATGCTACACATCTATACTGATTCTCTACTAATTTTATCTGCAGTGACCCCTCCCTCAAGTCCTAGGAACTATAGTTGGGTGCAGGTGCTAACTGCTAGAGATCTCAAGTTGCCTGCCCACCACTACAATTCTCAGGGTTTCCTAGGGTGAAGAAACATGGTTAAAACAGTGTAGAAGTGCCCTGAAAAAGAGAGAGGAGAAAAAGGGGTGGAGAGAGAGAGAGAAGGAGAAAAGAGGATATGTAAGGTGTGTGTTTTTTTAAATTAAACTGGGTTCCATGTTATGAATTTGAAGTTAAAGGTGGATTCCTGGGCTGAAAAGCTTGGAAACTACTGATATAAGGCAGAGAGATCATTTACACCTAGTTGGCTCCAAGGCAGAGGAGGGATTTAGAGCTGGATTTCTGAGAATTCTTTATTACATTTTTATCCCACCCATCTTCCAAGGAGTTCAGGGCTGCCACATTATTCTCACAACAACCATGCAAGGCAGATTAGTCTGGGAGATGGTGCCTGGCCCAAGGTCACCTAACGAAGCTCACGGCTGAGTTGGGATTTGATCCCACTTTTCCTTGGTTTTAGTCCCATGTGCTAACCAATACATCACTTTGGATCTCGTCCATTTCCATACTCCTGCATGTATTTAGGGAAGAATGAGTGTGCCCATTTTATACATAAATGGGACTAAGGGATGCATTGAGGATACATTTCTTTCTCAAGCTTGGTTGCTGTACTAAGAGGACACTGCTGGGGAATGACAATAAGGGATCCTGGCCTCCTTATGAACCTCCCTGAGGCAGCTGATTGGCTAAACTACTGATAGACAGAATGCTCAGCTGGATGGGTCATTGGCTTGAGCATTGGTCAATGCTCATGACTTTTTTCTGTGTTCACTTCTACGTAGTTATACACTTACTATGGAGAAGTAGCTAGAGCTAAATCAGTGGAGACAAGGAAGTGTAGTCACACTGTTGAAACTGACAGATGCTCCCAGCAGGTCAGTACAGGTGTTTTATACTCCCCACTTCCCTCCACAATAGGATATGTTAGGAAAAAAGTTTGTTACAGAGTTTCTTTGGTTGTGAGGGGGAATATACTGGTCTTTTTTTTTAAAAGATATGTTTACAACTTTGCAAATTATACATGGGAGAGAAAGGAAAAGATATCAACAGAGATCATGCTCATCTTCAGAGCAGTATCAGTTTAGCAAAAAAACAAAGTACATGCTCTGAAAGCTCCTTGGCCATCTGCAAAAAAACCTCAGGCATATCTGCCTCACTGGCTACATTGCAACTACAGTAACTTCTCTCCAGGTGGGATGTGGCTAGAACACAGAAGCCACCAGCAACCAAAGAGTCATTCATTAAGCACTGGCAGCACCATCTGACCCTGAACAGATCATCTTTCACCATTCTCTGTTCAGAAACCTAGAGATATGTTAGGCAACATATTATATTGCTCCTGCTACATCTGCATACGCCAGGGTGAATGCTGAACAAATATGATGTGCACAGACCGTGGGTTGGATCCAGATTGAAGATGGATCAACTGCGCTGGCAGAAGTAGACTCCCCACTCCCACTCCCCTCTGCCCCCTAAAAATACTACACAAACAATTAGGAGTCCCCGATGAATGGGGTGAGCTGTGGTGTGTGTGTAGAGGGGGAATTCCCACAAATTGGATGGAGCCCTTCCTCTCATGAAGGTCTCTTCCTCTTGTGGAAGGCAGTTCCAGGATTCTTTTTTTTAAACTCTGATTTAATTACTACAAGTGAAGTGGTTTATGTATCACACCATATATTTCTCTTCGAAGAAGACTAACATAGCCAGTTGAAGCTAAAATTGCAAGGAACTGAAAATTCTGCCCAAAATAGACTCAATCCCATTTTTATAGGACAAGTTACTTATTTTTTGCTTTGAGATATTAATGTTTAATTCTGTTTTGCCCTGAGGCAATGTTTGAAAAAACGTCGCACTGATCAGCATCAGGGAAGGAAGGGGAATATCTAAAGGCTCAGTGAAAAAAAATTATGGATCTAAATTCTGCAACATTTCATTGGCATTGAATAGAATGTCACTTTGCAGGGGTTTCCATGGATCTGGATTTGCATGGTAATTCAATCTGATTTTAAATTAAGCGTGGGAACACACAGAAAGACTTTAGCAACACTGAATTGATACAGCATACAAAAAAATATTGGGGGGAGGGGAGGGTGCAGGAAACTACTTCCAGTGGGGAGACACCAGCTCTTTTAATGGTGGCATCCTGACTTTCCAATCATTTTCCAAACTCCAGTTGCTATAGTAACTTAAGAAAGCTTTCTAGAAAAAGAAACATCGCTTCTGAACTTCACCCAATCTACTTCATTAAAGCGTAGCAGCAGCTGTTTATGTTTGTTTGGAATTTTGAAAGGGGCACACACGTGTGTATCACTCAGTCCATGCTTTTCTTTTTCCTTTCAGATAACAAAAAAAGGAAGCCAACAGCAAAACATCATATATATATATATATATTCAAATGCTATTGATTCCTAGTACATTTCTCTTCTGAGTCTTCCTCTTCCGTGTATGTCAACTGCAATGTTTTTCTAAGATCATTTTCATACATGATGCCAAAAAGTGTGTTTGAGCCTCTCATACAATATTTATTTTGTGCCTCATGTGAATGCTGTTGATGCAGGAAGGAGTAGAGAAAAGATATAGCATATGTATTAGCAGAGATGTTATATTCATATGAAAGGCAGATTTACATTCAAACTAATCTAAGCCTCACAAGTGAAAATACATCTCATATATATAGTCTGTGTTTTGAATATAAATCCTATGTTGGATAGAATGTATTTTGGATTTAAAATCGGCTCTATTCCTCTTTTTAGCAACATTCATATTATTGCATTATGTAATGTATAAAAACATAGTTACACACTGTTACTCTTTGTAATGTGTGAAAACTCTGTTCGTGTAGATGTTTGGGAAGCAAATCTCATAAATTTTACATAGATATGGAAACTGAATCAGGACAGGTGATGTGGAATGGGGCGGGGGAGAGTGTAAATAAAATGAAAGACAGTTGGGGATGGTGGAAGGAAAGAGAGATAGAAAGGGACCCAGAGGGAGCAGCACAGAGAGGAGAGGGGACTAAGACAAGAGAAAGGAAATGAGAGACAGAAACTGAGAGGGGTTAAGCAGAAAAGATCCAAGAGGCAGAGGTACATGGGAGCTGCAGAGATATAAGTGGAGAAAGGTATACAACATTTTAAAGTAGCTTATAAGTTCTTATTGTGGGACATCTGCTTGAAAAATATGCAACCCACTATGCTTCTCTCTTTGGATTCACACATGTACCCTTATCAAAAAGGGAAGTATTTTAGATGTCATTTTAGATGGATGAATGCACAGCTGGAGAGTCCTGGGGAACAGCATTATTGATGTGGAGGACACTCTAGGTATTTGAAAGAGAGAGAGAAAGACTTACCTATAGTTGACACAACTGTGCCCACAAAATAGAAAGCCCCTGTGAAGTCCCATCTTGGTCGGAGGGCATCTGCTCTGATGCCGGCTGCCATGGCTGCCTCATAACTTCTTAAGAAGGCCCTTAGCTCAGGGAGGCTAATGTTAAAGATCTGGCTGAAGTTCTGAAGGGTCCAGTTCCAACGATGCTGAGCTTCCGCTTCAGATGGGCTCTCAATGGCTGAAAAAATGGTGGCTCCAGCGGTCAAGTATGCCACAATGAGCACTGCTAAGAGGATGAACCTGCCATTGTCCTCATTGAAATGTGACACGCAGCAGCAGCCCTTTGGTCTCCTGATAGACATCATCCGAATTTCAGCACCACAGAGGTGGTGGACAGCGACCAACACCTCATTGGAGACACCGGCATGGAGCTACCGCCCAGTTAAAGAGTTCAAGAGGAAAACCTGGACCCTTCTCTGGAAGGGTTCCTTTTCATGCTTGATGCCAGTGCAGAATTCCACTGACCTGTATCCCATAGGGCTCCCCCACATCACCCTTGGCACATAGATTCCCTTACAGCCACATTGGGAGCTCCGTTGCCCTTGCAGCCCACCACTGAGCCCTTGAGTGCACTAGCCATTGGCTTGTAAGGAATGGCTTTATTCTCCCATCCCAGAGTACTCCATTTGGCCATATTCGTTGTATTCCAGCCTTTATCCAAACCAAAGGCAGACAGGTCTGGTGGGGAGAAAAACGTGTTCAGTCAGTTTCAGTAGTGCTGAGGCATGGTAGGTACGGTCAACAGATTCTGGTGTACTTTTCTTCCTAAGGGGTTCCCAATCAAGCCAGTCATCTCTTTGCCAGCCATCCTCCCACCACCATCTTGCCACCCCTTACCCCTTTTAGTGGAACAGGCCTAAAAAAATCACCCTCCTTCAATGACACATGACTGACATAGATCTTTCTTCTCTGTTGGGTCACCTTGATTCATTATGGTTGTTGCCTTCTCATGTTCTAGGTGAGCTACGTGAAGAAAGGGCAGGACAACAGTGGCCAGCTCCATTCAATACGCTCTTCTGAGGCTGCAGGAGTGCAAACGTGTGGAGCATTTAGTGAGGTACCACCCATCCATAATTAAATAGCTTTGATCCATCCATCCATCCATCCATCCACTCCCTTTCTCATTTGCTTCAGCCTTACAGTTATCTTCATGGGCTGGAAAGACCTAGATCAATGAGATATCAATAGAACTTCATTTAGGTCTCAGCTCAAGAAGCTTCATTTTCTCTGTATGGACTGATGCACTCAGAATGGATGGTTGCTCAAGAAAGGTTTGGCACATGCAACAGAGCATTCGCCTGTGCTATGACTTGGCTTAACTTTGTGTGTGTATGCGTGTCAGTGGAGGCTGGTGGCTCTGATTTAGGCGGGGTTGTGAATCCATTCTGGGTATCAGTCAGAACCAACCAGAATTCCGAAGGCGCTATCCAAGGTGCTGAACCCTTTTGGGGTGGGTGGGTGGGTGCGGGGTTCAGCACCTTGGATAGCGCCTTCGGAATTCTGACTGATTCTGGCAGAAACCCAGACTTGATCGAGAGCCCCACCAAAATTGGAGCCACCAGCTCCCACTAGTGTGTGCGTGTGCATACTGGTATCACCCCAGGATGAAGCTGAACTGATCTTTGCACACACAAACACACAAGCGTGTGCCCACAGACACACACACCGGCTCCCTTCCCAACCAAACAACCATTGGACATGCACTTTAACATAAAGATGATTTAAGGCAGAAAGCAGACTAAAGTAAAAGGGGGTAACACGGGCCAGAAGTCACCCGGCTCGACCCCTTCGTTAAGGCAGGACCCTTACATGAACTCTCCAGTTTAACCCACGCCATTCGGATTATAGCGTGCCAAAAAGCAAAGGGAGCGAGCAAGAGGTACTTCGCGAAGGCAGACTTTGCTCCGTTGTTTCCTTTACCTTTCTTCTGTTTCAGGCACAGCTACCCCGTCGGGACTCGTCTTTCTGCCCCCACGCCAATAGCTGTGTGGTCTCTTCATTCATCTTCAATCTCCCCCCGACCCGCCCGCCCACCCGGCGTCCCGCAGTCGCGGGCTCCGGCGGAGCGCTCCCCCTTCAACCCGAGGCAGAGCAGGAACACACCATGTCCGCTTTCTCGAAGTACTCCTGAGCCCTCCGGAACGCGCGCCTTGAAGTCCCAGGCGCGGCTGAAGAAGCGGCCCCGGACGGGGGTTGGGGCCGGGGGTGGGTCGCCTTCGCCTCGCCAGCGGGGGGGCCGCGCCGGTGGCGGGGAGAAAGAACAGCAGCCGGTCGAGGGAAGTGCGGCGGTTCAGCACCACGGATAGCGCACTGCAGCTCCGCGGGCGCCCGCGACGCCCCTCTCCCTGTCCCCGCCTGTAGTTGAGCTCAGAGGACGGGGAGAGCGCGCGGCGGTCAGCGGTCGTTTCCTCCGCCTCTTCGTGCCTTGCGCGGCAGGTCTGTTGATTGCAAAGCACGCAGAGCCCCAAACCGAAGCAAATGGGGAGTTTGGGGTAGGGGAGGGTGCTAGTGAGAATGCTGGTTGTTCCCGCCCTGCCCACCAGCCGGGTGGGGTTTTGGGGTGGGTTGGTTTGGGTTTTGATTGCTGTTTATGCTAGGGAGAGGCGTTTTCAATGGTCCCGCCGAAGGTTCTTTCTTCTCTTTCTTTTTGTTTCTGGGAGGTGGGGGGCGGAGAGGCTGATCCAGGCAGAAAGATTTCCGGAACCAACCGTGAAAAAAAGGACTCTTGGTTCTAGAAGGGAACTCAGCTTTTTGAAAGCTTGTAAAACGAAGCCCGCGCGCGGTGGGGGGGGGGGGACGGGGGGACGACGACACCACAAGACGCGTTACTTTCCGTTGCATAGCAAGTCCAGGAGAGTTTTCACGAGATCTTTCTCGATGGCTTGGCATCTGGGTCTGATCTGATTGATTATTTATTCATTTATGATACTTTCAGATTGCGTAATATATTAAAATCTCTCAGGGCCCAATCCTATGCATGTTCAGACAGAAAAAAAGGCTTGGGATTGCTGGGTGCTGTAAGACTTCTTTTTGCCTAAACATGCATAGGATTGCACCTTAAGTGGTTCATCTTAAAATAATCTATAGAGCAATATATCTCATATATATATATATATATATATGTTTGCATAGATGAGTGTATAAACAGGTATAGATTTAACTGAAATGATGTGTGTCAAATATATGTTCCTTTTAAAAAAAAGATATCAAAAGTTGCCTCTTGCAGAACAATTCAAAAACTGAGCTAGTTAGTTTCCAGCCCACCCCCTCGCGAATACCAACCAATCTGTTTTCAGGTACTTATGCTAAAGACTGACTAGAGTTATTTCTGAACGCTGAACGAGGCCTTGTCACCTGCCAAGTATACTCATTCCACTGTCTTCCCTGTGAAGGTTTAGCAGGCTTTGTACTTTCAAAAAACCTGCAAAACCTCTTCAACCAGTGACAATAATTGGACAAGCAATATCTGTCTGCATCCATCAAAGGCAGCAATGCCTCCCCGTTGTATTGCTTTTTCATTCTTCAATCAGCTTTCCCCAAGCAGGTGCTCTCCAGATGTTTCAGACTACAATTCCCATCATTCCCAGCCAGCATGGCAAAAGGACAGGGATGGTGGCTGTTGTAGTTTAAAACATCTGGAAGGCACCAGGTTGCCCAAGGCTGTTCTAGCATAGGATGTCTCGAGACATCCTTCCATCTGGCTGCAAGGAACTGCAGCCACCCAGGACTGTGTCTCAGTAGACACAGGCTGTTTGATAGATCTAGATCAGGCATGGGAAGAAGGTAAATCTGGTAGATCTCTGAGTGATTTGCTGTAGATTGAAAAGGGTTTCTGACTCCCAATTGTGTTATAATAGCAGCAACAAAACAACTCCTCTCCCAAATGCACTAAAATTGTACTGCTAAGATGAAGAAAGTCTGGGATAACCAGGAGTGTAGGGGTTTTGCACAGAAGGTCTGTGAGCTTCATTCAGTTTTTGTACTCAAAACAAATCCTTGGGCTCAAAATTCTTTAACTCAAAGTGTATCATGTCTTTTGCTTCAGGCTCTGGCATTCTAATTATAATAATAAAAAAGTAGATCCTGCAACCTTGAAGTCTGCCCATCTCTGATTTAGATGTATGCCTTTTGTATAGCAAAGAGGTGCAATTGGTTAATATTTCAGCACAACCCCCTCACATTTTAATCAGCAGGGTAATCTACACACGTGCGCGCGCATCTTTGTCGATGCATAGTTAGAAGAAGAGATGGTGTTATATTGTTGTGGTTACTGCAACAGTGGTGCCCCTGGAATTTTGTGCAGTATTGCATGATGGACAGTTGTAAAAGGGAGCTGTCTTGGCACAGGCAATGTCATAAGATTTAGTAGAGACATTCCTTTGTCCAAAGAAATGAAATAAATATGCGATTTATTTTTATTATATTTTTATTCTGCCTGATAACCAACATTCTCCAGGTGGATTACAAACACTTAAAAGGCTAAAATGCCATTCAAACAGTAAAAATATATAAAATACAGTACAAATATTAAAAAGAACAAAATGCCTGCTGCTTCTCTGCTTCAAATTGCCTCCTGTGCCAACCAGTTGGCATTGTCCGGCAGAGCAGGCATCCCTGGGAGGTCAAGGGAAGTAGAAGTAGTGGTTAATTTTTAATTAATTAGGATTTTTGAGGCAGCAAATCTCATAAATCAATTATATGATTGTGGAGTTCTCCCCTAAATCTTCTCCACTGATCAGTTTAATTTGGGTGACCTCAAGTTCATACTAGAATACTATGGGGGAGGGGAAAAAACTTATCTCAGTCTCTTCATCCACACTGTGCATAGTTTAATGAACCTCTCTCTCATTCTCTCTCCTGAACATCAAGAGTAAGCGAGGAGGGCAAATTGAGGTTCTGGGGTTCAGCTTGAGGATGGAGGACTGGAAAATCCAAGGGCCCCAGACAACTGCCCATTCTCTTCAGGTATGTCTTGAGAGAATAGGGAACTCTGGAATATTTTCACTGGACTCCACTGTGCATGATGTCCTTGCTCCTCTGCCCTAGAAATCCCCAGATCTGCAGTGGTGCAGATGCTAAAAACATGCAGCTTAGGGTCCCTGATCCCTAAGTTGACATCAGTATTTAGGTGCAAGCTGTTGTGGATATGGGCCGCTGACAGGAAAGAAAAGACAACAAGGCAAAAGTGGGTGGGACTTGGCTAAGAAGGACTAAGCCTCCCCTCCCTCAGCCCTCTTTTACTGAACTTTGAAAAATGACCCAAAGATCTGGCACTGTGTATACCCCATCTGCTTCCTGGTACAGGCCAGACCGCTTCATGCCAAAGTGGCCCTATGAACATGACGTAGTAGAATCCTGTGGGGACAGGGTGGGCTGTACCATTTTCTACTGCAGGTGGAGGGTTCCTTTTTTTTTTTTTAATGCTCCCCCATATAGATGCTCTTTACAATTTTAAAAGAAAAAAGAAAGGAAGGAAGGAAGGAATTAATTTTCCCAGCAGGGAGAAGAGTCCTAATCTTGCCTGCTCCCTATTGTGCTGGTTTTCTACTTGCAGGGAGATAGGGGAGATTTGTTTTAAATGTGAACCTTCTCATAGAATCATAGAATAGTAGGGCTGGAAGGGGCCCACAAGGCCATCGAGTCCAACCTCCTGCTCAATGCAGGAATCCAAGTCAGAGCATCCTTGACAGATGGCCGTCCAGCCTCGTCTTCAATGCCTCCAGTGTTGGAGAGCCCATCACCTCCCTAGGTCACTGGTTCCTAACAGTCAGGACGTTTTCCCTGATGTTCAGCTGGAATCTGGCTTCTCTTTCAGTCCGAAAAGATACCTTCCATTCTCTCACTCCAGGACTAATTACTGTCTCACTCTGATGCATTCATAAACCCGGCCTCACTCCAGTGGCTGGCCCAATGAAGGCAGCTCTTATCTCAGGGTAAGTAACTCTGTAAACAAGCCTTGGTTAATCAAATGTTTTGGTGGTTTTCTCTGGCCACGTGCATAAATGAGGTTAGAGAGTGCAGCCCAATGATAAAATAAAATTAACTGGAACTTACTCATTACTAATCAGGTTGCATCTCAATTCTGCCATGGAGCTTTACCCCCCCTTCTTCTTGTCTCTTTAATCAACCATGTTATTATTTAAACAAGTTTTAAGCACAACAGAAGCCCAAGTTCCTGAGTTTATGTGCACTGTGTTGACTTTCTTTTTTCATTTTTAAAGGAGGTGGCCTGGGTTGATGAAGGCAATTTTTAAATAGAAAAATAAACAGTATTAGCTTGGTCATTTGGAGCAATATGTATGCAAAATAAAGGAAATGCATCCATCAGATATGTAACTAAGCCACTGGCCTGAACACAGGTCAGAACCCAGAACATCATGGACTGCTAAAGAAATAAAAATGTGGTATTGTGATTTTTAACTGGTACATTAACTCTACACTGGTAGACAGTGTTTTCAGATGCCCTGTTATCCTCTTATTTTGAAGTCTCTGTCAGACAAGCTCAAGGCAACATATCCTACAACAGCATTCCCTAACCTGGCACTCTCCAGATGTGCTGGACTAAAACTGGGAGTTATAGTCTAACATATCTGGAGGGCACCAGGTTGGGGAAGGGTGTTATTTATTTATTTTACAAAATGTATATACCACTCTATATTTAACAAGTGGTTCCCAAGCAGTGAACAATAAAAATACAGAATAAAAATATTTAAAATCAAATTATGCCAATAAAACCAAGGGTGGTCAATAAGGAAAGGCTTGCTTAAACAAAAATGTCTTCAGTAATTGGCCCAGACAAAACAACCTTCGTGCCTGCCAGACATCAACAGGCAGGGAATTCCACAGAGAGTGGACACCAAACAGATCTCAGGTCTATGTGGAACCACCACACTTCATCTGATGACCTCAGACCTGTTCTAGAATACACCTCTTCCTCCACTTTCTGTCCCAGTACGCAATCTGGAGGAGCTCATGTGCAGTGTGCCAACATTGTGTCCGGCATTTCCTTAGCAGTGCCCCCCCACCCAGTGCATCTTCAAGGTAGTTCGAGATAGTTTCAGCAGATCAGAAATCCCAGGAAACAACTTTGGTAAGCTGCAGGGCACATATTAATGTCTGGACAGTGAACATTAAGATCAGTAGAGGACACCCGGCTGGACAGGAAGTGCATTTAACAGTGGGGCAGCGCCTAATGCACAAGTATGAAACTACCTTAGTCCTGAGGCCCATCAAGGGCCAACCCTGTGATTTCGTGAGTGCCACCAAATATATATTCCCACTTTTGAGACAGACACAAGAGAATGCTCATGGTCACCTTCAGGTGACCATCAATATTCACCAGTATATCTCTGAGTTTTCACACATTCCTGACCCTTGCCTGGAATTGCCAACATTTGCCAGTGAATGTCAACACTGACCACATTTCAAACCTTGGTTGTAATGTTGCATTGAAGCTAGCTCTTTTGATTACATCATTGGTGAGTTGCAAAATCAGATGTTGCTCCCAACAGAAGTAGATGGAGTGGTTGTGATTGAGATGTGTTACATTTTTTGCCTGCTGTCTTAAATCAAGGAACTCCAGTGGTGCAGATCTGAATATGCCTATGAGCTGTACTTGGCTCATTGAGAAGGCAATAGGAGATGGTTCTCTCCCATATGCCACTCACTTGGAGCCCCAGAAGGAGACGTGCTTTTGCTCACAGTAAGGCTGCTGAAGACAGACATTCTGCAGTGGTCCTAGACCCTGCTTTGCTCTTGGATTCCCAGGTGGTGGCTGGGGCCCAGGCTGCGTACTTTTGCCCAGTATAGGCCAGTGCCTCCTGCACCCATTTCTAGAAAAGGTGGTTTTAGTTATGGTCGCACATGCCTGAGTTACATCATGGCTGGATTACTACAGCACACGCTATGTGTGGTTGCCTGTGAAAAGCATTTGGAAATGTCAGTCAGTACAAAATGCAGCAGCTAAACTGGTGACCAGAGCTGGGTTTATTTTGGGAGCATTTGACTCCTCTTTTATACCACTTTCACTTCCTTAGCTTCCAGGCCATTGCTGGGCTCAATCCAAAGCTCTGGTGCTTACCTTTAAGGCCCTAAATGACTTGGGACCAGGATACTCCTACAGGTTTGGGCCAAGACAATTGCTGTCCTCTGGTGCTGACAAGAGAATGACATAGGCACCAGGCAGACAGATCCAGGGAGGGCAAAGACACCCTCCTCTGACAGGGATGGCACCCAGGCAGCACATAACCTCTGCTGAAGATCTTCAGGAAAGGGCCAGCTCATACAGGAATAGTCAGTCCTTAGTATAAAGCAGCCTCCCCCAACCTGATGTCCTCCAGATGTGTTGGACTGCAACACCCATCACCCCCAGCCAGTCCAACACATCTGGAGGGCACCAGGTTGGGGGAGGCTGGTATGAACCATCACTTGGAACAAAGCATTCCAAGATACAATGTTGCTGCTACTACTTCATGTTTCTTTGACCTCCCTTCCTTGTAACATCAATGTAAAACAACACATGACACCACTGCCCTGTGCTTTGCACCACTGCCTCACAGCTGACAGCCAATGATGTGCCATGGCTGCCCTGTGCATCACCCTGCCCTTGTCTCATGTCACGCAGTCTGTTTACTTTACTTGGGCTGCAATCCTATAGTCACTTATCTAGGAGGAGTCTGTCCCATTGAACACAATGGGATCTACTTTTAAATTGACATGGATAGGCTTGTGCTGTTGGACACGATAAGGAAGAGGTGTCAAGGAGATACATAGCAGCAGCTTAAAGATTCTGGTAACATCTAGTTAAGTCCTTATTAAATCATTGCTGATCTGAATTAGACATTTCAACTTCCAATTCTGCACCATCAGCATTCCTGCAGCTATCAACAAATTGGTTAAAAAATGTTTGTCACTTCCTCAAACAACCCATCCCAATTACTAGTGTATCCTCGGGTACTCTTTATACCTATTATTTTGAAGATTGTCTCAATAATTTGAGTAATTGTCTGGGTGTCTCTGGCATCACACTTCTAATTTTCTTTTAATGGAACAACTACCAACTGAGTTACGGGCTGGCACCATGCTCTAGTCTTCCATTAGCTTCCTCCAGTCTTCCCATTAAAATAGAATGAATTCAGATTTCACTTTAAAAATAATGTTCTAGTCCTCATGACTGTAAAAGAAAATTGAAAATGTGTGCTGTCCTTAGGGAATGGGACAGCAACAACTGTGATTTCCTCATCTCCTTCTCTCAGTGCACAGTATAGAGCTATGTGCCATGTGGCTGGGAGCTACATCCTCTTGAGCATTGTTTATTTTCCTAATGCTGTTCACTTCTTGTCTCCCCCGTTGATTAGAAGGCTGGTCCAAGGGCAGCCACGTATAGCTTGAAAGCTTTGAAACCTAGCAGGCATATCCCTACAGTAATGAAGAGGGATTTGCCGTGTCTTCAGTGAGCCGCACAACCAGCAGAGAAGACTGCTGCTGCATGTGTAGCTTAAGCCAGACCCTGCATGGAAGCTGTCAGCTGAAGTCAGTGTGAAGGAATGGCAGGAGAACAAGAAAACCCGGAGACCAGCTGACAGTTGAAAAGATTACGGATTAATTGCCTCTCTGATTACTTTTCAGGAGGTGTTGCTCTTGTATGCATTTTGTAAGCTTGTACTGGGATGCAGGATAGATCTGACAAGGGCGATGAACCATGAAGGGGGGAGGGCCGTAGCTCAGTGGTAGAGCACAGGCTTTTGCATGCAGACGATCCTTGGTTCGATCCCCAGCATCTCCATGTAGGGCTGGGAAAGTTCCTTGCTGAAAACCAGGGGTGTAGTGGTCAATTTTGAAGTGCAGGAACTCATCATGACAGTCCCCATAGCCATGCCTGCAAGTAGGGATGTCTAGGAAATCCACAATGGAATGAGTTCAGATTTTTATAAATCCAGCCTGCAGATTCCATAGTGGACTGCCTTTCCCTGAGTCACACGAATTCCACGGACTTGCGGACATGTTATTTTATTTTCTGGAATTTTACAGAAAATACATGTAGAAAAATGCATAATATATAAAAAAAAAAACCCAGCCAAAAATTTAGATTTCCCCAAGAGGCTAAACCACAAAAATGTGCATTTTGAGGGTATTTGTGCATTTGGGGAGATTTGCGAATGTGCAAAAAATCCAATTCCATCAATGAGTGGACGATGGAACAAAAAGCACCTGACAATCTGTGAAAAGCAAACAGAACAGTTTTTACAAAATCTGTACATCCCTACCTGCAAGGAGAGTCCAAAAAAGCAGGCAGTGGTGTTGATCCATATCAACAAACCATGTCTAGCAGTTTTATGTCCTACAGGAGTAGGTCTTTTGTAGACCAAATGAGGTTTAACTGCCCATTCATATCCAGGAGACCCCAAAATACATTGGATTATGACAGGGAGCAATATATTGCTATTGGGGAAATTCTTTTCCCCTCAGCTACTGTCAGAACTGCAGCTAAACTCAGGGGGAACAAGGAAGTCTGAAGGGCGGAGGTGGTGGCAGATGATGCCAGTGTCCCTGCTAATAAAAAGTGCTGGTGCTGCACCCCTGTGAGCCGTGGCTCACTACGCCACTGCCGGAAACCTTGGAAAGCCACTGATGGTCAGTGTAGTCAGTACTGAGCTAGATGGGCTGAGTTGGTATAAGGCAGCTTCCCATGTCCCTAAAGCTAAATGGAAACTCCATGTGCCAAGGCAGCCTACCCTGAATACCAGATACTGGGGACTAGGAACAGGGGGGGGAGTCAGGGGTGTGTCAGAGATATTCTATATGAGGCTTTTAACCCACCATTTTAATGAGGCTTCTGTTTCTGGATTCTTTGTAGGATTAAGCTCAGCTCCTTTACATGTGCTTTTGTATGGGGTTTTTCTCTCTCTTCCTTTCCTTATGTTCCATTACACAAGCACTAGGGGGCACTGTGGTATAGCAGAATTGTGAAATTATACTAGGCTTTATTCTGCCATTCACAAATAATACCAGACTTTCCTTGTTAGACCCCTGACCTCCCACCGCTGCCAAAATGGTTGCAAAGCATGGTAAAGGCCCGGGAGGAGGAGGATGTTGTGTAAAGGACCCGCAAACTACCCTATGTGAAGAATCATGAGTGCACAAATTGCCTTGTATAGAAAGGCTCCAAGTGCCCTGTTTTGAAGCACTGAGAAGATTCTGGCTGGTCATGACTGAAAACATAATGCTGGATTTGGTCTGATCCAGCAAGGCTGTCCAAGTATTTTAAATGGGCTCTAGAGCACGGCAACACACCTGCTGCCTGCTAATGGTTACAACTCCCACAATCGCATTGGCCATGCTGCTGTGGTTTATGGGAGTTGTGGCGAAGGGGCTTGCGTAACTCAGTGAAGCCATAAGCTATGCTGTGCAGGGCTACCCAAGACGGACAGGTCATGGCAGAGAGTTCTGACAAAATGTGGTCCACTGGAGAAGGAAATGGCAACCCACTCCAGTATTCCTGCCAAGAAAACCCCATGGAACGTATCACAAGGCTAAAAGATATGACACCGGGGGATGAGCCCCTCAGGTCAGAAGAGCAATATACTACTGGGGAAGAGCAGAGGGAATTTCCAAGTAGCGCCAGAAAGAGTGAAGCGGCTGGGCCAAAGCCGAAAGGACACTCAGCTGTGGATGTGTCTGGTGGTGAAAAGAAAATCCGATGCTGTAAAGAACAATATTGTTTAGGAACCTGGAATGTAAGGTCAATGAATCAAGGTAAGCTGGAGGTGGTCAAACATGAGATGGCAAGATTGAACATCGACATCTTGGGAATCAGCGAACTAAAATGGACAAGCATGGGTGAATTTAATTCAGGTGACCATCATATCTACTACTGTGGGCAAGAATACCTTAGAAGAAATGGAGTAGCACTCATAGTCAACAAAAGGGTGGGAAAAGCAGTCCTGGGGTACAATCTCAAAAATGATAGAATGATCTCAGTAAGAATCCAAGGCAAACCATTCAACATCACAGTAATTCAAGTCTATGCCCCAACCACTGAGGCTGAAGAAGCTGAGGTTGATCGGTTCTATGAAGACCTACAACACCTTCTAGAACTAACACCAAAAAAAGATGTCCTCTTCATCATAGGGGATTGGAATGCTAAAATAGGAAGTCAGGAAATCAATGGGATAACAGGCAAACATGACCTTGGTGTACAAAATGAAGCAGGACAAAAGCTAATAGAGTTTTGCCAAGAGAACATGTTGATCATAGCGAACACTCTTTTCCAACAGCACAAGAGGCGACTCTACACATGGACATCACCAGATGGTCAATATCGAAATCAGATTGATTATGTCCTTTGCAGCCAAAGATGGAGAAGCTCTATACAGTCAGTAAAAACAAGACCTGGAGCTGACTGTGGCTCAGATCATGAGCTGCTTCTTGCAAAATTTCAGCTCCAATTGAAGAATGTAGGGAAAACCACTAAACCATTCAGTTATGACCTCAATCATATCCCTTATGAATATGCAGTGGAGGTGAGGAATAGATTTAAGGGATTAGACCTGATAGACAGAGTGCCTGAGGAACTATGGACAGAGGTCCGTAACATTGTTCAGGAGGAAGCAACTCAATCCATCCCAAAGAAAAGGAAATGCAAGAAAGCCAAGTGGCTGTCTGATGAGGCTTTACAAGTGGCTGAGGAAAGAAGGGAAGTGAAAAGCAAGGGAGAAAGGGGAAGAGATATCCAACTGAATGCAGAGTTCCAGGGAATAGCAAGGAGAGATGAGAAGGCCTTCTTAAATGAACAATGCAAAGAAATCGAGGAAAACAAGAGAAAGGGAAAGACTAGAGATCTCTTTAAGAAAATCAGAGATATCAAGGGAATGTTTTGTGCAAAGACGGGCATGATAAAGGATAAAGAAGGCAGGGATCTAACAGAAGCAGATGAGATTAAGAAGAGGTGGCAAGAATACACAGAAGAACTATACAGGAAAGATCTGAATGTCCCTGATAGCCATGATAGTGCGGTCACTGAACTTGAGCCGGACATCCTCGAGAGTGAAATCAAGTGGGCCTTAGGAAGCATTACTAACTACAAAGCTAGCGGAGATGACAGTATTCCAGCTGAGCTATTTAAAATCCTAAAAGATGATGCTGTTAAAGTGCTGCACTGAATATGCCAACAAATTTGGAACACTCCACAGTGGCCACAAGACTGGAAAAGGTCAGTTTACATTCCAATTCCAAAGAAGGGCAATGCCAAAGAGTGTTCAAACTACCATACAATTGCGCTCATTTCACACGCCAGCAAGGTGATGCTCAAAATCCTACAAGCTCGGCTTCAGCAGTATGCGAACCAAGAACTACCAGAAGTTCAAGCTGGGTTCTGAAGAGGCAGAGGAACTAGAGATCAAATCGCCAACTTTCGCTGGATCATGGAGAAAGTGAGAGAATTCCAGAAAAATGTCTATTTCTGCTTCATTGACTACACTAAAGCCTTTAATTGTGTGGATCACAACAAACTCTGGCAAATTCTTAAAGAGATGGGGGTACCAGACCACCTTACCTGTCTCCTGAGAAACCTGTACGAGGGTCAAGAAGCAACAGTAAGAACTGGACATGGAACAACCGTTTGGTTCAAAATTGGGAAAGGAGTATGACAAGGCTGCATATTGTCGCTCTGCTTATTTAACTTATATGCAGAGTACATCATGAGAAACGCCGGGTTGGATGAATCACAGGTCGGAATTAAGATTGCCGGGAGAATTATCAACAACCTTAGATACGCAGATGATACCACCCACAATGGCAAAAAGTGAAGAGGATCTAAAGAGCCTCTTGTTGAGGGTGAAAGAGGAGAGTGCACAAGCTGGTTTGAAACTCAACATTAAAAAAACCAAGATCATGGCATCTGGCCTCATCACTTCCTGGCATATAGGAGGGGAAGAAACGGAAGCAGTGACAGATTTTATTTTCTTGGGCTCCAAGATCACCACAGACGGTGACTGTAACCATGAAGTTAAAAGACGCTTGCTTCTTGGGAGGAAAGCTATGGCAAACCTAGACAGCATAGTAAGAAGCAGAGACATCACCTTGCCGACAAAGATCCATCTAATCAAAGCTATGGTTTTCCCAGTAGTAACTTATGGCTGTGAGACCTGGACTATAAGGAAGGCTGAGTGCAGAAGAATTGATGCTTTCGAACTGCGGTGCTGGAGAAGACTCTTACAAGTCCCCTGGACTGCAAGGAGGTCAAATCAGTCCATCCTAAAGGAAATCAACCCTGAGTGCTCATTGGAAGGACAGATACTGAAGCTGAAGCTCAGATATTTTGGCCACCTAATGCGAAGAGAAAACTCCCTGGAAAAGACCCTGATGCTGGGAAAGACTGAAGGCAAAAGGAGAAGGGGACGGCAGAGGATGAGATGGCTAGATAGCATCACCGATGCAATGAATATGGACTTGAGCATGCTCCGGAAGAGAGTGCAGGACAGGAAGGCCTGATGTGCTGTGGTCCATGGGGTCACAAAGAGTCGGACACGACTGAATGACTGAACAACTACGATCAACAAGTCCAAAGCATTTGGAGGGCGCCAGTTTGCCTACCTGTGCTCTAGAGGTTTGTACAGATGGTGGGGAATACACCGTCCCCTCCTGCAGCCCTTTTAAAGACAGTATTATTGAGGAGATTTTTATTCTACTTTTCAGCTACACAGTGCTCACAAAAGACAAGTTTAAAACAATCAGCATCTCAGATGATCTCTTAATTTAAATGCTGAGAATTAAAAAGGGAACAGGGGTGGCAGAAAGCAATCCAGTGATACTGCTAGCCAAGTGGAATGCCTGCCTAAAAACAGAAACTTCCTCTAAAAGTGGGGAAAACACAACACAGAGGGGGCCAATGGGACCTCCTGGGTCAAGGGGACCCATACAGTCTTGGTGCCACCACTGACAAGGCCCTCTCCCACATTCCCACCAGATGCTCCCCAGATAATGGAAGGGAAAACAGGAGGGCTCTCCAGATTACCTCAGTCACCAGGCTAGCTCATACAGGGAGAGTTGGGGAAGTGGCCTTTTAGGTGTTCTGGCCTCAAGCCATTTATGCTTTAGAGGAAAGAAGCATGACTTTGAATTGTGCCTAGGAACATACTGATCACTTGTACAGCTGGAGCAACAACAGGGTCGCATGATCTAAACTTTGCATGACCTGAAGTTTCTGGGCACTTTCCAAGGGCAGCCCCATGAAGACTGCATTACAGTAATCCAACTGAGAGGTCACCAGCACATGAATGACTGTGAAGCATGTGCACAAACCTCTCACTCTCCAGGGCACCTTAAAATGATACATGAAACCACTGGGGGAGGTTGTCCAGAGTTTTGAGGACTGGTGTCACCAGTACGCTGATGACACCCAACTGTACTTTTCCTTTCCATCTAATTCCAAGGAAGCTGTTGGGGTGCTGAACCGGTGTCTGTTGGCAGCAATGGACTGGATGAAGGCAAACAAATTGAAGCTTAATCCAGACAAGACAGAGTTGCTCCTGGTCAGTCGAAAGGTAGATCAGGGAACAGGGATTCAGCTTGTGCTGGATGGGGTTACACTCCCCCTGAAGACACAGGTTCGCAGCTTGGGTGTGCTTCTGGATTCAGCCCTGAGCCTGGATGCCCAGGTTTCAGTGGTGGCCAGGAGTGCATTTGCACAGTTAAAGCTAGTGCGCCAGCTGTGCCTGTTCCTTGAGATGTCTGACTTGGCCACAGTGACACATGCCTTACTTACATCCCGTTTGGATTACAGTAATGTGCTCTACGTAGGGCTGCCTTTGAAGAAAGTTTGGAAACTTCGGCTGGTTCAAAGAGCTGCTGCCAGACTGTTGACAGGGAACATACAACTCCGCTGCTAAAACAGCTTCACTGGCTCCCAGTCTGTTTCTGGGCACAATTCGAAGTGCTGGTCATGACCTATAAAGCCCTATACTGCTCCAGGTTATCTGAAAGACCGTATTCTCCCCTATGAGCCTGCTCGTGCCCTGAGTTCTTCAGGGGAGGCACTTCTCGCGGTCCTGCCACCATCACAGGCTCATCTGGTAGGAATGCAGGAGAGGGCCTTCTTGGAGCCTTCCCCAAGGCTCTGGAACTCCTTTCCCAGGGAGGTGAGAGTGGCACCCTCCTTGGTATGTTTCTGCAGGCAGGCAAAAACTATTTTGTTCCGGCAGGCCTTTGGGGATAGACAGTCTGGACCTGATGGATATGATGGATTGATACTATTGTTTATATTGTTGTTGGCTTTTTAAAATTCTAAAATTTTATACAATTTAATATTATTGATTTAATTATATTTTAACTTTTGTTTATTTCTATTTATATGTTTTAACTGTACAAGTTTTTAATGTTATAAAGCTGCCTTGAATCCCAGTATTGGGAAAAGGTGGGATAATGACGACGATGAGCAAAGGGCTGGATGCGCCTGATCTCATCTGATCTTGGAAGCTAAGCAGGGTCGGCCCTGGTTAGTACTTGGATGGGAGACCGCCTGGGAATCAGGCTTCCTGCATTGAGCAGGGGGTTGGACTCGATGGTCTTGTAGGCCCCTTCTAGCCCTGTGATTCTATGATCTATGATGATGATGATGGAGACGTGTGCAGGCTTCCTCTCCTCCCCAGCAAGGCTCCTGATTCCATTACATGTAAGCAGGTAGACCCAAGAGGAGAGCCTGGGGTGGCCACCGGCGCCCTGACAAAAAATGAAGAAATGCATTAAAGAGGGGGCAAGGATTTGCATAAAATGTGCATAGGCCAATTAAAGTGTATAGATACAATTTGATAAATAATAATGGTTTAGACAGAAATACAGTACATCTCAGCATAGTGGGGAAGATGGTGACCTTTGTGCCTGCTCAGTCTGCTGCCCAGGAGCTAATTCTTGGTGGGCTCCTCTCTCCTTTCTCAGGGTGCTTTATCTTTGAACCTCACTTGGACTCACTGGACATCCTTTGAAACACAGGACTGTCCTCTGTAAAGCAGGACACATGGCCACCCTAGGAGCTACTCCCATGGATCCTGCACACGCACCCATACCTCCTGCATATGGGATGATTCAGACTATCAACACTTCAGCAGCTGCTGTTTCCCTTTCCCTATCAAATCAGCTTGATATGCAGACCTTCGCACAGGGGTGGGGAACCACAGGCCCAGAGGCCAAATCTGGTCCTCCTAGGGCCCCAATCCAGCCCCCTGGGGTTCCTCAGATGACTACACCCTCTTTCCCCCATCCCCTGATTGTTTGGTGACTTGTGCAGTCCCCCTCCCCCATAGTCCCCTTTCTATAAGGTTGAAATGCCCCTCCTAAGGCTTAGTTACTGGCAGGGAGAGCTGTAAGCTACACGGTGCTGGCATGTTTTTTTTTGTATTTTCACCCCCCCTTTTACATCTGGACACGCCCCCTTTCCCTTTGCCCCCGCCCACCACTAGAATGCAGCCCCTGAGAATTTCTCTGAAAAGGAATTGCCCACCCCAGCCTTAGCAGGTGACAATACCCATCTCCATGTGACCACACTTAGAATACTGTGTACAGTTCTGGTCACTGCTCCTAAAAAAAGGATATTGTAGAGCTGGGAAAAGTGCAGAAAAGGGAAACGAAAGTGATCAAGGGGCTGGAGCAATTCCCCATGAGGGAAGGTTAAAACAGCTGGAATTGTTTAGCTTGGGAAAAGGGAGGGTAAGGGGAGACATGGTAGAGGTGTACAAAATTACGCATGGTGCGGAGAATTTGGATAGGGAGACATTTTTCTCCCTTTCTCAAAATACTAGAACCCGGGGTCATCCCAAGAGACTGACGGGAGACATTCAGGACAGATAAAAAGAAGGGCTTCTTCACACAGCACATAGTTAAACTATGGAATTGACTACCACAAGATGGACTGATGGCCACCCTTTGGATGGCTTTAAAAGTTGGTTAGACAAATTACTGGAGGAGAAGGCTGTCGATGGCTGCTAGTCCTGATGGCTATGTGCTACTTCCAGTATCAGCGGCAGTATGCCTGGGTGCACCAGTTACTGGGGAACTGGGCGGGAAGGTGCTGTTGTGCTCGTGTCCTACTTGTGGGTTTCCCACGGGCAGCTGGTTGGCCACTGTGTGTGAATTGAATGCTTGACTGAATGGTTCTTGGTCTGATCCAGCATGGCTCTTCTTATGTTCTTATGAAAAGCTCCACCTGCTGCTTTCTGCAGATCACGTTGCTGTTAAAGGCCCCAGAGCAAGCCAGGCTGTTTGTTTGGTTGTTTGTTTGTTTGTTTACAGTCAGTTGGTAATCCAAGGGATGCCACTGAAGGAGCAGTACAGTTTAGCTGTTGGTTTTGAGATCAGTTTTCTCTCCGTTTGCTGAGACTGAGGTCAGATGCAGAGCCATCACCTTGGGATCTGTGACTTGAAAGAAGTCTGTTCCAGCTGCGATGGCATCCTTGAAGGATGAGAAGACATATTTTGAGCTATCAGTACTTTTGAAAAGGAAACCCTCTGGTTCTAGCTTTAAAAAGGAATAAATATCTTCCCTCCCAAAAGGATTCACCTGACCAACCTTTGCAGTGCTGTAAAAATGTTTTATATATGAAGCACCCAATGTCATGGAATGACTGCTGCATCATTAAGTACATGAAAATGCATAAGGACAAGACACATGGAACTTTATCTACCATCAGCTTGATGTCCTTCCAAATGAATGATGAGACAAGTGGCTATAGGATACTTCAGAGGCCGGTGCTACTGGCTGAATTCCTTGTTAGCAGAGAGCTCAGGAGGCTGATTGCATTTTCATGATATATGCACACATTAAACACAGGAAAGCATTAATCTAGACAGGCAATGCTGGTCTAAGGGCACAATCCTATGCATGTTTAGACAGAAAAAGTCCTACAACTCCCAGCATGCCCCATCCAGCATGGCTGACTGGGGAATGCTGGGAGTTGTAGGACCTTTTTCTCTCTAAACATGCACAGCCTAAGGCAGAGTCAGTTCTACAGAAGCAAACATAATTCCCTTGCAGCAATCTCAGTTTGCTTTTGTTAGCAAGCTACACAAACACTTAGATTTCTTTCTCCTAAACTTGCTACTTTCAAAATTGCAAAGTGTTTTTCTTCAGCTTCTGCACCAAGAGATAAGGTGCGTTCAATAGCTAAGAGCCACCAACCATCGACGTTCATTGAAGCAGGGGTCTTCTAGCTAGCAATGACCATGAGGTATACAAAATCCTATAGCAGGGTGCAAAACCTCAGGCCTGGGGGCCAGAAGGCCACACCCCTTTCCCAGAAGCCCATGCTTCTGTCCCCCAAACACCAATCGTTTGATGTTTTTCCAGTATTTCTGCAGCTTTCCCCCCATTCTAAAACGTTGAAACGCCTCCCCTAAACCATACTTACTGGCAGTAATTAAGCTTTAAACTTAACATGCTGGCTCCTCCCCTTTTGCTTTTGGCCCTGCCCTTATTGCCTTCTGCCTGCCCACCATTGGAATGCAGCTCCTGAGAGTTTCTCCAAAATGGAATTCAGCCCTCAAAAAGTTCTGCCTCTCTGTCCTTGAGAAACAATAATCTCTTCACTTTGCCATAGGCCACAACGAGATGAAACAGAACTTCTGCACCATTAAATATATGAAAATGTGGAGTTTAATTCATCAGTTTGGCATCCGTTCTTGAACAAATTATTTCTATAAGATATATAACACATATATTAAACACATGTTAAGTCTCTGATTTACGTGAGAGAATTAAGCTTGTAATACAGCAAATTTGGTAAATATGGTCTGCTGTTGCTGTATATCTTGTACTGGCTGGACTTCAAATTAGCAGAACCATCTTTGTTTGACTTTGTTTGACCTTTGTGTAATTATTGGATTGTTTAATCCTAGTGCATTTTTTATTGATGTGGGATGTTCTTATGTGTATGGTTATTTAAACCTTGTTTGATTTATAACTGTTAATTATTTGGGAATGTTGTATTCTATTGTATATTTTTTGGAAGTTGTTGTAAGCCACTTTGAGCACTGCTTTGCCATGGAAAAGCAGCATACGGATAAGATGCTGCTACTGCTGCTGCTGGACAAGCGTCCTGGTATGTGGTCCCTGAGATTTCTCCCAAAGAAATTCAGCCTTCATCATAAAAAATGTTCCCCACCCTTGCAACAGAAGTGGAGCTCCCAATGTGTTGCTGATGGACACTTCCCTTGGAGCTGAACAGGCTCCCTACCACTACTGATTTTTAAAATTATTTTAAAAGATTTTGGGGAGTCAGTGTCAGTGTCTGGGAGGCCATAGGACAGTTCAGATTTCTGAATCTGAGGTCAGAGACAGTGCTCCAACCTTGGACCCAGTAGTCTGAGCTCCTCTCCCCCTCCCCCTTGCAGCAGGCGTGGAGAGAACTGTGGTGGCTGTCTCACCAAAGTCACAAAGGCCCTTGGAGAGGAGGGAAAGGGGATGGTTCTGTGGAGGGGGTGGGGTGGGGTGGGGAGGAGAGGGGAGGGACCTGGCGAGGCTGGTTTACGAAGAATCCTCTGGCCTCCCCAGTCTTGTTCCCTTTCGCTCTGCAGAGCCCCACCTAAATGCCCGTCTAGCAAAAATGCAGAGTGGGAGGAATGCAGAGGTCAGGGTCGCCTCCACGCTCCTCCTGCTCTGCACAGGATGCCCGTCAGCTTCCGAGTGAAGAGGCTGATGGGCATCTGGATAGGATTGCGCCCTAAATTAATTTTTTTAAAGTGAGAGGCTAGCATGCTGTAAAGCAGTGCCCCGGCCTCCAGCGCTATCTTTGTTTCCAAGAATGCCTCTGGGCAAAAATTAATATTCTTATACAAGGAAGAGTTTTATTCAGAAGAGAAACAAAACCAACCAACCAGTTGCATAAGAAGCTAACTGCAACATTAGCAGGTTAAATGTTGAGGGCCAAGGAACGGGCCATGAGTCTTATCAACCCATTGCTGGGTTAATAACACCCATTACTGTTAATCCCTGTGCTGTTCAACATCTTGATAAATGACTTGGATGAGGGCATAGAGGAGCTGCTTATCAAGTTTGCAGATGACACAAATTTAGGAGGGATAATGAACACCATAGGAAAACAATAGAATGGGAAAGACTAGAGATCTTTTAAAGAAAATGGGAGATATCAAACGAAAGTTTTGTGCAAAGACGGGCATGATAAAGGACAAAAAAGGCAGGGACCTAACAGAAGCAGATGAGATTAAGAAGAGGTGGAAAGAATACACAGAAGAACTATACAGGAAAGATCTGAATGTCCCTGATAGCCATGATAGTGTACTCACTGAACTTGAGCTGGACATCCTAGAGAGTGAAGTCAAGTGGGCCTTAGGAAGCATTACTAACTACAAAGCTAGTGGAGATGACAGTATTCCGGCTGAGCTATTTAAAATCCTAAAAGATGATGCTGTTAAAGTGCTGCACTCAATATGCCAACACATTTGAAACACTCAACAGTAGCCACAAGACTGGAAAAGGTCAGTTTACATTCCAATTCCAAAGAAGGGCAACGCCAAAGAGTGTTCAAACTACGGTACAATTGTGCTCATTTCACATGCCAGCAAGATTATGATCAAAATCCTACACGCTAGGCTGCAGCAGTATGCGAACCGAGAACTACTGGAAGTACAAGTTGGGTTTTGAAGAGGCAGAGGAACTAGAGATCAAATCACCAACATTTGCTGCATCATGGAGAAAGCAAGAGAATTCCAGAAAAACGTCTATTTCTGCTTCATTGACTACGCTAAAGCCTTTGATTGTGTGGATCACAAACTGTGGCAAATTCTTAAAGTGATGGGAGTACCAGACCACCTTACCTGTCTCCTGAGAAACCTATACGAGGGTCAAGAAGCAACAGTAAGAACCAGACATGGAACAACCAATTGGTTCAAAATTGGGAAAGGAGTACGACAAGGCTGCATATTGTCACCCTGCTTATTTAACTTATATGCAGAGTTGTTGTTGCTGTTGTTCGGTCGTTCAGTCGTGTCCGACTCTTCGTGACCCCATGGACCATAGCACGCCAGGCCTTCCTGTCCTGCGCTCTCTCCCAGAGTGTGCTCAAATCCATATTCATTGCATCAGTGATGCTATCTAGCAATCTCATCCTCTGCTGTCCCCTTCTCCTTTTGCCTTCAGTCTTTCCCAGCATCAGGGTCTTTTCCAGTGACTTTTCTCTTCGCATTAGGTGGCCAAAATATTTGAGCTTCAGCTTCATGAGAAACGCCAGGTTGGATGAATCACAGGTCGGAATTAAGATTGCCAGGAGAATTATCAACAACCTCAGATACGCAGACAATACCCCCCTAATGGCAGAAAGCTAAGAGAATCTAAAGAGCCTCTTGTTGAGGGTGAAAGTGGAGAGAGCAAAAGCTGGTTTGAAACTCAACATGAAAAAAACTAAAATCATGGCATCTGGCCCCATCACTTCCTGGCATATAGAAGGGGAAGAAATGGAAGCAGTGACAGATTTTATTTTCTTGGGCTCCAAGATCACCACAGACGGTGACTGTAGCCATGAAATTAAAAGATGCTTGCTCCTTGGGAGGAAAGCTATGGCAAACCTAGACAGCATAGGAAGAAGCAGAGACATCACCTTGCTGACAAAGGTCCACCTAATCAAAGCTATGGTTTTCCCAGTAGTAACGTATGGCTGTGAGAGCTGGACTATAAGGAAGGCTGAGTGCCGAAGAATTGATGCTTTTGAACTGTGGTGCTGGAGAAGACTCTTACGAGTCCCCTGGACTGCAAGGAGGTCAAATCAGTCCATCCTAAAGGAAATCAACCCTGACTGCTCATTGGAAAGACAGATACTGAAGCTGAAGCTCAAATATTTTGGCCACCTAATGCGAGAAAACTCACTGGAAAAGACACTGATGCTAGGAAAGATTGAAGGCAAAAGGAGAAGGGGATGGCAGAGGATGAGATGGCTAGATAGCATCACCGATGCAATGAATATGAACCTGAGCATGCTCCGGGAGAGAGCGGAGGACAGGAAGGCCTGGTGTGCTATGGTCCATGGGGTCACAAAGAGTCGGACACGACTGAACGACTGAACAACAACAACAATGAACACCATAGAAGACAGGATCAAGATTCAACTGGATCTAGGCAGGCTGAAACACTGGACTGAATCTAACAAGATGAAATTAAACAGGTCATTTGAATAAAGGTAATTTATTGTGGGAGATGCCCTGGGGGTTGATGATGTCATCTAAAGGACCTGCAAACTTCCGTGAGTAACCAATCTCAATAGCAGGATAAAAGCTCAGTGTGAAGCAGACCCCCCACTTCACAACCCAACAACAAACCATGTCTTCTCTTTCTGGGTTGTTTGTGATTAACAAACCATTTTCACGTTTTAGTTTTGCATGGCTGGGTTCACACAGCACAACAACCTATGCTTCAATGGTAACCCATGCTTCAACCTTGATTATGGGTTGAGTGTGGGGTTTTGTGTTGTATGAACCCAGCCACAGTCACCTTCACAGCCAAGCAAAATCTGAACCTGTAGCCCTTAAAGTCAGCCTTGTGACTCTGTCCTACGGATGGGTGAGAATTTTATTTTGGTTTTGATAGGAATTTCCCCAAATTCACAAAGTTTTCCATATTGGGGCCAAAAAGAACTTGAGATTAAAAAAAAAAAAAAATCAATGTGGGAGAAACCATTGTCCATCCAGGCCCAGAGCTTTGATTGCTTTGCTCTTTGAAGTCTGGGTATGAACCCCTGTGAATTTAACCATGTTAGTGCTTCATTAGGGTTGTCATTCTCTCTTTTCTGACAGGCAAAGTTCTTCGCATTTAGGAAATAAAGAAAATGAGATTTAAAAATGTAAATGGGGGAGAAAGCAAAATTGACAGATTCATTTATCCCTATCCTGTACACTAGACCTCATTGACATATTTGGGGGTCACAGCAAAGGTCTCTCCCCAAACCTCACCTCTAATTTCTGCAGATGTACCTTTTTCTCCCAGAACTACATTGTGACTGGATTTTCTGCTGCGAGAACAAGAGCACTTTAAAAAAAAAAAAATGGCTTCGGGTGATGCTTCCCATTATGCTTAAGAGACAAGTGCTTCAAAATCCACCCAAAGGCTGGTTCACATAATGTACTGAACTGAGGGTTTTTTTGTTCCCTCTATTTTAATTTGCTCCAGTGAGTATATGGAGAGTGACCCTTAAGCCAGAACCACACCAAAACCAAAATCAATTTAAAAGATATTGAAATCACAGACAAAATCAAAATGAAGAGTCATAGATAATAATGAAAATAGTGAAGAAATGGTATAAAATAAACAATATAATGCATAAAAACTGATTAAAGCATAATAGAGGAAGCAGTTACAATGTGTGAAGCAGTCATAAAAGAATAAACAAATGAGACGTAGAACCTAATTGCATTATCAAGGCATAATAGATGGCAAATAGAATATAGTAAAGAAGCTATTTAAAAATTGATCTCTGAAAAGAACAGCTCAGGAAAATGAACTCTAAAGCTGCATCAGCAAGGCTTCCTGTCTCAGGGGTCATAGGAGAGAATGGATCTCCCTCTCTGCAGTCGGAGGAAGAGATCTCGCGTTCCCCCCACTCCCTGCCCCCACTGAAAGATCCGCAACTCTTACCTCCCTGTTGTGAATTTCTTTTACTCACATTGTCATTCGTTCTCAGGTGGAGATTATGTTGGAGAGGAAGCAATAATTCAGACACAGGCGATCTTTCTTTTACTCACATTGTCATTCGTTCTCAGGTGGAGATTATGTTGGAGAGGAAGCAATAATTCAGACACAGGCGATCCAGTAGGTGAACTTATAAGCAAGTTTATTTTCTGCTGCAGCAGGAGTTCTCAGAGGATGCACCTCTATATCAAAAGAAGTGCCTCTGCAGCACAGAAGCTTTTACAGTTTGTGTAAAAACAAGCATAGCACAGGTGTAACATTGCATATTAATTAGCTCTGTTGCACACGACCTTTTACTTTTATGCACACAACCCCCTTCACCTTTGCACTCCTTACTCTTCTGTAACTGTGGTGCTGGAGAAGACTCTTACGAGTCCCCTAGACTGCAAGGAGGTCAAATCAGTCAATCCTAAAGGAAATCAGCCCTGACTGCTCATTGGAAGGACAGATACTGAAGCTCAAATATTTTGGCCACCTAATGTGTGAAGACAAAACTCATCGGAAAAGACCCTGATGCTGGGAAAGACTGAAGGCAAAAGGAGAAGGGGACGGCTGAGGATGAGATGGCTAGATAGCATCACTGATGCAATGAATATGGACTTGAGCATGCTGCGGGAGAGAGCGCAGGACAGGAAGGCCTGGCGTGCTATGGTCCATGGGATCACGAAGAGTCGGACACGACTGAACGACTGAACAACAACTCTTCTGTCTTATGCAGGTGGCACTGGTGGTTTGGACTTCTAACCACGCTCAGCTGTCATGAACTCCTTTACCTATAACGCTCCCCGAGGTCAAAGCACCAGTGCCGGAAAAGGTAAAAAGTGGTCGGATTGGGGCATGGTATGGGCAGGGCAGGGCAGGGCAGGGCAGGGCAGGGCAGGGCAGGGCAGGGCAGGGCAGGGCAGGCAGGCAGGCAGGCAGGCACTGGAGGCACTGGATACGCAGTATCCAAAGTCCTCACAGCCCCCCAACCATGCCCCAAGCATGGGGTAATGTTTAAACCAGCCTGGCACCAATGGGAGTTAAATAGTTTGATTATGTTTTTAGGAGGGGTGGGTTGCAAATGTTAAAGCACTCCAACTTAGCAATAGGATTGCTCTTTATGAAAGTGTCAGGGATTCTCAAAGCATACTCAAAGTATCAGGGAAGAAAGCTGAACCGGAGAGAGAAAGGTCTAAATAAGAATATTCAGAGAGTGAAATTGCCTGTCTCTCCATTTTGGGAGAAGGCTAGGCACACAGCTAAAAGCATCAGAATGACGGAGTAAGAAAAAAAGATAACTAACCCCCAACAACTAAACATCCTTTGTTTAAAGCAAAGATATATAACCCCCCTTTGCTTCCGGTAACACTACAAAACTTCCCTGTGTCTTCATTGGTTATTGCTTATTATATGAATCAAGAATTTTCGCTCCAATTAAAACTGGCTCTGCATTGATTAATTGCTTGGCCAAAAGCCTTGGTAACTTCTTTCCTTTTTAATTGCGGCCTATTCCCCAAACTTATTTAACAGAAACCAAGAGTCATGAATATCTGCATCTAAGTTTCTCCCTGGTACCAAGTGAAGTTACCTTAGCAGTTACCATAAATCTGTCTTGCAACTTTTAATTGAAACCGGGAACATGAGAAGCTTTTAGCTTTATTTTAGCATTGAAGATAAAATAAAAATGATTCTCCAATAGTAGCAGCATAATGAAATGAACAATAGGACTAATGCTAGTTTAAGAATTCAGAAATAGGAGTGTAAAATAGACTCAAAAGGGACATCTGTGTCAAAACTTTAGATTTTCGGCAGGCCTAGGAGCAACTTTCGAAAAACCCTATAATGAACAAGGCCATAAAAACAGAAGGGAAAATCTGCTGTTATTACTAAAACTAAGAAGCAAAATAATACTGGCAACTATTGTCAAATAGACACATCAATTCTAGCTTTCAAAGTCTCACAAGTAAGAGATATCTTAAAAATCAAAGCACCCAACACAGGAAAACCTTCTTTAGCAGAGGTTTAAATTTCAGCATAGTTGTGTGAGGAGAGCCATAAAACAACAACCAACGAAGAAAAGCAGGAAGATGTCAGGTTAAGTGTATTTTAATCAATAGGATTTTCAGATCTTTTTTTGAGTATGTTCTGCTTGCTCCTTTCCTAAGCATCACCCTAATTCATTCTGCATTATTTCATAACTAGGCAAGGAAAGTGCAGAAGTAAACCTTCATTTCTGATGTTGCTTGTAAAGGGGTGGCAGCTTTCTAGGTGCTGCGTTATCTTCGAGGTGAATCAATAGCCTCCATAGTCTTCACAGGGCCTGGATGAAAGGAGTGTCCATGGCGTGGGCCCCTTTTCTTGTTGTTCATTGCATACCATCCTCAGTGACACATTGTCAGCTTTTCTTAGCCTCTCCTTGTTTCAGGCCAAGCAGGTAGGGTGGCCACTTGTAAATCACCGAAAAAGAAGGCATGATTCCCCAACAGAGAGAGAGAGAGAATGAGAGGACAAAGTAGGACACCATTCTGCATAAAATGTGCGTGTGCTAATTTATATAGATGAAAATGCAGATATTATTATTATAAGTTAAATAGAAATATATTAAAACTCACCATAGTGTGGAAGACTGTGACCAGGGCTAGATCTACACTATTGCTATTTATTGGTATTGAAGTGCACTGATAACTGTTGGGGCACATTACGCATTACGCATTCCTCATACTTCTTTTCTAGCATTATTTCCTGCATTTTATTCCATATTATACAAAATACCACAACATATGTCACTGTGTATGCTATGAGGTATAAATGCACAAGAGGGATATAGCATCACCATGATGAGATCATATTGATATGATGAGGTGCGGATGATCTGTATGTCTGCCTGTCCAGATGCTGTTATGGGAAACTTCAAGCCCCAGCTCTTCATTCTGATGGTTCTTTATCTTTAAACTGCACTTGGACTGGGCAGCCCTTGAAATAGAGGACACTTTCAGATTAGGGGACTGTCCTCTGTAAAAGAGGACACATGGCCACCCTATGAGGAAAGGATACAACATCTGGGACTGTTTAGCTTAGAAAAAGGGTGAGTGAGGGGGGACATGATAGAGGTGTACAACATTTTGCATGATGTGGAGAAAATGGACAGAGAGACTTTCTCCCTCTCTCATAATGCTAGAACCTGGGGTCATGCCATGAAGCTGATTGGCAGGAGATTTAGGACAGATAAAAGGAAGGACTCCTTCACACAGCACAGGGTTAAACTATGGAATTCATTTCCACAAGATGGAATGATGGCCACCGATTTGGATGGCTTTAAAAGGGGATTAGGCAAATTCATGGAAGATAAGGCTATCAATGGCTGGTAGTCCTGATGACTATGTGCTACCTCTAGTATCAGAGGCAGCATGCCTCTGTATACCAGTTGCTGGGGAACATGGGTGGGAGGGTGCTGTTGAACTCATATCCTACTGGTGGGTTTCCCACAGGTAGCTGGTTTTCTACTGTGTGAACAGAATGCTGGATGAGATGGTATCTTGGTCTGATCCAGCATGGCTATTCTTATGTTCTTACAAGAGCCAAATGACACTGAGGGCTGCACAGAATTAGGCTGAAGGCTGCATGCGACCCACAGCTTTTGCACCCCAGTCTGCTCTCCTTCTGTAACAATGCAGCCTTCCTGAATGAAATTTTAACCAGCAAACTCTGAACAGATCCAGATCTGAAGGGACCAAAAGAGTCTACGTATACTCGGATTTAGTGTGAGAGCATTCAATCTATTTGCAATTCATTTTCTTTTAAAGTGGCTAAACTATTTAATGGAAAACTCTCGACACAGTCTAGTTGGTACCTAGCGGGACTAACTTCATTCTAAAAACAAATGGAAATTGCATTAACAATTCATGTTCTCTGCTAAATTAATATTTGATCCATCATTTTTCTTTTACTGTTCACATTCAGCTTGGTGAAAAAGAACATTTGCCTCTAAGCAAGCAACATGGTTTAAAAAGTTCCAATTCAACTGCATCGAGGTTCCCTCTTTCCAGGGGCTGAGCCCTGTGCTCAGGCTCTCCAAGATACACTTTGCTGATGGTGTTTGTGCTTTTATGACCAAAGTTCTAGCATTTCTACCCCCTGGATTTTCAAAGCGGCAAGCAGGGATTTGAGCTGCGTGACTCTCATTAACCGAAGTTTAGCTCTCGTATCACGCACTGCTCGGAAAATGTACTTTGCAAGATCCTAATAATGCAGAGTTCCTTTCCTCTGTTGTGCTCAGCAGCCCCCACAGGAAGAAACGTGAGAGCATGAGCACACTGCATGATTGCACAAAGGAAAGGAAGAGCATGACATTACACTGACAAATGCAGTTTCATTGATGAATAAACTGATGGCGTCACTCAAGTCCAAACCAGTGTTTCTGACTTTAACACAGGCATAAGCAACCTGGCACTCTCCATATGTGTTGGATTACAACTCCCACCAACCCCAGCTAGCAGTTCTGGCAAGAGATTATGGGAGTTGGTCCAAAACATCTGGAGGGCACCAGGTTGCCTATCCCTGCTTTAACACCTAGAGCTCCCTTTCCAAACCTAAGAATGTAGGATGGTGCCTTACACCAAGTCAGACCCTTGATCCATCTAGCCCAATATTGTTGACACTGGCTGGCAGGGGCTCTCCAGGATTTCAGGCAAGAGCTTTTCCAGCCCTACCTAGAGATGTCGGGGATTGAACAATGCATATGCTCTACCACTGTGCTACACCCTTCCCTTATTCTTCTTCCTTTAGCCACCTCACCTTAATCATAGCAGTCACCTGTTTGTTAGGCACGTGTGGTTATTCTATAAATATACCTTATACTGACTCAGTCATAGAGTTAGAGGGGGTCTTGTAGGCCATCTTGTCATTGTGGTTGTTGTTTTACATTTCTAATCCTCCCAATAACTAATGTTCTCTGGGTGGGTTACAACCAGCCAAAAAATGAAAATGCCATTTTAAAACAGTTAAAATATAAAACACAATACAAATATTTAAAATAATAAAATACAATCTAATACAAAACAATAAACAGCACTGGAATCAAACAGCCATAATAACCTAGCAGTAGGTCTCTAAAATGCCTGGAAGAAACGAAAGTTCTTTGCCTGGTGCCAAAAAGACAACAATGCAGGTGTCAGGCCACTCTTTGGAGTGATCATTCCATAAGTGGGGTGCCACCGCTGAGAAGGCCCTCCTCTTGTAGCTACCTGCCTAGCTTCCTTTGGAGGGGGCACCCACAGCAGGGCCCCTGAAGATGACCTAATGGTTGGAGCAGGTACACACAGGAGTGTACCTTTAGATACTCTGTATCCTTATACTAAAGGATAAAGTATGCCTTTAGATACTCTGGTCCCAAGCTGTTTTGGGGTTTAAAGGTCAACACCAACACTTTGAATTGGACTCCAAAATGGACTGGAAGCCAGTGCAGCTGACAAAGCACTGGCATCACATAGTCAAATTGGCCAGTCCCAGCTAGTAACCTAGCAGATCTATTTTGAACTAACTGAAGTTTCTGAACCATCTTCAAAGTTAGCCCCATGTACAACACATTGCAGTAATCCAACTGGGAGGTTACCATTGCATGATAAACTGTCACCAGGCTATCTCTGTCCAGACAGGGGTGTATCTGGTAGTGCAACTCCTTGCTTGATGCAGAATATTCAGAGCTAGAGCATCCCCAACAGACTCTACTGGAAGACCTCCGGGAAGGGAGAGCCCACTCACTCCTATGTAACTGGCTTTGTTGTGGAACTGCTCTCACTGTTGAGACCTTTCAAACCATTGGTCCATTTTGTCTTATCTTGTCTGCTCTGACTGGGTTTTTCCTAGCCCTGCTACATTAACTTCAGGTTGAAGCTGGGACCTTCTGTACATAAAGCATCTGCTCTACCCAGGGATGGCCTGATTCATTCGGCTGCTGGAGGTAAAGGCAAGATAGCACTCCTCCCACACTCAGTTCCACATACAGCTGCCAACCAGACTAAGAGTCATATCTTACTTCAATGCCAGCAATGGGACAGCATCTTCCACCACATCTGAAGGAGCAGCCTAGCTGTAAGGGGGCACAGGGCAGGTCATGTGGCACACAGCTCCATCCTCCAACACATTGCAACCATTCCTTGACCCCCCAGCATCTACTGCCTGAAGGGGCCACCTCTCTCTACATAATAGTAGGACCGTCCCTGACTGTACTACTGAGAATGGTCCCCAAAGGAGAAAGGCGGCAATAGACACAGGGCTGAGGTCTTCCCCTGCCTCAATTGTGGTGGCCCTTCCTAGACCTTTCCACATCCCTCTAACGCCTATCAGGATCTGTGCAGGAGGATGAAGGGACATTAAAGATGGTTTCAGCAGACGTCCTCCATATTACTGCCACCATTATGACACTTCTCATGCCTGGCTTTAAAACCATGGACTCACTCAACCCTTGAAATAAACTCTGGAACAGGGATGGCTCTGAGATCCTCAGGAAAATACCCTCTGGTGGGGCCCCTTTGATGTCAGGGGGCCCACTGCTATGTGGGTGAGCCCTGGCATGCTTATTTGGCAGTGGTGGCAGGATAAGAACATACCACGTGAGCCATGCTGAATCAAACGGTCCATCATTGCTGGAATGCTGGAAAGGAATGGAATGCTGGAACGGTCCAGCATTCTATTCACACAGTGGCCAATCAGCTGCTTCTGGGAAGCCCACAAGTTCGACATGAGTGCAACAGCAGCGGTAGTCCAATCAGTACCAGGCAGCAGGGAGCTGCCGTTTTAATTTCCCATAAGAGCAATATGAAATCGGGAGCACCGTGGAAATAAAAATGGTGGCAAAAAAGGGAGCACAGGCAGGGCCAACTCCAGGTTTTTGAGGGCCCTTGGGCAAGATACTCTCAATGGGCCTCCTCACTGAGCCCACCTTCTCACCCCCATTGTCACCAGCTGCTATTGCTCCGCCTCCTCTTGCTCATCACTGCCACCGCTTGCTTGCTTGCTTGGCAGGCAAAGGGAGAGCCAGGGAGCAAGTCGGCAGGGGCATCTGCTGCTCCTCCTTCTCACCACCACCGTGGCCTGGGCCAGAGCAGGGGGCAGGCGAACAAGCGCTAAAGAGGAGGAGCGACTCCGGGGGGCTCTTGTCGGCGGGCCCTGCTGGTGTGCAGGGCTTCGGCAAGTGCCCAGCCATGCCTGCCCTTGGCGCCAGCCCTTCCGCCTCAACAAAACTACAAATTTACCCTATTCAGGGCTGCTCATTTTCTTTTTCAGTTTCAGCTGGATGCAGCTTACTGTTAACTCCGGAGACAGGCAGCCTGGGCAGAGCAGAGCCAGTGAGCAAGTAAGCAGCAGCATCTGCTGCTGCTCCTCCTTCTCCCCACCCCCGTTGTCAGGGCCAGAGCGAGCGGCAGGCAAACAAGCAGGTTGCAAGGGTGAAGAGGAGGAGCGCTTTCGGGGGCCAGGGGACCTTTGCTGCAGTGCGGGCCCTTGGCAGGTGCCCGGCCCTGCTGAGCCTGTATTAGGGAGATTGGCTGATTGCTCTCCATAGCTGCCCTTCTGAAGGGCTAGCAAGTGCCTGAAAGATATCCTGGCTGAGGATGTTATCATCTAGGTGTCCCTGAAGGAGACAAAGGACTGACTGCCATTTGGAGAACGAGACTCAGAGCAACTCCACACCAGACTAAAATCCCGCTTTTAAAATGGGGCTTCCTGTTTCTGTTCTCAATGCAGGATCACAACGGACTCCCTTTACACGTCCTTCCTTTCCCCCCTCCCCTTTCCCCCTCCTTCTCCCCCTTATCTGAGTCTTCCATATGTTCCATTGATCCAGCTCCTCTTCTCGTGGCTTTTTCTTTAAGGTCACGGGGGGAACTCAAGCCCAACACAAGCAGGGTAATTTGATACCTCGTTATCTCCAATCTATTTAAAAATGGAATAAATACCATTTAGTGCAGGAGACGTCCTGGAAGTTAACAGTGTCATCTAAAGCGCCCCCAACGTCTGTGAGAGAACAACCTCAGTAGCAGGATAAAAGCTCCGTGTGATGAAGCCCTGAGAGAGACACTGACAGTGAAGTAACGAGCTAGGTTTGGGCTCTATAAGCATCTTGGCATGCTCCAGGTCTCCCTTGGAGATCTGATGTGGGAGTGGTAGAGTCTGGCTGCCTGTGGTGTTGCAGCTGTTCATCCCCACCTTTGCTCCACCCGAATGCTTGTATTATAGAATGCCAATAAGCCTTCCATGACCTCCTTCCAAAGGAAACTAAAGCAGAGCAAGTGCTGCACCGCTTGGAACTCCACACCACCCAGAGAAGTAGGGTGAGTGTATATAAACAACCAGGTAGCTCATGGATATATCAGAATAATTTTATGAAGTCCCTCAGCGTCATCTGGGTTTCCAGATGTTGTAAACACATTCTTGGTCCCTCTGTGAATCACTTCCTCTTCTGCTTCATGTGTGTGTGTGTGTGTGTGGCGGGGGGGAGGGGAGAGGAGGAATCAGACAGCACAAAGAGAAGAAGACTGTGGAGGCCGGTGGCTCCAATGTCAGTGGGGTGGTAAATCCGCTCTGGGTTTCAGTCAGAACTCTGAAGGAGCTATCCAAGATGCAAACCTCCTTTAGATCGCTCCTTTAGAGTTCTGACTGGTTTTGACTGAAACCCAGAGCAGATTCACCACCCCACTGACATCAGAGCCATCATCCTCCACTGGAAAAAGAGCTATGCAGTCCTGAAAACTCAGCCCACTTTTGGCTTTGGCTCCACCCACTATCAGCTCTGGCTCTGCTCACCATTGGCTACAGCCCTGAATGAAGTTTCCCACTGATCAACAGCCCTATATAAGAAAAAGGTTCTCCACCCCTGCTTTAGAAGAACACATTTTCATTAAAAGTATTACATCCTCAGTGAACTGAGTCGGACAGTGCAGTTCTAGGCTGCCGATATTTAAACGTAGGCAGAGAGCTGTTACTCAATTGGTGTGACAACTTTGCTCTATATAACACATGTAGGGGAGAAGGGGGCCTCATCAGTATCTCTTCCTGCTTAAACAGATCCAGGTCCCTCCTCCCTAAGTGCATGGTGTTCTCTTTATAGGAACCACTCATCCAAGATGTCCATGACTGGAGTCTTTACATGTTCATCGTGACCAGGGCTGGGGACACCTTGTGGCACCTTCAGGCAGCTGCCAGGCCTGCCGCTAACACCTGCCCTTGATCTGTGCCAGGCTGCTTGGAGCCAGGATTTAAATTTCCCACAATGCCCTGACTGTCCTGCTATGGATGGGTTGGGGCTCAGTCTTATGGCAAACTAGGGACAAATCTGTTTAGCAAGGTCAGCAAGCCAAGGGTCAAAGCACAGCTTTAGCAGTCCAGCAAAAACAGCAGTTCAAAGCAGGAGACGTCAACAAGCGGAAGTCAACAAGCAGGTCAAGTGCACAGTATTAGCAATCCAGCAAAAAAGCACTCCAGAAGCAGGGTCTCATCATGAGTCCAGAGCCAGCAGCACACAAGGTCAGTAACAAGATCACACAAGGAACAGCAAGGTCAAGGCAGCAAAATTTCAAGCTACAGGAGGAATCTGGGATAAAAGTATTGCTCTAGCAGCTAGCAGGTCTCAGCTGAGAACTTCTGCGTTGGAGCTTCCAGAGGACTCAGGACTTAGCTGCAGTACATTAAAGGTTTCTGAAAGAAGTCCTCCTCATGAAAAGACCCTACTCATGCGGAGGAGTCCTTTACTTCAGATCAGCCTGGTTGCTGCTGTTCTTGAGGTGCATACTTTGCCTCCAAGAGACAGCCTGTGCCTCTACTTTCTGGAGCCAGCGTGCTCTAGGGCTGGGCAGATGCTCAGCCTCCTCCTCTGACCCCGCAGGTGAGGTATGGTCCTCGGGGACCTGTCTGGGGGTTCCTTGGGGTCTACCACTGTTGAAGGGCCTGGTGTAGCTTCCTGACTGATGTCAGACTAGACAAGATGGACCCTTGGTCTGATCGAGCATGGCTCTTCTTATGTTCTTATGTTCTCTGTAATGTCAGGGTCTTCGTCTGAAACGTCATCCTGGCCTGGGCCCAAGTCAGGCATGACACTGTCGCAGAGTCCCTCTTGGCATTGTGGGAAACTGAAAGGCTGGCTCCAGGGTAGATTACAGTGTTGTCTACCATGGCTGCCACCCACCACCCTTCCAGGTCACCCCATGTGGTTCCGCAACATAGGAGTGAGCCCATCAGGGCACACTTTGCTGGGGCAGGTGGGAGAGGAGGGCTCAGACCTAAAGACAGCCCTGGTAGCTGAAACATCGATCTGAAAACACTCAGAGAGCTAGTTTTGCTGAGTTATTAAAGCCCACTGTCTCCAGCCGTGTCAAGCCTTCTCAGTTGTGCAGTCCTTGGAATTTAATCAATATGGCACAGTAATATCAATCATGATCCATGCTCCCCACTCCTGATCACCGCCTCTGGAATCCCCTTAACTTGGCAAAATTGGTTTGAGCCCTGACCTCAGAAGGGAGGTATGAATTGCACTTCATCGTGTTTTAGAACAAAAGCAGCCGAGTAGCCCATCAGTGCCCGCTACAAAGGACCAAGCCCCACAAAGGACCGCTACAAAGGACCAAGCCCCACTAAGTCTAGAGGCTTCACGCAAGGACACAGACAGGCTGGTTCACACAACAGTATGTGAATAAATTATCAGCTGAGTTTTACAAGGATGCTACCCCCACAGATATGAATGTGAAATTTCTTCTTCGTCTTTGTGGACTTTCAATCCCCACTGCCCCATGGAAGCATAGGCTCTCATAATCCTTAATGTGCATTTTTCATTAGCTCACATAACAGTTCCAAGGACCCAAGTAACGTATTATGTCTCTTTTCAGTTAATTAAGGTATTTGAATACAGCATGGTTCCTACATGCTCATACAATGACCAGATTCACATGACACATGGCTTTATTTAATCCATGACGAGCCATGACACCCATGGGTGCCAGATGGGATAAGTGATTCCTGCTTGGGGATCAGACCAAGGGTCCAGCTTGTCGAGCATTCTGTTCACACAGTGTCCAACCAGATATCAGAGGGAAGCCCACAAGTAGGACACTCCAGTCTGAACTCAGGCCTGGTTTTGGGATGGAATTGGGCTTGGTCACCCTGATGGATGACCTTCCTTTGGAGAGGGACAGGGCGTCTGTGGCCCTGTTAATTCTTCTCGATCTCTCAGCAGCTTTTGGCACCATTGACCATGGTATCCTCCTTAACTGCCTCTGTGAGTTGGGAGTTGGAGGCACTGTTTTACAGTAGTTCAGCTCTTACTTATGGAGTCAGTTCCAGAGAATAACACTGGGTGACTGTGCCTCTGTCCCTTGAATTGTGGCAGTTGAATTGTGGGGTGCCACAGGGCACCATCATGTTCCCAATGTTATTTAGTATCTATATGAAGCCACTGGAAGTGGTTATTGGGAGATTTGGGGCAAGGTGCTATCAATATGCTGATGATACCCAGCTCTATTTCTCTGCGACATCTGAACCAGGAGCGGCTGTGCACATTTTGAACTGATGCTTGGAAGCAGTTATGGGTTGGATGAGGGTTCATAAACTGAAGCTGAATCCTGATAAGACAGAGACTCTATGGCTGGGTGGTTTCCAGGTCCAGGAGGGTTTGCCTGCTCTGGATGGGGTTGCACTCCCTCTGAAAGAGCAGGTATGTAGTTTGTGGATTTTCCTGGACCATGTTGTGACTGGAGGAGCACCCATTACCAACATCAACTGGTGAGCCAATTACAATCAGACCAAGGGTTCTGGATAGGCAATAGCCTAGCCATGATGATTCATGCACTGATACCCTCACAATTAGAGTACTTAACGTGCTCTATATGGGGCGGCCCTTGTGTTTGGTTCAGAAACCACAGCTAGTGCAGCATGCAGCAGCTAGGATGCGCAGTGGAACACTTACCTATAGACATAATACACCTGTGTTAAAAGAACTGCACTGGCTGCCTATTAGCTACTGAGCCATGTTCAAGATTTTGTTGCTCACATTCAAAGACCTAAAAAAAAGTCTGGGCCATGATATTTAGCTGACCGCCTTCCCCTATTTACACCAAATCAACCCCTGAGATCTTCCAAATAAGTTGTTGTTGTTGTTGTTTATTCGGTCAGTCGCTTCCGACTCTTCGTGACTTCATGGACCAGCCCACGCCAGAGCTTCCTGTCAGCCGTCGCCACCCCCAGCTCCCCCAAGGTCGAGCCCGTCACCTCCAGAATATCATCCATCCACCTTGCCCTTGGTCGGCCCCTCTTCCTTTTGCCTTCCACTTTTCCTAGCATCAGCATCTTCTCCAGGGAATCCTGTCTTCTCATTATGTGGCCAAAGTACTTCAGTTTTGCCTTTAATATCCTTCCCTCAAGTGAGCAGTCTGGCTTGATTTCCTGGAGTATGGACTGGTTTGATCTTCTTGCAGTCCAAGGCACTCTCAGAATTTTCCTCCAGCACCACAGTTCAAAAGCATCTACCTTCCTTCGCTCAGCCTTCCTTATGGTCCAGCTCTTGCAGCCATAGGTTACTATGGGGAATACTATTGCTTGAACTATGCGGACCTTTGTTGTCAGTGTGATGTCTCTGCTCTTCACTATTTTCTCAAGATTTGTCGTTGCTCTCCTCCCAAGAAGTAAATATCTTCTGATTTCCTGGCTGCAGTCAGCGTCTGCAGTAATATTTGTGCCTAGAAAGACAAAGTCTGTCACTGCCTTCACGTTTTATCCCTCTATTTGCCAGTTATCAATCAAGCTGGTTGCCATAATCTTGGTTTTTTGAGGTTTAACTGCAACCCAGCTTTTGCACTTTCTTCTTTCACCTTCGTCATGAGGTTCCTCAGCTCCTCCTCACTTTCAGCCATCAAAGTGGTATCATCTGCATATCGGAGATTGTTAATGTTTCTTCCAGTGATTTTAACTCCAGCCTTGGCTTCATCAAGCCCAGCACGTCACATGATGTGTTCTGGGTACAGGTTGAATAGGTAGGGTGAGAGTATACAACCCTGCCGTACTCCTTTCCCAATCTTAAACCAGTCCGTTGTTCCATGGTCTGTTCTTACCCTTGCTACTTGGTCATTATACAGATTCCTCAGGAGGCAGACAAGATGACTTGGTATCCCCATACCACCAAGAACTTGCCACAATTTGTGATGATCCACACAGTCAAAGGCTTTAGAATAGTCAATAAAACAGAAGTAGATGTTTTTCTGAAACTCCCTGGCTTTCTCCATTATCCAGTGGATATTGGTAATTTGGTCTCTAGTTCCTCTGCCTTTTCTAAGCCCAGTTTGTACATCTGGCAATTCTCATTCCATGAATTGCTGGAGTCCACCTTGCAAGATCTTGAGCATGACCTTACTGGCATGTGAAATAAGTGCCACTGTTCGATATAAAGTAGTTTTCCCAACCTGGCACCCTCCAGATGTGTTGGAATACCACTTCCATCATCCTGAGACAGCATGGCCAATCCCACAATGCTGATACAAAGCTCAGGCTTAACCCCCTGACTGTGTCTGAGTCCTGTTGCCACAATGCCACTGGCTCCTGCAGCCTTTGTCCACACAGGCCAAATTAGCACATTCCTTGGGGAGGGGGAAGGTAAACTCCCTTCCCCAAAGGCTCTCCTCTTCCATAAGAGCCCATTCTTTGAGAGACATCTCCATCACAAAAGCAAGGTACTTGACCACTCTGGAAGAGCCATCAGGATTATCTCTGGCATCCATCTTAGTTCCATTAACCCCCTCTTGACCAAATCCCATTCTTACAGCGAAGAATCAAAGGACTGTAAGGGATCCCTGAAAGCTCACTTAGACTGACTCCAAATCTCATTGCAGTGCCTTACCCTTTCTCTAAGGGATTCAGGGCTTTAATTAACCATTATATCTTCACAACAACCCTGAGAGAGTGTGACTGCCACAGGATTGCTCAGTGAGCTTCACAGTTGCATGGGGATTTGCACCCCGTTCTTCTCAGTCCAGCCTGACATTCTGCTACACTAGACTAGCTCTTGTATCTCTTTATATCTCATATTTTTACAAATGTCTGCCTAGAAAGCAACTGAGGGTGGGAACAGACAACTGTTAGGTAGCATTAGTTGTTGTTTTTCCCTGCAGTCGATGGAGAACTTTAATTTTTACATCTTCCTTCTGCACTTTATTTGATGAATTATTTATGCACAAACCTTTTATGTTGTTTTCCTCTGGACTGTTAGTTAGGGAAATGTGTGTATTTTTAAAATGCATAATACATTGTCTAAAAAATAAATCTACGGAAACAAACACCAGAATTGTTCCCTGAGGCTTGGAGAGAACAGTGAAATCACATTCTTCTCAATGCCTAAATAAATGATCTAACCAGACAAGAGCCCTGATGGATCAGGCCAAAGGCCCAGCTAGTCCAGTATTTTGTTTTCCACAGTGGCCAACCAGATACCTATGGGAAGCCTGTAAGCAGGACATGAGCGCCATAGGCCTCTCTTGCTATTGTTTCCCAGCAAATGACAATGACTCTTCTGAGCCAAGCACTCAAAGAGGGATGAGATTCTGTCAACTAACCCTTCAGCTCACTTTCTAGGCTTTGTGACTTAGGGCATATCTATACTAAAATCCTATATTGATTTTCTATTAGTTTAATGGCCCTGACTTTCTCCAAGGAATTCTGGGAACTGTAGTTGTCTCAGCAATGTAAACAAACAAACAAACAAACAAACAAACTACAATTCCTAGGATTCCTTGGAGGAAGCCATGGCATTGGGCAGGGGGCGAGATCCTAACATATGCTTGTTCACCACAACACAGCCCATACCTGTTGATGTGGTGCTATTGTGGTCTTTGCATGGATGGAATGTGCCACACAGTTATTTGATAAAATGGCATGGATGGTAAGCATGGGTGGTAAATTAACCCTGTTAATTCTGCTCAATCTCTCATCAGCTTTTGATACCATTGACCATGGTATCCTCCTGGATTGACTCCATGGGATGGGTATTGGAGGCACTGTGCTTCAGTGCTTCTGGTCCTACCTACGGGGCCAATTTCAGAGAGTAACATTGGGTGACTATTCCTCAGCCCCTTGACAACTGAGCTATGTGGTGCCCGAGGGTACCATCTTGTCCCCAATGTTGTTTAACATCTATATGAAGCTGCTGGCAGCGGTCATTAGGGGATTTGGAGCTAAATGTCATCAGTATGCTGATGAGAAGCAGCTCTATCTCCCTGTGACATCTGAATCAGGAGAGGCTGTGCAAGTCCTGAATCAGTGCCTAGACTCAGTAATGGGCTGGATGAGGGCCAATAAACTGAAGCTGAATCATGGCAAGACAGAAGCCCTGTGGGTGAGTGGTTCCCGGGTCCGGGAGATAGGCTCATTGCCTGTTCTGGATGGTGCTGCACTCCCTCTGAAAGATCAGGTCCATAGTCTGGGGGTACTCCTAGATCCATCATTGTCGCTGGAGGCCCAAGTGGTCGCGGCGGCTTGGAGTGCCTTTTACCAGCTTTGGCTGGTTCGCCAGCTATGGCCTCTCCTGGATAGGGATAGCTTGACCATGGTGGTACAGGCATTAGTAGCCTCAAGACTGGATTACTGCAATGTGCTCTATGTGGGACTGCCCTTAGGGCTGATCCGGAAGCTGGACCTAGTGCAGAATGCAGCAGCTCGGCTGTTGTCAGGAGCTGCCCCTTTTCAGCATGTAACTCCTTTGCTGAGGGAACTGCACTGGCTGCCTATTCACTACCAGGCCAAGTTTAAGGTATTAGTTCTAGTGTACAAAGCCCTAAACAACTTGGGACCAGGATACCTGAGAGAGCCCCTCCTTCCTTACCAACCTGCCTGGTCACTGAGGTCATCAGAGGGCAAGTTCCTGGTGGTTCCACATGGACCCATGGCTTGGTTGGAGTCCATCAGGAAAAGATCCTTCAGTGTGGTGGCCCCCTTCCTGTGGAATTCCCTGCCTTTAGAGGTCAGGCAGGTGCCAACATTGTGTTCCTTCCGGCGCCTCCTAAAGGTGTTATTATTTCAAGAGGCCTTCCTCGCATGACCAGCTGTGGTTTGTTAAATTCCACTTTGTTGGTGTTTGTCTTTTTTTTTTTTAATGTTTTAACTCTTTTAACCTGTTGTTTTATTCTTTTGTCATGTTGTTCACCACTCCAAAATCTTCTGATGTGGAGCAGTATATAAATATTGTAAATAAATAAATAATAAATACATTATTTGTGTGCAAAACACCACCCCACAACATGTTCTGGAAGTGGCCAGTTTCAGGCCTGGTCTGGACTGTAGCCCCCCCCTCCCCCCACTGTTTTGAATAGTTCTCATACAGTGGCCAAGTGTCCTACTTTACAGAGGACAGTCCTCTATTGTCCCTGTTAATTATGGACAGCACCTGGAAAGCAGACAGAGTGGGCACACAGGTTACCTGGTCACAGTCTTCCCCACTATGGTGAGATGAATTGCATTTCTATGTCAATTATAGTTACTATTTCTAAATGTGCATCTCTATAAATTAACATATGCTAATTTTATGGAAATCTATGTTCTGCATTTGGCTGATGCATTCCCTTTTTTCTGGTGATGTATTAATGACTACCCCCTACGTATGCGGCATCAGTGTGGGATCACGCCACACAGGAATGGCTCCCACGCTGCCATAAGAACGTAAGAAGAGCCCTGCTGGATCAGACCAAGGGTCCATCTAGTCCAGCATTCTGTTCACACAGTGGCCAACCAGCTGTTGACCGGGAACCCACAAGCAGGACACAAGGGTAACAGCCAGAGGTATGCGTGAAGTGAACTGGGCTCATAATACATGAAAAATCAGTTCAATCAATGTAATTGTGTTTAGAATGCATTTGAGAGCTGGTGGAGCAGTAGCTATGGGAGTCAGCAAAGAAATGTGCTGTGTCTAATCTCACCTTAGCCACAACCTCACTTGGTGGTCTTTGGCAAGCTATTGCCTCTCAGCCTCAGCCTCACCCACATCTGGAATATGGGGACAGTTTTACGAAGCGTACAGGGCAATTATCAAGTGGATGCACGTAAAGTGCCTTGTAAGTGCACTTTACTGAAGGGGAGACCATGTTTCAACTGTGCGGTCGCTATGTCTGTGGGCCAACCTTGTACCTACTCTAACATGCTTATTTGCTGGCAGAGTGGATTGTTGCCTGGATTATGTACATCAAAGGTGTAGAACTTCAGGCCTGGGTTGCCAAATGTGGCCTTCCTCGGGTCCCAATTCATTCCTCCAGAGTTCCCCAGATGGCCATGTCCATTCCCCCTGGCCCCACCCCCTTTCCCCCAAGCGCGATCATTTGGTGGTTTCCCAGCATTTGTGTAGTTTTTTTTTTCTTCTCCATTCTAAAAGGTTGAAATGCCTCCCTTAAGGCTCAGTTTCTGGCAGTAAGAGCTGTAAGCTACAACATGCTGGTATTTTTTGCATTCTGCCCCTGCCCCTTTTGCCCCGCCCACTGCTGGAATGCAACCCCCCCCCAGCTACTCTGAAATGGAATTCAGCCCTCCGTCTAAGAGAGGCTTTGCAACGCTGACTTACATCATCACTCACAGAAATAAACTCAGAATTTAGCACTAGCTCATCTAATTTCTGGAGCATGAAAAGCTGAATTCTGTGGTGTATAAACTATACAGATTATATGGACTAGAACAGACCCTGTTTCAGGCCTGCCTTAAGAGCCTTGCCAGGCACTTCTGAGAACATAAGAAGAGCCATGCTGGGTCAGACCAAGGGTCCATCTAGTCCAGCATTCTGTTCACACGGTGGCTAAGCAGCAGCCCACGGGAAACACACACTAGTAGGACATGAGCGCAACAGCACCCTCCTGCCCATGTTCCCCAGCAGCTGGTGTACATAGGCAGTTGGATTCTAGTATTCTGAGAGAGGGAGAAAAATGTCTCCCTATCCACTTTCTCCACACCATGCATAATTTTGTACCCCATTTTGTACAGGTTTTAAATGGGGCTTTGCATGGAGCTCCGGATCCACCTTGGAGGCCACTTCTGGGCTTCTGAGGAGGGCCCGATTTGCTTCAGGCTGATTCAGGACCTCCCGACCTGCTTCGGCTGCCAGAGCCAAAGCAGATTTGAACATCCAAATCCCGCTTCACTCCTCCCTCCCCGGCCGATGGACCGCCCAGTCCCCAGCTCCTTAGCTGGGCCCTCTGGACGCGTGCCGCCAGCCATCTTGTTGTTCAGTGGGGTTCTGTAAGGTTTTTTGTTTTTTTTAAACTATTGTGTTTATTTTTTTTCTACTTCTGCTCCTCACTGGGAGGAGCAAGGAGCTATGGAGGGCACTGAATACCCATACTTAACCAGTGAAAATCTTAATCAGAGATCCCTCTGCCTTCGGAGGTTTCACCAGGCATGGCCCATGTGTTTCCTAGGATATATCCTCAGTCGTAAGGGCTAGAAACATGCTTCCTTGCATCCTTTAAATGTAAATAGAGAATCTATGCAAGGACTACATTCTCCATGCTTTCTTCAGTGGTGGCAATTACAGCATACACACAGCCCTAGTGACAGGTCTGAGTTGTTAAGTGAAAAAATGATGCTATGCAAATACAAATCAGTGTGGAAAGGATTCCCATAAGGAAAGAGAAACAGTAAAGAGCTTTCCCGGGAGCACAGAAGAAACAAAATTAATTTTATAATGAAAAGAAGCTGGGAACAGACAGTTATGCAACAATGGGTCTGGAACAGGCAGGAATACAAAATGGGCAGAAATCACAGCAAGCTTTGTCACAGACCCTATCCATGGTCATCTTTGGTAAGGACCCTGATAGCACTGGTAAGGACCCTGACAAGCCTATCACAGTTTACTGATTGCATTATTAGTACCCAAAGGTGGGGTGAGAAAAGACTCTGGCTTCCTGGGGCTGAGAGGCTGAGCAAGAACTAGAGCTGCCTTCCCCCAGCCTGGCGACCTCAAGATGTGTTGGATGTTGACTCCCACAACCCCCAGGCAGCATGGCCATGGGCACACTGGCTGGGGGTGATGGGAGTTGTAGTCCAAAACATCTGGAGGTCTCCAGGTTGGGGTGAAGGCTGACCTAGAGAATCCAGGCTGTTTGCGTTTGAGTTAATTAGCACAAAGTAGAGACAAAAAAAAGGAAGAGACAAGCAGGATTTATTCATTAAGATGGGACAATCCAACCTTTCCCAGCCTTATGGGAGTGCGTAGCTGATGTGCACATAAAAGAGAATGGGATTGCCAAGGCCTCAAATGCTGTTCATGCTGGGGAGGAGCAGTCTTTACCTACATCTCTGAGAGCCCTTTGCCTATGTCTCCAAGAGCACTTTGCTTATATCTCTGAGAGCCCTTTGCCTATATTTCCTATGACAGCCTTCCCCAACGTGGTGCCCTTCAGATGTGTCTGACTAAAATTTCCATGATCCCCAACCACCATGTTGCCTAGGGATGGGCATTGTAATTAAACATATGTGCTGCTTTCAGTTGTTCTGTTATTGATTTGATGTCGAGTAGTTTCCCCAGAGAGAACATGGATCTAAGCACATCGGAAAACCATTCAAACTGTTAAAAAATAACACAAAACCTTACACCAATTGGCATCAACTTTCAAACATTCCTCTACTGTTATGTGTGGTGTGGCTTTCATTTCTACTTGTAGCTGTAAGCATAGCGTAGGACATCAGTAAGAAATGGCTTTGTAAGTGAAGAAGCATGGAGGCAGCAAATGCCAATGGTACAAATTGGCTTGTGCACCGGAACTGGCTGCTGAATTTCTTTGCTTTTCACTTTGAAACTGGGATATTTTTTTTTACAGATGGAAAAGATACTAGCAGTGCAATACTCTGCAGCCTGCTGGAGTCCTGTACACACTTACCTGGGTGTAAGTCCCCATTGAACTCACTTGGCCTTACTTCTAAGTAGACATGCAGAGGTCTGCATTGTAAGGGCACAATCCTATGCATGTTTAGACAGAAAAAAGCCCTACAAGTGTCTGGAGAGTGCTGGGAGTTGAAGGCCTTTTTTCTGTCTAAATATGCATAGGATTGCTTCTTTAGGGGAAGAGTTCAAGAATGATAGAGAAGCAGGGAATCAAATTACTTACACACCCACCCCACCCAAAACTAGTTGGACAGACCTCTATTTGAAGGTGTGTTCTATTTGACAGGCTGGGTGGACAAGGTCTGGTTTAAAGACAATAAACTGTGAGAACTATTGCCCACTGACAAGTAGCACCTGGACAGTGGACTGAACAGGCACACAGATCACCTGGTCACAGTCCTTCCCACTATGGTGAGATGTACTGCATTTCTATTTAAATTATAATAATTCTCAATGTGCATCTGTAACTATAAATTAGCATATGCAAATGTTATGCAAAGCATGGACCTCTTTTGCCCTCTTTTTGGGGTGATGCATTTTCCTCCATTTTGGCGATTCATAAGTGCTCACTCTATCCAAAACAAACAAAATAGGCACCAACGGTAGATGTGACAGCCAGGTCAGAAAGTGAGCATCTATATACAGTGGTGGCTATTTTACAGCATTTGATTCGGTGCAGCAAAAAGCATATAACCATCTTGGAGAGGGACGTTATTAGCTGAATGCATCATACAAAGCATTGGAAATGCTACTGATGTCATAAAGCTTTCATCAGAACATGGAAGGGCAATGCGTTTGGTTTTTATTGTGCTGTCACCAAGTCGACACGGTGCTCTGTTTTGTTTTAGCAAACACAGTTATTGCTCATATCGGAAATGAAAGGCCTGATAAATTAACTGTGTTGCTTCCCACCCAACCTTTCCAACATCATCTTCTACAGCCCAATCCGTCACAGGATTCTTGGAAGCAAGTCACACTGGGTTTCAGTGAGATTTACATCCACGTATGTCTGCATTGAATCGCTGCCTAGAGCTGTTTACAGTCAAATTTGGAAAGAAAAAGAGATCACATGCTGCAGCAAAGGTGGCCAGCTTTTCGGGATATACCTTGATAGGGTTCTCAGCTGTTTTTCAGAAGTCTCTTCATTGCGCTTTGTCTTTAAATATTTATTCTATAACAGTAATGAAATATGTTGTGTTTTCAGTGTTAAGAATGTACAAGTGAGACTTGCAACAAAATGTTGCAGTATATTCTCATGCCTAACGAAACCGCTCCTGTTCAGCTAGCCATAGTTTCTGGGACACTATACAGCAGGCACAGGCAACCACTGGCCCACAGGCCTCTTTTATTTATTTATATTTACAGAGGTTTTTTTACATTTATATCCTGATTTTTGTGCCTATTGGACACTGCCACATCTCTTTAATAAGGGATTGTCTGATTTGGCTAATTGCTGGTGGTGCAATATAGCTAATGCTTCTTTTAAACATATATTTTGGCAATATCCAGTAGTTGCTTCTTCTTGGGAGAGGTTATTACACAGATAAATTTTGTACTGGAACAGTCTTTAATATCCACTGATGTACACACTCTTTTAAATTATTTACCTGCTTCATGGAAATTAACAAATGGTCAGCATAAATGGATTCTCTGCACACTTTTGACAGCTAAAAGATTAATATTACAACACTGGAAGGATAAAAACTCACCTCCTATAATGCAGTGGATTCTCTCAAAATACTAGAACCCAGGGTCATCCCATGAAACTGATTGGTAGGAGATTCAGGACAGAGAAAAAGAAGTCCTTCTTCACACAGTGCATAGTTAAACTATGGAATTCGCTACCACAAGATGTAGTGATGGCCACCAATTTGGATGGCTTTAAAAGGGGGTTGGACATATTCCTGGAGGAAAAGACTATCAGTGGCGACTAGTCCTGATGGCTATGTGCTACCTCCAGTACCAGAGGCAGTGAGCCCATGCACACCAGTTGCTGGGGAACATGGGTGGGAGGATGCTGTTGTGCTTGTGCCCTGCTTGTGGGTTCCTGGTTGACAGCTGGTTGGCCACTGTGAACAGAATGCTGGATTAGATGGACCCTTGGTCTGATCCAGCAGGGCTCTTCTTATGTTCTTACGATTGAAGACCTTAAAAAGCTTTCAATATTTGAATGGGTGGCATATAGATATAGACACTTATTTGGATATTTGGTCCATTTTTGTTGAAACCCATGTTTAATTGCTAGAAAGTTGTATGCATTTTATGCAAATCCATATATGTATATTAAAAATGGATTTTTAAAAATTAAAAATAATGGGTGCTCATGGGCACCAGGTTGGGTACCCATTCACCGGTGCCATTGGAGGTGCCTGTGAACACCATGGCCCAGTGGGTGCTACACTGGGAACCCCTGCTCGAACCACTACATCACACTGGCTCTCATCTAGCACTTGAAAGCACTATACAAATGTTAACTGTCATTATGATTAAGTTGGACCTCTCTCTTCCTTGTCTTTCATCTTTTTTTAATCTTGTCCCTTGGGCAGAAAGGTTTTTGTTTTGTGTTTATGGGAGGGGCACTTTGCTGACAAGATGGATGGGCCAGCCCCCCCCCCCATCCCTTCCAAAAGGGCTCCCAGCATGTCCTCTTTCTACAGCTGCTGCCTTCTCCCCACAACACTCTTGCTCTGGGTGGGAGGGAGGTCACTGGTACACTTCAGAAGAATAGATTTGGCTCTGGGGCCTCCAGATGCTAATCCTTAATCCTATATAAATGCAAACTCATCTGAGTAGGGATCCTTCTGTAGCCAAAACAGCTCCATCCAAACACAAGAGGGAGGGAGGCTTAGGGGAATCCTGAGGTTTGTAGAAATACAAAAAAAAAATCCTTAGAAAAATAAATCCCAAAGTGTGGAGGGACTGAACACAGGCCAGTGAGGAATGAGCTAGGGTGGCCACTGATGCACCACCAGAAAAAAGGAGCCCAAATGTATATGTATAGCAGTGGAGGCTGGTGGCTCTGATGTTGGTGGGGCAGTAAATCCACTCCAGGTTTCAGTCAGAACCAGTCAGAACTCTAAAGGATAGCACCTTGGATAACTTCTTTAGAGTTCCGACTGGTTCTGACTGAAACCCAAAGTGGATTCACCACCCCATCGACATTGGAGCCACCAGCCTCCACTGACATATAGGTACAAATTTAGACATCATGACTATAGTTTAAAATACAAATACAATGGATTATGCTATTTTGCAGAAGAGTGATTAGGTGACCCGTGTGGCTTGCTCAATCTGCTGTCCATGTGCAAAAGCTGATGGGCAACTTCGAAGCCCTTCCCTGTTCTTTGACTTTAAACCAGATTTGGATCAGACAGCCCATCAAATAGGGGACACCTTCAATTAGAGGACTGTCCTCTGCCAGCTCTCCAAAATTGAGGACTGTCCTCTGTAAAGTAGGACACCTGGCTTGAGCATGCTCAGCAAAATGCTGACTGTTTGGTGGGGAAGCGCAGGGACGACAACCAGAAAACGGGGGGCTGGGGGAGAAGAGAGGTGGAACAGAATATCCTGGAAAAGGGCTTGGGGAGCTGGCTGGCTGCAAACTTGTACAGGAGGACTTCACACTGCAAAATTTTGTTGCAGATCCCACTTGTCTAGTTAAAACACATTCCTTGGAAATGCCCAAGCCTTATTTTATTTCCTGCTTCTTGTCCTTTTCAAAATGTTGGTAATGGCCAGAGTAAGTTGTGACATTTGCTATTGAAATAAGTACATCTGGGTTGTCAAACGGGACGTCCTCTGGTTTTACAAGTGAGCAAGCAAAGTAAAATGGAGCCAGTCAAATCCCTTTAGTAAACAAGCCCCAGAACACCAAGGAGGCCCTTTGCCCTGCGAGTTCCTCACAACCAGCAGCCTTTTAAATTCTCAAGGAGTCAAGTCTGTGATGTGTGCTCTTTGGAGCTGGGTTGCTGTGCGATTCATCTAATGTAGGGCTGCAATTCTCAGACTGCAGCATACTGATTAGTACTATAGCTGAAACAAATTTCAGAGAAAATATGTCACAGGGGTTAGAATATACAAAAGAATGACAAAGAGTCTTGTGGCACCTGAAAGACTAAAGGCACAATCCTATGCATGTTTAGATGGAAAAAAAGGCCTACAAGTCCCAGCATACTCCTGCCAGCTATGTATGCTGGGGCATGTTGGGAGTTGTAGGCCTTTTTTTCTGTTTAAGCATGCATAGGATTGCACCCTAACACGTTGATTCTGGAGTAAGCTTTTGTGGACTTTCTGCATTTAATTTCCTCCTGACCTCACTGTTTAAAATTCTTTCCACCATCACCACCATATGTACTGTACAGAAGCCTGAAACTCTGCCTAATATTCCATACATCTGATGAAGTGGGGTATAGAGTCCATGAAAGATTATGACAGAATCGATTTGTTCGTCTTTAAGGTGCCACAAGACTCTTTGTTGTTTCTGCTGTAATAGACTAACTCAGCTACCCTCTGGAAAATATACACATATTTTCCTAATTCTTTTTTGACCTTCCAAATTATGGACAGTGTTCGATCTCTCAGCATGTTCACGCTGGAACCTACCTAATCCTGTGGCTTAGAGGCAGAGAGTCAGGCAGAACTTAATAAGCAACCTGGATTCTGCATTGGACTTAAGCAGAATTACCACTGTGGTTTTTAACCAGTTTATAGGGCCATCCGGCTTTCCTGCCTTCCAAGCCCGGGTGTCTAGTTCATTGGACAGCAGCTGCTGGGAGGTTCCTCCCCACCTTTCCTTTGGTGCTGCCCAAAAGGAGCATGATATCTGTCTGTAGGGTTTTTATTGTCCTGCCAAGCCTCTGGAGATTGGGAAAGCCAAGGCCACAACACAATGTCCCTAAATCAGCTCTACCTGGGTGCAACTAGATAGGGATTCAAATCCTCACCCATATCAAAGGAAGCATCCAGTCAGTTCAGGGGGACTAGTTAAGCACCACAGTGCAAATGCCCATGTGCATGCAAAGTTGTGCTTGCTCAACACAGGGCTAGCGTCAAGGGTGGGCATGGCTGGGCACCTGCCAAGACCCACACCCCAGCGAGGGCCCACTGACAAGAGCTCCCTGAAGTTGCTCCTCCTTTTCACCACTGTAACCTGCTTGTTCACTTGCCTTTCACTGTTCTCTGGCTCTCCGCCTGTCAAGCAAGCAAGTGGTAGCAATGCTGAGGATGAGGGTCAAGAGCAGCTGGGGACAATGGTGGTGAGAAGCTAGACTCACTGAGGGAGGGGGCTGTTGCAGAACCCAGAGTCAGAGAGACCACGGAGTGAAGGAAAAAGAGATTCTTTATTTAACGCGCGGGCTTAAGGCTGGAATCGTTTCCAAAGAGCCAGAAGCCCCGATTTACATTAGCACATTGGTTTTATAGACATTGTGACATATATGAAATGGCTCCTCTTCTCCCTCCCGCATGGGGTTGCAATCCTCAACATTTTTCCTCCTAGCACCATTGTTTATAATACAAGAACTGGGTTATAGGGTAGCCATGATAAGGAGAGAACAGAAGAGAACAGCAGAGAACAAGATATACAATTGTATGACCTTTGACAAGATAAGGAATTCCTGTGTCTCGTCAGCTTACAACAATATATTCAAGGGAGAAAGAGCTCAGCAATGAGCTGAGCATGAGACTGCAAGAGGCTACTTAGTCTGACCCCTGATATGGCTGCTACAGGGCCATTGGGGGTGTCTTACTCAAGGGCTCTGAAAAACCTGGCATTGGCTCAGCCTCTGGAAGCTGCTGGATCAGGCATTTGTCTTTACTTCCAGAAAGGTGGCTGTGTTAGGCTGCAACTTGGAGGGCTTGCAACTCAGCGGGGGAGAGCACTTGCTCTGCACATGGAGCAGCAGGGATGCAGAACCTCAGGCCAAATTCAGCCTGCCTGGGTTCCCAATCAGGCCTTCCAGGGTCCCCCAGATGGCCATGCCTGCATCTCCTGGCCCACCCCCTTCCCACCCCCTACTCCCAAACTGTTGGCTGTTTGGTGGTTTCCTGGCTTTTGCATGGATTTCCCCTCACTTTACAAGGTTAACATGCCTCTCCTATGGCTCAGCTACAGGCAGTAAGAGCTTTAAGCTAAGATATGCTGGGATTTTGGCCCCTCCCCTTTTGTCACTAGCCCCTCCCCTTTGCCTTTGGCCCCACCTATCCCTGGAATGCAGCCCACAAGAGCTTCTCTGAAATGGAATTCAACCCTCAGGCTGAAAGAGGTTCAAAAGCCCCTGAGCATTAACTCACTAACCCAGCCATTCCCAACCTGGCATCCTACAGATATGTCGGACTGCAATCCCCATTGGATCTTCAGTGAACAATGGATCAGGACGCAGGGTGATGGGAAGGACCTCTGCCTGGGGCCCTACCTATCAGAGCTGACAATACATGGCTAGGATGCCAAATTGTGAGGATTTTCTTGGGCTTTGCAATTTACATTTGGGTACAATATGGGGTATGGGGACCTTAAAGTCTAAAGGGTAACAGAGGGTTTATAGAGGTTTGACACTTGGGTTGCAATGAAGCAAGTAGGAAGATGGGTATGTCAGTTGCTTGCTAGAGCTTAGCGGGGTAATGGGATAAAAGGTTCAGCAGATATCATGTATACTATCAGATGAGGCTGCATTTATCTCTAAGGATGGGGTGGCTCTAAGTAGAAGATTATCCCAGGACATTTGGAGGATGAAGAACAAAGCAGGTCCCAACTGGTTTTAGAAAAAGGGAGAAGTAGAAAGGAGTCGTTTGACCACAGAAATGGGGAACTGAGACATTTTGGGGGGTAAACAAGATGCATTAGAGATAGGAGGGAATATTTGGGAAATGTGTCATGAGATGGGACTTATAGGATGACGAGGACCAATAGTTGTAAAGATTTTGGAATATGTATTAGCAGGGAGAGTATCAACTTTAAGAGGGTATATAATGGGGTACATGGAAGGGATCAGGGTCCCTCTTTTAGGAGAGAGTCCCTTTTACCAGTAAAAGAACTTGTAAACTGAAGTACTTTGGCCACATAATGAGAAGACAGGAGACCCTGGAGAAGATGCTGATGCTAGGGAAAGTGGAAGGCAAAAGGAAGAGGGGCTGACCAAGGGCAAGATGGATGGATAATATTCTGGAGGTGACAGACTCGACCTTGGGGGAGCTGGGGGTGGCGATGGCTGACAGGAAGCTCTGGCGTGGGCTGGTCACAAAGAGTCGGAAGCAACTGACCGAATAAACAACAAAAATGATGGTAACTAAAGGGAGCTGCTAGAAGTGTGAGTGTTACTTTTATCTTTGCATTGCTGGCTGAAGGTTTGTGTGCTTGTTAAACTTTTTTTTTCTTTAATAAATTATTTTAGCTTATGTTGTTGTTTTAGTCCTTATTTGTAGAATTTAAGTAAATCTGAGTGAATGTGAACACTCTGGACTTAGTCCCCAAAGGAACCTCCCCTACAACATCAAGGCCAAGCTGAGGCTGTTTAAAGTAGGTGTGCCTAAGTATTCAATACCAGGGGCCCTGAAATTTTGCCTCCAGTTTTTCCCTTACAAAATGGATAGAGGTTTCCTCCTGATGCACATAGAGGGTGTGGCAGAGGGATTTGGATTGGGACCTCAGTTAAAGGGCTTAACCCCCCCACACTTTGCCAGGCTTCCAGTCTGGATTGGGTCCCTTGTACCTCCTATTTACACCTTTAAAACCATTCATGCAATTTCTATTGGTGTCATGTTTAGTTTGACCCTCATTGTTCATAATCTTTTATGTGTCAGAACCTAATGAAACATCAGATTCATGGAGTTGGCAAGTATGAATAGAGATGGGAGAAGGGGATGGGTGGGTGGTTTTTATTACAGGCTGAGGCCAGAAGGACCAGCAGTACCAGAGAGAGGCGTGTCTGATTAGTTAACCCATAGTTCTGAGTTTGCACGTAAGAACAACCCACAGTTCATAGTTAATTAAGCTATTGTTCATTGTTACGTGCAAGGCTGAGGTGCACTTTCTTAAGATTGGGTTTGCTTGCCTCCTACTGCGTATGGCATAAGACCACTTGATTATTATTTGACACTGCAAAATTTTGCGACAGCCTCCTGGAAATGTTTTCTTCTCATTTTTCACATTTCGAAGCAGCCTAATACTATGAAAGATTCTGAGCCGAGGTCTGCTACAGCTCAGATTTTAGGCTTCACACCCACCATAACTCATCAGCTAAATAATGTTTCAGCATGACTATGTTACATTTTATGACTTGAAATGAAGCAGTCATTAAAAAGACAAAAATCTGTAGCTCATGCCATCATTTCTACATCAGATATTTTAAATCAGACTGCCTTGCATAACAAATCTACCCTCGTATTATTAGCCCATCATATCATTCTCAAGACAAAGCATGCATTCAGTAATCTGCAATATCTTTTTTTAAAAGTCAGCAAACAAATTCCACTGAAAGAAATCCATCCTCACTGGAAAAAAAATAGTTAAGAGAGCAATCCTGTCGCCCTGGACAGAATCGAGGGGGAGGCGCATTGTTGTTGTTCAGTCGTTAAGTCGTGTCCATCTCTTCATGACCCCATGGACCATAGCATGCCAGGCCTTCCTGTCCTCCGCTCTCTCCTGGAGTGCGCTCAAGTTCATATTCATTGCATCAGTGATGCTATCCAGCCATCTCATCATCTGCCGTCCCCTTCTCCTTTTGCCTTCAATCTTTCCAGCATCAGGGTCTTTTCCAGGGAGTTTTCTCTTTGCATTAGGTGGCCAAAATATTTGAGCTTCAGCTTCAGTATCTGTCCTTCCAATGAGCAGTCAGGGTTGATTCCCTTTAGGATTGACTGAACTGACCTCCTTGCAGTCCAGGGGACTCATAAGAGTCTTCTCCAGCACCACAGTTTGAAAGCATCAATTCTTCAGTGCTCAGCCTTCCGGGGGGGGGGGGTGGGTTAGGGTAGTTCAGATTCCTGGATTTGAGGTCGGAGCCAGCGCTCTGACCTTGGAGCCAGGAATCTGGGCTTCCCACCCCCTCTCCCTCACAGCCAGCATGGAGAAAACTGTGCTGGCTGCCTCTCCAAGCTTGCAGTGGTGACTTCAGAGAGGAGGGAAAGGGGGCGTGCCAGTGGGTGGAAAGGGGGCGGGATTGGGGAGGCTGACTTACAGCATATCCCCAGGCCTCCTCGGCCTTCTTCTCTGATGTTCCCCAGAGAAATGGGAGAAGAAGCCTGTCTACCTGAAATGCAGAGTGGGAGGAGCGTAGAGGTGAAGATTGCCTCCACTGCTCCTCCTGCTCTGCATCGGATGGCCGTAAGCTACAGGCATCGCCATAGGATTGCACCCCAAGCCATTTTGCACTGCTAGCCTAGAAACCACAGCCTTACAGTGCAGTCCTCTGGATGTCTAGTTAGAAGTGATGCCAATTGAGTTCAAGTGGAAGTGTGTATAGGATTGCAGCAGGCTGCAGAGTATTGCACTGCTAGTGTCCTTTCCATCTGCAAAAATACAAATAAAAATCCCAGTTTCAAAGTGCAAAGCACAAGAAAGTCACCAGCCAGTTCCAGTGCACAAGCCGACTTGTACCACTGGCATATGCTGGTGCCTCTTGGTGCTTCTTTTCTTACAAAGCCTTCTCTTACTGAAGACCTGCTCTGTGCTTAGAACTGGAAGTAGAGATGAAAACCACACCACACATAACAGGAGAGGAATGGTGGAAAGCTGTCAATTGGTGTAAGTTTTTTTTTTTTTTAACAGTATGGTTATTAGGTTTTCCAATGTGCTTAAGATCCATGTTCTTTCTGGGGAAATTAATTGACATCAAATCATTAAGAGAATAACTGAAAGCAGCACTTTGGTTTAATTCAGATACTACCAAATAGATTGCCTTGGTCTTTGTTGTTGTTGTTCAGTCATTAAGTCATGTCCGACTCTTCGTGACCCCATGGACCACAGCACGCCAGGTCCTCCTGTCCTCCGCTCTCTCCCGGAGTGTGCTCAGGTTCATATTCATTGCATCGGTGATGCTATCTAGCCATCTCATCCTCTGTCATCCCCTTCTCCTTTTGCCTTCAATCTTTCCAGCATCAGGGTCTTTTCCAGGGAGTTTTCTCTTTGCATTAGGTGGCCAAAATATTTGAGCTTCAGCTTCAGTATCTGTCCTTCCAATGAGCAGTCAGGGTTGATTCCCTTTAGGATTGACTGAACTGACCTCCTTGCAGTCCAGGGGACTCGTAAGAGTCTTCTCCAGCACCACAGTTGGAGAGCATCAATTCTTCGGCGCTCAGCCTTCCTTATAGTCCAGCTCTCACAGCCATACGTTACTATTGGGAAAGCCATAGCTTTGATTATACGGACCTTTGTTGGCAAGGTGGTGTCTCTGCTTCTGACTATCCTGTCTAGGTTTGCCATAGCTTTCCTCCCAAGGAGCAAGTGTCTTTTAATTTCATGGCTACAGTCACCATCTGCAGTGATCTTGGAGCCCAAGAAAGTAAAATCTGTCACTGCTTCCATTTCTTCCCCTTCTATATGCCAGGAAGTGATGGGGCCAGATGCCATGATCTTCGTTTTTTTTAATGTTGAGTTTCAGACCAGCTTTTGCACTCTCCGCTTTCACCTTCAACAAGAGGCTCTTTAGATCCTCTTTGCTTTCTGCCATTACGGTGGTATCATCTGTTGTTGATAATTCTCCCAGCAATCTTAATTCCGACCTGTGATTCATCGAACCCGGCGTTTCTCATGATGTATGTACTCTGCATATAAGTTAAATAAGCAGGGCGACAATATGCAGCCTTGTCGTACTCCTTTCCCAATTTTGAACCAATCGGTTGTTCCATGTCCAGTTCTTACTGTTGCTTCTTAACCCTCGTACAGGTTTCTCAGGAGACAGGTAAGGTGGTGGAAGATAGGATAGCTCTGTTCAAGTACTTGAAAGGTTGTCACAGAGAAGGCCAGGATCTCTTCTCAATCATCCCAGAGTGCAGGACACGGAAGAATGGGCTCAAGTTACAGGAAGCCAGATTCCGGCTGAACATCAGGGAAAACTTCCTGACTGTTAGAGCAATACGACAATGGAACCAATTTCCTAGGGAGGCTGTGGGCTCTCCCACACTGGAGGCATTCAAGATAAGGCTGGACAGCCATCTGTCAGGGATGCTCTGACTTGGATTCCTGCATGGAGCAGGGGGTTGGACTTGATGGTCTTGTAGGCCCCTTCCAACCCTACTATTCTATGATTCTAAGTTTCTGAAAGTTTTATTCCTATTCTTATTTGTGTTCCAGGCAGTTTCCAAAGTGATGTTCTTCTTCCCTAGCATGACCACTTGCGAATGAATAGGAAAAAGAAAAAAGAGGACACACGTCACTGAAAAAAATATATACATATTTGCATTAAATTTGCATATGCTAATTTATAGGTATAACTACAAATGTAGAAATAATTATTATAATTTAAATAGAAACACAGTACATCTCACCACAGTGTGGAAGTCTGTGACTGGGTAACCTGTGCGCCTCAGATGAGCAATCTCAAGGCCCAGATCTTCCTTCTGATGGTTCTTTATCTTTAAACTGGACTTGGATTGGACAGCATTTCAAACAGAGGATGCCTAGAAATAGAGGACAATCCTCTGGCAGCCCTTGAAACAGAGGATGGTCCTGTGTAAAAAAGGACACATGTCTATCTCCCTGTTCTTTCCCAGCCAGGTGGCCAGCTTTTGAAAATCATAGAAGGTTAGTTTCGTAGAATCATAGAATGGTAACGTTCAATGCCGGAATCCAAGTCAGAGGTCCCATCTCCTTTCCCCAAGTCCTTACCTCCACCCTGTGTTCCAGTTCAGTATCAAATTGTTAAATATTAGGCAATTGTCATTGTACTCTTTCCGCAAACCCACCCCCGAGCTCTAAGCTGAACTTCATTCTCTCAGCCCTTCTTCATAGAGTGTTTTTTGTCCCCCCCCTCAAGTAATGTGATACCTTCCATTTGAAGAAGCATTTACATTTGCAAATGAGAAGAGGCTCATTACATTTTCACAGTATGTTCCCCTAAATAGCTTGTATGCTTCAAATCTGGTTTTTAAACTCTGTTTGTTGGAACATTCTTGCATTTATGCTTTACATTGCAATGTTTTGTTCCATAGGTATCCTACTGTATACAGTAGGTGATAAATTGAAATGACAGTTAATATTAGGCTCCGAGATCTTTTCTCCTAGTTTTTAGTTTTCCTATGAATCCTTTGCAAGTGGTCTGTGGCCTTCTTGACCAGAGGTCGATGCTTAGAATTCCTTTAAAAAGTTACTGAATGGTTTAGCCCTACCCATGCTATAGCCTGATATCTCACATTTCTGCCTTGCATGAATGCAGCAGTGTAATGGTCAAACAGGCACACGCAAAAGATGCTGAGAGCACAGTGTTCCAAGTGAGAGTGTATGGTGCCATCGCAGCATTGTGGCTTGTGGTCTTTCACTGGCTCAGCACCCTCAAATGTGCATTTGCCACTGCAACTGATCTTATGGCATGTCTGCACTACAAACATAAATGGGTTTATGCCATCACTGCTAGGGATGTACAGATTGTGTAAAATCCTTTCCATCTGTTCCATAGATAGTTAGGCACATTTGTTCCATCATCCACCCCTCAACAGAAGTAGATTTTTTTGTTTGGTTTCTGGCATATTCACATGTGCAAAAATGCATGAATCCCCCCCTCCGCACATTTTCATGTGCATTTTTTCCCAGGTTTTTTTTCCCCCGGCGTATTTTTCTATGACAAAATTTGCACAAAATTTGGGAAAGTTAGAAAACCAGCCTGCACGTCCATGGAATCTGCCCAGTAGGGGAAAAGCAGGTCTGTTGCAGAATCCACAGGTCGGATACATGAAAATCTGAATTCATTTGGTTCCATTGTGGATTTCTCCAACATTTCTAATCATTGCTGCCCCTTTCTTCCATGTATTCTGGATGTGGTGGCTCTGAAGGGACTATGAGTGTCTAACAGAACTCCTGCCAAACCTGGTATTCCCATCTCTTTAAGAATTTGACACAGTTTGTTGTGATCCACACAATCAAAGGCTTTAGTGTAGTCAATGAAGCAGAAATAGATGTTTTTCTGGAATTCTCTTGCTTTCTCCATGATCCAGCGAATGTTGGCGATTTGATCTCTAGTTCCTCTGCCTCTTCAAAACCCAGCTTGTACTTCTGGTAGTTCTCGGTTCACATACTGCTGAAGCCTAGCTTGCAGGATTTTGAGCATAACCTTGCTGGCATGTGAAATGAGCGCAATTGTACGGTAGTTTGAACACTCTTTGGCATTGCCCTTCTTTGGAATTGGAATGTAAACTGACCTTTTCCAGTCTTGTGGCCACTGTGGAGTGTTCCAAATTTGTTGGCATATTGAGTGCAGCACTTTAACAGCATCATCTTTTAGGATCTTAAATAGCTCAGCTGGAATACTGTCATCTCTGCTAGCTTTGTTGTTAGTATTGCTTCCTAAGGCTCACTTGACTTCACTCTCTAGGATGTCTGGCTCAAGTTCAGTGAGCGCACTATCATGGCTATCAGGGACATTGAGATCTTTCCTGTATAGTTGTTCTTTGTATTCTTGCCACCTCTTCTTAATCTCATCTGCTTCTGTTAGGTCCCTGCCTTCTTTGTCCTTGATCATTCCTGTCTTTGCACAAAACGTTCCCTTGAGATCTCCAATTTTCTTGAAGAGATCTCTAGTCTTTCCCATTCTGTTGTTTTCCTTGATTTCTTTGCATTGTTCATTTAAGAAGGCCTTCTTGTCTCTCCTTGCTGTTCTCTGGAACTCTGCATTCAGCTGGATATATCTTCCCCTTTCTCCCTTGCTTTTCGCTTCCCATCTTTGCTCAGCTACTTGTCAAGCCTCATCAGACAGCCACTTGGCTTTCTTGCATTTCTTTTTCTTTGGGATGGATTGAGTTGCTTCCTCCTGAACAATGTTACGGACCTCTGTCCATAGTTCCTCAGGCACTCTGTCTATCAGGTCTAATCCCTGAAATCTATTCCTCACCTCCACTGTATATTCATAAGGGATATGATTTAGGTCATACCTGAATGGTTTAGCGGTTTTCCCTACGTTTTTCAATTTAAGCTGAAATTTTGCAACAAAAAGCTCATGATCTGAGCCACAGTCAGCTCCAGGTCTTGTTTTTACTGACTGTATAGAGCTTCTCCATCTTTGGCTGCAAAGGACATAATCAATCTGATTTCGATATTGACCATCTGGTGATGTCCATGTGTAGAGTCGCCTCTTGTGCTGTTGGAAAAGAGTGTTTGCTATGATCAGTGTGTTCTCTTGGCAAAACTCTATTAGCTTTTGTCCTGCTTCATTTTGTACACCAAGGCCATGTTTGCCTGTTATCCCAGTTATTTCTTGACTTCCTGCTTTAGCATTCCAATCCCCTATGATGGAAAGGACATCTTTTTTTGGTGTTGGTTCTAGAAGGTGTTGTAGGTCTTCATAGAACCGATCAACCTCAGCTTCTTCGGCCTCAGTGGTTGGGGCATAGACTTGAATTACTATGACGTTGAATGGCTTGCCTTGGATTCGTACTGAGATCATTCTATCATTTTTGAGATTGTACCCCAGGACTGCTTTTCCCACCCTTTTATTGACTATGAGTGCTACTCCATTTCTTCTAAGGGATTCTTGCCCACAGTAGTAGATATAATGGTCACCTGAATTAAATTCGCCCATGCCTGTCCATTTTAGTTCGCTGATTCCCAAGATGTCAATGTTCAATCTTGCCATCTCATGTTTGACCACCTCCAGCTTACCTTGATTCATTGATCTTACATTCCAGGTTCCTAAACAATATTGTTCTTTACAGCATCGGATTTTCTTTTCACTGCCAGACACATCCACAGCTGAGTGTCCTTTCGGCTTTGGCCCAGCCGCTTCACTCTTTCTGGCGCTACTTGGAAATACCCTCTGCTCTTCCCCAGTAGTATATTTGTCACCTTCCGACCTGAGGGGCTCATCTTCCAGCATCATCTCTTTTAGCCTTGTGATACGTTGCATGGGGTTTTCTTGGCAAGAATACTGGAGTGGGTTGCCATTTCCTTCTCCAGTGGACCACATTTTGTCAGAACTCTCTGCCATGACCTGTCCGTCTTGGGTGGCCCTGCACGGCATAGCTTATGTCTTCACTGAGTTATGCAAGACCCTTTGCCACAACAAGGCAGTGATCCATGAAGGGGTGCCTTGGTCTACATGTATACAGTTGCCAAGTCATAAAGAAACTGCTCTCTTCAGGGTCGGTGTATTATCTCCTCCTTCTCTCCTTTCTCTTATGGAACAGTCCAGAAGGGACCTTGACTATCACCCATGGCCATATTGGCTGGAGAGCAGAGCCCTGGTGAGCAGCATGGGTAACCAGAAGGGCTACACATGCTCTGTCAAGTTTCTGTTTCTGTGTCCCCAATGTGGTTCATGCACAGCCAACCTGATGTGCTCTGAAAGCCAAAGTAAGTTCTTAGCAAGTTTGCTTTGAAGTTGAAAGGTGAGTTCTTCACACACTGAGGGCATTTCTACACCAGCCTAAAATCCTGCATTTAAAACAAGGCTTTCTGCTTCTGTTTTAAATGCAGGATCACCACTGACTCCCTTTACATGTGCTTCCTTCCCCACCGCCTTTCATTATCTTTCATTGATCTTGCTCCTCTTCTTGCCGCTTTTACTCTTTTCATGGAGGAAACTGAAGCAGAACACAATGGGGTAATTTGATAGCTCATTATCTGTGATCTATTTAAAAATGGAACAAAGGGCATTTAGTGAAGGAGGGTCACGGCAGGGTCACGGCGTCATGTAAAGAGCCCGCAAACTTCCATGAAGGAGCAATCTCAATCGCAGGATAAAAGCTCTGTGTGATGACACCCTGAGCCTCCTCGGTGTCTGAGCTATTTGGTTAGAACAGCTGTCCCCAACCAGGTGCCCTTCAGATATGTTGGACTGCAACAACAGCTGTGCTGGCTGAGAATTGTAGGAGTTGCAGTCCAACATATCTGGAGGGGACCAGCTTGGGGACAGCTAGGTTAGTCTGTCAACACTGTAGTATGTACTACAGGCACATCCAGGAGTTATTTTGTTTTGAGTCAGCAACTTAAATGGAAGGTTCACTGGTAAATTAAACTTGTGCATTTGCTATACAGACAAATGGGACCTTAGGTAATAGCCAGCCCAGAAAAGTCAGAGGTGAGGGGATACAGAATTAAGGAAGACACTGCAAGCACAAAAATTATCTACAGGAATAGAGAGGAAGAGCTGAGAATATAAATGTTTTTGTTTGGGGACAATGTTTTCAGGAGACCTTAATTGTATTATATATCTGAATGGCCCAAAGTACATGATTTGCATGCAAAAGGCTCCAGGTCCAGTCCTCGGCATCTCCAGTACAAAGGAGATCAGTTAGCAGGGCTGGCAATGACTCTGCTTGAAACCCTGGAGGGCAACTGTCAGTCAGAGTACACAGTGCAGGGCTAGCAATGGCACTGAAGTTCAGACTTGGAGAACTTGTCATGGCAAGCATAAGAGTTCTCCCTCCCCCACCCTCTGCGTGCACCCAGCTTTGCATGAGCTGAGCTGAAACTCCAACAAAGTTTGGACCCAGTCATAAAAAGTTTGACCTAGCCCCATGGTTGATTGATAGATTGATTGATTGATTTGATTTGTACCCTGCCTGCCTTTCTACCAAGAAAAATGGCACTCAAGGCAGCTTACAATCACAACTAAAACTTTATTAAAACAATAATAAAACAAATGCATTAAAACACAATTGAAAACACAACAATAACAGAATGAAAACAACATCCAGCTCAACAGACCTGCTTACATGCCAAAGACCAGCTTGAATAAAAAGGTCTTTGCCTGCCAGCAGAAGGACAGCAGAGAGGGAGCAAACCTAGCCTCCTTCAGCAGGGAGTTCCACAGCCTGGGAACAGCCACTGAGAAGGCCCTGTTTCACCTCTCCCTAAGTTCTTAAGACCTGGGCAGGCTCATATGGGAGAAATCTTTATTTTGGTAGCCTGGTCCCAAGCTGTGTAGGGCTTTATAGATCATAACCAGCACTTGTAATGGATGTCCCCTTCCCTCCAAACATAGATGACAAGGTCTCAAAACAATGACATTTCAAAGCACTGAAATGGCAGCATCCGAGCTGCAAGGAGCTCCTGGGCTTGCAGATACCAAGACTTGCAACATCCACACTCATAAGTACTTAGGCACTCGGCAAAATCACATTTCTCAGCATTTCAGGGTTCTAGATGCGAAACAGAAAGGAGGAGAGCACCACTGTCACGCTGCTCCTGTGTAAGTTTGGAGGAAAGGGAGGGGCAGAGGGGCAGGGCTCGGACTCATAGGTGGGGATGGAGGGAGGGAGGTATTCAGGCCCCATTGTCCCCCTTGATGATGTTGTTGGGAGTGCAATGGGGCCCAAATTTCAGATTGGGCTTTGGGGAAAATAACCCATTATTTTCCAGTTTTTGTAAACAACAGCACCCCAGCTTGTGTTAGCCAAACCCATTCCAAATTGAGCTGTGGAGAGTTTATGCATCATGATAAGGGGCTGATGCATAGGAACATAGGAAACTGCCTTATATCAAGTCAGACCATGAGGCCATCTAGCTTAGTGCATTGACTGGCTGCAGCTGTTCAGACAGGGGTCTCTCCCAGCCCTACCTGGAGATGCCAGGAATTGAACCTGGGACCTTCTGCCTGCAAAACCGGAGCTCTACCATGGAGCCATGGCCCTTCCCCAGCTCACTGTAGGGCAACTGTGAAGGTCTGAGACCTACAGAGGCAAGGAAAAGAAAGAGTCGGGCTTAGAGGCCTGGAGTTTTTGTTGAGAGGGTGCATCCCTGAGAGGAATAGTTTCATTTCCTCAGTTAAGTTTCATTTCTTCAGGTTTGAATCAGTACTTTCGGTTTCGAGGGAGGAGGGTATATAAAGAGAGCGAGAGACCCAGTAAGAGCAGTGTCGGGGAGATCAGAGCCTGAAGAGGGAGCAGGAAGAAGCAGCCTGGAGAAGTCTAAGTACAGCTAGGGTAAAGGAACTTGCATTTTACAACTTTTATTTTCACTTAATGCCTTTTGTATCACTCCGCTCTATTGTGTAAATACAATTGGTTGTGATCTGCTTGCTTTAATTTACCAGGAAACTGTGGTGGTTACACCCTGTGTCTAGAGTGTCAGTCACCCCACACTATTCAGAAAGTTTTAAAAAAGGAAGGTAGGACTCCTAAGGAGGCAAGAGATCCTTAAGGAGTTGCTCAGGGGGTCCAGGTCATAAGGGGAACCCTGACAGCAGCACATTCATATGTTCAGACACCCGAGTACCTAAATTAACATTAAATTAGAATTAAGCTAAGTTACCTCAGCACTGAGAAAAGGCTTAGGAGCTCTTCTGAGTATGATTTGCATGCCCTGAAAACCTATTGAGCCACAGCAGACTCCAAAATATGCTCCAGTATTAGAAACACAAGTAATAACTGCCACACACAGCCATAGGTGCTTGGGGAAGGAGGTATCATGGGCTCCTAAGAGGCAGCATCTGAATCCCAGACCTTTCACCTTTGTCCAGGTTACTCAGTAGCTCAGCCTTCCCCAGCCTGGCTGGCTGGGGGATGCTGGGTATTGTAGTCCAACACCTCTGGAGGGCAATAGGGGGTGGAATGCTGCAGTAGATCATGCCAGGCACCATGCTGAGTGTGTCATCCCGCAGATGAATGTATTTTGATTGATAGAGCGGTTTTTATTCATTCATTCATTCATTCATTCATTCATTCAAGGTATTCCTATACCACCTTTCTGAAGCCAACCAAGGTGGTGTACCCTGCCCCAAAGGAAAAATAAAACAGTAGTCAGATAAAAACATAGTGAAACACTAGAGACCACATTAAAAATCATAGTAACAGTTTAAAAAGCCAGGTTACAAAGATGTGTCTTGACCCCTTTCCTGAATGCAGAGAGTGGAGAGAGCTGCAACTCCACGGCTAAACTAGTTTCCTCCTTAGGTTCTGGCAGGGCCTTGCCCTCATTCTCAAACAACATTCAGGGGATGCATTTGTTTTCCAGCTTATAATAAACATCGGTGACTAATAAGAGAGTTTCATGTCACTGCAGTTTTAATCTGCCCTGCAACTGAACTGGTAGAGTTCAGACGGTGAGTCACTGAAGACTGGTTGGTGAGTGAAGGAACATTAATTGCTATCTCTCTCTCGTTTGCTCTCTGAATAGGCTGGAGGCGAGCACATGGGTTTGCAAATACACTTAGGTGAAATTCCCAGAATGACATCATGACATTATTCTTTAATCAAAATAAGGAGACTGTTTCTGATGGAGCCACAATGCAAGACAAAACTGATTAGTCCCACAAATGGAATTGACATTATCTTACATTAATGTTTTCCCTAACCTGGTGCCCTCCAGATGTGTCAGCCATCAACTAGCATCATTCTCAGCCAACACAGCCATTAGGTCTGCTATCTGGGGATAATGGGATCTGTAGTCCAACACATCTAGTGGGCACCAGGTTGGGGAAAGTTGTTTTACATTATTGCAGTTTGTAATAAAAATCATCTTGCCTGCATCTTACTCCTCTTCCCCTACCCATGCCTCAAATTCCTGACTCATTCCAGCAGACTAGGTATTGTAGTCTGCCAGAATGATCCTAGAATCCCATTCATGCCTTCCTGATATGTCCCCTGCTTCAAGCACAATGCTGTGTCACTTCCAAAGACTTTGCTTTCTGGGATGCTAGAATTCCATTCATCTCTCCCACTCCCTGCCTCACAAATTGCTGACTCATATCCAGGTATGTTGCTTGTCAGATCCTAAAAGTTCCATGCAAAACCTGAAATGTTAATAAAGACCAAAACTTTGTGAGAACTCTGTGGGAGGAGTGATGCTGGCAAAGCCTGTACAACTGCCTCCAGTGCCATTTGTTTTGGCATAGTGTGTCTTACATGCCAACATAAAAAATCCAGGTCGTTCTTTTTAGTGAAAATGTAAAATATCAAAGGCCTGGTCCAGACTTCTGCTTCATTAGTTATTATAACAATGGCTTTCAGCCTAGCTTTGCAAGTTTCTTGTGAGTACCAGTAATATTACTAATACTACTTAGCTTTTTTTAAAAAAAAAATCGTGCCTTGATTCTTAATTCACATATATTAATCTTATCATCCTTATAACCTTGTAAGGTAGGTCAATATTATTATACCTATATTGCAGATGGGGTGGAGGTGGGGGACTAAGGCTGAGAGATACTGGCTTGCCTAAGGCCACCTTGTGAGTTCATGCCAGATTCCAGATTTGAACTGGGGACTTCCTGATTCACAGCTTAGGGTGCAATGCTATGCATGGTTAGACAGAAAAAAGCCCTACAGCTCCCAGCATTCCCCAGCCAGCCATGATGACTGGGGAAAGCTGGGAGTTGTAGGACTGCTTTCTGTCTAAACATGCATAGTATTGCACCCTTAGGGTCTTAGCCTTTGTGCTACACCAACTCTCTCTTATTACAGTTAATAATTATTTTAAACATCACTTTATCCATTGAAAAATGACAGAGAAATTAACAACAATGATAGTAATATCTTAAGATATCATGGAGGCAAAGCTGTCCCACTGTGTCAGCCCTAGGTTGGCCTCCGTTTGAGTCCTTCTCTATTGAAATCACCCCCACAACTTTATCCACAGCCTTTATGGAAGAGTGGCCCAGTCTTGTTTTGCTTTCATATGTGTGTTTCTGTTCCTGAGTGGATCTTGTTCATTTTAAAGGGTTTTATCTTTGTCTAGATAATGTAGAGGAATTTTCTACCTCATTTTAGAGAGAAATCAAAGGGAGGACTTCCAGCTACTGTAGCTCTTTGTTACAATGAATTGCCATAAACTATGTGAGTCCTTGGGGATGCATTTCTGATCTACGCTGCCCTAATGTGTGTAAGAAAATCATTCATCTGTAGGTGACTGACACGACAGGCTGCAGTTGTTGGTTGAGCTCTTTGGGATAATTTATAGATCATGGTGAATCATGCCAATGTGTATTTTTAGACTTGTGACATAATTTTTGTAGCACTTCATCAATTGAGTTCTTGCCATTTTTCATAATCTCCCTAACTAAGAGCATTAGTTCTGCAATAGCTCTTTTCAGAACCTTGGAGAACTCCCTTGACGAACTCACCTTCTCAAACTGCCATGGACTGCAACGGAACAGAGAAAGGGGAACTAAAATATGATGCGTGCATATGCTTGTAACAAAGATCTAATTATTTTTCAAGGAGAAATAGTCTCAGGAGCTGCGAGTTTCGACCAGAAGAGCAACACGGAGGGAGGGAGTGTTTGACACTTTTCTCACTAGTCATTTTTCTCCTCAAAATTGCCCTATAAGCTACCCCCACACACACACTGTGGGATTCCAGATATGTGTGGGTGGGGAGGGGAGACAGCTTGGGAGTTTTTGAGAAGTCAAAGATGCCCAGTTTTAAAAATGTTCAGGTTTTGTTTCATGCATTTGCATTGAAGGTGTAATTTCCCCAAAGCTGCCTTCCCCAACCTGGTGCCCTCCAGATGTTGAAAAAACATGTGGTTTTATTCTGAGGAGTAGCCGAATGTGTGTCAGCCCTAATATATATGGGCCTTCTTCAAGGGTCTGTATTCCTAAAAGTGCCTGCAGAGATCTCTGAAAAAGTTAGTCTCCAGAATGAATCCTGCAGCTGTTCTTTCTTGTTTCCAGGGGTCCTGGGGGCATTGAAACCTGAATCCATCACATCCCCTGATAGAGCCCAATTTGAATGTCTGCAAACCCTCCTCCACCATATCATCTTAAGGCTGTAACTATGCAGACATCCTGACAACAACATTGTTGTTGTTGTTGTTGTTCAGTCGTGTCCGACTCTTCGTGAGCCCATGGACCATAGTACGCCAGGCCTTCCTGTCCTGCGCTCTCTCCCGGAGTGTGCTCAAGTTCATATTCATTGCATCAGTGATGCTATCTAGCCATCTCATCCTCTGCCGTCCCCTTCTTTTGCCTTCAATCTTTCCCAGCATCAGGGTCTTTTCCAGAGAGTTTTCTCTTCTCATTAGGTGGCCAAAATATTTGAGCTTCAGCTTCAGTATCTGTCCTTCCAATGAGCACTCAGGGTTGATTTCCTTTAGTAAGGACCGATTTGACCTCCTTGCAGTCCAGGGGACTCGTAAGAGTCTTCTCCAGCACCACAGTTCAAAAGCATCAATTCTTCGACACTCAGCCTTCCTTATAGTCCAGCTCTCACAGCCATACATTACTACTGGGAAAACCATAGCTTTGATTAGACAGACCTTTGTCGGCAAGGTGATGTCTCTGCTTCTTACTATGCTGTCTAGGTTGGCCATAGCTTTCCTCCCAAGGAGCAAGCGTCTTTTAATTTCATGGCTACAGTCACTGTCTGCGGTGATCTTGGAGCCCAAGAAAGTAAAATCTGTCACTGCTTCCATTTCTTCCCCTTCTATATGCCAGGAAGTGATGGGGCCAGATGCCATGATCTTAGTTTTTTTAATGTTGGGTTTCAAACCAGCTTTTGCACTCTCCTCTTTCACCCTCAACAAGAGGCTCTTGAGATCCTCTTCGCTTTCTGCCATTAGGGTGGTATCGTCTGCATATCGGAGGTTGTTGATAATTCTCCCAGCAATCTTAATTCCGACCTCTGATTCATCCAACCCGGCATTTCTCATGATGTACTCTGCATATAAGTTAAATAAGCAGGGTGACAATATGCAGCCTTGTCGTACTCCTTTCCCAATTTTGAACCACTCGGTTGTTCCATGTCTGGTTCTTCCTGTTGCTTCTTGACCCTCGTACAGGTTTCTCAGGAGACAGGTAAGGTGGTCTGGTACTCCCATCACTTTAAGAATTTGCCACAGTTTGTTGTGATCCACACAATCAAAGGCTTTAGCATAGTCAATAAAGCAGAAATAGACATTTTTCTGGAATTCTCTTGCTTTCTCCATGATGCAGCAAATGTTGGCGATTTGATCTCTAGTTCCTCTGCCTCTTCGAAACCCAGCTTGTACTTCCGGTAGTTCTCGGTTCGCATACTGCTGAAGCCTAGCTTGTAGGATTTTGAGCATCACCTTGCTGGCATGTGAAATGAGCGCAATTGTGCGGTAGTTTGAACACTCTTTGGCGTTGCCCTTCTTTGGAATTGGAATGTAAACTGACCTTTTCCAGTCTTGCGGCCATTGTTGAGTGTTCCAAATTTGTTGGCATATTGAATGCAGCACTTTAACAGCATCATTTTTTAGGATTTTAAATAGCTCAGCTGGAATACTGTCATCTCCGCTGGCTTTGTTGTTAGTAATGCTTCCTAAGGCCCACTTGACTTCACTTTCTAGGATGTCTGGCTCAAGTTCAGTGACCGCACTATCATGGCTATCAGGGACATGAAGATCTTTCCTGTATAGTTCTTCTGTGTATTCTTTCCACCTCTTCTTAATCTCATCTGCTTCTGTTAGGTCCCTGCCTTCTTTGTCCTTGATCATGCCTGTCTTTGCACAAAACGTTCCCTTGAGATCTCCAATTTTCTTGAAGAGATCTCTAGTCTTTCCCATTCTGTTGTTTTCCTCGATTTCTTTGCATTGTTCATTTAAGAAGGCCTTCTTGTCTCTCCTTGCTATTCTCTGGAACTCTGCATTCAGTTGGATATATCTTCCCCTTTCTCCCTTGCTTTTCGCTTCCCTTCTTTCCTCAGCTACTTGTAAAGCCTCCTCAGACAGCCACTTTGCTTTCTTGCATTTCTTTTTCTTTGGGATGGATTGAGTTGCTGCCTCCTGAACAATGTTATGGACCTCCGTCCATAGTTCCTCAGGCACTCTGTCTATCAGGTCTAATCCCTGAAATCTATTCCTCACCTTCACTGTGTATTCATAAGGGATATGATTTAGGTCATACCTGAATGGTTTAGTGGTTTTCCCTACATTCTTCAATTTAAGCCGAAATTTTGCAACAAGAAGCTCATGATCTGAGCCACAGTCAGCTCCAGGTCTTGTTTTTACTGACTGTATAGAGCTTCTCCATCTTTGGCTGCAAAGGACATAATCAATCTGATTTCGATATTGACCATCTGGTGATGTCCATGTGTAGAGTCGCCTCTTGTGCTGTTGGAAAAGAGTGTTTGCTATGATCAGCGTGTTCTCTTGGCAAAACTCTATTAGCTTTTGTCCTGCTTCATTTTGTACACCAAGGCCATGCTTGCCTGTTATCCCGGTGATTTCTTGACTTCCTACTTTAGCATTCCAATCCCCTATGATGAAGAGGACATCTTTTTTTGGTGTTGGTTCTAGAAGGTGTTGTAGGTCTTCATAGAACCGATCAATCTCAGCTTCTTCGGCCTCAGTGGTTGAACCATAGACTTGAATTACTGTGATGTTGAATGGTTTGCCTTGGATTTGTACTGAGATCATTCTATCGTTTTTGAGATTGTACCCCAGGACTGCTTTTCCCACCCTTTTGTTGACTATGAGTGCTACTCCATTTCTTCTAAGGGATTCTTGCCCACAATAGTAGATATAATGGTCACCTGAATTAAATTCGCCCATGCCTGTCCATTTTAGTTCGCTGATTCCCAAGATGTCGATGTTCAATCTTGCCATCTCATGTTTGACCACCTCCAACTTACCTTGATTCATTGATCTGACATTCCAGGTTCCTAAACAAAATTGTTCTTTACAGCATCGGATTTTCTTTTCACCACCAGACACATCCACAGCTGAGTGTCCTTTCGGCTTTGGCCCAGCCGCTTCACTCTTTCTGGCGCTACTTGGAAATACCCTCTGCTCTTCCCCAGTAGTATATTGGACACCTTCCGACCTGAGGGGCTCATCTTCCGGTGTCATCTGTTTTAGCCTTGTGTTACGTTCCATGGGGTTTTCTTGGCAAGAATACTGGAGTGGGTTGCCATTTCCTTCTCCAGTGGACCACATTTTGTCAGAACTCTCAGCCATGACCTGTCCGTCTTGGGTGGCCTTGCATGGCATAGCTTATGGCTTCACTGAGTTATGCAAGCCCCTTCGCCACAACAAGGCAATGATCCATGAAGGGGGACAACAACATCCAGTCATCCTTTCCCCAACTTTTTTTTTTTTTGCCTGATGAAGAGATCTGGAGATTTCAAAAGCTTGTACTTTTTGTGGTGATCTTTGAGATAGCCTAATAAAGGTATTACACTACATGGATTTGGGAATTTTTCTTATGGCCAGCACAGCTGCCTATTTGTTGTTGTTTTTATTCATAGTTCTATCAAAGGCTGTTGACCATGATGGCTAAAGAGAACCTCCATGTCCAGGGCACTATGCTCTCTCTGATAATTGGACAATGACAACAAATGGGGGAGGCCCTTACCTGCAAGATCTGTTTGTGAGCTTCCAGAGCCATTGACCTAGATCAGGGGTGGAGGAATCTGTGGCTGTCCAGATGTTGTTGGACTCCAATTCCAATCAGTCCAAGACAGCACAGCCAATGGTCAGAATTGTAGTCTAACAACATTTAGGTGGCCACTGATCCTCTATGCCTGAAGTGTACTAGATTTGCTTTGATCTGACCTACCCAGGCAATCTTTGTTCTTCTCTGGAGCTTCCATACACCCCCTCCTTCGTAACATAACCAGCTTGCAGTGATTACCTTTGCTGCTGACAGACTACAGCTAAATACTCTCTAGGTAAGAATGAAGGCAAAAGGAGAGGGGGATGGCAGAGGATGAGATGGCTAGATAGCATCACCAATGCAATGAATATGGACTTGAGCACACTCCGGGAGAGAGCGCAGGACAGGAAGGCCTGGCGTGCTGTGGTCCATGGGGTCACAAAGAGTCGGACATGACTTAACAACTGAACAACAAATTCAAGACAGAGTGTAAAGCAGCAAAGATTAGTTGCCTCTCTCTCTCTTTGCATAATAACAAGTACACTTTGTAAGAGAGGCAGACAGAGGGATGAAAGGTGAGACTGTTGAGCAGAGAGGTTTCAGCATGCCCTGGAATTTACAAATTCACCTGGGGCTTAATAGCACAAGCAGGGACTCAGCTTGTGGTGCTGGAAGATGGAATCTCCTCTGAAAACAAATTACTTGCCGACTGTTACTGGTAATGTAATGCATGTCATAGAACGGGAGGGTTTTTTTGCTATCCTAAAAGGTATCATCTGTATACAGTGCCAAACAAGGGTTTTTTAAAAATCATTTAAAAATCATTGGTCCCAGTGCATAGTCTGAAGGCACATGAGGCAGTCACCTTACTGAAGCTAAGCAGGTTTGGGTCTGGTCAGGGCTTGGAGGAGACACCACCTGGGAACCACATGTAGCCACCTTGAGTTCCATGATGGAAGAAAGGTGGGATATAAAAGTAAATAAATAAATAAATAAATAAATAAATTACTTTCCTTCTATGACAGGAGTGGCTGCTACTTCAGTCTCTTATACATATTCATATAGTTAATGAATGATTCAAAGTGCTGGTTTTAACCTTTAAAACTCTATATGACTTGGGGTCAGGGTATCTGAAGGAGCATCTCCTCCCATATCTATCTACCTGTACCCTAAGGTCATAATTGGAGGCCCTCCCCCTCCCCCTGCTAAATGAGGCAAGGCGGGTGGCTACAAGAGAGAGGGCCTTTTCAGTGGTGACCCTCCATCTGTGGAATGCCTTCCCAAGAGCAGCTTGTCTGGCTGTTACATTATGACATTGGGCAAAGACCTGTTTATTCTCCCCAGCATTTTAAGAACTGTTTTTTGTGCTTTTACATCTTCACACTTTTCTCACACTTTACTTTTCTGCTGCCGGTTTTTACCTCAGTTTAATGTGCTGCAGCCTTTTGCCCTTTTGCTGCTGACTTTAACTTGGCTTTACCATTGTATGTCCCAGCCATGGACTTCCAAGATTTAGAGATTCTGAGAAAGTGATAAGTCAGATCCAGGTTTGCTTACAAGGAGATTTTACTGAGTACTTACAACGCACAGGTGTACCCAATGGTTGGATCAGACAAAAGCTCTGAACAAAGAATTCCACTACAAGAAAGCTTTTATATCATACATGTGTTGCATGCATAGCAGTGAGATAATATGACAAGTGCAAGCATCAATCACGCGTGTTGAAGCTTATCTACAACTTTCTCAGCATATCCTGGCAGCGCTCGGCAGAGCTTAATAACATACTTAGCAGAAGCAAAACTTTCCTAGCACATACACCTGGTTTGTTTAAGATAAGATAAATGGTGCCAGGCTTGTTAGCATGGAATGTGTTGAGGGGGGACTATATTGGCCTTTGACTCATCTTACAAGCCAAGAGGCCCACTTGCAAGGGATTGCTACTAATAATGAACCAAAGCCAAGAACATTATGGATCTCTACGCCTCTCTAAAACTACTATTAGCTTGCTTACAGGCCCGGGGCCCTACAACCATGTGCTGTTTTTATCATCATTCCCTGTTTTGAACTTTATGTTTTGAATGTATCTGTACACTGCCCAGGGAACTCTGGTTATTGGACAGTCTATAACTGTATGAAATAAATACATAAAATAATAAATTATTATACTCAGCCTTGCATTGGTGTCAATTGACCTCCAGATAGCGTTTAACAATACATAGTTGCCTGAACAGGAGACAAGTTTCAGTGGCCACATTTTACAGTGTCAGTTGCCTTGTGAGGAAAGAATTCTGGAGATTTATGGTGCTTTTATAGTCTCTGATTATTCCTATTACACCAGGAAAGAGATCTTGGGGTTGTGGTGGACAGTTCAATGAAGACGTCAACCCAGCGTGAAGCCACTGTAAAAAAGGCAAACTCCATGTTAGTCATAATTAGAAAAGGAATTGAGAATAAAACTACCAATATCATACTGCCCCTATACAAATCTATGGTGCGATCACACTTGGAATACTGTGTACAGTTCTGGTCACCACACCTAAAAAGATATTGTAGAGCAGGAAAAAGTGCAGAAAAAGGCAACTAAAATGATCAAGGGGCTGGAGCATCTCCCCTATGAGAGAAGGTTACAACAGCTGGGGTTGTTTAGCTTGGAAAAAAGGAGGGTAAGGGAAGATATGATAGAGGTCTACAAAATTATGCATGGTTTGGAGAAAGTGGATAGGGATACATTTTTCTCCCTCTCTCAAAATACTAGAACCCAGGGTCATCCTATGAATCTGATTGGTGGCAGATTCAGGACAGATAAAAGGAAGTACTTTTTCACACAGCGCATAGTTAAACTATGGAATTTGCTACCACAGGATGTATGTGGCTGAATCTTCACATAGCAGTTATATGTTATCACACCATTATCATAACTATTGGAACACATAACACCAATGGGCACCATTAGTTATGATAATAGTATGATAATGGTATAACTGCTATGTATAGATTCAGTTGTAGTGGTGGCCACCAATTTAGATGGCTTTAAAAGGGAGTTGGGCAAATTCATGGAGGAAAAGGCTATCAAAGGCGACTAGTCTTGATGGCTACCTTCAGAACCAGAGGCAGTGAGCCTATGTATACCAGTTGCTGCGGAACATGGGTGGGAGGGTGCTGTTGCATGCATATCCTGCTTGTGGGTTTCCTGTGAGCAGCTGGTTGGCCACTGTGTCAAGAGAACGCTGGACTAGATGGACCCTTGGTCTGATCCTGCATGGCATTTCTTATGTTCTTATGGGGAACCAGACAGGGCAAGCTTATAAAGTGCCCCAAAGGAATAGCATACCTATATCCCTTCCCCAAATTCTCCAGCTGCATACACTTAAGCTCCCTTCTCTTTCAGTGCCTACATTCCAGCTGCCAAGTGGTTCCCTTCAACCTCTACTCAAGGAGGTGAATGGTTCTCTCTCACTAGTAGCCACCAGCCATCAAAGGCCAATCAGCAAGTAACTTCAGCTAGCAAACTACCCAAGCCTTGAAAAGAGGTCATTCTGCCTATCCAAAGAGGATGCTTCTAGCAATATTTACTCCAGCTTCTGCGGAGCCATTGACTGGGAACTACAACCATCCCCACATACTTCAGGGTGTACTGCAGCTGTGGAGAGCAGTTCTTGGTTGGAGTGTTACATTTCTGAGCACAGAGGCAAAGGAGACATATGGAAATGCTTCACAGCCTGTCAGCACTCAACTGCAGGCAGCCACTGTGGCGCCGCTCAACTTGTAAGTGCAAATCTTGTTAGGATTCCTGCCATGTCTTTGGCAAAAGGAGCGGGAAGGATGACATCATTAATTAGCAGCAACTCTATGATCTCATTCACAAAAGTTAAGAATAGAATCACTCTAGCTTGACCGACTGGGACTGAGTGAAGGAAAGTGAAGGTTGCTGAATGGGGAGAAAGCAAGCATTAAGCTCACGAGGTTTCAATTAATCCCCCAAAGGACCACCAGATGTTCTTGAACAACTCCCAGAAGTCCCTTTCCCTCCCCAAATGTAAACAACTCAGAGCATGTCTTGATTCATGGTAAGGAAGTGTGGTGTAGTGGCAAGAGTGTTGGACTAGGAGCTGGGAGATCCGGGTTCTAGTCCCCAGTCTGCCATGGAAGCTCACTGGCTGACTTTGGGCCAGTCACACACTCTCAGCCCACCCCACCCCACCGGGTTGTTGTGAGGATAAAATGGAGAGGAGGAGGATAATGTAAGCCGCCTTGGGTTCCTTGCAAGAGGAAAAAAAGGCGGGGTATAAATGCAATGAATGAATGAATGAATGGACAGACAGATCAAGGAAGGTGAAACCTTTCATTGGGAACTATATGTGATAAAAAGGCCAGATGCAAACCTTTGAGCTCCACAGAGCTCTTAGATGAAAACAGAAAAGGTAGGGGGAGACACATGTTTATGAGGTAGGTCATGAGATTTTCGGGGTGGAACTACACACTCTAAGATACATAGGGCGTGAAAATAGCAACTGCAGATTCCCCCCTTTCTGTAACATGTAGTACAATGCACCACAACACTGACTGCTGCTGGTAGAGGGGTGTGGAAATGTTCCTTGTAATGATGTCAGGACACACACTGCAATTTGTGAATTAAACAATGTATAAATTAGCCTTACCCAATGGTGTCTTCCAGATAGGTTGAACCACAACTCCCATAAACTCCCAACCAGCATGGCCAAGGGAATGTTGGGAGGTCTATTCCAGTAGAAATGTGGTCTATTAATCCCAGACTGATTTAGTTCCTTGACATGTAACAAATTGTAATATTTGCATTCAATGGTGGTTTTATATTTTAAAGGCTGCTCTTCAAAAACGTGTTGTGATTTTGAATAAACCTGTCTTGTGTGATTTTGTACCCTAAGTCTTGAATGTAGTGTAGATTTTATTTACTGTTTGTCTAAGATTTTTGCTAGAATGTGTTCCCATGCAAAGATCCCCCCCCCCAATGTATATGCTACTAGCAAAACCAAACCAACCTCAAGCTAGGAATAGGGTCCAAAGGGGATGAGCCAGTGTGGTGTAGTGGTTAGAGTGTTGGACTGGTACTTGGAAAATCTGGGTTCTAGTCCCCAGTCAGCCATGAAGCTCACTGGGTGACTTTGGGCCAGTCACTGACTGCCAACCTAACCTACCTCACAGGGTTGTTGTGAGGATAAAATAGAGAGAAGGAGGATCAGGTAGGGCTCCTTGGAGGGAAGGAACAAATAAACAATAAATAATATATAAACTTGCTCCTTTTTTAAACTAACAGTTGTTTATAGTGCTTATGTTTTCTGATTTAAAAAAAAGTTCATTCATGATTTGTTTATAGAGCGTCCTGAGAATGATTATCACTCCACTAGAGAGATCTGCTGGAGTCAGCATGGCTACTTTCCCTACTACGTTTCTTTATGGGTAAGTACCAGACACCATCCCCCAGGCCTGGCAGTCGATTATTTTTCAAAAGTGCCAATTTCATGCAATTCATTTAAAAAGGGGGAAAGACAAACTCTAGTCTGGGTCTTTGCACCTGCTATTTTTGTGCACCTTAATATTTTCTCCACTGGAAAAAAGAAAGAAAAGGATTACTATGCGTGGACAAAGAGCGTATCTCAAAATAGATCATTTATGCCTCTAGCAATAGGGAAGAGGTTTGAGCATGCAGAGACAAATTAAATATTTAGTAACTTAGAGAAACCAAAGTGAGCTGAAAAGGGCGGCGATTTTTCACAATGCCTGCTGCTGTTGCTGCACCAGGGGAGCTCCCATCCCCATAAATCAGCAGAGCCATTTCACTGACTTTTCCAAGTCCATCATTTATATCCGATAGCTACAGGGAGCCTGGCAATTGTCTGGAAGCTGATATTTGGAATGTGGACCTTCTGTAGCTGCTGCTGGTTGCAATGGCTGAGAGTGTGTCCCGCATTCCATTGTGAAACATATGAACCCACGGTGGCAGAACTGCTGTAGTCTAGGATGTCTGTTGCTGGGAAATCCGGTTCTTTTTTGACTCGACAGAGTTCCGTGGCACATATGACTTGATTTGTGTTTGCGAGCCCAGCTGTCAGCTTTTCCCCAAACTCCAGGAACTTTTTTTGTGCACCCCCCCTTGCAGGTTCTGCAATTTGTGCAAATTACAGACAAATTTGCACAAACTCAGCTGTAATTTGTGCCAATGCCTCAGAAATTTGCACAAATAGCAAAACCTACAGGAAAAATGCGCAAAACGCTTGGAAAATCCACAAACTGACCTGATGTAGACTGAGTCAGGCGCTGTAGTAGGAACCGGAACAAAGTTTGGGGGGCTGAACCTAGACAAATGCATCAAACTCTACCCCCCAAACAGATTTCTTGGAGGCTGAAACTTGAACTGTCCCTGGCTCAAATCTCATGAGCGCCATGAACCTCTTGGCCACTCTATTGTTGCCTCCTCTGCTTGGAGGCCTGTTTGGAGGGGTTAGCCATATTGCCATCTCCTTGGTATGCCAGAGGCTCTGAACTAGCTTGGCCATGGGCAGTATCCTATTTGGCACTAGCACTAGTGTAAATTACGTCACACTAGCATTAGCTACCTCTAGTGCAGTGCCAAAAGCATTTGCTGGCATGCTAGATTTTCCAGGGAATCCTCTTGTTGTGCCAGAAACAGCTTATGCTAGCACAGAATCATTTATGCTAGCATTAGTGCTGAATAAGAGACCGCCCCATGTGTCCTACTTTACATAGGACAGTCCTCTGTTTGACTATGTCCTCTATTTGAAGGCTGTCAAGTCCAAGTTCAGTGTAAAAATAAAGAACCCTAAGAAGAGAGAGCAGGTGTCTTGAAGTTGCCGATCCGCAGTGAGCACCCGGACAGCAAACTCAGCAGGCACAGAGATCACCTGGCCACAGTATTCCTCAGGATGCTGAGATGTATTGCCTTTCTATTTAAATAATAGGCACGTATTTCTAAATTTGCACCAAGACACATAAATTAGCATATGCAGATTTTATGCACATTTCTGTCCTCTTTTGGGGGTGATGTGTTTCCTCTCATTGGGGATGTGTTAAGTGGCCACCCTACTTTGGGCTGAGTCAGACAAGGGGAAGCCAAAGCAGCCTGGGAAGCTGTGCGTGGGCAGTACTAGGGCTCACCTTGACTGCTTTGCAGCCTCCAACATGCTGTGGGGATGCTGCTTGCTGGAGGCCTCACAGCATGCTTAGAGAAGCCTCTCCACTCTTACAGATACTGCAATCTACTCTGGGGGGTTTGCATCACACAGTGGATTCTTTCCACCCATCCATCATTTAAATCAGCCTTTCCCAACCTCGGGTCCCCAAATGTTGTGGGACTACAACTCCCATAATCCCCCAAATGGGTGTGCTTCTGGGGATAATGGGCACTGTAGTCCAGCAACATCTCGGGACCCAAGGTTGGGAAAGGCGGGATTATAAATGCTGATAATGATTTTATTATCCTTTTTTCCTTTCAAAAGTAGGAATCCAATATCTCAAGCCTCATTTGGTAAGGAGGATCAATTGTTTAGGAACATCCAAGTTATGCTGCAAACCTCCTGCTCCTCCTCCTCTTGGTCTTAAATATTTGCAATTAAAAAGAAATAAGGCATATGTCTTTTGCCCTGCTATCACCTCTGATCAAACATGTTTTTGAGGTTAATGAAATTATTCAGAATAAGGAACCTACATATTCAGAGGCAGTGTACCTCAGAATACCAGCTGCTGGAGCACAGACAAGATGAGGGCTATGGCCTTCATTTCCTGCTTGTACACTTCCCAGAAACATCTGTCTGGCCACTGTTCAGAAATTGATTGGTCTAGATCAGGGCCAGCTCCAGATTTGAGGGGGACTTTGGCAGAGTGCCTTCTGAGGGCCTCTTCCCAGCTATGGGATTACATGGCAGCAGCAGCGGGTGCTGACAAGCCACCATTTCCTTACAGTGGCCAGGGGTGGCAGATGTCGCGTTGCTCTAGGGCATTATGGGAAATTAAAATGGCAGCACATGGTGGCCAGCACCTGGTGGTGGTAGGAACTAGGGGTCAGGCACAAGCCCTGGTGGACCTTGCAGGAGCACTGCGATCCCACCAGCTGACCAAGGAATCTGGATTAGATGCTTGGGCCTGGGCTATATGGGCCCTTGGCCTGATCCAAAGGAGCCTTTTTTAATGTTCTAATCATTAAGAACTTCTTCTTCTTTAGCGGTGGAGGCTGGCGGCTGTGATGCAGAGCATCTTGGATAGCTCCTTTAGAGTTCTGACTAGTTCTAACTGAAACCCGGAGCAGATTCACTATACCCCACTGACATTGGAGCTACCAGCTTCCACTGCTCTTTAGGAAATATTTCACTGATCATGCCTTGAAATGTGTTTATCCTTTTCTTCAAGAGGCAGTCATCTTTCATGCACAGGCTTATGTCTTTGTTCTCTGGCACTGCCACTCTCTCCCATTCTGATTACTGCTCCACCTGGGATCCCCCTCTCAGCATGCCCAAACAACTGAAAGGAAAGGAAAGGTTCCTCCTGTGCAAGCAGCAGGTCACTGCTGACCCCTAGAGGGATGCCGCTTACGCTGGTGTTTTCATGGCAGACTGTAGTGGGGTGGTTTGCCATTGCCTTCCCCAGTCGTGACTACCTTTCCCCCAGCAAGCTGGGTACTCATTTTACTGACCTCAGAAGGATGGAGGGCTGAGTCGACCTGAGCCAGCTACCCGAGACCTGGCTTTTGCTGGGATTCAACTCAGGTCGTGGGGAGAGTTTCGGTTGCAGTACTGCCACCTACCACTCTGTGCCACACAAGGCTCTCCAAAGAGCTGAACCCTATCCTTAAAATGGGGTTCTGACTGAAACCCGGAGTGGATTTACCACCCCACTGACATCAGAGCCACCAGCCTCCACTGGTTTTCCACCAAAGAATATTTGGAGAATGTTCACCACCCACAGCTATTGGAAGATTTCTTCCAGCTGTTGAAGCAGGTGAACTAATGGTGACTGACCAAGAAAGAGTTCTTGGGGTTGTGGTGGACAGCTCAATGAAAATGTCAACCCAATGTGCAGCTGCAGAAAAAAAGGCAAATTCCATGTTAGGCATGATTAGGAAATGAATTGGAAAAAAACTGCAGTGATCATACTCCCCTTAAACAAATCTATGGTGTGACCACACTTAGAATACTGTGTGCAGTTCTGGTCACCACAGCTAAAAATAGATATTGTAGAGTTGGAAAAAGGCAACTAAAGTGATCAAGCGGAATGACCAACTCCCCTACGAGGAAAGTGTACAACATCTGAGACTGTTTAGCTTAGAAAAGAGGCAAGTAAGGGGAGACATGATAGAGAAGTGCAAAATTATGCATGGTGTAGGGAAACTGGATAGGGAGATATTTTTCTCCCTGTTTCATAATACTAGAACTTGGGGTGATCCTATGGAGCTAATTGGTGGGAGATTCAGGACAGATACTTCTTCACCCAGTGCATACTTAAACTATGGAATTCACTTTTACAAGACGTAGCGAGGGCCATCAATTTGGATGGCTTTAAAAGGGGGTTGGACAAATTCCTGGAGGAGGCAGCTCTCAATGGCTACTAGTCCTGATGGCTATGTGCTACCTCCAGTATCAGAGGCAGTATGCCTATGTACACCAGTTGCTGGGGAACATGGGCAGGAGGGTGCTGTTGCACTCATGTCCTGCTTGTGGGGTTTCCCATGGGCAGCTGGTTGGTCACTGTGTGAACAGAATGCTGGACTAGATGGGCCGTGACCTGATCTGGTATGGCTCTTCTGATTTTCTTATGTTCTTAATGACATTACGGAAGTTGGGGAAAGGAACCAGATGGACTTGTGTCATCGTGTGTGTGTGTGTGTGTGTGTAAGGACATTGCTTTTAATGGAACCAATTACCTGGGGAGGTGGTGGGCTCTCCCACACTGGAGGCCTTCAAGACGAGGCTGGACAGCCATTTGTCAGGGATGCTCTGACTTGGATTCCTGCATTGAGCAGGGGGTTGGACTCGATGGCCTTGTAGGCCCCTTCCAACCCTACTATTCTATGATTCTATGATTCTATGATCTGTCTTCTTCTGCAGAGAGCTGCTTAATTCAGAGGTGGGAGACTTCTTTCAGCCCAAGGGCTGAATTAAATTTCGGAGATGCTCTTTGGGGCTACATGTTGTGAACCACCCAGAGAGCTTTGGCTATTGGGCAGTATAGAAATTTAATAAATACATACATAAACGAGCAAATAAATAAATGATTCAAGTGGTGAGTGAGGCCAAGAACAAAAGGGGGTAGGCAAAAGGGGAGGGAGCCAAAATACCAGCATAGTTTCATTTAAAGCTCTTACTGTCAGTAACTAAGTCTTGGGAGGGGCATTTCAAGCTTTTAAAATGGGGTGTATGTGTGTGGAAAAGCTAGGAAACCGCGAAACAATTGGAGGCCAGGAGAAAGAGAGTGGGGCCGGGGGAAGGAGGAATGCCCATCTAAGGAACTCCAGAGGGCTTCATTTGAACCCCAGGCCTGATGTTCTGAGCCCCTGCTTCATAAAGGGAGGTGTTGGGGGCCAGGTCTGCGTGGGACCCATGCCCTTGAATCCTCCCCCACTCCTCCATTTATGTGTATGGCACTGCTTGCCAGAGACACATTTTTCTACCATATACAAAGCTATCTATGCTGCCATTTTGTGCATTGCTATGCTGTGAGGAAATTTCTAGGCCTAAGATGAAGGATAAATGTAGTCTGGCATGTCCGTTAAGTGCTGGAAAGATGATGCTTTCATTTTTTCCAGCTGGCTGGAACCTCCCCCACCCCTCCGCAGGTCCCCACTCACACACACTCCTTTGTGCCTTTAACAGACATTTAATAAGCAGAAACCAGCAAGTGGACTGTGGAGCTTTTTGCGGCACGGAGATAAACATGATCACCTTCTAACTTCTGCAGATCAAAGGCTTTATTTGTGAAAGGCACAAATAAAGGAGCCAGTTCAAAAGCGAGCAACCCTATTCTTAGTCCACGTTCAGAAGATGGAACAGCTCTCATTCAAAGGAGAAGCAGTTCAGACATCACCACACCTAAGCTCCCCAGCCAGTTGACTGGCATCTCGCCTGAATATTGGGCAAAACAGATGCATCTGCGCAGATGGAACAGCAGGTGCAACTTGCAAGGCAGAAAAGACAAGTCTTGCCAAAGACATCGATGTTGGGGACGAGGTTGACTAGCACTGGGGAAAAAGAGGCCAGGCAGAGGAATCCCAAGATGCAACCAGATGGATCTACCACTTCATCCCCAGGCCTGCTGGCTCATGCTGGAAGGTCCAGGGCAGTTTCCATGTATTTATAATCCGTCCCTCCCCATTGACAGCGATATGAGGGCTCAGCTATGCCAACTCCAGGGCTGGTGTAGCTGATGAGCCTGGATTGCTTCAGGCAGTGGAGGCTGGTGGCTGTGATGTCAGTGCAAAGCACCTGGTTGTTGTTGTTGTAAATTTACAATGTTTATATACTGCTCCATATCTAGAACAGATTTTGGAGTGGTGAACATGAGAAATAAAGCAATAAAAGCATAAAACGATTAAAACACCACATTAAAATTATACTTGTTTCAAAAGAACACAATGACAATACAAACTGTAACTGGTCCATTAAGGGATGCCTCCTGGAACAGTGCTGTTTTTAGGGGGCGCCTGAAATGACACAGTGTTGGTGTCTGCCTGACCTCTAGGGACAGGGAATTCCAAAGAAAAGGGGCCACCACGCTGAAGGCTCTTCTCCTGGTGGACTCCAATCAGGCCATAGGTCCATGTGGAACCACCAGGAGCAAGCCCTCCGATGACCTCAGTGACCAGGCAGGTTGGTAAGGGAGAAGGCCCTCTCTCAGGTATCCTGGTCCCATGTTGTTCAGGGCTTTGTACACTAGTACCAAAACCTTAAACCTGGCCCGGTAGCACATAGGAAGCCAGTGCAGCTCCCTCAGCAAAGGAGTTACATGCTGGAAAGGGGCAGCTCCTGACAACAGCTGAGCTGCTGCGTTCTGCACTAGCTCCAGCTTCTGGAGCAGGCTCAAGGGCAGCCCCACATAGAGCACATCGCAGTAATCCAGTCTTGAGGTTACTGATGCCTGTACCACTGTGGCCAAGCTATCCCTGTCCAGGAGAGGCTGTAGCTGGTGAACCAGCCAAAGATGGTAAAAGGCACTCTGAGCCACCATGGCCACTTGGGCTTCCAGCAACACTGATGGGTCTAGGAGTACCCCCAGACTACGGACCTGATCTTTCAGAGGGAGTGCAACTCCATCCAGAACAGGCAATAAGGCTACCTTCCAGACTCAGGCACTATTTACCCACAGGGCTTCTGTCTTGCCAGGATTCAGCTTCAGTTTATTGTCCCTCATCCAGCACATCACTGAGTCCAGGCACTGGTCCAGTACTTGCACAGCCTCTCCTAATTCAGATGTCACAGGGAGATAGAACTATGTGTGAATAGCTCCTTTAGAGTTCTGACTGGTTCGGACTGAAATCTGGAGTAGATTCACTGCCCCACTGACATCAGAGCCACCAGCCCCACTGGCTGCAGATCCAGTGGATCTAAAGCCGGCTCCTATCACCCGCCCCCTCTGCGACGCTGACGGAACATTCCCATTCAGGGCTTTCCCCTGGCAGGAGACCCAGCAATGGCTTTTTTCCATCCACCCAGGCGCAGCGGGGGCTTCTGCCAGAGCCACCACCATCCCTAGAGGCACTCCTCTCTGGCCGCAAAGGCTGGTGGAGAGGCACCAATGTGACAGCCTCACCTCCTCCAGTCACCAACAGTAGGCAGCGGGGTGGGGTGGGGGCTCTTGATGTGTTTCTGGATAAAGGCGTTCAATGGTTAGCGTTGCAGCTGTGGATGTAACCAAACTAGAACAGGGCAGTTAGGTCAGCTCTCTGCTCAAAATCAGGAGAACTTCATACTGAAACTTTGAATCTCAGGTTTGCATTTTTTTTCCTGCTAGAGTAGGGGTGGGGAACCTCAGGCCCTCCTGGGGTCCCCAGGCATCCGGCCCTCCAGAGTTCCCCATGTGGACATAGCCTTTTCCCGTGGCTCCACTCACTTTCACCCAACCACTGATTGTTTGGTGGTTTCCTGGCTTTTGTATAGTCTCTCTCTCCATTGCCCCCCCCAATGTCAAAGGCTGAAATGCCTCTCTTAAGGCTTAGGGTGCAATCCTATGCATGCTGAGACACAGCAAAGCTGTCTGGGGGATGCTGGGAATTTTAGGGCTTTTTCATGTCTCATCATGCATAGGATTGCGCCCTTCGTTACTGGCAGTAAGAGATTTAAACTACAATATGCTGATATTTGTTTTATTTTTGCCCCTTTGCCTTTGGCTCCACCCACCACTGGAATGTGGCCCCTGAGAACTTTGCTGAATTTCTCCCTCAGGCTGAAAGAAGTTCCCCACCTCGTGTTAAAGGAATGGATCAAGGAATAGTCAGGCAGTCACTTCTGAACTACCTAACGGTAATCACTCTGGGGTGTTATCAACAGCAGTTGTACATTGGTTCTATGCAAGCAACTGTGGCTGGGTTGATATGAATGCATTTTAATCTCTAATCTAGCTAGAAATGGTGACCATTGGATTACGGTTAAGCTAAAATAGTCTATCAGTGATCTTAGCGGTTAAGATGGCATAGCTTGTTTTATTTCTTTCCTTCGATTGTCACCCTAAGATTTATATTATTCATATGGTTTCTTTGTCATGATTCTGTAACTTCTCATATTATTTACAAACATTCATTTCATGCTTTGACTTCCTGCTATTTGCTCATTTAGAACCACAACAAGTTACTGAAAACACTTATTTGGCTTGATTTATGATTCAGAAGGTGGGTGGGAATAACTTACTCACAGGAGAGCAGGCACACACTCTGAAAATAAAAGGGAAAAGCCATCAAGTCCAACTGGGTCCTCATTCTAACAAAGGGAAATAGTTGGACAGGGAAAGGCACTCTGCACATGCTCAGTTGCACAGTTCATCATAACAAATACATTATTGCTACTAAGGACGCAATCCTATGCATATTTAGGCAGAAACAGCTCATACAACTCCCAACCAGAATGGCTGGCTGGGGAATGCTGGGAATTGTGGGTCATTTTTCTGTCTAAACATGGATAGAGCCCTTAAGGGCACAATCCTATGCATGTTTAGACAGAAAAAAGGCCTACAACTCCCAGCGTGCCCCAGCTAGCCTTGGCTGGCTAGCTGGGGCATGCTGGGGCATGCTGGGAGTTGTAGGCCTTTTTTCTGTCTAAACATGCGTAGGATTGCACCCTAAATGCCTAGATTTTACATTTGAAGGGGTGCTCTGGAAAGTGGAGTAAGTTGAAAAGTGAGGGTCACATTTGGGCGGGGGGGGGGGAGACATCCACAGCACTCAAGGTCAACAGTTGACTGAGTCTGGCAGCAAACTTGTAGTCGAATTTTAGTAAATTTTATGTTCTATTTATTTATTTGAGTATTTATACATCACCTTCTGATTCATAAATCCACAAGGTGGCTACCAAAAAAATAAAAATACACAATAGAAGTTAAGAACAATACAAAATAAAACCTAGAAAATAATAAAACCAAAGCAAAAAAAAAGTAGAGGCCCAAAGGAGCCAATAATGATGATGGTGATGATGATGCAGTCTATAGGGTTACCCTTGAAGACGGTCTGGAAGCTGCAGCTGGTGCAGAACGCGGCAGCTCGCCTGATTAAAGGCAGCTGCCGGCGAGAACACATCACTCCGGTGCTGAAGGAGCTGCACTGGCTACCAGTTGTTTTCCGGGCCAAATTCAAGGTGTTGGTTTTGACCTTTAAAACCCTACATGGTTCCGGCCCAGCCTATCTCAAGGAGCGCCTCCAGCAACACCAGACAGGCCGCTCAACAAGATCAGCCTCGGATGGCCTTCTCTCTGTCCCATCAGCCAGGACAGCTAGGCTGGTGAGGACGAGGGAGAGGGCCTTCTCTGTGGTGGCTCCCACTCTGTGGAACTCCCTCCCTAGGGAGCTCCGCCTACTCTTTAATGAGCTTCCACCACGCACGGAAAACTTGGTTATTCATATATTCAGGCATGCATTTGGGATGGGTTAGGGTATTTTTACATAATGTTTAATGTGTAATTTAACTGTTTTAAATTGAACTGTTGTACATCACCCAGAGTGGCTGGATGACCAGCCAGATGGGCGATTAAGAAATTTAATTTAATAATAATAATAATAATAATAATAATAATAATAATAATAATAGTGGTCTTCAAGTACTTGAAAGGTTGTCGCAGAGAGGAAGGCCAGCATCTCTTCTCGATCATTCCAGAGTGTAGGCCACGGAATAATGGGCTCAAGTTACAGGAAGCCAGATTCCGGCTGAACATCAGGAAAAACTTCCTGAGTGTTAGAGCAATACGACAGTGGAACCAATTACCTAGGGAGGTGGTGGGCCTTTCTAAAAAGGGAAGAATACACACACACCCTTAGAACAAAGGGGGCTTGAAGGTGCAGGCCTTCTGCTCATGTTAGTGCAGACACATGCATCACCCTCTCAATTCTCTAAGCCTGGACTGGGGAACCTGGGACCCACCTGATGTTATGGGACTCCATTTCCTATCAGCCCCAGCCAGCATAGGCAGTAGTAAAGGGTGATGGAAGTTTAGTTCAACAACATCTGAAGGGCCCCTGGTTCCCCAGCCTGGCTCTACACCAAGAGGGGAAGACCTTATGAATCAACTTCCAATTCATAAATCCATAATCTGGCCACAAAAAATTGTAAGAAACACAGTAGAAGATAAGAACAATATATTTTTTTAATTTCCTTTTCTTTTCTGGGCACACACAAAACTCCACTGTTTCAATCTTTCTGTGAGACAGAAAATGCCTTGAAACATTGGTTGGGCATAAAAAGGTGTTTAACCAATCAAGTGGAGGATTGACAAACTGGCCCAATGGGGAGAGAAGACTATTCAGCACAATCTTATACATGTCTACTCAGCTCAGCAGTAAACCCCACATCTACACGATTGCAGCCTAAACGTTCAATCATAGAGGGGCATGCAAATATAGATGTGATGGCCACCAATTTGGATGGCTTTAAAAGGGGGGTTAGACAAATTCATGGAAGATAAGGCTCTCAGTGGCTGCTAGTCCTGATGGCTACATGCTCCCTCCAGTATAAGAGGCAGTATGCCTATGAACACCAGCTGCTGGGGAACATGGGTGCGAGGGTGCTGTTGCACTCATGTCCTGCTTGTGGGTTTCCCATGAACAGCTGGCTGGCCACTCTGTGAACAGAATGCTAGACTAGATGGACCCTTGGTCTGATCCGGCATGGCTGTTCTTATCTTCTTACCACCCTGCTACATGACCATCTATGAATGTGAGATAGAATCCATACTGAATTCCTAGGTATTACACAAGCACAGCCTGGGGGGGGGGGTAATAGGAAGTGTCTGTTACCTCACAAGGAAATGGTCACACATCCAATTTAAATGTGATTTTAGGACTTAGAGATACAGAACTGGACAAGTGAAGTGACCACACTTCAGAAATCCAGCTAATTCTATCACATGCCGTAACTGAACACTCTCCCTAATCAGGTTTGTCTGACACTGAGTTTGTGTTCTTTTTCTGCACCAGCTTGAATCTTTTTTATTTGCTCAGGCTTTTTAGGGTGTGGTTTTTAATGCCTGTTTTTATTGCTAAATGTGTATCTGCTCTGCCATCAATTGTTTTATTGAATTGTTGTTGTTGTTGTTCAGTCGTTCAGTCGTGTCCGACTCTTCGTGACCCCATGGACCATAGCATGCCAGGCCTTCCTGTCCTCCGCTCTCTCCCGGAGTGTGCTCAAGGTCATATTCATTGCATCGGTGATGCTATCTAGCCATCTCATCCTCTGTCGTCCCCTTCTCCTTTTGCCTTCAGTCTTTCCCAGCATCAGGGTCTTTTCCAGAGAGTTTTCTCTTCACATTAGGTGGCCAAAATATTGGAGCTTCAGCTTCAGTATCTGTCCTTCCAATGAGCAGTCAGGGTTGATTTACTTTAGGATTGACTGATTTGACCTCCTTGCAGTCCAGGGGACTCGTAAGAGTCTTCTCCAGCACCACAATTTGAAAGCATCAATTCTTCGGCGCTCAGCCTTCCTTATAGTCCAGCTCTCACAGCCATACATTACTACTGGGAAAACCATAGCTTTGATTAGACAGACCTTTGTCAGCAAGGTGATGTCTTTGCTTCTTACTATGCTGTCTAGGTTTGTCATAGCTTTCCTCCCAAGGAGCAAGTGTCTTTTAATTTCATGGCTACAGTCACCGTCTGCGGTGATCTTGGAGCCCAAGAAAGTAAAATCTGTCACTGCTTCCATTTCTTCCCCTTCTATATGCCAGGAAGTGATGGGGCCAGATGCCATGATCTTCGTTTTGTTAATGTTGAGTTTCAAACCAGCTTTTGCACTCTCCTCTTTCACCCTCAACAAGAGGCTCTTTAGATCCTCTTCACTTTCTGCCATTAGGGTGGTATCGTCTGCATATCGGAGGTTGTTGATAATTCTCCCAGCAATCTAAATTCCGACCTGTGATTCATCCAACCCGGCGTTTCTCATGATGTACTCTGCATATAAGTTAAATAAGCAGGGTGACAATATGCAGCCTTGTCGTACTCCTTTCCCAATTTTGAACCACTCAGTTGTTCCATGTCTGGTTCTTACTGTTGCTTCTTGACCCTCGTACAGGTTTCTCAGGAGACAGGTAAGGTGGTCTGGTACTCCCATTACTTTAAGAATTTGCCACAGTTTGTTGTGATCCACACAATCAAAGGCTTTAGCGTAGTCAATGAAGCAGAAATAGACGTTTTTCTGGAATTCTCTTGCTTTCTCCATGATCCAGCGAACGTTGGCGATTTGATCTCTAGTTCCTCTGCCTCTTTGAAACCCAGCTTGTACTTCCGGTAGTTTTCGGTTTGCATACTGCTGAAGCCTAGCTTGTAGGATTTTGAGCATAACCTTGCTGGCACGTGAAATGAGCGCAATTGTGCGGTAGTTTGAACACTCTTTGGCATTGCCCTTCTTTGGAATTGGAATGTAAACTGACCTTTTCCAGTCTTGTGGCCACTGTTGAGTGTTCCAGATTTGTTGGCATATTGAATGCAGCACTTTAACAGCATCATCTTTTAGGATTTTAAATAGCTCAGCTGGAATACTGTCATCTCCACTAGCTTGGTTGTTACTAATGCTTCCTAAGGCCCACTTGATTTCACTCTCAAGGATGTCCGGCTCAAATTCAGTGAGCGCACTATCATGGCTATCAGGGACATGAAGATCTTTCCTGTATAGTTCTTCTGTGTATTCTTTCCACCTCTTCTTAATCTCATCTGCTTCTGTTAAGTCCCTGCCTTCTTTGTCCTTGATCATGCCTGTCTTTGCACAAAACATTCCCTTGATATCTCTGATTTTCTTGAAGAGATCTCTAGTCTTTCCCATTCTGTTGTTTTCCTCGATTTCTTTGCATTGTTCATTTAAGAAGGCCTTCTTGTCTCTCCTTGCTATTCTCTGGAACTCTGCATTCAGTTGGATATATCTATCCCTTTCTCCCTTGCTTTTCGCTTCCCTTCTTTCCTCAGCTACTTGTAAAGCCTCCTCAGACAGCCACTTGGCTTACTTGCATTTCTTTTTCTTTGGGATGGATTGAGTTGCTGCTTCCTGAACAATGTTACGGACCTCCGTCCATAGTTCCTCAGGCACTCTGTCTATCAGGTCTAATCCCTGAAATCTATTCCTCACCTCCACTGCATATTCATAAGGGATATGATTTAGTTCATACCTGAATGGTTTCATGGTTTTCCCAACGTTCTTCAATTTAAGCTGAAATTTTGCAACAAGAAGCTCATGATCTGAGCCACAGTCAGCTCCAGGTCTTGTTTTTACTGACTGTATAGAGCTTCTCCATCTTTGGCTGCAAAGGACATAATCAATCTGATTTCGATATTGACCATCTGGTGATGTCCATGTGTAGAGTCGTCTCTTGTGCTGTTGGAAAAGAGTGTTTGCTATGATCAGCGTGTTCTCTTGGCAAAACTCTATTAGCTTTTGTCCTGCTTCATTTTGTACACCAAGACCATGTTTGCCTGTTGACCCAATTATTTCTTGACTTCCTGCTTTAGCATTCCAATCCCCTATGATGAAAAGGACATCTTTTTTTGGTGTTGGTTCTAGAAGGTGTTGTAGGTCTTCATAGAACCGATCAACCTCAGCTTCTTCGGCACCAGTGGTTGGGGCATAGACTTGAATTACTGTAATATTGAATGGTTTGCCTTGGATTCGTACTGAGATCATTCTATCGTTTTTGAGATTGTACTCCAGGACTGCTTTTCCCACCCTTTTGTTGGCTATGAGTGCTACTCCATTTCTTCTACGGGATTCTTGCCCACAGTAGTAGATATGATGGTCATCTGAATTAAATTCGCCCATGCCTGTCCATTTTAGTTCACTGATTCCCAAGATGTCGATGTTCAATCTTGCCATCTCATGTTTGACCACCTCCAGCTTACCTTGATTCATTGATCTGATATTCCAGGTTCCTAAACAATATTGTTCTTTACAGCATCGGATTTTCTTTTCACCACCAGACACATCCACAGCTGAGTGTCCTTTCGGCTTTGGCCCAGCCACTTCACTCTTTCTGGCACTACTTGGAAATTCCCTCTGCTCTTCCCCAGTAGTATATTGGACCCCTTCCAACCTGAGGGGCTCATCTTCCGGCGTCATCTCTTTTAGCCTTGTGATACGTTCCATGGGGTTTTCTTGGCAAGAATACTGGAGTGGGTTGCCATTTCCTTCTCCAGTGGACCACATTTTGTCAGAACTCTCCGCCATGACCTGTCCATCTTGGGTGGCCCTGCACGGCATAGCTTATGGCTTCACTGAGTTATGCAAGCCCCTTCGCCACAACAAGGCAGTGATCCATGAAGGGGTTTTATTGAATAGTCATTAAAAAAAAATAAAATATTTTATGTAAGCTACCGTGTGAGCCTTCATGGCTGAAGAGTGAAAATAGAAATGTCTATCTAAAATAAATAACATAAAGATTTAATTAAATCATTCAGCCAATCAGCTGATCAAAACTGGGAAATTTCAATTTTTTTGACAGAGTCTGAAAATGCAACTTGGTTTTTGAAGCCAACAAATCCTAATTTTGGAATTTGAAAAATCTGCTACCTCATTAAATGATCACAAAATTCCACTTCAGCTCTACCTGCATTCATCAGGATATTTTTTATTTCTGCCTATACATATTAAACTCAAAAGGGAGGTGGGGGAGTAAAGGGATTGCTTTTCCTGGAAACAGAAAGGAGTAGCAAGTTGGCAGGCTGGCAGGTGGGTGCAACACTATTTTGGGAGGCAGGACAGGACTGGCTAGATCAGGAGTCCCCAACCTTTTTCAACCAGTGGGTGCATTTGGGAATCTGAGATACTGCTGTGGGCACCACCACAAAATGTCTAATCACTGGGTCGCTGCTTTGGCATCTGCCTTTTGTGTCTATGGATCTTAGGCTGCATCTCATTCAGCAAAAACTTTTGCTTCTTGTCTATTGGACACTGCAACGTCTCTTTAATAAGTGATTGTTTAATTCAGCTAATTACTGGTAGTGCAATACAGTGAATGCTTCTTTAAAATGTATGTTTTGCTGATGTCCAGTAGTTGCTTCTTTTTGCAGGGAAGTTATTGCACAGAAAAAATTGTACCGGAATAGTCTTTAATATTCACTGATGTACACTCTCTTTTAAATTATTTACCTGCTTCTTGGAAATTAACAAATTCTCAGTGTAAATAGATTCTCTGCACCCTTCTGACAACAAAAAACACTAATATTACAACATTGGAAGGATAAACACTCATCTCCTATAATGCAGTGGATTGAAGACCTTACAGCATTTTCAATATTTGAATGGGTGGCATATAGATGCCACCTTGAAATGGACACTTATTTGGATACTTGGTCCACTTTTGTTGTAGTCCATGTATAACTGCTAGAAAGTTGTATGCATTTCATCCAAATCCAACATTGAGGAACCCTGGGCTAGATATTGTGATAAGAAGTGGCTCTGGTCAATATCATTTCTCATGGATCCCTCCCAGCCTAGGAATGCCAGCTGTAAACTATTCAGGATTAGTAGGGAGCCAGGGTACACAGGTAGGCAATGTGGTGCCCATGGGCACTAATGTGTCCTTGAACACCTGCCAAGTTGCCCTATCCATCTGCCTTTACATTTTTTAAAAAAGATTAACACATATTCTTACCAGCAGCTGGAATTGCTGTGAAATAGTTCCTGTTGGTGCTGAAAACTGTGTGTTTGGAGGAGCTGATTATTGCATTGGGCCTCAGAATCACCCCTGCTTGTACTCAGTCTTTTGGGCAGGTCACTTGTCCTTTGCTACACCTCGTACAACCATTTTCTGGTGGAGCCCCTGACAGTTTTTCAAATTGCCAAATGTCACCATGGCCCAAAACAATTGCCTACCCCTACTTAAAGCAAGTGTGGGAAGAAAGTAGATCAGGATGAGCCAACAATGTGATGTGGCTGCAAAAAAAGGCAAATGCTATTTTGGGCTGCATTAATAGAAGTATAACTTGCAAATCATGTGAAGTACTTGTTCCCTTCTACTCAATGCAGGTTAGGCCTCATCTGGAGTACTGTGTCCAGTTCTGGGCACCACACCTTAAGAATGATGCAGACAAACTGGAGAGGGTTCAGAGGAGGGCAATGGAGATTATCAGGGGACTCCAAAAAAGCCCTATGAGGAGAGACTGAAAGAAATGGGCATGTTTAGCCTTGAGAAGAGAAGACTGAGGGGAGATACGATAGCACTCTTCAAATAGGGCTCTTAGATCCATTTGGGCTAGGCTGATTTTTCCCTCCTGGAGGTGGCACAATTACACAGCAGCCCTTGGTCCTCTGGCCAGCAACAGAGGCCAGAATGTTCTTCCCCTTTGCCACTACTGTCCGAGGGCAACTCTGACAGAGCCAGGGGTTGTTGTTTTTTCTGGCAAAGAGGTGGAAAGCAAGCTTGTTCATGCTGTTCTCATCATCTGTAGGGGCTCCAGTTCTTCCTTACACTTCTGTCCTCTCCAAAAGTCCATGGAAAAATCCATTGTAGAGTGATGAATTAAGGAGCAAGAAAGGTTGTCACAGAGAGGAAGGCCAGGATCTCTTCTTGACCATCCCAGAGTGCAGGACACGGAATCATGGGCTCAAGTGACAGGAAGCCAGATTCCGGCTGAACATCAGGAAAAACTTCCTGGCTGTTAGAGCAATACGACAATGGAACCAATTACCTAGGGAGGTGGTGGGCTTTCCCACATTGGAGGCATTCAAGACTAGGGATGTACAAAAGAACCTTACCTGGAGTCTGTGGGGGGTCTGCAGGGGGGGAGCGATCTGTCCCTCCCCCCTGGAATCCTTGCCAGCCGGCTCCACTCCATGGCGAGTCCACAGAGCTGCCGGCCAGTTCTGGCCACTGGCGGACTTCCGGCAGCTGGGACACAAACGGCGTCCAGCATAGCAGATGCCATTTGCGCCCCTGTTCTTTGTAGTAATACGCTATGTAAATGTTTACGTAGCCTATTACTGCAAAGAACAGGGATGCAAATGGCGTAGCAGACACCATTTGCGTCCCTGCTCTTTGCCATGATAGGCTACATAAATATTTACGTAGCCTATCACGGCTAAAGCAGAGACGCAAATGGGGTCCGTTAATGCTGGACACCATTTGCAGTCGAGCAGCGGATGGCAGCAGATGGACCCCACCAGCCAGCAGCAGGTAGGTTCCGTCCCAAGGGGATTTCAGGGGTATGGTGGGGGGTAATCCATTCCGCCACGGACTCATTGGAGTCCATGGCAGATTTCTCTGCCATCCCTATTCAAGACGAGGCTGGACAACCACCTGTCAGGGATGCTTTGACCTGGATTCATGCATTGAGCAGGGGTGCATGTAACAGCATTCTTTAAAAATAAATACAAGTAAATCAACAAACAACTACTTATTCAGCTCCCCAAAACTGTATTCAGATATTTTCCTGGCTTAAATAGCATTGCTGGGGATACAATGATGCTTACACAAGCATTTTCCTCTCCTACTTTTTAAATCTGTCTCTTTTGTGCAGCTGTGAATTAGGGAGTCAGAAGTGACCTTGGTGAGTTTTAGCACCAAAGATAGCTGCAAGAAATAAAATCATACAGAGAAAAAAGAGATGATAAATTACATTAAGCGTTCCCATGGTGAGATCTCCTACATCCTCGGGGCTTTCAAAGAGGTTGCCAGAATCCCATAATAGCAGACTTGTAAGAAGCAGGGGGACTCTTGAGATGAAAATGTCCTGTCATGAATTCACTGAGTTGCATTTAAAAGACCTGGTCACTTCACTCCTCTTAAACATTCATCAGATTTTATAAGGAAATGACCTGAACTAATAATAGGAGCTGAAGTTTCTTAGACTACAAGTCTAGTTTCCCTTTAAAATGCAACATGTTAAGCAGCCCTCCTAAAAACAAAAACAAAAAAACAACCAGCAGGCCAATTGCTCCTTAATTCATCACTCTACAGTGGATTTTTCCATGGACTTTTGGAGAGGACAGAAGTAGTGTAAGGAAGAACTGGAGCCCCTACAGATGATGAGGACAGCATGAACAAGCTTGCTTTCCACCTCTTTGCCAGAAAAAACAACAACCCCTGGCTCTGTCAGAGTTGCCCTCGGACAGTAGTGGCAAAGGGGAAGAACATTCTGGCCTCTGTTGCTGGCCAGAGGACCAAGGGCTGCTGTGTAATTGTGCCACCTCCAGGAGGGGAAAATCAGCCTAGCCCAAATGGATCTAAAAGCTCATGAACAGCTCACTTCTTTGTTGTGGGCCTGCCAAATGGAGCTCCGTCCTCTACAATGTGGCACCAGGAAAAATAAATACCGGGTGAGGAAAGCCAGATGGTCTAAATAAATGGAGGTGGGGTGGGGAAGCTATGTTCCACACATTACTTTATGTAAGAGAAATAACAGTATATTTTACAAGGAGCCTTGTGGCAGAGAATCTTTTACAATCAAGAGTCTCAAGTCATCAGCAGATGAAATGGCCTGTAGTCCATGAAGGCTGATGCCAGAGCAAATCTCTGTTTTTAAGGAACCATGAGACTCTTTGTTGCTTTTGCTGCAACCAACTAACATGTCTTCCCCTCTGGAGTATATTAATTTGGAGTATATTTTACATTAATGCCCCCATCCTAAACATATTTTCACTACAGTGAGTGATGTAGAGTGGCCATGTGAGCTCTTTTTACAGAGGACAGTCCTTCATTTGAAGGGTTGCTGGAGGACCGTCTTCTATTTGAAGGCGTCCTATATTTCAAGGACTCTCTTGTCCAATTCCTGCTTAAAGCAGACACATAAGAACTGTTGCCCATCAACTGTTAGTACCTGTACAGCAAACTGAAGAGGCAGGCCACCTACATACAGGTCACCTACTCTCAGTCTTCCACACTATGGTGAGATTTACAGTATTTCTATTTCAATTATAATAATAATTTCTAAATATAAATCAATACATATACATCAGCCTATGGAAATCATATGCAAAGGTGTGCCTTCTTTTGTCCTATTTTTTTGGTGATTCATGAGAGGCCAGCCTCTCCAGACTTGTATTTAAGCACTCACCTGGTCAAGGAATGGAGGAGGCAACAAAGAATTACAGACAGGTGAGTGAGTGGGCTCTATCCAGTGGAGGCTGGTGGTTCCGATGTTAGTGGGGCAGTAAATCCACTCTGGGTTTCAGTCAGAACCAGTCGGAACTCTAAATGAGCTATCCAAGGTGCGGAACCCTATTCCCCAATGTGTTCAGCACCCTGGAGAGCTCCTTTAGAGTTCTGACTGGTTCTGACTGAAACCCGGAGTGGATTCACCGCCCCATTGACATCAAAGCCCTCAGCCCCCACTGGGGGGGGGGTAGAAGAAGAAGTGACTTCTTTGGGAGGGTACTCACTCCCCCACATTATTCTGATTCTGATTATTTACTTATTTATTTACGTGTTTTACTTATATCCAGCCTTTCTTCCAGAAAATGTTGCTCAAGGCAGCTAATAATAAAATACGAATTAAAAGCAAAATCTTAATTAAGACATGCCAGAAAAACAAATCAATTAAAGATACAACAATAAAGAAATAAGCAGAACCCAGCCAATTAAAATCCCATTCAGCCACAGACCAGCTTACATTCAGGCCTGCCTGAATAAAAAATGTCTTTGCCTCCCAGTGGAAGGACAACAGAGAGGGAACCAACCTGGTCTCCCTTGGCAGGGAGTTCCAGAGCTTGCGAGCAGACACTGAGAAGGCCCTCTCTTGCATCCCCACCAAACATGCCTCTGATGGACCAAGTGAAGTGCCTCCCCCTAAGATCTTAAAACATGGGTAGGTCCGAATGGGAGAAAGCAGTCTTTCCGGTAGCTGGGTCCCAAGTTGTATAAGGCTTTATAGATCATAACTAGCACTGAATTGTGCCAGGAAACAGACCAGTAGCCAGTGAAGCTATTGTAACAAGGGAGTCATGAGCTCCCTGTATCTGGCCCTGGTCAACAGTCTGCCACAACATTCTGGACCAGCTGAAGTTTCCGATGCTTTTCAAAGTCAGCCCCATGCAGAGCACATTACCATAGTAACCCATCCTCCCTTTGGCTCCACCTCTGATCCTCCACCTTTTCCTTCCATGCACGTTCCCTTGTATGTGTATCTTGCCTTTTAGCTTGGTGAGCCTGAGGGCATGTTTGCAAGGGAATCTTTGCATCTATTTTCAGCACTGTTCCCCTGGAAGATTTCCTGAACCCCTTTGCAAGATGGACACTTAACAGAAATCTGCTGGCAAAGTACAGACACGCTATGAGTTTCCTTTGATTTCACCACTAATTAATTATCTTGACAGACACAGCAGTAGCTGGTGTGGACCTCATTCTCTGTTTGAATGGTAATCTGCAAACTGAATGCAATTACTTCAAAGATGCCACAACTTTTCACATTTCTTTTAAAAAAGAAAGGGCAATGACCCTTTAAAACAGCCTTCTGTAATGTGGTGTCCTTTAGAAGTTTTGGATTACAGCTCCCATCATTCCTAGCTGGGGCTGATGGGGGGTGCATTCCAAAACCCCTTGAGAAACACTGGGGAAGACTGCTTTAAATGGATGTCCAACCTGACACTTCACACCATTTCAGGAAAGGGAATGAGAAATATTATGCTTTAGGGGAGCACAGCCTAACCTGGACAACTCATAGCAATATACAGCAGCACATCAGCTGCAGAGAAAATAACAACACTTTGTGTTCCCAAGATGAATGCCATAAATCTGAAAGAAGACATATTTAAACTCCCCATCCCCATTCCTGACTGGGATTTATTCCCAGTAGGCTTTTCTAAATAAGGCTCACGGCAAGAGAATATATTCTGAAATGAAATTACTCCTTTGATGATGCTGGAATCTGCTTCATGCTATGCGAATCTGGATGCTGTGAATTTCACACCAGCAAACTGATCAGCCTTGCCAATTGTTCCCTAATAGAGGATGGTGCAGGTTTAAAAAGGAAACATTGTGAAGTTATCGTTCATCATTCATTGTGTTAGACTCAAGTCCCATCATGGGGATGATGGGGGTTGCAGTCTGACACAAATGGAGGGCACCAGTTGCGGAAGGCTGCAGAAGATTTTTTTAAAAATGCACACATAACAAAAAAAGGGGTGGGTGGGCGAAGGTGAATCACCTAACTTATCTATGTTTCATCATACAAGATGGTGTTAAAAGCAATGGCAAGCATGATCATTTCAGACGTAAGATCTAACAAGCGTTACAATTAATAGTGTTATTATTACAGCTGCCAGGGGGAAAGGGAAGATCTGAGATGCAGAATTTATCCTGCAGCCCTCCGGCAACTTTGCTGATTTCCATTGCTTTCTAATGAGAAGGCTGAGCTAGTGAGGTCTAGATTTCATCTTCAAGCATGGCTCTTAGTGGGAGTCATCACTGCAATGGCTGCACCCACTGGGAGAGATAACAGCCCAATTAACTGGCCAGCAAAACCCAAACGTTTTCATAAATAGCTAAGAACTCTGTTAAAAAAAAATATACTCACAGAAAAAGACTAATGAGGACAGAACTGGGACCTACATCTTACAGCTCCCCCTGCTGAACTGCCTGCTTAGGGCTTTGTTGGCATGTTGTGAGCTGACAAAAGGGCTAAACTACATGTTCTGTCAAATGCGTAGCATCATGTGTGGCTGATAGTAATTTTTTAAAATTTAATGTATGTACATGGAGGCCCAATCTGGATCGGGACCACTGCTCATAGGTAGTGGGGGTTAAACCTTCCCACCCAGCCGCTTTCCCTCCCTAAATTTGCCCCCCCCCCAATGCAGAGGTTAAAAAAAAGAAAGAAAACACCATATATATATATATATATATATATATATATATATATATATATATATATATTCTAATTTAGTCAGCAGCTGTAGTGGCTGGTTTTTCTCTTAAGGCAATGATGGACAGATGCTAAGCCTGTCTTATTCCATAGCACCAGGGATGAGGAACCTTGGCCATCCAGATGTTGTTGGACTACAACCCCTACCATCCCAGCCTATCGGCCATGCTGTCTCAGGCTAATGGAAGTTGGAGTCCAACCACATCTGGAGAGGCAAGGATCCCCGCCCCTGCATCCCACAGTCAAGCAGGACTGGCCTTATCGTGAAGCAAGGTGTGGTTGTTGGTACCGGGAATTTTCTTGGGCATTCTGCTTCAGATCAATACAACCAGTGCTGGTTCTAGGTTCTGGGGGGCCTTGGGCAAGATATTCTATGTGGAACGCCCTTCCCTGAGTGCACCCACCTCCTCCTCACCACCGCTGCTGCTGCTGATTCACGTGCCTTTCCTTCTGGGCCCAATCTCCACCACCTACCAGAGGAGAGGAAAAGGCATGCAGTGGTAGGGGTGTGCGAATCAGCAAAACTCAAGCTCGTCAAAGTTCTCCAGATTCCACCTCTACGCTCATTGCAAATCATGTCCGTATCAGATGGAGAGCTTTTTTTTTTCCTTTTTGCATGAAGATTCATGCACATTTTCACATGTCTTCTTCCAAACCTACACATCAGTTGTGCGCATGTTTGAAACATACGCATTTGCCTTTGGTTGGTTAAAACGTGTTTGTGCACCATTTTTAAAGGCTTGCATTTGCTGCATCCAGTTTTTTTATTCCAGGGATTGAATCGCAAACTCAGAAATGTATGGTTGTTGACTACAGATTGCGTTTGGGTCTACATTTGGTTCCAGGAGGTGCAAACTGGGTAAATTCTGGTCAAAACCAAACTGGAATGAATTTCCCATACATCTCTAAGCAGAGGCGATTGCTCCTTCTCACCGCTTTCTCTCTTGGACAGGGCAGGGGAGCAGGCGGCAAGAGCAGGAGCAGCAAGACTAGAAGGCTGGCAGTGGGGCCCCCACTGGGGCATGGTCCTCAGCTGGTGCCCAACAAGGCCAAGCCTGACTCTCCAGAACTGTCCATCAGGCTTGTGCAGGAGAACTTCCCAGCAAATTGGGTCCCTCGTAAAATGAATGGGAGGGGCAGCATTTGTATTCTGCCACCACAGGCACCACAACGTTTATCTTGCCATATCACCTGGTACCTTTTCTGCTTTTGTCCAAGTGCAGTGCACCAGTTCAATACACTGGGGAAGATTGCCCAATAGATTCCTCCCCTATGTGGGGAGGGGAGCAGGGGCAAGAGAGAGTGCATGCCCAATCTCCACACCCACCCAGCATACCCGCCCCCTTCCAATGCCACCAGCTTTCCATAAGGAGCATAACATTTAAATAGGGCCCATGCATGTAATACCTAATCTATACAGCCCCTTTCCCCAATTTGGAAGCCTCCAGAGGATTTGGACTACAACTCTCAGCGTTTCCCAGCTCTGGTTACGCTGTCGGGAAGCTGACCGCATGGTCTGAGTGTAGGAGCATCGGACATCATGTGTATAGGTCAGGGGTGGGCAACGTGCAGGCCACGTGCAAGCCCCAGTGCCCCCCCAAATTGTAAAATAATTTTTAAAGGCATCCGGAGCAGCCATTTTGACCCCCTTGTGACCCTTTTAATGCAAACGAGGTAATTTTGACCCTTTGGGCACTCTGTAGCCACTCTGGATGCCATCTTATCATCATCTTCATCATCATTTCAGTGCCGCAGGGAGGGGTGTAGCAAAACTAGCCCTGGATCTCCTGAAGTTGCCCACCCCTGGTATAGGTCCTATTGCAACACAGAACATTAAGCTACCCACCCCTCACGGATGGCTGGTGGCACTGGAGGTGGGAACAGGCATGCTAGGCAGGCAGCAGGAGGGCACCTGTTTTTGGGCTACAGCTGCCATCAGCCCCAGGCAGCAACGCCAATGGTGAGGAATGATGGGAGCTGCTGTTCAACAGCCTCTGGAGGGCCGCAAGTTGCCCGCCCCTGCTCTAGTTCCTGCTCTCCGCCAGGTGTAGGGGAGTGATTGGGGCCGAAATACCCAATTAACTGTTGGTGCGTGAAACTGATTGGGGCAGACGTTTTCGTAGCCTCGTTCTCCCATCTTCAAAGCCCCTTTCTTCTGTGTTTTTTGAGCAAATGCATATCGAAAGCTCCCCATCGCACAGACCGAGGGGCCAACATGTGCTTCTCCTGCAACCTCAGTGCATCGTAGGGTGGCCATGTGTCCTGCTTTACAGAGAACAGTCCTCTGTGTGGAGGTGTCCTTTGTTTGAAGAGCCATCCCTTGCAAGCCTGGTTTGAAGGTGAACTACCCTAAGAAGGGGAAGCAGGGGCCTTGAAGTTGCCCATGAAGTCACGGGCACAGCAGACTAAGCAGGCACACAGATCACCTGGTAACGGTCTTCCCCACTAGGCTAAGATGCGTTGTATTTCTATTTAAATTATCGTCCTTATTCCTAAATTTGCATCTCTAGATATAAATTAGCATGTGCAAAATATATGCAAATCAGTGTCCTCTTCTGCCCCCCCCTTTTTGGCAATTCATCACCTCTTTTGATGTGATGAGCATCAACTAGCGGCCATCCTGGTGTAAGCAGATTTGCCGGGGGCTCTGCTCCCAAGATGAGCGCTGACTCACAGCATCACAGAGTCATAGAACAGTAGGGCTGGAAGGAGCCCACAAGGCCATCGAGTCCAACCCCCTGCTCAATGCAGGAATCCGAGTCAGAGCATCCCCGACAGATGGCTGTCCAGCCTCGTCTTGAATGCCTCCAGTGTGGGAGAGCCCACCACCTCCCTAGGTCATTGGTTCCATTGTCGTATTGCTCTAACAGTCAGGGAATTTCTCCTGATGTTCAGCCGGAATCTGGCTTCCTGTCACTTGAGCCCATTATTCCGTGTCCTGCATTCTGGGATGATCGAGAAGAGATCCTGGCCTTCCTCTCTGTGACAACCTTTCAGGTACTTGAAGAGCGCAATCCTATCTCCCCTCAGTCTTCTCTTCTCAAGGCTAAACATGCCCAGTTCTTTCCGTCTCTCTTCATAGGGCTTTGTTTCCAGTCCCCTGATCATCTTTGTTGCCCTCTTCTGAACCCCCTCCAGCTTGTCTGCATCCTTCTTAAAGTGCGGTGCCCAGAACTGGACACAGTACTCCAGATGAGGCCTAACCAGTGCTGAGTAGAAAGGAACTAGTACTTCCTGGGATTTGGAACTCATAGTTCTGGGGCTGAATCCTTCCAGCAGGCTCATGCCAGCCCCACAGGAAGTAAGACCTATCCCAGGAAGAGAAGGTAGGTGCCTGTATCACCACTTGAAAAGCCTGCTTGCACTGGTGCTGTTTACTACTTGAGGCATGCAGCTAGCTTCCAGAATTTTGCTGGAAGCTGGATGCATATTTCAGAGATAATATAGAAGGTGCATGTCAAAGGGGGGAAAGGGGGTTAGAAGCAGCCCTTACAGATCATGAGGGCACATGGAGGAGGAAAAGGATAAGCAAACAAAACTGCCATGCCAGCATGGGTTGAGAGTGGGAGTTTCAAATGAACTTTAGAGTTGATTTGCAGGGGGGGATGGGGGAGGAAGTGTTGTTTGGCCTTGTGTGCCAGCCAGAATTTATTTCTGGTTTGGGGCTGGGGACGCTGTCCCATATATTGCTAATTTGTGGGAATATGTAAACAAGAAGTTGGGATTTGTTCCAAGTTGTTTCAGTTTTTTCTGACAATGATGCATTGAAATTTAATATAAATGAGGATGCTGGGTCTGGATTAATTGACTGTATATATCAGGTTCCACATGGCCTGTTTTTAAAGGTCTGAAGCACACATTTACAGGGGAGAAACTGTTTAATGTGTAAATATGCTGGCAGGTGGAGCAATCTTATACTCCATGAACCATGTGAAACCACCTTAACACCAGGTCAGGCCATTAGTACTCTACCTTGGTATTGTCTCCTCTAACTGGCAGTGGCTGACCTGTGTTTTTATGGGCCCTGCTGCCCCAGCTCACAAGGAATGAGGGGTATTGATCCTGGGAGCTTCTGCAGGCATAGCAGATGCTCTACTGCTGAGTGGTAGCTACTCTTCATAGCGCTTGTTAGTCTCTGTGTTTCTCTCCAAGTCAGCCTTTCGCCTCTGACATCTTAGTAGGGTGACCGCTTGTACCTTGCCAAAAAAGAGGAAACGCATGGCCAAAAAAGGGGACAGAAGAGGGCGCCGATTTGTATAACATTTTCATATGCTACTTAATATTTATAGATGCAAATTTAGAAATAATAACTATCATTTAAATAGAAATACAGTACGTCTCACCCTAGCGGGGAGGACTGTGACCAGTTTGCCTGCTGCTCAGTCTGCTGACCCTGGGCTAACTGTTGATGGGCAGCTTCCAGCCCCCCGCTGCTCTCCCTTCTTAAGGTGTTTTATCCTGGACAGCCCTTCCAGAGGATGCCTTCAAACAGAATACTGCCCTCTGGAAGCCCTGTAAAGTAGGACACCTGGCCACCCTAGTAGACACCATGCTTTGTACACCAAAGGTCCCAGGTTCAGTCTCTGGCATCACCAATTAAGAGAGGAGAAGGTTGCAGCTAGGGATGTTGGAGAAATCTGTTTGCGGGGTGGAGTTTGGCTAGTTTTCCTAGGTTCAGCGCCTCAGACTTCATTTTAGTTCCTGCTGCAGCACCTGACTCAATCTGCAGTGAGCCAGGCCAATTTGGGCATTTTGCGTATTTTTGTTCCCCACGGGTTCCATAATTTGTGCAAATTTCTGAGCAGGCTGTGCAAATTTCTGAGCAATTTGCACACATTTCTCAGCAATTTCCACAAATTCGCCTGTAATTTGCTCAAATTCAGACATCATATGTGCAAATTGCTCAGAAATTTGCACAAATTGTGGAACCTGTGAAAAGAAAATGCACAAAAAATTGTCCCTGGAGTTCAGGGAAAAGCCCGCAGCTTGGCTCACAAACACAAATCGAGCTGTACGCGCCGCAGAACTCTGTCAAGTCAAAAAAGAACCAGATTTCCCGGCGACGGACTTCCCTATTACAGACTATATGAAAGAGTCTGCTGGAGAGGTGCTGCTTGTCAGAATAAAGATGGACTGGGAAAGATGGACAAATGGTCTGAGCTACTACAGGGCAGCTTATCATGCTCCTAAGGTTCACCAAGTCCCAATGTAGCATCTTCATCCTGAGCCCCCCCAAAGCCTAGGTAGGTGTAATTGCATTTGTCCAGTGTTCATCTCTTGCTATCCATGCTGGCTCCAGGTTTTTGAGCAAGCCAGCCTCAATGGGCCTCCTTCAGCCTACTCCTTCACTGCCACTGTCACCAGCTGCTGCTGTTCCTCTTCCTCATGTTTTCTGCTTGCTTAAGCAGAGAGCCAGTTAGCAAGCAGGCAGAGACAGCAGTCACCACTCTTTCTCACCAGTGCTGTTTGCTTCCTTGCTTGCTTGTTTACCCACCTCTCCCTCTGGCTTCCAGGCCCCCGGCTCTCTCTCTGGCTCTCTCTCTCTCTGAGCGAGAGGGAGAGGTGGGTAAACAAGCAGGTTGCAGTGCTGAAGAAAAGAAGCAAGTCAAGGGAGCTCTTGTCAGTGGGCCCCCTGATAAAGTGTGGGCCCTTCGCAGGTGCCCGATCATGTCAACCCTTGATGCAAGCTCTGCTTGTTATCCTTGCCTTTCTCTTCCCTCCCCTTCTTCTGCCATCTTCTCCACTGTTGAAAATTAAGAATATAAGCTGTGCTGTATAGTCTTATACACCACCAGTAGGCAGACCTTAGGCTTGTTGCATCTGCTTTGTTTTTTACTAGAATCCTGAAATCCTCCGACTAGAGCCAGGTGTAAAAGACACCGCCCACCTTCGCACAAAACAAGAAGCCAGAATTGCGAGTGAGAAGCCCAGGGCCTAAGAGTTTGGCTATGCCATATTATTCATGTAATGGCAACAGGAAGCGGGGCTGGTTTGGGCCTAATCAGCCTGTGGAGTGCCCAAATAAATGTGAGCTCATCTGTCAGGAGAGTGAGTCTCTCCAGTCTAGCTGCTAGTGGTTGACCTTGAATGTCATGCCTACGGTTAAGATAGCAAATAGCCTCTCCATGAGAAACTGGCAGAAGGGGCAGGGAGTTTTCTGAGGTGTCACACAAGTTGTTACATCAACTCAAGAGGCAGAATAGAAATGCTTGGCATACGTTGTGTTTATGGGCTAAGATTCCCTGTCAATTAGATCCTTAGAAGGTGTGTAATTGTGTAACTGACTGGTATATTTCCCTTGAAGAATTCTGGAGGGGGGATATTCCTGCACATGCTCAGTAAGAGAGTGAGATAAGGAGTGGCCACCATTATGGGCAAGTACCTCAATGCCTTTTGGAAGAAGCTTGCTTTCTCCTCTCTGTAAGGCCCTGAACCCTTGAGGCGAGTTAGTAGTGAGGTTTCTTTTTTTAAAAAAATTAAATCATGATTTTCCCAAACACTATGAGTTCCTTGTCTGTTTATGTTCTTTTATATTATATAAGGGCTGTCTATAAAGTTTGTTCCTGTGTTATTGGACTGTGGTCCACCTAGAGATCCACTTTGAGCTGAAGTGAAATGAGAAGAGACTGTTTTCTTTCTTTGGCCAGAAGAAAAATCAAGGTTCAGGGAGAAGTTTTATTTATAGTTTTGTTGTGGACCCAATCTGGAAGACAGAACTCTGGGAGGGTTCTGCTCTGTTTTATTGTTTTGTGATATGTGAATTGTTATTTATGTAAAATTTTTATATGTGTATTATTATTGTTGATAATTAAGAAATTAAAATAATATATGTCAATTGTCCCTGTATAAAGCCTTTGCTGTGAGTTCCTTTAGAGACCCTGTAGAAAGTGTTACAATTGCAGCCACACACTTGCTTTTAAGTCAATGCCCACACTGGGAGCCCTTTGCTGGGCACATCATCTTTAATGTCCATCATTTATTGTCCGTCATTACCATCCATCCTTTACTGCCTGTAACCCATCATGTCTGAGACTTCCCTCTGTCTGAGCTGGGAAAAACACTTCTCACATGGACTTCGTTTGGCTCCCAGGAAGGAAAAGGAGCCATTTGCACACAGCAGCGGGGTTGCTGTGAGCGAGTGTCTCCTTCTCCCTCACCGAATTCCACCCCCCAAACGAATTCCTCCAACATCCCTACTTCAGACGTAACACTTAAGCTTTTTCTTCTTGGCAAGTTCACGGTTGCTGTAGCTGCTCCCGCTGTCAGGAAGAGCCGAGCAGGAGCAATCGGGCAGTGTTCACCAGCATGCTGCTCGTGAACAATAAGCCAGGATTCTAAGTGCACGGCCATGTTTGCACGGTTTTGTGCAAACATGGCCATACACTTAGACAGTGGAGGCTGGTGGACAGAACCTATCAGAACTGGACAGCTCCTTTAGAGTTCTGATCGGTTCTGACTGAAACCCGGAGTGGATTCACTGCCCCACTGGCGTTGGAGCCACCAGCCTCCACTGCACTTAGAATTTAAGAATTCTGAACCCTAGGATTTGTTTTGAGTACCAGAACTGAACTGAGCTCACAGTCCTTCTACACAAAAATCCACTCCTGGTTACCCCCAATCATTCTTCATTGCAGCAGTATAATTTGTGGGCAGGGGGAAGGGTGTTGGAGGGGGGAATAATTTTGTTTCACAGTTGGGAGTGAAAAATCCTTGCTAATCTACTGTGAGGATCCAAATCTACCTTCTGCCCACCCCGATGTACATTGTGCTATAGAAATGATGATAACAGATGCAAGTGTTAAAGTGCACCAATTAAGTGAAAAATCTTCTATTTGTGAAGCACCTGCAGTTCAACATGTTCTGAGGAGTCATGAAGACAGGCTGGCAGATCTGTCTGCTTCTTTCCCCTTTCTAACAGAAGCACCTCCGAAATATAACTATCGCTGGCTTAAAGATGCCATAAAAATAATGATCCAGCATTTATATATAGAAATGTTTGAATGACCTGAATGCTTCCTCTATCCGACTGGAAAAAGAAATCTGGAGTTTCCAATAATTCCGCAGAGGCCCAAGAAGGTATGAGAACAGGGGCATAATTACTGACATCTCATTTCTTCCCAGTAGTATTTTTGCTATCTAACAGTATGATATATCTGTTTTTCAAAACTCTTTTGTTCTCATCATTGGGTTAGATCTAGACTTAAGTCATACTCAGAGCACTGAAATCAGTGTGACTTAGCTTAGCCACAACGACCTTAAGTCCTGATGATTTCAGTGGCTCTACTCTAGGTATGACAATGTCTGGAACCAACCCTTAATTGTAATTCTTTCTATTATTATCTATAGACAATGAAAAAAATCTTAATAAATGAATTACTTTATGAGGAAAAATGCTTCACACACAAAGTGGGCCAGTATTTTATTCCCATATTGCAGATTCAATCTGAGTGAGAGTAGGTTGCCTAAGGCCACTTAGGGTGTAAAACATGGCTGGCTGGGGAATGTTGGGAGTTGTAGGACTTCTGTCCGTCTAAACATGTATAAGATTGCAGCCTTGCTGAGTTTTGAACCAGGAACCTCCTAGTTCACAAGTTTAGCCAGTACGCCAGCTTGAGAACATGTTCCATGCACAGGAGCCTAGATCAGGGGAAAGTAAGATGGTGCCCATGGGCACCAATGTGCCCACAGACACCTTCCTTGGAATCTTAGCCCTCCCATTTTTTCTAGTTTTTTAAAGCTCTGCTGTCTTAAATCTGCTATTGTGTGTTAAATATTATTCTGTAGTTTTAATCTATCTATCTATCTATCTATCTATTTATTTATTACTTTTATATCCCACCTTTTTTCTCCTTAAGGAACCCAAGGCGGTGTACATAGCCCTCCTCCTCCTCCATTTTATCCTCACAACAACAACCCTGTGAGGTGGGTTGGGCTGAGAGTTTGTGACTGGCCCAAAGTCACCCAGTGAGCTTACATGGCCGAGTGGGGACTAGAACCCGGATCTCCCGGCTCCCAGTCCAACACTCTCGCCACTACACCACATTGGCTCTCTCTATTGTATTACATATTGTATTTTTTGCTGTATTTTTGTAGTTTTAATTTTGTGGACCACACAGAGAGCTTCGGTTATTGGGTGGTATAAAAATGAAATTAATTATTAATTAATTAACAAATATTCTTACTGGCAGCTGGGATTGCTATGAAATAGATTTTTGTTGGAACTGAATACTATGAGTTGTTGATGTGTTGGGCCCCCGACTCCACCTCTTCCTTATACTCAATCTTTGGGGCAGGTCACCTGTCCTTTGCCAGACCTCCAACAGCAGCCATATTATGGTGGTGGCCGTTTCTCAAATTGCCAAATGTGCCCATGGCCCAAAAAGGTTGCTTACTCCATAAGACTGTGATCAAGCGACCTGTGTGGCTGTTTGTGCAGCCTGCTGTCCAAGTGCTAACCGGTGATGGACAACGGTTCTTAAGTTTCTTCATCGTTAAACTGGACTTGGACTGGACAGCCCTTCAAATAGAGGACACCTTCAAATAGAGGACAGTCCTCTGGCAGCCTTTCAAATAGAGAACTGTCCACTCTAAAGCAGGATATCTGGCCACCCTACGGACTGCTGCTGCACACATCTGCAGCAAGGGTTGTGGTTAGACCTCGTGTCCCCACAACCTCCCCTCAGGCAATCATTCAGTGAGGGGGATCAACTAATGTTTTTTTTTTTCATGAGAGGGGAGAGTAAAACATTTCTATTTTCTACTTAATTTTAGCTATTGACCCAAGAATGTCACAACTTTGCATCTTCCTCTTTGTCCTTCTTTCCAGGAATACATATCACATTGTTCCCTGACGTAAATAGTCTTTTAAGCATCCATCTCCCTTAAAAGATACCAGAAGGGCCGGGGGAAGCATAAAGCACTTTATGAAGATAAATTGCACTACGTGTCACAAAAAATAAGTTGAAGTGATCTGGGATCCTGTTTTGAAAGCAAAGAACAATAGCAACCAATGAGACAGCCGAAGTGCTGCCATTACTGGCCTTTCGGCATGATCAGAATAAGTGTGCCCTGATCACATTTTATCCTTTGTGTGAAAGTCTCACGGCCCTGATCTTAGCAACAATTGCAGGCCCAGAGAATGTTCTGAAACACAAAAACCAGTCCTACCACTGCAGCTAAACACCCTGCAAGCTTCTTGGTTGGGTAGGTAGGAATCTTATTGTTCCAAGCTCTTTGGAGGTAGAGCAGGGTATACATATGGTAAAATAATAATAAAACACCATGATGCCCCTTGTGCAGGTTATGAACTGCAGACTTTTAAAAGACCTGGCTTTAAAGATCCAACACCTTTAAAAAAATCAGGTTGGATGTATTCTCCAGTACAGACTTTTAGACTTTTAGCTTTGCTGTTTTAAATCTGTCTTTTAAATCCCTGCATCGCTGCTAGGTTTTATTCTGGTTTTATTCTGGTTGTATTGTTTACTGTGGTTTTAATGTTTTGTATATTTTGTATTGTTTTATTGTGTGCTCTTTGGTTTTAATTTTTGTGAACCGCCCAGAGAGCTCCGGCTATTGGGCGGTATAGAAATGAAATGAATGAATGAATGAATGAATGAATGAATAAATATTGGAGTGGGGGGTGCACAGCCCTCCAAGAATGAAAAGTAAACCCCTAAATGGGTTGGGACCTGGGTACTTAAACTACTGTCTCCTCCCTCATCAGCCTGCCCAAATATTGGATCTTTGTCAAAAGTCCTCCTTCAAATCTGTGCTAGGGTGGTCGTTTGTCCAGCTTTACAGAGGAGAGGTCAGTCCTCTATTTGAAGGGCTGTCCAAAGACTGTCCTCTGTTCGAAGGCATCCTTTGTTGAAAGGGCTGAAGGCAAAAGGGGCGGGGCCAAAGGCAAAGGGGCGGGGCCAAAATGCCAGCATATTTTAGTTTAAAGCTCTTGCTGCCAGCAGGTAAGTCTTAGGACAGGCACTATGAAGGCACTTCAAACTTTTTAGATTGAGAATGAAACTGCACAAACCTAGAAAACCACCAAAAATCAGTGGTCAGGGGGAAAGGGCCCTGGAAGGCTGGACTGAGAACCCAGGAGAGCTGGATTTGTCCCCTGGGCCTGAGGTTCTGCCCCCCTGCCTTAAAGATTAATATCAGCACCTTGAATTTAGCCTGAAAAATAACTGGGAACCGCCGGCAGAGGCTTTTCAGTACTAATTTCATTTGGCTACCCCAGATGAGAGCTGTGCCACCACATTTTGGATTAGCCACAGCTTTGGAATCGTCTTAAGAGCAGTCCCACCTGAAATGCACTACAGGAGTCAAGTCGAGAGGTCACCAGAGATAGCGAAACATTAGCGAGGTCCTTGTTTTTAAGAAAGGTGCGCAGGTGGCGCACCAACTGATGCTGGTAAACATTGCTCTTGGACACAGCTGCTATCTGTAGATTTAAGAGCAGACCTGGATCCAGGGTCGCTCCCATATTTGATTATAGCCACGATGGCTCAGCGTGCGAATATGGGCCTCCATACTACTTCCTTGTGAGCAAATGGATAGATCCAAACACCCAGCTCTGAAGATCCGAAACTGAGGTCTTGCTTGCTCAGGGCAAAGAGTACTCAGGGAAGAATCTGAGAAAATGCGTTAAATATACAATAACTAGAGGGTGGCCATTTATGCATTGCCCCCAAAGTGGGCACCAAGTTGCATAACATTTGCATCCAGATTTAGATGTAGAGATGCAAATTTACAAAGATAACTATAATTTATCAGAAATGCAATACATCTCACCACAGTGGGGGAGACTGTGACCAGGTGACCGGGTGGCACGCTTTCTCAGTCTGCCGTCCAGGTGCTAACTGTTGATGGGCAACTGCAAGGCCTCTGACCGCCCTTCTTACGGTGGTTGTCTTTAAACCGGACTTGGCCTGGATAATCCATCAGATAGATGCCACCTTCAAACAAAGGCCTGTCCTCAGGCAGCCCTTAAAATAGAGGACCATCCTTTGTAAAGTAAGGCACCTCTGTAAAGTAAGACACATATTACAAAGTTACATGTACTTCATTATGCAAAGAAGGTTAATGTTTTTACTTGCCCTCTCACAAAAACCTAAGGGACCACATGACAATTTCATAAGAACGTAAGAACAGCCATGCTGGATCAGACCAAGGGCCCATCTAGTCCAACAGTCTGAAAAGTGAGGGCATATGGAGGGTTTGTACAGAGGCCAGTGGAGGCTGGTGGCTCCGACGTCAATGGGGCAGTGAATCCGCCCCAGGCTTCAGTCTGAACGAAACGGAACTGGATAGTTCCTTTAGAGTACTGATTGGTTCTGCCTGAAACGTGCAGTGGATTCACTGCCCCGCTGACATCAGAGCCACCACACTCCACTGACAGAGGTCCTCAGTTGCCAGGCCCCCAAACACCATTTGGCCTGGTTGTTAATCCATTGCTGACCTCCCCTCTCTTTTTGCAATCTATTTGCAGATTGCTGTGAGATTGGCTCTCTCCTTCGCCCCTGACCTCTTGAGAGGTCCAGATGAATAGGCCACTAGGCCCTTTGCATTTAGTAAGATACTATATAATAAATGGCCTCCTCTATTCATTTGAAAAGTCTCTGAACAACACCCCATAAAGAATGGGTAGGCAACCTGGTGCCCCCCAAATGTTGTGGACTACAACTTCAATAAACCCTAACCAACATGGCCAATTATCAGGGATTATGGGAGTTGTAGTCCAAAATATCTAGAGGACATTAGGTTGACTGCCCCTGCCATGAGGGCTCTTGGGAAAATGGCAAACGTTGGCTGCCTCATTATTTTACTATACCTTAAACCAGTGTTCATTACTTTAAAGAACAGGGCAAAGATGGATGAGTGTTTGCTGAGTTCAGTTCATGGTATGCTCCAGAGGAAGTGGCTTAGGGAATACTTGATGGCTAGATTTTTAACAAGCTAAGCCACTAAAAGATTTATGTTCAAACTTGGATTTAAAATGACTTTGTTCCACTGGCTTCAATTAGATTAAGCAGCTCAGTTCAATATGTGATGGGTTAGCTGGTTCACAGGTCAGGTTGTACAGGCCTTCTCCAGCTCCAAATCAGTTGAGTAAGAGGCTCTCTCAGTCTGATTGTTTCGTTGTTTTTGTTGTTGTCAATTTTCTATGGAAAGCTGCCCCAGAATACCAGCAACAGCAAGGGAGCTTTAAAGCAGTTTGGAACCCAAATGAGCTGCCTAGGGATGTACAGATCCCCTTACCTGGGGCCCATGGGGGGGGTCTGCAGGTGGGGGGAGGCGATCCAGTCCTCCCCACAGAATCCTCCCTGGCCGGCTCCACTCCGCGGGGAGTCCGTGGAGCCACCGGCCGGCTCCGGCCACTGCCGGACTTCCGGCCGTGGCTGGACTGCAGACACAAATGGCATCCAGCGTAGCAGACACCATCCCTTCCTTTGGCCATGATAGGCTACGTAAATATTTACATAGCCTATCATGGCAAAGAGCAGGGACACAGATGGTGTAGCAGATGCTATTTGCATCCCTGTTCTTTGCCGTGATAGGCTACTTAAAGATTTACGTAGCCTATCACAGCCAAAGGCAGGGATGCAAATGGCGTAGTGGACGCTATTTGCGTCCCTGCTCTTTGCCGTGATAGGCTACATAAAGATTTATGTAGCCCATCACGGCCAAAAGCAGGGACGCAAATGGCATAGTGGAAGCTTTTTGCATCCCTGCTCTTTGCTGTGATAGGCTACGTAAATATTTACGTAGCCTATCACGGCCAAAGGCGGGGATGTAAATGGCATCCACTACGCTGGACGCCATTTGCGTCTGCAGACAGGCGGTAGTGGATGGGATGGATGGGATGGATGGCAGCGGACGGACGGCGCCAGGTAGGGTCTGTCCTGACTGGGCTTTGCGGGATGGCGGGGGGGGGAGCAGTCCATTCCGCCACAGACTCCAGGGGGCCAGATTCTAAGAATCCAGCCTCACTGGAGTCCATGGTGGAATTCTCTGCCATCCCTAGAGCTGCCCTGTAGAAAGCAGTGGTGGTTATGAACCTCTTTGTAAATGATGGCCTGCAGTGTCAGATGGCTGGGCTGGAGACAATTATAGCTGTTGTGGGGGTTCTGGATGGAACTATACTTTCCTCTTGAAAAAGATATCACAAAGCTGGGAAAGGTGCAGGAAAGGGCAATCCACATTATGGGAGCTGAAGCACCTTCTCTATGAGATGTCATGGACCAGGTCTTGTACTCTGAAGAGGCTCCAGAGTTGATAGCTCAGGGAGAGGTCTCAGCTACAGGAAGGTGTTACGAGGCTTCCACCTCATCGGGACCCAGTTCTGCAGAAATACCCCAGGGGCCAGCTCTTGCCTGCATCCAGAAATGGTCACATTATAGTGCTTAGACTCTGAGGCCATGAGGGCCATGAGGAAACTTGCATGCCACAGCCACTTTGTCATTGCAATCTCAGATTGCTAAAACAGGCCAGGCTCCTTTAAGAGACAAAGCCTCAGTCAGTATGGGGGTGGGGCTGACCAGTCTAAAATCAGGCAAACTCTTATTTAAGGCTCAGTCTTGCTCCGCTCCTAGTTGGAGCAACATACAGACAATGCTATCTGGCTTCCAGCCCCGCCTGGTGCTTTCTGTGGCGCTGACCTATTTATTGTTGTCTAGCTTCGATGTGAAACCTGTCCTATTCAGACCTCTGTCCAAGATTAGACTATAGCAGAACCCTGCAATCCAGGCTACAGCACAAAGAATCAACGGAACCCATGGCCTGAAATAGTACACAAGGAAAAGCTAGAGCATTGGGGGCTTTTTAGATTAGGCAAAGTGGATCAGGGGATCTTTCTCTTCCCGCCCCCCACCTCTAATATTAAAACTTGGAATCAGGCAGTGAAACTGGTAAGAGATTCTGGATGGACAAAATAAATTCCTTTTTCATATAACATTGAATTTATGTTATTAACTTCCACAAGATGTAGTGAGAGTCACTGGCTTAGGGTGCAATCCTATGCAGGTTTAAACAGGAAAAAAAGTCTTACAACTTCCAGCATTCCCCAGCCAGCAGAGCCAGGGAATGCTTGGAGTTGTAGGACTTCTTTCTGTCTAACCTGCATAGGATTGTGCCTTTAGATGGCTTTCAAAGGGGATTAGAATGAGGGGTAGGCAACTCATGGCACATGGGGAGCATGAGGCTGTGGGAAGAAGACTGCTGTTCCAGTGTTGCTCTAGTCTCTAGTCTCTAGTCTCCCCCCACCAATAATACCGATGCAGCTAATTGCGGCAGGGAAACACCTGTCTTGGAGGAGACTGCTTGTGGGTGGGAGAGGTTTTTAATTCCCTGAACCCAAGTGATTCTGGTGCTGTTAATAATGGCAAGGAAACAGCAATCTTGGAGGGGATCACTGGGAGAGTGGGAGAGACTTCAAACTCCCCACCCCCATGCAACTTTCGTTGAGATCACTGGGGGTGGAGGGAGTTATAGCCTTTCCCACCCCCCAGCAATCCTGATGCTGCTAAGATCAGTGAGGAAACAGTGACCCCAACTGCTGTTTCCTCACTGCTACTAATGGTTATCTCTGAATCAGGACTGTGGAATTGAGGGGTTTGAAGCTACTAGTCCTGATGGCTATAAGCTACCTCCAGTATCAGAGGCAGTATACCTATGTGCACCAGTTGCTGGGGAACGTGGGTGGGAGGATGCTGCGCAGGAGGGTGCTGTTTCCTGTGGGCAGCTGGTTGGCCAGTGTGCGAGCAGAACGCTGGACTAGATGGATCTTGGTCTGATCCAGCAGGGCTCTTCTTATGTTCTTAAGCCTCCCCACCCCAGCCAGTGATCAAGATTGCTGTTTTCCCACTGATATTAGCAGCAGAGAAACAGGGATCCATTCTCTGCCCCCCAGCTGATGGCTGACCAGGTGGGTGGTGGAGAAAAGTGAGCAAGGCTCCCCAGGGGCTCTGCGGGCCGCACAAGGAGGGGCCAAGTGCCAGATGTACCTCATGGGCCACAGGTTGCCCAATATGTGTCCTGATGGATCCTAAATCAGTTTGCTGCACAACTCTTCAGTCATGATATTATTAACAAATATAAAAGCTCAACACTCCAGCATTACAGTGTATGGCAAGATAAATGTCACATTTTATGAACATCTAGACTCTCAGGAGACTTCATTAGCTTTAAAATTCACCATTGTAAATGGGCATGCCATGTCGGCAGTTTTGACTCTCTCAACTAGTTATCACATTCACATCTCATCAGTTTTCACGTAGGTGCCAACTTGTAGATAATTGGATTACATGCCAGGCTGAGCAATGCATGCCTGGGAGGGGAGTCCAGAAAATTATAGAACACTTAGGGTACAAATCTATGGATGTTTAGCCAGAGAAAAGGCCTAGAACTCCCAGCATTCCCCAGCCAGCATTGGGAATGCTGGGAGTTGTAGGCCTTTTCTCTGGCTAAACATGCATAGGATTGCACCCTTACTGATATACTGAAAAGATGTGATAATGGTGCAGGGGGTATTGTCCAACTCCTGTCTTGCCTTTTGTTTACATGACAACAACAGTCTCATTGTCTGTGCCATTACACTCTGTCGGTCATGGTGAGATGTCATTTTGTCATATTATTTACCACATTCTACATGCTATCAGCCCCCTTCATGGATCAATGCCTTGTTGTGGCGAAGGGGCTTGCATAACTCAGTGAAGCCATAAGCTATGCCGTGCAGGGCCACCCAAGATGGACAGGTCATGGTGGAGAGTTCTGACAAAATGTGGTCCACTGGAGAAGGAAATGGCAACCCACTCCAGTATTCTTGCCAAAAAAAGAGACAAGAAGGCCTTCTTAAATGAACAATGCAAAGAAATCGAGGAAAACAATAGAATGGGAAAGACTAGAGATCTTTTCAAGAAAATTGGAGATCTCAAGGGAACGTTTTGTGCAAAGATGGGCCTGATAAAGGACAAAGAAGGCAGGGACCTAACAGAAGCAGGTGAGATTAAGAAGAGGTGGTAAGAATAAACAGAAGAACTATACAGGAAAGATCTGAATGTCCCTGATAGCCATGATAGTGCGCTCACTGAACTTGAGCCGGACATCCTAGAAAGTGAAGTCAAGTGGGCCTTAGGAAGCATTACTAACTACAAAGCTAGTGGAGATGACAGTATTCCAGCTGAGCTATTTAAGATCCTAAAAGATGATGCTGTTAAAGTGCTGCACTCAATATGCTAACAAATTTGGAACACTCAACAATGGCCACAAGATTGGAAAATGTCAGTTTACATTCCAATTCCAAAGAAGAGCAATGCCAAAGAATGTTCAAACTACCGTACAATTGCGCTCATTTCACACGCCAGCAAGGTGATGCTCAAAATCCTACAAGCTAGGCTTCAGCAGTATGTGAACTGAGAACTACCGGAAGTACAAGCTGGGCTTCGAAGAGGTAGAGGAACTAGAGATCAAATCGCCAACATTCACTGGATCATGGAGAAAGCAAGAGAATTCCAGAAAAATGTCTGTTTCTGTTTCATTGACTACGCTAAAGCCTTTGATTGTGTGGATCACAACAAACTGTGGCAAATTCTTAAAGAGATGGGAGTACCAGACCACCTTATCTGTCTCCTGAGAAACCTGTACGAGGGTCTCCTGAGAAACCTGTACGAGGGTCAAGAAGCAACAGTAAGAACCGGACATGGAACAGCCAATTGGTTCAAAATTGGGAAAGGAGTACGACAAGGCTGTATATTGTCGCCCTGCTTATTTAACTTATATGCAGAGTACATCATGAGAAACGCCGGGTTGGATGAATGAATCACAGGTCGGAATTAAGATTGCCGGGGGAATTATCAACAACCTCAGATACGCAGATGATACCACCCTAATGGCAGAAAGCGAAGAGGATCTAAAGAGCCTTTTGTTGAGGTTGAAAGTGGAATGTGCAAAAGCTGGTTTGAAACTCAACATTAAAAAAACGAAGATCATGGCATCTAGCCTCATCACTTCCTGGCATATAGAAGGGGAAGAAATGGAAGCAGTGACAGATTTTATTTTCCTGGGCTCCAAGATCACCACAGACGGTGACTGTAGCCATGAAATTGAAAGACGCTTGCTCCTTGGGAGGAAAGCTATGGCAAACCTAGACAGCATAGTAAGAAGCAGAGACATCACCTTGCCGACAAAGATTCATATAATCAAAGCTATGATTTTCCCAGTAGCAACGTATGGCTGTGAGAGCTGGACAGGCTGAGTGCCGAAGAACTGATGCCTTCCAACTGTGGTGCTGGAGAAGACTCTTATGAGTCCCCTGGACTGCAAGGAGGTCAAATCAGTCCATCCTAAAGGAAATCAACCCTGAGTGCTCATTGGAAGGACAGATACTGAAGCTGAAGCTGAAATATTTTGGCCACCTAATGCGAAGAGAAAACTCCCTGGAAAAGACCCTGATGCTGGGAAAGATTGAAGGCAAAAGGAGAAGGGGATGGCAGAGGATGAGATGGCTAGATAGCATCACCGATGCAATGAATATGGACTTGAGCACACTCCAGAAGAGAGCACAGGACAGGAAGGCCTGGCATGCTATGGTCCATGGGGGTCACGAGGAGTCGGACATGACTGAATGACTGAACAACAACAACAACATGCTATCAGCATTGCCACCACATGTTCTGATATTTATTGCTCACAAGAATTATCTGTATCCTGTGTGTTTTTCTTATCCTGGAATGGTTTGTTTAAACAAGGTACATTTATTCATTTGTTCATTCATTCATTCCTTTATTGCAATTATTTATATCTTCTGTTTTCAGATACAACTTCTTCTAAGGTGGCATACACCAAGATACATAAATAATAAACAGTATTAAATATAGCAGTTCGTCAGACTGCTTCTCACAGGGCAGTTGGTGGTGATAGTCCTGGGTGGGCAGGGTCAGTACACCCTGAGCAGTCTCCTCTTTGTCCTGGAATATTTTCCACAGGGCAGTTGGTGGCAAAGGCCTTGTGGGAAGTGGAGGGAGGGGCAGTCTGCCTATAACCTGTGATCCGCAACCCCAAATGCCAACTATTGTGAGAGGGGAAAATGTTCTTCCTCTCTCATAATACTAGAATTTGGGGTCATCCCAATGAAACTGATTGGCAGGCTATGTTGTCCCCAGGTTTCCGAGGGCCCTTGGGCAAGGTACCTCCTTGGGCCTCCTCCCTCGGTGAGTCCACCTTCTCACCCCCATAGTCACCAGCTGCTATTGCTCCCCCTCCTCTTTCCCAACATCACTACTACTTGCTTGCTTGATAGGCAGAGAGACAGTGAGCAAGTAGGCTGTGGCATCTACTTCTCCTCACTGCCACTGACGTCTGGGCCAGAGCGAAAGGCAGGTGAACAAGCAGGTTGCAATGGTGAAGAGGAGGAGCAACTCCAGGGGCCTCTTGTCCATCGGCCCCTGCTGGGGTGTGGGCTCTCAGCAGGTGCCCGACCATGCCCACCCTTGATGCTGGCCCTGCTGGCAGGAGATTTAATACAGACAAAAGGAAGCCCTTTCTCACATACCTGGTGGGTCCATCAGCTTAGATGGTTTTAAAGGAGGGTTAGACAAATCTGTGAAAGCGGATAGCTACTTTCTATCAGTGGCTACTTGTCAAGATGGCTGCATGCAGCCTCCAGGTCCAGAAGCTGTATGCAGAGTCTGTATGCCCTTAGGGGCCAAACTCTACATGATTCTAAGTGCATCATTAGGAACTATGTCAGGGTTTTAAGGTAGATTTAATAGCAGATGTGCCCCCCCATCCCCAGTTTTCATCAGGACCACATTACATGGGGAGGGTAGGTTTAACCCTTCATCCCCAGCTGGGATCCCAATGAAAATCCTCCACCATTACCAGCTGCCGGTATCAGTGGAGGCTAGTGGGTCTGATGCCAGTGGGGTAGTGAATCCGCGCCGGGTTTCAGTCAGAACTCTAAAGGAGCTCCTTTAGAGTTCTGACTGGTTCTGACTGAAACCTGGAGCGGATTCACCACCCCCCTGGCATCAGAGCCACCAGCCTCCACTGGCTGGTGTACAACAGGGAGAAAGGACTATTGCCCTCATCTCCTGCTTATGGGCTCCCAAGAGACATCTAGTTGGCTATTGTGAGAAGCATGATGTTGGACTAGATCAGGGGAGCGGAACCTTTTTCAGACAAATCCCACTTTGGAGAAGGGCTCAGGGGCTACATCCCACATAAAATATGTGGGCCAAAAATATCAACATATTTTAGCTTAATGCTCTTACTGCCAGTACTTATGTCTTAGGAGTAATTATGTCTTATGTCTTCAACCGCCAAAGTATTGATTGCGAGGGGAAAGGGAAGGGGACTGAGAGGAGGGTGTGTGGCCATCTAGGGAATCCTGGAGGAGCAGATTTATCACCTGGAGGGGTAGATCTATTCTGCACCTCTGGGGTAGATGGACCTTTCATCTCATCCAGCTCTTCTAACATTCTTATTGTGACTTTTGAAACACTTTACAACAATGTTGTCCCTATCTTCAAAAAGGGCAAAAAGGAGGAACCTGGGAACTACAGACCAGTCAGTCTGACATCAATCCCTGAGAAAATTCCGGAGCAGATTATCAAGCAATCCATCTGTAAGCACCTTAAAAACAATGCAGTGATTACATGACGCCAACGTGGATTTGTCAAGAACAAATCCTGCCAGACGAATCTGATCTCATTTTTTTGAGCAGGTAACCTCCCTTGTGGACTGTGGGAATGCTGTGGACATAATATACCTCGACTTCAGCAAAGCTTTCAACAAAGTGCCCCATGATATCCTGATGAGCAAACTAGCTCAAAGTGGGCTAGATGAAACAAAGATCCGGTGGATCCATAGTTGGCTACAGAATTGGACTCAGAGAGTGCTTATCAAGGGGATCTTCTCAAACTAGGGAGAGGTAATGAGTGGGTACCGCAGGGCTCAGTCCTGGGCCCAGTGCTTTCACCATTTTTATTAATGACTTGGAGGAGGAGGTGCAGGGAGTGTTGATCAAATATGCAGGTGACACAAAATTGGGTGGGATAGCTAATACCCTGGAAGACAGAAACAGAATTCAAAGTGATCTTGATAGACTGGAGTGCTGGGCAGAAAACAACAGAATGACATTTAATAGGGATAAATGCCAAGTTCTGCACCTAGGAAAAAGAAACCAAATGCACAGTTACAAGATGGGGGATACGTGGCTCAACAATACTACAAGCAAGAAGGATCTTGGAATTGTTGTCGATCACAAGCTGAATATGAGGCAACAATGTGATGTGGCTGCAAAAAAACAAATGCTATTTTGAGCTGCATTAATAGAAGCATAGCTTCCAAGTCCCATGAAGTACTAGTTCCCCTCTGCTCAGCACTGGTTAGGCTTCATCTGGAGTACTGTGTCCACTTCTGGGCACCACACTTTAAGAAGGATGCAGACAAGCTGGAGAGGGTTCAGAGGAGGGCAACAAAGAGATCAGGGGACTGGAAACAAAGTCCTATGGGGAGAGATGGAAAGAACAGGGCATGTTTAGCCTTGAGAAGAGAAGACCGAGGGGAGATATGATTGTGCTCTTCAAGTACTTGAAAGGTTGTCACAGAGAGGAAGGCCAGGATCTCTTCTTGATCATCTCAGAGTGCAGGGCACGGAATCATGGGCTCAAGTTACAGGAAGCCAAATTCCGGCTGGACATCAGGATAAACTTCCTGACTGTTAGAGCAATATGACAGTGGAACCAATTACCTAGGGAGGTAGTGGGCTCTCCCACACTAGAAGCATTCAAGATGAGGCTGGACAGCCATCTGCCAGGGATGCTCAGACTTAGATTCCTGCAATGAGCGGGGGGGGTGGGTGTGTGGACTTGATGGTCTTATAGGCCCCTTCCAACCCTACTATTCTATGATTCTATGATTCCACCAGTTTTTGCAGTCTGAGAAAAGGCTACAGAAAAAACATGCCAGCTGGGCCGCTTTTGGCTTGACAACTCATATGTCTGTGTCATTCAGAAATCCTGGCCTGGCTCAAGGAATCTGTCTTTCACACACACTGCAGGGGGACATGTTCCTACGTTAGATTTTAGCATCAGATCTGTATTTGGTTGAAAATGTACACCTTGAGTATTAGAAAGAGAAATTGTTGGAGGCTCTCAACCAGTTAGATCTTCAGCAGGCTTGGAAAATGTATCAGAAACATCATAAGAAAATGTTAATAGAGGAGGGGAAGAATTAACTACTATCCATTTCTTTGTCATTCATTTCATTTCATTGAGTCGTTTCAATTCTATACCATCCAATAGCCAAAACAGTGAAAAGTGCCAACACAGTGGGCTTCTCCACATGGGATTTTGTCCTGCGATTGAGATTGGTTACTCATGGACGTTTGCGGGTCCTTAACATGACTTCAGCAGCCTCCAGGGTCTCGCCCGTGTCTTCTGACCTTTATCCTGTTTTTTAAAAGATCAGAGATAGTGAGCCATTAAAATACAGCGTGTTGGTTAATGCGAACTTAACTAATTTTGCACTTTTGAAAAGCAATACATGAAGCAACACATGAAATTCTTTTGCGTGAAAAGAGGAAGTTGAGCAGTAATAGGAGCTATACTACAGCACCATGTAGTGGCTGTCTAATGAAACATATAGGACTTGCAGATAAAGGGAAGAAAAAGGGGGAAAGGGAGGCGGATGTAAAGGGCCAGTCTTTATCCTGCAAAGAATCTGGAAGCAGAAGCCCTGGTAAAATTGTGGGATAAAAAACCTCTGTGTGGAGAAGCCTAGTGACTCGGTATGTTAGCAGCAATGTCTAGAGTTTCTTGCCTCAGTTTGAGCTCCACCAGGTGCCGGGCACTGAATACCCCTGAATTTCATTTGCTTGTCTTTGTCTTTGTCTTTGCTTTCATCTTCACTCTATCTTGTCATCCTTTTGCCACCTTATAATTCCTTCTGGGCACTCCTGAATGTTTCCATATGTGTTCATAAACATTTTTGTATGCATTTCTCCTCATATATGCATTTTTGTATTCAATTTTGCCTAATATACACAATTTGTGCAGGCAATTTTCATAATATAAAGTATCTTTGAATGATATTTTCACTAATATATGCATTCTATGTGCACGTTCTCTTAATAGGCATATTTTGTACGCATTTGTTTTTATTGGGGAACTCCATTGAAAAATTCGGAGAAGTGCAAATTTTGAATGTATTGCTGCATGTATTGCTTTTCAAAAGTGCAAAATTAGTTAAGTTCGCATTAACCAAATGAATTTCTCTCCCATCCCTCCTCGGGCCTAACTGGATGAGCTCTCAAAATGAGGGTTTTTGCAGCATCTTGGGTTCTGTTTAATAACAGCTTTAACTGTGTGAACTGACCTTTAGCGAGCGTGGCTGTTTAGTGAAGGTAAACACTGTTTTTTACCGCTTTTAGCACTCTGTTTTGCTGCTGGTTTTCATTTGGTTTTATGATGTTGTAATGGTTTTATTCTTTGCTACTGTTTTATCTTGTTCTGTGATGCTTTTATTTCTTCTTTTAATGTTTGTATTGTATGTCTTTATTGTACACCACCCAGAGAACTTCGGTTATTATACAATAAATAAATAAATAGCTCAACTCTGGAATATTTAATACCTACTGCTTCTTAGCTGTCAGCAGCTCCCATAGTGTTTTATCCCAGATAGGCAGTGCTTCTGAATCACTGCTGTAGTGCTGTAAGGGAGCAAATGGAAGAGCAACTGACTTTCCACGCCACCGGAGGTGGCTAGGTGTGTGTACATCTGACAATATTCCATCCACACCCTCTTCCTTTTCCTACCCCGATGTTCTCGTGAGGACAGGTGGCATGGAAAAGAGACTGGTGAGGATCATTTTGCTGCCAGGCCAGGTTTAATGTTTTGGTATTAAACCTACAGAGCCCTAAACCAGGGATCCCCAATGCGGAGGCACCCAGAAATGAAAGTTTTCCATTTTTTTAAATATACCTATATGGATTTGTATGAAATGCATACAACGTTCTAGCATAGGCTTCGACAATAGCAGAACAAATATCCAAATAAGTATCCCTTTGAAGGTGGCATCTATATGCCACTCGTTCGAATGTTAGAAGTGTTGTGAGGTCCTCAATCTATTGCATTATAGGAGGTGAGTGTTTATCAGTGTTGTAATATCTGTCTTTTAGCTGTCAAAAGGATGCAGAGAATCCATTTATGCTGACCATTTGTTAATTTCCATGAAGCAGGCAAACAATTAAAAAGAGCATGTACATCAGTGAATATTAAAGACTGTTGCAGTACAAAATTTATCTGTGTAATAACCTCCCCTCAAAAAGAAGCAACTACTGGCCATTGCCAAAACATACGTTGAAAAGAAGCATTAGCCGTATTGCACCACCAGGAATTAGCTGAAGTAGGCAATCCCTTATTAAAGAGACGTTGCAGTGTCCAATAGACACGAAGCAAAAAAAATTGCTGAACAAAATGCAGCCTAAAACATGACAGGTAGACACCAAAGTGGCTATCCACTGATTGCCCACAGCAGTTTCTGAAATTCCTAAATGTGCCCATTAGTCCAAACAGGTTGGGGACCCTGCCCTAAACAGACCACAATACCTGAGAGAGTGCCTTCTCCCATATACCTCTGCCCAACCACTCCAAGCATCACTAGAGGGGCTAGTGTTTATGCCATATCCTGTAGATGTCCAACTGATGAAAACCAGGAAGAGGGCCTTTTCTGTGGTGGCACCTACTGCCTGGATAACCCCCACCCCCATGCCCAGAAATAAAACATGCGCCAACTCAGTTGCAGTTTAGTTGCATGATGAAAACTTCTTTTTTGCCTCGGCTTCTATTGATTCAGGGCACCTGTGTTTGTTTGTCTGAATTCATGACTTGCTTGCTGATTATATTGTATAGTTGACTGCTTTAGTTATAATGTGTATTTAGATTGTAATTTTATTATGATACCCACCTGGATACATTGTGCATGATGGACAATCTAGAAATATTTTAAAGAAATAAATGAATGAATAAGGCAGCTCTACTGGTTTTAAGAGAAGCAAATTGCTTGCCCACCTTTTTGTCTTTGTCTTTAAAAAAATGCTAATTTTTATTTGTGCTCCTGGAATGCAGAAATGCATTTCTTCTTTGCTCTTTTGCACCTCATCAGCCCCACCAAAGGAAAACAAGAGCCAAAGGAAAACAAGAGCCATTCCCTCTCCCCCCCCCCCCACACCCCGAGCTCAAATAACCAGTGCTCAAACGCTTGCCAAACTGCAGGTGAAAATCATATGTCAATATCTCCCCCTTCTTTGCTTCTACCTCTGTGCTGGCTGGAGAATGGGGTATGTATCTATCATTATTATTTATTATGAAACATACTTATATGCCTCCCAACAACTATGTTTTCTGGGTAGGAAGTCAGAGAAGGGATTTGAGATGGGGCTTCAGCACCAGCCGTTCAACCATGACATCCTCCTGTTGTATTGCTTTTGTATCTCAGCGTAGTATTACTATTTTTACACACAGTCGCCTGTGGGATATCACAGTGTGTGCTGAGACTGTGAGCAATGTAACAATAGAATGCCTTCTTAGTAATGAAACATTTGTTTTGGCTGCTAAACCTTCAAGTTAAAATGTATGCAAGTCTTGCCATGGTGTGTGTGTGTGTGTGTGTGTGTGTGTGTAGAATGCACACTCCTTTTCTGGAAAAAGGTCTGGTTTTAATAATAGACATCTGAGCTCCTGATGAATTGCTTGATATGATTAATACTTTGGGGTTTTTTTTAGGAAAAACACACAAAATGTTTAATTCATGCAATTGCTTTGTAGGACAAGCATGGCTGAGACTTGTTAACAAAGCTGGTGCATTTTTAAAAACAAGGAAAGATCTATAGGAAGCCGGGAGTCAAATAACAGAATGTAAAAGGTCCCCACTACCACCACCACCACCTTTTCCAGTGTGTGTGTGTGTGTGTGTTTTCCCTGCAATTAAACTCCTAAAAAAGGGGTGGGGAAAATCTGTGCACCACAAATGCAGGTTTCTTACCTGTAACTGTAGTTCTTCGAGTGGTCATCTGTGCATTCACACATATGGGCTTTGCACCTGCGCAGAGCCTCGTTGGGGAACATTGTGTAGCTGAGGAAAACATTTTTGGCAGGAACATTCCCCCACCATCCACTGCGCATATCTCAGGGGGTCCCTGCCTGTTCTCTCAGTTCCTTGAGACCGACAAATGGCCTCGTTACTGAGAAAAACAATAGTGACATTGACGCCAAAGTGGGGATGGTGGGTGGGTTGTGTGAATGCACAGATTACTACTTGAAGAACTACAGTTACAGGTAAGCAACCTGCCTTTCTTCTTTGTGGTCTCTGTGCATAGGCGATTAACAAGCTGACTTGTCATGTGCTATTGGAGGATCAATGACGGCCAAAACTGCAATCCTCCCTCACCCTGACATCCAGTCTGTAGTGTGAGATGAAAGTGGATGGCCTCAACCATGTTGCAGCTCGACATATGTCTGGTATCGACACTCCCCTGCTGTACGCTGTCGAAGTGGACACATTTCAACTGGAGTATGCCTTAATGGGACCATCGAGCTTCAATCCCGCAAGTTCATAGGCTAACCATATAGCCTGCACAATCCAAGAGGCAATCCTCTGTGAAGAGACCTGAAACCCCTTCCTAGACCCTCCACAGCAAATGAAAAGTATTTGAGATTTATGAAATGATTCTGTCCTAGTCTTGTAGAAAGCCAGCTCATGATGTACATCCATAGTATGGAGTGCTGTTTCCAGCTGCCAAGATGATAACGGGAAAAAAGGTGGGGAGAACAACGTCCTGATTTACATGGAAATCAGACACCACCTTAGGCAGGAAGGCTGCGTTGGGTCTTAACACCACCTTGTCTCTGAAAAATAAGGTATGGTGCATCTGTACAAAGGGCACGTAATTAACTCACCCATCGAGCAGTAGTTATGGCTATGAAGAATGCTACCTTCCAGGATAGAAGTCAGAGATCTACCTTAGCCAAAGGCTCAAATGGCTTTAATGTCAAGATCTTCAAAACAGTGGACAAACTCCATTCCGGGATGAAAACCCGAGTCAGAAGAGCTAAATTTCTTTGACCTCGCAGAAACTGGCATGCTATTGGATGTGTACACTGCCATCCATAAGAAGATCAAAGGCTGAAATCACAGCTAAGTTACCTTAATCAAGGCAAACCTTAATTCTTTTTTAAGAAGACTGTGAAGAAAAGCAAGTGCAGTCAGTAGGGATGTACGAATCCCTTACCTTGCTCTGCTGAGGGGCATCCGCGGTGGGGGGGAGGCGCTCCGTCCCTCCCCCTGGAATCCTGCCTGACCAGGTCCGCTCCACGGCCAAGCTGCAGAGCCTCCGGCCAGCTCCGGCCGCCCACAGCTGAACATCCAGCTGCTGGGCAGCCCTTCAGGGACGCAAATGGCGGCTGTCGTAGCCGCCGCCATTTGCGTCCCTGTATTGAGCCATGATAGGCTACGTAAATATTTACGTATTTATGCAAATGGCGTAAATTTACGCAAATGGCGGCAGCTACTGCCATTTGCGTACGCTGGGGTTTTTTCCCCCCTGCCGTGATAGGCTACGTAAGTATTTACGTAGCCTACATAACCTATCACAGCAGGGGGGAAAAACCCAGCGTACGCAAATGGCGGTAGCCGCCACCATTTGCGTACGCTGGGGTTCCCCCCCCCGCCGTGATAAGCTATGTAAATACTTATGTAGCCTATCACGGCCTCCTCAGGGATGCAAATGGTGTCCCTGCGTTAGCCATGATAGGCTACGTAAGTATTTACGTAGCCTATCACAGCTTGAAGAGGAGGAAGCGAATGGCGGCCGCAGGACAGCCACCGTTCACACAGCAGTGCAGACGGGAGCAGGTAAGTGCTCTGTTTCGCACACCTTTCGTGGGGTGGGGGTGGCGGGGACTTCGTTCCGCGCGCCTTTCGTGGGTTGGGAGGGTGGGGGCTTCGTTCCGCGATGGATTTCGGGGGGCCAAATGCACTGGCATTCGGCCTCACCGAGATCCGTTGCGGAATTCTCTGACATCCCTAGCAGTCAGTATTGAAGCAGAGTAGGGATCAATGCCCTGAGAAGCTGCAAAAATGGAAAAGGTCTTCCACTTACTCTCATATGCCCATCCAGTAGACAGTTTGAGTGCTGCATCCAGTACTGTTCGTACCTCCATAGGTAGGCAGGTTAACTCGAATGAATTTTCCATGCCATGAGGCAGAGGGTATCAAGACCTGGATGGCAAACACAACTGTGATCCCTGGTGAGAAGCTTTGGCATTGACGGTAGGCGCATGTATCTCTTGTTGGCTAGATTGAAGGGAAAGCTTCCTTCTGTGCAAGCACCAAGTCATTGCCGACTCTAAGAGGGACGCCGCTTTTGCTGGCATTTTCATGGCAGACTGTAGCGGGGTGGTTTGCCATTGCCTTCCCCAGTCATGACTACCTTTCCCCCAGCAAGCTGGGTACTCATTTTACCAACCTTGGAAGGATGGAAGGCTGAGTCAACCTGAGCCAGCTACCTGGGACCCAGCTTCTGCTGGGATCTAACTCAGGTCGTGGGGAGAGTTTCAACTGCAATACTGCCACCTACCACTCTGCACCACACGCAGGGGAGCAAACCATGGTTGCCTCAGCCACCAAGGAGTTATCAGAATACCGTCTGTGTTGTCCCTCCAAATCTTTTGCAGTACCTTGGAAATTAGAGGAAATGGAGGGAAGGTGTAGAAGAGACCTTCCAACCAATGAATCTGAAAGGCATCCCCTAGGGATCCGGTGCCAAGGCCTCCTCTGGAGCAGAAGCTGTTGCATACCGTGTTGTGACTGGTAGCGAAGAGATCCATATGTGGTCTGCTCCATTTCTGGAATACAGTCCAGCTGCCACTCATGTGACAATTGATACGTCCTGCTTAGAGAATCCGCCAGATGGTTATCCTTCCCCAGGATGCGAAGGGCTGTGAGCATAACACCCCTTTTGATTACCCAGTCAAGAAGTTCGATAGTCATATTCACAAGGCCTGGGGAATGAGTTCCTCCTTACTTGTTGAGGTACCACAACATGTTAGTGTTGTCTGTCAGTACTTGGACATGCCTGTGAGCAAGATGGGACTCTAAAGACTGGAGTGCTTTCCTCACTGCCAAGAGTTCTAGCGGGTTGATATGTAGCGCTCTGTGGTATGATTGCCAGAGATCTTGAATCTGTAGTGGACCGCACTGGGCTCCCCATCCCAGCTGAGATGCATCGGTCACCAAAGTTCATGATGGAGGCAATGGTGTAAACAGGGTCCCTGCTGCAAGGTTGCATGGCTGCGGCCACCAAATCAAACTGTGCACTACATGGACCAGCACTACCAAGCGCACTCTGTGAGCGGTGGCGTTAGGATCGAATGATTTCAGGAGCCAATTCTGCAGACACCTCATGCAGAGCCTCACCCATGCTACGATGTAAACTCAGATGCCATCAGTCCTAATAACCATTGAATTTGAAAAGACGTTGACCTGCAGGAACAAGAATTTTTGTGAGCTAACTCCATCAATGTTCTGCGTCTGTCCAAAGGTAAGTAAGCCTTTGCAGTTGTTGAATCCAACACTGCACCTATGAAGGGAATCACCTGAGTGGGTTCCAGGTTGGACTTTTCTTCATTTATTATCAGTCCCAACAACTGCAACAGGTTTCTGATGAATAAACCTGTGTGAGAAAGAGGGTGTTTCGATGACGCCACTATTAATCAGTTGTCCAGGTACAGATAGACTTCAATGCCCCAAGTGTGAATGAAGGCACACACCACTGCCATGCATTTCATGAAGACCCTCAGTGTAGTTGCCAGACTGAACGAGCGAACCGTTAACTGGAACATCTGATCTCCGATCACGAAACGAAGGTACTTCTGATAATCTTCCCTGATGGCAATGTAAAAGTAGCCATCCTTTAGGTCCATGGAAGCAAACCATAGACATTGGTGAAGAAGAGGGATGACTGAAGCCAAAATAGTCATCTGAAACTTTTGTGTTCTGACGAATTCGTTGAGGCCCCTGGGATCCAGAATGAGACAAAGTCCTCCATCCCTTTTCAGTACCATGAAGTAACGGGAGAAAAACCCGTCTCTCATTTGGTAAGGTATAATGCTTCTGATAGCTCACTTCTCAAGCAGTGTAGATGTCTCCTTCCGGAGAGGCTCTGAGGGTGCCTTAGACTTAGACACAAATAGAGTCATGAATCTTGCGTCTAACTCTATGTGTCCAAAGGCTTATATGCAAGATTCACGGCTCTATTTTGCATATAAGTTTATGGGCACATCCTCCCAATCGCCATTTTTTAAAAAATTTATTTTTTTAAAGACATGGCAATCGGCAGGGACAGGGAGGAGGCGAACGGCTCAGGCTGGCAGGAGGGAGGGAGGGAAGGTAAGTGGCCCCCAAGCCAGTCCTCCCCCCCGGAATCCAAGCAGAGCAAAGCTGCTCTGGAGGATTTGGGGGGCAGGAATGGATTGCCTCCCCCCCACAGATTCCCCACCGGAACAGACGGTGGGGAATCCGTACACCCCTAATGTTCCCCCTTCTCTTTAGCTCACTGTTTCTCCCCCTCCTAGCATCTAGCCTTGCTGTTTCTCTACCCCTTTCCTGTGCTGTTTCTCCCTCCCTCCCAGCCTCTAGCCACACTATTCCACCCTTCTCTTTAGCTCACAGTTTCTCCCCCTCCTAGCCTCTAGTCTTGCTCTTTCTCTATTCCTTTGCCTTGCTGTTTCCCCCTCTCTCACACCCTCTAGTCTTGCTCTTTCACTGCCCTCTACCCCTTTTACAATTTCCCCCTCCTCCCCAGCCTCTGTCCTCTCCCCCTCCCCTCTTTAGCTCAGTTTTGACTAGCCAGGCCCCCGCAGCAGCCATTATGTGACTAGCCGCATCCTCCATGGGAACCATTTTGTGCTGGTGCCCACAACAGTTTGTCAAATTCCCAGATGTGCCTGCAGGTTGAAAAGGTTTGGGGACCCCTGATCTAGAGGGCCATAGTTTCCCCATTCCTGTCCTAAAGCCAGCTTAATAAAAAAAATCAGGTTTGTTTTTGAATCTTCATAGATTTTGTGTGTGAGACAGAGCAGAATGATACAATGCAGCAAAAGTTAGTCACCACCTTTTATTAGCAGCGTGAGAAAATCCACTTATTTAATTCACCTGTGCTCACATACCACAAATCCACATGATGGCCACAGACACACAAACATCAAGGCACGTCATGCAAATCTACAGTCCTTGGAACATGACCACCTTTGTGGTTGTATCAATCAGCCTAAAATAAAGCATATGTTTTTCAACTTGACAAGACTAAGGTACTTTTGGTGGGAGACAAGAGGAGGCTGGGGGATGTTGACCTGGTGTTGAATGGGGTATGGCTACCCTTGAAAGACCAGGTCCACAGCCTGGGGATCATTTTGGACTCCCAGCTGTCCATGGGAGAGGACAGGCTCAGGTGTCAGCTGTGAGCCGGATGGCACTGTATCAACTCCATCTGATACGGTGGCTGCACCCCTTCCTTCCTGACCATCTGCTCCCATCGGTAGTACATGCCCTGGTCTCCTCTCGTTTAGACTACTGTAATGCGCTCTTCATGGGGTTACCCTTGAAGACGGTTCGGAAGCTGCAGCTGGTACAGAACGCAGCGGCTCACCTGATTAAAGGCAGCTGCCAGCGAGATCACATCACTCCAGTGCTGAAGGAATTGCACTGGTTACCAGTTGTTTTCTAGGCCAAATTCAAGGTGTTGGTTTTGACCTTTAAAACCCTATGTGGTTCCAGCCCAGCCTATCTTAAGGAGCGCCTCCAGCAACACCAGACAGGCTGCTTAAGATCAGCCTTGGATGGCCTTCTCTCTGTCCCATCAGCCAAGACAGCTAGACTGGTGGGAATGAGGGAGAGGGCCTTTTCTGTGGTGGCCGCCACTCTGTGGAACTCCCTCCCTAGGGAACTCCGCCATGCCCCCTCTTTAATGAGCTTCCGCCGTGCATTAAAAAACGTGGTTGTTCAGGCAGGCATTTGGGGTGGGTTAGGCTATTTTAGAAAACGTTTTTATTGTAGAATTTTATTGTTTTAAACTGTTTTATTGTATGCTGTACATCGCCCAGAGTAGCCGGGTGACCAGCCAGATGGGCGATCAATAAATTTAATAAATAAATAAATAATTTAATAATAAATAAACCTTCTCAGATGATGGTTTTAGGATCCACATCAAGTTTTGTGAATGATTCAATGTGCCCCTGATTTGCTTTTGGGGACTTGTGTGTGTGTGTGTGTGTGTGTGTGTAAAGGAAAGGAAAGCTCACATGATTAAAATAAGTGATCAAACCAATAAAACACATGTACATTGAGTGCTATGGTCCATGGGGTCACGAAGAGTCGGACACGACTGAACGACTGAACAACAACAAACATTCTGTTGGGCAGAACAAACTGGAGATTTGGGGCAAGGAAGAGCAAATGACCAGTATCATGGCAGGAGGAAAGGGGGGAATTCCTCATTTCAGAGGTGCTTGTGGATTTCAGGAACCACTGAGTAATTAGGTTGCTTCTTTTAAATGTTTTTCTTTTTAAAAAGAGTGATAAGAGGAGGCATGTATCAGGAACCTTTCAAAACATAGCTATGCGTGGTGTGAGGATATGAAACTAGGGAGTGATACATTAGTTAATCTGGGTATGATTATGTTTACAAGTGAGCCATCTTTAGTAATTACCTCTTTAAAACACTAATGGATATACATTTGCCCATCAGCAAAGAAACCAAGGCATTTCCCTACTTTATCTTTCACTCCTGTAAATGGTCTCAAGTAGAAGATATTTTCTGGGCAAACATGGCCCTAAAGGGAATATTCACAACCATTACAAAAGAAAAATGATAAAAGAACACTTCTTCCCTTTAGATACAGATTCTAAATATGTAGCTCTTTAGCAACAGATCTACAGCAGATGAGTGGCATTGCTTTGGGGAAACTGCATCTTAAGATTTGTATGCCTCAGGGTACACAGAGCCTCTGTGGACTCTCTCAATAAGCCCAGTCATAGCCTACCCTGGTTTCTTGCATGTCTGTGTTGCAAATGGGAAGGCAAGGCAAATTGGAAGGCAAGGCAAATGCAATCACAATAATATGGAAGGACAGGACAATGAGAGGGCTTGGTAGAGAAGAGCGAAAGGGAGAATGGGAAGTTTGAATGGTGTGCCCTCTGGGGGGTCCTTTTTAAGTGGGCATTTGCATACCTTGGGGTTGCCCTTCACATGCAAAACACTCCCTTTTTCAGAGTGGTCCCATTTGGGGTGCAAAGCTGTGGGCACTGACCGGCCAAGTTCAGCATTAGAGGGAGTCATTAGACCAAACAAATGCTCCTAAAGCTGGCTAAGTGGTACAGAACATTTGTTGATGAATTCCAAATGCATGTTCAAAAATGCCTATCTTTGACTCAGTATTTCTGAGTGTGTATTTATGCATAGGAATAGCCACTATTGGGCATGAATGATGTTAACAAGAACACATTTTAAATGTTAAAATTCATATCGATATATTTCAGCTTAATGTTTCCCATTCTACTTTTTAGCCAAACAACTTGTCTCCCTGCCGCCTTGAAATGGAAAGTGCTGTTGTTCGGTGCAGTAAACAGGTACAAGGTGTGGGCTGTCTTTTGCTTTGCCTTGCATTGATTTCCCCATTCTTTGTTGCCATTTCTATTCCCAAGTTCAAAAAGATTTGCAGCATCCAGACTTCGTTATGAGTTATGACACAGCTTGAAAAGAGAATGTCTTCAGGCAGGGCTCCCAAAAGGTGTCTGATTGGGAGCTGCAAGTCGTCTTAGAGTTAGAGGGCCAATTCTCACTTTACATTTTGTACTTTGGTCCAGATACCAGAGGAAAAACAAAATCACCCAAACAATGTATCTCAACTCTGAACAAAAGTGTTTTTTGGTATTTTATTCTGCTGCTGGTTTTAATTTGATGTTGAGCGCTATAGTGGTTTTATTCTTTGCTGCTGGTTTTATCTTGGTTTTTTTTCTGGGCTGGCTTTTTTTGTTTGTTTTAATGTTTGTATTTTATGTTTTTAAGGTATTTCACACTGCCCAGAGAACTTAAGTTATTGGGTGGTTTAAAAGTACAGACAATAAATAAATAAGAAACCACTCCCGCAACCTGGAGTTGTTTGGTCCAGAACAGGCTCACCACATTATCTGCTGTTTGTGAGAACAAAGCCTCAGTTGGGGAAGAAGACTATAAGGATGAAGCCAAGGATTTCATAGAAGAAGCAGGCTGTTAGCGGGTTGGGTTGGTGGGTTTAGAAAAGTGTCATTGCAAAGTGCATTGCAGAATAAGGAGTATGGAAAGGGCTCCCCCAACCTTTGTGTGGTTGCACTCAAATGGTTCACTTTGAAGGTCATTTTCCAATGGAAATGTTTAATTAGAGGGATATATTGTGAAAAGAATGAGAGGCGTTGGTGGCTCCAATGTCCGTGGGGCTGTGAATCCGTTCCGCATTTCAGTTAGAACCAGCCAGAATGCTAAAGGAATGCAAAGTACTGAGCAAGCCAAGATCCCTCTCCCATCATGCTCAGCTGTTCACTTAGCTCCTTTAGAGTCCTGACTGGTTCTGACTGAAACCCAGAGCAAATTCATCGCCCCACTGATATCGGAGCCACCAGCCTCCATGGTTCAGAGGATCATTTTGAAAGGGGTCAAAGGATGACTTCTGGTTTTTTTAGAAACAACAACAATGGAGCGCAAAAACCCAGTAATGATATTTGGTCAAAGGACTATGAAGACAAGCTGGCGGTTAAATGTTTGGATAATTTTCATCTTACCAAACCTTCTGGTTCCTGCTATAAGCAACATAGCAACTAAATGTGAAATATAACATTCCTTTTTTCCTCTCTCTTTGGAGGCTATCAATGGCTACCAGTCCTGATGGCTACATGCTACCTCCAGTATCAGGGGCAGTATGCCTAAGTACACCAGTTGCTGGGGAACATGGACGGGAGGGTGCTGTTGCACTCATGTCCTGCTTGTGAGTTTCCTGTGGGGCAGCTGGTTGGCCACCATGTGAACAAAGGTTTTATTTGTAAAAAATCCCAATGTGTTTCTATCTTTTTTAAAGGCCTTCTTGAAGGAATTATAAAAAAAGTCTGTGTTTTTACTGCTAGTAGAAACCCTAGTTTGAGCTAACTGATGTATCTTGGGAACACCTCAAAAAACTCCTCTAACAGGTGGAATAAAAACTACAGCCTTCTGAATACTTTTCTGAGTTGCCAATGAATTTTAGTAGGAGACATTGTAGTAAAAATGTAACCTAAAAGCCATTGTATGTGTCTTAAGCAGCACATAGTACTGTAAGAGCTGCGCATGCCTGGAATGAGCAGACAGTAACCCTAAGATAAGGTTGCCAAGCAAACCGCTGGCAACCAATCAAAAGTAACACGCTGGCTGAGGAATGCAAGCTAAGTGATAAAACTGTAGCGCGAGGGTCGCCCAGGGTCGACTCTGCTTTGAGCGTGAGCTCCTTTGTCGAACTGTTTGCAAACAATAAAATCGTGTTGGACCCAGCCTGCAGTTGACTCTCCTCTTTGGGGCAAATTGGACTAGCCTCCAGGGGGCGAAACTAGCATTTTGTGCAACAACATTATTACAGGAATTTCTGCAGATGTTTTTATAGCCCCTTGAAGAACGCCTTAAAATAAAAATATGCTGAAATACGTTGGGCTTTTTTACAAATAAAATCTTTGTTCCAGCATCTTGCAACATTTCTCTTCCATTCATGGGTCTATTTTGGATACTCTCTCGTTTTTGCACCCACTGTGTGAACAGAATGCTGGACTAGATGGACCCTAGGTCTGACTGAGCATGGCTCTTCTTATCTTGATATTTTTGCAACAACTTGTTTGGCATTTCTTTCTTTCTTTTAAATAGCAGGGAAGCCCCAGACACAGCGCTAGTTTCCCATAAAGCACATAGCATTCTCTTGGCAGCCCCTTTAAAACTCCCAACTTTTCTCTCCTTTGCTGGCTACATTTCTACTATACAACTTTTCAACTTTTTCTATCCTGCCCATCATCCACCACAGAATGTGGGAGGTGTCTAATAGCTAGTTGCCACCAGCCACCCAGTATCACCAACGCACATTTGAGCAAGCATCTTCTGTCTGATCATTAATGTCCATTAACTATCGGCTTTGTAAAACTCAGGTAAAGATAATGTCTCATATCCAAAGAGGATGCTTACATCAATATTTTTCAGCCCTTTATATTGGGAAGAGTCCAGCAAGTTCTCAAAAACAGGCACTTGGTAAGAGAAGCCCAAGAAACAAAAGCTCGCTCTATCTATCTATCTATCTATCTATCTATCTATCTATCTATCTATCTTGTTAGAAAGGGAGAGTGTGGTAGTAATTCCTGTTGTCTTGTATGTCCTTTGGTGTCCAAAAAAATAAAGCTTTATCCTCAAACTATTTTTGTATGGTTGCTCGTTTTTTAACTATCTTATCGCTTGGTTTTTTTTTCATGTTGTAATATTTTTCTTTATTGGCTTAGTAGTCAGACTGGTCTTTTCAAATGAAATCTATTTTTGGAAGGAGAGGAGGGGGCTGGACTCAATGTGCTTGGCACATCATATTCCATTTGATTATATTGCACCTTTAATATATAATTTTTAAAGTTTCATGAATATCACAAGCAGATTGAAACTTGCAATTAAATCTTCTTTTGAAATGGTGCCATTATTGGATGGCTTCTGAAGGTCCTTTAGTTTTATGTGCAAGTCAAAAAATTGGCATAAGTATAATACACAACAGATCTAATGATGGAGCATATACCTGTTTGGAATAACAATTGAGCCAACTGGAGAGCGTCTCCTGCAGGGTATCTACAAATACAAAAATCTTTTGCAAAGCTGCCCTTGGCCCCCCTTTTGATTGCAACAAACAGCTAACCTGTTATGACTGGTTCACACATACATATAGATCACTTGATTTCTCTGCAGTGATTACTGTATACTTGATTATTGGCAACTAAGGGCACAGTCCTATTGTGTTTCTGCCATTGATGATCATAAGCCTCCGAACTTGGAGGCTTACAGTCACCCAATGCAGAGTGAGAGGTGTGGCAGAGGCGATCTTTACCTCCCCATCCTCCTGCCCTCCATTTTTTGCTAGATGGGCTTTTTGGTCCATCTAGTGATGGCGCTTTGAAGGGGGAGGGAAGGAGGCTGGAGGGGCATCAGCATAGCTCGTATCCTGGCCTCTCCAGTCTCCTGCCCCCTCCCTGTCCCCTTTTCTCATCCTCTGAGGTTGAGTTCCTGACCTTGGAGAGCAACTGGTGTGGTTCTTCCCATGCTGGTTGCTAGGGGTTGGGGGGTCGGTGCATGACCCCCTCCAAGGTCAGTGTGCTGTTCCGACCTCAGATATGGGAATCCGAACTACCCTATAGCTTCTCAGATGCTGTCTGGTGGTCTTAAGATTGTTCCCCAACTGTGTGAGCTGATTCTGTTAAAAAGCATTGCATTCATATCATATGAAGGCTCTGCTTGTAGGTGTTGTATCTGTGTCGGCTCTTTCACACATGCAAGCCATCTCTTGATACTGCAGTCACCAAGTGATGAATGTTAATGTGTAAACCATCTCTCAGACATAGCCCACACCCCAGCCACCACTCACACTCTGATTGATAAATCAATGCATGTCCAAGGCCACCCGAAGTGCTGAGCCACGTGGTGGCAGAATCGGGTGGGTGCAGTTTCCTAGAACTGCCTACTCACTTCAATGCAGAAGCTTTGTCGCTAGTGATTAGTATCTGAAAGAGTCATAAAGTAATAAAGGAATAAAGTCTCGGAAAGGATCCTCGTCATCTGTGTCCTGAGTTGGCTACTGGTGGGGACTGCAAGAGGCAGCTAGGGTGCTCCTGACAGTACGCCAGTCGTCAGTTGAGCCACTTGATCATGAAGAGCCTGGTTCTCTTGCACGAGAGCTTGCACTGCCTCATCCATGGCACCCTCCAGAACCAGTAGGAGCAGAGAGAAAAAAAGAGGAACGGGGACCAAGCTGTCAGGAATGCTATCCCAGGAATGCTGGCAGGAGGAATCTCTGCCGCCTGCTGTGCCTGTGAGAGATGAGCGAGCTCCTCTCCCACGGATTGCTGCTCTTCCTCAGAATCAGAACTGCTCTGGGGCTCTATGGGCTCAGTTTCCACCCTGACACAGACCTTGAGAGCAAAGTTCTCCCACCAATCCTTGCTTGAAGGTCAAGCCCAGTAATGGCGGAAGATCGAGGGCATTCTCACGTGGGCAACACAGTCGGCCATCTTCTTCAAGTTACTTTGCAGTCTGGCGGAAAAATAATCTTGATGTCTCTTGAGAAATCTGAGCACAAGCAGATGAGATCATGTCCGGTTTGCTCACTGAGCCTCTATGAGACTCAAGGCCCGATGAGCAGCACATATAAAACTCAGAAGGAGCACAGCTAGTTCCGTGTTCTCGATGAGGGCATTCGAGTTGCTGGCAGGATCCATGATGTTAAGAGGGAAATAAAATTGACCCAATCTAGCATGAAATTTACAAAGGAACTTGGAGAATGGAACGCCCGCTAGGGTTCACTGGAGTGCACATGCACAGGACAGTGAAAAGAGAGAGAAAAGGGGGGGAGGTGCCTTGTCCACGTTACGAGTAAAGGAGCAACCAATGGCGGCCATCAGAGAAGCCTGAAGCTTGTGTTTCAAATAGTAGAAATACCGTGGTGTGCCTTTCCATGCCGTTACAACACAAAAACAGGAATGTTACAGAAGGGGCAATGTGAGCCATTACAATGAAAACTGTTACGGGATTGAGCGGTACAGTGCAGTACTCGAAACGTTATTAATGAAGGTGTAGCTTTGGCCTTTGTCTTCCAGAGTGGTATTCCCTTTGCCTTCAGGGCAAAGATCTGGAATGCTTCTGAACATCAACTGAAGTTATATAGATGGGCTGTGGCAAATGAGTAATTTTAGTAATAGTTGTTGTTGTTATTAAATTAACATTCCACCTTTTTTCCTCTTGCAAGGAACCCTAGGCAGCTGACATGGGCCTCCTCCTCTCCATTTTATCCTCACAACAACAATGCTGTGTGGTAGGTTAGGCTGAGAGTCAGTGACCAGCTCAGAGTCACCCAATGAGCTTCATGGGTATGTGGAGTCTAGAACCTGGATCTCCTGAGCCCCAGTCCAGCACTCTATCCACTACACCACACCGGCTCTTCATTTTAATGAAAGTTCATTCATTCATCCCCCTCCTGACATCTATCGGGTTCCAGAAAATCCAAGGTCAAGATAATTTCTGCCTACCTAAGATCCCTGTCTTTTAAGATTAAGTTTGTTAACTCTGGCTTTGGCCAAGGTTCAGCAAATACAAATGGCTACATGGTTTCTAGAAAAGTCTGCAGTCCCTGCAAATTGGGATCAAAGCATTTGCCAAGGATATATCTACACTTACAGATTATATCAGTTTTATACAACTTTCACAGTCAGGGTGTGAACCTTGGAATTTCAGAGGCTGATGAGAATTCTTAGGGTTTTTCTACACAAGGCATTTATACTGCACTCGTCATTCCCTCCTCATGGTTGTTTACGGGTTCTTTAGATGACATTATGACCCTCCAGTTTTGCTTCTTTGTCTAACCAGCACTTTCCGTGAGTTTTTTAGAGTAGGGAAAATGCGGTACTTAAATGTGAAAGTGAAAAAAAGTGCTATTTCCTCTTGTGTATTTGCACTATTCTGCTATATTACAGTGCTACCTAGAGGTTATTTAGCAGAAAAGCAGGAAAGGGAATGCTCCTCATGTAGTGCTCAGATCCCAGTTCTGTGACGAAACCAAAAGTAGATACAACTGAATAACAGCCAATTAACAGCTTCGTGTAAAAATGCTCTTTGTGATCTCTAGCAGCACTTTCCATCAGAACTGTAGCTCCCAGGAACCACTGGAGAATGACTATTACATTGGTTTACACCTGTGGTGTAGAGATGTACTTGGTTTGTTAAAATGCCAATTAAGCACCTCAAACTGTGGCAAATTCTTAAAGTGATGGGAGTACCAGACCACCTTACCTGTCTCCTGAGAAACCTGTACAAGGGTCAAGAAGCAACAGTAAGAACCAGACATGGAACAACCGATTGGTTCAAAATTGGGAAAGGAGTACGACAAGGCTGCATATTGTCGCCCTGCTTATTTAACTTATATGCAGAGTACATACATCATGAGAAACGCCGGGTTCGATGAATCACAGGTCGGAATTAAGATTGCCGGGAGAATTATCAACAACCTCCGATATGCAGACGATACCACCCTAATGGCAGAAAGCGAAGAGGATCTAAAGAGCCTCTTGTTGAGGGTGAAAGAGGAGAGTGCAAAAGCTGGTTTGAAACTCAACATTAAAAAAACTAAGATCATGGCATCTGGCCCCATCACTTCCTGGCATATAGAAGGGGAAGAAATGGAAGCAGTGACAGATTTTATTTTCTTGGGCTCCAAGATCACCGCAGACGGTGACCGTAGCCATGAAATTAAAAGACGCTTGCTCCTTGGGAGGAAAGCTATGGCAATGAGATGGCTAGATAGCATCACCAATGCAATGAATATGAACTTGAGCACACTCTGGGAGAGAGCGCAGGACAGGAAGGCCTGGCATGCTATGGTCCATGGGGTCACGAAGAGTCGGACACGACTGAACGACTGAACAACAACAACAATTTCTTGTCCTCACCACCACTGATCTGCTCCTGGTTGCTATTTAATTTCTCAGTTGCATGATCCGTACAGGTGTCTTGAATTCAATTGGCTATTCCAGCTACTCATAGACCCCTCTCCCATCATGCTCAGTTGTTCGCTTCCTCTGCACCACCTGTATATGCCCCTTGAATCTAATTGGCTATTCCAGCTACTCATACAACCCTCTCCCATCATGCTCCTTTGGAGTTCTGACTGGTTCTGACTGAAACCCGGAGTGGATTTACTGCCCCACTGACATCGGCGCCACCAGCCTCCAAACCTCAAGACTACGCTGGAAGCTGAGTGACATGGTCAGCAAAAAACAAAATGAAATAGCATCTACTTCAGGGCTGCTGAACCTCTTTCAGCCCAAGGGCTGAGTTCAATATTGGAGAAGCTCTTGGGAGTACATTCAAGTGGTGGGCAGGGCTGAAGACAAAATGGGCCAGGCCAGAATTAGCACTAATTCAAACACACACACACCCAAACCCTTAGCATATCATTGCTTAAAGCTCTGACTGCCAGCACCTATGCCTCAGGAGAAGCATTTCAACCTTTCAGAATGGGGAAAACCCACACACAAAAGCAGGGAAAACACCAAACATCAGGGGAAAGGGGGCGGGGGAAGGGATGTGGCAATCTGGGGAATCCCAGAGGGCTGGATTGGGGCCCCAGGTAACCTGGATTTGGCATGGAGATCTGGGTTTCAACCCTCCTGATCTACGTCTTTGTGGGGACCACATTCTATTTTTTAATGTAGGAGACCATTAAAGAAAGAATTATTCACCTGCATTCTGAAGTGGTGCAGTTCGAGGAAACTGCACCCACCTGATTCTGCCACCATGTGGCTCAGCACTTCGGGTGGCCTTGGACATGCACTGATTTATCAATCAGAGTGTGAGTGGTGGCTGGGGTGTGGGGATGTAAATCTCTGTATGTCAGAGAGATGGTTTACACATTAACATTCATCACTTGGCGACTGCAGTATCAAGAGATGGCTTGCATGTGTGAAAGAGCCGACACAGATACAACACCTACAAGCGGAGCCTTCATATGATATTTGGCACATGCTTTTTTTTTGGCACATGTTTTCCAGCTCCACAGAAGGCCTGAGGGTCTCGTTTTGGATAGGGGGGCCCAATTCACTGCCCATTTCTGGAGGGAGCTACTTGGGCTTCTCCATGTGATGCTCCGTCTTTCCTCTGCCCACCATCCACAGACGGACAGTCAGACCGAGAGCACCAATGCGACTCTGAAGCAATATTTGTGCTGTTATGTCAATTACCAGCAAGATGTCTGGTTTTCCTTGCTGCCTCTCGCAGAATTTGCTTATAACAATGCCTGCCATGCTTCCACCCGCCAAACTCCATTTTTTGCCAGTTTTGGTTACCACCCCAAGGCTTTCCTGTCCACCCTAGCTCCCTCTTCGGTGCCAGCGGCCCATGAGTTTTTAGAGGAATTGTGAGTGGTACATCACCTCTTATGGGACTCCCTCGAGCAAGCCAAGATAGCCTACAAGGCCTCTGTGGACCGGCAGCTCCAGCCGGGTCCGTCTCTGCAACCGGGGGACTGGGTTTGGTTGTCCACCCAATACCTCCCCTCTCACTCGCCCACAAGGAAGCTCGCACCTTGCCACATGGGCCTTTCCAGATTACGGCCCAGATTAACCCTGTTGCTTTTCGCCTGGCTCTCCTGCCCTCCATGAAGATCCATCCTGTTTTTCATCGGTCTTTGCTGTCCCCCCTGGTTTCTGGCGACCCTCATCGCTCGGCCAGCTGAGCCTCCAGTGCTGGTGGAGGGGGAGCAGGAGTTTGAGGTCACGGAGATTCTGGACTCCCACCTTTCTCACGGCCGCCTGCAATATCTGGTGGACTGGAAGGGGTACAGGCCAGATGAGCGATCCTGGGAACCCGCGGAAAATGTGCATGCTCCGTTGCTGCTGAGGCGTTTCCACCAGCTGTACCCCCACAAACCCGGGGCCCCAGGGGAGGAGCATGAGGGGGGGCCTCATGGGAGTGGGGATGATGTCAGGGTGGAAACTGAGCCCATAGAGCCCCAGAGCAGTTCTGATTCTGAGGAGGAACAGCAATCCGTAGGAGAGGAGCTCGCTCATCTCTCACAAGCACAGCAGCTGGCAGAGATTCCTCCTGCCAGCATTCCTGGGATAGATAGTGACCCTGGCAATGAGAGAGTGCTGGAGGGGGGCTTGCTGGATGCTCGGCGCAGATGCAGGGAGTGATGACAGATGGAGGGCGCCGAAAGGAGCCCACTCATTTGGCGCTAAAACAGCGGTCGTGTCCCGAGGACCCAAGGGAATGAGGGAGGATCTCTCTATAGCCCATAAGTTCAGAGTCTTCCCATGGTTCTCCTTCAAATGGGGACCAACTGCCTTACCTGGAGCCTAGGTTATTCTGCTATGTATCCCCAGTGCAGTTCCTTGCTTAGTCGCTAGTGATTAGTATCTGAAAGAGTCATAAAGTAATAAAGGAATAAAGCCTTGGAAAGTATCCTCGTCATCTGTGTCCTGACCTGAGTTGGCTATTCGAGGGGACTGCAAGAGGCAGCTAGGGCGCTCCTGACAGTCTAGAATGATGCACGCTGGATAGAGCACTTCAGGATGTCTCGAGGCACCCTATTTGAGATCGTGGCTGAGTTGACCCCTGCACTACAAAGGGAGCGCACAGCTATGTGGCTTCCGGTCAGTGTTGAGAAAAGGGTTGCTGTAACCATTTGGGAGCTGGCCAACCCTTGCTTCTACAAGAATGCCACTGAACAGTTCGGGCTTGGAAGATCAACGGTGGCCGAGATTTTTGTGGAGGTTTGTCTGGCAATGGAACACATTCTCCTTCGACGTACAGTTTTCCTCGGAGATGACAGGAAAGTAAGTGATTCATACCATTTTCCTTACTCCTTCTCCAGTGCAAAACCTGCCCCCTTTTGTGCATTCTTATGTCTGTGTATGTCCTTCCCTATATGTGTGTTTCCTGAGTTATGTTCTTGCTCTAAATACATTTCCTTTGAATTCTACCCAGAGCTAACTATTTCCTCATTTTATTTTCCCCCTTTCCACCCCGCCCACAAACAACGGCAACACAACACAGCTCATGGATGGATTTGAAGTCCTCGGATTCCCTCATTGCATTGCTGCGGTGGATGGCACACATGTTTGTATCAAATCCCCAGTTCGGCAAGGCGGTGATTTCATAAATAGGAAGAACTACTACTCCATGCTTCTCCAAGGAACAGCAGATCATTCTGGGTTGTTTGTGGATGTTGAAATTGGCTGGAGCAGAAGAAATCACAATGCCTACATTTTCAGAAACTCAGCACTGTTCGAGGCGGTGGAGGCAGGAGCTTTTGTTCCAGGAAACGCCACCTGGACTCTAGGGGATGTAGAAATACCCCCACTAATAGTTGCGGACAGAGCATTCCCCATTCGTTCCTGACTAGTGAGACCTTACGCGGGGCATCTGGATGGAAAGAAGACTTACTTCAACTACTGTTTAAGTAGGGCCAGGAATGTTGTGGAAAGGGCATTTGGAAGGCTGAAAAGCAGATGGAGGTGCCTCTCGGGACGACTTGACGTTGTGGAGGAGAATGTGCCCTCAGTCATCTGTGCCTGTGTTATATTACACAACATATGCGAGACCAAGGGACTCACCCTGTCCGAGAATCTCCAGAAAGACAATACCATTGTTCTTCCAACCTTGGGTCTCCCCTACCTGGAAGAAGGCAATGTCCAGTCTGAGCAGGGTAAAGCGGTCTGGGATGTGGGAAAACAGGAGGGCAGTTGCGCGATGAGTGCATTTGTCTGCCAAAAGCAGTCTGTGAATGTTTCACGCCCGCCTATGTTTGCTCTAGTTTGCAAATTTCTAAGTATGTATGTGCGTCTGGTTCTAATGTGTTCATAATAAATGGTGGGTTGCTCTTGTTTCCGATTCCTGTCTCTGTTGAGTGATATTTATATTTATTCGTGTCAGAAGCATCACAATTAAAAACATACCATAGCACATAACATTTAAAATATAAGATGTAGAAGTTAAAATATATAACATTTGCCCCAAAGCTAGCAACATTAATTGCACTCTGTCGCGCTGTCATAAGGTCCTCATGTGTGCATTCGTCAGGGCACAAAGGGCAAGTATACATATGTGTTGTTGTCTGCAAGTTTCCGCAGTCGCATAGGGCAGAGATCTCCGGATAGCCGCATTTATTCAGAGTATCTCTAGATCTTGTTACACCCGTGCGCAGTCTAGTCAATGATTTCCAAACTTCTCAGCTCTCATCGGAACCAGGTGCCGGCTCCTCTGCTGGTTGCCTCCAGGGTTGATTCTTTGTAGCTTTCCATAGGTCCATTCTACTTTTGAATTCATCAAAGTCTTCCATCGATCTGAGGAAGCTTTTCCTGGAATTTAATCTCTGAGGAGCTGGTTGCAGGCCGTAAAGAGGGTGTTGTTTGGATATTGAGGATTTAAGCCTCTCTCTGTATGCTGCTGCTTCTCTACGAACAGCAGGTGGGGCAATGCCAGCTATATGGTAGATCTTATCTAGGGAAGTAGGTTTTAGACATCCGGTAATGATTCTATTCGAACTGTGGTGCTGGAGAAGACTCTTACGAGTCCCCTGGACTGCAAGGAGGTCAAATCAGTCAATCCTAAAGGAAATCAACCCTGAGTGCTCATTGGAAGGACAGATACTGAAGCTGAAGCTGAAATATTTTGGCCACCTAATGCGAAGAGAAAACTCTCTGAAAAAGACCCTGATGCTGGGAAAGACTGAAGGCAAAAGGAGAAGGGGACGGCAGAGGATGAGATGGCTAGATAGCATCACCGATGCAATGAATATGAACTTGAGCACACTCCGGGAGAGAGTGCAGGACAGGAAGGCCTGGCATGCTATGGTCCATGGGGTCACGAAGAGTCGGACACGACTGAATGACTGAACAACAACAACAACAATAGTGATTCTACTTGTTTCATTCAAAGCAACATCAACTTTGCCAGGGAGGCGAGAGTGGCACGCTGCTTGATATGTTTTCGCAGGCATGCAAAAACGTCTTTGTTCCAGCAGGCCTTTGGGGATAACTAGTCTGGACCTGGGAAAATGCAACGTATGGATACCATTTTTGTTGTTCTGGTTGTCTTTTAATGTTTTAATATCTTTACAATTTTAATATTGATGATTTAATTATATTTTTAACTTTTACACAGTTGTATTTATATTTCTATTTATAGGTTTTAACTGTAGCAGTTTTAACGTTGTAAGGCCGCTTGAGTCCCAGTATTGGGGAAAAGGTGGGATATAAATAAATATAATAATAATATAATAATAACTTGCCCAGCATGTGCAGATTTGTACCAAACTGGGCAGGCATATTTGCCAGCCGAGTGGCAAAGGGCTCATGCTGTAGTCTTACGATCCCTTGGTTTAGCTCCCCAAGTAGTACTCGTTAATTTCCTAATGATGTTATTTCTTCCGCTGACCTTCAGTTTAGTGTTGATGCAATGCTGTTTATATGTTAAGGCCCTATCCAAAGTAACCCCTAAATATTTAGGGTTAGGGCAATGCTCCAATAACACACCTTTCCATGTAATTTGCAGCTTCCTAGCAGCCTGCTTATTGCATAGGTGGAAGGCACATGCCTGAGTTTTTGCTGGATTTGGCCTTAACCAGTTTTCACAGTAATATTGGTCCAGCTCTTCCAGAGCTTCAGTTAATAGTTGTTCTACCTCCTTGAATGTTTTTCCTTGTGTGGCCATTGCCCGATTGTCAGCATATATATATAATTATTAGTACCTGCAGGAAGCGGTTGATCATTAGTATAGATATTGAAGAGGGTTGGATGTGCATATACGCATGCCTGTCAGGAGGTGGCATTGTCGTTTATTTAAACAGAGCTGTACTCTATGGTTTCTTGATGTCAAGGTCCATTTGTCTTCCCAAAATGGCTCCCCCCGCCCCATGTTGCATACTGGCAGGACAGGGAGATAACTATCCTTTTTGCCTCATTGTTACGGAGTGGGGAGGCAGAGTGGATCATGCGCAGCTCCAGCCTGGCCACCATCCGTATCTTCAAGAGTGCTGCGAGAGCACTCACCGAGAAGGGTTACTGGCGGACTGCAGTGGAGGCTAGAACAAAGTTCAAGCCTTTAAAGGTGGGCTTCTTTGAAGCCATGGAGAAGTTCTCAGAGGCCCCTCTGAGAGAACAAGAACCAGTCTATTTGGGGCGGCTCCACAAACTCTGGGTCAGGGCTGGAAAGCCAAGTTGGCGGGAGAGATGACCTGCAGGTGAGTAGACTTTCTAGAAATTTTGAGAACAGGAGATACAACTGTCTCGGGTATACAGGTCTGTCCTTGCAATATGGGCTCCCCTACTTCTAAACTTCCCCTGTCTTTGGGAATAAAATAAAAAGGGCACTGAATCGCATTCTTGGCTTTTGAGCAATGTGGGACACAGAAAGGATCGTACGGGATATGCACGTTGGTCAGTATCTATTGGCAGCAATACAGCACTTATCAAGCTGAGGAGCGGGGTATTGCGGGGCAGTGCTTTCAGGCGATCAGCGTGCTTTGGAATAAATGCTGTATTGCTCTTCCAGGATTTATACTGAGAATGGTATTATGGCATCTGTCCCAAATCTAGGAAATCAGGCAGCGATGCACCTTTCCTCGGCGCATTTTGTAGTCTGGTGTGTGTGCAGCATCGAGTGTGTTAAAGAAAGGGGCCTGTTGAAAAAAAAAAAGCAAAGTACAAGGATACCTGTTCCAAGTAGGATGCTCGGATACCTGTTGAGATACGTTTTCAAGGGTTTCTTGGAGTGCATAATGCTTGGGGGGGAGGAGTCATGTTGCTGTTTTAATAAGTCATGCAGGATGATTACATCGGCCTCACTACTGGAAGCGGCAGAACCTTACTCTATGGAAACATAAGCCATCTCTCTTCCACACCTAGGGGTACAAAGATCGCACGCATGCACAGGGCCTTGCTCTGCGGGAGGGAGTCACTGTGCGGAGGTCCCTGGGGATGCCCAGGAGGGAATGCTGGACACTGCCCATCCCTCTTTGAGGAAGGAGTGCACGTCTCCAGTGTGCATGGAGAAAGTTCAGAAACAGCAGCGCGGGGACGTGGGGGAGGTGAGCAACTTGAGTCTGTTTCAGTACTTTTGAAGTGCTCCCCAAAACTCCTCTCTCTTCCTCTAAATCTGGGCACAAAGACCACACCTTTTTGGCAGAAATAATGCCTGGGGTGTGTGGCCGTCGTTGCGGTGCCAGTGTGAACCTACGCTCCCCCAACCCTGTCCTCAAGCTTTCCCTCTGGGGCATTCAGAAGATCCTACGCAAGCACCGCGGTGACATGATCACAGCAGGCGTTGGTGGGAAAATCTTCCACGAGGAGGGAATCCTCCCTTGACCAATCAAAGTAAATTGTTTTTCCAGGAACGGTTGAAGAGTAAAATATCACTATGGGCATCACAGAAACTCCTGCAATCTCCCCCAACAGGTGTTCTTCAGGGACAGCTTGGAAGTGCCTGCTCAGGGAAAAGGGTGGTGTTGCCAGCTTTGATTCCAGGGAGAACCGGGAAACCCCACCAGAGGCCTGGCGACACGGTGCTGGATGGTATCAATGCACTTCAAGCCTCTGTTACAAAGACACATAAGTCTTGTGATGTTGCGTGCCTGCCATCATGCCACCTTTATGGCGATTGACCAGGGGTACAACTCCCAGCATTCCACAGCCAGCAGGGCTGGGCGGTGAATGCTGGGAGTTGTGTCTCTTTTCTCTCTGTCCAAACATGAATAGGGATGCACCCTGAATGAATTTTCCTCTGTCGCAGTGCGCAGCATCGAGAGAAGACTCACCAGGGTGGAGAGACATGTGTTCCAAGAGAGAGAAAAAACATAGCTTCAACTATTGCAGGGAGAGCACGATAGCTCGATGGAACATTAGCGCCTCTGGATGTCCCGTTTTGAGTTGTTTTAAAGAAAGCTACTTGACATGGTTTCTTTGTTTCCACATTTTAATAAGGAAGGCAGTTGCAGTTTGAACACTTCTTTTTTTTGTTCTGTAAATAGAAAGGTACGATTGTTTTCTTTACTTTAACATTAACAAGAATGTTGCAAAAAAGCCAAAACATTCCATAAACAAAGTTGTTCTCCACATCATATGTCCTGAGTCTTTACTTCCCTGCTGACAAGGTTACTGGCTGCAGAGGCGGTTTGAGGAAACAACTGAGGCCATTAGAGAAATAGACCTCTAAGTTGGGGTTATCTATGGTCTAGATTCCCAGGAGTAGAAATTTAATGGGAATAATCGCGACCAATGACAAGCATGACAAAGCACTCTAAACATAAAGAGATAAATAGGGGGTTGCCTCGAGAACTTGGTCATGACTGGAAGAAGAGACAGTAACAGAGATGGAACATAGCACTGTGCACAACTAAGGTGAAAACTGCTGTGGACGCTGGAGCCTCCAAGCAGGTCTGACCTGAGAGACACCCTGTCTCTTCGGAGTGCTTGTGATTGCATCATTCAGCGCTACTGTTTTTGGACTTATCCGGGCATCACAGGAGGGCCCGGGATGCACCGGCGAGTACTGCTGTGCGACACTATCTCATGTCCTGGCTCTGTTCTTGGGGGATTATTTGCATCGGGCAGCTTAGCCAAAAGAGCTTTAAGCACTGCTATCTTTGTGTCTATAGATTTTATCACAGCCAGCCTGTTCTGCCAGTAATCCTCATCTTCCCTCTCTGATCTGCACACATACTCTGCAAAAATGTCAGAATCCCTGTGCATAGCAGAGAGGATGTGGTCGCTCTCCTTGCTGCAGTGACACATGATCCTATCAGCAGCATCATTAGCCCCACGACGTTTCTTCCTGTTTCTGATTATCGCCATGCAGGTGGCCGGTGACAGAGTGGCTTGTGGGTTAGTGATTGCAGGGTCTGCCAAGAGAAATATAGAAGACAGAAACAGATGTAACATTAGAAGATGCAAGACCTATGGGGGGAGTTTACATGTCCCGAGACTTCTGAGGTGTTGGCCAGCGGACATGTGAGGGTTTCCTGCTGTACTAACCAAGGTCCAGCGATGACCGATATTGTATAAATGCCACACCATTACGGCCTAACTGACTCTAGCGGTGCTCACAGCACCCAAGGTAGTAATGGCCCTTTTAAGTGATGGGGTGCTCATCCTCAGGCTGGCTTATTGAAATTGCCTTTGCCAGTGCGAGTAGATGATGGCAAGGCAAGGACCGGCATGAGAGAGCCCTGGGCAACTGCACATGGCAGCCCTTGACACGTGCGGTGGTGGGAATGGGCAGAAGGGTAGTGCCAGAGTCTGCTCTGGTGGCAGATGGAATTGACAGGAAGTGGCAACTGGCGTGGTGCGGCTGTCCCGTACAGCCATGCCTCTCCCTGTTTCCATAAACCCACGCACAACCACGCATGGGAGAAGCATATTTCAGTCTGGAAAGAGTTGAACCGTGTATAGCTCAGAAACAAGTACTTGCCCACAAAACTTTCTTCGTCCCTGACCAGGCTTTCTGTCATGGATGTGCTTTGTGCTTCTATTCCTGAAAGAATGACAGGACATAGTGCATTGGTCATGTTCCAAAGTAGTTTGACTTGTGAGCCCATCATCAGGTTCCAACCCCGCTTACACATGCCCCTTATATGAGCTGAAAACCCGGAACAATTCCTTGTGGCCATCTTTTGGTTTCAGCACAGACCAAAGATGGGATTGGAGGAATTGGAAAAATGCTTCCAGCAGAAAAGAACCCCAGTTTGCCCTATATGCACATCTACCGGAGACATCAACTGCCAAGGTCTGACCAGATCTCTGTTTCGAATTCTGCTGATAGAGAGGGTGCTGCCATAGATACACGTGATCTAACACAGAGCATGCTGGGGGATGCGTACCTGGACAGGGCACCATCGGTCAACCCATTCGCAACAGAGGAGTACTCTCCTTTGACTGCTTGTTGTGACTGTGTTGAGGCATCATCTGCCGTGGTCTCTGCTTCCATGTTGTTTTGGTAGGGCTGACCTGAAAAAAAAAGATAGCAGATTTAAGATACAGAATGTGTGGTATATATCCAGCTGAAATATTAAAATGAGAAATGCTGTCATAGGGCAGAGAAGCACAGCATAGTTTGTGCCACACCTGCTGCTTGCATCCACTTGCAGGCAGATGTTGTGCTGGGGGCCAGTGTTGTCAGTGAGAACTCTCAGCACTAGGAACCATATCTAGTTCCAGAAAAAACATTCAAAGCATTTCCAGGGTACACAAAGCCAGAGGGTGGAAATTCCTCGGCCACAGCGCTGCGGCGGAAAAGGTAATCCTGACATAACTCGCACGTGACAGGATTGAGAAGCATGGGTAAGAAAGAGCGGCTGTGACTTACCGCGGGAACATCCTTGCTGCCCAGGTATTGCTCCACACTGATGGAGCATAGGTCCTGAAATGTATGTGCACTGAGACAGAACTCATTTTCTGGTGGAGTGCTGTCTTCCCATGTTTCACTGTATGCCTCTATACGTGTAATTTTTATACTGCTGGAGACACGTTTGGGTCTAATAGTAGCGTCTCCACACAGCATGCTATGCAGTTCTTGGAAATAAGGACAGGTTGTTGCATTGTTCCCTGATCTGGCATTGTGGTTCACAACTTTTTTATATTCGAAACACATACTCTTTGTCTTTGACCGGCACCCAAAGCCAGTGTGTTTGTGGCCACGCTTTTCCATCTCTTGAGATATACTTTCAAAGAAGTCAATATTCCTGTGACTGCTTCTCAGCTGTTGCTGTATTTTCTGCTCTCCCCAGATATCAAGAAGTCAAGGATTTCCTTGTGCCTCCAGGAGACACCTCTTCCCTTACTTTTGCTCGACATGAGGTCAAGGAAAGGAGGACAACACACAGACTGTGTCAAGGCAGTTACAGGGAGATGTGAAGGGCATGCAACGTGCAACTCAGGGCTCCTGCAGAGGTAGAAAGTATAGAAACAGATAAGCTTGACATACCTCAGGAAGAATGGGGATTCAGTGGGGTGCTATTGCACACAATCGAAATCAATAGTGGGATCTCATAGACAATGCTGCTATCGGGATGGTCATAAGCACTTTGGATTTGCGAGCAATAAAGTGCAGGCACAGACACTGCGTGCCAGAATTGGTTATTCGTTCGAATAAATTTCATGTCCCACACTTGCATTTTGTGTGCGTGGACCACAACTGGACCCAGGAAGTTGCTCCCTGTAAATCTCCGCGAAAAATATATCGAGGGTGTTTACGGGGACGGGCATCAGCAATGCATTTAACAGAAATTGCAACTGGAAACAGTTCCAGGCAGGATTGAGCCAGACATACCTGAAACCCTGAGGAATATTTGTTAATATTTCCAGACTACACGGGTTCTATGTGGTTGCATTGACACCCGCCAATCTGCAGTGGCGGGGCCCCATTATCATGGCACTGACTGAAAGGACACCGTTTGGTTGCCCCGGGGTGGGCCTAGTTTCAGGCACATGCAAAATATGCTCTTTGAAAGTACCCTCCTTTTAACGGTAGGTTTAAGTATGAACTTTCTGGTGGGTGCTGAGATGGGGGATGGGAAGCCGGAGGAAGGATTGGTGGATGCATCGTGTGCACTTTCATTCTGCCATATTTCTTGAAAAGCATTTTAAATTGCTGGACCAGAACCTCAGGCTTCTAAATAGCCTGTAAGAAGAAATCCATAGCTAGTACTGCACTGACGCAGGAACCGGCTAATATTTCTTTTAAGGTGTCTTATAAGGGATCGAGCATAGAAATGAGACTACGGCCAAGGGGGAAATAGAAAAGGAAGGATTTGTTCGTACATGACCCACCCAGGCGGGCGTTGGCCTTAAACTAACAAGCAATACAAAAATAAAGTCCAGATATTCAGTCAAGAAAGCGGCATTAGCACAGCAAGGGAGGAAATGAGGAGTCAGAGTATGGCGAAGATGGAAATATGAGGAAGGGATAATACAGCAAGGACACATCCCGAAACAGAAAATAAGATAATGAAAGGAGAGAGAAGATACTTTGTATCAACCGGGTCAGGACAAATAGGCATGCACCAAAAAGGAAGTGGTGGTTACATTTGGATACATCAGGAAACGATGGGACGATACAACCTACTCCCACATACTGGCTGCCTGTTTTGAGCCACATACCACCTCCGGATGTAAGACGAAAGAGTGCCCTTCTTCAAGAATATCGGAAGATTATTGACAATCTCCAGCTACCAATATTAAATGACGTAACCTATTTGGAGCGAAACAGGCTAAGATCGAGACATCCAGCCATTTCTACCACTAAAGCTCTTCTAGCAGATGATTTTAATATCCACAACCTGTGGAAACAACATTGGCTAGGAAACTGTCCTCCACAATGCCAAAGCTTGCCATGCATCTTGGGAAAACCACCTGGATTTGACCAGCCCTGTGCGATATGGACAACCTTGAACCAAATTTGCATGGGTCATGGTAGATGCGCAGATGCCCTTTACAAATGGGGCAAAATAACATCATCAAATGCTCAACCACACTACAAGCGAGAAGGATCTTGGAATTGTTGTCGATCACAACCTGAATATGAGCCAACAATGTGATGTGGCTGCAAAAAAGGCAAATGCTATTTTGGGCTGCATTAATAGAAGCATAGCTTCCAAATCCCGGGAAGTACTAGTTCCCCTCTACTCAGCACTGGTTAGGCCTCATCTGGAGTACTGTGTCCAGTTCTGGGCACCACACTTTAAGAAGGATGCAGACAAACTGGAGAGGGTTCAGAGGAGGGCAACAAAGATGATCAGGGGACTGGAAACAAAGACCTATGAAGAGAGACGGAAAGAACTGGGCATGTTTAGCCTTGAGAAGAGAAGACTGAGGGGAGATATGATAGCACTCTTCAAGTACTTGAAAGGTTGTCACAGAGAAGGAGGCCAGGATCTCTTCTTGATCATCCAAGAGTGCAGGACACGGAATCATGGGCTCAAGTTACAGGAAGCCAGATTCCAGCTGAACATCAGGAAAAACTTCCTGACTGCTAGAGCAATACGACAATGGAACCAATTACCCAGGGAGGTGGTGGGCTCTCCCACACTGGAGGCCTTAAAGATGAGGCTGGACAGCCATTTGTCAGGGATGCTCTAACTTGGATTGCTGCATTGAGCAGGGGGTTGGACTCGATGGCCTTGTAGGCCCCTTCCAACCCTACTATTCTATGATTCTATGATTCTATGAAATTGTGATTGTGGGGCTGAAAAACAAACTATCCAACACATAGTGACAGAGTGTCAAAACCGAGCCTACAATGGAGACCTTGCTGATTTCCTGACTGTGACAACTGAAACAAAAAACTATATCTGTAACCTAGACATACGTTTGTGATCTTCCTGTCTATATTTTATATTTTATCTTTCATATTTATTATGCTTTATGTTTTTATTGTAACGCGACGTGAATGTGCCATACGATAAATAAATAAATAAATAAATAAATAAATAAATAACATCAGGAAACAGTGTTACATTTGAGGAACATACATTGTTGCACAACGTTGGTGCTTGGTGAAGAAGAAGGAAGGTACAGGCTCTGGGAAAGGGAGTGAAAAAATCTAAAAAACGACTCACTGTACTTGGCGTGAGGCTTCGCGCAGCACAACACGTTGAATATGCTGGAAGTGGAAGCACCGCAGCGGACCTGCGCAGATGGCGGTAATGAAATTTTTTTTAAAAGGAGAGGGTGCCGGGTGGTGAGTAGCATGCTCAAATATGGCGATGGCCATGCGACCAAATGGCCGGAAAAACAGAACCTGCTGGAAACGGATAAATCCCGCCTGCAACTCTGCTATTGGATTATATCAGCATATAATCTTCACCCATGAAGTACCTGCAGGCGGCTGAATGCATACATAAAAATGCCCTTACTCGGAGCCCTGTACCATCTGCTTGGTTTAATATTTCTCTCTTGCAGCGACGTTGCCAGATTAACCAATATAGGAAATGAATAGGTGATTACAAGGGAAATGAATGCAGATCCATAGCCTCTCTCTCTTGGATTACAAGTAATCAGGAATCTGAAATAGAGACTTGGGTTATACTGAAGTGAAATGAAAATTAACATTGTATTCACATAGAGCATGATTCATATGGACATTAATCGTGTGAATGTGGTAACTGCATCTAACACCTGATGATGTTATTGTGCATCCTGATTCTTACGTTACTCTTTGACATTTTAAAAACACTGGTTGATGTTTATCATTTGGTTTAGTGTGGCAAATGCATCATTTGAATTTCCTCCTTATGTAGTGAGAACTGGTACTGACTGTATATGAAAGCAAGCGTCAGCATTTCAGCATCTTCTAGCTGTGGCCACATGGGGGCACATTCAGATGAAATAGTTACCAAACCAAATCAGCAATAAAAATGTGAATCGGGTATGTGAAATTGCCAGTGTAGCATCACTCTTTGGTAAGGAAAACAACAACGAATAGATGCACACAACGTAACATTGCATCATTCTAGGACTGGCACTTAAAGGTGTGTAGATGATTGGGATTATGTGAGGCAACAGGAAAGCTCTAAGTGTCCCATTGGACAAGTGATAGCTGCTTCACAGATGTGAGCCCTTGCTTACTTGTGCTCTCATTTAAGGATAAGCATGCATGTCTGAACTTGCCCTTAGGAAGCCATCATCACTTATTGCCTCCAATATAGCTATGTGGTATAGCCCAGAAAAGGAACTAAACTGGAAGAGGATAAGAAATAATTGCCTGTGATGACTCACACTTGAATGTCTGAATTCACCCGGATATGTACATGGAGAATGTGTGTGTGTGTGGTGTGAGAGCTAATGTAGTGGTTGAGTGCAGTGGCTAGAATGTTGGACTGGGAGTCAGGAGATCGGGGTCCTAGTCCCCACTCAGCTATGAAGCTCACTGGATAACGTTGGGCTAGTCGCTGACTCTCATCCTAACCTACCTCACAGGGTTGTTGTGAGGATAAAATGGAAAAGAGAAGGACCATGTAAGCCATCTTGGATTCCCTGAAAGAGGGGGGAAAGGGCAGGATATAAACAAAATAATAAAAAAATGTGGGAGTAGGGTTTGTAGCTGGTCTTACACCTTCAATTGCAGGCAGCATGACGAGGAGAGAAACACTTGAGATCCTTTCCTAAGAGGGGCTGAAAGCCTGTAATGTTTGATTTCATTGGTCGTTGCCTTAAAAAAAAAAAAAAGGATATTCCACTTGCAAACTGATTTAAGTCTGTAGAACTGCAGAGGTGGATGTAGCTTGGACAATAAGCCGGCCATGAAGGAGCCCTGCTTATTCTTTTTATGCATACAAAGTGGTTCTGGCACTGGCACACCCTCCCTGCTTCTGTGTCCCTGGCTTTGGTGCTCACAGATTTTTGGCACCACCTGAAGACTTTTCTGTGCACCCAGGCTTTTAACTGCACATTTTAAAGTATTTGATTGCTGCTTGGGAGGTGGGGGGTTAATTAGCATTGTCTTGATGTATTTTATCTGGGTTTGGTGTTTTCTGTTGTTTCAAGGCTTTGGTTTTTAATACTGGATTTTTTTATATATTTATGTAAGCATTCTGTGGAGAGGTGGGAGGAGAAAATGAATGAATGCAGGCACAATCCTATGCATATTTAGACAGAAATAAGTCCTACATGGCTTGGTGTGGGATGCTGAGAATTCTAAGACCTATTTCTGAATAAACAGGCACCGGATCACTCCATGAATGAATGAATGAATGGATGGATGGATGAATGAATGAATAATAAATAATAGCTAGCAGCAGATTCCCTGATTGTGATAGAGCTGGGTGGTCATTTCTGGTGGATATCTGATGCACAGCTGAGGAGCCGAATGCTAGAAATGCTGGCTATGAGCCGTTCTCCCTTTTTTGTTTGTTTTTTGTTTGTTAAAAAATTAGCTGTATATTCATTTCGTATACCCTTCATAAATCCTCTGCAGGAGACAGCATATGGCACCGTGTTTCTGCCTGCCTGAATATGAAATGTCAGGACGTATTTTCTTGTATTGCTTTTCAAATTAATTAGCACTCAGTGTTTTTTGGGAAGTTTTTCTAAAAGAAAAAAAAATAGGAGAAAAAAAACCTAGCCTGCACTTTCCCTAGTGGGACATTTTTTTTTACAGAAGATGAAGACAACTTTGGCAGAAACCTGGCTCGTTTGAGATCTTTTTGGAGCCAGAGGATGTGTGCAGAGGATAATGCCTTTGGTCGCAATATGTAAAATGATTTCAACAATATCTTCTGGAAAAGACCAGAAGAACAGCCGGTCAGGGCCAGTATTAGCCTGTCAGGGCCATAAAACGCTTGGTAGCCTCATGAAATGATGCATGCCTGCAGATTGCTGCATGCAATCTCCCCATGGGGCCAGCCCTCACATGAGGCAAGGTGAATCCTCGCCTCAGGCAGTGGATCAGGGGGTGGTGGGCTGCAAGCCCCCTATGCCCAGGAGGCCCCTCACTGCACCTTGCTGAGCTGACCACTGCCACCCAAGCTGATGCCTCACTCTGAGGACTCCTCTCTGACCTCGGAGGAGGAAGATACAGTATTTGCTATAGCCCCTGGGATGCCCTCCCAGGTGCCATAGGATTGACAGTTAAAGGTCAAAAACTGCACCTTGAATTGAGCCTGGAATGAAATGTGTAACCAACATAGATTGGAGTTCTGTGTTCCTATCTGCCTGCTCCGATTAACATTCTGTCAGCTGTGTTCTAGGCCAGCTGAAATTTCTGAACTGTCTTCAGGGCAGCCCCATATGGAGTGTGTTACGGTGACCTAACCTGGAAGTCACTGGGGCACAAATGACCAAGGCTAGGTCTAGCTTATCAATGAAAGGACGCACTAGTCAGAGCTGCGAAAAGACCTAACTGCCACTGCTACCTAGCCATCTAAGAGCAGGTCTGGATCCAGGTGTCTTCCTCAAAAACTGCAAATATGAGAGCCACTGTGGTCTAATGGTTAGAGTGCTGGAGTACAACCAGGGAGACTAGGGTTCAAATCTCCCATTTGGCCATGAAGCTCCCTGAATGACCTTCAGCCAGCCACCAACCAACTCTTAGCCTAACCTACCTCACAGGATTATTGTGAGAATAAAATGGTGAAGGGAGAACCATGTATGCTTCTTGGAGGACAGGGGGGATATAAGCATAATAAATAAATATCACAACCCCATCCACACAAAGCTATACACAAGGCACGGATCTGCACATATTTGCCTGGAACTATATGGGGACAGGGTGGGGTGGGATTTATAATTTCTCAATCATCCCTTGAAAAAGAAAGTCTCATTTAGGATCTGTCAAGAGAATGAGGCAGGGATATGAAGAAAAGCAAGGGTGTCCTTCCTGACAGCTTGCAGTGGGCCAGACACCAATGAAGACATTAAAATTTCATCACCAAACACAGCATTCATTAGCTTTCCCCTTCGTTATATGAGCTGGATGCTCTCAGCTAACCTCCCCTTTGCTAAACTGCAGCTTTATTGTGTGTTAAAAGCTGTGCAGATTTATTTTTATTGCCTCAGTTTCACTTTTAAAGGGGGACAGTTTCCTACCTCTGTTTGATTCTTTAGGGAATTGTTGTTGTTGTTCAGTTGTTCAGTCGTGTGGATTTTTCTTCCTCCTGTGAATTATTATACACCCCTTCGCAGTCCTTGCATCAGTCTGGTGTTTTGAAATCATACTCCAATCCTGCATGCTGAAAGCTTGTGAGTTATGATATGTTCTAATGGTCTGAAAGCTACATATTATGCACAAATGCATGCAACAAAAAACCAATGCCTTACCTTCCACTGGAGTTCTAGATATGTTGTTCATTCTCCAGACATGCGTTTGGAGACCTAGGCTGGATCTACACTTACCACCTTTTTTCGCTTCCAATGAGGTTTCACCACCCACCTTTCACACTACACAGTACCCGCCTCGAATTGGAACCGGAATTTCCCACTTCCATGCTCCCGCTTTCAATACCCTAATATCCCGGTATTTCCCCTTTACATGCTCTGATTTTCTGCCTTCGCTACCGTACCCGGTCGTAGTCCCCTCCCCCGCCTGTCCATATACGGCAGTGTTTGTATTTCCCTCCTGTCCAATCACAGCTCTCAACGGCCCCATGTCTTCTTCCGGCTACCAATCGCATAGCTTCCTCAGCAGCCCCCATTTTCTCAGCAACAAGCAAAGGGCTGGATGTGAGCGCACTTGTCTGATCTCAGAAGCTAAGCGGGGTCGGCCCCAGTAAGTAGTTGAATGGGCGACCGCCTGGGAATCAGGCTTCCTGCACTGAGCAGAGGGTTATTCTATCCCTTCAAATGAGACTAAGTTTTACCCCCTCCTATCCCCCGCTCCGGATGTTTTTTTTAAAAATTAAGGCGTTATCCTCGCAGAATCAGGGCTTTTCCGCGATGTTTTTTTTTCGAATTCAGGCATGACCTTTGAAGCTTCGAAGTTGTGAAGCTTCACAACTTTGAAGCTTCGAGGATCATGCCTCAATTAGGAAAAAAAACATCGTGGAGAATTCTGCGAGGATAACGCCTTAATTTTTTAAAAAAACATCCGGAGCGGGGGATAGGAGGGGGTAAAACTTAGTCTCATTTGAAGGGATAGAATAACCCTCTGCTCAGTGCAGGGGGTGATTCTGCTCGAGTGTGAACCGAGCTCACGCTTTCGATGAAGCACCGCAACGGGGAAAATGGGTGAGTGTGAATGATCACGTTTTAATGCGAGAGCGTTTAACCCGACGGGACACCGAATTCATTGCGATGGCGGGCGCGATGTAGATTGGCCCCTAAAGGGGGGGAAGTAAATTGAGGGGCATTTCAAGCAGAAGAGGGGCAGGTGGAGGAAAAAAATTAAGCACAATGCTCCACATTGAGCAATATTATGTGACTTTTAAGATTGCTTTAAGAGCAATTTTAAACATGTGTGTGGGAGTTCCGTGGCTGATAAGAGCCAATGTGTGTAGTGGTTAGAGTGTTGGATTGGGATTTGGGAGATGTGGGTTCTAGTCCTCACTCGGCCATGAAGCTCACTGGGTGCATTTGGGCCAGTCACTGACTCTCAGCCTAACCTACCTCACAGTGGTGTTGTTAGGATAACATGTAGAGGAAGAGGACCACGTAAGCCGCCTCGGGTTCCTTGCAAGAGGAAAAAGATGGGATATAAATGCAGTCATAATCAATCAATCAACCAATAATTAAAGCAGGATCCATGCCTTCTTTCTTTGAGCAAATATTACAGAATCCTTATAAGCATAATGGATGGCAGTTTTTTGGAAAAGACAGCAAAAAAAAAAAAAAGCATCAGTTCCTTGGAATCAAAATTCTGCAATGCACATCAGATTTGGGATTGAATAGTGCACACATAGGACGGTACAATATAATGTAAGCCTGGCACTTAACTAGTGCTTGCGGGAGTAATAGTGGTGATGAAAGAAGGAAAGGCTAAAGCTATCAGGGCTTTTTCATTTAGAGGAAGAAGATGACTTAGGTTAGAGGTTTAGAAAACCATGAACAGTGTGGAGAGAAGGAATGGAGAGAGGGAATACCTCTCTCTCTCTCTCTCTCTCCCCTCCCCCCCAGTAGATCTCAGGATCATGCAGTGAAATTGATTGGCAGTAGATCCAGGACTTACCAAAAAGGAAAACAAAAGAAAAAAGTACTACTTCACACAAGGCATACAGCCATTCGGCCAGATTTATTGCTTTTAGCCAAAGGCCTATACAAAATATAGACTAGAAGCTGCTGAAAATCTGTATTAAATTATGCAGGTTATAAAATGCAGATTGTAAAATTATTGTCACTACATTGGTTATCACCAGTACTGGCCGGAACAATAAGTTCTTATCAACTAAAGGTGTCCCTGCATAATTAACAGCTATCTCTGCTAAATAATAAATACCTTTTCCTTTTCTTTCTTTCTTTCTTTCTTTCTTTCTTTCTTTCTTTCCTTCCTTCCTTCCTTCCTTCCTTCCTTCCTTCCTTCCTTCCTTCCTTCTTTCTTTTGTGCAGCACCAAAGCGGGCTACTTAACATGCAGCTGAGGGAGTGGCCCCTAGACAGTGTCTAGAATATTTTCTAAGTATTAGAGCACAATCCTGTGCATGTTTAGACAGCAAAAGTCCTACAATTCCCAGCATTCCCCAGCCAGCATGTCTAAACATGCATAGAAAAGCACCCTTAGGCAAATTCATGTAAGACATTGATTGATTGATTGATTGATTGATAGTGTTATAGTTTGGGATTGGTCTAAATAACCTTTCTGGGGTTCCTTACAGCCCTGCACCTATGACTGCAAAGAGATTCAGGATCCCCTCCCACTATGTAATCCTTGACTCTTAAGTCAAGGATTACATACTTGGCTCAACAATACTATAAGCAAGAAGAATCTTGGAATTGTTGTAGATCGCAAGCTGAATATGAGCCAACAATGTGATGTGGCTGCAAAAAAGGCAAATGCTATTTTGGGCTGCATTAATAGAAGTATAGCTTCCAAATCCCATGAAGTTCCCCTTGACTTGGCACTGGTTAGGTCTCATCTAGAGTACTGTGTCGAGTTCTGGGCACCTCACCTTAAGAAGGATGCAGAGAAACTGGAAAAGGTTCAGAGGAGGGCAACAAAAATGATCTGGGGACTGGGGAAAAAAAGCCCTATGAGGAGAGACTGAAAGAACTGGGCATGCTTAGCTTTGAGAAGAGAAGACCAAGGGGAGATACGATAGCGCTCTTTGAGTACTTGAAAGGTTGTCACAGAGAGGAAGGCCAGGATCTCTTCTCGATCATCCCAGAGTGCAGGACACGGAATCATGGGCTCAAGTGACAGGAAGCCAGATTCTGGCTGAACATCAGGAAAAACTTCCCAGCTGTTCGAGTAATACAACAATGGAACGAATTACCTAGGGAGGTGGTGGGCTCTCCCACACTGGAGGCATTCAAGATGAGGCTGGACAGCCATCTGTCAGAGATACTCTGACTTGGATTCCTGCATTGAGCAGGGTGTTGGACTCGATGGTCTTACAGGGCCCTTCCAACCCTACTATTCTAGGATTCTATGAATCTAAGTTTTCTATAAGTAGAGCTATCCATGTGAAGACGGTTGGCTCCAGGTTTCTGAGGGCCCTTGTCAAGACACCCTCCATGGGCCCCCTTCCTCAGTGAGTCTACCATCTCACCCCCATTGTCACCATCTGCTATCGCTCCTCCTCCTTTTTGTCATCATTGCTACGGCTTGCTTGCTTGACAGGCAGAGAGTCAGTGAGCAAGGAGGCTGTGACATCACCTGTTCCTCCTTTTCACCATCACCATGGTCTGGGCAGAGCGAGAGGCAGGTGAACAAGCAGGTGTGAAAAGGAGGAGCAACTCCAGGGGGCCCTTGTCAGTGGGCCCCTGCTCGGGTGTGGGCCCTTGGCAGGTGCCCTCCCTTGATGTCGTCTCTGAATGTGGGTACCTTGAGGTACCTGTCCTCTTAAAGGACAGTGGATAGCCTATAATATTCTGATGGTGTGTTTCTTGGGAGCTAGGATGGCCCAAGAAGTCATAGGACGGTGATGGGTAGAAATGATTCATCTTTCTTCCCTTTAGTAGACAAGGGGAGGAGGGAGTGAGATCTCTTTGTGTAGCAGACTGTGCTGGAACTAGGTCTGAAAGGAGTCCAGGAGTTGACTTGGCCCTTTTCAGGATATCCTGTGGCACTAGGGTTCCCCCTAAACATCTGACTGGGGACAGCCATCTGTTCTAAATCTGTGAGCCCCCCACTTCTTATGCTCAGCCTATATGTGTGACTCATATCACAGTAATACCATAAATCTCCAGTGACGTCCTTCTAAATAAACTGAATCCTGGGTAAGGGCTGAAACTCCTGAAACTTCTCACCCCTTGGAAATGGGGTATACGTTTGTAGCCAATGGCTGCTCAAGGTGGGCTGGGGACACCATCTGGATTGTTAGATTGTTAGACCCCACCTTCCCCATGCCATGGCAGTGATCCAAATGAGGTCCTGCTTTTGCTGCTTTTACAAGAAGAAGATTCTGACCTCCAACATAATGTGGAGTTTAGCCCTAAATGCTGGGCCAGTTGGTCTCTTGGTCTGATTCTGCACACAGTGTTCTTATATTCTTTTCTCCTTACTGTGTGTTGGTAGAGGGTTGTTGTTGTTGTTGTTGTTGTATAAATTACACTAACAAATCAAAAAAGCACACACAGATACACACACATTTGCCACCATAATATTTACTGATCACAGTTGTGAGAACAGCAACAACAAAAATAATGAAATGAGGAACATGGGCAATCTTGTGTATCAGAGAGAAAATAACTACCTGGCATTTTGCTTGACAGCTGCATTTGTCTTAGCAGCCTGCCTGACATATGTCTCTGAAAAAATAAATTGTTCTCCTCCCCTTCGCTACCTGATCTCTGGCAATTATTGCAGCCAGCAATCTAGCTATGCTAATAGGAAGAGGCGAAGGTGCATACTAAGTAGTCAGCAGTTCCACTGCATGGAAAGTGGTGGGCCCACATCCCCTAAAGTTCTAATCAGCTTTAGCAACATGACCAACATTGCTATAAAACAGAATTTGGCAACAAGTGGCTCTGAGAGACAAGTCCGGCATTTCTAGTTACCAGCTCTTTCTGCTTCCCTTTCTGCCTTCCACACCTCCTGAAATGGCCGTCAGGCATTTGAGGAGATGAGATCTGAAAGAGGTGTGATGCAAATCAGAGAAGGGACCATCTTCTCATCTCTTTCCCTCTCTCCGGTTCATCCCCAAACTTCTCATAAGAACATAAGAGACCTGCTGGGTCAGACTACAGGCCTATCTAGTTCAGCATTATGCTCCCACAGTGGCCAACCTCATGTCTCTGGGAAGCACACAAGCAGGCCGTGCGCACAATAGTGACTGCTATTCAGCAGCTGGCAATTTGGGGGCATATGCCTCTGATCCTGGAGGCAGCATATAGAATGCGTAGAAACTGCACAAAACCTGGGAAACCACCAAGTGATTGGTAGTTGGGGGAAAGGGGTGGGGCCAGGAGAAAGGGGTGGAGCCATTTGGAGAACCCTAGAGGGCTGGATTGGGACCCCAGGAGGGCCAAATTTAGCCCCTGAGCCTGAGGTTCTGTACCATTGGTTGACATGGTTGTACGTTGATGTTATGTTCTATTGATAATATTTTTAAAAAATAAAATATTTTTATTTTATTAATATTAATATTATTTTTATTAAATATTAATACAATGGGAAATGGATCTAAAATTTTCCCCATCATTCTTGTTAGTACAAAAGCAAAATTAACCCCAACCTGCAGCAATTGTTGGTGTCGACTTTGAGCGTTTAAATCGGTAGAGACTGGTGACTGGCAGCCAAGGGCTTCCTAAATATGGGAGCTATAGTTTGATAATGGTGAAGTCCATGAAGTGCTGTGTGAACAAATACTTTTATCTGCCCTGAATCTCCCACCAATCAGCTTCATGGGACAACCCCACTGGGTTCTAGTATTATGAAGGAGAAAAATGTCTCCCTATCCAGTTTCTCTACACAGTGCATAACTCCGTACACCTCTATCATGCCCCCTCTTACTTGCCTATTTTCTAAGCTGAAAGCACCCAATGTCTCGATAGAAAAAGGTGGTGCTCCGGCCACTTAATCATTTAGGTTGTCCCTTTTTTGCATCTTTTTCCAGCAATGCAATATCCTTTTTGAACAGCGGAGGCTGGTGGCTCCGATGTCAGTGAGGCCGTGAATCTGCTCCAGGTGTCAGTCAGAACCAGTCAGAACCATAAGGGTTCTGACTGAAACCTGGAGCAGATTCACTGCTGCACTGACATCGGAGACACCAGCCCCTGCTGCTGTTGAGGTGGAACCCTTTCTCTCCAGGAATATGGCTCCAGGGATGGGAGAAAGAGGGACAAAGGCATTGCCAAAGACTTCCAGGCTCGGAGGGAAGTCCTAGGCGAAACGCCTTCACTGGGGGGCTCTCCTGCTGCAGTAGGTTCTCCTCCTCCTCCTCTTCCCTGCTATCAGTGCTGTCTACTTGCTTGCCTGCTCCATCTGGGCCCAATCCACACTACCACATTCTGAGAGAGGGCAAGACAAGTAGAGGTTGCTGCTCCTTATACTTGTCCCTGCTCACTCGCTTGAAGAGGACAGGTGAACAGGCAGTGAAAGCAAGGATGAGGAGCAGCAGCAAGGCCAGGGGAGATCCAGGGATCAAGAGTCAGCAGGTAGCCAAAGATACCAACCTCTGACACCAGCCCCAAAGGAGGCAGTCTCCTTCTCTCCCTTGTGTATTCTAGGGATAGGTGAGAATTTCCTTTCAGTTCATTTTTAATAAGGATTTACTCAAATTCACAAAGTTCTTCATATCTGGGATGGAAATAACTTCAGATTTTTTAAAAAAGAACGTGAATGTGGAAGAACCCAAAATGGTCAGATTTGGCCATCCAGGCCCAGAACTTTGAGATCTTGAAGGTCTGGATTTGAATCCCTGTTTGTTCAGCCATTTTGTGGTGCTGAATCACAGTTGCCGCCTCTTTTTTCTGACTGGCTCTTCATCTTTAACAGCTATATGGCAGGTAGGTACAACCTGGTCCTCTCCATGCTGGGAATAAGTGTACTGATTGAATTTGGCTGTGGCCACTGGGTGAGAATTTTGGTTCAGTCCTTTTGGATAACAATTTTCTAAAACCCGCAATGTTCTTCATATTCAGGATGGAAAGAACTTGAGGTTTTAAAAAAATCCAATGTGGGAGAAACCGACACTGACAGATCCATCCATCTCTAGTGTATTCCTGTCTCTTATCTGCTCATCTCTGATGCGTTTTTGGCTCTGCAGAGGGCAGCAGGAGAAAGAGAGGAGTGGGAAAAGCAGCTAGACTGATATTAAGAATTACTTTAAAGTAGACAGCACAGCTTCACCTGTCATCCATGTCCTAAAGCTGCCCAGTAAGTTGCCAGCCAAAGCCACCCACAATGCAGAGGGCTACAACATGAGCTCCACATGCACACAGGAGCTCCTTCTCCTGTTCGGCACACCACTTGGCAAGCTCTTTGGATACTCAGCTTTATGATTATGAAGGGAGCCCCAGCTGAGGAAGCAGCCCCCATGACAAAGCGTCAAGGTAAACAGATAAGCAGACAGGTGAGTTAAGTGCATGTGCAAGGAGGAGGCTCTCTTAAGCTAATTGGCAGCAGCAAATGTTGGGGAAGCGTGCCAGGCATACAAAAGCTAGGCAAGCTAATGAGGGAGCCCAACCCTATGCGCACAAGGGGAGCTCCAGCTGACAAAGGGTCTCAGATCAGTGACAAAGCATCAAGGTCAGCAGTTAAGCAGACAGGTGAGTTAAGCATGAATGTGAGGAGAAGGTCCTCGTAAATTAATTAACTGCAGGAAAAGTTGGGGAAGTTAGCCAGGAGTGTAAAAGGGCTCTGGATAGAGGCGAATGCTCCTTCCTTGTTCTCCTCGACCTCTCAGCAGCTTTTGATACCGTTGATCACGGTATCCTCCTGGACCGCCTGGAGGGGTTGGGCATTGGAGACACCATATTGCGGTGGTTCCGGTCCTTCCTCTCCGGCAGGTACCAGAGGGTAGCACTGGGAGAGGAGGTTTTGGACCCGTGGCCGCTCACTTGTGGGGTGCCACAGGGTTCCATCCTCTCCCCGATGCTATTTAACATCTATGTGAAGCTGCTGGGGGCTATCATCAGGAGGTTTGGGGGGTGGTGTCATCAGTATGCGGATGACACACAGCTCTACCTCTCGTTCAAATCTTCACCAAGGTTGGCTGTAGAATCCCTGGCCTGTCCAAATGTCTGGAGACAGTGAGTGGCTGCATGGGGAGGAATAAGCTGAAGCTGAACCCTGACAAGACCGAGGTACTTTTGGTGGGAGACAAGAGGAGGTTGGGGGATGTTGACCTGGTGTTGAATGGGGTACGGCTACCCTTGAAAGACCAGGTCCTCAGCCTGGGGGTCATTTTAGACTCCCAGCTGTCCATGGAGGCTCAGGTGTCAGCTGTGAGCCGGACAGCACTGTATGACCTCCACCTGATACGGTGGCTGTGCCCCTACCTTCCCAACCATCTGCTCCCATTGGTAGTACATGCCCTGGTCTCCTCTCGTTTAGACTACTGTAATGCGCTCTACATGGGGTTACCCTTGAAGACAGTTCAGAAGCTGCAGCTGGTACAGAACGTGGCAGGTTGCCTGATTACAGGCAGCTGCCGGCGAGATCACATCACTCCAGTGCTGAAGGAGTTGCACTGGTTACCAGTTGTTTTCCGGGCCAAATTCAAGGTGTTGGTTTTGACCTTTAAAACCCTACATGGTTCTGGCCCAGCCTATCTTAAGGAGCGCCTCCAGCAACACCAGACAGGCCGCTTAACAAGATCAGCCTCGGATGGCCTTCTCTCTGTCCCATCAGCCAGGACAGCTAGACTGGTGGGGACGAGGAGAGGGCCTTCACTATGGTGGCCCCCACTCTGTGGAACTCCCTCCCTAGGGAACTCCGCCATGCCCCCTCTTTAATGAGCTTCCGCCGCGCATTAAAAACGTGGTTGTTCAGGCAGGCATTCGGGGTGGGTTAGGGTATTTTTTATGATGTTTTTAATGTAGAATTTTATTGTTTTAACTGTTTTGTTGTTGTACATCGCCCAGAGTGGCTGGGTGACCAGCCAGATGGGCGATTAATAAATTTAATAAATAATAATAAATAATAAAAAGTAAGGCAAGCTCATGAGTGAGTCCCAGCTGACCAAGTGTCTCTCATCCAGTGACAAAGGAAATCCTTCACACAGTGCATAGTTCAAGTATGGAATTCACTCAATGGTGCAGTGGTAAATTTTGACGTGGAGGCATTCATCATGACAGTTCCCATAGCCGTGTCCCCAAGGAGAGGCCAAAAAGGCAGGCAGCTATGTTGATCCATGTCAACAAACCAGTTCTGGTAGTTTTCATCTCCACTAGGAGCAGGTCTTACAAAGTTAAGGAGTCTTAATTGTCCATTCAAGACCAAGACACCCCAAAATACTTCGCATTACAACAGGGAACAATATATTGTTGTTAGGAAAAATCATTTTCCCCAAGCTGCTGTGAGCATTGCAGCTAAGCTGAAAGGGAACAGGGAAGGTGGAGGGGGGGGGGAATGGCAGATAGCATCAGTGTTCCTGCTAATCAAAAAGTGTCAGCACTATGTCCCTACAAACTCTGGCTCCATTACACCACTGAATTCACTACCACAAGATGTGGCGATGGCCACCAACGTAGATGGCTTTAAGGGGCGATTAGACAAATTCATAGAGGAGAAGGAGAAGGGCTGTAGCCAGGGCTGGCCCTACCGTGAAGCAGCCCAATGTGGGCATATCAGGTGGCGGAACATGGGAAGAGCAGCAAATTGCGCCACTCTCCCCCTCCAAAGGCCTTGCCACTTCTTGGTTCTGCCAGCTGCCTGCAGGACTGGCCAAGAAGCAGCTGCTCGGTTGCTCGTGCGTGCTTCCCACTCGCTTGCCTCCTGGCCACCCAACCTTTTGGGGCAGCCATTTGGCTGGCTAGCCAACCCAGCTGGCTGTTATTGCCTGCCGGCTTACTTTTGAGGGCATGAGCATATATGCGCCCACCTTGCTGCCACTCCCACCCGTCAGCTGCTTCCACCTTGGGCAGCAGCCGCGGGGCACCAGCGAGAGGTCGGCCAAACGATCACAAGAGGTCCTGGAACTCTCACGATAGTTTGGCCAACCACTCACAGGCGCCCCGCAATGGCCGCACAAGGTGAAAGCAGCTGATGGGTGGGAGTGGCGGTGAGGTCAGTATGCGTATGCACGCACCCAAAAAAGTAAGTGAGTGGGCGGGCGGGCAGGCAGGCATGGCCAGCTGGGTTAGCTGGCCACCAAGAAGTTCAGGTGGGAGGGTGAGCAGCGGCAACAGCCACCGCCAGAAGAAAAAGAAGCGGGGCAGCAGCAGTGGGTGCTTGCTTCAGGTGGCAACCTGCCTTGGGCTTGGCCTGGCTGTAGCTCAGTGGCAGAGCACATGCTTTGCATGCAAAAGGTCCCAGTTTCAATCCATGGCATCTCTAGGAAAGTCCCCTGGAAAGAGAGCTTCAGCTATTGGGCGGTATAGAAATGACATGAAACAAACAAACAAACGCTGGAGAGCTGCTGCCAGTTAGTGTAGACAATATGGAGCTAGATGGACCAATGGCTTGACTCAGTATAAAGCAGCTTCCTATGTTCCTAAGACTACCAAAGGCTACTGGTCATGATGGCTATATGCTACCTCCAGGAGCAGAGGCAGCATACTACAACTGAATACCAGTTGCGTGGAAACAGTGGTGGGAGAGGAGTATTACCTTCATGTCCTGTTTGTGGGCTTCCCATGGGCCTCTGGTTGGCTACTGTAGCAAACAGGATGCTGAACTCTATAGGCCTTTGGTCTGATCCAGCAGAGTTCTTCTTATGCTCTTATGTAGGTCAGGGAGAGACAATTTGAATGTGATGCTTTGCACTTTTGTCAGGGTTGGGAGGATCAGTGGCACATACACAGGGCTTTATGTGCACCCAATTCATCTCTCCATATCACAGCCCAGGCTATAAAAGCAGTGACCTTTACAAGCTACTAGTGCTATTTAAAGGAATGATGATGATGAGAAGAAGAAAAAGAATTGAAATGCACAAGGAGTACAGGGGAGTACAGGGTGGGAAAGGATAGTGAAGGCAGGGAGGGAAAGGCACAATGCTATGTAACATTGTCATACCAACTGTCACAGATCAACACCGTCACAAGAATACATCTTCTCTGTGCTCTACGGAATGCCTGTGGTGGCTGCAAGCATCATGGTGTGCTTTGCAAAGGGCACTTCTTTTAAGAACACAAAGAATTTTAATACCATGCTTGATGAGTTCAGGTTATCCACATTCCTTTGAGCTATTGTCAGTCTTCTCACAGACACACGGAACAATGCTGGAGTCCACAGATCTGCTGTAAATATGGGCTTGAACGTCTGCCCCAGTGGATAAAGCTGAACCAGTGACAAGGACCACAAGCTCAAGATCACAATGGAGAGCCTTAAATCCTTGTCCCAGAAGGGCCAGGTGTGCTCTTTGCCAGGGTCCTGTCCAGTCAGCAGTATGAGTGCTGTGTTGGGTGTCTTCTCCCTCCTCTTTGTGTGTTATGCCTGTAAAACTGTGCTTGTGAGGAACATTAGGTGATTCAAACCCCTGACAGTAGGGCTATATGAGAAATTCATTTCAGTTTGTTTTTTGACCAGAACTTACTCCATTAGCGCCTCCCACAACCACAGAACCCTAAAACAATCTGCGCTCAAAGTCCGTACATTTCTGAGCTTGCGATATTATTCACAGAACCCAAAATGTGCATGAAAAGAATGTATACTTTTGAAAAATTCACATAAACATTCTTTGATCAATGGCAAAAGAATGTGTACATTTCAAAAATGCACACAATAGATGCAGACATTTGGGAAAATGTGAATTAAAATACACACAAACGTTTGTGCAAAAAGAAAACAAAAACAGAGCTCACAGTCTGATGTGGACACGAGTTGGAACAAGATTCAAGGTGGAATTCAGAGAACCTCAATGAATTTGAGTTTTGCTGATTCACACATCTTTGCCTGTCAGTAGGGTTGGTGGAGAAATCCTCAATGGAATTAAATGAGTTCAGATTTCTATGAATCTCTCCCGCGATTTCTGCAGTGCACCAACTTTTCCCAAGTTGCATGGTTTCCATGGACTTGCAGACAGTTGTGTGTTGTTGTTTTTTAACTTTGCAGAATGTTATGCAAATTTAGTCATAGACAAATACATAAAATAAAAAAACCACTGGCTGAAAATGCACATTTTCCCTGTAGGCTAAAGCATGACAATGTAGATTTGGGAAGGGTTTGCAAATTTCACAAGTGCAAATTTGTGCAAATTCAGGAAATTGGAAAAAATCCAATTCTATCAATGAGGGGATGACAGAACGAAAGGCACCTGACAATCTGTGAAACACAGTCAGAATGGATTATACAAAATCCATACATCCCTATCTGCCAGTAGGGATGACTGGGAACTGGCCATAATGGAGTCATTTATTTTTATATGAGATGATACTCAATGCAAGAAGAGAACAAGTGGCAAACATTCCCTTCCCAGGCAAGATGATTGAGAGAGTGATAACCAGGGAACTCCAGTCACTCTTGGGATGAAACTGATTATCTAGATCCACTTCAGTTGGGTTTCTGGCCTGGTTTGGGGACAGAAACAGCCTTTGTTGCTCTGTGACATGACCTTTGTCAAGATAAAGATACCAAGAGTGTGACCTTGTTGATTCTCTTGGACCGCTTGACAGATTTTGATACCATTCCTTAAAAAGAAATGATCATGGTGTCTTTCTGGATAGGCTGTCAGGGTTGTAGGTGGGAGATACTACTTGGTGGTGGTTCCACTCCTGCTTTGCTGGCCATTTCCAGAAGGTAGTGCTGTAGGATTACTGGCAGGAACCCCTTGGCAGTCTTGCTTTGAGGTTCCTCGTGGTTCTATTCTTTCTCCCATGCTGTTTAACATCTACATGAAACCGCAGGGAAATGGCACCCGAGATTTTACCTGAAGGGTCACTGGTACGTGGATGACACCAGGGTCGGGCCAAGGCATTTTGCTGCCTGAGGCAAAGAACAAGCTGATACCACCTCCCATTCTATGTATAAAAGCCGACTGGACTGGCAGTTAAGTCTTCCTTCAACACTGGTGATGGGATAGCGTCCTCCACTTCTCTTGAAGGCTGCAGGATGCATGGCACACAACTATCCTCCAAAACCTTGCTGCCACCTCACAGCATCTGCTGCCTGAGGCGACTGCTTCACTCTGCCTAATGGTAGGGATGGCCCTGGTAATCTCCATCCCGTTTTTCATCAGATGCAGGTGAGGCTGTGGCTGTCCTGAACCAGTGTTTGAATGCAGCATTGGATTGGATGAGGGTGAACAAATTAAGACTCAATCCAGACAAGACAGAGGTACTGTCAGTCAAGTGGGTCACCCACCCGGGCGCATGGTGTTCAGCCTTGGTCAATATGGGGTCGCACTCCTGCTAAAGAATCACATTCATAGTCTGGAGGTGTTTATTGATCCAGCACTGTCACTAGAAACTAAAAGTGCCTTTGGGCTGATGCCCCAACTATGACGTCACCTGGATGGAGGTTGCTTGGCCACAATTATCCATGCTCTGGTAAGCTTCTGTTTAGACTATTGCAATGTGTTGTATATGGGGCTGGCTTTAAAAACAAGTCAGAATTGCAGTTCAGAACTGGGACCGCATGATCTGACATTACACCTCTTCTTTGTCCGCTGCAGTGTCTCTCAGTCCATTTCTAGGGCCAATTTAAAATGCTGGTTTTAATTTTTGAAGCTCTAAATGGCTTGGAACCATGTTACTTGGAAGATCACCTTCTCCCACATGCACCTACCTGAAACTTAAGTATTTCTCCACACCGCACATTGTCAACACTTATATACATTGAATTAATAAACTAATAAGCATTGAATTAATAAATAAAAACAAACAAACAAAGAAAACACCTATTCCCTGGGATACTATGAACATAGCTACATACCACCACTCCCAAATCCTAAAGCAGTTTTACAACTTTTTAAATAATTATTTCCATTTTAAAAAGATTTCCTGATTGGCTCCTTTTGATGAAACATCAACCAATAGCAAGCCATTAGCTTAAGAAACTATATTCTCCCACCATCTGTAACAATATCTTTACTTTACATTTTGAAATAATTTTTCTCTGAAGAAGGGCTGTGACCCCAAATTCATTGGGAAACTAAAATATTAATTGAACAGGGTGTTATTTGAAACCTGGAAGGCATTTTCTCCAACTTAGGAGCTGTTCCCTGTACTTTAATTACAGATACACTGTACATAATACCTTTATAATGTAGTGATTATATATTTAATATTAAAACAGTGTCAGTTACCTCCTTCTCCCAACAAATCCTTACAACAAATTAATGTTTTGCAACTTTTGCAACTGCCTCTGCAATCCGCAAAATTACGCAAGCGCTCACCCTCTTGTTCAAATGATATTCAGCTGTGTTCCTGTGTAAGCGTGATATTTCTCCAGTGCTGGTTTGGACATCTGAGCCTTGAGTGGTAATAAGAGGAAAGTGTGAGGGGGGTGCGGACACCGACATTTCTGCAGAGAGGTAATGGGAACATCACGTTGCAGGCAGCGTGAAAAAATAATGAAGAGATGGTTGAAAAATTATAGTTGTCCTGCCAAGCCCAGAAATGTTCCTGCGGGTACTATTTTTCACTATGGCATGCAGTTAAATTAGTATGATGCAGCCAGGGAGCCTGATGAATGGCCAGCATTTCCAGAAATATATATTTAATGATACTGTAACTTCTTTCCACTTTTAGGAAAAGGTGAGAGAAGAAAGGAGCCACAAAGGGCATCTCTACACCAGCCTAAAATCCCTCATTTAAAACGGGGCTTTCTGCTTCTGTTTTAAATGCAGGATCATGAAAGACTCCCTTTACATGCGCTTCCTCCTCTTTTCCCCCTTCTCTGAGTCTTCCATATGTTTCATTTATACAGCCGTTAGATGGCACTATGGTCTAGCTCCTCTTATTGCGGGTTTTCCTCTTTTCATGATGGAACTCAAGCGGAACTCAAGTGCTGTAATTTGATATTTAAAAAATGGAATAAAGCTCATTTAGTTCAGGAGATGCCCTGAAGACTGATGATGATGTCATCTAAAGGACCTGCAAACTTCTGTGAGTAACCAATCTCAGTTGCAGGATAAAAGCTCCATGTGATGAAGCCCCCAAAAAGGACAGAACACAAGAGAATGTGGATCTCTGCTATCATGAAATCGGTCTTGCCTAGAGCTAGGGATAGGAGAGCTAGAATACCACTACAGGGTTTTCAGGGTACAGACACTGAGATGGGCTGCCTGCATCCAGACCACAACACATCCTGCTCAGCATTCTTCCAGCTCCTTGAGATCTCACCACATACTGCTTGTGTGTTCTCAAGTTGCTCAAAAGGACTAGAAACTTGTTTTTCTCCCTTTCTTTAAGGAAACACGCGTTTCTAAGGATTTCAACAGATGATAAACAAGACTCAGGTTACTGTCAACTCCTGATGCAGGAAATTAGGCGCTGAATACTTTGAGCCACCGCTTTTCCTTGGGGGGCAGGGTAAAAATCTGGGGAAAGCTTTCTCACACAAATCTATGCAGCCTTCCTTATTCCAATCCAAAAAAGGTAAACGGAAAGAATGACAGCTGAACTAGTGTTCTGTTTGGTGCTGTGTGAGTATCATGCAAATTGCAAAGCCAGGAGGAAGCTGCTAGGTGCTTCTGAAGAAGTCAGTCTCTATACAGAAAACCATATAGACAGACGGGCACCAGCTCAGAATGCGTACAGTATCTAATTCCCTAATGAAAAGCTGACAACACCTGTGGTGTTTGTTTCCTGTGGCTAGTTGTTTTACAGAGCTTTTCCTATGGAGCCAGGAGCCAGGGAGTGTGTAGCCTGCATCAGTATCACGCATAGCATAGTGGCTTAAGGACTGCGGTTGGGGGGAACTCTGATGTTCTTCAGAAGATCATTGGGGGCTCCTCAATGAGGAGATCAGGAATGGCAAACAAGCATCCTAAAAGACAAGCTTTCTTACCGATAGCTATGTTTACCAGTAATGCCCAGTGGCGGAGGGCATTTGGGTGTGTTCTCTGGCGCTCACCTATACTTCCCATCAGGCAGGAGTACTTCTTTCAACCAGAGGGCCGGATTCAAATTCTGAGAAGCTCCTGGGAGGCCACAATCCAATGGTGGGCGGGGCTGACGGCAAAAGGGGCATGGCCAAAATACCAAACATAACAGCATATTTTAGCTTAAAACTGCTGCTACCACTAACTAAGCCTTAGGAAAGGCATTTCAACCTTTTAGAATGGGGCGAAAATTACATAAAAGCTGAGAAACCATCAAGAAATCAGTAGTCAGGGGAAAGGGGTGACAGTGAGGCCACGTCCGGGCTGTGTGCGATGTGAACTGGTGGTGTAGACTATGCCACAGTATTCTCAGCAACCTTTATTTTATTGCTTTTATTATTTTTTATCATTACTTTTATATTCCGCCGTCTTTCCTCTTGCAAGGAACCTAAGGTGGCTTACACAGTCCTCCTCCTCTCCATTTTATCCTCACAACAACCCTGCGATGTAGGTTAGGCTGATAGTCAGCAACTGGCCCGAACTCACACAGTGAGCTTCATGGCGGAGTGGAGTCTGTCTCCTGCATCCCAGTCCAACACTCGAACCGCTACACCACACTGGCTTACATTTTTATCCTGCTTTTCTTCCAAGAAGCTCAAGATGGCTTAGGACGATGAGAGTCGTCAAATGCATCTGGAGGGGGCCAGGTTGGGGAAGTCTGTTCTAACTACTACAACAAGTTGGTTGGGGGGTTTCAGGAGACTCTGCTGATCAGTGGAATCTGCCAGCCCCCAAGTCCACCTGCCCCTCCTTCTGGCTTCTCCCCCGGAAGGGAAGAACTTGGAGCTTCACCTATAAGACCAGCATCCAGTGCTGTGTCCAGCACTGAACAGGGGGTTGGAATAGATGTCCTCTAAGGTACCTTCCAATGTTAGGATCCTATGACTACAATGCAAGAATTGTGTATATCTGTTTTAACTGTGTCTTTGTATGCTTTAATTGTAAGACACTTTGGCTCTCTAGACTGGCTCCCATTGACTAAAGAATAGGGATGTGGAAAAGATTCCCTGAAGGTGGGAAGCAGGGCCAGCCCCATCTCCAGGGACACCCCTTCCCACAATGCCTGGCTCTAAGGAAAGACCCCTCAGAGCCAGGCATTTGGGCCTGGCCATGCTGCACTGGCCACACTTACCACAGCAGGAAAAACAGGTGCTGCTGGGCTGGGCAGCAGCTCTAGAGATCCCTGTTGACTCTGTTCTCCCACTGTGAGTGCCTGGCGGGGCTCTCTGGAGCACCCACCTGCCCAGCAGCACACACCCCGCAGCACCCATGGAGGGGGCCTCCTGACAGGAGGGGGGGGAGTGTGTAATTTGCCGTTCCTCCTGCTCTGCCGCCTGAGGCAGGGGCTTCACCCCACTTCATGGGAGGGATGGCCTTGGTAGGAAGTCTAGTGTAGCAAGCCCCCAATTCTTTGCCACTGCATTTTGTAAAGTATTTTAACAGTGCAATCCTGTACGTTCTACTCAGAAGTAAGTCACACTGGATTCACTGGGCTTTACTTCCAGTTCAGTGGGTATCAGGATTGTAGCCTTGAGCTTAATGTTCCCTTTGCTAACTTCTAAAAGTGTATCTATTAAGGGGACGATGAAGATGTATGGAAATAATAATCAACATTGCAGCAGAGTGCTTTGATTGAAATTGCTGCATTGCGGGCCCGTGGGTGACAGGTCTATTTTGATCTATTTTGGAAATTCAGTCCAGGTCTCATGTATCTATATGGCTCTTGATGAGATCTGACCATTTGCCGAGTTGTATTAAGTCTCAAGTGCTTCCAGACCTTCGAGATCCACTTGAACCGAAATATCTTTCCACGGTGCCTCAGGGATGCATTGTGGTGGGCTCAGATGAAAACATTTCAGATTTAGGAGGCGATTAATCTTGAAGGCTGACTTCCAAACAGGAGGACTCTCTTTTCACTGGCAAGTCCTCTGTACTCCCAAGGCCCAAATGGCATGAGACACACTTGATGCATCTCTTTCAATATGGATCTGCTCCAATCACATCTTAAGCAAAGTGTGGGGTATCATTTAAAATGCCAAAGAGATATAGGGATAGGATGTGCCAAATTCTTCCTCTGCCTGCTGTTCCCCCCCGCCCATAATAAAATAGGATGTCCATCTATCCATCAGCACCGTAGCACCAAGGCTATGAAGCCTAGACACCTGAAACTTGGCGTGTATACTAAGGGGACCATAAGGGTGTGCACCTTGGAGTTATTTTGTTTGTAGAGCACATTAATTAATTGTAATTAATTGAAATGTCTCCATGTGGTTGAAGCCTGCAGTAACATCTTCAGCCACTGGGGACAGACGTCTCTAACCAGCACATAGCTTTGCAGTCCATACAGTTTGAAGCCATAGGAAATTAGCAGGCTGAGGGACAGCGTTATACGTCTGCTTCTGCCCCCTTGCTATGGGGCAGCCAGCCCCCTCAGGGCAATGGAGTGGTCAGACCTCTATCTCAGAGGGTTATAGAGGTACGTCTAGGGATGCCAACAGACACAGCTTCAGTCAGATGGGGCAGGCACAATGTGTCCAACTCTGACAGCTATGTACGTTTGCTTGAAGGCTTCACTGTGTCAGACTAAGAGCTATTCCAACCCGTGCAAAGCCAGGCCCATCCACAAGTGCATATATAGATATAGATCAGGGGTAGGTAACGTGGTACCTGTAGGCATGAATGCCCCCCCTCAGACACCTTTCTTGAAACCTGCCAAGGCGCCTTACCCCTCCCTCCCACTTATTTTTGTTTCAAGGAACACGTTTTCTTACCGGTAGCTGGGATTGCTGTGAAATAGGTTTCTGTTAGTGCTGAAAACTGTAAGTTGAAAGGAGTTGTTTAGTGTGTTGCCACTCAGCCACCACCTCTGTCTTGTACTCAGTCTTTGGGGCAGGTTACTTTGCCTTTGCCATGCCTCCCGTGGCAGCCATTTTGTGGTGATCCCCAGGTCAGTTTCTCAAATTGCCAAATGTGCCCATGGCCCAGAAAGGTTGCCTAACCTTGAGACAGACAGACAGACAGACAGACAGACATTATATTTATTTATATCCTGCTTTTTTCCCAATACGGGAACTCAAGGCAGCTTTACAACATTAAAAACTTTTACAGTTAAAACATATAAATAGAAATAGGCAAAAGTTAAAAATATAATTAAATCTTCAGTAATATTAGAATTGTATAAAATATCATTTTTTAAAAAAGATTGCAGCAATATAAACCATAGTATTAATCTATCATATTCTCACAGGTCTATCCCCAAAGGCCTGCTGTAACAAAAAAGTTTTTGCCTGCCTGCAGAAACATACCAAGGAAGGTGCCATGCTTGCCTCCCTGGGAAGAGAATTCCAGAGCCCTAGATATCTATCTGTCTGTCTATCTAGATACACACAGACTTTATCCCAGGTTCCTTGGCAGTCTGCCTTGCTGGCTGAGGGCAAAAAAGGAGAGAGCATTTTGCCTCTACTGCCATCAGAGCTAGTTTAGGTTTCAATGTGTGTAAGGGATAATGAAGAGGTAACAGCCCAGAATATTTTGCCGCCTGAAGCAAAGGCAAGATGGTGCACCCACCACCACAATTCCTTCTACATTAGCTAACTGGATTGACAATTCAATCTTACTTTAACACTGGAGAAGGAACAGAATCCTCCACGGCAGCTGAAGGCAGCAGCAGGCTAGCTTAGGGAGTGCAGGGCCCGTTGTGTGGCACAAACATTTATGTCACCCAGCACCTCACCACCACTACCTGCCTTCCAGCATCTCCTGCCTGAAGCAGCTGCCTCACTCTGCCTAATGGCGGGGCTGGCCCTGATCATGAGTACTCTTCTCAGCACGGGGATAGAGCAAGCAAAGGAGAACAGCAGTAACTTATTCCATACTGGAAGCAGTCATGCAAACCACACAGGAAATGATATGGAAGTTGATATGGGAATGAACTACTGCTACCTGAAAAGAAAGGTGTGAATGTGCCCTTTATTGGCAGGAAACACACAGGGCTAAGTTTGAAGATCATCCAGAAACTTCAGCTGGTGCAGAATGCAGCTCCAAAGTTTCTGACCAGAGCTGGTTACCGGGAGCATGTCACTCCACTGGTGTAAGGCAGGGGTGCAGAAACACTTTCAGTCAAAAGGCCGAATTCCGTTTTGGAAAAGCTCTCAGGGTCTGCATTCCAGAGGAGGGTAGGGCTGAAGGCAAAAGGGGCAGAGCAACCTCCCCCCTCCCTGCAAATACCAGCATGTTTTAGTTTACTCTCTGATAGCCTCACGTCTAGATTACTGCAATGCGTTATATATGAGGCTGCCTTTGAAAATGGTCTGGGAACTTCAACTGGTCCAAAATAGGGCAGTGAGATTGTTAAAATGATCATATTATGCCAGTACTTTTTCATCTGCCCTGGCTGCCAGTCCATTTCTGTAGGGGATTTTAAATCTTTGCAATGTGGCTAGGTTCGCATAGAATCATAGAACAGTAGGGTTGGAAGGGGCCTATAAGACCATCGAGTCCAACCCCCTGCTCAATGCAGGTATCCAAGTCAGAGCATCCCTGACAGATGGCTGTCCAGCCTCGTCTTGAATGCCTCCGGTGTGGGAGAGCCCACTATCTCCCTAGGGAATTGGTTCCATTGTCGTATTGCTCTGACAGTCAGGAAATTTTTCCTAATGTTCAGCCAGTATCTGGCTTCCTGTAACTTGAGCCTAGTATTCTGTGTCCTGCACTCTGGCATGATCGAGAAGAGATCCTGCCCTTCCTCTCTGTGACAGCCTTTCAAGTACTTGAAGAGCGCTATCATATCTCCCCTTGGTCTTCTCTTCTCAAAGCTAAACATGCCCAGTTCTTTCAGTCTCTCCTCATAGGGCTTCCCCCCGCCCCCCAGTCCCCGGATCATCTTCATTGCCCTCCTCTGAAACTTTTCCAATTTCTCTGCATCCTTCTTAAGGTATGGTGCCCAGAACTCGACACAGTACTCCAGATGAGGCCTAACCAGTGCTGGGTAGAGGGGAACTAGTACGTCCTGGGATTTGGAAGCTATGTTTCTATTAATGCAGAACAAAAGAGCATTGGCCTTTTTTGCAGCCACATCACATTGTTGGCTCATATTCCAAGATCCTTCTCGCTTGTAGTATTGTTGAGCCAAGTATCCCCCATCTTGTAACTGTGCATTTGGTTTCTTTTTTCTTGGTGCAGAACTTGGTATTTATCCCTATTAAATTTCATTCTGTTGTTTTCTGCCCAGCACTCCAGTCTATCAAGATCACTTTGGATTCTGTTTCTGTCTTCCAGGGTATTAGCTATCCCACCCAATTTTGTGTCATCTGCAAATCTGATCAGCATTCCCTGCACCTCCTCCTCAAAGTCATTAATAAAAATGTTGAAGAGCACTAGGCCCAGGACTGAGCCCTGCGGTACCCCACTCGTTACCTCTCCCCAGTTTGAGAAGATCCCCTTGATAAGCACTCTTTGAGTCCAATTCTGTAGCCAACTATGGATCCACCGGATCTTTGTTTCATCTAGCCCACTTTGAGCTAGTTTGCTCATCAGGATATCATGGGGCACTTTGTTGAAAGCTTTGCTGAAGTCGAGGTATATTATGTCCACAGCATTCCCACAGTCCACATTCCACAAGGGAGGTTACCTGGTCAAAAAATGAGATCAGATTTGTCTGGCAGGATTTGTTCTTGACAAATCCATCTTGGCTTCGAGTAATCGCTGCATTGTTTTCAAGGTGCTTACAGATGGATTGCTTGATCATCGGCTCCAGAATTTTTCCAGGGATTGATGTCAGACTGACTGGTCTGTAGTTCCCAGGTTCCTCCTTTTTGCCCTTTTTGAAGATAGGGACAACATTAGCCTTCCTACAGTCATCTGGCAGTTCACCCATCCTCCATGATTTCTCAAAGATAACAGACAGTGGTTCTGAGAGTTCTTCTGTCAGTTCCTTCATTACTCTAGGGTGCAGTTCATCTGGCCCTGGAGATTTGAACTCTTTCAAAGTCATTAGGTGTTCCTTGACCATATGCCTATCGATCTCAAGCTGCAATCCTGCCCCTTCAGCCTGTACTTCGCCTTTGCCAGGGGGGTCATAGACCTTCTTTTGGCAGAAGACTGAGCCAAAGTAGGAATTGAGCACTTCTGCCTTTTCTTTGTCATCTGTTATCATTTTGCCCTCCTGATTTAATAGCTGAACCACCATTTCTTTCCTCTGCCTTTTACTATGCACATATCTGAAGAAAGCCTTTTTGTTGCTTTTAGCATCCCTCACTAACCGAGAGCTTCGGCTATTGGGCGGTATAGAAATGAAATAAATAAATAAATAAATAACCTTAGCTCGTTCTCAGCTTTAGCCTTCCTGACGCCATCCCTGCAATTCTGTGCCACCTGCCTGTACTCTTCCATTGTTGCTTGGCCTTCCTTCCACTTCCTATATGTGCCCTTTTTTGTTTTCAGTTCATCTCTAAGCTTTTTGTGGAGCCACATTGGCTTCTTCTGTTGCCTTCCACCTTTTTTTCTTGTTGGAATTGTTTGTACTTGTGCCTTGAGAATTTCCTTTTTAAAAAACTCCCACCCATTTTGGACTCCTTTTCTCGTTAGAGTCACTTGCCATGGGACCTTACTGATCATTGTTCTGAGTTTATTAAAATCAGCTTTCCTAAAATCCAGGGTATGCATTTGGCTACACTCGGCTTTTGCTTCCTTTAGAACCAAGAACTCAAGTATAACATGGTCACTTTTCCCCAGAGTTCCTGTAACTGCTACTTTATCCACCAAGACATCTCTGTTGGTTAGGATCAAGTCAAGAATAGCCGATCCTCTAGTTCCTTCCTCTACTTTCTGTAGGAGGAAGTTATCTGCCACACAAGTCAGAAATTTCCTGGAGGGGCCATGTTTTGCAGAATTTGTCTCCCAACAAATAGCGGGGAAATTGAAGTCCCCCATTACTACTACATCATGCTTCCTTGAAACATTGGCTATTTGCTTTACAAAAGTTTCATCCTTGTCTTCTCCTTGATTGGATGGCCGGTAGTAGACTCCGACCACCAGGTTCCTTTTATTCTTTGCTCAATTTATTTTCACCCAGATGCTCTCAATGGTTTTTATCTTGAACACCCCTAAGGCGGTGTTCAAGATAAAAACCAAACCAATACACAATCAAAAAACAAAAGAAAAAACAATAAAATTCAATAGAAGCTGTGCTTATAAATAAAAGCAGCAACCCAGACACTAACAAAAGGCCAGAAAATCAGGTGGGTCTCAGAGCTTTCCTGAAGACCTGCAAAGACAGGGCCTGATAAGTCCCCGATGGAAGCTGATTCCAAAAGTTTGGGGCCAACACTAAAATGGCTCTCTCCTTTCTACTCACTGGCCTAACTGCCTTTGGTGGTGCACAAGTGAGAAGGGCTTCTGTTGATGACCTCAGAGTGTGGGCAGGTTGGCTTTTAACGGTTAAAATCAGTAGAGGCTGGTGGCTCCAATTTCAGTGGGGCAATAAATCTGCTCTGGGTTTCAGTCAGAACCAGTCAGAACTCTAAAGAAGCTATCCAAGGTGCTGAACCTATTTTGGTGGTTGGGTTCAGTACCTTGGATAGCTCCTTTAGAGTTCTGGCTGGTTCTGACTGAAACCCAGAATGGATGGTCAGCCCCACCAAAATTAGAGCCACCAGCCTCTTCAGGTTAAAACCAGCACTTTAAATTGGGCTTGGAAATACCCTGGCAACCAGAGCAGCTGCTGCATATAGGTGTCTTGTTTGTTTGTTTGTTTGTTTGTTTCAGAGAATTTTGATACTGCTTTTCATTTTCAGATAGAGAGCCTCGTATTTATTTATTTATTTATTATTTACAATATTTCTAAATGTCTCCACATCAAAGATTTCAGAGCAGTGAACAACAGATAAAAGAATAATGATATTAAAACAATTAAAACATTTTAAACGAAACAGATTCTAAAATTAATGAACTGTGGCTAGTCACTCAAGAAAGGCCTCTTGAAATAAGGAGTCACTGAAAACAACACAATTATTTTTTGTGAACCACCCAAAGAGCTTCGGCTACTGGGTGGTATAGAAATGAAATAAATAAAATAATAAAAACCTTCAGACCACAACTTGGAGCAAAAACCAAATCAAGAGTATGCCCTGCTTCATGTGTCAGGCTGATGACAAACTGAGATAGCTGGAACTCCAGAGACAGCCTCAGCTTGGAAGTTGAGGTCACCCAGAACCACTGTCCTGGGTTCCTCCAACACCACACTCGAGACTGCCTCTGCCAGCTCAGTCAGGGAGGATGCTGGGCAGCAGAGTGGGCGCTGCACCAACAGTGTCCCCAGTCTGTCTCTACGGCTCAACACAAGGTGCAATCCCTCAAGGCCTGCTCCAAGGTGGAGTAGTTTCCTGGTGATAGAGATGGAAGTTATATGAACCACAGGAACTCCCCCCTCCCCCCAGCAGCCCTCCAACCTATGTTGCTGCTGCACCAAGTACCCAGGTGGTACTCAGTGTATAAACTAGGGCTATGCACCGCTTCGGTCCAAAGCCTGTATAACGACTCAAAGCGGGCTGCTTTGGAGGTGCCTCTGCATGATACAAGGTAGAACAGAACAGCAACGAGGCTCCTCGAAGCAAAGTGGCTTGTATACAAAGCGCCTCATCTGATTCGGTGATTTGTCCTCAGCAGCCCAGACAGTCTGGTGCCAAAAGTATCAACTTGAGAAAGTTCAGCAAGGGGCTGAGGAGGAGGGAGGGGGAAAGGGAATAGGAGGGGGCAGGGAGGAGTGGGAAGAGGAGGAGAGAGGGAGCAAATGGAAACTATCGTTGCCAAATCAGGGCTGAACGTAACCCAGCAATCTCCAATCACTGTCAGTTGTGGGGGGGGGGGAGACTGAATAACTGGAGAAAAATTGCTGCGTTTCAGAGACAGAGATCATTCTGGTGGTGTTACTTAGGGATGCAGAACCGACCCCTGTCCGGGTTCTCTGGACGCCCGCCCGCCCAGCCCCCGCTCCTCTCACCAGTCCCTCTGCCTCTGTTTAAAAAACATGGTAATTGGAAGCCTATGTGCACATAGACTGATATGCTATGAATCTTGAGTGTACGGGTGATTTACAGCACTTTTTATGTATAAGTCTATGTGTGCACATAGACTTATATGCAAAAAGCGCTGTGAATCGCCCAGGGAGGAGGAGGAGGAGAAGCAGCGCACACCTCAGCCGCTAGCCATCTCCATATCATGAGTGGCGGGGGCATGCACCACACCTCTTTCTCCTACCACCTGGCCAGCTGTCAAGGACAGCTGACCAGCAACCTGGGACATGCCCCATCCACTTGCTAGCCGTCTCCTCCTCGTAAGCAGGAGACGGCTAGTGGTCCTTGACAGCTGAGCAGGCAGGAGGAGAAGGAGGGGGAGCCGTGGGGCTGAGAGCTATAGCTCTTTGCTTTGAGAGATTCTGTGGAAAGAATCAAATTTCAGCTGCACCGAGCACAAAGTACTGGGCCAAACTGTCTGAAATTTGGCAGGTGGGATCCCCTCCACGGGACAGAGAGGCCCCCAAGTTTCATGTATTTATCATGAAAACTGAAAAGATTATGGCCATTTGTGTTTTCCCATGTAAGTCAATGAGAAAACACCCAAACCAAGTGATCCGGATATCCGAATCTCGCTTCGGATCCAGATCCGAGTTGAAGTGGAGGGGGTCTGAATAGGTCCGAGTTGAAGCGGGGCTAATTCGGAGGGTCTGAAGTGGCATCTGAAGCGAAGCCGGGGGTCCGTGCACAGCTCTAGTATACACATCTGTGGCCCGTTCTACTTTGATGTCCCAGCACCTTCCTCATATCAACCAAGGAGTGCCTGCAGTTTTTCTGTGCTAGAAATGGTCACAGGACTTAAATGTATCTGATTCTGATCAGGGAGCTAAGCTTTGTGGTCTTCAGGTGCCTGGTACAAGCTTATTATTTGCAGGAAATGGATTTTTCCAAGAGCAACCTGCTGCTTCTCTTGGAGACTGCTGCAGAGACACTTTCCCCCACTAAACAGCTAGCTTAAAGGTCATCACGGAAAATCCCCTCTGCATTCCCCCCACGCCATTTGAACGAGGGATGTTGGAGAATTCCGCCACGGACTCCAGTGAGGCCGGATTCTTTAGAATTCTTTAGAATCTGCCCCCCCCCCCGAGTCTGTGGTGGAATGGGGCAATCCCCCCCCGCCACCCTGTGGAATCCCCCTGGGAGGGAGCCTACCTGGTGGCGGTGGCGGCAGCTCCGGCGGCGGCTCCAGGTCGTCTTCCGGCTGCTGCCGGGCTGCAGCCGCAAATGGCGGCTGCTACGCCGGCCGCCATTTGTGTCCCTGCCAAGCCATGATAGGCTATGTAAGTATCTACGTAGCCTATCACAGCAAAAGGCAGGGACGCAAATGGCATAGCGGCCGCCATTTGCGTCCCTGCCTTTTGCCGTGATAGGCTACATAGATACTTACATAGCCTATCATGGCCTGGCAGGAACCCAAATGGCGGCCGGCATAGCAGCCACCATTTGCAGCCGCAGCCCAGCTGCAGCCGGAAGTCCGGCTGCTGCTGGGCAGGATTCCGGGGAGAGGAACGGATCGCCTCCCCCCCACTGCAGATGCCCCTAAGCGGAGCAAGGTAAGGGATTCGTACATCCCTAATTTGAAGTAATTTTGGTTTTGCAAACCCAACAGAGAGAGAGGGGGGAGCTATATTTAGCAAAGCTTCAGTTTCGGTAAGAAGCGGGTTTTAATATTAAATCGGGCAGGTTTCCCAATACAGGCCATGGGTGATGTAGTCTGTGCTTTTACCCTAAAACTGGTTACATCAAATAGGCCGAACTGCCACCTGACAAGAATCTTCAAATAAATATTTCCCCACTGCTCTGTGGCATTTCTTTCTTCTTGTTTTTCATGGGCCTAGAACTGCTTGTAGGAAATTCCTGAGACCATTGTTTTTTAAGCTAACAAATGTAGCTCTCCACACTCATAAATGTCTTCTTCAACAAAACAAGAAGATTGCCTTTTTAAAAATTCGTGTGTTGGGACTTTGTTTACTCTCTTCTGGATATATACACACACACACACACCCTTATAAACCTTATTCAGGCAACAAATTACCCACATGATGGGGGAGAATGAGGACAGGTGTGCTAGCTCCCCCTTCCACTCCAGGTGGGCTGGATTTGGCATGTGGGCCTGACTTTAAACACCTCTGCCAAAATCAGGGGAGGCACTGTGTCTCAGTGGTAGAGCACCTGCTTTGCATACAGACGGTCACAGGTTCAGTCCCCAGGATCTCTGAGTAGAGCTGGGAAAATTCCTGCCTGAAACCCTGAAGTGTTGATAATACTGGGCTCGATGGACCAAGGGTCTGACTTCTGATGTTCCATGGCCATCCTTGCCATACCCCACAAGTTGGAGGCAAACATCTGCAGCGGGAAGTGTTTTCTACTCATGTAAGCTCCTGGTTTTCCAACTTGTCAAATACCATGAGGATGGCAACAGAGGGGCTACAGTCAGTGTGCTCATCCCTGCTCTCTATCACTGCATGAGTAATTTGAACACCTGAATAAGGGCTAGATAGGGCATTTCTACAGGTTTTTATCCTGCACCTTTACTGAGGCTTCTCCTTCCGGATTCTTTGTGGGATTAAGATTAGCTCCTTTACACGTGCTTTTTTCCAGGGGTTTTCTTTCTCTGCTTTTCTATATGTTTCAATATACAACCACTAGATGGCAATGTGGTATAGTGGAATTGTGCAATTACACTAGACTCTGATTCTGCCATTTCTAAATAATATCACACTTTCCTTGTTAAGAAAAAAACCATAATAATGGTTACAAAGCACAAGATTGGCCCTGGAGGATGACGATGTTGTGTAAAGGACCCAAACACTACCATGAATGAGCAAGCATGAGCGCACAATAAAAGATTTGTGTAGAAAGGCTCAGAGTCTCCTTTGCATGATGTCAGTGGTGTCAGTTTCTTCTTAGGGGGGCTTAACAGAAATCAATAACAATGGTTTTAATTTTTGTGAACCGCCCAGAGAGCTTTGGTTATTGGGCAGTATAGAAATGAAATGAAATGAAATCAATCAATCAATCAATCAATCAATACCAGAGGCTGCCCCTGAGCCACTTCCGGGGACATATTTTTTAAAATACATTTTTATTTATTTTATTTTTATAAATGAAATAAACAATACCAAAATTACCAACAACCTAATCAATACTTCGATTTCCCAACAGTAAAATATCCTGATGAGGACACCACAGTAACAAAGACAGAAGAAAAAGAGAGAAAGAAAAAAGAGAAAAAGGGGGAAAGGGGGAGGAAAGGAAGTAAAGAAAAAAAGAAAGAAAATTCCCTCCCCTTCCCTCCCCTCCCCCTCTCCTTCTCCCTCCCCCTTAAAAAATTAAGTTTAAACTCCAATACCACCCCGGCCTCCGATGCCATTCTATTTTAAAAACTATATCTATAACCTTAACCATCTTACAGTTTAATAAACAACCTTACATTTCTATATCATATCATCAATCTTATATCAAGGAAACAGGTCTACAATTCATTCCTAAAAGCCTATATTATTATTATTAGTAGTAGTAGTAATAATAATAATAATGAAATATATATATAGTATTATATAATAATAAAACTTAATATAAACCTTCAACCATCAGTAATACATTTTATACTAGATACATTATCTATTTTAAAATAAAAAATATAAAGAAAAGCAAGAAAAAATAAAAGAGAAAAGAGAATGAACCAATATAAATATAATTATTTATCTTCTGAATTAGCCTGAGTCATATAGACTAAGCACAAACAGTTAACAAAGCTTATTTAAAGATTCCAGTTCATGGGGTTGAAACAGAATTCTCACGCATTTTTACGTTAAGCCAAGCCTCCGCCATTTCATGATTTAAAAACGTCTTCTTCTGACCTTCAGCCACAATACAAAGTGTAGCAGGATATTTTAAGTAATATTGTAAATTCATTTGTTTTGCCATATTCTTTGCATTGATAAATTGGCTTCTTTTATTCTCCACCTCTTTGATGTAGTCTAGGAATAACATTATCTTGTTTCCAGGAAAGGCTTCCAGCCTCCCTTGCCAAGTGCAGGATATAATTCTTTGTGGAGACTTTTGCAAATTGAACTATGATGGTGTAATCAGTCTCTTTAGCATTTGGCACATGAAATGCCTGCTCAATATCAGGTAAATAATCAGATAGAATAGGGAGTATCTCATGCAAAAGTTTATCCACAAAAATAGGCAATTTTACATCATTAGGCAGATTTTTAATCCCAATAATCCGTACATTGGATCTTTTTGTGAAGGCCTCCAGTTGAGAGATTCTATCAGAGATATTTTTAAAACAAATTTGTGACGTAGTTTCATTTCCCGCCACTCAGTTTTCAAGCCCATTAATTTTCGTTTCCATTTTTTGCCGTGACACATTAATTACATCTACAGCTCCTTGCAGGGCAGTGATGGAATTTTGGATTAAATCCAGCCTTTTGACCTGCTCCGTAAAGATAAATTCTTTATCAGCGTAAATAATTCCCCTATATCTTCTGTCGCCACTTTTGACACGGAGGATGCAGGGGGAGTAGATGCCAGCTCCTTTCTTCTCCTCGGCACAGACATGTTTCTCTCAAACAGATCTTACAGGTCCTCAGATGTTCTCAAATATTGTTAACGTTTCTTAAATCATCCCTCAGAGGTTGTTGATATTTCTTAAAGCGTATATTATTATGGAACACGTCAGCCCTGTTTTCTCCTATAAAATAGGAGTCTCAGTACAGCTTTTTGCGTTGGTAAAGCTCTGGGGAGATAATCCTGGAATCCACACACCCCCATCACATGGGAGTTACATTTCTCCAAGATGTTATCCAGAGCTGTTGCCTTGCCCCCCCTTTCCATTCCAGGGGGGAGATTAAAAGGTTTTTCAACCTTTTAAAAAGCTGTTTGAGAAAGCTCTCACGGAGACCCGTGGGAAGCTACCAGAGTGACATCGGTCCCAACTGGAAGTGACTTCCGGGGACATATTTGAAGTGTGTTTTTTTAGATTTTCAGCCCTGGTCTGATCCATAATTCTCTATCTGATATTCCTATATCCAGCTATCTACCACAGGACAGAGTGGACTATCAGCGGATGTCATTACAGCTGGGAATATTATAGGATAAGGAACCAGCACCATTGTCTGAACTGCGGAAGGGCAGAACCATCTCAAGGGGTGGGCAAACCAGGCAGCCACCTTGGGTACCAAATTCTGTGGGTGCCAAGCAACCCCCTGAAGATGACAGCAGTGGCACCCATGTGGTGGTGGTCATGGTGACTCTCCAGCTCCTCCTCCTACTAGTGAGGCATTCTGGGTGAGGTGATCCTAGAGACTCCAGGGCCACCTCACCCAGAATGCCTCGCGTGCTATGAGGAAGGACCCCTCACAGTGAGCAACACATTAAGGGGGATTCAGGTGGCAACCAGGTGGCTTGGATAGTGCCCAGCACAGCAGGAAAGGGAAAGAGAGGAGGAGGAGGAGGAGGAGGAGGAGGAGGAGGAGGGCAGGCAGGTGGCAGCATTGCTGCTGCCGGGAGGTAGGAGGTGAGTAGGAGGAGGGAGGTGGATGGCAGCAGCGGCAGCTGGTGTGGGGGAGAAGAAAAAGCAGAGAAGTGAGGCGGTGGGGCGGGTGGCAGCGGTAGTGAGGTGAGAAGAGATGGAAGCAGTCTGTTGGGTGCCAAAATATCACCTTGCCTAGGGCACCAAAATATCCTGCGGCAGTCCTGCAGATGGGGTTATAAAAGGGCAGCACCACAAAGCGGGGAGGGGGGTAGGAACCAACAGCACCCAAAAAAATCCAACATGTGCAGGAGACAAAGTGATTAATCCAAACAGTATAAATCCCAATTTCTTTCAAGAAATTAGCTCTCCATTAGAGCTGGCTTGAAAATACTTAAGTATTATTCACAAAAATGATAGAAATAATTTCTTTTTCAAGCAGACACACATTAAATGAGCAATAAATACTCAAAACGCATCGGGATTTAAAAACCAGGGTTATAAGGGAGCCAAGTACTGGTGTTCTCCACACAGCAATACTCTCAGATCATTGCACGATGAAAGGAGGCCAGTTATCTCTGGGACCCTGCTCTATGTCACACTTAGCATCATGATTATTCCAGCCTTGCACTCACAATGTGAAACAAGAGCAGCCTTGTGCAGCAGAAGTCATACTCAACTTTTATCCATAGCCAGGTACGTTCTACAAAATATAAATGACCTTATCTTGAAATGGAAGAGTTCATAGTGTTTTTGATAATACAAGCAGTTCTTGGGAAACTTTTAGTGAACACTTCATTAAATTGTCCAGAATCTACAAGTGACAAGATGAATGCACTCACCTATATGAAGGAAATAAATGGGAAGAGAAGTCGTCCATCCTTCGGACAAGCTCTGCATGACAGGGGACACAAGTTTAGCTGATAGAGCAAACAGGCAGAAATTGCAACAAAAGAACAAGCTAGGAATATTGCATTAGCTGAGAGTCAAAAAACACATCGATCATTAAGATAAATAAGGGATGTAGGGGATAAAAGGTTCATAACATTGGAGCAGAACACAGTATTGTAAATCTTGAGTAGCATATCTTGTTGAAAAGGGCTCTCCAGCAAGGATCTTGTTTGACGATGTATGCTTGTGCAACGCAGTTACTTAGAGCTTTTCTACACAAGGCATTTATTGTGCAAACTCATGTTTGTTTATAGGTTCTTTAGACAATGATATGATCCTCCAGTTTCACTTCTGTTTTCTCAGAGCACTTTCCCAATTTTTTTTATACAACAGGGGAAATGGGGTATTATTTTTGAAAGCGCTGTTTGTACTGGTGTATTTGTGATATTCCACTATGGTACAGCTCCACCTAGAGGTTATGTAGTGGAAAAGCAAGAAAGGAAAAGCTAATTGTATAGAGCTCAGGTCTCAATTCTGCTAAAAACCAAAAGCAGATACAGCAATTAAAAGCAGATACAGCAATGTAGAAAAGCTCTTATTTTGAAGGGACAGGTATAAAAGAATAAATGAATGTATGAACATGCCCCCAAGACATACACACACCGTACCCCACAAGGCAACCACTAAAAGAGTAAAAAACACATTGCAATGGCCATGGTGATATTCTGGCAAAAATGGCCTCACTGCAGCGAGTGACTCCCATTCTTGACTCTAACATCCAGATCCACTTACTATTTCTTGGATTGCAGCCATCATATTGCAAGTCTCTTGTCCCTTCTCTCCATTGTAGTGAAATACAAGATGATAGTGATTGGCCGCACAGTAATTACCTCTAGACAAGTGAGACCTGCAACAAAATACAATACCTGATGGAGTACTTCTCCCAGCATGAACCGAGCCATATGCTACATTCAGCATTTAAGGCCCTCCTTTAGGTGCCTCCTCCAAAGGAGGCTTGGAGGGTGGCAATATGGGAGAGGGCCTTCTCAGTGGTGCCCCCCCCAATTATGGAATGATCTCCCTGACGAGGCCCACCTGCTGCCAACATTGTCATCTTTTCAGTGCCAGGTTAAAACTGCCCTCTTCTCTCAGGTATTTGGCAGCATATAATGAGTCTTTAATCAGGTCCTGGATCATCTTTGGTTGATTGTTTAAAAATTGTTTTTAGATATACGTGTATTGTCTCTGTCTGTGTTATCTGTTTATATGTTTTATGTAAATAGTTTTGCACTTTGTATAATGTGTTTTTAATGGTTTTAAAATTTTGTGAACCACCCAGAGAGCTTTGGCTATGAGGCAGGCAGTATAGAAATATAGTAAATGAAATGAAATGAAAATGTTGCACGTGGGGTGCTCTTCTTCAGGATTCCACCCCTTCCAGTATAGTCCATTCCATTCTCACCCAACAGCTCTCCGTGACACCATGTTCAGCCTCATTGAGCTGTTTTGAAGAAAACCTTTGGGCTTTTTCCCCTAAATATTTTTTTTGTACTTCTGCAAACCTTGGTGTCCCCCAAGGTGGCTGCTGTCTCGCTCTTGTGCATGGATAGTGCCATTTGGCTACATACATAACAGCACTCGCAGCTTGAACATCAGAAATAGAGGGAATGATGGTGGTATGGCTAGGAATGGATGGATCTGTCAGTCTCAGTCTTGCCAAGATTATCGAGTTTTTGAGGTCAAGCTCACCTGTTCCCTCACAAGTTTGCAGTTTTTAAAAATTCATACCAACATTTGTAATTTTGTGTGCATTTTTGTAACATTTGCATTTTTAATGCACATCTTTTAAATGTGCACATTTTTCCTAAGTACTTTACATGGCTGAACTTCTGTTTTGTGCACACTTTTTCTCAAATATATGCATTTTGTTTGCACCTTTCCATAAAATGTGCATTTTGTGTGCATTTTCCTAAGATGAGCTGCATCAGAAAGCTTACAAAGACATGGATTTCAGAAAACGACTATGTCTCAGCTTGCTGAAAGGCTCAAGAGGTGCAAATTGGGTAAATCCATTAATAAAACCCTCAACAGAGTGAATTTCTCACCCCTCCCTAATTATGGCTGCTGGGACAAAGGTCACTTGACACAGAGCGGCAGAGTGGCAGGAATAGACCTGGGGCGCATGTTGGAAATGTGAGAAGCTCAAGCCCAAAGGCTTGTAAGCAGTGTGCAAAGAGTGCAAGCCCTTCCTCAAGGCTGTGGGTAGAGATTAGGGCCCACTCAAGAGCTCAGCTGCAGCTTAGTAGCAGTGTCCTACCAGCTGGGGTTGGGTATTATGAAAAGTAGGTGCTGGTTGCAGCAGGAAATGTCCAGTCAGCCAAATCAACGAAAGGGAGTAGCAGAAGGCAGAGCTGTTGGCTCAAGAACTCAAAGGCAACCCAGTGTGTTCACAGCTGAGGTTAGGTTTGAACCAGGGTTTCTAGTTTTTATTGTCATTTACAAACGTACACTCAGCAGGGCTGGCTCTACCCCTAGGCAAAATGAGGCAGCATCCCAAAATAGCAGCACTACAGGGTTGCTTCCACACTAGCTGTTTAGTCTGGAATTACCCTCATTCACTCACTCACTTTTTAATGGACAATCCAAATGACGTTTTTGCTAACCTGCTGCATTCCAGTGATTTATAAGTTGCCTTTTTCTGACCTGATTTGTGGTGATGTTTTTCATTTAGAACACAATTACAACACCAGCCTTTCCAATATGGATAGGCAGAGTTATATTATCTCTCTACCCCGCCCCAATGCATTTCCAATCGCCATTCTTCTTTTCTTCTTCCTTCCCCTGTCCTGTTCTTTCTTTCTCTTCTTTATTCCACCCAGACCATATCTTAGGGAATTCTTAAAGAGAATTCTCCTCAGCGGGCAAGAGAAGTTCTGAACTGTGTTTGACTTTACACAAACGGACAAGAGGGTTGGTTTTTCTCCTTTTCACTCAAGCCTTTGAGAAAAGTGGATTCACATGGTTGCAGAAAAACAAATCTGGGGCTGTTTTGTTTGTCAGTTGCCATTATTCAGCAATAGGAAGGGCTGTAGCACAGTGGTAGAGCATGTGCTTGGCATGCAGAAGGTCCCACATTCAATCCCCAGCATCCCCAGGTAGGGCTAGCAAAGAATCCTGCCTGAAACTCTGGAGAGTCGCTGCTGCCAGTCAGTGTCAACAATACTGGGCTAGATGGACCCACGGTCTGACTCAGTATGAACAGAAAGCTTTAATAATAACAGGAGCTTTTGGTTTGTTTCAATCCTATGTATGCCTACTCAGAAGCCCCATTATGTTTAATGAGGCTTACCTTCAGGAAAGTGTGCATAGGATTCCAGCATGAGTTACTTTTGTAGGGAGGTTTGCACCTTGATGTTCTGCATGTTTACTCAGAAATAAGTCCTGAGTTGTGAGCATGGTACTGCAGGCTTAATACAGTGCCGACCCAATTCCATCTAATGAATTGACTACTCTTTCAGCCCAGTGCTATGCATCTTTTGTCATTTGTCGGGGGGGGGGGGTCCATTTTGCACGAACTCTAGCTTCAGTGGTGAGGGAAAGGCACTTAGTACATGCTCAGAGTTTCTCCATAAATGAGCCCTAGCTTTGAAAATAGACTCATTGGCTGAAACCTGGTGAAGTCTTGGCAAAATGAAGTTATGGGAAGGACAATACAATGATACAAAACATCTGTTTTTATGAAGAGCTGCTCGAGGATGGCACAATGAGGAGGGATGGTTGCATAGGGGGTATAGAACTGGTAGGGGGAGAATGTAAGAGCTCGGAGTGAAAGAAAAGCATTTTGCATATGCTCAGAGGCACTCTATATTTAAGAACATAAGGAGACCCATGCTGCATCAGACCAAGGTCCATCTAGTCCAGCATTCTGTTCACACAGTGGCCAACCAGATGCCCACGGGAAACCCACAAGTAGAACATGGGTGGAAAGGTGCTATTGTGGTGGCCCCTACTCTGTGGAACTCCCTCCCTAGGGAACTCCGCCATGCCCCCTCTTTAATGAGCTTCCATCGTGCATTAAAAACATGGTTGTTCAGGCAGGCATTTGAGGTGGGTTAGGTTATTTTAGAAATTTTTTTTACTGTAGAATTTTATTGTTTTAAACTGTTTTATTGTATGCTGTACATCGCCCAGAGTGGCTGGGTGACCAGCCAGATGGGCGATTAATACATTTAATAATAAATAAATAAATAAATAAATATTGCACTCATGTTCCCCTGCTGCTAATATTGGTGAAATGTAAATAAATGCTAGTCATTCTAAATTTGCATGCATGTATATCCTTCAGAAACTTTGCAGATTTCTTGCCTGGGAGACACCTGCAATGACCTGTGCATTTTCATACAAATTTAACCAAAAAATATTGGGGAAGGGGTGAAGGGAAGGGAAAGCAAATAACTCCCTCCCCCAAATTGGAGAATTCCCTTTCCACATTAACTGTTGTACCCATCCTTCTGAAACTTTGCTGGTTTCTTACTTAGGGACAACTGTAGGCTGTCTGTAATTTTCAGAACAATGGTCTGCAAGGATCATAGGGAGAGAAGTATGTCCTCTTTTGGAGAGCTCAAAATGTCAAGGCCGCCCTTGCACAAAACCCTTGTGGCTATCATCCTGAAATTTGGAGACATGATCTCCTCTGATGGGGCAATGAATCCTGAAATGTTTACCCAATTCTTCCAAGTAATAAAAATGTTATTGCCAGTTCCCTTTAAAAGAATATCAAAATATAAATCCTGCACCTATTATTCTGGCATTGGTCAGGTGTAATCCCCTTCTAGGGGGCTACTATGGCTGAAATGATCATCCATTTCTGACCAAGAGAAAAAAGTTAGTTTTTTTTAAAAAAAAACCAATTGTAGTCAGCAGGAAGCATAAAGATTCATTTTTCCAATCCTTAACTCAGGTTTGGTGCTGAGCTGAAATGTCCGACTACAATTGGCCTGAGCAGAAGCGGGATGCTTTTCAAAATGCTGAATTGAAAGTGGGGTCTGAGTTGAAGTGGCGTGGGAGGTCAGAGCCCACTTCTTCTGTATGTATATAATCTATACACACACACAAGCACACCAAATGTACACAACATACACACACACACACACACGCACACACACACACATATACATATACATATACATATACATATATATATATATATATATATATATATATAATAGAGGTGTACTTAGACTCGGAGATTAGATAGATAGATAGATAGATAGATAGATAGATAGATAGATAGATGCAAATTTGTGGGCCTGTGCCCCAGATCTTTTAAGAACCTAGCAATGCCCCTGCTTCTCTGGAAAACATCTAATCTCCTCCCCCTTTCAATTACTTCTAGATTGAGGAAGGAACCCTCAAGAGCTCACTTACAACTTTGTGAACTTTCACCCTGATAAAGGTATTTCACTCTCCCTGTACTTTGATGGGGGCGGGGGGTGTTCTTCAAACATGATCTTCCTACATCTTCCATTTTTGTACTAACTGTAGGAATATGCCATTTTATCACTCTTTCCATTTTTAATTAGGATAGTTGAATAATGGTAAAAAAGTGAATTATTCTACTTATTCGTCAGAGTGGCAGCATTTCTTTATGAATCAAGTCCAAGGTTATCTTTTCAATTTGGCAGATATAACCCCTGAAAGGTGGGGGTAAGGTGTGTGTGAAGAAGCTGGAGAACTTAGCTTATTTAGTAGTGAGGGAAATTCACTGTGCAAGCATTCATAGTGCAATCCTATGCAAGTCTAAAAAAAAGGTAAAGGTGTCCCCAACCAGTCATGTCCAACTCTAGGGTGTGGTGCTCATCCCCATTTCTAAGCCGAAGAGCCAGCGCTGTCCGAAGATGCTTCCGTGGTCATGTGGCTGGCATGACTGAACACCGAGGTGCACGGAACGCTGAAGCGGTACCTATATATCTACTTGCAATTTCTTGCTTTCGAACTGCTAGGTTGGCAGGAGCTGGGACTGAAGACGAGAGCTCACTCCGTCACGCAGCACTCGGGTCTCGAACTGCTGTCCTACCGACCTTCCGGTCTGCAGTTCAGCATCTTAACCACTAAGCCACCGCGGCAATGCACGTCTACTCAAAAGCAAAAAACCCTACTGAGTTCAATGGGACATGCCCAAGTGTGAAATCTTAGGGTGTTTTTAGGGAATTTCAAAGTAGCGCAAGAAAGAGTGAAGCGGCTGGGCCAAAGCCAAAAGGACACTCAGCTGTGGATGTGTCTGGTGGTGAAAAGAAAGTCCAATGCTGTAAAGAACAATATTGTTTAGAAACCTGGAATGTAAGATCAATGAATCAAGGTCAGCTGGAGGTGGTCAAACATGAGATGGCAAGACTGAACATCGACATCTTGGGAATCAGCGAACTAAAATGGACACGCATTGGCGAATTTAATTCAGGTGACCATTATATCTACTACTGTGGGCAAGAATCCCGTAGAAGAAATGGAGTAGCACTCATAGTCAACAAAAGGGTGGGAAAAGCAGTACTGGAGTACAATCTCAAAAACAACAGAATGATCTCAGTACGAATCCAAGGCAAACCATCCAACATCACAGTAATTCAAGTCTATGCCCCAACCACTGAGGCCAAAGAAGCTGAGGTTGATCAGTTCTATGAAGACCTACAACACCTTTTAGAACTAACACCAAACAAAGATGTCCTCTTCATCATAGCTGAGGTATTTAAAATCCTAAAAGATGATGCTGTTAAAGTTCTGCACTCAAGACTACAAGATGACTCCATGTTACTTTTTGCAAGGTTATGCTCAAAATCCTACAAGCTAGGCTTCGCTTCAGCAGTATGTGAACCGAGAACTACCAGAAGTACAAGCTGGGTTTTGAAGAGGCAGAAGAACTAGAGATCAAATCGCCAACATTCGCTGGATCATGGAGAAAGCAAGAGAATTCCAGAAAAACGTCTATTTCTGCTTCATTGACTACGCTAAAGCCTTTGATTGTGTGGATCACAACAAACTGTGGCAAATTCTTAAAGTGATGGGAATACCAGACCACCTTACCTGTCTCCTCAGAAACCTGTACGAAGGTCAAGAAGCAACAGTAAGAACCGGACATGGAACAACCGATTGGTTCAAAATTGGGAAAGGAGTACGACAAGGCTGCATATTGTCACCCTGCTTATTTAACTTATATGCAGAGTACATCATGAGAAACGTCGGGTTGGATGAATCACAGGTCAGAATTAAGATTGCTGGGAGAATTATCAACAACCTCAGATATGCAGACGATACCACCCTAATGGCAGAAAGCAAAGAGGATCTAAAGAGGGTGAAAGTGGAGAGTGCAAAAGCTGGTTTGAAACTCAACATTAAAAAAATGAAGATCATGGCATCCGGCCCCATCACTTCCTGGCATATAGAAGGGGAAGAAATGGAAGCAGTGACAGATGTTATTTTATTGGGCTCCAAGATCACTGCAGACGGTGGCTGTAGCCATGAAATTAAAAGACGCTTGCTCCTTGGGAGGAAAGCTATGGCAAACCTAGACAGCATAGTAAGAAGCAGAGACATCACCTTGCCGACAAAGATTCGTATAATCAAAGCTATTATTTTCCCAGTAGCAACATATGGCTGTGAGAGCTGGACTACAAGGAAGGCTGAGTGCCGAAGAATTGATGCCTTGGAACTGTAGTGCTGGAGAAGACTCTTACGAGTCCCCTGGACTGCAAGGAGGTCAAACCAGTCCATCCTAAAGGAAATCAACCCTGACTGCTCATTGGAAGGACAGATACTGAAGCTGAAGCTCAAATATTTTGGCCACCTAATGCGAAGAGAAAACTCTCTGGAAAAGACCCTGATGCTGGGAAAGATTGAAGGCAAAAGGAGAAGGGGATGGCAGAGGATGAGATGGCTAGATAGCATCACCGATGCAACGAATATGAATTTGAGCATGCTCCGGGAGAGAGCAGAGGACAGGAAGGCCTGGCGTACTATGGTCCATGGGGTCACAAAGAGTCGGACACAACTTAACGACTGAACAACAACATGTCCTACTCTATAAGGGACAGTCTTCTATCTGAAGGGTTGTCAAAGGACAGTCATCTAATTTGAAGGTGTCCTCTGTTTGAAGGACTGTCCACTCCAAGTCACCGCACCTAAAAAAAGATTTTGTAGAGTTGTAAGAAGTGCAGAAAAGGGCAATTAAAATGATATCCTATGCCCCCCACCTACTATTTGTGGGGTCTTCCCAACCTTATGATAACACCAACAAGGGGAAGAGCTGCTGCAGAAAAGGTGTGGTGTCACTGGCTGGGCTTTGAGAGTGTTTGTCTGCCCCACCCTTCTCTTCAGGTACTTAAGCCTCCAGCCTGCTGGAGGTGTGAGCCTGCGGTGAAAGCAAAAGGGCTCGCAGCCTGAGGCTCCCAGCCATTGGTTAGAAGCCATTAAAGAGGAGCTGCTATCCTGGGAGAAGAGAAGAGCTATAGGAGAGTTTGGCGTAGCAAGCAGCTACCGACACACAGAGCCACAGTTGTGCAGAGAACAAGAGGAATAGTCTTTTTAGTACTACTAACATATGACTCTCTGACAAGAGTTCCCAGAGTGATAGGACTCAGCTGCCAGGTTCAGTTTGGAGATATGACCAAGTATTGTTGAAATGCGGTTAGGGTTTTTTTTTAATATATATTTTATGATCTAGTTTTCTGTTAGATTTATGGATGTGTGTGTTTTTAATAACTAACAGAATAAAAAAAACAGCATTTGGTGACATTGGTGCTATTGCTTGGTAGCATAGATTAGCTGTGTTAGCTAATAGACCTGGTCACTACTAGGAGTCACACTATCCGCCTGAGGAGGAGTAAGAGGAGAGTAAAACCCACTAAGGCTGTAACGAACAGTTCAATGTGGTCTTATGTTACCACTTTTGGTGGGAGAAGGGTGAATACAGACACGATCTAACAGAGGAACAGGAAGGAAAGAAATGATATTGGCCTAGGAGGAGATATTCAAGAGGGCCAATTAAAGGAAAAGGTATTAGATGTGCCCATGGAAGTAATTAAGGAATCACCCTGTTGCCTTGAGTATAAACAATGAAACAGTGCAGGAAATTAATTTGTGTTCTGAAGACAGAAATGATGGGAGGCATTCTGAATCAATGAAAACCCACCAAAGTCATGATGATAGCCTCATAGCTTTATTTGATGTATTTCCACCATTAGACGAATTACTAAGGAAGGAGAAGGAAATACTGGCTGAATTTCAGGAGTGGAATAAGATGATCACCCAACAATTAATGGCCGTGGAGGTTAACTCTCAAAAGTCTCTGGGCAACCCAAGGGAAGCAGAATACTTAGACAGGAATAACAATGACCCAGATGGGAATAAAGATGACTTAATTCTTGAAATGTGCACTGTGCGAAGAGATCTATGCACCATAATAGGAACTATAATGGCCGATATTCAGGTAATTTGTTCAATGATAAGTGAAGGGATATTACAGGCAGCCCTGCCAAAGGATAACCATACAGAAGAAGCTAAACAACCTCAACAGCATGAAGAACACTGCAGTAACACACAGTCCCAGACATAACTCAGCCTAAGGCCAGGGGGGAGGTATGGGGGAGGAGGGTGAAAATCTAAAAGGAAAGTAAGTGCCCAATATCAGAAGACATAATTAAAACATAAGAAAAGAGCGGTAAATTTTAATTTTGAGAAACTGTTCAAACTTATGGAACATAAATATAAATTTTGCAAAATTAAGAAAGCAAAAGGGCATTCTAAGAGGAGGAAGAATAAAGAGAGGGAAATGGAAATAAGTTTGACAGAACCTATCAATAAGCCAAGACAGCAAGGAGAGGTGATGACAATTAAACATAATATAACTCCAGTATCAAATACTTCAGAAGAAGACTTTAATGAGAGAGGATTGAGATTGACAGAGCAAGTAAAACTGCAGGAATTACCATCTCCACACACTTCCCCTCTACTCAGCACTGGTTAGGCCTCCTCTGGAGCCCTGTGTCCAGTTCTGGGCACCACATTTTAAGAAGGATGCAGACAAGCTGGAGAGGGTTCAGAGGAGGGCAACAAAGATGATCAGGGGACTGGAAACAAAGCCCTATGAAGAGAGGCGGAAAGAACTGGGCATGTTTAGCCTTGAGAAGAGAAGACTGAGGGGAGATATGATAGCGCTCTTCAAGTACTTGAAAGGTTGTAACAGAGAGGAAGGCCAGGATCTCTTCTCGATCATCCCAGAGTGCAGGACACGGAAGAATGGGCTCAAGTTACAGGAAGTCAGATTCCGGCTGAACATCAGGAAAAACTTACTGACTGTTAGAGCAATACGACAGTGGAACCAATTACCCAGGGAGGTGGTGGGCTCTCCCACACTGGAGGCATTCAAGATGAGGCTGGACAGCCATCTGTCAGGGATGCTCTGACTTGGATTCCTGCATTGAGCAGGGGGTTGGACTCGATGGCCTTGTAGGCCCCTTCCAACCCTACTATTCTATGATTCTATGAAATGCCATTCCTCCTCTAATATTGGTGCTTATGAGAATTTAATCATACAAATATGAATTTTAATGACTACAACTAGTATGATTAAAAAGAGAAGATTTACGAATTGGACATGGTTTGATGAAGACTGTCGGAAGAGCAAGAAAAAACTAGCCAGGGAACTCAAGAAATTGACATTAAGAGAGATGAGAAAAGCCTTTTCCCTCAAATACATATAGCCCAACTACAGTATGATTATAAAACTCTCCTTAAAGAAAAGAAACAAAGATATTATGAGTCACAGTGGAAAGAATTGTGGGATGCAGTAATTCAAAGGGATTCTCAGAAATTTTGGCATTTTGTTGCTCAAGGTACATGTAAGATAAATTACTCTCTAGAAGCATCAGTGCAAAGAAAGGACTGGGAGAAATATTTCACTGAAATATATGGCCCCCAAACTGGTGTGTCTTCACAAGTCCATCGCACTCTATCATTAGACGTCCCTGAATGGCCAGATGTCACTTTCAATCAGATCAAGGGGATTATTGCAAAACAATTAGTTAATAAAGCAAAAGGAGAAGACATGATCCCCAAGGAACTTTATAAGGTGAGGCCTGAGTACTGGATCCCTAGTTTTGCAAAATTGTTTTCTTATATAAACCACACTGGCTGTGTACCAGAGGGGGTGGAAGCTGAGCATCATTGCTCCCATACATAAAAGGGGAGATAAAAGAGATCCAGCTAATTATAGGCCTATTAGCCTTCTAGGTGTTGCTTCCAAATTGTATGCCAGGTTCCTCCTTGGAAAGTTAGAAGACTGGGCAGACATGCAAAAAACGATATCTGAAATACAAGCTGGGTTTCACAGAGGGAAGTCTACCATCAATCTGTGTTTTTTTAATGAATATTCTGTTGTGTAAATATGTTCAGAGCAAGAAGCAAAAGTTGTATGTTGCCTTCATTGATCTGAAGTCAGCATTTGATACAATTTCTAGACACTTATTATGGCAGAAATTGGAAAAGACAAACATAGACCGTCATTTACTATATCTTATTACAACATTGTATGCCGATACATTGGTGCAAATTAAAGTTGATCTGGCTGGCCATCTTACCTCTAAAATAAAAACTTTTGTTGGAGTTAAACAGGGATGTATTTTGGCATCCTTTCTGTTTCACTTTTACATTAATGATATGTTTAAGGAACTGGGTGGTCTGCAGTTTGCCCTTGCCACAATTCTTGATCAAAAAATTTCACTACTAATATATGTGGATGACCTAGTACTTGTATCTAGAACTCAGGTGGGACTAAGGCGGCTTCTTGCAAAGTTTGGCTCATACTGTAAGGTAAATGCTTTGTCCATAAATTACACTAAGACGTGGGTTGTTGTGTTTGGGAAGCATCCTCAAAAGCATGTCTGGCATTTGGATGAATATATTATAAAACAAGTGAAAATATTTAAATACTTGGGATAGGTCTATTCAGAAATAGCTTCTCGGAATGTACAACTGTCAAACATTAAACTGCAAGCCTTTAGATCAGCTAAAGCTATTCTGAAATTTACTCCCTCTAAAGGAGGAAACTTGGTAAATCCTGCTCTATCTGTTTATAAAGCCAAAACAATGGCCCAAATCCTCTATGGGGCAGAGGTCTGGGGTACCTCAAAGGTGTCAGGTTTAGAACCTCCTCAGAATTACTTTTTAAGAGCTCTGTTGTTGTTGTTCAGTCGTTCAGTCGTGTCTGACTCTTCGTGACCCCATGGACCATAGCACGCCAGGCCTTCCTGTCCTGCACTCTCTCCCGGAGTGTGCTCAAGTTCATATTCATTGCATCGGTGATGCTATCTAGCCATCTCATCCCCTGCCGTCCCCTTCTCCTTTTGCCTTCAGTCATTCCCAGCATCAGGGTCTTTTCCAGAGAGTTTTCTCTTCGCATTAGGTGGCCAAAATATTTGAGCTTCAGCTTCAGTATCTGTCCTTCCAATGAGCACTCAGGGTTGATTTCCTTTAGGATGGACTGATTTGACCTCCTTGCAGTCCAAGGGACTCGTAAGAGTCTTCTCCAGCACCACAGTTCGAAAGCATCAATTCTTCGGCGCTCAGCCTTCCTTATAGTCCGGCTCTCACAGCCATACATTACTACTGGGAAAACCATAGCTTTGATTAGATGGACCTTTGTCCGCAAGGTGATGTTTCTGCTTCTTACTATGCTGTCTAGGTTTGCCATAGCTTTCCTCCCAAGGAGCAAGCGTCTTTTAATTTCATGGCTACAGTCACCGTCTGCGGTGATCTTGGAACCCAAGAAAGTAAAATCTGTCACTGCTTCCATTTCTTCCCCTTCTATATGCCAGGAAGTGATGGGGCGAGATGCCATGATCTTCGTTTTTTTTAATGTTGAGTTTCAAACCAGCTTTTGCACTCTCCACTTTCACCCTCAACAAGAGGCTCTTTAGATCTTCTTCGCTTTCTGCCATTAGGGTGATATCGTCTGCATATTGGAGGTTGCTGATAAATCTCCCAGCAATCTTAATTCTGACCTGTGATTTATCCAACCCGGTGTTTCTCATGATGTACACTGCATATAAGTTAAATAAGCAGGGTGACAATATGCAGCCTTGTCGTACTCCTTTCCCAATTTTGAACCACTTGGTTGTTCCATGTCCAGTTCTTACTGTTGCTTCTTGACCCTCGTACAGGTTTCTCAGGAGACAGGTAAGGTGGTCTGGTATTCCCATCACTTTAAGAATTTGCCACAGTTTGTTGTGATCCACACCATCAAAGGCTTTAGCGTAGTCAGTGAAGCAGAAAGAGACGTTTTTCTGGAATTCTCTTGCTTTCTCCATGATCCGGCGAATGTTGGCGATTTGATCTCTAGTTCCTCTGCCTCTTCGAAACCCAGCTTGTACTTCCAGTAGTTCTCGGTTCGCATACTGCTGAAGCCTAGCTTGTAGGATTTTGAGCATCACCTTGCTGGCATGTGAAATGAGCACAATTGTATGGTAGTTTGAACACTCTTTGGCATTGCCCTGCTTTCGAATTGGAATGTAAACTGACCTTTTCCAGTCTTGCGGCCATTGTTGAGTGTTCCAAATTTGTTGGCATATTGAGTACAGCACTTTAACAGCATCATCTTTTAGAATTTTAAATAGCTCAGCTGGAATACTGTCATCTCCGCTAGCTTTGTAGTTAGTAATGCTTCCTAAGGCCCACTTGACTTCACTCTCTAGGATGTCCGGCTCAAGTTCAGTGACCGCATTATCATGGCTATCAGGGACATAAAGATCTTTCCTGTATAGTTCTTCTGTGTATTCTTTCCACCTCTTCTTAATCTCATCTGCTTCTGTTAGGTCCCTGCCTTCTTTGTCCTTTATCATGCCCGTCTTTGCACAAAACGTTCCCTTGAGATCTCCAATTTTCTTGAAGAGATCTCTAGTCTTTCCCATTCTATTGTTTTCCTCGATTTCTTTGCATTGTTCATTTAAGAAGGCCTTCTTGTCTCTCCTTGCTATTCTCTGGAACTCTGCATTCAGTTGGATATCTCTTCCCCTTTCTCCCTTGCTTTTCGCTTCCCTTCTTTGCTCAGCTACTTGTCAAGCCTCATCAGACAGCCACTTGGCTTTCTTGCACTTCTTTTTCTTTGGGATGGATTTCGTTGCTGCCTCCTGAACAATGTTACAGACCTCCATCCATAGTTCCTCAGGCACTCTGTCTATCAGGTCTAATCCTTTAAATCTATTCCTCACCTCCACTGTATATTCATAAGGGATATGATTTAGGTCATTCCTGAATGGTTTAGTGTTTTTCCCTATGTTCTTCAATTTAAGCCGAAATTTTGCAACAAGAAGCTCATGATCTGAGCCACAGTCAGCTCCAGGTCTTGTTTTTATTGACTGTATGGAGCTTCTCCATCTTTGGCTGCAAAGGACATAATCAATCTGATTTCGATATTGACCATCTGGTGATGTCCATGTGTACAGTTGTCTCTTGTGCTGTTGGAAAAGAGTGTTTGCTATGATCAGCGTGTTCTCTTGGCAAAACTCTATTAGCCTTTGTCCTGCTTCATTTTGTACACCAAGGCCATGCCTGCCTGTTATCCCGGTGATTTCTTGACTTCCTACTTTAGCATTCCAATCCCCTATGATGAAGAGGACATCTTTGTTTGGTGTTAGTTCTAGAAGGTGTTGTAGGTCTTCATAGAACCGATCAACCTCAGCTTCTTCGGCCTCAGTGGTTGGGGCATAGACTTGAATTACTGTGATGTTGAATGGTTTGCCTTGGATTTGTACTGAGATCATTCTATCATTTTTGAGATTGTACCCCAGTACTGCTTTTCCCACCCTTTTATTGACTATGAGTGCTACTCCATTTCTTCTACGGGATTCTTGCCCACAGTAGTAGATATGATGGTCACCTGAATTAAATTTGCCCATGCCTGTCCATTTTAGTTCGCTGATTCCCAAGATGTCGATGTTCAATCTTGCCATCTCATGTTTGACAACCTCCAGCTGACCTTGATTCATTGATCTTACATTCCAGGTTCCTAAAAAATATTGTTCTTTACAGCATTAGATTTTCTGTTCACCACCAGACACATCCACAGCTGAGTGTCCTTTCGGCTTTGGCCCAGCCGCTTCACTCTTTCTGGCGCTACTTGGAAATACCCTCTGCTCTTCCCCAGTAGTATATTGGACACCTTCCGACCTGAGGGGCTCATCTTCCGGCGTCATCTCTTTTATCCTTGTGATACGTTCCATGGGGTTTTCTTGGCAAGAATACTGGAGTGGGTTGCCATTTCCTTCTCCAGTGGACCACATTTTGTCAGAACTCTCTGCCATGACCTGTCCGTCTTGGGTGGCCCTGCACGGCATAGCTTATGGCTTCACTGAGTTAAGCAAGCCCCTTCACCACAACAAGGCAGTGATCCATGAAGGGGAAGAGCTCTGTTGGACCTACCTAAAGATGTCTTATCTGCCATGGTTAGGTTAGAGACCTGTATGTTGAGTACTGAGAGCCAAATAGATAAAAGCATTCCATGTTATTGGTTTAAGGTGCAACATATGGATAACACTAGGCTACCCAAACAACGTTCGATCGAACTGACTAATGGATTACCTATTAAAAATTGTATACACCACGCTGCCCAACATATGGTTAAATATGGTCTCTCACTGACCGAACTTAAAAACTTCCCATCAGATATACAGAAAAATATTAAGAGAACTATAAGGGAAGTTGTTACTAAATAGAATTTAAACTCTGTTTATATATTTACATGCACACCATTATATTTTAAACTTAGAGAGGCCTATGAACATGTAGATTATTTTACCGAGTTGACATTTTAACAACTCCAGAAAGCTTTCACAGAGTTATGATTAAATATGATGGATACTGCTTATAGAGATGGAAGACATAGGGGTTTTTCAATAAATGAGCATCTTAAATTGGTGGTTGTCCTGAGCCAGAAGATCTTGTCCATTATATCTTGCGTTGCCCCTTATACAATGACCCAAGGGAACGGTTTGTGGTACCCTTAATTGAAAAATCCTCTTACCAGAATCCTTTGGATATGCTTTTCTATCTCCTAGTAGATCTGGATAAACATGTGACCTGGCATGTAGCTCTCTTTGCCACTGCTGCCAAGAAGAGCAGAAGTGCCCTCACCCTGCGCCCGGCTTGCCTGGCTGCGATGGGGGGCTGTTGCGGGTAGGGGGGGAAGACGGGACAAGGACGAAGGCCACTGGCCTTCGCTCCTTGTGTCAGTGGTGGGTGGGTCGAGCTGGCCGCTATTTAGGCCGTGCTGCCCCCAGCCTCCTCTTCATTCCTACTGCGCGAGCACCTCCGGTGGCAGCAGCGTCCTTGGTCCTTGACGGCGGCGGAGGCACCAAGAAGGCATCGGGGAGGAGAAGGCATCGGAGAGGAGGTAGCAACGATGTTTGCAGCGGCGGTGACGGCATCTCCTCCGAGGCGGACCTTGGCAACAGCGGTTTGCTCCCCTGCGGCATGAGTGCGAGGCTTTGCCCACGCCTCCTTCCCTGCGCCCCTAACCCACCAGGGTTCCCAGGGCTCGCAGGCCAGCGCCTGCTTTTGGGTGGGGGGATTCTCTGGCGGCAGCGGCATCTGCGGGGTGAGGAGGCCTCGGCAACAGGGGTTTGCGCCCCCGCACAGCTCGAGCACGAGGCTTCACCCGCGCCTCCTTCCGCACGCCCCTGACCCACTAGGGTTTCTCGGCTCGCAGGCCATCGCTTGCTTTAGGGAGGGGGGATTCTCTGGGCCCACACCTGCCCCTCTGCGATCCTCTTACTCTGTGGGGGGAGTTTACACCTGCCCACTCTGCGCCTCTCCTTTGGGGCTGCATTTTGGCGGCAGCGCAGCTAGGCCAGCACAGTGTGTGTAGGGGAGGTTTCCTCTACTGCTGGCCGATTTTTGCCATTTTTTCAGCAGCCATACGTCCCCATTGCCGCCTGATCAGGGCGAGGGGAAGTTTTTCCCATGCCCTCGACCTGTTTCCCGTGCTTTAGGGCGCCCCTCCCACTGGGTCCGAATAGCTGTTCTAAGCAGCTGGCTGGAAGCTGGGCAGCCTGTCTGTCCAGCAGGAGTCAGCCTTCAATGCCCCTGGTGGCCTGTAGCACCTTAGTATTTGTCCATAACAATAAGAAGTAAATTTAAAAAAAAAAAAAGTGGAGGGAGGAGTGAAAGGAAAGCACCCGATATTGCTCTCAGTGCCTTTCAGGTTCCCGGACGCAGTTCACAAAGGGGAAGAAAGTAGGAAAGCAAGGTTGGAATAAATGAATGAATGAATAAATAAATAAATAATACAGAGTACGTTAATAATAAAATAAGATAGTTTGCATATATATATAAAAGAAAAAGAAGAAGAGGTAGTATTATATATAAATAAGGAGCAAATCAATAATAATAATAATAATTGTATATCTATATATATAAAATTGTGTAAGGGATTGAGAGGGTAGTGCATTACCCAATACACAATGATGCCGCCCAAGAAGGGTTTGTGGGGGAAAAAAGGCAAGGGCAAAGCCGCTTGCCCCCCGGCTAAGCACCACGTCCATAGGCCCGACTCTTCCTCATCCGAGGATGAGGATCCTGACATGGCCCTCATTCTGGCTAGGCTCGAGGCTGCTGAGAGGGGCTTAGGGATCCCTGCATTAACCACCCCTGCCAGGCAGGCTCCCCGGACTTCAGGTTCGAGGGTAACTAGAGGGCAAGCTCGCAAAGATCTATTGCTTTCTATTTCAGACAGGCTGGAAGCCATCAAGGCTTCGCAGCAGGTCGTTGCTGGGCAAGCTGCATCCGTAGCGGCCTCAGCACCTGTGTGTTCTCTTGCGGAGCAGCCCCTTCTCGTGCAAGGGCCGCTGGCACCCGTTGCACCAGTGCCAGCAGTTCTGGACCACAGCCAGACCCCTGACGCTGCACCCAACCTTGGCTCAGGTGAGGTTCTGGGACCGGGGGGGATAGCACCACCGACCGAGTGGAACCAGCTCCCGCCATACGGGTGGTTCCCCTTTGCAGCAGGGATGGGTTGGCCGTTTCACACCCCAGCAGGGGGTATCTCAGGGTTCCCTTCGCCGAGGCTACCGCCCCACTGCCCAAGATACGTGCTCCCGGCCCACAGCTATGCTACACCACGTGGGGCCGCTCACGTCGCTGGCATCCCTGTGTCTCATGGGGCCTTAGGCCCTGCTTCAAACTCTGCTTGTGGGGTCGAGGGGGGGAAACATCCACTGCCCCCCCAGCTGCTGAGCCTCACACAGCGAGTGACATGGAGGCTCCTCAACACGCCCATCTGCCACGGCTGCTTGCGCTGCCGTATGGCGTGGCCCTGTAGGCGAAGGCTCTGATGAGCCTGGGACGAGCGAGAAGGACCCTTATGCCCACATAGATAAAGGGGCAATCCCGACTGGGGGGACATCTACCCCCCTGGGATACCACCTATTGCCCGCCACTAGGGAGAAAATTCTACGGGGAGACTTTGTTGATGTCATTTCCCTGCTATTCCGGGAGTCAGAAACAAAGGAGGGGGAGAAATCTGGTGACAGGGATCAGGAGAGGGTCAGGCGTAAGAAGGTGGCCCGCACTTGGGCCAACTGGCTGCCTGGCTTCTTAAAAATTCAGCAAAAGCACCCAGAGCGTGGTTGGGTCCTCACTAAGTATTTGGATATCATATATAGGGCCTATACTGAATACGAAGGTGGAACTTGGCTGGCTTACAACGAATCTTTTCATATGCACGCCGCATTGACCCCACACTGTGCTGGGACGCCAAGGATCAGGATCTTTGGCTGCAGTTTATGACTCCTGCCAGGCCAGGTTTTGGTGATCGGTCAGATAGTGGGCACATCTTAGCTAAGCTGACGCCCGCCTCAGCTCCTAAGGCTGGGGCGGGACAGGCAGTTCAACACCGTATGCTCTGCTGGGAGTTTGGCTCCAAGGGCGTCTGCTTCAAGAATCCATGCCGATTCCACCATGCATGCTCCATTTGTGGGGGACAACATGCCTTCATTGGCTGCCCAAAGGCCAAAGGTTTGTGGGGCCCAAATCGGGAATGGCAGGGTGGCAAGAAGTCCGCTGGCGGCCCTCAACCTCCGCCAAAAGGGGCCCAGTCCAATTAAGTTGGGGCCCCTACGGCGCCTTTTGAAGCGATACCCGCGCCAGGATAACACCCGCTATTTGGATGAGGGATTTTCACTGGGTTTCAGGATTCCGTTTCTGGGCCAACGCCAGGCCCAAATGTCCCGGAATCAGAAATCTATCACGGGTTTCGAACGGTTGGTCATGGATAAGATCAATAAGGAGGTGGCCGTGGGGCGAGTCATTGGCCCATTTGATTCCCCCCCTTTCCCTGATCTCAGGATCTCTCCATTGGGCATTGTGCCAAAGAAGGCCGTGGGTGAATCCTGGCTGATCCACAACCTGTCCTTCCCCAAGGGTGGATCGGTGAACAACGCCATCCCTGAGCACCTATGCTCGGTCCATTACACATCATTTGACACGGCAGTATCCATGGTAAAGGCGCTGGGCCCCGGTGCCCTCATGGGGAAATGCGATATTAAATCCGCATTCTGCCTCTTGCCAATTTGCCCTGATGACTTTGACCTTCTGGGATTCCGTTTTTTTGGTAAATTTTATGTAGATAGGGCCCTACCCATGGGATGTTTGGTATCCTGCGCTATGTTTGAGAGGTTCAGTTCCTTTTTGGAATGGGCTTCGATTGATAAAACTGGGTCCCATAGTATTGTCCACTACCTTGACAACTTCATATTTGCGGGCCCACACGGCATCCCCCAGTGTGCTCGGCTAATGCGGGAATTTTCCACCCTTGCTGAGGAGCTGAGTGTACCTTTGGCGGAGGAAAAGACTGAGGGCCCTTCCCCCACTATTAAGTTTCTGGGCATTGAACTGGACTCTATGAAGCAGCTTTGTAGGCTGCCAGCTGACAAACTGCAGGCCCTAAAGGATAAGATTCTGCAAATGCTGCAGTCTAAGAAGGTCACGTTACTAGCCCTGCAGGAAGTAGTCAGTCACCTTAACTTCGCTTGTTGGGTAATTGCCCCTGGCAGTGCCTTCCTTAGACGCCTTTGTAACACCATGCGGGGCCTGTGTTCACCACACCATCGGATTCGGGTATCGTCTGCCATGAAGCATGATCTCTTTGTTTGGCTGCATTTCCTCAACACGTTCAATGGCGTTTCCTTCTGGAAGCGCGAGTTATTATTAGAAGCAGAACTGCAGATACATTCCAATTCAACTGGGGCACGGGGCTTTGGGGTTGTGTTTCAGGACAGATGGTGTCACGCACGGTGGCCGGCGGAGTGGCTAGATCTGGGTGTGGGAAAGGACCTTACCTTCTTAGAACTCTTCCCAATATACGTTGCTGTACATTTGTGGGTGGCCCAGCTTTCTAATTCCGTTGTGCACTTCTGGTGTGACAATCAAGCCACTGTCCAGGTCATTAATTCCTTGTCATCTTGCAATGGTAGGGTCATGGCTTTGGTCCGGGCTTTCACGTTTCAGTGCCTTCAGTGCAATATTTTATTCCATGCACGGCATATTCCCGGCATGAACAATGCCTTAGCTGATTCATTGTCACGTAACCAGGTGCAGCATTTCTGAGAACTGGCCCCCTGGGCACATGCCATACCGGACGCCATGCCAGCCACCCTTTGGGAGGTTGGCTGGAAGAGACAGAACAGGCTATCCTGCAGTCCTAAGCCCCTAGCACAAGAGCTGCTTACGCCAGATCAGGTAGAGAGTTCGTTTCCTTCCGGATGGTGGCACATCTTCCACAGTGTTGGCCAATTCCGGTCGATCACTTGCTTCAGTTTTGTGTTGATGCCCATAGGCAGGGTCTAGCAGCCCAGACCATCAGCTTTTGCTGATGTTTTCTGCACTTTGCTGCACTTTGCAGGTTTGCTGCACTTGCCTTCTGGTCCAAAATGAAGGGTGTGGCGGACAACACTGCAGACGTCTGGGGCTGGCAGGTGCTTCAGGGTTAGTCCAAAGGGTCCCCAGCACCACCCGACCCCAGACGCGCTCTGTCACCAGATATATTGCTGGGTTTACAGGGCCTGTGGCCTTCGTTGTGCAACTCAACACACGAGGCCACTTTGTTTCATGCCGCAGCACTCACTGCATTCTTTGGAGCATCCAGGATTTCCGAGCTGGTCGTGTCTGCTAATGGTAACCTGTCGGGACGAGACTTGCATTTCAGAGACTTACAGTTTTCTCAGCAGGTGGCCCTTATTCGGCTTCGGAAGTCTAAGACCGACCAGGCGGGGAGGGGCGTCAGTGTGTCACTGTTTCCAGCCCCAGTGCCGGACCTCTGCCCAGTGACTGCCTTAGGGGATTTTCTCAAAGTTTGGGGTAATCTGCCCGGCCCCTTTTTTGCCATAGCGACTCCTCTCCCTTAACCAAATATCAATTTTGGGTAATCACGCAGCGAGCTTTAAAGGCGTTGGGTCTGGGCGCACTTCGTTTCAGCACACATTCCTTTCAGATTGGGGCCGCCTCCACCACCGCAGCTGTGGGGTTCACTGCAGACAAAGTGCAGTTCGTCAGCAGGTGGCGCTCCAAGGCATATCGGGCCTACGTGAGGCCACTGCCGGGCCTTTAAGGCTGTGAGGTCAGTTCTGTTCATTCCTTGTTGTTCTGTTGCTTGTTCTTCTAGGTGGCTGGAGTGTGAATGAACCAGTGAAGGTGCTCATCTGCGGGCACAGCATGGTTTTTTGGGCCGGTTGGAGGGCCTCCTCCAGTTGCAGATCCCAGCTTGGGTTCAGCTGCTACGCCTCCGTTCAGTGGTTGGGCAGACATGGGATGCATTGGGAGCGCCTCCTACCCATGTTATTCCAGCAAGGGCTGGTGAAGGTTCCCTCGCAGATTCTGGTGCTGCACTTAGGGGGGAATGATCTAGGCCTGCTGAAGGGCAAGGCCCTCATTCTTCAAGCCTCGGAGGATTTGCGACTGATTCGGCGTCGCTGGCCAGGAATCACCATTATCTGGTCCAACCTGCTACCCAGAGTGGCTTGGAAGGATGGCTTGGATCCTCATGCCATGGATAGGGCCCGTAAGAAGGTCAACAGGGAAATCGGGAACTTTCTAATCAAACAGGGCGACCGGACCATCACCCACCCCGACATTTCTCCTGCCTGGGGGATGCTCTACAGAGCGGATGGTGTTCATCTCTCCGAACTAGGCAATTATGTCTTTTCGGCCGATCTGCGAAGGGGCATTTGGGAGTGTTTATGGCTCAGTTGTGGGGAGGGCGAGTAAGCAGAGGCTTGTCACGCTCCTGTGGCAGCTCTGGGTGGGCACTCCGCTGGGGGAGAGGACAGGTGGGCATTCATAGGCACCATTTCAGGTTACTGGTAAGGCCGGAGGCTTCCAGCTCTGGGTTTTGTGGCCCCAGTCGGGAGATACAGCTTACCTCTGAGGCCAACCCTCCTCACCCACTCGGGTTCTGTGGCCTGAGGGGGGGTGACAGGGGAAGGTCTCCCAGCCCAAAATTGGGTATATCTGACTGGGGGGGCAATGGTGGACACCTTGCCCCAGACGACGAATGCCTCACTCAACACCTGTCATGCTAGTTTTGTTTGCTGCACGCCCACTGGTGCTTCCTTCGCAGATTGTAAGCTATCAATAAATGTGGCCCTATTTTATCCCAAATCTATTTGTGTCATCTCGTCATTTCTCCCCCCTGTCCACCCACAAAGAAATATATAGCAGACAGAGATAGCCATCAATTGCAAAGGAGATGAGTGAATTTGAATTCTACCATATCACTTATGGATCAATGACAGATAATTTTTATATTTTTAAATTTTGTATATTATATGTTATATGTATTATCTGTACCCTCGGCATTTTTGCTTCTTTCTCTTGGTGTGTGTATTTATACCATATTACTTATGGACCAATGACAGACTATTTTTATATTTTTACATTTTGTACATTGTGTGTTATATATATTTTTAACCTTGGAATTTTTTTTTCTCAGTGTGTATATATTTTATGCAAAGGCCATTGGCCAAAAGCAATAAAATTTGATTGGATAACACCAACAAGCTCCAGGCTTGCTAGAAGAGCAGGCTAGATGATTAGTCACCTTCTAGGCACCAGCAAACGTGCCCCCAGGGCTGTCTAACTAGCTCACTGTGTCTTTGAACACGACACACATCCTGCCTGCCTGATGAAACCACCTTAGTTCGGCTGTTAGCATCCCTGGTCTGTAGTAACTCAGATGCAAGTCATCTCACGGCCAATTGGACCCACCACGAGTCCTCATTTTTCCCTACCTGGCTCTAGTCGATGTACCTCAGTAGATCCCACAAGCCTGAAGTCAGCCCACATCTGTCTGAGGGAGTAACATCATCCTTATTTGGCATTATTTCTCTTAACTCATGTATATCTGTGACAGCACAGAGCAGGGTACCCATGTCTCAGCAGTGGCACCCACGTTTGGCACTGCTCTCCCTGGAAGATCTCCCTGGAAGATTGCTGTCTTTTCACTACCAACTGAAAATGTTTTTCTTTAGGAAGGTATTTACCCTCCATGTTACTGGGGATTGTTTTTATTTTAAAAAATCTCTGTTGATATTCATATAGATTTGGTATGGGTTTTTTTATTACTTCTGTTGGTAAATTGGATTTAATATCTATTGACTCCCCTTCATGGATCACGGCCTTGTTGTGGCGAAGGGGCTTGCATAACTCAGTGAAGCCATAAGCTATGCCGTGCAGGGCCACCCAAGATGGACAGGTCATGGCAGAGAGTTCTGACAAAATGTGGTCCACTGGAGAAGGAAATGGCAGCCTACTCCAGTATTCTTGCCAAGAAAACCCCATGGAACGTATCACAAGGCTAAAAGATATGACACTGGAAGATGAGCCCTCAGGTCGGAAGGTGTCCAATATACTACTGGGGAAGAGCAGAGGGTATTTCCAAGTAGCACCAGAAAGAGTGAAGCGGCTGGGCCAAAGCCGAAAGGACACTCAGCTGTGGATTTGTCTGGTGGTGAAAAGAAAGTCCGATGCTATAAAGAACAATATTGTTTAGGAACCAGGAATGTCAGATCAATGAATCAAGGTCAGCTGGAGGTGGTCAAACATGAGATGGCAAGACTGAACATCGACATCTTGGGAATCAGCGAACTAAAATGGACAAGCATGGGCGAATTGAATTCAGGTGACCATTATATCTACCACTCTGGGCAAGAATCCCTTAGAAGAAATGGAGTAGCACTCATAGTCAACAGAAGGGTAGGAAAAGCAGTACTGGGGTACAATCTCAAAAACGATAGAATGATCTCAGTACGAATCCAAGGCAAACCATTCAACATCACAGTAATTCAAGTCTATGCCCCAACCACTAATGCTGAAGAAGCTGAGGTTGATCAGTTCTATGAAGACCTACAACACCTTTTAGAACTAACACCAAACAAAGATGTCCTCTTCATCATAGGGGATTGGAACGCTAAAGTAGGAAGTCAAGAAATAACTGGGATAACAGGCAAGCATGGCCTTGGTGTACAAAATGAAGCAGGACAAAGGCTAATAGAGTTTTGCCAAGAGAACACGCTGATCATAGCAAACACTCTTTTCCAACAGCACAGGAGGCAACTCTACACATGGACATCACCAGATGGTCAATATCAAAACCAGATTGATTATGTCCTTTGCAGCCAAAGATGGAGAAGCTCTATACAGTCAGTAAAAACAAGACCTGGAGCTGACTGTGGCTCAGATCATGAGCTGCTTGTTGCAAAATTTCAGCATAAATTGAAGAATGTAGGGAAAACCATGAAACCATTCAGTTATGACCTAAATCATATCCCTTATGAATAGGCAGTGGAGGTGAGGAATAAATTTCAGGAATTAGACCTGATAGACAGAGTGCCTGAGGAACTATAGACGGAGGTCCGTAACATTGTTCAGGAGGCATCAACTCAATCCATCCCAAAGAAAAAGAAATGCAAGAAAGCCAAGTGTCTGTCTGATGAGGCTTTACAAGTAGCTGAGGAAAGAAGGGAAGCAAAAAGCAAGGGAGAAAAGGGAAGATATACCCAACTGAATGCAGATTTCCAGAGAATAGCAAGGAAAGACAAGAAGGCCTTCTTAAATGAACAATGCAAAGAAATTGAAGAAAACAATAGAATGGGAAAGACTAGAGATCTCTTCAAGAAAACCAGAGATCTCAAGGGAACATTTTGTGCAAAGACAGGCAAGATAAAGGACAAAGAAGGCAGGGACCTAACAGAAGCAGATGAGATTAAGAAGAGGTGGCAAGAATACACAGAAGAACTATACAGGAAAGATCTGAATGTCCCTGATAGCCATGATAGTGCGCTCACTGAATTTGAGCCAGACATCCTAGAGAGTGAAGTCCAGTGGGCCTTAGGAAGCATTACTAACAACAAAGCCAGCGGAGATGACAGTATTCCAGCTGAGCTATTTAAAATCCTAAAAGATGATGCTGTTAAAGTGCTGCACTCAATATGCCAACAAATTTGGAACACTCAACAATGGCCACAAGACTGAAAAAGTTCAGTTTACATTCAAATTCGAAAGAAGGACAATGCCAAAGATTGTTCAAACTACTGTACAATTGTGCTCATTTCACATGCCAGCAAGATGATGCTCAAAATCCTACAAGCTAGGCTTCAGCAGTATGTGAACCGAGAACTACCGGAAGTACAAGCTGAGTTTCGAAGAGGCAGAGGAACTAGAGATCAAATCGCCAACATTCACTGGATCATGGAGAAAGCAAGAGAATTCCAGAAAAACGTCTAATTCTGCTTCATTGACTACGCTAAAGCCTTTGATTGTGTGGATCACAACAAACTGTGGCAAATTCCTAAAGAGATGGGAGTACCAGACCACCTTACCTGTCTCCTGAGAAACCTGTATGAGGGTCAAGAAGCAACAGTAAGAACCGGACATGGAACAACCGATTGGTTCAAAATTGGGAAAGGAGTACGACAAGGCTGTATATTGTCGCCCTGCTTATTTAACTTATATGCAGAGTACATCATGAGAAACGCCGGGTTGGATGAATCACAGGTCAGAATTAAGATTACTGGGAGAATTATCAACAACCTCAGATACGCAGATGATACCACCCTAATGGCAGAAAGCAAAGAGGATCTAAAGAGCCTCTTGTTGAGGGTGAAAGAGGAGAGTGCAAAAGCTGGTTTGAAACTCAACATTAAAAAAACGAAGATCATGGCATCTGGGCCCATCACTTCCTGGCATATAGAAGGGGAAGAAATGGAAGCAGTGACAGATTTTACTTTCTTGGGCTCCAAGATCACCGCAGATGGTGACCGTAGCCATGAAATTAAAAGACTCTTGCTCCTTGGGAGGAAAGCTATGGCAAACTAGGGATGTACGAAAGCGACTAACCTTTCACGGATTATGTTGGTGGTGGGGGGGGAGGAATTCCGTCCCTCCCCCCAGAATCCTGGCCGGGGGGGAGGCGCTCCGTTCCTCCCCCCGGAATCCTCGAACGGCCGGCTGTACTCCGCGGCAGCTCCGCAGAGCAGCCGGCCAGGCCCGGCCCGACCAGGCCAGACCCATCCGCAGCCGGATTTCTGGCCACGGAGGGCTCTGGGTAAAACAACAACAACAAAAAAATGCGTACACAAATGGCGGCGGCTACAGCGAATGTTTACGTAGACTATGACAGCGAAAATCAAGGGGAATGCAAATAGCGTAGCGGGCACCATTTGCGTCCCCTTTTGATTCCCCGTTTTAGCCTGCGTAAAGATTTACGTAGGCTAAAACGGTGAATGAAAAAGGGACGCAAATAGCGCCCGCTACGCTATTTACGTTCCCCTTGATTTTCACCGTCATAGTCTACGTAAATATTTACGTAGATTAAGACGGCCAAAAAGAAGGAACGCAAATGGTGGCAGCCGTAGCCACCGCCATTTGCGTACGCGTCTTTTTTTTAAAAAACCCACCCCCAACCATGATAGGCTACGTAAAGATTTACATAGCCTATCACGTCTTTTTTTTCTTTTTTTTAAAACCTAGCCATGATAGGCTACGTAAATCTTTACACAGCCTATCACGTCTTTTTTTTTTTTTTTTTTCACAAGCCTGGAAATGGCAGCGGCAGTGGCAGCCGGTCGGAAGACTGGTCTTTCCCGGAGCCTTCGCTGGAGCCTTCGCCGGAGCTGCTGCCGCCCGGAAGATCCGCCCCAGGTAAGTCTCGTCCCGGGGGGGATCGGCGGGGGGGCAGGCCGTTCTGCCACAGATTTCGGGGGGCCGAATGCACTGGCATTCGGCCTCACCGAGATCTGTGGCAGAATTCTCTGACATCCCTATGGCAAACCTAGACAGCATAGTAAGAAGCAGAGACATCACCTTGCCGACAAAGGTTCGTATAATCAAAGCTGTGGTTTTCCCAGTAGCAACGTATGGCTGTGAGAGCTGGACTATAAGGAAGGCTGAGCGCCGAAGAATCCATGCTTTCGAACTGTGGTGCTGGAGAAGACTCTTACGAGTCCCCTGGACTGCAAGGAGGTCAAATCAGTCAATCCTAAAGGAAATCAACCCTGACTGCTCATAGGAAGGACAGATACTGAAGCTGAAGCTGAAATATTTTGGCCACCTAATGCGAAGAGAAAACTCTGTGGAAAAGACCCTGATGCTGGGAAAGATTGAAGGCAAAAGGAAAAGAGGACAGCAGAGGATGAGATGGCTAGATAGCATCACCGATGCAATGAATATGGACTTGAGCATACTCCGGGAGAAAGTGAAGGACAGGAAGGCCTGGCGTGCTATGGTCCATGGGGTCATGAAGAGTCGGACATGACTGAATGACTGAACAACAAATCTATTGATTTGTGCTGGATTGGGCTGTTGTTTTTAATTTGTTTTCTGTCTGGCTTTTAATTTATTTTTCTTTAAAATGGGTTGATTTTTACTGCTTTAATCTTGATGTGTATTACATTCAGTAGTCTTTTACTAGTCAAATAGTCACAAGGGTGGGCAGAAGGTAGATCGCCAGAGGTTTGGGACTACAACTACCAGAGCCCCTGACAGCAAGGGCAATGGTCAGGAATGCTGGGAGTTGACATCTGAAACCGCTGGAGATCTACTTTCTGCCCACCCCTGTTGTAGCAGATAAAAATTAATGTTTAATTAGCTCTAAACAATTAATTTATTAATTAATGGGAGAAAGAATGCTACCTATCTTTTATGTAAACTATGTAAGCTATGCTGGAAAAAGGAGTCTGGTGTCTTGATAGGTCTGAAAAGGAACAGTACATTGCAAATAAGGCCTCCAGAGGTTCCTCATATAACGAGTTCATTGATTCCATTTGTTCAGGGCTCATAGACACGCTCATTAGCATCACACTTGCCCTGGCCAAATGCACAATTTGCCGTCGAATCATTTCCTAGTGTGTTACTGTTTGTAGCAGTGGGATATCAGCCTGCTTTTGAAGTGCCATGGAGTGTGTGGTGTGTATATCCACATGTGATCATTTATGCTATGCTGGGGTGCTCCTGAGTCCTGGTGTTTTTTCTCCAGGCTGTAAATTGACAGAAGAGCAGTGGGGGAGCAATTCCTTGCTGTTTGTGCTGAACACCATTCAAACAGTCATCTGGATTTTAAACTTTCTAAATTTTAAACTATTTAGTTGAATGAAGTTACAGAAGGAAAGAAGAAATGCATTTCCAGAATTATTACCAGCCGGTGCCGGCTCCAGGTTTTTGAAGACCCCTGGGCAAGGCACCCCTTTGCCCCCCCTCCCTCAGTGACTCTGCCTTCTCATGCCCACTGTCACCAGGTCTTCCTCCTCTTTCTCATCATTGCTTCCAGTGGCTTGCTTGACAGGCAGAGCCAGAGAGCAAGCAGGCAGGGGCATCTCCTGCTCCTCCTCCCCGCCGCCACTGTTGTCTGGGCCAGAGCAAGAGGCAGGTGAGCGCTTGCGAAGCTGAAGGTTGCAATGCTGAAGAACAGGGTCAACTCTAAAGTGCTCTGGTCAGTGGGCCCCTGCTGAGGTGCGGGCCCTTAGCAGGTGTCCACCCATGCCTACCCTTAATGCCAATCCTATTAAAAAAAAAGTGTCCCCAACCAGTCGTGTCCGACTCTAGGGTGCGGTGCTCATCCCCGTTCCTAAGCCGAAGAGCCAGCGCTGTCCGAAGACGCTTCCGTGGTCATGTGGCCGGCATGACTGAACACCGAGGTGCACGGAACGCTGTTACCTTTCCCGCCGAGGCGGTACCTATTTGTCTACTTGCAATTTCTTGCTTTCGAACTGCTAGGTTGGCAGGAGCTGGGACTGAAGACTGGAGCTCACTCCGTCACGCGGCACTCGGGTCTCGAACGGCTGTCCTGCCGACCTTCTGGTCTGCAGTTCAGCGTCTTTAACCACTATTACCAACTTACAAAAATAAAACATAGTATGTCCAATTTATCAGAAATAAAATGTCCCGGACTTTAGGCAACCATTCACAACGGGCTATAGCTGAGTGGGAGACATGAGTTGTCTTTGCTGAAAAAGACTCCTGTCCCAACTCTCAAGAACCACTACCAGTCAGCATAGACCTGCCTTCCACAACTGGGTCCCTTCCGGGTGTGTTGGACTACAACCCCCATCACCCCAGGGTTGTAGTCTAACCCATCTGGAGGGCACTTGGTTGAGGAAGGCTGCTGTAGATAATATATGGGAGCTTCTTATGTTCTAGCTGATCTGGAGTATTTTTTGCCTTCTATTTTCTGGCAACTATTATCCCAGCAGCCATACTATGAAATGATGCTCTTTATTCACATAATGTTTAATAAAAAATAATGTATTCTGTAGTAAAGTAATCCTATGTCCACTAATTGACTGAATGTTACCTAAGGGCAGATTTTGACGAAGGGCTTCTTCACATGGAGCTTTTATCCTGCTATTGAGATTGCTCACTCATAGAAGTTTGCGGGTCCTTTTCATGATGTCATCGACCTCCAGGGCACATCCAGAGGTATTTCTTGGTTATTCCATTCAAAAAGATAGGGAAATAATGAATTAAGGGTGCAATCCTATCCATGTTTAGACAGAAAGAAGTCCTACAACTCCCAGCATCCCTCAACCAGCATGGTTGCCTGGGGCATGGTTGCCTGGGGCATGCTGGGAGTTCTAGGACTGTTTTCTGTCTAAACATGCAAAGGATTGCACCCTGACTCAGATTGTTATGCTATTAAACCAGCCACTAGATGGCGCTGTTTCATTGATCCCTATGGAACCTTGAAAATTAAAAGCTTCCCCTCTCAGCAGTCACACGGTCGCCGTCTGGGAGCCCGCTGTAAACGCGGAAAGGCTCTACAACGGGAGAACTGCAGGTGTTTTCTTTAATGTAAAGGCACCAGGTATGCAACAACAACAAAAATGGCAATATCAGTAATACACCTCCAGCAGATGTTAGGAGAATGATATATTAACACTTGTATAAAATTGTGAAGATGTTCTCTTCTAAATGTATGCAAACTGACACACACTGTCATTTACATAATAAAGGGCAGTCTCCTTAAATTTATTTACATCTCTTTCCCAACTTGTTCTAGCCTTAACTTCCTTATAATTCTGAATTGTTCAGAATTTTAGAATCTTGTTCAAAAACAGATAACCTCCAAATTTCCCTGGATCCACACCCACAAAAAAATCCATTCTAACAGGTGAAGTGTAGACACTATACAAGAGAAGTCCTTTCATTTGATCTTATTATGACATTTTGAATGAAATTACCTGCTGTCTACATGCTAACTCAATCTAAAAACAAACAAAACCCTTTTATCTCAAAACAAAAATTTGTATGGTTTCTTAGAGCCTTTCTACACCAGGCTTTTATTGTGCTCTTGTGATTGCTCACAGTAGTTTTGTGGGTCCTTGACACAATATGGTCATCCTCCAGGGCCTCTCCTGTGCTTTGCAACCATTATGACCATTATTTTTTTTAGATCATGGAAAGTGCGGTATTTTTCTGAATGGCATTATATTTATAGCATTTAATTGTGCAATTCTGCTATACCACATCCCCATCTAGAGGATGTATAATGAAACATAGAGAAAGGTAGAGGAAAAAAACCCTCTGGAAAAAAGCATATGTAAAGGAGCTGATCTTAATCCTGCAAAGGCTCCAGAAGCAGAAGCCCTGGCAAAGGTGCAGTATAAAAGCCTCATTTAGAGATGCCCATTCTATATCAGATTGAGGGTGATGTAGTAGTGAGAACAATGGAGAAAGTTCAGGAGGTAACTTACTCTTATACCTATCTCAAATCTTCAGTAGACTTGGGACGAGCAGTGTGTGCATGTGTAGATCAGGCCTGCACAGACTGCAGCTTCATGGAGCTATGGGGACACTGCCCAGGATTTCACTTGTTAATCCTAGTGCTAGCTAGGAAAAGCCTGGGATGTCCCCTGCCAGCACTAGTGTCAGCCCTAGCAAGGAAAAACGTCCCCTTATCTCCAGTCTAGAGTATCTGTACATATGTGTGCATGTGTGTGTGTGGGGGGGGGGCTGAGTGCATGTCTGGATGCCTGAGTGTGCATGTGCCCATGCATACAGATGTGTGGCTCCTTGCAGACACTCAGTGTGGCCCTTGGGGCTGAAAATGTTGAACACCCTTGGCATAGATTCTCATGACTATGTCTTGCTTCTCACCTACACAGAGCAGATAATGGCATATCTACCTGGCATTGCTCAGTATTGTACCAAGCAGGTGTTCTTTCAGGAAAACAAAAACACCACCGTTAACACCAAGTTGTGAAGGAATCACCATGATGATGTGGGTTATCCCACTGCTAGGCACCAACTTGTCACAGTGATCCCACCACTACTATCCAAATCGATATGGATCCCCATACCAGTAACTGTTTTATGGGGAACACCTCCTCATTGAGGACTAGTAACTTTCCCTAAGTGGTGACTCTCTCCCCCTTACTAATCATTGCTTATTCCCTTTCTGCTACCACTGTATGAACTGAGGTTACCCTTTATCCCAGCCTTTCCAACCTGGTGCCCTCCAGATGTGTTGGACTCTGACTCCCAGCAATAGTTTCTTTTCCTAACCAACCTTTTAGCCAATTACCCTGTAAGGTTCAACCCTAATTAACTCACTGAATGGCTATGAGGATTTTACTGTCTTTTTTCAGGTAGGGCTTATGTATATCAGGAACATACAAAGCTTTTCTTAAGATGTCTTCAGTCTTAGCTCTGGTCCAGCAACTGTTTTTTCCTCAGATTCTCCACATCCCACATCTTGAGGACTGCCTCAGAAGTCCTCTGAGAATCTGCCTCAGATTCTTCACATCCCACATCTTGAGGACTGCCTCAGAAGTTTTCTCTTCTCTCTCTCTCTCTCTCTCTCTCTCTCTCAGACCTTCTCAAGCTCTTGTCTTAAGTGATTTCAGCCTTTGCTTTGGTTTTCCTTCAGCCTCTATTGCTGTTAAGATTTCTTCAGGCTTTTTTCAGCTTCCCTTCAGCCACTCCTTGAGTCTCTTCTAGCTTCTTCTTCTCAGCTCTGTCTGCCTCTCCCGGTGCTGGGCATCCCTTTACATACACTTCAATCAGGACCCTCCAGCCAATCAGTTTATTAGGGGGTAGAATGCTGCCACCCCTCCCCTCAACTAGTTTCAAACAATGGGCCAATAGACAACTTTGGAATGCCCCAAATTCAACCAACTGAAATTTGCCACCTTCTGACTCCATCCATCAGTATATAAGGCAGAAATTTCTTCTTATACAGTCAGGGCCAGAAATATTGGAACAAGGATAACTGTTTGGGCAATTGGCCTCTGTACACCACCACATTGAAGTTGAAAGGAAACACACCCGGATGGGAGCGAAGTCAGGACTTTCAGCTGTAATTCAAGGGGTGTGACAAAAGTGGGGCACTAACCATTCAGGAAGGACAGCCAGTGGCATACACACACCCCGTCATTGGTGGCTCATAAGTAATGGAACAAACCAACATCATTTCAAACTTAAGGATCGCCTTTAATACCTGGATGAAAGTCCTTTGCAGTCCATCACTGCCTGAAGTCTGGAACCCATGGACATGACCAAATGCTGAGTTTCCTCCCTTGAGATACTTTGCCAGGCCTTTACTGCAGCTGCCTTCAGCTGCTGCTTGTTTGTGGGTCTTTCTGCCTTCAGTCTTGTCTTCAGTAAGTGAGAAGCATGCTCTGTTGGGTTGAGATCAGGTGACTGACTTGGCCATTGAAGAACATCCCACTTCTTTGCCTTGAGAAACTCTTGGGTAGCTTTTGCTGTATGTTTTGGGTCATTATCCATCTGCAATATGAAGTGGCATCCTATCAGTTTGGCAGCATTCGGTTGAATCTGAGCAGAAAGTATAGCCCTATACACTTCAGAATTCATCCTGCTGCTTTTCTCAGCAGTCAGGTCATCAATAAACACCAGTGACCCGGTTCCATTGGCAGCCATACATGCCCATGCCATAACACTGCCTCCATCATGTTTGACAGATGATGTGGTATGCTTTGGATGATGAGCTGTTCCTTTCCTTCTCCATACTTTTCTCTTCCCATCATTCTGGTACAAGTTAATCTTGGTTTCATCAGTCCAAAGAATCTTATTCCAGAGCTGGGCAGGCTTTTTTAGGTGTTTGCTGGCAAAGGCTAATCTGGCCTGTCTGTTCTTGAGCGTTACCAGTGGTTTGTATCTTGTTGTGAAGCCTCTGTATTTACCTTCATAAAGCTGTCTCTTGACTGTAGATGTTGACAATGACATGCCTACCTCCTCAAGAGTGTTCTTGACCTGGCTAGATGTTGTGAAAGGGTTCGTCTTCACCATGAGCAGAATTCTGCGGTCATCCACTTGAGTTGTCTTCCGTGGTCTTCCAGGCCTTTTGCTGTTGCTGAGCTTGCCAGTTAATTCCTTCTTTTGCAAGATGTTCCAAACTGTTGTATTGGCCACTCCCACTGTTTTTGCTATCTCTCTGATAGGTTTATGATGTTTTCTCAGCCTAATGATGGCCTCCTTCACTTGCATGGACACCTCTTTGGACCTCATGTTGGGGGTTCCAGTGAACAGCTACCAAATGCAAATGTAACACTCAGAACCACCTCCAGGCCTTTTATCTGCTTGATTGGTCATGGGGTACCCAGGAAACATGCAGCTGCTTGCAAGCCATTCATTCCATTACTTATGAGCCACCAACGATGGGGGTGTGTGTATGCCACTGGCTGGCTGTACTTCCTGAATGATTAGTGCCCCACTTTTGTCAAACCCCTTGAATTACAGCTGAAAGTCCTTACTTTGCTCCCATCTGGGTATGTTTCCTTTCAACTTCAATGTGGTGGTGTACAGAGGCCAACTGCCAAAACAGTTATCCTTGTTCCAATATTTCTGGCCCTGACTGTATATAGCCCGCTCTTTTTTTACCATAGCTACGAAATGACAGTTTAACTAACACCCTGATCTTTAAACAGTGTAACCTTCTATAGTCCAAGTCAGCAGTAAAAGATACGTTTTTCCTAACTTTACAGTCAGTCCTTAAAGTATCCTTCCTTGTTTCAAAACAAACACATTAAGGCATTGAACTTTTCCCTCACATAATAACGGTTTCTTCACAAAACCAAATAAACCAGAGCTAATAATTGTGATGTATGATAATGTTCTGCAGTATTTCTTGTCATTAGAGCACCATTAATAAAGATTTTCTGCATTGTTCTTCACTTTATCCTGGACAGCCTTTTCACCAAATAAATGAATAAAGTTTAGATTGTACATTATTTAAAAGCTGAGCTAGAATTACAATGGAAAAAGTGAAAAACAGAGACATTTTGGCAATACATTCCTTTCCAATAGTGCTATTTGACTGATTTTTATCAATTGGAATTTTATTGTAATTATAATGAAATTTCCATGTTATTGTATGTTATTTTAATATCCTTTTAAAAGTTGGGGTTTTGTGCAATGCTTTGAATATGTAAATGGGAAAACATTTATTATTTGTTGTTGTTCAGTTGTTAAGTCATGTCCGACTCTTCGTGACCCCATGGACCATAGCACGCCAGGCCTTCCTGTCTTCCGCTCTCTCCCAGAGTGTGCTCAAGTTCTAATTTATTAATTTTATCTGGAGCCAAGATATAAATAGTTTTGATTAGGGCTGAATCTAAAGATTAATGAGTGGATACATAATAAACCGTTCTTCTCTGGATGTTGAACAAGTTTTCTTGCTTGGGAGCTGTCCACCATTTTGTAGATGTTGTATCTAGGGATTTATGAAAGTCATTTATCTTTTCGAAGGGTGACATTCGCGGTGGGGGGGAGGCTCTCCATACCTCCCCCCGAAATCCTACCCCAGTCGGCTCTGCTTCGCAGCGACTCTGCAGAGCCACCGGCCAGGTGCATCCGCACGGCAGGTCTGTGGACGCAAATGGCAGCCGGCATAGCAGCCACCATTTGCGTCCCTTCACTGAGCCGTGATAGGCTACATAAATATTTACGTAGCCTATCGCGGAAAAGGTGGGGATGCAAATGGTGGCCACTACGCCATTTGCATCCCCACTTTTGCTGTGATAGGCTGCGTAAATATTTACGTAGCCTATCACGGCTCAGCAAAGGGACGCAAATGCTGTAGCAGCTGCCATTTGCGTCCCCGCTTTTGCCGTGATAGGCTACATAAATATTTATGTAGCCTATCATGGCAAAAGCAGGGATGCAAATGGTGGCTGCTACAGCATTTGCGTCCCTTTGCTGAGCCGTGATAGGCAACGTAGATACTTACGTAGCCTATCATGGCTTGCCAGGGACACATTTGCAGCCGCAGCCCAGCAGTGGCTGAAGCCGCCGGAGCCGCTGCCACCGGAGCCACCGCCAGAGCCACCGCCGCTGCCTCAGCCAGGTAGGCTCCGTTTCGCGGGGCTTTCGCGGGGTAGTGGGGTGGGTTGCTCCGTTCCGCCACGGATTCCAGGGGGCCAAATTCACTGGAATTCGGCCTCCCTGGGATCCATGGCAGAATTCTCTAACATCCCTAGTTGTATCCAGCTGACATCCTAGAACTATTCAGAAATTATCTTCCACACATACAGCTAAATACATGGAGGGGACCATCACATTTCATCTTGCCCCAACACTGCATGCCCTGCTGGCTCTGCCTGCGACATCCATGCTGCCCAGACAGCTGCACAGATGTCTGCAAAGGTGAGTTGTCCTGTTCCTCCTCTACACATTTAGCCCTATACATGGAGGAGAATTTCTGAATGGGGCAGCAGTGTAGTGGAGTCAGGGTTCACAGTGTTGAACCGCCAGGACCTTTTGATTAGCAAGGACAATGGATCATCTGCCACCACCAGGAGGCTTTCCTGTTCCGTCTGAGCTTAGCTTCAATCCACACAGCAGCTGGAAGAAAATGGATTTCCACAGCAATAATACATTGTTGTGAGCTTTCACTGTTATATTTGGGGTGGCTGGGTCTTGAGTGGGTAATTAAGACCCATGAGCTCTACAATATGCCTACAAAAGACATATGTAATACAGAGAAAGAGAGGGGAATGGATCAGCACAACTGCCCCCATTTTTGGACTCTCCTCGAGGGCATGGCTATGGGGACTGTCTCAATGAGTGCCTGCACTTCCAAATTTACCACTGCACCACTGGGAGAAGGCACTTGCTTACTGCCACTTTTGGCAAACCTCTAGAATGGGCCTATGGCTACCTGCTGCTTCCTGTTTGCCTCTGCTGCATAGTTCCATGCAGGGCCAGCCCTAGTATTAGGCAAAGTGAGGCAACCAAGTCACTTTGATTAATCATATTTTGGCTTAATAAACCGATATATGGATGAGTCTTTTGCCTGCATAGACAGCACCTTTGCATCTGGCTTCATGGCCCGAGCAAACAAACCAGGAAGTCTTCAATTGCCAATGTTTCCCATTTCATCCAAACTGGGAAAATATGGTTAACAACTTTGGAACAAGCCAGGATCTTAACCCAACTTCAAAAAGTGGTTTAATATACTGGCTTGTTCCAAAGTGGCTCCAAAATCCTTGTGCAGCCTTGAACCATGTAGCATCTGGGATAGTTTTACACCCGTTGAAAAAAAAGTGGGATGGTTTTATGTCCACCTCAAAAGAAGTGGGGTGGCCATGTGTGCTATTTTACAGAAGACAGTCTTTTATTCGAAGGGTTGTCAGAGGACAATCCTCTATGTTAAGGACTGTTCAGTCCAGGTCAGATTTAAAGATTAAAACACACACAGAAGAACAGAGAGCAGGGGCCGTGAAGCTGCCCATCAACAATTGGCACTTGAGACAGCAGAATGAGCAGGCAGGCCTAGAGGTCACCTTATCTCCGTCTTCCACACTATGGTGAGATTGTCTGTGTTTCTACTTAAATTATAGCTTTTATTTCTAACTTTACATCTATACATAAAATTAGCATATGCAGATTTTATGCCAAGCTGTGTAATCTTTTGTCCTCCTTTTTTGGTGATGCATTTTCTCCTTTTTTGGCAATGCTATGTGGCCACCATTAGAAGAAGTGGAAAGGCATCCCACCCCACTTGAAGAACTGGCAGGGTTTCCTGGGCTGTCTCTGCTATCAGCTGAAAATATTTCTTGCATTAAACAAACAAATCATACTATGACTGCAGAAGATGTGCTGGCATCAGTATTCTGCTAGCTTGATCATGCGGATTCATTCTGTTTACTAAATCCAGTTCCTCCCCAGAACATAGTAACAATATATTGTAAAAAGGATTAAATCCATTCCCATGGAAGTTCTCCTGAAATCTAGGGCATTGTGTGACCTGGGTTACTAAACAGTTTGGAAAAGAATAAGGGCTGATTCTTCTCTTAAGGAACAGAGCTCACCGTATCACAATTTAATATTTTTTTTTCTAACAGTATTAAGGAAATAGTAATTTGTGGACCTGCCCTAAGGTCACATAGGGATTCTTAGAGCAGAGAAAGGTTTGTGAACACTTATGAGCTGTGAAGTCAGTCACTCTGCAGATTAAAATGTGTGTCTGATGCCAGTCCTTATTCCTGCTAACTATATTTATGGTTGCGAAACATTACACTTCCTGCTAGTTGCTTGGCCCCTTTTGTCGTTCCAAGGCATCAGGGCCTCCCCCTAGGCTGTTTCTCAGGGCCAGCCCAAGATTTCCCGCTACCTGAAGTGGGAGAACAGGCCGCCACCGCTGGAGTGGGGTGGGGGGGAGGAGCGCAAGCATCACGGCCATGTGCAAGGGTGGGGGAGGAGTGTGAGCCGTCACTGCACAGGGAAGGTGAAAGCGGAGCACAAACTGCTGCTGTGCGCAGAGGGGGGAAAGGAGCATGAGCCACTGCTACTGCTGCCACTGCTGCCCTACCCACTTCCCCCTTCCTACCTTCCAGCTGCCTCTGCTGCCTCCCCACAGTACCTCACTCTGAGAGGTCCTTTGTGAGAGCAAGGCATTGGCGGAGAGGTGACCAAGGAGACCGTTTGTGGTGTGGCAGCACAGCCAATCTCCTGGGCTACCTCTCTGTCAATGCCTTGCTTTCATGAGGGACCCCCCCGAGCAGGGGGCAGAGCAGCTGCCACTACCTCACTGAGCTGGGCAGTGTTCCAGGGAGTCGCCAGGCGCTCTCTTGCTGCAGCCTTTGCCGCAGCAGGAGAGTGGCTAGTATGGCTCTCCAGAGCAGAGTGTCAAATTTGTCAGAGTGACAGATAGGACAGGCAGTGGCAGCTGATCTGGAGATCTGTAAGGCTGCTCTCCTGTTGCAGCATTTGCCACAGCAGGTGAGTGGCCAGCGGAACTCTCTCAAGTGGCCACCTGCCCTATGCCTCACTTTGAGAGGCACAGGGCAGCGGCAGCAGCGGGATCCATGGCCCTCCTGGGGGCAGCTGCAAGGCATATGGGATTCTCTGCCTTTCCAGATGTGCTGCCTGAATGGCGGGGATTCACCCTGCGTCGTGGGAGGGCCAATCCTGCTGCTTCTGAACTGTTAAAGCACAAGCACTCAAGCTAGAACTGGGAGGGCAAAACTCCACTCATTTCACAATGTTTTCTTTAGACCAAAGCTTGCCACCTTAGGCCCAGATCCAGTTTCAATGCCAGGTTTCAGCCTGGTCTCCACCACCCTAAAGCTCTATTCAGGCATTATTTAAAAAGGTGAACTCCCACATGAGCAGGGCTGTGCCAAATAGCCCCGCCTGGCAATGTTGCATACATGTAGTCCTCCCCTAACATCTGCACGTACGGCGCATGCGTCTGTAGGGAGGAGGCCTTCTTTCTGCTGTATCTATGGAGGTTTGTGTGGACAAGTATGTTCCATTGTCAGCCCTGCTGTGGTGGTCAGAATGGAATGGTCAGGGATTGAGTAGGAGGAAAAAGTGACAGCTGGGAAAATCAGTTGAAGACTGGATCTGTTATAGTTTATGCTGCTGTATTGTGGGCTCACTCTGTGTTAAATAAAACTCTTTGACTCAAGAGAAGTGATCAAGGCTCTCTTCACACCTTGGCTTTTTAGCAGGATCGTTCTTTGTTAATCACTGGTTTTTGCGGGAGCTTTAAATGCCGCCGCTGCTCTCCTGCTGCTATCTCATAACTTCCCCTTCCCTCTTCCTGTGTTACCTGAGATCGGGGAAAACCCGGTAGTTTCTGTGCTTGCGATTGAAATCGCCATTTCCCCCCTGTGTATTTCCCCTGTAGTGTTTTGTCCTGCTTTGCGTGGACGTGTGCTAGGGGGTGTTGAATAACATTGTCATGACAACAAATCGGTGGGAGGGTGGGGGCAGGTCACTGACCACGCTTCCAGTGACCATTTTTGCCTCTCCCATTCCACTACAGGCACTTGAACTGTAAAGTGGTTAACCATCCCAAATGCTTCTCCGAGATCCCCCTGAACACAGTAATGCTTACTTCTGAGTAAACCCATTGGCTGTAAGCCTTTCCTTTCCTGGGAGTAAGTGCCACTGAAATCTGTGTGGCTTGCTTCTGAGTAGGCATGCATAGGAGTGCATTGCAAGTCTACTTAGAGTAGCACTCTTAAGGTCTCCCATTCCCTTCAATGCATTTACTTGAAACTTCCCCCTCCCATTCACTTCACTGACTGCTTCTTCTCCCTTTTGCTCACCAGTGTGATGGGCTTTTTTCCTTCCAGGGTGGATGGGGAGTCTCCCTTCTCAGCCATGCAGGCAGTTGGGATTTCAATGGGTATTAAAACTGCCTTTTCTCCTCCCCTGAATAAATTCATCATGCAGAGCTTGGAATGGTCGTTTTTAATGGTTTCATTTTTGTGTGTGGACTTGTTTTACATAAGGCAGTAATGCTGAGGTGGTTTTCCACAGTACTCCCTCCCACCTAGCCAGCCACTATCTCTTCTCCTAACCCACCTTACAGGGTCACTGGGAAGCCAGAATAAGGGGAAGAGCAACAACAGCACGGGGGTCAGGGGGTTGGAAGCAAGCCGCGTCTAATGAAGAAGGTGTCCCACATGAAGTGGTCGCCTGGGGTGGTGCGGGCTGCTAGGGATGGCTTGGTGCATTGACTGTATACTAGTCCATTTGTGGGAATCCAGAAATCGGCATACCCTTCAAACTCAGTAGTGCAAGCAATGTACTACATTTACATCACACACTGACATATTTAGCAGGGAAGGACTAGCAGCACCAGCAACCTCAGGGTAAGACACCGAGAAGACTCTCTCTCCCTTGCCACAAAGTCAGAGGAAGGAGGGGGCAGGAGACCAGCTCCCATAGCCCACTATCCCAGTCACTAGAAGGGCTTCTGACTTCCCTCCTGCTGTGGAGGAGTGGAATGACGGGCAAAGCCATCAATCATGTTACAGGAACCAATGATCAGGGGAGGGGAGGGGAGGGGAGGGGAGGGGGCATGGGGCCAGCAGCCCCTTTCTGTCCTGATTGTTCCGTGCAGCTCTGCCTAGCCATGAAAAGACATAATGCGGAGGGACGCACTATGAGAGATGCCTGTATACAGGGCCAGTGTAAATCCTGGAAAGGATCTGGAATCAAAAGGACTGGTTTGTAGTGGGATAAAATACCAGGTGTGAAGAGAGCCCAAGTGTCTTACCTATGCACAAAGAACTCCATGAGAGCCAAACGCTCTGTACCAAGTGTAAAGTGATGCACGTTGGGGCAAAAAATCCCAGCTTCAAGTACAACCTGATGGGATCCGAGCAATAGCAGTGACCGGCCAAGAAAGTGATCTTGGGGTTGTGGTGTTTCACAGCTCAGTGAAAATGTCAACCAGTGTGTGGCTGCTGTAAAAAAAAAAAAAGGCATACTCCATGTTAGGCATAACTAGAAAAGGAATTGAGAAAAAAAACTGCCAATATCATACTGCCCTTATACAAATCTATGGTGCAACCACACTTGAAATACTGTGTACAGTTCTGGTCACCACACCAAAAAAAGGATATTGTAGAGCTGGAAAAAGTGCAGAAAAGGGCAACTAAAAAGATCAAGGAGCTGGAGCATCTCCCCTATAAGGGAAATTTACAACAGCTGGGATTGTTTAGCTTGGAAAAAAAGGAGGGTAAGGGGAGACATGATAGAGATGCACAAAATTATGCATGGTTTGGAGAAAGTGGATAGGGAGACATTTTTCTTCCTCTCTCATAATACTAGAACCCAGGGTCATCCTATGAAGCTGATTGGTGGGAGATTCAGGACAGATCAAAGGGAGTCCTTCTTCACACAGCGCATAGTAAGTTAAACTATGGAATTCGCTACCACAAGATGTAGTGATGGCTACCAACTTGGATGGGTTTAAAAGGGGGTTAGACAAATTCCTGGAGGATAAGGCTATCAGTGGCTACTAATCCTGATGGCTATGTACTACCTCCAGTACCAGAGGCAGTGAGCCTATGTACACCAGTTGCTGGGGAACATGGGCGGGAGGGTATTGTAGCACTCGTGTCCTGCTTGTGGTTTCCTGGTCAACACCTGGTTAGCCACCATGTGAAAAGAATGCTGGACCTGGACTAGATGGTCTGATCCAGCATGGCTCTTCTTATGTTCTTACGTTCTTACCACAGGGTTGTAGCTCATATGTAAGTCTATGCATGTACAGCTCTATGTGTGAAGACCCCTCTCCTATAAATATTTGAATGCTACATGTGGATGGGGTGTGTGTGTTATGTAACATGCGGTACATCAGTGGGCAGGGTTACTCGGTCCAGCTTCGCTCACATGGTCAGTTAGCCTTTTTAATAACACTTGAATAGGGCTAAACTCTCAGCCAAAAAAGTAAAGCTTTTATTGCCCTTCCTTTTTAGGAGGGCCCGTCATGGGGCAGGGCCAGCTGAGAGCATAAGAATATTTAACTACCCAGGGAAAGGCTCCAACCCACATCTTTTTTGGCTTAGCACACAGAACAGCTGCTCACAATGCTTAGGATTCTTGATTGTCTAGCCCAGATGATTTCTGACAGAGGAGTCATTTTGTACAACAACATCTACACATGACACTATTACTTTGGCTGTGACTTGCCCAAAGGTTTAATTTAGAGATGCACTGTTCTTTCCAAACCTATACCTCTGTGATAGTCCTTTGCCAAATACAAAATGGCTGCCATTTTACTGCATGGAAAATGAATTCTGTCTATGTTTATAGAGCAAATATGCGCCTTCATAAATATAGGTCAAGGAATGAGAGGCTGCCTGCTGGCAAAAGAAATTAATAGAGGCGGAGAGCATATTCCCATGGGAGAAGGAGCTGAAAAGATTTTGACTGTTTTAGAATAGAAATTAGGAGTAGACAGGGGTGAAACCTACAAAAAGCAAATAGGGCATTGCATTTTTATCATGGAAAATGAATGGGGCGCACCACTGTGCCTGAGTGGAACAAATTAAAAACTCCATAACAGGAAATACCATTTATTCAAAGCTGCACAGCACCACGGTACAAACTTTAGGAATTACAGAGATCAGGTGCGTAGTGAGATTCAAATAAAAATCAAGCAAACTTATATAAGAACATATTTAAGTAATTCAGGTGGGATTTTTGGTGGGGGTAACACAGCCAAATTTAAGTTTATTCTCTTGCTATTAATTTATAGCCCTGCACCCTGGAGGAATCCAAGGAGGCTCCGTGGGCTATGTGCAGAACCTCCAGAGGCCAGGTGTGGAACCACAACTAGCCAGAGGTTCTGCATCTCTGGTCTACAGTATACACAGGAGTTATCATATAATCAGAGTGTAGACTCTGTCTAAACATGCATAGGATAGCGCCCAAATTAGGCTGACCATACGTACCGTTTTAAACGGGACAGGACCGTTCTTTTCATATTTCCCTGTCATTTTAATATAAATGTCAATTTTGTCCCGTTTTTAATTTTTTGTAAAAAAACTGAACGCGTTTATCATAAAGCTCTATGCTAATCAATGCGTGCAGTAAAACTACTAGTGTGACGAAAGAGGAAGTTCCATTTACTTTATCCAGTCAGGGCCAGGCTTTCTGAGCTAGCGATGATCAGATGCCACCCCCTTGCTTGTCTGCAGTGGCAGGGAATTCAAGAGGCGGTTGCTAAGCCCCATTCAGCATGTGGGAGCCAGGGGGGTGAGTCTTACTGTTATTTCTACCATCATTCCTCCCATAGAGATTCTTTCTCTAATAAAACTTTTGTTATCGTCTTACTTTTTCATGAATACAGAATATTACATAACCCCGTCCCGTTTTTGTCATCCCAATTTCCTGTTTTTGTCTCAAGGAAATCTGGTCAGCCTAGCCCTAATGGTCTCTATTGCCTTACATGAAATTCTTCATACTACATATTTTGTGTGTAATGGTTAAAAAACATTAGACTCATTCCAAAAGAGAAAATTTTCATACAAGGTATTTCCCCCCCGGTGTTCCCCCAAATATTCCTATTTTCAGCTGGAAAAAATGGGGGAGTCCTCGGGGCAAGGTGGGAGGAAATAAGGGAGAATTCAGATTTTTTCCACCAGGTATTTTTCTAGCATGTTCCTGTTCAGAGTTCCAGCCAGCCACCTTGGCCGTCTTCCGGGGATACTCTATTCCATCCTCTGCAGTGGAGGCTGGTAGCTCCAATTTCGGTAGGCCTGGGAATCCATTCTGGGTTTTAGTCAGAACCAGCCAAAACTCAAAAGGAGCTATCCATGGTGCTGAATCTATTTGGGGGGTTGGTTCAGCACCTTGGACAGCTCTTTTAGCATTCTGGCTGGTTCTGACTAAAACCCAGGATGGATTTACAGCGCCACCAAAATCGGAGCCACCAGCCTCCACTGATTCCCCTCACCCGTGGGGAAATCATTTATTTTCTCCCTCCCAACAGTCAGCAGGCATTCCATGCCCACTGAGCATGCTCAGTCCTCATTGGGCATGCCCTTCATCCCCCCCCCCCGATGGTACCTGCACAGAACTCTTAAGTTTCCCTGTGCATGCTGATACTTCCCTCTTATATATGATTTATTAAACATGTATTTGGTCTCCTCTGTTTTTAGTTGTTTTTAATGCTGTAGTTTTGTCTTGTTTTTATATTTAATGATGTTAGCTGCCGTGAGGCTTTGGCAATGTGGCAGGATATAAATCTTGATATAAACAGAAAACAAAATGCTTTGAGTTCCATTTCTATAGTAAAGTAGTCAAAGACCTCTACAAAACAAGAAAAGCAATATAAAATACAAACCATAAAACGAGGAACTGCATCAGTTCATTTTATGTTTTGAATGAATGTTCTTTATGCACATAATGTGAGTTTTGTTCTGAAAAGGATTACAGACCAATCCTTTTCAGAACAAAAAGCCTACCCAGTTCACTCCAGTGATTTAAGTAGAAAAATAAATCTGTCCAACAATTGTGGGTCTTTGGCTTTCCCCATTAACTACACCTTTAGGTAGAACCCCTGACTTTGGGCACACCCCTTCTTTAAAAAAAACATGCACGGTATAATAGATGTGACCTAAACATGTAGTGTAGTGGTCAGAGTGTTGGACTGGGACTCAGGAGATCCAGGTTCTAGTCCCCACTCGGCCATGAAGCCCACTAGGTGACTTTGGCCAGTCACTGACTCTCAGCCTAACCTACCTCACAGGTTGAGAGGACAGAATGGAGAGGAAGAGGACCACGTAAGCCACCTTGGGTTCCTTGCAAGAGAAAACATGGTGGGATTTAAATGTAATATTAGATCAAATTAAATAAACAAGTATGGCATATTGCATTACTTTAAAAAAAAACCTCATGCACTAAACCCACCTGTCAAAGTGAGTGATAAAAGAAGATGATTTTTATACAACGTTGTAAGCTTTTATTACTTTGGTACAAATAGTACAAGCACAGCCCCCAATATTTGGAACAAGGCAACTGGATGACTGCAGTTTTGTTGCTAATATTCCTATCATGAGATTTTAAAAAATCACTCAGTATTAAGCTGTGCTTTCTCCTTTAGCTGATATTCTACTCAGTTTTCATTTTTTTTGTTTTACTGAAATAAAAACATAACACGAACATTACATCATAAATATAAGTGCCTCTGAGCATATCAAGAATGCATTTTACTGTGCAGCCATATACATGTCTACTCAGAGGTAAGTCCCATTTCTTTCCATTAGGCTTGCTCTCAGATAAGTGGGGATAGGAAATGCAGATAGATGATGATGATAGACGGGTGGGTGGGTGGGTGGGTGGGTGGGTGGGTGGATGGATAGAATTTAAGAGTAAGCCTTCCTTCCAGGAGCCCCCATGCAGATCTGGGCCATGGCATCTTCCTTTTTAGAAATTAAGCACTGCCCATGCCTGCCATTCTGAGAACATTCTGTGTTGAAAACAATTCCGAGATGTTTAAACACTGTGAGAACATAAGAAGAGCCCAGGCAGCTGGATCAGATCAAAGGCCTGTCTGGTCCAGCATTCAGTTCCCACAGGAGCCAACCAGAAGTCTCAATGGGAAGTCCACAAGCACAGCGTGAGGGCACTCACACCCTCCTGCTTGTGTTGCCCAGCAACTGGAATTGAGAGGTGCACTGCCACTGATAATATATAGCCACCATGACCAGTAGCTACTGACAGCCTTATCTTCCCTGTACCTTAGGATGGCATTCCAAGTTGTTGTTGTTGTTGTTCAGTCGTTCAGTCGTGTCCGACTCTTCGCTAAACCTTATGTCATCGCTAAATCTGATAGAGTTTCCAGGTTGAACGCTGGAAACCTTTATATCTATCCACATGTTCAGGGACTAGGCAGCCCTGGCTTCTCCTACCATTTTCTCCCTGGCCTTGTTGTCCATCCTGCTCCTCCGTTTGTTGCTGTATGGCATACAGTGCTGGCTCCAGGTTTTGGAGGGGGAAGACACCTCAATGGGCCCTTTTCCCATAGTGAGTCTGTCTTCTCACCAGCACTGTTGGCAGCTGCCGTTGCTGCTCCCCTTCGTCATCACTGTTACCACCTGCTTGCTTGCCAGGCAGGGAGCCAATGAGCATGCAGGCAGTAGCATCTCCTGCTCTTCCTTCTCGCCTCCACTGTTGTCTGGGCCAGAGCAAGAGATGGGCTTGTCAGTGGGCCCTCTGCTGGGATGTGTGCCCTCAGTGTGCCCAACCATGCTGATTCTTGACGCCAGCCCTAGTGGCATACTTGGAGCTTTGACCAGGTTGGAAGGGGGTGAATGGCAGGGCTGCCCCTCTGCCACCCTGGGAGATTTAAACATATATGAATGTTGTTCAGCTTCCAACCTAGCAACTCTAGTATTTAGCCATACCTGTTCATCTCCAGTGGTCCTTCTCTGGGAGCCCCACAAAAGGAAGTAAAGTGGGTGGCTACTAAGAAGAGGGTCTTTTCTCTTGTGGCATCCCAGCCGTGGAATGAGTTTCCCACAGAGGCTCACCTGGTGCCTATGTTGTGCTCTTTTCAGCACCGTGAAGACCTTTTTATTTTCTCGGCCATTTTCGTTTTTCACTTCCTGTTTTAAATCTGGTTGTTGTTGTTGTTCAGTCGTTAAGTCATGTCCGACTCTTTGTGACCCCATGGACCACAGCATGCCAGGCCTTCCTGTCCTCTGCTCTCTCCCGGAGCGTGCTCAAGTTCATATTCATTGCATCGGTGATGCTATCTAGCCATCTCATCCTCTGCCGTCCCCTTCCCTTTTGCCTTCAATCTTTCCCAGCATCAGGGTCTTTTCCAGGGAGTTTTCTCTTCACACTAGGTTGCCAAAATATTTGAGCTTCAGCATCTGTCCTTCCAATGAGCACTCAGGGTTGATTTCCTTTAGGATTGACTGATTGGACCTCCTTGCAGTCCAGGGGACTCATAAGGGTCTTCTCCAGCATCACGTTCGAAAGCATCAATTTTTCGGCGCTCAGCCTTCCTCTCACAGCCATACATTACTACTGGGAAAACCATAGCTTTGATTATACAGACCTTTGTCGGCAAGGTGATGTCTCTGCTTCTTACTATGCTGTCTAGGTTTGCCATAGCTTTCCTCCCAAGGAGCAAGCGTCTTTTAATTTCATGGCTACAGTCACCGTCTGCAGTGATCTTGGAGCCCAAGAAAATGAAATCTGTCACTGCTTCCATTTCTTCCCCTTCTATATGCCAGGAAGTGATGGGGCCAGATGCCATGATCTTAGTTTTGTTAATGTTGAGTTTCAAACCAGCTTTTGCACTCTCCACTTTCATCTCAACAAGAGGCTCTTTAGATCCTCTTCGCTATCTGCCATTAGGGTGGTATCGTCTGCGTATCTGAGGTTGTTGATAATTCTCCCGGCAATCTTAATTCCGACCTGTGAGTCATCCAACCCGGTGTTTCTCATGATGTACTCTGCATATAAGTTAAATAAGCAGGGTGATAATATACAGCTTTGTCCTACTTCTTTCCCAGTTTTGAACCAATCGGTTGTTCCATGTGTGGTTCTTACTGTTGCTTCTTGACCCTCGTATAGGTTTCTCAGGAGACAGGTAAGGTGGTCTGGTACTCCCATCACTTTAAGAATTTGCCACAGTTTGTTGTGATCCACACAATCAAAGGCTTTAGTGTAGTCAATGAAGCAGAAATAGACGCTTTTCTGGAATTCTCTTGCTTTCTCCATGATCCAGCAAAAGTCGGCGATTTGATCTCTAGTTCCTCTGCCTCTTCGAAACCCAGCTTGTACTTCCGGGAGTTCTCGGTTCACATGCTGCTGAAGCCTAGCTTGTAGGATTTTGAGCATAACCTTGCTAGTATGTGAAATGAGTGCAATTGTACGGTAGTTTGAACACTCTTTGGCATTGCCCTTCTTTGGAATTGGAATATAAACTGACCTTTTCCAGTCTTGGGGCCACTGTTGAGTGTTCCAAATTTGTTGGCATATTGAGTGTAGCACTTTAACAGCATCATCTTTTAGGATCTTAAATAGCTCAGCTGGAATACTGTCATCTCCGCTAGCTTCGTTGTTAGTAATGCTTCCTAAGGCCCACTTGATTTCACTCTCGAGGATGTCCCGCTCAAGTTCAGTGACCGCACTATCATGGCTATCAGGGACATTCAGATCTTTCCTGTATAGTTCTTCTGTGTATTCTTTCCACCTCTTCTTAATCTCATCTGCTTTTCTTAGGTCCCTGCCTTCTTTGTCCTTTATCATGCCTGTCTTTGCACAAAACGTTCCCTTGAGATCTCTGATTTTCTTGAAAAGATCTCTAGTCTCTAGTCATTCTGTTGTTTTCCTCAATTTCCTTGCATTGTTCATTTAAGAAGGCCTTCTTGTCTCTCCTTGCTATTCTCTGGAACTCTGCATTCAGTTGGATATCTCTTCCCTTTTCTCCCTTCCTTTTCGCTTCCCTTCTTTGCTCAGCTACTTGTAAAGCCTCATCAGACAGCCACTTTATTTCTTGCATTTCTTTTTCTTGGGGATGGATTGAGTTGCTTCCTCCTGAACAATGTTACGGACCTCCGTCCATAGTTCCTCAGGCACTCTGTCTATCAGGTCTAATCCCTGAAATCTATTCCTCACCTCCACTGTATATTCATAAGGGATATGATTTAGGTCATACCTGAATGGTTTAGTGGTTTTCCCTATGTTTTTCGATTTAAGCCGAAATTTTGCAACAAGCAGCTCATGATCTGAGCCACAGTCAGCTCCAGGTCTTGTTTTGACTGACTGTATGGAGCTTCTCCATCTTTGGCTGCAAAGGACATAATCAATCTGATTTCAATATTGACCATCTGGTGATGTCCATGTGTAGAGTCGCCTCTTGTGCTGTTGGAAAAGAGTGTTTGCTATGATCAGCATGTTCTCTTGGAAAAACTCTATTAGCCTTTGTCCTGCTTCATTTTGTACACCAAGGCCATGCTTGCTTGTTATCCTGGTGATTTCTTGACTTCCTACTTTAGCATTCCAATCCCCTATGATGAAGAGGACATCTTTTTTTGGTGTTAGTTCTAGAAGGTGTTGTAGGTCTTCTGTCAAGGGCTCCTTGGAGGGCTCTCTCAGTCTAATCCAGTAGCCAAGTCCAGACACAGACAAAGGGATTATTTTCAAAGCTTTATTGTTCTTTTACAACTTAATAACTCTACAGGTAGCAACTAGATCTGAGCAGCAGCATCCCTATGCCCTAAGTTGGAACAGTTGGTGCCCGTTTGAAAGGCAATTACTGGCAGACCCCTGAATATAAGGACTAGGGAGAATCCCTCCCCTTTTCCCTTGGATCCTCTGGGCGCAACTGTTCTTTGAGCGCGACCCATTTGGCGCTGCGCTCTGCGTCTGCGCCGCACATCCCCCCCCAGTCTGCTATCTGTGCTGAGTCACTCCCTGGACTGCTTTCTAAACTAGGAATGTGGGTGGGAGGAATCTCCGTCAGCTGTTAGTCCTGGGAAAAAAGGAGCGCGCTCCTCTCCCGAAGGAGCGACTGCTCTTCCTCAGCATCAGAACTACTCTGGGATTCTATGGGCTCAGTGTCCACCCTGACATCTTCATAGAACTGATCAACCTCAGCTTCTTCGGCCTCAGTGGTTGGGGCATAGACTTGAATTACTGTGATGCTGAATGGGTACCATATTTTAAATATTGCACTGCTGCTAGGTTCTATTTGGTTATTAATTTTATAGCTTGTATTTTTAAACTGTTATATTGTGTTATTGTGCTGTATTGGTGGTTTTAATTGTTGTGAACCTCCCAGAGTGCTTTAGCTATTGGGCAGTATAGAAATGTAATAAATCTTCATCATCATCATCACTTCCACTACTGGTTCCTAGGAAGTCAGTCCAATTGTCTAGAAGTAAGGTTATCTGTTGAGGAATGCAGAGCACCTTTTCTAAAGTCATCCGCACTACCCTTCATCCTTGGCCACTGTCAAGGTAAATAAGATATCCCTATTGTGTTACCACTGCTTGAAATTACCAGTAACTGCATGCCAGGTTTTGTTCCATTCAATAGTTTTTCACACACATGCACAATGGTGTAGTGGAGTCAGGGCTTGCGGGGACATATCACCGGCACGTTTTTATTAGCAGGGATGCTGATGTCATCTGTCACCCAGAGCCGGCCCTGTCGTTAGGCAGAGTGAAGCAGTCGCCTCAGGCGGCAGAATCTGGGAGACGGCAACAAGGTGTTGGCAGAGAGTCCTGTGTGCCATGTTGTCTGCTGTCCATCCCCCCCTCCCCGAAGTCAGGCTGCTGTCTTCAGGTGCAGTGGAGGATGCTGTCCCATCATCTGTGTTGAAGACAGATTCATCTACCAGTCCAGTTGGCTTTTGTGCCCGGGATGGGAGAAGACACCCACTTGTTCTTCATCTCAGGCAGCAAAATATCTTGAGCTGCCCCTGCTGCCCCCAACCCCTCTGAGGCTTCCATGTTCCCTCTGAGCTTAGCTGCAGTTGGAAGGACAGATACTGAAACTGAAGCTCAAATATTTTGGCCATCTAATGTGAAGAGAAAACTCACTGGAAAAGATCCTCACAGCAACTGAGGGAAAATTAATGTCTCCAGTAACAATATATTATTCCCTGTTGTATTGGGGGCGGGGTCGCTCTTGAATGGGCAATTAAGCTTTATAAAAGACTTGCTCCTAGTGGAGATTAAAACTGCTAGAAGCAGTTTGTTGCTATGGTTCATCACAGCTGCCTGAACGTTTGGGCTCGCTCTGGGGGCCTGGCTCTGGGGGCTGTCATGTTGTGGACCTGCACTCCAAAAATGTAGCACTACACATTGCACACACACACCCTAGGTGTCTCATTTCTGACCTTTCAAACCATCATAAAGAAATTATTCACACAGTACACAGTTAAACTACGGGATTTGCTTCCACAAGATGTAGCAATGGCCACCAACCTGGGTGGCTTTAAAGGGAGATTAGACAAATTAAAGGAGGATAAGGCTTTCAGTGGCTACTAGTCATCATGGCTATGTATTAGTTCCAGCATCAGTGGCAGTATGCCTCTGTTTGACAGTGGCTGGGTAGCAGGAGTGGGAGGGTGCAGCTGCACTCATGTCCTGCTTGTGGGCTTCCCGTGGGCATCTGGTTAGCTGCTATGCGAACAGAATGCTGGACTAGATCGGCCTTTGAGCTGATCCATCATGGCTCTTCCTATGTTCTTAAGTGACTGGGCCTGCCAGAGCTTGCAGCCACTTCTGGCTCCCTCCTCATCTGTGGTTACAGGAGTTCACCCAGTGCATCCCAGGACATCTTCCGGGACCAGGATTGCCAACTGGCCAGGAAGAAAAAAGAAGCGCAGCTCAGCTAGTGCAGCCTGCTGTGGTCGACCTTGGAAGACGACCTTCTCCTAGCTCTTGTTGCCAACAAGACTGTAACTCATTCCAGTTATTCACAATTATGTTTGAGGAAGCCAGCACTTTCCAAGCCGTCACTGTATTTCTGAGCACTTTCCAGCATTTCTGCTGCAGTTGGCTGTCACTCGCAGCTTGGAAGCCATTCAGGTAGTAGAGCATCTTCTTACATTTCTTCATTTCTTGCCAAAAAGGAGGAGGAGGAGGAGGAGGAGGAGAAGCGGCGGCGGCAGTGGAGGAGAAGTGCTGATGGAAAGGGCAACATCCAGAAAAGTATTAGAAAGATGGTCTCTGTGCAGAGAAGTTATGGCCACAAAAGTTGTGCTGTGTAACTAGCATATTGAAATGAAGGGGGGAAATACCCTTTCTTCCATGGACAAAAGACTCATTACTAGTTTAGCACAAGTCAGGCTTGAGTGGAAGCTGATTTATCACACAGCTGAGCCTCAGTGTCAACACTAAAACCATCTGGGAACGTGTGTGTTTAAATGTGGTCCAGTCTATACATTATGGCAGGCACAGGATGCAAAGGAAGGCGGGGGCAATGTGATTTCCCCAAACCACATCTTGGTATGCTGCCATCACTCTCTGCAGCCCCTACCTGGGATTGGAGGTAATTTCCAGGTAGCTTTGTCCCTTGACACAAGGAATGGGAGCCCAACTGGTTCTCCCAGTATCCAGAGTCCAGACAGTCAAAGATTAGTAGTGTTCACGCTGGATTCAGCACTGACCCACATGGAAAATAGCAGCACAAATCTTGGAGTTCAACAGTTTATTTACAGGATAGGGAAACAGATGTGAAGAGAATGCAATGACAAGTGAAGTTACAAAAAGATGCATTGAGCAGTTGGAAACCCACATACAAACAAAATAAAAACACACTAACTGGCCTAGGCTAGTTACTGGTCATAAAGGGTCCTTTAGTCATAAGCTGCACCAACCTGGAAATCTCCTCCTCTGGACAGGATGAGAACAAAGGACAGTGTGCAAAAAGCCCTCCACAGATTTATACTCCATCCAGGCCTGGCTCAGATGCTCTCCCCCTCCCCTCCAGAAAGGAGGGTCAAAGGAGAAGGTGGCATGATTCACGCCCACCCAGCTGCAGGCACTCTACCCTCCCTTTTGGGCCTGAGTAGTTTATGACCTTGAGACTGTAGATAACTGCCAGAGACAGCAGAGCTATATACTTTTGAGATATAACAGGCCCAGCTTCCACTTCAGGGGCTTCTCCACACAGAGGTTTATCCTGCTATTGAGACTGCTTACTCATGGAAGTTTGTGGGTCTTTTAGATGATGTCATCAACCTCCAGGGAGTCTCCTGCACTAAATGGCCTTTATTCCGTTTTTTAAAAGATCAGAAATAATGAGCTATCAAGTTACAGCTCTTGAGTTCCACTTGAGTTCCCTCCTGAAAAGAGGAAAACCCATTATAAGAGGAGCTAGACCACAGCGCCATCTAGCAGCTGGATAATGAAACATATCGTAGACTCAGATAAGGAGGGAAAGGGGGAGGAAGCATGTGTAAAGGGAGTCTTTCATGATCCTGCATTTAAAACAGAAGCAGAAAGCCCCGTTTGAAATGCGGGATTTTAGGCTGGTGTAGAGATGCTCCAGATGTCACAGGGTCTCAGTGCCAGCACCCTCCCTTCATGGGCTTCTTACTGACCAGCAGTCTCTATCCCATAGATTAAAACATTAATTTTGTTGTTGTTCAGTCGTTAAGTCGTGTCCGACTCTTCGTGACCCCATGGACCATAGCACGCCAGGCCTTCCTGTCCTCCGCTCTCTCCCGGAGCGTGCTCAAGTTCATATTCATTGCATCGGTGATCATAGAATCATAGAATAGTAGGGTTGGAAGGGGCCTACAAGGCCATTGAGTCCAACCCCCTGCTCAATGCAGGAATCCAAGTCAGAGCATCCCTGACAGATGGCTGTCCAGCCTCGTCTTGAACACCTTCAGTGTGGGAGAGCCCACCACCTCCCTAGATAATTGGTTCCATTGTCGTACTGCTCTAACAGTCAGGATGTTTTTCCTGATGTACAGCCAGAATCTGGCTTCCTGTAACTTGAGCCCATTATTCCGTGTCCTGCACCCTGGGATGATCAAGAAGAGATCCTGGCCTTCCTCTCTGTGACAACCTTTAAAGTACTTGAAGAGTGCTATCATATCTCCCCTCAGTCTTCTCTTCTCAAGGCTAAACATGCCCAGTTCTGGGCATGTTTAGCCTTGATGCATCTAGCATCTAGATGATGCTATCTAGCCATCTCATCCTCTGCCGTTCCCTTCTCCTTTTGCCTTCAATCTTTCCCAGCATCAGGGTCTTTTCCAGGGAGTTTTCTCTTCGCATTAGTTGGCCAAAATATTTCAGCTTCAGTTTCAGCATCTGTCCTTCCAATGAGCACTCAGGGTTGATTTCCTTTAGGATGGACTGATTTGACCTCCTTGTACTCCAGGGGACTCGTAAGAGTCTTCTCCAGCACCGCAGTTCGAAAGCATCAATTCTTCGGCGCTCAGCCTTCCTTAGAGTCCAGCTGTCATGGCCATACATTACTACTGGGAAAACCATAGCTTTGATTATACGAATCTTTGTCGGCAAGGTGATGTCTCTGCTTCTTACTATGCTGTCTAGGTTTGCCATAGCTTTCCTCCCAAGGAGCAAGCGTCTTTTAATTTCATGGCTACAGTCACCGTCTGCGGTGATCTTGGAGCCCAAGAAAATAAAATCTGTCACTGCTTCCATTTCTTCCCCTTCCATATGCCAGGAAGTGATGGGGCTAGATGCCATGATCTTCGTTTTTTTAATGCTGAGTTTCAAACCAGCTTTTGCACTCTCCACTTTCACCCTCAACAACAGGCTCTTGAGATCCTCTTTGCTTTCTGCCGTAAGGGTGGTATCGTCTGCGTATCTGAGGTTGTTGACAATTCTCCCAGCAATCTTAATTCCGACCTGTGATTCATCCAACCTGGCGTTTCTCATGATGTACTCTGCATATAAGTTAAATAAGCAGGGTGACAATATGCAGCCTTGTCGTACTCCTTTCCCAATTTTGAACCACTCGGTTGTTCCATGTCTGGTACTTACTGTTGCTTCTTGACCCTCGTACAGGTTTCTCAGGAGACAGGTAAGGTGGTCTGGTACTCCCATCTCTTTAAGAATTTGCCAGAGTTTGTTGTGATCCACACAATCAAAGGCTTTAGCATAGTCAATGAAGCAGAAATAGACGTTTTTCTGGAATTCTCTTGCTTTCTCCATGATCCAGCAAAAGTTGGCGATTTGATCTCTAGTTCCTCTGCCTCTTCGAAACCCAGCTTGTACTTCCGGTAGTTCTCGGTTCACATACTGCTGAAGCCTAGCTTGTAGGAATTTGAGCATAACCTTGCAAAAAGTAACATGGACTCACTCTGGGGACTGCTGAAAATAGCCTTCTTGTGTTGTGCTCTCCCCTGAATTTAACATTGGCACATCATGTGTTTTGTTTATATATAAGATCAGCATATAGTATCAGATGGGTATAGGATGGGATAACTAAGAGAACCAAAGAGTAGTATGCCTGATAAACAATTGGTTCTGTGGGCTAGTCCGAGCTGGAGTGAATTCTGGGAAGCACTTATTTGTATAGCAGAGTCATCTTTTGACTTTGAAAAGAGAGAGGTTTATGGGGAAAGCATGTGGTTAATGCACCTGTTTTAGATATGTTGCCAACCACAGGATACAGAGACAGGATGCTTAAGGAGAAATTGGGGACTTTTTGAGTTTCTCTGGAATTAGCCAAGACATCAGTAATGACGTTTAGAAGAGGGAGGCACTTAGATTTAGAGTAAGGGGCTTAAATGAAGCTAGATCACCTTATAATAAGCAGTCAGTAAGCTTAAAGCAAAATGGTTACCAAGTTTGGTATGAGACAGAGGGCTGGCATGGGACGTAAGGGTATAAAAGGAAGCTTTATCTGATGGGCAGGACCCTGCCTTCTCTCCAGACTCTAAGAATACTTCTTCTTGGAGATAAGTGGGGACAGAGCCCTGGCAGCAGGTTTTTTGTAAGTGTAACTCTTTTCTTTCTGTTTCTGTATTAAGTATGAAAGGTGTGTGTGCATGTTAGTTTTTCCTAACAAAAGCATTCTATTTTATTTTAAACTGCTACCTCTGTGTGTGGAAATTAGAACATCTCAGTGTCAAGGCAGTCACTTCTCCTAGCCTGCACCAAATGTGCTAGGAAATGGGAACCTGTCAAAAATTCTAAACTGAAGGTTTGTAAACACACACACACACACATACACACACACACTTTAGTAGATCCATATTTCCCTTCACTGTGATACCTTAAAGACTAACAGATCTATTGCAGCACAGTCCAGCCTTCCCCAGTGGGATACCCTCTAGATTTTTGGACTACAACTCCCACCAGACCCAGACATGGCCAATAGTCAGGGATGATAGGAATTGTGGTCCAAGAGGCCTATCTAGTCCAGCATCCAGTTTCCTGATGGGAATTATTTGGTAATGACGCCTCCTGTTAAAAAGGCAGTTAGCTGAGAAAAAACAAAAGGTAGAACAGAATGAGCATTTACCAGTCCCACATGCACACAAGGCAAAAAAAAGGAGACCACACCCTTCTTTAGTGAAGAAAGGGTAAAATGGTTTACTCACAATTTCTTGCATATAAGAATGGAGGTACAGTGTAGAATTTCAAACAAATTTTGTTCAGTCCATTTCTTTGTGTTCTATAACATGGGCAGGGGAGGGAGGGAGGGGGGAGGGAGTAAACACAACTGTTCCCAGCAATGCAGGAGGTCAGAGAGAGAAAGGGGGAAGGCAGGGGAGGAGCAGGAAACCACACTGTAGGCTATAGAGATCCTAAGGCTAGCTATGACCATTCCCGTGAACTAACTGCAACACTGCCCTCTTCCTGTAACTTGCAGACAAGGTTGCAATATTCCCAACATTTCCCACAGCGGCCAACTAGATAGTAATGGAAAGCACGCAAGCGGAACATGAGGGTAGTAGCACCCTCTTGTTGTCCTTCTCCAGTAATTGGCATCCAGATTCATGCTGCCTCTGGTCTTGGTGGCGTCACACAGTCAACCTGACTAATCGCCATTGACAGCCTTCAATAAATTCTTCCATAAATTTGTCTAATCCCTTTTAAAGCCACATAAGTTAGTGGCCATCACCACAACTTGTCATAATGAATTCCATAGTTCAACTATACATGATATGAAGAAAGACTTCCTTTTGTCTGTTCTGAAACTGGAGCAGGAAAGAGGGAGATGTTGGGAAAAGGACATAGGAGAAATATTTGGAGGTGGCAGTACATGTATAGAGACAGCAGACAAGGCAGGAGGTAAGAAGGTGGATCAGGAGCAATGCAAGACCATGTCTCCTAAGAGTCCCCACAATGTGCATTTAAATCCTGAGCCTTTATTTTATTGTATTAACTCATATCTTAGGCACTTTTCAAGACCATAGTCCTCCCAAGGCAGTGTGCCACATAAAAAAAATTACAAATATATTAATAAAACCATATTAAATAAAAAACTCCTTTAAATAAAAACATTTGCAATAAAATATAATTTCAAAATATTCAACAACATTAAATACCTTAAACATTTTCAGTGAAAAGCCATGGAGAACAGACAAGCTTTTAAAATCCTCTTAAAAGTGGCCACAGATGGGGCCAGCCAGATCTCTCCTGGGAAGGATTTCCATTAGGTAGGGGCCACCACTGAGAAAGCCATATCTCTCATGCCTGTCAACTTTACTGATCTTGGTGGCGGGCCAAGGAGCAGAGCTTCTGAAGATTATCTAAATTTTTTTTTAAAAAAAAAATCCTCTTGCAAAATCAGAAAAATGGAAAGTAGACACTTGTACAGTTGTTACCATACTTCTACAAGCCTAGCTGTCAGTTTTGTCACTGCAACGGCTTTGCCATGTGCTGTCCCTTCAGGCCGCAACTGCTGGAGGATAATCTCTCCCCGTTCCCCACCAATGCCTGACAGCAATTATTCTCTTCAGTAGCAGAAGCTGTGATATAAATAATGATCTTTCCCCCTGCTGAAGTATCATAACCTTTTTTTTATCTTGGGCAAGTGGCAGCGGCAGTAGAGAGGATAACAATCTAACAGAAATGTCTGGGTTGCCTAACTTTGTAACCTGGAATAACCTATGAAATATTTGCCTCTGGAGGTCCAAACCAGACACTAGCATAGTTCAGTGGAAGGGGATGTGCTTTGCATGTGAAGGGCTGCAGTGGAGAGGGAAGTTCCCCAGCTTTCAGACCCTGGCTACTGGAGCTTAACAGATCAGGTAGCTAGCAGGACTGATACACTGGAGAGCCAGGGTTGACAGTACTGGCCTAGATGGACAAATACTGTGATGGGTTATGAGGCCGCTGCTTATGATGTGGCAGATCCACATTTAAGTCATCCAGTGGTTTTTGTTTTGCTACTTAGCAGCTAATGAAGCTGAACTACATATTACCAGTGGAGGCTGGTGGCTCTGATGTCAGCGGAGCAGTAAATCCACTCCGGGTTTCAGTCAGAATCAATCAGAACTCTAAAGGCGCTACCTTGGAGAGCTCCTTTAGAGTTCGGACTAAAACCTGGAGCGGATTCACCGCCCCACTGGCATCGGAGCTACCAGCCTCCACTGGTAACCTGGCAAGACAGAGTTCCCAAGCATGTGTTTGCCACATAATATTAATGTGGGGGCATTTACAGGGGAGGACAGCTGGTGGGAGAGGGGTGCTTAACCCTTCCCCATTTGCTGATTCTCCCCTGCAGCTCTTTTCCCTGGGTTGTTTATCTTGTTTTCCTCCAGCTGGGCTCCAATATCAGAAATAATCCTGACTTGGGGAGAAATGGTCTGGGGAGAGGGGCTCTGAGGGAGAATCAGCGGGTTGATTCTCACCACCCCCTGCCCTAATTCTGCTGCAAATAGCCCCAACTCTGCATTACTTTTACCTGGGAAACATATGGTTGTGCAATACCCAGTTCAACCAGCAGGGTGAGACGTACTAGGGGCAATGAGACCAGGGATTGGTTACGCAGAACACTGGGGAATGCTGGTGTTTGCTTTATTTATAAGTTTGCTTTATTTACAAGAATACAGGTAGAGCCTTTGTTGTTGTTCAGTCGTTAAGTCGTGTCCAACTCTTCGTGACCCCATGGACCATAGCATGCCAGGCCTTCCTGTTCTCCGCTCTCTCCCGGAGTGTGCTCAAATTCATATTCATAGCATTGGTGATGCTATCTAGCCATCTCATCCTCTGCCGTCCCCTTCTCCTTTTGCCTTCAGTCTTTCCCAGCATCAGGGTCTTTTCCAGGGAGTTTTCTCTTCACATTAGGTGGCCAAAATATTTCAGCTTCAGTATCTGTCCTTCCTATGAGCAGTCAGGGTTGATTTCCTTTAGGATGGACTGATTTGACCTCCTTGCAGTCCAGGGGACTCGTAACAGTCTTCTCCAGCACCACAGTTGGAAGGCATCAATTCTTCGGCACTCAGCCTGTCCAGCTCTCACAGCCATACGTTGCTACTGGGAAAATCATAGCTTTGATTATATGAATCTTTGTCGGCAAGGTGATGTCTCTGCTTCTTACTATGCTGTCTAGGTTTGCCAAAGCTTTCCTTCCAAGGAGCAAGCGTCTTTTAATTTCATGGCTACAGTCACCATCTGCGGTGATCTTGGAGCCCAAGAAAGTAAAATCTGTCACTGCTTCCATTTCTTCCCCTTCTATATGCCAGGAAGTGATGGGCCAGATGCCATGATCTTAGTTTTTTTACTGTTGAGTTTCAAACCAGCTTTTGCACTCTCCACTTTCACCCTCAACAACAGGCTCTTTAGATCCTCTTTGCTTTCTGCCATTAGGGTGGTATCGTCTGCGTATCTGAGGTTGTTGATAATTCTCCCGGCAATCTTAATTCCGACCTGTGATTCATCCAACCCGGCGTTTCTCATGATGTACTCTGCATATAAGTTAAATAAGCAGGGTAACAATATACAGCCTTGTCATACTCCTTTCCCAATTTTGAACCAATCGGTTGTTCCATGTGTGGTTCTTACTGTTGCTTCTTGACCCTCGTACAGGTTTCTCAGGAGACAGGTAAGGTGGTCTGGTACTCCCATCACTTTAAGAATTTGCCAGAGTTTGTTGTGATCCACACAATCAAAGGCTTTAGCGTAGTCAATGAAGCAGATGCAAACAGCAGACTCCTGTGTTAATTTGGCCCTGTTTAATTTCAAGACCTGTATCAATTGGGTTTGAGACTCCCCGGTGGATAACCAAGCCATGTTCTAACAGACAAACACCACTGGAACGGACTGAACAGTTTATGTAGGAAAGTTACAGAAATTTATGAAAATCTGACAATCAGCATGGTGGTTACAAGTGTAATTTGGAAGCTTTTCTATGACTACATTATTATGAGTCCCGTGGAATGTAACGTACATTTAAGAATCACCTAAAGGATTGCAGTTGACTAAGCTGGCACTACAAATGTAGTGAGCTAACAGGGTGATAACTTTGCTATTTGGTCCACAGCACCCTCCTGCACTCTACTTGCACTTTAAAGCATAATTAAAACCTGCTAAATTCTCTAACTTCTCTTTAACTTCCTCCTGCACACTATTTGAATGCAAAATGCTAAACTAAAGCACTACTAAGTTTCTCCAGAAGTGAAAAGGGGCTAAACTTGGCACCTACACAGTTAAATGTAAAAGTGAACAAGACAAAATGAAAGTCTAAAAATGAAAATTTAAGTGGTTTAATTAAAAATATGCCAGGACCTAAAGGATTAAATCAGAGTGCAACAGTTACAAAAGTGTTGCACCAATTCTAAGAATGTAAGTCTAAATTCTACACTCAGTTCTAGAACATAAAACATAAAGGCACTTAGAGAGCAATCCTATGGCCCCTAGACATTGTCTGAGGGGCCATAGGATACTGGGGGATATCTCATCCCCCCCTCCCCGCCCTCTCACAGCTGGTGCAGAAAGAACCATGCCTGCTGCCCTCCGAGGTCAGAAAATCAACCTTGAAGAGGGGGGAAAGGGGGCATTCTGGTGGGCGGGGCGGGGAGGAGATTGGAGAGGCCTGGGTCCAAGCTATCCTGAGCATCTGCCAGCCTCTGAACATTCCCCTCCAAAGTGCTATTGCTAGATGGACTAAAAAGCCCATCTAGTGAAATATGCAAGATAGGAAGACGGGGAGGCGAAGATCACCTCTGCCACTCCTCCTGCCCTGCATTGGATGCTCAGGGGCTGTCAGGATTCCCGATCCCCCCCAGGGCACAAGCTCAGGCAATCTGACACCAGACACTCAAATCAGTGAGATTTCTTTACTGCAGGAAATCTCACGGCAAAAGCTTAATGGTTACACTCTTCAGAAATCATATAGCTGATGGTCAGTAACTCTAGGCTCTATGTAATTCCAGAACAGTCCAAAGCTAAACACTACTACTGTGACTGAGATCCTCATCAATGTGGTTTCCCTGTTGCCATCTCCATGGTTCTGAGTGCAAGGGAAGGGACTCTGGATTCCTGGTGTATCTAACCCAGGCAATCCATACACGAGGTTCCAATCCCAGACAAGGAATGGGAATGATTCCTGGAATGACCCCATCAGGCAATCAAGGGATAAATTCTTGAAAGGTCTAAACAAAACCACACCCATATAAAGTCCAACTTTGAATCTTTTGTTGATAACTCCAGGCTACATGGTCGAGGCCTATCAAGATCAAGGGAACGGTAAACCCAGACATGCAAGGAGTTCCGTGCCACTGCTTTCGCATTGGTAACTTCACACTGCATGCATCCAGGCAGAGGAAAGTCCAAAAGTCATAGATCAAACCCAGCCTGCCAGTATGCTGAGCTGATGACAAACAAAGACACAATCCACAGCAAACAAGAGTTGAAGTCTATGAAAAGCCTCACAGCACTTTTCATGGCAAGTCTTTAGCAATCCAAAGTTCCAATTAAGGGAGAGTCCATGTGCAGAGTGCCTCCAAAAGCCCAGATGATGATAGATCCAAACAGAGAAGACGTCAGGCAACGAAGGCGAGATGTTCCTAGCAAAGGGTTTTAACCTTTGCATCAACTTAAAAGGGAAGGTATGACTGTAGGACACCCCCTCCAGATCCTTTGACAGACAAGGGCCTTTAGCCTTTCAGCAAGGCCCCTGCCTAAACAGGGTGTCACTGCTCAGCCCTCCAGCAGTAATGCTTCAACCTGGGTGATACTTCTGCAAACCCCACCCCACCTCTGTCAGGTTCTCACAGACAGCTTCCAGCCTCCCTGCCTGCCAAGGCCAGACCAGATGGTGGACAGGGAGTTGGGTGACTCCCCTTGGCCCTGCTCTGAGAACACTGACAGAGAGAAGCTCACACAGACTCTGACATTCCAGAGGCTGAATAGGCCCAAGCCCTTCCAGGCTACTTCTAATCGAATCTTAGCTATAACCTACAAGGCCCACTGCAGTGCTGAATCTGGGCCCTGACAGGGGCTTCAAGTCATTGAAGGTGCAATCAATAGGACTGCACCCTTAAAGACTTAAACAAATTTGGGGCTAAAGGGGTTAACCAAGTTTGGTTCTAAAACAACTCTTAAGTTTAGAAATAATTCCAAGTTCCATATTCAGGAATGAGACTAAGACCCATCCTCAGAAATGAGGCTAAGCCTTGCATTTGGGGTGGGCTAGGGTATTTTAAAAAAAAAATTTTATGGTAAAATTTTATTGTTTTAAATTGTTTTATGGTGGGTTGTACATCGCCCAGAGTGGCTGGGTGACCAGTCAAATGGGCGATTAATAAATTTAATAAATAAATAAATTTAATAAATAAATTGTATTCAGAAATTATTCTAAGACCTAACTCCAGAAAACAAAGAATTGAAATTATCTGAGAACCCAAGTGTCAAAGAGGTCCACAGTTGCCCAAATCCTTGGGTCCAAAGGTCCAGTGAAGATCAGAGGTGAAGTGAAGCAGGAGTGGAAGAGTGAGACAAAGTGAAAAAAGCTCTCACTACCTCTAAGCTTTTATACACTCATTCTGCTCATAGGTGGTGATCAATGGGTGCTGGTCAATGGGTGGTGAGACAACGATCTTCGAAACAAAAATGAGGGGTGTGGGTGCTGAGACCACCCATTCACCAATCAGAAGTGAGGAGTCCATCTACCCCGCAATTATCTCATGTTTTATGCCCATGTGTTTTGGGAATGTGCCCAGGATGAACAGGTTAATTTTAACTTCTATGAAAATTCTCCAAAATTTCCCCATCTTGGTCTATTATTTTGATTGACATGTTCCTCCTGGTACATCTTCTTTGAACTCATGGTCTTCTGCACCATCTACACCTCCTCCCAGCCATTGTTGGTGTGATTGTTATGGCTTCTGAACCAATAAGTGTCAAGTAAGGATGCTCCCAGTAGCTCAGATTTAAGCAGGTGCACAGCAGAAGCTCATTAGCAGAGTCTCTTGCTCAGAATCAGCATCTGAGCATGCATGGAAGCTCGTCTTCTCAGCTCCTTATCAGAAGCTGCCAGGGCTTAAGCCAAAACATACCTCTCTGTGGCCTTGAATGAAACCATACTGCACAAAGCCATTTCTCCCATTGCCAACTTTTCATTAACTTTCACAAACTTCTCTTCAGCGGTGTTAAATGCCACTACATTAGATGGTATAGGATGGATCACAATTCTGGAGTTTTCTTGCACATAGATCAGGGTCTTCTCAGATAGATGTCTGGGGGCTTTTAGGGGATTTTCTTGTAGGTTTCCGCACAATCTTCAATCAGACTATTCAACCAACTCAAGAGCAAGTCAATGATTTGTCACTTGAAGCCGTTTGAGGTAGTTTTTTTTTATTTTTTTATTTAAAAAAAATTATTTTTAGGCCACCTTTAAGGGTAAAAGCCTCCCAAAGTGGTGTACAGAATAAAAACCATACAAAATATACAGTATCTTCTATATAAAAAACTTACAAAAGTATACAGTTGGCGATATCATTTAACCCTTTCTGTGCCAGATTAACATTCTGTAAGGCAGCAGTTCTGCAACCTCACATCACATCCCCAGAGAAAGGTACATTCAACCCCAAAGAACATTCAACCAACTCTCTGCACTCACTGTCTCTCTCTCTCTCTCTCTCTCTGACCCTTTGTGGGTGGTTTGCACAATCACAGAGGGAAAATAAGCCACGGTGGCTTATTTTCCTTCCCCATGTGTGCCAGTCATTAGCCACCTAATTAGCATAATTGCCCTCACCGGGTGTGGGTTGTCGAGACATCGGAACTCAATGAGGGTCAAGCCATGGGTTTCAGGGTGGTTCATCAACCACTCCAGCCACTCACCCTCACCAGGTTCAGACATCACAACAACCTGTGCACGGCAAGGGTAATTATGCTAATTAAACAGCTTGCGATTGGCATGCGTGGGGAATGAAACAAGCCACCATGGCTTATTTTCCCTCTGTGGTCATGTGAACCCACAACTTGCTGGTTCTTCACACACCCAGACACACCCCTACCTTACATCAGCCCCCTCCCCTTAGCTGGCTGTCTTCTCCAAGTTGTGATGACTTCCATACACCAGCTAGGGAGTGATTGCCACCTATCTCCCAACCATTGACTCCCACTGAGGAGTCAATAAACCAACCATTCTGGGCTATAAGCAGCAACCTACTTAACAAAACAATGCTCAGTAGGACACAGCTGTCTGGGTATGCTCTTAGAAATACCAATCAGGTCAGGTTAGATTTTTGCAGAGTACTTCTGCCTGACTCTTGAAAACTCACATTCTAAACGGTGTATGATGCTAAGTCCTGTGCTAGGATTCAAACATCAGACTGTAAGTTCAGTGCAAAACACTGACTTGTACAGGTTGTCAGTTTACTAGGCAGCAGTCTCTTTAGCCTGGACCTTTCAGGCTCCCAAATTGTTCCAGTGCTTGGCCCAAGGGGTTTGCTGTCTATGCCATTCTCTCCCTTATGACATTAGGAGAGGCATGTGCCTTTTAGGGAGTACATTACTTAGCAATCCTGGCACATACAGAATCATTATTTTTCCAGCAGAATGTTTCCACAATGACTTCTTACCATGTCCCAAAAATGAATAAGACTGAAACCTAGCCTGCTTCCTGATAAACAGGAAATCAGGAAAAACTTCCTGACCGTTAGAGCAATACGACAATGGAACCAATTACCTGGGGAGGTGGTGGGCTCTCCCACACTGGAGGCATTCAAGATGAGGCTGGACAGCCATCTGTCAGGGATGCTCTGACTTGGATTCCTGCATTGAGCAGGGGGTTGGACTCGATGGCCTTGTAGGTCCCTTCCAACCCTACTATTCTATGATTCTATGAAACCATTGTGCCAACATGTGTCAAACAATGAAAATCTTTTTACAACAGGGAAGAGCAGAAGGTAGATGTAGATCTATTGGTAGATGTATGGGTGATTTGCAATAGATCAGCAAGGGTTTCTGACTTCCAATAATAGCAACAACTAAAAAGCATTCTCCCCTTAAATTAGGCTGCTGGAAAAGAACAGTTGGGAGGAAACCATGAGTTGATTTTTGTGTGAAAGGAATTGTGAGCTTGGTTCTGGCACTGATCACCGATACTTGGGCTGAGCATGTGCTCAGAAGCACCCTGTTCCTTAATTCTTAAGAGTATGTCTGCCTGTCTGAGCCATTATTTTGCACCAGGTTCAGGTTGTTGGATCTCAGTGTTCTAGTAAAAAAAACAAAGCAGATCCCACAAATGTGATGTCTGCCCACCCATGTTTTACAACACCTGAAAAACTATACAGATGTAAATTTCATACTTTTCATCAAGTGCAATGCAAGTGGAAAGGAAACTTTTAAAGAAACACTTTACAGCAGGGCCCCCCAATCTTTTTGGACCCATGGGCACATCTGGAAATTGGAGTAACTGTTGTGGGCAACATCACAAAATGGATCCCATGGAGGATGTGGCTAGCCACATAATAGGTGCTATGGGAGCCTGGCTAGTCAAAAGTGAGCTAAGGGGGAGAGAAATAGTGAGGCTAGAGACTGGGTGGGAGGGGGAAATAACAAGGCAAAAGGATAGAGGGGAGAATTAATCAATCAAATCCATAAAACAATAAAATGAATAGGAGATAAAACAATAAATAAAGAAGGGAGAGCCAGGAAAAGGTGTTCACTGTGATGTTAAGGAGTTTTTAAGGGTTTTTTTTTAAGCCTGAGTTAATAACAATGTCTTCTTGTAGGCTGTCTCCCGTGGTTGCCACCCCCTTACTTCAGGAGCACCCTAAGGAGAGCCTTAGATAATAATATCTGTGATCAGATGGACTAGTATGGGGAAAGGCAGTCTGACAAGCTATGCATGACTTTAAAGGTAAGAATCAGCCATTTGAACTGGGCTTGGAAACAGATCAAAGGTCAGTGAAGCCATTTTAACACAGTGGAATATTCTGTTAAATCAAATTGTGGTTTTTCAGATTACTTTTTTGAATTATCTGTTGGGGCAATGAAGAAAGCATGTACTGCTCTGAGATTTCAAACTGTGTCTGCAGCATATTTAGAGCAGAACATAAGAAGACTAAGGTCCATCTAGTCCAGCATTCTGTTCACACAGATGCCAACCAGCTGCCCACAGGAAACCCACAAGCAGGACATGAGTGCAACAGTATCTAAAGGAAGGCGTGGGGCAGTGTGATTTCCCTGAATCAGGTACTGATATGCTGCTACCACCCTCCCGGAACTACCCTGGAAATGGAGCAAACACCCAGGGAGATTTGCCCCTGGGCTCAAGGAGTAGGACCCAAAACGGTTTTCTGAGTACCTTGAGTCCAGAACCATCAAAGTTTGACAGCGCCAACCACTAATTACACTGGCTTCAGCACTGACCCAAATGGGAATAGCACCACAGATGTTAGAAGTAGACAAGAAATGGGAGCCCAACCAGCTCTCCCAGTATCCAGGGCCCAGACAGTCAAAGACTAGTAGTGTTCACACTGGATTCAGCACTGACCCAAATGGAAAATAGCAGCACAAATCTTAGAGTTTGACAGTTTATGTACAGGTGAGGGAAAGGGATGTGAACAGAATGCAATGACAAGTGAATTTACAAAAAGATCTATAATGCATCGATCAGTTGGAAACCCATGTACAGGCAAAATAAAACACTCTAACTGGCCTATACTACTTATTGGTTGTAAGGGTCCCTACTCATAAGCCACACCAAACCTGACAGCTCCTCCTCCAGACAGATTAAGAACAAAGGACCCTGGGCAAAAAGCCCTCCCCAGATTTATACTGTATCCAGGCCTGACTCTAGTGCTCTTTCATCTCCCCTCCAGAAAGGAAGGGTGGCATGATTCACACCAGCCCAGCTGTGAGCACTTTTTCCTCCCTTCAGGCTTGTATAGTTTATGACCCTGAGCTGGAGATAGCTTGCCTGGAGATGGCAGAGCCATATACCTTTGAGAGAGAACAGACTCATCCCCCCTTTTAGGTGTCACAAGGTCTTGATACCAGCATCCTCCCCTCTTGGGCCTTTCAGTGACCAGCAATCTCTAACCCATACAATAAAACATGAATGTCCCAACAGAATAAAAGATCATGGCTCTTTACACAGCACCCTCCCAGTTGTATTCCCCAGCAATTGGTGTACAAAGACATACTGCCTGATACTGGAGGTAGCATACAGAGCCTTTCTACATGAGGCATTTATTGTACACTCACGATTCCTCACTCATGGTAGTTTGCAGCTGCTTTACACAATGTTGCCATCCTCCAGCCTCTCTTGTTGTTTGCAACTATTTTAGCTTCTTTTTTTTCCAGCCAAGGAAAGTCTGGTATATCCATGGGTGGTGGCATGAAACCCTACTGTATTTGTGCAATTCTGCTATACCATAGAGCCACCTAATGGTTGTGTAATGGAACATATAAAAAGGCAGAGAAAGAAAACCTCTGGAAAAACATCTGTAAGGAAGCCAATCTTAATCCTACAAAGAATCCAGAAGCAGAAGCCTCAGTAAAGTGGCAGGTTAAAAGGTTCATGTAGAAAAGCTCATAGCCATCAGGACTAGTAGCCACTGATAGGCTGGAATACCTGTAAACTGTTGTTTATGCATTTGTGTCCAGGGAGCAGTGGAAGATATTAGATCTATTTGGCCATTCCACTTACTGTTTATGCCAACACACATGCCAGGAGCACAGCCATGTAGCCCCGCCCCCTGACACTGACATCTACAGAGAGGAGGCCTCTGTGTTTACGGGGCAGGGGGAGGCTACGTAATGCATATGATGGTGGAGGCAGGGCTATGTGGCATGATCCAGCTCCCAGCACATGGTAAGTGGAACGGCTAAATAGGGATATTGTTCATTATGCATTGTATTGTTATCAGTATAATTCCCCTAAAGATAGGTTTTTGAAAGGGATTCATGAGACCTCTTCTTTTCTGAAGAGTAGGGAAAAAATTTGTTACATAGAAGGGGTTGGATCTGCCTTTCACAAGAAGAAAGTATCTCCTCATGGAAGGTTCCTCTGCTTGATTTTTGGTGATATCCCCCACACACACGCACGCACACCACAGCTCTCCCCATTCAGGAGGGTCTCCTGAATCTCTGTGTGGCATTTTCAGGGGGGTGGACAAGCTGCTGTGGGAAGGAGGGGGCAGAGAAGTCCACTTCCACCGGTGCAGTTGATCCAGCTTAAATCTGGATCCAACCCAAGATTTCTGTGTTTGTCCTAGCAGCCCAATGGATTAGATACCAATTTATTACACATTGTGGAGTTCAATGTGCCGGGGGTCATCTATACTAAACGGCACTTCTCAACTTGATTATGCGGGATGTTTGTGATGACCAATGGTTTTTAGCAAATACATTTGACTGACAGGCTCAACTGGTGACATAGGACCCAAACATTCAGTTTCAGGTAACAGCCTGACGGCTGTGTTTTGAACCAAATGCAGTCTAAATGGAGCGGACCTGGCCACCTCTAAAAATAAAACAAACATAAAACTGCTAGAAATAATTAATGTAATGGAACAAATGTTACATATCATGGACCCATATAGTCCTCTGATGTTCCCTAGATAGCAATTTCCCAGAGAAGCTGAGAGAACTGGTAATGAATTGGATTATTGCTATTTTAGAAATGGCCATAGTCCACCATTTGTGATTACGGCGAACATGATGAAGCTATTATTCTATGTTAAATTGAGACAAGTGGCACAGATGAGGGACTTTTCAGTATTTGTAACCTTTCCTCATCAGGGAGTTGCACCAGTGGCCTGATCAGTTTGTTTGCCCTTGTCCACACATTTTCTAGCTTGGCAATATCCTTTTTAGAGATGCAGCAACCAGAACTGTACAGAGTATTCCAAGATCTCTTTCCGTGTCAGTCAACACCAGCTCAATCCCCATCCATGTGTATATGAAGTTGCGGGGGCTGAGGGGTTGCTCCAGAGCATATCGCTTTACACTGAGGGCCAAATTCAATTTCAGAAAAGCTCTCAGGGGCTGCATTCCAGTGGTGGGTGGCACCAACAGCAAAGGGGGCAGAGCCAAAGGCAAAATGGGTGGAGCCCAAACCCGAGCCTATTTTGGCTTGAAGTTCTTACTGCCAATAATTAAGCCTTAGGAGAGACATTTCAGCCTTTTAGAATTTGAGGAAAATGTGCAAAAGCTGGGAAGTCACTGAATGATCAGTGGTAGAGGGAGAAAGAGGTGAGGCCAGGGAAGGGGGCATGACCATCTGAGGACCCCTGGCAGGCCAGATTTGACCCCCAGGCCTCAAGTTCCCCACCGGTGCTCTACACTTAAGCATTCACCTACACAACGTTTTCTTTCTGTCACTGCTTTCCCCAGCCCAATGCTCTCCATGTGTTGGTCTACAACTCCTATCATCCCCAGCCAGCACAGTCTGCATTCCTAATTGACCTTGATTGCCCATTAGTCAGCATTCATTGTTAAGGACAAGCAGGAGAATATAATGTCTCGTCACAGCAGAACCTTTTATCCTAAGCCATCTCAATGGCATTAATGATGGGGATATATTACAACCACACACCCATGCCATGACAGCCCTGTGGATAATGCAGAAAAAAATCTTAACAAATAAATGTTTACTGCAAGTCCCCCCCCCCCCCGTTAGCTCAAGAAGTTTTGTCCCAGTGTTTTGCGGGGGCTGGAACAAGTAGGCGTTCAGACGTTTAACGGCAAAGGGGTCAGGTCCACCATGTCCCGGACATAATGATTTCAAATAAAACCAAATAATAAATTGCAACAATATTACAGAAGGTCAGTGTTTAACAGCTTGATCTTATGAGCTGCTGCACTGAAGCAGTGATGGAGAGAATCAAGGATACAGGCCCCACTACCCACAAGAGGGAGCAAGATACTGTTTCTTGCCACCCACGTACTGGTGCCACATCGTCAGTGCTGCAGTGCCGGCACTTCTGCCAGCTACGGTCCTACAGCATGACTGAACCAGCACGTGTACAAATCAAACCATTGCTAAGAGGGTTGAGCTGCTTCAGAACAGCTGCATGAAAAACAAGGTCAATTTGCAATGGTGCAAAAAATGGAAAACCATACCAATGAAGCCTGGAGACAACCATTTTGCTAGAGCACCCCCGCCCCCGCTGCCCACTATGGCGAAGAAACACAGGCTTTGCTTGTAATTCGGCAGCAAGTTTGTAGGCAGTGCTGCAATGCAGGCAAGGCCTTCTTAAGACGGGGGCTATAGGAATAACAGTTTCTATGTGCGTGCCTCTGAGCACATAGTGTGTCCACCCACAGCAATCCAATTGCTGCGTGGGATTTCCAGCAGTCTGATGTCTGGAAGAAAGACATTATTAGCATGCATGGTGCTTTGATCATAAATGTGAAGGGCTGCAGAACACTGTTGGTTGTTCTTCTCTTTCTTCCAGTCGTACTTCCTAGGAACCTGTGGGCAGAATCCAAGGGGCACTTACACCCCCGCCAATTCCCTTCCGCCCTGCCGATTCCCTTCCACAAGAGGTGGATCCCGCTTATTCTGTGGCACAAGCGGGACCCATCGCTTATGAAAGGGGGATTTAGTGAAAGGGGGATTTAGTGCTTCCTAGAGGAAGCCCCCAAATGAACAAAAATGTTCATTTCTGGTAGGAGGCAGGTCAGTGGAGCTCCCTTATTTGAGCTCCGTCAACCTTCCCCCTTCTGGAAACAAGTGTTTCTGCTCATTTCGAGTTGGGCTGGAAGTGCTAAATTAATGCTGTACAAGCAGTGGGGACCATTTGCACAAGGCAATCGGTGCAGCATAAGAGAATCAGTGGGGGAATAAGCACCCTGATGGATACTGCCCAAAATACAACATCAAAAGAGAAGCAACATCCCCATGCCCCAACAATGGCAGAGGAATTTAGTGATGGTTGGTCATGCCCAATATACATTGTGCGCTTTGCCGTAGTAGAGTGATACCTTTATATTTAGGATTAACCCAAAATGCCATGAAGTCCTGAGCAAGCTTTTGCTCTCCTGAGCTCTTCTTCAGGCTGGATGTTATGCAAAACTAGGGTGGAGCAGGAATAGGACATGACTATGTTAAAGCTTTCAGTATGTAACCATCAGTCTTAAGATGGCATATTTACAGGAGGAGTTGTGGAGACTAAACAGGATTCAGGTTGCACCAAGAGCTGCTGCGACAAAGAAGCAATAATGACCATTCCCCAAATTTTGAAAATATAAAATTTAGCTGTTCTTCCATTCTGTCCCCAGCACTAAGTGGAACACATTGGTTCCATCATTTCAGGTGATCAGAACTAAGGGTGCTTCCAGACAGAGGGTTCCTAGTGCTACCAGTTAGAAGGCATTATGTAACCACTCTGTCTTTTCTTCCTTACTGGATTTTTTGTGGTAAGAAAAAAAGGGGGAAGAAGTGGTGAGAAAACAGAGGAGGGTTACAAGTAGAAGACAACAGCGTCTGGACCCTCCATGAAATCCATGAATGAGACAAGGTGCAATAAAAGCCTCATCTAGAAGCACCCTAAATATCCAATCTGGAAAAGAAGCTTTCCAGCTGAAAATATCTCCCGTTGCTAGAAGTAGTAGAAGTGTAGAAGTAGAAGAACACTTTCAACTCAAAGTCTTCTATCTCCCTCTGCTGGATGATAGTCAAGTTACTTCCAGGTCACAATCAGTTCCACACACTGTTCTCAGAGTTCAGAGATGCTGATCAAGTTGGGCATCTGTTGTGTGTGTGTATGTATGTAGCATACACACACACACACACACACACACACACTTTATTATTCTGTATAATGCTTTACTACAAAATGTCAATTTCACAGTAAAACAAAACATCAGGACAGGTTTTCTCTATTATTTACGTCCTCTTATATTTGATTTAACGGGGCCGCAGTGGCTTAGTGGTTAAGACGCTGAACTGCAGACTGGAAGGTCGGCAGGTCAGCAGTTCGAGACCCCAGTGCCGCGTGACGGAGTGATCTCCCGTCTTCAGTCCCAGCTCCTGCCAACCTAGCAGTTCGAAAGCAAGAAATTGCAAGTAGATAAATAGGTACCGCCTCGGCGGGAAAGGTAACAGCATTCCGTGCACCTCGGTGTTCAGTCATGCCGCACATGACCACGGAAGCGTCTTCGGACAGCACTGGCTCTTCGGCTTAGAAATGGGGATGAGCACCGCACCTTAGGGTCGGACACGACTGGTTGGGGACACCTTTACCTTTTTATATTTGATTTATTATAAGTCCATAATATACTGGGGGCGGGGGGAGAATGCCTACAAAGCTGGGGCATTTACAACATAGGAAGCAGGGCCGGCCCTGCCAGTCACCTCAGGTGGCTGAGAGATGCTGAGAGTTGGCAGCAAGATGTTAGAGGAGAAAGCTGTAGGCCACATGGACTGCCCTCTGTCCCCTAAGCTAGCTTGCTGCCTTTAGGTCTTATAGAGGATGTTGCCCCACTGCCAGTGTTGAAGAAAGATTCAATCGGCAGTCCAGTCGGCTTTTGTACACAGAATGGAAGGGGGCGCCATCTTATCCTTCACCTCAGGCAGCAAAATGCCTTGGGATGGCCCTGCTAGGAAGCTGCCTTATACTGAGTCAGACCCTTGGCCCATCTAGCTCAGTATAGTCAACACTGCCTGGCAGAAGCTCTCCAAGGTTTTAGGCAGGTGTCTGTACAATCCCTCCCTGCAGAAACCTGGGATTGAACCTGGGACCTTTTGCATGCAAAGCAGATGCCCAGCTCGGCCACTGAACTGCAGATTGTAGAGCTGGGAAAGGCAAAGAAAAGGACAACCGAATGGCCAAGGGGTCAGAGCACGTTCTTTATTGTAAGCAAACCTTGGGTGCCTACACAAGGCTGCAGAGGTCAGGGAATTTCAGTCGGTTTCTCCCAAAAGGGCCTCTTTCTCCTTTAAACAAAGAGTATGAATGTATGTATGTATGTATTTATTTATTGCATTTATATCCCGCCTTTTTTCCTCTTGCAAGCAACCCAAGGCAGCTTACGTTCTCCTCCTCTCCATTTTATCCTCACAACAACAACCCTGTGAGGTAGGCTGGGCTGAGAGTCTGTGAATTGGCCCAAAGTCACCCAGTGAGCTTCCATGGCCGAGCGGGGACTAGAACCCGGATCTCCCAGCTCCCAATCCAGCACTCTCACAACTACACTGAAGAAAAATTGTTTTCTTCAGTACACCGCACTGGCTCTCAGTGACTGTTTATGAACAGGGAACCTCACCTTTTCTCAAGGCAACTTACAAAATCAATAAAACAGTATAAATATATATAAAAGGTTTAAAAAGCTCAGTGCAGGACCAACCATGACAGAGCACACGCTTTGCATGCAGTAGGTCCCAGGTTTGATACCCAGGCAGAAAAAACCCTTTCCGGAAAACCCTGGAGAACAGCTGTCACCAACAATACTGGGTTAGATGGACCAAACATCTGACTTGATGTAAGGCAGCTTCCTATGTTCCGAAATATTAGAGCTTTTCTACACGAGGCATTGATCGTGTGCTTGTCATTCTGTACTTGCAGTTGTTTACAGGTTCTTTATACAATATCATGGCCCTCCAGTTTTGCTTCTGTGGCTAACAAGCACTTCTGGCAAGTTTTTTTAGAGCAGGGAAAATGTGGCACTTAACTGTGAAAGCAAAACCGCTTTTTTCACTTGTGTATTTCTTCTGTTCTGCTATACCACAGAGCCACATAGAGGTTATATACTGGAAAAGCAGGAGAGGAGGTCTTGTGTAGTACTCAGATCTCAATTCTGCAACGACACCAAAAGTAGATACAGCAAATTAACAGCCGATTAACAGCCTCGTGTAGAAACGGTCTTGTTTCTACCTCCTGATTTATATGTGAATGGAACAGACATATAAAGAACAAATGTGACTGACCCATGACATCAAGTTTGACCCTGATTGGAAGAGAGGTCTTCATTAGTGGCTATATAGCAGTCTCACAGCTGATAGTTGCTGCAGTCACCTAGAAGCATCCAGATCAATTGATAACTGCTGCAGTCACCTGGAACTACCTGGATCATGGGCTCCTGTGTGAACCAGCACGAAACCTAAAATACAGCAGAGACTAACTTTGCACTGATCATCTGCAAAAGACCTAATTGTGGTAGTTTTCAAGACACCTTGCGAGAGAAAGTGAGACCCATTTGCCTCCAAGAGCTTCTGCCTTGAACGAATGCGGTGTTTATTTCAGGTACTGCTCACCAATAATTAGCAAAAAGGCAAAGAGATGGCAGATTGATGGGAGAAATTAAAGGGAAAAGAAATTCACATCACAAAACACTGCCAACTGACCGAAGAGATTACTAGTCCCTCATTTGTTAGAGGAGCACTCAAGAGCATCTCACAGACAAAGATAATGTCAGGCACAGAACATCAGTTGAATTAGCCCATTTAACTGTATAGCAGGAGAGGCGTACCTTTAACAAAATAAAAGGAAATTACTTTTCACACTTTTTCAGGAGAAACTGGCATACTGCAGATGAAGAACAATCATCCCATTAGCATCATTATCTCAGTAACAGTATAATGTGGCAATAGGTAAAATGGAATCATTCCTCCACTCCCTGCCCACCCCCAGAACATTTTTTTTTCAGTATTTGATGTAGAGACACATTGTCAATGGATTAAAGATTCAGCTGGTCCAAAATAGGACTGCAAGATTATTAACAGGGCCAATTATGCCGGTGTTTTATGATCTGCAGCTCCTGCCAGTCCAACTTCACAATCAATAATCCAGACGCTTCTCCAGGTCCGGTGGAGGCCGGTGGCTCCTAAGTCAGTGGGTCAGTAAATCTGCTCTGGGTTCCAGTCAGAACTCTGAAGGAGCTATCCACAGTGCTGAACCCTATCCCCAAAATGGCTTTAGCACCTTCAATAGCTCTTTTAGAGTTCTGAATGGTTCTGACCGAAACCCAGAGTGGATTCGCCACCCCACTGACATAGGAGCCACCAGCCTCCACTGGTGCGGTCCTTGATTTGGGGGGTGGGGTTGCTGTGGTTAATTAGTGAAGAGAAATCACTCCTATTGATAGCAACATCCCATAATAATCCAAGACATACTATTGGTCTAAACAGCAGAGTAAAGAGGTACAACGGACTGTATCACAGACTACAGGTGCGTGTGTGTGGAGAGGGGGGTCCTTTATTTTCTTTTTTGAATGATTCCCCTACTATGCTAAAACTTCTCTGAAACAGAAGAGTAGCTTAGCAGGTAAATGGGATAGGAAACAATGTTTCTCCTTTATATGCTAATTTTCTTTTGTTAGGGAGCGTATTAGGTAAGGGAGTTTTCAAAGTGGAATCCCCCACCTACAGTCTGACATGGTAAAGCCCATTCTACCATCGCAGGACTCTCCCACTGCATTTTGCTCTGTGTGCAAATTAGGCCAAAGCCTAGAAAATAAATACACTGTCTATTAGCAAAAGCAACATGGTCCCTTAACATCTTAGGAAATAATCATGTGCTAACATACTTGGGAGTAAGTTTCACTGAACTCAGTAGGATTGTTTGTCCAAGTGTTAGAATTGCTGAGACCACTGGAGAAGGGATGCCCAGTGGTAAGAGGTTCTGCCAGCTAACAAAATCCCACAAACATAGTAGCAGTGTGGGCAGGGAAGGATATTCTTTTGAGTTTACAGCCATCTTTTTGGTTTGTCATCACAGACAAAAGCAGCAAAAGGAAAGGTGAAAGAAAGAAGCCTAATGTAAAAAAATCAAGAGATCCCAAACCCTCAATGGTCAAAGCCATTCATAGGGAAAGGGCCTAATGGGTGGTGGCACCCCAATTATGGAACAAGCACTTACTTTATTAGCATTTAGGTCCTAGTTTGGACCTGTATGGCCCTAAACAGCTTGGTGAGTGATTAGGTACCTGAAGCAATGTCTACTGCCATTCAGTGGTGAGAAAATGTTTGTGAACCCCTTAGGATTGTCACACATTTCCAACCTAAAATTATATTAGATCTTAATCTAACCCCATAATCCTAGATAAAGAACAATACATAGCCTGAGTAAACAAATGACACACAAACATGATGCTTTTCCAACATTTATTTATCCACAACTGATTCAACATTCAATATCCATGTGTGAAAAGGTATGTGAACTTTTTCAGTACCTGGTGGCACCCCTTTGAGCAGCAATGACTTCAAGTAAGCATTTCCTTTAACTGTTGGTCAGTCTCTCACATTGGTTTTGAGGACTTTTGGCCCAGTTCTCCTTACAGAACTGCTTTAACTCAGTGACACTTGACAGCTTCCTTGAATGAACAGCTCTCTTCAGGTCCTGACACAACATTTTGATGGGGTTTAGGTCCAGACTTTGAATAGGCCATTCTAAAACACAGAATTTCTTCTTCCACAGCCATTCTTTAGTAGATCTGCTTGTATGTTTAGGATCATTGTCTTGTTGGATGACCCACTTTCAGCTGAGCTTCAGCTCACGGACGGATGGCCTGACATTCTCCTCTAGAATCTTCTGATACACCGTAGAATACATGGTTGTATCAATGATGGCAAGCTGTCCAGGTCCTGAGGCAGCAAAGCAGGCCCAAACCATCACATTCCCACCACCATGCTTGACGGTTGAGCTGAGGTTCTTCTGTTTGAACTCAATGTTTGTTTGAACTCAGTGTGGTCTTGTACCTTCTCCATTTGTAGACTATCAGTCTGACAGTGGATTGGTGGAGCCCCAAATCCTTAGAAATGGTTTTGTAACCCTTTCTAGACTGATGAGCAGCAATAATGGTTTTTCTGAGGTCCTCAGAGATGTCCTTTGATCATGGCATGATGTGTTTCTACACAACTGTATGTTGAACACCAAACTCACAAAATTTCAGATCCTTTAATAGGGTGGGGCCTCCCAAACTCACCCCTGAGGATCTATCTAATTACTTAAATACCTGATTCTAATTATTCACTTCAACTGAGCTGATGCAGCCAGGGTTCACTTACTTTTGCACCTACCCTGACTCTTCAGTACTCATTGTTTGCCTAATTTATATATCGTTTTATTCCACAAGACACAGAATTGGTTAAAAAAACCCAAACCTAATGGATATTTGGAAAAGCACTGGTTTTGATTCACAAAGGCTATCATGGTAAAACTATGGAATTTCCGTAATTATCATTAGGGTTCACAAACTTTTTCTCTCCACTGTATGTGCCTGACCAGTTATTAAGATCTTCTTCAGGACAGCTGTTCAGAGTGTTCCCACCGCCTGAGGTGATGTAGGTAAAAATAAGTGACAATGACCTGGTTCGCACATAAAGGCAACCCAGATAAAAGGTTGAACATGGGTTGCGTATGGGTTGTACTGTAGTGCAGGGTTCACATGTAACAGCAACCCACAATTCAACAACCACCCATGCTGAACCCATACTCTGGGTTCTCGTTACATGGCCTTTTCAGTTGTGGCACTTCAACTGTGGAATGCCCTCCTCCTGTCCATTCATTCCCACCCTCCTTGATGGCTTTTAGATGTCAGTTAAAAACACTGCTATTTATGCAAGCTTTTAATGTAATGTAGTGTTTTCTGTTACCGGTTTTAAATGTGCTTTTTGCCGTCATTGACTGGTTTTTGTATTGCATAAATACAAAAAGGCTTCAATCTATTTGCACCATTAATTAATAAATTAATTAATAAATAAAAATTGCAAGCTACTGTAAATTGATGCCATTTCAAGAAGTCAGTAAATCCAGTCCGTATGTTTCTTCACAGACCATTTCTTTAGTTCATCCATTAGTGCCTCTTCTAGCACCTTTACAGTAGGTCCAGGAGTCATTTTCCAGCACCAAGCCAATCCTATTTTTGCCGCTACAGGAAGGGTAACAATTAACATCCTGGTAGCCCTGTTAAAGCATCAAACTTCAATCCCTTCCCTGTCATTTCAAAAACTGAGTCACTTGTAGCCAATAAGTTTGAACTTCAGGACAAGCACTGGAAGCTTGTGGCTCTGATTTCAGTGGGGCTGTGAATCCATTCCGGGTTTCAGTTAGAACCAGCCAGAACTCTAAAGGAGCTATTCAAGGTGCTGAACCTGTTTGGGGGATAGGGTTCAGCACTTTGGATAGCTCATTTAGAGTTCTGGCTGGTTCTGACTGAAACCCGGAATGGATTTAGAGCCCCACAGAAATCGGAGCCACCAACCTCCACTGTGGGCAAGATCACACAAGCCTCGATTTTTAGCAATTCATTTCCAGCATGTAAACATATCGATTTGAAATAGATCAAGTAGCAAGGAAAGATCTCTGCCTGAGACCTTAGAGAGTTGCTGCCAACCAAAGTTGACTATACTGGTCCAGATGTTGTTGTTGTTGTTGTTCAGTCGTGTCCGACTCTTCGTGACCCCATGGACCATAGCACGCCAGGCCTTCCTGTCCTGCACTCTCTCCCGGAGCGTGCTCAAGTCCATATTCATTGCATCGGTGATGCTATCTAGCCATCTCATCCTCTGCCGTCCCCTTCTCCTTTTGCCTTCAGTCTTTCCCAGCATCAGGGTCTTTTCCACAGAGTTTTCTCTTCGCATTAGGTGGCCAAAATATTTGAGCTTCACCTTCAGTATCTGTCCTTCCAATGAGCACTCAGGGTTGATTTCCTTTAGGATGGACTGATTTGACCTCCTTGCTGTCCAGGGGACTCGTAAGAGTCTTCTCCAGCACCACAGTTAGAAAGCATCAATTCTTTGGCGCTCAGCCTTCCTTATAGTCCAGCTCTCACAGCCATACATTACTACTGGGAAAACCATAGCTTTGATTAGACGGACCTTTGTCGGCAAGGTGATGTCTCTGCTTCTTACTATGCTGTCTAGGTTGGCCATAGCTTTCCTCCCAAGGAGCAAGCGTCTTTTAATTTCATGGCTACAGTCACCGTCTGTGGTGATCTTGGAGCCCAAGAAAGTAAAATCTGTCACTGCTTCCATTTCTTCCCCTTCTAGATGCCAGGAAGTGATAGGGCCAGATGCCATGATCTTAGTTTTTTTAATGTTGAGTTTCAAACCAGCTTTTGCACTCTCCTCTTTCACCCTCAACAAGAGGCTCTTGAGATCTTCTTCGCTTTCTGCCATTAGGGTGGTATCATCTGCATATCGGAGGTTGTTGATAATTCTCCCAGCAATCTTAATTCCGACCTGTGATTCATCCAACCCGGCATTTCTCATGATGTACTCTGCATATAAGTTAAATAAGCAGGGTGACAATATGCAGCCTTGTCGTACTCCTTTCCCAATTTTGAACCACTCGGTTGTTCCATGTCTGGTTCTTACTGTTGCTTCTTGACCCTCGTACAGGTTTCTCAGGAGACAGGTAAGGTGGTCTGGTACTCCCATCACTTTAAGAATTTTCCACAGTTTGTTGTGATCCACACAATCAAAGGCTTTAGCGTAGTCAATGAAGCAGAAATAGACGTTTTTCTGGAATTCTCTTGCTTTCTCCATGATGCAGCGAATGTTGGCGATTTGATCTCTAGTTCCTCTGCCTCTTCGAAACCCAGCTTGTACTTCCGGTAGTTCTCGGTTCGCATACTGCTGAAGCCTAGCTTGTAGGATTTTGAGCATCACCTTGCTGGCATGTGAAATGAGCGCAATTGTGCGGTAGTTTGAACACTCTTTGGCGTTGCCCTTCTTTGGAATTGGAATGTAAACTGACCTTTTCCAGTCTTGCGGCCATTGTTGAGTGTTCCAAATTTGTTGGCATATTGAATGCAGCACTTTAACAGCATCATCTTTTAGGATCTTAAGTAGCTCTGCTGGAATACTGTCATCTCCGCTAGCTTTGTTGTTACTAATGCTTCCTAAGGCCCACTTGACTTCACTCTCGAGGATGTCCGGCTCAAGTTCAGTGACCTCACTATCATGGCTATCAGGGACATAAAGATCTTTCCTGTATAGTTCTTCTGTGTATTCTTTCCACCTCTTCTTAATCTCATCTGCATCTGTTAGGTCCCTGCCTTCTTTGTCCTTTATCATGCCCGTCTTTGCACAAAACGTTCCCTTGAGATCTCCAATTCTCTTGAAGAGATCTCTAGTCTTTCCCATTCTGTTGTTTTCCTTGATTTCTTTGCATTGTTCATTTAAGAAGGCCTTCTTGTCTCTCCTTGCTATTCTCTGGAAATCTGCATTCAGTTGGATATCTCTTCCCCTTTCTCCCTTGCTTTTCACTTCCCTTCTTTCCTCAGCTACTTGTAAAGCCTCATCAGACAGCCACTTGGCTTTCTTGCATTTCTTTTTCTTTGGATGGACTGAGTTGCTGCCTCCTGAACAATGTTACGGACCTCCGTCCATAGTTCCTCAGGCACTCTGTCTATCAGGTCTAATCCCTGAAATCTATTCCTCACCTCCACTGTATATTCATAAGGGATATGATTTAGGTCATACCTGAATGGTTTAGTGGTTTTCCCTACGTTCTTCAATTTAAGACGAAATTTTGCAACAAGAAGCTCATGATCTGAGCCACAGTCAGCTCCAGGTCTTGTTTTTACTGACTGTATAGAGCTTCTCCATCTTTGGCTGCAAAGGACATAATCAATCTGATTTCGATATTGACCATCTGGTGATGTCCATGTGTAGAGTCGTCTCTTGTGCTGTTGGAAAAGAGTGTTTGCTATGATCAGCGTGTTCTCTTGGCAAAACTCTATTAGCTTTTGTCCTGCTTCATTTGGTACACCAAGGCCATGCCTGCCTGTTATCCCAGTGATTTCTTGACTTCCTACTTTAGCATTCCAATCCCCTATGATGAAGAGGACATCTTTTTTTGGTGTTAGTTCTAGAAGGTGTTGTAGGTCTTCATAGAACTGATCAACCTCAGCTTCTTCGGCATCAGTGGTTGGGGCATAGACTTGTATTACTGTGATGTTGAATGGTTTGCCTTGGATTCGTACTGAGATCATTCTATCATTTTTAAGATTGTACCCCAGTACTGATTTTCCCACCCTTTTGTTGACTATGAGTGCTACTCCATTTCTTCTAAGGGATTCTTGCCCACAATAGTAGATATGATGGTCACCTGAATTAAATTCGCCCATGCCTGTCCATTTGAGTTCACTGATTCCCAAGATGTCGATGTTCAATCTTGCCATCTCATGTTTGACCACCTCCTGCTGACCTTGATTCATTGATCTGACATTCTAGGTTCCTAAACAAAATTGTTCTTTACAGCATCGGATTTTCTTTTCACCACCAGACACATCCACAGCTGAGTGTCCTTTCGGCTTTGGCCCAGCCGCTTCACTCTTTCTGGCGCTACTTGGAAATACCCTCTGCTCTTCCCCAGTAGTATATTGGACACCTTCCGACCTGAGGGGCTCATCTTCCGGCATCATCTCTTTTAGCCTTGTGATATGTTCCATGGGGTTTTCTTGGCAAGAATACTGGAGTGGGTTGCCATTTCCTTCTCCTGTGGACCACATTTTGTCAGAACTCTCTGCCATGACCTGTCCGTCTTGGGTGGCCCTGCACAGCATAGCTTATGGCTTCACTGAGTTACTCAAGCCCCTTCGCCACAACAAGGCAGTGATCCATGTACCAGGGGACAAACTCAGCATAAGACAGCTTCCTACATTCATATGAAATATCTTATTTATTTGCTACAGGCAATACAAGCAGAATCATATACTGCCTGTACCAAATAAGAACAAACTGAAAATTGTCTGGCTGTATCACGGATCCCCTGTCCATACCGTATCAGGGATGGCGGTTCCCTAATCTCTAGCTCAGCCAAACCAGGAGTGTTAGCAGGGGCAGGCCGGCGGGAGCTGAGCCCTAAATATATTCCACTTAGCCCTGAATCAGAAGGGCAGAGAAGGAATGCCGTACCTTCATCAGCATGTGAAGCATATACTTTTCATGCTGAACGTATCAGACCATGGATTACTTGGGGGTTGTTTGCCTCTCAAACAAGCCATGCTGCGCCTGAGTAGGTAATTAGGCAAATGGTGCCTGGCCAGTGCCACAGCTTAAACAAGTCACCATGATCGTGCGAACTGGGTCAGTGCACTGTCCAGAGGTGTGTGTCAAGGGCTCCTTGGAGACCTCTCTCTGTCTAATCCAGTGGCCAAGTCCAGACACAGACAAAGGGATTCTTTTCAAAGCTTTATTCCTCTTTTACAAGTTAACAACTCTACCGTTAGCAACAAGTTATGAGCAGCAGAGTACCTATGCCCTAAGTTGGGACAGTTGGTCCCCGTTTGAAAGGGAATTACTGGCAGACCCCTGAACTTAAGGACTAGGGAGAGTCCCTCCCCTTTTCCCTTGGATCCACTGGGCGCAGCCGTTGTTTGCGCGCCAACCGGGCACTACACCTCCTTTCTGCGCCCTCCATTTAGCGCCGCTCTCTGCGTCGGCGTCGCGCATTCATCAAGTCTGCTTCCCACACTCTGTCACTCCCTGGACTGCTATCTAAGCTAGGAATGCTGGTGGGAGGAATCTCCGTCAGCTGTTGGCCCTGGGAAAGAGGAGCGTGCTCCTCTCCCAGGAGCAACTGCTGTTCCTCAGAATCAGAACTACTCTGGGATTCTATGGGCTTAGTGTCCACCCTGACAGTGTGCTGGGAAGATGGTGATTGTGTGTTGGAATATTTATTAGAGTCATGCTGGAAATATTCCTTGAGTCGTGGGTGATGGAAAAAAGCCGCTAGGCAACTACAAATTTGTATCATATGTGTGAATTTGGTGGGGCGCAAAGATAGGTGATTGCCGGGAGAATTATCAACAACCTCAGATACGCAGACGATACCACCCTAATGGCAGAAAGCGAAGAGGATCTAAAGAGCCTCTTGTTGAGATGAAAGTGGAGAGTGCAAAAGCTGGTTTGAAACTCAACATTAACAAAACTAAGATCATGGCATCTGGCCCCATCACTTCCTGGCATATAGAAGGGGAAGAAATGGAAGCAGTGACAGATTTCATTTTCTTGGGCTCCAAGATCACCGCAGACGGTGACTGTAGCCATGAAATTAAAAGACGCTTGCTCCTTGGGAGGAAAGCTATGGCAAACCTAGACAGCATAGTAAGAAGCAGAGACATCACCTTGCTGACAAAGGTCCATCTAATCAAAGCTATGGTTTTCCCAGTAGTAATGTATGGCTGTGAGAGCTGGACTATAAGGAAGGCTGAGCGCCAAAGAATTGATGCTTTCTAACTGTGGTGCTGGAGAAGACTCTTATGAGTCCGCTGGACTGCAAGGAGGTCAAATCAGTCCATCCTAAAGGAAATCAACCCTGAGTGCTCATTGGAAGGACAGATACTGAAGCTGAAGCTCAAATATTTTGGCCACCTAATGCAAAGAGAAAACTCTGTGGAAAAGACCCTGATGCTGGGAAAGACTGAAGGCAAAAGGAGAAGGGGACGGCAGAGGATGAGATGGCTAGATAGCATCACCAATGCAATGAATATGAACTTGAGCACACTCCGGGAGAGAGCGCAGGACAGGAAGGCCTGGCGTGCTATGGTCCATGGGGTCACAAAGAGTCGGGCATGACTGAACGACTGAACAACAAAGATAGGTGCCGTGAAAGAAATAACTCTTCTGTGTGGCACAATCTGAAGCATTATAGAAGAGATTATCCTTGACAGAAATACTGTGGATGTGAAGATTCTTTTTTAAAGTGTGTATGAAGCGCTTCCGTAGATGTGTTGAATTATACAGCTGTGTATAAAAAGACACAAATTCCTTTTTAAATTGCTGGGAGTTCTAGGATTTTTTTTCTGTCTAAACATACATAGGATTGCACCCTAAGTTTATTGTCTTCCTCAGGAAAATGTCTCTGTAAGGCAACAAAGAATTTAGCCTAGGAAGTCTAGCAGTAGGACCCATATTCCTTACTGCCTCTACCCTTCTGCAACCTCGTGCCCTCCAGATGTGTTGGACCACAAGTCTCATCATCCACAGCCAGTCAGCTGGCCAGGGTTGATGGGAATTGTAGTCCAGCACATCTGGGGGGTGCTGAGTTGGGGGAGGCTGGTCCACACCATTGGGGCAATTCTCTGAGAATTCTTGGCTTGCTGCTTGCTGTGCTATAATGGCCAGTGAGGGAACTTTGGCTCATCAGCCTAGTCAGACCAAGTGACTTGAGAAACCAGTAAAGGCCAGGCTGACTCTATAGAAATGCTCCTCCAGGGCTGACTCCTTCCTCTGGACAACTTGTCTCTGGGAGAAGCTTCTGAAGAGCCCCCCTGGCTGCCCACTCCAGAATGTGACCACCAGCCTGGCTTCGGTCAAGCCATCTTCCTCTGGCTTTTTGGATCCTTGTTTGGAATCTGACCAATGTCCCACCCTTGGACACCCTTGGCCATGCAGCTTGCCTCTGACTCAGGTGGGCCCTGACAGTTTCAAGTTTCCCTTCATGTATGTGTTTTTTAAATTATACAAGGCAACAGGTATCGGAGAGTCCTTATTCCTGCCTTGCGGCATCTCACATAATTGTCCTATTGTTTATCGATTGCAGATTATTCCTGAATAAAGTTATCAATGTCTAAACATGGGATGGGCAACTTCAGAGGGCCCTAAACCAATTCCCCCCCTCTGACCCCGCTGGGGGCTGCGCGCACACTGCTGCCAAAATTGCTGCTGTGACACCACTGGATTGCCCCTTAATTTCAGCAGTGTGCCAGCAGCAGTTGCAAAAAAGCCACACTTCCACTTTAAAACAAGGGACATGGTGAGCGCACCCCTTGTTTTAGAGGCAAATCATGCTCCTGGAGGACCTGGAAGAATGTGATTTGCCATTAAAACAAGGCACGCACTCACCATGCACCTTATTTTAAAGGGGAACTGCATTTTTTTGCCACCACTACACCCAAAACACCGCTTTGGGAACACTGGGCGGGGGGGGGGGGGAACACGACGAAACAGGCTTTGGGGTGTGAGAGAAATCTCTTCGCCTCCGTCGCTCCATTTTGTTCTGTCATTTCAGCTGATTGTGCCTTAATGATGAACTTAAAGCTGCATTACCGTCTCTGGTCAGTGACTGAGAGAGAAGAAGCAGGAGGCTTAAATTTTACAACAGGGGGCACATGTGGGACTAGACCACCCCTGGTCTAGACCCACTCATTAGCTTATATTTGGCACATCCCCAAGCTGATGGTTTCCAGATGTTTTGGATGTCAACTCCCATGAGCCCCAGCCAACATGGAATCCTGGGAGTTGTAGTCAAAAACATTTGGAGAGCACCACATTGGAGAAGGCTGCAATAGAGCATACATCTCCAGAGAAGGCTGAGGAGAAAATAAAAAGGGGGAAATGTTTGTTTGTTTGTTTGTTTGTTTGTTTGTTTTATTAGCTGCCCATCTGGCCAGCTACCCAGCCACTCTAGGTGGTGTGCAATACTAATAACAAATTTACATAATCAGCTGAACAAAAAAAAATAACAAAACAACACTGCTCTAAAAAACCCTAAGCCACCCCAAATGCCCACCTGAACAGCCAGGTTTTTAAAGCCCAGTGGAAGCTCATCAAAGAGGGGGCATGGCGGAGGTCACTAAGGAGGGAATTCCACAGAGTGGGGCCACCACAGAAAAGGCCCTCTCCCTAGTCCTCACCAGTCTAGCTGTCCTGGCTGATGGGACAGACAGAAGGCCTACCGAGGCTGATCTCGTTGAGCGGCGTCCCTGGTGTTGTTGGAGGCCCTCCTTAAGATAGACTGGGCCAGAACCATATCGGGTTTTAAAGGTCAATGCCAACACCTTGAATTGGACCCAAACAACAACTGGTAACCAGTGCAACTCCTTCAGCACTGGAGTGATGTGGTCTTGTCAACAGCTGCCTTTAATCAGGCGGGCTGCTGCATTCTGCACCAGCTGCAACTTGCAAACCATCTTCAAGAGTAACCCTGCAGAAAGCACACTACAGTAGTCTAGGCGAGACGAGACCAGGGCATGAACTAATGATGGGAGCAGATGGTTAGGGAGATAGGGGCGCAGCCACCATATCAGATGGAGTTGGTACAGCACTGCCTGGATCACAGCTGACACCTGAGCCTCCATGGACAGCTGGGAGTCTAAAATAACCCCCAAACTGCAGACCTGGTCCTTCAGGGGTAGCCACACCCCATTAAACACCAGGTCAGCATCATCCAACCTCCCCTTGTCTCCCACAGAAAGTACTTTGGTTTTGTCGGGGTTCAGTTTCAGCTTAGTCCTTTCCATCCAGCCACTCACCGACTCCAGACACTTGGACAGGGTTTCTACAGCCAACCTTGGTGAGGATTTAAATGAGAGGTAGAGTTGCGTGTCATCATCCGCATATTGGTGATACTGTACCCCAAACCTCCTGATGATAGCCCCCAGCAGCTTCACATAGATGTTAAATAGCATCGGGGAGAGAATAGAACCCTGTGGCACCCCGCAAGTGAGCAGCCAAGGGTCTGAAGTCTCCTCCCCCAGAGCTACCTTCTGGTACCTGCCAAAGAGGAAGGAATGGAACCACCGTAATATGGTGTCCCCGATTCCCAAACCCTCCAGGTGGTCCAGGAGGATACCGTGGTCGATGGTATCAAAAGCTGCTGAAAGATGGAGGAGAACAAGGAAGGAGCATTCACCCCTATCCAGAGCTCTCCCCATATCATCCACCATGGCTGTTTCTGTCCCATGCCCAGGCCTGAAGCCCGATTGAAATGGATCCAGATAATCGGCTTCTTCCAAGTGTGCCTGCAATGGCAAAGCTACCACCCGCTCAATCACCTTGCCCAAAAATGGCAGATTCGAAACCGGGTGAAAGTTGTTCAAGTCTTGGGGATCCAAGGAGGGCTCCTTTAACAATGGTCTTATCACCGCCTCCTTGAGGACTGATGGCATCACTCCCTCCTCAAGGGAGGCATTCACCACCACCTTGATCCCCTCCCTAAGTCTCTCCCTGCAGCTCATAGAGCCAAGATGGGCAAGGATCAAGTAAGCAGGTGGTCAGCCTTACAGATGAAAGCACCTTGTCCACTTCCTCCAAAGGAAGAAGCTGGAACCGATCCCACACAACCAGTCTGCCACTGGCTGCCCCTCGTTCACAACTGTATCCACAGCTCATGGAATAGCACTCCTGATCCGGTCAATTTTATCTACAAAGTGTTTTGCAAACTCATCACAGGAGGCCTTAGAATGCTCCATTGGTTTCGGAACAACTGGACCGACCAGGTTCTGGACCACTTGGAACAGCCTCCTGGGACAGCACTCTGCAGACGCAATAGAGGCAGCATAAACATTCTTTTTTGCTGCTCTTATTGCCACGTAGTACACTGAAGCTACAGCTCTAACCCATGTCCAATCGTCTTCACAGCAACATTTCCACCACCAGCGCTCCAGCCGTCTCACCTCCCGCTTCAGAGCTCACAACCATAGGATGAACCATGGTGCAGCCTGAGCTCTGTTCAGGGGGAGAAGGCGTTTTGGAGCCACATGGTCTAATGCCCCAGTGATTGCAGCATACCAGCCATCCACCAGGGTCTCAACCAAGTGGCAGTTTGTGTGCTCCAAAGAATCCCCAAGCACAGTCAGGAATCCATTTGGATCCATAAGATGCCTGGGGTAGACCATCCTAATGGGTCCTCCACCCCTGCAGAGGGGTTGTGGAACCAAGAAGTCCAATCCCACCAGGTAGTGATCTGACCATAACAAGGGGGTGGTGGATATACCCCCAATTTCCAGATCACTCCCCACCTCTCCAGAAACAAACACAAGGTCTAACGCATGGCTGGCTACATGTGTGGGCCCTGTTGGAATAGGGTGCAGCTCCCAGGAACTCATGGTTTCCATGAAGTCCCAAGGCACTGCCACAAGGATGGCCTCTGAATGTATATTGAAGTCCCCCAACACCAACAAGTTAGGGGACTGCACACGCACATCAGAGACCACCTCAAGCACCTTGGCCAGGGAGTCTGTCGTGCAGTGGGGTGGACGGTACACGAGCAGAATCCCGAGAATGCCCTTCGGGACTAACCTGCAGTACATGCAGTCAGCAACCCTGGTCTCCCAGAGAGGGAGTCTGGTGAGGACCAAGGACTCCCAGTAGATAACAGCCACTCCCCCTCCCCGACTCCCAGACCTCGACTGCTGCGCATACGAAAATCCAGCCAGGTAAATGGCCACAAGAGTGGGAGCAGCAGCCTCATCTAGCCAGGTCTCTGTAATTAGGGGTGCACGAAAGTCACTTACCTGGTCTCGCAGCTTGCTTCGCGGTGGGGGGGAGGCGCTTCGCTGCTCCCCCCGAAGTTCAGGCCGGGGGGGAGGCTTCCCGCCTCGCCTGGCCGAAATTCAGGCCGGGGAGGAGGCGCCTCGCCTCGCCCGGCCGCGAAATAAAAAGTTTTTTAAAAAAACAACGCCCCCGTGATAGGCTACGTGACGATTTACGTAGCCTATCACGGCTAGATCTGCAAAGTCAGCCGTGATAGGCTACGTTAATTGTCACGTAGCCTATCACGGGTGACTTAAAAAAAAAAGCGCGTACGCAAATGGCAGCCCCCATAGGGAGCCGCCATTCACGTTCCTTATTTGGTCCCTGTAGTCTACGTAAAGATTTACGTAGACTACGGCGAAAATAAGGGCAACGCTATTTGCATTCGGAGGACCGAATGCATTGGCGCTTGGCCCCCCGAAGTTTCGGGGAGAAATTCTCCCCCATCCCTATTAATACATGCCAGGTCCACACCCTCATCCAGGATCATGTCATGGATTAGAGATGTTTTATGGGCAATGGACCTGGCGTTACACAGCAGCAGATGAAGGCCAGAGGATGGAGTCACGCATCCCCTAGCCATCCTTTGGCTCTGGACAGGCCTGGAACAGGGGACAGATATTACGCATCTCTCTATATTGAAATATAGTCAATCCAAGAGGTTGACAAAATGTAGCTGGGCTTGAATTACCTTCTAGTAATTAAATGTAGCCGAGAATTACCTTCTAGTAGCCAGCTCTGAGGTCCACTCCCACAGTGACAGTGCAACAAAATTATATGCATTTAGAGACACAGCTATTGTCTGATGAAACTGATAAAATTATATAAGGCAGGCTGCAATCCTTTAGACACTTATGTGGGAGGAAGCCCCACTTAACTTAATGAAATTTACTTCTTAGAAGACATATGTGGGATTGCACTATCAGGCTTTATGTAGGTTGATGAATCGTGAGATGTGTTTTTTACTTTTAACGTGCAATTCATTCTACAGCTTTTGACAGATTTTTTACCCTTCCAGATTTTTAGGACTATTTCTTCCCACACACAAATATGTGTTTTATATAAACTCAAATACTAAATAACATTTACATTGATGTTTTCTGGTATAAACCTCAAAACATGGGGAAATGTGAATCTTGGCTACTAAGGTGCTTATTTTATTTTTTTCTAAGAATTTTACTCCAAAATTGATGGAAGAATGTGGCACCTTTAAAGAGCAATTCTATGCATGTTTGGGCAGAAAAAAGGCCTACAACTCCCAGCATGCCCCAGCCAGCATGCTGGGAGTTGTAGGCCTTTTCTCTGTGTAAATGTGTGTAGGATTGCACCCTTAAAGACTAAAGATTTTTGTGACACGGCTGCAATCTGATGCTATTATTTACCGAGGAGTTAGCTCCATTTAACTCAGTGGTGCTTACTTCTGAATGCAAAGGTTCAACGTGAAAAACACATGAAGCTTTACCAAAGTCTTCAAGTCAGCTGAAATGCAACATTTACCTTTTAATTAGAACTGTGAACAATTTTACAGTGAACCGTTACTATTTAAACTGAAGTAGGAATCCCATCAGATAGGCAAAATGCTTTCATTTCTCTCAGTCACTGCAACCTTGCAGATTGAAAGAGGGAATCAAGCTCCAGCTTCCATTCCCCAGCCAGCTTTGATTTTCATCTGGATTCTTTACTTATGCCAGTTGGTTAGCATAGATAATTGAACAAGCATTCCCAACAAAGACCTTCCTCTATATTCATACCTTCCAAACTTGAGCTAACCTGTCACTAACAGTAGTAAAACTCTCTCTCTCTCTCTCTCTCTCTCTCTGTTTCCCACTGATAAAAGCTAAGAGCTTCACTCAAGTACGTGGGTGGTGTTAAAGAAGAGATTCAGACCAAGTATTTCTTTCTGTGATTTATTCAGAGACACGAACATACAGCAGCAGGAGATCACTGTCTCCCCAAACTGCTCGCAGGCAGTCCCTTAGATGAAGAACTTGTTAGATACAGTCAGACACTATGGGCCTGTTCAGACGCAATGCTAAGCCACTGTGGGTAGGGTAAAAATTCTACCCTCCACGGGTTAGCATTGTGTCTGGAGGGTGTTTTCCCAGGTCAGGAGGGGTAGTTAACCCTGTGCTAACCACGCTTGCTACCCACTTGCTGCAATAGGGTTAAGGGGCCCCAGTGTCATGGGACGGGCTCACCGTGTCACATGACGGGCTCCGTGGTCGAAAAAATAGGCCTTGGAGGACTCCCCAGCCAGAAATATAGAATCCATGGGCTAGAGCATCCACACCATTGGGGTGATGCTTTAGCCTCCACCGACATTTTCTATGTTCAGATGCCCGTTTTTTCCTATGGAGAGGCTGCTGGGAGCCTGTTTCGGCCGCAGGGACGCTGGGAAACAATGCTGGAAAACCCAGCAGGTAGCCACGGGGGGTGGGGGGGTAGCGGAACCGTGCAGTTCCATGATCATATGGCAGGTCCATCTGCGGTGGTTCTGCTACCCCCCCCCCCGCTGATTTTTTGCAAACCCTCCTTCCCTGCGTGCATCTGCACAGGCCCTATATTTCCTGTAAACAGGAACTTGTCCTTTGCAAGCATGAGCGGGCAGCAAAAAGAGCTTCCTAAACTGGAATTTTCCAGCCAAAGGAAACATTGCAAATATAGCAACTGTGCTTCAGTACTTCCAGCTGCAACTTAGCTAATTTCAATGCTCTTCTTCTAGTCACCCATTGGCCTTGCAGTTACAGGTAAGGTAAGAATCTTAGCTTAGAACAACAAAGCAAAAATGACCTGCAACAAGGAATAGAAGAGACTTTTGGGGCTGGGAAAGACTAGAGATCTCTTCAAGAAAATCGGAGATATCAAGGGAACGTTTTGTGCAAAGACGGGCATGATAAAGGACAAAGAAGGCAGGGACCTAACAGAAGCAGATGAGATTAAGAAGAGGGGGCAAGAATACACAGAAGAACTATACAGGAAAGATCTTAATGTCCCCAATAGTCATGATAGTGCAATCACTGAACTTGAGCCGGACATCCTCGAGAGTGAAGTCAAGTGGGTCTTAGGAAGCATTACTAACAACAAAGCTAGCAGAGATGACAGTATTCCAGCTGAGCTATTTAAAATCCTAAAAGATGATGCTGTTAAAGTGCTGCACTCAATATGCCAACAAATTTGGAACACTCAACAGTGGCCACAAGACTGGAAAAGGTCAGTTTACATTCCAATTCCAAAGAAGGGCAATGCCAAAGAGTGTTCAAACTACCGCACAATTGCGCTCATTTCACATGCCAGCAAGGTGATGCTCAAAATCCTACAAGCTAGGCTTCAGCAGTATGCAAACCGAGAATTACCGGAAGTACAAGCGGGGTTCCGAAGAGGCAGAGGAACTAGAGATCAAATCGCCAACATTCGTTGGATCATGGAGAAAGCAGGAGAATTCCAGAAAAACGTTTATTTCTGCTTCATTGACTATGTTAAAGCCTTTGATTGTGTGGATCACAACAAACTGTGGAAAATTCTTAAAGTGATGGGAGTACCAGACCACCTTATCTGTCTCCTGAGAAACTTGTACGAGGGTCAAGAAGCAACAGTAAGAACCAGATATGGAACAACCAATTGGTTCAAAATTGGGAAAGGAGTACGACAAGGCTGCATATTGTCGCCCTGCTTATTTAACTTATATGCAGAGTACATCATGAGAAACGCCGGGTTGGATGACTCACAGGTCGGAATTAAGATTGCTGGGAGAATTATCAACAACCTCAGATACGCAGATGATACCACCCTAATGGCAGAAAGCGAAGAAGATCTAAAGAGCCTCTTGTTGAGGGTGAAGGAGGAGAGTGCAAAAGCTGGTTTGAAACTCAACATTAAAAAAACTAAGATCATGGCATCTGGCCCCATCACTTCCTGGCATATAGAAGGGGAGGAAATGGAAGCAGTGACAGATTTTATTTTCTTGGGCTCCAAGATCACCACAGACGGTGACTGTAGCCATGAAATTAAAAGATGCTTGCTCCTTGGGAGGAAAGCTATGGCAAACCTAGACAGCATAGTCAGAAGCAGAGACATCACCTTGCCGACAAAGGTCCGTCTAATCAAAGCTATGGTTTTCCCAGTAGTAATGTTTGGCTGTGAGAGCTGGACTATAAGGAAGGCTGAGCGCCGAAGAATTGATGCTTTTGAACTGTGGTGCTGGAGAAGACTCTTACGAGTCCCCTGGACTGCAAGGAGGTCACATCAGTCCATCCTAAAGGAAATCAACCCTGAATGCTCATTGGAAGGACAGATACTGAAGCTGAAGCTCAAATATTTTGGCCACCTAATACGAAGAGGAAACTCTCTGGAAAAGATCCGGATGCTGGGAAAGACTGAAAGCAAAAGGAGAAGGGGACAGCAGAGGATGAGATGGCTAGATAGCATCACCGTTGTAATGAATATGGACTTGAGCACGCTCCGGGAGAGAGCGCAGGACAGGAAGGCCTGGTGTGTTATGGTCCATGGGGTCACGAAGAGTTGGACACGACTGAACGACTGAACAACAACATGCCAAGGCCTACAAATTTTGCCTCAACATTGGGCAACTTGTGGCCCTCCATATGTTTTGGTCTTCACTTCTGTGCTTATTTTAGTGTGTGCAGACCCTTCCTCCCCCATTCCATCTCATGACTGCAGTCATGCAGACACCATGGCATGGTTTGCATGTAATGACCACCCAGAGAAGTCATTGGGCTTCTTCATACAGAGCGTTTATCTTGCTATTGTGATTGGTTACTCACGTATGTTTGCAGGCCCTTTAGATAATGTTGTCAACCTCTAGGGCGTCACTAAATGACCCTTATTCCGTTTTTTAAAAGATCGGAGATAATGAGCTATCATATTACCACACTTGAGTTCCACTTCAGTTCCCTTGTGAAAAAGGAAAACCCGCAATAAGAGAAGCTAGACCACAGCGCCATCTAGTGGCTGTATAATTAAACATATAGAAGACTCAGAGAAGGGGGGAAAGGAGGGATAAAAGGGGGGGAAGGAAGCATGTGTAAAGGGAGTCCGTCGTGACAGCCATCTGTCAGGGATGCTCTGACTTGGATTCCTGCACTGAGCAGGGGGTTGGACTTGATGGTCTTGTAGGGCCCTTCCAAGCCTACTATTCTATGATTCTATGTGATCCTGCATTTAAAACAGAAGAAAAAAGCCCCGTTTTAAATGCGGGACTTTAGGCTGGTGTAGAGATGCTCGTTATGTGCAAACCCTGCATTATAGTTTAACTATGGGTTGTTAAGCCACAAACAACCCAGGAACCCATGGTTTGTTGTTGGGTTGTGAATTCTGGGTTGTTCATGGTTAAGAATTGTTGTAGAAAACTCTCATGAACTCATGAACTGGTTTATAGGAGCATGTGTTTATTTGGAGAACACACATGTGTGGATGCAACATGAGCAGAGTTGCACAGGATGTGCGCCATGTAACAGGTAGCACTCATATTTATACAGTCAGGTAAACAAGATGTACAGCATGCATACAAGCTCCAGCCAGTGCCCTTTGGCAGGTTGCCAGCAGCTTCCTTATAACTGTTGGAAAGAACCCTTTAACCTCACCCCTAATGTGTTGTGTGTACCCCAGAGTAGCAACGCAGTTATAAGAATGGCGTTAGCATCTGCATACGGTGTCCAACAGATGCTTGTGCTTAAAGTGTTAACCAGAGTTATTTCATGTTTCTTGGCCAGCTCACCCTTGTTTTGGCATGACAGTCTGTGAGAAGCAGATTACAGCCTGTCAGCAGCTTCTCTGGGAATTGTTAGGGAGGATGAGTTCCTCCCCAGGTTGCGAGCTGATAGGCATTGTACTCCGCTTATCAGCAGCTGGCAAGCATCCACCCTGTCCCGGGAGGGAACATTCAGCCCCTTTCCAGATAACAGACTGTGTGAATGCCTCCAAGTAATGCGTCTACTAGAGCATGGCTGGAGTTCTTCCCTATATGTGACGTATTTCACTGAATAAAAGCCTGCCCCACTGAACATTCGGGGCTCTCTGCCCCTTTGCTGACAGAGTGCCTTGCTGGCCATGCAATAAAGCGCTTGATCCAGAGTCTTACCCGTGTCTAGTGGATTCATTGGGCCTCCGGCTAGACAACGAACAAAGAGTGTGTTTGGCTCTTACAACACCTTATAAGGACAGGAAAGACAATGGAGCGTGTTCTGCTGTTTTCAGCTAGAACTACGCAGGCTCTCAAGATGGAGGGACATAGGCTAAGAGATTTTTTTCACAGGTGTAACAACTTGCTTACAACTCAGGAAGGATATACTAAATGCAAGGTTAAGCAGGATAGTCTGTGGTTTGAACTAGTTGCAAGCAACTAGTTACATGTTATGCAGGTGTCTGAGCTTGAAATGGCTTCTGATCACCATCTTAGCTCACAATTTCCTTTCACACAACCCATAGTTAAACCATACGGCAGGGTTCACATGTAATGACAACCCACGATTCAACGACAACCCATACTCAGCCCGTACTCTGGCCTGTCGTTATGTGCAGACCAGATTTATGATTTCAACATCAAATTGGCTTTTTTCTTCTCCCTCTCTGCCCACCTCCTTGCAGGTTTTTTTGGGTAACATCTTGCCTGATTAAGAGATCTGGAAATCTCGAAAGCTTGCACATTTGGGGGGGGGGGACATTTTGGGTGGCCTAATAAAAGTATTAAACTAATATGGATTTTGGAACAGTCAAACTTGAACGGCAAAGGCTTTTTATTACTTCATTCACTCACCAGAGGGTGTGGTAAAAGTCCAAACTAGACTTGGAGGTCTGTGCCCAGCTGCCTTCCAATTAAGCTCTGAACACGCAGGTAAGATTCAGCTCGAGTTTATTCGTGTACAACGAAGGCAGCTCTGTCAACCCAGAGGCAGCCCAGATCAACACTCACCAGTTACATTTATAATCATAATGTGGCTAAATAAGTGACATCAGCCAAGCCTAGAGCACATGTCTGCTCATTATCAATTAAACGTTTACTGGACCATCACCCCCGGCTTCTTAGAGCCCTGCAACGTTTGCAAGGACGATGATTCTTAGGTCTGGGGTGAGTTGCTGTGGAGACAAGATAACTTATCTCTACTGTCCTAAGAGTTTCTTCTTTTGTACGAAAGAAACAAAGACAACAGTTATAGGCTTTTGAGGAATCTACTACATCGGCACAAAAAAAAAGCCTAGACAACATGGCCTTGCCTTAGTTATTTTCCACATTCCCTCATTTGATCCAATTGGAGCTGAATTCTTCATATTGAATCACCTAGAGAGTGCCGTCAGCCCACTGCTTCAGCAGTTCTTTCCGGTTTTCTACCTCTTCCTGTGGCAAGCCTTGATACATAGCAAGAAATTGCTGGCTAACTTGTCTTTTTATGCAAGACGTAAAGCATGCAAAGATACAGGGTAAGAACAATACCACAAATAGAATACCCAACACAATGAGAAAGCCTTGCCTCATCCAGGCAAGGTTTGGGAGCCATCCGGTTAGCCAATCTATAGGATTCCATCCTTTCCAGGCTTGTACAGGTACATGCGTTACCTCCTTAATGTCTGCTGCCAGTGGTTTTACATTTAACAATGCGTCTCATTTCATTGTCATCAATCTTTAGACAACAGTCAGACCAATTAAATTTTCCACACAGGCCGCCTTCAGCTGCCAGCAGATAGTCTAAACCCATTCTGTTCTGGCTTCCTGCATTTGAGTCATCTGAGTAGCAACCAGGCCTAAGGCATCTGCAGTATGACTGGCAAATACTTCAACTACTGCATGTAGCCTAATAAGTCTACTGGTGAGATATGTCAAATCAAATGCTACTACGTTCAAAGACAGCTGGACTTACCCCCAAACGGTCCATCTTTATGGGTGCTATTAAAACAGAACGTTCCTAACGTAGGAATGACAGACCACCATGTGTGAGCATTTGGAAACCCCAAATCCTTTCAAGTGCTGTTATCTGACTTTAAAGGAACCAGGGGGCTTGCCAAGTTAGCTGCACTTAAAGGTTTGGCCTCCCAGGGCATTGGAGCCGAGGTAGCCTTAGAGGCCGCTAAACAGATCCAACAGTCTGAAAGTGCAAAGGTTTGTTGGATGCTCTGAGTTATACTCAGAACGCTACTTGGGGAAGGATCAGTCTGTAATACTGGCTCATGAGGACTACCTATACAAGAAGATAGAAGGTAGATTAAAACAACACGTCTAAACATTTTGCCAATGCAAGCTCTTCTCTAACATGCACGCTATAATGCTTAACCTTGCTAGCAACCCAAATTCAACTATTACCTAGTATCACCACATAGGATCAATTTTTATTACTTTCTTTTGATCTAAAATGTTAAAGGTTGATCCTGCTGGTTATAATGGTCAATTACCCACTGAGGTTGTGGGTGGACCCTCAGATAGTCTGGCAGAGCTGATCAAGCTCCGTCAGACGATGGGGCATGTGCAGCTTCCCAATGGTTCACTGCATGTGTGAGGTGTGAAAAGTCAGACATGTCAGTACTTGCGTGATGAGCCTGTTCCTCCTCTGCCTCTACTTCTGGCCTTGCTTCGTCCACAGGTCCTGGAGAAAGGCTAGCATGGTGCTGTTCCCCTGCTGCGCGTGGTCTTACCTTTGCTCCCTCCTGCAAGTGCAGGATCAGAAGAGCCTTTTGACGGACTCTTTGAGCAATGGGTGTAGTGGATCCAAGCGGACTTTCCTTTCACCTTTACTGCTGTGTGAGTGGGGACCAGTCTAACGTTCTTGGAGGTCTTTGGCTGTCCATGTGCGAATGTAGACCTCATCTCCGGGTAGGAATGGGTGAGCTGGCACATCAAGGGGCAGTGGTTGCATGTTGCCCACGTGCCTGCGGATACGCTGGAACTGGCCCTGGAGCTGAATAATATAAGCAGTTAAGTCTTCATCCCCTCCTAGCAGTGTGACATGAGGAACAGCCCATTCTTGGCCGATTGGTGGAGGCCTTCCAAATCAAATCTCATAAGGAGACAGACCGATGGGCTGTTGTGGGGTAGTCCTTACTGATAGTAAGGCTAGAAGAAGTGCAGTAGGCCAGGTGTGGTGGGAAGTTTTGCAGATCCTAGCCAGCCTCCTTTTAAGAGTGGCGTTCATTCTACTTGCTCAGCGCTTTGGGGGTGGCAGGGGGTATGGAGATGCCAGGTGACCCCTAAACATTTTGACAGGGCCTGTGTTAGTGCAGCAGTGAAATGTGATCCTAATCTGAGAACACACACCGAGGCGGGCCAAATCTCAGGACAATGTCCTTCGTTAAATGTTTCCCTACCTCTTGGGCTGTGGCTTTCCTGCAGGGGAAAGCCTTTATCCATCTCGATAATTTATCTACAATGACTAACAGCCACTGGAATCCTTGTGTTTTGGGCAGATGAAATGAGTGAAATCAATCTGAATGGATTTAAATGACATTTACACCCATGGTCTTCCGCCTTGGGGCCCAGGTGGTATGACTTTTGCATTCTCCTTCACACACTGAGGGTAGGCAGAAACCACCCGCTTAGCCATTTGATGTATACCTGGGGCAAACCATTCTCTGCAAATTCCCTTTGCCAGCCCAGTTCTACCCACATGCCCCTGGCTGTGCTGCTATTGTAATACTGGCCTTAGACCTGCTTTTGGTAAAACAAGCCTGCCATCCGGGACAGCTCAGGCTCCAGTGCTATCTTGTGTAGCTCTAGCTGCTGGCCGCACTTTCTTCTCCTCTGCACTGGCAAGTTCCCACCATGTTAATAAGGGTGGGGCTGGTATCACAGTGCAGAGGTGGTGTTCAGGAGGCAGTGGATGAAGGGCAGCTGATTTTGCCTCCTTATCTGCCCTGGCATTCCCTTGGGTGACAGGGCCCTATGAGCTTTGCAATGTACTACTGCTAATTCTTGAGGCAAATGGATTGCGTTCAGCAGCCTGTCGATTTCAGGACCATTGGAAATTGGTTTCCCCGCTGCTGTGATGAACCCTCGCTCTTTCCATAGGGCACCTGTAGCATGACAAACTCCAAAGGCATATTTAAAATCAGTGTAGACAGTCAGAGATATCTCTCCTGCTTTTTCACAAGCTCTGGCTAAAACAGTTCCGCGGCTGGTGCACTTTTATTTCTTGGCAGGGGTCCAGAGTCAATTACTTCTGTGTTTGACAGTACTGCATAGCCTGTCTTACGGATTCTATCCACCAGCCTGGAAGACCCATCAACAAACCAAATGAATTCAGAACTTTGCAAAGGTGTGTCCTTCAGATCATCTCTAGGCATTTGCACTTCACAAATAACTGCTTTACAGTCATGTGGGAGATCTGGATCTTGCTCAGGCATAAGAGTTGCGGGGTTTAACACATTACACCGTGAAACAGTTAATTCTGGAGTTTGGAGCAACAAAGTCTCATATTTGGTATAACGGGCATTGGAAAAATGCTGGGTATTTTGCTGGGTTAACAAGGCGGATACTGCATGGGGTACCCAGAGTTGCAAAGGGTGACCAAGTACAATGTCTTGGACTTTTTCAACTATGAGTGCCATGGCTGCAACACTGAGCAAAGTAGAGGCATAGCCTTTCGCAGCACTGTCTAATTGCCCAGAGTAATACCTACTGGCCTCCTATGAGGTCTAAAATTTTGACAGAGAATGCCAGAAGCTACACCACATTTCTCATGTACAAATAAAATAAAAGGTTTAGTACAAACTGCGGGACCTAAAGCTGGAGCAGATACAAGGAGAGTCTTCACTTGTTCCCAAGCCTGGGAGTCAAGCTTCGTTTATTCATACTCTTCTGGGGCTGCAACCTTTGTTTTTTCTATCAGTGGCTTCATAATTTCAGAGAAGCTAGGGATCCAAGCTCTGCAATACCCCAGCATGCCCAACAGGGCTCTGACCTGGGTTTTAGTAGATGGCGCATTCGTTTTTGTAATGGCATGCACACGTTTACAAAATAATTTTCTAGTTCCACAACACAGAATGTGTCCCAGATATTCAACTTCAGACTTACACCACAGCAACTTCCTCTTTGCAATTTTATGTCCTCTTTCACCTAAGGCATTAACCAATATGACCAAATCAATTTTGCAATCTTCCTCTGAGCATGCACAGAGTAAAATATCAGGTCTAATACTGTATATCTTGAGCACGCTCCGGGAGAGAGCACAGGACAGGAAGGCCTGGCGTGCTATGGTCCATGGGGTCACGAAGAGTCGGACACGACTGAACGACTGAACAACAACAATACTGTATATACATGTACACTTGCAGGGATGCTGCATATTATGGTGGCAGGATTTGGGACAACATTATGTCTTGGGATCACAAATTTATTGATTAGCCTAAGGTCTTGCACCATGCGGTAGCTGGGGGGCTGTCTTGGCTCTACCCTCTTTTTGACAGCCAGAATTGGGGTGTTACATGGTGAAAAACATTGTACTAAGTCACCTTGTTTTAAGAGTTTTTCAATTAGTTTCCCAATGCATTCTCTGGCTTTCAATGACATGGGATATTTCTTCACCCGTGGGGTGGGGGGCATGTCAGTACGGACGGTAATTTTTATAGGAGCTGCAGATTTTAGCAGCCCAATTTCACCTGAATTTTTCACCCAGTACTCAGATGGCAGTCCTCTGAGCTCTTCTGGCAGATCTGTGTCTGTTGGGGGACTGACCTCCTCTAAAAAAGCCATAACATTGGACGTAGGCAGGGTGACATAGAGCCCATCTCAGCTGCAACTGATAGAAGCATTTAACTTTGCTAACAGGTCTCTTCTCAAGAGGTTTACTGGGCTTTTTGACATCATCAGGAAGGAATGATCTGCTGCAAAAGGGCCAATTTTAACCATAACTGGTTGACTCAAGGGAACAGTGGATAATTTTCTATCAATTCCTATGATACTTTTTCCGGAATCAAAAAGGGGTAAGGTGATTTTATTCAACATGCTTTTTGCAGCGCCAGTGTCAAGAAGACAGTCATAAGGTTTCCCATTTATGTTAAGGGTCAGAAAAGGTTTTGCCAATTTCAATTTCCAGCTGTTTGGGGTTTGACTCTCGCTCTCGCTACCAACCAGCTCTATGTTATAAGTGGCTCTCTGGCACTATACAATAGAATACTGGACAACAATGTTTTTGGCGAAAGGAAATTTCTTTATTTAGGTACAGTCTTCCAAGAACAGGTGCGCTAAATTAGTAGGCACACCTGACACACAGAGCATCACGCTTTTATTCCCTTCCCGCGGCTGAAGCGTCCCTCCTTCGTATCTCCATCGGCTGGATACTCCGAAGTTTACAGCCTATCCCGAGCGCCTAAGCAAGCCTACGGAAGTCCCACCTCTGCTTACATCACCCACTACTCTAATTTTTATACCCCCTGCCCTTATTTATGTATTGCCCTATTTGGTATGAGTTTCCTTGCTTCTACAAGCTTCAGCAACTAGCCTAGCCGCATTAGCTTAACCACACACTTTTCTATTAATACGTTTCCTGTTCCAGCTGCAAGTGTTGTTGTTATGGCTGTATCATATTTTCCCAGGTGAAAAAGTAACATCTTGCTCTTCTTTACATCTAGACCTCCTTCTACCCATCGTTCTGACATTTCAACACTTTCTGCTCCCTGGTAAGTGGCGGGCCCTTGCCCCTGCCACTGCCCAGTCTACTGATCTTCTTGCCTTTGATTCTCCTTCTGGGGACACTCATTTTTCCAGTGACCAGGTTGCTTGCAATAATGGCACACATCCCGGTCATAACTACTTCCCTGCCCTCCCTCATTTGCCCCTGCACTTGCTCCTCTACCACGTCCTCTCTGACCATGTCCACGACCAAACTCTCATCTTCTCCCTCGGCCACACCCCGGGAACCTTGTTCCCATAATGGCTGGTGCCAACAACTTTGCCTCTAACTCTTTCTCCTTCTTCCGTTGCTTCTCCACTTTCCCCTCCCTTCTATCAAACACATACTTTACTATTGCCAACATCTACACACTATTTTCCTGCCACCCTGGCTGATGTTCCCTGAAATATTTTTGAATATCAGGAGTGGCTTGCTCCACAAACATACCTACTATCAGGGCAGCATGCCTTGCCTCATCAGGGTCAATGCCCCCATACATGTGCAGAGCGTGAGTCAAACCAACCAGGAAATCAGGTGGGGATTCTGATTTTTCTTGAGTCACAGCCCGCACCTTAGACCAGTTTATAGTTTTCTGACCCATTCAGTGTAGAACAGTGTGCATCCATTCTTGGTACTGAGTTACGACTGTCCAACTGGCTGCATCATTCAGATTTAACAGGGGACAGGGGTTGGGGTAGGTGTTTAAAACCCCTGTTTGACACATTTGTGTACAGACACTTTGAATTTGGTTTATAACTGGATATATCCTTTGGGATGGCTCCAGATCTTGGTTCTCTGGGTAGGGGGGCAGTGGACAAGGCGGCGAAGGTGGCACGGATGGTACACTCACGAAGGACACTGCTTTACTTCTTGCCTGCCTTTTTTTGGCCACGTCAGCCCAGAGAAACCGATAATCCATGTTTTGGGGCACCCTGTCCTCTAGAACAAGGCGAAGATCTCTTAAGATGTTTTGGTTGAAGGATCCTTTGGGTGACCATGAGTGACTAAGAACTGGCATTTTCTGTGCACAACAGAACCAAGCGCTTTTTACTCAAACCAGCCATGCCGGGCAGAGTATTCCATTGCTTAAGCATAACATCTAGAGATGACCCCGTCGGGACACTCCGACCCTCACCCATATTGTCTCCTTCAACCAGTTAAGGCTGTCCTGTATATACCTTTCAATACTTAATGGACATCACCTTAAACAAAGGAAAACAACCAGGGGATCTTACCTTTTTTTACCAGTGAATCTTACCCTACTTGGAGTTGGCCTTGGTTTTGAAGCACACCCATCCCGCCTGTTCAAGAAGACCCCAAGGTGAATTCACCTAGTGCCAGCTGGGTTGTTCAGGCATCCGGGCGGGGTGTGATTGTACTGCAAAGCTGGGCCCTCCTGACTGACTCACCAGATTGTGGTAAAAGTCCAAACTAAACTTGGAGGTCCGTGCCCAGCTGCCCTCCAATTAAGCTCTGGACACGCGGGTAAGATTCAACTTGAGTTTATTCGTGTACAACGAAGGCAGCTCTGTCAACCCAGAGGCAGCCCAGATCAACACTCACCAGTTACATTTATAATCATAATGTGGCTAAATAAGTGACATCAGCCAAGCCTAGAGCGCATGTCTGCTCATTATCAATTAAACTTTCACTGGACCATCACCCCCGGCTTTTTCTTAGAGCCCTGCAATGTTTGCAAGGACGATGATTCTTAGGTCTGGGGTGAGTTGCTGTGGAGACAAGATAACTTATCTCTACTGTCCTAACAGTTTCTTCTTTTGTACGAAAGAAACAAAGACAACAGTTATAGGCTTTTGAGGAATCTACTTTTTGTTGTTGTTGTTCAGTTGTTCAGTCGTATCCAACTCTTCGTGACCCCATGGACCATAGCACGCCAGGCCTTCCTGTCCTGCGCTCTCTCCCAGAGCGTGCTCAAGTCCATATTCATTGCATCGGTGATGCTATCTAGCCATCTCATCCTCTGCCGTCCCCTTCTCCTTTTGCCTTCAGTCTTTCCCAGCATCAGAGTCTTTTCCAGAGAGTTTTCTCTTTGCATTAGGAATCTACTACATTGGCACAAAAAAAAAGCCAAAACAACATGGCCTTGCCTTAGTTATTTTCCACAAGGGCAAGCCTATCACCATAATTACCATGGCAAGTGACTTTGTCAGAGCCCAGTTCTAACACAGGAATCATGTCTAGAGCTTTTAAAATTCATTTAGGGTGAAATCTTATGCATGTTTAGACAGAAAAAAAATCCTACAACTCCCATCTGGCTGGGGAATGCTGGGAGTTGTAGGACTTTTTTCTGTCTAAAATGCATAGAATTGCAGCCTTAAAGACACTGGATGGATTTAAAAATGTGAAATTAGGCCTGACTAGGCTTTGTAAGTAGGTTCCCGTGAGATGCCGATGGGAGCGTGTGTGTGACCATGAGAAGGTAATTGTAACTTGCTCATAAGCAGGAATTCCTATCCACCAAAGTAACTCATCCCTAAAGATAAGAAGGCTTCTGTGCTGATAAGACTGTTGCTGAGTTCTAATTGGCTTTTGAGCATGCGTAGCCTGCTTTGTTCTCCAACTTTCAGTCTGTATAAATGCATCCTGTTTTCTTTTGCTTTACAGAGACACAGTTTTGCCTGTCTCTCCCACAACCGTGATGTGCTTTAATAAATTTCTGACTGTTCAGCCCAAGCTGCCTTGGAAATTTCCTTAACAAAAACAAACAAACCAATAATTCAAAATGTTAGGATAATTGATCTGTTTTTTAAGAGAGAAAAGAAAGTTTAAAACAAAACCATAAATATAAATACACATACCTATGTGTAGGAAGTCCAGGGTATGTTATTAAACCCAGTGAATAAGTTAAGAGACATAGGTTTTTTGGTACCTTTTGAGAATTAATTAATTCACAAATGAAGAAAATATCCTTAGGACTTTTTCTGTCTAAACATGCTCCCTTTAATAGAGAGTAGAAAAAAGGCCATAAAAAGGCATGGGAAGGAATTATTTCATTAGCGCAACAGCATTTTGTACGCAATTCATTTTAGCTGTATTATTGTGCTACTGCTGCAAGTACTAAACAAACACAGGCCCTGCTGCACACGAATCTTGCAGACCTCCACTCCCCAGGAGGGGAGTCCCTGGTTCTTGGTTTGCCATGTGTGCTATGCATGTGTGCTATGCAGTCTTTTAAAAGTGAAAAACAATCAGAAACAATCCCAAAAGTCAGGAGAAACAGGAGTAACCCCACTTTTCTCCATCCAATAGTTAGTATACCTCTAGTCATATTCCAAACTTGGCAATGGTTTCTGTTTCAATCGGTGATTGGTCACTATTCCTGCCTGTTTCCATCTGTTCATGCCTCCCCTTACATCAGCCATTTATCCCTTTTCTTCCAGAAATCCCATAAGTTACCAGACCACTTCACATCTTCTCATATGTTAGCCTCACCACAAAATTGGCAGGAGTAATCTCCTGTTACTGTGCACCTTGGTGACTCTTTTGTAGCTTTCCCGGCCTCTTGCTGCACTTATGCTAGAATGGCTGATGCTCTACTATGAATAACCTTCATTGTATTAGTCCTTAGACCATAGCAGCACAAAACCAAATAACATAACTTGATAAACTTACATAAAAATACAGTTTTTATTCTATAAAGCCTATATCACAGCAATAGTACAGCATCAGCCATGCTAGAATGGCTGAAGCTCTACTATTGCTTGCTATGCTATGGGCTTCATGATAGGCCTTATAACCTATGACCTGTGCCATAGAGGTATCAGAAGTATACGCTGCCTCTGCTATCGCTATATGATTAATATATGTATGTGTGTGTGTGTGTGTGTATCGCCCCTGCAGTGGGCGTTGAACTCTTAGGTTAGAGGTGCCAAGATAGTGATACATCACATCCAAAAGTTTACTTACAAGGAGACTTTATTGGGTAACTTACAGCACACAGGCGTACCCAATGGTTGGATCAGGCAGCTTCTCTGAACCACGAGCCATGGGGTCAAATGGGTTTTGTACCATACATGTTAGCCATGAGGCAGCACAACACTAGCAAGCACCCCTCGCGTTCATTCCCAGCATAGGCTAGAAGTGTGTGGTTCTCAAGCACAGCCACCTGCAGCTCGGCATAAACACATAGCTTCACTTCTTAGGCACGGCCTGGTAAGGCTTTCTCCTCATTAGTAAGGAATGTGCTGAGAAGGCTGTTATCGGCCTTTTGACTCATCTGCACATGCTCAGAGGCTTACTAGCATGGGAATTGCACCAATAATGAACTTCAGCAAGCATTATGGATCTCTAGGCCCCTGTAACACCACAAATGGCTTGGCTATGCTCCTGGGGCCAATACTGTGTGATATATGTACACATCAATTTTCATGTGTCTCAGCAATTTTACTAAAATTGGGGACAGTTTTACTAAAAAGGTATCTCTTTAGAGCAGCCTTCCCCTACCTCCACATATATTGGACTACAACTTCCATCATCCTCAGGTTGCTTTAGAGATTCAGTTCAGTTATATAGGATGAGGTTCCTTGGTTGGTTCAAAAGCCCTTTCAAGCAATGGTAATTTTAGTTTTGGCTGTTTGGTAATACTGTTTTATATGCTGCTTTGGCGATTGCATGGCTGAAAGGCAGGGTAGAAAATATGTTAAATAAACAAGGCACCTAGATACATTAGATGAATTTTACTGCTGTTCTGTTTTTACCGTTTGTGTTTTAAATGTGTGTTTGTTCTTGTTGTAAGCTGTCCTGAGAACATGGTTTTGGCCAGGATATAAATACTTAAAATAAATTAAAAATAAGTTTGGGAGAGGTAACCTCAGTCGGGATCTCATCCTAGAACAAATGGCTCAGATATAGAATGCAAATGCACTGAAACTTTATGTGATATTTATTTAAAGCATTGTTATCCCTCTTCCTGCCCTCAGGCTTACAGTCTAAAAGACCCAACACAAAAGTAAAAGGCATGGGGAGGGAGGAGGAAAGCAAGCAGACCCACGCACCAGTGTTACAGAGTTCTTATAATGACCCATTGGGTTGGAAATATTTCAGAGAGCAGAACTAAAAGGAGCAAGAGTCTCAGCAGAGCTGATGAAATGGGCCCTGCTTCCCATCTCTTAAGAGAAAGTTAAAAGTTGTAAGAATACCAAAGGCCAAATAATGATGTCTGGCAGTGAAATCTGCACAGAGTGCAATCCTATACATGTCTACTCAGAAGTAAGTCCCATTGAGTTTAATGGAACTTACTTCCAGGTTAGTGTGTATAGGACTACAGTCTGAATGTGTGATCATATAAGAGCCAGTTGGACCATAACCTGGCTTATTAAGGTTACAATCCTATAAGCGCTGTTGAAATAAGTCTGACCCTGCTTGTTGCCTGCCTTAGCTTAGCAATTATAAAGTGTCAAGAGTCAGCATGAATCTTGCTGACCAGCGTAAAGGCTTTGTTTGAGTTTTGTAAGTAACTTGGAACTTTGCCAAAAGGCATTGGCCATGCAGCCACATCCACTTAAAGTTTAGAAGTCTGCTTAGTTACTAACTTGAAGCCAATCACAAACTTGCAAGCACTCTTAAGTTTGATACGCATGCGTAGAAGAAGCTTTTGTATACCTGCTTGTATATAAATATCACAGAACAAAGGACCTCGAGGCTGCTTGTCTGACTTGAAACAGACACAGCCTTTGTTGCAGCAAATAAAATCGTGTTGTACTTTACCCTCGTGTCTATTGCTTTGGATCAGGACCCGCGCTAGACATGCACCTAGAGGGGTGATGTTCTCACTCTTACCACAATTGGCGAGTCAGTCAGAAGGATTAGTTTAGTTTGTCAACCCTCGCACCCCTTCCTTGGGAAGAAATCACCCAGCCGGCACTAGGTGAGTTACACCTTGGGGGGTTTTGTGCCAGGGGAAGGGATGGGCGGTCTTCAATAAGGCTGGGTCCACGATATAAGGGTAAGGCAACTCTGGTAAGTGAATTCACGGGCATCCATGAAGCCCAGACTTGAGACAGTAAAAGGTATATGTGAAGGGTCTGGGGGAAGGTAAAAAAAAAAATGGGTGCAGGGCAGAGTGTACCGTCGGGTTCACCCCTGGATGTAATGTTAACAAGTGTTGATATACCAGTGGGAATGTCAAATAAAAGGTTGACTGTTTTCTGCACAGAATGGTAGCCGGTGGTTTCTTACACCTGGCCAAAAATAGGATCCTTTAATCAAAGCATTCTGAGAGATCTGAAAAATGTGTTAGATGAAAGATTCCTGGGTCAAATGGATTATTGGTACCTGTGGGCTAATGAAACTTACCACCAGACCCATCCCGGCTATGTTCCTAAAGTAGCTACTGCACCCCCTCCTTATTGTGATTTAGAAGAGTCAAGGGGGATGTTTCCATTAGAGGTAAAAGAACAGACCATAGTTACTCAGCAAGGCGTTCCTGCTGCAGCAGGCGCCGCCGCTGTGGCCCCAATCACCGAACATGTTTCCCGATACCACCATGTTCCATTTAAGCCTAAAGATTTGGTATTATGGGGACAAACTATGCCAAAAATAAAAGAGGGTCCAGAGGGATTCCTTCAACAGGTGGCATCTATTCTAACCACTCACAATCCTACTATCACAGACTGTATGCAACTTTTTCAAGTCCTCTTGACTCCTGCTCAGTTTGCTGAGTTCTGAAGGAAACTTGGAGAATCCCTTCAACAAAACCCTTTAGAGTTTGCCCCGGGGCCTGTATTGGTTGATTACCCTGAGCCACCCCCTCCCTTGGATTATAACGATGATGTTCATAGGGCTGTTATTTATTTATTTATTTATTTATTTATTGCATTTATACCCCACCTTTCTCCCTCTCGCAAGGAACTCAAGGTGGCTTACATTATCCTCCTCCTCACCGTTGTATCCTCACAACAACAACCCTGTGAGGTAGGTTGGGCTGAGAGTCTGTGACTGGCCCAAAGTCACCCAGTGAGCTTCCATGGCCAAGTGGGGACTAGAACCCGGATCTCCCAGCTCCCAGTCCGTCACTCTCACCACTACACTACACTGGCTATTCATCAGTACCATATCTGTGTGAGAGAGGTGTTGCAACAGATGGGGCAAAGGTACAAAAGTAAAGGGGACTATACAACTAGCAACTGAATCTCCAGCTGACTTTTTCACTTGGCTGTCTCAGGCTATCCGAATGTATGGAGGAGGAATTAATGTAGAAGCTCAAGAAAATAGGGCTTTGATTGTTGGATTGTTTGTAGATCAGTCTGCTTCAGATATTAGAGAGTATTTTGTGAAAAACTTGCCAGGTTGGCAAGGGAAGACAGTGGAAGAAATTTTGGGCATGGCAGCACATGTGTTTAATGGTAGAGAGGAAAGGGGAAGGAAGGAAGGAAAGAAAGAAAGAAAGAAAGAAAGAAGTAAAGAAGCAGAACATGATGTAAAGATGTTAGCAGCTGCATTGAGTGGAGGTGACTTCTGCGGCCGCGGACGAGGCCGTGGTTGGGGAAGGGGTAGAGGCAGCTTAGTTGGGTATCCGAGACAAGGAAATATAAGAAATGTGTGTCATTTTTGTAAGCAAGAAGGACATTGGAAGTATGAGTGCCCGATGAGGGGGCAAGGTGCTGGTAGAGGCCAGGCAGCTTATCAGGGGATGGAAGCAGAGGAGGGACAGCAAACTCAATGACATGAGGATGGAGATTCTAGTGAAGGATTGCAGGCAGTTGAAGATTCCTCCCCCAACATTTGGAAACTAAAAATGAACAAACCTTTTCTCACTCTGACCATTGATGGACAGCCCTATGATTGCCTTGTGGACACTGGCACCACCTACAGCCTTTTAAATAAAAGTCCACTCCCTTTCTCTGGACGCAGAGAACCAATAATGGGAATAGATGGAAAACCAAGGCCTCAGCCTGTGAGTGCGCCGGTTTCTGTAAAAATTGGCCCATTACGAACCAAGCATTCTTTTACTTTAATGAAACATAGTCCAGTAAATTTATTAGGTCGCGACCTTTTAGGAAAATTGAATGCTACCATTTCTTGCAGTTCTGATGGTTTGTATGTATCTATGCCTGCTCCAAGCCTCCTTGAGTTCTTAGATCAAGGCCCTGATGTGGCAGATTGGCCATAAATATTGAAATCTGTGCCCAAATCATACTGGGCTGAAGACTAAGGGGAAGTGAGTCAAACAATATCCTATGTCCAAGGAGGCTGAAGTTTGCATAGGAGAACTCATTAAAAAAATGATGCATCAAGGGATCATTGTGAAATGTCAGTCACCTTGTAGTACCCCTATACTCGCCATCAAAAAGATGCCCCCTGGAGAGAAACCCATGTACAGGCTGGTCCAAGACCTATGCCAGATTAATGAATATGTAGTCCCAAGGCATAATGTTGTCCCAAATCCTGCCACCATAATGTGCACCATTACTGTGAATGCAACTTATGATACAGTTCTGGATTTGAGTTCTGCATTTTTTAGTATTCCATTGCATAAGAACTGACAATATCTTTTCACATTCACGTGGCAAGGCCACGCCCAACTGAGTTGGAACAGGCTAGTTCAAGGGTATGTGGAAAGCCCATCAATCTTTATCCAAATTCTTCACCAAGATCTCCAAGATATAAAATTTCCAAAAGGTTCCGCATTGGTTACGTATGTGGATGACCTTCTGGTATGTTCACGTGATTTTCACAAGTATCAAGAAGATTCTTTACATTTGGTAATGGAATTGGGAGCGAAGGGTCATAAAATAGCAAAGAAAAAGATACAATGGTGCAAAACAGAGGTGGAATATTTGGGACACGTTTTGTCACAGGGGACATGAAAATTATTATATAAACGAGTTCACGCAATTGTAAACATGAAGACCCCATCAACTAAAAGCCAAGTGCAGGCTTTACTAGGGATGTTAGGCTACTGCAGAGCCTGGATTCCTAGTTTTTCAGAAATGGTAAAACCATGGTTAGAAAAGACAAAGGCCAGCTCCCCAGAAGAGATAGAGTGGACAAAGTTAGATGAATCTGCCTGGAAGCAAGTAAAAACTCTTTTAGCCTCAGCACCTGCACTACGTCTCCCTGATTACACCAAGCCTTTCATGCTATTTGTGCATGAAAACAAAGGAACAGCGTCTGGTGTTTTGTGTCAAACTTTTGGACCGCAGAGACACCCCATTGGGTACTACTCTGGTCAACTGGACCCCGTGGCTCAAGATTTCATGTCTTGTTTGAGGTCCATAGCAGCTGCAGCACTACTCCTGGAAAAGGTCAAAGACATTGTGTTGGGACATCCTTTACAGCTGTGAGTACCTCACGCAGTGGTGGCACTGCTCACCCAGAAAAACACCCAACATTTTTCAAATGCCAGATACACAAAGTATGAGTCAATTCTTTTGCAAGCCCATGAAGTAACTATTTTGAGATGTAATGTGTTAAATCCAGCTACTTTGTTGCCTGAGCCAGATCCTGATCTTCCACACGATTGTGAAGATGTAGTGAAAGAGGTGCAACTTCCGAGAGATGACCTGAGAGACTCCCCACTAGAGAATGCAGACAATGTATGGTTTGTGGATGGGTCTTCCCGTATAGGAAATGGAGAGCGAAAAACAGGATATGCTGTGGTTTCACTTTACCAAGTTATTGCCTCAGGTGCGCTTCCCAGTAATAAGAGTGCCCAAGCAGCAGAACTAACAGCTTTGACTGAGGCCTGTCGTCTTTCGAAAGGCCAGACATTAACTGTGTATACTGATTTAAAATATGCCTTCAGCGTGTGTCATGCCACAGGGGCCCTTTGGAAAGAACGAGGGTTCCTGACAGCAGCAGGCAAGAGAATTGCTAATGGTCCCGAGATTGCCGCTTTGATGGAAGCCATCTATGCCCCTTCCAAGATAGCCGTTGCGCATTGTAGAGCCCACGGGACTGGGACTGATGAGGTCACCCATGGAAATAATCTTGCAGATGAAGTAGCAAAAGCTGCAGCCTGTCAACCTCCTTTCTCTGCAGTTTCTGAGATGCCGGTGTTGCCTTCTTGTACGACTCCTCTTTTTGAGTGGTGGGATCAGGCTACAGAGAAAGAAAGGGAAGTATGGAAAAAGGCTGGAGCCTACAAAGGAGATGGTGGGATGTGGGTGGTGCCAGACAGGCAGATGGTGCCGCCCAAAGCTGGGTTGCGATTAGTAGCCCAAGATGTTCACAAAAAGGGTCACATTGGGTCCACAGGGATTGCAAGAGCAGTAGTGAGAGAGTGGTTTGCCCCATGAATACATCAAACAGCAAAACGGGTGACTCAGACCTGTGACATATGTTCAAAGGAAAATGCAAAAGCAGTTCCACCAGGCCCCAAGGGGGGAAGACCCTGGGTTCAGCTCCCTTTTGAATCTCTTCAGATTGATTTTGCACACATGTCAAAGTGTAGGGGATTTCAACATCTGCTCGTCATTGTCGATCAACTGTCAGGATGGGTAGAAGCTTTTCCCTGCCGGAGCGCCTCTTCCCTAGCAGTAGGTAGACACCTACTACAAGACATTGTGCCCCGATTTGCCCCCACCCCCAATGGATAGACTTAGATCAGGGGTCTCACTTCACTTCAAATGTTATTAAGCAGTTGACCACATGTCTGAGAGTGAAGTGGAATCTTCACACACCCTACCACCCTCAGAGCTCTGGGCAAGCGGAGTGTATGAATTCCACTTTAGAGAAAATACTGTTAAAGCTATGTAAAACAGCTCAATTAACGTGGGTCATGGCACTTCCATTAGCCTTGTTTTCTGTTCAAGTCACTCCAAGACAACCTCTGGATTGTCCCCATATGAAATTTTATATGGGAGACCCCCTCCTGTTGCCCAAGACTATGAGAGGCCGCATGTGTCATTATTGGGGGCGGGGGAATGAAGATCTAATCTCTTATATAACCCAGCTGCAGGTTCAATTCCAAAAGCTGAGAAGGCATGCAGAGGCAGCTCAGAGTCTTCCATTAGATGTACCAGCACAGCAGTTCCAGCCAGGTGATTCAGTGTATTTGAAGGCATGGACCACCAAAGGATTCCAGGAGAAGTGGACCATACCATACCTAGTGCTTCTCATCACAAACACTGCACTGAAGGTCTGCAGAAAGGATTCCTGGATTCACTACACTCATTGTGCCAAGACGCCACCTGAAGCGGATCTCGCCACCAGTCCCCCATCAGACCCATCGGACGAAAAGGGACCAGAAGCAGATGAACCTCCATACCCTGTGCTAACAGGGAAAGTGCCACCAAAGGGAAAACCCCTTTGCACAAGCCAAGGACTGGGAAAGAGAACATGCTTCACCTTCTGATGGGGCATTAAGTTTCCTCCCTTTCCCGTTCAATCAGCCTGACTCAGCCTGAGCGGATTTCAAAATTCTACGAAGATCAGCCTTTAAAATTGTCTTTTAAAAGACAAAAATAACATTTGCATTATGGAAGCTTATTTCTGTATAGTAATTATTTGTTTATTAATATTTGAAGGAAGTCCGGCCCCCCTGAAACCCCCTTTCCCCCATTTTGAAAATAGTCTTTTAGTCCTAGGGACGGCTGTTCAAGACTAATTAAATCTTACTAGTTGTTGGATTTGTATTCATTCTACACAAAGAGGAGAAACAGTTCCTTGAATTTCCAAACCTTTAACAGGTAGACAAATGTGCCACCCAGGTGCCCGATATCATACCACTCGAGACACAACCTGGAGCAATGTCTCTCTGTCTGACCCTTCAATATGGGATGTGAAAGGGGGTATAGGAGAATGGTGTTTCATGTGCAATAGAACAACCTCTTCCTCAGTTTTTGTAGGAAACAGTTCATGTGACAATTATTTTGTTGATAATGGCGGATGGTGCCATAACATAACGGGCCCTAAGATGTGGTGCCAGTCTTATCATAATTTCTGGTCAGAAATTAATCTGAACCCCAGCATTCTCAGTACCAGACTGAAATGTTCCAAATCAGGCCAGTTATGGGATTGTCACTGTCAGGGTGGACACTGAGCCCATAGAATCCCAGAGTAGTTCTGATTCTGAGGAAGAGGAGTCGCTCCTGGGAGAGGAGCGCGCTCCTCTTTCCCAGGGCCAACAGCTGACGGAGATTCCTCCCACCAGCATTCCTAGCTTAGAGAGCAGTCCTGGGAGTGACAGAGCACAGGAAGCAGACTTGATGGACGCGCGACGCCGACGCAGAAAGTGGCGCCAAATGGAGGGCGCAGAAAGGAGGCGTAGTGCCCGGTTGGCGCGCAAACAACGGCTGCGCCCAGAGGATCCAAGGGAAAAGGGGAGGGACTCTCCCTAGTCCTTAAGTTCAGGGGTCTGCCAGCAATTCCCTTTCAAACGGGGACCACCTGTTCCAACTTAGGGCATAGGTACTCTGCTGCTCATAACTTGTTGCTAACGGTAGAGTTGTTAAGTTGTAAAAGAGGAATAAAGCTTTGAAAAGAATCTATTTGTCTGTGTCTGGACTTGGCTACTGGATTACACTGACAGAGGCCTCCAAGGAGCCCTTGACAGTCACTTCCCCAACCAAGGAATGTGTTTTAGAAACGGAACTTTGCAGAGTGCTTCTGCTTCTAAAAGTGAGGGGACAGAAGTGGGTCTAGGATACTATAGTAGATTTATCCCAGGAAAATGGTGGAATTGTGAAAGGCCTTGGCCACCGTTAGCCGATCATTACTGGATTTGCGGAATTTCGGTTTATCAAGTTTTGCCAGCAAATTGGACAGGGGTTTGTTATCCAGGATATATTATTCCTTCCTTTCATTTGTTACCAGAAGAAGATCAGGCATTCCAGAGAGTTTACCAATCCTTATCTCGAGAGAAAAGAAAACTACACTCATCAATACTCTCCTCTACCCAACAACAGGGAGACGATGAGTGGCCTGCTCAAAGAATTATCAGATATTATGGTCCTGCCACCTGGGAGCTGAATGTGGTAGGAAGAGAGCCTACCTACTCGACAAATTGGCTTATCCGATTGCAAGCAGTAGTAGAAATGTTTGCAAATCACACTGCTGAAGCCCTTGAGTTAATTGCCACCCAAATGACACAGATGCAGCGGGCTATTATCCAAAACCATATAGGTTTAGATTATGTATTAGCTGCCGAAGGTGGGCTGTGTGGAAAGTTTAATTGGTCAGATTGTTGTCTGAAAATTAATGACAATGGGAAAATAGTTACCCAAGTTGCAGCTGATATCCGCAAGGTGGCCCATGTCCCTCTCCAGAAATGGGGTGGTTGGGACATAAGTTCCTGGTTGACTAGTTGGTTACCAAATCTTGCCTGGCTTAAACAACTGTTCCTTGTTGGACTAGGGCTTTTGTTGTTACTGTTTTGTCTCCCTTGTTTTATTTCACGCATAAAACGCTCCATAAGCTCTGTTGTTAATCACCAGATATTAATGATGTATCAAAGCCTGCCTCAAGAAGACCAGTTGTCAGAAGAACAGAAGACAAAATTAAATGAGTGGGTTAGTGCCCCGTAGATTGTGAAAGGTATCAGGATATTATCAGAGGGGCTGCGGTGGCTTAGTGGTTAAGACGCTGAACTGCAGACTGGAAGGTCGGCAGGTCAGCAGTTCGAGACCCGAGTGCTGCGTGACGGAGTGAGCTCCCGTCTTCAGTCCCAGCTTCTGCCAACCTAGCAGTTCGAAAGCAAGAAATTGCAAGTAGATAAATAGGTACCGCCTCGGCGGGAAAGGTAGCAGCGTTCCGTGCACCTCGGTGTTCAGTCATGCCGGCCACATGACCACGGAAGCGTCTTCGGACAGCGCTGGCTCTTCGGCTTAGAAACGGGGATGAGCACCGCACCCTAGAGTCGGACACGACTGGTTGGGGACACCTTATTATCAACACCCCACCAATGTGGATATTATCAACACCCCACCAATGTGTCCCTTGGAGAAGAAAGTTCATGAGGGTGAGCCCATCAAGAACAATTAAGTTCCTATCGGCTCCAAGGGGGGAATGTTGAAATAAGTCTTGTAAGAAAGAGCAAGATGTTACTTTTTCATATTTTCAAATATGATTCAGCCATAACAACACTTGCAATACAGAAAATGTATTAATAGAAAAGTGTGTGGTTAAGCTAATGCGGTTAGGCTAGTTGCTGAAGCTTGTAGAAGCAAGGAAACTCATATCAAATAGGGCAATACATAAATAAGGGCAGGGGGTATAAAAATTAGAGTAGTGGGAGATGTAAGCAGAGGCGGGACTTCCGTAGGCTTGCTTAGGCGCTCGGGATAGGCTGTAAACTTCGGAGTATCCAGCCGATGGAGAAACGAAGAAGGGACGCTTCGGCTGCGGGAAGGGAATAAAAGCGTGATGCTCTGTGTGTCAGGTGTGTCTACTAATTTAGCGCACCCGTTCTTGCAAGACTGTACCTAAATAAAGAAATTTCCTTTCGCCAAAAACATTGTCGTCCAGTATTCTATTGTATAGTGCCTGAGAGCCACTTATAACAGTCTGAACCTGCTTGTTGCCTGCCTTAGCTTAGCAATTATAAAGTGTCAAGAGTCAGCATATTATAGAAAAGCACTGGTCAGCATGAATCTTGCTGACCAGCGTAAAGGCTTTGTTTGAGTTATGTGAGTAACTTGGAACTTTGCCAAAAAGCGTCAGCCATGCAGCCACATCCCCTTAAAGTTTAGAAGTCTGCTTAGTTACTAACTTGAAGCCAATCACAAACTTGCAAGCACTCTTAAGTTTGATACGCATGCGTAGAAGAAGCTTTTGTATACCTGCTTGTATAAATATAAGGATGTATGAATTGTGTACCTTCAGTGCTGCTTGACTTCCGCAGTTTGCGGCCAGTGCTCCGCTCCACCATTCACAAGCCCCTGGAATTCTCCTCTTTTTTTTCCCCTCTGAAAATTACGAAGATAAATCCATACCGAAAACCATAATTCCAGCGCCCAGCCGTCTCCGTGAGTCCGTATAACATCTGTAAGAATCGCTATTTTTCGTAAATATTTACGTGGTGTTTTTTTTTTCAGTTGAAATCCTCTGTCTCCGTTTACTTTCAGCCAAAACACTTCCTCTTCCTAGGGGCTTCCCAAAAGAAGGCTGTCTTAGGTGTGCCTGAGTGATAAACTCTTTGTTTAAAGCAACTGTTTTAAAGAAAGAAAAAACCTTTTAAAATGACCATGCCGCTCCAGGACCATGCTGCTCCGTAAATGGCTGCATTCAGCTTAAACTAAGACCTTTACAGCTGTAAATGGTGTCCTGGACGCCATTTGCGTCTGCAGTCACTACCCCTCAGCCAGCGATATGGCATGGTGGCCGTATCGGTGGCGCTCCGGAGCTGGAGGATCCAGCGAAAGAGGATTCTGTAGGCAGGCAGAGCTAAGTTTTCCATTCTGCCATGGACTCCGGCGGGCCAGATTCTTTAGAATCCGGCTTCACTGGGGTCCATGGCAGAATTCTCCACCATCCCTACATTGGAGGCAGCTTGGAGCAGCCAGGAAGGGGTGTGGGTGGGGGCATTCCAAGGTGGGGAGAGCGTAGCTGCCTGTATGACACATCCTATGTGTTGTACAGCAGCCTCCCCGCTCTGTCCTCCTGCAGCTAGACAGCTGCAATCGGCTGTCTAGCCGAAAGAGCAGGGCAGGAGAAGCGCGGAGGGAACGATCCCCTCTATGCTTCTCCTGCTGTGCTTTGGATAGGCAGTCACCTCTGAGTTTGGAGGCAGCCGCCTATCTAGATAGGATTGCTCTCTAAAACTCATACAATAAATAGACTCAAGATTTCTTAACTGAGTAACAGTACTAATAATAGCACACTAACAACTCCAGATGAGGTTTCTAGTTTGATCATATTTGTGGATATTTAATTAATTAAGTACATGTCTATACCACCCAATAGCCAACGCTCTCTGGGCAGTTCACAAAATTAAAACCATGAAGTAAAACATAAAACAATGTAAAATATATATATATCCTTTAAGAAGGATATAGACAAAATCAAACAAGTTGAGCAGGGTAATGAAGATGGTATAGAACAGCGGTCCCCAACCTTTTTGGCCCAAGGAACTGGTCCAATTTTTCCATGGACTGGGAGGGGGGGTTTCCGCTGGTGGACTTCCGGCCACTGGGACGCAAATGGCATCCGCGTATTCTTTGCAGTAATCGGCTATGTAAAGATTTACATAGTCTATTACCTGTAGAACAGGGACGCAAATGGCGTCCATGTAGCGAACACCATTTGCATCCCAGCGGCCGGAAGTCTGCCAGCAGCCGGAACCGGCCGGCAGCTCTGTGGACTCGCTGCGGAGTGGAGCTGGCTGGGGCCGGTGAGGACTCTGGAGGGGGGGAGGGACGGATCGCCTCCCCCCCCCCGCAGACCCAAGGTGAGGGGGTTTCGCACACCTCTGCGGCCCAGTTGCTGACGGGCCACAGACCGGTACCAGTTCATGGCTCGGGGGTTGGGGACCCCTGGTATAGAACACATGTCCTATGAGGAAAGTTTAAAGGAACTGGGTATGTTCAGATCTGAGAAGAGAAGGCTGAGCGGGACATGATAGCACAGATGTGGGCAACTTGTGACCCTTCAGATGTTTTGGACTACAGCTCCCACTATTCCTCACCGTTGGCTATGCCTGCTAGGGCTGATGAGAGTTGCAGGCTAAAAAATCTGGTGCGCCACATGTTCTCCACCCTCTGTACTAATTGGCAGTGGCTCTCCAGGCTTTCAAGAAAGAGGTCTCCCCCAGCCCTACCTGGAGATGCCAGGGACTGAACTTGGGACCATTAGCACGAAAAGCACGTGCTCCATCACTGAGCTATAGCCCTTCCCTTATGCAGAGATGGGTAACATGTGGTCCTCCATATATTGCTGGACTGCAGTTCCCTTCGGCCCTAGCCAGCTTGGCCAATGGTGAGAAATGATGGGAGTTGCAGTCCAACAGGATCTGGAGGGCCATACATTCCACGTGTTCAATGGGGCTGACTCCCAAGTAAGAGTCACTGACTCCCAAGCAAGTAGCAGTCACAGCCTCAAATCCATTCACTCAGGTGCACCTCATAAGTCCTTGCATGAGGAATGCAGCAGCCCAATCTCTTGGTTTCTTGCCGGGGAGTAAGGACAGAAAGACCACCTCTCCCACAGCATGGTTTTTCTGACTAATACAATAACACACTTGCACACACTGGTTTTATATGCTGTAAAAATTATATTTTTACTCTTTCATTAGGTATTGCGCTCCTACTTAGACCGTTTTACTGTCAGTTTCATTAGTGTTAGATAAAAAGTTCTTGCTTCTGGTTGAAAGAAAGGATGCCAGGCAGGCAGCAGTGGATCCAACACTATTTTATTGAACGTTTTGCAAAACGGGTACAGAGCAGTCTGGACCCCGAGCTAAGCAAGCATAAGTCTTTTTATACCTCCGCCCCCTATACATTTTTGCTAGTGATAAGATATTTTAACTGACTACGCTACTAGCTGACACAGCAGAAGCATGACCTGCAGATGTACAATGAGATAATGTCGGCATGTTTATTTTTGTGATTATGCTTATGTGCCTGTCTTAACCATGTTTTACGACTTCCCTTTTTAACAAATGTACATTCCCACTGGACATGTGTCCGGTGGGCTCAATAATTATGACTAATAGCTCAAAGGTCTAGCAAAGAGCTGACAGCCAAAGCATAAGAGGACAGTCTTTTTCTAACAATTCCCTCCTTTAAGTCTTTACTCATGTCTTAAAGCATTTTAAAACGGGGTTTCTCTATCAGCACAATAAAGCAAGAGCATTTGTTTTGACAAAGCAGTTTCAATTAATCGCTGGGATAAGCCTCTGGCACAGGGGATAATGCAACAACCAAATAATACTAAAACTCCTACCACCACTACAAGCGAGATAAGGATTGAGGCTGCTAGGTGTTTCCGTTTTCCAAACCATCTTTCTAACCAGGCGGTCACGGGGTTGTTAATCCCTGAATTCTCGGCTAATTCTTTGGACAAGGCGGTGAGGCCCCGCAAAGCCCTCGTTACCGTGCCATCTGGGGCAGGGATGAAGGTGCAACATCATCCACCTAGCATGACACAAACCCCTCCTTTTTCTGCTAACATCATATCAAGAACACGCCGATTTTCCCAGGCCATTTGGCTAGTGGCATCTAGCTGCTCAGCCAATCCTTTTACAGCATCTCGGGTATAGTTTATAAACCTCTGTTGATTATAATAAATGTAATTGATCCAATCTACATTTTTGTTAATGGTCACCCACCAAAACAGGGTAGATTCAAATCCTGCAGCAATTTGATTTCTTCCTTTGAACTCATCTGGCACTCCCCTTGGTACTCCTATGGAGTCAATGTATATTCGATCATCAAAAGGGGTTACTGATCGTTTCTGCCGGGGTTGGCTAGTCCTCTCTACTGGATGATATGCAATTGAAAAGGGGACTGCCAACTGAACTAACCCGCAAGCTCCAGACCAATTGGAGGGCAACACCTCATACAACTCTAGACCCCCACAATACCACCAGAGATCAGCTCGTGGGATTGAAAGGGAATTATTCCTAAAGCGGGTGGAATTAACACACCTTATTTTACTCGTCAGGTTCCCTATGCGCCCCTCTGTGTCTGCAAGGTTTCGGTGTATGCATCCGGTATGGTTTCTTCTTTGCAAGAAGACTGTGGAAGGTCTGACGCAATCTTTTAATTTGAGTGGGGGGTATAACTTATTGAGGGTTTGGCATTCCTCCTCTCCCCATGCATCAGGATGTTGGAACAAACGGATCACGCAGGTGAGGAGGGAAGGAGTGTCCCACCCCAGAGGAAAAGGCAGCACCTTTGCTACCGATCTTCCTGTGGCACAAACAAAACAGTCAGACTTATTTAAGGACTTGGCTGTATACTTTATCCATTCTAACCACACATTATCAGTTTCCTCTGTTATCGGGATTCCTAACCTGGTTCTCCAGGGACGCTTCTCTTTCTCGGGGATTTGTACCAGAAGTGGTTTGAGGGGTGTAGGTGTGACATTTTGGGGTTTTATTTTAAAGCTGTCAAGCCCAAACCCTTGAGGTATCACCATCTATGTTAATATTTCTCTAACTAGCATTACCAACACCACCCACAATACTTGCTTCATATTACAAGTTCTTTGTAATTCTAACCTGAGCTTTTCCCAGATGTTGTGACTTGTATATTACAGGCGATTGTGGCTCCTGGATGGCTTCTTCGCCTGTGTCCCTGGCAGCTTCTGGAGGGGTGCCAGGGAGCAAAGGACCGTTGCCCGTGTCCTCCTGTTCTTTCCAGGTGACAGGAGGAAGCAGGGGTCATTTAAATGGCTTTATCCGGCTGCAATGTGTCCATTTGCTAGAACCTACAAGTTTTACACATGAGTGGCTGGTTGGCCCCACCAAATAGGGCCCTTCCCACCCTTCCTTTAAGGCTTCTTTATTCCACTTTTTCAGCAACACCTCGTCTCCCGTCTGGAAGAGATGGATAGGTGCATCTAACGGCAATCTCTGGAACGGAACGGAATAAGCTCGTAGCTGTGAAAGAACAGACTGTAGAGAAGTCAACTGATCCCTTAGCATCTGATCACCCATCTCCCATTTGACCTCCTCCCTCCTTCCACAGTGTACCCGAGGCGGGAACCCAAACATCAGCTCGAAGGGGGACAACTTTATGTCCTTTCTTGGCATCCTTCGAAGTTTTGTTAAAGCTATTGGCAGAGCCTCAACCCAAGTGAGCTTTACCCCTTGTTGGAGTTTGGTTAAAGTCTCTTTGAGACTCCGATTGACTCTTTCAACTTGTCCATTTGCCTGGGGCCTCCAGGGGCAATGTAAGTGCCACTCTACTCCCAGAGCCTGTGCCAGTCCCCGTGTAATAACTGAGGTGAAGTGTGAGCCCTGATCCGACTCTATAACTTCAGGCAGGGAGAACCGGGGCACCACCTCCTGTAACAACTTAACAACAACAGTTTTAGCTTGGCAGTTTCTGCATGGAAACGCCTCTACCCACCCTGTCATTTGACACACTATTACAAGCAAATACCTGTAACCCCTACATGGTGGCATTTCAGCAAAATCAATCTGCACCCTCTGGAAAGGATAGTAGGCCCATGGTCGCCCTCCTTTTGGCGGAGGGGGTGCCCTGGGAGGGTTGGTTTTCTGGCAAATTTCACAGGTTGCGGCTAGTCAGTGGGCGCGTATGATTAAGCCAGGAGAAACAAACAGCCTCTTGCAATAGTCGATCATGGCTGATGCTCCAGGGTGTCCAAGAGAATGGTGGACTTGTTCTAGAACAACCCTCTGCAGGGTCTGTGGAAGAAGCAGTCTTCCATCTGTCATCTGTATCCATCCATCATCGCAGGGACTTATTCCGTGTTCTTGTGCCATCTGTAACTCAGCAGGGGAGTATGTGGGGCGCTCTTTTCTTTTGGGTAAAACGAGAAATGTACTTTGGATTCCTTCTCTGGCTGCTCTTTTTGCGGCTTCATCTGCCTTCTGGTTTCCCCGTCTCCATTTTTCCTTTTTCTTTCCCATGGGCTCGGACGTGGACAATGGCCACTTGTGAGGGCAGCTGGAGGGCATCCAGAAGATCCAATATTAGGCCGCCATTAGCCACTGGAGATCCGTTTGCTGTAAGGAATCCCCTCTCTTTCCACAATTGCCCATGAGCATGCACAACGGCGAAGGCGTTTTTGCTATCGGTATAAATATTTACTTGCTTTCCCTTGCTGGCTTGCAGGGCTCTTGTCAGGGCTATCAGTTCAGCGGATTGGGCGGAGAAATGAGGAGGCAGTCTTTCCTCATGCACGCTCTCGTCTAGGGTAACGACAGCCGCTCCTGTATAGCGCCTTCCATCCAGCATATAGCTAGACCCATCTACAAACAGATCTTCGGCTCCCTCTGTTGGTTCATCCTCAAGGTCTGGTTGGCCTTTGGTGTCTAGGTCCAGCACTTCAAGGCAGTCATGATCTGGGAGTCCCGATCCGTTTGTGCCCAGTAACGTTGGCAGTAGTGTGGCGATATTAAAGCTAGAGCAAGCCTTAAAAGTGAGGTTTTCGTTTGTTAGTAAACCTATTTCATATCGGGAATGCCGGGCTGGGTTGAGAAATTTGCTTCCTCCTCCTGATCCTAAAATTTGTGGCACCCCATGTGGCACCCAAACTTCAGTGGGTCCTCCCATCGTCATTTTCTCGGCCTCGGTGCAGATCAGAGCTGTTGCTGCCACTGCCCTCAAGCAACTTGGCCATCCTCGTGCTACGACATCTAGGACCTTGGAATAATAACCCACTGGTCTCCAAGAGGGCCCTTTTCGCTGGCAAAGCACTCCCGAAGCTATGCCGTTATTTTCATGCACATAAAGTCTAAATGGCCGGCTGGGATTTGGTATGGCCAGGGCGGGCGGTGACACAAGGGCAGCTTTAAGACTGAGGAAAGACTTATTCATTTCCTTAGTCCATTTCCATTTATCCAATCTATCTTTTTGCAGCGCCTCATACAGCGGCCGCGCTGTCTCTCCATAGTTTGCTATCTATAGTCGGCAGAATCCGGTCAACCCCAGGTAGGCCCTCAATTCGCAGGGGGACTTAGGGACAGGAGTGTCATGGATGACTTCAACTCTTTCTTGCCCTAGGCTCCAAGTCCCTTTAGTTAAGTGGTAGCCTAGGAATTTTACAGTTGGTTGGGCCAACTGTACTTTTTCCTTTGACACTTTATAACCCCCCCCCCCCGCTAGATGGTTGAGGAGGGAAACTGTCTCACTTAGGCATGTATTTTTGGCCTTGGCTGAAATCAGGAGGTCGTCACAGTACTGGAGGAGATGCACCTCTAGGTGCTGCTGGACCCAGGGTTCGAGGTCCTTTTGGAGCTGCTGGCCAAAGATGACCGGTGAGAGATTGAGCCCCTGAGGGATTACTGTCCATGTTAATTGAACCTTTGACCCTCCCTCTAGGCTCTCCCATTCAAAGGCGAACAAAGGCCTTGAATCAGGGTGGAGGGGGATGCTGAAAAAGGTGTCTTTTAGATCTATGACAGTGAACCAGGCGTGCTCTTCTGGAATTCCTACAAGGAGGGTGTGTGGGTTGGGGACCACAGGATGGGGGGCCTCGATCTGCTGATTAATGAGGCAGAGGTCTTGCACCAAGCGATAGCCCTTGCCCCCCCTTTTAACACAGCAAGGATGGGCGTGTTATAGGGGGACATTATCTCGGTGAGCTGGCCTTCTTCTCGGAGCTTCGTTATTACTGGTTGTAGGCCCTCTTTCCCTTGGCGGGAAAGGGGATACTGTTTCACATGAACAGGCCTTGCTCCCTCCTTGAGGGGAATTTTGTATGGTGCTGCCGACTTGGCACGAGAGGCCCCTCCAATCCCGGCCCAAGCTAGAGGGTTGACTTTGTTTTCTATTAAACCCCAGTCCTCGCCGGCCTCTGAGGTGGGTTCTTCTGCAACCTTCAAAATGGCCATTTGGTAGTTACTACTCTGCTGTTTAGGGAGCCGTACCTCCATCCTTCCGTCAGGGGTAAAAGCAATCTCAATTTGGAGTTTAGTCAATAAGTCCCTTCCTAGCAATGCCACTGGACAGGAGGGGGTACAGACAAATGCATGCTCTAGGTGTGTTTTCCCAACCTTGGTGAACAGGGGACGAGAGAGAGGCACTCGGGTTGCCCTTCCCTCGACCCCCATTATGGTGGTGAACCCCCCACTTCCTGTTGGGGGCTCGCTGAGGGGGAGGATGGACAGGGCGGCCCCTGTGTCTACAAGGGCTTTGTAGGAGCGGCCCCCAACCTTTATTTTGACCATGGGGTCCCGTCTTGCCTCAGAGACGGCTAAGAGGGTGCTGGGCCCCGGTGTGTCCTAGTCTCTTTCTTGTTCGTACAGAACTCTCTCCGCTCCTTCCGTATTCTCCTCTCTCTCTTTCTGCTTCAAAGCCTCACAATCACGCTTCCAGTGCCCCATTTTCTTACAGAAGGCACATTGATCTTTCCCCAGGGGAGATCCCTTCCTTCCCCCTTTTCCCCCCTTCTTAGCTCCCCCTTTGTCGGGTCTAAGAACCGCAGCAAGGAGCTTGGCCTGCCTCTTGTCTTTTTCTTTTCCTTCTTCTTCTTCTCGCCTTTCATAAACCTTTTGAGCTACCTCAACTAAAACTCCTAGGTCAGCTTCCAACCCTCCTTCAACCTTTTGCAACTTCTTTCTGATGTCTTGGCAGCTATTTCCCACGAACTGAGTCGTGAGGATCCTTAAATTATTTGGATCATTCAAGTCAATGTCAGTATATTTAGCGAAGGCTTCTCTCAGCCTCTGGAGGAACACGGCAGGAGGTTCGTTTTTGTCTTGCTTTAGAGTCAGGACTTTTTGCAAATTGTGGGCCCTTCTCCCGGCTTGCTTCATGCCTGCTAAAATGAGCCGAAAATAGTCAGCATGTAAGCGTCTATGTGCCGCTGTGGCCACCCCCCAATCGGGTCGCCCTGTGGGCAGAACCTCCGCCGTCTCCTCTTCAGTTGCCTGGGGATTTTCCTCCCTATACTTGGCTCGTGCCCCCGCAAGGATGGTTGGCTTTTGACTGAGGAAGCAGGTGTTTAACAGCATTTGTGTATTGTCCCATGTGGGGTTGTGAGTGAGCCTCACATTCTCCATCAGAGACAGGAGTGGGCCGGGATCCTCTTCAAAGGAGGGGTTAAATTGTTTCGAGTTATACAAATCAGATGTCGTGAATGGGACATAGACAAACATCGTCCCTTGAGGATGTTGGGCGGTAGGGTCAGGGACTTCTCTGATGGGGAAGGTGAACTTCACCGGTGGTTGGGGGTCCTTTCGCAGGTTATAATTAGGTCCCCCTTTTGCTTCTCTTTGTATGACCTCCAATCTTTCCTCCAGGGAATGCAGACGATCTTGGAGAATGTCTCGGCGTTCAACTAGAGGGGTGGGGTCCTCTGGTACTATTTTGTGAGAGGGGTCCTCCTCAGGGGCATCTAGCCACCGAGCAGGCCCCTCAGGAGAAGGTGGTGGTTGCAACGGGCGTGGTCGCCCTGCGACAGCTGTCCCATAGGGAGGAGGAAGCAATGGGTCCTCCGGTGCCGTGGCCACGACCCTAGATGGTCCCTCTTTTGGTGGTTTCCTTTTGACCACCATGGGAAGTGCCAGGGACATGCATTCAACAACCCACGGAGTGGGTCTGCCGCCAAGGGGCACACAAGTTGCCCATGAATCAATATAAGGGAACTGGTCCCAACTTCCCCTCTGTGTGACTGTTATTCGCACATCAGATACCAAGGTTGGGTCAAAAGACCCCTCGGGTGGCCATTTGGGCTCTAATATTGGCCATTCCCGGGTGCAAAAAAGGACAAGGCGATCCTTTGTCATCTTAGTTCCATAATCCTGCTTAAAATGTGACCAATTGCGCAAACAACACTCCAAGGGCGTATGGGACTTCTCCGCAGGCTTGGACTGGGACCCGCCCATGACGGTGGGAATTTCAATCAACAATTCTTGCGCTTCGCCCTTCTCTGACCCAGCCCGTCGCCGGGGTAGGGAAATGCAGATCGGGGCTCCTCACTCGCTTCGACCGAAGGCGTCTCACACAATCACAAACACACCACCGTCCCGCGTTTATCCCCTAATGTAAGCTGTTTCACTTACCCCAAAAGCCTCTTCTGTCCCGCCCACAGCTGCATCCAGCTGCTTATTGATCCACTGCCGGTGCCTAAAAGGAGTGATCACGTCTCCCTCTTCCTCTGGCGTTGGTCCCCAAGCGCCGCTGCCGCCGCCGCCAACGTGAGGAGAAGGCAGTGTAAACAACCGCCTGTGGCCACTTCTCCTCCGCGGCCCTTCGGTTCAGCGCAAAGGGGACGCGCCCCGAAGCAGGATCCAAGTCACGGCACCAAATTGTTAGATAAAAAGTTCTTGCTTCTGGTTGAAAGAAAGGATGCCAGGCAGGCAGCAGTGGATCCAACACTATTTTATTGAACGTTTTGCAAAACGGGTACAAAGCAGTCTGGACCCCGAGCTAAGCAAGCATAAGTCTTTTTATACCTCCGCCCCCTATACATTTTTGCTAGTGATAAGATATTTTAACCGACTAAGCTACTAGCTGACACGGCAGAAGCATGACCTGCAGATGTACAATGAGATAATGTCGGCATGTTTATTTTTGTGATTATGCTTATGTGCCTGTCTTAACCATGTTTTACGACTTCCCTTTTTAACAAATGTACATTCCCACTGGACATGTGTCCGGTGGGCTCAATAATTATGACTAATAGCTCAAAGGTCTAGCAAAGAGCTGACAGCCAAAGAATAAGAGGACAGTCTTTTTCTAACATTAGCATATTGGTTAGAGCAGAGCTTTCCAAACTGTGTGCTGCGACACATTAGTGTGTCTGCAGCAGTGTGTAGGTGTGTCGCGCAAAATGCAGAAAATTGTGCGGAAAGGCACCGCAGAGCTCCCTTACTCGCGTTTGCTTCCCTTGGCCCCTCCCCCGGAACTTCCTAAAGCAGCTAATGTTAAAGCAGGTAAGCCTTATCTGCTAAGGCTTAGCAGCTAAGGCTTAGGTGCTTCAACATTAGCTGCTTTAGGATCATGTGGCGTCTTGACGTAGGATGCACATGATTGGCGGTGTTGGAGCAGTATGGCGAGGAGTGTGGTAATGCTGGCTGCACAAGGAGTGTGGAGAATTCGAAGTTAGCGGAGCAATTAGTTGAGCAATTTGCAATCAGCTCGGGTGAGAGGCTTCCCCGCGTCCTTGGTGCGGCTGCAGGGCAGCGGGGGAGAACAACGGCCCGCTGGACACCCCCAGAGCAGGGAGGGCTGCGCCAGGCAGGCAAGGAGCTTCGAGCCTGCGCTCCCTGGAAAGGTAGAGGCGCGGGGTGAAGACTGGGGAAGGGAGGCGCTGCCCTGGGAGGAGAGCTTGGCCGACGCCAGTGCGGAGAAGTGGCAGCGGCCACCAGCCCTGCGTGGTTTCGGGTGTGCCCTTCACAGACTTCTGCACCGCGCTGCTGCACAGCCAGGCCAGACTAACACATGGGTGGAAATGCCGCCTGGGACTGGGACTGCGCCGAGCGGGCCGTCCGCCATCTTGGCCAGTCAGAATGGAGCTCAGTGGAGGCCAGAAGCCTCAGAATCAGCGTGTTCCCAATCACCCGGGCGAGCGCAGCTGCAGGCTGTCACCCAGTCAACCCACCTGCTGCTGGCTGAAGGGAGGCCACCCTCCCAAACCCAATGTGGCAAACAGCAAGCCACCCACCACGTGGCACTTATGATTTGATTTCTGCCATTTATTTTTATTTTTACTCTGCTGTAATCATGGATTAACCACCCACTGGCAGTGTACCACCGGAGAGTGCTGAAACTGGACGCTGGACATAGGCATTGCAAATATTTACAGCAGTATAGTAGTGAGACATGTATATTTACACCATTTTTGTTGGACTTTTGATTCTCTACTTCATGTGTTTTTGCAGCTGAGCTCCTACCTGGACCTATGTGTCCTAATATGTATTGTAAATACTTTGGTAAATTTTGTTTATTTTTCACATTTTCTCCTGGTCCTGATTCCTATCTTTATCTCACTTTATCACTGTGGGAGTGGAGCGCAGGTGCTGTTATTTTCATAAGAAAAAAACAGAGAAAGATAAGCGCTAAAAACAGTCCTGTTATTTTCATATTTTGTTGTTGTTCAGTCGTTAAGTTGTGTCCGACTCTTCGTGACCCCATGGACCATAGCACACCAGGCCTTCCTGTCCTCCACTCTCTCCCGGAGTTCATATTCATTGCATCGGTGATGCTTTCTAGCCATCTCATCCTCTGCCGTCCCCTTCTCCTTTTGCCTTCAATCTTTCCCAGCATCAGGGTCTTTTCCAGTGACTTTTCTCTTCGCATTAGGTGGCCAAAATATTTGAGCTTCAGCTCCAGTATCTGTCCTTCCAATGAGCACTCAGGGTTGATTTCCTTTAGGATGGACTGATGTGACCTCCTTGCAGTACAGGGACTTGTAAGAGTCTTCTCCAGCACCACAGTTCGAAGGCATCAATTCTTCGGCGCTCAGCCTTCCTTATAGTCCAGTTCTCACAGCCATACATTACTACTGGGAAAACCATAGCTTTGATTAGACGGACCTTTGTCGGCAAGGTGACGTCTCTGCTTCTTACTATGCTGTCTAGGTGTGCCATAGCTTTCCTCCCAAGGAGCAAGCGTCTTTTAATTTCATGGCTACAATCACCATCTGTGGTGATCTTGGAGCCCAAGAAAGTAAAATCTGTCACTGCTTCCATTTCTTCCCCTTCTATATGCCAGGAAGTGATGAGGCCAGATGTCATGATCTTCGTTTTTTTAATGTTGAGTTTCAAACCAGCTTTTGCACTCTCCACTTTCACCCTCAACAAGAGTCTCTTTAGATCCTCTTTGCTTTCTGCCATTAGGGTGGTATTGTCTGCGTATCTGAGGTTGTTGATAATTCTCCCGGCAATCTTAATTCCGACCTCTGATTCATCCAACCCGGCGTTTCTCATGATGCACTTTGCATATAAGTTAAATAAGCAGGGTGACAATATATAGCCTTGTCGTACTCCTTTCCCAATTTTGAACCAATTGGTTGTTCCATGTCTGGTTCTTACTATTGCTTCTTGACCCTCATACAGGTTTCTCAGGAGACAGGTAAGGTGGTCTGGTACTCCCATCTCTTTAAGAATTTGCTAGAGTTTGTTGTGATCCACACAATCAAAGGCTTTAGTGTAGTCAATGAAGCAGAAATAGACATTTTTCTGGAATTCTCTTGCTTTCTCCATGATCCAGCAGATGTTGGCGATTTGATCTCTAGTTCGGATCCTCTGCCTCTTCGAAACCCCGCTTGTACTTCTGGTAGTTCTCGGTTCACATGCTGCTGAAGCCTAACTTGTAGGATTTTGAGCATAACCTTGCTGGCATGTGAAATGAGCGCAATTGTGCGGTAGTTTGAACACTCTTTGGCATTGCCCTTCTTTGGAATTGGAATGTAAACTGACCTTTTCCAGTCTTGTGGCCACTGTTGAGTGTTCCAAATGTGTTGGCATATTGAGTGCAGCACTTTAACACCATCATCTTTTAGGATTTTAAATAGCTCAGCTGGAACACTGTCATCTCCGCTAGCTTGGTTGTTACTAATGCTTCCTAAGGCCCACTTGACTTCACTCTCTAGGTTGTCCGGATCAAGTTCAGTGACCTCACTATCATGGCTATCAGGGACATTCAGATCTTTTCTGTATAGTTCTTCTGTGTATTCTTGCCACCTCTTCTTAATCTCATCTGCTTCTGTTAGGTCCCTGCCTTCTTTGTCCTTTATCATGCCCGTCTTTGCACAAAACGTTCCCTTAATATCTCCAATTTTCTTGAAGAGATCTCTAGTCTTTCCCATTCTGTTGTTTTCCTCGATTTCTTTGCATTGTTCATTTAAGAAGGCCTTCTTGTCTCTCCTTGCTATTCTCTGGAACTCTGCATTCAGTTGGGTATCTCTTCCCCTTTCTCCCTTGCTTTTCGCTTCCCTTCTTTGCTCAGCTACTTGTAAAGCCTCATCAGACAGCCACTTGGCTTTCTTGCATTTCTTTTTCTTTGGGATGGATTGAGTTGCTGCCTCCTGAACAATGTTACGGACCTCCGTCCATAGTTCCTCAGGCACTCTGTCTATCAGGTCTAATCCCTGAAATCTATTCCTCACCTCCACTGTATATTCATAAGGGATATGATTGAGGTCATACCTGAATGGTTTAGTGGTTTTCCCTACATTCTTCAATTTAAGCCAAAATTTTGCAACAAGAAGCTCATAATCTGAGCCACAGTCAGCTCCAGGTCTTGTTTTTACTGACTGTATAGAGCTTCTCCATCTTTGGCTGCAAAGGACATAATCTGATTTCGATATTGACCATCTGGTGATGTCCATGTGTAGAGTCGTCTCTTGTGCTGTTGGAAAAGAGTGTTTGCTATGATCAGCGTGTTCTCTTGGCAAAACTCTATTAGCCTTTGTCCTGCTTCAGTTTGTACACCAAGGCCATGCTTGCCTGTTATCCCGGTGATTTCTTGACTTCCTACTTTAGCATTCCAAACCCCTATGATGAAGAGGACATCTTTTTTGGGTGTTAGTTCTAGAAGGTGTTGTAGGTCTTCATAGAACCGATCAACCTCAGCTTCTTTGACCTCAGTGGTTGGGGCATAGACTTGAATTACTGTGATGTTGAATGGTTTGCCTTGGATTCATACTGAGATCATTCTATCGTTTTTGAGATTGTACCCCAGTACTGCTTTTCCCACCCTTTTGTTGACTATGAGTGCTATTCCATTTCTTCTAAGGGATTTTTGCCCACAGTAGTAGATATAATGGTTACCTGAATTAAATTCGCCCATGCCTGTCCATTTTAGTTCGCTGATTCCCAAGATGTCGATGTTCAATCTTGCCATCTCATGTTTGACCACCTCCAGCTTTCCTTGATTCATTGATCTGACATTCTAGGTTCCTAAACAATATTGTTCTTTACAGCATCGGACTTTCTTTTCACCACCAGACACATCCACAGCTGAGTGTCCTTTCGGGTTTGGCCCAGCCGCTTCACTCTTTCTGGCGCTACTTGGAAATTCCCTCTGCTCTTCCCCAGTAGTATATTGGACACCTTCCGACCTGAGGGGCTCATCTTCCGGCGTCATATCTTTTAGCCTTGTGATATGTTCCATGGGGTTTTCTTGGCAAGAATACTGGAGTGGGTTGCCATTTCCTTCTCCAGTGGACCACATTTTGTCAGAACTCTCCACCATGACCTGTCTATCTTGGGTGGCCCTCCACGGCATAACTTATGGCTTCACTGAGTTATGCAAGCCCCTTCGCCACAACAAGGCCGTGATCCATGAAGGGGATTTTCATATTTAGTTAATGCTAAAACCTAGAAATAAATTTGCATAGATTTATTCATTAAATTGCAGTTGAATTACCCGTAAAATGGATACGTTTCTAATTAAGAAAAGGAAAACTGGTGAAGATGATGTTTGCAATGAATAAAATGTAGCCGCTATAGTGGAAACTACGCAAGAATCAACTGTTGAACAAAAGGAAAAATTTCCAAGCCTCGTTTATACAGTAAAGATTATATGAAACTGGGGTTCACATTTTCTGGTAATGAAAACAATCCTTGTCCCCAGTGTTTAGTTTGTGGGGATATACTTGCAAATGTAAGTATGGTACCAAATAAATTAAAGCGTCATTTTACCTCAAAACACTGTCATTTGTCAGAAAAACCAGTAGAATACTTTATTGAGCTTTCAAAATCTATAGAGAAGCAGTCCGCATTATTCACAAAGAGAGTGAAGACATCAGAGAAAGCTCAAAAGGCAAGTTACTTGGTTGCTCAGATAATGGACAGAAACAAGGACCCACACGCTATTGCCGAAACCACCATAAAGGAATCTTGCTGTGCTATTGTTTGAACAATGTTTGGGCCCGAATTTGAGATAGAAGTTAATAAAATCCCTTTGGCAGATAACTGCTGAGTGCCAGCTAAAATGTGATATCAGCTGGTTAATTGTTGACCATTTACCATTGCTTGGAGAGAAAGTTCATCATTATTTCCGAAATGTTGAAATCCAAGACTATGATTGGATCAGAAATCCATTTCTTTCAACTGCAATGAGGAACTTTTCACTTATTGAAGAATTAGCTGACATAAAAAATGATTGAAATCTGTTAACGATGCATGAACTTAGACAGCTTTTGGATTCGCATTTCAAAAATGCATCCAAACATAGCTAAAAAAGTGTTAAAAATTCTTCTGCAGTTTTCTACTACATACATTTGTGAAATATCCTTTTCAATGATGGCAAACTTAAAGACACTGAAACATGGAAGCTTAAAAATGCTTGATGACAAAATGCGAGTGCCTTTATCCAATATTCCACCCAATATTGAAAAGCTGTGTTCATCCCATCAACCTCACACATCCGATTAAAATGGTAAGTCGTTATCGGCGTTATTCAACTTTTAAAAATTCTTGCACATATTTACATACTGTTACTCATAAATGACAACAATGTATGTTATTATCTTACAAATCATATATTTTTAAAAATATAAACGAAAGGTTTTCATGAGATATGTTGTATCCCCATACATTTCGTTATTACAATTTATGTATGCGTCCGTATCTCTTACAACGGGTTAGTTTAACCTCCGGCTTGCTAGTAAAACTGAATTACCGTGTCACGAAACGATGCATGTCTACAAAGTGTGTCACCAACACTTATTTATTCATTCATTCATCGCATTTATACCCCGCCCTTTCTCCTCTTGCAAGGAACCCAAGGCGGCTTACATTATCCTCCTCCTCTCCATTTTATCCTCACAACAACCACCCTGTATGAAATGTTTGGAAAGCTCTGGGTTAGAGAATTAAATACAATTCTTAGAGGCTAAGCATTACATTTGGTGGATTCCTTTGTTTCTTTGGCGATCGTGATTTATTTATTATGCATGTTCTTCGTTTTGTTGCCTGTATTTTGTTAACTTTGTTTCGAAATAAAATCCCACGACTAGGAACAGCTCTGCCTTCGGCCGCGCGTGGGCCTCGTCAGCAGGAGGCGGAGGCGTCGCCGTCGCCGGGCTCCGCGGGGCGGCTGTTTCCGCGACGGAGCCACGCGGCCTCCCCGGCCTGAGGAGGAGGCGAGCTCCTTCCCTCGCCGCTTGCCCGGAGCTGACAGGCCCCGCGGGCTTGCGTGGGGAGCCGCCTCCGCCTCCGCCTCTCACTGGGCGGGGACGGACATTTCGCGCGCTGCTCGTCGAGCGTGAAGGGAGGGGAGGGAAGGAGGGAAGCGGGTCTCTTGTCGCGCTAGAGGCGGCGGCGGCTTATTCTTCCCTCAGCCGCCATGTCCCGCCAGAGCAGCCTCCTCAGCTTTTTCCCCAAGTCTGCGGGGAAGGGCGGCGGCGGCGGCGGCGGCAGCAGCAGCGGCGGCAGCGGAAGCCCCCCCAGCGACGCCGAGGGACCCCCGCAGGCCTCGAGTCGAGGCCACGGCAGCACCCGGGGCAGGACGCGGGCACCGCCGACGGATTGGTGAGCCGTCGTCCATCGACGCAGCGCGGGGGAGGGGGCGGCTTGCCGCAGCCATCGCATCGGGCCTTCCCCGTGAGGAGGCTCCGCGGCCTCGCGTCTTCTGTCTAGGCCGCAAGCGGCTTGGCGGAAAGGGGAGGCCTGATCCAGGCGCGCCCGCTGGCTGATGTGGCGGGAAACACCGAGGGCGGACGGCTCCTGGGGGGAAGTGTTTGTGGCGCGGCGCGGGGGACCGGCGCGCGCGAGCGAGGGAGTTTAGCTCGGGATGGGAAGACAATGGATGGGTGGCGCGGGGAGGGGGATGCGCGTAAGGGCCTCGTGTGTAGCTGCTCATGTCCCTTGGACTAGGCCCGCGCGAAGACGCCGCCGTTTTCTCGCCATGCGGAGCTCTCCTTAGTCGCTTCGGGGGGTTGTGGGGCCTGAGCCGTCGGTCTCCGTGCACGGGTGCGAATGCTACCAAGTCAGACGGGGCTTCCTGCTCGGCAGCTGTACAGAGGATCGAGTTGCAGGGCCGCAGTCCTAAAGCACGTTTACCTGGGAGCAAGCCCCATTGAATTGGGTGGGTTTTTATTTCTGAGCCCGGCTGCGTAGATAGACCGCGACTGGTGAGCTTTCCGCCAACCCCGTTGAAAGACCACTTGATTCCTTTCTCCTCTTTCCGCCCCATCCCCTTTTCCTTTTGTGCCCTGCCTTTTTAGACTGCAAGCCTGGGAGCAGGGGCTGCCTTGTTTGTATTGATGGTGTGCGAGCCTCTCTGGGATCCTTTTCGGCTTAGGATAAAAATGCTTTAAATAAATGAATAAATGCACAGCTGCCATCTTTGTATGTTAACTCGAAAGTAAATGTCTTTGAGGGTTTTCCTAGTCGATGTGCATAGGATTTCTGCCCTAAGGCTAAGAAGGAAGTTGTTCTCCTTGAACACAATAGAAGCAGCTTCTGAGCACACTTACAAAGGATCAGGCTGCCAGTTTAGTGACTAAATCTAATCGGAATGAACATTGATAGTGCAAATATAAGAAGTAATAATGTAGATGTTGAGATACGCAGTACAGTTTACAGTAGTTCAATATTGTTCAACTGTTTTATAAGCTGCTTTGCATACTTTGAGATATAAATTGAATGAATAAAGAATTGTGTATAAGGAAAAAGTGTGTCCTAATGGAACTGTATGCCTGTGGAAAAGGAGTAGTGATGTCATGGTATGTATGGACAGGACAAAGATGATGGTTGGACAGTTAGGTTCATTTCAGATTTTTGTGGGGCGAGCGTGTTCACTGTCACTTAGCTAACCCAGTCACCAGCCAGTCACGTACAAGCATGAATACATATATAACTCAAAGCTGTTCTAGGGATCGCTGCCATATGGCCATAGCTGTTTTGAAACTGTTCAGAGTATTTGGGATGAAGCATTATGTAAAATAAATGAATGTCCCTTGTGGTTCAGATCTTCATCTCGTTTCCCCATCCTTGCCTGTTTATACTGTAGTCAGTTTGAGGTTGGGTAACAAGCAGGGTTGATTTGATTTAAATCATGATTTAAATCACTTCTCTGAAGGATTCAGTTTTAATTATTTAAGGGTGCAATCCTACACATGTTTAGGCTGGAAAAAAGTCCTGCAATTCCCAGCATGCTAGCTGTGGAATGCTGGGAGTTGTAGGACTTTTTTCTGTCTAAACGTGCACAGGATTGCACCCTAAATCGCAGTTTAAATCACTAGTGAGGAAGGGTGCATTTAATCATCCTTTTAAAATAGGATGATTAAATATGGTCCATGGGGTCACGAAGAGTCGGACATGACTGAACAACAACAAGAAATACATATTCAGAGAACTAGGTTTCATTAAAAGGTCTAAGCAATTCTGAATTGTTTTCAGATTAATTTTCATCAAAAAATGGGATGATAATTTGGTCATTTTAGTACCAAAGCAGAATGAACTTGTGAAGTCATTCAGGAGATGAACCACCTCCAGCTGTTCAATTAATCATGATCTTTTTGCCATGATGTGCCATAATCACCACCACCAAACAGACTTTAAAATTGTACTAATAAGTTTGTTTATTCTTCTGGTTAGTTTTCTTCTTCAACAAACAGCGATATTAACAAAATACAGATGGATTTTTGTGGAGGATGCATGGTGCAGAAGTTTCCTCAAGAGTCAGGACTGCATGAATATGCTCTGTTCACTTTTGGTTTCACTTTCTATTTCCTTTCCCTATCCAGTGCTTTTATATTGAGACTCCTCCTCCAGATCTACTCCATCTCCCCAAATTCTCTACTCATTGATCTTTCCTGTCTTTGCACTCAGAGAGAGGCAAAGCCTGGAGAGGGAGAGCATGCACTTCTATATACCACCTGCGGTGCAGAATAAGACTGCTCAGGTTATCTCTCATCTCCATAAGCTTCTGTTAACATATTCATACAATATAATTAGAAGTTGTATAATTAGTATTCATGATGATATCTTTGACCTAGGATTTTTTCTTTCTTTATTTTTATTTTATTTTTATAGATGAAATAAACACCACCAACAATAGAATCAGAATCTTCAGTTTCCAAAAGTACGGTATTCTAACAAAAAGAAAAAAGGGAGGATAGCAAAAGAAGTCAGAGAAAAAAAGGAATTATATTAAACTTCAATAAGAACAAACCAAATATCCAAACAGTCTTATAGCACTTATAGAGAGCCAGTGTGGTGTAGTGGCTAGAGTGTTGGACTGGGAGCCAGGAGATCTGGGTTCTAGTCCCCACTCGGCCATGGAAGCTCACTGGGTGACTTTGGGCCAGTCACAGACTCTCAGCCCAACCTACCTCACAGGGTTCTTGTTGTGAGGCTAAAATGGAGAGTAGGAGGGTTATGTACGCCACCTTGGGTTCCTCAAAAGAGGAAAAAAAGTGGGATATAAATGTAATAAATAAAAATAAATAAATAATAGCACAGGAATAGAAGCAAACAATCCATTTCCATTGGCCATATATTACCATTCAGTTAACGCATATTAATAAACAATAATCCCATAATGATATTAATACTACTACTACTAAATAAGTTTAAGAAAAGGATAAAAACAAAAATCATTTGTATATTTTAAGTAATATATCTAAAAATATATTTATATGTGTACACACACATACAAACAAATATACACTTTATTACAATATAACATAAAAAAAGGAGAAAGAAAAAAATATGCAAACATTTATTCTGGCATACTGCCTAGACATCTTATCATCTAAATATCCAAACAGTCTTATAGCAAAGGAATGGGAGCAAACAGTCCATTTCCATTGGCCATCTGTTACCATTCAGTTAACATATATTCATTTAACGCATAATAAACAGTAAAGGTTTAGCCAACACAAAATAGTAGTAATAATAATCACATAATGATGATGATAATAATAAAAAGAGAAAAAGAAAAAGTTTAAGAAAAAGATAAACAAATAAACAAAAGCAAATCATTTGTATATTTTAAGTAATATATCTAAAAATATATTTATGTGTGTACACACACATACACACACAAATAGGCATTTTATTACAATATAACACAAAAAAGGAGAAAAAACAAAAATATGCAAACGTTTACTCTGGCGTACTGCCTGGACATCTTATCATCTAAAGCCCAAACAACACTTCAAAAGAACAGTAAAAATGGCTAAGTTCCAACTCCAGAGGCTGAGAGAGTTGGTTCCCTTGTTTTAATTTTAATACCAATTAAAAATGATTCTGCAGCATCAGGATCCAAAAATCTTTTCATCTGGCCTTCAAAGAGAATGCAAAACGTAGCCGGATATTTAATACAATATTGCAGGTTAATTTGCTTTGCCAAACTTCTCGCCTTGGTGAATTGCCCTCTTCTTTTAGCGATTTCTTTAGTATAATCAGGAAAGAGCATAATCTTGTCATTTGCTGGTCCCCACCGGAGCTCACCTCGTTCTCTTGCCAGACACATACGGTATTCTTTTGTAGAGACTCGTGAAAATTGAACAATAACAGTCCCAAAAGTCCCTTTAGTGCCACGTATTGAACCAGGAACACGATATGCATGCTCAGTATCAAGTAAAAAATCAGATGGTAAAGCAAATAGCTCATGCAGCTCATGCAAAAGTTTATCCATAAATTCAGCCAAACCTATATCAGTAGCCACGTCTTTAATACCAAGGATATGTAGATTGGCTGTACGTGTGAAGGCATCCAGTTGAGACATTCAAGCAGACAAAATATTGTGAGAGACTTCCATGGCCATTTCATGAGCAGTAACCGGATCTTCATGAGCATTAACCTTCGCTTCCATCTTTTGTAAAGAGATATTAATTAAATCCACAGCCTAACTGAGTCTTGAATTGTTTCAAGTTCTTTGATCTGGTATCTGAGAAGACATAGTTTTTATCAAAACAAGCAACTCCTCTTCATCTCCGGCATTTCTAGAAACCTTTGCCGAGGGAGCAATGGGGGGGGGGGTAGGTGGCGTTCTCAGGCCTTTCCTTTTTTCCTTTGGTACTGCCATCCTCCACTTTCAAAAGCACAACAAGCAAGTATAATTGCAGAAACAAAAAGAAAACAAACACGCAGATTTAATTACAGGTCCTCAGATATTGCTGGTAGTTTAAATTCAGAAATGCTATTTGGAGCCATTTGTCCTTACGTCTCCTAATTGCTTAGGAGTTTCAAACAGCATTTAGTAGATGACACTTGGGCATCTAATCTTAGATTTCATCCCCTCTGTTTCTCCGCAGAAGCAGCTGTTCATCCAAGATTTCATCCGGAGGTATTGTAAGCTTCCCCTTTTAATTCCAGGGGAAGATAAAAAGGTTTCTCAACCTTTTCCCAGCTGTTTGAGATAAGCCACCTGCGGAGCTCCACAAGTCACTGCTGGACGCCATGGCTCCAACCTGATATCCTGTGGAAAATTTTCAATTTCATAAGTTCATTAGTAAAAATAAATGGATGCCAATTGCAAGTACAATATTAGGCAAACTTGGCAGGTTCAATGTTGTAGTTAATGTTTTTCAGATGATTATCCCTAGCAAGTATGTCAGAGAAAATATATGTCACTGAAATACATATGTGCCTTAGTGAGATGGAACTAATAAGTAGTGACAGTGAAACTGAAGGTGTCCCAACAACCGTAGTGGCAGAGTTGAACTCTGTTGACATAGATGTGTGGTTGTCAGCATATCATGCACAGTTCTTTGAGTTGCTAAAATTAATTAATGCAGCTTTCCCCAACCTGGTGCGCTCTAAATGTGTTGGACTGCAACTCCCAGCCAACCATGCTGGCTAGGGGTTCCTAGGATTTGTAGTTCAACACATCTGGAGGGCACCAGGTTGGGGAAAGTTAAATTTGTGGGGACAGTTTTCAGTACCTTTGTTTCTCCCCCCCCCCCTTACATTTATATTCTCTTTAACGTTTGATAAGCATTCCAATAAAAATGTCTACAGAACATAACATTTAAATCACATTCAGTGTGCTTCATTTTTCGCTTCACAAATTTTGGGTCAGATACTTGTGCTATATTAGGACAACAACAAAAAAACATGGAGTTTTTTTGTGTTTTTTTAGCTTTGTTACTTACTAAATGCAAGTAAAAGAAACATGCTAAATTAGAACACTCTATGGCATTAGAAAATGTTCTGATGCAAATGACCCTATGCAAATTAGCCTAGGAAGATTCACAGTTTTCTGGAAAACCCACATCATAAATTGTCGAAGATTAAAAATGGAGAGGAGGAAGGATGGATGGAGGTTCTGTGCAGAGACTTTGCTTATAGTAAGGGGTGGGCAAGGAGAGTTGTGGAAAACTGAGGCTGGAAGGGAGGTGATGGGAAGACACCAGAGTAGACTTTTTGTGGCAAGGAATGCACTGTGTTAAGCTGTACGGAATGTTGCTGAAAGAGGTTAAGGTTATACTTGTTAGGTAATTGCCCGGCTTTGAATGAGTTTGCTAGGACACAACTGATCACCCTGGAGGCTGATGGATTGGCTCTTCAATTGTTGTTATGATGTTCTACCTGACTAAAAGTGTAAGGTGAAAGACTGGATAGTCAGAGGTTTACAGAAGTTGCCAGCTCTGCTTTTTTTCCTCCTCCCCTTACTCTCCTGTCTTTCTGAGGTGAAATTATGTGAATGTAGTGCCTAGTTTTTCCCTTTTCTCTGTTCATGATGGAAATGGGAGAAAAAAATTACTGTTCAGGATGACATTTCCAGAAATCGACCTCAAGATGACTACAGGAATGACTATAACTAGGAGCCTGAGACCAGCAACATCCATGGTGGCAGTTGGCTTGTGGTGGTGGTGGGCAACTGCTCATCTCAAGGGCCCTCCTCTGCAATGGGAAATGAGTTGTTGGAGCAGACACTGATTATGTTGAGCTGTCCTTCCTTCCAGTGCTTCCACATTGTGATCCTGGGGCTTGATTGTGCCAGCAAGACCACTGTCTTCTACCAGTGGTAGTTCAACAAGTTCATCAGTACTGTCCCCACCAAAGGTTTCAACACAGAGAAGATCAAGGTGTGATGCTGAGCAACAACAAGACTTTCCACTTCTTAGATGTTGGAGGCCAGGAGAAGCTGTGGCTCCCCAAAAGTCCTACAACCAATGCACTGATGGCAATCTCTTTGTGGTGGATTCAGTGGACATAGAAAAGATGGAAGAAGCCAAAACAGAACTACACAAAATGATGTGGGTCTTGGAGAACCAAGGGGGTGCCTGTGCTCATTGTTGCCAACAAATAGGACTTGAGACACGTGTTGCGCTTGGTAAAGATGTTGGCCACCAGTGAGCTGATCTCTTCCAATTCTTGGCATTTGTGCTTTCATAGGGGATGGGCTCAAAGAAAACTGCACAGTATGTGAATTAAGTAAAGGAAAACCCAAAAGTAGCAAAAAAAGAAGAGATGAACTGCTGTGACCATGAGGACCAATTCCTTCTTGACATTTGACTAAACATTTCCAATGCCTGGCCTGCTTGTTCTGTCCCTGCATAGCCTAATTAATAAACAGTATGGTGAGAAACTTTGAAGATACAGACCCTTTACTTGTTTGTCCCCCAAGCTTTTTGACACTAATACTACTTAAAAAAAGAAGAATGAAAACAACCCACATCTACCTGAAACAGCTCTTTTTGTTACATAGTACAAAATGACTTGGTTCACACAACATGACAACCCGACATGGGCAGCCAACCATAGTGGGTTGTTGTGTTATCCAAATCCGGCGTGTTCTCTATAGGATGGCTTAATTTTTGTGAACAGGCCCATGGCTGCTTGTAGGGTTGTTAATACCCATGGTGAGTTGTCATGTTGTCCAAACCCGGGAGAGCAATTTTATCATAGATTGCCGGGATTGGCTATAGAGCTGTTTGGCAAAAGCAGCAAAAGAGCCAGTGCCGCTCTTCGCACTCTTGCTAGTGCCACCTCCAGCCTCTCTTGCTGGTGACAGCCCCTCAACATATTCCTAAACAGCATTTTGGAGGGACCATCAGTTGTTCGTCAGCTGTTTTTAAAAATTTGGAGGGGCTTTGGGAGTACGCAAGTGGAAGCATTTTTAAAATTATTATTTGTCCCATTCTTTCACAAGTGTGCAAGACTGCAGATTTGCCTGTCCAATATGTGTAGCCTTGCCTTGTCAATTTCCTTGTATGTTTCAGCTGTCAAATGGAGTGCTGAAGTGGGAGAAGTAGGTGCTTTTTGCAGCTCCTCGGAGCAGTTACTGATGCAGTTATGGGAGGAGCCAGTATTTCCCCTTTCTGGACTTGCTGGAGACTCAGGGAAATGTTGAATGGGAGGAGAACACTGACAAATGTCAGCTCAACACATAAAAGCGAGAGTATTACATTGCTAAGTCGGAGATTTTGTCATCACCCCACTCTTTGGAGCAACTACTTCTCTCACTTCAGTGCTCCCTTTGACAGCTGAAACATACAAGGAAATTAACAAGGCAAGGCTACACATATTGGACAGGCGAAAGTATGCTCTTGCGCACTTGCAAAGGAATGGGAAAAATAAAAAATACAACCCCATTTGCATACCCCCGAAGCACCGGGGGGGGGGTGGCAAACAAAAAGGGGTTGTGATTGAAGCGAGGAAGGGGCCTGGGATGAGGAGACAAGACAGGTTCTTCCGCAGAGTTGCCTGGGATATGTGCCAGAGCTGAGGGGGAAGGCGGTGGAGAACAAGCCACAGCAATCCTGATTGTCTGTCGGGCATACCGTGGGTTGTTCTGCGAATGACCAACCCACCATGGCTTATTCACAGGGTGGCTCAGCACGATGTGTGAGCCCGCCCAGTGATTAGGACACAGCTGGGTGGGTAAATGTGACCTGGATATCTAAATTGTTGAAACAGTAAAGTTCTGCTTGGTGTTGCAGGTCTGTTTGATAGTATCTTTGCAAGAAAACTGCAGTGAAGGCGTTCAATATTTTTCAACTACTTGCCTGTATAAGAGGAATATTTAGATGAAGATATACAGGTTAAAATAGTATCTTCTAACATATGGAACTAGTAAACCATAATTTAAGGAGACTGTGAATCGGGAATAATTTTAAATGAAAGGTTTGCTGTATAATATGACTGGTTCTCTTAAAATAGCACTTTTAAAGATTATTTGAAAGACTATTACTGTGGTATTCATGTTATCTGAAGCTTGTCCGAGGAAAAATTATGGAATATGTAAGAGCATGAATAAGTTTTTTTATAATGTAGCTGTCTTGATGTCTAGGGATTCTTTAGAAATTGCTGGGCATTGTTAAACAGTGCTAATCAGATTAGGATCATACTTGTTTGTCCTTGAAAGACATGTTCTAGAAAGTTTGCTCATCAAGAAAACTCAGACCAGTTAGACAAAAGTAAACTATCGTAAGGGCGCAATCCTATCGGGATAGGCGGTTGCCTATCCAATGCAAGGCAGAAGAAGCGCGGAGGGGATTGTCCCCTCCACGCTTTAGCCGCCCTGCATTTGCAGCTAGATGGCCGATTTTGGCTGTCTAGCCACGAGAAGGCGGAGTGGGAGAAGCGACTGCTGGATGACATAGGATGTGTCATACCAGCATTTCTGCCTTCCCTGCCCCAGAATGCCCCCAGGAATGCCCTGTTTTCGCCACTCTGCGCTCCTCTTCCAAGTGCGGAGCGCAGGGCCGTTCTGAGCTGCCTGCAAGGCAGCGGGGGGTGGGGGGAAGGTCAATTCTCAGGGAACCAACATGTCCTGTGGCCGTCTAGCCACTGGCTAGCAGCCATAGGATTGTTCCCTAAGAGACAGAACTTCTACGATTATTATAATGCAAAATTACCTTTAAATTGATGGCCAATAAAATGTGATAATGAGGGGTACATTAAGCTAAAACCTGCAGAACTACATTTCCTTATATGGGGCGGAGTTTGGACGCCAAAGGCAATGGCAGTGTGATCTTGGAGCTCCCTGCCCTCAGGAAATATTTTAATCCGACAGAAATTATCTACAAAGAAAATAACTCCTGGAAACAAAATTCCAGATAGCTGTAAATGAATCTATCAGGAAGAACTAAGAGTGGAATAAAATACTTCCTTAAATCAGCAAATAAAAAGGTAGAGAAAGACAGAACCTATGGAGAAACAGAGGCTCCGGCCAATGTTTGGAGAACAACTGCAAGAGAAAGCTGGGACCAGAGGAATGGCTGTATCAAAAGAAGAACTGACTGAGCAATTAACAACATTCAGACAAGATTTATTGACTGCCTGGAAGATAAATTGGGGCAATTACAAGAGAGGATGAAAGAAAAAGTAGCTGCAGTTTCAGAGACTGCAGACAGGCTTGACGCACATGAGGTACAAATTAAATCTTTTAAGAAAGCTAATTGACGAGAACTGCTTAAAGTATGGAGATTTGTCCAATAGAAATGTAGGAAAAATGTACGTATTCGTGGAATTATGGAGACTGCAGAACGAGAATCTGTTAAAGAATTTATAGTAAAATGACTCTCAGAACTACTTCCTGCATATAAAACACAGATGGACGATCTTGAAATCTCTGTGGAACTCCCTCCCTAGGGAACTCCGCCATGCCCCCTCTTTAATGAGCTTCCGCCGTGCATTAAAAACGTGGTTGTTCAGGCAGGCATTTGGGGTGGGTTATGGTATTTTAGAAAATATTTTATTGCAGAATTTTATTGTTTTAAACTGTTTTATTATATGCTGTACATCACCCAGAGTGGCTGGGTGACCAGCCAGAAGGGCGATTAATAAATTTAATAAATAAATTTGAAAGAGCTCATCGGGCACTAGGACCCAGAAGTTAGAAACAAGTGTTTCACGGGACATTATAATCTGTTTTGCAAACTACTCTCTAAAGGAAAAGCTAATGAAAGAAATACAGCTAATGAAAGAAATAAAGTATATGGACATGTCTATGCTGTTTTTACATGATTTAGCCTCAAAGATGCTACAGAAAAGGAAAAATCTAGGTGTATTCACAAGAAAACTTCAAGAGGAAGGTATTAAGTATTTCTGGGGCTTCCCTTTCAAACTGACAATAATACATAAAGGGAAAACATCTGCTAACAACAAAATCTGGGATCAAGGGACTGTTTTGAGAGTTAAAGATAGAAATCCCAGAAGAAGAAAAAGTGGACGAAAAGACTGCAGACAACCAGACAGATGTTTCAGATGGCGAGGGGGAGAAGATATGGCAGCCAACTACAAGCATAAAGTGAAATAAGAAGGAGAAAGGGATGGCAAATGCTTCTACAAGAGAGTTAAGGGATCGGCCGCGAAGGAGAAAATAATGAAAGGAATAAATGTGGATTAAGTTATAAACAGGAGGAGGTGAAATAATTATTGGCAAAAAAAGGAAAACAAACTGAGGGTGAGGGAATCTAAGGCAAGGAGCCAGCTTACTAAGAAATAAGCTGGCTGACCACCCCAGAGAGGATAAGGAAGTTAAGTTACTCTCATACAGTTCAATTTTTGTTTGTGTTTTTGTCTTACAACCTTTCTCTCTAAATTTGTATTGTCTAAATAACTTATATATTTATTTAAGAGAGTACTGTGGTAGTATAGTGATAAACTTTGGACATAAGAAGAGAGAGGAGGAAATGAAAAGGAACTGAAGGTGATACTGGCTCTTGGAAGCAGGGGCAAAGAACCTTGCAGGAAGAGGGGATGGGGGGAAATTGGGTGTGTGTGGAAACAAAGGAATAAATATAAGGGAAGTAACAGGTAAAGGTAAACAGGTAGCTTGGGGCTTTTAGGAGAAAGGGGGAAAGAAGGAGAAGGGAAAGGGGGGGAAAGGGAAAGAAAAAATAGAAGAAAATAAAATTTAAAGTAAACATGGTACAGTGCACGTCTTTGAATATAAGAGGAGAAGGGGGTTGGGTAAAACAAACTCAAAAGTATACATTGATATCCAAGACGTAGCCTAAGATAATATTTTAGGTATTAAAGAAGGTATTAAAACATGATCAAAAGGAAATGGGAGAAATATTACGAAGTTATTTTAAAGATCTTTATGAAGCGAAACAGGTAGAAATAAAGCAGATTCAGGAATACCAAGACATAACAAAATACCCCCACTAAAAGAAGAACAGAAATAGTGTTTAGAAGCTGAGATAGGATAAGGTGAGATTAAAGAAGCTATAAATGAATTAAAAAATAATAAATCGGCAGACCGAGATGGGTTTACCGGCGAATTTTATAGAGCGTTTGTGGATGTGTTGGCACCACAACTGAAGAAATTATATCAGGAAATACAAGAGGAGGCCCCATTCCTAAAAACATGGACACAAACTATAGTAACATTGATACCCAAATTAAAGATAAATGTAACTTGGACTCCTATAGACCAATATCTACTGAACGTGGATTATAAGATATTTACTAAAATACGGGCAAATGCCTGAAAGAAGTTGTTAATGATTATATAAGTTCAGATCAATATGTTTTTTTTAAAAAATAGGTTTATTGCAGATGCAATTAGGAAAGTATTTGGTATGATTAATATTTGTAAGACAAGAAAGATCCTGCTTGTAATAATGACACTTGATCTCTACAAGGCATTAGATACAGTTAATCCAAAATTTATAATAAGTCTGTTAAGTAAGTATAATCCGGGGAATAAACATATATGTTTATTATATTAAACATATAATAGAGACAATATATGTACAAACAACAACAGAAATAAAGTACAAAGGGGGCGGGGGGAGAACTACATGTCTCAACTGCCCAGTGCTGTTAAAATGTGTTGTTTTGTTTTTGCATTGTGAAACACTAAGAATTCAAAGATGATCTGTGTCTGTTCTCCTTGTTTATACTCATGCTGACCCACCCACTTAACATTATTTGCATATGATGGAAAGAGATGGTTTCCTTATTGGTACAATTGCTGTTGTTTGGGGGGGGGCAATTTGGGTAGCAGGAAAAGCCTATATTACTCTGCGGATGCTGTGAACATTATTAGAATAAATCCAGTGTAAAATGAGAGAGAACTTTTAAAAAGACAAAGAAAAGAAAAGACCTGGCACAAGTAACCGCTTAGAGATATTTTTAATTTTCAGCAGCATATAGATCTATTGAATAAATAAAAATAATAAAATCAGTGTGTGCTCTTACCTACTAACCAGATATATGGAGAGATAACTACAATTCTGAATGTCAGGAAATATATCTTACTAATGCTTTTATAAAATCAACCGTTATAGCCAAGATTTTATACCAAGTAACCAAAAATATGCCCACTGGCTAGCTTATTTCTATTTAGAACTGTCTGTGAGCTCAGTATTTAAGCTTGACTATTATCACAGTGCTGAAATTCCATCCTATTTGCCAGCTATGTCATCTGCCCTGGAATACTCCCCTCCGCAATCACAATACAAATGTATGTGCTGCAGTTACTCAGTGATTGGGGGTGGGGGGACTCTTCACATACTCAGAGGCCCTTTCCTTTGTTATTGCATCACTACAAGTGTACATTGTTAATTATTACTTGGTGAAAAATGAATGCTTACATTTTTCAGTTGGAGCGGTTCTGAGGAATAGGGTAAATTTTGAGGGGACGAGCATTCCTAGTTTTTGTTTAAAAAAGTGTTCTCAAACAATGATATCCATAACCAACATCGACTGTCTTTCTGGCTTCTTATATTGTCAATAAAACAGATTTATTGCCATGTAGGATCATTTGTTTTTCTTTTTGTAGTGACTGTGAATTTTCACCTGGTGATTTGGTTTGGGCCAAACTTGAAGGTTATCCTTGGTGGCCATGCCTCGTGTACAAGCATCCAACAGAAGGAACACTTTTCAGGGGGAGAGGAAGAGCCTCTCGCATCCATGTACAGTTTTTCGATGACGACCCGTCGAGGGGCTGGGTTAGCATTAGATACATACGACCATATGCAGGTAAGAGGTGTGATAACTGATATTAGAAGGGAGCTATTCTTGTACCTTATGCTGCTGCTGCCACTTCAGCTCAGTAGGTGGTGGGAGAAAATAGCTTGTTTTCCCTCATGTGCAGTGTTTTGTTGTTTATTTATTTAATCAATTTATAGACAACTTGACTATTTCTAAAAAGACATCTCAAATCAGTTTACAGCATAAAAGTTTAAAATATAAAATGTCCATTGTTAAAATATTTAAAGACAGAGAGCACCAAATGTTTGACTTAAACATTTAAAACAAAACAAAAATCTCTTCGTTTAAAAAAAACAACCCCGCAGAGAGCCCCAGTGACGAAGTGTCTCAGCCCCAGTGACAAAGCATCAGCAAACAAGTGAGTTAAGCAACTGTGTGAGTTTATCAACAGGGCGAAGAAGCCAGGGCGGTGAACTCTGCCTTCCCTACTCCATACAGTAAGTAACTGTAAAAAATTCCCCCAGCTTCGCCCAGTAAACAGCCAAGTTTTCCAGGGAAAACACACCCAAATAAAAAAACAGTTATGAAGATAGAAAGCCAGCAGGGGGGTGGGGGGCTACCTAGTGTATTGCATTGAGTGCCACATGTACGACTATCTACCTGCAGGACTGAAGTCGTGGGTGTGTGCTCAGTGTAATGAGCTGCTGGCTCTCAGGGAACAAGTGCGTTCCCTTGAGGCCAGGGTTGCTGACCTGGAGAAGCTACGAGAGGCAGAGAAGTTGGTGGATGAGACCTTCAGGGACCTAGTAGTGTGTTCCACTCCCAGGGTGACAGCTCCTCTGCTGTCATGGAGAATGCAGGTCTTGGGGAGGAAGGGCGTCATTCTGAGGAAGAGGGAAACAATCCTTTAGAAGGGACTCATTCCTCAGAAGATGAACAAATATCCTCTCATGCCAAGGATGTGTCTCCGGGGGGAGGGGGCTTGTGGTAGTGGGAGATTTGATCATTAGACACATAAACAGCTGGGTTTGTGATGGGCATGTAGACCGCATGGTAAATTGCCTGCCTGGTGACGAGGTTGCGGATATCACGTGCTGTCTAGATAGCCTAGTAGATAGTGCTGGGGTGGAGTCAGTGGTCATGGTCCATGTTGGTACCAATGATGTGGGGAAATGTAGTCGTGAGGTCCTGGAAGCCAAATTTAGGTTGCTAAGTAGGAGGTTGAAATTCAGGACCACCAAGGTGGCTTTCTCTGAAATGCTACCTGATCCACATGCAGGGCCAGCTAGACAGGTGAAACTGAGGAGTCACAATACGTGGATGAGACGGTGGTGCAGGGAGGAGGGGTTCAGATTCGTTAGGCACTGTTTGGGGTGTTTTGGGACAAGCCCCACTGTTTAGAGGGATGTTTTGGGACAAGCCGGTCCTGTACAAGAGGGACGGACTCCACTTCAGCCACAATGGAACCAGACTGCTGGCGCTAAACATAAAAAGGGTGGCAGAGCAGCTTTTAAACTAAACCCTGGGGGGAAGCCGACAGGAGCTGGGAAGCATCCGGTTCAGGTTAAATCATCCCAAAGGGATGAAGATGAAAATGTTTCTGATTGCCCAAATGCAGAAGCGGAGGAAATAGGCCAGGAGTACGTGGCAGAACATAATAGCCAATCAGAGGGGCCAGTGTCCCATAGCAAAAGATGCACACGCCAGAGGCATCTGGGGAAGGACACCGTGTATAGGTGTTTCTGTGCAAATGCTAGAAGCCTCCAAGCCAAAATGGGAGAATTGGAGTGCTGGGGTTTAAAGGAAAACCTGGATATAGTGGGCGTTACAGAAACCTGGTGGAGCAGAGAGAACCAGTGGGATATGGTCATCTCTCGATATAAACTCTTTAGGAAGGACAGAGAAGGGCATACTGGGGGAGGTGTTGCCCTGTACGTCAGAGGGCATAGTGTTGAGCAGACTAGAACACCTAAAAGGGGTAGGCTCTTCCACAGAAGCGCTGTGGGTGACGATAATACCAGGCTCATTTAGTGTTAGGAAGGTGCTATCGTCCTCCAGACCAGAATGCTCAGATTGACCTTGAGATGGAAAACGAAATCAGGGAGGCCTCCAAACAAGAAAGTGTTGTAATAATGGGTGACTTCAATTACTCCCGCATTCATTGGATAAATGCATGTTCCAGCCACAACAAAGGGGTTAAGTTTCTCAATGCCCTAAACAATTGTGCCCTAGAACAGCTGGTCATGGAACCCACCAGAGGGGAGGCAACCTTGGATTTGATCCTAAGTGGTGTCGCCCAGGACCTAGTATGAGATGTAAATGTTGTTGAACCAATTGGAAACAGTGATCACAGTCCTATCAGATTTAATATATATTTCAGTGGAAAATTGCCCTGGAAGTCCTACAAGTCACATTTGGCTTCGAAAGAGGAAACTTCTATAAAATAAGGGAACTGGTGAAAAGGAAGTTAAAAGGGGGAGTCAACAGGATCAAATCTCTTCAAAATGCTTGGAGATTACTCAAAACCACAATAATGGAAGCCCAGCTAAAATGTATACCACAGTTTAGGAAAGGTAACACCAAGTCCAAGAGTTTGCCAGCATGGTTAACAAGCAGGGTTAAGGGAGCTATTAGAGAAGAGAGAGCTTCCTTCAGAAAATGGAAGTCTTGCCTAAGTGAGGAAAACAAAAGACAGCACAAGCTTGCACAAAGGCGATGCAGGCAGACAATAAGAGTTGCAAAATGCAAGCATTTTGATGAGCATATCACTAACAACATCAAGGCCACAATAAAGGATCCTTTAAGTATATCAGAAGCAGAAAATCAGCTAGGGAGGCAGTTGGACCTTTGGATGACAATGGAGTTAAAGGAGTACTGAAGGAGGACAAGGAGATTGCAGAGAAGCTCAATGAATTCTTTTCATCTGTCTTCACTGCAGAAGATATAGGACAGATACCTTTACCTTAACTGATGTTTTCAGGAAGGGAGTCTGAGGAACTGAGGCAACAGTGGTGACAAAAGTTGAAGTTCTCAACCTTATTGACAAATTGAAAGCAAATAAATCACTGGACCCAGATGGTATCCATCCTAAAGTTCTCCAAGAACTCAAATGTGAAGTTGCTGATCTTCTAACCAACATATGCAACATGTCCCTAAGATCAGCCTCTATTCCAGAGGACTGGAAGATGACCATGTAACACCAATTTTCAAAAAGGGATCCGGGGGGATCCAGGAAATTACGGGCTTAACATCTGTTCTGGGTAAATTGGTTGAAGGCATTATTAAAGATAAAATTGGTAAGCATATAGAAGGACAAGCCCTGCTGAAAAAGAATCAACATGGCTTCCGCAAAGTTAAGTCCTGTCTCACTAACCTTTTAGAGTTCTTTGAGAGTGTCAATAAACATGTGGACAGGGATGATCTGGTAGCATTGTTTACCTGGGCTTCCAAAAGGTTTTTAACAAAATCTCTCACCAAAGACTCCTGAGCAAACTTAACAGTCATGGAATCAGAGGACAGGCCCTCTTAAGGATCAGTAACTGGTTAAAGAACAGACAGCAGAGAGTAGAAATAAATGGTAAATTCTCCCAATGAAGGGAAGTAAATAGTGGGGTCCCACAGGGATCTGTATTAGAACCAAATGATCTGGAATTAGGAGTGAGCAGTGAAGTGGCCAAGTTTGCTGATGACACCAAATTATTTAGGAGGGTTAAAACAAAAAGGGATTGTGAAGAGCTCCAAAAGAATCTCTCCAAACTGTGAGAATGGGCATCTAAATGGCAAATGCAATTCAGTGTAAGCAAGTGTAAAGTGATGCACGTTGGGGCAAAAAATCCCAACTTCAAGTATAGCCTGATAGGATCTGAGCTAGTGGTGACCGACCAGGAAAGAGATCTTGGGGTTGTGGTGGGCAGCTCAATGAAGATGTCAGCCTAGTGTGTGGCCGCTGTAAAAAAGGCAAACTCCATGTTCGGCATAATTAGAAAAAGAATTGAGAATAAAACTGCCAATATCATACTGCCCCTATACAAATCTATGGTGCGGCCACACTTGAAATACTGTGTCCAGTTCTGGTCACCACACCTAAAAAAATATACTGTAGAGCTCTAAAAAGTGCAGAGAAGGGCAGGTAAAATGATCAAGGGGCTGGAGCCTCTCCCCCATGAGAGACGGTTACAACAGCTGGGATTGTTTAGGCTGGGAAAAAGGAGGGTATGGGGAAACATGATAGAGGTGTACAAAAAGTATGCATGATGTGGAGAATGTGGATAGGGAGACATTTTTCTCCCTCTCTCAAAATATGAGAACCTGGGATCATCCTACGAAGCTGATTGGTGGGAGATTCAGGTCAGATAAAAGGAAGTCCTTCTTCACACAGCGCGTAGTTAAACTATGGAATTCGCTACCACAGGATGTAGTGATGGCCACTAATTTGGACAACTTTAAAAGGGGGTTGGACAAATTCATGGAGGAGAAGGCTATTGATGACTACTAGTCCTGATGGCTATGTGCTACCTCCAGGACCAGAGGCAGTGAGCCTTTGTACACCAGTGCTGGGGAACATGGGTGGAAGGGTGCTATAGCACTCATGCCCTGCTTGTGAGTTCCTGGTTGGCAGCTGCTTGGCCACTGTGTGAACAGGATGCTGGACTAGATGGACCCTTGGTCTGATCCAGCATGGCTCTTATGTTCTTATGGGCAGCACAATCAGTCAGGGAAGGCCTGGGTAAAAAAATTTGACTTTAACTGCTGCCTAAAACATGTCGCAGTTGGCACCTCCTACATACCAAGGGCATTCCGAAAAGTGGGTGCCACCATGGAGAAGACCCTTTTCTGGGTTGCTCCAGATACCAATGTGCAGGTTGCAGTACAGCCAGTAGGAATTGCATTGGACTGGCACCTGGTTTTGCCACAGACTGCAAGTCTGTCCGTGACCTGTACAAGGAAATGGCCTGCTTTGGAAGCATCCTAAATGCAGTCAGAGGAAAGGATGCAGCTCTGAAAGCAAGAAAAATGGCTGTACTCATTCCAGTTCTCTTATTTCCTATGTGACTTTGAGGTTACAAAGCTTCAAAGCCTTGGGCTTTTATGTTTTGATGAGCCATCCAGATAACTTGTGTTATGGGGTAGCTATATAAGTACAGTAAATAGGTAAATGAAATGTTAAGGAAAGATAGCATGTAAAGGTGTAGAATACAATGTTACAGTGGCTTAAATACAGTGATATACAAGTAGACTTCCATTTGGTGCTCACACAGCGGATTAGACATTGTGTTAGACTCAGGCATGGAAATTGGCTCAAGAACACTGACAAAGGTTCAGATTAAAGTGCATGTTTTATTTGTATCATGTTTTCAGAAAGAAAAGCATAGATTAGTATATATCTCCCCCTAGCACTGGACCAGCAGACCATGCCTAACAGCAATGATAGAGCAAGAGAAGATGGAGGCAAGAAGTTATGATTTGCCAAATAAGGAGTGGGGAGGGTGCTAAGGAAATGGTGAGGCAGAAGTTGGAGATCTAAATGCAATTGGGCAGCTTGTTTCAGTGGCACAGGGTAGGTTATGCAGGAGTAGAACATGCAGATTTACAGCAATAGCGGGGGACAGGGAGAGAAATAGAGTCAGAGTAAGTATATTTACCTGTTTCAGAGGACAGGGAACTTTTTCTTTGTCTTGCAGGTTCTACTGGCAGAGATACCCAGAGGGGAGGTATGTTTTACAGTTCAAAGCCTGAGATTAAAAGAGCAATGGAATTGGCAGATGCTGCTATGAGAAAAGAGAAAAGTGAGCGACTTGATCTGGCAGTGTGCGACAAGCCTTCAGAAAGTGAGGAGGAGGAGGAAGAAGAGATGGAGGTGATTTTTTAAATGGTTGCTTTCAGAAGTGATGAGAGAATAGGGAGAGGGGCTTTTCATGATTTTTAGGGTACGGTTTTGTATAGGCGGATGTTTGCCTTTCCTGTGGAAGACGTTGCTTCAGAAGTGGCAAATGTCATAACCATAGTTGTGAACCAACTTCCCTATAGGAGAACATTGATCATGTTGAGGAAGGCTTGGGAGAGAAATTCTTGCACATATTTTGTCCTTTATGCTTATGCTTGTCACTTAGCTCAAAGCTGGGCACCAGCAAGCAGCTGTAAGGGCATGTTTGGTTTGCTAGAACAGCCTGCCATCTTGGAGTGGCAAACCTTTATACCTTTCTTTTAGTAGTAAGGCACTTGGCTGGCAAGACACTCAAAAGTTAGATGGTACTATTTCCTGGAGACTGCTGCTTTAGTTGCACATGCTACTGTATGTGTTGCTGCATGTATTCAGACAGCTTGTGAATGTTGATGACTTGCATGTTGAACTGGCATGTATAGTCACATTATCTGCCTCTGTATTCCTCACAATGTTGGGGTGAAGGTATTAAACTGCGTGCTTTCCTTCACATTTTTTAAACTCTTTTTTTTAGACCTTGAAAATGATATAATCCTGATTGCTGAGAGAAGTGCCTTATGCTTGAACAAAATGGAATATTGAGGACCATTTATTCTAGTGTTTGACACAATAGCTGCTGCTGTGCCATAAAACCCCTAATCTAGCTGTCTGCCTGTTCACAATTAACAAGCCCAGCAGTTGATTCTTTTGTTAAATGTATTTGGAGGGGGAGCTGAGGACAGATTTTGCCAATGTCTTGCAAGTTGCTGGGTTAGCCTGTTTAATTATCACCCTGCCTTTCAGACATCCACTTTTTATAGTACTTGACTCTTCTTTTTCTTAGCAGGTGAGTGATGAGGGTGATGATTTTGACACGACAGAGGAAGTGAAAAAGGGTAGAAATAAAAGGACAGCCGGACGACAGAAACATGATGGAGCAGCCAAAAGGCGGAAGGTTGTCATAGATTCAGACAGTGATAATGAAGGTTCAGACATGGAATTTAAGCCAGACCAAGTCAGCAGTGATGAAAATAGTGTTGGAGTAGGTGACAGTGAGGCATCTGATTCTGAGACTGGTCCAGAAAAGAAAGTAAAACATCCCATTAAAGTCCTTCCTAAACACTCTCCTAAACAAATGCAGGAAAAGGCATATAAACCTCCCCAGAAGGATAATCTTCAAAACAACTTTCCTCAGACCCCCAATAGAGAAATGAATCTTTCTTCTGAGATCATGTATAAGTTAGCATCTTTTGCAGCTCCTGAATGTCTTGATTATCGGTCAAGTATTAATGGAGGAGGAGGAGGAGATGCCAGCCCAACTGTGTGGGAACATGATAAAATTGACTGGCTCCAAGATGGTAAAAGGAAAGATGGTCGTAGGCGACGACAAAATGATCCAGATTATGACCCAAGTACTCTTTTTGTACCAGAGGACTACCTTAAAAACTGCACCCCAGGAATGCGGAAGTGGTGGGAGCTGAAGAGTCAGAACTTTGACTGTGTGATTTTCTATAAAGTTGGGAAGTTTTATGAGTTGTACCACATGGATGCTGTTGTTGGGGTTAACAAGCTTGGACTGGTATTCATGAAAGGCACTTGGGCTCACTCAGGTTTCCCAGAAATAGCATTTGACAGGTTCTCTAATATCTTAGTCCAGAAAGGTCATAAAGTTGTTCGTGTTGAGCAGATGGAGACTCCAGAGATGATGGAAGCCCGCTGTAAATCCTTGGTTCACCCAACAAAATTTGACAGGGTTGTGCGCCGAGAAGTATGCAGGATAATTTCCAAAGGGACACAAACCTACAGTATTCTGGATGGTGACTATTCGGAAACCCATAACAGATACCTGCTTTGTATGAAAGAGAAAGTTGATGATTCTGCTGGCCTCCATCGTACCTATGGGGTATGCTTTGTTGATACAACAGTGGGGAAGTTCTATCTGGGTCAATTCCTGGATGACCGTCATTGCTCAAGGTTTAGAACCCTTTTGGCTCATTATACTCCTGTGCAGATCCTTTTTGAGCGAGGGAACCCCTCTGCAGAAACGCAAAAGATTCTCAAAGGCTTGCTGTCCTCTACTGTGCAAGAAGGTTTGTCTGCTGGCTCTCAGTTCTGGAATGCATCCAAAACACTGAAAACTCTCATTGAAGAAAGCTACTTCCAGGGCAAGGAAAACGCAAGTAGTAGACTCATTCTGCCTCCTGTAATCAGATCCATGACTGCAGAAAGTGATTCATTGGGACTTACTCCTGGGGAAAATGGCGAGCTCTCTCTCTCTGCTCTTGGTAGTTGTGTCTTCTATCTTAAGAAATGCATTATTGACCAGGAACTTTTATCAATGGCGAAATTTGAAGAATATATTCCTGTGGATGCTGATATTGCAAAAGGAATGAAGTCAAGTAGTATCTTTGCTAAAACAAGCCAGAGAGTAGTGCTGGATGGGGTGACTCTATCAAACCTGGAAATACTGCAGAATGGAACCACTGGTTCAGTAGAAGGCACTTTGCTAGAAAAGATTGACACTTGTTGTACACCGTTCGGAAGGAGGCTTCTGAAACAGTGGCTCTGTGCACCATTGTGTAATCCTTGCAGTATCAATGACCGCTTGGATGCAGTTGAAGACCTCCTAGCTGAAGCCGCCAAGATGTCTGAAATTCGTGACCTTCTAAAAAAACTCCCAGACCTTGAAAGGCTTTTGAGCAAAATTCACAGTATTGGTTCTTCACTTAAGAACCAGAACCACCCAGACAACAGAGCTGTTTTGTATGAGGAGGCCAGATACAGCAAGAAGAAGATTATAGACTTCTTGTCTGCATTAGAAGGGTTTAAAGTAGTAGTTGAAATTATCTCAATTTTGGAAGATATTGTTGATGGTTTTACATCCAAAACACTAAAACAGATAGTGACAGTCAAATCTAAAAATCCAGCAGGCTGTTTCCCTGACTTGAAAGCAGAACTTGAAAGGTGGGATGCGGCCTTTGATCATAATATTGCGCGGAAGACAGGTGTGGTTAATCCAAAAACTGGGTTTGACTCAGATTATGATAAAGCGCTAGAGGATATAAGTGATGTTGAGGAGCGCCTCCGTCAGTATTTGGAAAAGCAGCGCAAACGCCTTGGCGTCAGAGCCATGATGTATTGGGGAGCAGGTAAAAACCGCTACCAAATGGAGATTTCAGAGACTGCAGTGCCTCGGGACTTGCCTGACGAATATGTGTTGAAGTCTAGCAGAAAGGGCTATAAGCGGTACTGGACCAAAGACATAGAGAAGATGCTGAATGATATTGTCAATGCTGAAGAGCGGAGGGATGCAGCACAGAAAAACTGTATGAAAAGGTTGTTCTACAATTTTGATAAGAACAGCAAAGACTGGCAAACGGCTGTAGAATGCATTGCAGTTCTAGGTATGAAACCTTCTGACATAGCACATATGTTCGTTTTCACTGTTAATTCATTATAGTGTCTGATTTACATGTTTAAATCTCTTAATGTCAGGGCTGACTGACTGGTGACTGGCAGTTCAGATGTCACTCCGAAACTAATTTTATCTGACCTGGCAGCCGTACCAGAATTTAATCAAAATGCAGTTTTTAAAAATTGGCCATCACACTAGGGAAAAGACATTTTCTGAAGCTGTATTACATGTCTATGAGTTTTATATGTAATGCCCCCGCCATCACTCCTAGACTTCGAGTGCTCTGTAACTGAAATTTTTTAATAATAATTCTTCTTACTTTTATGGCGCCCAACCACCTACAAAGGGGTTAGGTTGTTTGAACTTATTTCCCTCCCTATTCTTGCCTCAGGAATAGAGTGGCACCTCAGAAATGGAGGGGTTGGACAGATTCTCTAATATAGTATAGGCAATTAGAAGTAGGACTTACAGAGCACCACCACATATATTGAAAATATGGAAAGCAGAAAGAGGAGTCCTGAATGTGGTACGAAGAAGGGGGGTTCTCTGCAAAGGCAGAGTTGATAGTTTTATGCTGTGATCAACACGATGCTATGCAATATTGCTTCAAGCATGTAGTCATTTAAAAACTACACTCCTTTGGTGTATGCAGATCGCAAACTCTGGGTGAGTCTGGAAGCAGGAAGAGATCTTTGTCCTTCAAAATATGGGCAACACATACAACTGACTATAGTGATTGTGTATTGTGTTGACGTAGACCAAGGGTAGGGGACCTTTTTGGGTCTGGAGGCTGGATTGCCTTTCCCTGGACCAATCCAACAGGCTGGATGATGTCAAAGGGGTGGGGCCTCTCCCCTGAAGCTCCGCTCCCTCCTCATAGATCACCTGCCCTTACCCCACCCATTTTTCCTGTCTGCACAGAGAAAGGGGCTCAGCTGGCATTTTGAGGAGCTGCTGAATTGAACACCTTCTTTGCTCGCCATGCACTGCCCTAATTGGGATGGCGCATGAAAGGAGGGGACTCAGCCAACGCTTGGAGGAGCTCTTCCAAGTGATGTTGAGTCGCTTTCTCTATGCAGAGACAAGCATGTAAAAGTGAGTGGGGATGTTGTTGCGAGGGAGTGCAGCCTGGGAGAAGGTTAAGGCCAGCTGAGGTTCCCCTGCAGGCCAAATTGGGAACTTTAGTGGGCCGAATTCGGGCTGCGGGCTGAAGGCTCCCCACAGCTGACCATGACCAACCGTGTCCATGACAAATTCCAGAAGGGTAGCCATACTAGTCTGTCATAGCAAAAATGAGCCATGTCCCTGTGGTACTTTAAAGACTAACACATGTATTGTGTCATATGTTTTGTGGTGCAGAGTGCACACTGTCAGAGAGAAGGAAATCTGTATATATATTCTTACACACTACTCTATCTTGCATTGCCTGAACTTAAAACAAAAGGGTTTTTCCCTTTTTGTACATATATATATATACACACACACACACACACACACACCCTAAATGACCACTTTTAAAACGTATTTTTATTATAAAATTTCAACAAAAGAAAAGAAAAAGAAAGAAAAATATGGCTACATAAATTTCATAGAATCATAGAATAGTAGGGTTGGAAGGGGCTTACAAGAACATCGAGTCCAACCCTCCATTCAGTGAATTTGAATATATCCGCTTCAGTGCATACGTATGAAGTGTGTGTGTATGTATGCAAAAATACAGTTTTCTAAGAACTATACATAAACTTCAACAAAAGCGGACCAAACATTCAAATACGTATCCAGTTGCAGGTGGCATCTATGCACCACCCATTCAGATGTTGAAAGCATTGTAAGGTCTTTAGTTCGTTGTATTATAGGAGGCGAGCATTTATCCTTCTAATGTTGTATCAGTCTTTTAGCTGTCAGAAGGGCATGGAGAATCAATTTGCACTAACCATGCATTGGTTTCAAGGGAACAGGTAGATAATTTAAAAGAACATGTACATCGCTAAATATTAAAGAGTGTTCCAATACAAAATTTATCTGTATAATGGCCTCCTCCCATCTACTAAGTGATCCCTTGAAGTACCTTCCAAGGAGGGCTGTGTTCCACAAAAGCTTATGAAACAATACGTTGTCCTCATTACGTGCCCTATTTAAGCAAAAGCATTAGTGTGCAACCGAAATTTGTGCAGAGGCATTTTGTTGACGTGTCTTCCAGAGACGCTGGTACCTGTATGCTGAGCGAGCTATCTTTTGCTTGTCTTCAAAACTGTAAAAGTGTGACAAGTTTTTCCTTTTGAGGCCGATGTGAATTTGAGTTTCTACTCCCTTTGTGCAGTGTTAATTTCGCCAGAGTAATGGGCAAACAAACCTGCAATTATTTGAAAATGAACAATTCCAGACTACCATTTCATCTATGCTTTCTTAATGATTGTACAGTTACTGAGTAACTGTAGTTGGTTGCAGGAATATACAGTACTGTAAAATTTTTGAATTGTTCTTCCTGCTTGAAGAGTAGAACAGGAAAAGTCTTGTAGTGTAAGTGTTTGAAGTAACTGGTAGTCTAGTCATCTGTTATAGGCCAGAGTTCACAAGAAGGAACGCAGGAAGTAGGAAAGCTAACTCACTGAGATTTCATTTTAATTTCATAGATGTCCTGCTCTGCCTCGCACATTATAGTCAAGGATGCGATGGCCCGTTGTGCCGACCTGTAATCTTGCTGCCCGAGAACGATGCTGCACCTTTTCTGGAGCTGAAACGTTCACGTCACCCATGCATTACGAAAACGTTCTTCGGAGATGACTTCATCCCTAATGATATCCATATAGGTGTAGAGGATGAAAAGGCAGACTCTGAGAGTAAGGCTTGCTGTGTTCTAGTGACTGGCCCAAACATGGGAGGCAAGTCTACACTCATGAGACAGGTGATTATATAGAGCAAGGCACTTTGCAACATGTTTTACTAGCTTAACCCAGTTAATTTCTTAACTGCACAGATTGCCATGTTTGAGATTGGTGCATATTGGTGATGACCTGGGGATTCTTTGACCCAGTTCATACGCAGTGACAACCGATGGCTTGTTGGGGCCGCCTGTGTGTGCTGCCTCCCACCGGCTTGCTACTTCTACTTTGCATCAGGTTTAGAAAACAACCCAAGAACACCTTGTTCCTGGATTGTTGGCTGCAACATGAGAGCCAGTGTAGTGTAGTGGTGAGAGTGACGGACTGGGAGCCGGGAGATCCGGGTTCTAGTCCCCACTTGGCCATGGAAGCTCACTGGGTGACTTTGGGCCAGTCACAGACTCTCAGCCCAACCTACCTCACAGGGTTGTTGTTGTGAGGATACAACGGTGAGGAGGAGGATAATGTAAGCCGCCTTGAGTTCCTTGCGAGAGGGAGAAAGGCGGGGTATAAATGCAATAAATAAATAAATAAACATCTGAACCCAACACTGGATTGTTGAGGAAGAAACAGCCCATACTTTTCACTTGGGGTTAGTTGTTGGGTTAAAACTCTGGGTTGTTTCTTCCTCACCAATCTGGAGTGCCAGGTTAGGATATCGTGGCGAACAACCTGGGAATGGGTCATTCCAGAGTTGTTTAGCAAAGTGGAAGTGGGTGAGCAGTTGGGAGGCAGTGCGTTCACTCGTGGTCCCAACCAACTATGGGTTAATTAATCCATGGTGGATCATTACATACAAAATGGGTCTTTGCCTTCCATTGCAAATGTGTGGGTTAGCTCAGTTGACATTGTGATTTGCATTGGAGATAAGGCTGAAGGCTGGGTGATCCTGCTTCAGGAAGTTGGGGCTAGATGGTCTTCTGGACTCTTCAGCTCCAACTCTCTATATATAAATATACAGTTATTTCTTTTTTACTAGAAAAACATAGGTGCATCTTTAATAGTCCACTCGAACATTGCTTTTAGCAAAGAAGCATCCATTTAGAATGAGGCTATCCCCTTCCCCATCTATTTATTTACACTTACAGCATTTTTTACCCTCACTCTTCAGCCAAAAAAGGCTCATAGAGCAGATTTCAAAGATTAATAATAAGACATCATGCAGATGGTAGTGTGCCATAAACAGAAAATGGACGCACTCAAGGTGCACCATGTCGAGGATTCCTTGTATACAGTTCTGCGTTCAAAAACCCAGATTGCCCAAGCAGATGAGTAAAGTTGTTTTCTATAGGGGCATTCTTTGTCTAGAATTTTTATATTTTTTCAATACCTCCTTGTGGAGAATGAGGATTGGATCATAAGAGCGTTGTGAGTGCAGCAAATGAGCTGCATAATTGCTAGGAGCAATTCTAAATGAAATGGCAAAACAGCCCAAATGGTTATTGGCTCTCTTCTCTAAAACCAAGAGACCTAGTTGTGTGTGTCTCTTTCTATAAGAAGCTCGTTCCAGAGTTCCATAGCTATGTAACTGATTTGCATTTCTATAGCGATGTTGTAGCACTACGTATTTTTAAACCTGTGCTGATCCCCTCTAGAGTTTCTATACAACTTGATAGAGCCCCTAAAGTAAGATGGAATAATTCAGTATTAAAGATAAGGGTTAGAACGGAGTTCCCCACTGTCCCTACACTTCTTTGTAGGGATTTTTTTTGGCTTTCACTCCCAGTAGTAACGAAAGCAGGGGTTGTCCTATACATCTGAAGGTACTGATGCGTACTGGCTAGTCCAAGTACAATCAGCTTGATTGCAGTGGAGCTACAGCTAGAGGAAGTAATACAGAAGCATTTCTTCCCTGTATTAGTTAGCTCTGGAGCAAACAAGTGAAGAGAGTTTTCTAATAGCTAATGGCTTTGTTGCTTTGCAGGCTGGCCTCCTGGTAATAATGGCCCAGTTGGGATGCTTTGTACCTGCTGAAACTTGCAGGCTTACTCCTGTTGATAGAGTGTTCACCAGACTAGGGGCTTCAGATAGAATTATGTCAGGTGAGTTTTGTATATTTTTTAAATTAAGTCTTAAGCAGAGCAGGTGGCGAGAGCACCCTCACCAACACAACATATAATGGGCTGATGCTTGGATTTCATTCTGCTTTGTTCCTTTGCCTCCAAACTGAATCTGAACTTTAAATATTCTCATTCCTGAACTTAGAAAGGGCTAATCAATTCCAGTTCTTTCCTTGTTAGAGAATAGTGAGGCTTAAATACGCAGTTTTTTGGACAAAAAATATTGTTTTAATGTATCAGTATTTTCACGTTGGGCATTTGGAGTGCTGAATGTGAAGTACCATCATTATAGCAGCAGTAACAAGAGAAGCATGAACTATTTAAATGGCTGAACACTAACCAAAAAACAGGCTTGAATTGGTTTAGAAAAAGGGAAACTCATTCTAGGTTATTAAGACTGCACAGTTATCCAGAAGCAAGGTGCATTGAATTCAGTGGCACTTGCTTCTCAGTAGACATGCATAGGATGTGCTATAAATTGCATCTTTTGATGGCAATGTCAGGCTAATGTCACTCAGTGTGATGCAGTGGCTAGAATAATGAAACCCAGGTTCAGATCCCCAAACAGTTGAGAACCTCATTGAGTGGTCTTCAACTGCAGTGACAGGCCCAACTGAACTCATAAGGCTCTGAAACTAAATTGGTGTTTTGTGCTCCAGGAAAGAAGGTTGGGATGCAAATGTAGCAACCAAAAATTGTGATTATGAACGTAATTACATTTTACCGAACATTGGAGCAAACACAATGACCTCTTGGGAGGTTCTAGGCCTGTTTGACTTCCTGCGTATGACAGTCTTTCCACAAAGTGAATGATGATCTTAAGAATTTCAGCATGCACAACAAATGTTTGTGTACATGCTTAACCAGAATAATACAAGCAGTTGATTCTAATACAGGTTTTGAAAACAACATATATTTGTTTTTTGGAGTTAGATTTCCATTTAATGTGATGGCTCAATTTAGACGATGGCTTGGAGGATCATGAGAATCAGCTGCAGAGCTGCACATGGTTTCCCTCCTGTACAGCATTTGCCCTCAACCCAGAAGCAGAAACCATCAAGTCAGCCTCTATTTAGAAATGTCAGCATGTTGCAAGCTTGCTGTGACGATGGACATAATGTCAAGTTATCACCATTCTGACATTTCTGATTTTGCAAAAAACCTAACTGCCTTTGGAAGGATTGTTCTTATTCCCAAATGATGACAGCATGTGTTTTCCCCATCAGGGGAGAGTACATTCTTCGTTGAGCTGAGTGAGACTTCGAGTATACTACAGCATGCAACAGAGTATTCCCTCGTTCTTATGGATGAACTAGGTATGTAAGCCAATCTTGTAGAAAGAATTTTAAACATCAAGCTGTGATACTATCAGAGACTGTTTTGCCATATTGGTTGCCAGTTAATGACTGGCAGGCTGCAAGCTGCCTGCAACTCACTCCTGACTTAAATGTGATGTGGGCAGGCAAGAACTCAGCTGTGTAGCACTATATGCACTAGTGTCTTGTTTAAATTGGGGGCCCTTGACTACTGTATGTGCAAAGATCATACCAGTACAGCACTTGTCTCACCTATGGAACTCTTGCATACCAGCAGTGCATACGAAACAGCTGAGAGCCCAGTTTAAACTAAACGCTGGATGCGTGCAACACCACATGGATAAGTTCTTCTTGCCCACTTGTATGTTTTCAGTGGGCCTACATTTCTAAGGGAGAGGTTGTGGCTCGGTGGTAGAGCACATGCAGAAGTTCCCAGGTTCAGTCTTCAACATCTCCAGGTAGAGCTAGGAAAGAATCCTGCCTGAAACCCTGGAGAGCTGCTGCTAGTTAGCATCGATGGTACTGGGCTAGAAGGACAAATGGTCTGACAGTATAAGGCAGCTTCCTATATTCCCAAAGTGTGGAAATACCATGTGGTGGTGCAATTGCACTCACACCGGTTTTCATCTGGTGCTGCTTTTCCAAAATTAGTGAATGATGTGCCTTAATTAGACACAATTCTCGCTGCTGCACCAAAATATATGAATTTTATTTATTTATTTATTTATTACATTTATATCCCGCCTTTTTTCCTCCAAGGAACTCAAGGCGGTGTACATACTCCTCCTCCTCTCCATTTTATTCTCACAACAACCACCCTGTGAGGTGGGTTGGGCTGAGAGTCTGTGACTGGCCCAAAGTCACCCAGTGAGCTTCCATGGCCGAGTGGGGACTAGAACCCGGATCTCCCAACTCCCAGTCCAGCACTCTAGCCACTACACCACACTGGCTCTCTGAATGGGACGGCCATCCCATTTTCAGCCCTCTGCATCTGACGTGCAGTGGAACACCTGCTTGTGGAGGTTCCACTTAGTATAATAGGTGATGGGGTGAAAGACCAATCCATCATTAGTTGGACTGTCTTCACCGAAGCTTCATCTGAGGCTCTTTTCTAGGTTCCCTTACCTTCTGAGACATGGAAAGCTATGCCTGGAGAATGTTGTGCTTCTCACATCTTGAATGCCCTCCTCAAGCAGGCTTGCCTGGTGCCCCCTCGTGTTATCTTTTCATTGCTGGGTGTTACCTTCTTATTATGCCAGGACTTTGATTTAGATTCTTAAGTCAATTTAACCCATTGTGAAATTTTAGCTCTCACTTAAACCAACTTGTTATAGATCTCTTGCTGTCATCGTTAGGGTTTTTTTTAATTAATTGTATGGTTTGTTTCATTAGCCATCCTTGGAACTCTGTATACTGAAGATACAGGAGACAAACCTTTAATCCTTTTTTAAAGCCACTTAGTGCAGTCAGCCATGTGGAAATGAATTACATAAATTAATCTTCTATCGCATGAAGTATTTCTTTTTGGGGCACAATCCTTTCGCCACTAGACAGTGGCTGGACAGCCATAGCATTATTCAATTCTCGGGCACGGATGTCAGAGTCCATGCTCCAAGGTCTGTTCCCAGAAACCTGCTCCTCACCACCTTGTAGGTGGTGTGGATCATCCTGGGCTCTTCGCTCATCAGAGCAGGAGGGAAGGGGGCATTCCCGGGGCAGGGACCTTGGAAGGGCCAGTATGATGCTTTCCATATATGCATCATCCGGCCGGCCCCCCCGCCCACTCCAAAGTGCTGCGGCTAGACAGCCAAAATAGTCTAGCGACAAATGCAGGGTGGCCAGAGCACAGAGGCGAAGATCCCCTCCGCAGTCCACCTGCCCTGCATTGGATAGGCAGTTGCCTCCAAGTGTGGAGGTGGCCACCTTATCCCCATAGGATTGTTCCCTTAGTTGTTTTGAATCTACTGCAGATGAGTTTAAGGTCACCTAATAAAGTTGGAAGTAGAGAAACTTTCCCTCGCTATGCTGTAGTTCTATAAAACTATAGTAAAAAGCCCCAGGGATGGAATTCTAGCTCAAGAAGGTAGGCCCCCATAGATTATGAACCCACTGCTGTCCATCTACCATAATCTGGGCTAGTACGCTTTGCCACAAGAGCAAAACAAGAATTAGAATGATGTGCAGAGCCAATAGCTCAAGCACATCATCTCATCCACAGGTTACGCATCAATTCACAAACATAAAACATGCATATATGTTGCATATTATCAAGGAATTTGTAAAATTGGATTTTTTTTTCTAGCCTGTTTTACAGATTGAGTAGACTGGTGAGGCTAAAATGAGTTCCAAGGACAGTGAGTGAATCATTGACAGAGAAATGAGTAAAAAAAACAACCCATATACGGAGCAGATCAGTCAAGAAAAGTGAGCCACAAAGGCACAAGCTACAGATCAACTTCACATGTGTACATTTGGTCAAGGAATTAAGCATATAAATCCAGAGGCAGGGTTGTTAGGGTTTCATAAATCTGCCCAAGCATTTCATTTAATTGTATGAATATTTTAATTAAGGCTTTGACTACTAATTTTGCCTCCCCCTTGCAGCAATGCCAGCACTCTGCAATATTCCTTTAAAAATAATGCAACCAAGAAAGATATAAAATGCAAATGAACTATTAGGTTGGTAGTAAGATCCATGCAAACTAGGAAAGCAGAAAGTTAACATCTGTAAAACTCATCCATATAGTATCCGTTTCCTCTTCCCCTCCAATCCAAGGCTTAGTTAACTTTACAAAAAGTAGTAACACTACCTGGCTTTTTTTGCAGACTTCGGCACTTACATTTACCTTTGCTGTGCACCATAACCTCCTTCTTTGTCCACAAAGAAAATGGTTTCTATTTATTATTCTGTAATAGTGTATTAAACTGCGTTGAGGGTTTTCATTAATGCAGATCCACACTCTGTACTGTCTGCAGTTGTTTGGCTTTTAAGAAGACATAGAGAGGATTCTTAAGGCAGAATAACAGCAAGTGTTGAGTCTTCTCTTGCAGTTACTCTGCGGATGCCTTTGAATATACCCAATTCTCCCTCAATTTTTCAGGTAGAGGTACAGCTACATTTGATGGAACTGCTATTGCTAGTGCAGTTGTCAAAGAACTTTCAGAGAATATTAAATGTCGCACCATGTTTTCAACCCATTACCATTCTTTAGTAGAGGATTATTCACACAGTCCCTCTGTGCAGTTGGGACATATGGTATGTAATGCTTTTTTCCTTGTTCTTCATTGTGGTAGTTTCAAATGTTTGTCTGCCCTGAAAAGGTTTTAAATGCTGGAGTGCCTGTTCTGCTAAATGAAACAAGACCCCCTTCTCCCCAGGGTGAATTGATTTAAATCGAGGCGACCTAAATCAAGAAAAAAGGCTGATATAAATCATTGATTTAAATCAAGTTTCCCCTTTATTTCCTAAACAATGGTGCAAATTTTGGCACTAAAGCAAATTAACTTTACAACTAGAGTATTTACATTGTTACAACCAGATCTTGTCACACTGTATACGTTTTGCCTGTTTTCCTTTACCTAGAGAGGTTGCTTTTTTAATTTCCATTTATGGGGTTTCTTATAATCAGAGACCATAACCGTTTCAGCTCACAGGAATCTTCTTTCTGGTGTTACTCTGTTCTGCTTCTCTGCCTTAGCCCAGCCCAGCCCCACCCCACCCTCACAAAAACAAAGTAGCAAACAAAAATGAAAGACCTATGGTGTAGAAGTGTGATTTGATACTGGACATTGGAGTAATGTATTTCATCAGGTGAAGCAGAAATGCCTATATTAAGAGTATAAATATTTGTATTTCAGAAAAGATCAAATTGGTGGCTCTTACCCTAATTCCACTCAAATTATCTAGTGCAGGCACTGATTCATTTTAAAGATTAACCGTAGAGCTAACATGGTTATATCCAGATCATTAAGCTATTATGAGAACTATTTATAATCTTTTAAAAATTGATTTAAATAAAAATCCAACTTTTGGTTTAAAACAAAAATCATTTTATTTATCCCACTTCGACACTACTATTTTGTTACTTTGACAGTCAGTGGGGGTTTGCTGTAGTTGTTCAGAAGCCAAATTGACAAATGAGTCACTTTGCTTTGATGTAGACACTTAAGAGAAAGGACTGCATGGGCTGGTAAAGTAACTGAACCAAGGGGTCCTGTGAACTGTTTGATTTCTTGTTCTTTTCAGGCGTGTATGGTGGAAAATGAAAACGAGGATCCTAGCCAAGAAACAATCACATTCCTATACAAATTCATTAAAGGGGCTTGCCCTAAAAGCTATGGCTTTAATGCTGCAAAGCTTGCTAACATTCCAGAAGAGGTTATTCAGAAAGGTCACAAAAAGGCAAAAGAGTTTGAGACAACTACTCTGTCACTGAAAGTGTTTAGGTAAGTTTCTTATCTTTTCAGTTGCTATAGCTTTCCTTGCTGGAGAAGGGTGCTAGATCTTCCTCAAACCACTTACATCCTGCAGGAGGTAGTTCAAAATAACAGCTTGTTGTGCAGCTGAAGTGTGATGTTGCAGCTATATTGGCCCTAGTAGGACAGGTGAAAGAGGGGACAATATTTGGGTAAAAACATATTAAGCATCTGTTCTGTTTTACCATTGTCAAACTATGTGAGGCTAGAGCAGTAAGAAGCAGTTCTGCTGTTAATGACATTGCTTTTCCTTCGTTTTAATATGTTTTGTGTCTTGAACAAATGCATGTTTGTTTTCCCAGGAACCTTTGTCGGATAGCTGAAGGAGCACCAGCCGCCAGAGATGATTTTGACAAACTAACTTTGCTTCATGCTTGAGACCCTGTATAGTTTTTACAGCAGTTTTCAAAGGCAGTATGCAGACAACACAATGATCTAATAAACTTTATTTTTTAAAAATGACCATTTTCCATTGTCTTTCCTAGGAAATTAAACCCTTTTAATTCTTAGCTACCCTCTACATAATGGTTATTGAATACTCCACAATATATTAAGTCTAGATGTTATGGTACATGCATACACTTTCAGGCTGTTGATTACCCACTGTCACCAATACACATAAATGGAAAAAAGCTATGAAACTGTATAGGGCTGTCTATATACTTTGTCTCGTCTTAATTAGAGCAGGAAATTGCAATTTTCAGCAGTTCATAAGAGTAATGTCCAGACTGTTCAATAAAACTGTGAACAGAGTAAAATACAGGATTGTTTTGGGGAGACTCCTACAGTGTACTTTAAAACATAGTAAAACCTCCGCTTGCAAACTGTCGCCTGTGTACTTTGTTTTATAGTGCATTGTCTCCCAAGAAGTCTCATTAAAACATTGTTTCTTAAGGTGATGTAAAGATCAAGGGGGAGGGGAGGGGAAGGGGGAGATTCTAACTGCAAAGGATACCAGAAAAATTGCTGGATATAATTTAAGATTAGTGTTCTCTTTCATAGAAAGAACGTACATACTGGGACATGAGTACAGTTACAGCAAGTCTAGGTGTGCTAACAAAACAGGACACATTCAAGTACAATAAGATTTGCTTGAAATTAAAAACTACATGAGATTAAAGCGTTAAAATCATCTCAATCTGAATAAATGTTAAAAAAAATCAAAATAAATGCAGAAGTGCTAGCTCACATTTTTACCATATTACAAAAAGCAATTGGTACCCATGTCCATAAGGCAGCAACAAAGACTGCTGCTCGTCTACAGAATAGTACTACTGCAAATGGGACTGCGTTTCAATGCTACTTGTAGAAACACCAGCCTTTTGGAAGTTGGTATCTGTACAAAGATGCAGCTTATTTTCTTCACATCTGTCCCTTAGTCTTTGTTTACACAGTAATGCTGAAACGCCCAGTTCTGTTATCCTGAGTCAACATATTGCCACTTTCTTTTTGGTAGGTTGAGCTCCATAGTGTCACCACTTTACACATCCATTTTAAAGTCTCTCTCTCTGCAGAAATGGGCAAGTATAACTTCCTCAAAAAACAAAATTAACAGTTACGATAGAATGGCAGGACTTCTTTTCTCAAAGTAATTCAGTTGTGCTGCAGTGTATTAGATTCTATAGGAGGAGCAGAGTCATATAGTGTATCTGTATCATGTGTTGGTTCTCCAGCTAGTGTACAGGGATTGGACAGCGTTCCAGCACCACAGTCGCAGAAAAACCTACAAGAGAGAAATCTGTGAAATATTTACTGAAAATATTGTACTTAAGTTTTCAACCCAAAGTTGTCCATCATACCTATCATGTCTAATAAATTCCACATCATGTCCTTGATGGCACTTCTTAATACAATTAACGCATATAGCATTGCGGTCTGTGGTGTTACAAGTGTGACATCTGGAATACAATATTAACAAGTTATGACATCCATTTTCTCAACATACAAAATGTTAAACTGCAAAAAATACATACCAGGCTTTAATCACTTACCTATAGAAATCATGCATGGGGTAGCTGGTGTAACTTGATATTTTATATAGACACTGGCCTCTACTAACAGCTTTTTCTATGGCATCTTGATTGTTCATTATTTTGTTATCTGCAACAAAACGGTAGATTTCACCATGTTAATTTACTGTACCATGCTGATGATCTGACTAAGGTTACATAACCTTTCCAGGATTTTGGTCTATAGGTACAGCAAGCAAGACTACCCAAACTCAAGTCGTTTGTATACAAAAGACATGCAATGCAGCAAACCGGCTGCTAAGCATGTCTGGGCTTGGTCAGATCCTGGCTGGAAGGGTGGGATGTAAATTGAATAAACACACTGATGTGGGTTTTCTGGAAAATTTTGAATCTGAAAATTTTTCAAAAGCCCTATGTTTCAGGTTGTTTCCCCAAAAGTAGTTGAACTGAAATATTTGGATGGGCAGGGGAGTTTACTTTTAGAACTGCAACTATATCTTCACTAGCTATCAGTATAGCTTATTGTAACACCTTGTTACGGAATATGGCTATAATGTCACCTCACTGTAAAGTACTCCATGTCCTGACCCAGAAACACTTTAAGACAGGGCTAGGAAACCTGTGGCCCTCCAGAAGTGGCTAGACACAAATTCCCATCAGCCAGCCTGGCCAGTGGTAAAAAGATGATGGGAGTGGTAGTTCATCAATATCTGGAGGGCCAAAGGCTCCCATCCCTACATTTAACATAAGGAATAAGGAGTTGAAATGACTACCAGTTGCAGTTATTTCTTCCATTAACGAAATTATACAGTCCCAAATGCACAGACAAGTTATTTTCATCGCTACATTAGCAGCATTCAAGCAAATTTTATCATGAGTTTATTTTTAAAATGTTCAAGGTCCAACTAAAAACCTTATCAAAGTAAAAATAATGTCATTAACCCTTTGATATTAACTGATTCAACTACTGTTTGGTCAAAGCAAATATTCATGTATAAAATACATGTACACATTTCCTGGCAGCAAATGCATTGTAGTTTTGTAAGGAAGATCTTGATTTAGACTGATATTTCTAAGTGTGAGGGTAGTGTTTTGTTTTTAAAGAGAATAATTCTTATAAACAAAGTTTCATTTTCACCATAGATGGCTTACTTGGGTTCCTGGGCCTTGGATCTGAACCAATGAAAAAGTAAAAGATCCTGATAGATTCTGTAAGCTACAAATAAGCATAATTCAACATACCTTTCATTGTCACATTGACACCAGAAGCTAGAAATAAACCTCCAAACCGGTTGTTGAAAATCTGATTGCCTTCTAAAGTTGCAGTTGCATGATTTGTTATTTCAATACCTTATGTTAAAGAAAAAGGGTTAGTTAGAAAAAAGGAGGGGGGGAACAAGTTTGACATAATTACCTGTTTTAACAACTACTGGTCTTTGGGGGTATTTTCTGCACAGCCACCAGAAAATAATGCCAAACCAGTTAATCAGTAAAAACCACACTCATACTATCTTCAAAATTCACTTTTCAAAATGTTATTTAGCTCAGGAACACAGTAATATTTCATAAAGTTTGTTATTAAGTGCACTTTGGAACACAAGAGTTTTCCAAGGAGGGGTGGATGGGTCCAAATGATAAAAACGTAAGGGGGCGGGGTGGAGGGAGATCATTTGCTTTATTTAGCCAAAGGCTCCATCTAATCCAGCATTCTTTTTTCAAGCAGTAGCCAGGAAGATGGCTCTGGAGTTCATAAACGGCACAGAAGGTATTTAGAGATATACCACCTCTGTATATGGAGGTTAATGTAATGCCCAACGGCCACTGATTTTTTTATTTTTTTATTATTTACATTTTATTCCTGCCTTCAAGGTGGTGTACATGATCTTCCTCCTCTCCATTTTATCTGCACAACAACGCTGAGAGGTAGGTTAGGCTGAGAGTCAGTAACTGGCCCAAAGTCACCCAGTGAGCTTCATGGCCAAGTGGGGACTAGAATCCAGATCTCCTGAGTCCTAGTCCAACACTCTAATCACACCATACTGATATACCTATCCTTAAAAGCCATTTAAGCCAGTGGCCATAATAATTTGTTAACAGTAAATTTTGATTGGTGGGTCCTGTTTTTCTTACTGGTTTGTTTTTATGTTTTCATTATACTTCTATATTTTATCCGTATTACTGTTAACCACCTTGAACACTATTTTTTGTGGAAAGGCGGAATATAACTAAATATTTTTTGTATGTTTTCTTCTCAAAGAGCAAAATGGTATCTCCCCCCTCCCCTGGGGGGGGAGAGATAATATCTGCCCAGAATGTTGTTTTACATTTTTGCATAACTGGAATAGCCAACATTTTAAATCTCACCATTTGCATCACCAGCACAGAACTATTTCTTAAGGATCATCAAAGCACATGTTACAGGACTGTGCAATATAATGAGTGGAGACTGGACAACAAAAATTGCTGAGAAAGCCTTTAAGAGCAACACCTTGAGCAGATACAGACAGAAGAGGGATGCAGCCTGTTCTCTATCCAAGACTGTGGGACATGAAATAATGGGCATAAGTTACAGGAAGGCAGTGTTTGGTTGAACATCAGGCACAATTTCCTAACTGTCACAATAGTCAAGATAGTGGAGCCAACTGCCTAGGGAGGTGGTGGGCTCTCCATTGCTGGAGGTATTCAAACAGAGACTGGGCAGCAATCCCTCGGGGATGCTTTGAACTGGATTCCTGCACTTAGCAGGGTGTTGGCCTCAATGGCCTTAGCAGGGTGTTGGACTCAACAGACCCTTTCAATTCTCTGATTCTACAAAAAATTACAGGCCACATCTCTTTTTATTTGATTTATATCCTGCCTTTCTACCAAAAAAATTCAAGGCAGCCATTTTAAGGAGAATTCTTAAAATTCTGTTTCCCTATAGACCTTCACTGTTGGTAAAAAAAATAACACAAACTATAAGAGAGGGAAAGGAAGAAATTTAAACATTAAATGCATGATGAATAAAATTAAGTGAGAACTAAAAAAAAAAATAGACAAATGCCAACCTTTACATTTCTTTATGCAAACTTTGAAATATTAAATTTTAACATGAAATTTCAACATGATATAAACGTATGGCACGAACTCCAGCACTGGAAAAGTAGTTCCCTGATAAATTATTAATCCAGCAATTCACTTCCACAAAATGTGATTACACAGAGATCATGAAGAATGTTGGCTAAAATTTAAAATTTGCATGTTTGGGCTAGCCAGTACTTTCTAAGGAAAAAAAGGAAAACCACAACTAATCTTTTGGACAATTCCAAAATGATATGAAATACCTGATTTTTTTCAAATGACTAACAAGTCTTGATATCCTAACACTATTCTGAGTTAAAACCAGTATCAATCAAATACAAACCTGCAGCAAATCCATCAAATATTCTATTCTTCCGTAACACAGGATGACTGTTCGTGCTGATAAGGACACCAGCTTGCGCATTCCTAAAGATATCATTCTCTTCAAGAAGGCCTAGCAGAGAACCAAGAACACAAGCTTCAGTCTGAAGTCTCAGTTTTGTATACAAGCACAGACTTTTTTTACTGAATGCTATAATCATTCATTTTACAGTATTTATATACTGCTCCATATCTAGAACAGATTTCAGAGTGGTGAACGCAAGAGATAAAACAGTAAAAGGATAAAAAGATTAAAACACCAGATTAAAATTATACTATTTTTAAAAAACACTGTAAAAACATTTTTTTAAAATCTATAACGATGGTTGATGTATTTCATTTTAACACTTAAAATGTAGGTATCTCTATGTATTAAAATAAATGTTTTCCATAGAAGGCTGGTACAGCTGAACTCTAGTGGCCATTTAGAGTGCAATCCTATGGCTGCTAGTCAGGGCTAGATGGCCATAGGATAGGTCAGTTCCCAGAGAACCAACCCCCACCCCTTCCCGTGCCACCTCATAGGCAGTGCGGATCGGGCCTGTGCTTGTAAGAGCAGTGTGGAGCAGTGAAAATGGGGCGTTCCTGGAGGCAGGGGAGTTGGAAATCTGGTACAACACATAGGATGTGTTGTCCAGCTGCCACTTCCCACGCTCCAAGGTCCCGTGGTCAGACACCTGAAATCGGCTGTCTAGCCGCGAAAGCAGGGCTGGGGGAGCGAGGAGGAGATCCGTTCCTCACCATGCCTCCTGCCCCTGGGGTCGGAAGCGACTTGATCTTGATAGGATTGCTCCCTCCATTGGAAAACCCAGGATCAATTACTTCAACAAGCTAGTGTTTATATTCCCTATCTTCAACCACAATTTGGCAATCTCTCAGAAAAGGCAACAGTTTATAGCCAGTGGAATTCTGATACTCCAATGCAGATTTATTTTGGGTAGCTAAACAGAGAATTACAGGTCCTCTTTTATAGTAAATATAACTGCAACTTCTCATAGGATCAAACTATGGCATGGGCCCTGTGTGTATTTTTAGGGAGTAGTGGTGGTGAAATTGGCTGAGTGCAAAGAAAGAAAAAGGTTTCAATTTTTATTTTTAAAAGGCATCCACCTGGCTATTAGTAAATATGATAAAAATGAAAGGATGTTACCTCTGCCCCCATTAAATATACAAATGCCCCCATCTCTTCCATCATGGATTTTGTTTCTTCTTAACGTGGGATTACTGTCTGTCTTAATCCATACTCCAGCCATTGCATTATCAAAAATTTCATTGTCTTCTATAAATCCAAGCCCTTTAAAATGGTAAAAGAAAAAAAAAATCAAGATCTTGTGGAGGCATGGAATTGTGTTGTATTTTGAACTTTAAAAATTAACTAGAGGGAAAACTTACCAGAATTATAAACAAGAATTCCACCATTCTGGCCTCCCCAAATTTTGTTGCGCCTAATTTTGGGGTTGCTTCCAGTTCTGTGTATAAGTAAATACCAAGAAGTTACTCAAAAGTTACGATTTTATACAGGTGAATTGAAATAACAACTGAAGATGGAAACGTATTACTAGCACTGTAGAATCTGGGGTACAATCCACGGAAATTTAAGCACATGGATGGTGAGCTTGGAGCAGCTCTGGCATTCATACCCTTCGTCCTACACCCTCACGCTATGTATAGATAATAGTGTTTGAATCTCTGACATCCCACATTCATCTGAATGCAGAATGTCCATAATGCTGTGATCCAAGCCCAGGGTCAGGGAAAGGTTCTGGACATAAAAGGTTCTGGAGAGCAAGCAAAGGCTGCACTAAATGTTCTCTCTTTTAATTTTGTGGCTCAGTTTGTACATCACAACAACACAGAAGTGTTTTTTTTAAATTCAGGGTTATTGTGAACACGGCAGCTGGTGCACATTGCCTGATCACTCCCACTACAAGTGGGAGTGGCTAAACCCATAAACCTTCTATCTATGGTTCACTTACCATGATGTGCAAACTAGGAACTCTGGCTTGCCTCTCCCCCAACAAGCCAGAGAAGTGACCAAACAACAAACCGTGAGTTATTTCTCTCGCTGTTGGGGTAGAAACAAGCCAGAGTTTCTGGTTCATGGGTAAAGCTAAACAAACTATGGATGGAAGGTCTGTGGGTTGTTTAGCCACTCCCACTAAGCAGCAGGAGCGATCAAGCAGCATGCATAAATATGATGCCTCATTTATGATAACCCAGAATTTTGGATACCGTGACATGCGAAATGGGCCACAGCGTGTGAGCACATGCTTAAATTCTTAATTGAGATAGTATTCAGTTTCATTTAACAATGTTTGATGTCATTTATTTCCCTTCTCTAATGCTGCTTTGGTGTCCTTTTTTCTCCCTTGGTTAGGGCTTTTCCTCCCTCTGTCTTTGAGTGATCCTACTAATCAGAGCATCATGTCACAAATGTGATGATGTCATGGCACTTCAATCAGATTTGGATATTTGCAGATGTGACAGGGCAAATGAAGTCCATTCAGAGAGTGAGACTAAGGCTTTCTGAACAGGAAAGCATTCTATCTCTGATAAAGTGCTGAAGGGGAGACAGCACTTTCCAATATTAATGGGAACACTCATGAACACACACACACCCTTTTTGGTTCAGCCATGAATGCCTGTCAGCTGAACACATCTGGAGTCTCCTTGAACAGCATGATAAAGTACCATTGCTTTAATGGGATTCAGATATGCTTAGATTTTTCTTCCTGACAGAGCCCCTCATATCTTGTATGACTAAATTTTGGTATCCAGCATCCTGAAAGGTATATATTTTTAGACAGACAGAGATCACATGGGAAATTATGCAAATGTGGGCACATCATGACATGATTAAGAAACTGCTTCGGTGCACAGGGACTTTGCCAATTCTTATTTCCCACTGTATTGGATGCCGCTCTGGAAGGTCTCCTGACCTTCAGTAATGGTTTTGAGGGGGCACAAGGGGCTGCTGTGTGAATTTGGGGTGAAAATACAAATGAAGGTGTATTTTACCTGATTTGAACCCCTGAGTACATGTGGTTATAGATATCATTGTCCTCCAACACACCATGTCCGTTGTCATAGAAATAAACACCAACCTGAAGCATTAAAAAGACATCTGGTAAAGCATCTGAAATCTGTGTTACTGTGACCTACACAATTGTTAACAACATACCTGTTTACCACTATGTATTCTATTTCTTCTCAGCACTGGAGTGCTTCCTGTTGTTACCCAGACTCCAGCCAAGGTATTACTGTAAACTTCATTTTCTTCAATCACACCTTGGCCTTTTTCATGCTGAAAACAAAAATAGGTAAATACAAGTGGGACCTGCAACAAAATGTTTCTGTGCATCCTCCATCCTGAAAAAAGAAAGCTCCAGTCTAAGCCAGCCATTCTTTCCAAGGAGGGCCTCTGCCTGTTCCATTTGTTTTTGTTTGCAACTGTCATTTTACTCTATCTTCTGGTAATAAGTATGTTCAGACCTCACTAGACTCTTTTTTGAGAGTTTTTGCCCACTTAGGTTTGTTCCTTAAAAAAAAAATCTATTTCAGCATGCTTGGCAGAACCCCGAGGTTTGCAGATGCTTCCCTCTTGTTTCTTAGCAGCCCTGTTTTGGCTACAATCTTAGCGGCATTCACCATCTAAGTCTGTTATTGAAAGAAATGATTCTGTTTCAGTATTTAATTTAACTTGTCCAAATCACAAATGGTTAGTGCTGGTGAGTACATGCAGAAAAGCATTTCTTGTATTAATTCTACGCTAATTCACAAATCTGAAAACCACAAACTACAGTTCTATCTCCCAAATGATTTAATTTTAAATAAATATAAATATGCATGTTCTCTACCACTAAGCTAGGACCCATCTCCATTTTACTATTCTATCCCTTCCAATTGCCTCCACTATAAAGCAAAGCATTAAGGTTACCAAAAGTTTCCCTCCAATGAACATAAAAAATGCTGACCCTATTGCATTGAAGGCTATTATATGATATACATAAACTATTCAATATATATCCTATACCCACATCTAAATCCAACTGCAGCCTTTTCATGAGTTCAAAATGTGGATAAACCAGACTGGGGGGGGGGGTGTTACCCACCCCCAACTTTCATGCACAGTAGGGACCATCCTGCAGATGTTCAAACAGACACACAGAATGGGAGAGCAGAGCCTTCCTCCCTTTCAAATGTTCATAAACCACATTCTGAATGCTCAAAACGGGCGCTAGAAAAAAAAATCCAAAGTTCACATCAAAACCACACTGAGATGCTTACCACATAAATACCACCATGTTGACCATCATGAATTTTATTGTGCCTAACGATGGGACAGCTGTTAGTCCGAATTTGTATCCCTGCTAATGCATTCCCTGTTGGAAGAGGTAGCACATATGAGAAAATATAGCACATAGACACATAGATTACCAAGTGCAATAGAGAAAATATTCAATTGTTTACCATAGATGTCATTTCCTTCAATGAGGCCTCTTCCATCTCCAAAGATATAGACTCCACCTTGATTCCCATTAAAAATTGCATTACCCCTATTGTACAAAAGCCAGAGAAAATAAAGTTGTCATGCATCACATGATCAAACAAAGGCTGCAGTTGTACACAGAACTGCAGCTTCCAAATGCAAGAGTAAATTCTGATTTTTTAAAAAAATAAGATTCTTGATTTTATATATATTATATATATATATATATATAATCAGCCAACAGCAAATATGAATTATTTCATGTTTACAGTGTATTAAACATTGAATGCCCCTTCATGGATCACTGCCTTGTTGTGGCGAAGGGGCTTGCATAACTCAGTGAAGCCATAAGCTATGCCGTGCAGGGCCACCCAAGACAGACAGGTCATGGCAGAGAGTTCTGAGAAAATGTGGTCCACTGGAGAAGGAAATGGCAACCCACTCCAGTATTCTTGCCAAGAAAACTCAATGGAACGTATCACAAGGCTAAAAGATATGACGCCGGAAGATGAGCCCCTCAGGTCGGAAGGTGTCCAATATACTACTGGGGAAGAGCAGAGGGTATTTCCAAGTAGCACCAGAAAGAGTGAAGCGGCTGGGCCAAAGCTGAAAGGACACTCAGCTGTGGATGTGTCTGGTGGTGAAAAGAAAATCCGATGCTGTAAAGAACAATATTGTTTAGGAACCTGGAATGTAAGATCAATGAATCAAGGTAAGCTGGAGGTGGTCAAACATGAGATGGCAAGACTGAACATCGACATCTTGGGAATCAGCGAACTAAAATGGACAGGCATGGGCAAATTTAATTCAGGTGACCATCATATCTACTACTGTGGGCAAGAATCCCTTAGAAGAAATGGAGTAGCACTCAGTCAACAAAAGGGTGGGAAAAGCAGTACTGGGGTACAATCTTAAAAATGATAGAATGATCTCAGTACGAATCCAAGGCAAACCATTCAACATCACAGTAATTCAAGTCTATGCCCCAACCACTGAGGCTAAAGAAGCTGAGGTTGATCGGTTCTATGAAGACCTACAACACCTTCTAAAACTAACACCAAACAAAGATGTCCTCTTCATCATAGGGGATTGGAATGCTAAAGTAGGAAGTCAAGAAATCACCGGGATAACAGGCAGGCATGGCCTTGGTGTACAAAATGAAGCAGGACAAAGGCTAATAGAGTTTTGCCAAGAGAACACGCTGATCAGAGCAAACACTCTTTTCCAACAGCACAAGAGGCGACTCTACACATGGACATCACCAGATGGTCAATATCGAAATCAGATTGATTATATCCTTTGCAGCCAAAGATGGAGAAGCTCTATACAGTCAGTAAAAACAAGACCTGGAGCTGACTGCGGCTCAGATTATGAGCTTCTTGTTGCAAAATTTTGGCTTAAATTGAAGAATGTAGGGAAAACCATTAAACCATTCAGGTATGACCTAAATCATATCCCTTATGAATATACAGTGGAGGTGAGGAATAGATTTCAGGGATTAGACCTGATAGACAGAGTGCCTGAGGAACTATGGACGGAGGTCCATAACATTGTTCAGGAGGCAGCAACTCAATCCATCCCAAAGAAAAAGAAATGCAAGAAAGCCAAGTGGCTGTCTGATGAGGCTTTACAAGTAGCTGAGCAAAGAAGGGAAGCGAAAAGCAAGGGAGAAAGGGGAAGAGATACCCAACTGAATGCAGAGTTCCAGAGAATAGCAAGGAGAGACAAGAAGGCCTTCTTAAATGAACAATGCAAAGAAATCGAGGAAAACAACAGAATGGGAAAGACTAGAGATCTCTTCAAGAAAATCGGAGATCTCAAGGGAACGTTTTGTGCAAAGACGGGCATGATAAAGGATAAAGAAGGCAGGGACCTAACAGAAGCAGATGAGATTAAGAAGAGGTGGAAAGAATACACAGAAGAACTATACAGGAAAGATCTTTATGTCCCTGATAGCCATGATAGTGAGGTCACTGAACTTGAGCCGGACATCCTCGAGAGTGAAGTCAAGTGGGCCTTAGGAAGCATTAGTAACAACAAAGCTAGCGGAGATGACAGTATTCCAGCAGAGCTACTTAAGATCCTAAAAGATGATGCTGTTAAAGTGCTGCATTCAATATGCCAACAAATTTGGAACACTCAACAATGGCCGCAAGACTGGAAAAGGTCAGTTTACATTCCAATTCCAAAGAAGGGCAACGCCAAAGAGTGTTCAAACTACCGCACAATTGCGCTCATTTCACATGCCAGCAAGGTTATGCTCAAAATCCTACAAGCTAGGCTTCAGCAGTATGCGAACCGAGAACTACCGGAAGTACAAGCTGGGTTTAGAAGAGGCAGAGGAACTAGAGATCAAATCGCCAACATTCGCTGCATCATGGAGAAAGCAAGAGAATTCCAGAAAAACGTCTATTTCTGCTTCATTGACTACGCTAAAGCCTTTAATTGTGTGGATCACAACAAACTGTGGCAAATTCTTAAAGTGATGGGAGTACCAGACCACCTTACCTGTCTCCTGAGAAACCTGTACGAGGGTCAAGAAGCAGCAGTAAGAACCACACATGGAACAACTGAGTGGTTCAAAATTGGGAAAGGAGTACGACAAGGCTGCATATTGTCACCCTGCTTATTTAACTTATATGCGGAGTACATCATGAGAAACACCGGGTTGGATGAATCACAGGTCGGAATTAAGATTGCCAGGAGAATTATCAACAACCTCCGATATGCAGACGATACCACCCTAATGGCAGAAAGCGAAGAGATCTAAAGAGCCTCTTGTTGAGGGTGAAAGAGGAGAGTGCAAAAGCTGGTTTGAAACTCAACATTAAAAAAACTAAGATCATGGCATCTGGCCCTATCACTTCCTGGCATCTAGAAGGAAAAGAAATGGAAGCAGTGACAGATTTTACTTTCTTGGGCTCCAAGATCACCACAGACGGTGACTGTAGCCATGAAATTAAAAGATGCTTGCTCCTTGGGAGGAAAGCTATGGCCAACCTAGACAGCATAGTAAGAAGCAGAGACATCACCTTGCCGACAAAGGTCCATCTAATCAAAGCTATGGTTTTCCCAGTAGTAATGTATGGCTGTGAGAGCTGGACCATAAGGAAGGCTGAGCGCCGAAGAATTGATGCTTTCGAACTGTGGTGCTGGAGAAGGCTCTTACGAGTCCCCTGGACTGCAAGGAGGTCAAATCAGTCCATCCTAAAGGAAATCAACCCTGAGTGCTCATTGGAAGGACAGATACTGAAGCTGAAGCTCAAATATTTTGGCCACCCAATGCGAAGAGAAAACTCTCTGGAAAAGACCCTGATGCTGGGAAAGACTGAAGGCAAAAGGAGAAGGGGACGGCAGAGGATGAGATGGCTAGATAGCATCACCGATGCAATGAATATGAACTTGAGCACGCTCCGGGAGAGAGCGCAGGACAGGAAGGCCTGGCGTGCTATGGTCCATGGGGTCACGAAGAGTCGGACATGACTGAACGACTGAACAACAAAACATTGAATGTAGAATTCATAAAACATTTGTTTTTACATGTATACCCTGTTCTTCATTCAAAGAGCTTAGAATGGTTTTTACATAGTTTCTAGGTAGTCTCTCATTCATATAGCTTATGGGGCCAGACCTACATGCCAATTTAGAAACTAGATGATTCCCAAATGATGAAGAGAATAATCCCATGGTCCCTGGGACAGTGTCTCAGGGACCGTAGGATTGTTTGGGGTCTCCCTCCCGAGGCCATAGACACTGCTATGACCTGGCACTCTGCATTCCGATCCCCCCACCCTGCCCCCTCAGAGGGGGGGAAAAGGGGACATTGTGAGGATGGGAGGGGAGAGGCCAGGATACAAGAAATCTTGTGGCCTCTCCAGCCCCAGCCCAGCCCCAACCAGCACACTCTCTGTAAACGAGCTCAAAGGCCCATCTAGAGGAAAAACATTTAAAAGGAGGATGAGGAGGTGAAAACTGTCTCTATCACTCCTCCTGCCTTGCTGTGATGCCCAGCAAGGCACTGGATACGCAGAAGCCTCTGAGATCAGAGGCTTCCTTCTAAGGGCAGGCCCAGAAGGAAGGAATATCAAACTACAATTGATATTTTGCAACGGTCAACAACATCATGATGCCACCACTGCTTCCTTGGGTGGACTTTCCCTCTAAGCCAAAATAAAGATAGATACCTTATTGTTGGGTCACTATTTGAAGTAATCCATACACCTGCAAAATTATTTGCATAGATCTTGTTTTCTATAAACTGTCCTCTTCCTTTTTCGTGAACATAGATTCCTCCAGTTTGACCATGGTGGATTTCACAACGAACTACGGTAGGGTTGGCATATGCTTTCACTTCAAAGCCCGCTATTCTATTTCTATGTATGTTGCAGCTCTCAAAATAACCCTAAACACAAGGAAGAAGAGGGGTGGGGGTTGTTAAAGAACACAATGGGAAAAAGTAATTTTGAATTATTTTCTTCTCCCACCTTGTCAGTATAAGATGTCAATATACAAAAACATAAGAACTGCTATTGTTATTATTTCTACAGCACTATCAATATACATGTTACTTTACAGAGTAACATAATTTTAAGAAGGCAGGCCTCAGGATTTCATGTTCTATCACAGCATTTGTTAAGCACTTTAAGTGCAGAGTATGTTAGGCCCAATTCTCAGGCTGCAGACAGAGTCGTGCACACCGCAGTCAGTGCTAAGGCAGTATTCTCACATTATTGTACAATGGAGCAGAGTCAACATTAGGTAATTTTATCACATCAATGCCTCATATAGCAAATATTTTGTCTCATATGTGATAAGTAAAAGTATCACTAATGCTGGCACCAAGGAATTTGAAATCTGTTAACCATGGACTTTTAAATTTAGAAAATAAATTCAAATTAACAGTAAAGTATACTGGAACAGACTGGGTTTTAAGATGAATTGTAACATCCAGACTATGAGGAACCTGGATTTTCCCCCCTGCTCCACCATGAGTATTAGAGTGATAACAGAATATGCTTAAATTGAAATATTTGAGATTCCTACTCTTGAAGTATAAAGATTTTACTTTAGAGAAGCAGGAGGTTACTGTAGCCCCTGGATTATTAATTTGGAACAAAAGGATTTTGTGTAGACTTTGGTGTCCAATCAGTGCTGCAAGAAACAACATCAACTGCTGGCCAAGGATTTACAACTACATTTGCTTAGTGAATGAATAATTCCCGTGGCTTTCATGGAACATAATATATATGGTTTATAGCAGACATGTTGCAGCTCATATCAGGCACCTGGCCGCAATACCTAATGCTTAAAATGCAAAGGTCAACATGGCAATACATTTTTAACTGACAAACAGTTCGTTCTGGCAACCATGGAACAGTCCCAAGAAGCACTAATGCAAGCACTGGAAAAATGCCATCCTGTAACAAGTGGGTTCCATAACTGTTGCAGCACAAAGAAGCAGGAGAATAGCAATCTGAAAATAAAGCATCAAGAATCTTCTTGCATGGGAAGTAGGAAATTTTAAAAAAATCCTTAGGAACAAAGTGTGTGCCGGGGTGGAACATGATGTTCCCAGTTTTTAAAACATACTGCAGAAAGAGCAGTATGCAACACACAGACCAAAGTATGGCAGAGGAAACCTTCAAAGCAAAATGGCCTTGTATTCACAATTCAACTATGAAGGGACAGTGATAGGTATTGGATTTATATTGAAACATTTCCTATATCCAACTCCAAATCCAGTAATAAAACCCAGAGAGAAAAACTTTAGTCCACATCAACACCGGGCTAACGTTACTGGATCCCAAACTTTACCCTATCTTCTCTCTCTACTGTATGTCCCTCTGCTTAAATATAAAGAACAGTGCATTCTTAAGCACACTTAAAAGGAAAAAAAGTTATGAAACCTTGCAGCAGTACTTGTATGACATGGAAGAGGAAAAACTGCTGCAAACGGTATATTTTAAAAACAACACCCAGCTCTCAAAGTTATATTTAAAAGACTGAAAATAACACTTTAAAACATTTTTGAAATAGTTTGAGTATTTCTAAGCGACAATCAATCATGTCCGCTTGTAATCTTATTTAGGAGCTGCAAAGGTAACAGCACTTAAAAGAAAAAATATGGATACACAAAATGTAGTTTGTCCCCCTTTATTCCAAATTTCCCGCAAAATCAGCATTTCCCAAAATTGGCTGTTTCAGACCCAGGTTGGTAAGCAGGAATTCCAGTTTTTCTGTGATGGCAATATATATGTTAGAAAGGTGCAATTTGCAAGTGCAACTGTTTTTAGCACATGACTACAACCTCCAAGATAGCAACTAATGAGCCTTTTGGAAGTAGCACAAGGCTAGAATCTCATTTCTGCCTACAAAAATGTTTTCAAAAATGTGAACGATGTATAGAGACAGGCAGCAGAACAGGAAACATTATGCTTTGAAATTATGAACAGTTTCCATCTCAAGGTCCATTTTTGACCAGTACAGCACTTGCAACATTTGAAAGTGTTTTTCCAAAGAATCTTTTCTGGTTATGGCTAGAAGCATGATAAAAAAAAATGGCATTTCCAATCTAATTCGAAGGCAAATGGGTACATAGAGTTCCAATAATTTATCCAAACTCCAAAGAGTGGCATCTCTGAAAAGGCAAGTAATATAATTTGCTCAGACATTCTATGTTAGGAGTAGGGATTGGCCACAATCTCATCTTGCTATATGATTGTCAGAATGTGGCCACAACAGCTCCTGTGGAATCAGGCCCATCTGCCATCTACTGGATATGCAACTAGAACATAGGAAGAATACTAATTTTTCCATATGGTTGCAATGACACCATGAATTGCAAACTCTGGATTCAATCATGAAATCACATCCAATAATCAGAAGCCAGAGAACTGCGACTTTCATTTAAGACAGTGGTGGGAACATGTGGCCCTCCAGATGTTGGATTGCAACTGCCATCAGCCCTAAAAAGTAGAGCCAATGGTGAGGGATGATGGGAGCTGACGACCCAGAAACATCTGGAGGGTCGCACATTCCCCATCCCTGATATAGGACTAGGGTTCCATACATTTTTGCTGGCCTTGGTTGCAAAGCCAAAACACAGCCTTTCCACTTTCCCTGTGGCTTTGCCAGCATGCTCACTGGAGAAGATGAAGAGGGCTTGTGCTTGTTTGGACCTTGGCTGCAAAATTCACTGAACACCTCCACTGCCCAGCATCAAGCTCTCAGCCCCGGGCTTCATCTCCAGGGCCAAAGTATGAGACTTGTTTCGATGCTGGGCAGGCACGTGCTCCAAGTGACTCCAGCGGGGTGAGTGGGGGGGATCTTGCCCTGCTTTTGACCTTCTCCTTTAGGAACCCAGGACCCATTTTTCTGCACTGATTGTGCCCAAAGGTAGATAAAGAGGACACAGTGAAACAACCAATTTTAAACCCTGGTTTAAAAGCTAAGCATGGTTAACACTAGTGAAGCTGAAACACTGCACCATAGTTAACTCTAGCCAGGCAGGGGAGGAAGGAATTCACAGGGGTGAGAAAACCTACTGCGCATTCCCAGGCTCCTAGTCTTCAATGTACACTCTATATTCTTGAACTCTATAAACACAAGATAAACCATCATTCTGGCTCTAGGGACAGAAGGCTTAACAGAAACAGCTTTAATATTCACAAAAGCCCACTTTTTCACCACAGTCACATGCAACTCATATGCACTCATGCACACATACACACTAACCTCTCCTCAAAAGGAAAAATATACATTACCATGCCATGGTCAAATGTAAAAACACCAACGTCACGCCCGTGATGAATGTGATTCCGTCTGATAATAGGGTTTCCGTGGTTTTTAACCCATATCCCAGCTAATGCATTATTAGAGATCTCATTGTCCTCATATATCCCCTAAAAGATCAGAAAAGATTGTGGATTTAAGATAAAACATGTATTTTACAAGGAAAATAAAATAAAATAAAAAAGGGATAGGAAAGAGGAAAAGTGTGAAAAGATGTTACCTGTGCATGATCTGTAATGTAGAGTCCAACATTTTCACAATCACTGATGTTACAATGCTTGATAGTGGGACAAGCTCCCTGGCCACTAACACAGACTGCCGAACCAACTGAAAATGAAGTGTTTACATATGGAAAATTGAAATTAGTATAGTTTTGCTTTCATAAGACACCTCCAGCATGCATCACCAACTAAAAATAAAAAACTGAAGTAACTTGGCTAGCTCTTGTCCATTATCTAATCTGAGCCTTTCAGAATATGCCAGAAAGCCAAGTGATTCATTACCTCACTTGCTCACAGTTTGCCCAGGCAGAAAACTGAGGCCAGCCCGGCATGCATGCATGGTACCTAAGAACATCTTGAGGAAAGACTGCAGGGAAGGGAAGGTACAGAGCAGCAGTCTTTAACCTTAAGTTCCCAGTAAACATTTACTAGGAGTAGACTAAAAGAAGGGGACACAAAGGAATGCTCCAGACCAAAGGTTTTCATTAGCTGGAATTTTCACACCATAAAGATTTCAAGTTTCATCACCCTGATATCGCTAGAGCAGCAGGTGACATAGGTCCTATATACAACAATTTTCTAGCAGACCACGTATTAAGAATAATCTCAGCCAAATTATGCATTTAAAAGTAATAGCCTATTGCGCATCTGTTACTCGATGACACTTTTAGCAGAGAAATTACTAACCTGTACAAGTACTTCGAATAATACAATGGTCTATTATCGGGCTGCAGTTGACTGTAATCTCTAAGCAATGGTGGGCATTGTGATGTTGTGCAGATTTGTCATCAGGGTTAAACTGAAAGGATATACAGTAAAACTCTTTACAAGCCATTCATTTCTTTCAACTTAGTAATTTCAATGTACGTGCTTGCCCCATGTTTCTTACCCTGATTGTCATGTAACCCACATAAGCATCTTCAGATCCCTCCATGAAGACGAAGGTTGAATCTCTTGTGTTTTCTATAATGACCTTATCTGCCACTTTCCCGGGAGCTGTACACAAAATGTATTTAATTTAAAAGTTAATTATAATGAGCTGCAAATACACAGTCTACTTCTAATCTCTCTTTTTTTTTTTCAAAGCAACACAGTTTCTATTGTCAGGCTGTTCCAACAATAAGCTTTATACTTCCAATGTGACTCAAGAGGACAACTCAGGCCTTTTAAATCTATTAAGACATTCAATTTCAGATACAGTAACTGCACTTTACATGAAATCAGAAGTTGTCCCTGTTAGTTTTACCCAAATCCAACATCTATAGATTCCAGGTTCTAACTCCTAATTTTTAGTAGAAGGAAATATTCCTTCACTCAGTTAAGGCCAACTGATTATAAGATATCACTTGTGATTCCTACATTAAACTTCAATGTATTTGTTAAAGTCCTACTATAATCTTATGCTTTAGATAGGAGATGCTGAATATGTGGTGCTATGATTATTCTCTAGCACTGTATAATCAGGCACAATGACAGTTCTGGACATTATTAAATCTGCATATATAAAATGTAACACTGTTTCCACATGGAAACTCAGAGAGGCTCACTGGATTGCCTGTGCCAAGATGAAGAGGTTATTTCTCCAATATAGTGTGGAGAGGTTTTTTGTTTTTTTATTTTATCTTAAGTATTGTAAACAAATACTAGAGTTTCTGAAGAAGTTATTCAAGACATAACATGTGATTTTATGTTTACTAGTATTCAAATCAATTGTATTGGTACACCTAGTCTATGTTTACTCAAGTATCTGCCTGCTTTGACCAAGCGCCAGTGTCTCTGTGTGCTATTTTCAAGAAACCAGCAGGGGGAGCACAAAGCCACAATCCAAGATTCTCATTGTGATCATCTCAGCTCTGTAAATTTGCAAGCTAAGTAGCTGTTAGAATGAAGGGGAACAGAAAGAGCCAACAGGCCAGATTCAGTAGAGACAATACTTTGTGCAGGTTTAGAAGGAGCATTATAAAATGGAAGCAGTATCTTCTCTTGATTCTGTACAAATTGGACTTCTGTAAGCAAAGTAGATCTAGCACTCTTATCAACTTCCTTAAACCAGGCTTGAATAGCAGTGCTTAGTAAAGTGTCACAAGCATCCACAGAGCAGGAAGCAAAAGAGAATATCCACAGGAGTAGCACTTCATCTTTAAAAGCAGTATTTCAGTCTGCATGCACTACTTCTAAAGGGAACAGTTGGGAAACAGATAATCCACCCACCATATAATTTCCTGTGACAAACTCAGTCACACAATTATTTAATTTCTGATAAACTACTTTTCTTAGAGAAGTCCAGTTTGTACAGTAGCCAGAGAGGACGTGACTTCCATTTTATAACTGTCCTTCTAAACATCCAAGAAGGAAGAAATATTGCCAGTTGCCACGTAATTCATTTTTATTTAACTAAATTATATACCATCCTTCAATAAGTACTTCCAAGACAGTACACACAAATACATAACACATACAAACAAATACAAAATAGCAGCATAAAATCACTCAGGTGAAAAGGGCCAGGGAAATGGGAACTATTCACCTGCTTCTGAAAAAGACATCAGTGTTGGCACCAAGTGCTCTCCTTGGAGAGAGCATTCCATAAGCAGGGTGTCACAGCTTAGAAAGCCTCCCTTCCCAGTAGCCACCCACTTCATCTCAGATGCCAGGGACACTGAAGGGCCTCCAAAGCAGATCTCAATGAATGGGCAAGTTGACATGGGAGAAGATAGTCTTTCAGGTACCCAGGTCTCAAGCCATGATGGGCTTTAATGGTAAGCACTAGTACTTGAAATTGTTCTCAGAAATGCTTCAGGAACCAGTGCAGCTCTTTAACCACCAGTGAAATGTGTTCCCAATAACTAGTCCTAGTCTCGAGGGAACACGACTAAATTTGACTACCAAAGGAACAGTCTTGGTCTTCTAAGGACAAGCTTCACTTGATATTCAAACCATACTGCAGCAGAAAAAATTCAGGGAGAAATCACAGGCAAAATGTGTACTAATGACAGGAGGGTGTACCGTTTAGCTTCAGAATGTTCTACCTCTTTCTAAGCAGAATCTCTAGTGGTATAATTTAGGCTAATCTGCAGCCTGGGCTTTGGATAAAGAATATAGTTACAAAGGACAACACAGGGACATCCATTTATCAAATATTTGCAATTAAGAATACAAAAGGAAAGTATCCTGGTGGTGTTTAGAGCTGAAGCAGTCAGTTTATTAAAATACCATGTATCAAGGAAACCACATGTGTTCACAATGAAATTTCATCTTGTTTTTCAGGGAAAATCTCAAGTAAAGCAAGGAAAGAGACTATGCATTTCTGAATTTAAAGAACTATGGTAACTGACCCTGAAAGACCAGTGCATTTTCAACAGGAGTTCCTAAAGACCCCAAAGGGTCTAATGTCTTACAACTCAGATGTGCAATCTTATCAGGCAACAAAAATAGGAGGATATGATTACTAGAGTCTCTCAGGCCATTTCTATATAGTCAAGATGCTAACGGGTACAGAATTCAGAACATTGGGCAACTGAGAGAAGGAACCAATAGAAAAACCATTGTCTGACATTCCTTTTTGTGTGTATGCAATGCCAACACATACCCATGCCCACACTGTACCATGAAGATTTCAAGATCCACTGGGAATGACAAGAAGTTGCTAACTGTAAAGCAATTACATATATTCAACGTATGAAAAGAAAGAGAAGGCTTGATGAGGAGCTACTGTGGACTTTCACCTTGGTCATTCCACAGTTACTTTCACTTGAAGGTGGCCTCAAGCTTCAAACAGGCCAATAATTGCAATGGTAGATATTTGGCAGCATGGCTGGGGGATGAATGCATGAGTTCCTAAAGAACTCAATAGCAAAGTCCCAAACTTTGACTAGACCCGTAATGTCTAAAGACAATATTAGTCAGGTGTGAGAAGCAGATACTTTTAGGGGGTCTTTACCTCTGCTATACTTTAAACAATACTTTCTTCAAATCACCAGAGACAAATGCAGCTGTGAAATCCTTCCCCAAGTAAGAGAGTAATTCACCCAATGATAATATTACCTTCGGGGAGTCTGTCACAATGGGGTCCTGCAGGAATGACCAGCTGCAAACCACCCATTCACTGCCTAATGACTGCACTGCAACAGTTCTGTAGGCATATAGAACTGCCATGAATAGTAGCTTCCTCTGAAATGCTTGATGAAGGAGCAAAGAGGAGATGTAAAGGAATCCTTCTCTTAAAAATGTAACTAAAGAGAAAATGGCTCTTGCCTGATCTGGGGAGCAGAATAGGGGCTGACAGTGATTTTACTACATACAAGTAAATACTCAAGATCAGAGAGAGGAAGGAACCTGAGGATGGTGTCACCAGATAAGCAAGGTACTCGCTATGGAAACTGAAGATCTACCTGCTCGAAGACTTATTAGATATAAGCCAAACTACATATTATGCATAAGATTTGTGATTACATCTTGCCTCTTTTTTAAAGACAAAAGCAGAGGTGGGGGGGGGAGAAGGAGAGGGAGGAGGTGTAGTGGCTAGAGTACTGGACTGGGAGTCGGGAGATCCGGGTTCTAGTCCCCACTCAGCCATGGAAGCCCACTGGGTGACTTTGGGCCAGTCACAGACTCTCAGCCCAACCTACCTCACAGGGTTATTGTTGTGAGGATAAAATGGAAGAAGGAGGAGGATTATGTATGCTGCCTTAAGTTCCTTGGAGGAAAAAAGGCGGGATATAAATGAAATAAATAAATAAATAAATAAATAAATTTATGCGCTGGATTCGGGGGGGGGGGGGACTCTTCGGGAGGATAGATTTACCCTTTCTCCTATGCTTTTTTCCCACCCAAAATCACAGCCTCAAAGCTCCTATTTCCTATATTGGGGAACCCATATTGTACCTCTTGAACTCCCCCACCCCCAACTGGGAAAACAGCAGCTTTAAGGGGATGGTTTTGATTAGGGAAATGGTGCAGAGGAAACGATACCTCAGCACTGACATGGTTCTTCTAAGTGCTGACATCTTTAAACTTTCCTCCAAGACTGATTAAAAAATGCACCCTCTAAATACAGTGGGAAAATTAATTGACATCACAGCTTGGTTAAATCATGGTAAATATGATGTGGCAAATGCACTGCATTGTTAGCTTCCGTCTTATTACATGAACAATTGTCACTACAGAACACAAAGCCAAACAACCCTGCACCTTCAGGAAAACTCTTCAGAATAACACCTCTCTGCAACTGAAAATCCTGTATTGTTAGGAAACACACTGACCAGGTTTGGACAACATGTCACAGCTCATCATGGGCAACTCTCACACAAAGGTTGTTGTGTCTTGTGAACCCAGCAAGTGTGAGTTATGTGAGGATTAAACAACCCTCGCATAACCCTAAAACAGACCATGGGTTATGCAACAGACTGAGCAGGGGTTGCATATTCAAAATGGTGGCCGCACATGGCCTGCACACATCACAGCCTCTCCATGGGTTAAATAACCCATGGTGGGCTATCTTGCTATGCAAATAGCCCCACCGATTCGGGCAAGATCAACAAGAAAAAGGGGACTGGAACAAAAAATATTGCATACAACATCAAGGAAGTGTGAGCCATGAAATATCCAAGGTAAAGGCCCAGTTTTACCAAAAGTTCAGAACACAGCATTATGGTTATCTCTTCCTAAGTTCAGTGGGTTGGACAGGATAACTAAAAAAAGAACATCTGAATAGATAAAAGGAATCACTAAGATAAAGAGGCCAGCCACTCCAAATACACACTCATAGGGGGAGAAAAGAAGGTAAATACTGTACTTCTCTCTCCCCACCCCCCAGCCCCCAAGAGTTAACTGATGAGACTGGCAGTCCAGAGGCTGGGGTGCTGCTGCTGAGGGAAGAGGTCTGTAATCCCCTCCCTCTATTTTGCACCACACACTTGGGTTCCAGACTTTTGGAGGTTGTATTTTTCATACAGCACATGAATAGAATTTACTACAGTGATGTATTGATGGCCACCAACTTAGATGGCTTAAAAAGGGGATGAGTCAAACTCTTGGAGGATAAGGCTATTAATGGCTACTAATTATGAAGACTGTATATTACCTCCAGTATTGAGGCAGTATGCCTCTGTGTATCAGTCGCTGGGAAACACGAACAAGAGGGTGCTACTACACGCATGTCCTACTTGTGGCCTTCCCATGGGCAGCTGGTTGGCCACTGTGTGGACAGAATGCTGGGCTAGATAGGTCTTTGGTCTGATCCAGTAGGGCTCTTCTTATGTTTATGAATATTAGCCTAACTTACACTGAGGGGTTTCTCTATACCTGCTGTTCTCAGTCAATCTAACAGAAGATATATTTTAACGTTATTTAAACTGCTCATCTATAAGATAAGCTCAAGTAATTTATATACTTGCTACCATATTAGATACACAACACATGTAGCCTAATCATGACCATAGAAGAACAAATACATTAGCTGTAATCTGACATTCATCCTGTTTAGGCAAATGTATACTTTATGTGACCTTTTAAATATGTAAAAACAGCTGCAGCCTTCAAGCTGAGAGTAGGTTTCTGCTATGGTTCTTGGGGCTAAACAAGTTCTCCACCAATGAACTAGAGTGTGGTTTTTAAGGAAGTTCCACAAGATGATACATAAAGAGATGGACAGTTTACTACATCTCTCGCAAATATCTTGGATGGGGCAGTACTAGCCACGAAAGCTGCTCAATGCTGACTGCTATCTCTTCTCTAGCAAAGGGAATAAAGGACATGGACATCTATTTTTGGTCTGCATTAGTGACCTTCTTTCCAGCCAGTGGAAATGCAGTGTCATTCCATAATATTTTCTGAAAGAAGTACTTTTAAATAGACATATTAGAATTTTAACACAAATCTTGAAGCATACAATTGGTGAGATGCTATCTTACTGGGCTAATGGGTAGCTTGATACTGTTCCAAGCTTTCAGGTTTTACACACACACACACACACACACACACACACTTTTTTCATGAAGAATGCTCTGTGGAACATGGTACCATGTCAGTTCTGAGTGGAATCCAATTCAGACTTTCCAGTGATGAAACAGCTTCTGTCAATGAAACCAGGAGGAGGGCAATCCCCATCCCTGCAGCCCCCTGCACACCCTCAAAATCCACTCCAGAGGGTTGGAGGACTCTCCAGACCAGATTTTTGTGGGACATAGGGGTCTGAAGTGGGGAGGAGAGAGGGTGAAAGTCCTACTGTGTGAGTGGACTTCACTCGCATGATGTTGGCTTCCACCCTATGCCTCCTTTTCTGATAATTAACACAAAGCAGCAAGCTATGCTAACCAGAAATGTTAAAGAGACAAGAAAATGTATGCCTTTCAAATGAAATACCTGCACCAATCATGGTGATTGGAGATTCAATGTATATCCATTCGTCTGTGTATATGCCAGAATGAACAAAGATAAGTCCATCAAAGTGAGCTTCTTGTACTCCTCCTAATGCATCTTCAATGGTGTCATAATACTAAAAGAAAACAAAGAGGAGTTTAAAGATGAATATCGAATAGGAAAGTCATTCCAATATTCAATTAAAGTGATTCACAAACATACCAACATATTTTCTCTTCCTTTGTATCTTGCTGGATTACTGTAGAAATGTTCTGCAAATCCTGGCTTTACATGGGCTCCTTTATACTAAAAATGGAGAAAGAACATTTTGAAGTAAGTCTACTGTGAAGCACGACCTATGGAGTTACATTAGAGAAAGAAAGAGCATGAACAAAAACAAAGTGTAACATTGCAAAGCTCCTGAAAACAGTTCATAGCACTCTAATGTTAAGCATGCTTAGTAAGTTGATCTGGGTTCCAGGCTCTGCTGCTTACTTCAAGTACAACTGAAAAGGCTGCACTTTTTTGAGGAGGGGAGAAGAAGACGAACCTTATTTAAGACTTTGCCTCCCACTCTAATCTGATCACTGGGCATGGAACTCCCCCAGAGACTATTCCCTTGATGACTATGTAATGAATCACATTCACAAGGAAGCAGTGAACCTCCATCTGCCAAGAAGCAGTGTGAGGCATGTTCAACACTGAGTGACAAGTGCAGATCCTCCATATTTTGCAGATCTGGCGATTTTAGCACACCCTCCTCTTTCCCTTCAGATACTCAGCCTCTGTTATACCTGATCCAACTTATCTGCTCACTCAGGTATTTGAGTTACTTCTACCCCGGGATTTATACTTTTGTCTTTATCCTAATTATAGACTGATTTTGTACTCTTGTCCCACTTCCCCACAATGAATCTGGACAACAGCGGCAGTTTTCTGTGCTGAGCCTCAACAACTCTTGGTGCTGATTCCATGTTAAACACGGCATTGCTGTCCCAGAGAGGTTACAGCCTACACTGGATAAATCTGACAGAGGTAGAGGGAGGGGAACATAAAAGAAATAGAGAGGAAGGTATAATGGACTGATGAGAAAAGTTGTGAGCAGGCCTTTTATGCGGTGGCCCCAAATTGTGGAATACTCTCTTTAGAGCGGTCCACCTCGCGTTTTGACTTTTCAGCACCAGGCAAAAACATTTTTATTCTCTTAGGCCTTTTAAATGTATTTTTAACTGCTGCTTGCTTTATTTTTAATAGGTTTAATACTGCATTTTAAAATAATCTCTATATTTTTAGCTGCACAGTTATTTATCTCTTTTAAATGCTGAATTTTTGTAGCTGCTTTGAAAACAATACTTTTAAATAAGTTTTATTATTGGTTTCATTGTTTTTGCTTTTATTGTGTATATCACCCGAGAGCTTCAGCTATAGGGCGACTCATATACTGGAAAAACAGACAGACAGACAAAACAAACAAAGTGGAGGTTAGGGTAGGTCAGAAAGGCTACCAAAACTGGCACCTTGGAGAGGGCTATGAACAGAGCAAAAAGATATTCTAAGGAAAGCTGAAACCTCAACTCTCATGAACTCTTTGAGACAGGCATGCATGTCACTATTTATTTGCTTTATTTCCGTCATCTTTTTTGGTTCTGTTACAAGATAGCATCTCCTGGGTTGGGTGGACAGGTGGATATTTATGTAGGACACTGAAGCTTGCTTCCCCACATCCAATTCATTAGACATTTTATTCTGCATCAGCTTTGGCTCACACTCTTGAGTTTTCACCAGGCATTACTTTCCAAAATGTTTTTTGTTTTTTTTACAGCTGTAAGGCCTAGAAATTTGCTTTAAATAAAAAATAATACTTTTTCCCTCTAATCTCTCCATATTCCCCCATACAAGTCCATCTACTCCCATCTTTTTATTTTCTGTCATTAGGCTCCTTAGATGTAAGTATATACTCCTTTTTAGCAAGCTTTTGCCTTCACATGATTGAAGCAACATGTGTGCCACAGTTTAGCCCAAGCAGAGAATTTGTATTGTGTTGCATCATTCAGCATCCCAAGAATTAGATTTCATTTGCAAAGACAGTTGGGGAACCTTTAATGTTATAACTCGGGATGTTAACACTGAAGCAGAGATTTGAGAAGTGAAACTATCACACTAGGAGTGCTGAACTGGGATCTCAGAGAAGACAGTTTAAATTGATGGAAGTGGGAAAAGATGGCAAAAGGAGACACAAATGTTCAGCAGACAAGGAAAGAAAAATATCTCCCCCGAAACCTCTTTCAGCTTTTAAAACATTTAGGTATGAAATATAGTGAGGAATCTTTAAAAAGATATGTATACCAGTTGCTGAAAGCTTTCCTTCCAGGGATTTGGGTGTTCATACTCTTCTGGATTAATCTGATAAAATTTACCAGGTTCAGGGTGCATCATTGGACGTGTATACTCAAATACTTCCATATAGAGTCGTTTCCTGAACAAAGACACCCAGGATACAAAATTGTGAACATACTTTAATAGAACAAAGGTATAAACCAGATGAATCAAAAATTACATGAAAACAATTTGGGAACTTAAAAGCAGCACTTCCAGTCATGATCAAGAAGTTTCTATGTGCTTATTTCCTATTGATAATAGTTCACTAGAAAAGAGAACTGCACAGTTTAAACAGAAGGTTTGAGGATTATCACTTAAGCTAAAACCAAGTCATTAAGACTAACAATTTTTCCAGATGTGCATTTGTTATTTGGATAAGGGTCTAGATGTGACTGAAGGGTTGAGCATGTGCTTAATACAAGCATAGTCCTAGAAGCATTTTAATGAACAGGATTGAACTTATCACCACTAACTGTTTCTCTCTCTCCTCTTTGTGCTTTTCTTCACAAGAATAATCACATCCTACCTATTAACATCCTCATATAAAAGCAAACTACGTGCTCTGACATTCTTAATCATATCTATGGACACTTGGCCAAGCCACATACTGAACATATTTATTAATCGTTTATGAAAAAGTGCATTCTGCAAGCACAGATGCATGTACTCGGCTGCTATCAGAAGTTGGGCCTCCCACAAATCAAGGTCTGAAGAACTCCTATACTTAACCATTCTGTCCTACACGTAGCTTGGCTTACTCTATGCTAGAATTCCCTAAGCATGTGTGCCTGGCACCTTGGTTACTTTGAGGTGCTAGGTGAAGTCTGTCCTGTTATCTCAGGCTTTTAATGGCATCTGATCTGCCTTTTTATGGTATCTGCTCCCCCTTAAGTACCTTAATCACATGGCTGATACTAGACTATAGACCCTCACACTTTGCAAAATTCCATTAGTTGTATAAAAAGGAACTTCAGATCGAAAAACTCTATTTATAACGCACTTGTTAAATATAGTTAGACTATAAAGAATGAAGACAGTCTCTCTCCACCATGATTTTATTTTATGTCCAACCAACCCCCACTCAGAATGAGTGTGCGCTCACATGAGCACTGCCACTAACTGCTTACCTAAAGCCAGCAAAAGTAAAGTAGAAGTAAAATGGTAGCAACTGAAAAAAAGGACAGCCAAGGGACAATTTATTTATCTTTAGCAATATTCATGGTGCTTTACATAGTAACATGGGAGGTCCCTGCCCTGAGGAGCTTACAATCTAAGTTTTTACACTGGGGGACAAACCAAAAAAGAGGAGGGAGCCAAAAATAACAACAGAGATAGGGAAGTCAAATGTAACAAGGGAAGGATATTAATATGTTCCACTTGCAAAATACAAATGAAGCAAATCAAAGTATTTTGAACTGACTAATTTGCATACCTGATTCTGGAATCAATATTTGAAGTTTTACGTATAAAAGGTTGGCAAGAGGTTGGCAAGAAGCAGTATGGTGGAAGGAGAAAGTGTATATATTAAATATTGATTGTACAGTTTGCAAGAACATTACTAGAAGTAGTGAAAAACATCAGCCATGCAAAACACAAAAAACTTCTGTGAACACTGAAAAATATGGCAGTTTCATGGATCACTGCCTTGTTGTGGCGAAGGGGCTTGCGTAACTCAGTGAAGCCATAAGCTATGCCGTGCAGGGCCACCGAAGACGGACAGGTCATGGCAGAGAGTTCTGAGAAAATGTGGTCCACTGGAGAAGGAAATGGCAACCCACGCCAGTATTCTTGCCAAGAAAACCCCATGGAACGTATATGAACCTGAGCACACTCCAGGAGAGAGCGGAGGACAGGAAGGTCTGGTGTGCTATGGTCCACGAAGAGTTGGACATGACTTAACGACTGAACAACAACAAGAATTTTCAAGTGTATTTTCACTTCTATGAAAAATGGGAGACTCCATGAAAAGCCCTATGAAACCATATTCAGACAGATATCATGTGCTAGAGAAAAGTAGTTGTGCCATTTCAGGTGTGCAGGACAAATGTTTATGCAACACAAGTACCTATTTTCATTCAAGGTAATTAGAACACCCAACCAGGATTTTTTTTCTATTGTGCTTGGCATATGTAATATACTTAATGATAATCAAGAATATCTTTTCACTTACCACAAAATTGGATCATTAGCTAGCTCACTGAAGCGCTTACATACACAAGCTGCTCTACAAAGATCTTGCTCCAGCAAGTATGAGAAGATTTTCAGAACCACTTCATCAGGCAGCTTCTCTTGAAGATATTGTTCTGCAGGTGCTGCTATTAAATATAAAATATGAATATTATTGATATTCATAACCTATCTGAAGTATTTCCACTAAAAAAAGATGGTGAATTTTCTATACCTTTCCTGTAAGTCAAGCGAACTGGCTGAAACAGAGTTAAATGGAAATTCTTGGAAAAAATCAATTTTATTGATGTTTCCCCTTTCATTTTCTTAATAAAATTAGGATTTCAAGCTTTAACCAGTTTATTTAGCAGATCAATCAGTTAAAAGCATAGAAGCACTATACTATTCTCTGGTTACTACAAGTGGATAAGGATGCACCAGAGGAACATTACACTGATGTAGGTTTATACTGGCATAGTGAAAGTGTTGTTCCAGTGTATACTTATGCTAACAGCACACTGTTAGTGCAAGGAGCAAAAGTAGGTTGAATTGGAAGGAGCGCAGCATAGTCAGAATCCCATGCTACACCTACAAAAGAGATGGTGTAAGTACATATACTCCTAATGGAGAGCCCCAGACAACTGTCCTCTTTCCTGACCCCCAGACACATTGGAGGATAGGGCGCTGATCAATTCCATAGCCAATCATGACACAGAACCAATAGTATGCAAGTTTCAGCAACAGAACACAGCTTATCAAGGCACACATCATGGGGTTGCTTCCACAACTATAAACAACTGGTGCAGAGAAGTAGGAATTTTGGTCATGGGAAACCATGGTCAAAGGATACACTGTGCAAACACCAAACAGCCAAAAATAGAAAGCAATATAGGAAGGGCAGTGATCAATACTAGAGTTCTTATGATTCTTTGATGTCCTTTTCTTTAAGTATCCCAACACAAACACACACAAAATACGAAGCTCAGGTCCACTCCTGCAATGCAGGCTGCAAGGTATTCCACACAGGTAAACAAGAGGGGGCCCATGTTTCAAAACCCACTCATGAACATCCTCCATCTCATCTCCACCCCCACCACAGCATCACTACATGAACAGAGCACTCAAGCACCCATGGGTGTCTTCCTTATCCTCTCTTCAATATCAGGAAACCAAGTACAGGCTTAACAAACTTCCCTTATAAATTTACTCAACCGGTTCTAACAGTGGCTGCCTGCATTAAGGGGAACCCTACTGGGCAAAATGTAGGCAAGGTCCAACCATATAATCCTCAACACAAGAAACACAGCTACCTTGCTGCTAAAGGCCAAGTATTCAAATCCACTCACTACTAGTGTTGACTGAACACTCAAAGTATTCTTGCTTGCAGTATCAGATTTAAGATACACGGCAGCACATTATACTGTAGCTCAGGGATAGGCAACTTGTGGCCTTCCAGATGTTTTGGCCTACAACTCCCATCAGCCCTAGCCAGCATAGCCAATGGTGAGGGGTCATGGGAACTGTAAGCCAAAACTTCTGGAGGGCTACAAGATAACCATCCCCGATGTAGCTGGACAAGTTCTAATGAAAGTCCCTGCACTGGAGAGGTAAGTATTATCCCTTGCAACCTTTTCTCACAACAAGCAAATTTTCAAATGAAGACACCAAACATACTAGGCCAATATATAATGAATGGAATTGTGGAAAGCCCTTTGGGAGCATGTGGAATGGAACAGCACATCTGTAGAAGCACCCTATCTCATTTACTTCATTTTCAGTATGAACACAGTCAGAGGTTATGCCTATTGCAGATGCAGTTGTTTCAGGCTGTTGTATTATGCTTCACCAAGTTCATGTCTCTCTGCAAACAACCAAGCAGCCATTTATCACTCTCACGCACGCACGCACACCCTCTCTCTCTCTCTCTCTCATACACACACAACACACACAAGTCGTGTATCACGAGCAAAGCCTACAGCAAGAGAGACCAATGAGAAACCATCTGTTTGTATATGTAGTTGGTGCCATTTTCCCCCTTGTACCTTTCGAAGCTAATTGACAGATGAGAATATAACATGTGTAGCTATATCGAGCATCAAAGTGCGAAGACAGAGAAAGCTGTACTTGTTAGTCCTGTCTCTCATTCAGGTTTCAGAAGTATAAGGGCTCTGTTAAGTTGCAAAAGGTGGCAGCTCCATTTCTTAAAGATGCTGTCAGAATTCACTCCACAACTAACACTGTTCTAATAACAGCTGTGTCTATCACAGCTGTCTCTTGTTATGATGGTTACAAGATAGGAATCTCCCTCCCCTTGTTACTTACCATAAAAGCTGTCATGATAAAAGGAGGGGAGAGCAGAGTTTTCCATCAAAATGCTCCTCCAGAGCTAAGAATCTGCATCTTGCTCATAGCTTTGTCATAGGAGTAAGGTGATAGGGTAAGGCCATACAGCGCAATCGCCTCCCAACTCACCCCACCCCACACCTCTAGTTATTGCTGGTGAGATAAAGCAAATGGTGTTGTTGCCATGATAAAGATGGAAGTGTTTTCCATCGGGGTGGAGGGAAGAGTTTAATAAAAGACTATTAGAGAAATGTAACCAGCAGACAATTGCAATTAATCAAATAAACATGCGAGAGGCATAGCTGTAAGGGATGATGCAGGCCAGGCAAAATGAAAGGCATCTGAGCAACAATGAGCAACATTTACCTGACAGTCACTCTGATTGGCTGATTCACTGCACTGTCTGAGATGTCAATATTTGGCTCTTCCCAACCTTTTCTACTGGGAGACCATAGCAAGGAACAGAGTATGGAACCTTTCTCTGCGGTAAGCCTGTGCTGTTCCACTAAGTTACAGCTTAATACAGAGCCACTTTAGTACTAGTATATATGGCTGGGAACTGTGTTCCCTGCAAAGGGGAAGGTGTCACTGGATACTGAGAGGGCATATGATTGCAGCTATGCTATGGTGGTGCAGCACTAACATAAATGGCCAGTGCTGCAGTGGAATACATAGGATCTGAATGTAGCTGATTAAAAGATAAATTTAATTTTAAAAAAATCAATTATACTATCTTTTAAAAAATACCAGGTTTAAAAGCAAGCCTGAACTTAATATAGACATGATGAAACCTGCACTTATAATATCTTAAAAATGAATCATGATTTAGCAATACACTCAGTTAAAGTCTACCCTTCTATGTAAGGGGGGGGGGGGCAATGAATTGAAAATGACATTTACAGAGCAATCCTATTCATGTCTACTCAACAGTAAGCCTCATGGAGTTCAATAGAGCTTACTCCCAGATAAGTAACCCCCACTGAATCCCACTGGACTTACTGCCAATTAGACATTGCATTGTCAGCCATGTATCATGTTCCTACTGGACTGATGGACTAGCAAGTCAGAGGAGCAACAACCCAGGAGATGCCATCTTGTATCATACCAGGATCATTTTCAGAGCCAATATGGTTGATCATTTTCTAGAATTTTTTATAATGCCCTAAAATTGACTGGGACCTCATTTACATTGTTTAGATTACATGCACTTTTAGTTTTAATTTGTCCCTTCACCACCACCACTCTATGTGTGTCTGTGTGCACACAAGTGTGCTAAGTGTTTGAATATATATGCCTCCTAGGGATAGTCAACTGGGGAAAAACTTCTGAAACCACCAATTTGCTTAGTATCCATGCATGCGTAAAGACAGCACCAAACACAAAATGGGAAACTTGATTTAAAATCGTTTCTTTCTTGCTGATAATGTAAGTCAACTTACAATTATATAAACCAGCCTTCTCCACCCTGGTGTCCTCCAGCTGTTTTGGACTATAACTCCCATCATCCCTCAACTAATGTCCATGCTGGCTCAGGCAGATGGGAAGTATCATCCAAAACATCTGGAGGGCTTGGATCCTCAGTTGGCCTTCTGTTCATGAAAGGGTCTCTGATGCTGCAAAAGCTCCTGCTGGTGGGGGAGATGGCTCCCCCTGAAGTCCCCCACATGCCACCTTCTATGCTGTTCAATGTCCCCCAACCCCCAGGGAGGTTCAGCTATTGGGCAGTATAGAAAATAAATAAGTAAATAAATAATTTGGGTGGAACATGGCAGAAACTGGTGAAAAACACCTCATTCATCACTGAGAGTGTCCCATGAGCAGAGTTCTGCTCATGAAATCGCAGGATCCAAGCCATTATATTTTAGTCTGTGCTGCTCAACTAAAACCAGCAGAATAAATTGTGACTAAAACATAAGGATAGACATTCTGAATACCCTTTAAGGGAAAAAGCATTGTACATTACATCAGTTTTAACTTAATTAAAGGGTGCCTTACAGTGTAGTCCTCAGCATGCTCACTCAGAAGTAAGTCCCTCCAAGTTCACTTGGAGTTAACAATCCAATTCTATACATGGCTACTCAAAGCAAACCCTATGGATTTCAGTGGGGCTTACTCCTGGGTAACTTGGTATAGGAGTTGAGCCTTCATTACTGATAAGTGTGTTTAGGACTGCAGCCTTAAACTCTGTATGTGAAAATCCTCTAAGCTGGTTTAAAGTTTTCCTGCTAGCATTCCGGTTAACTTTCAGAAATATAAAAGACACACTGTACGACTAAAATTCATGTTAACTTTTATATGACACAGTTCACCAAATAATATTCTCAAGATAAAATTCTAGATTTCTCAGTATCTGCAAATAGATATAAAAGAGACTGGGCTAAAAAGCAACTAAAATATGGTCTCTTCCAGATCCCCTCCTGATGTTTATGCTTCTTCTTGGTGAGCTGAGAAGCATGTCAAAATCTTAATATGGGTCAGATCTGACCATCTTGAATGTTCAATTTTATGTGTATGCAAAAGGTTCAAGACTAAGAAACGACTTAGACACAGAATGGAAAAGACAGAGCAGTATTGTGTAGTTTAGACCCTATACTTACTCCCTATGGTATAGCATGAAGAAGTCTCTCATCTCAGCTGTGATCTTTTTCTTTTTTTGAATCCATGTTAGACTTCATAGTGGTATGTTTCCTGTCTCCATAGCAACCCAAGGCAGACAAGATATATAGCTCAAAGAGTAGGCTAAGGGGCTGGTCCTTGGGAAGAATTTCACTTTTTATCACTATCTAGAAGTCAGCTCAAGAAAAGCGACTTCATAAGAAATACAGTTAGCCACACAAGAACCACCTCTTTTTCATACTTAATCAACTCATTTAACAAAAAGAAATTGTTGTTTATTGTAGCCAGTGATGTGGGTCAGTAGCCATGGGAACTACAATCTCAAACAACACAGGCGAATGTCTTTCTGTCTTTATATCCTAACAAGTCTTACCTATGTCTCAACCTCTTTAATGAGATGGACAATTCAGGGAAAACACCCACAGTGTGACAGCCATCTAGTCTCAGTCAAGGGGACTATATTTCTTGTTGCTGAGGTGGTAGCAAAGACAATTATTTTGACAGTGAAGCACACTTGACTCTATAGGCACACCTGAATGCCTTCAAAGGTTTGCCATACCACTACCAAACACAGAGTATTTATTCAATTAAAAGATTTATGTCCCACCTTTCTTAGTATCAATCCAAGGTGGCTAACACGACAACAACATTCCCAACACATACACATAGAGCCAGCCCAAAACAAACAACAGCAAGGTAACTAGTTATGCTCTCTCAAAGACATGCCTTGTTTTTTTTAAAAAAGAAAAAGCATAGCTTTCTAAAAGACAGCACACGGGGCACTGACAGATGTCAGTGTGAAGTTCATTCTAAATCCTTGGGGCCAGAACAGCAGAAGGCCTGCTCATTGCTCTACCTTCTGGCAGAGAGTGACACTTGAGCACAGCTCCCTCAGAAGACCTCAGCAAGGTTCGTATCAGATGGGGTAGACCTTAAGACAGGGATGGGGAATATGTGGCCCTCCAGATGTTGTTGGAACGCAACTCCTATCAGCCCTAGGCAGCATAGCCAATGGTGAGGGATAACTGGAGTTGCTGTCCAAAATCATCTGAAGGGCTACATTTCCCCATCTCTGCTTTAACACACATGGCACAGGCAATGAAAGGTTTTTAAAGTCACAATCAGCACCCTGAACTGCGTCTAACTGAAATATACTAGTAGCCAAAGCAGCCACTGTAAGATACCACCTTTAAGGGTACAAAGTGATGGGTCTACATTTTCCCTACCTGTTCAAGGTGATATTTAGGTTTCTCTTGGCTACACTGTATATTAGAACTGATCAGCTGGTGCCCCTGAGCCAATCTCTCCCTCCTCCACTCCTGGATAATGGTTGTCCCCCATCTGTCAATGAAAATCCCCCTTCCTCCTCTTCTGCATGCTGAAACAGAAACAAGCTTGCCATGCACCTGCACACACACCATACACCCACTGCCTCCTCAAGCAGCCCGATGACAACATTTGTTTTTCAGGAAACCAAAGCTTGATACCTGAAAACCCCATTTATCAAAGACAGATGACTGCAAATAAAAGAGGTCTAACTATCATTATGACGCCAGCACTTTCCCAATAAAAATCCCAGTCCTGTTTGAACTATTAAAAAGGAAAGTAGGGAGGCTAAATATTTCTTTGCCCTCCCCACACCAGAAAAAGGCAGTTACCTGATAACTCCTGTGATTTCCCAGATACTCTAGCACGTTTCGCTCGATGACCAAAGTTCTCTGTAGCTGAAGTAGAAGCACCCTGGCAAGGTTTTAGGAAAGTAAGACTAGTTAAGACACAGTTAATCTAACACACACTAGGCATGTGCAAGTGCTCTACAAATCCTCTCTCTCTCTCCGCCTCCCTTCATGCTGCTTCTGCTTATGGTCTCCAATCAGCCTACGGATTGGATCATACCCACTATGTTATGCATCTACTTTACAAGGCATAATATGATTATTTTTAAATACCTCCATACTGCTCTTTGCAGGGCAAGCTGTTCTTTTAGGTAAAAGAGTTTTTCTGCGAAGTTGGTATGGACTATTTTGTGCACCAGGACCTGATTCTTCTGCAACCATATCTGCAGGTACATCATCATCTGCCAAGGAACAAACAAAACAAAAAATTGTTACAAGATTACAACTTTCAGATCTAAACAATGTAAGCTGTTTTGTTAAAAGTACGAAGAACATCCGCTGCTTCATATCAAGTCACATGAAGACAGAAAGTTGTTTTAGTAACATGGTTCAGATATCCATCTTGTTTTAATATGATGTATATTTGTGTTTTCTATATATTAATCTAGTTTGTTATGTTTACATACTCCAGACTTTTCAATTCTTATATAAGCACCAGTGAAGTACGCTTTGCAAATAAACTGTAAAATGTTTCTCATAAGCACAGTGAAGTTAATTTACAATGGAAAAAATCTCTAGCATTTATAACTGTAGTTAACAGTAAACACTATATACTGGCCCTGCCGTTTTCCTCAAGCTCAAGTGATTGTGAAACACGTTAATAGGAATACAAAATGTCCCCCTTGATTTGTTTAAAACAGCAATGGCCAAACTGTTCAGTAACTGTGGCACAATTCAAGACTAGTCGTCAGTGCTACTCTAGTTCACAGAACAGTATACATGCAGTAATGCATTTTGCCTCTAGCCTACTGAGCTGGTGAACATGCAGGAGCACAACACAGAAGACACTACCAGGAGTGCAAGTCCTTCCTGCTCCCCATCCACATCTGCCACAAACCCCTAGCACCTGTGCCACTTGTGGTTTGCATACCTGCCTATGCCTTATCAAGATTAATATTTTTATGATTTTTATAAGATTGTGGTGCTCTTTCATAGAGGATAAGGCCACCAAATGCTATGAATCATGATAACTATTACTTCCATTATTAGAGGCAGTATACAACTGAATACGAGTTGCTGGAGAATACTCTCATGTCCTGCTGGTGGGCTTCCCAGAAGCATTTGGCTGGCCACTGTAGGGACAGAATGCTGGACTAGTTTAGGCCTTTGGTCTGATCCAGATTGGTTCTTATATTCTGATCTACATTTTTGCAGTACACACTTCACCCAGGAGATAATGAAAATAGGAAAATTACAGCTTTTCTCAATTGTGAGATAAAGTTAGTTACTGTACTAAAAATTAGTGGGTGGTATTCAATTAACCCCTTCTGCTGATGGAACTACTTCTGTCAGAGAGGGGGGCATTCCATGAAGAAGATTTCCAGGGCAAGTGAGAAGCAGAAGGCCTTATCACCACATTGCAGAAGAAATACGCTTGATAGGCTCCCATACTATACTCCTGGATCAAAGCCCTGAAGATGTTCTAAATTCTGCAACATCGGAGATACTTCTGCAACATCAAATCCCTAAAATGTTGCTTGTTTAGTAATCCAGTCAAATACAATAGTAATGCTATCATCGCTAATATTACTTACTACCTTTGAAATTTTAATCCAAGCTGCAGTATGAATTCACTGTCTCAATATTATTTTTGAACACTGCTTAAATAACAATTTCACATTGTTCTAAAGAAGAATATTTCACAAGAGGTTGCTGTTTCACCTTTTCCCCAGAATTTCCCATTTTTCCTCTTTGGACCTCAGGGGCAGGGGTGGATTTAAATTTTTATCTCCAAAGTTAGCCTGGGGGAGAAACAGGGCATTCACATCTCTTTATATGCTATAATAACCTTCCATTACATCATCCAGAACTGGCTACTGTATAAAGCCAGAAAATGCTTTGGTGGAATGGGAAGGGTGGAGCAAGAGAGGATACATATCTGTTAAGTTTTTCCAGAAGCATAACATAAAACATAGGCTAGCCAGTCTGTGCATTAAAAATCTGCTGTAAGCTAAACAAATAACTAAACCCTTCCTCAGAACTAAGCTTGTGGAGGGGGGGAGCAGCTGGGGAGAAAAGACTGCAGAGGAAAACCAGAGAACAGGAGAAGTGATTAAGACACAGACACAGATACAACCAACTCCTCTTCTCATTTACAAATGCCCTGCTACACTGGAGGCATCCAAAGGATTGGGGATCCCATATTTGCTGCCAAACATCTAGTTCCACCCACATATCCTTTGATGACAACTAGACAATACAGGAAACGTCCTAGGAAATTCATAGCAGTTGATAAAAAACATGAAAAACACAAACCAGCATATTCAGTCTGCATTAGACTAGATCACATGGCAAGAAAGTTGAATTTAATTGTGACACAGAGGGGCAGACATGTTGCATATTTTAGTGGTTAAAAATAACCAGAAAAGAATCCACAAGTGGAATAATAAACTACACAAATACTTTGAAATGAAATTTTAAGCTTTGCAAAAAACTAGTTTTAAAGATGTGTTTATCAACACTACTGTATCCAATGACCTGGTTCGCACATCACACTAAGCCACCATGGGTTAATTCACCCATGGGGCTGAGATGTGTGCCAGCTGCCATTTTGACTATGTAAGCTATGGCAGTTCATGTTGTACAAATGCTGTTCAACCATCAAATAACCCACAACACAATATGACAAGCTGCAGCACACCCCCGCCACAGCTTGCATCTCAGAGCCCTGTGGGGTGAATTAACTCACAATGACTTATCATGATGTGCACACCGGCCCATTATATCCATACTACTGTATTCATTACTATTGCTTGTACTCAAGAAAATTGAATAGTGCTGCTGTTACTTGTCCCCTGACTCAGCAAATGCACACTAGTATGTTGTCTAAGTTTTTTGACGCTTTGTTCGCATACCTATTTCAGGTATCCAGCCACAACCACTTCAAGACACAAGCCCATAGGCATTATTCAAGTTTATAACTGGGTTCGCACAACACGCTAACCCACACTCAGTGATGGAGTGTGAGTTGTTTGTTGAACCGTGGTTAGTGTGTTGTCTGCACCCAGGACATTTTCCACAGGGTGGCTTGTTAACCATCAGTGTGGCTTATTTTTCTCAAACAAGCTGCCTTGAGAACCCATGCTTTGTTGTTGGGTTCTTTAGGGTGGTTAACAAGCCACACTGCATAGTTAACAAGGTTCAGACAACATGCTAACTCACAGTCCAACAAACAACCCACAGTTCAACAACAACCCACACTCAACCACTGCATGTACATTAGTATGTTGTGTGAACAGCCCCAAAGATAGACAAGCACTCCAATCAGGATACCAAATGTCGATTATAACTCTTGTGCCAGTAGTCTAGCCATTTACTGAAAAGGACCAACCAATGGCATGATACCGTTGTGAGGGGCCTGCCTGCAGTCCTCAGTCTGAAACCATAATTATTCTAACAACTTTGTGCTGCACTGAAGACAACTCTGGGAAAGAGAAGACAGACAAAAGTAGAATCAAACAATGACATTTCTATCTGCCATGAAAACTGAAACCCCAAAATACAACATGATAAAAATATAATATAAAATCTTTAATGTACAAAAACTTTAAACAATTTTAAACAGCTAAAAACAACAATAAAATACCGGGACCTGATAAAACAACTTACATTAAAAGCCCCAATATACACTATCAAATACCTGGGAGTAGAGGAAAGTCTGAACCTGGCGCCACAAAGATAACAATGGTGGTTCCCTGTGGACCTCAGTGGGGAGAGTTCTCCACAATCAGGGGACTATCACCAAGAAGGCCGACTCTCTTGTTGCCATCTGCCAAACCTCCCTCTGAGGAGGGACATGGAGGAGGGTTTTAGATGTTGATCATACTGTATGGTCTGGGTGAAGATTGTAATTCACCTTTCACTATAGAGTGAAGATTGTAAGCCTGCGGGCAGGGACTGTCTTCTTTGTTCATTAAGCCGCTCTGGGAGCCTTTTTTGGCTGAGGAGCAGGATAAAAATACAATAAATAAATCAATATGATTGCTTGGAGGGGGCAGTGGGTATCTCTGAGAATGTGCATGGGACTGTGTGTGCGTGTGTATCAGAGGCAATATGTTCCAGTATCAGAGGCAGTATGCCTATGTACATCAGTTGCTGGGGAATGTGGGTGGGAGGGTGCTGTTGCACTCATGTCCTGCTTGTGGGTTTCCTGTGGGCAGCTGGTTGGTCACTATGTGAACAGAATGCTGGAATAGATGGACCCTTGGTCTGATCCAGCACAGCTCTTCTTATGCACGTGCCTGAAAGTGAGTTTACATGTGTATGCATGAGAGAAGCATGGATGTGTACACATGCACCAGTGCAGCCATGAATTGCTGCCACCCACTGACACATGCAGCCCTCGAGGGTGAAAAGTTTGCCCATTCCTGGACTAATGTATGTGCACGGGCAGACCGGCTAGCAACTTGTGGACTGAAACTTAAGAATAAATAATTCCGAATCAGAGCACATTAGTGATTGAAGTTCTCCATTTTCTAGTTCATATTTCTCCAGAATAAGCATGCATACTCTAACTGGTTGTTATAACATATTTGTTTACAACCAACAGAGTTTTCATAAATGCTAGGACCATATCCAGAATTACATCTTAGTGATTGGGCAGGAAGCAAAGGAGAAATGAAATTTATCTTTGGCACTTTCTGAACATATGCAAGAAAACTAAGCAAAAACGCATATTATAAGCCTAACTCTGTAATCCTATGCACACTTACCTAGAAGTAAGCCCCAATGAACATTCTAGATCTTCCTTCTGAGTAACATGAATAGGCTGGCTATTCTTGCTAAGAATTTTTCAGAATCAAGAGGTGGTAATTACTGGACAAAACAGCATTGCTTTTTCCCCATTACATGGAAAGTAAATAGCCATACTGGTTTGTTTATGTCCTGTCTTTCTGCCAATAATGGAACTCAAGCAGGCTAATGATAATAAAATACAGATGAAAACAAAATCTTGGTTAAAACATAACATAAAAACAAAAAACAAAGACACAGCCAGCACCCAACCAGTTAAAAACCCTTCAGCAGCAGACCAGCTTACATGCCAAAGGCCTGCCTGAATAAAAACAACTTTGCCTTCTGGCAGGAGGACAAAAGAGAGGGAGGCAACCTAACCTTCCAATGGCAGGGAGTTCCAGACCCTGGGAGCAGTCACCAAGAAGGCCCTTTCTCACATCCCCACCAAATATATCTCTAATGGTGGTGGGACTGAGAGAAGGACCTCCCCCTAAGATCATAAAGCAAGGCAGGCTTGTGGCTTGTATGGGAAAATGTGGTCTTTCAGAAAGCCTGGCCCCAAGTCGTGTAGGGCTTTATAGGTCACAGCCACTACTTGCGCCTGGAAACAGACTAATAGCCAGAGAAGCTGTTGTAACAAGGGAGTCACATGCGCCCTGTAATTAACCCCAGTCAACAGCCTGGCTACAGCATTCTGGACCAGCTGCAGTTTCCGAACACTTTTCAAAGGCAGCCCCATATAAAAGCACATTACATTAGTCCAAACTGGATGTAACTAATGCATGTGTCACTGTGGCCAGATCAGACATCTCCAGGAACAGTTGGAACATTCAAATCAGCTATGCAAGCACACTCCTGTACACAATGAAAACCAGGGGTTCCAGGTTCAGAGCTGAATCCAGGAGTATACCCATACTAAGAACCTGAGTCTTCAGGGGATGTGTAACTCCATCCAGTACAGGTTGAATCCCTATTCCCTGATCTGCCTTTCAACTAACCAAAGAGCACCTTTGCCTACAATTTGTCATCTAGTTCATTCCTGAACACATTTGTGCTAATCATTTGTGGCATAAAGGGAGCTAACTTCTATAGAGCTTGCCTTTTTCTAGGCCTCAGTAAAAGCCTGTAGCCTCCCTGTATTGAGTTTTAAGAGTAAGCTTTAGTCTATTTGATTAAATCTGATTTTTAAGAGAGACATTTATTATAATTATTTAACAATTAAAATCTGATTTAAAACATACACACCTTGATTTTATTGGTCCGGAATAGTTATCACTCTCTTGGTTGCACCATTCACAACTGTAAACATGCACCAAATAAGTGGAAAAATAAAGTCTTTATTACCCTTATTGTGAATACTGCAGGGCTCTTATGTAATTTGGCAAGCAAGCAATATACTAAGATGCAAGCTTATGATAGCATGATTAGCTATCATGTATACGTTCAGCAGGACAAATTATTATCAAGCGTGCTTCCAAAGTTTGCCTACTGCTCACTCCACATGAAAGAAAAAAAATTACATGGTACAACTCTTATTGGACTGGACCCAGTGGTGCACAAACAGAAATCTGCTCATGCAACAGGGTTTCCCCACCACCTTCCTGCAGCAGCCTTTTGCACCACCCCCAAAATAGCTCCTGAGCACTGGGAACTCTTTAGGCCAGGGACAAAGCAAGCATCTGAAGCACCCTGCTTAAGTAACTGCAAACAGAACTGAGGCGGACACAGCCCATCTTGAGAAGGTGTTGATTCTGCTTGCACCCCACCTCAGCCAGCCCCCCTCCCACTTCTTCAAGACAGAGCGCTGGGCTGGTTGTCTTTTGCGGACATTGTGTCTCCACTGAATTCAATAGGCACATCAGGGTTTTGTTTCATTCCCTCTTACTTCATTCACTTCAAACTGTAGCCATTATCAGAGACCTTGCCATCAACTTAATTTTGCCCACTGGAATGCAAATATTTTGGAAATACTTGGTATGTGAACTACAAATGCCAGTCTCTCAGGACAGGGAAGTTCTCATAGTAACAGAAAAACTAGGGTACCCAGGAGGAATTTTTTAAAAGAACCAGTGATGGTGGTGTGTTCCCAGATGATATGTCAGCAACTCCAGGCTGACAGCAAAGGAAGAAGCTAGCCTCCATCAAATGTGTCAGCGCTGGCATGAGAAAATGAGTCGGTCCTATGAGATTAGAAAAGATCACTGACACAATTATTACAGGTTTTTCTGACTTGCATCAAACCAACCTTTCTCTCTCCTCCCAATGATACCAGGATCACACCCTAAGACTTTGGAATTTATCATCAGGTGCACTGATTCAGTACAAGTTCAAAGCCCTTGCTTTGTTCAGCCAATCAATACAAAGACTGGACATCTTTGCTGAATTTTACTGTGTGCTAAACTATTAATAGAGCTTACTCAAGTCTAAACACTAGAATGCTATTAAAGGCAAGCCATACAATGCCTATGCACAAAAGTTTAATTTTGCCTCTGAAAATTCCAGTGTGGAATGCAAAAATGCTTTAAATCAGCTCAAGATCATAGAATAGTAGGGTTGGAAGGGGCCTACAAGGCCATTGAGTCCAACCCCCTGCTCAATGCAGGAACCCAAGATCAATGCATCAAAATCACCTACAGTTTCTGTGCTCCAGTCTGAGTCTCAGATAGATATGTAAGTTATCACAAGCTTATGAACATAGATTTCCAAGAAGAGAAAACATGGTTACTTCATATTAAATTTGCTAAATATTGCTTAAAATCACTTACATGAAATTGCCTTCTTCTGATTTATATCGTTGTTCTATTTAGCTCTCTGCTGCCTACCTCAACTGGCAGCAGCTCCCAAGGTAAATGCCTGAACTCATAGACACATTTCAGCTCTCCTCTGCATGCACAATACCCCTCTTCAAAGTAGACCTATTTCAAGAGCTGTGTTTCTTGCCTTGCAGTGAACGTAGGGTACTTTGAAAGATGAATGAATATGATATGAAGAAGCACAGAAATACATTGCTCTGACGTTAAAAAACAAACAAACTCTGGGCACTTTGCTACAGCAGAGACACACAACTGTAAGCCTGTGAGAGGAATACTAATCTATATTAATTTGGGAGCAGTACACATCATGCAGCTTCTAAGGCATTGACTCTGTAAGGGAAAAAGGGGAGTAACCCAAAAATGATTGGAGGCAATGAGGGATGGGCAAACCATTATGCATGGTACATTACATCTGCACCTTAAACTGGAATATTCTGCCCATGTAGTCAGTATATCTATAAATGTCACTGTAGCTATGAGGGCTAGAAATCTGCTTTTAGATTTGCATGAATGCACACTGAAATCTAAAGCAGACTCCATATTCTGCATGCAAAGTTGCAGAATATGTGAAACCTCAGCTATACTTTATATAAGTTATATAGTTGCTACAATGAAATTAAAAGTAATTCTTTGTACTTTATTTCTCCTTTTCAACCGTATCTCCTTCCCCCCATGAAAACAGTTTCAACAATGTTTTATATTTAGAATGAAAACTACTGCTGTATTAAATAAAATCAAAATTCAAACTTTTATGTCTCAGTGATTTCTAATGTTTCCTGGTGTTGGCACAGGAAAAATGATGTGAATTATTCCACTTGATGGAATGTGCATTGTATTACATAATTATATGCAGACCTTGAATATTTTTTCTATTAACTACACCAACCTTATAAATGGTTTAATTAGCCACAAAACAAAGTGCCTGATGAAGAATTAGACAGCATACGTTACTGAATGAACAGCCTTTTAAGTTAGGAATACTTAACTGCTCAAACTGAATACTTAGGAATACTTAACTACTCAAATTGATAACAGTCTTAACTGAGAACCCATTTTGGAAGTCTTAAACTCAGGTGCCAACCTTACAGTCATTTACAGCCTGATCCTATTCAAGTTCCCTCAGACGCCGAGTCCCACCAAGTTCACCAGAATTTACTCCGCACCACAGGACTGCTGCCCTTTGACATAAATATGTTCCACTGAAATAGACCAAAGTTACATTCACTTCAGGGCTGAAGTAGCACCTGCATTCTTTCTTCTCTGCCACTTTCTAACTTAAGTTGCATATCACCTTTGGACTAAAAATTATGAAGCACTGCATATCTGCAATTGCTTGAGCCTATAAATCAATGCCACATAGAATGTACAACCCACAACATAGTGGGTGTGTTCACATGATACGCTAACCCACGATGGATGACAAGCTATGAACTGTGTACTGTTTTGTGAACAACCCACAGTGTGTGGCTGGTGTGCCTGACAGACCATCGGGCATACCACCCACGGTGCATAGATTGTTCCCTCCTACTTCCCCTTCAGTCCTCCAGTCAGCTCCGCCTAGCATCCCAGGGGAACTTGGTGGCAGAACCCGTCTTGTCTGCCACCAAGCCCCCCTGTCCCTGCTCCAATCATGATTGGAGCCCTTTTTTCCAGTGCCCCTTGTCAGTGGTAGTCCCTCCAAAGTGCCCCAACAGTATTTCAGATGGGCTGCTGCTGCGCCCCCCCAACTCCTGCCAAATCCCCCATCCCTGCTCCACCTGCGATCTCAATTGTGGTGGGAGCTCCTTTGAAAAAGTATGCATTTTTTCCATTTTTTGCATAAAAAACAGGGCTGGGAAAAGTTTTTTGCATTTTCCCAGCCCCATTTTATGTGTGCAAATGCCTCCTTTACCAGTGGAGGGTAGTGGGTCCAATTTTGGTGGGGCTGTAAACTGAGCCATCCCACTTTTCCCTCCCAATCGCAGCAAAAAAGAGGGCATGTACTTTTCTATGAAAAAGAGGGGATGCCGACTCGGGGAGGTGTTGACTACAAGGAGAAAACCCCCTGGGATTGGGTCCACCCTTTTAAACCTGGGCATCCCCTTGCAAAGTGAGTAAAATGAAACGCTTTTCCCTCCTTTTTTAATTTCTTCATGGAACTATAGTGCTGTTCCAATGGAGTGACTGACAGCTGCCATGGACATCGTGTTCCTGTTCGATTACCCCCACATTGTGCTGCTGGTACCTGATGTTTTCTCAATTTTCCCCATTCTGTCAGTGTTTTCGTCAGTTTCATCCCCATCTCTTTTCTCCTTTAAAAAAAATTATTTCATGGTGCCATAGCGCTATTCCACTATAGCACTATTGTGAAAAACTGAACAAAACAAATTATTATTATTTTAAGCCTGTGACCAAAAAGGGGTAGTGATCGGTGGGGGGAGGGATAGGAATGAAAAATTTCCTGAAATTTTGGGGCCATGGGGAAAAAAACTTTGGGATAAACTGAAAAACAAGCAATTCTTAAGCACTTCAAGACATATGCAATATATTTTAGGTACTTATTTAATGTCTGACCAGAGGGAACATCAGCAAGTAGTCCATGAAACATCTAAATCATCCTAGAAGACAGAAGAAGAAAGAAGAACTGGAGGCAGAGGAAGACTGGTGTACAGCACCTGTTCCTATTTGTAAGGCAGTTTAGGGAAATTCCTAAACCTGTTCCTGGGGTGGAGCTTAGGGAAACCTGATCTGAAGAAAAAGCTATTGAGATTTTATCTAGCCAGAAAAGATTCAGCTTAGGAATGTCTATGAGTGAAATATACCTTAGACTGATAATTTTAATAAGGAATGAAATAAACAATTATGCTTGAAATCTTATAGAAAAGATGGGGGGGAACCATTTCCCCCCATGGTTTCATTATTTCCAGACATTTTACATCTCTAGTCTTCCCATAAAAGTGTTCTTATTACAGTGTTTAGAAATCGGGGGGGGGGGGTAAAGGCTGGGCGCTAATATATAAACACTTTGGCTTAAAGTCTAAAATAAAATATTCCATACTCCTTAAGCTGTTCAATTTTTCCCATTTTGGGGGGGAAAAAACAAAAAATGGTCCTCGATCCCCCCCCCCAGTTATTTTCTGATTTTTTTCTGGCTTTTTTCCAGGCCTTCACATTTCTACACAATCTCCTGCTTTTATTTCTTCAGGGTGCTACAGTGCTAGTCTGCTATAGCAAAAGACAAACTAAATAATTTTTTTTTAAACCACTTGCGCAAATGGCCAGAGCATGATTTTTTTAAAATGTGGGGAACCAATGACAGAGCCTCCAAAGTGCCATTTAGGTACCATTAGAGGGGCCTGCCACTGGTGAAGGAGGCTTGAGGCAGCTTGGCCACAATCGGGAAGAGCAATCACGCCCATGATGAGGAAGAATGGCAGAGGTTTTTGCCACTCTTGCTGAGCAACTTGCTTGCTGCTTCCCTCAACCGCTGATGGAGTAGGTTTCCCAGGTTCGGATGACACATAAACCAATTGTGGATAAAACAACCCCTAGAACAAGCCATTGGTTGTTGCCATAGCTTGTTTCAGAAGTCATAAATATTCAGAATTTGAAACTAAACACATTACATGCTCAAATAATTGGAGGGAATAACACAGTTACATTAAATCACTCACATGTACTCAATGAATGATCCCCATGTGATACAGCATATTTGTGTGTAAAATCTCATGGACTGTAGCACCTGTGATAACTTGCTAGTCCCCGGATGCAACAGGAAGCATGCAATAATAAATACACATTACCTTCCATTTCAAGCAAAAACACTTAATTTGTAAGCAGCTTACAAATAAGCTGTGTATAGGATTGCAGTTTTAGCCTTCAAATGATCTTGCTCAGTATCCTCACATACAGAGAGATGACTAAAATGGAAATGTTTTTGTGTCTAAGCACCCACATTCTACAATGCAATTATATTCCTAGGTTATTGGTCTATTTAGTTGCAAGCCAGTATATTTTAATTGTTATGGCAACAAGTTACTATGAAAGTTAGTTAAGGAAATATATTAATTTTAAAATGGAAAACCCAATTTAAAATCAGTAAGGCTTGTGTTAGAAAATCAAGAATTTGAGTTTTTGCTACAAAAATGTTCCTAGTCTTCGTGACATAGGAGGCAACTTGAAAAGATCTGGACACATTACCAGCCAGGAAACAATAAAGGTAAAAAGGTGTCCCCAACCAGTCGTGTTCGACTCTAGGGTGTGGTGCTCATCTCCATTTCTAAGCCGAAGAGCCAGCGCTGTCCGAAGACACTTCTGTGGTCATGTGGCCGGCATGACTGAATACCGAGTTGCACAGAACGCTGTTACCTTTCCTGCCGAAACGGTACCTATTTATTTACTTGCAATTTCTTGCTTTCAAACTGCTAGGTTGGCAGAAGCTGGGACTGAAGACGGGAGCTCACTCCGTCACACAGCACTCGGGTCTCGAACTGCTGTCCTGCCGACCTTCCAGTCTGCAGTTCAGCGTCTTAACCACCACTCTAATATGGCACGGAGATAGCCTTGGTCTAGAGAGAGACAGGTCCAGAGAAAATTCATGGAGGATAAGGCTATCAATGGCTACTAGTCCGGATGGATATATGATACCACCAGTATCAAAGGCAGTATGCCTATGTACACCAGTTGCTGGGGAACATTGGCGGGAGAGCACTATAGCACTCATGTCCTACTTATAGGGTTCCCACAGGAAGCTGATTGGCTACTGTGTAAACAGAATGCTGAACTAGATGGCCCTTTGGTCTGATCCAGCATGGCTAATGTTCTTAAGCCTACTGATTCTCACTGATATCTCAGCAGCTTTTGATATCATCAAATATGGTATCTTATTAGACTGTTTCTATGGGAGGGGGGTATGGTGGTTCCACTCAAACTTGCAGGGTTGGTTTCAGAAAATAGTACTGGGGAATTACTACTTGGCTTCATGGTATTTTAACTGTGCTGTCCCGCAAGAGTCCATCTTATTTGCCTGTTTCCTACCAAGTCCAATTCAGAATGTTGGTGCGTCCCTTTAAAGCCCTTAAATGGCTTTGGACCAAATACCTGAAGGAGCACTTCCTTCCATATCAACCTGCCCATGTATTCAAATGAGGCCCTTCTCTGTATTCCTTCTAAGAGAAGTACATTTATCATCTACAAAAGAGGCAGCCTCCCTGTGGTGGCATTGGGTGGCCCCAATGTTTCTTTTCAGCATCAGGTTAAAACCTTTCTATTTCACCAGGCATTTAAAAAATATATATATTTTAGTTGGGTGAAAAAGTTTTTATGCCTCTCAACTTTATAGTACTAGTATTTAGATTTTAGGTTGCTTTTACTGTACTGAATGTTTAATCTTTATGTACATTGCCTTGGAATCCTCTTTATGATGAAGGTGCAGTTTATACATTTTAAAAATAGAATAAATAAAACATGTTAGTAATTTTTCAAATAGCCTGTTTACTAACCACAATGATATGTCAAGGGCCAGATCCCAATCCTCAGAGCAGATCTTTTGAACACTTACAATGAGTTTTACCAATAGATATGATATACTCACGAGAAGCACAAGGAAATTTCTAAAGGCTACTTCATAATGTCAGTTGAGCAGATGTATTAGCCCAGTAAAAAAAATACTGGAATGTATATATGCTTTCTTACCATTGAACCCTGCTTTAGAACAAGGATTTCTAAATAATTATACTCGTTAAGGGAATATTTCAGTAAGCAGAAATCCAAAAATGGACTCCAAGTTTCAAATTTTTATTTCTTCCATTAATACTGAAACATCCAAGACACCAATTAGATTTTAATGGAGAAAAGAACAATTAACATTCTATTGCTGATTCAAGAGAGACAGAAAGAAATCATACAAAGGGAAATATAGGTAGGAATTCAACATTGCTCAACAGGACTTTCTCCCTCTCTCCTTTCCCCTGCAGCCCTCAAAAATCTGCTCCAAAATCCCTTAGCCCTCTGGAACAGATCTGAGGGTGCCCAGGAGGAAAGGGTAACTGCTCCCCTCCCAGTCCCACTGACAGAAATAGTTCAGTCAGCAGAACTAATACATTGGATTCCACTCAGGATCCACAATATAGGCAACTTTTAATCTTATCCCATGCATCACATAGCTAGGAAATGGAATGTCAGGTGTCAACTAGTGTAGAGAAAACTGCTTATTTTATATTTTTTTTCTCCCCCCCCACACACACACATATGCCTCTCAAAGTCTTCCTACCCTTTTCCTGCAATTTCTTCTCTCTTTTCATACTTAAACTTGTACCCTATCTCCAACTTTCATCCCTCCCTGCTGCTGCTTTTACCTCGTATACATTTCCTCTCTTATCCGCTTCCTCTTTATTCCCTGTTTTTAATTATGATTATTATTTACAATATTAGCCTTGCTCTCTAACCAATTCCCACTGCCACATCTGCCTATGGAGTGTGCATGGTGTGGCCATGGCAGAGGGCAGTCAAGCGAAGACTGAATGGGTGGTCTGCAGAACTGAGACCAACTGGAAGGTTGGTTGAGACCCACTGGTGGGTCCTGACTCATGGTTTCAGAAGCATTAGTCTAGCTTATTTTGGCTAGAATGTGCTCATAATGTTTGAACAACTCCAAAATCTACTCCCAGGGGATCTTACCATCCTGAATGATTTGGTGTATTCTGAAAAACTTGTCAAATTCACTATCTCCTCTGTTATTGTTAGTTTCTAATTTTATACTACAACAAATGTCATTAACCACCAACCAAAATGGAACCTCTTCCGAAAGCAGCAGAAAATCCAAAAGAAAGTTAACAGTAAGTGACATTCCTTCCTATGCAATTAAACACAGAGCTTTGACATCTGGCAGCTCTGGAATGATCTCATTAAAAATATATATCCTTTACTTTAAAGCTATTATTTTTTGTCCTTTTCTCTTCTGCCCATTTTTTGGGTATTTTCTATGTAACCTTTCCAGGAAGATTATACCTAAATTCACTTTTCAACTCTGTGTTTCCAGCCGCATTCTATTATTTCATCAAAAACATTCAGCAGTTTAAAGTTCTACTACACATAATCTTTCCTCCCCACTCCCATGTTGATTGCTAAGTGAAGAAGTTCTTTATATGATGCACATTGTCAACATACTTATTCCCAGATAGCTCTAGGCACCACCCAGCTGTTAAATGAATTCCTACAGACAGGAGTAGGAATTCTCACCTGGAAGTTTGTTGTACAATGTATCCATTATCTTCCCCTAACTAAATCACTTTCAGATTGAATTACTGTCGAGTTACCACCAGAACCATGTAAACTGTACTATAACCTGGACACTTGCTGTGGCAAGCCTGAAATAACCTTCACTTGCTCTCACAACTTTCTGATCTGACCCTATGAATTTCTGTTCTTCTCCCTGAGCATTCAGTATTGGGTATAAGGTTTGTGCCTCCATTCATGGCTAAATTGAAAACTTCGCAAAATTCACCTTGCAACAGCCTTCATCAGCAGTACCTCTGAACCATGGGTGTATGTAGAAAAGTCTCTTGCAGGTAGATCTGGGTCCTGCAGCCATAACCCTCATCCTTACATAAGAACAGCCATGCTGGATTAGACCAAGGGTCCATCTAGTCCATGCTGGAGGTGACGGGCTCGACCTTGGGGGAGCTGGGGGTGGCGATGGCCGACAGGGGGTTCTGGCGTGGGCTGGTCCATGAAGTCACGAAGAGTCAGAAGCGACTGACCGAATAAACAACAACCATCTAGTCCAACATTCTGTTCACACAATGGCCAACCAGCTTCCCAAGGGAAAACCACAAGCAGGACATGAGTGCAACAGCACCCTCCCTCCCATGTTCCCCAGCAACTGGTGTACATAAGCATACTGCCTCTGGTGCTGGAGGTAGCATATAGCCATCAGGACTAGTAGCCACTGATGGCCTTATCCTCCATGAATTTGTCCAACCCCCTTTCAAAGCCATCCAAATTGGTGGGCATCACTACATCTTGTGGAAATGAATTCCATAGTTTTAACTATGTGCTGTGTGAAGAAGTACTTCCTTTTATCTGTCCTGGATCTCCCACCAATCAGCTTCATGGGATCATCCCGAATTCTAGTATTATGAGGGAGAAAAATGTCTCCCTATCCACTTTCTCCACACCATGCATAATTTTGTATACCTCTATCATGTCTCCCCTTACTCGCCTTATTTCTAAGCTAACCAATCACGGGTGTTGCAACCTTTCCTCAAGAAGCTCCAGCCTCTTGCTCATTTTAGTTGCCTTTTTCTGCACTTTTTCCAGCTCTACAGTATCTTTTTTTAGGTGTGGTGACGAGAGCTGTACACAGTATTCTAAGTGTGGTCACACCATAGATTTGTATAAGAGGGGTATGATTTTGGCAGTTTTATTTTCAATCCTTTCTTAATTATGCCTAACATGGAATTTGCCTTTTCTTTTCTTTTTTTACAGCAACCGCACACTGGGTCGACATTTTCATTGACCTGTCCATCACAACCCCAAGATCTCTTCCTTGGTCAGTCTCCGCTAATTCAGATCCCATTAGTTTATATTCGAAGCTGGGATTTTTTGCCTCAACGTGCATCACTTTATATTTACATTGGACTGCATTTGCCATTTGGATGCCCATTCCCCCAGTTTGGAGAGATCCTTTTTGAGCTCCTAACAATCCCTTTTTGTTTTATCCACCCTAAATAATTTGGTGCCATCAGCAAACTTGGCCACTTCACTGCTCACTCCTAATTCCAAAGCTTTTATGCGTAAGTTGAAAAGCATTGGTCCCAATACAGATTCCTGTGGGACCCCACTCTACATCCCTCCATTGAGAGAATTTACCAATTATTCCTACTCTCTGCTTTCTGTTCTTTAACCAGTTACTGATCCATAAGAGGACCACTCCTCTTATTCCATGACTGTTAAGTTTGCTCAGGAGTCTTTGGTGAGGGACTTTGTCAAAAGCCTTTTGGAAGTCCAAGTAAACAATGTCTACCAGATCACCCCTGTCTACATGTTTACTGTCACTCTCAAAGAACTCTAAAGGGTTAGTGAGACAGGACTTTCCTTTGCAGAAGCCATATTGATTCTTTTTCAGCAGGGATTGTCCTTCTATATGCTTACTAATTTTATCTTTAATAATGCTTTCAACCAATTTACCTGGAAAAGATGTTAAACTAACCAGCCTGTAATTTCCCAGATCCCCCCTGGATCCCTTTTTAAAAAGTGGTGTTACATTGTCCATTCTCCAGTCCTCTGGGACAGAGGATGATCTTAGGGACATGTTACATGTTTCTGTTAGAAGATTAGCAATTTAATATTTGAGTTCTTTAAGAACAATGGAATGGATACCATCTCGGCCTGGTGATTTATTAACTTTCAATTTGTCAATAAGGTGGAGAACTTCATCTTTTGTCACCACTATGCCCATTCTCCCAGGTTAGAGAGATCGTTTTCAAGCTTTTAGTTCCTTTTAGTTCCTCAGACTCCCTTCTTGAAAACGTCAGTTCAGCCACAGATTTTTGTCTTATATCTTCTGCAGTGAATTATTATTTATTACATTCATTTGTGAAGAGAGATTAAAAGAGTTCATTCAGCTTCTCTGCAATCTCCTTATCCTCCTTTAACTCCATTGTCACCCAGCATTCCAACTGCCTCCCTAGCTGGTTTCTTGCTTCTGATATATTTAAAGACTTCTTTATTTTCTTCCTTGCTGTAATCCTCAAAATGCTTTTTTGCATCTTTTATTGTCTGCTTGCATCACCTTTGTGCAAGCTTGTATTCCCTTTTGTTTTCCTCATTTGGGCAAGACTTACATTTTCTGATGGAAGCCTTCTTTTATCTAATAGCTTCCTTGACACTGCTCGTTAATTATACTTAGGACCTCTTGGACTTGGTGCTACCTTTCCTAACCAGTGGTATACATTCTTGCTGAGCTTCTATTATTGTGGTTTTGAGTAACCTCCAAGCATTTTGAAGTGATTTAACCTTCTTGACTCCCCCTTTCAACTTCCTTTTTAGCAGTTCCCTCATTTTAGAGACGTTTCTTCCTTTGAAGTCAAATGTGACTGTGTTGGACTTCCTTGGCACTTTACCACTTAAATATATATTAAATCTGATAGCACTGTGGTCACTGTTCTCAACTGGTTCAACAACACTCACATCTTGTACTAGGTCCTTTTAACTACAATAATTTAGCACCACCATTCCCATCTCTAGTCACATTTCATCTTTAAATGAAGCAAGCAACTTAAATCCAATAATATGGATAATTCCAAACCAGATATAAGTTTATTTTCTACCGAGGCTTCAATGTATACCATGGCTGCTGCTTTTTTATTGGCCCTGCTACTGTGCAAAGCAGTCTGGCACACAGATGTATTCACTGAAGCTTTTCCTGGCATCATGATATTGTGGCCAGGTTTAACCTGCTAAATGTCTGTGTTTCAGGCTGCTACGAAAATGTGGCATCCCTACTTAGGAGGATTCAGCCATTGAATTAAATAAATATGTGGAGAGTAAATTGACCTCACCACTAAGTTTTTACCAGCTGGTGCTTGTATGCATGCATGCTTACACACTTACTTCAGGAGGTGGGATTCCATGGCAACTTGAGTCAAGCTCATAGGAGAAAATGGCATCAGCAACAAGACATTTAACCCATTTCACTGGTTCTCCACATCAGACCATACTTGCTCACATTCAATACCACCTCCTTTACCCCAACACAATGGAGCCTTATTGCAGAAGGTGCTTTCACAGTACTCCTGGAACAAATATAATGATGATGGTAGGAAGGGTCTTCCACTTTGAAAACAAGCTGCATTGAACAACCCAACAAGAGGCCATGGGTTCTCACGGTGGCTTGTGTGTGGTTAACAAACCACACTGAAGAAACCACACCGGACTCGGACATCACAGCAAGCCACCTTGAAACAAACAAGCTGACAACCCACTGTGGGTTGTCATGTTATGTGAAGCAGAACAACGTGTAAGGGGGTTTCATATCAACAGTCTTAATGTTTGACCAGTCAAATTGACTGGCATGATAACCCTAGTTATGCCTGCACCAACATTAATATTGATCAGGTTCATTTCCAACTAGCTTTGGGTGATAACCAGGAGGCTGATAAAAGCCTACTTGCTCAGACAGGCATTTGCTACGCTTGCTGAATTTCAGAAACCATGCTGTTGTATTTTTTTCCTTAATTGGTTATTTTATGTGCTGTTAGTTTTTGTTAACGGTTCCTTTGGGAAGTGCAAAATGATTTATATGGGACTCCCCAGCAGTCTCCCGGAGCACTGATCAGGGTAAAACCTACTTAGCTTTACCATTGTAACAGTATCATGTGACCTTAAATCATTTTGTTTTGAGACCAGTTGGGGGAATGTTTTTACAATGAAAGCTTTTCTATGAAAAGAGGTGGATATGAGCTGGACTACTGCACCAAAAAACCGTCAGCCAAATGGACCTTTAGAGGCTCTAAGTAAGTAATGTAGGAACAAGGTCAGTTTCATTAAAACCAACTAGCAGATAAATATTAGGAAGGGATTATCAGCTTAATCTGTAGTAATTACGTAGAAGAGATATGTCATTCTTAGTAATTCAGTATAACTAGACATCACAAAGGTCTCGGCACTACTCCCAGAAGTAATAACAAGGCAACAAAGCATGTTTCTCATGGTTTCTGACAATACACATAGAAATGGAAGGACTAAAGAGGGCCATCTGGGGGTTTCGTCCATTCCTTCAGGCCCGTGTGAACGGACAGCAGATTTTAGCTAGTTAGGAAAGATAAACCAGGAACAATGTTCAACTATTATTCAGAATTCCAATATTCAGTTCCAGTATTCAGAATTTCACAGTCGTGCTTTAACTTTTTAGTAGTACATTTGGAAGTTTGATATCCAAATTGTAGCAAAACAAACAAAGAAAGTAAACAAACAACGCAGTAATGAGAGGAGAAAACCTCTAAAATATGCTAACATAGTTTATTCAGTCCAACACATTTCAAATACACTCTTCATCAGAGGCACTGATAAAACAAAGCAACACTCTGTAGTTCCTATGTGCTCTATTGCAAAATGATTCCTGAGGATCATTTTGAAACACACTGGTTGGACTGAATAAATTATATTTTAGTGCACACCTTAGAGGTTCTCCTCTCTTGTTTCAGGTATTAATCAAGACAAGGATGTGATTAGATTGTCAAACCATGCCAATGAAAGGCACTACTATTGCTACTAGGCTATGCTTTTACATAGAAGCACATTAACTCCCTGCTCTTATTTCTCTAAGTAGTATGCCATGATTCTCTCTTTAATGAACAAGACTGGATGTCCACCAGTGGAAATTACTACCTCTGATCTAGCAACAATCTTTGTTCCCACAGTCCTCAAAACAGGAGAGCTGAAAGCCAAGTCCTAATTCAGTTAGGTCCCACTGCTTCATTTGCACCATCACAACCCTGTATGTTAGTACCTATAAACTGGCAAGTTCACAGGCTGTAGTCTGACACATTCTGGGGTTTGTGGCACAGCAGCAGCTAAGCCATACTGTACCTACATCAGAGAATGCCAGTATATGTCTATATTGGATACTAGGACTGCTATTCAGCATAGATTGGAAATATATCAGACTCCTAGATACCTTTTTTGATTTATAAATATATTACTGTATGCATACACATAGCAAGTAAGATAAAAGTATCATTACACACACACACACACACAATAAAAAGAGAACAGCAGCATCTATAAGTTAAACATTTGATAATGGTTGGTTTTTAAGAGCCAAATCTATACAGGAATATCTGAAGTGTCAAAAATTAGCTAAAATAAGTTCTTGTTGCTCAAGAAACTAGTCTCCAGCCCTGATTAAAATGTTATTTGTCCATCACCCATTCATTTCTCACTTTTTGCAAGCCATTCTCAACATATCACAAAAGATTGCCTACCATTATGACAACAATATCTATTGCAGTAGTAATAACACTGATTTAATAGGAAGAATAGGAGAACTCTAGACTTTGCTCTGAAGGAGGATCCCCCAAATCCTGCTCGTGACCATCTTTGTCAATGGACACAGGCCCAAGTCATACTGGCTACAACCAGAGTAGAGGTATGTATGCTTAACTCCACTGATTTCAGTAGGACTGAAGGGCACGTAACTGTGCACTAGACAAAAGGTAATCAGAAGGTAAATTGGGATTTGCTCATAGAACTCTAGTTGATTTACAGTAGGTCATCAAGGATTTCTTAGCACCATTTTTTTTTATCAACAGGAGCAACAAAATGACTTCCCCATCCCACCCTACTCGCAAGTAAGACCGTAGAGGTAACCAGCAGGTTAGCTTAGGGTAACCAGGAATGGATTTGTGTGTGGAAGAACGCTGAGATCAGTTCTGGTACTCGAATTCCTAGGTTCAGCATTCTTTAATTCTAATTGTATGCCTTTTGCACCTGGCTTCAGTTAGTGGCTCATGTGATTCTAGTAAAAAAAACACACCTAAAATAGATCCCACAAGCATGAAGTTTGCTCTCCCCTGCACTGGACTATGGCTGTCGGCTTTTACACATCAGCAAGAACCTCCTTCTATTACTGCTGCTAGCAAAATATTATACTCAGAAAGTTGTAGGCGTTACCAGCAACTAAATCTATATTCTAATGGGAAGAGAAATTTGGGGTGGTATTACAAGAATTTCTCAAGGCTAATTAATTTTATACTTTGGAGCAACCAAGACATTTATTGTGTAAACAAACATAAGAACACAAATTTAAAATGGAAAGCTTAAACTATCGCTGACCAATTTAAAAGTTTTTCTAGACTAATCATGCTTGAAATCAGGATTCCAATATCATTCAAATGAATGTATGGACATACAGTGGCCAAGCTCAGTTATCATACAGCAATTGTGAACATCACACGAGTATGGCCTGGTTTGTATGTAATGCTAACCCATGATTTATTTAAGCCATGGCTTGTTGCCCTACCCAGGGTTTGTCTGGCAGACGATCAAACAAACTTTTCAGTCCCTGGGTTGTTTGTTTCCCTCTTCCTTCGCCCACTCCCTCCCTGTATCCCAACTGCCTTTGCAGCACTGCAGTGCTGGCACATAAAGAGACTGGAGTTTTTGACCACTCTTGCCCGCTGCCTCAGTAGCCTGGCAAAACAACCCATGAATGACCTGATTCTGGGTTCACACAGTAACAACAATCCATTGTTTAAAGAACACACAGTTCACAACCCAACAACAAACCATGGGTTCTCGTCATGGGTTGTTTATAGTTAACAACCCATAGTTAACCCATAGTTCCGGGTTCACACATAACGACAACCCATGATTCAACAAAGCATGATTAATTAAACTATGGTTTGTCATCACATGTGAACCAGGTCTCCATGTGCTCCCTTCCTCCATTCTCCTATGTTCATTCAATCCTCCCTTTTCTTCCTTCTCTAACCACGGTTTGCCATTACGTGCAAATTAGGCAAACTAAGATTAGCACTAACCAGAATTGCCCCAAAACTGTGATTTGAAACCACGGTTTGCAATCAAGCAGAGTGATGTCTCAACCACATGATAAACTGATTCATTTAATCATACCTAGTGGAGGGCATGTTTCACTATGTTTCACTTCACTATGTTTTCATCTCTCTTCAATTTTTGCCCTGAAGAACAAAGGTTTTACAAAAATGTAAAAAAGTAGTAAAGAGAATTAGACCTCAAACATATGCTTGAAGAAGAGTGGATTGGTTCAAAAACACTGTCCGCTACATTCTGACAAAAAAGTCCTCTTTAGAGGCAACAATTATAAGTGTCTGTATTTTAAATAGTGCTTCCTCACAGTTCTCGTTCACAAAACATGTTCTTCCTAATTGCACTATAGAGGTTTCAAAAATTAAATGTCAAAAGACAGATGTAATTTTGAATTGTAATATAACCAATTAAGGGCGCAATCCTATCTAGATAGGCAGCTGCCTCCGAACTCGGGGGTGACTGCCTATCCAAAGCAGGGCAAGAGAAGCAGCAGGCCGCAGGAGCACAGAGCGGGGAAGGAGACTGCTGTATGACACACTGGATGTGTTGTACAGGTGGCTACAATCTCCCTGCCCCAGAACGCCCCCAGCCACACCCCTTTCCAGCCCCGGAAAACACCATATCTAGAAGCCATAGGATTTCTCCCTAAGTTGTTTAGAAACAACAAGCATTTACAATTTCTACTATCACAAACACTGGCCCAGTTCACATGTAACAACTAACTATGGGTTAAGCAACCCATAGTTAGTTGGGGCCATGCAGCAGCAAGTGAGCGCACTGCCTCTCGCCTGCCTGCCACTTGTACTTTGCATCAGCTTTCATAAACAACCTAGGAACATCCGGATGTGATGTCCAAACTCAGAACTCTGAGTCGTTGGAAGGAAAACAACCCAGAGATTTAACCCATGGTTTGTTGTTGGGTTAAAATTCTGGGTTGTTTGTCCCTCAACAACCCATAGTTCCAGGTCTGGGATGTTTCTAGGTTTATGAAAGTGGATGCAAAGCAGAAGTGGCAAGCGGACGAGAGGTAGCGCAGCCCCATCAATTCATGGTTAAACAACCCATGGATTGACTTTATGTGCGAAACTGGTCACTGACCTGGTTTGTATATAATGCTCACCCCATGGTTTATTTAGCCATGGTTAAACCAGTTTGTTGCCCTACCCAGAATTGATCTGGCTGACAATTGCACAAACCATGGTTTATCAATCCCTGGATTGTTTGTTTTCCTCCTACTTTGCCTGCTCTCTCCCTGTATCTGAAACGCCTTTGCAGCACTGTAGTACCAGCATGTAGAGCAAATGGCTCTTCTTTTTTTACCACTCTTGCCCACTGCCTCTGTAGCATGGTGAAACAATCCACGGTTCTGGGTTCACACGTAACAAACCACCCATGGTTTAAACAAGCCAGAGTTCACAACACCACACAAACCATGGGTTCTCTTTCTGGATTGTTCATGGTTAACAAACCATGGTTCGTTAGTGTGGCTAGGTTTGCACATCATGACAACCCATAGGCTAGTGTTATGTGTGAACCAGGTCACTAGCGAACCAGGACTCACTATTCTAAAGGAATAGCTCTGCCAGAAGAAGCAAAATCCTCCTTCTAGGAGGGTAGACCACTAGCAAGAAGCAGCACTACCAGTCGGAGGAACAGAAGAAATTGCTGGAGATGTGTGTGCATGTGTGTGATGTTATATATGTCCTTATTAGGATATAGCAGTGTGCATTGTGCAGTGTTGCCAGTAACTGTGTTGAGGCACAAAGTGGATAAAAATATTCAGACAAAAGTTTTAAGCTGTTAAATAACTTAAAACTTTCCAAATAATCATTTGTGAAGCCACCTGCCCAGTAAAGTATTACTGTTACAAGTATGCTGTCTACTACGAACAAACACTCACTTGAGCTGCAAGCTTCAAAGACTGTTTGCTTGCCTTCTTTGATTAAGAAGGACAACACCCATCCCTCCCCCATTAGTTTAACCCCATCTACTGAAAGCAATTCAAATAAAGAGGTTCTTACAGCAATTCTGAAAAATGCTTAGGTTCAGCCTTCAGCATCTATCAGAAAACTCCAATAACTGCAAAACAGCCACAGAAGACACCTCTCTACACAATCACATGAACTCAGATATGGAATTGCCACCAGGAAGCTCTTAGTTAATCTTAGAGGTCACAATGGAGCAGAGAGAGGTGGCAATTTCTGTGTTAAATAGGACCAGCACCTTGAACTCCTGGAAGAGATCTGCACATGGCTGAAAATTCCAGATTTTTAGATAAGTATCTTTGTAGCCCAGCTTCTATACATGCATTGGATTACTTTGCTGGAGTTGGAGGAAGCCAGTAGCCTTATTGCTCCCCTCACCCAGCACTCCCTAACTTAGCTAGCCAACCCAGCCCTCTTCCTCTAAAATCAAAATTCTCTTAGACATTAGTTATGTCTTTTTCAAGTTTAGTTCTAACTTGTAAAAATCAGGAATCATCTGGAATAGCTGAGAAGCTGTGTTTTCCAACATCCTACTCCTTCCCCCTTTGGCAAATGTTTTAAAGCTACAAGAGGCAATCTTATATGATCTTCTCCACAAAAGGTCACATTAGTGGATTGTGCTCTCTGTACTACTTTTAACTGTTCTGCTAAATGTTGTACATTAAAGTCACCATTAAAACTGCTGCATTGCCCATGATACAGCACGATGCTTTAGGGGAAATCCTACCATTTCTTTTAAGTTCATAACAATAAAACTCTAAATATATTTTAAGAAGTACACAGAATTTCATATACATTTATGCATGTATGATTAAGACATTAATGTTGAATATCTAGAGAGTCTAGCTGGACAGAGAACATGCACCTCTTTCAACAGTATTGCCCCAATTCTACCAAATGTACCAACTAGCTAGAATTCCTACTTCTTCATCGTAATGATTCCCTTCCTCCTACATGTTTTAAGAAGTGAAACTCCCCAACATTCAGAAAATAAAAAAAGTTAAAGAATACATTATGTTCAGTCATCACATGATTTCTGAAATAATGCTATGGGGGCTATCATTTTCAGATTCTAGAGCCAACAAGGTCAGTATAGCTGGCAGGAATTTTCAATACATGATTTACGTTTCTCAGTTCCTAAAGTGCCAGGAACTATATTATGAACATGAAATGCCACACAAAACAGAACAAAAATAAAGCAAATACTACATTGCAGCTGAAGATGGAAAGGAAATTCTTCAAAGTGAATATGGACTGGCAACATCATTAGCTAATTGCTCACCCTTTTGCTGTCATCTTAAGATAGTAACTGTAAAGGTGGACTTAACTGCATTACTCAAAAAGGTAGAATTTATACTGCCGAAATTCTTCAGTGTTCAAAAGAGCAGCATGCAACTTGACGCAACATGCCTTTTAAGTGCCCATTCCTCAGCAATGGATAAACCACTATTAGTAAAAAAACAACAACACAAAAACCTGGACCCCAACAAACGGCAGATCCTAAGAACTAGTGATCTTCCTAGTGAAAAAACAAACATGATAATGAATATACTACTGCCATCAGCCATGATTTCACCTGTCCATTTTTGCAAATTAACTATGATCTTTCTTCATGATATGTGCATTTGACAGTTGTTTAAGAACCACACACTCCTGCTCTGGACAGAGTTTTATTATGTAAAAAAAGTGGAAATATAAAGAAAGTCTCAGAAGCAGAGAAGTTCAAAATGCTGGAGCTATCACATGAACTGAGGCATGCTCCAAGATCACCGCAGACGGTGACTGTAGCCATGAAATTAAAAGGCGCTTGCTCCTTGGGAGGAAAGCTATGGCAAACCTAGACAGCATAGTCAGAAGCAGAGACATCACCTTGCTGACAAAGGTCCGTCTAATCAAAGCTATGGTTTTCCCAGTAATAATGTATGGCTGTGAGAGCTGGACTATAAGGAAGGCTGAGCGCCGAAGAATTGATGCTTTCGAACTGTGGTGCTGGAGAAGGCTCTTACGAGTCCCGTGGACTGCAAGGAGGTCAAATCAGTCCATCCTAAAGGAAATCAACCCTGACTGCTCATTGGAAGGACAGATACTGAAGCTGAAGCTCAAATATTTTGGCCACCCAACGCGAAGAGAAAACTCTCTGGAAAAGACCCTGATGCTGGGAAAGACTGAAGGCAAAAGGAGAAGAGGACGGCAGAGGATGAGATGGCTAGATAGCATCACCGATGCAATGAATATGAACTTGAGCACGCTCCGGGAGAGAGCGCAGGACAGGAAGGCCTGGCGTGCTATGGTCCATGGGGTCACGAAGAGTCGGACACGACTGAACAACAAAAAGGAAAGCAATTAAGAAGAAGCTGGGAAGGCAATGCATACTTCACCATGACATTCTCATCTAAGGTAGACACAAATTCCTAATTAAACTACTCAGCTTCGATAGCCACATACTACCTGATCAAAGTATTTGTTAAGGTTCATGTATCTCAGCCTTTTGTCTAAAAAGTATGGTTTTGTTTCTTATTGTCACTCAATCCCAAAGGTTTAGGATGGATTACAATATAAAATCCCCCTGCCTCCCAAATCAGTCATTATTTAAAATTTTAAACACTCTGAAAATATTTAGACATCCCCAAACAAGCAGAAGAAAACTATAAAACAAACCTCCCTTTATTCCCACTCATCTGCCTCTCACCAGAGAGGGGCATCAATCCCATCAGCTTTTCCCCAAGCCCATAACCCTCCCCGCTACTCATAAGGTCATAAATCTATTTTCACCAATATATATTGGACCAGATCCTTCCTATGATAATTTTTGTCAATCCATCCCTTCTAAAAATCATGATTGCAAAAGAAAAGTCTCTAAAGTTGTGTCCTGCAAGTAATATCCATGGCCACAACACACTACTCTGCAAGTATTATCTGCTCCCAAAGTTGCTAAATGGAAGATGTACATTCAGTTCTGAAGGGTTTACAAGAGCCTTAGAGAAGAGAATTCTTAATTCTCCTGGTTTACATATTTGCTTTTAAAAACCCAGTAAATAGATTAATTTGTGGGTAGACCAGGAAACTGTGCTCTAGGTTCCATAAGACATTATTCAATTGATAACTGATTTCACAGGTTCTTTAATTTTAATAATGACATTTTAAGCAAAAGCCATTTTCAACCTTCTATGTAGCTTTGCACAGTAAATTGTTTAATCCTGTATATAAACAGATATATCCCTGCATCCAGACACTTCCACAATCCTAGCTGCCTGTTCAAAGAATGATAATAGAGACATAGTAGCTGCATAAATACCTCAGACCAAGAAAATAGGCAGTGCAGGTGGCATATCTGTCTTTGGCCAATCTTTTAAGGCTCCAATCCTGAACACACTTACTATGGAGTATGGCCAACTGAACACAGTGGGTCTTACTTCTGAATAGACATAGGATTGTGCTGTAAACATTTTAACTAAGCAGAAACTCTTACCCATGTCTGGCATCTTATTCCATTATTAAGGAGATTACATTAGGATTATTTAAGGAATTATACTGATAACTTTTCTGATTTTTGTCAAGTATATAGCCCAAGTGGGAAATGGTGTATCTGCTTAAATTATTATCGATGTCCAGAAGGAAAAGCTGAAAGTAATAAGGTAAGTCTGGGTTTTTCCATGAACTGGAGAGTAAATTTCCACAGAGGTAATGGAACCAAATACCCATTATTAGAGAACTACGCAAATCTTCCTTTAAAATATGAGCTTTAGGGAAACATGTACATCTCCTAGAATGTGCTGTGAAGGAATAAGACCCCAGCAACATCAACATTTCCCATAACCAATCCTGAGTAGAAGTCCAATAACCACAGTAGCAGTACTAAAACCCATCTGCTGAACAGACAATTTTTGCATGACAGGAAAAATCAGTGTTTCATAATGCAAGCAACTACAAAATAAGTTAGACCACACATCCCCCCGCACCCAAATTTATTTATTATTTATTTATTCATTCATTTCATTTCTATACCACCCAATAGCCGAAGCTCTCTGGGCGGTTCACAAAAATTAAAACCAAACAGCACACAATAAAACAATTTAAAATATATAGAACATTAAAACCACAATACAACAATACAACCACAATAAAACCTAGCAGCAGTTCAGGAGTTTAAAATACAGATTTAAAACAGCAAAGCTAAAAATTTAGAAAGCTAAAATGCTAAAATGTCTGGGAAAATAAAAAGGTCTTCACCTGGCGCCGAAAGGAATACAATGTAGGTTCCAGGCGAACCTCACTAGGGAGCTCATTCCAGAGCCGGGGTGCCACAGCAGAAAAAGCTCTCCTCCTAGTAGCCACCTGTCTCATTTCCTTTGGCAGGGGCTCACAGAGAAGGGCCGCTGACAATGATCTTAAGGTTCGGGCAGGCACATATGGTGCCTGCCAAAAATGCCAAATTTAAACCAAAAATGGAATTAAAAAATGAACTATGCACATGTTATCACCAACAAAATTTCCTTCACATGGACCTTTAAAATCAAGTTATTCTGTAGTTTACATTTCAATACAGATGTTAATAAAAATATGTTTTTCCTACTGAGAAACTGTCACGCGTATATTTAAATACTCATAGAATTATAGAATAGTGGGGTTGGAAGGGGCCTACAAGGCCATCGAGTCCAACCCCCTGCTCAATGCAGGAATCCAAGTCAAAGCATCCTTGACAGATGGCTGTCCAGCCTTGTCTTGAATGCCTCTGGTGTGGGAGAGCCCACCACCTTCCTAGGTAATTGGTTCCATTGTCGTATTGCTCTAACAGTCAGGAAGTTTCTCCTGATGTTCAGCCGGAATCAGGCTTCCAGTAACTTGAGCCCATTATTTCATGTCCTGCACTCTGGGATGATTGAGAAGAGACCCTGGCCTTCCTCTCTGTGACAACCTTTCAAGTACTTGAAGAGCGCTATTATTATTATTATTATTATTATTATTATTATTATTATTATTATTATTATTAACACTTCCATACCACCCAATAGCCGGAGCTCTCTGGGCGGTTTACAAAGATTAAAAACATTAAAAATACAATATACAGAGATTAAAAACCATTTACATAAAAAACACATAAATAGGCAATATACACAAAAGAAACATATATCTAAAACAACTTCAAACAAACAATCTCAAAAGCAAACAACCATAACCATAAGACATTCCAGGATTGATTAAAATGTTAAACTCTCATATCTCCCCTCAGTCTTCTCTTCTCAAGGCTAAACATGCCCAGTTCTTTCAGTCTCTCTTCATAGGGCTTTGTTTCCAGTCCCCTGATCATCTTTGTTGCCCTCCTCTGAACCCTCTCCAGTTTGTCTGCATCCTTCTTAAAGTGTGGTGCCCAGAACTGGACACAGTACTCCAGATGAGACCTAACCAGTGCTGAGTAGAGGAGAACTAGTACTTCACAGTAGGGATGTACGAAAGTCACTTACCTTTCCGCGGATTATGTTGATAGTGGGGGGGGAGGCGTTCCGTCCCTCCCCCCGGAATCCTCGACGGGGGGGAGGCGATCCGTTCCTCCCCCCTGGAATCCTCGATGGTCAGCTGTGCTCCGCAGCAGCTCCGCGGAGCAGCCAGCCAGGCCCAGCCCAGCCCAGCGCCATCCGCAGCTGGATTTCCGGCCGCGGAGGGCTCTGGGGGGGAACCGCGTACGCAAATGGCGGCGGCTACGGCCGCCACCATTTGCGTTCCTTCTTTTTGGCCGTCTGAAATCTATGTAAATATTTACGTAGACTATGACAGTGAAAATAAAAGGGAACACAAATAGCGTAGCGGGCGCTACTTGCGTCCCTTTTTGATTCACCATTTTAGCCTACGTAAATCTTTACGTAGGCTAAAACGGCAAATCAAAAAGGGACGCAAATAGCGCCCGCTACGCTATTTGCGTTCCCCTTTATTTTCTCCGTCATAGTCTACGTAAATATTTACATAGACTAAGACGGCCAAAACTAAGGAACGCAAATGGCGGCGGTCGTAGCCGCCACCATTCGCGTACACGTTTTTTTTGTTTTTTTTTAACCCAGCCATGATAGGCTATGTAAATCTTTACATAGCCTATCACGTTGTTTTTTTTGGGGGGGTTAACCCAGCCATGATAGGCTACGTAAATCTTTACGTAGCCTATCACGTCATTTTTTGTTTGTTTGTTTTTTACAAGAGAAATGGCGGTGGCGGCAGCCGGTCGGAAGACCAGCCGCCACAGCCGCCGCTGCCGAAGCCGCCCGGAAGATCCACCACCCCAGGTAAGTCTCGTCCTGGGGGTGATCCGCGGGGGGGCAGGCCATTCCACCACAGTTTTGGGGGGGCCGAATGCACTGGCATTCGGCCGCACCAAGATCTGTGGCGGAATTCTCTGACATCCCTACTTCACAGGATTTGGAAGCTATACTTCTATTAGTGCAGTCCAAAATAACACTTGCCTTTTTTGCAGCCACATCACATTGTTGGCTCATATTCAGGTTGTGATCTACAACAATTCCAAGATAACTTTGCATTTTGTTTCAATCTTCCAGGGTATTAGCTATCCCGCCCAATTTTGTGTCATCTGCAAATCTGATAAGCATTCCCTGCACCTCCTCCTCCAAGTCATTAATAAAAATGTTGAAGAGCACTGGGCCCAGGACTGAGCCCTGCGGTACCCCACTTGTTACCTCTCCCCAGTTTGAGAAGATCCCATTGATAAGCACTCTTTGGAGTCTGATTCTGTAGCCAACTGTGGATCCACGTGATCGTTGTTTCATCTAGCCCACTTTGAGCTAGTTTGCTCATCAGGATATCATGGGGCACTTTGTCAAAAGCTTTGCTGAAGTCGAGGTATATGATGTCCACAGCATTCCCACAGTCCACAAGGGAGGTTACTTGATCAAAAAATGAGATCAGATTCATCTGGCAGGACTTGTTCTTGACAAATCCATGTTGGCTTCAAATAATCACTGCATTGTTTTCAAGGTGCTTACAGAAGGATTGCTTTATCATCTGCTCCAGAATTTTCCCAGGATTGATGTCAGACTGTAGTTTCCAGGTTCCTCCTTTTTGCCCTTTTTGAAGGTAGGGACAACATTAGCCCTCCTCCGATCATCTGGCACTTCACCCGTCCTCTCTGATTGCTCAAAGAAATGGTTCCGAGTTCTTCTGCCAGTTCCTTTATTACTTTAGGATGCCATTCATCTGGCCCTGGAGATTTGAACTCATTCAAAGTAATGAGGTGTTCCTTGACCATATGCCTATCGATCTCAAGCTGCAATCCTGCCCCTTCAGCCTGCATTTCGCCTTTGCCAGGGGGGTCATAGACCCTCTTTGGGGAGAAGACTGAGCCAAAGTAGGAATTGAGCACTTCTGCCTTTTCTTTGACATCTGTTATGATTTTGTCATCCTCATTTAATAGCTGAACCACCATTTCTTTCCTCTGTCTTTTACTATGCACATATCTGAAAAAAGCCTTTTTGTTGCTTTTAGCATCCCTCGCTAACCTCAGCTCGTTCTCAGCTTTAGCCTTCCTGACGCCATCCCTGCAATTCTGTGCTACCTACCTGTACTCTTCCTTTGTTACTTGGCCTTCCTTCCACTTCCTATATGTGTCCTCTTTTGTTTTCAGGTCATCTCTAAGCTTTTTTTGAAGCCACACTGGCTTCTTCTGTTGTCTTCCCATTTTTTCTTGTTGGAATGGTTTGTAATTGTGCCTTTAGAATTTCCTTTTTATAAACTCCGACCCATCTTGGACTCCTTTTCTCATCAGTCGCTTGCCATGGGACCTTACTTATCATTGTTCTGAGTTTATTAAAATTGACTTCCTGAAATCCAAGGTACACGTTTGGCTACACTTGGCTTTTGCTTCCTTTGGAACCAAGAACTCAAGTATAACATGGTCACTTTCCCCCAGAGTTCCTGTAACTGCTACTTTATCCATTAAGTCATCTCTGTTGGTTAGGATCAAGTCAAGGATAGCCGATCCTCTAGTTCCTTCCTCCATTTCTGTAGGAGGAAGTTATCAACAACACAAGTCAGGAATTTCTTGAAGAGGCCATGTTTTGCAGAATTTGTCTCCCAACAAATATCAGGGAAATTGAAGTCCCCCATTACTACTACATCATGCTGCCTTGAAACACTGGCAATTTGCTTTTTTAAAAGTTTCATCCTCGTCTTCTCCTTGATTGGGTGGCTGGTAGTAGACTCCAACCACCACGTTCCTGATACTCAAGTCCATATAATCTATACACTTAAACAGATTTATATCAAATGAAAAATGTAGGCAATAAAATTGTTCAAAGCTTTTCGATAACATGCTGTTTAAAGACCGGTGTCTTCAGTTTTTGGCTAGCCAAGCTAACATTTTTAGCCGCCAGGCCACCCCCACCCACCTGTCAAGCTCTCCCGCTACCATTTCCCAAGAGAAAGCCCACGGGGGTCTATGCTCTGCTGCCACAAGGGGCATGGAGTGACTCTGAGCAGCAGCATCCAATGTTTCCCCCCGCCCCCAGTCTTTCCTGAGGGAAAGGCCAGGTGGAGGAGGAAGTGTGCACTGTAACTTGGGATGAGGTGGGGATTACCCCACAATAGCTTGTATGACCCTGCCAACTTCAGCAGCTTCAGAGTTGGAAGGAGTGCTGGCCGCTTGTCACGCTCTCCAGGGAGCAGTGCCACCTTCTCCATGAGAAGGATATTTGTTGAAGCCCATTGAAGTGAACTGGTTGTGAACCTGCAGCTGAGTTTTACTATCAACTTAAAAGTAGGACAGAGAATTGAAAGGCTTCACAGAGTGTTCCAAGTATGCACTGGAGGGATTTCCAGTCCCCTTTCACACCAAAGCCAACCATGTTCCCTGGCAAGGTGAAGGCCAACTTCTCCCTCTAGGAACAGCATTGAGAGTTGTAGGTGAAAAGGAAAACCTAGCAACCAGCCCCACACCTCCAGCAAAAAACTTCCTAGTTACACATAGGGCTCTTTGGATGTTAAGGGAAAAACAAAGCGTAGTTTGCCAACCTTGTTTAAAAACCTGTTCAGCTAAAACAAGCCTGTTAATGACTTTAAAGGCCTGGTTAAAACCCAGGTACTTCAAGCAAACTTCTGTATCAATCTACTCTTTATCATGTGGCCTTCATAAAATTATGTAAATGTTTCCAAACAATTGAAATTAGCTGAAACATTAGGGAGATATCTATATTAAAAAAGAATTAGGTTGTAATTGAGCTGGTTATTAATGACTATTGTATCAAATTGCTATAATTACATTGGCTATAGTCAGTTTTGTCCCATCTGAGCTACTAATTATGACAGATTTAATTCAAGCAATCACCACCCTTCTTTCAAAATATATCTGTATGCTACTGTTCTATTGGTTGCAATAAATAAGTGGCAGAAGCAAACTAAGTGAAGGGTATATTAATGTAAATAATTTCTATTGTTAGATTACACTGCTTGTCACTGTTGCAGTAACTGAAGTTTCCAAGGCCACATTTAGGCTTGGGTAACAGGGCTTTCATGGCTTCTCATATTATTGCTGTCTTGGAAGCAATGCAAACTAAATCAACATAGCTAAGAACAATTAACAGTAGTTCAAGAAATCTCAAACCATACATTTACTAACTCCTCCAAAGCCTCTCTTGCCATAGCGCCAGTAGATTTATGTGTACATTCCTGTAACCCAATATTGATTGTTAAGTACAGTTTGGCTCCTTTGCAGAGTCCTACTAAATTGTGATCCCACTCATATTAATCATTAGGTAAAACAGGTCATTGTGGGCAGTGGTAGAATAAGTACTTTTAATACCAAAATCGTGCATTGGGGGGGGGGGGTAATTCATCAATCACATTATTACATTTATGTAGCTATGAGCCTATATTACTATGGAGGCTTTACCTTCTGTTCTATACCTTTTCCCTGCTTCATCACACGTATTTAATTGTTCAAAAGATGCTGACCATCAGCCAGGTCTAGAAAAAGAAACATACACTGCAGATCTAACACAACATGCAGAGGCTGAGATCACTTCTTTCATTTTAACTTAAGATCCTAGAATGCAAGTTTGCTCATGTGAAATGTCACCTCAAGCTCATGCACACTCCCTCACGGCACCTATAATCTCTTGAACTGGGGCCTTTGCACACATATCCCAATATGTGTTAATCAATTTACATGATTCTTCCCCTTTTCCAATCCACAATGACCAGAAAGTGTAAGTGGGCTAGGAATGCTTGAGGCATTCGATCCACAACTCCCAGACTAATGTGAGGAGTAAAACATAGTTCTAAACTGGCTTTCACACTTCCTCGATATTCTGATTGAGCTCGTGCCTCAAAAAAATATCAACATATGAATTTTCCTGCAGATTGTAAAACAACCAAATTTGCAGATTATCATGGAAACAGGATGGAATGGAGTTATACGTAAACATATGAAAAAGTGACACAGACTGGAAACAGACTGATTCATTCATCTGTAAGTGGGCCCTAAGTATGTAGTAATTTATGCATGTATTTTCCAGTTCAATGCTAAAGTTTCTATGCCTGTTATGGGAGACTCATAAGCCTGAGGTTGGTGCAAGAACCAATCCTTCCAAGGCAAACTCTAAAAGCCATGGTACAGCATAATCTAACAAAGAAAATGAAAGAGTTTAAAATGGATTTAAGTATTGTTATCTTTCCCCAAACATGAGAGATTCCATTGAGTAATTCTACTTGACTGAAACAGTCCCTTTGTATATCAGCTATGACTGGGGCTAGCCCAAGACATTTTGGTGCTGAGGCAGAGAATTCAGATGGCTCCAGCCCTATCCTGCTCTTTAAAATGGGAGAACTCACCAAAAACATTATAATCATCTGATGCATCTGTTTTATCTGCTGTATCTGTTTTTATTATATTGTCAGCTTTTTTTTGGGGGGGGGGGAATGTTATTGTGTTTTATTATCAAAAGCCACCAAAAGGTCCAGCAGAACTAACAGGGACAACATTCCTCCTGTCCAGTTCACCGAAGCAGTTTCTGCCCCATAACCAAGCCTGAAGCTAGATTGAAATAGATCTAGATAATCCGTCTCATACAGAAAGCCCTGGAGCTGAGAAGCCACCACATGGTCTAGCACCTTGCCCAAGAATGGAATACTGAAGACTGGCTGGAAATTATCCAATATAGTAGGGTTCAGAGGGTGAGGTTTTTTTTAAACAAAGGCCTTACCGCCACCTCCTTTAGGCAAGATGGAATCACACCTTGCTGTAAAGAGGTGTTCACCACTGCCCTTACCCACTCAGCCAGTCCCCCCAGCCGCTTTTATAAGCCAGGAAGGGCAAGGGTCTAGCACACAAGTGGTAGGCCTCACCTCTCCAAGGCTCCTGCCCACATCTTCAGCCTGTACAAATTGAAAAGTATCCATTATAACTGGACAATCAGGAGCCAAAGTTACATCCACCGGACCTGTATCAACTATGGCATCCAAGTCAGAACAGATACAATTGATTTTCTCTGCAAAGTGTCACACAAATCAGTCACAGCAGGCTATCAAGTGGTCCACCTCTTTTTCTTGCAGGCCACAGCATTAACAGGCCTCTAACCACCCAAAAAAGCTCTGTTGAGCGACTCTGAGCAGTCACAATGGTGGCAGAGAAGTACAATTTCTTTGTCGCCTTCATTGCCACAGAGCAGGCTTCCAAATGAGCTTTAGCTCATATTCAATCACACCTGTTCTGCGTTTTCCACCTTCACTCTAGTCATTGTCTCACTTATTTCATCACCTGCAGCACATTGGAAAACCAGGGGACTTATTTGGGTCCACTCCACAGGACAGGATGCGCAGCAGTGATCGTGTCAACCACCAAGGCCATTTCTCCATTTCAGAGATCAACCAAGGCTTTGACAGAATTGCTTGCCAAGGTGACAGAAAACCCCCGAAGAGCCATCAGAAAACCATGCAGATCCATCAGTCTCCTGGGGCAGACCATCTTAATTACCCTCACCCCACCCCACCCCTGCAGAGGTTTCAAGTCCCAGCAAGTCTAAATCCCACCAGGTAGTGATCTGTCCATGACAACTAACCTACAGAAAGTTCCTCCATCCCCAAGATCACCATCATCCCACCTTACACAGAAAACCAGATCCAAAGAGTGCCCTGCTGAATGAGTGGGGCCAGATACTAATTAGGACAGATTCATGGTTGCCATGGAGGACATGAAGTCCTGAGCCACTCCTGACAAGGTGGCTTCTGTACATATGCTGAAGTCCCCACCACAACAAGCCGCAGAGACTCTAGCACCGAACCCGAGACTACCTTGACTAGGTCAGGAAGGGAGACTGTTGAGCAACAGGGCAGGCAGTACACCAACAGAATTTCTATTTTGTCCCGAACACCCACCTTCAGATACACACATTCGAAACTGGAAGACTGCGGGATGGGGCACCTCGAGAGGGGGATAATCACAATGGACCACTGAGACTCTACCTCCCCACCCCCCAGGTCTTGCCTGCTGCAAAATGAAGAACCCAGGTGGGCAAAACTGGGAGAGATTAACTGCCCCAATCTCATCCAACCAGGTCTCCATGATACAGGCCAGGTTGGCACACTCATCCAGGATCACGTCCTGGTTGGCTGTTGTTTTCCCATTGACCAACTGGCATTCAGCAGCACTCCCTTCAACTCAGGGGGACTAGGTTGAAAAGTACACCCAAATAGAAGAGAAAATATTTTCAGGTGCCTGAAAAAACTTTTCTTATGCCCAACACATTTCGGAAAGGACTTTCCTTCCTTGGGGCTGTAATTGAAATATTGTAAAACATTATTAACTGTTTAAAACATGCCTAAAATCTGTAAACATGTCTAAAAGCTTACAACAAATAATGTACTAAAATGTATCCACAATTTACACTTACAAGACATAACCATTCAAAATTGCTTTAGGTTACATTAGATAAAAGTTCTAATTTATTGCCTTTTCCTACTGATATGTTAAAACGCAACAACATGTTGAAATACAAAAGCTTCCCTTTCACGAGACTGCTTACATACACACTTAAGGTTAATGTAATCCAGTAGACTCCCTTGGCTGATAAAACAAACTATTCCATTAACAGTAAACCTTTATGGTCTTATTAGCACATTCCTCTACAGAAACATTTTCTCCATGTATTTCTGTCTTCTTACTCACCACTTATCTTTCTCTAACAGAGCAATCCTATGGCCACTAGACACTGTCTAGAGGGCCATAGGATATGCTCTTTTCCAGGAACCAACCTCAGAGCCTGCGCTCCGAGGTCGGTTCCCAGAAAACCAACCACCCCCCTCGTCCGCGCTGCCTCGGAGGCAGCATGGAGAAGCCCCATCCTCCGCGCTTGTAAGAGGAGCACAGAGCGACTGAAAAGGGGCAGGGCTGGGGGGGGGGTTTCCAGGGTGGGAAGAGCAGAGCTGCATGTACGACACATCCAATGTGTCATACGGCAGCTTCCTCTCCCGGTCGGCCCCCCGCCACTAGACAGCCAAAAACGTCTGTCTAGCAAAAAATAGCAAGGCAGGAGAGGCACAGAGGGAACAATCCCCCCCGCCCCGTGCCTCTCCTGCCTTGCTTTGGATAGGCAGTCACCTCTGAGTTCGGAGGCGGCTGCCTATCTAGTTAGTATTGCACCCTAAATGTGTCACAAGCAATCTTTCCAATGCTTCTGCTGTCTTAAAACACTCAAAAAGCATGGAGGACTCACCCTAATTTTGTAGTCCTAAATTGGCTGCAGATGAAATTAAGGCAATAACATTTCATTACAGGGGTGATTTCTTGTTGCATTTATCTCCTCTAGTCATGAATAAACTAGCAAGGTTCTTTCTAACTTTACAATACTGGTAAGTATTCCAAATCCTTGTTCAGACCCTCTAGAACAAAACTTCCAGCTGCAGAATCTAGAACAGCTCTCTTCTAAGGAGAAGTTTAGCATTTGTCTTCACCATGTACTAGGAGAAACTGTTCACCACATTAATAAATCCTAAAACTTAGCACCATGGTACCTCTCTGCAACACCAATATACAGTTATGATTTTAACATTGTATAGGCACAATATAGATGGTATTCCACATCCTAAACACCTATTTGCTGGTTTAGCAAATCTTGGAATCAGACTGAAAATATATAAAATGTTATAGGCATGTTACAAATATCTACCCAATGGCATCTAGCACCACGATCTAGAAGGTTTTACCTTTCCCAGGAATATGCTGAATCCTGGTTCCACTTTAGATAATGGCAGCATTTCAGCAGAAACAAGAATTCATCCTTGACCTGTAACTGTTCTGATACAAAATCTTTTCCATCTGTCCACCATTTTAGTCTTAACTCGTGTCTTTATTCTCTACCCCATCTGTCAGGTTCCAAGACAGCTCTTTTAAAGATAAATAATCTTTTAAATTAAGTATAAATATAATGACTTTTTGTCTATTTTAATACATAAAAGCAGTTTGTACATATATAATTCAGAAAGTGCTTAAAATAAAAAATGTGAGAGCAAACAATATAATCAGGCTGCAGATAAAAACATACTTCCTAAGATCAATAGAAAATAACATTATATCAGCAAGTAATTTCTCACCATCAAGAACATAGGTAAACTTCACTATTTATTAGCTTCTTTTCTGCAGCTGAAGTGAACTAGATTTGTCTGCAGACATTTTACAGAGGCCATCCCACTTTCTGGGATGTCATGATGTCACAAAGCACAACAGTGCAGGGAGCCAAAAGTTTGAGAAAAGCAGCATATGCCACACTCAGGATAGGCCCAGAGGACAGGTAGTGGCTTCGTATAGTGCCCACTCCAGATCTAGTATATAAAATTATCAGATGTAGGATCTAGAACCAATCAATATTTGAACTAGGACTGGGTCAAGTGGAATGCACACACACTTGCACAAAAGATAACTCCAATATCTGCCAACCATCACACAAGTGCAGCCCCCAGTCCATACCACACATCATTCCAGACAGTCTGAGTCTCAGCTTTTTGGTGGGTGCAAGCCAAGGAGCTGCAGTAGATAGTGGACAGGAATGCCTCACTGCACAAGTACAACTCCATTCACAATTCTTTCAATCCAAGCTTCCATGAACATGTTTTTTTTTACTTCAAAATCAGTATTGTATTATGAATGGTAGAATAATACACTCTCCATCTTGTTTTCACAAGTTAAGAAACTGATACCTTAGGAATAAGTCATAAATCTTTTTTTCCCTATGTGGAAGCAGAAGAGTTTATACTATGTGCAAAAGTGGCATAAAACTAAAGTTTAACACATAGTAGTCTGTTTACCAACCAATTTTGTGTAAATATCACAAATAACTTTGTAAAAGAGGTCCATTCTTCCACCCAACCCATGTACAAGAAATATCATTCAAGCATTAGAAATAGCAGAATTAGAGTATTTCAGCTAAAAGACAGATTACCCAATCTAGTAAAGGTGGTACAAACAGAAGCAGATTTCTATGTGCAGATTGGGAAATATGTACAAAGGTTCTGTTTTTTGTAAAACTTGGGAGCCATACAGAAGAATTCTTGCTGATCTCCTATGCAGCAACAGTTGGCAGCCACAAGAACCATGCTTTATGTGCCAGTGTCTCACTGGGCATCGGGATTCTTGAACATCTGTTTACAAATGAGTGCTGTGTGGTTGTGGCCATCTGTAGCTGGATCACAACATCACCATCGAGGACAAATATGGTTCCAGCCACTGGATCAAATCCACACATACAGCTTCCTCTTCTCCAAATAGGTGACTACGGTAGTCAAAGGAAGTGCCAATCACATGATTGTAAAGTTATGCACACACAGCTGATCACGGACATGTGTTTTTCTCTGGATTGGGCACAGTGAAAGTTTTTTAACTGGTTTACTAAATACTAGTGAATATTTCTGAATTGTATAAACTTGGTTTTATTATGGTGTCACATCATTTTTATAGTGGTTCTTGTATTTTTTTGAAAATGGTGAAACCCATAAACTAATATCATACTTGGTGCATTGTGAAGAACGACCTCCCTTGGTGCATTGTGAAGAATGATCTACCAATCTTGCAGACAAGTATTGAGCATTATCCCAAATGAGGTCCAGAAGCTACATTTGCCGGCTTCTGAAGGACTGGAGCCCCCCTACAACATGGCATGCATTACATGGGCTTAAGGGTAAATACTCTGACTTAGTATTGAGCATACAAATATGTTTTCATAAATTAAATCTTGATTTGTCCCTGGTCTGTGACAAGTTTAAACATGCGTGAAATGTAAGCATGAACATATCTGATCTGCAGCAAAGCCCACCACATATCTCCACATATTCCCCTACAGAATAGCCCTCTGCACAAGGCCAGAGTATCTTTATACCAGCGTTTTCCAACCTGTTGCCCCCAGGATATGGTGGTCTATAAATCCCAGTATCCCCAGCCAGCATAGCTGACCATGCTGACTGGGGATGGTGGGAGTTGTAGTCCAATGCTTCTGAAGGGCACTACATTGCAGGAGGCTTCTACATACTATTAAAAACACACAACAGGAAACTACATATTTATTTTGAGGTATACAATTATTATTATTAGGTCATTTGGTTAGTCAGCCAAGAGCAATTCCTCATGTCTATATTCATTGTAAATAACATGCTTCATGGTATAATTATTAGATAAGATCAATTTTAAGAAATTAACTGGCTAAGTCAAAAGGACCAATATAAAAATCAATCAAGATTTTAGTCCTACTGTCACTCCAATTCAGCTACAGATCCATGTGTAGAAACAGGATTCAGCATGTATGCACAGTGGATCAAGAATTATGGGTGTAAATAGGATGAATACCAGAATGCATGTTGGAATATGCATCCAAGCACTGATGCCATCTATCCATACTACATTACTTTCAATGGGTTGTGTATAACTTCCGTCATGACATGACCAAATGTAAATTATGTTGCAGTAGTGACTTATAGCACAACACCAATAGTGTTAGCTGGTGCAACGGCTTTTCCCAGAAACCTGTCGTGCCAGCTAATACTATTGGTGTTGCGCTACAGATCGTGTATGATAGCACAAAGTAATTGATGTGAGTACTAGTGTCAACTTGGATATTGCCCATAAATAAATTGGATGAAACTAGCAATATGTAAGTACTCTTTAAAGGACAACTAAATATGGATCAGGGAGAATATGTAGAAGTAGGGTTACGCACATACCCTTTCGCTAATTCAGACTATTGCCATGGCTATAGTTCCACTTTGAGTGTATGAAGTAGGAACATAGAAAGCTATAGGCCTTATACCAAGTTAGACCATTGACCCATCTAGCCTAGTATTGTCGACATTGACTGGCAGCAGCTCTCCAGGGTTTCAGGCAAGAATTTTCCCAGCCCTACCTGAAGATGCAGGGAATTGAACCCTGAACCATCTGCATGTAAAGCATGTGCTCTACCACTAAGCCCCAGTCCCTCTCTGGCACTGAGTTCTTCAGCATACTATGGGAGACAAAATTGTTTACATTCAACTTGATTTTATTTCTAGGAGACACAACCTTTATTTATCATTCAGTTTAGGACCCACATTTCTGCAAAAGTACTGGAAAGCACCATGACCAGAATATAAATACAGAGGCACCACTAGTGCCTAAGGAATTGGGTCCAGTAACTGGCCTCTGGATTGCTGCAGAAGTCAAGAAACAGGTTTCTCCTCCTACCTGGCTCCAATGTTCTGCAAAAATGTGCATCCTGAGACCCTACAACATTATGGCACTCCACATTCTATTTAAAATATTTTTAAACTACCCTTCATCCTTGCAGATACCACAGCACTGTACAAGCATATGAACAAAATAGTCAGATAACATACAATAAAGTCCCATAATAAAAAATTTAAAGGGCAGCAAATACATTAAACAGAGAAATCACATCAATTAAAATGTCAAAAAGTTTGCAACATCAGCACCAGTCGCACATCCATGGGGAGAGTATTCCATAATCAGGGTGTAACAACAGAGCAGGCTCTTTCCCTTGTTGTCACATAATGTGCCCGAGGTACTTAGAGAAGAGCAAGAGCCTTTTTAGCAATATCATTAAGTTAATTCCAAAGTAACCATGTGGAAGTGTAAACTTTGCCCTAGTGGCTGCTCTCTGACCCCTCCCATCTTGACAGCTCCAGCAACTGCCAAGGATAAGCAGGATAGGGTCCAGAGAACAGCACTGGGTAGTTGTACCTCAGCCCTCTGGCACTTACGCTGTGGGATGCCGCAAGGTACTATTTTATCCTCAATGCTATTTAACATATATATGAAGCTATTGGGTGCGGTCGTTAGGAGTTTTGGGGCGAGGTGTCACCAGTACACTGATGAGACTCGGCTCTATTTCTCCATTATGTCTGAATCAGAAGAAGCCATGCATGACTTAGGTGCTTAGATGCAGTAGTGGGCTGGATGAGGGCCAATAAGATGAATCCCTGTATGATGGAGGCACTGTAGGTAAGTGGTTCCCAGATCCAGCAATTCGGTGGTTTACTTGTTCTGGACAAGGTTGCACTACCCCTGAAAGAACAAGTATGTAGTTTGGGGATGCACTTAGATTAGAGGTAGGGAACGTGGTGCCCTTGGGCACCAATGCACCCGCTGACATCTTTCTTGGTGCCCACCAAGGTACCCTATCCCTCCCACTTTTTTTTAATTAACACATTTTCTTAATGGCAGCTGGGATTACTGTGGAATAGGTTTCTGATGGTGCTGAAAACTGTGGGTTCAAAGGAGTTGTTTAGCATGTTGGGGTTCAGCTAATACCTTGTAATCTACCTTGTAATCAGACTTTTGGACAGGTTAAATGCCCTTTGCCACACCTCCCATGGCAGCCATTTTGTGGAGGTGCCCAGGACAGTTTCTCAAATTACCAGATGTGCCCACAGCCCCAAAAGAATGCCTTATCCCTGTCCTAGATTCTGCATCTGTTCCTGGACCGGGATACCATGACCACTGTGATTCATGCATTGGTAACCTTGACAATGGACTATTGTAATGCTCTCTTTGTGGGGCTGCCTTTGAGGCTGGTTTGGATGTTGCAGCTAGTGCAGAATGCTGCAGTGAGGCTCTTGAGTGCAGCGCCTTGCTGCACACATTTAACACATGTACTGAAAGAATTGCACTGGCTGCCAGTTTGCTACTGTGCCAGGAATTATTATTAATATATAAAGCCTTAAACAACTTAGGGCCACGTTATCTGAAAAATGGTCTTCCACTCTATAGACCCATTAGACCACTACAATCTTCAGCGAGACCTTGTTGTTCAGGCCACATCCTGCAGAGTCCCATCTGTTAGCAACATGAGAATGGGCTTCTCTGTGGTGACATGGCACCCACCCCACTGGAATGACCTTCCCACTGTGATTTGTCAGGCATCAGTGATCATGTGCGTTCAATGATTATGAAAACGTACTTGTTTACCCCGGCTTGTCCCAACCATTAACTTGTTTTAATGTTGTTATACTTTTATAATGATGTATTGCTTTATAATTTGTTGTAAACCACTTCAGGATGTTTTTAAATGGGAAGCAGCATACATTTAAAAATAAATAAATATGAGAACCACAGATACAGATTTCAGTACTGTATAATTCACCCTGTTTTGTACAGTACTGAAAATTCGTACTGTAATTCTTCCCAATACTTGCAGACATTTTTCATCTGCCCAGATAGAATGCTTACATTAATCTGTTCACCATGAACCCAAATCAGCAGCATTTCTACAATGAACTGTGCATATATACACATACCTCATCACAGATACCAGCAAACAGTCTTGGTAAAGAAATTTGCATTACCATTTGAACTTTCAAACCAAGCTGACAAAAAAAGTCCACAGAAATTCAAAAAGAACTCAAAATGTGTAGTCACATGACTCACCCTAGAATCCACATTTTTAACCTATCACATTGCTTTTACATCACTGTATTTCTAATCTAAAGTAATTCCTTCCACATTACATATGGCATGACTTTTCTCATTGTATTAGAGGCAGTATCCAACTGGGCCGCTGTGCTCCCACCAATTCCGTTGCACAAGTGGGACACACCACTTGCACAATAGGAATTTAGCACTTCATAAGCAAGACCCGAAACATTCATTTCCGGATCGAGACAGGATGGTGGAGCTCTGTTACACAAGCTCCGCTGAGCTGCCCTGATCCAGAAACAAGCAGATCCGCTAGTTTCCAGTTCCTATCCAAAGCACTACATCCCTGTTGCGCAAGTGGTGGGTCCTGCTAGCACTGGATACTGCCCTAGGTCTAAACAAATTGTTACAGATTGCAGAGAACAGAATGCATTTGTTATACTCTTAGTACCTAAAGTCTTACTCACTTCTGTGCCCATAGACTGGCAGAAGGTAGACCAGTGACTTGGGTACCCAATCCTAAATATTTGGAATTAATCCTCTGTTCTCAGTTTACTTCTGAGTAATCATGCTTGGGATCAAAGCCTGAAAGATACTTGAATAAGAGTGAAGAACACCAGAAGAGACAAGAAATTAGAGAGGATCAGATGAATATGATAGTATAGAAAGGTCTTAATGACCAACAGATTAAAATTAGGTTGCAGAATGACAGGTATGTTACCAATGACTTTCAAAATTATGAATAAAACCCCTGAAGTGCGCCTTCATAAATATGCTGCCCTTAATACTTCTCATGAATAAAGAGTAAGAGGAATTTCTCAGGCCGCAAAATCTGTAAGCAGCCCTTATAATAATTTTTATATTGGATATGTAAACAACACACGGTGCATCATTTATCTAGCTGCAGAATATTACCTTCAACTGACCTGCTGAAATTAACTGTATATTACGCTCATGTTAGCTGCGGCATGAATATTTATATTATACACAAACACCTGGCTGTTACCAAACTTCGAAGTCTTGCATTAAAGAGAAAACAATTTCCAGAGGTAACAGATCAGTACTATTTGAGTAATGTAACCCAGTCTTTGAGGTCTAACATTTAGAGGATTGTGTTACAATCCCGAGTTGAGGAATATGAAGGTGCAATTCAATTGTTGTCTTAACCACATTTTCACCACTTTTCACAAAGCCTTGTTCAACTATCTGAAATTGTCAGCACATAAACTCAGACATAAAAAGCCTACTCCATGCACATGGAACATATGAGGGTAAAAGCCTACAATACATGACATACAAAAGGAGGAAGTGATTTGCCTTGTTTTAAATGGCTCATTACTAGATGAGTAATTATGTAACTGATATGAGAATTTTTTTTAAAGATCTATATAAAAGCCATAATTGGACACAAGACATCACACCCTCTGGAAATACATAGCTATCTGGTTTGGGCAACATTCTTGCTCTGACCACTGGGGGGGGGGGCTGGGGGGAGAACAGACATGGAAGAAAGGAAGAATTAAAAGCGTTTCACCATGTTACATTTCCTTTGTTTAATGAGTTAACGATATTTCAGCTACATATTTTTTTCTTTCTTTTTTAAACCTCTACTGAATCACAATGTTCTTCTTAGGCTATAACATCTTGTCTCTAACGTATTATCCCCACACTCTCAAACAAAAGACATTCCTACGATAACGGCTAGGAGTGTTTTTGTTAAACGTCTTAAACCACAGCACCACAGGTCATTTTCCTTTTATCATGCGATAGGTGTGACACCCAGTGCATAAAAATTAAAATCCAACCCACCAGATAATACATGCAAAATGTCTCCTTCGATCCCACCCCTGTTCTCCTTTAGAAAATAACCCTGCGACGACAGCACACCAACACAGGCAGAGAAACCCAGCCAATTAATATGGCAACAGTTATGCAGCCTGGTGAGCGAACGATCACCCTCCTTCTTCTCTTCCTCCCACTCCCCGGGCCGCCCGGTAAAAGAAAAACCCCGACCCTGCTTTTATTTTCACACTGATCATTTAAAGCCTCCATTACGAGGGAGGAAGAAAGGAAAAGAGGAATCCCTATCACGATTACACTTCCAGCTCTTTCAGACAAAGGTGCTTCCCTCATTAGCTCCGATCTAACAACATTTTTACACTAGGCCCCGGACCGACACGCACAGGCAGAGAACCGAAACCTTCGCACGCGTGAGAAAAGACGAAGGCTTCTCTGTTCCCAGCCACAGCAGCCTGACACCAGGAGCAAATATTTGTGGGTTTTTATTTAGGGCTCTGTGTGTGTGTGTGTGTGTGTGTACGCGCGTGTGCGCGCGCGCGCGGGTGTGTGTGTGGGGGGGGGGGAAGGAAGCAGATAAATAAATGGCCGATGATCTACCCCGACAGAAACGCCGCCTCTGTATATGTAGGTCCGCAATTCCTCTCTTCCAAGCTACCCCACAGAACCCCTCCCGATCTCTCTCTTTTTTCCTTCAGGGCCCGGGTAACCAAAGCCACATTGAATGCAAACTGCGCAGCAAAAACACTGGGGCAGGGCGAGGGAGGAGAGAGGGAGAGAGGGGGAGAGAGGGAGGAAGAGGAAGGGGAGGGGGAGAGAGAAGAGAGAGCAGTTCTTGTCTCCATGAGACACCATTACAAAAAGACGAAAGAAAAGCAGGGGGTTGGGAGGACAAGATGGGGAGGGGGGGGAAGGAGGAGAGAATAAAAGGAAAGGTGTCAACACAAGTTACTGGGATACACGCCGTGTCCCGGACACAAGGGGCAGGTTTCCCTTGCCATGGGGGCAGGGGGGGGGAGCTGGGCCTCTTCCCTCTCTTCCTCTCGCTCTTTCTGCGTCTCTCTCTCGGGAGCCGGGAGGGGGCGCTGCACTCTGTCTCCCCCCGCCCCAGTACCTGAGAGGAACCCACAACGAGCCCATGGACCCCCCAAGCCCACCTACCCAGCCGCCCACCCCCAGTAGGGCCCGAACCAAACAAAGCGCGGCCTGTGCGCCTAATGGGTGGCGGCGGCGGAGACAGCGCAGCGCCGGCTCGCAGTTTCGTGGGGGGGGGGGCCCGCCCGGGTCTCTCTCTCGCCCGCCCGCCCGCCCTTGCCCTTTCTCGCTCACCCCGTTCCCCAGCGGCGACGGCGGCAGCTGCGGCAGCTGCGGCGGCGTTGTTGTTGTTCCTCTCCGGCGGCGGCGGCGGCGGCGGCGGCAGTTGCAGTGGTTGCTGCTGCTGCTGCTGCTGCTGAGGCGGCTGAGCAGGCGGCGGCGGCGGCGGCGGCGGCGGCGGCTGCTGCACCGGGCGCGGCCTGGACACTCGCCTGGGTCTCCTGTTGGCGGCTCGGACCGAGTTCATTTGCCGGTTCGGGCGGGGGGAGGAGAGGGGGTCGCTCCTCCGGCACCGGTACTGTGGGGGGAGGGAGGCTGGGGGTGCAGGAGAGGGGGGGAGGGAGGAGAGGAGAGGAGGGGGCCCCCGGCTGAGGGGCCCGGCCCGGCCCGGCTCGGCTGAGCTCGCTCAGGGGAAAGGGAAGGCGCCTCCCGCTTCGCCGCCGCCGCCGCCGCCTCAGTGGCCGCTCGGGTCGCTCCTCCGCTGGCGGCGGTTGACGAGGGGGATGCTCGTGCCGCGGGTGACCCCCCCTTCTCCCCCTCCCTCCTCACGGGCGCGCGCTTTTCCCCTCCCACCCCGCCCCCCCAATATCGTCTCCTCTCAAGGGAGTCACCCTCAGCCCACCCCCCGGCCCGGCTTCGGCTTAAGCCCGTCGCCGCTCCGTGGCAGGAGGAGCCATTGACACTGCCGGAGACCGAGAGAGAGAGAGAGAGAGACGAGGGGAAAAAAGACACCCCCCTTTCCCTCTCTCTCGCTCGCGCTCTCCTCCCTCCCCACACACTTGCAACGGGCAAGGCGGGCCGCCCCGGGCCGCCCAATCCGCGGGCCCCGCACGGAAGGGCGGACGCGGCTCGGCCAATGGCGTCGAGGCTTGCATCCACCGACCAAGGGGCGGCTAGTACAGAAGAGGTGGAGGAAGAGGAGGAAGAGAGGGCGGCAGGAGGCCTGGGAAGGGGGGGGCAGGCTGGTGGGAGGGGAGTTGGCGGGGCGGGGCGGGGCGGCTGGAGGAGGCCGCATAAGGAGCGGGGAGGTATATAAAGGGCCAAGGCTAGCGAGGTAGAAGTCTTGGAGAGCTGAGGGACGGGGGTATATTCAGAGGAAGGCTCAAGGTGGGAATGGCTCTAATATCCCTCAGAGATGAGGGATGTCAGGGTTTGGGGTCCAGGAGATTGTGGGGTGAGAATCTGGGGTTCAGAGGTTGAGGGTGGGAGCGGATTTCTCCCCCCGCCTTCTTTCCCCTCCGCAAAAGTTATAGAGAGGATCATCAAGGACTTCGTTGCTGGCTGGGTCCACCTATGTATTTGGGGTGACAGGTTCTCCTTGCAGAGGAAGATTGGGGGTGGGGGTTGGTTTGGGTATATTGAGCAGGGTTTTCCCCCCTTCCATTTGGTAGGAAACTAAGGGGCGGCAGGAAATGGGGCGGGGAGTAATATTAGCATAAGTTGTTATCACTGATGATCTCATGGAGATTAATCAGTTCCTTGCTGGGGGGGGGGGGAGAGAGAGAGAGAGAAAGAAAGAAAGAAAGAGAAAAAGGCACACAGGCTATACACACATACAGGTAGACACGCAGCAGCAAGCCAGTTCTGAAAGAGAGGAGCGGGTTTGACAGCTTGGCCAGTGCTTTCATCTTGCTCCTGTGGCGTTTGGGAGCAGAAGCCTCTGCCTTGTTGTGAAAACAGCTGCCAGAGTAGAAAGCTTTGGTGGAAAGGCTGAAGAACACATGCTAACAAATGTAGAAATAGAAGGGTAGGTGTGAAGCCATTTTTTTATTTTTGGTAAGTGAATTGTACATGTATTCTGTGTAGTGCTCAGTATAAAGTAGTTGTTATGCCCAGTATTTCTTGCTGTTATATGCGGTTTCTCGCTCCTTTTCTGTTGCCCATCTGCTGTTTGTGGTACTGTTTCGAAGTGGATGGGTGTGTATATTTGCTGCTTCTTTGTGGGGTGGGGGAATGGGAAACTGCCTTTCCAGTTATCCATTTTTTGACATGAGTGTGCCATCTTGATATACTTTGCATGCTCAAGTTCTGAGGTTCAATTCCTGTTTACAAAAAAAACAAGTGTTGACATTGCACTAGTAGAACTTATCTAATCAACAAAATGTGCACTTTTCTTGTAGACTGTAGACCTAGCCACATTTACTTAAGAACAAGACTGGTATGTAAATGTTAGTAGTAAATATTTGTCAGGTGCCCCTGCTATTTAAGGTATGGTGGGTGGCTAAGGGAGGGCCTACTCAGTGGTGGCACTCTTGACTTTGGAATGCTCCCCGAGAGAGGCTCACCTGGTGCCTCCCATATTGTCACTTCAGCAATAGACGAAAACCTTATTTTCCCGAGCTTTTTAATGTTCTGTACGTTGCTCTTGTGCTGTTTGATGTTTGTTTTTGATTCTGCTGATTGTTTTTATACTGTGGTCTGCTCATGTGTTTTATAACTTAGCTTTTTGTAAACCACCCTTGGAACCTGTTGAAGGGTGGGGTATAAATCAAATGAAATATTTTGTGTATTGCTTCTGGGTCAAATTCAACATCATGCTAGCAGATGTTGGATAGTACAACAGGACTTTCTCCTTCTCTCCTCCCTGCTGCAGTGCTCTGTGCCACCCAAAAATCTTCTCCAGAGGGTTTTGCCAGAACTGCTGCTAGAAGTAGTTCTGTTAGCAGAACGACACCCTGTGTTTCTATCCCACCTTGCTCCAGGGACCTCAGGGTTTGTATACATTACCACAAACACGCACATACATTTTTATCCTTTCAAAAAACTGACTGGTGGGTCAGGCTGAGAGATAATGACTTACCCAAGGTCATTTAGTAAATTTCATGGCTGAGGTGGGAGTTAAGCTCCCTAGTCCGAATCCAGCGCTTTCTCCGCTGTAACACAGTGGCTCTTATACTGGTTACTTGTTTTGGCACAGCTCCAGTGCCAGCAGCATGATTCTCCATCCCCAGGACTCTCTGCAAAGGTAAGGACTACTGTAGCTCTGTTCATAGCTTTAAACACATAAATAAAATTAGGCAAGATGTGTAATTCTCTCCAATCTTCAAAGAACTAAAGAAGAAAAATAAAGAAAAAGGACAACAAAATGTCCGACTATTGTTATAGGGTTGGGGGTAGCATTTTCCCACACAAGTGCTTGCAGGGGCGAAGGGGTAAATACTACTTTAGCACTCCTGTGTTGAAAGTAGTGCAGTAGAGAAATACTCAACTTCTAATATTTAAAATAATAGTTTTTAAATAACTTCTTAAAAATTCAGAAAATGGTGCATGCAGGAGTAATTATATTGCTCATTGCAAGTGATGTCACCAGCACTGAGCTCACAAGTGCAGTGGGACTGCCAGCTGCGAGCATGGGGAAAGAATTTACATTTTCTTAGTGCTAAAGTACTATGGCTTGACAAGTGGGACAATATGATGATCCCCACAACATAATTTGTCTTGAGGGAAAAGATCTGGATTATCAGCAATAAATGAGCATGAACTCTGCATTTACTGAGCAAAAGGAAATGTTAAGTTGGGTGGGAACGCCCATGGCCCACCTCAGTATAAGCATCCTCTTGCAACATGATAGCCACCTTGACTGCCTATTTTTGGTAGAAAGGTGGGGCACAAATCATACAAATAAATTAACATTGGATTATTTTGATTTACTGCATTTTTATTTCACTCATCCTACAAGGAGGTAAGGTGTACATGGGAGTAGGCAGAAGGTAGGTCTCCGGATGTTTTCGACTTCAAATCCCATAAGCCCCTGCCAGCAGGGCCAGTGGTTAGGAATGCTGGGAGTTGAAGTCCAAAATGTACATGGTTCTTCACACACTCCTGTATCTTCACAACATCTGTGTCAGGTAAGGTAGGCTGAGAAATAGTGACAGCTCAAAGATCACTCAGTGAGTTTCACAGCTGTGGGTATTTGAACCCAGCTCTTATCAGTCCAACACTTTAACCACTACAGTACTGTGGCTCTCTGGCTCATATTTGGCTTTTAAAAATGATATAACCTGATCATGTGGATGTACTAGGAACACATAACAGCCTCCCTATATCATGATCTGTCAACATTTATTAGCCATTATTGCTAAATGAATCCTTCATATCAGTGGCTGTAGACCTCTGAGTACCAGATACTGAGGACAAATGGGAATGGCTGTTTTTCCTGAGGCATCTGTCCAGTCACTATTGGAAGCAGAATGTTGGGCTAAAGATACTGTCTCCAAAACAGGAGTAATAAAAATCTCCCTTACCTTATTGGATTGGTGTGAGGATGGATGAGAAGGATTGCCTGGTGCACTGAACTTTGACAAAAGCCCATTGATTCTTGATGGAAATTACTGCTTTTGTAGCTATGGACCAGAGGAAATAAAGTAATCCTTTTCTTAAGATATGAGGATGTTTTGGCTGATACTGTTTCCCATATTTTCAGCAAGAGGAAAACGTAGCAATTTTGAATTTTACTCGATTAGGATGATTGTCCCAAACTACATGGCCTAGGTTGAAATCGGCCCCAAGAGCCCTCGAAGTTGCCCACCGCTGGTTTAGTAAGTGCTGAGAAGGCACAGCATGATATAGTACAGTGGCTAAAGCCAAGGAAATGTGGCCCTGAGCAATGCCTCGATGGAAAAACTAGAAACCATCTATAACTTGCTCTGTGCTCCAGAGAGGAAACATAGGGTATAAATAGAATGCATACATACATACATTGATTGGTAGCCAATCAAGTATGCACAAGTTATCCACTTCTGAAATATGACAGTATTGCCTGCAAGCATACTACACAACTCAGAAATTATCACTTCTCTCATTGCCACTCATAAGAGATGTGAGCCCTGCAGAAGCATCACATTGTAGCTGGGTTCAAATACCCACTCAGCTGTGAAACTCACTGGGTGATCTTGAGCTGTCACTATCTCTCAGCCTACCTTACCTGACACAGTTGTTGTGAAGATACAGGAGTGTGTGAAGAACCATGTACATTTTGGACTTCAACTCCCAGCTTTCCTGACCACTGGCCATGCTGACAGGGGCTTATGGGATTTGAAGTCCAAAACATCCGGAGACCTACCTTCTGCCTACCCCCATGTACACCTCACCTCCTTGTAGGATGAGTGAAATAAAAATGCAGTAAATCAAAATAATGTAGGCTCCTCTTCCCCACCCCTTTGTAATTAATGCTGGTGATAGATAAGAATGTGATGAGTTTTCCTGCCTCTACCAAATCCAGAAATGCAAAGCCTCTCTCCTGTCTCTTGAGTCTCTGCAGGTGTGTCAAGGAGCTCCATCAACTTCATAACTTGACTTTGGATTCTGTAGACCTGATCAGCCATCTGCTCACTTTGGTCTAGGAATACAAACATATTTAGAAATGTGTTGTCTCTCAAATGCACTGAGAAATGTATTTAGTGTATTGTATTGTTTGGTATATTTTCCATACAGTGATTATTGTAGACACAGACAAACAGGGTTTTCTGCAAATAAACTTTTATTTATTTTTACCTGCGTCTTTTCTGTTTTCCTATGGGAAGCTTATTTTCTTAACCACAGAAATAATAGTTTTCCCACTGCTTTTCTAAAAATTAATAAATTATAAAGATTTTTCTAGTTACTGGTCAATAAACCAGTACCATGGGAAAAGAGATAATTTATGTTGTTATGGCAGTGCCTTTGCTAAATGGAAAAGGGAATCTGAATAAGGCATAATAATGAACCTGTGACTTGACTCTTTAGATACAGAGTCCTGCTAACTGCTGTAGGCTGTCTCTCTCTCTCTCTCTCTCTGTGTGTGTGTGTGTGTGTGTGTGTATTTATATATATATATATACACACACACACACACACTTAATTGTATAGTGTCAAAGTTAGTGAGAAGAGTCAAAATATAACTTGTTCATGTGTATCATTTTGACAGGCCATGTTGGGGGCAAGTGGGAGTGGGCAGATTCTTGTTGGCCTTACACTACAGAAAAAACAGACAGTCAGCGGCCTTGGTCATGTCAAGCTGTATTGCCATGGGCCAGACAAGGGGCAGGATTGGGCTATAGCAGCAACATCATTATCATAACTCACAAGTACTCTGCACCATGGTGAGCATCCTCCCATCCGATAGATTTCATTCCTCTAAGGCTCAAGTGCAGAACCTCAGGCTCAGGGTCCTAGTCTGGCGGGTTCCCAGAAGGCCATGTCCCTTTCCCCCCAACCACCGATTGATGATTTCCTGGCTTTTCTGCAGTTTTTCCCCCATCTAACAGGTTGAAATACTTCTCCTAAGGCTTAATCAGCAGTAAGAGCTTTAGGGAGCAATCCTATGGCTGCTAGATGGCCATAGGATATGTTGGTTTCCGGGAACCGACCTTCCCACCCTCCCGCGATGCCTCTCAGGCAGCTCGGAATGGCTCTGCATTAAGAACAGGAGCGCGGAACAATGAAAATGGGGCGTTCCAGGGGGGGCATTCCGGGGCAAGGAAAGTGGAAATGTTGGTATGACACATCCTATGTGTCGTCTGGCAGCCGCTTCCCCCGCTCTGCCTTCCCGCGGCTAGACAGCTGAAATCAGCTGCCTAGCCGCAAATGCAGGGTGGCTGAAGCACGGAGGGGACAATCCCCACCGCACTTCTCCTGCCCTGCACTGGATAGGCAGTCACCTCCGATTTCGGAGGCGGCCGCCTATCCCCGTAGGATTGCACCCTTAAGCTAATATATACTGGTTTTTTGTTTTTTGGCCCTGCCCTTTTTGACTTTGGCCCCTCTCAGCACTGGAATGTGACTCCTGAGAGCTTCTCCAAAATGGAATTCAGCCTTCAGGCTGAAAGAGGTTCTGCACTCCTGCTCTAGGGTTTCTGTCAACAGTGATGCTGCCATCACTTTGCTTTCATAAGACATTCAGTGTGCACACACTCAAAAAGAACACCAGAAGTCCAGCATGAGAACACCAATGTTGCCTTGAAGTGTAGTGCTCCAACAGTTAACCAAGTTAACCAATAGCTAATTTTATTTTGACAATATTAGCTATCTTGAGAGTGTCTTGATGAAAAGGTGGAGTAGAACTAGAAAATTACTTCTAATCTTCAGTCACACAGAGATCATTTTGGAGAGATGTAATGCCTAACTATTTGAATATATACCTTGTGCAACTCTTTATATCTAGTGTAACTTTTGTGGACTACAAAACTGAATGAGGGTGTTTATACAATATAATAAGCACTTGTACTCTAGTTTTATTTAAAGTTTTGTTCATCTGTTTAATGGAAAAAATAATAATATAAGTCAATATCCTTGTAATGGAATGCTCTGCTCTTACGCAAACTCTGCTCTCTGGTTTCGTCAAAAGGCAAACCATTGTCCTATCCAAACTCTATTCCAATAGGGTCTACTTAAGACATGTCCCTCCACTTCTGAATAAATTTTGCATGATGATACAGGAATGAAATATACTAGTATGACAAGATGCACCATATATGCCACGGAAGATAGTTCCTTCACTGTATAGGTCATGGCTGGGGAACCTATGGCCCGCCAGATGTTGGTCTCATCAGCCTGGCCAGTGGTGATGGATGATGGGCATGAGGGCCACAGTCTCCCCATCCCTGACCTAGGTCTTCCTGCTAGAAGACTCATTTACCTGTAAGTAACTCTTCTATGGGAGTAACAGCCAAGGGACTAATCTTCCATGACATTAATTGCTGTAATTGCCTGATTAAAGTTTTGCAACTTGACATCTACCAAAACTTCTGATGACCGAATAAAACAAAGAAGTTCCATAAACTGATAGAGTGGCTGCCCTTATACACTGAGCCCTTGGACCTAATAATATCTGTGAACCATAACCTGCGGCACAGAAAGCGGAGATGGGCAATTCCACAAGTCCTTTAGACATAACTATCTTATGTAAGTAGCTTTAGGTTCCTTCACCCATCTCTCCCATATAGTCTCAAGCCCTGGCTATATGCATCTTCTATGGGCCTGCTTCTGGCAATAATAACCTCCATGGCATGCAGCTGTGCATCCTTTGGGGGTGGTCATGCATTTGTGTACCAGAAACAGTTGCTGGCTTCAGGAGCTGTTCTACTGAAGCACAAAAAATAAGCAATCTTAGTTAGTGGTCAACAGGTGCTGTTCTCCAGCACAGTTATCAGGCTGTCCAATCAAAAATGTTAAACTACTACCCCAATGCCCTACAACATTAACTTTATAAATATGGATTGGGAACTTCCATGGGCTGAAGGTTGCAAGGAAGAAGGGAATTTTGTTTGGCAGGTGCAACTTTTCATGTAGGGATAAGGTAAGAACCAGAGATTCCTCTCAAACTAATGCACACTAAATAATAAAATCATACCTGCTAGCTAACAACAGAGGGAGGGAAGCACATTATGAATTTAAATTCTTTGGAATCTGCCTTGAGAGAACCTTCTGTCCTGAAAGGCAGCCTAAAAATATTTAAAATATATTGTGTTCTTATAAGATACAAGAAGATATGCCTATCTGTGGGGTATGAACTGGAATAGTATTTTACTTGCCTCGAGTTTTTGCTTGTAGCAGCAGATGTGGGCAACATGTGGCCTTCCAGATGTTTTGGCCTACCACTCCCATCTTACAATTGGCTATGATAGTTAAGGCTAATGGGAGTTGTGGGGGAAACATCTGGAGTGCCACAACTTGCCCACCCCGAGGTAGCATATAATTGTCTAAATGGCATGATCTGATCTGAAATTGCTATAGGTAAATGGGACTTCTTCTCGGGATAGACTGGTGCCCAGGACAGTTTCTCAAATTGCCAAATGTGCCCATGGACGCAAAAAGGTTGCCTACCTGTGTGGTAGAGGTTTCGATTAGATGAGCTGTGCAGCCCATATCCGATGCGTACAAGAAAGTCCCACCATACTCAGTGGGGCTTACATCAAGGGAAATGTGCATAGGATTGCTTCCTTAAGTCCCTTTATCTGACCAGTGTTATGCCTTCCAAGATCTTAGATGCCAGCCGAAGAGCTGGCCATCCCAACACTGAGCTATCATACTACTTAGGGCTTCTTAAGTAACTTCCTGAGACACCCTCTGAATACCTCCTCTTTTTATTCCTTGCTTCCTTTTCAGACACAGACAGCAACATGGCTGCATTTAGCTTCCCTGTTCCATTTTTGGCCATGCAGAAGAAAACCGCTCTGCTCCTCATCATTTTTTAATTCATCAGGAAAGCATGGGGAGCAGTGAATAACTTCAATATCATTCTGCACCTTTGATCTTAATTTCCAAATCCTGTAATTTCTTTAAAGTACACACACTTTTCTCCCTCTCGCCACCAAACACACAGACTTATTTGAGTGTCAAACAGGATTTTAATGAGTCCCGCAAGAGAGTGAGAAAAGCAGCTGTTCAAGTTAGTTTCTATAAATAATTCTATATGATCATCGCTAAACTTTTAAGAGTTACCGCTAGAGCTTGCCTGTTTCCTCTTATATCCATTGGAAAGCAAGAGTGTGAAGTGAATGCCTTTTCACCAAAGATCTTACATGTATTCATAATGAGCCAAAGGCTAGGCTGCACTATGTAATACCTTGATTGAATTTAAATCTGTTAGATACAATGTAAAGTGTTTCTCTGTGAGAATACTGTGTGGTCACATCTGCATGGTGCTTGTTTTTAATTTTTTTTTTTTATTTGGCAGTGAAAATTGTTTTACACAACAAAACACATCACCAGTGTATCCAAGATGAACAGCCGTACTACACACACTTCATTCCTTTTTGGAGAGAGGACCTAACCACTATTTAGTGGCAAGACTATTGTAACATGTTGTATGTGGGGCTGCCTCAGAAATGTATTCAAAAACTGCCATTGGAGTAGAATGCAGCAGCCATTTCATTAAGTGTGGAGACCTCCATGAACATATTACCACAGTGTTCAAAGATCTTCACTGGCTTCCACTTTGTTTCCCGTCTCAATTCAAAGTGCTGTTTTTGACATTTGTAGAGTACGCAGGGTCTTGCCTTTAATTTAGAACTGTCCATACTAGTAACTAACATCCCTATGTTACTCCAACCTTGGCTGACCAGTTGATACAACTGCTACTGCTACCTCTGCAAAAGAGCTTTGTAATCTAGCGGCATGATAGTGCAGTTGCAAAGTTCTCCCAATTAAATTGCAATTGGAATGCTTTTTAGATAGATACAGATATATAATCACCATAGTGGATGGTCCACCATGAAAAACTACAGCACATTAATGAATATGGAGGCAATTACTTCAGAGAAATACTGCGACAAAGGCTGAATTGTTAGTACCTATAACTGCTTCATATGCAGCTATAACAATACTACCAATTGTTCCATTTTAACATGTTAGTTATAAAACAAAATTTACCTTCATTTTACTCACTGTTAGGTGGGTTCCTTTGCTGATCAAGGATGCAAACCTCTCAGGGGTTCTCCTGCACAAGCCCACACTGAAATAAATGGGGACCATGCAAGAGTCATTTTAATGGAGCTCGTGCAGGAAAACGTTACAGTGAATTGTGTCCCATGGAGAAACTGCTTGCTAAAATAAAGATCTCTTTAATATGGTAGAGATGGTTTGGTTGATATGGATTAGTTCATTTAGATTTTTAACCTGAAGACTTTGAGTGGGCAATAACAGATAAAAAACATATATTTATATTTACAACATTTATGTACTGCTCTACATTTGAACAGATTCCAGAGCAGTGAACAATTAAAGATTAAAAAAACAATAAAATACCATATTAAGGGAGCAATCCTATCTAGATAGGCAGCCGTCTCCGAACTCAGAGGCGGCCACCTATCCAAAGCAGGGCAGGAGAAGCACAGAGGGGATCATTCCCTCCGCACTTCTCCTGCCCTGTTTTTTCTGCTAGACAGCCAATTGCAGCTGTCTAGCTGCAGAAGGACGGAGTGGGGAAGGAGGCTGCTGTAGGAAAACAACATATCCTGTGGCCATCTAGCCGCTGTCTAGTGGCCATAAGATTGCTCCCTCCAGGTCTTAAAAACAGAATACCAATAAAAATAATGGCTGGTAAATTAAGGAAAGCTTCTTGAAATAAAGATTTTTCAGGAGGTGCTCAAAACACAATGTTGGTGCCTGCCTGACTTCCAGAACCGGGAAATACCATAGATAGGGGGCCACCACACTGATAGCTGTTCTTCAGATGGATTCCAATTGTGCCATAGGTCCATGGAGAACCACCAGAAGCATGCCATCTGAGGACCTCAGTGACCTGGCAGGGTGATAAGGAAGAAGGCACTCTCTCAAGTATCCTGGTCCCAAGTTGTTTAGGGATTTATATACTAGTACCAGAAGCTTAAACATGGCTTGGCAGTGAACAGACAGCCACTGCAGTTCTCTCAGCAAAAGAGTTGCATGCTGGAAAGGAGCAGCTCCTGACAACAACCAAGCTGCTGCATTCTGCACTAGCTTCAGCTTCCAGACCAGCCTTAAGGGCAGCCCCATGTAGAGTGCATTGCAGTAACCCAGTCTTGAGGTTACTAGCACCTGTACTACTGTGGCCAAGCTATCCCTGTCCAGGAGAGGCTGTAGCTGGCAAATTTGATGAAGCTGGTAAAAGGCACTCCAAGCTGCCATGGCCACTTGGGCCTTCAGTGACAGTGACTGATCCAGGAGTACTCCCAGACCATTTACCTGATCTTTCAAAGGGACTGCAACCCCATCCAAAACAGGCAATGAGCCTACCTCCTGGACTCAGGAACCACTCACCCACAGGGCTTCTGTCTTGCCAGGATTCAGCTTCAGTTCATTGGCCCTCATCCAGCCCATCACTGAGTCCAGGCACTGATACAGGACTTGCACAGCCTCACCTGATTCAGATTCAGGGAGATAGAGCTATGTGTCATCAGCATACTGATGGAACATGTCTCCAAATCCCCTAATGACTGCTTATTTATTACATTTATATCCCACCATTTTTCCTCCTTAAGTAACCCAAAGCGGCATACATAATCCTCCTCCTCTACATTTTATCCTCACAACAACAACTCTGTGAGGTAGGTTGGGCTGAAATTCTATGACTGGCCCAAAGTCACCCAACAAACTTCCATGGCCAAGTGGGTACTAGAACCCAGATCTCCTGACTCCCAGCCCACTACGCTAGCCACTACACTACACTAGCTCTGCTCTAGAGTTTCTGCTTTGGGCAGAACTTTAGAGTTCTGATCTAAAGACCGTAAGGTCTCAGTCCTATGCAATTGGTGCCCATTAGATGGAAGCCTATTAGGAACCATAGGATTGCTCTTGTTTTATTTAATTTTAGATTACATTTTATGACTGCCTCTCTTGTGTGTGACTTTGATGATAATACGTTGTTTTTACATTTGTTCTAAGCCACTTTTAATATATTGCAATAGGAAAGTGGCATAAATATACTCCTTATTTTTAACAGCTATCCGGCAGGCAGTACAGCATGGTGGTCTCCTTGCTGGAAACGGCTGTACCCATTGAATTTGGCCAGTGAAAATGGGTGAGGATTTTGTTTGGCTCACTACTGATAAGAAATTACCAAGATTATCAAATTTCTTCAAAAACAGGAGGGAAAGAGCTTGAGGGTTGTTGTTTTTTTTTTTAAATGAATGTGAGAGATACCTAAATGAACAGATTCATCCATCCCGACTAGCAGGTTGACCCTTGTAACCGGAAGCATTTCCAAATTTTTAAGATGACTCACTGGACTTCTGCATTAGAAGGTTTTTGTTGAAACCGCCATTTGTTCTCAATAAAAGAACCATGTTCCACACACACACACACACACACACACAAAACAGTAAGTGCCAGTTCTTTCTATTACATCCTTGGGTTGCAAGATAATTTGACTGCAACTATCATATAGCTTTGATCATTTTCATGTTACCTTTTTATCAGCTGCGCAGCATACTTGGGATTAATCGACACTGTGAGGAAGGTTAGGCTGAGAGATGGTAGCCTGATCATCCAGGTCTCCTCAGTAGTACAAGTCTAACACTCTATCCATTAAAGCTACATATTTTCTTTACTAATATATTGAATTGAACTAAAACCTATCCCATTCCAAGGGCTCAGGGCACATAACAATATGATAGTTATTCTACACTCTGTATCCCAAAAGCCACTGTGAATAAAACCATCTTACATGGCATCTAGAAGGCATACTTTGAAGGCATACTTTGGCATCTAGAAGGCATGCTTTGGCATCTTTGCAGGAGAAGAGAATTCCAAGGCTGAGGAGCGGTCATTGAGCGGACCTCTGTGCAGCTTCACGGACCCAATTTTGCATGTACAGGGTGTACTTAAGAAAGCATACCAGCTGATCTCAAAGGTCATGGTAGAATACTCAGATGACAGGGGTGCCTCCACTCCTGTGTTCCACTTGTCTCATCTCAGACGGTGAGTGAGCCCGGGGGACGTAGCCTTCCAGGAGGTGTACAACCAAGCAGCACTGGATATAACTGCCTCTAAGGGCTCCTTCACATTGAGCTTTTATCCTGCAATTGAGACTGCTCCTTCACAGAAGTTTGTGGGCTCTTTACATGATGTCGTGATCATTCAAGGTGACTCCTTCGCTAAATGCCCTTTGTTCCGTTTTTAAACAGATTGCAGATAATGAGCTATCAAATTACCCCATTGTGTTCCACTTCAGTTTCCTCCATGAAAAGAGCAAAGGCGGCAAGAAGAGGAGAGAGATCAATGAAAGATAATGGAAGACTCGGATACGGGGAAACGGAAGGGGAAGGGGGTGGGGGGGAAAGAAGCACACACAAAAAGGGAGTTGTTGTGATCCTGCATTTAAAACGGAAGCAGAAAGCTTTTAAATGCAGGATTTTAGGCTGGTGTAGAGATGCCATAAGGCAGGAGTGCCTTCTGGGTTTCCCCAAATGGCCATGCCCTTTCCCCCTCCCTGACTACCGTTCATTTGGTGTTTTCCTTTTTTTCTGCAATTATTCTGCATTCTAAGAGATTGAAATGCCTCTTCTAAGGTTTAGGGATTCATCACACGGGGGCAGAAATCTGCATCAATACTGGGGCTTTCTCCATCTGGTTACACTGAAGGATTCAGTCAGGCTCCTTTACACAGTTGTTTCTATCTCATTATATTCCATTCCTTACCTTTTCATGGGATGGCTACTTTTCCGTGAAAAGCCATTTCACACACTGGGGGTATCGCAAAATGTCCTCCCTGGTTCCTGCTCCTTTCCCTCCCCTCGCAGATTACTGGTGGTTTGGTTGCGAATACCGGAATACTGGCATGGTGGCCATTCTGTGCTGTGGAGTAAGCAGCCAAAGTTGGGAGCAAAAGTTGATCCATTGCATTTCAGTCATGGCATGGCAGCAAGCTGGCAGGTCAGTATACCAACACGCCCACCAGCCTGACATCATGGCCATTGTCATCATGACCACGCCCCAACAACGCCAAACAAAGCCGTTTTTTTGTGCTACAGGAGAAGTACATGGGCAGGCCATGGCACTCCTGCTGCACAGGCGGAATTTTTTTTTCCATTTGGGGATAACACGGATAGGCAGAGGGAAAGGGCAGAAAAATCACTGGAGGATTACAACATCGTGTAATAGACCTGCAAACCGCTGTGAGTGGCTAATCATGAATGTGCGAGAAATTGCAGGTGTAGAGATGTCTTTAGTTATTGGCAGCTTTAAGCTAAAATATGCTGGTATTTTTTGCATTTTGGCCCTGGCCCTTTTTGCCTTCGGGCCCACTTTTTTTGCTCTGATGCCACTCACCTCAAGAGTTTCTCCTGAAATGGCGTTTGGCCCTTGGGGTGAAGAGGTTCAGTGCTCCTGCTCTAAAGGATAGCCCGATGGAATGTAACTTCTGACTCATCTCTCAGTAAATCAGATGAGGTGGTAAACCTGAAATCTCTTCGGATATCACCCTGCCCCCTGCCCATGCATTGACCCAGGCCCTGATCCTAACCCTGCCCCTCACTGCTTCACATTCAACCAAATTTGCATAGATATGTAGTTGCCCCTTTTCAGACTATCCAATGAATGCTCAGAGATCAGCAGACAGTCCAGCACTGAATCATAGAAGCATAGAGCTGGAAGGGACCATTTAAGCCATTGAATCCAACCCCCCTGCTCAGTGCAGGAATCCATTTTAAAGCATCCCTGACACATGGCTGTCCAGTCTCTGCTTGGATACCTCTCCTGACAGAGAGTCCACCATCTCCCTGGGTAGTTGGTTCCTTTGTCTGATTGCTCTGAGCATTAGGAAGTTTTTCCTGATGTTCAACCAAAATCTTCCTTCCTGTTACTTAAGCCCATTGGATGATAGACAATAGGTTGCAGCCCTCTTCTGTTTGGCAACCCTTGAAGGTATGAAAGAGGAAGGGCTCAAATGATGGAATACTCCATGTGAAAACATCCCTATTTTTGATGTTGATCATGATCATGATCATGATGATGCAGGATAGGGATGTTTTCCTGTGAAGGAGTAGCCTATCGTTTATTTATAACCTGCTCATTTACTAAATGTTCCCAAAACATAATAAAGCTTAACCATAAAGCCATACAATGCAATCACATTAGCACAAGTAACAACTGATTACTAAAAGCAAAAACAAAGAAGATGTAACAGGAATTTGTATTTTAATACAACGGGGAATCAACCATTGCTTGCTTATTCTTCTCAGCAACCCTTGGGGGGGTCCCAGGTGCAACCTGAAGCCATCCCTGTACTTGGTGGAGCCCGATTTGCATGTCTGCAGCTTCCTCCCACTTTCCATCTTAAGACTGTAACCATATGCAGGTTCCATGGTTGGAATATCAGCCACCACCCCACCACCCACTTTCATTTTGTTTACCGTTGTCTGATGAAGAGTTCTGGAGATCTCAAAAGGGTCAAGAGCATAAACTAAAAGTGTTAGCTAGACTGTCTACCGGACACTTTTTTTCCCCTATGGAGGAACAGTCCCCGCCCCATGGAGGAACATTTAGTTATATGAGCCCACACATACACACACACACACACACACACTTCCACCACAGCCTGAAGTGGAACAGACCAGATAAGGGGTTACTGATGATCTGCTCTTTGTGAGCACTAGGCCCAAGGTCAATAGTACTTGCAAATGATTTCCCCCCTTCTAACACAGCTGTGCAGGTAACCCTTCCTACATAACATGACAATTGAAAAACAAGGACCTTTAATAGGGTGTTGACTTATGTCTGAACCTAGAGGCCATCCATATACCATTAAGTATTCAAGGGCAGTGCTAGTATAAGGAACCTCTAGTGTGATGCCAATACTGTGATGCCAATAGCGTGATGCCAATAGCTTCTGTAACAGTATTCCCTGGAAAACACGTTGCACCAGCTAAGGCTACTGGCGTTCATTCCGCTAGAGGTCCCTTATGCCAGCATAGGAGTGCTAAACCATTTTCAGCCCAAGGGTCGACTGGCATTTCGGAGAAGCTCTTAGGGACCATGTTCCTGTGGTGGGTGTGGCCAAAGGCAAAAGGGGCTGAGCCAGAATAGCAGCACATTTTAGTTTACAGCTCTTAGTGCCTATAACTAAGCCTTTGGAGAGGCATTTCAAACTTTTAAAAAGGGGGGAAACCTGCACAAAAGCACTAATGGCCAGTGGTTGGGGAAAGGGGTTAGGTGAGGGGCAAGAGGCGTGGCGGTCCGGGTTTGGATCTGGCCCCCAAGTCTGGGGGCTTCATCACACGGAGCTTTTATCCTGCGATTGAGATTGCTCCTTCATGGAAGTTTGCGGGCTCTTTACATGACGCCGTGACCCTGCCATGACCCTCCTGCACCAAATGCCCTTTGTTCCGTTTTTAAATATATCATAGATAATGAGCTGTCAAAATACCCCTTGTGTTCCCCTTCAGTTTCCTCCGTGAAAAGACTTAAAGCGGCAAGAAGAGGAGCGAGATGAATGAAAGATAATGGAAGACTCAGATACGGGGAGAAGGAGGAGGGCAGGGAGAAAGCGCATGTAAAGGGAGTCAGTGGTGAGCCTGCATTTAAAACGGAAGCAGAAAGCCCCGTTTTAAATACAGGATTTTAGGCTGGTGTAGAAATGCCCTTCAGCTCATCCAAAATAGGGCAGTGAGACAGTTAATGGGGACTGGCCAATGTGATCATATTTTGCCAGTACTTTTCCATCTGCACTGCCTGCCAGTCCAGCTCCAGGCTTGAATCAAAGTCCGGGTACTAACATTCAAAGCACTGAAGGGCTTGGGGCCGGGTTATCTGAATGATCCTCTCACCCCATATGTACCTGCCCAGACCCTATGATCAGCTTCAGCAGTCCTTCTCCAGGAGCCCCTGCCAAAGAAGTAAGGCAGGTGGCTACCAAGAAGAGGGCCTTTTCTGCTGTGGCACCCCACTTATGAGCTTCCCAGAGAGGTTCTCCTGACTCCAACGTTATGCTGTTTCCAGCACCAGGCGCAGACCTTTTTTATTTTCCCAGGAATTTTAGTCTTTTCGGACACAATCCTATGAAGATAGTCGGCAGCCTCCAAACTCAGAGGCTGCTGAGTATCCAATGCAGGGTGGTTGGAGCATGGAGGTGATCTTCAAATTACCCCATTGTGTTCCGCTACAGTTTCCTCCGTGAACAGAGTAAAAGGCAGCAAGAAGAGGAGCGAAATCAAAGAAAGATAATGGAAGACTCAGATACGGGGAGAAGGAGGGGGACGGGGAGGGGGAAAGGGAGTACATGTAAAGGCAGTCAGTTGTGATCCTGCATTTAAAATGGAAGCAGATAGTCCTGTTTTAAATGCAGGATTTTAGGCTGGTGTAGAAATGCCCTGAGTGTTTGCACCTCTGAGCAAGCCCAACATAATTTACATTAGTGAATTAATTGGATACTGCCCAATAGGAGTATCCCATTCGGATGCTGCCCACCCCCTCAACATACACACACACACACACACACACAACACTGTGTCTTACAAACAGGTAAGTGGACTTTTAGGACAGCTGGACAGACCTATAGGGTACAGCTTTTGATGCTGGTCCTGGGAACGTGAGCCTTGTTAAAGGCATTTATGGCTGGTGAAGAACAGGTTTTGACTAGAGCTTCTGTTCCTAAAGTAATCACACAGAGACACCCAGTGGACAAGGCAGATTTGTGTCTGGTGTAAGGTAGTGAAAAGTTCATACAGCCCCATCCTATAAAAAGAAAAGGTTTGTACTTACTAACTTCTCCATCTGTACTTATCTATATATGACAAGTATATAATGGTGAAGTGTTTTGTGCACTTGGAAAGCTCTTGTCTCTGGCTAGATCCCACAGTTTATTTCAAGGGGTATGATTGCTGTTTATGAATAGAAACCACCAGCGCAGCCCGCTATGAAGTTTTGTTTACTCCAGAAGCAACAGCGATCATGATTATCTTGAAAGATACCTCCTAACTCTTCTATAATGCAAATATCTGAACGGCCAGAGTTCAAACTCCTTGCGGCCATCACAATTCAGAAGAGATACTTTTTGTATGAAGACGATCTTGAAGACGAGTGATTAGATGAGAGTGCTCAGCACTGGAGCATGCCTTGCATGCAGAAGAGACCTGGCACGATCCCTGACATCGCTTCATAGAGCTGCCATTCATTTTTATGAGTGTTTGTTTGCATTATGTGTGTTGCAAAGGATGAGCAACTGGGATCTACGATGCTTTAATGACCTCTGCTCCAACAAGCATTTAAATGCATCCTTTACTACAGTTAGGTTTTAATATTTACCAGCCTTTCTCATCAGGACTGTCTGCTACATAATAAGAAGTAGAGTGTTTTATCTCCCCCATGTGGATGCCTCTGCACATTGTAACAGTGTGGCTTTCAGGATCCTATATATTTTTGTTTCTTGTTATTTTGATTATACTGTTTAACTTTGTTTTAAATAGAATTCTTAGTTATTTGTTTGTACTAAATGCATGTTGAGTTTTTTGGGTACAATCCTGTACTTGAGATCTGCAGGCTGAGGGGCTACAGGATTCAATGGAAGCCACCATGATGCTGGTAGAACTTTGCATCAGCCTCAGACCAGGGCTGTGTTTCCACAACAATGGAAGGAGAAGCTAATGGAGGAGTACCGGATTTTTAAAAAGGAATCGGCTTTGCTGTGAGCAGGGTTCCACGAGCAGATTCTCCGCAGCAGTAAAAATTGCTTCACAGAACATACTTCCAGGTGGGGGTGGGGGTTGGAGTGAATGCCATCTGACTGGCAGGGGCTGCTCAGTCAATAAAAGAGGCTTCCCCCCTCCCCCCTTTCCGCTTTCCCCTGAAAGTCCAGATGCACCTGCATTTCAGGTGCAAGCCTCATTGAGCACAGTGGGAGTTACTTCCGAGTAGACACACATATCCTTGTGCTGGGAAAGGGCAGGGTGGGGAGAACACAAAGACAGAAATCAGCCCCCATTTTAACCTGCAGGACCTAAATGACCACAATGGGAGTTACTTCTGAGGAGACACTAATGGGCTTGTTGCGGGAAAAAAAGCAGTAAATGCAAAGACAGAAACCAGCCCCCATTGTAACCCACAGGATATCTATAACCAAGCTGTGAAGAACATACTTCCTAAGGCAATGAATCAGAGCCTCGAGATTGCGCTTAATCACACTTAAGGAATTGGGCTTTAACATGTACCATTTCATTGAGGGGGAATCTCTGTAAGTTCTGATGTGGACATTCAAAGGCAAGCCTCATTCAGAACAATGGGAGTTACTTCTGAAGAGACACTAATAGGTTTGTTGGAGGAAAGAGATGGAAACCAGCCCCCATTTTAACGCACAGGATCTGGAGCTGATAAGGGAGCTGTGACGTAGTTACGTCCTAAGGCAATGGATCAGAGCCTCGAGATCGCACTTAATCGCATTTATGGAATTGGGCTTTCACGTGTGCCGTGTCAGTTGAGGGGCTTCTCTGTTATTCCTGTGGTCATCGAGAGGGCAAGCCTCATTCAGCACAATGGCAGGAAACACCCCTTGACTGGGGTCAGGGTGAAATGCACACCCCTGGGCAGGGCTAGCATACCCGAGCTGAATGCGGGGGTTGGGGCACACAGCGACTATACCGGGGAGTACTTGACTTAAGGAAAAGAATCGGACTTTAAGCAGTCTCAGCAAATCCTTTCTTTCCACGATAAGCTCCAAGGTGGCTGCTGGATGGCCATGACATCATGTATCCCTAACGACCTCAACACGCAGCCAGCTTGGAGTAAATCGCTGGTGGAAACCCCCCAGGAGCAAGGAATTGCCCTCCCATTGACTTGGCCGCCTATCACCCCCCACAGGACAACCAGGAAACCCAGACCCTGCCCACATCACTCCAACAGAATACAGGATATGATGTAACTCAGCACCCAATCATAGCCCACCACTGCCAATATATAAACCCACACACAGGAAGGCCATAATTTACCACTACATCACTGCTTGTCACAGACGCTTAGTGCTCACAAGAGAGAACTAGGGTGATGGGAAACTATGGAGAAAGGACACACGGCAAACAAGGGAGCAATCTGCACAAACAGCCTGGCTTCAGATCACACTAGAAAGGAACGTGAGCACATTTCTGACACATCTCTGCCTAGAACCCTAATGGGTATCACGCCTTAGTACTCCAGACACAAGCACCCAACCCCAAATAAATATATAATAAAAGGCACATAAATATACAGTCTTCTCCCCTCACAAGGAAACTAACCGGATAATGGCAGTCCCTGGAACTCTCTGCTACTGGAGGATGTAGGCAGCATGAAACTCTGTCACAATATTTGATCTTGCTGTTATTGTTTTTTCTGGCTATACAAATGAGAAACTGGGAAGCTTTATTCTAAAAAATATAGCTACGTATGACATAGCTCTTTGAACTTTACAACAACAGTGATTTAGGGAGCAATCCTATGGCCACTAGACACTGTCTAGAGGGCCATAGGATATGCTCTTTTCCAGGAACCAACCTCGGAGCCCATGCTCCGAGGTTGGTTCCGGGAAAACCAACCTCCCCCCTCGTCTGCGCTGCCTCAGAGGCAGCACGGAGAAGCCCCGTCCTCCGCGCTTGTAAGAGGAGCGTGGAGCGACTGAAAAGGGGCAGGGCTGGGGGGCGTTCCAGGGCAGGGAGAGCAGAGCTGCGCGTACGACACATCCAATGTGTCTTACGGCAGCGTCCTCTCCCGGTCGCCCCCCCCCCCGCTAAACAGCCAAAAACGGCTGTCTAGCGAAAAATAGCAAGTCAGGAGAGGCGCGGAGGGAATGATGCGCTCCCCCCCCCCCCCGTGCCTCTCCTGCCTTGCTTTGGATAGGCAGTCACCTCTGAGTTCAGAGGCAGCCGCCTATCTTGATAGGATTGCGCCCTTCCTGTATTAGCAGCAGTTTGGACTAGATCAGGGGTGTGTAACTTCCAGGGTTTGGGGTGGAAGCATTGCCTTCCCCCAACCCCACTGGGGGGTTCCCCCCTGCCCCCCTTCCACCACTGGGGAAGAATAGCCTGCTTTTAAAAGCCAAAAGTGTGGTTTGCCATTGAAATTCAGCAGGAAAAGGGAGCTGTTTTACTGCCGCCACGCCACCCGATTTCAGTGGCAAACGGCAGAGGATGAGATGGCTAGATAGCATCACCGATGCAATGGATATGGACTTGAGCACGCTCCGGGAGAGAGCGCAGGGCAGGAAGGCCTGGCGTGCTCTGGTCCATGGGGTCACGAAGAGTCGGACACGACTGAACGACTGAACAACAACTTTCCCTCAGTGCTGCCGCGCCACCCGGTTTTGGTGGCAGGGCAGCTGCCGTAGGGGCTGCAAAAAGGGGCAGGGGGAGCGCATGCGGGCCGGATGGTGCCCACTTGTGGACTAGATGACCTTTGAATTCCCTTCCAACTCTATGATTCTAAGAAGTGTGCTGGCTATCCTGAAGAAAGGCAGGAACCAAATCATACCTTTTACCGAAAGAATAAGTGTATTAGCACAGAAAACGACAACTTTGAAGAGGCTTACAACTCCAGTGGCACCAGAAAGAAAAGAATGAGAAACATAAAACCTGAGAGCTCGCTATTGCCACCTCTTGCAGAGAAAGCAAAATTGCAGAAAGAATGAAGCAAGCCCTAGATGCTTTCAGATGAGGCTTTTATTGTGCAACCACACTGCCTGATTCACAGGATTTTAAGGGGGGTCCAGATGACATTGTCATCAGTTTGTAGCCCTCCCAGGTCTTCCCAAAGCTTCTTCGATCTTTTTTCTTACCAGAACAAATCGGTTATGGAAGAAAAGGTAGAACAGCGGCACAGTGCCTTTTCATTGGTAGCAATAGGAGCCCCAGGTGAACGTATGACACAATAAGAGCGTGATCCTATGCATGTGTAGACAGAAAAAAGTCTTACAATTCCCAGCATTCCCCAGCCAGCCATGTTGGCTGGCTGGAGAACGCTGGGAGTTGTAGGACTTTTTTCTGTCTACACATGCATAGGATTGCGCCCTAAATCTGTTAGCCTTTAATTTGCTTGTTGCCAAAATGGAGAAGCAGCTGTATTGTTCTAGTTATTGTTGTTCTCACCACCACCTGTTAACAACATTCCGGCATCCTTGGTCCAATGTCCTTGGTCCCTTTTGAGGTATATTCTGCATATTAGCATATGATTTATTAGGATTCATATTGTAATTCATTCCATTATTACTATTAATATCCATTTTATTAAAGTCTGGCTATTTTACTGAATACTTTGATATTGTATGCCTCCTTAAGCCCTTCTGTTGGGGCAAGATGGAGAGCCAACAAAATACACAAATTTGGGTCATACGAAAAAGGAAGGCTGTAAGAAAAAATCCAAAGTCCATATAGTATAAAACCTTTATTAGGTCAACTCAAAGATGACAAAAAATTGAGCAAACTTTCAAGATCTCCAGATCTCTTCGTCAGGCAAGATGTTACAAAAGGCGGGGTGGGGGTGGGTGGGAAGCTGGACTAAATGTTGTAGTCGCAATGTCTGCATGATCAAATTCTTAAGACGATAGGAAGGAGGGGGTTTGCACACGTTCAAATTGGGCTCTGCTAGGCAATGTCATGGTTTCAGGTTTCAGTGCCCCTAGGACCACTGGGTAGAAGAAAGTAGTGCTGTGCTGAAAATTTCTCCCACATTTTTTTCAGCCATTCTCAATTTGATAGAAAAGAAATTGCTTTCAAAAAGAAATTGAAAGGAGGAGAAATTTCAGATAAATTCTCATGGGTTGGGTTTGAGGTTCTTGTGCTTGCCTTACTTATGAGATGGCTGAGGAGTGTGCATGAGCATCCTGTCTTTCATTGTAGAGTAATCTCTGTGGGAGCCTGTAGCCTCCATGGCTTCCCACATTTCAGTTAAAGCCATCACGAAGAAGACATCATGAAGCAATTGCTCCCGTGAGGCTTTTTCAATTCAGGAAATGCAGGTGACCTGGGAGGCTGCAGAGCAATGGAAAGATGTGTAATAGAGAGAGAAATGACACACAGCACCCTTGGCCAGTTCGCAGTGATTAAGACAAGCTCAAAAATACCACCGAAAGAAATTCAAAATTCTGCCTCAAAAGAGTGGAAACACAGTTGATTCTGTTGCCACCTACAAAAGCAGTGCAGTAAACCAAAAACCCTTAGGAGAAAAGAAAGAACCTGTGCCAATTGTGAGCCCTATCTGTGAGAAACTGTTGGAGAATTTCTCCTCCCCTAGGAGAAATTTGGTGAAATTGTCCCCCCCCCCCCGGTTTCTCTGCCTACAAATAGGCTGGCAAATTTTGAGGGGCCATTTGTGCACAGCTCTAGAAGAAAGTAGCAAACAATTGTTGATCCTCTATTTTTTAAAATATAAAATCAGGCTGTTAACTCCAACCTGTCTCCAACCTGGGCGAACCAGTTGGTGGAAAACAGAAGTAGAGATCAAATAGGCAGTCTTTAAATTAACAAAGCTGGAGATAAATTTAGATGCCGTGTTAGGTAAAAAAAATTTTTAAAGGCAATAGATGCCAAATTGGGTAGTTTAACTTCTGAGAAGGCTGCTGTTGCCTTTAGTAATTAAACCCAAAAGGGTTTAATTCATTAGATTAATTTAGTTTTTAATTTATTAAAAACCCTTTTGGTTGACTGAAAGGACATTCCTGATGAATAAGGGAACACATTATAAAAACTCCAACGTCACTCTTGCACAGGAGGGAATGACTCTTCTAAGATGGCACTTGCTGTCACATATACATGCACCGTCTAAAAACAAAGCAAGTTTGCTTTTTCCCATCAAAACTATTTTATTTATATATACAGATCCAATTGATTATACCCATGTTATTAATTTACTAAGATTTCTGTAATCAGATGAAGCCATAACAGTAACATGAAAAACAAGCAGCAGCAGCAGCAGCAATAATAAAAATGATGATGATGGAGCATTGCAGGCGGTATGAACTCTTCCTCTCTCTTTGCTGACCTGCCCCATGGAGTAAGCTGCATTATTGCAGCCTCTCAGTAAAGTGTCAGGCTGCCACTGCCCAATTCGGCGAGTTGTGTCAGTGAAGAACCTTCCAGACCCAGGCTGCCTATTGGCTCCTCCAGGGCTGGAAGGAGTATAGGAAGGCTTTCCTGCATCAGTAGGACTTTGCTTGCGCAGCATGGTCTACCAGAACTCTGGCATGTCTTGTGCTTCTAATCATAGAATAGTAGGGTTGGAAGGGGCCTATGAGGCCATTGAGTCCAACCCCCTGCTCAATGCAGGAATCCAAGTCAGAGCATCCCCAACAGATGGCTGTCCAGCCTCGTCTTGAAGGCCTCCAGTGTGGGAGAGCCCACCACCTCCCTTGGGAATTGGTTCCATCCTCGTATTGCTCTAGCAGTCCGGAAGTTTTTCCTGATAGAATCATAGAATAGTGGGGTTGGAAGGGGCCTATGAGACCATCGAGTCCAACCCCCTGCTCAATGCAGGAATCCAAGTCAGAGCATCCCCAACAGATGGCTGTCCAGCCTCGTCTTGAATGCCTCCAGCGAGGGAAAGCCCACCACCTCCCTTGGGAATTGGTTCCATCCCCGATTTGCTCTAGCAGTCAGGGCGTTTCCCCTAATCTTACTCTTTCATCCTGACTCCTAGCTTACTGTTGCCTGTTGCCTATGGACTGGCCCAGGCAGTCTCTCTGCACCTGCCTTTGCGGGCTTGTTCTCTACCTGTTGCTGAGGTGACCTTAAAAATAGCCATGGTATTCCTCTCCAGACATGCCAAATGGAAACTAAATGCTACAGTGCTGCTGCAGACGGCTGCTTCATTTCTCCACACCGAGTCTCTTTGGCGAAACTAGCCACTAGGTGGCAAGCTTTCATTTTAAGATGATTCCGCTCTGACTCCAGGCGGCTTCTAGGGGCCGGTGGCTGCCTTCAGCCATTGTGCAATGGATAGTACTGTCAGGCGTAGCAGTCTAATCCCTTGCTCAGGTGCAGAGTCTCTGATTGCCTGCCCCATCTCGACCAGGCTGGCAGTCAAGCCAGGGAGCAGAGAGGGGAACGTGAGCAATTTGGGGATTGGTATTAGAGTGAAAAGTGGCTTAAAGCGCAATCCTATGCAAGTTCAGACAGAAAAAAGGCCTACAACTCCCAGCGTGCCCCAGCCAGCAGGGCTGGTTGGGGCACGCTGAGAGTTGTAGGCCTTTTTCCAGTCTAAACTTGCATAGGATTGCCCCCTTAGGCTTGAAAAGCAAAGCCCAAGTCAAATGCTTCACAGGAGCAGATGGTGTCCTATTGCCTCCCCGTCGTCCGCTGCCTGAAGTCACTTGACGCCTCCTGAGCCGGCAGCTTCAATACCACACTCTGACCATTTGTCATAGTTGTGGTGCGGAAGCACAGGTAGGGTGGCCACTTACATATCTCCAAGAAAGAGGAAGCACGTCACCAAACAGGAAGACACGTGTTTCTAAAAAATGTGCATATCCTAATTCGTGTCTCTCCCCATGGGTACCAGTGTGCCCACAGACACCTCTCTTGCCCACAGGCTGTGTGGCCACAGACACCTGTCAGGCTCCCTGCCCCTCCCGAATTTTGTTTGGTTTAAGGTGATGATGGTAATCATCATCTGGGAGGCTGGCACGCTGCAAAGCAAAGGGTTGCCTTCTGGCGCCATCTTTATTTTGGGTGAAAAGAGTGCTTTTTTTTTGTTTTAGAGCTCAGATCCCACCTCTGCTTTGTACTTAGGTTCTTGGGCAAGTTAGTTTTCTTCTGGTTTCACTACTTGGCCTTCTGGGAAATAAGTGTTTTGTGACTGGCCGTGCCCACCATGGCGGCCATGTTATGAGAGCTTTGACAACACTCTCTCAAAGTTCCAAATGTGCCCACAGACCCAAAAAGACTGGGGTCCCAATTAATATAAAGAGATGCGAATTCAGAAATAATGGCTATAATTTAAACAGAAAGGCAGTACATCTCACCATAGTATGGAAGACGGTGACCAGGTGACCTGCATTGAGCCTCGCTTAGTCTGCTGTCTAGGTGCTGTTGGTGGGCACCTTCAAGGCTCGTGCTCGCCTTTCGTATGGAAGTTCTTTATTTAGACATGGATTTAGACAGTCACAGCAGTTGTACTTTGTAGCATGGATTCTGCCTTCCCTGGCTTATCCGAAGGTGGAGGGGTGGCGTTGGGACTGATGTTGCATGTTTGGGGTGCTGAGGCTAAGGGCATTTCTACATGAGGCTCTTTATCACACACCTTTAGTGAGGCTTCTGCTTCCAGATTCTTTGTGGAATTAAGCTCGGCTCCTTTACATATATTTTATTCTGAGGTTTTCTTTCTCTGCCTTTCTATAAGTTCCATTATACAACCACTAGGTGGCACTGTGGTATACCAGAATGGCACAATTACACAAGTTTCCTATAACGCCACTGAGAAAAATACCAGACTTTCGTCCTTAGGAAAAACAAGTGCACAATAAAAGCCTGGTGTAGAAAGACTCAAAAGTGTCTGTAAGAGTTCTAGGCAGAGAAGTCTTAGCAAGGTGCTCAAGATCCCATGTGCATTCTGAGGCCAGACTGTTTTGTGTCAAGCGCTCCTTTTGTGTGCTGAGTGCCCTTTCTCCATCATTTCCCATCACCAAAGTTCCCCCTTGTGAGCTCTACACATGCACAGCTTGAAGCCAGAGACATATAGCCCAGTCTAAATATAGCCCTGTTGTGTAAATGTTCATATCTATGTGTGGGGTTGATATATCGGTAGTGGTGTGCTGTGGTTTGGGTCCTGGGTTACCCCATATCCCATGTTCTGTTGTAGCAAAATGGGTGGAGCAGCTGCCAATGCAGGGACAGCTTTTAAAACATAGATTTAAACCCTCCCATCAAAGTCAATAGGAGGGAAATTTCTTGCACCAGGTTCAGGGCTGGGGTATTGCTGGGCTGTCATGGGGAGCGTGCGCATGGATTGAAGGGCTATAGGATGTGGCATAAGAGTGCCTGTGCCTCCTATGTCCCACCCATGATTCTGTCCCAGTTTTGCCTTCCACAGGTGAATCTGGACCATACCAGCATAACTGCCACAGTGGCAACGTGCCTTCCATTTTGCCAGTGGAGCAGGCCTTCTGCCAAATTGCATGGCCCCTCAGACAATGGATTTTGGGTAGGCCTGTGCAGGGACCCCCCGATCCACACAGAGGAGTGTGGAGCGACTGAAAAGGGGCGTTCCGGGGCAGGGAGAGCAGAGCTGTGCGTATGACACATCCAATGTGTCGTACAGCAGCTTCCTCTCCCAGTCAGGCCCCCCAAAATAGCAAGGCAGGAGAGGCACGGGAGGAAAATTGCTTTGGATAGGCGGTCATCTCCAAGTTCGGAGGCAGCCACCTATCTAGTTAGGATTGTGCCCTTAGTCCTTGCAATGTCGTTGTACCTCTTACAACTGATATTTTATTTTATGCTGCATTGGCACATCTATTAGCTTGATATTGTTGAGTTTATCGTGATTTCATTTGTATTATTATTATTATTGTAAAATATGTAGCGAAAATTTATCTTACGAGCTGTTTAATAAATTTAATTAATAAATAAATTAAATAATTCTTAACCTTGAGAAAAATAAGGAATTCCTGCTGGCATATACCATACAGCAAAAGAGCTAAGAAAACCAGGGAACTCATCACATTAGCCTTAAAACAAAGGCTTAAACAAAGGTTGAATTAGCACTCAAACCATATGTTGTGATATGTCCCATCAATCCACACTAATATCCAGGCTGAAATTTGGAATCAAGACCTCCTAATGTCTGTGCCATTGGATGAAACTGCAACACGTTGGCTATCTTTGTGGCAAACTTTCACTAGCTTATTTAAGCATCTATGCACCCATATGTGCATATTTAAAGATGAGCTGAGGGGCGGGGTAAGGGGGAATCATGTTCCTAACAGGATGTTTCTAAATCTATTTGTGTCAAGGTTCAGCAGAAAAAAACAAAACCAAACCCATACATAAATAGTAGCAAACCTTCAGCATCTTGTTGTCATGGCAATGTCCTACTTATAGCACATTAAGCTGATTCAGGTCTTTTACCACCACACTGTTCATAAATTATGGTCGCTGATGTAAATGCAACCAGCTAGAAGACATTGGGACAACAAGTAGCAAATTAATTTGCCACTTAACAGTGCCATTCTTGCTGGCAAAAGACTCCCTGTGCAGAAAAAAAAAATTGCCATGTAGCAGGGTACTGTTCTTGCTCTTTTCGGTGACCGGTGGTGTCACAGTGAGATGCAGCGGTAGACAGTGTCCTTGTTCTTGCTGCTTTGGAAGCCAATGATATTATGGACTACCCTCTTGAATGGAGGGTTGAATTGGCCACAGGGCTAAAAATATTTGTGAATTCTCTCCCTCTATTCTGCAGTCAGTAGGGAGAAACCAGCAGCATCATGACAATGGCCGCTCTTGTTATTTATAGAATACCATTGGTGCATGTCAGTCATGCCCAACCTGGTACCCTCCAGATGTTTTGGACTTCATCTTCCATCAGCCCCAGCCAATGCTGAAGAATGCTGGGAGCTGTAGTCCAAAATATCTCAGGGGCGCTAGATTGGGGAAGGATGGTGTATGTGGTAATTGCAGAGTAATGTAAGGGGAAAAATGGTCCTAGTCCAAATATTTCAAGGTAACAATGAGAATTTATTGTATAAAACACATAAGATTCCTAACAACTGCAGCTAGATTGTTGATAGCCAGCAAATGGAAATATCTAAAAGGAATCTCGCTTAAAGAATGGTACAACAGAGTATGGCAGATTGCGTTATTAGAAAAAATGACAAATAGTATTAAATTAACAAAAGCACAAAAAAAAAGAGAACAGTTTTACAGAAGAATCATAGAATAGTAGGGTTGGAAGGGGCCTATAAGACCATTGAGTCCAATCCCTGTACAACCACCACGAGTGGTACAGTTTTATTGTTCATACAAATGCAGAGAAACAATGGAGTGTTCCCTCTTACTACAAAACCCTTTGGTTATCATAGAACACAAAAAGGTGTTCTACATGATTAAAATAAAAAATAAGAAGGTATATGTGTTAACAAATTGTATTACATGTTTTCAAACATTAAAAAATCGCAGCAAAAGTTCAAGTTATATATTTGTTCTTAAGAATAAAATAAGTACCACTTATCATTGTTAATAGCATGGATAACTTGTAAATTGTTGTACAATTTATTATGCATTTGTTGAACAAAGTTGTACAGATAGATAATGTACATGTATTGTAATGGAAATGAAATTAAGAACAGTTAAGATCTAAAAAAAAAATGGTCCCAGTCCAAATCTACATTTCGACCGACAACAGGGAAAAAACAAGAAGGAAAGGAGGGAAAATGGAAGTGAAGATCAGGAGAGGTAAAGGTAACCAGGGATGTCATGGCTGAGGGTGGCAGTCAGAGGAGTGAAGGTCATTGGCAGGCAAGTGATGGAAAGCGAAGGCAGCAGTGCTCTTAGGGTGGAGCAAAGGCAGTACAGCAGGGATGTTGAACCTCTTTCAGCCTGTGGGCCAAATTTCATCTTGGAGAAGCAATTGGGGGCTGCATTCTAATGGTGGGCAGGACTGAAGGCAGAGGGGGTGGTGCTAAGGCAGATGGGCGGAGCCAAACATACCAAACTTGCTAGGATATTTTAGTTCAAAGCTCGTGCTGCCAGTGCCCAAGCCTTCAGAGAGGCATTTCAACCTTTCGGAACAGGGCAAAAATCACACCAAAGCCGGGACACCACCAAAGCTTCTCCAAAATGGAAGGCGGCTCTCTGGCTGAAAGACGTTCAACACCCCTGGTCTAGCACAATGGGGAAGCCATGAGGGTCGAAGGCAGAGAGGTTGGAGGCTGAGCAGCTGCCACTCTTCTCTATTATTAGGCTGCTGACTGCTTCCTGGAAAGCTATGCAATTCTTCCCTCCCACCCCTCGGAGACCCCCGGCTTGGGTTTTCCTCTGCCTGATAAGGTCTGTGCTGTACTCTCTGCTTCTTTCAGTAAATAGTAAATGAAAGCCATTAAAGGCAAGGTGAGGAGAAGCAAGGCGGGGAAATCAATGCACTCAGCTGAATGGCACTTAACTCAATGATTTCGGACTTACCAGTAAAAGCTCATTTTATGGAAAGCATTTTGAAGTTCTTGTCTCCAATTGCAAGAATATTGAATTACTGTAGTTTTCGTATTATCTTGGTAATGTCATACTATGTTGTTGCTTTGAGTTGTTCGCAACCCAGTATTTCCCATTCTTCTGTGATGGCATTTTAAATCATGACGAAATCGACTCTGGATATCAAAACTACATCTGGATCCTCCCTTGATGAACTCGGCACGTACCTCTGTTTGCTTGACGGCAGGAAAATCGTGATGGTTTACACCAGCCTTCTCCAATGGGGCACCTTCCAGATGTGTCAGGCTGCAGGCATCACCATTGGCCATGCTGGCTGGGAATGATGGGAACTGCAGTCCAACTCATCTGGAGAGATGAGTCCAACTCATCTGGCAAGCACCAGGTTGGGGAAGGCTGATTGACATCGTACCTGGAATGGGTTTTTTTTAATCGTTAAGGGCGCAATCCTATGCATGTTTAGACAGAGAAAAGGCCTACAACTCACAGCATTACCCAGCCAGCAAAGCTTGTAGTTTTGTTGTAGGCCTTTTCTCTGTCTAAACATGCACAGGACTGAGCCCTTAGTGAGTGATTTTGGAATTCTTAGAGAACTATTCATCCTTCCTGTGGCCATATAAAGAAGCACCTATAAAGAAGAGAGAGAGAGAGCGAGCGAGCGAGCGAGAGAGAGCACCTTTCTTTTTAAAGATGCTTTACAAGGCAATTCAATATTTTTCAGGATAATTCCTGGAGCAGCTGAGTCACTGGCACTCATCAGACTTGGAATCAAATCCTCCTTTGCTTGTTTACTCAGGAGCAGTGGAGGCTGGTGGCTCCGATGTCCGTGGTGGGGTGGTGAATCTTCTCCGCACCTTGGATAGCTCCTTTAGAGTGCTGACTGAAACCTGAGGACATTCACCACCCCATGGACATCGGAGCCACCAGCATCCACTGCTCAGGAGCAGGGCTCCACCGAGCTCAAGAAGCTGGGCCTAGGACTGTAGCCTTGCCATTTTTGTAGCTAGGTCACACAGAGCTCCTCCTCCTCTGCCACAAATGTTACGTAGCCATTTCAAAAGCTTTGGCTTTGTGTCTGTCTCCGATGGATGGTGTTGCTTCTCATTTGGCAGCCATGAGCTCCTGGGCTTCTAATTGCCACCGTCCGGGTGCAGCTCACCAAGCAAGCAGATGGTTAATTACCATAAAAAGAACAGTGTCTGAGGTGGTGGCTGGGTGCATAGCCAGGCATAACCCAGCTGTTGCAGCTGTAACCAAGCAAGCGAAACAGTGTGCTGGTCTTGACTGCCTGCCTAACTCAGACATTTGCAAGGGTGCTGTTGGCTGGAGCGCTGGGTCGATGCTGGCCTGGCGAAACCTGCAGTGTCATGACAAACAACTATGCTCTGTTCCTATGCCCCCGTTGTAGGCTTCAATGGCTCACCTCAGTAAATGTGCTTAGGAGGACTGCTTGGTGTCTCTTGGACACCAGGATGCCAACTGACCAAGAAATAAACAATCAAATGGACTCTCTGGCCCGTTGCCAGAAAAGCAAGGGGCAAGGCTTTAAAAAAATGTGGATTGATACACAGGTTTTGTGCCTGACTCCATCCTCAGACCATCCCCAAACCAAACAGCTCTACCCCACATGTTCCCAAAAGGTGCTGGGCTAGGGTGGCCACTTATGCATCACCTCCAAAGAGGAAACGCATCACCAAAAAGGAGGACTCCCATCTGCATAACAGTTGCACATGCAGATGTATATGTCGCACTTCAGGCATCGCCAAAATCAGAAAGAAGAGCTATCATTTAAGAGAAACACAACAGCCCTCACCGTTGTGGAGAAGGCTGACCAGGTGACCTGTGCGGCTTGCTCAGTCCACTGCCCAAGCGCTAACTGTGGATGGGCAATGTCAAGGCCTCTGCTGCTCCTTGTCCTTCAGGTTCTTTGGTTTTAAACCAGACTTCGACCAGAACCTCTTCAAACAGAGGACACCTTCTGATGGAGGAATGTCCTCTGCCAGCCCTCCAAAACAGAGGACTGTCCTCTGTAAAGTAGGACACCTGGCCACCCTAAGCTGGGCTCTGCTCTTCCATCCTCAGATCCCCTCTGGACTCCACCACCCAAGACAGAGGTCTCCATGCCCACTGGCCCTGACCAGGCACCGCCATTTTTCATTTCCACTCTGCCTGGAACCTCTGCCCAATGGGCCCTGAAGCACTCTGGCTACAAGATCCCCCAAACCTGCCCTTCGTCTAGATCTGCTTTTACTGCCCAGTGCCAAAACCAGGCATCCTGAGTCCACCATTAACAGAGCACTGTAGGTCAGCTACACCGCACTATCAGTGTCCTCCATCACTGCTGCTATATGGCAGCCTAACTGGGCACCCTCCAGATGTGTTGGGCTGCAACTCCCATCATTCCCAGCCAGCATGGCCAATGGCTGGCTGAGGATGATGGGAGCTGCAGTCCAACCTATCTGGAAGGCACCAGATGGGGGAAGGCTGCTATATGGCAATAGTGCATTGCCTTATAGCAGCGCGCTGGTACAGAACGCGTTGGCTTGCCTGATTAAAGGCAGCCGCTGGTGTGATCCTATTACTCTGGTGCTGAAGGAGTTGCACTGGTTACCAGTTGTTTTCCGGGCCAAATTCAAGGTTTTGGTTTTGACCTTTAAAACCCTATATGGTTCTGGCCCAGCCTATCCCCGCAGCACCAGACAGGCCGCTTAACAAGATCAGCCTCGGATGGCCTTCTCTTTGTCCCATCAGCCAGGACAGCTAGGCTGGTGAGGATGAGGGAGAGGGCCTTCTCTGTGGTGGCCCCCACTCTGTGGTACTCCCTCCCCAGGGAACTCCGCCATGCCCCCTCTTTAATGAGCTTCCGCCACGCATTAAAAACATGGTTGTTCAGGCAGGCATTTGGGGTGGGTTAGGGTATTTTTAGAAATATGTTTTAATGTAAAATTTTATTGTTTTAAACTGTTTTATTATATGCTTTGTACATTGCCCAGAGTGGCCGGGTGACTGGCCAGATGGACAATTAAGAAAGAAAATAGATAGATAGATAGATAGATAGATAGATAGATAGATAGATAGATAGATAGATAGACAGACAGACAGACAGACAGACAGACAGACAGACAGACAGACACTGTACCCACACTACAGATTGACCCTACTGATTTATCCAGGTCCAGATGGCTTGTGTGGTAATAGCAGTATGTGGAGGAGGAGAGTGAGATCATGTCCACTGGCTTTGCCCCCCCCCCCCCACATATCTGCCATATACAAACTGGGAGAGAGTCGGTTCTCTAGGCAGCATCCGAAACCCTGCTTTTCATTTTGTCCCTGATTGTATGAGCAGGGCCTACATACGCGTAACCTGCAGGCACGTAGGCACTGTTCACAGCTCCAAGTGAATGTACAAAATAGCATATAAACATATAAGGCCCTCCTCCGAGTACCTCCTCCAAGGGAAGCTCAGAAGGCAGCAACGAGGGAGAGGGCCTTCTCAGCGGTTGCCCCCCATCCCTGGAACAAGCTCCCTGATGAGGCCTGCCTGGCGCCAACATTGTTACCTTTTTGGCATCAGGTTAAGACCTCCCTCTTTCCCCCGGCATTTGGCAGCACATGATGAGTTTTAATCAGTCCTGGATGTGTCTTTAGTTATGACTGATAGTGAAATGTTGTTTTTAGTTATATGTTGTTTGTGTATATTGTCTGTGTGCTTTTATGTGCTTTTTTGTAATTGGCTTTTAAACTTTTTATATTGTATTTAATGTTTTAACTTCTGTAAACTGCCCAGAGAGCTTCAGCTATGGGGGGGTATAGAAATGCAATACACAAACAAACAAACAAACGAAATATAAAGCCACAAAGAGGAATTCCACTCCCACTGGCCAGGGGTTCATCCTAGCAGTGCTATTTATTTATTTATTTATTTATTTGCGCCATTTCTATGCTGGATATAATAAAATCCCTCAGCAGTTCCCAATAAATATCAACATGCATTTTTGCCATAACAATGAGCGAAATTATTATACAGCAGGAGTGAGCAGCCTCTTTCCTGTCAAGGACTGCATTATCTTCATGGGTAATCTGTTGGGGGCTGCAGCTGTGAGTCCTGCAAGAACTGCCCGGTTCCTCTGCCTGACTGTCTTCCGCCTGGCCTGGGAGGGTGGGGCTCCAACCTAGTCCCGCCACAAAGGCTGCTCCTGCTGCTGAAGGTGTGTGAGGGCAGGGTCTTGCTTAGGCTTGGCGGCTGGGGTAAACTTTAGCTTCCGATGAGATCAGTTATTTTTATTCCTATTGAAATTGTTTTGTATTTCACTTTTGTTATTCGTGGATTGTTTAATTTTAGTGTATATTTACTGTGACATCGTTAGCCTATGTGTAGGGTTATTTGGATTTTTGTTAAGATTTGTAATGTTGGTTATCTGGAAATGTTGTAGTTGATGTATTGCTCTTGTTGTTACTGTAAGCCGCTTCGAGCATGGTTTTGCCGTGGGAAAGCAGCATACAAATAAAACGATAATGTTGATGATGGGTGGAGCTGAAGCCACTGCTGGGCAAGTTCAGAGCCCGAAGTAGGTGAGTTGCCCCTTTTCTCTTTTTGCCACCTGCCTTTCTCCCCCCTCCTTCTTTCCCACGCAGCAGACTACCAGGAAAAGGACAATCGCTCTTTACAGAGGTCTGAACTGATCATATGCAGATGGCTTTTGAAATCAGGCTGAGGGCTGCATGAAATTGGGCCAAGTTTGCCCACCTGTGTTATATAGAGCATCTCTACACCAGCCTAAAATCCTGCATTTAAAATGGGGCTTTCTGCTTCCGTTTTCAATGCAGGATCACGATAGACTCCCTTTACACACACTCCCCCTCCCCGCTTTTCCCACTCCTTTTCCCCCTTATCTGAGTCTTCCATATGTTTCATTATACAGCCACTAGATGGCGCAGTGGTCTAGCTCCTCTTATTGCAGGTTTTCCTCTTTTCACGAGGGAACTCAAGCTGAACCCAGGCGCTCTAATTTGATAGCTCATTATCTGCGATCATTAAAAAAATGGAATAAAGATCATTTAATGCAGGAGACACCCTGGAGGTTGATGATATCATCTAAAGGACCCACAAACTTCTGTGAGTAACCAATCTCAGTAGCAGGATAAAAGCTGAGTGTGAATTAGCCCATAGTCTCTGGGACCCGAGTCTTGGGAGTGCCATCACCACATGGTGAGCTCTTTACTACAGTGCCCTCTGTTGGACAAGAGGTAATCCCTCATAGCAAGAAGTATATCACAATGGATTTGCCCCACTCTGGATTTATTTATTTATTTAAAACTTTTGTATCCCACCCTCTATCATTAAGGTTTCAGGGTGGCATACAGATAAAATCAATTTAAACAGTATGAAACAATAAACAGCTAAAAGCATGTTAAGCCATTAAAGAAGCTAATACTGATTTAAAAATCTAAAACAACAAAACAATTAAAACAGTGTACAGTTTTAGGGAATTTAGTTAGCCCTGAAAAGCTTTGATGAAAACCTGGTTTTAACCAGGTGCAGAAACAAAACCAGTGTCTGTGCCAATCAGGCCTCCAAGGGGAGGGCATTCCACAACTGGGGTGCCACAGCTGAGACGGCCCTCTCCCATGTCCCACCATAGTGTATGTCTCACACTGGTGGGATGCAGAGGGGGGGCCCTCCAACAGATCTCAATCCTTGGGCAGGCATATATAGGGAGAAGCGCTCCCTCAAACATCAAGGTCCCAAGCTGCTTAGGGTTTTAAATGTCATCACCAACACCTTGAATTCTGACCGGAAGCATAATGGCAGCCAGTGCAATTCCTTTAAAACTGGCATTATATGATCTTTATGTGATGTTCTGGTCAACAGTCTAGCTGCTGTATTTTGCACTAGGTGCAACTTCCGAGTCATCTTCAGGGGCAGCCCCATGTAAAGTGCATTGCAGTAGTCTAATTGGGAAGTTACCAGCGCATGCGCTGTGGCTAGGTTATCCCTGTCCAGGAAAGGCCGTAGCTTGTGGATCAGTTGAAGCTGGCCCTCAAGCTGGATGTACAAATATTCCTTGCACCACTGCAGTTATGCACATTATGCTATGGGAGAGTAATCCCTCTTCCTTGGAAGCACTTGACCCTTGCAGAAATTGTTCTCAAACAAATGTACCAAGCTGCAAAGAAAGCCAGAGTTGCATCTGGCAAGGCTGCCAGTAAACTTGCGTGCTCAAAACGCTTTGTAACGACAGACAAAATGATTGGATACAATATATTTTTAAAACTATCATCTTCCAGCTCATTATGATTAATTCCTTAGTGGTTTCATGATTTGGAATCAAAATCCTTTTGCCTCCTTCCCCACAATGTTGCTGTGCTGCTTTAAAAAAAAATGCAAACAAAGGAAGGGACAAGGCCAAATGGCATTCAGAACACAAAAAGCTAATTGTCCCAAAACAACGGATCTTTCAGTCCCCCGGGAGGCATAGGACTGTGACAGTGGCATGAATATACAAAAGAGCTTCCTGTTCAGGCCAAGGCGTTGAAGTGTTCAAATTCGAATGACATTCATGGATTGGAGGTGCATGTTTGCAGAAAGAACATATCCACAAAGGGTTTCCAGTGTCTTCATGTAAATTTCCCCAGACTCTTCGCTCCTTGCTCAGTGGATTAAGCCAAAAAAGGAAAAACTTTCCCCTCCAGTGTATGTGTGCACGTGTGTACACGCTGACTTTTGGGACTCTCAAAAGTAGTTTCCTATTTCTTGTTTCTGGCTGTCAGTTGGTGGGTTTAGCCCTCAACTGGGAACTTCTAATGTTTTTGGATTTTTGCCTTGGCCTGGAGGCCTCAAATGTGGGGGAAGGCACAGTCGGTGAGCTAAAAATAAAGTGGAACAAAATACTGCTGAACTGCAATAACAGCTGTAAGTTTCTTGGAGCACTCATGCCCTTGGACAATGCAGGCAAAAGGGGGACTTTCTATAGTTTTCATCTGTGCTCTTGTCATTCAGTGCAGAAATTTGCACAGGGCCCAAAATGTATCAGCATAGCTGTTTCCCTCCTTTTTAAAAGTCGCTTGAAGGGCATCTCTTAAATCATGAGATGGGATGAAGTGTGACAACACATTTTTCTTGAGCCGCTCAACCTGATCGCACTTCCTTCCCCTCCAAAAAGGTATCTGTCCCTCCCCCCACTGCCAGGCAAATGTACACAATGGCCAAACAATCCCCAAAGAGTGGTGAGGGCCAGAAGATAGTGTCCAAATCATATTGGCTGTCCCAGAAACATCTGGGGCTAGGAAGCTCTCAAGGAAAAGCAGCCCCACTGTCCACCCCACCCATCCCCACCCCTATATCAGTCCCCCTGCATCTCATTCCTGGCAAATTCGGTCTGTTTCCCAGTAGACAGCATAAGTCAATTTGCCACAAAACTTTGCTCAGTTTGCCATAAATCTTTGCTTTCCATAAGCAAAGGCTGGATGGCCCCTATCAGAAGTGCTGTAGTAGTAGCTCACTGAATTGGCAGTGGGTTGGACTAGATGACCTTTGACATCCCCCCAACTCTATGACTCTATTGTCAGATAACTTCCTTGTGCAGGGAACAGGGCCCATCAGTGTGTGTGTGTGTGTTACTGGCAGCTACAAAGGTATTGTGGTTGTAGTAATATAAATTGTACAATACATTTCAAGGTTCATTTGTTTACACCACAAGGTCCATGTTATCAGTATAATAAAGTATTTGAAAATGGTATCACTTACAACTGGGACCTGCAACAAAATGTGACATTTTGGATCATCCAGCGTTCCAGCCAGCCAAGCCTTCTTTCATGATCCTCCATTCCTCCTTTTCCATTCCCATCCCCCAGACACTCAGCATTTTGTGACTGCTGGGGGCTGTGGTTCAGTGGCAGAGCACCTGCTTTGCATGCAGAAGGTCCCCCAGTTCAATCCCTGGCATCTCCAGGTAGGGATGGAGAACTTCCTACTTGAAACCCTGGAGAACTGCTGCCAGTTGGTGTCGAAAATACTGGGCTAGATGGACCAATGGTCTGAACTCAACATAAAGCAGCATCCTATGTTCAGTTTTCATTGGGCTGTTTTGGGGGAGGTCTCTCTCTTAGGGTTTTGCCACACGAGGCTTTTTATCCTGCAAGTTACTGGGGCTTCTGCTTCCGGATTCTTTGAAGGATTAAGAATGGCTCCTTACATGAGCTGACATGGGCTTTTGTTCCAGGACTTCCTTTTTCTGCAAGTTCTACATGTTTCACTATACAACCACTAGGTGGCACCATGGTATAGTGGAGCTGTGCAATTTCACACAGCCATTAAAGCAGAATTTATTACCTTTATTACCGCATTATTCCTGATCTTTTAAAAACCGGGATAAAGGTCAGAAAGTGCAGGAGATGTCCTGGAGGTTGCCGATGTTGTGTAAAGGAACCAAAAAATTCTGTGGGTGACCAATCACAAGCATGCAATAAAAACCTCATGTAGAAATGCTATTAGGTTTTCCCCCCACCCCTAAAGATTTTTTTCTACTTCTCTGAACAGCAGTCTTTTTTGAGTGGATTAAAAGCTGCAGTTTGTCATACTGTGTACTTTTAAAAAGGTCAACAATGCATATTAATATAAAACATCAATAAAAACCAATCCGGCACTGATTAGTCATGACTAAAAATTGCTGGGGGGAGTAGCCCTTTATCTGGACATTAAAAAAAAAAAAAGATTTATTTTCCCCCCAAACAAGCATACAAAATCTCAACTGAGTTTGAAATATTTTCTTTATATTTATAACTCAGTATAAGAGCCTACTCTGTAGAGAAAAATTTGGAATAATTCTGTTGACCGGATACCAAACAACGTACTATGTGCATTGGGGGGGGGGGGAGGGAGGGAGGGAGATTAGAAAATATATTAGAGAGCCCAGGCATAATTCCTAAGAAGCAGCCTTGTTATGGAACAAACATTTATTAATGATATACAGTCAGGGCCAGAAATATTGGAACAAGGATAACTGTTTTGGCAGTTGGCCTTTGTACACCACCACATTGAAGTTGAAAGGAAACACACCCAGATGGGAGTGAAGTCACGACTTTCAGCTGTAATTCAAGGGGTTTGACAAAAGTGAGGCGCTAACCATTCAGGAAGGACAGCCAGTGGCATACACACACCCCCATTGTTGGTGGCTCATAAGTAATGGAACAAACCAACATCATTTCAAACTTAAGGATCGCCTTTAATAGCTGGATGAAAATGCTTTGCAGTCAATGACTGCCTGAAGTCTGGAACCCATGGACATGACCAAATGCTGAGTTTCTTCTCTTGAGATACTTTGCCAGGCCTTCAGCTGCTGCTTGTTTGTGGGTCTTTCTGCCTTCAGTCTTGTCTTCAGTAAGTGAGAAGCATGCTCTGTTGGGTTGAGAGCAGGTGACTGACTTGGCCATTGAAGAACATCCCACTTCTTTGCCTTCAGAAACTCTTGGATAGCTTCTGCTGTATGTTTTGGGTCATTATCCATCTGCAATATGAAGTGGCATCCTATCAGTTTGGCAGCATTCGGCTGAATCTGAGCAGAAAGTATAGCCCTATACACTTCAGAATTCATCCTGCTGCTTTTCTCAGCAGTCAGGTCATCAATAAACACCAGTGACCCGGTTCCATTGGCAGCCATACATGCCCATGCCATAATACTGCCTCCACCATGTTTGACAGATGATGTGGTATGCTTTGGATCATGAGTTGTTCCTTCTCCATACTTTTCTCTTCCCATCATTCTGGTACAAGTTAATCTTGGTTTCATCAGTCCAAAGAATCTTATTCCAGAACTGGGCAGGCTTTTTTAGGTGTTTGCTGGCAAAGGCTAATCTGGCCTTCTATTCTTGAGTGTTACCAGTGGTTTGCACCTTGATGTGAAGCCTCTGTATTTACATTCATAAAGCCATCTCTTGACTGTAGATGTTGACAATGACATGCCTACCTCCTCAAGAGCGTTCTTGACCTGGCTAGATGTTGTGACAGGGTTCCTCTTCACCATGAGCAGAATTCTGCGGTCATCCACTTTAGGTGTCTTCTGTGGTCTTCCAGGCCTTTTGCTGTTGCTGAGCTTGCCAGTTAATTCTTTCTTTTGCAGGATGTTGCAAACTGTTGTGTTGGCCACTCCCACTGTTTCTGCTCTCTCTCTGATGGGTTTATTTTGTTTCCTCAGCCTAATGATGGCCTCCTTCACTCGCATGGGCACCTCTTTGGACCTCATGTTGGGAGTTCCAGCGAACAACTACCAATTGCAAATGTAACACTCAGAACCACCTCCAGGCCTTTTATCTGCTTGATTGGTCATGGGGTACCCAGGAAACAGGCCACACCTGGCCATGCAGCTGCTTGTCAGCCATTTGTTCCATTACTTATGAGCCACCAAGGATGGGTGTGTGTGTATGCCACAGGCTGTCCTTCCTGGATGGTTAGTGCCCCACGTTTGTCAAACCCCTTGAATTACAGCTGAAAGTCCTGACTTCACTCCCATCTGGGTGTGTTTCCTTTCACCTTCAATGTGGTGGTGTACAGAGGCCAACTGCCAAAACAGTTATCCTTGTTCCAATATTTCTGTCCCTGACTGTAGTTATAAATAAATATAGCAATGAAGAGTGTACAAGGTCTGGCTTCGTTAATTAACGGAGCCTCTATGTCATCTCTGCAGTCTTTGCTGAGTGCTTGTTGGAGATGAGACAAGAGTTGAGCAGAGGGAACAATCTAGCAGCAAGGACGGCATGGGAACATACCAGAGCCAGGAAAGGTGCCAGCCCAAACAAGAAACACTTATAGCCCTTCTAGAGCAGAGGGCCCAAGAAACAGCTTGAGTTCTTTACCGCCAGGAGGAACCTCCAAGCTGCAGTTCTGATAGCTCACCACATCAGGCAGCTGCACACAGCCGCCAAGGTTCTTGGTTCTAGCCCTGAAAACTCTGGACAGTATGATAGAGTAGGGACACATACAGGAACTGTGCCTCTCCATTGTCCCAGAGGTCTAGTTCTGTGGGCCAAGTTAAACATGACACACCACACATGGCTGCCATCAAGAACAGCAGTTCCATGTCTCCTCCCCACATCTCCCCAGTAATGTCTAGTAAAAAAAAAAAAAGTGTTTAATGTTATTTATTTTTTACATTTCTATACCATCCAATAGCTGAAGCTCTCTGTGTGGTTCACAACAATTAAAACCACAAAATACAGCATAAAATACAATATAAAATTTAGAAGTTTAAAACTGCAATATAAAACTAGCACCGAAATAAAACCTTGAAGCAATTCATAGATTTAAAATACAACAGAACTAAGGGAGCAATCCTATGTCCCCCAGACAGCATTTGGGGGACACACAGGATTGTTCAGTTTCTGGGCTCCAAGGTTGAAAGCAAGGCTCTGACCTTGGAGCCCAGAAACAGCACTCCCCTCCCGCTCCCCCTTGTAGCCAGTGCGGTTCTGGCTATATCTCCACGCTTGGAAATAGAGTGCACAAATGGGGCATTCCCAGGGCAGTGAGTGTAGGAGACTGGGGCAGCAGCCATGCAATATTTCCTATGGCCACCCTAGCCTTGTCCCTCCCCCTCCGAAGCACCGCTGCTAGACAGGCAGAAATGCAGGGCTGCTGGAGCACGGACGTGAAGATCACCCCCGCGCTCCAGCCACCCTGCATTGGATACTCGGCAGTCTCTGAGTTTGGAAGCTGCCGACTATCTTCATAGGATTGCACCCAAAAGACTAAAATTCCTGGGAAAATAAAAAAGGTCTGCGCCTGGTGCTGGAAAGATCACAATGTTGGAGTCAGGAGAACCTCTCTGGGAAGCTCAAAGGTGGGGTGCCACAGTAGAAAAGGCCCTCTTCTTGGTAGCCACCTGCCTTACTTCTTTGGCAGGGGCTCCTGGAGAAGGACTGCTGAAGCTGATCATAGGGTCTGGGCAGGTACATATGGGGTGAGAGGATCGTTCAGATAACCCGGCCCCAAGCCCTTCAGTGCTTTGACTGTTAGTACCTGGACTTTGAATCAAGTCTGGAGCTGGACTGGCAGGCAGTGCAGATGGAAAAGTACTGGCAAAATATGATCACATTGGCCAGTCCCCATTAACCGTCTCACTGCCCTATTTTGGATGAGCTGAAGGGTATTTCTACACCAGCCTAAAATCCTGCATTTAAAACAGGGCTTTCTGCTTCCATTTTAAATGCAGGCTCACCACTGACTCCCTTTACATGCGCTTACTCCCCGCCCCCCTCCTTCTCCCCGTATCTGAGTCTTCCATTATCTTTCATTCATCTCGCTTCTCTTCTTGCCGCTTTAAGTCTTTTCATGGAGGAAACTGAAGGGGAACACAACGGGGTATTTTGATAGCTCATTATCTGCGATCTATTTAAAAACGGAACAAAGGGCATTTAGTGCAGGAGGGTCACGGCAGCGTCATGTAAAGAGCCCGCAAACTTCCGTGAAGGAGCAATCTCAATTGCAGGATAAAAGCTCCGTGTGATGAAGCCCGAAGTTTCTGGCCCAGTTTTGAAAGGCAGCCCCACATATAATACATTGCAGTAATCCATTATCAGAGCACGGATAATTGTAGCTAGGCTATCTCTGTCCAGAGAAGGATGTAGCTGGTATATCAGCCTGAGCTGATAAAAGGTGCTCCAAGACCACCTGTGCCTCAAGTGACCGTTCTGGATCCAAGAGCACCCCCAAACTACAAACCTGATCTTTTAGGGGGAGTGTAACCCATTCCAGAACAGGCTGAATATCACTTAACTGGGCAGACAAACCCCCCACTAACAGTACCTTCATCTTGTCCGGATTGGGTCTCAGTTTATTGGCCTTCATCCGGTCCATTTCTATGCCTAGGCACTGGTTCAGAGTAGACACTACCTCACCTGGATTTGATAAAAAGGTGAGCGAGCTGGGTGTCACCCGCATACGGATGCTACCTCAGCTCACACCGTAATGTGATGCCACTGAGTTCAGTGATCCCTTGCAACTCTGCTCCACTCCACTGGCTGATGCTTGGAGGGGGCAAGGAAACTCTGAGCCCGGTCATGCCACAGGAATATTTTACAGGACTGTTTACCAGGATCTAGCTCAGTATTGTGTATTCTGACCGGCAGAGGCTCTCCAGGATCTCAGGCACAGGCCTTTCCCATCACCAGCTACTTGATCCCTTAGGTAGCCAACTTAAGGGGTGGCCAACTTCCAGGGGTTGGGGGCCTGCATTGTTCCCTCCCCAGACCTCTCCAGGGGCTGTGCCCCTGCCCTGGCCACTGAATTTGCCACTGAAATTTGGCAGGATGGGATGAGAAAAAGAAGATATTTTACAGTAAAATGGCCCCATTTTGCCACCGCATCGCCAAATTTCAGCAGCAAACCACCACTTTTTGCTCTAAAGAGGGGGCTATTTTTCTCAGAGTGGTGGGGCTGCCGAGGCCACAAAAAGGCCGAGGGGGGGGGCACTGTGTCGCCCACATGTTGCCCTCCCCTGCCTTATAACCAGAGATGCTGGGGACTGAAACTGGGGCTCTCTTTGCATGCGAAGCGTGTGGTCTACCATCGAACTATGGACCCTCCCAATTAAACCAATTGCGCCAGTAAACAGGAAGTAGAGTGCTAAACAGAGACAGCCCATAAAAGGAGGTGTGGAGCTGTGCCAGCTCCTCACCTGAATCTCAATAACAGGTTGTGCAAGAAACTAATGGACTAGATGCACCCTAACAGAGAAAGATGAGAATTGAAAGTAATAACTCCCAGGAATAACGCAGCTCCATTCTCTAGAAGCAATGATAATGAGGAGTTAGAGATCTTTGCTTCATGACTCACAGCACCAGCATGTAACCCCCTGGTGTTTCATCCTCCACTGTCTTCCAACGGTTTGATGTGCTAATGGATTGTTACAAGCTACCTTAATTATCTGAAATGACTAGATGATCCCCAGTGCCAATCAAACAATACTCGCTTGAATGTAAGCTCAGAGTAAACGCCTGCGTCTTCATTTTTTTTGCCTGAAGAACAGATTTGTGACACACAAGCATTTGTGCAAGTTGCGTGTTCATGTAAGTCAGTCCCACTATTAGCAAATTGTTCCAATCTAAGAGGAGGCATGGTGGCTGCAACCATCATGTCTACACAACTTTGAGTTTTCAAGTATTTTGAGGGAGGGAGCAATCCTATGGCCACTAGACACTGTCTAGAGGGCCATAGGATTTTCTTGGTTTCCAGAAACCATGCTTTCTGCTCCCTTGTAGGTAGCGCAGTTCTTTCTGTACCAGTTACTTCTCCGCACTCGGAAACAGAGTGCAGGGAGGGTGAAAAGGGGGCGGTCCTGGGGGCAGGGAGGGGAGGAGACCACGGAAGCTGCTTTACCAGCTTTCCTATGCACTGCACGGCCTCCCTCCCTCCTGCTCCGAAGTCCCTGGCTAGATGCGCGAAATCACACGGCTAGCCGAAAAAGCAGCTGGCGCACAAAGGCAAGGATCGCCTCTGTGCCCCGGCTGTCCTGCATCAGATGGACATCAGCCTCCGAATTTGGAGGCCAATGTCTATTTCCATAGGATTGCACCTTATTTACTCACACCGATGACCTGACTTCTAAAAGTTCCGTGTACTCTTATAGAACTTAACCTGCTTGGAACTTCTTAGGGTGAAGACAGATGTAACATTTTAAGAATGCTAAAGGCTATTTGATAGCACTTTTCCATAGTCCTTAAGCACACATACTTTCCTAGGTCCAGCTCTGATAAACCAGTTCAAGTTTTCATTGTGAACTAAGTTGATCATTGCCCTTATGAGTGGTTATTGGCTAGCACCCATAACCTCCTCAGCACACTTCCCATTGATACTACAGTTCTTTTTAACTGTGAAGTATATGATGAATGTGCCCCTCTATTAGATATTTTAAAAGGTCATTTGGCCCACCTTACACACAAGGGGAAGAGCAAGACTCACTCACTGATTCAGGGTTCAACTTGCTGGTGAGTATATTTGCACCCCCAGTTGCTGTAGACAGAGAACCTGCTGTGACTGCTGAAAAAAATACGCTACGTCTCTGTCTTCAGCCATTACTGATGCGAGAAAACTCAAACAAACCAATGGATGGAGTTGTTACTCCCCACTGTTTGTTACATGAATCCCTCATCTCAATTTCCTTTGCTGGGCAAAATGCAGAGAATTGGACCAGCTCGGATTAGTGCAGACATGTTCATTAAAGAAAGTATTAATTCTATTCACACCAATTACTGTGTTGCAGAGAGAGCAGCTGCGAGCACTGAATAGTTTGTGTTTATACAACATATACAAAAGGAGATTATCTAAATGGGAGCTCTGCCCACAGTTTGCTACCCCTTTACATTGGGAAAAGGGTTTACAGGAGTGTTTGACTGTAAACCTCTGACTGCTTTTAGCTTAGGGCCAGTTGACCTCCTGTTGCACCGGAAGGATCTAACTGTAGGACTGGCAAACTAAAATCTCACAATTAAATGTGAATGTTTAAGAAAAAAAAAGCTGATGCAACTGGTGCAGACCATGCAATCGTAACCTATGTTGATCCTCCACTCCTCCCCAATAGCATTCACAGCAGACTGTTCGGTCCCTAATCTTTCAGGCCAGTCAGGGGAGCAGCTCAGCCCAGCCCAGCCAGTGAGGTCCTAAGAAAGTCAGCAACCCAACTGGTAGAGTACTGATCACCAATAATACCAACAACACTAAATGCCAGTGAGAGAACCAAGGTCTAACCAAAACCAGGAGCTAATCCATAAAGCCATTGAACCAACAATTTCCAGGCAACAACTGAGGGTTTTTGTAGACAGTCTGCCTGCCCCACTCTTCCTGGCTCATTAGTAGGGCCCTGATCCTGACAGTACGTAAGGTAAATATTCCTCTACTCTGAAATGGAATGCCTCGTGCTGTCAGATGAGTGCTGAGCTGTGAGATTTGAGCTTCAATTGGGTGTGTTGCACCTATGCTTGAGGTGTTGGGGGTGATTGTGGGGGGTCTGGAGCTGGGAGGGGGTAGGCAAGTTGGGGGGCATTAGGGCTCGTGCTTTGGAGTGTGTGTCTTCCAGGATAGGGTCTGTGATGAATCCTTATGTCTTAAATAGAGACCAACAGCGCCATCTAGAGTGTCTGGGGCTCTGGATCCCTGCTGAGACCTCCCCATAGATCAATATCCTTGGTTTTGAATCCAATCCACTTTGCTAATTTAATCCCTTTTTCTCAATAGCCAATTGGTCTGAACCAGCTACCTTTTTTGTCATGGAAGTACCAAGCCCATTGGGAAGGTGGGACCATCCTCTAAGTACTTTTTGATTGGCTACCTTGACCACTTACATCAAAGATGGAGCTTAGTTCACCATTGGTTCAAACTACATGCTATCTTGGGTAGGAAGCCAGCTTCCCCTGGTCACAGACTGACATTAATATGTGGGTTATCACCCCAGTCCCTTGTCTCCTTTAAAGGTAAAAGGTAAAAAGGTAAAGGTGTCCCCAACCAGTCGTGTCTGACTCTAGGGTGCGGTGCTCATCCCCGTTTCTAAGCCGAAGAGCCAGCGCTGTCCGAAGACACTTCCGTGGTCATGTGGCCAGCATGACTGAACACCGAGGTGCATGGAACGCTGTTACCTCTCCCGCCGGGTGGTACCTATTTATCTACTTGCAATTTCTTGCTTTCGAACTGCTAGGTTGGCAGGAACTGGGACTGAAGACGGGAGCTCACTCCGTCACACGGCACTCGGGTCTCGAACTGCTGACCTGTCGACCTTCCAGTCTGCAGTTCATCGTCTTAGCACCATGTAAATCAGGTGATCAAAAATGCTCTGCAAGCGACTAGGGCTCTCTCAGGTAATCTTTTCTGCAAGGAATTCTGGACATGCTCTGAAACCCATGGGCAGAATCCAACAGGGTGCTGATGCCCCCGCTGATTAATTTCTGCCTCACTGATTGCCTTCTACAAGTGGGAGGTCCCGCCAATTCTGTTGCGCAAGTGGGACCCACTGCTTACGCAAGGGAGATTTAGTGCTTCCTAGGGGAAGCCCTGAAACGAGCACAAGTGCTCGTTTCTAAGAAGCAGGTTGGCGGAGCTCCCTTATGCAACTCCGCCAACCTGCCTCTTTCCACAAATAACATTTCTGCTCATATTGGTTCCCCCTGGAAGCACTAAATTGCCGTTGTGCAAGCAGTGTGGGCTGCTTATGCAATGGAATTGGTGGGGCTTAAGAGAATCAGCGGGGGCATAAGTGCCCCATTGGATTCTGCCCCATGACTCTACTCAAGCAGATGAAACATAGCTAGCTCAGATTGTCTTTGCTTAGATTGACTTCAAATAGAGGACTAACCCCTGTAAAAGAAGACACATGACCACCCAGGACCTCAAACCAACTGGAACTGAAGGAAGCAATATCATCCTATAGCTTTGACTGAGGGCTGAGTTAACCTTTTCCTCTTCAGGGGGAAAAAAAAACCCCGAGATGCCACAAAAATCCACTTTTAACAAGATTTCAGTGGCAGATTTTTTGATCTACTTTGATGGAAGTCCTGTCAAATTAGACGCAGGAGTTACGAGAAGCCACTGTTTTGTCCAGAGGATCTCTTTGAGCTGTGCTAGGTCTCATCATATGGGTCAATGATATAGTCAAAGCATTGCTGCACGACGCACCAGTGGCTTCCGCATATATATGGAGGCCGCCAGTACCCATGATGTGGATTAAGTGCCAAAGGACTCCATTCATTTACTGCTAGGCCTCACAATCCTCCTGAGCTCCATTTTCAAAGGATTCCCGAAACAATTCAGCAGATTGAGAAATTTCTTTCTGGATGTTGCAGAAAGAGTCACAAGCAAGTAAACACTAGTCTCTTGCTTTGGGCTCTTTGAAAAATACATGTGGATTTTGAATTTCGATGTTCAAAGACATCAGATTGTTTTAGCTTCCCCCTACCCCACCATTTCACATTTTGCTATGTGAGCCATGACTGTAGCATGTACGCCTTTTTGCAGTTCCTCCTTAACAGCCTGTTCAGTAGTGGTCTACCAATGGAGGTTGCTATTGAGAAGCTCTGCCGTTTTGCTCTGCTAGAGTCTGTCAGAGTCTGCTAGTTCCAGCCCCCGCTGGCCTAATACAGATACCAGATTTTATGAAATCAAAAGTTGGCAACTCAAAGGCTGATACAGGGACAGGCTGCCCTTAAAATATGCAATAAATAAATATGGTCTCTAAATCAGTGTTGGACAGACTGTTGATGTCCAGATTATTGGACTTCAACTTCCAAAAGGCCTTGCCAGCAAGACCAATGGCCAGGAATGCTGGGAGTTGAAGTTCAAAACATCTGCTTTCTGCCCACGCCTGCTCTAAATAATCTGGGACCTGGATATCTGAAGGACTGCCTCATGTTGCCTGGGCCTACCTGTGCGCTCAGGTCAACACCCGAGACTCCAGCCAAATCTACACGGAGATAGTTTTTGAGGCAATTCCATTTAAATACAAATTTTCATGTAATCTGGTTAGCTCCTCCTGGGAAACGGTAGCCAGTATTGCGGTGTATACATTTTTAAAAATCCGCTTGCATGGGGGCAAACAGCACCCAGAACCATATTATTTTGGGGTTGAGTGGGCAGAGTCCCGCAAGTAGAGCTGCACATCATCACCTGCGTAGGTGTGGGGCAGCGAATGAGCGGAGGCTTGCTTCCCAAACCTCCCCTCCCCCATGGTCAATGAGGTTCAATGGAGGACAAGGTACTTCCAAGTAAGCACGTGTAGCAGACAGCTCTCCTCCATGTCTAGCCCTTCTCAGCGGCATTAGGGGTCATTTGGGGGCCATCAGCTCTTAAAATCAATAAAGCTCTGCATACCTGTGCATCTCCATAAGAGCATACCTTCGCACTCCCAGCATAATTTTAAAATGACAGGCATGACGTTTGCTCTCCACCACTCCCCCCACCTCCGGCATGGTCAATGCAGTCCAATTGGAGAGCGTTACTCTCGAGGAAGCATATTTCTCCAGTGCACATTCGCAACAGCGCAGTTTCAAAGGAACAGAGCTGGCTGCCCGACCCCTCCACATTCCCGAGGTCAGTGAATACTTAATACAACAGGCAAAGGGTTTCTCCCAACCCCTCTGCTGTACTCAGCAAAGTGCAACTGAGGTTACTTCCAGGAAGACATGTTTAGCCCTCTGCTCTCCCCATGCCTCCCCCCGCCCAACCTTCTCTTCCTCCAGTCAACGCTGCTCCCAGCAACCTGCACTGAGGGCAGTTCATGTCAGACAGACTCCTAAAGTGCGCTGAAGCCGCCGCAATGGGAAAATCTGTCAGAAAAGCCATTTCAAAACCACCAGATTTTACAGCTAGAAACAGTGCGCTGGCTACGGAGAAGGGCACGCGTCATCTGACATGATTAACTTGGGGGCGCAGTAGAACTGGTGTAAAAGCCCCATATGGATACCCCCTCTCTTCTCAGAAGCAAGCTGGCAGGGCCTATGAGGAGGGGTGCTTTTTTTTGCCCATGGGCCCTGGCTCAATTGCTGCTTACCTTCTGGCAAGCAGCAAAGACATGGGGAATGTTAATATTATGCCACTCTTAGGTACAGATCCATTTTCCTGTTGCAGTTTTTTAATTTTCTTTTTGAGGTTCCTGTTTTGTTTTGCACATTTTTGTAACTGATTTAAGTCAAATATAATTTGTTTGTTAAGCCACCATGGGGGTCCTTAGGGACTAAAATATGGGATGTGAAATATTGTAAATAAATAACTGAGCAGATCCTGGCCATGTAGAGCTCTGGAGATTCTGTCGTTTTAGTTCAGCTTGCAATGTATCCTTTGAACCAGTCAATGCAGCCTTGGATAAATAGCGTTCCAGGGAGGAGGTGCTACTAATTGTCCATTACACACCTATTCTCAGGCACAGGAGGAACTGAAGGGATTTTCAGTCTTAAAGTCGTGACATTACCAAAAAAGAGAAACAAAACAGCTCCCACTCTCGGTTTGTTACCTGGTAATATTCTGCTGGGGGCCACGGTGGCTTAGTGGTTAAGACGTAATATTCTGCTAGGAGAACTCTTCATATAATCTCACCGCATCTCATTTCTGTATAAAGCCAGTCATTGTGTGCATTTCTTCTCTGGCGTAAAATTATTTACACACCTATCAACTTTGAAACAGGACACCTTCCCCCGCCCTCTCCAAGACAGGTATTTTGAAAAGGCAATCAAATAATTTCTCAGAGACTGAGAAATGCCAAGTTAAATGAGGATTGTTTAAAAACAAGTGCTATGTGTCACTTTCTCAGTCTCTGTCTCTTATACACACACACACACACACACACACACACACACACAAATACAAGACGAACATAACCAGAAAACAAATAGGACATGCTTTTAATGGAGTCCTTCATTATCTAGCATAGCCTTTAATGGAGCAAACAGCGTGTGTCATCACTGTTATCTTACTGTAGACAGTTTGCACACACTGTAAAAATTGCTCTCCATTCTCTGGTTGAAAAGAGCATTGTTTTTAAAAGGTGCCAGAGAGTGGAGGTCATGCTGATTTATTGGCAATTAAACCTGAAGGATCTCTCTATCCCCTTCAAAACAAACCCTATCTGGGTAATTCAGCCAGGGAGATTACAGAGCAGGCTGCCTTTCCAGTCATGCACCTGACTTTCTGTTTTGGGCTCGGCAAAGACAACTGTCTTGGCTTTATTGAAAAAAGTCACGGCCGGTGCAGGTTCTCGCTTCAGTTGCTATAGAAACTAGCTTCAAGGGAACCCTTTCCACATCAACTAGAGGACCCCCTGCAAGCATGCTGTGGAACCCCTGAGCATTGCATTCTTGGAAGTGTTCACTCCATGTTCAGACTCCATTCACACAGGGTGCTGGCCAGGACTGCTGGGACTCAACCTTTGCCCCGCTTGAAGAGAGAGCAGACCATATAACTTTAATCAGCATCAGCTAGCAGGGCCATTGGTCAAGGAAGATGGCTGCCCTAAACTGTATCCAACACTCCCCTGCTGATGCCCATTTGGGGGGATGGTCAGTGGACCACATTGTATCATAGGGCAGTTCGTCTGCTATCAGGGAGGCCAGGTTTGAGGGGACCCTCAGTAAAGTGCCCTCTGGTGGGAGGGCCCCCTTCTACATTGGTGTGCTCTGGCTACGGGAGCGGCAGGCAGCCATTTTAAAGTTTCCCTCAAAACAATGCCCCGGGGCATTGTGAGAAATTTAAACAGCTGCCTGCCACTGCTGTTACCAAGTAAGCCTGTGGTTGGGGGCATGGGAAGGCGTCAGACATGAGCCGTGGTTGGCCCTGCTGAGCTGCTTGAGCCCCTGCAACTGCCCAAGTTCCCCGTGTGTCGACACTGGGCCTGTCTACCATTACCGTTCTTCTCAGGGAGGTGCCCTTGATCAGTTTCTGGGACAGGAACAGAGTCTGAAACCCAATATCATCTTTATTTGTGTTCAAAAGAGTGATTTTGTGTTTTGGGGCTCAGACCCCCACCTCTGCCTTGTACTTAGCTTCTTGGGTAAGTTACTTTTGTCTCACCAGTTTTGCCTTCTGGGAGAAGGGTGTTTTGTGACTGGCCATGCCCACCATGGCAGCCATTTTATGAATGAGCAACCCCGTCCCCATGGCAGCCATTTTATAAGAGGGTGCATGACACACACTCAACATTCCAAATGTGCCCACTGGCCCAAAAAGGTTGGGAACGCCTGCTACAGAGGAAAGCGAGAGAAAGTTAGCTTTACACAACACAGCCTAGTCTGCAACACCAGGCTGCATAGAACCCATTCATTATTTTTATATACTGTTCATACTTCACAAGAAACAGAACACCTATCATAGACAGAGGTTCATATTTTCTGGAAAAGCACAATAATGCATCCAAATAGCCATCCACCATCGACACCTCCAGTTTCAGAATTACATGTTTGTAGGAAAAGAAGTGCTTTGACAAGCAGCAAACCAACAACAGCAAGCATACTTTAAAAGAAACAGGAACTTGTTTTGTTGAAATAGCAGGAGTAGTCATTTGCTTTGTCATCCACGCTCAGAAAACTGAAACTGCTGTGTAAAATAATAAGGGAATATAATGATGATGTGGCATTAGTGACGTCTATTCTAGCTTGGTATTTAATAATTAAAAGAAATTAATTTTAATTTATCAGTGTTAGTAAGATGGGCTGGATCTAATGGATGGTGACTTTGTGGAGGCATTTTCTGGTGCCGTAATAGCAGCAAACTCTTCACCACCTCAACCGTGCCAGGAGCATCCAAGAAGAGTTCCCCGAGCATTTCATCCACTTACTCAGGGGTGGGCAAGCTGTGGCTCTCCAGATGTTAGACTACAAATCCCATCATCCCTGACCATTGGCCATGCTGAGTTGATGGGAGTTGGAGTCCAACAACATCTGGAGGATCCCAGGTCGCCCACTTTTGCTATAGTGTTGAACATAACACTCCAGATGATGTTATCAAGGAGCTGTTGCCAATAAGGAAGCCAAATGAGACTGGCTTATTAAAAACCCATGCCTAGCCTACAGTTACATACTGTTGGACTAATGAAGCTAATTATCTGAGAATAGTACACAAAGATAAAAGCATTAATGCACTGGGGAAGTCTTCAAGATGTTCTTCCATTGACCTAGTAAAGTAAAAGAGGGGAACCCCGGAGGTGTTCACAAATCCTGAACAGTGGTGTAGAGGTAAATTTCAAAGTGCAGGCACTCATAGCGATAGTCTCATCGGCACACTCCCAAAGAGAGTCCACAAATTCAGTGTTGATTCATATCAACAAATCATTTCTAGCAGTTTTCATCTCTACCAAGAGCAGGTCTTATGTAAAGATAATGGCTCTTAATTGCCTATTCAAGATCAAACCAGTCCAAAATACAACAGGGAACAATGTATTGTTGCTGGGAAAATGAACCCCCGCCCCCGCCAGCTACTGTGAGGATTGCAGCTAAGCACAGAGGGAACAGGGAACTCTGGGATGGGGGGCAGATGATGTCAGCATCCCTGCTAATAAAAAAAGTGCGGGTCCGGAAGCCCTGTGAGCCCTGGCTCCCTTATAACTGCTCCTGAAGCATCGGATGGGCAAGCACAAACATAAAACCTTGGTAGCCTAGCACCAATACCTTATGACCTAAGGAAAAAGAGGGTCAGCACGCCATGGGCCTTTCCCCACTGACAGCAATTTACAAATAATATTGAAAAGGTTGGTTTCATAAGCTATCTTCCCATTTGGGTAAGATCTGGTTAGGATGTGATGTAACATAGAGGGATTATGCTACAGCAACACTTCTGCATGTTACAGTTTTGGAACTGGGTTAGTGGAGTCACTCTCTTCCAGTCATGGAGACATTGACACCAATTAAAGCAGTTTCTCCCCTTCACGGATCACTGCCTTGTTGTGGCGAAGGGGCTTGTGTAACTCAGTGACGCCATAAGCTATGCCGTGCAGGGCCACCCAAGACGGACAGGTCATGGCAGAGAGTTCTGACAAAATGTGGTCCACTGGAGAAGGAAATGGCAACCCACTCCAGTATTCTTGCCAAGAAAACCCCATGGAACGACAGGAAGGCCTGGCGTGCTATGGTCCATGGGGTCACGAAGAGAACGACTGAACAACAACAATAAAAGCAGTTTCAGGGTGGGGTCGATAATTTTTATTGGAACTGTGATGTGAAGGGAAAGAGTTAAACACACCTTGTGGCCCTCAAACCACAAGAGGCTTCCAGTTCAAGCCTCTTCTCTTCCATTATATATGGGCTGGCTTTCACACTAGACCTATGTGATATTCCAAAAGGCTAAATGCAGTTCAGGCAGAATCTGATTGACTGGGAAAGGGCCCAAATATCTTATCTTCCCTTTATAATAGGCTGGACAGTATTTCTGAACCAAAGTGGCATGAATACACTGACTGTGCCATTTAGAATAAAAATCCTGCAATGTTGTGAAAGTCCTTTCCCAAATCCCATATCATGCAGTGGAACTCTTCAGTGTAAACACACCATACAGTATGCTGAGCTGAACAAATATCAAAGTTCTTGGTCAGAGGAGCTTCTAAAGCTAAAAGTATAAGAATACAAGGTGTGTGACAACACAGAAAAAAACATCTAAGCATTCAAGCTTTACAAACAGAAAAATGAGTGACAAACATTGGATTTTCACTTCTCCCCCACCCATAAAAGCATTAAATTCAGAAATTAAACCATAAACAATATTTACACAGTGGATAGCCACCTGTGTTATGGCAGAGGGAGAATACAATCCCATTTTTCTTATTTAAAATGTATGGTTCACCTTCTAACCAAAATTTGTAAGACAATATATGAAAAGTACCATAAAGGATATGCATTATTTCAAAACTTTCCCAGGCCCACATAACCTAGGATACACATGGTACAGTTTACAGCTTTAAAAAAAAAAACAGGAACAGAATATCTTATTTTATGATCAAATCACACCTTTTACTCTGAATAATTAACCCATAATAAGAACTTCCCCCAGTACCATAGACTAGAATCTCCAAACTCCACCAATAAGCACACATTGGAAAAGTTGGGAGATTCCAGCCCCAGCTATCATCAGCATAATCACTTTGGCCAGGATCCAGAAGAAACATGCAAACATAGAAAATAAGTGGATGTGCATCTGGAGATGGTTTTGCCACAGCCAAAACGGAAAGGTACTTTATAGAAACTAAACGGTTGCTTGCCTCTTTGGCAAAAACACCAACCAACTGGAACTCCAGTTGCATCCATGGTTTTCTTTCAGCCATGCATCACTTCTTTGGCTCCTGGCCCTTTACTTGACTATATACGTACAATAGGTGCACTCATACCTAATCCTTCCTAAGTGATCTTGAATATGAATGCTGAGTTAAACTTGCTCAGAATCTGGTTTTGTCATGGAAGCCTCATATTGAAAATCTTATTTTGACCTCAGTTATAACAACACCGATCACATACCATTGTTATGCATTAATTCCTGTTGGGAGTGTTCGGCTCAACAAGGTACTACAGCAGTGCTGAATGTGATAGCTAGCCATAGATATGGGAATAGTGGCAAAGGAATGGTACCCTAAATGCTACCAATCTTTAATAAAACGTCACTTCTCTCCCATATTAACTCTGATACCTCCTCTGTCTCTTGTGTTTTCTTTGCCTCTCTGCCCCCACTTCAGTACCTATGTATATTTCAACTCACCAGTTTAGGAGAGCATTTTATACATCAGATGAAGCATTGAAAATCCATGAACGTTTGTGCCAATAATCCATTTAAGTCTTCAAGGTTTCACGGGATTCTTTGGAAGCAGTAAAAACACACTTACATGGGAGTTAAGTCCCAGTGAAATCAGAGGATCTTACCTCTGAGTAAACTTACTTAAGTTTGCACTTTACTAGCATATGCAAGGCAACTTGATACAGATTTGCTAACATCCCCTTAACTACTCTGCTATACTCCACATATGATCCTGTGTGTAGTATTATCTGATTATTACAAGTGATGTATCAACGCTGGTCGTAGTTACCGTAGAATTCATCTGATTAACTCTCCCGGCAATGTTTATAGAGAGGATGAGGAATGAAAATAATATACTTGTGAATAATAAAAAAAATCAACTCTGGCTATCGAGTCTCGTAGGGGAGTCTCTCGCTTATGCTATTAATGCAACGTGAACATACCCATACTTTACAAGTCAACAGCCATGCACAGAAGCCCAAAGTTTAATCGAGTAAAACTTTACAAAAAATCAAATTTGATTCTCCAAGGCTCCAACTATGCACTCCTACCTCAGAGTATGCCCGAGTGAACACATCAAGGCTTGCTTTCGAATAAGCACGCATAAACTCTGGCTGCAGGAGATTGCAAAGCACCTAGGGACCGTCCGTAAACCATGGCACCCCCTTTTAACCCTCTCTCTCCCCTCCTTGTCACCCAATTTCAACCCAATGCTAAATCCCTCCTTTGTCACCCCCCGCCTCCGTTCCACGCCTTCGATGCATGACCTATTTGCGAATGCCCCCAACCCCTAACCTACATCTTCAGCCGCGACCTTTTGAACTGAAGGGGGGAAAAAAAAGTCAAGGTCAGTCAGCCGCCGTGCATGGGCGCTTGAGCAATTCCCTGCCTTTTCATTTTCTTTTTTGCAGCGGGCCACAGCATGCATGGCGACATGCGTCAAGCCAACCACCACCACTAAAAACTCCCCTCCCGGTTCTTGCAACACCGACAAAAAAAAAAAAGCAAGCAAGCAAGCACGCAAGCAAGCACTCCCGCCCACCCCTTTCCGCTAAAATGGACTCGGCCGCTTTATCGTTGGAGCAGCGAGGGGAAAGGGGTCGGCCCGATGGCGAAGAGGGGAGGGGAAAGTTGACTGTGCGCAGGGAGGCGTGTGCAAGCGGGGAGAGGAGGAGGAGGAGTTAGGGGCTCGGGCGCCTTGTTGCTATGGGGAGATTGCGAGGGAGGGGGAGGAGGTGGCGGCGCTGCCGCCGCCGCTGCTGCTGCGCAGGGAGGGAGCGCCAGAGGCGGCAGCAGCTGCTAAGCTGTGACACATTTCCCCCTATTGCTGCTACTGCTGCCATATTGTGCCCCCCCAGCCCTCCCCCCTTTGCACAAGCTTCATGAGTACTGTGAGTGTGAACCTTTCCTTTATTAACTACCTCTGGGCCGGGGGCGGGATGTGGGCTGGGAATTACCCATTTCTCCTCCAATTTCCCCCTTCCCCAACCACGGGGTTTTCTTTTTTTCTTCTTCCCCCCATTTCTTTCTCTTTTTTCACTTTTAATTTTTTTTTTTATATATATATATATCCAAATGGTAGCCGATCTCTCTTCCTCTTTCCCCCGTTCTTCTTTTTGTGATCTGTACTTCCAGTTGTGGGGCAGGGATGGGAGGGAGAGGGGGTTGAGACGGTGCATTGTGTTCCTGGGGCGGGAGGAGGTCGTTTCTCTCCCCCTCCCCATCTCCCTTGATCGTACAGCGTGTGGTGTGTGTTCACACGGAGGCAGACGTCGTGTCGTGTGTACGTGTTACGATACGCGCGCTCGCTCTCCGGTGGAACCGCCTCGGAGATTTATGGCAAGGTTGCGATCGAGGGAGGCTGGGGAGCAGGGAAAGGGGGATCGGACTGAGTGCGTGTCAGAGACAAGAGAGGGGTGTGTGTTTGGGGGGTTGTGCATATGAGTTGTGGCGGGGGAGCGCTGTGTGCGAACACATTGGCACGGTAAAGTCGGGTGTGTGTGCCTGTACTTGGTGGACGGGGGGAAGAGGGTTGTTTGGAACCGGAGCGAAGGGGAGCAGACTTCGAGAAAATGGGGGATATTTCTGTCGGAGGGGCTGGGGGAGGTCTGTCCAAGCCGGTTGTGCAAAAGACCGTGTGAAGGCAGGCGTGCGTTTGGCCGCCACACGCCACTGAGATGGGGGAACCGTGTCTCCGTCGGCCCTGTTGTATATGGGGCACGGGGAGGAGAGATTCGGACGGCGACACGGGGGAGGCATGAAAGCCTCGCTTCTGGGGTGGAGCGCGGTCGTGTTGGAGGTGTGCACGTGAGTCCTTCCTTGGAGGGAGGGATGGCGTTTTGGGACCCACGCGTGGAGAATCCCCCCCCATCCCGAATTGGCCCGTAAGGTGTGTGCGCTGATGTGCTTGCTCTACGTGCCGTGGAGTGGTTCCGGCTCCCACGGAAGAGTTTATGGCATAGGGGATAGGCAGGCGGGGGTTGAGTTTCTGTGGCGCTTTGGGACGGGCTCGGATCTCCCCCCCGCCCCATGCTTCCTCACCCCCCCCCCTTCCCTGTGACCTTTCTCCCTCGGTGTCTTGGGCGGTGGTTCTTTTTTGTCTTCTGGCTATGCTGTTGCAAACGAGTCTATTCTTCCCCTTCTGGACTTCGCTTCCCCCTAGAGCGCGCGGCCATGTGGCTGTCTCTCCACCCCTTAAGGACGATCGTGAAAATAGGGGAGGGGGAAGAGAGTGGCGCTTGGGCCATTGCTAAACGGTGTGCACGCTGCTGCTGCTTCTTTTGAAAAAACTCCCCCGTCCCCGCCGCTGTCAGTCTTCCTTCCGTCGCGAAGTTGGAAGGCGCAAGAAACCGGTCGCGCTGCACGTTGCAAAAAGTTCTCGTGCCGTAGGAGTGAAATGCAGATGAATCCGTGCCCTTCTCCCCCACGCTAATGAAAAGAAAGCCGCTTTTCTCTTTCTCCGCTCCTGGCATCCTCGGTGACCACTCACCGCCGCTGACTTTGTGCAGCTCCTCCCGCTTTCGCCTCCCCATTTTGGTTGGGGTTGTGACAGCCACGTGGCCGGCGAAGGCTTCCGGCAGGGGAAAGGCAGCCAAGGGGTCACCGGGGCGGCTCTGGGAGCGCGTGGCTGTGTGTAAGCAAACCAACACAAAGCTAGGAGCAAAGTGTGGGGCTCCCTCCTCCTCCTCCTCCGTGGGAGCTTAAGAAGAGGTGCCTCCCCCCTCTCTAGGCAGTCTCTGCAATATTACTTCAGTTCAGCCTCCCTCTCTCCCTTCTCCTGCTGACAAAAAAGCCCCAATGCAAACTCTTGTTTATAATACTGGATGCAAGCGCAGGCGACCCAAACTTGCACCCGTTTGTTTTGGATTGATCAAACTGGGCTAAATAATAGCAACCCCCTCCGCTTCAGTTGTGTAATTGCACAATTGGAAATACATTTTAAGATCTTGACAAACACATACACTGTTTTAAACACACTTTAAAAATTTCCACATACACACATCCATATATGCATGCACTGAGAGGTCAGAGAGAGCGGGAGAAGGATCTACTATTTCTCTTTCCTTACAGCCCTGAATCTGAATGGGGAAACCATGATTTGGGGAAATCGTGTGAAGTGTTTTCTGCAAATGTGAAAGAGCTGCATAGCTGCGTGTGGGGTGGATGCAGGTTTTCTCCTCCCTCCCACAAAGTTCTGACTTTTCTGGTGTATGTATGTGTGCTTTAACCCATCCGTGTATTATGGTAGCATTTGTTTTTAGCTGTGTTTATTAGTACTTTCTTCGTTTGACTATTGTAAGCTGCTTTGAGGATCATGCGGGTTGGAAAGGGGCCTAGACATTTAATAAATAAATGAGAGGTTGATGAACTTTGCAGGAAATTTGCAATGTTTTAGTAGGGACCTATTTAATTAACAAGAAAAAAGATGTATCTCAAGTATGTCTAGTGACATATTTTATATGTGCCACCCCCCCAAAAAAACTGAGGTAAACAATTAATTTTTTTATCCCTTACAAGTAAGATAATTTAGGCTTAGAGGGTGTGATTTCTCAAAGGCAGGAGTGGAGAACCTGTGTCCCTCCAGATGTTGCTGGACTTCAACTCCCATTTGCCCCTTCCATCATGAGACAATGGGAGTTGGAGTCCAGCAAGTTTCTTACCCCTACTCTGAGGTCATAAAATGGCCTTGGCCAAGCAAGGGTTAAACGTGGGGCTCCCAGTCCACTGCTCTGTATCAGCTAAGAAATACTGTGTAGGCAAAACATTATTGAGATTGGTTATGCTTGGGACCAGGTTATTTAAGACATGGCCTGACTCCCCACCTGCCTGTTCTGTTGCTCATCAGGAGACACCCTCCTGGTGGTGCCAAGATTTGGGGAGTCCGGTCCATGATGGCTCAAAATAGGGCCTTTAGAATCATAGGGCCCATTCTCTGGAATTCCCTAATACTACAAATGAGATAGGCACCAACACGTCTGGGTTTTCAGCGCCTACTGAAAACCTACTTTTTCCAACAAGCATTCCCAGGAAGGGAATCTTATCTTCTGTTTACATAAATAATATACAGTATTTAATTATGATCTTGTACTGTATTGTTTTGTACATCACTTAGAAATTTATATTAATGTAAGCAATACATATATATCATTAATTCAATACTCATAGTAAAAATGGAAGCTTCAAACTTTATGTGAACTTTACTGCAATAGAAGAACATCCAGTAGGTTGTTTCAGCAATAAACCAGTGTCAGCTCTTCAAATGGAACAAGTGCCAGTGTGAACGCATCTGCTCTTTGGTTCTGTTTTTCTGACCCTTCTCGCATTCACACTGGAGCTCTGGAAAGGATTCCCATGAGTAAAAAATGGTGTCTGAACAGGATGTCGGATCATCTTATAAGGACAACCTGTTTGGAATGGCTTCAGTAATCTTTATTAAGTAGAGGGTCTTTTTGTGTGTGTGGGGGGGTTAATCTCAATCAAGGTGTTAAATATACTGTAAAGGAACTAGTCCACATTAAGTGATCTCAGTGATATGGCCTTCAAGTTCTGAGGATTTCCATATTTCTTATTTAATAAGATGTAACACTCAAATGTAATTTATGTTTGGCAGGAAGCTTTTAACCTGACATCTGCAGGGCTTTCTGTCCTAAGGATTATTCTCAGGCAAAGGTACAGAACTGTATTTAATAGGCAGACTTAAAAGCTTCATTTACTTTGATTTGTGTTCCTGTTTGAAAGGGAATTGGGAAGAGATGTGAGATCAGGTGTAAACTTTCTGGAGGAGGGCTAAAACATTTGGCAGATTGCTGATAGCTTCCTGCCTAACGTATGGTTTTTAAGAAATGTCTGAGAATACATTCTGTTACTTAAGACGGCATGGTGGGAAGGTGAAACACTACATTTGTTTTATATTTGAAGCTAGAGTGAAACAGCTTTCAAATTCAGGATGGTAGTTCCTAGTTGCCAGTTCCCTTGCATGAGTCATTTGGATTTGCTTTCGGTTTCCTTTTGTGTGTGTAAAGTAAATGGCATGTTTCAGACAGGTATAAAGATAACTTCGGTTAGTGCCTTAACTGGTGTTGTACACAGAGTAGCTATTGCCAACCTTGCACCCTCCAGATGTGTCGGACTGCAACACCCATCAGTCCCAGCCAGTAACCCCTTTGCCCTGGTGGCTGGGGATTGTAGTAGTTTTAGTCCAACACATTTGGGGGGCACCAGGGTGGGGCAACCGGTATTGAAGGTTGGATTTGTATTGGGTAGATCTGGGATGAAATCTCCCCTCTGTTGTGAAGCTCACTGGGTGACTTTGGACCAGTCACTATTTCTTAGTTTACCCTACCTCACAGGGTTGCTGTGAGAACTTAATGGCAAAGGGCATGCACTGCGTATGCCTAGCTGGGGAATGCTGGGAGTTGTATGACCTTTTTCTGTCTAAACATGCATAGGATTGCACCCTAAATTAATCTCCTTCCGTTCCCATTGATTTTAGTTTGTTGTCGTTCAGTCGTGTCCGACTCTTCGTGACCCCATGGATCATAGCACGCCAGGCCTTCCTGTCCTGCGCTCTCTCCCGGAGTGTGCTCAAGTTCATATTCATTGCATCGGTGATGCTATCTAGCCATCTCATCCTCTGCCGTCCCCTTCTCCTTTTGCCTTCAGTCTTTCCCAGCAGAGAGTTTTCTCTTCGCATTAGGTGGCCAAAATATTTCAGCTTCACCTTCAGTGTTTGTCCTTCCAATGAGCACTCAGGGTTGATTTCCTTTAGTATGGACTGATTTGACCTCCTTGCAGTCCAGGGGACTCGTAAGAGTCTTCTCCAGCACCACAGTTCGAAAGCATAAATTCTTTGGCGCTCAGCCTTCCTTATAGTCCAGCTCTCACAGCCATACATTACTACTGGGAAAACCATAGCTTTGATTAGACGGACCTTTGTCAGCAAGGTGATGTCTCTGCTTCTTACTATGCTGTCTAGGTTGGCCATAGCTTTCCTCCCAAGGAGCAAGCGTCTTTTAATTTCATGGCTACAGTCACCGTCTGCGGTGATCTTGGAGCCCAAGAAAGTAAAATCTGTCACTGATTCCATTTCTTCTCTTTCTATATGCCAGGAAGTGATGGGGCCAGATGCCATGATCTTAGTTTTTTTAATGTTGAGTTTCAAACCAGCTTTTGCACTCTCCACTTTCACCCTCAACAAGAGGCTCTTGAGATCCTCTTCGCTTTCTGCACTCAACTGTCCCGTTGAAAGCAATGGGACACAGTGGTGTTCACCCATTTTTTGTTGTTGATGGCAGCTTAAACGTCTAATCCGGTTGTAGTGGGGAACTGGGGGGGAAATTAAGATGACATCTCTCCCCAAACACCCAGTGTTGAAACCCGTCTTTGTGAGAGTTTAAAGAGAACTTATTAAGCTTCTGACACCTTCTCGACTTCCAGTCCTGCCCACCACAAGCAAAGAAATGTGCTTTTAATAAGCTCTTGCTTTCACTACTGCCCACAGATAGAAGACAATGTCCCCACCAGCTGGTTTGCATTATCTGTTCACAAGTGAGGTTTCTCCCCCCACCCTGCCTGCCCGGTCAAGGTTGCCAGCAAGTACAAGAGCGGTTGTTTCCCTCCTGTTGCTTAGTCGGGAAAGTGTCTAGTGTCATGGTTGTAATCATGATGGATGGGGACCGATAGTTTGCTTTAAGTAAAGGACATGTGGTTGCAGCAGGTGATACAGGAAGTGCATGCAGCGAGAAATACCAATGCAAACTTACCTTTTCCATCATAGCCTCAGTTGATTTAAAGGAGGGGCAGGACACCTTTTTTCCTGTCAAGGGTATACTGCATTCCCTTGGGGGGAATCTGTTGGGATGTGGGCGGGGCCAGAGCCGAGGATGGGCAGAGCCACCCCCTTCTCACTCTCTCTCTTTTTATGCCAGGGGTGCAGGACCTCTATCAGCCCCAGGGCCGAATTGCATTTTGGAGCAGCTCTTGGGGGAGGGGGTGCATTCCTGTAGTTGGTGGGGCGGAAGGCAAAAGGGTGGGGCCAAAACCCCCAAAATACCTGCATAGTGTAGTTTAAAGTTCTTACTGCCAGTAACTTAAGCCTCTGGAGAGACATTTCAACCTTTTAGCATGGGGGAAAAAACTGCAGAAAACCAAAGCCCCGTGATTGGGGGAAAGAGGTTGGGGCCAGGGGAACCCCAGCTGGGCTGGATTTGGCCCCTGGGTTCTGCAGCTTGAGGTTCTGAGGCCCTCCTTTATGCTACCCCCTCTGCCTCCACACTCAGCTGGCTGCCAGGAGACGGACCGATTGCTTTTGCTAGAGGTCTGACCTAATTGCTTGCAGAGGGCTTTTGAAATTAGGCCGAGGGCCTCATGTAGCCCTAGCGCGCAGACTGCCAACCCTCCAAAGCCCCTCCGTGTCCAAAGCTGCGCCACAATTCAGATGTGCACAAATGGCGCATGAGAGGCTGAAATGTGATCTTAGTGGTACTGCCTTCCAAGTATGGCAGGGGTGGGCAACCTTTTCTTTGTTGAGGGCCACATTCCCTCTTCTTTCCCACCCAGTGGGCTTCCCCGGGGAAGAATAGGTTGCTCTTGATAGAAAGGGGTCTGAAGTGATGGCATGCAGAGAGGGCTTTTGAAATTAGGCTGAGGCCTGCATGAAGTTGGGCCAAGGCTTTCCGTGTGGGGGCCTAGGGCCTCTGGTTGCCGACCCGTGAAGCATGGGGTGCTAGAAAGCCAGTTCCACACTGGGTGGGTCAGACAACATGCACAGCTATGGCCATAGCGAGCTTTGTGTGCGTGGACCAGTGGAGGCTGGTGGCTTCGATGTCAGTGGCGCAATGAATCTGCTCCAGGTTTTACTCAGAACTCTAAAGGAGCTCTCCATGGTGCCTCCTCTGGTGTGGACCCTGCTTCCTATCCAATTTCCCTACTTCTTTCTAGGGCAGTGGTTTTCAAATTGTATTCTAGGGAGCCTGGGGTTCCTCAAGAGCTTACGGTGGGTTCTTCAAATGGCAAGACTGGTAATGCAGGACAAACTTCCCAGAAAGACAGCTTGCCTACAGCTGTCAATCTTCTCTTGCGGCACACAAGCATGGAGAGGGAGCATTGGGTGTTAAGCCTCAATCTCAGTTCTGGGGGTTGGGGGTGGGGCAACAGAGAGGTCCAACTGGGTTAGCCAGTGTCACTATTTTGCAATGCAGTCTTACACATGTCTACTGAGAGGTCGGCTCCATTGAGATCAATGAGACTTATTCCCAGGTGAGCGTGCCCAGGATCACAGGCTAAACCTCCCTTACTCTGTCATTTCCCTCTTCCTAAAGGTAAATGGATCCCGTTTAATATTTGGGCTTCAGGAAACATGGATTGGAAGTAGTGATTGATTAATAAATTGCTTTGTCCACACAAATTCTGGTGCCTAGCAAACGCCTTTATGACTTTGGGCATCTCTTTCCTTTGCTCCATAACAATACACACGCTCACACACACTTTTTTTAATCTTAAAAGTCTATAAACGAGGGGAAAAAATAGCTGTGTCACCACTGTGGAAGAGCAGCAGTATATCTTATGGCAAAAATGGCTTTTGTGCAGTATAGGAGATGCATTTCTTAAAGCAACTAGAATTTGGAGCGTGAGAAGTGGTATACCAGAAATCTTATCACATGGCCTTGCAATAGAGGTCCTTCTCTCTCTCTTTCTGTGTGATGTTGTCTGATCTTTCAGCTCAGTCTAGACACAAAAGGTAAGCTAACAGGTTTTCCTTCCTCATGTTTCCTTGGTGTATTTGATATATATATGAATTATGTTATTCTGGTCTACTTATATTATCGCTTTGAGTACCGTGATAGAATCTTTTCCGTTTTTGCAGCCAACTTGATCTTTTCCTGCAGGGGGAATAGTATTTTACTAGGCAAAATGGTGGCATTTTCATTCTAAGCCACAGGCAGAAATACTGAGCAGAGCTATAAAGTGTCAGAACTATATATAGGTAGGGCTGGAAAAAGGACTCTAAGCTTCTCGGTGCAAGCATCACCTTTTTAGTAGTAGGGGCCGGCTGGACTTTCCCATTTGAGCATCTATATCACTGGGGTTTGTATAAAACAGCTGTCCCCAACCTGGTACCCTCCATATATTTTGGACTTCAACTCCCATCAGCCCCAGCCAGCGTGGCCACTGGTCAGGAATGCTGGGAGTTGTAATCCAAAACATCTGGAGGGCACCAGTTTGGGGAAGATTGGTGTAAATATACCTCTTTCTTTCATCAAGAGGTTGTGAATGTTTCACTTTTGTACCCTTCATATGCACAGGAATATACTTGTCACATAAAAATAAAAAGTAGGTGGAACTAGAAAGACCCCATGATCTTGAAATCTCTCCCTGCTCTCCAAATACCTCCACAATGCACATACTGGCTACTTTGCTTTTTTTTTAAGCCGTTGGTTGTTAGATATCTCAAATGTGTTTCCTAGCTCTGGAAGCACATCTGCACGTGGAGATGAGAGTAAATTTTTAGACACGTTGTGAGTGTGAGAGACAGGGCCGATCCAAGACATTTTGCTGCCTGAGGCAAAACAGCAATTTCATGCTCCCCTCCCGCCCCCGCCACAAGTCAAGGTGCATAGTACCCAAGGCCAGCCAAGTTATTTTGGCGCCTGAGACAAATTAATCACTAACAATTTTGCTGACTCTTCATGACACCAGAATCCTAATGCTAATTCCGTTCCCCCCATTCACATACAACTAAAGATACACGCTTTCAGAAAATCTTACATGCCATGGAGGTAAAAATCTATTGGGGCTTTTTGGGTGGGAGAGACATTTTGGGGAAATGAAAACAAATGCATCTGAGTTTTGCCATGGGTACTTATTTCTCACTTTGCTCCCCTCCACTACTGCATAAATGAAAGCAGAGCAAGAGTGAGTTGAGGCTTTAATCTCGCACCTCTCAGCCAGAGCATGGTGGGAATCTCAGTTTGTCATCATTGGTCCCTTCTCTAGGGACCATGGTGGACCAGAGAGCCCCTGGTCAGGCCTGCCTACAAGCCAAACACAAGTCACCAGCTATCCATGGCTCCCTCTAGGTGCTCAATACCCCCCCCCCCTCTGCCAGGGACTGCAAAATCAGAGGGTTTGTCTGGGAGGCTGTGCTCATCTTAGTGGGTCATAGGTTGTTCATATTCCTTGAGGTCATGAATCACAGGTACATGGACACAAAGAAATAAATCTCTTTTCATTGCACACGTCCGGTGCGCTCTTAGCATATTAAGAGGAATTTTATTTATTTAACATTTCTATATCTCCCAATAGCCGAAGCTTTCCAGCTGGTTTACAACAATTAAAACCATAAAATACAACAGGATAAGATACAATATAAAATTCTATAAGTTTAAAACTACAGTATAAAATAGAAGTAAAAACCAAAATAAAACCTAGCAGGAATGCAAAGATTTAAAATACAGTAATAGATTTAAAACAGAAACTGAAATACTCTTAGAATCACTGGGATTAAGTTCTCTAGCCTGTGGAATAGTACCTTTCTTTCTTTCTTTCTTTCTTTCTTTCTCCTTTTGTAGGATGAAATATGGTATAGTCCTTTCTTCAGTATTTGCTTTATTATTTACTGCCTTTCCTCCAAGGAGCTCAAGCTCTCTCCTCTTGATCCTCCTCCTGGGAGGTAGATTAGACTGAAACCCAAAACACATGTTACTTTAAAAACATATGTAGCAGGTATGCCTTTTTCATTTCCAGATTGGGACCCTAGTGTGTGAGTGGGGTTTAACCCTTTTACTCCCTCAATCTGGATCAGAGACCCTGTACCTGCACTATATACAGCTAAGTAGTGACTGTTTTGCTGTAATGGTCTTTATTTGGCAGTCTAAATTTCTGGTGCAGTGGCCCTGATCCGGATCTGATCCACAGCAGGGGGAAGGGCTAAAGCCCCCCTACCCTCTACACCAGGGTCCTGATCTAGATTAGGGGCCCTGTGCTTTCTTTAGAGCAAAAAAAGGAGAAAATATGTGCTTTGATCCTGGGTGATAAGCCCTGTGCCCGTGTTCTTATCTGTGTAGTCTGTACATGCAAGCAGGGAGAGTGAGGTTAGGCACACTAGCTCCACCACCACCTCTGTGTCACCTGCCTTGTGTTCAGGGCGAATGTCTATAGTGCAGAGTCTCACGTATCTGTGGATGGGACCCCATGCAATGTAGAACCCCGATTGAACCTGGAGAGAGAGAAGCTGCCTTCTCCACTGCTGAAGATGTGTGTGCGGTCGTTTCTATTCTTCTTCAAGGCTTGCTCTTTTTGGCTGCCGTGGATTCTGGTGTAAAAGATTTGGCATGCAGAATGCCTTACGTTTCAGTCTTGAAGTAGGTCATCATATTTCCCACTTAGTGATACCGAAATGAAACTGTGAGGCCAGACTGTGAGTCACGGCTTAACTAATATTTTGATCATATTTCTGGGACGGAAGTTTATGTTGAAATCGGGAACTCGTGATCGCTTTATTGTGGATTTCCATGTAGGAAATAATAGGGGGAAACGAGCATGGATCTTTTGCCAGCTTAACCCTTCCCATACAGAAAAGCCTTTCATTTTCCCAAAAGATATATGTGCTTTGAAAATTCCTGTGTGGGGCACTGGATACATGTGGGAAAATCACATCTTTTGAGAGTTCCTGGACTGTAATATTTCTAGCGATAGGTGGAAGATGCTTTGCTCCCCGATGTCAAAATTTCTCTGTTCTTTAGAGAAATTGCATATCAGAGAGGGCCTTGTTCCTATGTGCTTCTTTATGCCAAGGGTTTTTTTTTTTTTTTACACAAGGAGGCACTGAAATTCTCCCAGGATCGCTGTACCGCGTGACTTATCTCCATGGATAGACCAGCTCTTAAGGGGGAAGTATGTTCTATAGTACCTAGGAAGGGACTAGTGCAGCCTTTCTCCAAACTAGCGCCCTCTAGCTGTTTTGGACTACATGTTCCATCATCCACAACCAGTGTGATCATTGGGGGATGGGATCTCCAATCCAGCATATCTGGAGGATACAGTTTTGCAGGAAAGCTGCACGAGTCGTACCAGAGTGCCTGTCTACACACACCCTTGCGGTTTGAATGTAGAATATGGTTGGTAATAGAAATGTTGATAAGATACAAGCACAGAAATAATATCTTCAGGTAGGGCTAAGCTTGAAGCATGCAGAGATGGTCAACAGCCCACCTGGCTCCATTTGGACACCTGGCAGCTTGTCCAGGTGGCTGGTTTAAGGCTTGATCTGCACGGCTGGCATTGCCAATGTTTTATTCTCTGCAACTGGTAGACAGTTTTGCGGATGTATTGATACGCTCAGATGTATCGAAGACTTTCCATAAGGAGGTGAGCTATGTTCACAAGATTAGTAAACGCAGCCAAATAAACCAATCTGAAAACCATGGCAACCCATGCTGGTTTCACCGCCTCAACTACCATGCCAGAGGTTGTAACAGGCAGATGGCTCTCAACAATGGCAAAATCCAGTTAGTTTCCCTTAGGAAAATACTCTGGAACAATAATGCTTATGGGGATAAAGGCAGATTAATTAATAGAGGCGTTGTCGGTGCTTGTATTCGGTTGCTCCTATTTGCGCTCTAATTATGTGATGTGCTCTTTTATGGAGAGGTCACACACAGCATATATAAAGTCCTCCCCATTTGCACCAGGAAAAAAGAAAAATTGGACTTGAGCCTTGCTTTAGTTTACACACGTATTTTAAGTGGACTTTAGTAAACAGAATGCAAGATTAACTGTGCAGTCCCATGCATATCTATTCAGGAGTGATCCCCATTGAATTCAATTGGACTTACTCCCAGATAAGTGTATAGGGTTGCAGTGTAAGAGTATCTGTTTTACTTTGGCATAATCTACCATTTGACTTGCTGCAAGTAATCAATTTCCGCTCAAAGTGAGGATGGATATTAGATTTTTAGACTAGTGAGGGCAGTTTGAAAGCAACCACACTACATTCAGTACAAATGTATCTTTTCCCCCCTTCTTCCTGGGTTGAACTCTGAAAAACCAGTTTTGCACATATCTGGTCGGTTTGAACAAGGGAAAAGCCAGCTACAGAAAGGGTATATTGGCTAGTACCCATAACAGTGCCATCACACCTCCGCCCTCCACCCCCTAGAACAGTTCTTACAATTGTGTTTTTTAAATACTGGCAGCGGGGCAGATGGGTGTACAACGAAAGATGAGCATAGCTAAACATACATGTGCGACCTAATGCATATGGGAAAAGCGCAAAGCTGACAGTGGATGGTCCAGTGCTTGACTTGCTGAAATGTCTGTCTCTAATGTATGTTGCAGAGCCCAGTGTACACCATTGGTGAAGAACTGATTGGGATCATTCTTAAAATCTTACCTCTGTCTTTACCCTGGCTGCAATTCCTTGGCCCCTTTTTGTAGTTCTGTCGTATGAGCAGTACAGCTGTATGCGCCTTTTTCATGTAGCAGAAATGAGACTGCTGAGCGATGTGCCAGCCTGCCTAAAACTATGACCAAGAGGCAGGTTTTTGTCCCCGAGGAGGACATAATGTTTCAGTTGTCTTGGATACACGGCAATGTATGTAGCATTGTAATCAAATATAGGCCGTCTGCAGTTGCATTTTGGGATTTAAATCTGACCTCTGATCTCAGCAGCAGCTCTAGTGGTGTGGACAGTGTATCCTAGCGCATATGGAGATGTTTCAGAGAACAAAGGGGAAGAGAGAGAAGAAATCAAGATAACTCTTTGCTCCTCACCTCTTGCATTTTTCTTGGAACATACTCTTCTTCATATGGGTGAGTGTTCCTAGCGCTTGATGGCTGAGCAAAACAATGCGTTCAGTTTAATTTGCTTATTTAGCATTCTTGTGATGCAATCTATCCAGTGGAACGTTTATATATCAGAATGAAAGTCTGTGCACTGAGTTCAGGAGACACTTCTGCATTTTAAGTTCAAACACTAGCATGATTGCCTGCACCCATTTTCAAAGAGGTGGGGAAGGAAAACACGCTGGGGACGGGGGGAGAATTGTAGTGAGATCTCTGAATGCTGAAATGTGAGAATGAAATTCGGTATTCATGTTCAAGCCGCCATTCTGTGTTTCAGGTTCAAACACTAGTGGAATCACACCTGGTTTAGAGGTTGTGAGGATCGCGGTGGGAGGGGGATGGAGATCTTGAATCCTTTGTTACGAGATCTCAGAAGCAAGGCCCCTGGAACATCATGATTTCCTAGTGTAAGAATCTCTGCATAGTTCTAGATATATATTTTTGTTTGTTACTGTGATCCTTGTTTGCACTCAAGGTTGGCTGATGGCTTTAAAAGGAGGTTATACAAATTCATGGAAGGAAAGTCTTATTGATGGTGTCACTGATGGTTATATGCAGTGGTGGCTCCAGTGTCAGTGGGGCGATGAATCTGCTCCAGGTCTCAGTCAGAACCAGCCAGATTTATTTAAAATATTTCATGGCCACCTTTCAGGGCAGAAGCGGAAGCACTTGGATAGCTCCTTTAGAGTTTTGACTGAAAACTGGAGCGGAGGCATTGCCCCACTGACATCGGAGCCACCAGCCTCCACTGGTTATATGCATTCTCCTGGTTTTCAGAACCAGTGTGCCCCTGAGTACCTGTTGCTAGGGAGCAACGATGGGAAAAGAGTTATTGCCCTCATGCCCTGCTTGTGGTCAGCCCAGAGGCATCTTGATGGTCCCTTTGGGGAAACAGGATGTTGGGCTAGATAGGCTTCTATATTCTGATCCAGCAGGGTTCTTAGGATGGGGAGGGGCCATAGCTCAGTGGTAGAGCATCTGCTTTGCATGCCGAAGGTCCCAGGTTCGATCCCCGGCATCTCCAGGTAGGGCTAGGAAGAACCTGGATTGCTGCTAGATGGACCAAGGGTCTGACCCGGTGTAAGGCAGCTTCCTATGTTCCGAGTATGGTGGGTGTCACCTTAGCCCTGTGCACTTCTTTCCTGATATTATCTTGTGTCTTGAGAGCATGGAGGATACTGGATATGGAGAGGATTTTCTTTGGTTGCAGAGAAATGGCATCTTCACACCAATATGTGTCTCCAGTCTTGAGAGGGGCTGTAGCTCAGTGGCAGAGCACCTACTTTGCATGCAGAAGGTGGCCAGTTCAATCCCGGGCATCTCCAGGTAGGGCTAGGAAAGAGTCCTGCCTGAAACCCCAGAGAGCTGCTGCTTCCAGTCAGTGTTGACAATACTGGGCTAGATGGATCAATTGTCTTGACTCAGTTTAAGGCAGCTCTCTATAATCTTACGATGCACACATGCATGTAGACGGTGACACATCATTTCATGGCTTGCCCCCAAGCTGTATTGAAGGGCATGCCAGGTAATGGCAAAGATCTGTCAGGGGTTTTTGATCACTGGTTACACAGCACATAGAAGTCCTCACTGTCAGTGGGGTGTGGACATGCCCAGTTGTGGGGCTGTTGCAGTTTGGCAGGGTGAGTGTAATGCAGTTGTGTCTGTTTCTATGTAGACTTCCTGTCTTATTCTGTTAAACCAGTTCAGCCAGGAGGAGGCAAAAGCAGGTTTTATCTGATGTCATTCAGTAATTACAGGTCTTGCAACAACCGGCCTCCTCCTCCCCTGCCCCCACTTACACTCTGGTGTGTGCACACACCCTAGAAGCATTGCAACATAATGCACTATAGTATTACATGCCGGAGTTTTAAGTGCTGGTAATGAGGGCACAGTCCAGTTGTTCAGAGGCTGATTGGAACGTGCAGTGCTGAGCAAGCAAGAAGTCATGGAAGCCTGAAAACAACACTGTTTAGGAATGCAGCAAGTTCTCTGCCTTCAGTTATCCGACACCCTTGCTGGCTAATTTGCCTCTGACAGACAAGGATGTGGGAGGGTTCCTAGGCTTAAAGTGCAGGGATTTTCTGGGGATTCCAGCTAAGCCACAATATTGAGACAGATTTTTTTTTCCATGGGAATTTTTCCCCGCATTGAAAAATTTTTACCTCTAAAAATGCATTGTTTCGTGAAACGAATTTAGTAACATTATAAATGGATACAATTCTAGCCACACTGGGCAGTTGTAATTGACTTCTCCCCCATCCCACCCCCTCCCCAGTGACTGTGCTCTAGGAAGCATGTAAGAGTGTACAATAAATATAAATGCTTTTGGGTGTGCCAAAAATTAGTATGGTAACTTTTAAGTGCCTTTAAGTGCTTTAGTCTTGCCCATTGTAAGGTGGCTTTATATGATCCTCTAAACCATGGCTTACAATGAGGAAGATATCACAGGGTTACGTAAGAACATAAGAAGAGCCCTGCTGGATCAGACCAAGGGTCCATCTGGTCCAGCATTCTGTTCACACAGTGGTCAGCCAGCTGCCCATGGGAAACCCATAGGACATGAGTGCAACAGCACCCTCCCACCCATGTTCCCCAGCAACTGGTGTACATAGGTATACTGCCTCTGACACTGGAGGTAGCATATAGCCATCAGAACTAGTAGCCACTGATTGCCTTCTCCTCCATGAATTTATCTAACCCCCTTTTAAAGCCATCCAAGTTGGTGACCATCATTACATCTCATGGTAGCGAGTTCCATAGTTTAGCTATGCACTGTGTGAAGAAGTAGTTCCTTTGATCTGCCCTGGATCTCCCACCGTTCAGCATCATGATTGTGGCTTGCCAGCCTCCATACTAGGGTTTGCAAACCCACTTCAAACCATGGTCTGGTGGTTAGTTGCATGATGACATCATGACAAATTGGAAATGGAGGAGAGAACCCACCTCTGGGGCTACAAGAGAGCACAATGGCTGTTGGGAGAAGTGGAAAGAGATTTCTGGCCTGGGTCACCATGTCTTAGTTTTGGTGTACCAGTCCCCACACACCCCATCCTACATCTGTAGTATGGGTATAAAGGTTACTAAAATGCCTGTGATGTGCTTTGAATACTTCAAAAAGGTCTGCGTAAGTGCTTAATAATAATAACATTAGGCTTACGTTTCATCAGCTATTTTTAGACATTTGGAACAATAATTAGAAGTAAACATGAGTTATGAGGGGGAACAAACTTCTGCTGAGATTATTCCTTGCAAACTGTTGTAAGTTGCATGGTGTCACCAATTTCATATGGCAAAGAGAAGAACTTTGGGTGGAAGACGCATAAGCCAGAAGCCTGGGGTAATATCAGGCCTGTAGCCAGCCTAAGGGGGGCAGGGGGGCATTTATCTGGTTTGCAGGCCTTTTAAAGACAAAACTGTAAATGTTTTTTTTTTATTTGTTTGTAAAAAGGTTTAGGGGGGCAGAGAAAATGGGGGGGCAGGCTCCCCATAACCCGCCCCTAGCTATGGGCCTGGTTAAAATCCTAGCTTCTATGGATTATGGATGACTTTCAAAAGTTGCCCAACCATCAGCTGAAGTCCCTACCATTTTTTTTTTTAAGGAAACTAATCTACCTCACAGGCAGATTTTTGTTTTGTAGATGCCCAAGATATAGGGCCTGTAAAGCTCTATGCACTTTGCTGTGTATCAGCTGTCAGCCGGGTTGGAAGAAATCATGATGCCATTGCTATAGAAACCTTTACCTGATAAGATGTCATAACTCTGTTTGATTCGTACTGATATGCTGTGGGTCCCCACTGTGAAACGAAGATGTCTTTTTTATATATATATACATAGAGAATATAAATTCTGCCTCTTTATAGCTTACCAAATGTCTTTGATGTAGAATTTAATTAAAGCAGTTGCAGGAAACAACAAACTGGAGTCTGTGTTTTCCGTTGTGGGGCCATCATCTGCAGGTTTAACACTTTTGTGGTAAAGCTTTATGGTGTGTTTTAATTTAGAGAAACCTTGTCTATCCTTGTGTTGATCTCCCTTTAGGGAAAAGGGGATAGTCCTAGAGTACATGGAATAATTTGGTATAGGCAAGTGAAGTTATGCTTGGTTGGATCTGAACAATATTGAGCTTGACTAGCATACTGCTCAGTTTTATTAGGGCTTTTCCATTTAGCTGTTTTAATGCAATAATTGCATGGTGGTTGCTTCTTGTGCTCCGGCTGTCTTTCCTAAAATTATCTTATGTCTTGAGAGCATGGAGAATACCGGGTATGGAGAGGATTTTCTTTGGTTGTGGAGAAATGGCAACATCACAGCAATATGGGTCTGCAGCCTTGAGAGCAGCCATAACTCAGAGGTAGAGCACATGCTTTGCATGCAGAAGGTCCCACACTGAATCTCCAGCATCTCCAGGTAGGGCTAGGAAAGAATCCTGCCTGAAACCTTGGAGATCTGCTGCCAGTCAGTGTTGACAAAACTGGGCTAGATAGACCAATTGCCTGGCTCGGTATAAGGCAGCTTCCTATGTCCGTCTGCCCATTCCATCCCACCCCGGCCTCCAACCCCAATCCTCAGTTTGTTACAGTGGTGGTTGCACAATGTGGTTGCACAAACGTTGCAGGCACCTGGTGACTAGTGACCTTCTCAATTATGTTGCTTTTTGGCCCTCCTGCCTCTTATTGTGTTTGTTTGTTTTGATGGTGTTTTTAAATGATCCGTCTTATTTGTTTTAATCCTTGAGCACGCTGTTTGAAGTGGCAGCAGTCATAGTGGGTTATTCACTTGTGGTGCAAAACTGCTCTGGGGATTGGTAGGTGTGGGTGACATCACAGGTGTTAGCCAGTCAGCACCTGCCACAGCCAGGTTTTCCCCAGTACATATCCAACAATACTGCAGATTTGCAGGACTGTTTTTTTCCTTCTCTGAGTTTATCATGGTAGGGAGACAGGTATCTTTGTAGCAAGCCAGGCTCTTTACACCCGGCTTCATTGTTCTAAAGACGTTATGTCCACCTTCACCCTTAAACGCCCCAAATGGGAGCATGTTGCCAGCAAATACTGAAAAATGCCAGGCCAGCTAATCTTACCCTTCCTATATTTCTGCTTTCCAACAAGATCAAAAGAGTTCACAATGAGCTTTAGCCATGAAAGCCTTGGGTGGGAAATTGCAATCTCTCGATTCAGCCACCTCCAAAGGGGATAGTTAAGAGCAACCTATGGCTCTAGTATTCTTTATGAGAGCAACAGTTTACAACTTTATCATATAAATTATTAATACAAAGAATAACAGAAAAGACCGCAAAGGATGGTTTCTGTTCTCCTGCAGACTGCTAACTACACTGTTGTCACAGATAAGCAAGTGCAGGTATGGATGGGAGGGAATTGAGTAAAGAAGGTACAAGCAGTGCAACATAGCCCAATAAGAGAAAATATTAAACTTAAGTGTGGTGATTTATTGTGATGTTAATTTTCTGAAAATACTCAGTTTCCCTTTCAGGAAAGTGCCATAGCCTAGTGGTAGAGCAACTGAAGGGAGGACTGAGGGGAGATAAGTACTTGAAAGTTCGTCACAGAGAGGAAGGCCAGGATCTCTTATCCATCATCCCAGAGTGCAGGACATGGAATAATGGGCTCAAGTTACAGGAAGCCAGATTCTGGCTGAACATCAGGAAAAACTTCCTGACTGTTAGAGCAATACGACAATGGAACCAATTACCTAGGGAGGTGGTGGGCTCTCCCACACTGGAGGCATTCAAGACGAGGCTGGACAGCCATCTGTCAGGGATGCTTTGACTTGGATTCCTGCACTGAGCAGGTGGTTACTCGATGGTCTTACAAGCCCCTTCCGGTCCTACTATTCTATGATTCTACCCAAGTTCAACCTCTGGCATTTGCTGGAAGGCTGGGGAAAGACTCCGGCTGTACTGAAAGCTCTCCTCCCGGAATTGAGTTGTTTGGGCCACCAGTTGCTGGTCCCTTCTATATGGGCCAAATAAAAGAGGCATGCCCCAAAGTAACATTTGAAGTAGCTTCTAATGAACGTATGCACTCTCGGTGATCTCTGTGGGGGTTAAAACTGTCCCTCCAGCTTTTAAGGAAGTTGGCACTAAAGCCAACGCTGAAGATACTAATTGGCATTGTGGCCAAGTGAAAGGTTTTCTAGCAGGATATTTAATTGAGCCAACACCGCAGACTATAGACAGTCATTACAAAAAAGTTTAGAGTTCATTCTCCTATGTAAACAACATGATCTGTGCATGGGGAGGTGGAGGAGTTTAATAATCGATACAGTATGGGTGAGTGTAATAAAACCTGGTAATACTGATCTGCCGTACAAGGTTGCATGTATTACTGTGACAATGTGGCTGAAATGCTTTGAACACTCAAAGTGCTCTAATGCTAAATGTTGTCATTATAGTAATTATAAATACCCCGTTAAGCACATTTCAGAATTTGGAGCTCTTCTAACGTTGAGGATTTGAATTCTGCTCATGCTTCCTAATGAAATTGTCCCAGAATTTCAAGGCTTCTGGGAAAGGGGCCGTAGCTCGGTGAGAGAAAACATGTTTGGTGTGCCAAAGATCCAGTCCCCAGCATCTCCAAGTAGGGTTAGTTTGAGACTCTGGGAAGCTGCTGCCAGTAGACCAGCACTGGGCAACTTGTGGCTCTCCAGGTGTTTTGGCCTACCGCTTCCATCATCCCTCACCATTAGCTATACTGGCTGGAGCTGATGGGAGTTGTAAGTTAGAACATCCAGAGGGCCACAAGTTGCCCACCCCTGGAGGGACCAAAGGTGAGACTCGATATAGGGCAGCTTCCTGTGTACCCTGTTGTTGTTGTTTTTTAAGTTTTTCTTTTGCTTTTAGGCCAACAAGATTAAATGGGTCCAGTAACTGGAATGACTCCAGATAAGAAAGCTGAAACGCCGGGAGCAGAGAAAGCCGCAGGGCTAAGGCATGTCCAAAGAATGGGGAGCTTGCCCGAGGCTGTGGATGCTGCTCGGCCGAAGGCCACGGCGGTGGACAGCGAACTGGCCGACGACGAGCTCACAAACTTGAACTGGCTGCACGAAAGTACTAACCTCCTAACAAACTTCAGCCTCGGAAGTGAGGGTCTTCCAGTGGTTAGTCCTCTGTATGACATTGAGGGCGATAATGGGCCATCCTATCCTTCCTCCTGCTACTCCAACCCTGAGAAGAAATCAGCCACTTCTAAGCCTCCCTATTCTTTCAGCCTCCTTATATATATGGCGATCGAACATTCTCCTAATAAAAGCTTGCCAGTGAAAGAAATTTACAGCTGGATCCTGGAACGCTTCCCATACTTTGCCACAGCACCCACTGGCTGGAAGAACTCTGTCCGGCATAATCTTTCCCTCAACAAATGTTTCCGAAAGGTGGAGAGAAGCCATGGCAAGGTGAAAATGCGGTGGGATTTTTGGGGTGGTGCTGGAGATGGTAGGGGGATTGTTGTTGAACTTGTTACAACTTTGCTTTCCTTGTTGCTTTAAGGAAACAAAAGGCATGGAACTTCCCTTGGTTCGAGTGTTTAGTTGAGGGGAAGGCAACCTGGTGCCCACCAAATGGTTTTGACTACAACGCTCATCAGCCATGGCCAGCATGGCCAAAGGTCAAAATTTTTTGGGAGCTGTAGTCTAAGACATCCGGAGTGCACAAAGCTGCCTATCCCTGCTTTAGCTGAATTGAGTGTGTACGCGCACGCACACACACACACACACACACACACATGTTATTCAATGTCTATGTTACCCTATATCAGCCTTCTCCAACTTGGTGCCCTGCAGATGTTTTGCACTTCAACTCCCATCAGCCCCAGCCAGCATTGCCAGTCACCAGGAATGATGGCAGTTGTCGTCCAAAACATCTGGCCTACGTAAACATGTATTACTGTATTCCTCAGGCTGACATCACATCTTTGCCCACAGTATCCCTGGTCAAAAATGCCCTCTGTGCATTCACTGAACATGTGCAAAGGGGAGTGGGACTGTGCCTGCTGGCCCCATCAGCATCCCCACTGGCTTGCTCCCCAACATAGGAATGGCAACATAGGTAGCTGTCTTATACTGAGTTAGACCATTGGTCTATCTGTTTCAGTGCAGTGCTGTTGACAGAGGTGCATAACTGTTTAGGGGCAAGGGACTGGATTGCTTCCCACCAGGCCCACCATGGGCCGGATGACATCAGGGGACTGGCCCAGCCCCTGACGTCACACCCTTTCTTCTTTTTCTTTTCTTTTTTGTGCTGGAAGGGGATACGGAACTGTGTCTTCTCCCAGCATGGAGAAAGAGACTCACCGTTACTCCTTGTCAGTGTGAGAGACAAATGAATGGGCGGGCTGAAGGCTCCATTTGCCTGAATGACAAGTTTCTCAGCAGTTCATAGGATAAGGTGAAACCTATTGGTTCATGTCACCTGACCTCTACTGAGATGGCAGCTGCAATACCAGCGTCTTGCCATCTACATGGGTGGTGCTGAAGCACAGCAGAGAACGAGCTTGCATCTCTGCCCTCCAGAGAGCTACCACAGTGGCACAGACTAAGGCCTCTCCATCTCGCTGTAGAGTGACCTCTCCTTGAGACCCCCTGGCATGTTGTATTTCTGTTCTAAAGATGGCTTAACTCCAGGGTGGGCAACTTGTGGTCCAACAACATCTGGAGGGCCACAACTCCCATTGACCGTCATCACTGGCTATATTGACTAGGGCTGATGGCAATTGGAATCCAACAAGATCTGGAGAGCCACAAGTTGCCCGCCCCCTGGCTGAACAGAATCTGAGATACATCCTTCTTGTTCAGTACTGCCCAGTGAATCTGTGGCTGATGCTGTCTCTCACACATTCAGTACTGTCCACTGCAGCCGTCCCCAGCCTGGTGCCTTCCAGCTGTTTTGGACTACAACTCCCAGCATTCATGAGAACTGGCCATACTGGCTGATGCTGATGGGAGCTGAAGTCCAAAACATCAGGAGAGCACCAACTTGGGGAAGGCTGATCCACTAGATCATGCCCGTTTTCCGGTTTAAGTCCACCATTCCATTTGGTTGAATGAGGTTTTACCATCATCTTTGAACATGCCATATATCTTTTGGAGGGTCCACAAATTTGTGTTGTGCTGTGGTAGCCAGTCATTATTTTCTAGTATCCAGGTGTGAAATCCAATCCTGCTGCAAAACACTCTGTCAGTGGCTGACAAGGTATTCCTGCCCATGGAAAATTTAGGGTGGGGGAGAACAGATAGTGCCACAATTGGATGAGCTGTTGAGACTGGTTGCGATGGAAAAAGCACTCTGTACAGGCTGAATACAAAAGGAATAATTTCAAACATTCATCATAATTTTGGACGATCTGTATTTCCCCCCGGTGGTAAATCTCATTTAGTAACTTCCTTGTGACTTGTCAGCTTGATTTTCCAAAAAGCTGTTGCATTATTTTCCCACACAGTCTCTCTCTCCCCTTCCTCACCTTGGTGTATTTAGCTAAGGCAAGTATGAAGTGTGATCCTTCGCATATTTACTCCGAAGTAAGTCCCACAGAGTTTAGTTGTTTCTCTCAAGACTCTTGGTGTGATACATACTTGCATGTTCCCAGTGGGGCTTTTTCGCATGTAATGGCAACCCATGAGGTTTTAAACTGATGGGTTGTCATGCACGAGCAGCGGTGCACCTATCTCTTCCACTTTACCTCACAAACCATGATCGGCCCCTTTGTTGGTTGTGCAGCATGATGTGCGAACCTGGACTGCTGGGTTGTTTAGGGGCTAAACAACCAAGCAGTTAACCCAACAACAAACCATGGGTTTTTAAACTGATGTACGAACCAAGTCATTTTCTAAAGCCCCAACACTGTGACCTGGTTTGCACATAACGCTAACCCATGATTTATTTAACCCATGATTAACTCATGGTTTGTTGCCATACCCAGGGTTTGTCTGGCAAACAATCAATCAAAACAGTGTTTGTTTTCTCAATCCCTGGGTTGTTTGTCTGCTCCTTCCCCTTTGCCTGCTCCTTCCCTGTATCACAAATGCCTTTGCAACACTGTAGTACTGGCATGTAGAACAGCAAGGTTTTTTTTACTGCTCTTGCTGCTGCTTCTGTAGCCTGGGGAAACAACCTATGAACAACTCATGGTTATGGGTTCACGCGTAATGAAAACCCATTGTTTAAACAACCCAGTGTTTACAACCCAAAAACCATGGGTTCTCTTTCTGAGTTGCATGTGGTTAACAAACCATGGTTTGCTAGTAAAGCTGGGTTCACACATCAGGACAACTCAGAATTCAGCAACCCAGAATTCAACGACGCATACCACAGGTTAGTGTTATGTACAAAAACAGTTGGTGTGTTGTGAGGTTAAAAACCTGGGAGCATGTAAGCATGTATCGCATCACTAGAGAAAGCAAGATAGAAAGAAAAGTGTGTGTAGTTGCTGCACAGAGCCCAATTTCTATGCAGCAACAGAGAAATTCACATGATCCCTGTTCATAAAACCACGATCCCACACTCGCAAAGGTGAACAACTTGAACTGCTCAGTTTTTTGCAGTGTCAGCCATGCAGCCAGCTGTACCAAGGGCAGGCAAGCAAGCAAACAAAACCCAATGGCCAGCCATTCAACAAGGAAAACCCTGCTGTTAGTTAAGTTTGGCTTGCTGTGGAGGCATTTTTACCCACTCAGTTTGCTTTCGTGTGTGTGGGCCTGTTCAGGGTGTGCATGGGGAAGGAGGGTTTGTGAAAAATCGGGTGGGGGTGGTGGATTAGCAGAACCACTGCAAATGGTCCTGCTGCACAGTCGTGGAACCGCACAGGGTTGCGTGGTTCCGCTAACCACCCTCTCCATGGTTACCTGCTGGGTTTTCCAGCATTGTTTCCCCACATCCCTGCAGCCAAATTGGACTCCTGGCGGTCATTCCATAGGAAAAAACGGGTGCTTAACCACAGAAAATGTCTGTGCTGGCTAGAGTGTTGCCCCATGGGGTGGCTGCTCTAGCCTGTGGACTCTATGGTTCTGGCCCTGGAGTCCTCCAAGGCCGATTTTTTCCACCCATGGAGCCCATCACACGACATTGTAAGCCACACTGGGAGCCCTTAATCCTATTGCAGCAAGTGGGTAGTGAGCATGGTTAGTATGGGGTCAACTACTCCTCCTGACCTGGGAAAACACCTTCCAGATGCAACGCTAATTCACTGCGGGTAGAATTTTTACCCCACCCACAGTGGCTTAGCATTGCGTCTGAACAGTCCCTGTGTGTGTTTTTTACACTTGGGTGGATGGGTTAGGACTGGCTGGCAATGTCAGGGATGGGGTGGGATGGCAAGCAATGATCTTACTCACCCATCCTCACACTAGCCCTCATAGTGGATCACAGTTACAGACGGCCTTTATGCATTGCTAGGTATAATCTGATACCTGCAACATCTAAGAACATTAGAAGAGCCCTGCTGGATCAGACCAAGGGTCCATCCTGTCCAGCATTCTGCTCACACAGTGGCCTACCAGCTGCCTGTTGGAAACCCACAAGCGGGACAAAATGTAATAGCACCATTTCGCTCATGTTCCCCAACAACTGGTTGTACATAGGCATACTACCTCTGATACTGGAAGCTGCATATAGTCATCAGGACTAGTAGCCATTGATAGCCTTCTCCTCCATGAATTTGTCCAATCCTCTTTTAAAGCCATCCAGATTGGTGGCCATCACTACATCCTGTATTAGTGAATTCCACAGTTTAACTCTGCACTGTGTGAGGAAGTTCTTCCTTTTATCTGTCCTGAATCAATCAACTTCATGGGATGACCCCAGGTTCTAGTATATGAGAGAGAGAGAACGAGAGAGAGAGTCAGAGAGAAATGTCTCCTTGTCCACTTTCTCCACACTGTGCACTAATTCATTCAGATTGCAAATCTCCATTTTGACACAGGGTCTATCTAAACCGCAGACCTCAAGACTACAACATCTGGCCAAATTTTGGGGCTTTTCTGTTTCTCCCTCCACCCCCTCCTTTTTTGTATCACCTGGCCTGATGAAGAGTTCTGGAGAACTGGAAAGCTTGGGTATTTTGGTAAAAATTGTGGTTTATCTTGATAAAGGTATTGCCCAACTGTGGTTTTTGGATTTTTTTCTCATGGACCAGCATGGCTATCTTTGGCTGTTGTTGTTTTAATCTCCTAGCACTTCGTTGTGTTTACTTACTGGGTGTCAGAGAAGGTAATCTGCTGAAACTAGCTCCCCCAACACGACTGTAGGGCCAAGCCTTCCTCCTGGAGGGTCCACTTTGCTTTGCAAGTAGCACAATCGCTCACTGTCAGCTGTAAGCAGCACTAGCAGGGGAGAAGGAAACGGCACCAGCAAAAGCAGGTGTGCTCTGTGCTTACCTTAATGTCCGTGCCATGCAAGAAAGAGATCTTGGGGTTGTAGTGGCCAGTGCGATGAAAATGCCGACCCAGTGTGCGGCTGCTGTAAAAAAAGAAGAAGAGCAAACTCCATGTTAGGCATAATTAGAAAAGGAACTGAGAATAAAACTGCCAATATCATACTGCCCTTATACAAACCTATGGTGTGACTGCACCTGGAATACTGTGTGCGTTTCTGGTCACCGTACCTAAAAATAGTTATTGTAGAGCTGGAAAAAGTGCAGAAAAGGGCAACTAAAATGATCAAGGGGCTGGAGCATCTCCCCTGTGAGAGAAGGTTACAACAGCTGGGATTGTTTAGCTTGGAAAAAAAGGAAGGTAAGGGGAGACATGATAGATGTCTACAGAATTATGCATGGTGTAGAGAATGTGGATAGGGAGACATTTTTCTCCCTCTCTCAAAATATGAGAACCCGGGGTCATCCTATGAAGCTGATTGGTGGGAGATTCAGGACAGATAAAAGGAAGTCCTTCTTCACACAGCACAGAGTTAAACTATGGAATTCACTACCACAGGATGTAGTGATGGCCACCAATTTGGATGGCTTTAAAAGGGAGTTAGATAAATTCCTGGAGGAGAAGGCTGTCAGTGACTATTAGTCCTGATAGCTGTGTGCTTCCTCCAGTCCCAGAGGCAGTGAGCTTATGTACAGCAGTTGCTGGAGAACATGGGTGGGAGGGTGCTCTTGCGCTTGAGGCCTGCTTGTGGGTTCCTGGTCGACAGCTGGTTGGCCACTGTGTGAACAGAATGCTGGACTAGATGGGCCCTTGGTCTGATCCAGCAGGGCTCTCCTCACGTTCTTAAGGGTGACAGATGACCGCACATGTGTGTGCACAAATGGGTAAAAATGCCATTCCTCCCCCCCACAGCTGGGGACCACCATCACCTGTGTCGCAGCCTGACAAGGCGCAAACCTTCCAGTCATCGTCATCTTTCACTTGTAACTCTCCTGTGTTTTCCAGTTGCTTCTTCCATGTTTTCTCTCACCACAGAAACTCTGTTAAGAAAGAAAAGATGGAATAACTGCACAGTGCCTTCCGATTGGTAACTGTAGGAGTCCTCTGTCTGGAAGCACCCTAGGACACTCAAAGGGATGTAGAATTACAGAAAACCCAGTGAAACCAAAACAGAATGCAAACAAAACATTCTTTAAAGCAGGCAAAACAATTTTAAAAGCCAAAGGCCTGTTGCAACAGTACTGTTTTCACTGCCTCTCTAAAACCCAATAGGGGATGGAGCCAACCTGACCTTCCTTGGGAGGGAGTTCCATAGTTGGGGTGCTGCTACAGAAAAGGCCCGGTCTTGTGTACCCACCCATCTAGCTCCTCTTGGTGGTGGGACATACAACATGGCCTCTGATGAAGATAGCAAAGTATGGGCAGGCTCATAGAGGGGAGGAGGAGGCCTTTCAGATATCCTGGGCCCAACCTGTTCATTTGCAAAGTTCTCCCTCCTCTTCTCGCTGCTGTCCCCCTGTGCCAAACTTGCATTGTGTTCTCTTGAGATTCACCAGCAGGGAGTTAGTGGCCGTATGGTGTAGAGAGCCAGTGTGGTGCAGTAGTTTGAGTGTTGGCCTGGGACTCAGGTGATCTGGGTTTTAGTCCCTACTCAGCCCTGAACCTCACTGGGTGACTTTGGGCCAGTCACTGACACTTTGCAAGAGGCAAACAGGCAGGATATAAATGTCATAATATATTTTTTAAAACACTGCATGTCATAAAAAGCAACTATAATAAAGTAGATCAGAGGAAGCATCAAAGAGTTTAGTCGTGGCACTAAAAACAAACTTTAACAGATTGATTCTTTATCAGGATGCGGGATAGAAATAGCAAGAAGTGACTGCTGTCTTGCCTGTAGTTAGGGGGACAACAAATTTTGGGGTTTTGGCCCTGAGCTCCTGTCGCACCTTTGAAAAGCAGCACAAAATTAAGGACAAGCCAAGGCAACTCTACCATTTCCCTGTAGCTCCAAGCCAGTGAGGGACGCTGGAGGCATGCTGGCTTTTTCTGCCTCCATGCCTGCTGAGCAGTCCAAGCTCAAACATCCCAGCAGGCTCAGGGACATGCTGATGTACCTCCATCTTCCAGAGAGGGGAGGTGGACATTTATTTTGCCTTTCTGCTTGCCGAGCCAGCGCAAAGCTAAAAGAAATTGCAGGAAGACCGTCCGCAGCGCCCGACTCAGGAGGAAGCCTTGGGCTTGTCTCCCTCGCCTGAAGCTGGCCGAGCGGTTGCCATGGCAAGCAACATGAGTGAGATTGTTGACCTCTGCCTAAATAGAGAGGGTTGCAGCAGGAAATTCTGGTAGATACGTCTCTCAGGGAAAAGTCGGTGTTTCAAGGGGAACAGAAAAGGATCCCCCCCCCCCCCCCGAATGCATAATGGACCTCTGGAGATGTTGAAGACCTGTCAGGGAATGCTGAAGAGCTTAATGCAGGAAAAGTAACTTACCTGGGACAGGTAATAGGAAATTGGTGTATCTCTAATACAGGGGTGGGAAATGGGTGGCCATCCAGGTGTTGTTGGACTGCTATTCCCATCACCCTATCCAGCATAGCCAATAGTGAGGGATGATGGGGGTTGTAGTCTAACAACATAAGGAAGGCTACAGCTGGGAATTAACTGCTCTGGTAAACAGGAAGCATTGGAATGTGTGTCGGGTGGTGTCACCAGCTGTGTCTTGGATATCAACAGTAACCAAGGAAGTGAGCTGTCATCCCCTTCTGCCCTTGCTGAACACTTCATTTGATGACTCACAAGTAATGATACAGGAACGTAAAATGCAATGCAAAAGTTAATGTCTGTGTACTTGCCCACTCTTACTGTTTCCTTGCTGTGGTATCTGTCTAGGTGGGGCTTTGAGTGTTGCCAGCCTTGGGGTTTATGTTGCTGATTTGGTAGACTCTGGGAGGATGGTGGTTGTTCTAGAACTGCTGGAAATTATATGTTGCATCGGCTATAGGGTTGTACGAAAGTCACTTACCTTTTCAAAGGGTGACATTCGCGGTGGGGGGGAGGCGCTTCGTCCCTCCCCCCGAAATTCTCTCCGGCCAGCTCCGCTCCGTGGAGATTCTGCAGAGCTGCCGGCCGGGCCGCCCGCAGCTGGACATCCGGCCCCTGGGCAGCCTGCAGGGATGCAAATGGTGGCTGCCATAGCCGCCGCCATTTGCGTCCCTGTATTTTGCCATGATAGGCTACGTAAATATTTATGTAGCCTATCACAGCAAAAAAACAAACAGCGGACGCAAATGGCGGCGGCTACGGCGGCCGCCATTTACGTTCCCTTTTTTTTGCCGTTTTAGCCTACATAAATATTTACGTAGGCTATTATGGCAAAAAAAAAAAGGGAACGCAAATGGTGTAGTGGCCGCCATTTGCGTTCCTTTTTTTTTGGCCGTAATAGCCTACGTAAATATTTACGTAGGCTAAAACGGCAAAAAAAAAAGGGAACGCAAATGGCGGCCGCTGTAGCCGCCGCCATTTGCGTTCCCTTAGTTAAGCCATGATAGGCTATGTAAGTACTTATGTAGCCTATCACGGCTTCCGCAGGGATGCAAATGACGTCCCTGCGTTAGCCGTGATAGGCTACGTATTTACGTAGCCTATCACAGCTACATGGAAGAAGTGAATGGCGGCCTCACACGCAGCCGCCATTCGCAAGTCAGCGCGGACGGCAGCAGGTAGGTGCTCCGTTCTGGGCCCATTTCGCGGGGCAGGTGGGCGGGGGGGCTTTGTTCCGCCACGGATTTCAGGGGGCTGAACGCACTGGCATTCGGCCTCACCGAGATCTGTGGCGGAATTCTCTGACATCCCTAGTCGGCTCCGCTGCCTAAAGGCGAAGGAATTGGTGGTTTCAAAGTTCTGCTGTTCGGGGGACAGCTTAGCGTGTAAAGTATGGGCTCACTTAGCAGCCTGGTTTGTGTTGCCATGGTAGCGTTTCCTCTTGCTTGGCTGGCTTGTGAGCGGCTGGTAGTGCGAGGCAGAGGCCGGGTTCATGCTGATCCGGTGGTGTGTTGCTTGCGGAGCGGGGCGGGGCGGGGACGAGGAACCTCTCCTTTCTCTGTCTTTTTAAGCCTGAGCATGAGGGCGCATACAAGTGCACATGTGTGTGGTGTTGATGTAACCTAAGCTCAGGAGTATCAGAGGGGAATGTAGCCTGCTTTCTGAGTTGGTCTGGAAAAAAACAAACAGGTTTTGCAGCGGTCAAAGAGGAGCTGCTTATGCAATGGAAACTGGAGATGTGTGCAGGTCATATCTGCTGAAACGCACAACATGGCTCCTTTGTGTTGCTGTCTGGAGGAGAGCGTGTTTTTCACCTGAGGGCAACTTCATGTAACTGCAAAAGAGTGTAACGTTCACTCGTGTACCAAGACGTATGTGACTGTCTGTGTGTATATCACCCGCCTTCAACCCGATGCCCTCCAAATGTGTTGGACTACAACTCCCAGCATCCCCCAAGCTTCCTCAGGTTAGGGAAAGCTGGTGTATATGTGTGCTCACACATGTGTATGCATGCATATTTCTTTCTTTTTTTATTTACGGGATTTCTATAATCCAATAAGCTTACCAAGCAATGTGTAATGCAAAGAAAGAAAAAAGAATCAAAATACAGAATTATAATATTTAAAATCAAATTATACTGATAAAACCATGGCTGGTCATTCAGGAAATGTTTAAATAAAAATATCTTCAGTAGGTACCGAAAACAAAACCGCATCGGTGCCTGCCTGACATCAACAGGCAGGGAGTTCCACAGAGAGCGAACCAATGCACTGAAGGCTTTACTCCGAGTGGACTCCAAATGGACTGCAGATCCATGCACAACCGCCAGGAGTGCCTCATCTGATGACCTCAGTCACCAGGCATCACTGTTCCTGAGGCCCGAGTGGCCATGGCAGCTCACAGTGCCTTTTACCAGCTTCAGCTGGTTCACCCGGTACGGTCTCTCCTCGACAGGGATAGCTTGGCCGCAGTGGTACAGGCACTAGTAACCTCAAGACTGGATTACTGCAAGGCACTCTTTGTGGGGCTGCCCTTACGGCTGGACCAGAGGCTGGAGCTAGTGCAGAACACAGCAGCTCGGCTGTTGTCAGGAGCTGCCCCTTTCCAGCATGCAGCTCCTTTACTGAGGGAACTGCACTGGCTGCCTATTCACTACTGGGCCAGGTTTAAGGTTTTGGTACTAGTGTATAAAGCCCTAAACAACTTGGGGCCAGGATACTTGAGAGAGCACCTTCTTCTTTACCAACCTGCCAAGTCACTGAGGTCATCAGAGGGCTTCTTCCTGGTGGTTCTGCATGGACCTATGGCCTGATTGGAGTCCACCCGGAGAAGGGCCTCCAGTGTGGTGCCTCCCTTTCTGCGGAACTCCCTGCCTCTGGTGATCCGGCAGGCACCAACACTGCGCTGTTTTGGCACCTCTTGAAAACTTCTTCATTTCAAGTAGACTTCCTTGATTGATCAGCCATGTTTTTTATTGGTATTTTATTGGTAACGTATTAAAAACATTTAATATGGTGTTTTATTCTTTTTATCTTTTATTGTTCACCTCTCCAGAATCTGTTTAAATGTGGAGCAGTATATAAATGTTGTCAATACATAAATAAAATAAACTCGAAACTTGGCATCTATGGTCAAGAGTTCTACAATTGTGCAAAACGTCAAACGAATCTGATGGAAATTGCCACAGATATAGCAAGTTAAATATATTTATAAAAATATTAGTTTTGAGTTTACACTTTGGCTAGTGTATTTCTTGCTCCATCTCCTTCCTTGCTTCTTTTGAACCTGGTAGGAGCTGTTTTTTCCAAAGAAAGCAAGAGGAAAGTGAAGATGATTTACTTTGAGGTCCACATTTGACAGACCTTTCTTTACACATCATCGGAGCCATTATTTAACAGACCAAGAGGAAATACAGGTGATGGAAAGCAAGCCTGAATCAGATGGACTCTTGTCTTCCCACAGGGGGTATCTCTGCAAGGGGCTCTGTGTGCATCACAAATTGCCAGCTGTCCTCTGCATCCTCTTTTGCATGCCAGACTTGCAACAAATGCTCACTTTAAATAAGTTGGCTTTATTTTCTTTGCTGTACTTGGCATCGTAGCAGTTAACTGGGAACTCCCAAATTGTGTGTATGCAGTTAATCTTATTTAACTAAGTTACTGCGTGGCCTGCCTGCCTTGTTCCAAATGCCCATGTTAATAATGACAGGTGCTGGATAAAATTAACGGTTCCCTTTTAACTTTCTCACCACTATCCCCCCCCCCCCGTCTCTTTGTACAATGTGTAGAAAGATCAGTATTGACATTACACTTGGGACAGCAGCGATTGCAAAGCCCCTTTCCTCACACTAGGCGAACTATGGCTGCAGTCCTAAGCGTATTTAGAACTAAAGGTCTTTTGAAGTCAGACAGACTTGCTTCTGAGAGAACTTTCATAGATTTGCAAAAACCAAAGGACCATAAGTAAAATCCCAAGATCCATATTAGTGTAATATCTTTATTAGGCCAACTGAAAGATCACAAAAAAATATTCAAGCATTTGAGATCATAGAATCATAGAATAGTAGGGTTGGAAGGGGCCTATAAGACCGTCGAGTCCAATCCCCTGCTCAATGCAGGAATCCAAGTCAGAGCATCCCCAACAGATGGCTGTCCAGCTTCATCTTGAATGCCTCCAGTGTGGGAGAACCCACTACCTCCCTAGGTCATTGGTTCCATTGTCATAATCCTCGAACAGTCAGGAAGTTTTTCCTGATGTTCAGACGGCATCTGGCTTCCTGTAACTTGAGCCCATTATTCCATGTCCTGCATTCTGGGATGATCGAGAAGAGATCCTGGCCTTGCTCTCTGTGACAGCCTTTCAAGTACTTGAAGAGCGCTATCCTATCTGCCCTCAGTCTTCTCTTCTCAAGGCTAAACATGCCTAGTTCTTTCTTTCTTCTTTCTCAAGGCTAAACATGCCTAGTTGAGTGTGGGTTGTTGTTGAACCATGGGTTGTTTGTTGACGCATGGATTGTTGAACTGTGGGTTAGCGTTAGGGGTGTACAAAACCCCGCTTACCTGGCTCCACCGGGTTCCGCAGGTGGGGGGAGGCGATCCGTTTCTCCCCCCGGAATCCTTGACGGGGGGGGAGGCAATCCGTTCCTCCCCCCCCCCTGGAATCCTGCCAGGCCGTGCAGCCGCCGGCTGGCCCAACCTGCAGCGGGGCCTCCAACCGCTGCCGGGCCGCTGCAGATGCAAATGGCGTCCTGAGTAAGGGATGCCATTTGCGTCCCTATGGTAGCCCGTGATAGGCTGCGTAAATATTTACGTAGCCTATCACGGCTAAAGCAGGGACGCAAATGGCGTCCCCTATGCCATTTGCGTTCCCGCTTTAGCCATCATAGGCTACATAAATATTTACGTAGCCTATCACAGATAAAACAGGAACACAAGTGGCTTAGGGGACGCCATATGCGTCCCTGCTTTAGCTGTGATAGGCTACGTAAATATTTGCGTAGCCTATCACAGGCTACCATAGGGACGCAAATGGTGTCCCCTACTCAAGACGCCATTTGCGTCTGCAGCAGCCGGAGCCGCCGCTGGAGCCGCCGCCGGAGCTGCAGCCAGGTAGGCTCTGTTTCGCGGGGCTTTCGCGGGGTGGAGGGGCGGGGGGCTCTGTTCTGCCACGGATTCCGGGGGGCTGAATTCACTGGAATTCGGCCCCTCTGGGATCCGTGGCAGCATTCTCTAACATCCCTCGTTAAGCGTGTTGTCTGAACCCAGGACATTTTCCACAGGGTGGCTTGTTAACCACCTTGAACAACCCAACAACAAATCATGGGTTCTCAAGGTGGCTTGCTCAGGAAAAATAAGCCACACTGCATGGTTAACAAGCCAGTCTGTGGAAAATGCGCTGCATTCAGACAACGTGATAACCCATGGTTCAACAACAACCCACACTCACCCACTAAGTTTGGGTTAGCGCGTTGTGTGAACCCAGTGATTGTCTGCATGTTCAGAATCCCAACATGGAATAGTAATCATCACATGGCTGGCAGAGCCTAATTTAAATGTCTTCCGGCCTCTCCATTCCATCTTGAGACTCTGAATATTCAGACAATATGACTTCACCATCAAGTCGGGGTTTTTTCCTCCCCTGTTATCCTCTCTCCTCTTGTTTTTTGTAACATCTGCCTTGATGAAGAGATCTTGAGATCTCAAAAGCTTGCACATTTTTGGTTGGCCTAATAAAGGTATTACACCAATATGGCTTTTGCACAGACTTGGTCTGCAAGATCTTTTATAGCAGCATTCGCCAACCTGGTGCCCTCGTGTTGGACTGAAACTCCCATCATGCGATGGCTGTACTGGCTGAGAATGGTGGGAGTTTCAGTCCAACACATCCAGAGGGTACCAGGTTGGGGAAGAACGCTTTAGAGTTTGTCTTGACTGAAACAAAAGTGGGTGAGTTGTAGGAAATACATTAAGGGAAATGACTTCTTCAACTTCATTTCTAGTGATGAACAGAAGTGACTGGCTAGGAAAGTTAAGTGCAGCTACCCGCTGGGGTTTTTAGGCAGGGACCTTTCCAGCCTGCTACTCAAGATCTTTAACTGGATATCACAGGGATTAAACCTGGGACCTTCTGCCTGCAAAGCGAGACCTCTGCCACTGAGCTGAAGCCCTCTCTTCAACTGATGGCGTTCTCGTGTTGTATTGTAGGTTGTCAGTCTGTCCCAGAGCACTGTTCTTTAAGGCAGAAATATGGCCATAGTTCATGACATTACCCTGAGTACTTGTGAGCAAAAGAGAGAGCCAGTGTGGTGTCGTGGTTAGAATGTTGCACTGGGACCCAGAAGGCCTGGGTTCTAGTCCCCATTCTGCCATGAAGCTCACTTGATGACTTTGGGACAGTCACTGACTCGCAGCCTAACCTACCTCACAGGGTTGTTGTGAAGATAAAGTAGAAAGGATGAGGATCATGTATACCGCCTTCGGTTCCTTGGAGGAAAAGCTGGGATATAAATTTAACGAGCAAACAAAAGCATTGGTACTTTCGTGACAGCTCGTATTTTCTCAGGATCTTGGTACGACTGTACTACAACAACAACAACAACAACAAATGTGTGTGTTCAGGTTCCTGAGTGAGTAACCTTTGATTGGATTGGGACAGCTTAGTATCCAGACATGACTGTGCATACCTCAAAATAAAAATGGAGCCCTGGGTGTATTCCAAAGCTGCTATAAAGTATGTAATCCAGGGACCAGTGAGTTGTCTAGAAGAACCATGATGTAGCAGCACTGTTTGAAATTTAAGCAGGAATGGATCTACTAGTTCCTTCCCTGGATGGGAGATCACTGGGAGTCCCAGGTAAGAGCAGGGTAGTAAATCTATCTTCCAGTTGTACAGGTAACCTGTAGCTCAGTGGCAGAGCACATGCTTTGCATGCAGAAGGTCCTGGCTTCGATCCTTGGCAACTCCAGGTAGGGTTAGGAAAGAATCCTCTCTGAAGGCTTTGGCAGCTTCCTCTGTTCCGAGCGTGGTGGTTGTCACCTTAGCCCTGTGCAGGTGTTCACCTGCTTGCGTGTAGGGCGGAAGTGGGGAGGTGGATGTGCATGTAAGCCCCACCCCCAATGAACCCAGCTGCTGGTCAGACTTCATGTGCTGACTGAAAAGGGCTCTGTAAGTGCATTCTGATAAATTCACTCACAGAGCTCCCGTGAGCTCCTGTAAGGCAGGGTTCATGATCGCAAGAGCTCCGTGACCGTATTCAGCTGAACGTGCGCACAGAACCCTTTTCAGAACTTTGCGCTGGCAGATGGGCATGTGGGCATGCTTATGTGTGTGCCCACATGCCCCTCCCTACATTTGCCCTACACCCAAGCAGACAAACACCTGCATAGGTCTCCTGACGAAAGCCAATCTTGTGAGTGATGAAGTGTTATGGTGCACTAGGGCTTGTTCTGAGAACATATGATGCAGCCCCCTTGTGGAAGCTAAGGAGGTTTGGGTGTGGTCAGTGGCTGGATGGGTGACTGCCAGGGGGACTCCCATGTATTTCACCTTGAGTGCCAGGATGGAAGAAAGGTGGCGTATTAATGTACAAAATACAAATCTAACTCTTAGGTGTACGTGCCTTGTTCACTGCATGGCTTGAGTAGAAAAGGAGACAAGCCCGTGTAAGCAACCCTGAGCACCTGGGAGGAAGACTGGAATACAAGTAGGACAAATCGTTGCTATTATGGAATAGCCTCTGGTCATTCATTGCCTGAAGAGAGAGAGATGGCCATGGATTAATGGCTGCAATAAGTCCTAAACACCCTTTTACACAAGGCCACTCCAAATAAAATCCAGTTAGAAATGCAAGCAAACCTGCTATTAAGGAATTACTCTATTAATCGTATCTGTCTATGCTTTCCAGCAGGAGTGAGTTTTAAATGATGGTTGCTTCCAGGAAGCATTTTGAGGCAATGGAACTGGTTAAAAAATGCATGCAAACTTCTATCCCTAAGTTAAAAAAGAGAAAAGTGTGTTGCCTGGGACAAGCCAAAAATTATTTCTTTTAAACCCGCAGTGGGAAATGGGTTTGACCCAGAACACCAGCAAGGGGATGAAAGGCAGGCTCGGGGATTTATAAGGTTGCTGGATCTTCATGTGGTTGAAGAATAAACAGCAGCCCTAAACAACTTGGGACCAGGATACCAGAGGGAGCGCCTTCTCCCTTACCAACCTGCCCGGGCACTGAGGCGAGCAGAGAGCCTGCTCCTGGTGCTTCCCCAAGAACCTATGACCCTATTGGAGCCCACGAGGAGAAGAGCCTTCAGTGTGGTGGCCCCCTTTCTTTGGAATTCCCTGCCCCTGAAGGTCAGGCAGGCATCAACACTGCGTTGTTTCTGGCACCTCCTGAAAACCGTGCTGTTCCAGGAGGCATTCCTTAATTGATCAGTTATGGTTTTTCTTGGCACTGTGTTTCTTAAACAAACATAATTTTAATCTGGTGTTTTAATTTTTTACCCTTTTACTGTTTTATCTCTTGTGTTCACCACTCTGAAATCTGTTCTAGATATGGAGAGGTATATAAATATTGTAAATACAATAAATAAATACAATAAATAAGAATACGTGTGCCCCCTTCCCCTCCTCCACCATGCTGAAATTGTAACATCAGAGATGGGCATGCCTGGTTGCATGATTCCGCTGCCCAAAAAGAGGTGGGTAGAAGAGCACAATTGGTAATTCAAGTGGAGGGTCCACATCATACATTGTCTACATAGGGGAACCCAAAGCGGTATACATGATCCTTATCCTTTCCATTTTGTCTTCACAAGAGTCAGTGACTGGCCCAGAGTCACCAAGTGAGCTTCATGGCAGAATGGGGACTAGAACCTGGGTCTCCCATGTCCCGGTGCAACGTTCTAACCACGACACTACACTGGCTCTCTCTTTTGCTCACAAGTACTCAGGGTAATGTCATGAACTATGGCCATATTTCTGCCTTAAAGAACATGCCCTGGGGCAGTCTGACAACCTATAATACGAGAACGCCCTCAGTTGAAGAGAGGGCTTCAGCTCAGTGACAGAGGTCTCGCTTTGCAGGCAGAAGGTCCCAGGTTTAATCCCTAAACTGCAAAGACCCTTGTTGGTCCAGTAAACCAGAGGAGGGCAGGCTTCTGGCATGTGAGATCTACCTTTTTCTTTTTAATGAGAAATTCGAGGTCCACCAACTGGAGCCAGATGCAAAATGGAGGCTCAGGAGACAAAGTCACCCCGTAAACCATACACTGGGACGACCTGCATACACAAATCTGCACTTGAGTTCCTATAGTGCAGGGATTTCAATTAAGACCTGAAAACCAGCCTCACGCGGTTCTTTGGGATGCCAGTCCTTATAACCAGGGGTGCAAAACCTCTTTCAGACCAAGAGCCAAATTCCTTTCCAGAAAAGCTCTTGGGGGCTGCATTCTAGTGGTGGGTGGAGCTGAAGACAAAAGGGGAGGGGGCAAAAATACCAGCATATTTTAGCTTTAAGCTCTTACGGCCAGTAACTAAGCCTTAGGAGAGGCATGTCAGCCTTGGGGAACCACCAATTGGTGGTTAGGGGGCAGGGAAAGGGGGTGTGGCCTCTGGGGAAGCCCAGGTGGCCGGATTTGGTCCCCAGGCCTGAGGTCCTGCACTCCTGCTTTAAAGTACCAAAGCAGTGGTTTTTTTTATTGTATTTTTCAAGTTGGATGCAGGTGCCTAGAGACTGTGACTTATACCTTTTCTAGAACAGGAGGTCTGCTGAAGTGAATCAGCAGCTGTGGCAGGAGTGATCCTGTAACAGAAGCACAAAATTTTACTGTTGGAAGTATAGCTGGGCAGTACAGGTGGTTCCACGTATGGAAGAGACCATGGAGGACATCTAATCGGACCAGTTCTGCTCAATGCAGGGATCGTGCAGTTACAGCATTCTCTGAAACAGCGCTGCATACATCTGCACAACATTTGAGAACCTCTTTGTATTAAGTGCTGGTGTTCTGTTATTTCCTAGGTGAATGGAAAAGGTTCTCTATGGTGTGTGGACCCAGAGTATAAACCAAACCTTATACAAGCTCTGAAGAAGCAGCCGTTCCCCTCTGCGTTTGCATTTTATACCCCACCGGCATCGCCACTGAGGTAGGATCCTTCTTTTTATTTTTAACTCACAATACAATCTTGGGGTGGGAAGAAATACAGGGTAGTATCCATTGTTAGTCCTACATAGAGTAGACCCTCTGAAATTAATGGGACTTAAGTAAGTTGCGACTAACTTAAATCTCATTAATTTCAGAGGGTCTACTCTATGTAGGACTGACATTGGGTACTACCCACAGACTTCAATCTTGACTAAGGACGCAGTATTGTCCAAAGATCATGATATACTAAAAAATAAAAATGGATAATTAAGTTGTTACCCTTTTTATTTGTTTGTAAAGAGGAAGCACCTGTAGCTCTGGGGAAGAGCACAAGCTTTGTATGCAGGAGGGTCCAGTTCCCCTTCATTTCCACCAAGCAGGACTGGGCAAAATCCTCCTTCCCACCCCCTCGTTGAGACCCTGGAGAGCTGCTGCTGATCAGGAGCAGACAAGACTGGGCTACATTGACCAATAGCTATAAGGCAGTTTTGTATTTTCACCACAAGTGCCAACCTCTTTAAATTATAATTGTCAGGAGCGCTCTAGCGGCCTCTTTCAATATACTCCAATAGCCAAGTCAAGACACAGATGAAAGGATTCTTTTCAAGGCTTTAATCCTTTTACAACTTAATGACTCTTTCAGATGCTAATCACCAGCGACTAAGCAATGAACAGCAGAGTAGCCTATGCTCCGGGTAAGCAGTTGATCCCCGTTTGAAGGAGAGTCACTTGAAGACCCTGAACTTATGGGCTAGGGAGAGATCCTCCCTCTTTCCCTTGGGTCCACGGGAAGTGGCCATTGCTTGCGTGCCAAACGGGCGCTACGCCTCCTTTCTGCACCCTCCATCGCGCGTCTCTCCCTGCATCTGCGTCGAGCGTCTAGCAAGCCCCCCTCCTGCACTTTCTTACTGCTAGGATCACTATCTCAGGAATGCCGGCAGGAGGAATCTCTGCCAGCTGCTGTGCCTGTGAGGGATGAGCTGGCTCCTCTCCCACGAATTGCTGATCCTCCTCAGAATCAGAACTGCTCTGGGGTTCTGTCGGCTCAGTTTCCACCCTGACAATAATTGATATTCTGTTTGAATCTATGAAACATCTTGTTAAACACCCGCCCCGCAAAACCCAAGATGTTTGCAGTAGCTGAGAGAGGCTTAGGTCTGATTCACACATAATGACAGCCCAAGGTACAGGTTGAGTATGGGCTGTCATTGAATTGAGGGCTGTCATTACATGTGAACCCTGCATTATGGTTTAACTATGGATTGTTAAGAACCAAGGAAGAGAACCCATGCTTTGTTGTTGGGTTGTGAACCCTGGGTTGCCTGTGGTTAACAACCCATAGTTAATCCATAGTGCAGGCTTTGCATGTAACGACAACCCACGATTCAATCACCACCCATGTTTCAGTGACAACCAATATTCAATCTGTACTGTGGGTTGTCGTTACGTGCGAACCAGGTTTCTCTGGATTCTGTATAAACCAGGTTGCATTGTATTCCTTGCTAAATATTGACCTGGTTTGCACACAGTGCTAACCCATGGTTTATCTCACCCATAGCTTAATCCATGGTGGGGGGTTTTGCCGTACCCAGAGTTTGTCTGGTAGACGATTGAACAAACTGTGGTTTGTTTTCTCTCTTGGTTGTTTGTTTCCCTCCTCCTTCTCCTGCTCCTGCTTTGTATCCCAAATGCCTTTGCAGCATTGTAGTACTGGCATGTAGAGTGGCTGGGTGTTCTGATCACTCTTGCCCACCACCTCTGTAGCCTGGTGAAACAACCCATGAATAACTCACGGTTCTGGGTTCACACGTAACAACAACCCATGGTTTAAACAACCCAGAGCTCATAACCCCAAAACAAACATGGGTTCTTTTTCTGGGTTGTTTGTGATTAGCAAACCATAATTTGTTAGCATGGCTGGGTACACACAGCACAACAGTCCAGAATTCAACAACCCATGCCATGGGTTAGCGTTACATGTAACTAGAAAATCTAAAATTTGAGGATTGGGACTAAATTATACAGATCGCATAGATTTCAGTTAGGCTCACTTCCAAGTAAGTATTCTTAAGATTGCATGTTCACACTAAACTTAACTTTCTGATGCCATTTGGACCGCACTGTACATTTTTAAGGGGGATGGTAGGGCAGTGGTCCAACTTTGAGGAGTTGTCCCTCCCAAGCTGAAGATGACCCAGGTGAGCATGGGAAGTAGCACATCAGCCATCTCCAACCTGGCACCCTCCAGACGTGTTGGACTGCAACTCCCATAACTCCCAGCCAGCATGGCCATTTGCTAGGAATTATGGGAGTTGCAGTCCCACACATCTGGAGAGCACCAGGTTGAAGAAGGTTCCAGGAGACAGATATGTGCAGGGAGAAGAGTGTACAATTTGCTAGCTACTGGATGAGTTCCTCAGACCATGGTTAGGGTAAAGTAGCAGTCACCCACAAAAATGCCTTTTAGCCAAGGCTGTTCATAACACTAGTGAGAATCAGCATTATGAAGAGAAATCCATTCTAGCTATGAATCTGATGGTGAAAATATCAGTTTTTACTTTACTCAAAACTGACACTTGGCTCAATTGAAAAAGCATTAGACGCACTTTAAAAATCGACATAACTAATTAAGGCTCTATGTTGTTATTTTAAAGAGAAAATCCTTAACCTAACAAAGATGAAAGCCTTCTTGGCAAAATGTCAGGGCCAATATGAATTTTTTAAAGCACAGGTCTGCAAGAACTTAAGTCAAGCCTATATCTGTGTCTAGCAATAACTGAAAAACAGCTGCTGTGTTTTGTTTTTCCTCTTTTCCAAAAGTACTGAGTCTACAGCAGCTTCTGTAGGAGGCAAAGAGACAGGATTCTGTAGTTTACCTTCAACTATCCATAGACTGGAGGTTTGGGTCTCCGTCTCCCTTACCTCTTGGCTAATGCTAATAAAGCCAGGAGAGTTAGAGAGGTGTTGGTTATCACACTACACTGGCCTGGTTCACACATACCACTAACCCTTAGGGTTTTTTAATGTATAGTTAACCCATGGTTTGTTGCCCTACCCAGGATTTGTCTGGCAGATGATCAAACAAAATGTGGTTTGTTTTCTTAATCCCTGGGTTGTTTGTTTCCCTCCACCTTCACCTGCTCTTTCTCTGTATCCCAAATGCCTTTGTGGCGCTGTAGTACTAGCATGTAGAGTGGCTGGGGTTTTTTTACTGCTCTTGCCCACTGCCTCTGTAGCCTGGCGAGAAACCTATGAACAATGCACAGTTCTGGGTTCACATGTAACAACAACCTATGATTGAAACAAACCAAAGTTCACAACCCAACAATAAACCATGCATTCTCTTCCTAGGTTGTTTGTGGTTAATAAACTATGATTTGTTAGCACAGCCACATTAACACATCATGACAACCAAGAATTCAACAACCCATACCATGGGTTAGTGTTATGTGCAAACCTGGCCACTGTCTTTTGCATCTTTCCATCCCTGCCACATCCCAGCCTTGAAAACGGGTGCTTGTGCCTTCAAATGGAGAACTAGGCTGTAAAGATACTAATTTAGACATATTTATATCCCACCTTCCATGAAATCTTATAACTGTGGCTTTCAATAAGAACATTAACATACTGTGGACCCCTATTGGGGTATGGTCCCTTGGCAGGTACCCGACCATGCCTGCCCTCGATGTCAGCCTTGCTTCACTTGGCCAGCAACTAGTGCCTGGGTGATGAGGCCTTTTAAAATCATACAGGCAGCTGAAAGTACTGAAATATCTTCCCTGGGGTAGATTTTTTCACTGCTGCAGGAAGGACATGCATGGCTTCCAATCTCCCTTCCCAAAATAGACTGGAATGCAGCAGAAATTCTTGCCATAAGGACTCGGTTAACAGACACTCATTACAGACTTAGGCTGAAGTCACTTTGGGCAAAGTCTTTTGAGGTGGCCTAAAAGGATGTGGTTGTATTTTTGTTTTGTTTTGTTTTTCTTTAAAGTAATAAAGATTTAGGGGTATTTGGCATGGGAAGCTGTCATACACTTTGAATGGGATTTTCAAGGCCTGTATTTGAGCTTGGTTTGGGTTCTGGAGTAAAGCCAAATCCAGGGATTTGGAACAATATGGGGGAAAAGACTAAGGGGAAATTCTGAGTCTGTGGAAAGGAATGGCAGGATAAGAGCACAGAACAGGTGCTCATTAATAGGGGTTCTAGTCCTCAGAATTATGAAGAACTGGAGGTGGCATCTAGGAACATAGGAAGCTGCCTTAGATTATGTGTCAGCCTAGCCCAGTATTGTCTATTCTGGCAGGCAGTGGCTCTCTGTGGTCTAACGTGGAAGTCTTTCACATCACCTGTGACATTATCCTTTTTTAACTAGAGATGCTAGGGATTTACCCTGGCATCTTCTGTATGCAAGGTATGTGCTCTACCAATGAACTATGGTCTCTCCACAATAGAATAAGAGTGACTGTTGGGTCCATTTCACACATCAGGCAGCACCCAACCTGGGTTTGCCATCAAGAGTATGCCCAAGGCAAGCAGCAGCAACCCATCCTCACTCTGAGTAAGCCAATATGATAGAGATGTTTTCCAAGTGCCTGTTTGTCGCTTTCACATTTTCAACGTTAAAAAAAATGTTAAATGTGTTCACCCTGTCTGTAATAAATACAGAGTGCCACTCATGTATGGCAGTTGGTTTAGAAATTGGCTCTGCATTCAACAGCTGCACTAGTTTAAGACCTACCAGGTCAGTGGTGCTTCTTATTAAAGGCAAGGAAGGGGGAACGTGATAGAGGTGTATAAAGTTATACCTGGTGTTGAGAAAGTGGATCGGGAGACATTTTTCTCCCTCTCTCATAATACTGAAACCCAATGGGGTTCATCCCATGAAGCTGATTGATGGGAGATTCAGGATTCAAAAAGAAGTACGTCACACAGTGCATAGATCATCTGTGGAATTCGCTAGCTCAAGATGTAATGATGGCCACCAATTTGGATGGCTTTAAAGAGAACTGGACAAATTCATGGAGGATAAAACTATCAATGGCTACTAGTCTTGATGGATATATGCTGCTTCCAGTATCAGAAGCAGTATGCTTCTGTCTACCAGTTGCTGGGGAACAGGAGCGGAAGGGTGTTATTGCACTCATGTCCTGCTGGTACATTTCTGACAGGGAACTGGTTGGTCACTATGTGAACAGAATGCTGGGTGAAATGGACCCTTGGTCTGATTCAGCACAGCTCTTCTTATGATCCTATGCTATGTAATTTCCAGCAGAAGAGAAACACTGCCAATTCAAACTCACTGAAGGTGTAAATATGGTTAGATCAAGTGAATTTCATTTTTGTTAGCAAAGTCTGCAAACCTTTCCCTCTCTTTCAGTGGTTCATCGTCTCCTCGCTACTTAACCTCAGTTCTGAAACAGAGTCAGGGACGACCTATCAAAGGTAGGTGTGGTGTTAGTTGACCCCCTTTTAACTCTCCTTTGTATTGGGGAATTGTCCAAAGTCTTGGTCCATGGCTTGTACAGATGCCATGGCCAAATTATGGCTCGGAAGCAAACTGTCAGGGGGCCCTAGCCGGCCTCTTTCAGTCTACTCCAGTAGCCAACTCCAGACACAGACAAAGGATTCTCTTCAAGGCTTTATTCCTTTTACAACTTAATAATTCTATCACCAGCGACTAAGCTATGAACAGCAGAGTAACCTATGCTCCGGGTTGGAAACAGTTGGTCCCCGTTTGAACAAGAATCACTTGCAGACCCTGAACTTATGGGCTAGGGAGAGTCCCTCCCCTTTTCCCTTGGGTCCTCTGGACGCGACCGTTGCTTGCGCGCCAAACGGGCGCTAAGCCTCCTTTCCGCGCCCTCCATAGCTCGTTGCTCTTTGCGTCTGCATCGAGCATCCAGCCAGCCCTCCTCCCGCGCTTTTTCACTCCCAGGACTGCTATCTATGTCTGGAATGCCGGTAGGCGGAATCTCTGCCAGCTGCTGTGCCTGTGAGAGATGAGCACGCTCCTCTCCCACGGACGGCTGTTCCTCCTCAGAATCAGAACTGCTCTGAGGTTCTGTGGGCTCAGTGTTCACCCTGACACAAACTATGATTTGTGGTAGTCATGGTTTGCCCAATTTGTGACCTAGTACAAATGGTGTGGCCAAGTTATGGTTTGGCTGTTATGAACAGGCTTTGGGCTCGCGTATTCCAGTCGTGTGCTTGGATTCACTTCTGTACTTCCCGTCTTGCGAGGGAATCTGAACGTGTGAGGGGAGGAGGGAGCACATAAGCTCAAACCCCACTCATGATGGCCAAACCATAATTTGGCCATGGCATCTGTATGGATCACAAATTGGGGAAACCATGACTACCGCAAATCATGGTTTGCCTTCAAACTAGAACTGGAAACCATGGTTTGAACTGCCAACCGTTGTTTGGTTGTGACATATGAACTGTGCCCGGATTGGTTCTAGGAGAGCCATTAAAGGTCTTCTTGCTTGACATAGCTGTTCTATGGTAGCCATATAGCATAATGTTTAATTTATCTTGGTATATTGTGTTCTAGCGTTAAATTAGTGAGTTATTGGATTTGAATGGTGGTGATCATTTTTAGTGGTGTTATAAGTACCAATCGCTGAGGTTAGCACTGCTTAGGAATCAAAATAAACACATGCAACTGTACGCATCAAGTACTCTGTAGGTGAGGGTTCTACAATAAATTAGTTGAAGAGAAAAGCAAACCTTGGGCTGGTGCCAAATAAGATGTACAGTGCAATCCTGTGCATACTTATTTGGAAGTAAGTCCATGGGACTCTCAAGTAAGCGCTTTTTAGGTTTACAGTGCAGTCCTGTGCATGTCTGCTCAGAGGTTCCATTGAGTTCCATGGGACTTATCTAAGAGTAAGTGTGTATAAGATTGCAACCTTAGTTTTGTAGTGTAAAAAGCTCTCCTCCCTTCAGAGTCCTGCTCTCTTGCAATCTTCCTGTCTGGTCTCTTGCACTGATTTCATCTGAACTTTTTAACCTGATTTCATCTTTTTTAAACAACTCCATTTACAATCCTCACTCATCTAAACCTTACTCGATTTCCCACTTATGATTTAGATCAGGGTTAGTCAACGGGGTGCCCTCCAGAAGTTGTTGGACTACAACTCCTGTCATCCCCATCCAGCATAGCCAATGGCCAGGGATTATAGGAGTTGTATCCATAACATCTGGAGGGCATCTTACACTTTTCGACATCTCAGTCTGTATTTCCTTTTCCTATGCCTCACTCCCCAATTCCCTTGTTTTGCTACTCTGGCTGGTTGCTCCTTCTGACTTTGCAACTGAATAACTAAACACGTAGACTCCCCAGCCTTGTTTGACCAATGGGCACGTTTGAAATTTTGAGACTGTGCCACGGGCACTCCCACAAAATGGCTGCCATGATGAGCATGGCCAGTCAGAAAACACCTATTTTCCGGCAGGACACTGGTGAGGCTAAAAGAAAAGTAACTTGCTCCAAACCGTTTTTTAAAAATAGGAGGGGCAGGGAGCTTGGGAGTGGTCCACTGCCACTTTGGTGCTCTCAGCCACCATGTTGGGGACTGCAGATGTAGAGGAGACTGGGGTGTTGTGCCAGGATTGTGCTCATCCATTTTGAATTTGCTTTAGCAGAGAGGTAATCTAGAGATTCTCACTTGGCTCTCAAGATCGCTGCGCACCTTGGCTAAGACCCTAAACTTACCTTGTTTGTTACATTAATATATCATCACGCTTCATTCCTCCAAAAGAAACCTAATCAGGGGACAATTTTCTTTTCCTTTTCAGAGTCTGATATCGATGCTGCTACTGCCATGATGCTCTTGAATACGTCTATCGAACAAGGGATTTTAGATTGTAAGTGCAGGAAGTTGTTACTCAGTTAAAAAAAATGCTGCTGTTTTTAAAGTCCTTTTCAAGCACACATTTTTAGGAGTGGGCCTGAGTTAGAGCAACTGACAATTTGACAGAAGAAAATTCAATAGGGTTTCGTTGCTCCTGATTTTTTAAGGCTCTCTTTAGAGAATTGATTTGCCAGTGGAAAAAAAGGTAATGCACTGATCTTATGGTATAATGCAATGATCTAATAATATGATGCACTGATCTTACGCCCGCTCCCTTGGCAGAAAGTCCCCATTGTGTTCAGTGCGGTTTACTCACAGACAAGCATGCATAGGATTGCAGCATAAGTTGCTTTCTCCTTATAAGCAAATGAAATTTTCAAGGCACAGTGAAAACAGCCTGGCCCTATACATGTCTACTCAGATATACCTCCTATTTAGTTCAATGGGTCTTACTCCCAGCTAAGTGTGTATAGGGTTGTAGTCTCAGTCTGCTGCAGCCATGATAAAGGCATACTCAGTTTTGGGAATGAGTCAGAAAGGGATTGAAAATAAACCAGCAAGTGTCATTAATGCCATTATATTTTATAAATCTGTGGCACATTTAGAACCCTGCATATGGTTCTGCTTGCCCTGTCTCAGTTATAGTAGACCTGGAAAAGGTCCAGAAAAGGGTAACTAAAATAATCAGAAGTGACAAAGCGTCTTGTGGCACCTTAAAGACTAACAAATTTTATCCTGGCATAAGCTTTCATGGACATCCTGGCATAAGATGGATGAAGTGTTAACCTCAAATTGGCGGATTTATATATACATGCTGCGGTAGGATGGGGTGTGTGATTTCCAGTTGCATAAGCCTCTGTCGTTTCTCCCTTAGAGTGCAATCCTATGCGTGTTTAAACAGAAAAAAGTCCTACAACTCCCAGCATTCCCCAGCTAGCCATGCTGGGAGTGGCAGGACTTTTTTCTGTCTAAACATGCAAAGGATTGCGTCTTTAATCACCTTTTTTTCCTGGAAATTAAAAATCCAAACACTTGAGTACTAGGGAAGATATTCCAACTCCACCCCACCTCCATTATTCTTGAACAAAGAAATTTCAAAGACCAGTATATCAACCTGAAAGTACTGAAGGACAATTCATAGAGATTCAACTCTGTTTAAAAAAAAGATGATTAAGGGAGACATGATGGAGGCTTATGCAGCTATGAGTGGTGCTAAGAAAGTGGATAGAGAGAGGTTCTCCCCATCCACCTATCACCATCTTTCATAATACTGGCTCTTGGGGCCATCCAGTGAAATCGATCGGTGGGCAGACAAAAGTCCTTCACGCAACACATAATTAATTTATGGAATTCACTTCCACAAGATGTAGAACACTGGAATATAGGAGGCTGCAAGTCAGACCCTTGGTCCATCTGGACCAGTATTGTTGACACTGACTGGCAGCAGTGGCACTTGAGGGTTCCAGGCATGGGTTTTTCCTGCCCTACCTGGAGATGCCGGGGATTGAACCTGGGACCTTCTGCTTGCAAAACAAATGCTCTACCAGTGAGCTACAGTGATTGCCACGAGGATAGATGACTTCAGAAGGGGACAAGACAAATTCATGAAGGATCTATCTATGGCAATTTAGCGTGGTGGCAATTTGGAAACGCCATCTTCAGAGTCAGTGGACCTCTGAATATCAGTTGATGGGGAGTGACAGCAGGGGATGGTCTGTTTCTCTCATGTCCTGCTTGTGGGCTTCCCAGCGGTATCTTGTTGGTCACTGTGGGAAGCAGGATGCTGGAGCAGATGACCCTTTCTGATCCAGCAGGGCTCTTGCGGAAGCTTGAAAGTTGCACACAGAATGCACGTCTAATCAGTCATCTCCATAGTTGGAATCGACATCCTCCAGGTGGGCTTCAGTGCTCTGTCTTACTTGTAAACAATGACACTAGTGCAGGGGTGCAGAACCTCAGGTGGGGGACGTGGAATCCAGCCCTCCGGGGTTCCCCCAGATGGCTACACCTCCTTCCTCTGGCCTCACACCCTTTCCCTCAACCACCAATTGTTTGGGGGTTTCATAGCTTTGGCATGCGGTTTTTTCCACATTCTGACAGGTTGAAACTGCCTTTCCTAAGGCTTAATGCCCCTGTTCACACGTAACGCTAAGCCACGATGGTCAGGGAACTTGCACTAACTACAGTGGCTTAGTGTGTTGTGTCGGGAGAGAAAAACCCACTAACCATGGTTCTAGAACCACCGTGGGTAACCATCCCCCTGCAGCAGGGTTAAGGGGCCCCAGGGTGGGTTACCATTGTGTGTGGCAGACTCTCTGGCAGTTAGAATGGGCTCCTAGTGGTTTCTAGGCTGTGAGTATAGAGACGGTGGCCTAGGGCATCCCATACTTCCGGCGATGCTTTAGCTTTCTCTATGGTTGCTGTCGCAGAGTGATGGATGAAGCAGCCAGTACATGTGTTTCACAGCGCGAGGGCTGCTGGGATTGCCGGCAGCAGGAAGATAGTTACGGTAACTACGAAAGGGGGTGGTTATGGAAACCATGCAGCACCACGTGGTTCCCGTTCATATGGCGGGTGCATGGCTTGTGGTTTTGCTACCCCCCCCATAGTTACCCTAACTACCCCCCCACTGTGTGCATAAGACTGCCAGTAAAATATGTTGGGGGGGGTTGCCCCACTCCCTTTTGCCTTCAGCCCCACCCACCACTGGAATGCCGCCCCCAAGTGCTTCTCCAAAATGGAATGCGGCCTGCAGGCTGGGGGAGGTTCTGCACCCCTCCATGAGTGCAGTAGGACTTGTGAGAACATGCTGGGCATAGAGAAGGGACAAGGGTGTAGGACGATGGGAAGATTCAGTCAGAGTACTGGAACCCCCTCGCAGATCTGCTCCAGTCAAGCCCATAGGAGCAGCTTTGGGGAGGGCACTAGGAACTGCAGTGGGAGGGAAGGGCTGGAAGAGTGCTAGCGGGAGCACAGAGCGGCATGCGCGGAGCAGTCTATAGCACCATCAACATGCATAGTGCTTTGCAGAGGGATGTAATGAAAAAGAGACATCCCTGCCCCAGGGAGCCTATAGTCTACATTTCAGCAGGGAAGGAAACACAGAGAGATGAGTGTAACAAGGGATGAACAGGTGTTTCAGTAATACACTTATGGCAGCCTTCCCCATGCTGGTGCCCCCAGATGTTTTGGCCTCCAACTCCCATCAGCCCTTGCCAGCATGGCCAACGGTCGGGAATGCTGGGAGTTGTGATCTGAGGGGCAACAGGTTGGAGAAGGCAGCCCGCTGGCTGCGATGTCAGTGGGCGGTGAATCCGCTGCAGGCTTCAGTCAGAAGCAGTCAGAACTCTGTAGGAGCTACTATGCCTCGGAGAGCTCCATTAGAGTTCTGACTGGTTCTGGCTGAAACCCAGAGCGGATTCACCACCCCACTGACATCGCAGCCACCAGCCCTCAGTGGGCTGCCTTAAACCTCTGTTTCATGTCTGATGAAACCGGAAGCTTTCGGCAGCAGTGACCACCTCAGTTCTCACGAGGCACTTGCTTTCCCTTAGGTGAGAAGCCGCAGCCCCTCAAGCTCCCCAAGAAAAGGAACTATAGCAGCACCTGCCACGGCACCGCGAGCCAGGAAGAGGCCAGTTCTGCGGCACCCAGCATCGACCCCAAGGAGGACCACAACTACAGCGCCAGCACAGTGGCCTCGCAGCGCTGTGCCTCCCTCTCCAGCGTGTCTTCCCTGTCCTCCATTGATGAAGTCTACGAATTCGTCTCGGAGGCCAGCCGAGCAGGGAGCGACGGCAGCGAAGGGTTCCACAGCGAAGCGGACACGGACGGCGACGAGGACGAGGATGACCCGCTGGCGGACAGTGGTTACACCTCCCAGCCGTGCGCCACTGCCTCGGGCAAGGCTCCGCCTCGCCAGAAAGCCCTGGAGGAGCTATGCCAAGAAATCGACGAGGAACTGAAAGAGGCTGCTGGCTCCCTGCTCCATCTAGCCGGGATCAGCACGTGTCTAGGTTCCCTAATAAGTACTGCAAAGACCCATAGCCAGAAACGGAGGAAAAAAAATAACGACGCAGTGTGACAAGATACGCCTATCAACAGATATAAATGCATATTTTATTTTTTAGCGTGGCAATACTCCTCTACTTTTTACCCTCCGCAAGGGAGATCAAAGCCATAAAAGGACTTTTTGTTTGTTTGTTTGTTTGTTTTTAATTTTTGCAGATTATAGTTTTGCAATTCAATTTTTTTTTAATCGCAAGGGTGATGGTTTGTAGGCATTGAAAAACTTACCTGAATCGTGCAAAACAGGTGGGGAGGAAAATTGATCAATTCGCCGTCCCATAATAATTTTAGCAAAGTTTGAATATTCGAGATTATTGGTGGAGTGGTTGGATTCACACAGACACCATGGCCAGTATCATCTCGGGCTCCAGGCGGTCTTGTATAGCTTTTGGGGTCAAATGGAGTTTGAGGAATGCATTAGCCTGATGCTCTTGGGACTCTGTGTGTAGAGCGTATGCGCTGTGGAAATGAAGAATTGCACCTGACTTCCCAGCATGCCGGTGTTACATCAAGATCTACCAGGTGTTCATGTCGGTCATTGGAACAGGAGCCTACATGTAAAGTCCAGTGTGGAAGTTGGAGGGTTAAGGATTGAGCAGATCCTTGCATGCATTGGATTTTGCACATGTAGGCTCAGGACAAGACTACACATTACATTAATCATGTAGCACGTAGCTCTTTTTTCTTCTCCCTTTTTGTTTACTCTAATGTAAGTGTATGTGGCCCCAATTCAGATTGAGACCACTGTGTTTCAAGACAGGAGGGTTAAACTCTCCCCTGCCCCTCAAGTTCATCCCAGTTCTGCCCTCCCCCCATGGGGTGTGTATGTTTTCATTACAGACTTTCATCTTTTTTTTAAACCCCTGACCCCCGCTGGGGGGATGACGTTCAGGAGAAAAACAGGGGGAAGGTTTAACCATCCTCCCCCCCCCCCAAGTGTGGTAGTTCCCATCAGAATTGGGACTGCACACACTTACACTAGAGTGGAAAAAAAGGACACGCCCCAGCTGTGTGATTAGCGAAATATGTTGTTTGGCTCTCAGTCTGTGTCAGACGTAGAGATCAAGGACTGCAGACCCTGGGCTCCTGTTCCAAATTGGCATCCAAGACACACACACATCAGGTGGGCTGAAGGTGGAGCAGGTGGTTCAGGAGGGGGAGAATAAGGCACGGCAGTCTCCCTCTCTCACTGCTTACATGCACCGCAGAGGAACAGCTCTGTCTGTTGGGATCCAGAATGTATGGCTGGTTGTGACATAGGGTAACTTTACATGTTCTGATTTCAGTAATGGCCAAGACATGGATTTTTATCCCTTTCTTCCAGCTCTGCTTCCAATGTTCACTAACAGTGTTCTCATGCAAAGTCAAAGGTCTGTAATAATCTGAATGCTATAAAACTGCCATCATGGACCAGTTCTCAATTGACTGATATCTGCAATTATAAGATAGGTTGTGGGAGAAGAAATGTAACATGCGAACAAGGATATTTTGGGGAGTTTAATCTGGGATGGTTAATCTCCACTCTCTTCCTCCTAGAATTTCCTTCCTAGTTGTAGCACAACGTAAGGAGCTGGTTCCTTCTCTTGGTTATTTTTTAAATTATTTAAATTATGTTTATTATATCTTAGACCTACAGTGCACACGTTTATTTGCAAACCCAAAGCCCTTCTTGCTGTCTTGATACCCAAATGAAGTGAAATACTGATTGCTAAATTGAAAAAGGCTATTGCAAAGAGAACTTCGTGCTTACATAATGGAATGGTCATCTATTTTCTTTTTTAGGTTAAGGTAGCTGATACTTGCCTATTTCTCACAAAGGTGCAATACCTGTTCTGGGCTGTACCATTGCATGCTGCAGGTGACAGCTCATGTGACTGAATGCTCTTTCAGATGAGAAAAAAAACTGCACATAGAAATCTAGATATCGGGTGAAGGATCCTAGCTTAGCCTTCTTGCCGACATCTAGTTCTTTATCTGTAGATAACTTTATTGCATGGTGAAGCATTCCATCATGTGAGCCCCCACCTGCGCTCTGAAGTGGTACAGTCCAGATAGGTTTGCTGCCTGAATGAGAAGTAGCCCTTTCTGACTGTATTCTTATGCCACCTTGAAGACTAGCCCTTTTTTGTTTTCCCACTGCGTGCTTCAGTGCTGCACTGTATTAACTCAGTATCACTTGAAAAGCTGGTATACAACATAAAACCTGAAAGGGGGACTATTTAAATGTGTGTGTGAATATGCACATTCTCACACATAACACACGCACGCGCTACTTAAGACACTGAGAGGAGCTTAGAAAATATGTGCTGTTAACTCCTAGCAGTCTCCATCTTTCTCGGGTAGGAGTAGCACTTGAGGTGAGATTCCTGGTTTTGCCATAGAAAGTACATGTAGCCAGAATGGGCCCTTCCTCTTCATTTGTTATTTCAGCAATAATATAATCTCCCTTGCCAAGTTTCCAGATGACCCAAGAGCTCTGTGGGAGCTGTGCTATGGCTCAGCATGACAGTGCATGGAAAATGTAAATGTGGGAATGGTAAAAGATGTACCTGTTTTTGTGAGAAGCCGTAAGTGTGGCCTAACTCCAGGTGTGGGCACAGTAGCTTCCTATCTTCATGTCCGCAGCTCTTTTTGTGAGTTGCTGGATTTTCACTGCACACAGGCATTATCTCAGGAAACAGTTGCATGTGTTAGCATTCCCATGTGCCATAAGGCACTCCTGGGTTTTCTAAGATGGCTACTGTGTTCATTCTATGCCCTTATGCAGCTACAAGAGGGAGACATGTTTGCCTATGAGACGGACCGGCTGCAGTTCAAAGCCAACTGTATTGTCCAGGCTAGGCTTTCAGTTGTTCCTGTCTGTTGTATTGATTTGTTTTTGAGGGTGATCTGTGTGTGTCATACGGATTAGATGGGCTGTACCCACAGATTCAAGTTCTGAGATGAACAGCTCTTTTCTATGGGTAGAGTGGGAAGCAGGCCCCAGTTGGAATGAACAGCAGTCTCTCCAAGAAATGCCTCAGCAGTGTTCTTATGCAATTCCTTGTCCTTCCAGTGGATACTGGCACAGGAAATGTTTCTGTGCAGTGGATTGGGGGGTTGTTGTGGCCTGTAGTTCTGAGAATGCCTTGAACATTACGTAATGGTCAAAGAAGAAGTGTAGCTTATTCTGCCTGGTTTGAAGGGGCAGCTTGATGTACCATTTAGTCTTCACATTTATTTCCTGTGTTTCCAAGTCTGTGTGTGCGCGAGAGAGAGGGCACAGGTGGCCAGTTAAGCAAATGTTGGGATTGGGAGGTGGGGGGGTGTAGGATGGCTCAAAATTGCAGAGAATGAAGTCCATGTTTTTGCAGAGCAGAGTGAAGCCAAATTTCTACTAACGGTACAGAGCTTCCCTGGCTTTTTTAGTGACCAAGCAGGTGGTCAGGGGTTTAATTTCACTGCCTTTTCATGAATAGTGCCTCATATCCAGTATAAATTCTGCCACTATCATTCTAGTAGCCCAGGGGTAGGCAACAAGTGGGCTGCTTGCAGTCCCTCTGCCGCTACCGAAATGTGGCGGTGTGGCAGCAAAAAGGGGCCGATTTCCCTTTGTTTTTTTAAAAAGCAAGCCATCGTTTGCCACTGAAATTCAACCGTGTGGTGGAACAGCAGTAAAATCGAGCCAGTTTTAAAGAAAAATTGGCCCTCTCTTGAAATTCAGCACCATAGTCAGGGCAGGCGTGTGGCCCCTGGTGTCTTCCAGGGTAGGGGAATTGGGCCTTGGGCCCCCAGAAGCTGCCAACCATTATTGTAACCCATCTATAGAGGTCCAGTGCCTTGGCCAAGATCCAGTGAACCCAGCCAGCCCTTTCGTCTTTCCCACTCTGGAACAAGAGCAAGCCAGGCTCTCATGTGGTTTGCTGGATCACAACTACCATCTCTTGCGTAATATCAGCAGAGCTTCTGATGTAGGCCTTACGTTTGCAAGGATCTATGTAGCTTTATTTTAGTTTTTCAGAGCAAAACTTTTGTTTAAATGGTAGTGAACTGTAAATGGCTCTACTTTGTAATCACATTGCTAGTTCCTAAACCAACAAACAAAACCTTTAATGCATGGATATTTGCACGCTCAGCTGTTTGTTCACAACGTTAAGTCCAATGTAAACACAAATGGTGCTCGTTCTATGTGTCGCCTGCTTCTTCCCTTCAGCCCAGAGGCTCTGATGGATTGGCCAAAACGACCACCTGCCTGCCTAAAGTGCTTTTTAGAGCAACTTTCTGTTATGGTTTTGCTTCCCAGAAGTTCAGCTACAAGTCAAGATGGGAAGGGTTTATGCATCTGCCTACTGTCAAGTCAGACATGATATTTTGTGATTATTTCTAACATGTCTCGATTTCTCCACCTCATTAAATACTCTAGTAAAACGTGTTTTTAAAATTCCACCAAAGCAATATAGAATCAAGGAGAAGCCAGAATTGAAAAGCCCCGTGGGTTAGAATGCATCTTTAAATACGTTTTTATTTGCTTTTGAAAGCTGTGCGATGAGGCCTCTTTGGGCAGAGTGCTCTACTGTTGTTGGGCCACTACAAAAAAACACAGCCTGCTTAGAGTAGCGCTAGATTGCACTTTGCTAAAAGATGGTATCTGAAAGAGAGCCCCACTTGCTGAGCTTGGGGCAGTTTATATGGAGGAAGGTTTCCAACAGATGTGCTCTTTAAGGCTCTTCACCAATTGAGATGTATCCAACTGTGCCCTTGCACTAATGGTATAGCACTAGGGTAAATCCACCCTAGCCAAATCGCCACTTTTCCCATTGCCCTAGCATGCACTAAGTTACATTGTGCAACCATTGGTTTACACTGGTGCAACACCTTTAGCACTGGGGCCCAGTTGCATTACTATCCATATTCTCAAGCATGTTTATGTCTTTTATTTTTAATTAATTGTACTGAAGTTTTCAGCTGAAAGATAATTTAAAATAAATAGCAGCAACAAAACAGTAAATGCAAACTGAACTCCAAGAGCTCAGTGGTCAGTTTGCATCATTGGGTAGAATTTAGTTGCAAAATATTGAACTCAATAAAGGACACAAGAAGGTGAAGATTTGACAGAAATGCTGAGACAGAAAAGAGCAAACATATGCCCATGTCTGAACTTGCGAATGTCTCTAGTTTGTAAATCCTTCCCATGTTGTGGTTTTTGCCACAAGTGTGACTTGTGAGCCCATTCCCTTAAGTGAACGACAATGTACTTTGTGGTCCTAAGCACCTGCAGCATGGGAATTTGATGTGAATTCACCGCTCGCAAATGGACAAGCCTGTGTATATTAAGTGCAAATGCACATTTTAAGTCCTGTATATTGTGTTGCTGTCCCTCCCCTTTAACACTTGTCCAAAATAATGTGTTTTAATAACTTATGTGATGTGACTTTGTTTTCATAGCAATGCAGATGACAGGGCTGTCTTATCAAGAAAAGTGTTCTTTTTGGTCTTACTGACCTTTTGAAAGTCAACAAGAACTAAATTAAGTTCTGGCTAAAACTGGCCACACTTTAAGAAATTGAGGCTACTTTTCCCTAGAACTCCTTTGCTCTGTCTTGTCGTTTTACTTTTAGGACAGAATTTTGAACAGGCCAGATGTAAGGCAGGTAAGACTAAGAAAATGATCTGACCCATTAGAAGTTCTGTCTTCCGTCTCTCATTTTTTCCAGCAGAAATCGGTGTGTGCACAATGGTCTCCCTATGTCCCTCGTTATTAAGGAAGTGTCTAGTGTCCTCTTTATGCTAGGAAGTGTGTAGTGCTCGTTAGTGTTGGTAATGCTTTCCCTGATAGTTTTTTCTTAATTGACCATGTCCAGAGGCAGAGCAATAAAAGTGTTAGGTGGGAACAAAACCACTTTAAAGTCCTACTTCAAGGGCTGCAGTGGGAGCAGAACAAGAACTCTTTTGCCTCCAATGCTTGAAATCTGGACTGCACATTACGCAGAATAAGGTGGTAGAATTCTGGACTGTACCACTTCCAACTGCTGGTGAAAAGTAGTATTTTTTGCTTAAAAAAACCCTCCCAACCTCCCTGGATGTAGTAAATCACATCAGAGAGAGGTTTCCCATAACCGTCTTCCTGATAATGCTAGTTTACTATGTCCACGGAGCTTTTTATGGTATGGAGTATTCAAAAATAGGACTCTCACTCCCCTGCATTTTTGAACTGGTTCTTTCCAGAATTTTACATTCTGCATAATGTGTAGAGCAACTTGGACCGCGGGGAATAAAGTGTGAAGGGTTGATTCCCTTTTGAAATGCACTGTGGGAAGGGCGTAGGCAACGGAACTGCCGCATCAAAGTCTCTGTGGTGGCTGGAATGCAATTCTCTTGTCTGCACCATGCCCTCAGTGGTTTTGCATGAGAGGTATACCATCATTGGGCAAACCTATTCATGGGCCTCTGCTTCCTAATTTCTTATCCCTGGATGGAGGGGCTACGCATCCTGTCTGCTGCTTTAGTCCACACTGCGTAAGGTATGTAGGACCGCGGGGAATGAAGTGTGAAGGGTTGATTCCCTTTTGAAATGCACTGTGGGAAGGGCGTAGGCAACGGAACTGCCGCATCAAAGTCTCTGTGGTGGCTGGAATGCAATTCTCTTGTCTGCACCATGCCCTCAGTGGTTTTGCATGAGAGGTATACCATCATTGGGCAAACCTATTCATGGGCCTCTGCTTCCTAATTTCTTATCCGTGGATGGAGGGGCTACGCATCCTGTCTGCTGCTTTAGTCCACACTGCGTAAGGTATGTAGGACCGCAGGGAATAAAGTGTGAAGGGTTGATTCCCTTTTGAAATGCATTGTGGGAAGGGCGTAGGCAACGGAACTGCCGCATCAGTCTCTAAGGTGGCTGGAATGCAATTCTCTTGTCTGCACCATGCCCTCAGTGGTTTTGCATGAGAGGTATACCATCATTGGGCAAACCTATTCATGGGCCTCTGCTTCCTAATTTCTTATTCCTGGATGGAGGGGCTACGCATCCTGTCTGCTGCTTTAGTCCACACTGCGTAAGGTATGTAGGATATGGGGAATAGGGACAGTGGAGGCTGGTGGCTCCGATGTTGGTGGGGTCATGAATCCGCTGCGCTGACATCAGAGTCACCAGCCTCCACTGAATAGGCACATTCTTTGCCTTCATTGGCTATATTCACACAAACCTGTGTGCCTTCCTCTGGCCAGAATCTACACAGAACTCTGTTCTAGCAATCAGAGTAGCCTTCCCCTCCCTGCTGCTCTCCAGATGTATTGGACTTCATCCTAGCTGGCTGGGGATGCTGGATGTTGTAGTCCAACACATCTGGAGAGCACCAGGTAGGGAAAGATTGACAGAGAGAAATGCTGGACTAGTCTTGATCCCCACCTCCCTGCTGAAGTCCTTGCTTTCTTTGCATCTAGTTAGCTCTGGTGCATTGGGAGACATCCAGGTGATGCTGTTTGGAACAGGAACATTGCAAATCTGCCCGCCCCCAGCTCTGGGATATATCCACCCTCTGTTGCTTCCCACAACATGGGCTGGAATGACCAGGGGGCAGGTAGTCAATAGGGCTAGAGAAGTATTATGGGGCGGACAGTGTATCCATGCATTTTTGCAGGTACCGTGGTCTTTGCAAGCCCAAGCACCAAGCCAAGAGTCGTTGCCTTCTAAACACGCCTTGACAGGCTATCACTGATTTTCTAATTGTTCAGTGGCGCTTCTCTGCTATATATTGGTCTCTCCTTCCTCTTGGTGTCTTGGTCTTTTCCTTCCTATCAAAAGACATAGTGCTAACTGTAGAGTGCATTTGCATTACTTTTTCAGGAATAGTTGAGTCCCTAGATGACAGCTGGAGTAATAATCCTTCTTTTTGTCTATACCAGCCTTCCTCAACCTGGTGCCCCGCAGATGTGTTGGCTGGGGGATTATGGGAGTTGTAGTCCAACAGGTCTGTAGGGTGCCAGATTGTGGAAGTCTGGTCTGTACTACATGCCCTTTTAATATAAATTCCTGAATTAGAGATTATGTGTCTTCAGAAAAAATACATGGTACAGTCCTCCCTGGCCTAAACCCCTTTAGAGTGCTGGGGTCGGTTGTATGATTGAATGATTCTTTCACAATACAAAACGGGCATGTCAGGGAGAAAGTTAGGCTAAAACTCTTCTCCTAGACATGCTAGCTTTCTGTCTACAGGGAGGTTGTGTGTGAAGCATTCAATCGCACCATCTCCCCCTTGTATTCTATATAGTATTGTCCCAGGATGACTATACTATTTTCTTACCACATAGCTCATCTCTTACCTACCCTTGGTTTTTGTTCATACTGAGAGAAAGGAAAGAGAGGGTAATCAAGCCCCCATGACCAGGTGAAAAGGATAAACAGAGCCACATCCTGTTTTTTTTGCCGGCACCAAAATAGGAGTAGGTCTATCTAGCTGTTGATGCTGAACACTGGCTAAATCTCTTTGGAGGAGGAGGCTACCATTGGGAGCAAGAAAGTGCAACTGTGGTGGCAGTCATTCAGTAACAACTAATTTGCCACTCTTTCAGTGAATATATGTTTACGGTGGAACTGTTATGCTGCTGCATAAAAGGGCTTCCCCATGCCAATTACTCCCCTGTAATCTGCAGGATCACTTGCTCTGGGACACGCTCCTCTGTTGTGCTCTTCCACTCCAGGGCCACATAATTGGCTGCCGCTGGTGGGGAAATGCATGGGACATCATGATGACATGAGAAATTACTTTGGCATTGTAGGGGGTGAGAAATGGACGTGGGCATGCCAGTTTGAGCATAAGGCATCATTTCGCCTTTCGCACAATTTTGAAGGGTTGGGGGCTTGTTTTTGTTTTTAACTTTTGTGAATGAGTTCATACCAAGCCATCAGTTTAGCAGCATGTAGAAGGTAGGGTGGAAAAGTTGAATGAATCCTACCCAAATCCCAGAATTAACTTGGAGAGATTTCTGAAAAAAGCCTGCCCAGTCTCGAGATAACTACTGAGGGTAGTGCCGTGCAAATCCCCCCCCCCCATATCCCAGTGCTAAATTATAGCTTCCATGAGACTTGCAGGCAATCCTTTTTAGAAAACCCCAACTTTGAACTTGTATGGTTTTCAGCTTCTTTGTTTGGTTAAAGCAAAAGCACACCCCGCTATGCTAATAATGGGGTAGTCAAAATATTTATTGAAAAAGAAGAGTATAGTATTTTTAAAATATCGTACCTGCCATTTATTTGGGAAAAAGCACATTCTCCACAGCTTAACTGCCAGTGCCAATAAAAGGTCTGTTTTTAGAAATGTACATTTTTTCCCTCAGACTTAAAAGTGCATAATTTAAAAGTATTATGTTGCCATCTTATAGTGATATGAGACCATTTACAATTGCCAATTCATTGTAACTATTATTTATTTAAAAAGTTGAAACTGTAAGAATGCTTTTGGATCAAAGTAACCAGAGTTCTTTTGAAAGATTCCCATTAGCTTGTCGTCATCGTCGTCCCCCCCCCCCCCCCCCGGCGCTAACATAGCATAAGAAAGCTCTTTGGATTTACTTAGAATAACTCTGCCAAGTAGATGAAGACGGTTCTAACTCTTTATTCCCCAAGCCCAGTTAAGTAGTTTACCTGGTTTAAAGACAATTTTACAAATATTTTAGTTTTTGTATGCTAACCTCTATTAATTAAAATGTTTATGGAGTTTATTTTTACCAAAGAGATGCAATTCATTATGATAAAAGTATTTCAAAATAAACTTTGTTTTATAACACTCTTGAGTTATGTACGTGTTTGCTTTTTTTTTTTTAAGATATGTTTTTTTAAAGATGTTTTTTAAGATATGGTTGCAGATACTGATTTTTCAGAGACCCATCCCTGTAATCTCAATGCAGTTATCCTTCATATTTAGTGCCTGGTTAGCATCCTTTCCCTTCCACTCCACCCGAAATGGCTGGGGGTGGGCACACAGAAGGTGACAATTGCACGTTTATCGGGAAGAGGCGCAGATGGGAGTGAATTCTCTCCCTCTCATGCATGTGCTTGTATCAGGGGTGCAGAACATCAGGTCTGGGGGTCTGGTCCAGCCTGCCTGGGTTTTCAACCCAGCCCTTTGGGGTTCCAGCTGCCCTTGACATGGTGTTGATTCTATCATGGTTCTTTTAGCCCCCAGATAAAGCCCACCTACCCAAACTGGAAACTCCCTAGAAGCTTTTTGCTCGGCCAACCTTCCTCAACCTGATGTCCTCCAGAGGTATTGGACTCCTAACTCCCACCATCCCCAACCAGCATGGCAAGGGCAGGGGATAATGGGAGTTGTAGTCTGACACACTGGGAGGGCATCAGGTTGGGGAAGGGTGTGCTACGCCAGCCAGTCCAAAATGCTAGTTCAGATTATGCAACAACCGAAGCTGCCTTTTTCAGAGCCAGAGATGACTGGTAATCTAGTCCTGTGTAGGGATGCTGGATAAATTTGAGATAGACTAAAAAGAGCTCAGATTTCTAAGAATCAACCTGCAGAATCCGCTGCGGAGTGCCCCCCTCAGGCCGCGCAGAGTCCATGGACTTTCGGATGATTTTTTTACTTTCCTGAAATGTACGCATATAAATATGTGGGAAAATATGTACGTTTCTGCTGAGGAAACGAATGGAATGGGGGACAATGTGCTAAATGCTATGCAATAAGGTAAATTACGTAAATACTTGCGTAATTATTTGTGTATTTTTCCGCATGACAAAAAAAATATTCACATCCGTCTGTGAGCAGACGATGGAACAAAAGGCGCCTGACAATCCGTGAAACACGGAGCTGATTTTACACAGTCCGTACATTCCTAGTCCTCTGCTATTGAGTGGGACTGGTAATGGTTCTGAGGTTTCAAGCAGAGGACTGTTTTGAGTCCTTTTAGCTGAGATCGTTATAAGTGGAAATGCCAGTGACTGACATAGAGACCTGCACGCAACGCATGTGCTCCACCACTGAGCAACTTGGAAAGGTCAGCTGATGGTTAAACTGAGCCACGTTTCCATTTCTAGAGAAATCCCAAAACTGGTAGCATGCCCAACCCATGTCTTCCACACTGTGACAAGTTTCTGGAATGGGATTAAAGAAATAGTGGAGAATGTTGCACATTTCATGCATCTACCTGTCTACCATGGTGTGCTGGATGAGACTTGAGGTTAGTTCGCACAATCAAACTGATGACTTGAGAATGTGGGTGTGGTGTTCCTGCCTTCTCCTAATGCCCTTCTCTAAGTAAGGCCTTTCTCACCCCAAGCAGGAAACACCTTCCCCCCACATCATGCTGCCACCAGGACCTTTAAGACTCAGGCCCAACCCTTTATCACCCCCCTTCCTACGTAGCCAAGAGCAGAAGGCATAGGATTTGTATAACCAAATAAACATGTATTAATTACAGGAATAAGTTGTTGAACAGTAAATAAGTAACTCTAAATGGTTCTATTAATGTATGTTCTCTCATACCCAATACTGCAGATCACACCCTCAATCACTTCACAAATCACCACAGTACTTCACTATATATATCTAACTTTGATCTAAACCCTATCACATCAATTCCCTATCTGACTCACACAGCACAGCACAGCACACAGTTTATATAGCATACACACTTCCCCCTCTTCTCATTCACTCAGCCAGTCATCTCCCTCTCAACCTAGAGGTACTCAGCATAAACAGAGTTATATTATTATACTTACAAACACCATACATGTAATGTCACAGTGGGTTTGTGAAATGTTCAACGCACTGCTGGTGTTGTGCAAGGTACCAAGCCACCAAAGCTCAACTACCTCAAATCATATTCTCAAGATCAACTTGATGCATGATTTCAGTGTGCCACTTCAGGTTGTGTGAATTGGCTTTCAGGGAAGAGAGTAATGGTTTAAACAGGGTTGACTCAAGTTTAGCAAAAAGCCCTTGTTGGCATATCCAGACAGCTTTTACACATTTGGGAAAACAGAGCACACAAAGAAAGGACAAATTAAATTCTGCAGGTTTTTTCAAAACAATAACTGATTTGTACTACGTTACCCATGTTTTTGTTGATCCCTTCTCCAATCTGGTGCCCTCCAGATGTTTTGTACCGCAACTCCCATAATATCTGACCACTGGCCATGGTAGCTGGGGTTGATGGGAGTTGCAGTCCAAAACATCTGGAAGGCACCAGGTTGAGGAAGGCTGCCTGAGACTGATATGTTTGAACCAGATGCCACAGCTTGTTTCTGTGGGTAGGGTGCTCCTAGACTTGAATCGGTGCACTGGAAAACTTTACAGCTTGCTCCTGTGTATCTTAAGACACAAGTCCCACTGAGTTAAATGGTACTTGCTTACGAGTAAGTGTCCATAGGATTACAGCCTTCAAATCTCCATCTAAAAGTGCCCTGATGTTCAGCACCAGATCTAAGATCTAGTAAAGACTTGCTCCCTCTTTGAATCTCACCTGCCCACCCAACTCATCCTATGAAGGAAGCAAGGTCATCCCCACCACTCCTTTCTGTTCCTAGACACATTGGCTAAGATAAGCAGGTCCCAGGAGCAAAGGCTATGGAGTAATCCCCTTGGAGGAACTGTGCTTTAGGAATTCACAGGCTCTTCTCCAGCACTGGGAGGGTTTCCATAAATCTAGGGAATATGAGAATTTCCCCTGAAATTGATTTCGAAAGTAATGCTGTCTTCGTAGCCATTTAGAGCTCTTGTCAAGCAGCATGATGTCATCTTCACCCAATCATAACCTGTTTTCTGTGAGCAGGAGGTTGACTCTCCAGGGAAGTATCCAGTGAATGACAGCAGCATCCCATGCAGTAGTCGCTAAGCAACAGAGTCAGCTTTCTTTCAGCAAGGCCTAATTTTAAAGGGTTTAACTATAGAAGAGCCGGGACTCATTGCACATAGGGTGCTTGCTAGTCACTGTTTGCAATTATTCTAATATTTAAATTTCATTTTAAAGAATGGTTCAGGGGAGGATTAGGGACACTTTCCTGGTATTAAGTACTGTACGCTACAGAAATATTAACCATTACATTGGGCTGGTGGAAGGTCAAATGGAAGTGACCATTGCATGGGGCCCCTTCTGACTGAAGACTGGGATACAAATGCTTTGAATAACTAAATAACATGGAAACACTTTACAGTGTCCATGTCAGGGAAGGCTTGGCTGCTAACACTGAGGGCAGGGCCAAATTTGTCCCCTATGCACTCCCAAAGGCAGCGCTTCACTTTTCCCCGTAGGAATGAAAGGCAGCCATGCTTGCTTGCTTGTGCACAAGCAAGTAAAGGGTACGCTTGCCAGTACCACTGGGATGTAGGCTAAAGCCACTCTTGCTGCTGTTGACCACAGCTTGGCCAGCAAGGGGCTATTTTTGCCAAACCAGGCCTGGTGTAACCACAGAGCGTTGATGAACAGTGGTTGGGGCCCCAGTACCTTGCCAGCCCAGCACCCTTAAAAATGTTTTGGGTGTGCCAGGCAGCTGGGCCTGGAAATCACAATTTTTCACTTCCCTACAGTGCCCTGGAACGACACCACCTTAGAGGCATTTGGGGAAAGCAAAGTGGTGACTCACCACTGCTTGGCACTGATCAGTGCACTGCTGCTGCCAGACTGGTCTGCCAGATCCCAGTGACATAGGAGGGTTCGGCAAACTTTGCCAGCCCTGGGTTTTGCTCTCCCACACCTGTCTTGCTGATTGAAGCCCATTTCAGAGAAATGAGACTGAGGTTTCCAGCGGCAGCAACTCCGAGGAGGTATCAGAAGCAGTTCCTGGACCTTCTCAAGTGGAGCCCTCCACCTTGGATCCCATATCATGCTCATTCGGTCCCTAGGAGGCACTGCTGCCCTCTGACTGTGAGGAGTGGACCTTGGTCTCCTTCAGTGAGTGGGGAGGTCCTGGAGAGTATTCCCCAACCAGCTCCTCGCTCCCCAGACTTGCACCACCTAGAAGAAGCCAGCGACTGTGGGGGAAAGGGCACCCACCCTTTAAAAACCCAAATGCAGCACTTGAGGAGATGGAGCTCTATGAAGGACTCTCCTGTCCTGGCTATAAAACCCACTCAGTTGCTCTTGGCCAGTGCTGGGGTAACTTGTCTTACCGAGCTGCAGGATGACTCTACATAGTCTTGAATTTAAGCCCACAGTTCTGCTAGGGTTCTGAACCTGCTTGACTCCAGAATTTCTTCAGTTGCCATCCAACCCTCTGTCCCCTCGTTTGAGCTGTCGCTTCATGAAGACAAGGGGGATCCACAATGGAACACGACAATGCGGCTCATAGCTGTGATGTCATAAACAAGACGGCTGCCATTGATAATTCTGTTCTTCCTCAAGGGAAGTAAAGTGAGAGTTCACAAATGCAGATTTCTACACACACACACACACACATTTATTTAGTTATTTAAAATATTTTCAACCTGCATTTCAGGGTGCACTACCCTTATGAGGTTACTTGCAGTATTACAAAAATGTGTCTTCAAGGTTTTTTGTTTAAAAGCCAGCAGCGATGAGGCCATATATATATTTTTGTCTGTTTTTCCTGTATAGACAGCAAAGCTGAAAATAACTCTGGGAGATCCATAAAAGACTTTGCAAAATGTGTATATGGGGAATAAACTAACACTGAGGGTCATTACAGAACACTACAGAACCACATATACATTAAATTGGAGTAACTGTAAAATACATCCCATTAAAAACCCAACAACAATAAGGGTTGATTTGACCACAGAATCAAATCAGTGATGTGCATTTCACAGATAAAGGAGTCTTCAAATAGGCTTAGGAGAGACCAGCAAGGCAGGGAATATATTTGCATTACACCGGATCCTTCTGTGGCAACATCAGTAGCACATAGTGTTTTGTTAGCATTACAATGTTGTATGAATTGTAATTGTAACCAAGCACACAACCTATATGCATTGTATACTTCCTCTTCACCTCCCTCCCTGAGACCCGGCCTGGTTTTATAAGAACATAATAAATGGGTTTGGAGAAATATAAAAGCCGCTGCCCTACAAGAGAGATTCACCAGAACTGTGATGGGAAAGCACGTACATCTTGCTGTTGCTATGATAACAAACAAAACAGCAGTTCAGAGCAGGGCAGCCTCAGCATCTGTAGGCTGACTTTTGGCTTAGGCTGATGACTTTTGATGACTCACAATGGATTTCTGATCCCTTTCCCCAGGTCACAGGAAACAACCTGTTGTGAAATATTCCCAGAACTATAAATGTGACTGGTTGATAGAAACTTCTGCACATGATACATCATAACCTGAGGGGTTTGCTATGACAAAATGTGGTGGGAGTGGCAGACAGGGGCTCAGGTAGCTTTCAAAAAGAATTGGACAAATATATGGAGAATGTGGGCTTTTCTACATGAGGTTTTTAACCTGTGCTTTTACTGAGGTTTCTGCTTGTGGATTCTTTGCAGGATTAAGATCAGCTCCTTTACACATTTTTTTTTCTAGGGGTTTTCTTTCTATGCCTTTCCATATGTTCCATTACACAACCACTAGGTGGTGCTGTGGTATAGTAGAATTGCACAATTACACAAGGCTTCTATAACGCCATTCAGAAAAAATACCACACTTTCCTCTTTGGTGGGGGGAGAACCCTCGATAAAGGTTGCAAAGCATGCAAGAGGCCCTGGAGGACGATGACGTCGTGTAAAGGAACTGCATATTACTATGACTGAGGAATCATGAGTGTACAATAAAACTCCTGTCTAGAAAGGCTCCCTGTCACAGAACAGAATATTCATGCACACCAGCCGTTCCCTAAAGCGGTGACCTCCAAATGTGTTGGGCTACAGCTTGAGATCCCCTCTGATTGAGGATGACAGTTGTAGTTCAACACATCTGGTGGGCACTGGGTTTGGAGAGGCTGACAGAGGCAGTGTGTTGTTGTTGTTCAGTCGTTAAGTCGTGTCCGACTCTTCATGACCCCATGGACCATGGCATGCCAGGCCTTCCTGTCCTCCGCTCTCTCTCGGAGTGTGCTCAAGTTCATATTCATTGCATCGGTGATGCTATCTAGCCATCTCATCCTCTGCCATCCCCTTCTCCTTTTGCCTTCAGTCTTTCCCAGCATCAGGGTCTTTTCCAGGGAGTTTTCTCTTTGCATTAGGTGGCCAAAATATTGGAGCTTCAGCTTCATTATCTGTCCTTCCAATGAGCACTCAGGGTTGATTTCCTTTAGGATGGACAGATTTGACCTCCTTGCAGTCCAGGGGACTCGTAAGAGCCTTCTCCAGCACCACAGTTCGAAAGCATCAATTCTTCGGCGCTCAGCCTTCCTTATAGTCCAGCTCTCACAGCCATACATTACTACTGGGAAAACCATAGCTTTGATTATACAGACAAAGGTGTATAATCAGCAAGGTGATGTCTCTGCTTCTTACGATGCTGTTTAGGGTTGTCATAGCTTTCCTCCCAAGGAGCAAGCGTCTTTTAATTTCATGGCTACAGTCACCGTCTGCGGTGATCTTGGAGCCCAAGAAAATAAAATCTGTCACTGCTTCCATTTCTTCCCCTTCTACATGCCAGAAAGTGATGGGGCCAGATGCCATGATCTTAGTTTTTTTCATGTTGAGTTTCAAACCAGCTTTTGCACTCTCCTCTTTCACCCTCAGCAAGAGGCTCTTTAGATCCTCTTCGCTTTCTGCCATTAGGGTGGTATTGTCTGCGTATCTATGGTTGTTGATAATTCTCCTGGCAATCTTAATTCTGACCTGTGATTCATCCAACCTGGCATTTCTCATAATGCACTTTGCATATAAGTTAAATAAGCAGGGCGACAATATGCAGCCTTGTCGTACTCCTTTCCCAATTTTGAACCAATCGGTTGTTCCATGTGTGGTTCTTACTGTTGCTTCTTGTCCCTCGTACAGGTTTCTCAGGAGACAGGGAAGGTGGTCTGGTACTCCCATTTCTTTAAGAATTTTCCACAGTTTGTTGTGATCCACACAATCAAAGGCTTTAGCATAGTCAATGAAGCAGAAATAGACGTTTTTCTGGAATTCTCTTGTTTTCTCCATGATCCAGCGAATGTTGGCGATTTGATCTCTCGTTCCTCTGCCTCTTCGAAACCCAGCTTGTACTTCCAGTAGTTCTCGGTTCACATACTGCTGAAGCCTAACTTGTAGGATTTTGAGCATCGCCTTGCTGGCATGTGAAATGAGTGCAACTGTACGGTAGTTTGAACACTCTTTGGCATTGCCCTCCTTTGGAACTGCAATGTAAACTGACTTTTTCCAGTCTTGTGGCTGGAAACAAACACTGTGGAGTGTTCCAAATTTGTTGGCATATTGAGTGCAGCACTTTAACAGCATCATCTTTTAGGATTTTAAATAGCTCTGCTGGAATACTGTCATCTCCACTAGCTTTGTTGTTAGTAATGCTTCCTAAGGCCCACTTGACTTCACTCTCTAGGATGTCCGGCTCAAGTTCAGTGACCGCACTATCATGGCTATCAGGGACATTCAGATCTTTCCTGTATAGTTCTTCTGTGTATTGTTGCCACCTCTTCTTAATCTCATCTGCTTCTGTTAGGTCCCTGCCTTCTTTGTCCTTTATCATGCCCGTCTTTTACAAAACGTTCCCTTGAGATCTCCGATTTTCTTGAAAAGATCTCTAGTCTTTCCCATTCTATTGTTTTCCTCGATTTCCTTGCATTGTTCATTTAAGAAGGCCTTCTTGTCTCTCCTTGCTATTCTCTGGAACTCTGCATTCAGTTGGAGATATCTTCCCCTTTCTCCCTTCCTTTTTGCTTCCCTTCTTTCCTTAGCTACTTGTAAAGTCTCATCAGACAGCCACTTTGCTTTCTTGCATTTCTTTTTCTTTGGGATGGATTGAGTTGCTGCCTCCTGAACAATGTTACGGACCTCCGTCCATAGTTCCTCAGGCACTCTATCAGGTCTAATCCCTGAAATCTATTCATCACCTCCACTGTATATTCATAAGGGATATGATTTAGGTCATACCTGAATGGTTTAGTGGTTTTCCCTACATTCTTCAATTTAAGCCGAAATTTTGTGATAAGAAGCTCATGATCTGAGCCACAGTCAGCTCCAGGTCTTGTTTTTACTGGCTGTATAGAGCTTCTCCATCTTTGGCTGCAAAGTAACCAATCTGATTTCGATATTGACCATCTGGTGATGTCCATGTGTAGAGTCGCCTCTTGTGCTGTTGGAAAAGAGTGTTTGCTATGATCAGCGTGTTCTCTTGGCAAAACTCTATTAGCCTTTGTCCTGCTTCATTTTGTACACCAAGACCGTGCTTGCCTCTTATCCCAATTATTTCTTGACTTCCTATTTAGCATTCCAATCCCCTATGATGAAAAGGACATCTTTTTTTGGTGTTAGTTCTAGAAGGTGTTGTAGGTCTTCATAGAACCGATCAACCTCAGCTTCTTCGGTATCAGTGGTTGGGGCATAGACTTGAATTACTGTGATATTGAATGGTTTGCCTTGGATTCGTACTGAGATCATTCTATCGTTTTTGAGATTGTACCCCAGTACTGCTTTTCCCACCCTTTTATTGACTATGAGTGCTACTCCATTTCTTCTAAGGGATTCTTGCCCACAGTAGTAGATATAATGGTCACCTGAATTAAATTCGCCCATGCTTGTCCATTTTAGTTCGCTGATTCCCAAGATGTCGATGTTCAATCTTGCCATCTCATGTTTGACCACCTCCAGCTTACCTTGATTCATTGATCTTACATTCCAGGTTCCTAAACAATATGTTCTTTACAGCATCTGATTTTCTTTTCACCACCAGACACATCCACAGCTGAGTGTCCTTTCGGCTTTGGCCCAGCCGCTTCACTCTTTCTGGCGCTACTTGGAAATACCCTCTGCTCTTCCCCAGTAGTATATTGGACAACTTCCAGCCTGAGGAGCTCATCTTCCGGCGTCATCTCTTTTAGCCTTGTGATACGTTCCATGGGGTTTTCTTGGCAAGAATACTGGAGTGGGTTGCCATTTCCTTCTCCAGTGGACCACATTTTGTCAGAACTCTCTGCCATGATCTGTCCTTCTTGAGTGGTCCTGCACGGCATAGCTTATGGCTTCACTGAGTTATGCAAGCCCCTTTGCCACAACAAGGCAGTGATCCATGAAGGGGAGAGGCAGTGTGCTACTGAATAATAGATGCTAGAGGCAGACCACATAGTGTGTCCATCAGCTACACTGCCTGTTTGTCATCTTCCAGCGGCATTTTGCTGGCTGCTATTGGAAACAAAACGGACCCTTGGTTGACCAAGCAAGGCAATTTTTACCTGACAGTAGTAAAGCTTTTATATGGAACTTTGAAACAGGGTGAATCGCAAGCAGGGAGTCAACCCGTTAATTCTTTGGGTTCAGTTCCAGTTCAGCTGCAACTGAAGCTGTTTCAGTTTGGTTCCAGTTTAGCCAAATAAAAGTATAGTAACAGGTTCAATATACACAATCCATCAGTTCAGTTCTGGCTCAGTGGGATCACATTTAAATTTAACATTTAAATATAAGGCAGATTTTCCCAGCGGGGTGGAGCAAGCTAATAGGTCTAAAACTGTTGTAACTAAATGTTAGCAGTCAATACCATGAAGCATGCATGAAACAAAAAAATGAATTCTACATAATTAACAAATGCTTATTTTGTTTATACTATTTGATTTTAATTGTACAATGAAGCTACTAAATCAATTTTAAAGAGGAAGGAAAGGGAAAAAATAATAGAACTGACACTGTCATTAGTTAACTCAAGATCATATAATTTTCATCTGATTTAATAAAATGAGGGAAACAAAGAATTACTGATCTTAAAGAGCCGGATCCCCATGTTATAACTAATCTAAATCTAAATCACAGTAAGGATTTTTTCAAGCACAATACAACCACAGCCAAAACCCAATATACATACACAATTATATTTACTCTCACTGTTTTAAAATACACATTTAACAATATATATGCCAATATACTAAGTAACAATAAACAATTACAAACATATATGTCAATATATGCTACCATGTTCTTGGAGAACAGTATTAATTCTTAAACCCCGTCATTTACTGATGGAAACAGATGTGATCTCCTGCTAATCTTGACTTCTTACGGAAACATTGACAATTCAAAGTTTTCACTAAGCCCACGCAGAGTTACTTTTTGTAAGCTAAAAATCCAGAATGCTTCTTGCTGATAAAGTAAGACATGAGCATCTTGCCCACTATACACACCTGCTCATTTTCAGTAAACTTCAAATTCTCAGGGGAATGGTTACATTCCCAAAAGTGTGATACTATTGGGCCTCAAGTGTTTTGGTTCCAATCCCCCAAATGGGTTCAGCACCCTGGATAGCTCCTTTAGAGTTCTGGCTGAAACCTGGAGCAGATTCACTACCCCACTGACATCAGAGTCACTAGCCTCCACTGGCTCATTCTTTATTTATTCAATTTTATCACGTTTATATCCCGCCTTTTTTCCTCCTTAAGGATCCAAGGGTGGCATAGATGGTCCTCCTCCTCTCCATTTTCTCCTCACAACAACAGCCCTGTGAGGTAGGTTGGGCTGGGAGTCTATGACTCCCAGTGAGCTTCATGGCTAAGTGGGGACTAGAACCCAGATCTCTCAACTCCCAGTCCAACATTCCAGCTACACTACACTGGCTCTCTGGTGGTATTTCCAGATGAGACTTCTATCGTGCCATCACCCTGCCTCATTCACAGACTTTTATGGCAATCCAGACATCCCCCCCCCCCATTCATAACCCTCCCATGTTTTCTTACCACTTCTGCCTTTTTTCTTAATGCAGCAAATGCATTAAGGAAGAAAAGTTGGAAGAGCTACGCACTGCCTTCTGATTGGTAGGGTTAGGAGCCCTCCATCTAGAAGCACTGTGATTCTGATTTTAGTGGAACCACTGAGTGTTCCACATCAGGTGTTCATTGTTTGGTCAAATCCTTAAACAGGTAACCTGGTGTGTGTGTGTGTGTGTGTGTATGTGTATGTGTGTGTGGTTTGGTTCCAGTTCCATAGCAACTTTCAGATAATGGCTCAGGTTCCATTCCAATTCAGGAAAAAATTAAAGGTATATTCCAGCTTTTAGTTCAGGTTGTTTGACCCTGTTTGGTAATGTTTTATGCTTGGGTGTATGATTACAGTAACAGTACAATGTGACCTCGGAGAGGGGATAATGAGGGAGGGGAGGGGAGGGGAGGGGAGGGGAAGGGCCAGGTTATGCTGTATCCTGAGGCCTCACCAGGCTCCTTCCCTCTCCCTCCACTGTGCCCCAGCTAGATGGGCAAAAAAGCCCATCTAGCTAAAATGCAGAGTAGGAGGTGCAGCCTCCATCACACCTCTTGCTCTGCATTGGATACGCGTAAGCCTCCGAGTTTGGAGGCTTACGAGCATTGAAGGTGCAATTGATAGGACTGTGCTTTAAAATACTATTTCTTCCCTTCTTTCTTTTTAGTTTTTTAGTTAACCACCATCCAACATTCAATCAATGAATCTACTATGCAATTCAAATAAATTTGCAAGTTAACCAAAGCTTCAAAACTGGTGCCTTTTTGAGGATTTTTAAAGGGCATAGATTCGTTTTAAGTAAAACACTGCTGCTGCTGATTTACATTTCTATACCGCCCAATAGCCAAAGCTTTTAGTGGTTTACAAAAAAAGAGAAAAAAGGAATAAACGAAGACTTCTCCAAGGTCACGGAATGAGTCCATGGCCGAGATGTGATGAGAATCCAAGCCACTTAACCATAGACTCAAATCTCAGGTTACTTAACCACAGCCTTATATCTTCTGTTCTTTCATTTATATCTCAAAAATCTAGAGAGACATAAAAACATGTATTCTGTTTCAATAGTACCTATCTGTCTGTCTGTCTATCTATCATGATCAATTGAGTGATCCATCTCCCTTGCTTGTTAGTACAGGAGAAGTTTTCATTCTGCACATTTAATAGCTAAAATAGCTTCCCCAGCCCTGGTGTCCTCCAGATGTGTTGGACTAACCTGTCAGGAGATGAAGGGAGTTGTACCCCAACACATCTGGAGGACACTAGGGTTGGGGAAAGCTGATCTATATGTGCTGGATTCCAATATGGTCATAGCAACTCTCTTGACTGAACAGGTGTTATGGTCCAGGACCCCAACCCCTCATCTTGAGAAGACAAGGCTCCTGAGTTACAGATCAGGGAGAGAGATTTGTTACAGAAGGTCATCACAACGGTCTCATCTCTCCTTAGAACCTAGTTCTTGGGGGGGGGGATTCTTTGCCCCCACCACAGTCCTAATCTTTTATTTGCATGGGAGAGGGAGAACTCCCATTTGCACCAATGGAAGCTTTACTTCCAATGCAAATAGCAGATGCAGGGCCCTGATCTGGATTGGGACCACAGTAGGAGGCAAAGGGATAAAGCTCCCCTACTGCTTGCCAAGGTCCCAGTCCAGATCTTGCCCCCGCATCCGCTATTTACTTTTAAAAAGCCATTCACAGAACACCTACTTGCATCTAGTTTGGACCTTAGTCACAACTAACTTCAGAATTCTATGCAAACTCAGGGCTCCTTCACACTGAACTTTCATCCTGTGATTGAGATTGTTCCTTCACAGAAGTTTGTGGGCTCTTTACACGACACTATGATGATTCATGCATCATAGTCTCCTGCACTAAATGCCCTTTGTTCCGTCTTTCAATAGATCGCAGATAATGAGCTATCAAATTAACCTGTTGTGTTCTGCTTCAGTTTCCTCCCTGAAAAGAGTAAAAGTGGCAAGAAGAGGAGCCAGATCAATGAAAGATAATGGAAGACTCAGTTAACAGGAAAAGGAGGGGGAAGGGGGTGGGGGAAAAGGAAGCACATGAAAAAGGGAGTCGTGATCCTGCGCTTAAAACGGAAGCAGAAAGTTCTGTTTTAAATGCAGGATTTTAGGCTCGTGTAGAGATGCCGTCAGTGTAAACACTCCTTCCCAGTTTTAATGATTCACGAAAACAAATTCTACATAATGAGATTGTGCTGCTGAGATTTCCAAATATTGAAAATCTTGAGCAGGGTAATATACAAGGACCGTGCAGTAGTATTTGGCAAGTAGTACCAGCGGAGAAGTTGACCCATCATAGTGGGACTAATGAAGCAAGTTCAATTTATAAAAATATAGTTCCCATACCTATATTTTCTCAGTAGAGGGATAAATGGTCTTCAAACCCCAGAGTCTCCAACACCTTTTGGAGAGATACCTCAATGACTTCAGTATTTGCAATGTTCATTTAAAAAACAACAAACCTTTACAGATTTCACTGTCCTAAATCAACATTAACCACCTCATGACAATGTTATTCTGCTAACTGAACTCTTAAGTGCTTTTATTTTCTGTATTATCACTTACAAAATTAATATTTTTTTAAGTTACAAAATAAATAAAAAATATTTATGCAAAGTTTCAGGGTGGGGAGATCGCTATATTTTCTCTCCTATTCAGAAAACCAAAGATGGCATTCCAAACAAAGACAAAAAGCTCCCCCTAGTGTACTTAGAATGAAGAGCAAATTGCATTATTCATTGGGATGTAGAAAATGTTAATGGTGTTTCAGTGTGAAGAGGAGTGATTTAAATCATCAGAAATGTGTAAACACTGCTCAAAAATTAACAGAGATCTAGAATCTCCATACGAATTTAAGTGTTTTTACCTACAGCAGCTACAAAGCATTGTCTCTGGACTTGGCTGATGCTCGTTTGGTATCCCATCCTTTTCTTGTGATATTTTTCTGAGACACCTAGGCCCTTTAAACTTTGTACTGTGTTGCTTCTTGAGTGGGCCACTGTTGCTCCGATTACATCTACTTTCTCCATGTCATTGTCACTGCTGTCTTTGTGTCTTCCTCTCAGTGACTGCCATTAGCAGTACATTATACCACCGTGTTCTGCCATGTTCATCAAGGTACCATGGCTAGTGTGAAGTGATGTATAATTTGATCTCTAGTGAGCATTTTCAAAAATGTCAAAAGCAGTCAATAAAGTTGTAAAAACAAAACCCCCAAACCCGATGTTGTTTTCAAATTAATTGAAAATGGGCTAAAAATCCAGAGGTTGTTTTGGTATGTCATTAGTTGTTTATATGAAAAAATAAAAATATAGTCCAATAGTCTTAAATCTACTGCTCCCACACAAGACCTCCAGGAAGACAGGCAGAACCTCAAGATGCACTGAGCTTTTCCAGAGTCCCAAACTCATTTGTCTCTGTTCTTAGTGCAATCTCATTGCCCCTTATCACACAGATTACAACGTATTTGGGGGGTTGGAGCCAAAAGAACACTCAGCTGTGGATATGTCTGGTGGTGAAAAGAAAGTCCGATGCTGTAAAGAATAATATTGTTTAGAAACCTGGAATGTAAGATCAATGAATCAAGGTAAACTGGAGGTGGTCAAACATGAGATGGCAAGATTGAACATCGACATCTTGGGAATCAGCGAACTAAAATGGACAAGCATGGGTGAATTTAATTCAGGTGACCATTATATCTACTACTGTGGGCAAGAATCCTTTAGAAGAAATGGAGTAGCACTCATAGTCAACAAAAGGGTGGGAAAAGCAGTACTGGGGTACAATCTCAAAAACGATAGAATCTCAGTACGAATCCAAGGCAAACCATTCAACATCACAGTAATTCAAGTCTATGCCCCAACCACTGATACCGAAGAAGCTGAGGTTGATCGGTTCTATGAAGACATACAACACCTTCTAGAACTAATGCCAAAAAAAGATGTCCTCTTCATCATAGGGGATTGGAATGCTAAATAGGAAGTCAAGAAATAACTGGGATAACAGGCAAGCATGGCCTTGGTGTACAAAATGAAGCAGGACAAAAGCTAATAGAGTTTTGCCAAGAGAACACACTGATCATAGCAAACACTCTTTTCCAACAGCACAAGAGGCGACTCTACACATGGACATCACCAGATGGTCAATATCGAAACCAGATTGATTATATACTTCGCAGCCAAAGATGGAGAAGCTCTATACAGCCAGTAAAAACAAGACCTGGAGCTGACTGTGGCTCAGATCATGAGCTTCTTATCACAAAATTTCGGCTTAAATTGAAGAATGTAGGGAAAACCACTAAACCATTCAGGTATGACCTAAATCATATCCCTTATGAATATACAGTGGAGGTGAGGAAAAGATTTAAGGGATTAGACCTGACAGACAGAGTGCCTAAGCAACTATGGATGGAGGTCTGTAACATTGTTCAGGAGGCAGCAACTCAATCCATCCCAAAGAAAAAGAAATGCAAGAAAGCAAAGTGGCTGTCTGATGAGGCTTTACAAGTGGCTGAGGAAAGAAGGGAAGCAAAAAGGAAGGGAGAAAGGGGAAGATATACCCAACTGAATGCAGAGTTCCAGAGAATAGCAAGGAGAGACAAGAAGGCCTTCTTAAATGAACAATGCAAAGAAATCGAAGAAAACAATAGAAAGGGAAAGTCTAGAGATCTCTTCAAGAAAATCGGAGATCTCAAGGGAACGTTTAGTGCAAAGATGGGCATGATAAAGGACAAAGAAGGCAGGGACCTAACAGAAGCAGATGAGATTAAGAAGAGGTGGCAACAATACACAGAAGAACTATACAGGAAAGATCTGAATGTCCCTGATAGCCATGATAGTGCGGTCACTGAACTTGAGCCAGACATCCTAGAGAGTGAAGTCAAGTGGGCCTTAGGAAGCATTAGTAACAACAAAGCTAGTGGAGATGACAGTATTCCAGCAGAGCTATTCAAAATCCTAAAAGATGATGCTGTTAAAGTGCTGCACTCAATATGCCAACAAATCTGGAACACTCCACAGTGGCCACAAGACTGGAAAAGGTCAGTTTACATTGCAGTTCCAAAGGAGGGCAATGCCAAAGAGTGTTCAAACTACCGTACAATTGTGCTCATTTCACATGCCAGCAAGGTGATGCTCAAAATCCTACAAGCTAGGCTTCAGCAGTATGTGAACCGAGAACTACTGGAAGTACAAGCTGGGTTTCGAAGAGGCAGAGGAACAAGAGATCAAATCGCCAACATTCGCTGGATCATGGAGAAAGCAAGAGAATTCCAGAAAAACGTCTATCTCTGCTTCATTGACTAAGCTAAAGCCTTTGATTGTGTGGATCACAACAAACTGTGGAAAATTCTTAAAGAAATGGGAGTACCAGACCACCTTCCCTGTCTCCTGAGAAACCTGTACGAGGGTCAAGAAGCAACAATAAGAACCAGACATGGAACAACCAATTGGTTCAAAATTGGGAAAGGAGTACGACAAGGCTGCATATTGTTGCCCTGCTTATTTAATTTATATGCAGAGTACATCACAAGAAACACTGGGTTGGATGAATCACAGGCCGGAATTAAGATTGCTGGGAGAATTATCAACAACCTCAGATACGCAGACAATACCACCCTAATGGCAGAAAGTGAAGAGGATCTAAAGAGCCTCTTGTTGAGGGTGAAAGTGGAGAGTGCAAAAGCTGGTTTGAAACTCAACATTAACAAAACTAAGATCATGGCATCTGGCCCCATGACTTCCTGGCATGTAGAAGGGGAGGAAATGGAAGCAGTGACAGATTTTATTTTCTTGGGCTCCAAGATTACCGCAGACGCTGACTGTAGCCATGAAATTAAAAGACGCTTGCTCCTTGGGAGGAAAGCTATGGCAAACCTAGACAGCATAGTCAGAAGCAGAGACATCACCTTGCTGACAAAGGTTCATATAATCAAAGCTATGGTTTTCCCAGTAGCAACGTATGGCTGTGAGAGCTGAACTATAAGGAAGGCTGAGCGCTGAAGAATTGATGCTTTCGAACTGTGGTGCTGGAGAAGACTCTTATGAGTCCCCTGGACTGCAAGGAGGTCAAATCAGTCCATCCTAAAGGAAATCAACCCTGACTGCTCATTGGAAGGACAAACACTGAAGGTGAAGCTCAAATATTTTGGCCACCTAATGCGAAGAGAAAACTCCCTGGAAAAGACCCTGATGCTGGGAAAGATTGAAGGCAAAAGGAGTAGGGGACGGCAGAGGATGAGATGGCTAGATAGCATCACCGATGCAATGAATATGGACTTGAGCACATTCCGGGAGAGAGCGGAGGACAGGAAGGCCTGGTGTGCCATACTCCATGGGGTCACGAAGAGTCGGACATGACTGAACAACAACAAGTGAAGAAAGGCATGCCTCCCCCTCCATGGGATTCCCCCCCATCCCCATCAGAACATTCTCTGGCTCTATCCTGGTCATTCAGGAAGATGGTCTAAGAATTAGTTCCCATGTCAGCATCTAAATTTCCCTAACAAAGGAGATACTTGCCAAGGCTATTAAGGTAATGGTCAGCAGTCCTTCTGGTTCCTCTCCTGCCCAAATCCCAATTACAGAATCACTGAGTAGAAAGGGTCCCTTAAGGGCATCCAGTCCAGTTCCCCAATTTTAAAAGAATATTTTAACTTTTTATACATTTACAGTATTTTTACCTCACTCTTCAGTCAAAAAGGCTCCTAGGGCAGCCATTACAAGGATTAATCATGAGAGAGTCCCTACCCTTAGGCATACAATCTAAAAGTTATGACACAAAAGGAAAAGGAATTGGGAGGAGGAAAAAAAGGAAGAAGCAAAACTCAGGCAGAAGTTCATCATTTCGGACTCCATGAGTTCATCGTTTCAGAGTTCATATAGTAGTCGTTCTTTCTTGCATGGAAGGATGAAACAGGCTTGCTGCTGCTGTTCTTTCTCTGTCTGATGTATGGGGCTAAGTTGGTCTCCCCCTTGCTGTGATATTCTTCCTGGGAGACAGGAGATGCAGCCTCCCTGTGGCCCTTGGTTCTCTGGCTGATGAATGAGGCCAGTCTGCAGTCCCAGGGAACTATTAGTTGGAACTGTGTGTTCCTCCTGACAGGGAGGGGTGAAACAAGCGTAAAGACTCAGAGGCCAGGCAAACCTTCATAAAGGTATACATTGTTGTTGTTGTTCAGTCCTTCGTGTTCAACTCTTCGTGACCTCATGGACCATAGCACGCCAGGCCTTCCTGTCCTGCACTCTCTCCCGGAGCGTGCTCAAGTCCATATTCATTGCATCAGTGATGCTATCTAGACATCTCATCCTCTGCCGTCCCCTTCTCCTTTTGCCCTCAGTCTTTCCCAGCATCAGGGTCTTTTCCAGGGATTTTTCTCTTCGCATTAGGTGGCCAAAATATTGGAGCTTCACCTTCAGTGTTTGTCCTTCCAATGAGCAGTCAGGGTTGATTTCCTTCAGGATGGACTGATTTGACCTCCTTGCAGTCCAGGGGACTCGTAAGAGTCTTCTCCAGCACCACAGTTCGAAAGCATCAATTCTTCGGCGCTCAGCCTTCCTTATGGTCCAGCTCTCACAGCCATACGTTGCTACTGGGAAAACCATAGCTTTGATTAGACGTACCTTTGTTGGCAAGGTGATGTCTCTGCTTCTTACTATGCTGTCTAGGTTTGCCATAGCTTTCCTCCCAAGGAGCAAGCGACTTTTAATTTCATGGCTACAGTCACCGTCTGCGGTGATCTTGGAGCCCAAGAAAATAAAATCTGTCACTGCTTCCATTTCTTCCCCTTCCATATGCCAGGAAGTGATGGGGCCAGATGCCATGATCTTAGTTTTGTTAATGTTGAGTTTCAAACCAGCTTTTGCACTCTCCTCTTTCACCCTCAACAAGAGGCTCTTGAGATCCTCTTCACTTTCTGCCATTAGGGTGGTATCGTCTGCATATCGGAGGTTGTTGATAATTCTCCTGGCAATCTTAATTCCAACCTGTGATTCATCCAACCCGGCGTTTCTCATGATGTACTCTGCATATAAGTTAAATAAGCAGGGCGACAATATGCAGCCTTGTCGTACTCCTTTCCCAATTTTGAACCAATCGGTTGTTCCATATGTGGTTCTTCCTGTTGCTTCTTGACCCTCGTACAGGTTTCTCAGGAGACAGGTAAGGTGGTCTGGTACTCCCAGCTCTTTCAGAATTTGCCACAGTTTGTTGTGATCTACACAATCAAAGGCTTTAGCGTAGTCAATGAAGCAGAAATAGACGTTTTTCTTGAATTCTCTTGCTTTCTCCATGATCCAGCGAAAGTTGGCGATTTGATCTCTAGTTCCTCTGCCTCTTCGAAACCCAGCTTGTACTTCCGGTAGTTCTCGGTTCGCATACTGCTGAAGCCTAGCTTGTAGGATTTTGAGCATAACCTTGCTGGCATGTGAAATGAGTGCAATTGTACGGTAGTTTGAACACTCTTTGGCGTTGCCCTTCTTTGGAATTGGAATGTAAACTGACCTTTTCCAGTCTTGTGGCCACTGTGGAGTGTTCCAAATTTGTTGGCATATTGAATGCAGCACTTTAACACCATCATCTTTTAGGATCTTAAAATAGCTCAGCTGGAATACTGTCATCTCCGCTAGCTTTGTTGTTAGTAATGCTTCCTAAGGCCCACTTGACTTCACTCTCGAGGATGTCTGGCTCAAGTTCAGTGACCCCACTATCATGGCTATCAAGGACATTAAGATCTTTCCTGTATAGTTCTTCTGTGTATTGTTGCCACCTCTTCTTAATCTCATCTGCTTCTGTTAGGTCCCTGCCTTCTTTGTCCTTTATCATGCCCGTCTTTGCACAAAACGTTCCCTTGAGATCTCCGATTTTCTTGAAGAGAACTCTAGTCTTTCCCATTCTGTTGTTTTCCTCGATTTCTTTACATTGTTCATTTAAGAAGGCCTTCTTGTCTCTCCTTGCTATTCTCTGGAACTCTGCATTCACTTGAGATATCTTCCCCTTTCTCCCTTGCTTTTCACTTCCTCAGCTACTTGTAAAGCCTCATCAGACAGCCACTTTGCTTTCTTGCATTTATTATTCTTTGGGGTGGATTTAGTTGCTGCCTCCTGAACAATGTTACGGACAACCATCCATAGTTCCTCAGGCACTCTGTCTATCAGGTCTAATCCCTGAAATCTATTCCTCACCTCCACTGTATATTCATAAGGGATATGATTTAGGTCATACTTGAACGGTTTAGTGGTTTTCCCTACATTCTTCAATTTAAGCCGAAATTTTGCAACAAGAAGCTCATGCTCTGAGCCACAGTCAGCTCCAGGCCTTGTTTTTACTGACTGTATGGAGCTTCTCCATCTTTGGCTGCAAAGGACATAATCAATCTGATTTCGATATCGACCATCTGGTGATGTCCATGTGTAGAGTCGCCTCTTGTGCTGTTGGAAAAGAGTGTTTGCTATGATCAGCGTGTTCTCTTGGCAAAACTCGATTAGCCTTTGTCCTGCTTCATTTTGTACACCAAGGCCATGTTTGCCTGTTATCCCAGTGATTTCTTGACTTCCTACTTTAGCATTCCAATCCCCTATGATGCAGAGGACATCTTTTTTTGGTGTTAGTTCTAGAAGGTGTTGTAGGTCTTCATAGAACCAATCAACCTCAGCTTCTTCGGCCTCAGTGGTTGGGGCATAGACTTGAATTACTGTGATGTTGAATGGTTTGCCTTGGATTCGTACTGAGATTCTATCGTTTTTGAGATTGTACCCCAGTACTGCTTTTCCCACCCTAGGGGAAAGGTATATATAATCTCCTACATATGTTTGGTTTATTTTACTGCAGGTCAATGTACTCCACGTTCAGACTTGATGTACCAATGGCATTATTACCAGGATGCATTTAGCCAATCCTAGATATTACAATGGACAAAAGGGACAGTGCTTATTAAGAACACATAGTGCAGATTGCCTCTTAATTTTTCCTTTACTCTTAGCCCCCAGATACGTATTCCCAATTAATACAGAGCACCAATGTGTGAACTTATGCATCTGTCATAGGAAACAGGGTTAATTCATGTGTTACAAAATTCCTACATGGAAGGCGAAAATGAACATATCACATGTGTGAGGGTTGTAACATGTAGTGTCCAAATCAGTTTTCCCCAACTTGGTGCCCTCCAGATGTTTTGGAGTATGACTCCCATGATCCCTCACCAGCATGGGGCTGATGGGAGTTGTAATCTAGAACATCTGGAGGGCTCCAGGTTGGGAAAGGTTGGTGTAAATAGATGCCTGCTTTGTGGTGAACACACTCAGTGAAGTGGTGGCCAGTTACAGCTTCCTAGTATCTGTGTATTGTGATGTACATGAACATAATTTAGAAGCAGCATCAAATTTTAAGTATCACTAAACCATAGTCTGTGTGTGTGGGTGTGACATGTAACACACTAATTGTATGCAGACTGACTTCCATGTAGGAATAAGGAATTTGTGATATGCAAGGTTGCCTATACCATCTCTGCAGTGTGAGGCTACGGACTCAGGGACCTTGCCTTAAGGACCATGTTCTCCCACATGAATCTGCCCAAGTACTGAGATCATCATCAGGGCCTTTCTTCAGGTCTCCCTGCCACTGGAAGTGAGGTAAGTAGTGGCTGGGGGCAGGTGTTTTCATTGAGCTTGATGTCTTTTTCGGCACCATGTAAGGATCTTTTTATTTGCCCAGGCCTTTTAGGGTTTTTAATCCTGTTGTTTGCGCTTTTAAATAATCTTAATGTTGACATCCCTCTATTCTCCTATTTTATGAACAGGATTTGTTTTTGCACGTGAAAAGGGGAGTTCTTGTGATCCTGCACTTAAAATGGAAGCAGAAAGTTCTGTTTTAAATGCAGGATTTTAGGCTCGTGTAGAGATGCCCTGGGTTGCAGTTAAACCTCAAAAACACCAAGATTATGGAAACCAGCTTGATTGATAACTGGCAAATAGAGGAAGAAAACGTGGAGGCAGTGACAGACTTTGTCTTTCTAGGCGCAAAGATTACTGCAGACGCTGACTGCAGCCAGGAAATCAGAAGACGTTTACTTCTTGGGAGGACAGCAATGACAAATCTTGATAAAATAGTGAAGAGCAGAGACATCACACTGACAACAAAGGTCCGCAAAGTTAAAGCAATGGTATTCCCCGTAGTAACCTATGGCTGCAAGAGCTGGACCATAAGGAAGGCTGAGCAAAGGAAGATAGATGCTTTTGAACTGTGGTGCTGGAGGAAAATTCCGAGAGTGCCTTGGACTGCAAGAAGATCAAACCAGTCCATACTCCAGGAAATAAAGCCAGACTGCTCACTTGAGGGAATGATCTTAAAGGCAAAACTGAAGTACTTTGGCCACATCATGAGAAGACAGGATACCCTGGAGAAGGTGCTGATGCTAAGGAAAGTGGAAGGCAAAAGGAAGAGGGGCCGACCAAGGGCAAGATGGATGGATGATATTCTGGAGGTGACGGACTCGACCTTGGGGGAGCTGGGGGTGGCGACGGTCGACAGGAAGCTCTGGTGAGGGCTGGTCCATGAAGTCACGAAGAGTCAGAAGCGATTGACCGAATAAACAACAAGAGATCCCCTCAGTGTTAACACTCCTTCCCAGTTTTAATAATTCATGAAAACAAATTCTACATAATGAGATTACTGTGCAATTGCCCTTCTTGACTCACCAAACAAGTAGGAGCAGAACCACTGCAAGAAAGTACCTACAACACCCTGCCCAGTCAACTTTTCCAGAAGGATGCCATGGGTGATGGTACTGAAGGCCACTGAGCAGTCCAAGAGAATCAACAGAGTTACACTTCCTCTCTTGGCCTAGGTCATCCCACAGGGCGACCAAGGCAGTTTCCACTCCAAAACTAGACCTGAAGCCTGGTTGAAATGGATCTAGAAAATCAATGCCATTCAAGAGCATCTGGAGTTGAAAGGCAACCATTTGTGGAATTTTATGGGGCTTCCAGACAACATCTTCCATTTGTAGCCCTCTCATGTTTTCCAGTTGCTTCTTCTTCTTTTTTTTTTTTTAAGCATAGAAAATCCATTAAGCAGGGAAAGGACGAATGTCTTTTGACTGATAATACAAGGAGCCCTCTGTCAGGAAGCACCCTTGGACTAAATAGTGAAATAAATCTTAAATATATATGCATGTTGACTCAAAAGTAGGATTGCAGCAACAGAGTTCAGGTAAATTTAGTAGCAGCATCCAGTGTGCATGTATGTGTCACCTACCTATCTGTAAAACAGCATGGCAGATATTAAGCTGTGCCCACTGTTTGAAAAATAAAGAATCTACTTTAAAACTAGAAGCAACAGTTATAACATAACCATCCCCATACCCCAAGATTAGCAATTTAACAGTCCCGTTAACAGCAATGTACCATCCCTCTCCATGCTGACACTACGAAGTTCAAACTGAAGTGTCATCTGTCCACCACTAACAATCAGCACTCACTGGCTGATGATGGTGTCCATAATTCACTGAGATCACCCCACCCCTTTTGGCCTGGTTCTGTAGTCATATCCACCTACCTTCATCCTCCTCACCACCTTTGTTCAACTATCCGATTCCAACCCTCACTTTCAGCTGCACATAGGAGATTCCTCCAAAGCCTCTGAGCCCATGGGAGTACATTAGATACACACACCTTGTAGAGGCTAGGAATTATAACTTGTGTCCCTCACCCAAATAAGCTTGCTGGCAGTAGGCATGTTGACAGTGCAATCTTGGACAAGTTTACTTAGAAGTAACTCCCGCTATGTGTTGGGACCAATGATCTATGTCCTTAGCATCCGCTGTCTTTAATATAGATCTCCCCTTCAGTCATTAGACCTAGTCCACTTGGGGTGTAGGGATGCCACTCATTTCTTGTTATTTCCCTATTCACTAGTCCCCTACTAAGATCAGTAAGGTGGTCCTATCTCTAGTGATAGGACCTTATCAGTAGTGGCCCCTACCTGATGGAATTCCCTTCAAAGAAACATAGGCCAGCTCAGCCTTCACCAACCAGGTGCCAGCCAGATGTTTTTGACTTCAACTCCCATCAGCCCTAGATAGCATGGCTAATGGTCAGGAATTCTAGTTGTAGTCCAAAACATCCAGAGGGCACTGGCTAGGCTGACCTCATCTGTGGCTGTTTTAAGAGGGCCTTAAAAGCATACTTGATCTCTCTGGCTTTTAAGTTAAAAGGTTTACTGGTATTTGTTTTCAGACGGAGGGCTCCGAGTAATAGGAATCGAAAGACATTGTTCAGCTGTTCCATCTTTTTCTTTGTAATGGATTTTCTGTGTTAAGGAAGAAGCCTGAAGCAGCAGTAAGAAAATATAGGATGGTCACAAATAAGAGTTATACAATTTATTGTATAAATCTGCCTTCCCCAACCTGGCATTCTCCAGATGTACTGAGACTGTAACTCCCATCATCCCCCAGGCAGCATGGTGAGTGCCAGATTGGGGAAGAGTGGTATCAACGATGTCTGGCCCCCCTGTAAACGAGGCAGGGTGATGGTGGCATAAAAGCCTTGTCTGGAAGCACCGATCGTCTTCCATTTGTAATCGTCCCGTGCCTTCCCACCGCTTCTTCCATCTTTTTTCCATAACGGAAAAAAGCCCATTAGCTGCACGACGCCTTATGGTTGTTAGCCATAGGAGTCCTCAGACTGGAAGCACCCCAAGCGAGGTGGGGGGCGAGGAGGGTCAAGCCCCGGCCTGGCGCTGAGGCGGCTGCTTACGAAGGCAACGCGAGCACAGCCAGGAAACCCGCATGGGGGCCTTCGCACGACTAGTCCTGGGAAAGGATCTGGCGCTGCCATGGCAACGCCGCCCCGTTGCATGCTGGGAGGCGTCTTCTAAAGCAGGGCTCAGGCCGCCCCTGCTGCCTACCCGTGTGGAGACCCCGTGGCGTAGACGCTGAGCCGTCGCTCACCGCCATTGAGCTCTCACGCAGGGTAAAGCGGGGAGCAACCTAGGGGGACGGTTACCATAGCAACCACGGCGGCGCGCCTGTCAGCTCTTCCCGGTCACGTGCCCCGCCCTGATTTCCGCCTCACGCGGAAAAAGGGGGGGAGCGGCCGCTCATGCTCCACGCCCCCTCACTCGCCTCTCCCCCCGCCCCACGATTTATATCTTTAAAGCTCCCCTCTCTTTTTTTTCTTTTCTTTTTTTTTTAACCGCCGCTCGTCAGCCGCGGAGCCCAAGATGGCGGACGGACCGCCACCAGAGCGAGGCTGCGCGGCGACGTCAGCGCCCGCGCTCCGCCCGAACCCGGAAGTGCGTCTCCCGCGGTGGGCAGAGCCGCGGCGGGGCGGCGGCTGTCCGGGCAAGCGGGCGGTCGTCCGCTGTGCGCGGCCATGGCGGCGGCCGCCGCCGCCGAGCTGCAAGGGAAGTACCAGAAGCTGGCGCAGGAGTATTCCAAGGTACCGGGACACGCCACCGCCCCCCGGTGCAGAGGCCTCCCTAGCGACGCCGCCGCGTGGCGACATCCCCCCTTCCGCCTCGCTCCGAGGGACCCTCGTGAGGGCGCGTTTCCCGGTACGGGAGCCCCGCGGGGCCAGTCGCCGCTCGCCTGCTCCAGAACGCCGCTCCCTCCTCGCTGGCCGCTGGGGCCCAGGCGCCTCCGGCCTCAGCCCCGCGGCCGCCCCCGCCCGCTGTACCTCTTCAGTGGTGGCGCCTGGCCTCCCTGGGATGCCTTCCTCACGAATAAAAACGAAGGCCCCAGGCGACCGCCGCTAGGATGTGTGGGCGGAGGGGCCGTGGCTCGGCGGAGGGGCGCGTGCTTTGCGTGCGGAAGGCCCCCGGTCCAGCCCCTGGCGTCTTAGGCGGGAGGAAGGGAAAGGAGCAGGTAACGGGAAAGCCCCCTGCGCTGAGACCCTGGAGGGGGGCTGCCGGTCAGGGGAGGCAGCGCTGGCTCGGTGGACGGAGGGCCTGCTCTGGTGGATGTAAGGCAGCTACCTTCGCCCTGTGCGCGCGTGTGTGTGAGAGAGAACGCGCACCTGCAAACCCCCATGGTGGAGGAAGCCAGTACAGGGTCTCCTACAGGGATCGCCATCTAACCATTTGGCCCCCGGCCGAAATCTGGCCCCTTGGTACTTGTCTCTCCAAATTGCCAGCCCCGAGCTGACTGAAAGATGGGTGTGGGCACAGCAGCTTTCTCCAGCCTGTTGCCCTCCGATGTATTGAACTACAACTCCCGTCACCCCAACCAGCGTGGGAGTTGTAGTCCAACACGTCTGGAGGGTGCCGGCTTGGGGAAGGCTGGTCTGTATCATTGGCCATGCTGGCTGGGGTCTGTCTGCATAGCTGCTTTCTTGGAGGTGGCCTGGAGGGAAACACAGCTGTTTTCTGTTTTGTGTTCCGGAACTAGGAACTCAGGACCCTGCTGTTCAAGGCAGCCCTTAGTGCGGTACACAGAGCTGATACTATGGCCTTCCATGAAATGGATGCGTGCTGTACTACATCCTGCCAGTGCTTATTCTTATATCCCTGGACAATTTAATACATACGGCCAAGAAAGCTAGCACCATTCCTTGCCCTTAAAAATAAGGCTTGTAGCACCTTAAGGACTAACCAATTTATTATGGTGTAAATATTTGAGTTTACTTCCATCAGATACAACTGCGAAAAAAGATGTCTCCATTGTGGTACCAATAGATCTTATGGGGTTGATGCCAATAGTGCCGGATACAGTAATCTTCCTCTTACAATAGACTGACCAGTTCTAAATGTGACAGCAGCGTCCTCATCTCAATTCCACATCAGCAGCTGTATGCTGTTGATGCACTATATGTTTTTGTATCATTCCTAGCGCAAGTTTCTAAAGCGGTCTGAGGTGTGACACATACATACATATGTTCGGACATATTTCCTGCCCCCACATTTCTCAATTTTGTTACTGATGCTGATCCTCTGCCATGAGGAACCAGTATCCTTCCCTAATGCTGTTTTCGAAACTCCAGTTGTTTCCCCCTGATAATTAGCATATATTATTCATCTCTTTATATCATATATTGCCAAATTGACAATGTCCTGTAGGCAATTAACAATCAAAGTTAAAAACCATAAAACAATCACATCCTCTTATTAATATTTGTTCTGGCATCCATGCTTCTGCTGACGCGGATTCAAGGTATTTTATTTCCCTTGCTTTCCCTCACATGGATATGTGTGTAGTGGTATTAGGGCATGTGGGAATGCATCACTGTGACTTTGCATACACATGGCTGAAACTTTATTCTCCGTATTACTAATATGAACGACAGTTGTCTCCTGGTTCCATACTCCTAGTTACTGATTAAAATTTCAACTTCACCTTTATGCAAGGCATTGAAAAGCTGGAAAATCCACCAGTAACCACACAGTCTGTGAGTACATTAAGTAGTGAAAAGGCATTTATAGGGATAACTAATCTGCACAAAGGGGAGAATGTATCTTTAGATATCTCACTTTGTATCAATACCAAAGGGAAAGGGGTGTTTTCTTTTTATGTATCTTCTGTCCCTCGCTGCCTGCTCATATGCACATACATATGTCAGCATGGGACATGTTGGTAGCAAGTGGTTGTCAAGCAAAGTTGTTGCTTTGCACTTACCTGATGCTGGGAAAGACTGAAGGCAAAAGGAGAAGGGGACGGCAGAGGATGAGATGGCTAGATAGCATCACCAATGCAATGAATATGGACTTGAGCACGCTCTGGGAGAGAGCGCAGGACAGGAAGGCCTGGCGTGCTATGGTCCATGGGGTCATGAAGAGTCGGACACGACTGAACAACAACAACAAATCTTTTTTTAATTTAGTCATGTGCTTCCTGGCAGTGATAGGTACTAGCTATTGACAGCAGGGGTCTCTTGATTTTCTATCTCAAAGTTGGGGGTCTATTGCTGTGGAATGACCTGTTATCCTTTGAGATAGTAATTCTGTTTTAGTGTTGGTATAATGCTAACTGTTGTTCCCTTTCTCTGTGTGTGCCTCCCCTCCACATTTATTCCTTAATGCGGGGCACCCCAGCACGGCACCTGTGGGGAACTCCAGTGATGCCCACTAAGCTCTTCCCTCCCTGCCGCCTTAAAAAAATGTTTTAAGAAAAATCTTGGAAAATCTTAGTGCAGTCTTCTTTCTCTCCCTTTCTAGCCTCGAACCTTGCTTTTTCTCTCCCCTCTGCTCCTTTGCCTTGCTGTTTCCCCCTCCTTCCCAGCCTCTAGCCTGACTATTCCACCCTTCTCTTTACTTTGCTCTTTCTCCCCCTCCCGGCCTCTAGCCTTGCTCTTTCTCTCCCCTCTATCCCTTTGCCTTGCTGTTTCCCCCTCCTTCCCAGCCTTTAGCCTTGCTATTTCACCCCACCCCACCCCACCCCACCGCTTTAGCTCACTTTTGACTAGCCAGGCCCCCACAGTAGCCATTATCCGACTAGCCACATCCACTGTGGGAACCATTTTGTGATGGCGCCCACAGCAGTTTTTCAAATTCTGAAATTTGTCCACAGGCTCAGAAAAGTTGGGGACCCCTGCTTTAATGCTTCCTATATGGAGCTCTTCTCCTTTGTAGTAGTTAAGAGGGAGAGATCATGGCAATGATCCTGACAGCACTTAATGAAAAACCACAGTGCTTTGCCCTATACACCCTACTCCTGAGTGTGTGGTGACTTACTATGGCCATTCAGTGATGAGCACATACCTCTGCAGGGGCAGCTTGTGGGTTAGAGAGAGAAATGTTGGAAAAATGGGCAACAAGTTGAAATGAGTTTGGATTTCTATGAATTCAACCTGGGGAATCCACAGCAGAATGGCTTTTTCCAAGTTGCACAGATTCCTTAGGCTTGTAGACTGTTTTTTTAATTGGGTCGGGGGGATCTGTGCAAATGTCAACTGGAACGACATTCTTGTACATATTTTTTAAATAATATTCCATAAGTGAGCAGATGATGGAATGAAAGATATCTGGCAATCTGCAAAACAAGATGGAACGGATTTGATAAAATCCGTACATCCCTGCTTAGAAGTGATGAGCTTGCTTGTAGCAATGCTGTATTGTATGCTGGCGCTTGCATGGTATAAAGATGCACCACTTTGTGCTGAAATATGAAAAAAATAAATAATACAATAGTAAAAACAGTAGCAATCACCCTCTTGCCTCCCTATCTATAAGTCTTCGAATTTAGGAGCCCCATACATCAGTGCTGCTAAAATTTGATGAAAATGAACACTAACACTGCATGCACCTGAAATATCCCTGGAACACAGTTTGAAAATCACTCTGTAATAATCAACGGTGGTGCCCCTGATCCTTTTGCTTCCAAATCGCTGCATTACTGAGACCCTCTCTGGACTAATGCCATCGAATTCTCTGTGGAGTCAATATCCCTGGAGGTTTTGTAGATAAAAACTATTTTAGGAACCACAATCAGGTTTTCACTGTATGTTTTATGTTTCAGCTTGGCAATGTCTTTCACGTTTCGAAGGGTTTAGATGGCTAAATTGAATTGTCCAAGGCTTAAATTTCATTTCGATTCTTTGTTATATTCCTATTATAGGTATTCATGCTTTTCTGTTGTCCTCAAAATGTATTTAATATTTTCCTAAAGGAGGAGGCAGCCCATAACCTTATTGCTTCATAACTGGGTTAATGATTTCTCCATGTGTGTTTGTTTGTCTCTCTCTCAGCTTCGAGCTCAGAATCATGTACTGAAAAAGGGTGTTGTGGATGAGCAAGCAAATTCAGCATCCCTGAAGGTACGCCTTTAAACTATTAAAGTGAAAAGGAGCTTGATCTTGACATTGGCTGGTTGATTAGATGATACCTTTCCGTGCAGAGTTGGCCCACGGCTCCCTGTCAAATGTACACTCAATGGCGAACTGGAGTTGGCTGCAATGTAATGTGTGAAACGTCTCTTAATTCAGGAGAGACTACACTGTAGCATGTGTTGGGGGAATTCTACAGAAACCTATCACTGCTTCTTTTGCAGAAGACCTCTGACTGCTGGCAGCTCAGAGTGGGGCTAAGGCAGAGGTGCAGAACCTCAGGCCCGGGGGCCCAATCTGATTCTCCTAGGGTCCCTGAGGGCTCCACCCACTTTCCCCTTATCCCGCACCCTTTTTCTCAACCACTGTTCATTTGGGAAACCACAAAATCTTCCCAGCTTTAGTGCAGTTTTTTCCCTATTCTGAAAGGTTGAAATGCCTCTCCTAAGGATTAGTTACTGGAAGTAAGAACTTTAAGCTAAAACATGTTGGCAGTTTTGATAGTTTGGTTCCTTCCTGTTTCGTCTTCATTCTTGCTTATTGTTGGAATGCTGCCCCTGAGAGTTGCTCTGAAATGTATTTCTGCCCTTGGGCTGAAAGCGGTTCTTCACTCCTGGGCTAAAAAAAGCAAGCCCTCCATTAAATCACCTCTGCTGCCAGAGAGGATCACTAACTGTCAGCTACAGAGGGAGGGGCAAAATCCCACCTCTGCTTTCCAGCACTGCTCCTTCCACTGAAAGAACTCCTGGCAGCAGCCAAGGGAGCGGCCAATGCCCGCTCTCTTAAGTTGCCATTGAGAATCATCTTTCATATACTGATTCTTCTGTCTGTACTGAATTGTTGTAGCTGAAATGGTAATTTCGAGAACTGCCTTCAAAGTGTGAATGGAAAGGGCAGATATGAAATGCCTTCAATCCACATATAGTATACTCAGCTGTTTTTTCCTGTGACTTAACTGCTATGGGGAGGATAAATAATTTGTCAGCTGGTTTCCTTAAAGTGGGATTCTTTGTTCCCCCTCTGAAGCATTGCAAGTAAATTGCTCAGATGGAGGGGCTGGAGAAAAACGACATCACCTCCCGCCCTCACCCTAGTACTGCTAACCTGGCTGAATGTGTATAAATGCCATACCCAAGAACACTGCAGGATGCATACACAAAGTTTTATTTTGAACTGCAAGTCAACATAGCTAAGAGAATCCCTGGAACTTGATGTTTGATGTTGGTAGTTAGAAATTCAAATTCCTTTAAAAAACAACAACCCCAAACTAGTTTTATGTTGGGCGTTCAACTAGGAAATTGAAATATTTTCCCAGCTTTGCTGATGAATTAAAAAAGCACCTGCTATGCCCACTCCCAATAAGGCAGTGCAGAATTTCTCCTCTGCACACAAACTGTGTTGAAAGAATAAATTAAAAAATCACTCCTACTATTGTGACTGCAAAAGGGTAGTTAAAAGTAGAGTAAGGAATCAATTGGCATTTAAACATCTTGAGTGTGCACCTGTCTATCCCTTGCTATCCTCTCCTAAGTAGATCATGGCTGGGTGGACAAAGTGTGCTGCAGTTTTGATGCTTGGAAAAGTGTCTGAATGGGAGGGGGTTTGATTAGGATAACCTCCTGCTTTGTAAAAATCGGTCCATGCCAGAACCCAGTGTGATGAACCTTTTGGTGCTAAACACAGGAACAAGTGAAAATGAAGGACCAGTCACTCAGAAAGCTGCAGCAGGAAATGGACAGTTTGACCTTCCGAAATCAGCAGCTGGCCAAGAGGGTAGAGCTGCTTCAGGATGAACTTGTGTTAAGTGAATCGAAAGGCAAGAAAAACAAGGTAGGTACCAAGTGGGACTAATGTGCAGAAAAGGGCAACCAAAATGATCAAGGGGCTGGATGAACTTGGCTATGCAGAAATGTTTCAACGTTGGGACCTTTTAGCTTAGGAAAAAAGCCATGTAAGGAGGGACACGATAGAGGTTTATTAAATTGTGCATAGTGTGAGAAAGTGGATATTTTTTTCTCCCTCTCTCATATTGTTAGAACTCAGGTTATCCCATGAAGCTGAATGCTGGGGGATTCAGGCTAGACAAAAGGACTTACTTCTGAGTAAACATATATAAGGTTGCTGTGTGGATGTATTTATTTCTTTTGGTACATTAGACTCAGAGATGGTGACTAGCCCAAGATCACCCAGTAAGCACTTTTCCAATGCAGCTGCTCCTTTTCCTCTTCCTCACCACCACCATTCTTGCTTACCTCTTTCGGGCTAGAAGAAGAGAGCAAGCAAGCAGGTGGTTGGCAACCTCTGATGCCAGCATTGCATGGATCTCCCAGTTACTGCTCTAAAGCCTTATTTGTTCTGCTCTTCAAGTGAGTGCAGTCCTATGCACGTCTGCTCGGAAGTTAGTCCTGTGATGCTCAGTTAGACTGACTCCCAGGTATGTGTGCATAAGAATGCAGCCTGAGGGAGAGATGTTTCTCAATGCTATCCTTTGGCACCTAAAAGGATAGCAATAAAATTATACTCCCCTCTTCCTTTGAGGAGCTCTGAGTACTATAATATGGTTAGTTCTGAGGTGGTCTCCTATCTCGGCAGTGGCTAGGGCCTGACTCCCTTAGCTTAAGCCAACCAGGTGGCCTCCAGATGTTTTGGGCTACCACTCCCATCAGTCCCAACCAGTATGGCCAATACTCAAGGAGTATGGAAGTTGTAGTCTAAAACATCTGGAGGGCACCAAGTTGCTTACCCTTGCTTTAAGCAATTAAATTGCATGATGTTCCTTCTGACCATTTCTTGTAATTTCTAAATACAGAAGCATTGCTGTATTGGAGCCAGTTCGTAGTGCAGTTTCTGCTGCTCGTTAAATCGTTATGACTAGCATGTTTTATAGAATCCGCAGTGTACTATATACAACATAAGCGAGAGGAGGAAGCAAACCAGGCACTGCCCACATTCTTCCAGATGCTTCTCTGTTATGCAACTGAGGAAATGAGAGATGCACAAAATCCTGATTGTGGTGTACAGTGAAGGAATTGACAAAGGAGCAGCGATAGTGGGGCTTTCTAAAAGCGAGTGTGATGTAGTAGAGCGTTAGAACTGGACCAAGGAGATTTGGGCTCATATCTTTGAAGCTTCCTGGGTGGCCTATTCAGAGAAGAGCTAGTGTGGCATAGTGGCTAAGAGAGTGAGCTACAAATCAGGATCTGCCCAGTTTGAATCTCACCTGCTCCATGAACTTATTAGTGGCCTTAGGCAAGCCACTCTCTTTGAGCCTCAAGTTCCCCCATCTGCAGTATGGGGAATAATAATACTGACCTAAAAGTCTAGGGTTGTTGTATTGATTACAATTCAATATTGCATGTGAACTGTTTTAAAAACTTAACAGCACGGTATAAATGTTAAATAGTATTATTGTTAGTTCTGTGGTAGAATATATGCTCTACATGCAAAATGTTCCAAATACAGTCTCTGGTACCTTTGTGTAGGGCTGGGAAAGACTTCTGTCTGGAACCCTGGAGAAACTGAACTAGATGGACCAAGGGTGTGACTGGGTTTAATTCAGCGTCCTGTGTTTCTATTTTACAAGGTGATTGTGAGGATAAAATGGGATAATCCCATGTACATCAAGCTGAGCTTTTTGCAGGAGGGGCAGGATGCAAATGTAATAAATCAAATGGAAATAGAATTGTCTGAACTTGATAGAACCATCTGTACATTACAGCTGCATAGTCCTGCATCATCATCATCATCATTATTAAAATTTATGCATCACTTCCCACGGCGAATAGCAGTCTCAATGTGACTTACAGACACAGTAATCTAAAGGAGGGGGGGATTCAATATAAACCATAATCAGCACAATAATGCAAACAAAAATACCATAAAAACATAATCTAAGTACAATACAATATGAAAAGTGTTCATCCACAAATACACAAAATCTTTCCCCACTCGCAGCCTAGAATGAACACCACAAGAGAAGCCCACAACAGTTGGGCAGCAGTAATTATAATAATAGGCATCGTGTTGGTGAGGCTGAGGTTTTAAGTGGCTTGCTTAAAAGCACCTAGTAATTCCATGGGCAAGGTGAGATTTGAGCTAGGGACTATGTCAGCTCTTGAGACTGTTCTGTAGTAGTAACTGTAAAGAAATCCCACAGATGGGGAGTGTAAGCAGATCCAATATTTTGTTGTAATAATCCACAGAAGCTGTTGTATGGAGTGGTCTGTAAGTGCATTCAGTAAGCAAGAATGCTTTTGCTTCCTATTAGAAAAGTGGTGAACCTGTATCTCAGTTGAGTCAAGAACAGAAAAATGTCTTTGATGAAGACCTTCAGAAGAAGATAGAAGAGAATGAGCGGTTGCATATTCAGGTGTGTAGTTTGGCAATCACCTAAATTCCTTGACTCAGATTGGTAAGTCTTTTAGAACAACATGCAGACCTGGTTCACACGTAATGGCAATCCATGGGTTGTCCAGTTTTACTGCTTTTACCCCACAACCGGCTCATTTGTAGATTGCTGAGCGTGTCATGCAAACCCAGAACCATGGTTTATTGTTGAGCTAACCGCTAGGTTGTTGAGACCCTAAATACCCCATCGGTCTGGGTTTGAACATGACACTCAACCTACAAACAAGCCGATTGTATGTTGTTGATGAAATGTGGAAGTGGCTGGCGTGCTGCAGGCTGTGGGCTCGCTGTCTCCTGCTCTTCCATGACGGCCCATGTTTTTTTTTTTTAACCCCATGGGCTTTTGTTATGTGCAAACTACCCCACTAAGGACCGTATCTTAAGCCCCCAAGAACAGTCTAGCAAGGATAGTTCAGTACAATGATTGTGCAACAGAATAATGTGGTTTGTGCCAGTGAACTTGGGATAGTTCTCAGGTAGCGCGGTGCTCTCTAGAAATGTGTAACTTCTGAGAAACATTAAACAGTTGAATAACCCATCCATCGTTTTCAGAGCACCTTTTGAAACTTTGTTTTTCACAGTGTCCTGAATTTACAGATCCTCAGATAACCAGCCTTTTGAGTGGGATCGTAAAATAGCCTGGGAGGGAGAGACTAAGGCACTCATAAGGAAGATCTTTTGTTCCTTGTACGCTCTTCTGTTTCACTCTTTCTCTTGTGCCTTTTCAAGTAGTTTCCTGGTTTGAAAAGACATGAGGGAGCAGAGACAAAGAGGTGCATAGGGAAGAGAAGCAGCTCAAGTGAGGAGGGGGAGGCATTGGTTCGGGGTGTGGAAAGGAGAAAATCCTCTGCCCTTTCTTCCTGAGGAAAAGCTTGAGAGAAGAGCCAGTAGTGTGTATTTATGGGGAGTGTCTCCTCTTCTCTGCCTCCCCCCTCCCCTCCTTCAGCTTGTAGTGCAAGGGACAAGGGGGGGGGGAGTGTTGCTCTGGGGTAGGAAAGCTTGCTAGTAAAACTAGTTGCTAACCAGAGGTGTCTAACATGTGACTTGTGCTTGCATCGCTGGAGCTATTTTCCCTAAAAGCATGTGTTGGTTTGGGGTTGCACTGATGTCTGGATGTTGATCTGTGGCTGGTTGGTCTTGTCTTCTAACTAGAGGTCTGGGATAAATTTTCTTTCAACAGCTCTTCCAATGATGTTGTAACTAGGGCTGTTAACTGCCATAGTCATTGCCTCATCCCCTGAAATCAGTCTCTGTCTTCCTGACCAGACTTATTTACAGCTGACCAGACCTATTTACAGCCATCCTGCTCCTTCTTTATCATTCTTTCAGTTCTGATCAAACTATTTCCAGTTTTAATATTCAGAAAGCACTATGTATATTAAGCATACTCTGTTCATGCATTCACTCACTCACACTCTACTTCAGGCTGCGATCAAACTGGTTCTTCAGGGCTTTACTTAGCTTCAGTCTGAACAAGGGGAAACTAAATTCTTCCTCTCCAAAAGGGATGAAAGCTGGCTAAAAAGTTTTACATGCGCCTATGACCTTGCTGTCATGGCCTCCGTGGAACCAGAGATTCTCCCCTCGCCCCTCCAGCAGTTTTGCCACTTTTCATAAAGGTTTTTGTGTGTGTGTGTAAATGGATAAATACATAGGTACATAAATGCGCATACAGAGGCATATGTGCCTCTTAAAATGAAAAAGAGGACAGCTATCTCCTTCGTCCGTCTCAGTCCTCCATTCTGCATTTCTTCCTAAATAGGTGTATCCCCTTCCCCATTTTATCTTCCCAACAACCCTGCAAATGTAAGCTTGAGAGATAGCAACTGGCCTGAAGCCACCCAGAAAGCTCCATGGCTGAGTGGGGTTTTGAACCTTGGTCTCCCTAGTCTCTCTGGGCCACTTCACATCAAATGACCACCAGATCTACTACTGGTGATCTGGTGGGCAAAAGGAAGAGGGGCTGACCAAGGGCAAGGTGGATGGATGATATTCTGGAGGTGACGGGCTCGACCTTGGGGAAGCTGGGGGTGGCGACGGCCGACAGGAAGCTCTGGCGTGGGCTGGTCCATGAAGTCACAAAGAGTCGGAAGCGACTGACCAAATAAACAACAACTCCGTAGTCCAATGTGCTCTACCCAGTACCCTGTGTGCACTCTTGCTTCTTTTACAACTTTTTTTTTTTTTTGCTGAACAGAGTATGTTTCTCCTTTTCAGTACCAGAGCTAACAATGCCTGGTGTTTCTTTTTTAAAAAAATTGCGAATACACCCTGTTCCCCCGGTGCAGGAAGGCTGTCCTGTCCAGAAGCAAGGTTCCCCTATTTGTTTACTACATTTGTCTGGTTCTGAAGGTGGAATAGGGCTTGAACCAGCACAGTGGTTTGGGGTGGTTGTGGGGCAAGGTCTCAAATGCTGTGACTGGTGGGGAAGACATGGTGAAAAATGATGAAGGATGCAAACAATGAGGCAAGTAACTAGATACTCAAGTTAACTGTTTGAACTTTCATAATCTGTCTCTGTGTTTCAAGGCTTTGGGAATAGTTCAGGGTGCAACTAAAAGTGATGTGGGAGATCTGTGATCAGGAGCTCGCATGGTTTTTATAAAAGTGAGTAAGCAGGGCGGGGCGGGGTGGAATGTGTATGTTTCCCCCCCATGATAAATAGCATTGGGAGGATGGTTTTATTCGGGAAACCTGCTCAGAGGAAAGTGTTAACCTGCTCTTCCTTACTGCCGTAGTTCCCATCTGCGGCTGCTATTAAGGGTTTGTTTTATTTTCTTAGAAAAAGACCCCCAGGAGATACCGCTCACTGCCACCTTCTGTGTGTGGACTAGTTATGGTGTGGTCCTCAGTGCTGAGCCAAGTCCTTTTCTGGGTGACGCTCTGTGACAACTTCTCATTATTTGCCTTTCTCATCTTAGTTCTTTGAGGCAGACGAGCAACACAAACGCTTGGAATCTGAGCTGAGGAGCAGACTTGAAGTCTTGGAAATGGAGGCTGCACAGCACCAAGCCGTGGTGGATGGCCTCACTCGGAAATACATGGATACAATAGAAAAACTGCAAAGTGATAAAGCCAAGTTAGAAGTAAGTTTCAAAGCCAGGAATTCCCTGTTATGGCGCTCTGCCCACAGAGGCCCATTTGGCCGCGTCCTGGTGATCCTGCCTCGGCTTTATAAGCTGAGATATGAACAAGCCTCGTGCCCCCACATGCAGCTACTTTACTCCTCTCTTTGTGCGAGCTGGGGAACAAATCATTAGTTAACTGCTTGCATCCAGACCAGGAAACCATGTTTAACTGCCTCTCAAACAAGCCAGGATATGAGGCCAACTTTAAACTATGGCATCATATGCTGGCTTGTCCAGGAACTATTATCTAGTTTGGATGTAACAGGAAACTGGTGTTGAAGACTTCTGTCTTGTTCCCATGAAGGAAGGAAGTGAAGTGGCTGTGTGTGGGGCCACCAGGCTTGCTCATATTTGTCTTATGAAGCCAAGATACAATTCTCTGGACACAGCCACTGTTGGCCTTTTGGTGACCGATATAAATCTTGCTTTTCCAATTAGAATTCTTGCAAGTGGAATGATGGCTTGAATTTATGGTCTGTTTTTAAATACTTATCTGGTGGTGATTTAGTTTTTAGTGATTTGTTGTTTTGATGGCTGTTTTTATTTTATGTTTAAGAGTTCAGTACTGATTTGCATGCTGTTTTTGGCAGGACAGCGGCTTGTAAATCCTTAAAATAACAAAACACACTCAAGATCTCAATGTGGAATGGGTTTTGCAAATAGTTACTGACAGCTCTGCTCTTCCTCACCCTACTCCCTTTTAGATCAAATCTCAGACCCTAGAGAGGGAAGCCAAGGACTGCAGGGTCCGAACAGAAGAATGGTATGCTTTTCTTTTCTTTTGACTTAACTTATTTTTCTTGAGGTGCATCTGGAGAACATTCTAATAAGCAACTATTATTGCTTATTATAGTCGCTGTCAGAGACAGGGATGAAGAGCAACCTTGTACTGAGTCAGCCCTGTGCTCAATGTTGCTCGTTAGGGTACCCTGTGGGGGTACGTGTGGCCCTCTGGACTGCACCTCCCATCGGCCCTAGCCAGCATAGCCAATAGAGAGGCATGATGAGAATTCCAGTGCATCAATACCTGGAGGCCCACCTGTTCCCCATCCCTGCTGTAGCTGCATGCGCAATTCAGGAGGGTGCTTATAGAGCAACTAGGTCAGGGAGACTGGTTTCTTTACATTCGGTGTGTGCATGACAGTGTATTGTATGAGAACTACACTTTAAAAGCATCTGCTTGTATGCATGACAGGGAGCCGTTATTGCCCCTGGGTGCCCATGATGTGCATGCAGATGTGGGGATGGTGCAAATAAGACACAGCACTGTTTGAGAGACTTCACCTTTGTCTCTGGGACAGTGATATCATGATGCATATTGAGCATCCAAGTCCACTACCAAATCAGAGCTTATAAAGCTGATTTGGTGGCAGATGAGCCACTATTAAGGTTGGTTAAAGGCCTGTCTTCTTTCCAGAGGGTTAAGTATGGAGTTGTATGCTCAACTAACTTACAGAAATGACACATGGTTCACCTGCAGTACCATTAAGATTAGGCTGAAATCTTCACGTTCATGGAAAAAAATAACCAACTGTTAAATCAATTCTAATATTTTTATTCAAGGCCTTAATAATTGGTTTCCCATTAATACAAAAATCCTTCACATTTGCTGCTCGTCTCACATACACCTCTGGCCTTGAGATTTGCAGCCATGATGCCTTGGAATGTTCCTGAGCATTCGAACTGCTGAGGGGAAAGGTCAGCCAAGGAATGTTGATAGTTAGTGCATCATTTACATGGCAATTGGAGCTGCATCTCGAAAACACCCTTAATAAAGTCTTGCTACTATAGACAACAGTTTTTCTTCATCATCCATCGGGTCCCATGAAGTTGGTTTATCATGCTTTCTTTATGGGAAATGTATGTCTCTGGGATTCTGCTTTTTTGTTTTCAGCTTCTCAAAAACGGAAAAAGGAAAACAACCCCAAAGTAATAGTTAATATTGTCTTATTTTTATTGCCCAGCCAGCAGCAGTTAAAGTATCTTCATACTGACTTGAGTAGCAGATTGGATGAGTCTTTACATATCATCAGTGAAAAAGTACCTTTCAATGACACAAGTAGGTATTGCATTGATTGCTTTTGCTCTTTGTTAAAGGAACAAAAAACAGAAAAGATGAGACTTTTCTATCTTAACTCCACATGAGTTAAATTAACTTAATTTTGCTCAGTCTAGAACTAGCCTTTGGATGGATGGAATTACACTTTTTAAGGAACATGGGGCTTCTGCTGAAAATGGCAGCCCTGTGTTGAACTTCCAACTCCTACTCCATAATGTATAGTACAGCCTACCCCATGTCTTGATGTAATTAACCTGATAATTTTTCCATCCCCCAACCAATGATGTAGAACATGGTGGGGAAAAGTCCACTGTTAAGTGCACAAAGTCATGGGGGTATGTTGTACTTCAGATAAAACTGCAAGGATGGTGGGCGTGACAGAGGGCTGCCATATATGGAAATGCCCTGGGTTCCTTATAACCATATCGGTTCACCTGTGCATAGTCTTTTAAGAATTTATGTAGAACAGTAATGCTGTTATAAGCCAAACACGTGAGGGAAGATGCAGCAAAAATGACTATTTGAAGAGGACTGTGGGCACTCGAATGTTGATTCTGGATGAGCTACTGCCTCTCTTTTTTGTTGTTCCTTTTTGTAACCCAGAAAGTTTACTCATCTCCCCGCTCTTATGACAAGAGATATAGTTTCAGGTGCATGTCAAAGAGGAGTCATGAGTCACTTGCTTATCTGCTGCAGCTACTTGTTTGAATATCTGAAGCCACCTTTGATTTCGGATCTGAAGAGGCACACCCTCTGAGCCAGATGGACTATAAGCCCCATCATGCACAGGCAGCATGGCCATGGTGACTGGGAAATGATGGGCATTGTTGTCCATCACATCTGGAGGGCACCAGCTTGGGGAAGGCTGCTCTAAGCTCAGGTATCCCCATAAGCTGGCCATCCAAGCACTAACTCAGGTGGGCAACTCGTAGCTCTCCAGATGTTTTGGCCTGCAACTTCTATCATCCCTCAGCACTGGCTAGAGCTGATGTTGCCCAAAACATCTCGAGGGCCATGGATTGCCCACCCTTGTGCTAAGTTTGGGTTGTCAAAGGTAAGTGTTCACAGAAGATGCCCCTCTCCTGTGGCGCTCACTTCACCATGTAGTGTTCTTCAAGCCAGGGTCCCAGTTGTAGCATCTCCTTTTTAAAAATCCAAGTTGGCTTTTAGTGAATGGGATAAAGGGAGGAGTGTATTGAGATTTTAAGTCTTTTATGTCCCCCATTTAGCTTTGGACTTTGGGCATTTTATATGTGGTCTTTAATTTATTGTTACCATCTGAGCCTCTGGAGTATGGTGGGCTAGAAACGTAATTAGCTTACAGTTGCAGGGTGTGTGGCATATACTGCATGTCTGCTAAGTGAAACTGCTGAAATTGATGCCAGCCTTAAGGATTCATGTATACCATTAATTTAGGTGTCTCATTTGCATTCCTTACTAAGACATCCACAGCGCTAATATAAAAGAGTTAGTGCAGTGGACTGGCTAAATGACCTGACTGTGAACCAGGAAGTTCCCAGTTCAGATTTTGGCTCTACCATGAATTCATTTTGTGGCCTTAATTAAGCTGCTCTCCTTTAGCCTGAGCTTTTCCAGTTGCAATATAGTGAGAAACCTGGCCTACCTATTAATTGAGGCAGAAAGCCAGCATATAAGTGTAGTTATTATTGCCTCTTGGGCTCTTCCCTGCCCTCCACAGGCCAGATAACATCAGGGGGTGAGGACCCTCTGCCTGACATCAGTGGATCCCCCAGTGATGCTTCGGCCGGTGAGGCTGCTTTGCTTGGCCAGGCTTTCCCTGGCTAGGGAAAGCCCAGGCAGAGCAAAGGCCACTGAGGCACCGCCTTCACTCCTCCCTCACATTCTCTGCATGGCTCAGCCTCCTTTGCTCCTCTGTCTCCTTGGGAGTTGAGGTGGCTTCGCTCCTCCCCAGCTGAGGCACCAGGTGGAGGAGCGCTCCTTCACCTCGCGTTTCAGCTAGGGGCCTGGCTTCAGTGTTTTTTCCTGGCCAAAGGCCACACACACTGGAGCCTCCCTGGCCAAGGTGCCAGGTGGAGTCCTTCCTGCCCGTGCCTCCCCCATTGGGGAGGAAGTGGGGCAGGTGAAGTGCAAAGTGTGCTATTCTCCCTCCCAGTTGGAGTGGTGAGCTCAGGTATGGGGAATCTGTGCTGTTATCGCTGAGCAGGAGTTGGAGAGAGCAGGGATTCCTCCCCCTGCCAGTCTCCCAAACTCCCGCTAGCATTCTGGAGCAGGGCTTGCCAAGGGTGGCCAAGCCTCCGCAGGCAGGTTTGGGAACCTGCATGGCCAGATTGGGCCCACGGGCTGGAGATTCTCCTTACCTGGTATAAAGTGTCTTTCCAGAACGGCACGTCCACCCACCAGTGTTTTACTCATTTATTTGAATTTTTAGCCTGTACTACCTGAAGTGCTCAGAATGGGTACTTGCAGTCCTGCTTGAAAACATTATTTCCCTATTCTAGAATGGCTTGTGATCTAATAAAAGTAAGGGGGAGGAACAGAGGGAATAATAATTTACTGTAACACTTCGAATTATTTTGTAGGATGTAGCCAGTATAATGCTTTGAATGTGCCATTACACAGTAGACGGCGGCAGGTGAGTAATAAACCTACAATGCTAAGCCTAAAAAGTATTAGGCCTCTTTGGCATAAGGCTGTGGGCCAGTATAGATCTCATGCTATTTCCCTCTTAACTGTGAATAAGAAACCATGATTTTAGATCTTGGTTAATGCCTTGGCCATTCGCTATATATTGAAGCAAATAAATTAACATTGGTGCTGACATACAACTTAGTTGCAACTAAGATGGGAGTGGGGATTTGGATTCAGTGAAGGAAGGGGTTGCAAGGCAGGAGTATTTGATGCCACAGATGACACAAGATCCCTCCACCCGATTTTGGGTGATTTCCCCCTCCCCTTGCAATGTAGCCCCATACAACACAAAGCCCACTGTTCAGGAGGCCCCCTGGCACTCCGGAGGGGTTTTTGAGGAGTATGTTTGAAGGGGAAGAGGAAGATTGGTTGTTTTAGCTGCTTTCCGTTTGTGCAACCGTTGAATACAATCCTACGCGTAGCTTTATTACTGCTAAAGTTTGCTGCTGAGTCAGTGCCTTTGCATGTGAGGTTTTCTAATCAATTAAGATGATAGTGGGATGCCTGGTAGAACCTTACTTGTCTTATATATTAGCTTTCAGTTCCTACCACAAAATGCATTTTGGTTTTGCAGTTGAAAAATTTGCGAAAAGCACCAACATTCCCTTTGCTGCAATTGTGTTGAAGAGCGTTTATTTCACTTCCCCAGATGAAGAGCCTTTACAGCAGGGAGGGCCTCTGTTGTATTCATATCTTCTGTTTGTTCAGCTAGGAGCAGTGTTGTGAAATGCCTGTAGTAAAACAGAGCTTGCACTCCCATCAAAATAACACTGCTGCCCTTTGTACTTTGCAGTTGAAGCTGCGTGACCTGGCTGGTCAAGCACTGGCCTTTGTTCAAGATTTGGTGACGGCCCTTCTGAATTTCCACACCTACACGGAACAGCGAGTCCAGATTTTCCCCGTTGATTCTGCCACAGACACTATATCACCGTTAAATCAGAAGGTAAGCTGGCTTGGGATGAATTTTAAGCAACTAGCTTAAAGTGGTTAACTTGCCACATGCCAGCTTGTTGCAGCTTTCTAGAGTGGACAGAGTTTAGCTATTAAAACCCTTTTGTAACAATGCAAGCAGAAGTGTAGAGAACGGAGTGAATTGTTCCCCAGCAGGTTTTTTTCTTCTTGTGTCAGAGTAGCAATACTGCCTGTTTGTATGCAGAGGATTCCAGGTTCAACTGCTGTCATCAGGTAGCAGGTGATGGGCAGGGTGGGGGTGGGGATATCTGCCTGAGACCCTGGAAAGCTGCTGCCAGGCAGAATAGTCAGTACTGGGCTGGATGGATAAGTAGTCTGACTTGGTATAAAGCTGCTTCAATGCCAACATTCTGCCCCCTGTAGATTGTAGTATTCGAGTACCAGTCTGCCTATTTACTGGGGTCATAATTTGAGGCCTTTCTCCAGGTTCCCCTGCCTTTTGAGGTCTGGTGGGTGGCAAATGGAGACAGAGCCTTTTCAGTGGTGTCCCCTGCTTTTGGAATGTTCTCCCTAAGGAGGCTCACCTGGAGCCTACACTGATGTCATTTTGGCACCAGGTGAAGACCTTTTTATTTTCCTAGGCCTTTGACCTTAAGTTGCTGGAGGCAGCGTTGTTCTCCTGTATCTCTTTTGAGTTTTATCTTCTGAGCTTTTGTTGCTCTGTTCTGTTTTTTGTTTTGTTGTGTGTGTGTTTCATCTTGTTTTGTATTGTTTTTATTTCCTTTTTAACTATAAGATGCCCTGAGAACACTGTGTTGAACATGAGGGTTATAAATAGACATGGGATGTGATTTCCCCAAAAGCAGATAAGCACAGCAGGTAATATTCAAGATGCTGTTGGTGATGGCTTGTTGAAAGAGGCTAAAGGGATGTGACCTTTCAGAAAGGATGTAAATAGAGCAGGAAGAGGTGCAGAAAGGGCATTTGTTAATCATCAAGGGGTTGAAGCACTTTTCCTACAAGGAAATGCTAGAATGTTTGGGGCTTTTTAAGCTAAGAAAAAAAGATAGTGAAGAGGGGGCATAATAGGGGTTTATAAAAGTCATGAACAGTATGGAGAAATATATTTTTGTTCTTATAATATGAGAACTTGACATCACCAAGTGAAGCAGATTGGCATTAAATTCAGGAGTTGACAAGAGGGCTTCACACCACATATAACTAACTTATTCTTTACCATAAGATGTGGTGATGACCACTGGCTTAGAAGATGGGTTTATAAAAGGGTTTTGCAAATGAGTAGCGAAGAGGTCCCTCTTAGCTTTTGTTAGCTAAATAGAATATCTGTGTACAGCGGTGTATATCTCTGAATATCAGATGCAAGAGACAGAGGACACCCATCACACCTTCATTCCCTGCTTCTGGACTTCACTTGGGCATGTGGCTGGTTGCTAGAAACAGTGTTCTACTAAGTGGAATGTTGATCAGTTCATGCAAGGCCATTCTTATTTTTTGAATTGGGAGGAGATGCTGACATGTAACTGGAATGAAGTCAGGCCTCCATCGGGTGGGGATGGGGGAGAGGCAGGGTTTTAGTGGTGGTGGTAGTACCATTGAGGGTGCTTTCAGTGTGTAGTCATGCTTTGCAGATGGTTCATAAGATGAGTTGTTCTTAGGCTTCAGTAGTTTGGCCCACCCTTCTCATTAGGTGAACATGTGACCCATTAAACCTTTTGGCAACAAACATTCTTTGAAGTATTTCTAAGATTGTAAGTGTTTTGCATTTGGGCCATAAAACTTCTTTGAAGCATCTCCTGCCTTCACATACCTGCTTGAAATCCTAGTTCTCTTGGCAAAATTGGTTGCAAAGAGTTTTGCTTCAATGTCTCTGAGTATTTCTTTTATTTGAGTATTTCTTTTCTGCTCCCTGCCACTTTCCTCCAGCCCCCTATTACAAAATGTTCTGGTCCGCACATTACGCTAACCCATGGTTTATGTAATCCATGGTTGTTGGATTCTGGGTTGTTGTGATGAACAAACCCAGCTGAGCTAACAAACTGTGATTTGTTAACCACAAACAACTCGGAAAGAGTACTCATGGTTTGTCGTTGGGTTGGGAACTCTAGGTTGTTTAAACCATGGGTTGTCATTATGTGTGAATCTGGAACCGTGGGTTATTCATGCATTGTATTGCCAGGTTACAGAGGCAGTGGGCAAGTGTAGCCAAAAAAGCCAGCTGTTCTACATGTGAGTACTACAGCCCTGCAAAGACATTTGGGATACAGGGAGGGAGCGGGTGAAGGAGGAGGGAAACCAACAACCCAGGGATTGAGAAAAAGCGCCATGGTTTGTTTAATCATCTGCCAGACAAATCCTGGGTAGGGCAACAAACCATGGGTAAAATAAACCATAGATTAACATTCTGTGCGAACCAGGTCAGTAATTTACTCCCCAAGATGGCAGTCCAAAAGCAGTGCCAGAATTCATTTTAATGATGGGCTGTATGACCCTTGGATACAAATGTGACCATGACTTTGTAAGCAATGCCAGCTGGAACCACTGATGGGTCTCTCTGCATCCAGTTCTCGCAGTACCTTCACGAAAATGCATCCTACGTTCGCCCTCTGGAGGAAGGAATGCTCCATTTGTTCGAGAGCATCACGGAGGACACCGTCACAGTGCTGGTAATATAATTATGTTGTTGCCATACTCCCTATCCAAAACAGGTTGGTGCTCAACATCTGAAACCGTTTCTTTTTTTTCTTCAAAGGAAACAACTGTGAAATTGAAATCCTTTTCTGACTACTTAACATCTTATGTCTGCTTTCTCAGGAAGATTCTTCCTTATCAATTGAAAAGGTATTTTTCCTTTTTGACCTCCTAAATGGAAACTGTAATTTGGGGTGCTGCTTATCACTTAATGTTAAGATTCCGGGAATGCCAGGCTAACATGCCTTTGGCTCTTGAGTATTTTCATAACAATTGATGACGCAGACAAATTTCTAGGGTAGTGGTTCTCAATTTTTTCATAGCAGCTGTCATTATGTACTTGAGGGGCCATCGCTTCCATGATCTCTTAACATGAACTAGGGGGAATAACATAAAAGATGGGAGAGAAGTCTATTAAATAACCAAACAAATACGTTGGGAGCACTTTTTTGCACCAAATCTGTGTAGTGCGTTTGGTGGCTTTCCTGTATGTGTCAATTGTCTTTTCCCTGGGAATTTTTCAAGCCCTGAGCATATCTTTAGAAGAGTTAAAATACATAGAGCTGTTTTCGAATTTAAGAATGTTTAATTGATTCATTACCTGCTTTTAAAATGCTTTTATAAAATGTATTAATCACCTTTCTGCCATAAAGCGTTCAAGGTGATGTACAGATTCCAAGTACTCCACTGTTTAAAACCAATAAAATTACGAAGAGAAATCAAGGCAAACAAACAGAGCATTTTAACCAATTGATTTATATTTAAGTATACATAGTACCGAAGAATCACTGTAGTTTCCTTTTTGACATACTGAAGGAAATGTGAGTACTTCAGTGACCTGGTTCACATGTAATGACAGCCCATGGATTAAACAACCCATGGGTTGTCATGCGAGAGCAGGTGTGCTGCTGCCCGCCCATCTGCCAATTCTGCTTCTATTCAGCAACCTACAATTGGCCTGCCCATAGTTTGTTGAGCGTGACATGCAAACCTGGATCAGTGGGTTCTTTAGGGGCTAAACCACCCAGTGGTTAACCCATGGTTTGTTGTTGCATTAACTGCTGGGTTGTTTAGCCCCTAAGCAACCCATTGGTCCGGGTTTGCACATCACTCTCAACAAAGTATGTATGGGCTGATCATAGGTTGTTGATTAAAAGTGGAAGTGGCTTTCTCCCGCTCATCCCTGAGAGCCCATGGGCTATTTAACCCATGGGCTGTTGTTACAGGTGAACTGGCCCATTGTTAGATGGAAATCTTTAATATTTTCTTCCGAATTACCTGTTACAGTAACACTCCACACCTAAAATAACCCTTAACTCACAGGTCAATTGATGAAAATCTTGCCTCACAAAACAGGATTGATGCCCTCTGATGAATCAACTGCAGCTTTGGTTGATGAGTTCACCAAATAAGCTGAGTAAAGTTTGCAGCTGTCCGTCAAAACCAGGTTAATTTGGCCTGTTTATTTGCAGCATGGGTAGAATCAACAAAATTAGGTGCTCCCAAAGGCTTTCCTGAACGAGCAGGCAAATGGAAGCACCTTCCTCTTGTCTCTCTCTGTAGTGCTACCCAGCTACTGTTTTGCGACCAAGTACATACAGGTTTTTTACTGACCTGTACAGAGCTTGTTTTTCAATTGCTTGGATATAGAGAGCTTGCAATCTAACACCATATGGTGTGGAATGCCAGGAATGCATGTATAGCATTTATTCATTCATTATATATTTAATATATCCCAGTCTTCAGCCCCCAAAGGCTCCCAGAGCACCTTACCATCAGTCAGCAAAAAAGACAGTCCCTGCCCAGAGGCTTACAATCTAAAAAGACACGACACACAAGGAAAGGAGGTTGAGGAGGGAAGAGGAAAAAAATATTTTTTATAATTCCTTTATACACTTTTCCTTTGTGTCAAGAGTTCCTTTGTACACTTTGTGTGGGAGTTCCTTTGTACACTTTTGAATTGTGTCAAGGGGAGGGATGAGCAGCAAAGAGAACACCTGCGCTATTCCCAGTTTCACAGCCACAAAACCCCAGAGTGTCAAAAGCTCATCACCTCTAGCCAAAGATGACTTCTAATAACAAATGGAAGATTTCTTCTGGGAATATAGTAGCATCAAATTACTTTTGTAATAGTCAATGTTTGTCAGTCCCGAAGAATCCCCAGCAAATGTTTTACGTGCTGCTGCTTTTCCAGATGTTCAGACAAGTGTCTTACAGTGTTCTTCTCATCTTTTCTGAAAATCATGTCATGTTGATGTTCTTTAAAAAACAAAAACAAACCACCACCACCGCCACAATACTCACCTTTAAAAACATAAATTCATATGTTCCTAGTTTGGAAGAAGAGTGTGAATCTTCTCTTTGCACAGCTGCGTTAAGAACCAGGAACTTGGAGCTCCAAAGTGACATGACGAAACTGACGGTGGTTTTTGAGAAGCTGCACACATATATTAGCCTTCTTGCCTTACCCAGTAAGTGTTTGGTTGTTGGCAACAGCAGTTCAGCATGATGTATGAAATGTGGTTTTTGCAGGGCAGAAGGCAGATGTTAAGCTATACAAATATCATTGCCACTTTCAATTGTACAAGAGAAGCCGAGATATGTAGAGGTGTGTAGATCTTGCAGAGCTATGTCTCTCTCCCCCCGCAATTGTACTCTTTAACTGAAATTCGAAGCCGTTGGAAATGAAGTCCCATCAACAATTTGAATGAATGAAGAATTTCTAGTTACGTTTTCCCCAAAATGAGTGTTTTATTTTTTAAAAGAAGATTTTTTAAAAGAGACCATTCCCCCAACTTGCAGGGGGTTGTTTGTTTTTGCTATTTCGCTGTCTAAAGCACTTTCATTTCTGCTTTATAAATAAAAGCTGTCTAATTTCTCAGAAAAAAGTCCTCAAGAGAGGGCGGTGTTGCAGAAATTATAGTACTGTTGAGCAGCCCTGGAGCTATGCAGATCCAACTCTAGTGATGCAATGAGAACTCTTTAAGAAATTACACTTTTTGTGAGTTAGTACAGCCAAAATTGCAGGGTGGGGGATGAGTATTCCGTTTCAAATGAAATATCCTCCTGGATGCTATAGCTGTATGTTTTAAACTTTGTGGGTTTAAAAAACACACACAAAAGAATATGTTTGGAAAAGGTCAAGTTTAGAGGTCCTTCTCAAAAGTCAGTGATCCTTGGGCAGGTAGGATGGGTGCTGCTGCCAGGGTGTATGAGGCAGTCAGTTGGGGTGGAGGGGCAAAGGAGGGCCATATTGACCTGTTGGGATGTTACCCGGTAGGGTACGCCTGTTGGGCAAAATGAGGGGTGGTGGCAGCCAAAAGGGCTGGTTAGCCCATGCAGAGGCCAGGCAAATGGTCCATGCAGCACACTTGCAGATTGGCTCAGGTGTGCCTGAGTGTGAGGCCTTCTCCACACCTTTTCTAGTGTGTGTGTGCGTGTGCGTGTGTCTGTTAACCTGGATTTGAACCAGGGACTGCCAGCATGTAACATACACTGTTCCATCCTGCTTGGGCTCCTCCTGTAGCCCCTGTGTTCTTGGCATCTATGCTTGGGGGTTGGGTGGACCAACAAATGTCCCATGAAACTGCAGGGGGCTTCCGCCAAATCCTGTAGCCCCTCTGCTGGCAGGCTTTCAGTATAGGATTGCGCCCTAAGTTACTTCCTTGTCATAGAAAATGTAGTATAGCCTTTGTTGCTGCATCCTTGCTGCTTTCAAGTGCTCTGTCTAGGATTTTTCTAAATCCTAAATTTGATCCCTAAATATTTAAAATTGTTAATTCACTCTGAGCTGGGAACTATTAGTTCCCCAGTTATGTACCATTTCTGGGCTTTTCCAAATATGACAGTTTCTAATGTACTTTGTGTGTGTGTTTTCCTTTTAAACAGAAGCCCCTTAAATTCTTGTTTTGTTACCTTGTTCCTATCTGTGGTGAGGATCAGAGTGAAACCATTGGCATATAATAGAACAGTGGCTGGAAAATATTAAGGACTCAGTTAAAAATGCATTTTATTGGAATACTTAATAATTGGTAGATAATAGTGTTTAGATGACCCCCCCCCCCCCAAATCCGACATCCCTACTTGACCAGAAATATGAAGCTGGTACAGACTTAAGTTTCACATTGCCATTTATTTAATACAGTTTGATTTCTCCCCTGTTTTGGAAAGGGAAAGCTGGAAAACTGCTGAGGGCATGTTATTCCTTTTGTGGACTCCTTGGTCATGCCTCTTGACCAAAGCAGGCCTATGGGCTGTTTTGAAGAGGACATATTATTTGTTTGCTCAATCCTAATCTGTTTGGCCAATTCCTTTATCTTTTTTTTTTTAAGAATTGTAATTGAATTTCCATTTGCTGTTCTAGGCACAAAACCAGATAGGCTGCTTCGAACGAATTTCAGCTCAGTGTTCACATACATCGCTTCAACTCTTCACGGATTTCATGATGTCATGAAAGGTGAGGCCAACCAGTACATAGCTTATAAAATTAAACTGTTAAGGACAGTTCCCTAGTTATTTAATAGTTTCGGGGGGGGGGGGTGAGGGGGAGCTGGGTGACTTTATAGGCTTAAGGGTTTGTGATGTTCAATCTAGGCCAGGGGTGTTGAATCATTTTCAGCCGGAGGGCTGAATTCCATTTCAGAGAAACGCTTGGGGTTGCATTCCAGTGGTGTGTGGGCTAAAGGCAAAAGGGGAAAGGCCAGAACATGAAAGTCACCAGCATATTTTTGCTTAATGGTCTTATTACCAGGAACCAAGCTTTAGGAGAGGCATTTTAACCTTTTAGAAAAGGGAAGAAACTGCAAAAGCATGCTTGCTGCTGCTGCCGCCACCACCACCACCTCTCTTCTGTGGACTCCTGCCTGGCAGTATTTGTGAGGGGGATGTATTGTTTTGATTTTTGTTTAACTGTTGGTGGAGGGGTGGGTTTTGGGGGGATTCTGTTGTGTTTTTAGGGGTGCCTGATAAGCAGGAGCGAGGGGGCATGTGTCCACCTGATGGAGGCAGTGGGGGGAGTGTTGGGGGCCAGAACATACTGAGGCTGGGCGGCAGGCGCTGGCGGAGCACTAGGGGCAGGCCATGCCAGGTAAGGGGAACAAGGGAGAGATGTGTAATATCTGTCCCCTGTTCCGGGCCTGTCCAGAGCCAAAGGATGGCTGGGGGAGGTGTGACTCCTTCTTCTGGCCTTCGTCTGCTGCTTTGCAATGCCAGGTCTGTTACCCAGAAAACATCTGTCATCCATGACATCTAGGATGAGGGTGCAGACCTGGCATGTATTACGGAGACCTGGCTGGTTGAGGCTGCTGCTCCAAGTCTTGCGGCCATGTGTCCAGCTGGATTTTCGTGTGCACAGCAGCCAAGGGATGGGGATGGGGAAGGGGGAGTGGCTGTTATCTACCGAGAGTCCTTGATCTTCACCAGACCCCCTCTCCGGGAGACCGAAGTTGCTGAATGCATGTACTGGAGGTTGGGCCCGAAGGGCAGTCTGGGGATTCTGCTCATGTACCATGACTCCCTGGCCGAGGTGCTTGAGGTGGTCTCTGATGTGCGTGTACAGTCCCTTAACTTAATGGTGTTGGGGGACTTCAATGTACATTCAGAGGCCATCCTCCTGGGGCACTTCAGGACTTCATGGTTTCCTGGGAGCTGCACCCTATTTCAACTGGGCCCACCCATGTAGCCAGCCATGCGCTACACCTTGTGTTTGTTTCTGGAGAAGCGGGGAGTGATCTGGAAATTGGGGGTATATCCACCACCCCCTTGTCACGGTCAGATCACTATCTGGTGACACTGGACTTCTCGGTTCCGCAACCCCTCCGCGGGGGTGGAGGACCCATTAAAATGGTCAGCCCCAGGTGTCATATGGATCCGAATGGATTCCTGAACGCGCTTGGGGATTCTTTGGAGCATTCAAACTGCCACTCGGTCGAGACCCGGGTGGGTGGAATGCTGCAATCACTGGGGCATTAGATTGGGTGGCTCCGAAATGCCCTTTCCCCCTGAACAGAGCTCGAACTGCACCATGGTTCAATCTGTGGTTACGAGCTCTGAAACAGGAGGTGAGATGGCTAGAGTGCCGGTCGCAGAAGTCTCGCTCCAAAGACAATCAGACACGGGCTAGAGCTTTATCTTCAGCCTATCACGTGGCAGTGAAGGCAGCAAAAAAGGAATATTATGCTGCCTCTGTCGTGTCTGTGGAGTACTGTCCCAGGAGGCTGTTCCAAGTGGTCCGGAGCTTGATCAGTCCAGTTGCTCTGGAACTGCTGGAGCATTCTAAGGCCTCCTGTGAGGCCTTGGCAAGGCACTTTGCGGATAAAATTGATCGGATTAGGAGTGTGATTCCGTGCGCTGTGGATGCAGTTAGCGAGCAAGAGGTGGTCTGTGGCAAACCGGTTTTGTGGGATCGGTTCCAGCTTCTTCCTTCTGATGAAGTGGACAAGGTGCTTTCATCTGTAAGGCCGACCACCTGCTTACTTGATCCTTGCCATCTTGGCTCATTATGAGCTGCAGAGAGAGGCTGCGTGAAAGGATCAGGGTGGTGGTGAACGCCTCCCTTGAGGAGGGAGTGATGCCATCAGCCCTCAAGGTGGCAGTGATAAGACCACTCTTAAAGAAGCCCTCCTTGGATCCCCACGTTCTGAACAACTTTCGCCCAGTTTCGAATCTGCCATTTTTGGGCAAGGTGATTGAGCTGGTGGTGGCGATGCAGTTGAAGGCACACTTGGAAGAAGATGATTATCTAGATCCATTTCAATCGGGCTTCAGGCCTGGGCATGGGACAGAAACGGCCTTGGTCGCCTTGGTAGTTGATATGAGGAGGGCTTTGGATAGGGGGGAATGCTCCTTCCTTGTTCTCCTCGACCTCTCAGCGGCTTTTGATACCGTTGACCGCGGTATCCTCCTGGACCGCCTGGAGGGGTTGGGCATTGGAGACACCGTATTACAGTGGTTCTGGTCCTTCCTCTCCGGCAGGTACCAGAGGGTAGCACTGGGAGAGGAGGTTTCGGACCCGTGGCTGCTTGCTTGTGGGGTGCCACAGGGTTCCATCCTCTCCCCGATGCCATTTAACATCTATGTGAAGCCACTGGGGGCTATCATCAGGACGTTTGGGGTGCGGTGTCATCAATATGTGGATGGCATGCAGCTCTACCTCTCGTTTAAATCTTCACCAAGGTTGGCCGTAGAACCCCTGTCCAAATGTCTGAGATGGTGAGTGGCTGGATGGGGAGGAATAAGCTGAAGCTGATCCCTGACAAGACCGAGGTACTTTTGGTGGGAGACAAGAGGAGGCTGAGGGATGTTGACCTGGGTTTGAATGGGGTACGGCTACCCTTGAAAGACCAGGCCCGCAGCTTGGGGGTCATTTTAGACTCCCAGCTGTCCATGGAGGCTCAGGTGTCAGCTGTGAGCTGGACAGTGCTGTACCAACTCCATCTGATACAGCAGCTGGGCCCCTACCTTCCCAGCCATCTGCTCCCATTGGTAGTACATGCCCTGGTCTCCTCTCGTCTACAGTACTGTAATGCACTGTATGTGGGGTTACCCTTGAAGATGGGTTGGAAGCTGCAGCTGGTACAGAATGCGGCGGCTCGCCTGATTAAAGGCAGCTGCCGGTGTGATCACATCACTCCAGTGCTGAAGGAGTTGCACTGGTTACCACTTGTTTTCCGGGCCAAATTCAAGGTGTTGGTTTTGACCTTTAAAACCCTATATGGTGCCCAGCCTATCTTAAGGAGCGCCTCCAGCAACACCAGACAGGCCGCTCAACAAGATCAGCCTCAGATGGCCTTCTGTCTGTCCCATCAGCCGGGACAGCTAGGCTGGTGAGGACGAGGGAGAGGGCCTTCTCTGTGGAACTCCCCACTCGGGAACTCCGCCATGCCCCCTCTTTAATGAGCTTCTGCCACGCATTAAAAACGTGGTTGTTCAGGCAGGCATTTGGGGTGGGTTAGGGTATTTTTAGAAATGCGATGTTTTAATGTAGAATTTTATAGTTTTAAAAACTGTCTGTATTGTGGTACATTGCCCAGAGTGGCCAGATGACCGGCCAGATGGGTGATTAAGAAATTCAATAAATAAAGCTGGGAAATCACCTAACGATCAGCAGTTGGGAGAAAGGGGGTGGAGCCAGAGGAAAGGGCATAGTCCACAGGCTAACCCTGGAGGGCCAGATTAGAAATCCAGATGGGCTAGATTTAGCCTGTGGGCCTGAGATTCAACACTCCTTAACTAGGTCACTCTTGAGTCAAAGACTGGGTTCACACAACACACTAAACCACACTCAGTGCTTGAGTATGGATTGTTGTTGAACCATGGGTTAGTGTGTTGTCTGAACCCAGGACATTTTTTGAAGGCTGGCTTGTTAACCTTGCAATGTAGTTTATTTTTCTCAAACAAGCCACCTTGAGTACTGATTTGTTATTGGGTTGTTCAGGGTGGTTAATAAGCCACACTGCATGGTCAGTGGAAATGTCCTGGGTTCAGACTACACAGTTCAACAACAACCCACGCTCAACTCCCAAAGTTAACTTAAAGAGTGGTTGGCTTTTAGTATCAACACTAAAACATGTGTGGGGTTTGGTATAGGTGCTAATGAATAGTGTGTGTGCTTGGTGCAAGTCCCACCACCTTGGAAAGGCAAATGTTCAGTTAAACCTTAAAGAGGCTCAAATTGGTGGACAGAAGTCTGAGTGAAAGAGATGCCTTGAATGCAGTCAGTCAGTTGACACATTTGCTGATGTTCTGGTTGGCAGCAGCCCCCTTCCACTTGAAACCCTTAAAGCAGTGATGCCAAAGATGTAACCTGGGTCTTTAGACATGTATGTGGCTTACCACCGAGTTATGGTCTGCAGTGATCAAGCGAGTTTATTTTGCTTTTTTAAAAAGTTTTGTTTACAAAATGTATGCTATCTTAGCTTTACATGCTGTATAAATATCTGAAAAGTTTCCTAATAGCTAAAAGTAGTTGAATTAAAATACTTCATATGGGGATGAGGTGAGAGGCAGGATCAGAGTCAATAAAGTGTGCTTAGTGGATGCCATCAATTTTGTCCAAAATGGCCTCCTTCAACCTGGCAGCCTCCAGAGGTGTTGGTCTACATGCTGGCTGGGGATGATGGGAGGTATAGTCCAACACCTCCAGCGGGCATCAGGTTTGAGAAGGCTGAGGTATAGTATGTGTATAAGAACATAAGAAGAGCCATGCTGGATCAGACCAAAGGTCCATCTATTTCAGCATTCTGTTCCCACAGTGGCCAACCAGCTGCCTGTAGAAAGCCTACGAGTAGGACGTGAATCCAGTAGGATCCCCCCATTCATTTCCCCAGCAACTGGTGTACCTAGACAAAGTGCCTCTGATACTGGAGGTAGCATGTAGCCATTGCGACTAGTAGCCATCGATAGTCTTCTCTGCCGTGAATTTGGCCAGTCCCCTTTTAAAGCCATCCAAATTGGTGGCCGTCACTACACCTTGTGGAAATGAATTCCATAGTTTAACTCTGCACTGTATGAAGAAGTCCTTCCTTTTATCTGTCCCGGATCTCCAACCAATCAATTCCACGAGATGACCCTGGATTTAGTATTATGTGAGAAGGAGAAAAATGTCTCCTTGTCCACTTTCTCCATACCGTGCATAATTTTGTACACCTCTTTCAAGTCCCCCCTTACTCAACTTGTTTCTCAGCTAAACAATCCCAGCTCTTGTAACCTTTCCTCATAGGGGAGTTGCTGCAGCTCCTTGATAATTTTAGTTGTCGTCCTCTACACTTTTTCCAGCTCTACAATATCCTTTTTTAAGTGCAGTGACCAGAACTGTACGCAGTATTCCAAGTGTGGTCGCACCATATATTTTTATAAGGGGAGTATGATATGGGCAGTTTTATTTCCAATTCCCTTCCTAAGTATGCCCAATATGGAATTTGCCTTTTCTACAGCTGCTGCACACTAGGTTGACGTTTTCATTGAGCTGTCCACTGCAACCCCAAGATCTCTCTCTTGGTCAGTCACCATTAGCTCAGATCCCATCAGGTTATACTTGAAGTTGGGATTTCTTGCCCTGATCTGCACCACTTTACACTTGCTTACATTAAGGGTGCAGTCCTATAGGGATGGGCGTAAGCGTCCAAACTCGGAGGCTTACGGCCATCCAAAGCAGTGCAGGAGGCGTGGTGGTGGTGATTGTTGCCTCTGTGCTCCTCCCGCCTGTATTTTCGCTAGATGGGCCCATCTGGCTGAGGTGTTAGAGAGGGGAAGGGAAGTAGGCTGGGGAGGCCTGGGGATGCGGCGTAAGCTGTCCCCTCCCCTCCCACTGGCATACCTCCTTTCCCTTCCCTCCGAGGTCGACTTTGTGACCTCAGATTGGCAGCCGGCATGGTTCTCTCCATCCTGGCTGGGAGGGAGAGGAGGTGGGGAGCTTGGACTCTTGGGTCTGAGGTCAGAGCACTGTCTCTGACCTCGGATCCAGGAATCTGGACTGTCCTGTGGCCCCCCAGACTCTGCCTAGGGGCCATAGGAATGCTCTCTAAATCACATTGCCGTTTTGATGTCCATTCTCCAAGTTTGGAGTTCCTTGCAATCCCATTTTCTTTTAACCATCATAAATAATTTGGTCTCATCAGCAAACTTGGCCACTACACTGCTCACTCCTAATTCTAGATCATTTATGAATAAGTTGAAAGCATTGGTCCCAGTACAGATCCCTGTGTATGTCAGAGATGGATGGCCCCATGGTGTTTGTAATTATTTTGGGTTGGATCCAAGATCTGCCTTCCACAACAGGGAGGGACCTCTGACTGAATCTGGGGGAGCCTTCCCTCCACACCACGTCTCACCCCATTCAATAGGGTCTCCCGACTCTCTGTGTAGCATTTGGAGGTGACTGAAGGGGCTGCTGTGGGAAGGAGGGTGCAGGGAAGTCCACTTCTGTCAGTGCAGTTGATCCAGCGTGAATCTGGATCCAACCCCTTTTATTCCAGCTTTGCTGAAATGAGTTCAGGGCACCTCATGTAGCTTCTCTCTTACCCTCCCCCATCTGTTATTCAATAGTGACAGCTTCAAGGCTGAGCAGGAATTTGAACCACAGACTTTCCAGCTGAAGCCTAACTATCATTCTACTCAGAGTAGATAAAATTACTTTAAGAAATTGTAAATTATCATTTTAATTGGACTTTTAAAATTTAAATCAGTTTTGCTTTGGTTTTCCTTAAATTGTTGATGCTAAGGGTGTGTTTCTATACGTACTTACCGAAGATATGTCCCATTGAATTCAATGGGGCTTATTTCTGAGTGGAGATGTATAGGATTGTGTAATAAATTTCTCTTTACTAGCTAGGTTAATATTAAATAATAAGCATATTAGCCCTACAGTTAATCTCTAAGTTGAATCAATTCCTCTACCAGATACATTGAGTTAAAGGAGCCTTTTCTATGAAACCTTTTCAAATGAAAAGCCAATTTCTCAAATAGGAGCATTTACCCTCTACCTACCAGACGCAGGCATTTCATTTTCACCCGATGAAATTAAACTGTAAACCCAGTAACTATCAGGCCTGACGTCCACCTATCAGTCATGGACACTTCATTTTTGTTTAATACTTCATTTTGGTGTGGGTGGGACTAGGCCAAGATAGAAAAAGCAGAAAGGAGCAACACTGGAAAGAAGAAGAGAAGACAAAAGTGTCCGGTTTGCAGATTCCTATGTTCTCATACTTAACTTCACAAACTGTCATGACTGCTTGTTGTAAGAAAGACCCTCCCTAGATGGGAAAATGTTAAAAGACGTTCCCTCTATAGGTTAAAAAGAGAAGAAGAAAGCATGCAAAATATATGAAATACAACAAATAGATGCAGGGCCTGGTTATACGGATGAAAGTGTAAATATTTCTCTATTTAGTTGTAAATTAACATGGTTTAATGGTCAGATTTGCACCATTGTTTAGGAAATAAATGGAATATCAGTGGGAAACTTAATCTAAATCCATGATTTAAATAGGCCTTTTTCTGCTGTTTTTAAACCATCTTGATTTATATCAATCCACTCTGATCCACTACAGTCCATGCTGGCTCTCCAAAATGTGGAGAGGAACAATTATGTTGCAGTCCTCTGCAAACATACCCAGGAGCAATGGGACTGAGTTCTGAAAAGACATGTGTGGCGGGTTTATGTCCACAGCTGATGCGAGTTAATTCCTCCCTTAGATATTTACAAGCACTATAGTAAAAAAGCTGCCTTGGAGCATGAACTCCCCACAGCCACACAGAAGCTCATCACTACCAATGACTGCATTTTATCATCTGTGGTAGCGTTAACCAATGGAGCAGGCAAGGTAACTTCTCTTCTTACCCAAAGCAGTAGTGGCAACCGATGTTGTGAAACTAACACTGGCTTAGGGATGTCATATGTGCAAAAGGTTTCTGTTACCATGAATGTTTCTAAAAAAAAGTTATTATGATGCATTCTGCCAGGTGTTATAAAACTCTGCAGCCAGAAAGTATGTTCTTATGAGGAAGATAAATTAGACTGATACTTAATATACGTTTCCTTGACTTGCATACCGTGTTGTGTGTGGCTGAAAAACTGAGAGTGAAGGTGGATATTGAAGAATTAGATTCTTGGGATTTTGTTGTAGGGAACAAAGGTGAAAAGGACCGGGAGAAGGAAGATGTATAGGGGTCTGGAGAGAGGATAGGAGCCTGAGCTGCAGCTGGTCTTAAGGAGCAATTCTATGCATGTTTAGACAGAAAAAGGCCTCCAACTCCCAGCATGCCTCAGTCACCACGGCTGGCTGGATCATGGTGGGAACTGTAGCCTTTCTTTCTTTTTTTAAACATGCGTAGGGTTGCACCCTTAGTGGAGGGCACTTTTGAAGTGAGATGAGTAGCCCACCCCCCTCTCAAGTGGACTCCTGGCAAGTCCCATGGCTATAGCCATTATTCCCTGTGCATCTCCCTGTGCATCTCCCTTTGGCTTGCCAACTAGGGGGGCAGATTTGCCCCCCCCCCCCCAGTTGGGGGTGGGTGGGCTCAACTTGCTGATCCCTAGAGTGGAAGGACGAGAACACTGCTGAGTGAAGAACTCTTACTGTCTAAACAGTGTAAGCGTTGCCCAAATTCCCTGTTGTCCTCTGAGAGCAGATAACTGCACATATGTCCAGTCCATGAGGGCTAGAAACTTGATCTTTAAAAACCATAATAAATCTCACTAATTAAACTGCCACTTAGTATTGTAGTAAGTCAGATCCTACTATGCTCTTTGGATGACTCTGTACAGTTGGATTTACAAAGTATAACATTCCATAAGATAGGCCTATATAAGGCTGGATAAAGCCTCTCAAACTCTGGCATATTAATTTGCAGAAATTGATATCGATTATTTATTTCCAGGAGTGCCATTTTTAGACACAGTTGCTGCATTCAGATGTGGTGCTAAACCATATTTTCGGGTTAAAAAAATGAGCCTGGGTGAACCTTTTGCTCGCACACTCCCCCTGTCTCCAGCATGACCAAGAGGAGATTGGAAACTTCTGCTTCTATTTTAGATTAACCACAGTTTATTTAGTGTGTTGTCCAAACCCTAAACTGTGGTTTATCATAACCATGGTTACTAGAAACAAGCCAGCTTTCTAAAATATAGCTTGAAGTTGGCTTGTTTCCACTAGTTAAGATTAATAAGAGTTTGTCCAAGTTTGGATGACACAGCAGGCTGCAGTTACTTGAAATGAAAGAGAAAGCTTTGAACTCCCCCTTGTGGCAGTTCTGGGGGGTTGGAAGCATGCAAGTCTGAGGTTCATTCTTGTAACACCACACATTGATTTAGCATTGTGTCCAAACATCCCAGCATTTTACATGTCTGTCTTTGTATATCCAGGTTGCTTCTTTCTTCAGCAATAATTTAGACTGCTTCACTGCATCGCTGAGCTACGGGCCTGAGGGAGGAATGGAGTTTATCAACCCCCTGTCTGCTGAGTGCATGCTTCAGTACAAGAAGAAAGCAGCTGCCTACATGAAACTGCTGAAGAAGGTTTGCGCTTGTTCAAGTACAGTAGCCATAGCACAGTCAGTTGGATCCCTTGGATACGCTCTAGAAATCCTTTTGATGTGGGTTGGGATTCTTTTCCTCCCATGAAAAGGTTATTTGTTGCAGATGGAACCGTTTTTGTTGCTGATCTGTGTACTTGCTTGCGGTGGAGTTGCGGGCAAGATTGCAAAGCATGATTATTGCTGGATAAATATGAGAGCAGTAATGGCCTTTGCACACTCAGCCCATGAAAGGATAGGGGGAAGCTGGAAGGAATTCCACAACATCACTCTTGAGTTGCATAGAAAAATCTGGGTAGGATGGCCTTGCACCCTTGTAGGTGAGTAGAGATCACAGCCCTTTGGGAACAAGGATGGCTTTGGTATGTCTACATAGGCCAAGAGTGGGGTTTGGAACCAGAGGAATTTAGGGTTTGATTTAACTAGAGCTGCTGGAGAGCTTTGGCATGAGATAGAATTATCACTGCAGGCTCATTGCCTTCCCTGTTTACCTTGTACCAGTGGGATGAGGGGCTGCCCAACAGTGATTAGCTATTAGATGTGGGGTGGTTACCCAAAAAGAGGATGAGAGACCACAAAATTTCCAATAAAAAGGTTTACATTTTACTGAAGAAGAATGTCAGTAGGATTTTTTAAAAAAAATCTGAAAGGACACACATGCACAATACACACAAAACCATATGGGCAATAGGGTAATAAAACAACCAGGGATAAACCCATCCAGCTATCCTAACTAAACTGTGTTCCTATTTTATCCAAGTCCCTTATTCAAGCAATATCTTACTGTCATTGGTACAGCTCTCTCAGTCAGTTCCAGCAACTGTGACTCTTTTCTTTCCTCTAAGACTCTAGGCTTCTTCCCTTGCTTCTTCCTTGCTCTTTTTCTCTTGTGTCTTTCTGCCTTTGGCTTGTCTATTAAAATTATTTTTCTCTCCCTAATTTGAAGAAATCAAGAGGGTAGTTACTTGTTCCTTTCCTGCAAATGTAAGTTTCTTTTTTTAAAATTGAAACTTTCTCCCCTCCTGCTACCCCCATTCTGCACTTTATAATCTCTATAGGTCTCCTGTAGCCTATCAGTCTCGACATTACTTGGAGACACAAATGTACTTGCCATTGGGGAGAGCTTTTTTTTTCTGACAAGATCTCCAACCCTTCTCTTGAGGAAAAGGACTACCTAGACCAGGGGTAGGCAACCTAGTGCCCTCCAGTTGTTATTGGAGTAGTTCAAAGCATCTGGAAGGCACCATATTACTTACCCCTGTTCTAGACCTTCTACTGAACCTTGAAAAGGTATAGAAAGGAGCAAGACCTGTTGCTACTTTCTGAGCCTTTCCATGGTTCAGTGCTACAGGGCTCCCCCTCCCTGTACAGGGATTGAAAGTTGGAATGATCCTGCATTTTTTTTAAATAACCCCTTGCATAAAAAACTGTTTATTTGTGGCATTTCAACCATGCTCTTCAGCTGAAAATATTCCCAAAGCAGCTTATAGAAGATCAATAAACATGATAACAAGACAGTCCCTGCCTGCAGGCTTACAGTCTAAAAGACACAACATAAAAGGAGAAGAGAGAATATTTACTTCTCACTGTCTCATAATGGAGACTTATTCTTGTTTGAAGAAACATTTCAAAATATGGGATTGGACTCCTCCATTCCTTTTCTTTTTTTCCAAGTAGGCATTTTTAAGAACCAGTGGATAAATTGATTGTGTTAATAGAAATCTAACCCCCTTTGAAAGACAGTTCCACAGCCAGTAAAAAGGCTTCTTTCATATTGATTCCGAAGCACTTAGGAGGTAGGGAATGGATTTAGAAGTTGAAGGCCAGATGGCAAGAGAATTGTTGTGAGGAAATTGCAGAAGGACAATGGGAATCTGTTTTTCAGAATGAAATAAGTAACTCCATTGCAGCTAATCTCAAGAGAAAATAGTTTTAAGTAGGACTAGAAACCTCCTTGCACAGGGAAAAAGCTCCTAACATATTAGGCTTTTAAAAAATTGAGGAGCGTTCAAACATGCAGGCCTGGTTTGTAGATCATGATAAACCAGAGTTCCAGAGCAGCTAATTTATAAATGTTGCCCAATCTGTCCATGGTTTGTTTAGTGTGATGTGCAAACCAGGACCCCTGGCTTGCCTCTCCTCTGACAAGTCAGAGAAATAATCCCAAAACAAACTGGGTTATTTCTCTGACTTGTCAGGGAAAGAGGTAAGCCAGAGATTCTGGTTTGTACATTACACTAAACAAACATAGATGGAAGGTCCGTGGTTTTTTTAGCTGTTCCTGCTGAAGCTGCTTGTAATTGCCCGCAACCCTGGCTTATTGTGATGTAGAAACTGGTCCCTCTTAAGTGTGTTTGAACCCTAACTGGTTTGAGGGACATAAATAGCTGTAGGAAGCTTTATACTGTATGTTGCTGTAAACTAGTTAAACTAGCTAATGTGCTACAGCATTTGTTGTTGTGTGTGTGCGCGCGCTCTGTTTTCAGCTGAAAGGAGAAAATTGGCAGTAGAGGCAACTCCCTAATTTTGCTTTCGCTGAGAAGGATTTATAGACAAAGGCTTGAATAGGCGTTCCTTCTTGTTTGAGATGCATGCTGCTCCACTGACTCCTATAGCACCCGTTTAGACCTCTTGTCACCCTGCTCAGCCTCTTACATATTATTAACGACTTTTCATGCTATCCTAATTCCTCTCTTCTGCCCCCAACATCTCCCAGAACCCTTAGTGCCTTCATACCAGAGGACAAAACTTCAGCTTTTGTTCCAGCTGAGAAGCCTGTAATCAGAATGACACACGGATGTTTTTGTTCACTGTTTTGAGGTCTAATCTAGGTCTTCCTCCACTGTTTTTGCCCAACACCACTGTGGGCTTTTTAGAACAATGCTGCAGCTGTGCAGTTTTCTCTTTGTTTCTCCCCAGTTGCAGTACCCCAGGCCCAGACCTCTTCCTCTAAAGGCCTGGAAGGCATCAAAGAAGACTTTTGCTAGCAAGGGGGAGGGCAGTGGGGAAACTTAACGCTTGCCATATGTAACGTGACTCACCAAAGTCTTTTGGCTCCAGCCGTGTTCTGATTCAGTGCCTTACGAAGAGGCCTTGGCCAACCGCAGGGTTCTTCTGAGTTCCACGGAGAGCAGAGAAGGCCTCGCACAGCAGGTATTCCATGGTTTGGCATGCAGCCATTCCACAATATAGCGTGCTCACTGAAATTGTGTTTTATTTGGGAGTTGCACCATGCGAACCTCTTCATTTAGTACACATGGTAATGTGCCATCTAAATACTGAAATCTAAGGAGGATTATGGTTGGTTTTAGAATTTGCATACAATCCAAGCTTGATCCAAGCGCAGAACAAGGGGCTAGAGCAGACAGGCCTCTTGGGCAGACTGTTCTCCGAAGGCACTGTATCAAATTTGGTTGTTTCCTGGATGCGATTTGGCTCGGTTTCTGCCAAAAAGCCCAATAGCATAAAGTAAATAGCCAAATTTGATACAGTTCTGCCTTTGTAAAGGTGAGCCCTTGGATCAACTCTCTGGTCATCTGCTGTCCCACTGGCCTCAGGTTTGTGAGTTTAAGACAAAAACGGAAATAATATGGAAGGTCAAATGTGCATGTCAAATGTGTGAACATCCTCCCCCCACGCCACCCCAGCAGATGGAAAAGGCAAACTGAAGTAAAGCTTTTTATAGCCATGTATGTTTAGTTTATTTGTGTCATTTTCGGGTGGTAGGGTGAGTGAAAACAGCCTGTAACATGAATGGTACTTTAAGGTCTCTCTGATGCCAAACATGTTGTCTGACTCAGAAACCTGGCTTCAAAAACTGGGAAACCAGGCCTCAAGCTAGATGGCCACTTGATCTAGTAGTTAAAAGGCCAAAGTCAATCACTGTGAGCACCTGCTCGAGTTCTTAATTTTCTCTGTTTCTGTAATCAGAAGGGCTGTGCTGGAGAAAGACTAATAAACATATTGGAATACATAGTGTGAGGTCCCAAATGGACTTCCTTCTGGGGTGTTTGGAGAATAATGTAATGGTCTCTCTTCCATAGCTACAGAACATCCTCCAGGCTGAACATTCCATTTAGGGCACAATCTTATGCATGTTCAGACAGAGAAAAGGCGTGCAACTCCCTGGCTGGCTGGGGCATGCTGGGAGTTGTAGGCCTTTTCTCTGTCTAAACATGCATAGGATTGTGTCCTTAGGTGATGACAACAAAGCACCAATAGTCCTTAATGATATATACAATTGACAAAAGCCAAAGTTAAGGTACAAAAATGCGCACATTTAAAATAATGTTAAAAAGTGGAAATATTTAAAAGATTGTATCCAAAACATATGTATCACAATATACAAAATAAAAACAGAATTGTAAAACCTAAAAACTGTGATGTTAAAATGTTGTAATAATATAAAAGGGCACATATGACAACATGTAAATATATACACACACACGTTAAAAACTACCAATGGGTCAAACACATTTCAACTTTTTGTCATCATCAGTGGCCTATACAAAACTACAATGTAAAAACATAACAAATCAACAATTGCACTGCCAGACTCTTGAAAAAATAATGATGTTTTAAACAACTGATACTCTCACCACAATGGCCTAATTAAAAACTCTTTCATTGGAGGGATGAATGTGTATCTCTATTCCTTTGGCAGACATTCATTGTAGGTATGCAGGCAGTTAGCAAACATAAATTAATATCTCTCCATGTAGCAATTGCCTCGCCTCCAAATGATTCCAAAACTTGCCCATTACTTGATGAATTTAGTTGCCAAAATAGGTTTAGCAAAGTCTAAACAATATCGATTAAAAATAAAAATATATCCTTCTCCACTAGCCTGCAGTAGTTTCAAGGCCATGTGTATGTGATCAGTCAGTGTTGGTGGATTTATACCAAATGCCAAAAGCCTTCCCTGTCACAGACGAAAATTCCATCAGCTGTGTGTGGAAGCTGGTATAATTGACCTTGTCAGTTCCGTGCTGAGATTCAGTGCTAGTGCAGTTGGTCATATGGATCCTAAACCATATGGTAAACAACCAATGAAAAATAGAGTGGCTTAGGGTGCAGCCCTATATGAATTGTTGGCAGCCTCCGAACTTGAAGGCTGCCAAGTATCCAGTGCAGGGCGGGAGGACAGCAGAGGTAATCTCTGCCTCCACGCTCCAGCCGCCCTGCATTTCTGCTAGATGGGCGATTTCGTCTGTCTAGTGGCAGTGCCTCAGAGGGGGAGGGAAGGGTTAGGGTTATGTTGTATCGCAGCCGCCATGGTTTCCTTCCCTCCCTGTCCCCGGGAACGCCCCCTTTTCCTGTCTCTGCACTCCATTTCATGAGCACGGAGAGGTAGCTGGTGTGGTTCTCTCCGCACTGGCTACTAGGGGAAGGGGGCAGGGAGCACGGTTTCTTGGCTCCGAAGTCAGAGCCCTGTCTCTGACCTCAAAGCCAGGAAACCAAACTATCCTATCCCCCCGCCCCTGATGCTGTCTGGGATTGCTCCTTCTGTTTAAATAAATAAGATATACTATGAAACAGAAAAGCATAACAATCAAAACGTGTGAATGGGTGTTACAATATACGTAGGAGTCCAGTTAAGTTCTTTGTTGAGGCCTGTGGGAACCAGTGATATCCAAAATATCACTCTCCTTTTTAATTTGGCTTCTAGTTGTATGCCAGATCTGATGATTTTTCTGAGACAGCAGAATTTCAGGTCTTTCTTGCTATGTCCAGAGTCCACAAAAAGTTTAACAATTGGGGCTAGCCACTTAAAATACCTTAAACTTGAACATTCCATTTAACCAAACTTGTCACAGTTGGAAAACATCTGTACTAATGGACTTGTATCATAATTTGCTATGTTCTTCACGGGTGTTTAAAAAGAAACCATTTATTTATTGCAGTTTGTAAAATGTTATCTAGTCTGTAACTGCAGGCATCTGTTTCCTCCATTCTGCATATGAATCTGCTTTGTTTGTGTACTCAGCTGTGCATCTTGCCATTATCATATGTTTACATTTTTTAAATGAAGGACATGTTATTTGTTTAAAGCTTTGTAAAAAACGCTATCTGTCACAGCCTTAGTTTTATACGGGGTATTTGCACTCTTCTTTTCTCTACTGTGTTTTCTGTTTTAAAGAGTCAGAAACACAGTGCTTGTAGGGAAGCCTTGTTTGTCGTTCTTGCTCTTATGAGGGCTAGGAACCTTTCAATGCGAGCTGAGGGTGAACATGAGCCTGCAAACCAGAGTGGTATGTTGGGGTCGCCTTTGTTGCCTCTGTCTGCTCCAGATACAGCCTGCTCTAGCAATGACTCAGTTTGCTATGCACTCTCTTTTAGATAAGCCTACTGCACCTTTTGATTTCTGTCAGTTTGCATCCATTGGCTTTGTAGTGCTAACTTTCCCTTTGTCCAGGTCCAGCAGAGTTTGGAGAAGATTGCAAAGCTGGAGCAGGAAAAAGAACACTGGATGCTGGAGGCCCAGCTGGCCAAAATTAAGGCGGAGAAAGAGAATAAAAGGGTATTCAATAAACTCAAGAACTCTGTTGGCAACCAGAGAATTGAGGCAACCCAGGAAAGCCCCCTCCTGTTAAATGCAGTTGAACAGGAGAAGGAGGATGTCACAGAGAAGGTTTTCAGGGAGCCAGTTACAAGCACAAGTCTGGTAAGTGTATCTTATTCCCAGTGACATACTAGAAACTTTTCTCATCTGCTGTATCTTTTTTCTTGGCAGTTTCTCCCACTTGTTAAAAAACATTGAATTTCTACATTGATTAGTAACCGAATGAATGAACACAGTGAATGGGTTCACACAACGTGACAACCCACACTCAAAGTTGAGTATGGCTTGAGTGTGGGTTGTCATTGAACCATGGGTTGTTGTTGACGAGAGCCCATGGGTTGTCGTTGGGGTGTGAACTGCGGGTTGTCATGGTTAACAAACCATGGGTTGTTATTGCGACTCAGTTCAGACAACATGACAACCCACGGTTCCACGACAACCCATGGTTCAACCCATACTCAACCTTGAGTGTGGGTTATCCTGTTGTGTGAACCCAGTCAATGGCTGCATTTAGATGAACAAGTCTAGCCTCCCCTTGGGCTTCTCTACTCTCCCCTGTCCCTGTGACTGAGTAGATTGGAAGGTTTTGTTTCTGATTTCAGTTAACCACAGTTTAGGGTTGCATCCAAATCCAAAACTATGATTAATTTTAGCTGTTTTATTGAAGCAAGCCAGCTTCATTAACCACATTTGGAAGTTGACTTGTTTCAAGTAAACAGTCGCTACAGTTAACCACAGTTTGGCCTCTTCACACTAACCCATGGTTTATTTAAACCATGGTTTGTTGCCCTACTCAGAGTTTGTCTGGTATATGATCAAATAACCATGGTTTGTTTTCTCAGTCCCTGGGTTGTTTGTTTCTCTCCTCCTTCGCCCACTCCCTTCCTGTATCCAAACTGCTTTCGTGGCACTGCATATTAAGAGACTGGGTTTTTTTACTGCTCTTTCCTGCGGCTTCTGTAACCTGGCTGAACAACACACAGTTCTGGGCTCAAATGTAATGACAACGCAAGGTTTAAAAACCCACAGTACACAACCCAACAGCAAACCATGGGTTCTCTTCATGGTTATTCATGGTTAACAACCCATAGTTAACGGAAAGTTTGATCTTCACATGTAATGACAACACATGATTCAACAAACCATAGTTAATTAAACCATGGTTTGTTGTTATGTACGAACCAGGTGAATGTCAGCTTCGGATGACACAACAAGCCTTTGTTAATCAAAAATGGAAAAGCAAAAGCTTCCAGACTCCTCACATTGGTCATTTGGAACAGATAGAATACTAGTTAAATTTAAATTTAAAGTTTCGATTAACTTTTTAAGGTGACTGTCCATAGGAAGCATGTATGTTTATGTGCACAGCCCTTCAGGCATGCTAAAATCAATGGGTTGCATCCAACAAGGTCCTTCCACCAACAGAATGGACACCGCTGATAGATCAAATGTCTCTTGCAGCCCTCTGCATGCCCCTCAAATCTGCTCTAGGGGGTTGGAGGATTCTCTAGAGCAGATTTGGGGGTGGAGGGCTGCAGGGAAGAGGAGGGGAGGTTTAGCTCCTGTTGCATGAGTGGATGCCAGCTTGAGTAATGTTTAGCCCAATATGTTAACAGTTTTCAGTGCCTCCATTTTTTCTTAGAACCCAAAAAGGAAGTGTATACTATTGAGTTTCCATACCCTAAAATATTTATAAGTATTTCAATGAAAATAATTTCCAAGTAAAGCTTTGAATTGGTTTGAATATAACATTTAGATCACACTGTGCTTTATTGACTTCCTTCCTAATAAAATATTTCCGTTCAGCTATTTTTGGATGTTGGAAAAGCTAGTCTGATATTTATGCAGCACACAAACTTACCAGTATATACATTTTTTATTAAATGTAATTATTAAAAGCAATATTTTGGACTACAATCTTAAACCCAGTGCAACTTAATTCTGAATGGTCACATGTAGGATTGCACTGTTGGTAAACCAGGCTAAAATAGTCGAGTATGCTACATCATATCTCTCCCAATTTGCTTGTCTTCCTTTGGGCACCTCCAAGAAGAGTTCCTAGGAGATTGTACTCAGTGGTGTGCAGAGAATGCAGCAGAGATTGGCAGCAACGATATTAACAAGAACATGCTGTTCAGAGCATATTACTTGATTTGGTACTTAATTGGCTTCCGGTTGGTTTCTGAGCCCAAAATGTGGATTTTGACTTTTTCAAGCCCCAGATGGTCTGGGGCCAGGATTCCTCAAGGACTGCTTTCTCACATTTGAGCCTCTCCACCCCCTTAGACAATCTAAGACTGAGGCCCTGTTCTGTATCTTCCTGCTGTCTGATGTGTGAGTGGGTGTATAGGCATGACAGGGCTTTTTCACCAGTGGCACCTAATTGTGAAATTACTGGGACTTAGATGACAGGTTAAGATCCATATTTCAGAAGGGCATTACATAATTATATTATGGCCTGTGATTCTGCGTTATTTTACAGTTGCTGTTTTTTCTGATATTTGGTTACTTTAAATTCTGTTTTCCTTTTTGCTACTGTAAGCTGCTTTATGGATCGTAATCCTGGGTATAAACATTTTAAATAAAGAGAAATGAAGCAAACATCTTGTAATAGAATTTACCAGAGTTCTCAGGATTGTTTGAAATTCGGGGTTGGTGGAATTTTGGAATACAAGAAATACATTTAGAGCCCAGTCCTACGCATGTTTAGACAGAAAAAAGTCCTACAATTCCCAGCAGCCATGCTGATTGGGGAATGCTGGGAGTTGTAGGACTTTTTTCTGTCCAAACATACATAGGATTGCACCCTTGCATGTATATACTTTTAAAACAGAAATATTTTCAATGGTTTTTTGCCTCAATTGCAAAAATGGATTTTGTGTTATGCAGATTTAAGCTGATACTTTTATAGTTCTGACCTGTTTGAGTCTGGTGTTTTGGGCCATTTCCCTTGCTTTCAGACTAAATTTTACTTAATAAAAAATGAAGTGGAGCAAAATTCTGATGGGAACACATGTGTTAAAGAAGGACTGTTTGATAGATTTGAAGCTCATACTTTTTATTGAGGAATTTTGGTTGGGAATGTGGGCCAGCTTAACATGTCATTTCTGAAATACTGCTGTAGGTGTGAAATGAAATCTTTAGTACTTGAACAAAGGATTTGTTCAGTAGGCTGAAAACAGCAGTCTGAAGAATGTGTGCAGATGAGCTTGTCATAGAAAGTTTAAAGACTGGAACATGTAATGGCTTGATCCAGCAATGCAGCCCCCATATGCAGAAAACAGCACTTTCTTACCATCAGTTTATGGCAGAACTCCAGTTGCCATAACTGGGAATAGGAACCTTGTGTCTGTGCAGAGCTGTGAATTTAAGCCAGTAGGCCCAGTCACAAACGCCTAAGGAATGGGTGGGCAACCTTGTGCCCTCCAGGTGTTTTGGACTATAGCTCCCATAAGCCCCAGCTGGCACGATCAGTTATGGGAGTTGTAGTCCAAAACATCTGGCAGGCACCACATTATCTATCCCTGTTTAAGGTCTCTGATGCGAGTGCCATTGGCCCTGTTCTCCTCTATCATGGCCATAACATAAAGAACATAACAATGTATAATTCCTGCATGCACAGAGCGCCATGAGCCAGTGTGGTGTAGTGGTTAGAGTGTTGGACTAGGACTGGGTAGATCCAGCTTGAAATCTGCAACTGGCCATGAAGCTCACAGGGTGACCCTTGGCCCAGTTGCACACTCTCAGCTTAAGGTTTGTTGTGAAGATAAAATGGGTTTGTGTGTGACGCTCCTTGGAGAAAAGGCAGGGCAATAGCAATAAATGTGAACTTTAAAAGCTCCTCTTTACTTGTGCGACAGACTTTTTGAATCATTACAAATGTGTTCAAGAGGAAATTGTTCTAAATCTGGGTACTGTGTCAACTAATCTATGGATAATTTAATAATAACTATATCGCATGTTTCAAGTGTTCAACCATCCATTATCTTTGCAGGAGCTAATTCTATCCCCATGTTTGTGATGGGGCTAGAGATGTGACAGCCCAGGAAAAAAAACAGAAAAATTTGCAGGGGGGAACCCCATTTTTTCCTGAGGACTGTTTTTGTTTCCCCCCGAAAAATGGAACAGCTTTGGATTATGAAATATTTTTTTTTAGAATTTAAGACAAAGTATTTATACATTGTTACCCAGCCTTTACTCCTCCCAAAATGTTTTTGAAAAACTATGCAATAAAAACACTTTTATAGAAAGACTAGAGATGTAAAATGTCTGGAAATAATGAAGCCACGGGGAAAAAATATTTTTAATCCTCTCCGTAAGATTCCCAGCATAGCTACTTCTTTCATTCCTTATTAAAATTATTGATCTAAAGTATATTTTACTGATAGACATTTATGCTCAGTTTCCCAACATGTGAGTAGAGTCACCATTGTGTATTCCTGACAGCAAATGTACATACTTGACAGCTTCTATAGAGTTCTATGTTTCTGTTGCTGTAGCAGTCATTTATTGTAGTTCTAATATATTCAGACAATAATTACAACTTTACTAACTGCGGTTACTTTTTAAAGTTTTAAACTATAATGATACTTTTATGAGAAAACTAAGTCATACATAAAACAACTTCAGGAACAGAAGGCTGCTTTATGTTCCTCAAAGCAGCCCTCCCCAACCTGGTGCCCTCTGGATGTTTTAGATTACAATGCCCAGCATTCCTGACCTTGGTCATGCTGCCTGAGGCTGATGGGAGCTGAAATCCAAAATATCTGGAGGGCATCAGGTTGGGAAAGGCTGTCTTAAAACAACACAATTACTTTAGATCTGTAAAGAGCGCTAAAAAAAAAGTACTGCTTATTTTTCAATTTTTCCAAAATTCCCCATTTTTCCAGGAAAAAACCCAGAAAGATGCTTTTTTTTCCATGGCCTCAAAATTTCCAGATATTTTACATCTCTGGCTGGAGCCAGGTCTGACGCTGGGAAAATAGTTGCTTTCCTAAAACTACCTCCTGGGCTTTTGGAGCTGGGCATATTCCTGCTTCTTACAGCTCTCTCATACAGTACTACATCAGCTGGGGTTGATCTCGCTCTCTCTCTCTCTCTCTGGTTTTATGTTAGCACGAATGCGCCTTATTGCTGTCTTGGTATACAGACATATATGAAATAGGGACTGAGAAAGTGGCAGATCTACTATTTGAGGCTCATTCACATGACTGTGTTTTTCTCCTGCAAGAACTACCACTATTCCGTGTGAAACACTGTTTAGAAATAGTTTTGTTAAAGGAAGCTCTTTGCTGCTGCTGCTGCTGCTGCTGCTGGTGGTGGTGGTATAGCATAGCTGACTTGGAATCAAAGAGCTGAAAGGGACCTCAGAGGTCATCTACTCCAACCCCTTGCTGATGCAGGGCATCCACTGCTACATTATTCCTGATTTCATCCATCTTCTTCTTAAGAGCCATTAATGAAGGAGGGTCTACCACCTTCCGAGGCGGCCTGACTCATCTTGAACATTTTTAGGACCATTTCTACAGTTGTGCATATTCACTGCTGTCTGGATGCCTAAGTGATTCAGCCAGAGTGGGGGTGGGAGGGCTTGTACTTAAGGTCTCTTATAGCCCTTCTCAGTATATTTTTAATATGCAGGTTTAAAGAAAATATCAAGGAATATTAGAGATCTAATCTTACCTTCACTACATGGATTCTCTAAAGAAACTTGATGATCCTTTCTGTGCTTCAAAATCATGGGGGCAGGGGGAAATTCCTAGTTGTGTACCAGCAGATGGGCTGTATCACAGATGGGCTACTGTTCAGTTTTCTCCATCTGTCTTGAAAGAATTATGCAGCAGAGGTCAATAGCCAATGGATCCATTACCCTTTCCATTTCCAAAGCTGCTGCTTGAAGTCTGAGCAGTGTTTTCTCTTTCTTTCTTGCAACTGTGTACTGCTACTATCGCTTATATGTGGTTTGGCCTGAAACCATACACTCTAGCTCTTTGTATAAGTGGAAAACCTTCACTATGCAAAAGGCTTTTAATGAGTTCGTGGATTTCAAAGGGGGCTTCCGTACTGCTGGAACAAGGACAAACTCAGTCCCAAGACTGGTTGTTGAATGAGGCATACTCAAGGATATGGAACCAGTACAGCTTTGTAAAACAGTACAGCTTCCTAAAGCAATGGGTTCTCTTCATGGGTTGTTCATAGTTAACTAACCATGGTTTGTTAGCACAGGTGGGGTCACACAACACAACAACCCACGGTTCAACGTGTTGTGCAAACCCAGCCAGCGTGTCTCTTCATTTTATTTATCAAATTTGTATTTTACTCTTCCACTAAGAAGCTCAGCATAGCATACTTGGAGTTATTCCCTTTTATCCTATAGTGAGAAACTGTAACTTGCCCAAGGTCACCAAGTGAGCTACATGGCATGGATTAAAATCCCAGATGTCCCTTCTCCAAGTCCAGCACTCTGGATTTTATACCACACTGGGTGTTTTACGATGGACAGCATCATACCAGCATCTCCAGTGTTTAACTCCAGATAAGAGTTAGATGTTTTCAGCTAGGATATCATTGGATTAAATTTCACCCATCCCCTTTCTACAAACCAGTATTTTATCTCAGGAAAACTTTATGGAGGAGCAGAGCTTAATTTTCTTGTGTTAACGTGTGAGAGCTGGTTATCTTGCACATATTGAACAATCTGTAATCTTGATATATTAAATATCAGTAACATGATACGGGTCTTTAACTTGGAAATTATGCAAATTGCTGTTTCAACATTTCAGTATGATTCAGTGTGTGTCTGGAAGCAGCACACTTGCAAGACAATTCCACTGAATATATTTTCTTTTTATGGAGAGAAACACCACAGACACAATGCAGCTAAGGTTCACCCACATTGCAACCCCATTGATTCCAAGGTGGGGGGAGGGAGCCGAGCATATTTTTAATTTTTCCACTGAGAGCAGTGGCAGTGACATGTGCTTAACGTTTTAAAATTTGGGACACAAGCCTGCTAAACATTTACTGAAACCATCAAGATGAACTTCTGTGTAAATGGATTTTTGAGCCGGAGAATAAATTACTTCTTTAAGCTGATCCTGTTGTCCTAATCTCTTTCTAGGTTGGGATGCTGACAATAACTACTGGGAGTGAAGAGGTATAGCTCCAATATTGCACAGTCCTACTAGCATAATTTTAAGCTGAATATAGCAACTAATACTAAAGCTACCCTTTTCCAAACCACATGCTCCTTGTGTCCCTCTCCCCCTGCTCAAACTAATGTAAAAATGTACCTGCTGTTAATTTGCCTGACTAACCATTTCCTTAACGGCCCTTTTTTTGGTCTTACGTTATCTTGCTTGTTGACATTTTGTGACTTACATTTCCTATTTTGCCACTGAGTACGGAGGCAAAATTATGGAAGTGATGTTCAGGATCCTGTTTTGCACAGTACTGCCAAACCAGATGCCTCTGAGAAAACCGCAAGCAGGACGTGAAGACAATAGCCTTCTGCTGTTATTCCCCAGGAACTGGTGGTATTCAGAATCATGCTGCCACTGATCCTGGAGGTCGTATGTAGCCTATCTCAAATCCCTTTTTAAAGCCATCTGTTGAATTCCATAGCTTAACTCCACATAGCTGTGGGGGGAAGGGCTTCCTTTCGTCTGTCCTGAATCTCCCACCATTCAGCTTCATTGGATGATCCCAGATTCTAGTATTATGAGAAGGACAAAAACGTCTTCTATCCACTGTCTTCACACGATGCCTGATTTTATAAACCTTCGTCATGTCTCCTTTTGAGTTTTTTCTAAACTATAAAGGCCCAAAGGTAATCTTTCCTCATAGAGAACTGCTCTGGCCCCTTGATCCTTCTGACTGCCCTTTTCTTCAATTTGTCCAACTCCACAATATCCTCTTCTCAGTTGTAGCTTTCACAGGCATCCAGTGCAGGAGAGTCCATGTTCACTATCTGTTCAGTTTATGGTGTTTTTCACACTTTAATGGACACTCACTTTTTTTTTTTTTTTGCTATCTTGCTTTGCAGGTTCCAGAAGCTGACACCCGAGAAGACTTGATCAAGAACCACTATATGGCAAGAATAGTGGAACTTACATCTCAGTTGCAGCTGGCTGACAGCAAGTCTGTACATTTCCATGCAGAGGTGAGTGAGGAATGAGTTGCCTACTCTGAAAGTGAAACATTGGTCTTAAGAGTAAAGGCTCCATTTTGCTCTGGAGAGTCTCCTATGATGAGTGACTCCTCTCTCTCTCTCTCTCTCTCTCTCTCTCTCTCTCTGCCACCCACCAGTGGCTGTACTTCAGAGAAAAGCCAATGATGTGCTGAAAGTCACAGAAGGAAAAAGATACAGAACGTGGGGAGGGTGGACAGGGAGCAATGCTGAAGGAGATAGGATCATATAAATAATTCCACAGCAGAGAGGTGAGAGACAGAGAACTGCTGAAGACAAGATCAAGAATGTCCCCAGAAGTACATGGGAGAGTTTCCCCACAGCCAGAGATTGAAGGAGGAGGTTAGGGAGAGGACAAGAGAAGAGAGGCAGCAAGTTTGGAAGAATTATCACCATGAATGTTGAAATCACCAAGGAATAAAGTGGGGGAATTGTCAGGGCATTATGGAGATGCAGAAAGGAATAGAGTCTAACACAGTGAACCGCAATGAAAGAGGAAGAGTGGGATGGAGGGATGGTCAGAATCTGGAACTGGCAGAATTCAGTTTGTTAGTGGGAAGAAGGTCAACATTGCCATCAGGAACTCTAGGGCAAGTTGAGTGGGAGAATAAGAGCCCTGAGGGAAAGAGCAGTGGCAGTATCAGGAGGGACAAAGCCAGGATTCAGTGTGGGAAAGTAGCTTGAGGGACTGAGAAAGGAAAAGTTCATTGATTGCCTGCTGGATGAGGAAGCCAGTGTGTTGTAGTGGTGAGAATGTTGGACTGGGAGCTGGGAGATCTGGGTTCTAGTCCCCGCTTGGCCATGGAAGCTCACTGGGTGACTTTGGGCCAGTCACAGACTCTCAGCCCAACCTACCTCACAGGGTGGTTGTTGTGAAGCTAAAATGGAGAGGAGGAGGATAATGTAAGCTGCCTTGCGTTTCTTGCAAAAGGAGAAAGGTGGGATATGAATGCAATAAATAAATAAATTCCAAAGGGAATAGGAGAAGGGAAGCGGGGGTGACAGAAAGACGATGAAGTGGAATGACATTTGGAGGGGGGGTGCCATAGCGTTTGAAATAGGCACCTCTGGCAGTGCCAGGAGTCGAAGCACTCCGGATCCACCTGGGCGCATGCTGGCTCTTCAGGGGTCGCTGACTGTTGCTGGAGTTCTCGGGGTGGGAGGGGCTGCAGAGCAGCCACCGGGGCGAAAGTGTCACACCCAATAGTAACTGCTTGTATAAAAGTCCACCTAAGTAAACTACCATGGTGCCCTTGTGTTTCATTTGACAGTGCCGAGCACTTGCAAAGCGACTCTCTCTAGCGGAGAAATCGAAAGAATCCTCAGTGGAAGAGATGAGACTCGGTAGACAGAGCATCACCAGATTACAGGCAAGTTTGTTTAATTGCTAGGTGGTGGGGATATATTTCTGAGGACCTGTGACCAAATGATATGGATTTGTAAATGCCCTGAAGCAGTCATTTTCTCCATGCTCTGGAACTGTTCCAGCACTAAGGGAGTTCACAACACCATTGCAACACCATCCGAGGTCGATTCATTCTGTTGGCTGTGTAAAGATGAGGGACTTCCCATCTCTCTAATGGTGTTTCTTCTGCAGGATACTCCTTCATAGATTTCATCTGAAAAAGCTTCCTACCTTTCCTCACTAGTCTTAAGTTAACCTTGCTAGCTTTAAATCAGGGTAGGCAACTTTGGGAAATCTGGCGGGGATTTGACCCCCCCTGAGCTGAATTTGACCGTTTTTTGCACTTCATAGTGCCATGGAGACACACACACACACACACACACACACACACAATTGAGGTGGTGGGGATGCCATGTTGTCCACCCCTGCTCTAAATATACTTGACAGAAGAAAGCTTTATGCATAAACTGAATGAGAACTTGAGGACTTCAGCTTGAAATGTAGGTTTGCATATCATACAATACAGCCTAGATGTCACCACACCATAAAATCTCTTGTCCTGCCCACAATTCTAAACACACTTATCGGCCTTTTAGCGCTTGGCCATCAGAGAAGGGCTTGATGGTTGAGCTAAATAGCTGACTTCGTTAGTTCACTGGGATAGACTGTCCTCAAGGAGAGTTAGGCTGGTCCATTACCTGAATTCAGATCCTTGCTCTAATGTAAAACCCACTGGCTTGAGCATGTCATAATCTCTCAACCGAACCTATCCTGTTGGGTGGCTGTGAGCTCAAAAGTTTTCTCTGAGATCTGATGCTACAGCATTGGGTCCTTCCATACCATTTCAGCTTAATATCAAGAGACACAAGAGTGACACATTTTAAAGAAAGAAATGTATCGATTTGTTAGTAGCAAAGCAACAAGGCAGTACGCCTTGGAACTTGATTGTTGTTCCTGTTTTCTGAACCTCTGTCTTCCGCTTTGTGAGACACCAATGGTGGAAATATCTCATTATTTTGCAATTGAAGGTACCATGTCTTTGGCCTTTCAGGATGAGTTGACAACGACCAAGAGAAGCTATGAAGATCAGTTGAGCATGATGAGTGACCACCTCTGCAGCATGAACGAAACCTTATCCAAACAACGGGAGGAAATAGATACACTAAAGCTGGCTAGTAAGGTATGTACTCTAGTTGCCATGGGCTGCATGTTGGGTTTCCTGCAAGTCACCAGCATTTCCTATCCTTTCTTGGTCACTTAGTTTAGGAAACTGATGAATAAAAGAATCAAATCTATTTAAAAAGTGTTGGGTCTATTCCTGTGTGTGTGTCTTGGGTGTTGAACTACATAATCCATGGGATTGCCTCAGACGCTCCAAAAGAAACAAACATAAGCTTGTATCAACTAAGTTTCTGAACGAATGAAACTGTAGATGGCAAATGTTCCTTAATTCTAGATTTTTATCACATCATAGTTTGAGTTCATAAGCTCCCTCAAGGGTCACTTTTGAATTTCAAATGTAAAACCACACAATTTCATACCCCCTAATTTACTAAATGACTAGAGACGGGTTGGGGGGAGAGCAAAGTACAAGCTCTTGGCCTGTGAATAAGGAAAATATTTCTGAAGGGGGTTCTGTCTCTCTCCACCTCTGCCCTTGCTTAATATTTAACTATGTCCAAAGTCCTGCACCAGAAGGTAGAAGAGACTAGCTCCCTACCTGGAAGGCTTACGATCTATATTAGATGACGAGGCAATGATTGGGGGAGTAGGGAGAGATTGTTCTCTGGGATAAAGGGCAACTAAGAATGGATGGCAAAGAAGCTGCTGTCAAGGCAGGAAAAGCTTTGTTAATGAAGTGGTGACCTTGAAGAGCGTACAGAGAAAGAGAAGTAGCTTAGCAAATGGGATACTGGCTCAACCATAGGGGGCAGCATCGTAGAGAGCACCAATGGGAATTGGAGAGGTAGAGAAAGGGGGCTGACATTGGAATTGGTTTGAATGATGGACGAGGTCTTGATTGAGCATTGCAGTTGTGAGCCACAGCAGTGAGGCAGGGGCCATAGCTTGGTTGGTGAAGCACATGCTTTGCAGGAAGAAGGTCTTGGGTTCAGTCCTTGACCTCTCCATTTAAAACGATCTCAGATAATCAAGACCTCTATCTGAGACATTGAAGAGCTGCTTCCAGCTGAAGCAGACCGTACTGGGTTAAATGGGCCAGTAGTCTGACTGCACGGCAGGTGTGTGTGTTGATGTGTACTTGTAGTGGGCTGCGAATAGGAAGATGTTCATGCAATTCAGGTAGTGGGAATGCTGATCATCTCTCATTTATGAGTTGAACAAATCCCTCCAGTTTTATTTATGTTCATTTATTCTTTAATTCCCAGTCATAGACTCCAGGTACATTCTGAAAAACATAGTGGCTTTTTTGGCAGTGACATCCAGATGGAATTGGAAAGAAGCACAGAATGAGTTGGGGTGGCAGAAGCACCATTGCACAACTCAGTTCAGTGTTGATTTCATGGTGTAGCAACTGGTTTTGCTAGCAGAGTGGAACTTTGGTGTGGAAGTTGCACGCTAATATCTTGTGACGTATCTTCAGGGCATATGAGTTATCCCAACCCACCTCCTTTTTTGTGTATGTGCCACATTAGGAAGGAGCAATTTATGTCAGGAATAGTAATTGATACAGGCTACATAAAAGAATAGGTAGTATCTACCAATGATTTCACATGTAGGCAGTAACACTTCCTATGATAGAACAGGAGGGAATATTTCTGCTTAAATCTTACGTTTGATATCGACACTGGGTGCTACTCACAATGCAGCAACAATATCCCTATGAAGCAGGCTTAGTGGGAGACTGATGGGATAAAGGTGAGCCCTTCCGTTTGTTTGTTTGTTTAGCTCAGCTTTCCCCAGTTGTGTTGGACTGCAAGTCCCATCATCCCCATGGTCATTGACTGTGCTGGCTGGGAATGGTGGCAGTTGTAGTCCAGCACATCTGGAGGGCACCAGGCTGGGGAGGTCTGGCTTAGCTTATTTGTAGGTTGTCTTTTCCCAAGGGCTTGAGGCAGGTACAGTGTAAAAGATGGAGCAGCAAGTATGGGACTAAAGTCTGTCAGATGAAAGCTTGTGTGGGTCAGGAGGAGCTTTCTGGACAAAATGGAGATGGAGGAAGTGACACAAAGGCAGCTGGATGGGGAGGGGGAAGCTGTTCTACCCCATTCGAGCATCTGTGTTGCCACAGCTCCTCCTGAAAGGCTAAAGCCTTGTTGATGGACAGGAAGGTTCTTGTGCAGAACAATCAATTCCTGAGTCATGAGTTGTCACGTGGGGCTTGGGGGGTAGGGGAGGAGAGGCAGACTGCTGTAAAGACCTTGCCCTTGGCTAGCTCGGCCAGCTGAAGAGCACTCAAAAACAAATTGCAGGAGGGTAAGTGGGAGATCTCATACTTGGGGGAAGAAGCAATGGGTGAGCCTGTCTAGGAAAAACTATATTTATGCACTGCCTGGAATGTAGAAGAACCTCGTTCTCTCTCCCCCACTTCCCTCAATTCCTTCCTGAAAACCCCAACCATCCCATGAAGCTTTTTTCTTAACCCCTTTAATCCTCCCCTCCAACTGAAATGAAGCCAAAGTATTCTAAACTGTACTTCTGCACATTCTGTCCATGTTACCCTTGTCTCTCTCCCTCTATTGTTTATGTACCTCTGTAAAGCATCGTGTGCTTTGATGGTGCTTGCAAATGCAGTCATGCTACCCTGACCCACCATTTGTGTTTCAGTTTGTAAATGTGAAACGCCATGGCTCAAGGTTGCTTGGCTGTTGCGTGCCTCTTTTTAAAACTGAAAGTTGATTGGAGTTTTTCCCCCATTAAGAGATGGATTCTGTTTGACTAGAATCCCCCATGGTCCACTGAAGTGTGTTAAATGCACAAAGCAAGAGAGCACACTAAGCGTCTCTGAGAAGTTGAAGCATAATTAATCTGTGGTGAGGGATCCTGAGTGTGCGCTGTGGCTTAGGCATGCAAGAACTCTGCTGGATTAGACCAAGGCATTCTTTGGAAGAACCCCAGCAACCAACATGCGATCTGCTAGAAATTGGTACTTTGCAGTTTTTGGGAAACCTAATAAAAGGAATGGTTTGGATCCTGAGTTCCTTTCAGCGAATGCAAGGGCCCTTTCCATTCATTTAAGGCCTTGTGATCCAATAGAAAATCCTGTAGGTGGAAAAGGGGCAGTGACTTGTACCAATTCCCCCACAGCCCACCACTGTTCCAGGGGGTCAGATTTTGGGGTAGGTGCCATCCTCCAGAGCAGATTTTCAGAAGGTACAAGGGTCTTCAAGCAGAAGGGGCAAAGAACAGAAATAGCCTTCCGTCTTCTGCTGGGAGCATCTTGTGAGAGGAACTCCTCTTACAGGATGCTCCCATCAGCAGAAGTTGCTTGAATCCTGAATGCAAAACAATGTGTTGTTGTTTTTAATTGTCATTTCCTGGAACTTATTTACATGAATGAAGTCTTGAGTTAAAACACTTCTTTAAAAAAGAAAGTTGAGGCCATTTTATTTTTTGAAGTCAAATTTGTTTTTTTGTTTTTTTAAATGTCAGTATCTGATTATGTGGAGGGTGCAATGTGTATACTGGTAATATAAATAAGCTAAACTGACAGATCAGCTGCCTTCTCGGCAGTCTTGACCGCTTGTGAAATCTGGTTCTCCCTGACTCTGTTCCCAAGCCCCGTCTTCTGGCTTGTAACTAAGACAGCATACTTGTGGTTTCTGAAGGCTTTGGAACTTGTAAAGATTTCTTCTCTCATGTCTGTTTTCTGACAGAGTGGATTTTTTTTTAATGGAGCTGGCTGAAATCATAGAAACATGGGAGCAATTTGATGCTTGAGGCTTGTCTACACTGAAACCTCACATAGCTCGAGATATCTTGCATGGTTTGCACCACTTTTTAAATTTGTCTGCTCTTGCAGCTACTGTCAAATAGGAAGATGGACTTCTTGCTCACAAAGTTTCCTTAAGCCCTGTCAGTGGTAGGGTAGTTCTTCCAAGGGTTTTATTTCTGTCACTCTCACAGCTGTTGCTCTTGTTCTGGCATAGAAGAAAAAAAATAGCACAGCATAAAACTCAAACTTATTTATTTTTAAAAATGCTTAAAACAGTAATTACTGGCCATATGGATATGTATAGGGTGGGAGGGGTCATAGCTCAGTGGTAGACTATAGCTTTGTACATAGGAAGTCCCAAGATCAGTCTCTGGCATCTCCAGTTTAAAAAAATTGGTGAGGGTGGGGGAAATCAGGTAGGAGGTGATGGGGAAGACCTCTGCTTGGGTCCCTGGAGAGCTGCTGCCAGTAAGAGTGGAGAATAGGACAAATGGATGGACTAGATGGACAAATAGTCTGACCAGGTATTAGCAGCATCCTGTGTTCTGTGATGATGACTTGTGTTCTCTCCTTGATCTAGGGAAATTCCAAGAAGAACAAAAGTCGATAGTATTGGTCAGCCAACTGCCTTTTGGATTTTGCTGCTGCGCAGAAACACAAATGCTGGAAATGGAATTCGTTTGGCAAATTGTTTCTTGACTGGATGTGAACATAGTGATGGACTTACCTATTTGTGCTTTGGTGTTGTGTATGGATGTGAGACGGCACCAAATTTGGTAGGCCAGTGCAATGCAAACCAAACATTGTGTGGTCAGTAAAGCAGATGGGGAAAATACGCACTCTGTGGATAACTTGCATAGGAATTAACCATAACTTTTTACTGTATGCTTTGTAACTACTTTTAATTTCCACGTACAAACTTCCAAGATTTTGTATATTTGAGTGCATAGTTAGAAGAACAGATCTGGCATCAATGAGGTAGTTGTCTTTTCCTGCTAGTATTCTCATTCCTGCCTGTCCATTCCTTTCTGTGGGTAAAAAAGCACACACACGAACCCCAGAGTTATTGATACCTTTCAGCAATGTCTACCTGTGCAGTTACTGTAAAATGTACTACCGACTCCCGTCTTTCCCTCTTCTAGTCTAGCTTAGACGATTGCCTTAGAGAGGCAGTCTTGGCACATTTGTACTGAAGCATTCAATGCAGCTGTGACTAATGCAAATTCGTATTAACTGTAATAAGCGATTAAAAGTGTACAGTCATGGTCTTTTGAAATCAAAGTGCAGAAACTAGGCCAAAGAAGGAGTTCATAGAAAATCGTGCTGAAGAGTGACATTTTGTCCATTTTTGTTTGTGATGTTACTTTTCATGCAAATCTTATGAAAGAAAAATGGCTGGCAGCAGTTGGCGTAAGATGTGAACAGGACAAATACTGAAGAGGGACTCTTTCAGTGAAGACTCTTTACCTTGATAGGAGTGGGACTGTATACATGATGGATCAGCAGCTACAAACCAAGGCTGGTATATGAAAGCAGGCTAAGAAATCACTGAATTAGCAAAGCTCTGCAAAGAAATGCTGGTTCAAATCTTGATTGGCCTGGAAATAAAGTTGACACGGAGTGGGTGGGTGTGTAATGCTGGGCTTTGGGAGCCTGCCTGCTTCTCCCATCTGAGTCCACACATAGCAATCTGCCTGATTCTCACAATCCTATAATTGCTCTCTTCAGGGGTGTGCTGTGGAGATCCCTATGCATGTTCACCCAGGTTTCACATTACTTCCTCCATGTGGCAACACAGGCAACCCAACGTGTGCTGCTGCCTGAAGCCTATTTTGGCACAGAGTCTGAACCAGTCCTGTGGTGTTTGTCCTATGGCAGCGATAGGCAACCTGGTGCCTTCCAGGTATTCCGGATGACAACTCCCATAATCCCTGACCATTGGCTGTCCTGACTGGGCCTTATGGAAGTTGTAGTCCAAAATGCCTGGAGGGCACCAGGTTGCCTACCTCTCTCATACGGCATTTTGAAATTTGCCCAATTGACGTCTTAATGGTCTCTAATCTATTCCTGTTCACATTTTCTTTGTCCCGTGGGAAGCTTGTTTACACAAACCTGAGGACTTCTCAGCACGGTATTCCGTGGAAAGTCTCCACTGTCAATTCACAAGACGTTCCACTACTGAATATTTCACACTGAACTACTTCGGTTGCCTCATAAAGGATAGTAGCTGTCCTACATGCAAGGGTTACTCCACTGTATCAACCATGTCAATGTGTATTATGAGCATAGAATAAATATACTTCCAAGTTAAATCTTCCCTTCAGAGATTTTTTGTTCTGTGTCTGCAGTATGCAACTTTATAGAAGATGTGGCTTTGAGCAAAACTGCTTTTGGACATGTCCATATCTCATGAGGTTTAATAGCCTTCAAAATTCATATCTATATTACGAAGTCTGGGACAATATGATTAAGCATCTTGTCTATTGGTAGGGTGGGAGGATTTTATGTTAAAAGGCAGTGCATTTTGGAAAACCCCCCTCAAATATTAGTTTTAACTTGCTGCTATTAAAGAAGGAGCCAGTCTTAAATCATACAGATCCATAAAGATGCTGTAGAGAATTTATGACTTTTATTTGATTTTCAAAGCAAAAAGAAATTCAAGCTACCTAAGGTAATTATAGTTTTAAAAATGACTGGCTGATTTGCATTGGGTTGTGTTCATATTATGCTGCTAATTCCCAAAGTCCTCTGTTCTCGGCTCAGAGTTCAAGGTAGTGATGCAGCTGCTAAAGGGTGTGTGTGTGTGTGTGTGTGTGTGAAAGAAAAACATCTGGTGGAGGAGAATTCATGTAGAGCACATGTATAGAGACAGATTTATCCTGTTTGGAATTGTTATGGTGATTGACATTAGAGAAGGAAATGGTAGGTTCTCTGTAGAATTTTAATGTTTTCAGAGTCAGCTGAGGGCACATTTGCATGGTGGTTGTGAAGGGCAGACCAGATGTGACAGCTACTTCATTCCAGGATGGTCCTCCCCCTATCATTGTCCATCCACTCTCCAGGTGCCATTATTATTATCGTTATGATGATGATGATTTATATAATCACATGTTCTGTCTAGAAGCCACTTGGGGCAGTGTACAATACAATGTGTTTGTTTGTTTATTAACATTTATTTACTGCCTTATTTGCTAAAAAAACCCCTATCAGATCCGTAAAACCCAAGCAAAAAAGGAACAAAACCATACAATAAAAGTTATGACTGGCATTCAATTTAAAGAGTGGCAAAAACACTAAACATTTAAAGCCTGAGCACAGTTTTTACTCTAAAGCAGAATAATGAAGGATTCTATCTCACCTCACTTGGGAGGTGGTTCCAGAGCTGGGAGTGCTCCAATCAAAAAGACCCCATCTTGAGTACCTGCCAACCCAGCCTCTCTTGGTAGTGGGACATACAACAAGCCCCCCAATGATGATTGTAAGTTACAGACAGGCTAATATGGAAGGACATGCTGGAGATGCTGTGGGTAGATGACCTCTCGTGTTTGGGGGGAGTGGCGTTCACCCTGTTTTGGATGGGGTTGCATTTCCCCTGAAAGAACAGGTTTGCATCTTGAGAGTGTTCCTACAATCAGATTTGTTAGTAGAAAACCAGATGGCCTCAGTTTTACCAGCTTGGGCTGGTTTATCAGCTGTGGCCATTCCTGGACAGGGATAGTCTGGCTACAGCAGAGAGTGGGGAATCTCAAGCCTAGAGACCAAATCTTGGGGTTCAGTTTTGCCCTCCAGGGTTACCTAGTTGACCATGGCCCCCCTTATCTTGGCCCCATCTCCCCCCCCCCCGCCACCAGTGTTTTGGAGGTTTCCTGGCTTTGTGCAGTTCCCCCCCATTCTAAAAGGTTGAAATACCTCTCCCAAGGTTTAATTACTGGCATTAAGAGCTTTAAACCAAAATATGCTGGTATTCTTTATATTTTTGTCTCCAGCTCTCTTACCTTCAGCCCTGCCCACCATTGGAAAGCAGGCCTGAGGGCCTCTCCAAAATTGAATTTGGCCTTTGGGCTAAAAGGGGTTCCCTACCCCTATGCTATGGTAGCCAGTGTTCTGGTAACCTTCCGGTTGGATTACTATAACAGACTTGGGAATGCCCCTGAAGTTCACTTGAAAGCTTCAATTAGTGCAGTTCAGCTGCCAGAATTTAAATTGGCATAGCCATGTTTGTTGATACCACTCCAATATGGCGGGAGCAATTCTATGGCCGGTAGTCAGCAGCTAGACGGCCATAGGATATCTGGTTTTCCAGGAACCGGCCTCCACCTACTTCCACGCTGCCTCGCAGGCAGTGCAGAAAAGCCCCGTGCTCTGTGCTTGCAAAAGGAGCATGGAGCGGCCAAAATGGGATGTTCCCAGGGAGTGTTCCGGGGCGGGGAGGGCGGAAATGTCTGTACGACACATCCAGCATGTCGTACGGCAGCCTCCTCCCTCTCTCTGCCCTCTCGCAGCAAGACAGCTGCAATTTATTTATTTATTTATTGCTTGCTTGCATTTATACCCCGCCTTTTTCCCTCTTGCAAGGAACCCAAGGCGGCTTACATTATCCTCCTCTCCATTTTAGCCTCACAACAACAACCCTGTGAGGTGGGTTGGGCTGAGAGTCTGTGACTGGCCCAAAGTCACCCAGTGAGCTTCCATGGCTAAGTGGGGGCTAGAACCTGGATCTCCTGGCTCCTAGTCCAACACTCTTGCCACTACACCACACTGGCTCTCTAGCTGAAAATGCAGGGCAGGAGAAGCACGGAGGGAACAATCTCCTCGGTGCTTCTCCTGCTCTGCATGGGATAGGTGGTCGCCTGCGAGTTCGGAGGCAGCCGCCTAACTGCATAGGATTGTGCCCTAAGAGAACTGCAGTAGTTGCCTATTCATTTCTGGGCCCAATGCAAGATGTTGGTACCTTTTAAAGCTCTAAGCAGCTTGAGACCCAAACAGAGTAATGAGGCTTGTTTTTGACCTTTACCTTGAGGTCATGGTAAACATAATCCCTTATTGATAAATGATGGAAATGACAGTGAAATATCTAGAGGGCATTTAGTTGGCCTTGATATTTATCCCCGACAGAATTTCTTAACATTAATTCACACACATATTGATGTATACTAGACAATTGTCAGCACAATCTAATAAGTCTGCTCTTACCGCAATCCTTAAACTGCTTAAGCTAGTACACATGGATTGAAAACTATTTTAATGTACTGAGATCAAAGGGCCTAAGCTTGCTGGAACAGCCCCCTTCTGTCTGCATGCACTCCTCTTGTATACCGTCTTTGGGAGAAAATCTGAGCCCTAAATACTTTCCTAATCCATTTATGTTAGCGTTACTGCTTCTTTTTCTTCTGTTGAAACTGCTTGTTGTCAAATCGACGGCCCTGGAACTACTCATGACTGTTTGTGCTGCCCTTATCTGGGCCAGGCGAGGCAAAGAGACTGAGAACATTAGCATGCTGTGCTTAGAATGTTATTTGGTAGAAATCCATTGTTTTGCCGAGAACTCAGCTTGGAATTTGAGGTTGGAAATGAAAAACTCAGTGCTCTGCAAATTGTTTTGGCCTTACTGATTTTCCTCTGATTTTACTGTACAGCTACTGCCTCTTGAGGTGTGGGTTGTGTATGTTTGTGGGGGAACCCTTGTTCGCTGGCATATGAGTTCAGTTAAATTTGTTCTGCAAGTGTTAAGGGGAAGATTAATTAACCAAGCTTAGTTGATTAACCAGTAGGGCGTATTTTAACTGGTGAGATGGCAAGCTAAGGGTACATGAGGGTTTCCCTCTTACAATTCTAGCTTTTGTTCTGTGTCTCATATCTCAGAGGGCCAATTATATTGTCATTTAATAATACGTAGATTTGTTTAAACATGATTGATCAGTCTAAAAGCAGATAACTGATCCATTAAAAATTCTGTCTACATCCCCAATTTAACAACTTGTCAGCTGTTAAGACTGAAGTAGATAGGGCTTCTTTATTGGACAAGCTGTTGTGAAAAGGCGCGCGTGTTGGCAGGAAGTTTGAAACCCTGCAGTGCTCTAGCCCAGGGTTTCTCAGTTTCTCTAGCCCTTGGGTCTCAGTGCTGCCCGTTTGCTTAACCATCCTATGCCTTGGTTGCACCATGCACACTGCATAGGCAGGCATGACAGCAGGATGATGATGATGGAATAAAGAGGAAAGGGATAAGATGGGGAAGCTATTATAGGAGGAAGTGATTGTAAAAGCAGCAAGAGGAAGGGATGAAAGAAACTGGCGGAGGTGTCTGTAGGTACGTTGATGCCTGTGACACTCCTGCCCTGGGTTCTACCTTCTCCAGTTTCTACCTGATGAAACTGAGAAGAAAACCACCCTCAGGAATGTCTGCCTCCACTGGGTCAGTTGTCTTCACTGACACACACAGCTTCAGCCCCTTTTACTCTCTGGGTTAAAGAGACACCTAGTATGCTTAATTGGTTCCCTATACCCAATACAGGAGAAGTAACAAGGAAATATGTTTTCTAACGGTAGTGCGACCAACATGTGGGATTTTGTAGTTATAATAAAACAAATAAAATTATTTAATAAAAGAGTTATGTATTATTATTAATCAATCTATGTTTGGTCCTTACCTACCTACGCACTCTGCCCCTTCTAAATCTTAATCCCCAGCCCCACACGCTAGATGTAGCTTCTTCGATCCATAAGGCCCTATCTGACTTCCAACTATCAGTTCATCCCTTTCATAACCTCAGAATCCTCACACACACACACAAGCCCCTCCCACCTTTCACTCCCTCCCTAACATTCTATTAACCCTATCTTGCCTGGGCCACATTTAATAATGCAAATTCATATACATTAATGTAACGCATATGTTACAGAGCCCATGGGCACCACATTGGAAACCCAATAAATTTTCCTGAAATGAGGAGGCTGATACTTCCAGATCCAATGTCTGTACTTAACTTGAGGAAAGCTGAATTCTGGAACTCCCTGGTATAAGGAAATAGGTGTGGTAAAGAATTTAGCCATTTTCAAAGGGGGATTAGATGTCAATATAAAAGGATACCTGGAATTGCCAGCTGATGATGCCAAGCTCCACCTCCATCTGTCACCATTTTGTGACAGGGGGGCCTCAGTTATTTTCAGCTCTCTCGAGAGGGCCCTGAAGATAGAAAGGTTGAGGACCTCTGGTCTAGCCAATCGGTGAAATGGATTTAATGGTCAACCAAACGATGTTGGCATAATCAGTATCAATCTCAATTATCTGAGTGCAAGACCATATGTAGCCAGAACAATACCTTCCAGAAGTATCAGCAGGCTTGGGGAAGCCCCATGTTTTGCAGAAGCACAAAAGAATCTTTGGGAACCTCCAAAACAGCTCAGTAAAGACTGAGCGTGCTCATTGGCCACAGGATGCTGGTTGATTTGGGGGAGTGGGAGACACAGGAAATTGGATTGGAAGGGGAAAGGAATGGGGTATCCCAAACAGGATTTACCTCACTCTTGTTCCTGCTATGGTGAACTTTCAGAATCTTCGGCGTTGACTTGAACAGCTGGTGTTCCTGCATTGTAACACCTGTAATATGTGCACATTCTGTCCGTGTTGCCCTTGTCTCTCTCCCTCTGTTGTTTATGTAACTCTGTAAAGCATCATGTGCTTTGATGGTGCTTGCAAATGCAGTCATGCTACCCTGACCCACCATTTGTGCTTCAATTTGTAAATGTGAAACGCCATGGCTCAAGGTTGCTTGGCTTTTGCTTGCCTCTTTTTAGAATTGAAATTTGAATGGGGTTTTCCCCCATTAAGAGACTGATTCTGTTTGACTAGAATCTCCCATCGTCCACTGAAGTGTGTTAAATGCACAAAGCAAGAGAGCACACTAAGTGTCTCTGAGAAGTTGAAGCATAATTAATCTGTGGTGAGGTATCCTGAGTGTGCGCTGTGGCTTAGGCATGCAAGAACTCTGCTGGATTAGACCAAGGCATTCTTTGGAAGAACCCCAGCAACCAACATGCGATCTGCTAGAAATTGATACTTCGCAGTTTTTGGGAAACCTAATAAAAGGAATGGCTTGGATCCTGAGTTCCTTTCAGCGAATGCAAGGGCTCTTTCCATACATTTAAGGCCTTGTGATCTAGTAGATTGAAACACCTGTAATATATGTACGCTCTACCCCCCGCCCCCCGGTCTTCTTTTGGCCACTCATTTTTGGATCAAGAATTTATGGGACAGCATATGGCTAAAGTTTTATCGCCTTGATAATCCAGGCTGTTTTGTAGAGACCATAAGGGCATTTTCAGCTGATACAGGCAACACTCCATATCTATCTAAATGTGTAGGAGTACATTCTTCAATCTCAAGGAATTTTGTGCAGGGTGAAATACTTGTGTCTAACAAAATGTCATTGCAGCATTTGCTTCCAAACAAGTAGCACCACTAGTGGGGACATCATACATACATTCATATATACATATGTACATACGTATGTGTGTGTATGAATGATATATATGCATGCACATCGGGGATCTGAGTCTTAAGAGGCTGTATTTTAAATGGAAAAAAGTTTCTGGAAGGGTTCAGCATTACCTGGTCTGGGAGAAAAGCTTGTTAGTTGTTACTAACTCCCCTGAGCCCACAAATACTCTGGCTACGACTCACACACCATTGGACTCAGTCTGAGTGTCATCAGTCTGATACTTTCATTCAGGCTTACAGTACTGAAGCTGACTTCTGTTTCCTTTAATAGTGTGAACATCAAAGTCTGTCAGACCTCTAAAGGACATAATTTCAAATCAACTGCTGTACCTGTGTCTCCCCCCCTGCCCCACCCATGCACACACACTCCTTGAGGGGTAATAGCAGCTTTAGGGTGCAAGTAAATACCCTCACCCTCTGCACTGCTTCCCAGATCAAATGAACAGCGCAACATGGATCTGCCTTCGGTACCATGCTTGGTTGGGTCTTTAGCTGCAAACTCCAGGGAAAAGACTAGGGGGGTGAACAAATCTGTCAATCTAAGTTTTCATTTTTCCAGTCTTAAATTTGGTTCATCTCAAACGTTGAGATTTTTTTTGAAGGTTCACTTGAAAATTTATATGCTTTCTTGTGTGTGCTTCTGATATATACATTTTTGAATTTAATTTTGCCTAATGTACTTGTTTTTTGCATGTAATTTCCCCAATATAATGAATTTTTAAACATTATTTTTGCTAATATACATATTTTTGGTGTGCACATTTCCCTAAAACCACACAGTTTGGTATGCATTTTTTGATAGAAGAACTCCACTGCAACATTTGGAGAAGTGCGAATTTCGAGGGATGACTGAATTTCAATGTGGTTTGGAATGGCAAAATTAGGTTTGTTGTTGTTGTTCAGTCGTTCAGTCGTGTCCGACTCTTCGTGACCCCATGGACCATAGCACGCCAGGCCTTCCTGTCCTCCGCTCTCTCCCGGAGCGTGCTCAAGTTCATATTCATTGCATCCGTGATGCTATCTAGCCATCTCATCCTCTGCCGTCCCCTTCTCCTTTTGCCTTCAGTCTTTCCCAGCATCAGGGTCTTTTCCAGAGAGTTTTCTCTTCGCATTAGGTGGCCAAAATATTTCAGCTTCAGTATCTGTCCTTCCAATGAGCACTCAGGGTTGATTTCCTTTAGGATGGACTGATTTGACCTCCTTGCAGTCCAGGGCACTCGTAAGAGTCTTCTCCAGCACCACAGTTCGAAAGCATCCATTCTTCGGCGCTCAGCCTTCCTTATAGTCCAGCTCTCACAGCCATACATTACTACTGGGAAAACCATAGCTTTGATTAGATGGACCTTTGTCGGCAAGGTGATGTCTCTGCTTCTTACTATGCTGTCTAGGTTTGCCATAGCTTTCCTCCCAAGGAGCAAGCGTCTTTTAATTTCATGGCTACAGTCACCGTCTGCGGTGATCTTGGAGCCCAAGAAAGTAAAATCTGTCACTGCTTCCATTTCTTCCCCTTCTATATGGCAGGAAGTGATGGGGCCAGATGCCATGATCTTAGTTTTTTTAATGTTGAGTTTCAAACCAGCTTTTGCACTCTCCTCTTTCACCCTCAACAAGAGGCTCTTGAGATCCTCTTCGCTTTCTGCCATTAGGGTGATATCGTCTGCATATCGGAGGTTGTTGATAATTCTCCCAGCAATCTTAATTCCGACCTCTGATTCATCCAACCCGGCATTTCTCATGATGTACTCTGCATATAACTTAAATAAGCAGGGTGACAATATGCAGCCTTGTCGTACGCCTTTCCCAATTTTGAACCAATCGGTTGTTCCATGTCTGGTTCTTACTGTTGCTTCTTGACCCTCATACAGGTTTCTCAGGAGACAGGTAAGGTGGTCTGGTACTCCCATCTCTTTCAGAATTTGCCACAGTTTGTTGTAATCCACACAATCAAAGGCTTTAGCGTAGTCAATGAAGCAGAAATAGACATTTTTCTGGAATTCTCTTGCTTTCTCCATGATGCAGCGAATGTTGGCGATTTGATCTCTAGTTCCTCTGCCTCTTAGAAACCCAGCTTGTACTTCCGGTAGTTCTCGGTTTGCATACTGCTGAAGCCTAGCTTGTAGGATTTTGAGCATCACCTTGCTGGCATGTGAAATGAGCGCAATTGTGCGGTAGTTTGAACACTCTTTGGCGTTGCCCTTCTTTGGAATTGGAATGTAAACTGACCTTTTCCAGTCTTGTGGCCACTGTTGAGTGTTCCAGATTTGTTGGCATATTGAATGCAGCACTTTAACAGCATCATCTTTTAGGATTTTAAATAGCTCGGCGGGAATACTGTCATCTCCGCTAGCTTTGTTGTTACTAATGCTTCCTAAGGCCCACTTGACTTCACTCTCGAGGATGTCCGGCTCAAGTTCAGTGACCGCACTATCATGGCTATCGTGGACATTCAGATCTTTCCTGTATAGTTCTTCTGTGTATTCTTGCCACCTCTTCTTAATCTCATCTGCTTCTGTTAGGTCCCTGCCTTCTTTGTCCTTTATCATGCCCGTCTTTGCACAAAACGTTCCCTTGAGATCTCCAATTTTCTTGAAGAGATCTCTAGTCTTTCCCATTCTGTTGTTTTCCTCGATTTCTTTGCATTGTTCATTTAAGAAGGCCTTCTTGTCTCTCCTTGCTATTCTCTGGAACTCTGCATTCAGTTGGGTATATCTTCCCCTTTCTCCCTTGCTTTTCGCTTCCCTTCTTTCCTCAGCTACTTGTAAAGCCTCATCAGACAGCCACTTTGCTTTCTTGCATTTCTTTTTCTTTGGGATGGATTTCGTTGCTGCCTCCTGAACAATGTTACGGACCTCCGTCCATAGTTCCTCAGGCACTCTGTCTATCAGGTCTAATCCCTGAAATCTATTCCTCACCTCCACTGTATATTCATCAGGGATATGATTTAGGTCATACTTGAACGGTTTAGTGGTTTTCCCGACGTTCTTCAATTTAAGCCGAAATTTTGCAAGAAGCAGCTCATGATCTGAGCCACAGTCAGCTCCAGGTCTTGTTTTTACTGACTGTATGGAGCTTCTCCATCTTTGGCTGCAAAGGACATAATCAATCTGATTTCGATATTGACCATCTGGTGACGTCCATGTGTAGAGTCGCCTCTTGTGCTGTTGGAAAAGAGTGTTTGCTATGATCAGCATGTTCTCTTGGCAAAACTCTATTAGCTTTTGTCCTGCTTCATTTTGTACACCAAGGCCATGCCTGCCTGTTATCCCGGTGATTTCTTGACTTCCTACTTTAGCATTCCAATCCCCTATGATGAAGAGGACATCTTTTTTTGGTGTTAGTTCTAGAAGGTGTTGTAGGTCTTCATAGAACTGATCAACCTCAGCTTCTTCGGCCTCAGTGGTTGGGGCATAGACTTGAATTACTGTGATGTTGAATGGTTTGCCTTGGATTCGTACTGAGATCATTCTATCATTTTTAAGATTGTACCCCAGTACTGCTTTTCCCACCCTTTTGTTGACTATGAGTGCTACTCCATTTCTTCTAAGGGATTCTTGCCCACAATAGTAGATATGATGGTCACCTGAATTAAATTCGCCCATGCCTGTCCATTTGAGTTCACTGATTCCCAAGATGTCGATGTTCAATCTTGCCATCTCATGTTTGACCACCTCCAGCTTACCTTGATTCATTGATCTGACATTCCAGGTTCCTAAACAATATTGTTCTTTACAGCATCGGATTTTCTTTTCACCACCAGACAGATCCACAGCTGAGTGTCCTTTCGGGTTTGGCCCAGCCTCTTCACTCTTTCTGGCGCTACTTGGAAATACCCTCTGCTCTTCCCCAGTAGCATATTGGACACCTTCCGACCTGAGGGGCTCATCTTCTGGCGTCATATCTTTTAGCCTTGTGATACGTTCCATGGGGTTTTCTTGGCAAGAATACTGGAGTGGGTTGCCATTTCCTTCTCCAGTGGACCACATTTTGTCAGAACTCTCTGCCATGACCTGTCCGTCTTGGGTGGCCCTGCACGGCATAGCTTATGGCTTCACTGAGTTACGCAAGCCCCTTCGCCACAACAAGGCAGTGATCCATGAAGGGGAAAATTAGGTACACTCCTGTTAAAAAAATTGTACCTAATTTTTTAAAATTAGGTACACTCCTGTTAAAATGCAAACTGGACTAGTTTCTTCCCCATCCCTACTCCAGAGTGAACAGAGCAAGTGAGTTCTTCCATACACCTCAGCTGCTCCTCTCTGTAAACAAGCCAACACATAGGCAGTAAAAAGCTGAGGTGTATAAAGAATAGTTCTGTTGCTGTTTACTTTGGGGAAAGACCTTTGCACATGTCTTGGTTCATGCCACAGTGAGTCAGTGGTCTAGGCTAGTGTTACTGGTCTTCCAGCTATTGCTCAGTTCAAAATATGGCCCCTGTTAAAAAATGACTAGATGCTGATCAGCATCTATTGTATGCCCATATCAAGAAAGGGTACAGGGATTACTTGCTCCATATATGGTACACACACACTCCCAGGTTTGGCCTCACATAGAACAAAAATGAATAGATAGCAATGGAGGTGTCTTAAAAACAAAATTTAACACAAGTATTAAAAAAAATATTGCCAAGTGGTGTGTGCATTTATATGTGGAGGGATTGCAAGAGTGTTACAATGTTTAGAGAAAGAGTTACATGCAGGGGCTTAACCAGACTTGAACTGTGCTTTTACCACAAAGATGTGTGTAAATCCATAAAGCTTTACGTGATATGATGCTTCAGTGCTTTAATGTAAACTGGAGAAAGGACAGGAAATGAAGTAAGATTAGGTTGTAATGGCAGATTAATGGCCCTGCAGCTTTTAAATTCAGCAGCCCGGTCCTCTAATTGTTTAAGTTTCAGAACAAGAAGTAATTGTTTGAAAGAATCTCTGGGATGGATGGGGGTGGTGCAAGAGAACACCATTATTATCTTGTACCTACGAAAGACTTGACCTTTGGGGGCAGTGCTGAATAGCAGTAGAGGAAAAAATAGATTTGTTTCCCAAACCCTCACTGCTTTCTATGTGTGATGAAGCCTTGAGGATAGCAGCATGCCCACTTAATAACCCAGGCAAGCTATGCCCATCTGTTCTGCAGAAGGAGTTGGCTTGGGGGGGGGGGGGCGCTGTGTGATTAAATGGAAGAATTCAAAATGTGCAAACTCTGATCTCCTTGGAAGATGAGACTAAATGATTAAAGCTAATTGTATGGGCCATCAAAAATTAGGAGAATTCAGTTTTGGACAACTCCAATCTTGAGGTAACAAGCTGGAGTGTGGGAGCAGTTAGTATAGATGTGCAATCCAATCCTATGCCTACTGACTCAGAAGTAAGTTTCCCTGAGTTCAATGAGAGAGACTTACTCCCTAGCATATGTGTTAAGTATTGCACTTTCAGTGGTCAAAGACCTTTGCAAGAGCTGAGCTGTTTGGTCATAGCTTCTTCCAGTAAGTCTGCTTTTTTGCAAGTGGAGCAACATAATTCAATTGGAGCTCAGGTAATATTTCAGGTGGAAAGTGCAGCAGTATAAATTAGTTGTAAAGCTGTCCAACCCCTATGGGTTGCAACCCTACGCCTACTTACTTGGCAGCAAGGCCTATTGAACTGGATGGAGCTTATTTCTGATTGCAAAAGGTCTAATAGAATCTTGAAAGGAATGTGGGTGACAGGGAGCCAGTATATGGCCTTAAAGAGGGAGGGATGTTTGTGTGCTGTGACCAGGAGATAGACGGCTGATTAGTTGGGGGTGGGGGGAAGAGAGACTAGTGGTGTAATGGTAAATGTTGAAGTACAGATGCTCATTGTGACAGACCCCATAGCCATGCCTCCAAGGAGAGCCCCAAAATGCAGACAGCTGTGTTGATCCATATCTGTGTGTATGTATGTGTCAGCAGTACATAGTATAACATGCAATTTATTAGGATCAGCTGACAGTCATAGAATAATCACCTGGCAAAGAGCAATGTACTAGGTAGCAAGTGGTGACACCAGAGATTGCATGAGAAAGGGAAAGATAGGGATACAGTATATCCCTAACAACATAAGGCCACCAGGTCAAGATTTTCTAGGAGCTTTTTTCCCCAGCACCAGGGAGAAACATTTGATCTCAATGTTCAAACATTGACACACCAGTTCTAAATTAAAAATCCACATTTGGGCAATGCCTTTATTAGGATCAATAACACTTCCTAAAAATGTGCAAGTTTTCAAGTTCTCCAAAATTTGTCATTGGGCTAGATGGTACAAAAAGCAGGGGGTGGGGGAAGAAATAGAAAAGTCCAAAAATTTGGCCAGATGTGGTAGCTATGAGTTCTGTAGTTTAGATACACCCAGGGCATCTCTAAAAAGGTAAAGGTGTCCCCAACCAGTCGTGTCCGACTCTAGGGTGCGGTGCTCATCCTCGTTTCTAAGCCGAAGAGCCAGCGCTGTCCGAAGACGCTTCCGTGGTCATGTGGCCGGCATGACTAAACACCGAGGTGCACGGAACGCTGTTACCATTCCCGCCGAGGCGGTACCTATTTATCTACTTGCAATTTCTTGCTTTCAAACTGCTAGGTTGGCAGGAGCTGGGACTGAAGACGGGAGCTCACTCCGTCACGCGGGTCTCGAACTGCTGTCCCTTCTGGTCTGCAGTTCAGCGTCTTAACCACTAAGCCACCGCGGCCCCAGGGCATCTCTACACCAACCTAAAATTCTGCATTTAAAACGGGGCTTTCTGCTTCTGTTTTAAATGCAGGATCACAACCAACTCCCTTTACATGTGCTTCCTTTCCCCCTGCCTTTCCTCCCTTATCGGAGTCTTTCATATGTTTCATTGTACAGCCACTAGATAGCGCTGTGGTCTAGCACCTCTTATTACCACTTTTCCTCTTTTCAGGGAGGGAACTCAAGGGCTGTAATTTGATAGATCATTATCTCCGATCTTTTATAAAAATGGAATAAAGGTCGTTTAGTGTGGGAGACACCCTGGAGGTTGATGACATCATCTAAAGGACCCACAAACTTCAGTGAGTAACCAATCTCAATAGCAGGCTAAAAGCTCCCTGTGAAGCCCTTAGTCAGAGATTTGTATTTGCAGGTATTAGATTACACATAACAATGCAATTCTAGCCAGTTTTCCTCTCCACCAGGAGCAGGTCTTTTGTAAAGTTAATGGGTCTTAATTGCCCATTCAAGACCAAGCCAACCCAGAATACTCTGAGGGTGTTATTGTAGCTGGTTGGCCACAGTGTGAACAAAATGCTGGATTAGATAGGCCTTTGGTCTGATTCAGCATGGTTCTTCATATGAATTACAGTAGGGATAGCTCATAACTATATATTATTCCTAGGAAACCCCCCCCCCCCCAAAGCTACTCCTGGGATTGCAGATAACCTCAGAGGGAACAGGAAATGGGTGGGGCAGATGACATCACCCTCCCTGCTAATCAAAAGGTCCTGGTGCTTTGACTCTGCCTCCACTATAGCACTGGGGGGGGGGGATATGTCCCCTTTCTCTGTTGTGTTAGTCAGTTGCTGCTCTTGCTCGTTGGCTTCCTGCCCTTTAGACTTCCATGACATTGCACAAATCCAGTTAATGACACTTTCCTCAGCAATTGCATCTCAATGCTTAGAAAAGTCCTACACTCCTGCCTATCAGCATCATACAGTGGTCAACCGCTCCAGAGCATCACAAGGGGAGGGGGCGGTGGCAAGCCTTCCCTTCATGATTTTAGCAGCATTTCAGCAGTTCTACAGCAGTCTACCCAGCAGAATTTTATTTTATTATTAAATTATTATTTATTAAATTTATTAATCGCCCATCTGGCTGGTCACCCAGCCACTCTGGGCGATGTACAACATACAATAAAACAGTTTAAAACAATAAAATTCTACAGTAAAAACGTTTTCTAAAATACCCTAACCCACCCCAAATGCCTGCCTGAACAACCACGTTTTTAATGCACGACAGAAGCTCATTAAAGTGGGGGCATGACGGAGTTCCCTAGGGAGGGAGTTCCACAGAGTGGGGGCCACCACAGAAAAGGCCCTCTCCCTCATCCCCACCAGTCTAGCTGTCCTGGCTGATGGGACAGAGAGAAGGCCATCCGAGGCTGATCTTGTTAATGTGGTGGTAGTGTGCTGAGGTACAAGACACTACCGCTGAGTGTTTCTCCTGGGGGGGGGGGACCACCGATTTCCACAACTTCCTGCAACTTGACATCTAGGGCAGCTGCTGCCCTAGCCCTTCCTTCTATTCCTGATGGGTTTTTAAAGTAAGGGAGCACTCAAAACCGTGGTTCCTTACAACCGTGTGAAGTGGTGTAGCCCACTCTACCACTTCATGCCGCCACCCATGCGTACAGCTGGCTCACATGCAAAACGAGACGGCGGGATTCTTGGCTGTGCCCTCCCAGACTGCAGCACTGCTTGTGTGTGGTTGTTGTTGTTGTTCAGTCGTGTCCGACTCTTCGTGACCCCATGGACCATAGCACGCCAGGCCTTCCTGTCCTGCGCTCTCTCCCGGAGCGTGCTCGAGTTCATATTCATTGCATCCGTGATGCTATCTAGCCATCTCATCCTCTGCCGTCCCCTTCTCCTTTTGCCTTCAGTCTTTCCCACCATCAGGGTCTTTTCCAGGGAGTTTTCTCTTCGCATTAGGTGGCCAAAATATTGGAGCTTCAGCTTCATTATCTGTCCTTCCAATGAGCAGTCAGCGTTGATTTCCTTTAGGATGGACTGATTTGACCTCCTTGCAGTCCAGGGGACTCGTAAGAGTCTTCTCCAGCACCACAGTTCGAAAGCATCAATTCTTCGGCGCTCAGCCTTCCTTATAGTCCAGCTCTCACAGCCATACATTACTACTGGGAAAACCATAGCTTTGATTAGATGGACCTTTGTCGGCAAGGTGATGTCTCTGCTTCTTACTATGCTGTCTAGGTTTGCCATAGCTTTCCTCCCAAGGAGCAAGCGTCTTTTAATTTCATGGCTACAGTCACCGTCTGCGGTGATCTTGGAGCCCAAGAAAGTAAAATCTGTCGCTGCTTCCATTTCTTCCCCTTCTAGATGCCAGGAAGTGATAGGGCCAGATGCCATGATCTTCGTTTTTTTAATGTTGAGTTTCAAACCAGCTTTTGCACTCTCCTCTTTCACCCTCAACAAGAGGCTCTTGAGATCCTCTTCGCTTTCTGCCATTAGCCCCTATTTTGGAATGTTCACTTGCCTAAAACCTACTCTGTGTGCATAGTCAATAAGCCTACCAAGTGCAGGGCAACGTTAAACGGGCCTCCCTGATATGCTAGTTTACTACATGCAGGGAATTCACTCCGCCGCCCCCCTCCCAGCGCCACAGTTTTGAGCGGCCCCAAATGTTACCCCCGATCGTTTTGCCTCAGGGTTAGTATGCCTCCCAAGCCCCCCCAAAGGCGCCAGAGACCCTACATCATCATCACTGTATTACCTATTACTATTTTATTTTCCTCAAGCGACTGAGTCCCACAGCGCATGCGCATGCGATGAGGGCCGCGCGAGGGTCAAGAACTGGGGGGGCGGGGCTTGGTTTCTGCCCATGCCCCGCTTCCCGCAGGCTAACGCCCCTATCGCTTGGAGAAGCTCCTCGTGAGGCAACGGAACGCTCCCGCGCTTGCCGTAGGGGCGGCGCATGCGTGCTCCCTCTCTGTGCGCGAGCTGGCTGACTTGACAGTTAAAAGAAGCGCGAGGCGGCGGAGGGCAGGGGGCGTTCCGTGCCGTGCCACTGGAGGAGGAGGAGGAGGAGGAGGAGGAGGAGCCGCCGCCGCCGCCGCCGCCGCCGCGCGCCGCCGCCAGTCTTGAAGGGAAGGGCGGAGAGAGCGGGAGTCTCCTCTGTGCCGCTCGCCCTGGCTCTGTGCCAGGCGCGGCTGGAGTTTTGGGTTCCGGTCAGGTTATGAGGAGAAGGAGCCGGGGGAGGGAGCCTCTTCCTTCCTTTCCCTCAGTCGTTTCTTCTCCGGCAGCCTCAGTCTGTCTCTCCTCTCGCTCGGAGCGGAGCTCTGAGAGACCGCTACAGGCGCCGGTAAGGAGGGGGCGCCGCGCTGTGGGCAGGCGGGCGCCGGTTTCCGGGTAGCACAAGGCTCCTCTTTTCCGTGTGAGTGGGCGTGAAGGAATGAGGAGACAACTAACTTTTCGAACGGGGGGGGGGGCAGATGTGGGGCGGGCTAGAAAGAGCGCCTGTCCCTCAGGCGAGAAAGGGGACCTTTGTTTATTGGCGTTGCCAACAGGGCAGAGGCTTTGAATGCTGTTAAGCTTTAATTGAATTATTTCTTTATTTCTTTATTTATTGCATTTATACCCCGCCTTTTTTCCTCTTGCAAGGAACCCAAGGCGGCTTACATTATCCTCCTCCTCTCCGTTTTATCCTCACAACAACAACCCTGTGAGGTGGGTTGGGCTGAGAGTCTGTGACTGGCCCAAAGTCACCCAGTGAGCTTCCATGGCTGAGTGGGGACTAGAACCCGGATCTCCCAGCTCCTAGTCCAACACTCTTGCCACTACACCACACTGGCTCTCAGTGTGCTTATCACAGATGTGCTTCCTGCATGTCATTGCTCTTTGATCCCAGTGTTTACGATGGTTTTCCTTTTCGCCGTGTAGATCTCATGCATATACACACACGTGCCAGCTGAGTACTGAAGGTACTGCAAGTCTCAGTTTTTGCCGGTACATTAAGATAATTGGTGGAGGCCTTTTTCTGTATTCCTTCTATGAGAGAAGTATACTCACCATTTATGAAACAGAGGATCATCACTGCGATGGTGTCCCAACTTTGGAATACTCTCCTGCAGGACATAAGCCAAGACACTTTACATATAACGTTTTTTGCTCATAGAATTATCAGCAAAATTAAAAACATTTGAAAGTAAACTCAGTAAATTGGTAATTATCTGAAAAAAACACTATACTTTGATATTTAATATAGGAAACATGATAATTTTATGAGCAAACCAAGTATTTTAGGTTCCTATTTTATGTCTGACCAGAGGGATCTTCGGCAAGTAGTCCCGGAAATATCTGAATCATCCTAAAAGCCAGAAGAAGCAGGAAGAACTGGAGGCAGACGAAGACTCCTGTTCAGCATCTGTTTCTGTTTGTATGAAATTTAGGCCAGGGAAATCTGGTCTGAAGGAAAAGCTATTGAGAGTTTATTTAGCTGAGGAAGACTTTTGCCTATTAGGAATGGTATCCAAGCATATCTTAATTTTTGTTCATTTTGAAAGGTTGCCTGTAGTAGCGATGTCAATTCCATACCTACACCATAGGAACCTGGCTACTGAGCTTCTTTTAGGTATAGAGGGTTTATTTTGGTGACAGCAGTTAAAGGTTTTATAGCTTAGGCAATGTTCCGTAACTAATTGGGAACTTTATAAAATGTGGCAGTGAGTTCCATAGATCCAAGCCTCAGTTGTTGTTTTTAAAGGAACATAGGGGAGATCTGAATTATATGAATGAATATGAACTTGAATATGAACTTGCAATGAATATGAACTTGAGCACGCTCCGGGAGAGCGCAGGACAGGAAGGCCTGGCGTGCTATGGTCCATGGGGTCACGAAGAGTCGGACACGACTGAACGATTGAACAACAAGGGGAGATCACCAACACGTTCCATTGCATGCAGTGGCAAAATAACCTATGCGGTTTCTCTCAGATGTAGGTTTTAGAACCTACATTCATTGACTGCTATAGCATCTAACCAGAATAAACCCAGAAATGCAGGACTCTATAGAACATAACGCAGTCAAGAATGCACATTCCTGAAGTTACAAAGTGACTTTAGATCTGTAAAGAATGCTTTAAAAAAGTACTGCATAGTCTTCAATTTTCCCCAAAGTTTTAGTGTCTCCCCCCGCCCCCCGGTTGTTTTCATGGCTTCAAAATTTCCAGAAATATTATATCTCTACATTTGCACTGTTGCAGCACTGACCAGTGGAAGAAAGTGAGTAGTGGAGGCAGACCGGCTCATTAGACTGTTGGTGGCTGGTTGGAGAACAGATGTCCAGGTCTGCCCCTTACCTTACTTTTTTTTACCTTTTTTTCTCTTATCATAACCAGGACAAAAGTGATCAGATGCATTCTGCACCAAGCTGCAAAGATGGAGCTCATACCTCCATGAGAGCAATGGTGGGGGGACTGAACTGGGAACAGATAGGGGTGGGGAAAGGGTCCGAATCTGTTGCTAAATTAATTTTTGGAAAGGAAAATGGATTTTTTGGCAGGATTGGTGCGTGTGTGTGTGTGTGAGAGAGAGAGAGAGAGAGAGAGAGAGAGAGAGAGAAATGCTCTGGGGAAGGCTAATTGATAGGGAAATAATTTTTGGGATTTGGTTTGGAGTTCTGACCCCATCTTTGCCTTGTTAATAATATGTTGTCTTGAGCATTTAATTTGTATCTTCTAGTCCTACACTCTTGTTTCCAAGCCTGGCTGGCCAAATACCTCTGGAAAGCTTATATGTAGGGTTATCAGATGCTGGAAACAGATACTCAGAGATATACTACCTGTGTATGTGAAGGTTCCATTTTACTAACATAGCTGCTGGAAGGGGCTTTCATGGAAGAAATTGGGATGGAGCAAGTAGAAAGAGCTTTGTGTGGATGGAGCAAAGGGAAGATGTTGTGGGAGCAGCTTCGTGGGCTGGGTTGGACTTGTAGTACTTCTTGGAGGCAACAGCTGCCCCTGACTGGGAGTAGCACTAATCATTAGGGTGACTTTTTACCAGCTACTGGCTCTGGAGAATGTGTTGTTTTTTCTTTGGTTCATTATTTTTCAAGGTGGGATAATGAGCGTGCCTGAGTGCTCTCTTTTTGTGTTGACATGATTGCATGCTTGTGCTTGTTTCTACCTTGTCAGTATTTTTTGTTTTAAGCTGCATTTCTAAGCTGATTCATAGGCTCTGAAGCCCATCTAGGCAGGGGTGCAAAACCTCTTTCAGCCTGAGGTCCAAAATCCATTTTGGAGAATCTCTTGGGGACCTCATTCCTGTGGTGGGAGGGGTTGGGGGCAAAATGGGAGAGGCTGAAAGTACTAGTATATTTTAGCTTAAAGTTCTTACAGCTAGTAACTGAACCTTAGGAGCGGCATTTTAATCTTTTAGAATGGGGAACGATTGCACAAAGCCCAGGAACAGCCAAGGGAAGGGGCTGTGGCCTTCTGGGGAAACCCAGAGGGCCAGATTGGGACCCTCAAATGGTTAGATTTGGCTCCTGGGCCTGAGGTTCTGCTTGGGGGCAGTACACTTGGAAGTAGCAAAGTATGTTTGAGATATCCCATGGATTAAAATCTCTAATAAGAGATAATACAAACCAAAAGCTTCTTTCATAGGGTGGAAGGAACTAATATTGTATAGAATAACTCTCTGCCTAAGTCAGGATCCTTTATGCATCTGACTTACATCAACTTCTCTACATGTGATTATGGATTGTCCACGATTGGAGCAAGAGTTAAACACCCTTAGCAAGCAGTACCTAGCTTATGAAATAATAGTTTGGGTAGGACAGTTAGCCGCAGTGAGCATACCTGTTCTGTTTTTTTAAAAAAATGTTCATTTATTTAAAATATTTTTTATCTTACCTGTTCTAAAATGATGATTAGCATCATCTTCCATCAACAGAGGTAGAAGGGAGTTTAGAGATGATGTTCCGAAAGTGCTGGGGAAGTTTGATGCCGCCAAAGCTAAGTAATAATTGCATCACTAAATCATCCTGTTTTACAGACAAGGCTAAGGTAAAGACACAGTGATGTAACCAGAGCTGGTCATGGCTCTGAACCCTTTATTGATTCTGAGTTCTGTTATATTCCACACTCATGCTGCTTTAGATCTGTTATATACTGCTGTATAGAAGCTTTTGAATGACCCTAGTTTCATGCAGCTTTATGAAAACCATATAAGACAATGCCAAGGTTATGTGCCACAGAACAAACAATTTGCTCATGATGCTACATGAAGTCCGTTTCTGACTGCCAAGCTACAAATCTTGGGGCTTAATTCTTAGCTGGCACAAAGCCCTGAAGCTTGCAGTGGTTGATGCCACTGGAAAATTTTCTCTGAAATTCCTCCAGTGTGGCTATGCAAAATTCTAAGGAAGGGAATGACTTTGGAACTTATACATACCACCAACACATTTTGAGGATGGTGGATCATATGGCTAGGTTGCTTAGGTACTTGTTCCTTCTTACAAAATGCCCCATTTCTGTTCTGCTGATTTAGAAAGGGCAGAGTTTTTAGGGCAAGATTGTTTGTGCTGGTGGTTGTGATTGAAGTTGTCAGCATTTTCTGTTGCCAACCAAGATTCATGGTGGTTAAAGCACAGTCAGAAGGCCTGGGAAATATGACTGTACTTCATTTCTAGCTCACCAGCATTCCTACTAAGTTGCCAGTTAGCTTATTTTTAAGCCTGCTTTACTATTAGGTAATGTTTGGATGTATGCAAACTATTAATTATTATCCTTATTTCCCCACTTTTCAGTGTTTGTGGCAGTCTTGCTTTTAGCTTGTCTATGGCAAGTAAAAGTTTGTCTTGTCACCCCACCATGTCTTGATGTGTAGCTTTGATGGTGTTGGAGGGACTGGGGCCATGGGTCACTTAACCTGAGCTTGAAGGGCTGACATGTACCTGAGTGAGGTGGGAGGGGATCTCTGGGAGGTCATTCTGCCTTTCCTTGTCTCCTTCCTCTACTCTCCTATCTTCCTCCTCCTGCAAGGGATGCTGACCATGGGGCTGACATAGGCCAACTTACCTCAAGATGTAAGTTTGTTATATCTCCAGTAAAGTCTATTCCTAACCCACCATTCAAGTGTGTTTTGTCTACATCTGTGGCTACTGACGGGGGGGGGGGGGGGGGGCTGATTCGGACTTCAGATGGAGAGGGGTGAGAACGTTGGTAATTTTTCTCCTCCAGTACTTACTGTGCAAGGCTGCTGGCAGGAGCCAAGAAGTGTTTCGTTGTTAACTGTTACAGCTTCTACTAATATAATTTGAACGGATAATTTTTTCTCATGTTAAACTTGCCTGCTTTGACAGTTACTGTGCTATCAACTAGGTCAGCTGCTCTGTTTTGAGCACTTTAGATTTCAGGCAAGCTGACACGCAGCCCTCCTTTGTTGTGAAAGGCAGATGCATTCCTATCATTTTTTTGTCCCATTAGCCAGCATGCTGTGAACTCTGTGCTAAATAAAATCAAGTCTATGCAAAGGTAACCCAAACTATTAGGGCCTAAGCATCTTTGGGGGCGGCAGTACAATCTTTTATCACAGGCCTCCACACACACACACACATACCCTGTCTCTGATCATCATGTTTTATCCGTCTCATTAACTGTCCCTCCTTCATGCACGAGGAACTCTGGGACTGGTAAATCTTGAGAGCATATAACATAAGGAAATATGAATCTCTGTTGTCTCTCAAATGACAAGTCCTAGCTTAAATTCACAAGCACACACTCTCTGTTCTAGAGAAGGCCCTGGGCCAGAATGTTGCTTGCTCTGATCGGCTCAGCAAATTTCCACATGATTTAGACAACAGATACATGCATATAGGGAAATAAGTTTCTCTATATATTCTCAATTATCTACAGTTTTTACCCTCATGGTAATGGGGTTGCTGTCTACACCATACCCCCTGGATCCTCAGACTCCAGTAAAGTGTACCCTTCTTCCTTGCAGTATTTGGGTTTTGCAACCTATGCACCAAGAAAAACTGAATGCTCTGGTACTATTATGCAAATTAAGCAATGTACCTACATTAATTAATTTTGTATACTGTATTCTGCTTCTGATCATGGGGATAAGTTGGAGAGCAATGCTGGGTACTGAAGCTCCCCCTCCCCAAAGTACTCCTCACCTTGAGCTTTCAGGATCTCACTCGGCATTGCACACCTACTTTTAGTAATAGTACTAAGGCTGCTTCCAGACGGAAGGCTCCTAGTGCTACCCATTAGAAGGCATTGTGCAGCTATTCCATTGTGGGAAAATGTACAGGTACACCATACAAGCATGGCAAACGGCAACTTCAGGAGACCTACTTTAAATTATAGAAATGGGCTATGTGTGTAAGAGTTAAATCCCCCTCCCTGTGTCATGGCTGCTGTCTGAATCAGAGGGTCTGTGTGATTACTTTCAACTTTTAAAACTAAGGGCGCAATCCTATGGGGATAGGTGGCTGCCTCTGAACTCGGAGGCAACTGCCTATTCAGTGCAGGGCAGGAGAAGCACAGAGGGGATTGTCCCCTCCGCACTTCAGCTGCCCTGCATTTGCATCTAGACAGCCGATTTCAGCTGTCTAGCCGTGGGAAGGTGGAGTGGGGGAAGCGGCTGCTGAATGACACATAGGATGTGTCGTACTGACACTTCTGCCTTCCCCACCCCGTCATGCCCCGTTTTCGCCGCTCCGTGCTCCTCTTCCGAGCATGGAGTGCGGAGCCGTTCCAAGCTGCTTGTGAGGCAGCGCGGGAGAAGTGGAAGGTCAGTTCCTGGAAACTGACATATCCTATGGCTGTCTAGCCGCTGACTAGCAGTCATAGGATTGCTCCCTCCATGATCGTGTTCTCTGGTATTACATCTACTTTGGCTTTTGTGATGCTGTCTGACTTCTATGTCATATCCAAAATTTGTGCACCATATACAAGCAGACATGGTAGTATCTTAAGAATACTGTTTACTGCTAGATGCCCCCCTCCCCCACCCCCATACTGAGATGGAACATTCTGTTTATCTGAGGAATCCAAACACTCTTAGGTTTCTTAAAAAGTTGCTTAAACTTGAAAGGAAACAATTTGACTTTGGGTACCAAGTCAGCGAGACTTTTGGCTATGGTTTTTATTGCATAAAACTTTTAGGAGTGTTTTTCTGGTTTGTATGTTGTGATGGAAAATAGGTTATTATTACTCAGTATAAATACTTGTGGTTAGGGAAGGGGATAAAAATAGTTTGTCTGCCATCGCAGAACATAGCCAGAAGTTGAACTTAAGCAATATTTAGAACATTAATCAAACTAGCAGGAAATTCCAATTAAAGACTGGCATTTTGTCCTTACTTAACACACAAACATGAACTTCATACCCTTTCTCAGATAGCAACAAGAGAGAGCTGCATTGCTCTTAAGGTTTTTGTGAGCTGTTGGACCTAACAGACTAGTTCTAAAAGGGCAATAGCAGCTTTACATATAGTAGGTGCAAGGTGCAGTCCCCAACATCTCCAAGTATAGATCTGTAGCAGCAGAACTGGGAGATTAGTAACACAGGCCCTGGATCTGCAGGTTGGATCTACTCCATTGTGCCTCTGATCTGTGTAGTCTGGGCATAGGAAATTGCACCTCTGAGCTTCCACTTCAAATTGGTAAGATCACAGAGAACCCACACTTTTAGTGCTGCTATGGTGAGCTTGGTCATAGATTTGTTGTCTGAGCATGCTTATGTGTTCTGCTTCTACATATAATTGTTCAGAGTAGATGCTTGGTGCAAGTTGTAGATTGGATCCACAGCTCTATTTTTTTTTCTAATAGGGAATTTTGCTTCTAATTTATTGATGCTTGGGTTTGAAGTCTAATCATGTTGAGTTCTCAGAAGATGGGAAGTCTTTTATCTTGCATGACATATGGTGAGGAAATGGCTAACTTGGAGTATTTTCCTATGGTCTAAATCAGGTTTGGATTTGGCTCAGTAGGGCATGATTTCATGCTGTGTGTGTATGTAATGGTCTCATAGGCAGCAAAAGGGTATAGAGTTTTATTCTGCATTGAGCTTCTCAAATTTAGTTATTATCTTTTGAATTAAAATAATGATTAGATGTTTATTAAAGACTCTGGTCACTTATGCCCTCTTGTCTTCAACTTGGGAGCAATCTGATCAGCAGAAAAGAGTGAGGAGCAGAGCCAGGGTCTATGGAATATGTTAAGGTCTCTGGGGGATCACCCTGGTAAATATTATCTGTGCATAGCTGCACTGAAATTGGGTTTGTTTTTCACCCTGCTGCTAGGTCTGTGTAACATTGGGTCAAGTTAGGGGGAGTGGCACTGCCTTTACAAGCAACTTTAGAGTCCGTCAAATATCCACCTTTTTAAATGGAGAAATTGCTTGATTCTATATGAACATGAAATCAGTATCTAAGGACAGCTTCATGCATTAGAGCGGCCTTTCCAACCTGGTGCTTTCCAGATGTTTTGAACCACAACTCCCCACATTCCTGATCATTGGCCCTGCTGGCTGGGTGTGATGAGAAAGCATCTGGAGGGCACTAGGTTGGGGAAGGCTATATTAGAGCGTATACCATAATTGTGAAGTGCCTGCATCCCTCATCTATTTTACTAAATATACATCTGCCAGGAATCCATAGCAAAGGTTTGAAGGAAAGGGTATGTGTCACTGCTACATATGTCAGAGTGTGCACTCTTAATCTGCAATGGGTGAAGTGATTTTAAAAGTGGCAGCCTTTCATCATGAAATTGTGTGCTCACATCAGTAAAGAATGGCTCTCCATGGGGAGAACAAGGAAGTATGGCCAAAATGTACATTCGTCAGTACATGGACCAGTGCTGTTGGTGCAATTTATCCTTTTAACCTAGGACATTTCCTTCAAAACAGGCTTAATTTGAATTTTAGGCTGTGCTGGATGAAAGTAAAGAACATTCCAATCTGAGAAATCCATGCTGTCAGCCCTCTTGTGGATATGGGTAACTTGAAAGCCATATCTTTCAACCTTTTGTTCTTTCTACCTTTTGGAAAGTGGCAGCACAATTACTGATACTTTCTTTGTTGTTGTTCAGTCGTTCAGTCGTGTCCGACTCTTCGTGACCCCATGGACCATAGCACGCCAGGCCTTCCTGTCCTGCGCTCTCTCCCGGAGTGTGCTCAAGTTCATATTCATTGCATCGGTGATGCTATCTAGCCATCTCATCCTCTGCCGTCCCCTTCTCCTTTTGCCTTCGGTCTTTCCCAGCATCAGGGTCTTTTCCAGAGAGTTTTCTCTTCGCATTGGGTGGCCAAAATATTGGAGCTTCAGCTTCAGTATCTGTCCTTCCAATGAGCACTCAGGGTTGATTTCCTTTAGTATGGACTGATTTGACCCCCTTGCAGACCAGGGGACTCCTAAGAGTCTTCTCCAGCACCACAGTTCAAAAGCATCAATTCTTCGGCGCTCAGCCTTCCTTATAGTCCAGCTCTCACAGCCATACTTTACGACTGGGAAAACCATAGTTTTGATTATACGAACCTTTGTCGGCAAGGTGATGTCTCTGCTTCTTACTATGCTGTCTAGGTTTGCCATAGCTTTCCTCCCAAGGAGCAAGCGTCTTTTAATTTCATGGCTACAGTCACAGTCTGTGGTGATCTTGGAGCCCAAGAAAATAAAATCTGTCACTGCTTCCATTTCTTCCCCTTCTATATGGCAGGAAGTGATGGGGTCAGATGCCATGATCTTCGTTTTTTTAATGTTGAGTTTCAAACCAGCTTTTGCACTCACCAATCTCACCCTCAGCTAAAGGCTCTTTAGATCCTCTTCACTTTCTGCCATTACGGTGGTATCGTCCGCGTATCTGAGGTTGTTGATAATTCTCCCAGCAATCTTAATTCCGACCTGTGATTCATCCAGCCCGGTGTTTCTCATGATGTACTCTGCATATAAGTTAAATAAGCAGGGCGACAATATACAGCCTTGTTGTACTCCTTTCCCAATTTTGAACCAGTCGGTTGTTCCATGTCCGGTTCTTACTGTTGCTTCTTGACCCTCGTACAGGTTTCTCAAGAGACAGGTAAGGTGGTCTGGTACTCCCATCTCTTTCAGAATTTGCCAGAGTTTGTTGTGATCCACACAATCAAAGGCTTTAGTGTAGTCAATGAAGCAGAAATAGAAATTTTTCTGGAATTCTCTTGCTTTCTCCATGATCCAGCGAATGTTGGTGATTTGATCTCTAGTTCTTCTGCCTCTTCGAAACCCAGCTTGTACTTCCGGTAGTTCTAGGTTCACATACTGCTGAAGCCTAGCTTGTAGGATTTTGAGCATAACCTTAATATATTGCATTGTATTAAAAAATGTGTTGGGCATCCTTGCCATTATAATCCGAATGAAGAGAGGCCGCATGAGTTCTATCTCAAAATTGCATAAGCAAAAGAACAGAGTTGTAATTATGAACAGGTTCCTGATTAAAGCATTTGATAGTTAAGAAATACAAGACATCTTAGGCTTCCCATATAACATGATTATCTTTGGTAATAATACATGATCAGTATATTACAAAGATAATAAATTATTGTTGTATTTTATTTTAATTGTTTTAATTCATTTTGTACTCCATCCTGTGATTTGATAATGAAGGATACTAAGTTTTAATGATAATGATGATAATAGGTACCATCTTCGGTTTAGAACTGATGACATAATTTTAAAAATAACTAGCCTTTAATGCTTTAAGCTCAACTGTTATCTGAAAACTGATTGTGCCATTTGCTTTAGGCAGAAGAGAAGAAAAATTCTTCTCATAAAGATAGTAAATATTGTTGGAGCTATGAAAACTATAGTGTACGATCCTTTGTCTTGTTTATGAGGGCAATTCTTTAAAACTGTAGAATAATGTTAGCCTTACTGTAACACTTTTTGTGCATTTTACCTTTTGGGTCAATATATCCTGCCCTTTATTAGTGAAGTCTTGTCCTGCACAAAGTGTTGATGGAAAAAACACTTTTCTTAAATCTTTCATTGACAGAAAAGGCAGTTGGTACAAACACAACCTATTTCCTACATACTGAGGACAAGTATGCTTATCAAAATAACAAGCTTTGGTATCACATCTCTGGCTATCAATGTTGAACATTGGCTATGAATTGGTAATTTAGGGAAGAGAGAGTGCTCCTTTTTCTCCCTGCCCCCATCCTGTGTAGTGATTGTTGTAAATTATTGTGTATGAAGTAAAATGGTATTGTATACTTGTTTTTTATGCATGATGAGTTCCCAATTTTTTTACTGACTGTTGGGGATTTGCCACTTTTTTTGGGCTGTCTTCATTACTTTGCCAGTGGTAGGACCACCTGTGTCAAAGTTGGGGGAGATCCAGACCTGATGCACATGTGTACGGTACACATTTAAACCAGTTTCATGTTATAGCCGTGATGTTTTTACCACTGTCCAGGTAACAAAATTTGCCTTGGCAGCAAGGAAAATACGTGCCAAATCCCAAGCAGCCTAGGAGGGATGAATCTGTTGGAGATGTGTGTATGTATATACAAATATGTGACTGTACTGTACGGTTTTTCTTAACTATATTGTGGTGGCCTATGGCTCCAAGCAATAAAGTTACTATTACTCCAGTTATAGCCATATAATCCTGGTAGCTGTAGTTCTGAGAGTGTTCTGGCTTGAAGATTCTCCAGTCTCACACAACCACAGTTTCCCAGGTTGTTTAAAGGCTTGAAATGGATCTAAACTGATAATTTATAATGTTCTATATCAATTTTTATAAAGTGTTTTTAATTCTATTTTAATACACTCCAAAACAAAAAAGACCATAAGTAATGCATCCAGTTCATAAATTTTATAATTTTTAAATTTTTATGGATTTAAATCAATCTCTCTCTTAAAAAAACAGATTTTAAAATGTAAGATGTTTCGGTAACTGAACCTGGTGTTTTATACTGAAACGTTTTACATTTAAAATCTGTGTGTGTGTGTGTGTATGGAAATTTTAAAATAAAATTTTAAAATGTATAAACTGGATGTATAAACTCATTGTCATTTGTTTTGTTTTGGAGTGCTGAATTATGTGGATTGCATCGCCTGCATATCGATTGTATTTTAATGTATATCACAATGTATATTATATTTAAATCATCCTGTAAACCACTTAGATACTTTTTTTTAAAATGGCAAGCAGTATGTAAATCCATATAACAATAATAGGCCTTTTCTTACTTGCTCAATTTTTTCTCTTTTTGAACAGATAATTTGCAAGTTAAACTTCTGCTGAGTTTCTCCAGCTTATTGCAACAAGATGTTTACCACAAATCCTGCAAACTGGGTTACTTTTGAAGATGATCCCCTCTTCCAGTCTCCTCAGAAGGCAGGAGGAAATCATAGTGCTTGCAAAGCAAATGGGCTTAAACTCCTTCTGCCTAAGATGCATGATTCGTCAAGCCAATCCTCCTCCTCCAGCAATACTTCTCTCTCCTCTCCTGCAGTTGACTACTACTTCAGCCCTGGTCCTCCTAGTAATTCCCCACTCTGTACACCCACCAAAGATTATCCTGTGAGCCCTTGCTTTCCCAAATCAGGAGTTCACCTTCTTTATCCTATTCCAGAGCTGTCATCCAACATCAATCTTTCCCCATTGGCTGAGCCATCCTGTCAAAAAATGACTGGAATATCTCAGATTGAGCATTGCTCAGAGTTTTCTGCCCCTAACCCAACAGATGGTGTAAATACCGCTCATCAAGACAACTCAAAGAAATTGGAAGATTCCTTAGAATCACAAACCTTTTTCCAATATGTTCAGAATGACTGTGCATTTTCTAGTCCATTTTGGTCTGAAGATTCACCTTGTGTGTCTTCATCTAGCTTTGATTTGCATAGGAAGAATTCAGACTTTGAAAAGGATTGTTGTCCTTCCAGAGAAAAGGAAAGTTTGCCTGATCAGAAGAGCCTCAACCAAGAGTCATTCAACTATTTTTGTGATAGGCTTGAGCACTTGCAAATTCGTTCTTCAAATAATGAAAAGATTTTGATGGCCTTGCCATGCATGTATACTGGGGATGGCTTCTCATCATTCATTCCACACAGCCTCTTCAGCAGCCAGAGAAAAGATGGCTGGCCTTTCATGTTGAGGATTCCTGAAAAGAAGAACATGATGTCATCAAGGCAGTGGGGACCTATATACCTTAGGGTCTTACCTGGAGGAATCCTACAAATGTACTATGAAAAAGGCCTTGAGAAACCTTTCAAAGAATTCCAGCTGCAGCCATTTTGCAAACTTTCAGAACCCAAGCTAGAGAACTGCAGCATCTCTGGGAAAATCCATACTGTAAAGATTGAGCATGTCTCATACACGGAGAAAAAAAAGTATCCCAAAGCTGAAGTGGTTCATGAACCAGAAATAGAACAGATGCTGAAGTTGGGGACAACTGATTACAGTGACTTTACTGACTTCTTGGGAATAGTTGAGGAAGAGTTAATGAAGCTTCCTGCTCTTTCCAAACCAAAGAGACATTATGAAGAACAGGAAATTATTCTGGAGATAGTGGACAACTTTTGGGGGAGGATCACTAAAGCAAAAGGGAAACTAGTTGAAAGTGCTGTCATCACGAATATTTATTGCTTGAGCTTTGTGAATGGAACTTCTGAGTGCTTTTTAACACTAAATGACTTGAAGCTTCAGGGAAGAGATGAGCATTACTTTGAGAAGGACACTGAGAAGAAATGGATTGAAATCCTTGACTATCACTTTCATCAGTGTGTGAAAAAACAAGAGTTTGAGCGGTCAAGGATAATTAAATTTAAACCACCAGAAGGCTGTAGGTTAGAGCTGATGCGTTTCAGGACGCAGTATAATGGATCCGATCTTCCATTTTCTATCAAAGCCTTGGTAGTAATCCAGGGAGCTTATGTTGAACTCCAGGCTTTCATAAACATGTCCCCCTTTGCTATGGCTTCAGTGCATTCACATTCCATGAAATACTGCGAAAATATTATGGTACACTTTCCTGTTCCTCCACAGTGGATCAAAACTCTTTGGACCATGAACCTCCAAAGACAGAAGTCCCTGAAAGCAAAAATGAATAGAAGAACGTGTCTTGGCTCTTTAACAGAAATTGAATCTGACCCTGTCATACAGGTTTCAATTGGAACAGCCAAATATGAAAGTGCCTATAGAGCCATTGTGTGGAAGATTGACAGACTTCCAGATAAAAACTCAAGTAAATACTTGGCATATATTTTTTTTAAAAAATAGTATAACACTGTGCTGGTGGAGAATTGCATTTTCTCTTATTAAGTTAATGATATGGCACCACTGTGATATTAGCAGAATGGCAAATGGCCAAGTGATTAAAACACAGGACATTATGTCTATGTATCTGAGTATCTTTGGCCTTATTATATATAGTTGCTCCTGTCTGTCCAACTAGAGATGTTGAACTGGCTTATTCAGCTGGGGAAAAAGAAAGATTACTCTTTCCATATAACACTCTCCTGTGCTTTAGAAATCTGTGTCTTAATGCTACACCAGCCTGACAAACCAGCTTTGATAGTGAAATTATACCAATAGGCCTGCTTTATACATTTCATTCAGAAGATACATGGATCTCCTCTGTAAGAGGCAGCTTCGTGTTTGAAAACCTTTGTTTTGTTTAGAGAGCAATCCTATGGTCACTAGACAGTGTCTAGAGGGCCATAGGATTTCTCGGTTCCTGGGAACTGAGGTCAGAGCTAACACTCTGACCGTGGTTGCTGGGAACCGTGCTCCCTCCCCCACTGCCTCATAGGTGGCATGGTTCTTGCTGGTCTCTGTGCTCGGAAATGGAGTCTGGTGCAGGCAGGCAGAGGTCATTCCTGAGGGTGGGGAGGGAAGGAGAGGAGACTGCTGAAGCCACTTACGTGGCTTCCTGTGTGCCGCGCAGCCTCCCCCTTCCCCCCAACCCACCTCAGCGAGACAGCCCAAATCAGCTGTCTAGCCACAGAAGCAGGGCGGGCGGAGCATGGAGGAGAAGATCCCCTCTATGCTGTGCCTGCCCTGCATAGCATAGTTGGCCGCCTCCGACTTTGGAAATGGTCAACTATCCTGATAGGATTGTGCTCTTAATTTATATTGGGGGAAAGGGGTTAGATCAAGGATGCCCCACTCCCTTGGTGATGACAGTTACATTTTGTAAGTGCAGTGCCTGAACTATAATGCATTTGGTCATGGAAAAAAATCTGTATACAGTAAGAATCTGAACATTGCACTAGGATTGGTATCTTCTTTCCAGTTGGCACATCCATAAAAATGTGTCATCACCTTTCAAGTGCATCAGTGTCTTCAAAAGTATGCAAAAGAGGAATAATGAACTTAATGTTAGATTGCAGGAAGTAATTCTGTTAATCTTTGGAAGAGGAAATGCAGAGAAGGCATTCTCCAACTGATCTTTTCCATTACTTTGAGGGGGAGATATATGTAACCATATAACAACTCTGGCTTGCTGTCATGTTGCATGCTTAGATAAAGGGCTTTTATATACTGTGAACTAAACCCCCTCCTGTGTCCAGAAAAAGTGTATTCTGTGAGTTGTGCATATGTGTTGCATAGTTATGCTTTGGTAGTCATTGAGAAGGGACAAAGAGCTATGCATGGCAGTGAAGCCCCACACCCTGCTTTGTACTATGAGCTTTGCCAGTAAATAATCTGGGAGCAATCAGTGCTGTTGCACTGATGAAGCTAAACGAATGTGGAACTAATTAGTGCCTGCCTCTGGTCTGACCTTCCTAAAGGAAGAACATAATAGGACTAGAGTAAGACATATTTATGCAAAATAAAATTGGTATGACATGTTTGAGGTAGTCCTGATTCAGAATTTGGAAGTATATGTTTGAGGGTTCAGAGTATAAACATGACTAGCCTCTTTTCCCACCCTAGCTACTGATATAACATCTGTCTACCAAAAGAGAGCAGCATTGTTACACAATTAGATGGCTGTATTGCCAAACTTGCCTTGTGAGTCTGGGGTTCTGCTAAGTCTGTTGCACTTGACATACTCGGGAAAGAATATCCTCTAGTGCTCTACTGGTGCTCTAGCTAATGCGTTCAATCTGCATCAGTGCTGGGATATCCACACTGACAAGGGAAGGCCTCCAGTTACACTTCTGCTCTACTGATGTTTGATTAAAGGAATATCTAGTGTAGCAGAAGCACTTAAGCTTTTTATCATGGCCAAGTATGCAATTACCCTTTTCCCTAGTGATGAGAGAAGTAATATAATTTAGTTGAACCTGGGTTTGGGTAGTGCTTTGAGGTTGTATATGATTCTGTGGTGTGTGTTTCAACAGACAAATGCCTTTTCAAAAATGGCACTTGAAAAGTTGTTGTGACTTTTACAGATAAGTCAGTAATTTATGATTAAAAATTACTGCAATGTGAGCCTCTTCAAATGACTGTAAAACTGTGGAATAATGTTAGCCTTACTGTGACGATGTTTGTACATTTTCTCTTTTGGCTCAATATATCCTGACCCTTATTAAGGAAACTCTCGTCCTGAACAAGATGTTGCTCGGAACGTGGCCAAAGGGAAAGCCTGTATTTGGTGGCCCCCTACTCATGGAGCATTATCAGGAAACTGGCTGTCACATTCATTAGTAACATAGTAATCAAGGCAGCCCCAGTTTACTCTTCATGCTCCTTAAAACATCCTACATATTCTAATTTCATTCTGGTTTCAGATTTTTGGTGACTAGATAAATATTGGCTGTAATCCTTAACAAACATTCTTAAGTAAATCCCACCAGATTCAACTGAATTCATGAGCTTCTTCATTGAATCTCTGCCACAGGCTTATTGCAGAAGCACTTGATGACTGTTGATGTCAAATTCTGTTACATTAATTTAAAGTCTCAGATCTTCAGGCATCTTGGCCAGAATGTACATATGTTGGCAAAGACTTGGGATGAGTAAGACTTCATAATGCTTTAAATAGCTTTCAGTGAAGTTATTTGGTGGGCTGCTCTTCATTCATCTGACTTGGCACACTAAAGAAGTAATTGCTTTGAAGGGTTTCTTGTTTTTTTGCTAGGGCTTCTTTTTCTATAAAGGAGAATAACACAAGTGTCTTTCAAAGAATAAATGGAATCCACGTGGTATAATCATTGCAGTTTCCTAAAGGGCTGCCACTGGGAAAGGTATTTCTGTTCTGTGCCTGAGCTATAGTGAGAGAAGTCGAGTACACTTCTACTAACTAGGCCTGTGCACCGATTCAGATTCGGAAGTCTGAAACATGGTGGCCATGTTGTGCACCACCCACCATCTTGTGTTACAGGCCTAAGCCTGTGGGCTCCCCCTGCAGGTGATTAATGGAACTTGCCTACAGTGCCCCTAGTGGTCATGTGAGCTCTGCATTCCTTTGCATGGGACTAAGCCTTGGCATGTCATCATTTGGTATCTTGCCTTAATTATTTATTTCTCAAGTTCTACCTGTCTAGCTATTGCTATGCCCTCCTTCCACCCTGCCCCTTTTATATCAGGAAGCAATTTTCATTGGTTCTCTCCCATCTCTCCACCCCCTAGTTTCCAAAGAGGAAACTCTTTGGAAACTCTCTGGTGTATGGGGAGTATTGGTCTCAATCTTTTCTCCCTACCCCTGTACATTCGGGGGGGGGGGGGAGATGGGAGAGGACCAATGAAAATCACTTCCTGGTATAAAAGAGGTGGGGTGGAAGGATGGCATAGCAATAGTTAGACAGGTAGAACTTGAGAAATAAATAAGACAAGATATCAAATGATGACGTGCCAAGGCTTAGTCCCATGCAAAGGAATGCAGAGCTCACATGTCCACTAGGGGCACTGTAGGCAAGTTCCATTCATCACCAGCAGGGGCAGCCCACAGGCTTAGGCCTGTAACACAAGAAGGCAGATGGTGCACAACATAGCCGCCATGCTTCGGACTTCGGAATCCAAATTGGTGCAAAGGCCTACTACTAACTATATCTGTACATCAGTGTATATGTTTAGACAGTTTAGAATGGCAACTGTCCCTTACCTTGTAAATAGGGAAATCAAGGGGCAAAAGCCTATCCAGGCTGAGATAATTGTGTAGTGACTGATAAGCTAAATCTTGCGTGTGAACTGACCCAAATTCTAAGTGGCAGTTTGAGGACAAGGGCTGCTTTATGCATCCCTTCCCTGTTTTTTTTTAAGAAGTACCAAGGAAACACACACTGCAGCAGAATAAAGATTCATATGGAGTGGGGCATACTTTGCATAGCTGTATTTCTAAACTTATAGCTATCCACTCATTGGTTGTTTCTATATCGTGTCAAGTAGATTTACTGTGTGCCAGAATGAAGAGGTTTGGAGTGAGGCATACTCCTGGAGTATACTGAAATAGTGAATAATTTCATGTAGCATACAACTATGTGTGGATGTGAATTATGAAAGAGTTTCTACTCTTCCAAGTTATGAAGATCAGGTTTGAAGCCATGGAGCAAATGTCTCTGAGGTCCCATTTACCTGGGACTAATTATGCTTGTGCCCTGGCAAATTGCCTTCTTCCCTCATTGGGTCACTGCACTCAATCATTAGCAAAAAGCTTCTGTTACTTGGTTGTTCTCTCAATAACTTGTCATAAGGAAACTTTACAAAGACATTTTTCCCCTGATTCCTCTTCCCAAGGTCCAGATCATCCGCACAGTTTGTCTTACAAACTAGAACTTGGGTCGGATCAGGAAATCCCCTCTGACTGGTATCCCTTTGCCACGGTGCAGTTTGTTGTACCTGACACATCTGCTTCTGGAACTGAAGTGAAATCACTAGGCATTGAGAGTGATATTCAACCCCAGAAACACCTGCTTCAGAAAGTGTGTTATAACTGCCAGGTAACCTTGTCTTCCTGTTTGGCTAAGACATTCCAACAGGTTAAAAACAATCATACATAACTTATCCTTAAAGCTTATGTTTTATTTTCTGCACAGGACATGTATATGATGAAGTAGACTCTTTTCTCCTAAATCTCTCACAGAACTAACTTCGTCTTTTTAGGGCACAATCCTATGCATGTTTACACAGAGAAAAGGCCTACGACTCCCAGCATTGCTGGCTGGGACATGCTGGGAGTTGTAGGCATTTTCTCTGTCTAAACACGCATAGATTGGGCCCTTAAAGTACTACAAGAATCCTTGTGTTTTGGTACTACAAACATACATGGCTACTCTTCTACAATTGGCTCAAAGCAGGTGGTTGTTAGAGCCATCGTTCCTGGTACATTATTGGTGCATTGGATTTTATCCAGTGGTGCTTTCCATTAGTGCAGAGCTTCTACCGAGAAGGGGACGGCAGAGGATGAGATGGCTAGATAGCATCACGGATGCAATGAATATGAACTTGAGCACGCTCCGGGAGAGAGCGCAGGACAGGAAGGCCTGGCGTGCTATGGTCCATGGGGTCACGAAGAGTCGGACACGACTGAACAACAACAACAACAGAGCTTCTACCAGTTGCGGAAACCAATTTTTATCCTTGGCACAATGGCCAAATCCAGTAGTTGATGTTACTTGTGCAAGTACTTTCACAACACATTATGACTTATGCTAGGTGCTACTTCTGGTAGAATTTGTGTAAATGGTAGCAGAATATTCCACCACTAATGGAATAATGCCACTCCTTGTACTACTTCTGGTAGCGTTATATGGGATACAACCCTTAATTCTTCATAATAGGGTTGGGATAGTGCTCATTGAGTCAATTAGCATAATATCAAGAGCTTCTCAATAATGTAACTATTTTAATTGCTCTCATTCTGTCTTCATGCTACAGGTTGAAATTGAGAAGAAATGGATTAGGCTTGATGGGGAAGATCCCAATAAGTGTGGGAGTTGTCAGATGCAGTAGAAAGAAGAAGAGAGAAGTAATTTGGTGTCCTGTTAGGATTATGGGAGATGTGTTACGTATTGGTTGTAAGCAAGCGTTTTAATTGCAGCAAAGCCATTGATTTCTGCTTATATCCATCAGTTTGTCATGTTAAAAGACTGTATGTACAGTTGGGAGCTTGCACTCCTAACCTTTTAGCTTATTGGCTGTAATGTCCTCTCAAAAGCTAATATTGTGGATTGATTTCATACACTAACTTGACAATTAATGGCACTTGATACAAACTTTTGTGAGTCAGTTGACCATGAGGCTTTTTGTGATAACAACAAAATATTTTGGCTTTTCATATGTCTAGAAAGATAAATTATGGAGTTAAAATTAAGTTATATATATTTATATGTAATTTGTCCATGTAATCCTATGTATTCTACTTCCCAGTATTGGTAAAGAACGCAGGCCCCAAATGTACTTTAAAAGGGGTGTCATTTGGCAGTGTGCTTAACACTTCTAATGACTCATAAAATAAAACTCTTGTAGGTTTTGCATGGTTTCTCCAATATGTACTCCTACAGAAGAATATTCATGTGGAAAACGTTACACCATAATGCAAAATGTACATGGATTTTTCACAATAGTTCAGTTGGCAAGAACTGTCAGGAATCTAATCCATTGCTTGCACATCTTTCTTTGAAAATCAACACTGATTCTGTGTTTTGTTGAAACATACATAAATTTCACATACATTTCTCCACAGAAGAAGCCATACCACAGCAATGGAACCAGCACAAAAAGTTCAAAAGTGCTTCTCCTTTGGCCTCTTTTTTTGTTTGTAAATTTAAGCTTTCCCTTTGGAAAGGAGCTCTACCTGGGCTTCTGCAAAACAAAAAAAGGGGGGGGGGATAATTTTTAAAAATGGGTAGCAAAAGTTCTTGCCCTAAACAGATGAGGCAGAATTTTCATCTCAGTGTCTTGGATGGAACAGAGTTCTTTTTTAAAAGTTGCCAACTGTTACAAATTATTTTGGATGGCCAACAGGAACAGATGTTAGATCTGGAATAAAAACATGTCCTGAACTGGTAGTCAGAGAAGCTGTCAGATCCAGGAGAGTCAGATGAACGTGGAAAGTGAGATGTTCCGTTGCACTGGCAGCTAAGCTAGAGTTTGTTTAAGGGGTGTGCAGTGGAACATTCCTAACTCTGAAGGGAATGTGTAACTGTAAATGCTTTGACAACCATGATCAGCTTAACCTTTCGGATTCTGATTTTTGAGCTCACTGGTCAGATCAGTTTGTCTTCTTGGAGGGGGTATCTTTATCCTTTCCTTTTTGAGGCCTGTGTTGTATACTCAGGAGGCCAGAAGAATGTCTATCTCTGTTTTACTTTGTATTGATGGCTTTCTGCTTTATTGCAACTTCTCTGGATGTTATCTTTGTTGCATGTAAGTCTTTTTTGGAATAAAGCTGCAATAGCATATTTCATCTCACTAATATTTTTGTCCTGACTGCTGATATTAAATACAAACTGTAACACTTAAGTTAATTTGCCGCAAGTGGAAAATAATTTAGAAAAGTTTTATTAATCTGGAGAACATATAATTCTAGTTCAGCACACATTGGAAGAGGATATTAAGTTACTTTCTAAATTCTCTGTAGCTTTATCCCAACAGTTAATTCTGAAGATACCTCAGTTTCCCTAATCTTATTTTACTATTAAATTCTCTTGAAATGTCAAAAGGACCTTTAAGTGAAAATAGCCTGCTTGTATATGGCATCCTAGATGGATTATTTTCCCCTCTGGATATATTGGGGAGAAATAGACTAAAATGTTGCTTCTTGCTTTAGGTCATATTAGGTCTCAAATATTAGCAAATTTATCTTTTACATTTAGGTTGTCATTTTCAAACTCATCTGATGGCAAACCTGCACCCCCATTTATTTTAACAATTCTTTTGTGCTCTGGTATGGAAGGCATGATACTTTGTAGATTGTTTTACCTTAAGAGACAAGTAGCTTAAAATGTACATGTGTCCAGTTCAAACATGAAGCATGGTTGACTGTATTGTGGATGGGGTGGAGAGAAAGGGAATAGATTTTGGCACCAATGCAGCATTCCAGAAGTCTTAACTGTTCATTTAGATTGTTGGCAGAAGAGAATTGTGCATTCTTTTAAAAATATGAATATCCACTTAGTGGCAAGAACAATATTGTCTTATGTTATGCCTCTAAATGCATGGTCATTAACTCAGTAGGAACATCTATTTTGCAGTTCTGGCCTGGGTTGAGTCTACATTGAGGGCTGCCTCAAATGTGAAAGTATCTAAATTGACCAAATGAAATATAGGAACATCTGACACATGACGCTATGTGGAGTAAACCTAGAAACAGGTGTGTACCCTGTCTAAAGTGTAGAATGGTTGGAGTGGGAGGAGAAATTAAGATAGATTGTATAAAATGGTGAGTATAGTTGGTTATAGGCCATGCTCAGCTGCCTTGTAGTTCCCGCAAACCTATTTTTTATTGTGTAAAGATTGGTGTAACTTCTTTGCCCGATGAGTCTGTCTGGAATTATTCCCCTCGAATACATGGAAATGGTAAAGTCAGAATTGTAAATCCACATGGATTTTTCCCCTCTAAGATCTTTTAAGTAGGAAATGACAGGAAACTTACCTTGCTTGCTGGTATTTCCCTGTGTGATGGTGAAGACAAAGAAAGGAAAGAGTAGGCTTTGAGGGGACAAGCTCTGCCCTGCATACCTGATCTATTTGACAAGATGATTGTACGTGGGGAATGGGTGAAGGCATGCAACTTTGGAGGAAGAGTGCCACTTCCCTATCACTGCATTGTCACCTATGCATCAGTGTAAACGAAACTTAATGCAGTGTTACTAGCAATACTGTAGCTTAGTATTAAGCTACTATGTCCATTTATTTCTAAATGCTATTGGGTTGGATCCATATTTAGTTATACTAAGAGTAGACTTGTTGAAATCAATGGGACTTAAGTTAGGCATGACTAACTTGTCCCACTGATTTAAGCAGGTCTATTCTAACTATGGCTAAATCTGGATCCAATCTACTGTTTGGTAGTAAAATCCGAAGACGACCACACTTGGATATGTTTACTTTCAAGTGTTACCCACAATTTGTGGAAAGCCAGCATTGTGGCAGTGTATTGGTAGCATTACAATACTAGTTTCCTTACATGGTTTTTATAGAAGTACATCTTAGTGAACCTACTGAAATCAGTAGTAGGTAGGTGTCACTGGTACGTGTATTGAGTTAAAATAAATTATGCGTAATATAATAAGTCTTCTGTATAAGTTCTAAAACAGACTAAAGCTTTAATCTTGTAACAGTCTTTTACAGAATTGTTTAAAAAAATTAAAGTTGTATATTTTAAAAGATCATTTTGTTGGTGGCTTTTTTCCCCAATGGAACACTCTCAGTGAAAATAATTATGCATAGTAAAACTAGTTGGCAGCAGCAGCAAAAGCCCCAAGGCAGAGAGGCCTTATTACTCTGCAGATCTTTCCTTTCTCTCTCTCTCTCTCTCTCTGTCTCTCAGAATTTGTACTTTTTAATTTTGTGGATTGGCAATATTGAGACCCTTGTACCAGTTGTGAGGAAGAAGAACCTTGGGCAGTATGAAATTTGCTGCCACAATAAGTGACCAACAGTTTTAAAAAGGGATTAGGCAAATAAAGCCATAAATGGCTACCAGTCATTATGGCTATATATCACTTCCAGTATTGGAAACAGCCTCTGAATACCAGTTGCTGGGAAACACATGCAGGAGGGTGCTGTTGCACTCATGCCCTTCTCGGATTCCCATAGGAAACTGGTTGGCTAGTGTGGGAACAGCATGCTGGATCAGAAGAACCTTTGGTTTGATCCAGCACAACTCTTCTTATTTGCTGTGTGAAGTGCTTTCTTTTGTCCTGAATCTCCTACCATTCAGCTTTGGATGACCCCAGATTCTAGTACGTATTTTCTCACATCATGCATAAGTTTATAAACGTCTATAATGCCTCCCCTTACCCACTTTTCTAAGCTAAAAAGCCCCAAATGATGTAACCTTTCCTCATAGGAGAGTTGCTTCAGCCCCTTGATCATTTGGGTTGCCTGTTTCTGCACCTTTTCAGCCCTAAAATAACCCCCTTTTTTGTAGTTCCATGACCAGAACTTTACACAGTATGGTCACACCATAGATTTCTATAAAACACTTCATAATATTGGCAGTTTTTATTTTCAATTCCATTCTTAACGATCCCCAACATGGAGTCTGCCTCTTTCATTAGATGGATGTGTACTTTCCTTCAAGGATCAGGTATGTACTTTGGGGTACTATAAGAACTGGCTGTTCCCATGGATGACCAGGTAGCACGTGTGGCACAAAGTGTCTGTCATAAGAATATAAGAAGAGCTGCGCTGGATCAGACCAAGGTCCATCTAGTCAACCATTTTGTTCACAGTGGCCAACCAGCTGCCCACGGAAACCCACAACCACCACTTTCCCACCCATGTTCCCCAGCAATTGGTGTACATAGGCATAGGCCTCTGGTACTAGAGGTAGCACATAGCCATCAGGACTAGTAGTAAAAGTAAAGGTGTCCCCAACCAGTTGTGTCCGACTCTAGGGTGTGGTGCTCATCTCTATTTCTAAGCCGAAGAGCCAGCGCTGTCCGAAGACACTTCCGTGGTCATGTGGCCGGCATGACTGAACACCCAGGTGCACGGAACGCTGTTACCTTTCCCACCGAAGCAGTACCTAGTTATCTACTTGCAATTCCTTGCTTTCGAACTGCTAGGTTGGCAGAAGCTGGGACTGAAGATGGGAGCTCACTCCGTTACGCAGCACTCGGGTCTCGAACTGCTGTCCCGCTGACCTTCCGGTCTGCAAGTAGCCATGCCTTATCCTCCAGGAATTTGTCCAATCTTTCAAAGCCATCCAAATTGGTGCCCGTATCTTGTGGAAGTGAATTTCATAGTTTAACTCTGCGCTGTGTGAAGTACTTCCTTTTATCTGTCCTGAATTTCCCACCAATCAGCTTCATGGGGGACCCCAGGTTCTAGTATGAGAGACAGAAAAATGTCTCCCTATCTATTTTCTGCACACCATGCATAATTTTGTACACCTCTGTCATGTCTCCCCTTAACTGGTCTATTTTCTAAGCTAAACAATCCCAGCTGTTGTAACCTTTCCTCTTAGAGGAGTTGCTCCAGCCTGCAATTTCCTGGATCCCTTTTTAAACATTGATGTTACATTGGCTGTTCTGGTACAGAGGCTGATCTTTGGGACATGTTACATGATTTTGTTAGAAGATCAACTTCACAGTTGAGTTATTTAGGGAGAAATCCTATGGCCGCTAGATGGCCATAGGATATCTGGTTTTCTGGGAACTGACCTCAGAGCCCACACTCCGAAGTTGGTTCCCAGAGAACCGACCTCCCCCCACTTCTGTGCTGCTTCGAAGGCAGCACGGAACAGCCCCATGCGCCACGCTTGCAAGAGGAGCACAGAGCGGCTGAAAAGGGGCGTTCCCGGAGGGCATTCCAGGGTGGGGAGGGCGGAAATGCTTGTAAGACACATCCAATGTGTCGTACAGCAGCCTTGTCCTCCACTCTGCCACTAGACGAAAATGCAGGGCAGAAGCACGGAGGGAACAATCCCCTCTGTATTTCTTCTGCCCTGCATTGCATAGGCAGTCGCCTCCGAGTTTGGAGGTAGCCACCTATCTGAATAGGATTGTGCCCTTAAGAACTCTAAGATGGATACTATGTGGGCCTGGTGATTTATTAACTTTTGATTTGTCAATAAGGCTGAGAACTTCATTGTTTGTCACCACTATTTGCCTCAGTTGCTCAGACTCCCTTGTGAAAACATCAGTTCAGGCATAGGTATTTGTCCTGTATCTTCTGCAGTGAAGACAGATGAAAAGAATTCATTCAGCTTCTCTGCAATCTCCTTATCCTCCTTTAGTACTCCGTCGTCATCCAGTGGTCCAACTGCCATCCTAGCTGGTTTCCTGCTTCTGATATATTTAAAGAATTCTTTATTTTCAGTGATGTTGTTAGCGATGTGCTCCTCAATATGCTTTTTTTGAATCTTATTGTCTGCTTGCATCTTCTTTGTGCAAGTTTGTGCTCTCTTTGTTCTCATTCAGGCAAGATTTCCATTTTCTGAAGGAAGTTTTCTTTCCTCTAATGGCGTCCTTGTCACTGCTTGCTAAAACCATGCTGGTGACCTCTTGGACTTGGTGCTACCTTTCCTAGTCTGTGGCAGGGATGGCGGAGAATTCCGCCACGGACCCCAATGAGGCCAGATTCTAAAGAATCCGGCTCCCCGGAGTCCGTGGCAGAATGGCACCACTCACCTCCGCCTCCCTGAGGACCCATCCAGAGCCAGATCCTCCTTGTGGAGATCCTGTGGAGCCGCCGGCCGGCTCCAGAGCGCTAGCGATACGGCCGCCATTGCCGTATCGCTGGCTGAGGGGGACTGTCTCTGGATATTTGTGTAGCGTATCTCATGAAAAAGCACCGACGCAAATGGCATCCACTACACCATTTGTGGCTGTAAAGGTCTTAGTTTAAGCTAAATGCAGCCATTTACGGCTGCATTTACCTTAATCTAAGACTTTTACGGCCGCAAATGGTGTACTGGATGCCATTTGCGTCTGGAGACAGTCCCCCTCGGCCAGCGATACGGCAATGGTGGCCGTATCGCTGGCGTTCTGGAGCCAGTCGGCGGCTCCGCAGAATCACTGCAGAGCAGAGCCGGCTGGGTAGGATTCTGGGGGGAGGGATGGATCGCCTCCCCCCCTGCGGACCCCCCGGACCTGGAGGTAAGTATTTCGTACATCCCTAGTGTGTGGTATACATTCTAGTATATTTATCACTATCTTACTGAAGCACTTTATACATGGGACTGCCTCTAAAAACTATTTAGACACTTCCATTGGTTCAGAATATGGTGTCAAGAATGTTAACCAGCAGCTGCTCAACTGAATGCATTATTGCCAGTTTGTTTTAAAGGATTTGTTTCTGGATACAGTTCAAAGTACTGGTTTTAACCTATGAAGCCCTAAATGGCCTGGAACCAGGGAATCTGATGGGCTATCTTTTCACCCATAAATCTGCCCATTTCCTAAGATTACCTTTGGGGTCCCTTCTTTGGGTGCCTCCACCTTCTGCAGTTAGGAGGGTGGCAACAGGGGGAAAGGCCTTTTCTGTGGTGGCACCCTGCCTTCGCAGAAATGCTTAGTTGGCTCCAACTTTGCTATCCTTTTACATGCCAGGTTAAAATTATTCTGAGCATTCTCTGGATTATATTGTTGCACTGTTGGTTATTCTAGAATCATAGTATTCAAATGGCCTCAGAGGTCATCTAGTCCACCCTCTGCTGATGCAGGAAATCCACTACTACAGCACTTCAGGGAGGTGGTCATCCAAACTCTCTTTAAAAACTTGTAATGGAGGAAAAAAACCCTCTACCTTCCAAGGCAGTCTGCTCCACTTCTGAACAGCGCATACTGCAAGAAAGTTCTTCCTAATGTTTAATCGAAATCTTCTTTCTTGTAATTTGAATGCGTTGGTTTGTGTTCTACCCTCAGGTGCAAGAGAAAACAAATTTGCCCCATCTATGTTCTTTTATTTGCTGCATTTTTATTGTAGTACTGATTATTTTAACTTGTTCTTGTTTTTGATGTAAGCTGCCCAGAGAAGTGCTGTTTTATATGGCAGCTAATAAATAGCTAAACACTAAGTTGGATTTTATATTGTGTTTCTATCCTGTTAACGTGGATTTTATTGTTAACCATTTTCACTTGTAAACCACCATGGGGCTGATAATAGAAAAATGGGACATCTTTGTTTAAAACAAATAAACGAAACCTCTGGCTTCATACCTCCCTGGAGAAGGGTCCATTGGAGCCAGAGCTGATAAGAACATAAGAAGAGCCATGCTGGATCAGAGCAGGGGTCCATCTAGTCCAGCATTCTGTTTACACAGTGGCCAAACAGCTGTCGACCAGGAACCCACAAGCAGGGCATGAGTGCAACAGCACCCTCCCACCCATGTTCCCCAGCAACTGGTGCACATAGGCTCACTGCCTCTGGTACTGGAGGTAGCACATAGAATAGTAGCCAGTCTTTTTTTCTAGGAATTTGTCCAAGCTCCTTTTAAAGCCATCCAAATTGGTGGCCATCGCTACTTCCTGCAGTAGCGAATTCTATAGTTTAACTATGTGCTGTGTGAAGAAGTACTTTTATCTGTCCTGAATCTCCCACCAATCAGCTTCATAGGATGACCCTGGGTTCTAGTATTTTGAGAAAGGGATAAAAATGTCTCCCTGTAGACATTCTCCACACCATGCATAATTTTGTACACTTCTATCATGTCTTCCCTTACCCTCCCTTTTTCCAAGCTAAACAATCCCAGCTGTTGTAACCTTCTCTCATAGGGGAGATGCTCCAGCCTCTTTATCATTTTAGTTGCCCCTTTCTGCACTTTTTGCAGCTCTACAATGTCTTTTTTTAGGTGTGATGACCAGAACTGGACACAGTATTCCAAGTATGGTTGCACCTGAGATCTGAATAGGGGCAGTATGATAGTGGCAGTTTTATGCTCAATTCTTTTTCTAATTATGCCTAACATGGAGTTTGCCTTTTTTACAGCGGCCGCACACTGGGCTGATATCTTCATTGAGCTGTCAAGCACAACCCCAAGATCTCTTTCCTGTTCAGTCACTGCTAGCTCAGATCCCATCAGGTTATACTTAAAAGTTGGAATTTTTTGCCCCAATGTCCATCACTTTACATTTGCTTACATTGAACCGCATTTGCCATTTAGATGCCCATTCTCCTAGTTTGGAGAGATCCTTTTGGAGCTGTTCACAATCCCTTTTTCTTTTAACCACCCTAAATAATTTGGTGCAACTTGGCCTCTTCACTGCTTACTCCTAATTCCAGATCATTTATGAACAGGTTGAAAAGCATCAGTGCCCATGCAGATCCCTGTGGGACCCCACTATTTACTTCCCTCCATTGGGAGAAGTTACCATTTATTCCTGCTCTCTGCTGTCTGTTCTTTAACTAGTTACTGATCCATAAGAGGGCCTGTCCTCTGATTCCATGACTGTTGAGTTTGCTCAGGAGCCTTTGGTGAGGGAATTGTCAAAAGCCTTTTGTAAGTCCAAGTAAAAAATGTCTACCAGATCACCCCTGACTACATGTTTATTGTCACTCTCAAAGAACTCTAAAAGGTTAGTGAGACAGGACTTACCTTTGTGGAAGCAGTGTTGATTCTTTTTCAGCAGGGCTTCTCCTTCTATATGCTTACTAATTTTAATAATGCCTTCAACCAATTTACCTGGAACAGACATTAAGCTAACTGGCCTGTAATTTCCTGGATCTCCCTGGATCCCTTTTTGAAAATTGGTGTTACATTGGCCATCTCCCAGTCCTCTGGAATACAGGCTGATCTTAGGGACATGTTGCATATTTTGGTTAGAACATCAGAAACTTCACATTTGAGTTCTTGGAGAACTGTAGGATGGATACCATTTGGGCCTGGTGATTTATTTGCTTTCAATTTATCAATAATATTGAGGACTTCATCTTTTGTTGCCGCTGTTTGCCTCAGTTCCTCAGACTCCCTTCCTGAAAACATCAGTTCGGGTACAGGTATCTGTCCTGTATCTTCTCCAGTGAAGACATGAAAATTCATTCAGCTTCTCTTCAATCTTGTCCTCCTTCAGTACTCCTTTAACTCCATTGTCATCCAGTGGTGCAACTGCCTCCCTAGCTGGTTTTCTGCTTCTGATATATTTAAAGAATTATTTATTGTTGGCCTTAATGTTGTTAGCGATGTGCTCTTCAAAATGCTTGCATTTTGCAACTCTTATTGTCTGGTTGCATCGCCTTTGTGCAAGCTTGTGCTGTCTTTTTGTTTCCCTCACTTGGGCAAGACTTCCATTTTCTGAAGGAAGCTCTCTTTTAGCTCCCTTAACCCTGCTTGTTAACCATGCTGGCGACCTCTTGGACTTGGTGCTACCTTTCCTAACCTGTGGTATACATTTTAGGTGGGCTTCCATTATTGTGGTTTTGAGTAATCTCCAAGCATTTTGAAGAGATTTGATCCTGTTGGCTCCCCCTTTTAACTTCCTTTTCACCAGTTCCCTCATTTTATAGAAGTTTCCTCTTTCGAAGCCAAGTGTGACTTGTAGGTCTTCCAGGGCAATTTTCCACTGAAATATATATTAAATCTGATAGGACTGTGATCACTGTTTCCAACTGGTTCAACAACATTTACATCTCATACTAGGTCCTGGGCGACACCACTTAGGATCAAATCCAAGGTCGCCTCCCCTCTGGTGGGTTCCATGACCAACTGTTCTAGGGCACAATTGTTTAGGGCATTGAGAAACTTAACCCCTTTGTTGTGGCTGGAACATGCATTTATCCAATGAATGCAGGAGTAATTGAAGTCACCCATTATTACAACACTTCCTTATTTGGAGGCCTCCCTGATTTCGTTTTCCATCTCAAGGTCAATCTGAGCATTCTGGTCTGGGGGACGATAGCACCTTCCTAGCACTAAATGAGCCTGGAGCCTGGTATTATCGTCACCCACAGCGCTTCTGTGGAAGAGCCTACCCCTTTTAGGTGTTCTAGTCTGCTCGACACTATGTCCTCTGATGTACAGGGCAACACCTCCCCCAGTACGCCCTTCTCTGTCCTTCCTAAAGAGTTTATATCCAGAGATGACCATATCCCACTGGTTCTCTCTGCTCCACCAGGTTTCTGTAACGCCCACTATATCCAGGTTTTCCTTTAAACCCCAGCACTCCAATTCTCCCATTTTGGCTTGGAGGCTTCTAGCATTTGCATAGAAACACCTATACACAGTGTCCCTCCCCAGATGCCTCTGGCGTGTGCATCTTTTGCTATGGGACACTGGCCCCTCTGATTGGCTATTATGTTCTGCCACGTACTCCTGGCCTATTTCCTCCGCTTCTGCATTTGGGCAATCAGAAACATTTTCATCTTCATCCCTTTGGGATGATTTAACCTGAACCGGATGCTTCCCAGCTCCTGTCGGCTTCCCCCCAGGGTTTAGTTTAAAAGCTGCTCTGCCACCCTTTTTATGTTTAGCGCCAGCAGTCTGTTTCCATTGTGGTTGAAGTGGAGTCCGTCCCTCTTGTACAGGCCCGGCTTGTCCCAATTATTATTATTATTATTAAATTTATTAAACGCCCATCTGGCTGGTCACCCAGCCACTCTGGGCGATGTACAGCGTATAATAAAACAGTTTAAAACAATAAAATTCAACAATAAAAACGTTTTCTAAAATACCCTAACCCACCCCAAATGCCTGCCTGAAGAACCACGTTTTTAATGCATGACAGAAGCTCATTAAAGAGGGGGCATGGCGGAGTTCCCTAGGGAGGGAGTTCCACAGAGTGGGGAACTGCAGAGGTTTTGGGACTGCAGAGTCCCAAAACATCCCCCAGTGCCTAACGAATCTGAACCCCTCCACTCGGCACCAGTGTCTCATCCACGCACTGGGACTCCTCAGATTCACCTGTCTAGCTGGAGCTAAATAAACCAGCACTGCTTCTCATTGGAGGCTGGTGGCTCCGATGTCAGTGGGGTAGTGAATCTGCTTCAGGTCTCCCATCTCCCCCACGTGGAAGCACCTTGGAGAGCTCCTTTAGAGTTCTGACTGAAACCCAGGTCAGATTCACTGCCTTATCGAAGCCACCAGCCTCCACTGCTGCTTCTGTATCTGCACATCTGGATCAAGCGGGGAACCTGGAACCATCTTCAGCCTCATCTGAAATTCAAACTCAGTGTTTGGGTTTCTATTAAGTTCTGCAGACTGGGTTTATCAAAATCTGATCCACCATTATTTGTTGGTGCAGTGATTGCTGAACACTTGCTGTCTGCTGATTGAAAGAGCTGGCACAATGAACGCCTGTCACTGACATCTGCAATTGCATGATTGCATGTTTTTATTCAGCCCTATATAAAGACTATAATCTTCCTGTTCCGGCTTATTGTCACACTGCATACTGTACGATACTGACAAGCTTCAGTATGTAAACTCAGGATTATGAGAAGACAAAGGATAAATAGACTGAATGAATTAAAAATTAAGCTAGAGCGACCTCCCACCTGGAGAACTAGGCGGGCGGGATCAATGTGCCTGATACCTGCAAAACACAAGGGCACGGTGGCAATCCTTTGTGCAGATTTCTACTCGTCCACATGACTAGTAGTAATCAGCAAGATCAGAGACTGGCTGACGAAAGACCCGGCCACTGTCATGGGACTGATAGCTATATGCTACCTCCAGTATCAGAGGCAGTATGCCTATGTACACCAGTTGCTTGGAAACATGGGTGGGAGGGTGCTATTGCACTCATGTCCTGCTTGTGGGCTTCCCAAAGGCAGCTGGTTGGCCACTGTGTGAACAGAATGCTGGACTAGATGGACCCTTGGTCTGATCCAGCACGGCTCTTATTTTCTTATGCCTTCTTAACATCCAGATTGGATTACTGTTAAGTCCTCTATGCAGAGATGACTCCAAGGGCTAGTGGAGGGAAGCCAGTGCTTCCCCTTTCAGTACTGCAGCTTTTAATCACTACATTAAGGCCTTATATACCATGGATTAAATCCTTGCTCCCCTAATCATGTTCTTTTTACCTCTTTGCTCTTCCAAACCAGTTTTTCTAGAGTCATCCTGGCACCCAGCCCACCCATCAGTTTCAGTGGCACCCCTTTGCAGCACAGCAGTATTTTGTGTGTGCTTGACAAGAAAAACAGATCAGCCCCAGAATTATGTTTGTGAGGTTTAAGTGCAAGTTGATTATGAAATGGGCTTTTGCCAGCATTCTGCTTTTTTAAGCAATACTTGTTTAAAACAGAAGAGGGCATTAGTTACATATCATGAACAGATTTTTAAAATATATCACAGCTCTTAAAAGCAGTCCAATCTCTCATTTTTTGTGATAAAATCTGACATGAAATGTAAATCATCATTAGCTATCAAGCGCAGTAAAAAGCACACATAATTAAAAGTGGGTGACTCTGTACATCATCAATCTCTAAACCTTCCCTCAGTTCTTTTAAGTTCAGCTTCGCGGTTAGCTAAAGGACAATTGAAAAAATGCTTATGATTGAGGTAGTGCAAATCAATGACCAAGAGCTAGCTTTACCATTCTCTCTCTCAAACTGTTTTGAGGCACTAGCCTACCTCCATTTTGAATGGAAGTAATCCCCCATTGTTCTCACTGCATGTGCCTCTTTCTGGAGTGTGCTGGCTTCAGAGGTTGGTGCGGCTGGGCCCCTGAGACTAACAAAGGCTACACAGCCCAATTAGTGCCACCACTGAACAGAGCATCAGAGTGTCAGCGCATTCTTGATTTGCATGTTTTGCCTCTTGCTACTTTTGGATGCCCAGTAAGGAGGGTGGCATTCTTGAAGGCCCCCCCCCCCCACAGTCTTGGACCCAGCCCTGAAGGATGTGCGTGACTAGCACAGCACTCATGCACGTGCCGTTTGGCGGTTCCATGCTTTGGTGGTGGCAGTGGCACAGACAGAGGGCTCCTAGCGCTAACAGTCAAAAAGGCATTTTGCAGCTGTTCAATCTTTTAGTTCCTTTAGATTTTTTTTCTGGTAAGAAAAAAGACAGAAGCAGCAGTGGGAAAACATGGGAGGGCTACAAATCAAAGGCAGCATCGTCTGGACCTCCCCATGAAATTCCATGAATGGGGTAACACAATTGCACTATAAAAACCTCATATGAAAGCACCCTAAGCCTTAAAAAAAAATAAAATCCAATGCCTCCTTATGCAATACCCATGTCACACCCCCTTGCCCCAACACATTCAGATCTGGCAAGCATCTTTCATGCTAGACTACTGCAATGGGCTTTAAATGAGGCTTCCTCCAGTATTGCTCTTCGGAAGCTTTAGCTATGCCAGTTAGGGCTGATGGGAGTTGTAGGCCAAAACATCTGGAGGGCCACAAGTTGCCCACCCCTGCTTTAGCCAATCGATTGAACCAGGTTTTTAAAAAGTATTATTTTTATTTTATCTTATCATTAAAAACACTTGTTTGCATAGGGACCTATCTTCTTGTACTCCGTAAAGCGCCAGGCACACCAGGGTGACCAAGGCAGATTCTCTCACAAAATCAGGTGGGAAGCTAAACTAAAAAGGATCCAGATGATCAGTTGCACCACTTGGAGCTCAAGAACCAAGCTCCAAAGTGGTGCACTGGAGACAGGAGTCCTCCAAGAGCTTGTAAGAGCAGGTCAACCATTTCCTCAGCATGTCGTCTGCTCAAACAGAATTTGCCGCATATGGGGATTTGTGATATCCCATCAGTGCAGCTCACTGCAGTTGTATTGCCCCTTCGCAGTGCACAAAATGCTCATCTGGAAGAAAATGTGTCCTTGTGGCGGTGTGTGTGCTCCTCCCCCACCCTGATGGCCCCCACAGAGGGCATCCTAATGACCCCCAAGCTTTTCGAGTGGATTTCAATCATGCTACGTGCATAGCTCCCTCGTACAGATGGAGAGCGCACACCGCCGAATAAGCCCATGCCATCGAATTCAGCATGTTGACAGTGTCATTAAGCATATTTGGTTGCAATGCGGAACTACTTTGGGAGAAAATGGCCTTTCCTCTTCGTCTCATTTGGGAGGTTACAGTTTTACCATGTGATTATGGATGCCGCTGCCTTGTGGTACGTGGCAGCGGTAGCCTGGATGTATAATTAAGGGACTGTCAGGGTTTTTCATTAAAGTCCCTTCTTTTTAGAGGCTGCGTAATTGAAATCAACAACTGAGCTCAGGGCAGATGCTTTGGCCAGAAGATAAGCGTCACCCACCGCAGCAGCCAGATGGCGCTATTGCACTAACAGTTGCAAAGAAGCGCTAGCTTCTTTGTGAGTCACACGCAGCCATGGTGTAAGGGAAATGCTATTGCGGAAGGCCAAGCAGAGATTAAAAAGGTAAAAGGTAAAGGTTGTGTCCGACTCTAGGGTGCGGTGCTCATCCCCGTTTCTAAGCCGAAGAGCCAGCGCTGTCCAAAGACACTTCCGTGGTCATGTGGCCGGCGTGACTGAACACCGAGGTGCACGGAACGCTGTTACCTCTCCCGCCGGGTGGTACCTATTTATCTACTTGCAATTTCTTGCTTTCGAACTGCTAGGTTGGCAGAAGCTGGGACTGAAGATGGGAGCTCACTCCGTCACGCAGCACTCGGGTCTTGAACTGCTGACCTGCCGACCTTCCAGTCTGCAGTTCAGCATCTTAACCACTAAGCCACCGCGGTCCCTAAAGGAAAGGTTCCTCCTGTGCAAGCACTGAGTCATTGCTGACCCCTAGAGGGACGCCGCTTGCGCTAGCGTTTTTGTGGCAGACTGTAGCGGGGTGGTTTGCCATTACCTTCCCCAGTCGTGACTACCTTTCCCCCCAGCAAGCTGGGTACTCATTTTACTGACCTCGGAAGGATGGAAGGCTGAGTCGACCTGAGCTGGCTACCTGGGACCCAGCTTCCGCTGGGATCGAACTCAGGTCGTGGGGAGAGCTTTGGTTGCTATACAGCCGCCTACCACTCTGCGCCACACGAGACTATTGTGGAAGGCCAAGCAGAGATTACCATCTTTAAAAAAATAAAAACAAAACCCGATTGCTTCTTGCTAATAAGACCCAATCGTGCAGGATGACAGCGCAAATGTATTTCCCTTCTTACTAACAGCATAACGTGAGCTCTGCCGGATCAGACCAAAAGGCTGCCGTAGTCCAGCAACAGCAGCCCAGCCAGGTATCTCCAAGATCTCGCCAAGCAGAACTCGAAGGCAATAGCCCTTCCTTGCTGTTAGCCTCCATCAAACGGTATTCAATGGCATGCTGCTTCTGAACACAGAAGTCCCATATAGCTATCATTCCCTCTATTTCCGACATCCAGAGCGTGAGTGCCATTTGCTTATTTAGCCAAAGTGGCACCATGCACAAGAAGGAGGTATCAGCGAGAAACCCCAAGGTTTGCAGACGTACCAAAGAACAACCCCTCCCCGCAAGCTGTTAAGGGGGAAAAAAAACTTAAGGCAGGGGGCGGAACCTCCAAAACAGCTTAATGAGGACTGAGAGTGCTCATGTCTATGAAATACAGTCTGGCTGTTGGAGGGAAGGGGTGGGGGAAGGCAGAAAACCAGTGTGGTGGCAGAATGGAGTGGCTGGGATCCCGAAGAGTAGCACAGTCCCCTGCAACGTTTTGTGGCAAGTCCTACTTGTCGTTACTAATAGCCATTGACCAATAGCCTATCCTCCATAAATTTGTCGACCATCCCTCTCTTTGAAACCAAGGTTGCCCCTGCTTCTCATGACAGTGAATTTGCTTCTAGCTGCAGATTGTAGGTGGACATTGTAAGCATAAGGCAGTTTTCAAAGCACCGAGGAGAGTCTCACAAGACAGATGGAGCAGGTAAATCAGTCCCACTGAGTTCACAAATAAAATTTGCTTTCCATCAGGCTGCAACAGAGGAAGAGATGGGAAGCAAGGAGAGGCCAGCTTCTTTTGGTTCTCCCTCTCCCTAAACTGTTTCCATCCCAGCTAGTCAGAGTAAGAAGTCTGGAACATTAAGAATCAGTGCCTGGGCTTGCTTCATTCTTTCTTTTTCCTCCACCCTGCCCATCTCTTTTTCCTTTTGTGTTGTGCCTTAGATAGTAAGCCTGAAGGGAGGGACTGGCTTGGTTTTTATTGATCTATACACCACTCTGGGAGCGTTTGTGGCTGAAGAGCAGGGCAAATATGTTTTAAATAAATAAGATTGTGTTGTAGTGAAATGCCCACCAAGCATACCTTCCCAAAGAATCTTCATGGTATAAGATAGATCTCTGCTCACGTTATTTTCACAGCCAGGACATGAACATCCCTACAGCTCCTACCTTGTCAAGCTTGTTCATCCTCTTCTTCAAGAGTTTGGATTCAATGTCCACTGAACCTAAGGTTGCCAACTTATGAAGCAGTTCCTGTGGCTGTCCCTTTAACAGCAGTGCCTGGTCTGCAGCAATTCACAGGGAATCTTTTCTTAAGATCCAGGCAAAAACTTAAAAAAAGATCTCCCAGGCCTTTTAGATGTTTTAGTTTTTTTAAAAAAACCCTTCTGCAATTTTTCTAGAGCTTATAAGCCAGTGTGAGTTTCTAACTCTCCTTTATTTATTTAGAATTGGTTTGATTATATCTGCCTGTCATTTACTGTATTTTGACTAAGGCTGCAATGTGCATGTTTAGACAGAATAAAAGTCCTACATACCAGGCATACCAACTCAGGTGTGACAGAAGAAACAATTTCCAAAATTCTCTCTTCTACCCAAGATAGAGGAGCCCTCTTCCTGGCATCAGGTCACTCTGACATTAGAGCCTTTCTATCCTCTGCCCCATTAACATATCATGACCCCTCCCCTCCCCTCCCCTCCCCGTTGAAATCTCTTGCCAAGGGAGGTGAGCCATGTATTTTGCCAACTTTGTTGATAGCACAGTTGCTGCCTTTTTTCTGGCTTTGCCTTTAACAGTAACAGGTCAGGCTGGAATTTTAGCAGGTGAAACATTTGCTGGCAAAGCTCCACCTATGAAATTCCTGGGTCAGGCTGTGTTAAAGGCACTGGGACCAGTCAATAAGTTGGCAATCCTAACTGATAGACCAGTGGGAGATATTTCATTACCCACCTTATCTAAGGCTTGGCTGAGAACACCCCCCATGCTGGGGGCAGCAAATCCGATAGCCTAAAAAGGCTACAGTGCCCTTACAGGGGAGTAAATCCCACAGAACTCATTGAGATTTGTTTTTAAGTAAAGACATGTTTAGGACTGAACTGCAATGGCCACAGTCTTGCCTGTATGTTAAGAACTGCTTAAGGTGGTCATTTCTGAATGCAGCTGTTAAGAGCGGTCAGGTTGATGTGTATAAGAGATAAAGCCTTCCCAGCTGTGGCCCTGAACACTGTGGAACTCCCTTTTGACTTGCAGCACCTTGCCTGTTCAGTACAGATGTTCAGGCAAGGCTCATTTAGAGCAGTCTTTCCATGTGGTCTGCATGCTCACTAATGTGGCAATTCCACCTTTTGTTTCTTACTTTTGCTTTTGTTTGCACCTGGCTTTGCGATGGTATGTAGCCCTGAAAAGCAATTTTGAAAGTGCTTTAAATCAGGAATAGGCAATCTAGAGCCCTCCAGATCTTATGGACTACAACTCCCAGAATTCCTTGACTTTCAGTAGTCCAGCTTTTAATTACAGTATATTAAGGCCTCACATACCATAGATTAAATCCTTGCTCCCCTAATCATGTTCTTTTCTCCTCTTTCCTCCTCCAAACAAGTATTTCTGGAGTCATCTTGACTTCTGGAGTCAGTTTGACATTGGCCATGCTGTCTGGGGCATATGGGAGCTGTAATCCAGAAGATCTGGAGGGCAGAAGGTTGTCTACCCGTTTTAAATAAATATAAATACATGGGGGGCGGCGGGAGGACTTGTTAAACATGTTGGGACTTATTCCTGAGTAAACCAGCTATAAGATCGGGTTCTTAGGCTCCAATCCCATGCACACTTACTTGGAGGAAGTATTAAAGGAGATTTGCTCCTCTCTCCCCATTGTGTTTTACGTCTAACCACGGCCAGGGTTTCGTATGGGCAACCAACGGCCCGCTCCTGTGCAGGCGCGCCCAACTCTGCGGCGGGAACATGGCGCCCCTTCCCCCACTGAATTAATTTCCAAACGGGAACCTGGAAACCCACTCCCGTGCCCCAGACGCGGAATTCCTTTCTGTTTCATGACCTTTTTATTTGCACGACAAGCGGCCGCACAGCCAGCCATCCGTTCAAATTCAGATGATTTGCGGAGGAGCTCTGATACTATCGACAGGTGCGGAGGCGAGCCGCCGCCCTCCTGCCTCAAATGCAGCCCCGCTTCGGGGGTTTTGCCGAGGCCTGACCCGCGCCAGCCGCTGGTTCGTTGACGGAGCCGGCGAGCGGAGCGCCCTTCCCAAGAACAGGCTCGGCAGTTGCCCCGGGAACCGCCAGGGGGCGCGCGAGGACGGGCGTTAGGAGCCGCGGCGGCTTAAGCGCTCCATGGAGCGGCGAACAGAGCCCGAACGCGCGGCAGGAGAAGAGAGTCGCGATGGCTCATGGCAACCCAGTGGTGAGGGCTGGGGCGAGGAGGAGGAGGAGGAGGAGGAGAACTAAAGCCGAGCCCAGCTTGAGCGGACTTCTCGCCTAAGAAGAGGCAGGCGGGGTACTCGGGGGCAGCTTGGTTGTTTAACGTGAAGAGTAAATCTGCGTTGTAATGTCGACAGCACACAAGCCGGGGTTCTAACTGGTTCTGCCCCAAGAGGTTGGGGTTAAAACAGCCAGCGCGCTGCATCTCTCTCGTTCTCTTTCTCTTTCTCTCGTTCTCTCTCTCTCCCTCCGGGCCTCCCTTGGTGTGATACTGCCTAGCTCGCTTACGGAATCCGCTGCCCCAACGTGCAGTCTTGAAAGGCTTCAGGCCAACCTCCACCAACCCCAAGGCCTTCCAGAGGGCTTGGACAACAACTCCCAGCATGCTGGCAGTTGTTGCCCGAGACATTTAGAGGGCCCCAGGTGGGGGGAAGGCCAATGGCTGCTCAAAAGTCTCCACTTTATTTGTGGGCAGAGAAATGCAGGGAAGGAAATTTCACCATTTTTTCCAGCGGGAGGAGAGATTCTCAACGGTTTCTCATGGGTAGAGCTCACCACGGGCAGGATGCGCCCTATGTAGCTTCTTTCCTTTTTCCCCTAAGGGTTTTTGGGTGTGCGCCGCCACTGTCAGTGGCAACAGCATGAAGTACATTGGTAGGCTGGCCCCCATTTTACATCTACCATAAGGTAGTGGTGACAGGGTGGTGGTGCAGTGTTGTGTCGAACTCCAGGCAAGAGGTGGGGCTAATGCTGTGCCAAAATCTGCCCCCCAGTTTCCTAAAAGTTTTCTTCCCCCATGAAAGAAAACTTCTTCCATTGTTCTGCCTCATTCTCAGGATTTTCTTTCTTTTATTTTTGTGGTGTTTTTGAGCTTACCCAATCACTGAGATGTGTGTGTTTCCTTTCTGTTACACATCTCTCCATTGCCCTGCAGCCTCCCAGGCTGCCTGCAGTTCCTGAGCTGAAAAAGCCCTGGGGGAGGAATCCCCTCACAATGTCTCTCCCTGAGCTTTAATTGAAGCGTAGGAAGCTGAGGAGGCTACAGGCTGCAGGAGAGATGACTGTACAATGAAAGGCAGGACACTCTCTCTCTCTCTCTCTCTCTCACACACACTCACTCACACACACACACTTACTTCTTGGCCACCTCCTAAGTCAGGTCAGCCCAAGAAACCCAACCCCAGCCCATGAGAATTTCTCTGAAATTTCCTTCTCTCTTCAATTTCCTTTTGAAAGCCATTTCTTTTCTGTCAGACTGAATGAGAATAGTTGAAAAATATGTGGGAGAAATTTTTGTCACAACACTAGCTACTCTAGCCAAACTAGAGTCATAACCCCCACTCCAGGTGGAGGGCATCAGTGCCCATTAGCCATGGTAGCTTAATGGAACCTCCATGTTTAGGGTCAGTGTACCTTTGAATGCCAGTTTAGGATGCAGGGTGGGGAGTATTACCTTCATGCCCTGCTTACCTGATTCCCTAAAGCACCTGGCTGGCTGCTATAGACACAGGATGTCAGACTAGTGGGACGTTGGCCTGCTCCTGCCGGGCTCCTATGTTCTACACACCATCCTGGGGCAATCTGCCCTTCCCCAGAATGATGCTCAAGTAAGCTGCAGCTCTCTCCTTCCAGAGGTCCCTTGGCAAATCCCCTTCAGCTATTCCCTAGGGTTGGATGTGCAGGTTCCTAGAGGTAAATGCTGCAGCTACCCCTAGGTACTCCAGTATATATACTATGTTTGAGCCCTCCTTTGGGGTTTTCCCTAACAAGAGTAAGAACTACATATGATTTGTCCTATTGATGTAGCAGACGGAAAAATATATGACTGGATAGTTAATTTGCACTGAGATACAGGTAGGAAAGATCTTGAAAGACTTTTTTTAGTTAAATTTAAGATCTTGAAAGACTTTTTTTTTTTAGTTAAAGGAATAACCATTGATGAAAAAAATGAACTGGTAGCCTGTGAACTGGAGACTGTGCAGACAATTTAATTCCTTTAGGGTGCAATCCTATGGCCACTAGACAGCCAACTGCCCCCCCCCCCGCACCGCCTCATAGGCAGCGTGGATCAGGTCCGCGCTCGTAAGAGCAGTGCAGAGAGGTGAAAACGGCGTTCCCGGGGGCGGGGAGGTCGGAACACATCCTATGTGTCGTCTGGCTGCTGCTTCCTGCGCACCAAGGTCCCGAAGCTAGACAGCCGAAATCGGCTGTCTACCTGTGAAAGCAGAGCGGCGGGAGCAGAGATCCGCTCCTCACCACTCCTCCTGCCCTGCACCGGATAGGCGGTTGCCCATGGGCTCAGAGGCGACCAACCCTCGATCCAGATAGGATTGCTCCCTCCAGGCACAATCTTATGCATGTTTAGACAGAAAAAAGTTCTACAACTGGCTGGCTGGCGAATGCTGGGAATTGTAGGTCTTTTCTGTCTAAATGTGCATAGCATTGTGCCCTTATTGGTTTAGATCATCTGTGATATTGTTTAGGCATGATTTTATACACCCATGTATATGAACAAAGCCAAAATGAAGGAATAATACATTTATTTATTTCTTCATTTATTTGTTTAAAATATATCCCACCTTATATCATTAGGATCTCAGGGAGGCATACAAATAAAATCAATTTAGACAGTAAAATAAATAATTTAAACAGCTAAAAACATATTAAACCATTAAGCAAGCTAATACCAATTTAAAATCTAAAACAATAAAACAGTTAAAACAGTGTGCTACTTTAGGGAATGCATTTAGCCCTCAAAGGCTTTGATAGAAAGCCATGTTTTAACTTGGTGCTGAAATGAAACCAATGTCTCTGCCAATTGAGCCTCTAAGAAGAGGGCATTCCACAGCTGGGTGCTGCAGCAGAAAAAGCCATCTCCCATGGCTGGATGCGCCCGATCTCAGCAGCTAAGCAGGGTCAGCCCTGGTTAGTACTTGGATAGGGGATCGCCTGGGAATCAGGCTTCCTGCATTGAGCAGCGGGTTGGACTTGATGGTCTTGTAGGCCCCTTCCAACCCTATGATTCTATGTCCCACCATAGTGTATGCCTTGCACTGGTGGGATGCAGAGGGGGGGCCCTCCAACAGATCTCAATCCTTGGGCAGGCATATATAGGGAGAGGCGCTCCCTCAAATATCGAGGTCTCAAGCTTCTTAGGGCTTTAAATGTCATCGCTAGCACCTTGAGTTCTGACTGGAAGTGTATCGGCAGCCAGTGCAATTCCTTTAAGACTGGTGGTATGTGATGTTTGCAAGATGTTCTGGTCAACAGTCTAGCTGCTGCATTTTGCACTAGCTGCAACTTCTGAGTCGTCTTCAAGGGCAGCCCCACATACAGTGCATTGCAGTAGTCTAATCAGGAAGTTACCAGTGCATGCACTACTGTCGCTAGGTTATCCCTGTCCATTAAAGGCCATAGCTGGCGGATCAGGACTTAGGGTGCTAACCCATGTATGCTGTAAGTCCTACAACTCCCAGCATTCCCCAACCAGCCAGCCTTTACAGTGCAATCCGGGGGCTTCTCCACACTGAGGCTTTTTGTCCTGCAATTTTACCAGGGCATCTGCTTCCGGATTCTTTGCTGGATAGATCAGCCCTTTACATGAGCTTCCCCCTGCCCCATTTATCTGTGAGATCTATATGTATACAGCCACTAGATGGCGCTGTTGTTATATAGCACCACGTCTTCTTTTCACGTGCAAATTCAGACTGATTGGAAGTGGATCTTTTTATTAACTCATTATTTCCCTTTCAAATTAAGCCGGGGAAATGCTCAGAAAACACTAGAGAGGTGCTGGAGGTTGATGACGTCAGGGTAAGGACCCACAAACTTATGTGAGTAACCAATCTCAATCCCAGGATAAAAGCCCCATGTGGAGAAGCCCCTAGTCATATCTACCCTGAGAGATATTGAATGTGTCTTGCCCAAGGGCCCTCCGAAACCCGGAGCCTGCGCTGCCCTCTCCTTGCTACTGTTGCCATGGCTTATTTGCTTGCCTCTCCCCATGGGCCCAATCCACACCACTTCCCAGAGGGCAAGGAGAAGGTGTGCAGAGGTTAGTGCTCCTCCTCTCTCCTCTCTTTGCTTGCTCATTCAGAGAGGGCAGATGAAGAGGTGGCAGCAGCAAGGAGGAGCAGCGGGCCTAACAAGAATGAGACCGTCATTTTTCAGGTTTCTGCTCTCCCTGACTTTTTAGAAGAACTGATCAGTTTAGCTTTTTAAGGAAATGCTGCAGTTGTTGTCATCCTCACCGGTACAGCATACTGGAAGATGGGCCTACATGAACAGCTAAAACGTCAGTCCGTGCAGAATACAGCAGGAACCTCTCAGCTGGGTCCCAGGAGCATGTTACCCCAGCGCCCCAGTATCTGCACTGCCTCCCTCTTGTCTTCTGGGCAAAATTAAATGTAGGTGCTGGTTTTGCTTGCTGAGGCCCCCTTCTCTCCTTTGGTACCATCCCAGTGGTTAAAATTGATGGACAGCGCAACCCTGTACATGTCTACTCAGAAGTAAGTCCCATTGAGTTCAGTTGGGCTTGTTCCCAGGTTAGTGGGGATAGGATTGCAGCGCTTTGTGCCAAGTTTGAACCATGAGGACGTGTATAGAGATGTTCTTGTTCGCTGTTCCATATCTGCAGTTCCTTTGAGGTTCGTCTAAGGTGTGATCCCCTGTGTACTTTCTGGAAGAAGAGCAAAACTTTCCTCTGCTGCACGCTAGGGCTGAGCAGGGATGGTCACTTTGATTTAATTGGGCGTTTTGTAGGTATAATACTTGTGCGTGTGCTTGTGTGGTTTGCTTGTTGAACTAAGGCTGCAGCCTCAGGTTCGCTTACCTGGAAGTGCAGCACCACTGAACATAGTGGAACTTGCTTCTTGAATACTATGGGGAGTATCCAATGTTAGTTCTACATACAGTAGACCCGTTGAAATGAACGATACCTAAGTTAGTCATGACTAACTTGTCCCATTCATTTCAGTGGGTCTGCTCTACATAGGACTAACATTGGCTACTACCCTGTATATGTATAGGAGAGATAGGCAACTTGTGGTCCCCCAGATGTTTTGGCCTATCATTCCTATCAGCCCTGGCCAGCATAGCCATCAGTGAGTGATGCTGAGGATTGCAGGCGAATACATCTGGAGGATCATAAGTTTCCCACTTCTGCTGTAGAGGATTGTTATGTCTGAGTGATTGTGAGCTTTTCTGCATGAGCCTAAAATTCCACACTTTTACTGGGGCTTTTGCTTCAGGATTCTTTGCAGGATTAAGATTGGCTCCTTTACATGGGTGGACATGTGCTTTGATTCGGGGACTTACTTTATCTGCAAGTTCTATATGTTGCATTCTACAGCCACTAGATGGCGCTGAGGTATAGTGGAACTGTGCAATTTCACACAGCTGATGTATCAGTTTAACGTTTCTTATCAGGTTATCACTGATCTTTTAAAGAGTGGGATAAAGGTCAGAAAGCGCAGGAGATGCCCTGGAGGTTGATGATGTCCTGTACAGGGCTCACAAACCTCTGTGAGTGACCAATCTCAATGGCAGGATAAAAGCCCCATGTGGAGAAGGTCTGTGTATGTGTAGGATTGTACTGTAATCGCGTAACTGAATACTGCAGAGTTTAGTACCTTTAGTCCCACAAGCACTGCAAATCTTATTTGGGCCCCCCTCTGGCTTCGGAGATTTCAGCCGTCATTGCCCACCGATGTTTGAATGTAGCTGTGCAGCCATGAGGGCCAGACACTTGATTATTTTGAAGAGAAAAATCCAAGGATCCCAGGACGCTCGATTCCACACCCAATGCGCCTTCTGTTGTCCTGTGGAGTCACAGCACAGAGAGACAACCCTTTTCTTAACTCATGTTCTACAATTCATGTGTTGCACAGCCTAAATTCTACAAATCAGTTATTGACGACGTGATTGAATGCGTCCGGGATGTCTTTGTGGAAGAAGGCGTAGACGAACAAGTCCTGAAAGAGCTGAAGCGGGTTTGTTGAATGATTCTGCTTTGCATTTCTGCTGTCAGTCTCTCTCTCCCCCTCCCTCCTTGCACTTTACCATTCCTAGTTGGGAGTGAGTAGCTTCAATGCCTGTCTTCTGCAGAGTTGCCCAAACTCTTACCCAGTTACCATTGATTAACAGTTTAGTCCAGCCTTTCACAATCTGGTGCTGTCCAGATGTGTTACACTACAACTCCCATCATCCCCAGGCAGCATGCTGCCTGGGGGTGATTGGAATTGTAGTCCAATAAATCTGGAGGGCACCAGGTTGCGGAACTCTGGTTCAGTCCACATTTAGTGACTTTTCATGTGGGCTCTGGGTGGAAGAGATTTCAGAAATGAGTTACATCTCAAAGTATCTAAATTCAACTTCCTAGGTTTTGCAGCTGCCAATACATTCTGTGTTGAGTTTATATTCCTGTGCTCTTTCATGAAATTGCCATGCAAAGTTCCTGTACCCGTCACATTGGCTCTATTGGGATGGTTATCATATTGCTAGGTGCTCCCTTAAGCAAGTAGCAGAGGCAGTAAGCCTATGTACAGTAGTTACTGGGGAACATGGGCGGGAGGGTGCTGTTGCACTCATGCCCTGCGTGGGGATTCCTGGTCAACAGCTGGTTGGCCACTGTGTAAACAGAGTACTGGCCAAGATGGACCTTTGGTCTGAGCCAGCAGGGCTCTTTTTATGTTCTTATGAGTAGTCCAGGGATAGTTCAACTAGGTTTAGTTTCTTACAGATATGAGACACACACACACATGAGAGAAGACAGGTCTTATGATGTCTTCATAATATTTATTCACAAACGTACCAGCAGGTCATAGTAGAAGCAAGCAGACTTTTATAAGCAGACAGTGCAACCACTAATTCTGTATCAGATTCCCCAAAAGTAACTAATACAAACCCACAAAGCTGAACCCCACTTAGCTGATGGCTGTTGAAAGACCTCCGATCTTTGCTTCTGTACCCAAACTGAGACTGCTAATTGCTTTATTTTTACACCTGCACCCTGCAGAGGATTGCCCTGCAAGCAAATTTCCCATTAAAGGATCATTTAGCTCTTCTGTTAAGTCCCTGATCACACATCAGCCCATTCTTTCAGCATAACCAGAGTGATAGGCACACTCACAACTGTAGCGGCAGCCCAATTCAACATATATGTGTATACAGATCTCCATCCATTGGGTTATGTAAGATCTTGTTGGGGAGCAGAAAACTCAGCGGGCTTAAACTGGGTGAATTCTTTTCACCTGTGTGTGTCTTTCCTTGCAGCGCTGGGAAACAAAAGTGATGCAGTCGAAAGCGACGGAAGGCTTCTTCCGACACAGTCACATTTCGCCCCAGTTCACGTTGCACCTGCCTCCTAACTTCAGTCAAGCCCTGCAGACATCAACAGGTCTATCATTGGCTTCTCTCAGCAGAGACTGTACAACAGGAGGGATCATTGTTATATAACTGTTTATGTCGAGTTCAGTATAAATATTTTGGGGGAAGCGCCACAGCTCAGAGGTAGAGCATATGCCTTGCAGGCAGCAGGACCTGGGTTCAATCCCTGGCATTTCCATTTAAAAATGACAGGCAGCAAGTGATGAGGAAAAAACCCTTTTCTCTGCCTGAGACCCAGATGACACACTGCCAGCATAGACAATACTGGCCTAGATGGAGTGATGGCAGATGTGATCTGGGAGCACTGAAACATCTCTACTTTCCCTCTGGAGTTGTTGGGAATGGAGGCAGTTCTGGCCTCCGTTTTTCTCTATGTAGGGCTGCAACCCAGGGTTGGTAGCTACATCTAAGGGCAAAGGGTATTCCACCTCTTTAAATAATAATTTTTAAAAGTCTGGTAGCCGGGTGGCCTCCATGCAAAGCCTTTTGGGGCAGGGGATGGAGCAAAACAAGTCAAACGATGGAGCCCAGCAGGTCTGGGTGATTCTGGAATTGGAGCCCCGTGCAAAACTTTGTGCATTCACCTAATTCCCATATGCTGGGGATTATGGCAGTTGTAGTCCAACACATCTGGGGGGCACCAGGTTGGGGAAGGCTGACCTAAGATACACAGCTTAAAAAACAACCACTCCCCAAATGTTTATGTCCCTTGATTCTCTGGCAACTGGTCCAAAGGAAGGCGGGGTAAAGCTTTCTTTTTTTTTTCCTTGCTCAGTTGGCAAATCTCCAAGAGTGCTTTTCCCAGTCCCCCAAATGCAGGGTGGGCAACATTTGGCCCATCAGATGTTTTGGCCTACAGTTCCCATCAGCCCTCACCATTGGCTACACTGGCTAGGGTTGATGGGATTTGTAGGCCAAAACATCTGGAGGGCCACAAGTTGCCCACCTCTGCTCTATTGCATGGGAAATGTACTTGAGTTGGGGTAGCAGGCCAATGTACGTGCTGCCTGAATGCAGGTGTTCCTTGCAGCAGATGTAAACAGGGTGAATGATAATGTGTTCATAACGTGTATCTTTAAGTAGCTGATTGGATCAGGGTTCCCAGACCAGTGTACGTAGGTGTTTAAAGCTCTGTGAGAGTGTGCGTGCGAGAGAGAGACTTTACACGTGTGTTGTGAGAAGCACTGCTGTAACACCAGTCTAGGGGTTGGATCCAGATTTAAGCTGGATCAATTGCACTGTTGAAAGTGGACATCCGTGCCCCCTCCTGCCTGTGGCAGCCCCTTCAGCCCCCTGAAAATGCTACACAGAGAGTCAGGAGACCCTGCTGAGCGGGGTGAGCTGTGGTATGGGGGGTGGGTGGAATCCCTAAACATCAGGTGGAAGGACTTTCAGTGAGCATACAAAAATTCCATGGAGGTTGATGGGACTTCAGGCCGCTCTGCATCACAGTGGCAATGATGTTGCGCTAGTATGCTGCTGCTCAGTGGTTTTGACTGCAAAATTCGGAATGAAGTGTAGTTACAGAGAGGTGCGCAGACTTGATGGAACACGCAGGACGTTTGCTGTGGCTGTCCTCATGTGAGGCAAAGCACGTGCCTCCGATGCTGGCTGGTTGTGTTTACTGACTTTTGCTGGTGCCAAATGGCTGTGTATGCGTACAGTGGGCGAATCTATATCCAAGTGACTTCTTTAAAAAAATTATGTCTTTTCACCCTTTATTTAAACAATCCGCCTTTAGGTGTTGCTGCTGGCAGAGGAATTCGACAGTTTACCACTACTACAGCGACAGCAACAGCAGCTGAACTGGTATGTAGCTTCCATATTACCTTATAATTTTTATTATCTCATGGAAAGCAAAAATACCTAAGATCTTTATCAGTATCAAAAGTTTTGTCTGCTCAGCTATCTTCAATAATTATAAGTACCTATGTGAAATGCCAGTGACAATCAAACAAGCTTTCATATAGTAAACACCAGTAATTATAGTTGGTTTTAAAGAGTTTAGTATTGATTTGGGATAGGGTGACTATTGTGTTATTTTGTCTGCAGTCCTAAACCTAATGGGACTGTTCACGCAACATGCTAACCCACACTTGGTGGTTGAACCGTGGGTTGTTTGTTGAACCGTAGGTTAGCACGTTGTCTGAACCCAGGACATTTTCCACAGGGTGGCGTGTTAACCACCCTGAAGAACCCAACAACAAACCATGGGTTCTCATAGTGGCTTGTTTGAGGAAAAATAAGCAACACTGCGGAAAATGTCCTGGGTTCAGACAACACGCTAACCCACAGTTCAACAAACAACCCATGGTTCACCAACAACCCACACTCAACCGCTGAGTGTGGGTTAGCATGTTGTGTGAACCCAGTCAATAACTGTGGGAACTGAGTTTCATTGAACTCTGTTGGGCTTACATTTGAGTAAACATTGGTAGACTTGCACTGCTAATCTCACGGTACACTTGGGATTTGTTGGGGCATTGCTAGGCACTTAAAACAGCCTCTCCCAACCTGGGGCCCTCCAGATGTTTTGGACTACAGTTCCCAACTTTCCTGACTCATTCGCTATGGTGGCTGGGGTTGATGGTAGTCGAAGTTCAAAATATTTGGAGTCCACCAGGTTGGGGAAGGCTGGGTTACAGTGTGATGTGGCTTCCTGGAATATGCAAAGCTATGATTTTTCTCAAAAGTGAACCATAGGAAGATGCTTTATACCAGATCAGACTATTTGTCCGTCTGATGCTGTATTTCCTGGACTGACTGACTAGCAGCATTCCAGGATCTCAGGCAGAGGTCCTTTCCATCAGGGGTGTAGTGGAGCCAGGGCTCACAGGGCTGCAGCACCGGCACTTTTTTTTTAGCAGGGATGCTGATGTCATCTCCCCCCCCCCCCCGCCTCTCAGACTTCCCTGTTCCCCTACAATCCTCACCGTACCTGGGGTGGGGGAAATTAATTTTCCCAGCAACACTACATTGTTCGCTGTTGTAATGCACAGTCCTGAATGGGCAAGGAAGACCCATTAGCTATACAAAAGACCAGCTCCAGAGGGGAGATGAAAACTGTTAGAACTGCTCTGTTGAGATGGATCAACACAGCTGCCTGCATTTTCGGACTCTCCTTGGGGCGTGGCTGTGGGGACTGTCATGATGAGCGCTTGCACTTCCAAATTTACCACCGCTTCCCATCCATCCATCTATCCATCCATCTGCCCGTCCGTCCGTTCTTTCATTACTTTTCTATACCTCCCAATAGCCAAAGCTGTCTGGGCGGTTCGCAACATGATAAAACACAATACAAACAAAATCACCTGTTCCCTGATCCTTTCAATGGGAAATGCCAGAGATTTCAGAATTTGGATTTTAATGGTGCAGAATTTGGGCTGCTCTGCACATAGTAAATGCACAGAGTCTAACTGGATTTTCCTTTTTCTCTAGGGCATTCCCAGAGCTGGTGGCGCAATCCTTACTCTGCCTTCTGGCCTCACCTATCCTATCCAAATACCTGCTGGTGTCACTCTGCAGACAGCCTCTGGTAAAGCTTACAGGCATGGCCATGAGAGTTATCTGTGTAGTGGGTGGGAGTGGGGAAGACTACAAGGATTTTGCATCTTGGAATGGTGACATTTAGGTGTTGACAGCTTAAGAGCAGTTCTGTGCAGCAAACATATCTGGTATTATACCAGATCAGTTGTCAAGGTTTCTCCCTAAAGAATTTTGGAAATTGTAACTTGCTGAGTACTTCCTAATATGTCCCTGACCCCACCTCTCGAGAACTACAATTCCCAGTGTTCCCTGTGGATTGGGAAGGGAATGACGATTCAAGCAGTTTGTTTGTTGTGGAGAGAAATGCCCTGAGTGGAGAAAGGAATTTGGAGGCGGGGAGCGGGGGGATGGTGGAAATATTAATGAAAGCACTGTAGCATTACAAGCCTCCTGGGATTTCAATTGAAGAAGTTTGCATGTTGGAAGCCAACTCCGACCTAGTCAATTTGAATAGTTTTGAGCGACCAGCTTCCAAATTCTCCTGCGGCCATAGATCTAGCAGCACAACGCAAGACAATACATAAGAGAGGATGTCCCGGCAGGAGAGGCACCCTGTCTGTAGGGAGAAGGTAGCTGGTGTCCTTCAAGGGTGTTAAGAACATGGTGAAATCTTGCAAGGAGGCTAAGGGTGCAACCCTATGCACGTTTAGACAGAAAAAAGTCATACAACTCCCAGTATTCCCCAGCCAGCATGGGATTGGACCCTAAATTGCTCTAAAAACCTAAAGGGTAGAGGCGGGGGTAACGATCTTTGGAGCAACAGGTGACTCACATAGGCGTTATGTTCCTTGCTGTATTCCAGAGAGGTGTCGGCAGGCATGTGGGTGCTCAGGGGTACCCATGTTGGGGACCCCAGTGCCATAGGATCCCTTGCAGAGAGCAGAGTCATCTCTCTGCCTCCAGATCCAATTCCAGCACAGACTGACTTCCTGATATACACACAGACCTCACTCGCCCCCTCCCCTTGGCCTCATAGGACAAAAGGTTAATTTGTCTCCCTCCATCTGTTTCTTCCCCTTCATGGATCACTGCCTTGTTGTGGCGAAGGGGCTTGCGTAACTCAGTGAAGCCATAAGCTATGCCGTGCAGGGCCACCCAAGACGGACAGGTCATGGCAGAGAGTTCTGACAAAATGTGGTCCACTGGAGAAGGAAATGGCAACCCACTCCAGTATTCTTGCCAAGAAAACCCCATGGAACGTATCACAAGGCTAAAAGATATGACGCCGGAAGATGAGCCCCTCAGGTTGGAAGGTGTCCAATCTGCTACTGGGGAAGAGCAGAGGGTATTTCCAAGTAGCGCCAGAAAGAGTGAAGCGGCTGGGCCAAAGCCGAAAGGACACTCAGCTGTGGATGTGTCTGGTGGTGAAAAGAAAATCCGATGCTGTAAAGAACAATATTGTTTAGGAACCTGGAATGTTAGATCAATGAATCAAGGTAAGCTGGAGGTGGTCAAACATGAGATGGCAAGACTGAACATCGACATCTTGGGAATCAGCGAACTAAAATGGACAGGAATGGGCGAATTTAATTCAGGTGACTATCATATCTACTACTGTGGGCAAGAATCCCTTAGAAGAAATGGAGTAGCACTCAGTCAACAAAAGGGTGGGAAAAGCAGTACTGGGGTACAATCTTAAAAATGATAGAATGATCTCAGTACGAATCCAAGGCAAACCATTCAATATCACTGTAATTCAAGTCTATGCCCCAACCACTGATGCCGAAGAAGCTGAGGTTGATCGGTTCTATGAAGACCTACAACACCTTCTAGAACTAACACCAAAAAAAGATGTCCTCTTCATCATAGGGGACTGGAAAGCTAAAGTAGGAAGTCAAGAAATCACCGGGATAACAGGCAGGCATGGCCTTGGTGTACAAAATGAAGCAGGACAAAAGCTAATAGAGTTTTGCCAAGAGATCACGCTGATCATAGCAAACACTCTTTTCCAACAGCACAAGAGACGACTCTACACATGGACATCACCAGATGGTCAATATCGAAATCAGATTGATTATGTCCTTTGCAGCCAAAGATGGAGAAGCTCCATACAGTCAGTAAAAACAAGACCTGGAGCTGACTGTGGCTCAGATCATGAGCTGCTTCTTGCAAAATTTCGGCTTAAACTGAAGAACGTAGGGAAAACCACTAAACCATTCAGGTATGACCTAAATCATATCCCTTATGAATATACAGTGGAGGTGAGGAATAGCTTTCAGGGATTAGACCTGATAGACAGAGTGCCTGAGGAACTATGGACGGAGGTCCGTAACATTGTTCAGGAGGCAGCAACGAAATCCATCCCAAAGAAAAAGAAATGCAAGAAAGCCAAGTGGCTGTCTGAGGAGGCTTTACAAGTAGCTGAGGAAAGAAGGGAAGTGAAAAGCAAGGGAGAAAGGGGAAGATATATCCAACTGAATGCAGAGTTCCAGAGAATAGCAAGGAGAGACAAGAAGGCCTTCTTAAATGAACAATGCAAAGAAATCGAGGAAAACAACAGAATGGGAAAGACTAGAGATCTCTTCAAGAAAATTGGAGATCTCAAGGGAATGTTTTGTGCAAAGACGGGCATGATAAAGGACAAAGAAGGCAGGGACCTCACAGAAGCAGATGAGATTACGAAGAGGTGGAAAGAATACACAGAAGAACTATACAGGAAAGATCTTAATGTCCTTGATAGCCATGATAGTAATGTCCTTGATAGCCATGATAGTGCGGTCACTGAACTTGAGCCGGACATCCTCGAGAGTAAAGTCAAGTGGGCCTTAGGAAGCATTAGTAACAACAAAGCTAGTGGAGATGACAGTATTCCAGCTGAGCTATTTAAAATCCTAAAAGATGATGCTGTTAAAGTGCTGCATTCAATATGCCAACAAATTTGGAACACTCAGCAATGGCTGCAAGACTGGAAAAGGTCAGTTTACATTCCAATTCCAAAGAAGGGCAACACCAAAGAGTGTTCAAACTACCGCACAATTGCGCTCATTTCACATGCCAGCAAGGTGATGCTCAAAATCCTACAAGCTAGGCTTCAGCAGTATGCGAACCGAGAACTACCGGAAGTACAAGCTGGGTTTCGAAGAGGCAGAGGAACTAGAGATCAAATCGCCAGCATTCACTGCATCATGGAGAAAGCAAGAGAATTCCAGAAAAACGTCTATTTCTGCTTCATTGACTACGCTAAAGCCTTTGATTGTGTGGATCACAACAAACTGTGGCAAATTCTTAAAGTGATGGGAGTACCAGACCACCTTACCTGTCTCCTGAGAAACCTGTACGAGGGTCAAGAAGCAACAGTAAGAACCGGACATGGAACAACTGAGTGGTTCAAAATTGGGAAAGGAGTACGACAAGGCTGCATATTGTCACCCTGCTTATTTAACTTATATGCAGAGTACATCATGAGAAATGCCGGGTTGGATGAATCAGAGGTCGGAATTAAGATTGCTGGGAGAATTATCAACAACCTCCAATATGCAGATGATACCACCCTAATGGCAGAAAGTGAAGAGGATCTAAAGAGCCTTCTGTTGAGGGTGAAGGAGGAGAGTGCAAAAGCTGCTTTGAAACTCAACATTAAAAAAACTAAGATCATGGCATCTGGCCCTATCACTTCCTGGCATATCGAAGGGGAAGAAATGGAAGCAGTGACAGATTTTACTTTCTTGGGCTCCAAGATCACCGCAGACGGTGACCGTAGCCATGAAATTAAAAGACGCTTGCTCCTTGGGAGGAAAGCTATGGCAAACCTAGACAGCATAGTCAGAAGCAGAGACATCACCTTGCCTACAAAGGTCCGTCTAATCAAAGCTATGGTTTTCCCAGTAGTAATGCATGGCTGTGAGAGCTGGACTATAAGGAAGGCTGAGCGCCGAAGAATGGATGCTTTCGAACTGTGGTGCTGGAGAAGACTCTTACGAGTCCCCTGGACTGCAAGGAGGTCAAATCAGTCCATCCTAAAGGAAATCAACCCTGAGTGCTAATTGGAAGGAGAGATACTGAAGCTGAAGCTCAAATATTTTGGCCACCTAATGCGAAGAGAAAACTCTCTGGAAAAGACCCTGATGCTGGGAAAGACTGAAGGCAAAAGGAGAAGGGGACGACAGAGGATGAGATGGCTAGATAGCATCACCGATGCAATGAATATGAACCTGAGCATACTCCGGGAGAGTGCGCAGGACAGGAAGGCCTGGCGTGCTATGGTCCATTTGGTCACGAAGAGTCGGACACGACTGAACGACTGAATAACAACAATCTGTTTCTTGGCCCATCCCAGCTCCCATTAGAGCACGCCAGGGGAATGTTACTGGCCATCAGTTGTCAGGTCTTTGGGAATTGTTTCCTCAGGCATCTGCATGGGTAGCTCTGCTTGCTAAAATCTTAGAATCAAGAATTCCAGGGTTTGGAGGGCTCCTGAACCTTTTTGCGGTCGGAGGTACTGGCCTGGAAGATCATTTAGACCAGGTGTATTGAACCTCTTTCAGCCCAAGGGCCAAACTGAGAGAAACTCTTGGGCACTACATTCCAGGTGTGGACAGGGTCGAAGGCAAAAGGGAAGAGGCCAAAATACCAGTATGTTTTAGCTTAACGCTGTTACTGCCAGTAACAAAGGGCTTCTCCACCCCAGGCTTCTTATCCTGCAACTTACCAGGGCTTTTGCTTCTGTATTCTTTGCAGGATTAAGATCAGCTCCTTACATGGGCTGACACGCGCTTTTTCCCCACGGAGATTTCCTTTGTCGGCTAGTTCACCTGCTTCATTATACAGCCGCTAGATGGCACTGTGGTATTGTGGAACTGTGCCATTATACATGAACATTAAAGTGGATTAATACTTATTACCACATTATGCCCAATCTTTTTAAAAACGGGGATAAAGGTCAGAAACCGTGGGAGATGCTCTGGAGGTTGACAGCATTGTGTAACAGACTTGCTAAATTCCATGAGCGACCAATCACAAGCATGCAATAAAAGCCTTGTGTAGAAATGCTGTGAGAATTAGGCCTTTCAACCTTTTAGAGTGGGAGGTGCAGAAGTGCACAAAAGCTGGGAAACCACCAAACGGTGGGTGGCTAGGGGCCAGAAGAAGGGGGCATGGCCATCTGGGGCACCGCCTCATTTGCTGCCCATGGAGGGGCTGGCCTGTCTTTCTGCCCCCCTCTCAACTGCAAAGTTGAACCGGCTGTTGATGGATAGAGCTTGATAGGACATAACAGGCTGCGTGGTAGTCTAGTGGGCAGAGGGAGGACGTTTTCCCGGTTCTTGCTCTCCTCCTCATTCTAGCAGTTCTGCTTCGCCACTGATGGAGAGACAGCCATCCTCCCAATTTCTGGTTTCTGTTTCTTAGGGCACTTGTATAAAGTCAACATGCCCGTGGTGGTCACGCAGGCCTCGGGAGGTGGAACGGTCCTCCAGAATCCAGTTCAGCAAATATTCCAGCAGCTTGGCCGGCAGCCCTCGGCACCTCCGGCTGCCGCGCAAGCAAACACCTTGTCTCTTCAAGCAGCCAGAAGTGAAAGCTTGCAGGCCCCAAAGCCTGCTGCATCCGAGCAAATGGGAGTGGAAGACAAGGCCTTACCTCGGGTGGCTGTCATGCAGGAGGCTCTTGGGAGCCAGGGGAAAGCTGCCACGGGGACCCTGGTAAGCCAGCGGCCATCTGGTTCTCTGGAGACTCCCTGGAATGCCAGTGTCCAAATGGCTATTCCTGCCTTGAAGCCGTCTGAAGCAGCCTGCCCCCCAGTGGCCACAGAAGTGATGGCAGGCAGCTGCTCCGATGCAAGAGAATTGCCTGTGAATCTTGGGCAGCCGCTCGACCCTGATGATATAATTGAGTTGATAATTATGGGCAACGAGTTGGATGACAGTGCCCTCCTGGCTGACGAAACCAACCTACCCTTTGCTGAAGAGGTAATTCCAGTGGTTTATTTTCCATCTTTTATTTAGAAGACTTCTTTCCTCACTACTTCTGCTGTTCAGGACACCTTGCAAATGTAATTGTAAACATGTAGTAGAATACATGGCATGTGTAGAATCATGGGGGTAAGCACAGCCTTGGGGTTTGGGCCATCCCATGCAAAATGGATGTACCTGTTGATTAGAATGGGGTTGGATTGCACCCGTCATTTTCTTTCATCCCCCCCCCCTTTTTTTAAAGGTTCACTTTCTGAAGCTCTGTCTCACAAGTGCCTACTTGGGCAATGGCTGCACTGCAATTCATTTTGCCTTTGTAAACTTTCCAGGACTGAAATCTGGGAGCAGGATCCTTAAATTCCTCTTAAGCCCTGTTCCTAGGTTTGGCCCTGGAAAACTTACACGGACAAGAGTTGCAATGCCTCTTTCCTGCAGGGGAGCTCATGTCTGAATTGGGATTGGGAGCCTCTCCCTTATGTGGGTGAGGCTACAGAAGCGGTGTGGTGTGGTGGAGAAATGCTCCTGTGTCTGCCAGGTTATGCAATTCCTTCCTTCCTTCCTTCCTTCCATTCCTTCCTTCCTTCCTTCCTTCCAGCTAGATACCAGTGTGCAGATGGAACCTGATCTGCAATTCCAGAAGGATATGACCAGTGACCTCGAACAGCTCATTCAGCTGGATGGAACAGGTGATGTTTCTCCCAAGGTAGAAATAGAAAGCCCAAGAGATGGGGATGAAGAGGAGCTCATTGGCATCATTGATGCTGAAGATCTGAAAGTCCTAGACGAGGAGGAGGAGGAAGGGGAAGACAGTACCTCGGACAATCAGTCTCTTAGGAGTACTAGTGATACTGATGAGCCCTCGGTGGACATCACTGAGGAGGTAAAACCTTTTATCCTCTTGAAAATGATTTTGTCTTCCTGCCTGTGGCTTAGGTTCAAACCATGCACAGAATCATAGAGCTGGAGGAAGGGCTCTTCAAAGTCATCAGCCCACTGCCAGTGTAGGAAATTCACGACTGCAGCATCCCCAGTAGCTGGCTGTCCAGCGTCTGCTTTAAAACAAACTCTAATGAAGGAGAGTCCATCACCATCTAAGGCAATCTGTTCCACTGTCGAACAGCTCATACCACCACAGGAAGTTCTTCCTAAAGCTTAGCTGGAAACTTCTTCCCTTGTAATTTGGTTTGGATCCTGCCCTCTGGAGCAACAAGGAATAAATTCGCTCCATCGTCTATGGGAGCCCCTTTGGTGGCTGTTTTATCACTCTTAATCACCTCTTCTCCAGGTTAAACATGCCCAACTCCTTCAACCTTTTCTTACAGAATGTGGCCTCCAGGTCCCTCACCATCTTTGTTGCCCTCCTCTGGACATGATCCCATCTGTCAGTTGGCTTCTTGATCTGCAGTGCCTGGAGCCGGACACAGTCCTCCAGCTGATGTGGTGGTGGGAGACCTGTGATGCATCTCCTGATATATATTGATATTGAGATACAGGTTCTGGGGATTGCAGATCTGCAGGACTGTGAATCTTTTGACAAGATGCTATCTCAGGGTATATCCAGACAAACTTAGAACATAAGAATTGTCCTGCTGGATCAGACCAAGGGTCCATCTAGTCCAGCATTCTGTTCACACACTGGCCAACCAGCTGTCAACCGGGAACCCAAAAGCAGGGCATGAGCACATCAGCACCCTCCCGCCCATGTTCCCCAGCAACTGGTGTACATAGGCTCACTGCCTCTGGTACTGGAGGTAGCACAAAGCCATCAAGACTGGTAGCCACTGATAGCCTTTTCCTCCAGGAATTTGTCCAACCCCCTTTTAAAGCCATCCAAATTGGTGGCCATCACCACATCCTGTGGTAGCGAATTCCATAGTTTGACTATGTACTATGTGAAGAAGGACTCCCTTTGATCTGTCCTGAATCTCCCACCAATCACCTTCCTGGGATGACCCCATTGGGTTCTAGTATTTTGAGAATGGGAGAAAAATGTCTCCCTAGCCACATTCTCCACACCATGCATAACTTAAGTTGAACAGTGAGGCCACTGTGGGACCTGTTTTGGTCACACTTACACCTTCTTTTAAGTATTAAGCATGGGGACAGATTTCAGCAGATTGCATGTTGGAGGCTCACTAACATGCCGTCAAACTGTATCATCTGCATTGCAGATGTGAGCAATTGTGATGTGCCTGTCGGGCTGATGGCACTGATGAACAGATGTCCCCTCCCCCATCTTAAATACATTTCCTGCGTAAAGGATTACAACAGACTGCCTCAGGGGGTGGTGGGTGCTCCTTCACTGGAGATATTTAAACCCAAGCTGAACAGCCATCTGTTGGGGATGCTGTAGATGCATCCTGCATTGCAGATCCTGCATTGAGCAGGGAGCTGGACAGGACGACCTCTAAGAGATTTTCTACATGAGCTTGTTAATCGGCTCTATCTACATTCGGTTTCATCGCAGAATTGAGATCCAAGCACTATACGAGGAGCATTTTCCCCCCTCCTTCTCTGCTACAGAACCTCTAGGTGGCTCTGTGGTGTAGTGGAGTAGCACAAATATATGAGAGGAAATTGTACTTTCCTTCATGTTTCCAATTAAATGCCCCATTTTTCCTGATATAAATAAACTCTACAAAAGTGCTGGTTAGGCACAGAAGCAAACTGGAGGGTCACAACGTTGTCTAAAGAACTAGTACTTTGATGTATAATTTCTCCAATATCCTGGCAATTTAAAAACTGCCTGGATGGAGCAGCAGAGAAAGGTGTTAGGGTGGTGGTGTTATCAAACCGTTGCTCAAAACTAGTAGGAATAATCTAAATCAGGACTGAACTTTTCTACACGAGGCTATTAATCGGCTGTTAATCCACTGTATCTACATTCAGGTGTTTTGGCAGAATTGAGATTCAAACGCTACATGAGGAGCGTTTTCTTTCCTGCTACATAACCTTATGTGGCAGTGTGGTATAGCAGAATAGTGTAAACACACAAGAGGAAATCATGCTTTCTTTCACTTTCACAATTAAACACCCATTTTCCCTATTCTAAAAATACTTGCTGAAAGTGCTGGTTAGACGCAGAAGCAAAACTGGAGGGACACGACATAGTCTATAAAGAATCTGGAAACAACTGTGAGTAGGGAATGACGAGTGCACACTAAACGGCACACGTAGAAAAGTCCTAGGTTCCCTTCTGACTCTATGATTCTGAAAATCTGTCTTATGGATTGTTCCACCCATATTGTACATGCAGAAGCTGGAAACATCCCCTATATCAGGGGTAGGTGACCAGGCGCCCTCCAGAAGTTTTGGACTACAACTCCCATAAGCCCCAGACAGTGTGGCCAGTGGTCAAGAATGATGGGAGTTGTGGGCCTAAGCACCTGGAAGTGACCAGGTTCCTACCACTGCCCAATATCCACCCTTGGTGTTCCTGGTAATGTATTACTATAAAGGAGTTAGCTTTTTTTTTTTTTTTAAACAGTTAACTGCCAATTGGAAAACTGCATGATGAGCTTTGTGTTTCTTCTTCAGGACCCTTTAAATTCTGGTGATGACGTCAGCGAGCAGGAGACACCCGATGTGTTTGACACTGATAATATAATTGTATGCCAGTATGACAAGGTACAGTGGAGAATACTTATTTATTTATTTATTTATTTCTATACCGCCCAATAGCCGAAGCTCTCTGGGCGGTTCACAAATACTTGCTACTTAAATGAGCCCTGGCACTCTTAAGTCTTTCTAGTCCTGTTAAAATCATGAAAAATAAAATGATCTGGAATTAGGAGTGAGCAGTGAAGTGGTCACGTTTGCCAGCGACACCAAATTATTTAGGGTGGTTAAAACAAAAAAGGGTTTGTGAGGAGCTCCAAAAGGATCTCTCCAAACCGGAAGAGTGGGCATCCAAATAGCAAATGTGGTTTAATGTAAGCAAGTGTAAAGTGATGCCTGTTGGGGCAAAACATCCCAACTTCGAGTATAACCTGATGGGGACCGAACTAATGGTGACTGACCAAGACAGAGATCTTGGGGTTGTGGTGGACAGCTCAATGAAAGTGTCAGCCCAGTGCGCGGCTGCTGTGAAAAAGACAAACTCCATGTTAGGCATAATTAGGAAGAGGATTGAGAATAAAACTGCCAATATCATACTGCCCTTATACAAATCTGTGGTGTGACCACACTTGGAATTCTGTGTACAGTTCTGGTCACCACACCTAAAAAAAGATACTGTAGACCTGGGGGCGGTGTCTCCACCAGCGATTTACTCCGGGTTGGCTGTGTGTTGAGGTCGTTAGGGATACATGACATTGTGGCCATCCAGCAGCCACCCTGGAGCTTATCAGGGAAAAACTGGATTTCCTGAGACTGCTTAAAGTCCAGTTCTTTTTCTCAAGTTGGGTTCTCCCCAATATAGTTGCTGTGTGTCCCAACCCATGCATTTACCTTGGGTATGCTAGCCCTGCCCAGGGGTGTGCCTTTCACCGTGACCCCAGTCCAGGGGTGTTTCCTGTGTGTTTCCCATCCCTGCACAAACCAATTAGTGTTTACTCAGAAGTAACTCCTATTGTGGTCAGTGAGGCTTCCTCCTGAAATGCAAATGCATCTGGACCTTCAAGGCAAAGGAGAAAGGGGGGAGAAAGGGGGGGGAAGCCTCTGTTATTGATTGAGCAGCCCCTGCGAGTCAGATGATCTTCACTCTAACCCCTACCCCCACCAGGAAGTATGTTCTGTGAAGTGATTTTTACTGGTGCAGAGCACTCCCTCGTGGAGCTCTGCATGGACTAAATGGCAGCAAACCTGATTCCTTTTAAAAAAATCGGTACTCCTCCATTCGCTTCACCTTCCGTTGTTGTGGAGTCATGGTCCTGGAAAAGGTGCAGAAAAGGGCAACTAAAATGATCAAGGGGCTGGAACATCTCCCATATGAGAGAAGGTTACAACAGCTGGGATTATTTAGCTTGGAAAAAAGGAGGGTAAGGAGAGACATGATTGAGGTCTACAAATTATGCATGGTGTGGAGAATGTGGAAAGGGAGTCACTTTTCTCCCTCTCTCAGAATACTAGAATCTGGGGTCATCCTATGAAGCTGATGGGTGGGAGATTCAGGACAGATAAAATAATCAATCATCCCAGAGTGCAGGACACGGAATAATGGGCTCAAGTTACAGGAAGCCAGAATCTGGCTGAACATCAGGAAAAACGTCTGACTGTTAGAGCAATACGACAATGGAACCAATTACCTAGGGAGGTGGTGGGCTCTCCTACATTGGAGGTCTTCAAGATGAAATTGGACAGACATCTGTCAGGGATGCTCTGACTTGGATTCCTGCATTGAGCAGGGGGTTGGACTCGATGGCCTTGTAGGCCCCTTCCAACCCTACTATTGTATGATTCTATGAAGTACTTCTTCGCACAGCACATAGTTAAAACTATGGAATTCGCTACCACAGGATGTAGTGATGGCCACCGATTTGGATGGCTTTAAAGTGGGGTTAGATAAATTCCTGGAGGAGAAGGCTATCAGCCCTCAGGAGCATATAGCCACTATGTGCTATCTCCAGAACCAGAGGCAGTGAGCCTATGTACACCAGTTGCTGGGGAACATGGGCAAAGGGTGCTTTTGCACAAGTTGTCCTGCTTGTGGTTTCCCAGTCGACAGCTGGTTGCCCACTGTGTGAACAGAATGCTGGACTAGATGGATCCTTGGCCTAATTCAGCAGGGCTCTCCTGAAGTTCTTAAAATGGGTTGCAATTTCATTTCGCACCTTCCACAAAGGCAAACCTGGGTTTGCCACACAGTGAATACTCCAGCAGGTAGCTGCATCTGATCGGTGTACCTGTATGGTCCCTTCACACTTTTTGTTTTTAGGCATACCCTAATATAAAATTATACGAAGTGGTCCTGGGACAGGGATATGAATTGCAACATATTTACACAACCCATTATCCTATGAGAACAGGCACTTGACCTACCTCCAAACACCCTCTCTTGTATTTATGTATTTGTAACAAAAGCTGATTTGTTCACATGTTCAATGGAAGCGTGCATAAAGTGAGGGGAAGAGCCCGTGGTGAATGAGGGGCACTCGATTCTCATTTCTTACACCGGTGGGGCAATTGCGACGTAGTGGCATGGGCAAAGTCTCTGGTATGCTGAGGTTTTGGAAAATAGTACAAGGGAGAATAAGTAGCAGCACAATGTGGCTAAATGCTGGGATCCTACACTTGCATAAACCAGACTCGTTGTTTTCAAAACAATCTGTTCCATCTTGGGTGTTACAGGAGAACATTCAGTGTTGAATCAATGGACTTGGGTGTATCTGATCAAGGGAACATGCTTTTAGATAAGAATAGAATGTGTTTATTTTAACCAGTAGAAAGATTTTTTTGAATGGAAAACTGAACTTTGCATAATCTAGAATAATACTCTGCTTAACTTCTATTTGCTTCAGTGCTGCCAGTGAGTCATAAAAGTAGGAAAGGTGGTGAGCTCTGCTTGCATCCAGAGGGTGGTATCCAGTGTTAGTCTTATGCACAGTAGACCCATTGACATGAATGGGACTTAAGTTACACATGACTAACCTAAGTCCCATTCATTTCACTGGGTCTATTCTAAGTAGGACTAATACTGGATACTACCCAGATGCTTCTGAATAAGGGTGGGAGAGAGTAACTGATAAATCCCTTGGTGAGGCTCATGCACCTCTAGGGGCATATCTATACCATAAGGTTAAAGTGACCCAGTTCTTTTCCTCTCCCCAGGGAACTCTGGGAGCAGTAGTTTGGAGGGGGTAGGGAGTAAGCATCTTTAGCAGTGAATTCTCTTTTTGCCAAAATACAATCCCTAGGATTCTCTGAATGTCATAGGCTCGTGTGCGGGGTGGGGAGGAGGAAACGTTTGGAGAACAAAAATCTTTAGGGAGAAAAAAACCCTTAAGGGGGGCACCCCAAAGAGCCTAGTGGGGAGTGTGTATATTCAGTGGCCATTTACTGACTGTTGTGAGAGATGGGACAAAAAAATGGGGTGGAATGGAGTGGAGCATCCTGAAAAAGGCATGGTTGACTGGAACCCTGAACAGGAGCATTCCACTTCTAAACTACTATGGCTTGTATGCAGTGTTAGTCCTACTTAGACTAGACCCATTGAAATGGATGGGACTTAAGTGGGGCTGTCATTGGATACAACCCTGTAAGTGAGTGGTTTTTAAGTTGAACAGTGAGGCCACTGTGGGACCTGTTTTGGTTACACTTACCAAGTATGCGCCAACGCGCCTTGTCTGGATATCTGGATTCTGCTTTTAAATAGTTCTTTATTTTGTATCACTTACAAAGGAAAACAACTTTTCTCTTTGTGGGCTTTCTGGTGGGCAAGATTTAAAGGTGGTTGTAAGCCATTTTCAATAGATCTGGCCTTTTGCTTTCTTGTGCTAGGTTCAGCGAAGTAAGAACAGATGGAAGTTCTACCTGAAAGATGGTGTGATGTGCTTTGCGGGAAAGGACTACGTTTTTTCTAAAGCCATTGGAGATGCAGAATGGTGAAACTTCCAGAAATACCTGCAGTACTGTAATCCTAAAAAATACACCATGTATTGGAACGTTCAGTAAGAATGGGCTGAAATTCTTGTCTTCTGAAATGTAGAATGCAAAAAGAAACATCGTATGAACAAAGTATGTAACTACATAAAAACAAAACTTGTGTTAACAATGACTGTGTATTGACCAACATTGGCCGTTAACTCATATTTTCTCTGTGTGTCCCTGTGTCTGTGAGAAGGTGCTGCATTTAGTTTTATAAACAATTGCGTACGCACGCGCGCACACACACACGCACACACAGGGCCTTTCCTTCAATGTGGTTAGCCCTGGCTGCTGGAGAAAAGTTAACAAAGGACCTCTGCACTTAGTAGAAGTTCCTGGCTTGCCTCCCCCAAAGTGTGAGAGTGAGTGTGTGTGTGTGGGGGGGGGGGAGGGAGGGAGGAGGGGGAGGAAGTGTTGGTGGTAACTAACCCTCCAAGTTAATGCATGCAATCTAGCTTTAGGCCGTCTTCCAGTGATCAAAGCTACCAGAAGGCAGCCAGGAATGGCTGGGGTAGGAGGAAGAGAGCTAAGAACATAAGAAGAACACTGCTGGACCAGACCAAAGGCCTTGCTAGCCTGGCATCCTGTTTCCTGCAGTGGCAACCAGATGCCTTGTGGGAAGCCCACAACAGGAGCGCAACAGCGCCTTGCCACTCTTGTTCCCTCTAGCAACTGCTACTCATAGGCATGCTCCTTCTGACGGGGGCCATAGTTACATACACAGCCCTCATGACTAAAAGCCAATGATAGTCTTATTTTCCATACATCCCCCTTTAAATCTGTCTAAGGCCGCGATCCTATGCATGTTTAAGATGGCAAAAGTCCTACAGCTCTCAAGTTTCCCCAATCAGCATAGATGGTGCTCTAAGTTAGTTGCCATCACCACATCTTGTGGAAGCAGATCCCACAATTCCGTCTGTCTGTCTTGAACCTCCTACCCTTCAGCTTCATTGAGTGACCCTAGGTTCTAGTATTATGAGATGGAGAAAAATGTAGTTTGTGCTTGAAGATATTTATGGAAGCTTATTTCCCTGGGGCTTTGGGTTTGAGTTTGGTTGGGGCTGATCAGAAACATAGCAGATCAAGAAACATTCTGAGTAGTAAGTTGCTGGCTCAGGCCTTCTCTTGAACAGAGTGTGTGTGTAAGCTAGGAGTTGCTTTAGAGACAGAGTTTTATGCTCAGGGCTGGCCCAAGACATTTTGCTGCCTGAAGCGAAGAACAAGATGGCGCCCCTTCCATGTTCAAAAGCCAACCTGACTAACAGATGAATCTTACTTTAATACTGGGGGTGGAACTTTATCCTCCACTGCATCTGAAGGCAGCTGGCTAGCTTAGGGGTGCAGGGCAAGCCATGTCGCCCACAGTTCTCTCCTCTGACACTTTCCTGCCTCCTCCCAGCATCTGGCACCTGAAGCAACTGCCTTACCCTGCCTAATGGTAGGGCAGGCCCTGTTTGTGCTCTACTGTGTGCTAGGCTGTCTCAATGATAGAGTTCCTTGTGCTTAGGCAAGAGGGAAGAACAGCTGGTGGAAAGGACAAAACACCATAATAATCGGGGACATTGATCACAGAGACAGTGTGAGCCAGTGCTGTTCGTAAGATCTGCAGCAGGGATAGGGAACATGTGGCCCTTCAGATGTTTTCGGACTGCAACTCCCATCTGCCCTCACCATTAATTAATCAATTAATTAATTACATTTATAGCCTACCTTTTTCCCTCTTGCGAGGAACCCAAGGCAGCTTACATTATCCTCCATTGGCTATGCTGGCTAGGGATGATGGGAGTTGTACTCCAACAATGTCTGAAGGGCCACACATTCCCCACCCCTGTTTCTTTGTCTATGGCATGGTTTGGATTCTGATGGCAGCAAACAGCAGTGTGCAAAAAGCTCATGGAGAAGTCCACAAAGGAGAGGTTGCACATGAACAAGCATGACATGGTGAACCTACACTGGCCAGCTAGTGATGCCTCCAAGTTGACCAAGTAGCTGGTGATTCCTAGGACATGAATAAATCAGATCAGGAACCAGAGAAGCTCATCGTGAATAATGACTCCACATGAGTGAAATCATACAATGGGCTCCAGCACGTGTATTTTCAACACCCTTTTGGCACATTCAAGTCTTAAATATAAATTTGCCTTGGGCAAGGCAAGGTTGGCTCTTTTAAGATGCAGACGTGTATTTAGGACATATGTAGAAAGCTGCTTCAATCAATGATCTGCAGAAACAAAGTCATACATTGAGCCAGTTTGGTCCCACTGAACGCATGACTGTGAATATCTTCAAATCCGTTTTTATACAGTATCACTGAAGGACGTGATGCGTGGGGAAGGAAATAACCTCTCTCATCTTATTATGAGGCAGATGTCTATCTTCAAGGCCTGATTCATGGCAACAATTAAGAACGTGTGCCAGCACTAATGGATTTGTCTTTTGCATTGGCAGTTTTGTGTATAATTGCTTTTGGAATGTCATATGTTTTAAAACTGACCAATTTTCCTGAAATGATATTTGTGTTTTGCTATTTAGAGTAGAACTCTGTAATGAATTATGTCCTTTTCCAGTTTACATAAAAAAAAAGTTTCAATACTTAATGAAACTTGCCTTTTGCCAATTTTTTAATCATTAGGATTGCACTGTTTAAGAGTGGAAATCTTAAAGCTCAATCATCATATAGTACAGAACAAGCAGAATTTTACCCTGGTGGGGATCTTTATGACAATGGAATGAGAGGCATGTTGGAGTATTACCAGATTTTCATGGAATCGGCTTTGGTCCATCAGGAACACATGAAGCAAGATAAGCCAAGTGTAGAGTACCTTTAAAATCCAGTTTTCAGGGGTCACACAGCACTTGATAGGAACATACTTCGGAGTGGGGTGGGGAGAGTAGAACTGATCATCATCAAACTGCCAAGGGCTGCTCAACCACTGAGAGAGGCTTGTTTCCCACCCCTGCCCGGGCTCCTCCCTGCTACTACATTATTATGAATTTCCCTGAAGAAGCCAAAATCCCCAGTTCTCCAGTGCATAATCTGAAGGCTCCCCCTGAAAGCTTCCTCCCACATTGCTGCATTCCAGCAATCTGCCACGGAGTTATTGCTCCCACCCCATTTTTCCTCATGTGTGCACTTTTGCCTATTGTTTCCACGCCCCCTTTTCTCTTTCTCCTTCCTGCTTGCAATGAGAAGCTCTATAAACCCAGAAGATCATTACTGCGATAAAGCAGAGAAGGGAGAAACTACAGAACATCAAAGAAGCACCACACCGCAATAGTGATTTAAGACAGCCATGGAGAAGCAAAAGAGCACCTTAGGGGGAGTTACTAAAGACACACTGTGGTAAAACTGCCAGGGAGCTGCTTTCAGTAAAAAAAGGTCAAAGGGAGTTTCAGAAAAAGCAGGTTTTCAAGAGGGAAGTGGCTGGTTGGCAGCGCGTTGGTGACATTTCTCATGAAGGAACTCAAACTGCTCTAACTTCATACTAAATCGCTTGTGAAGACAGCCCCCCTGAAAATACTATTCTTTGATCACTCACTTTTATAGTGAATCCAAATAATGTCAGCCTGTTGCATTTTTGTGCATTCTGTGTTGCCTTCCTGTTTTTTTTTATTCCTAATTTGTAGCATTTTTTTGCTGAAAAGCACAACTGCAGGAGTAGCCTCCTCTCTGTAGCTTCTACCTCTCTTCCACTTACAAAGTGCTGATAAGAGAGACACAGTCCTTTCCCAGAGGCTTACCATCTAGGAGGCACGATGACAAAAGAAAAAAAGGGATGGGAGAGAGAACAGGAAAACGAGCAAATTCAGGCTGTAATTCTTCATGTTGTTCAGTCGTTCAGTCGTGTCCGACTCTTCGTGACCCCATGGACCATAGCACGCCAGGCCTTCCTGTCCTGCGCTCTCTCCCGGAGCGTGCTCAATTCTTCATACAGTTATATAAATGTTTAATGTGCTAGTAGAATTGCCACAGAGGGAGATAGTTCTGGGAGATGGGGAACCAAATCGCAGTTGGTTCCAGCTGAGCCAATAAAGAGTGTGCTGTGATAATTGTTTCCTGTTCAGTGCAGCTTGGCATTAGTGAATAATGGCTTCTTAATTCATTTCTGTTCTCCATAGAGATGTGGAGGCATTAATGGCAGCGTCCAAGTGGGTGAGCAACGTTGGGGTAACTCCTCCCCCCAATACTAAGAGCGCGATACTAAACAAAATGCTACCTGAGATATGCCAAAGGATTTGATGTGGCCAGAAGGATTTGGGATTCCCCTCCTCCTCCTTTAGAACACCAAGGCCCTCACTGCTGTGTCACAAACTGCTGTTGAAGCACCCCACTGCTTCAAAAGGAAGTTTGCTATGCAGTGAGGAAGTGGCTGGCTGGGTTCCTCATTAAGACAACAAAAGTCCAAAGCTCCCCTAGGCCTTTGGAACCAAGCCATTGATGGAAATTAGTCATTACCAGAGATGCATGGCTGCCACTGAAAACAGTAGTCCTGTGTCTCCTCCTTGTGACTTCCCAGGTAAAATAAAATATAGGATGTGACATCACTATGCTTAAATCTTTCCTGGTCCTGTTCCATTGACTTGCCTGTTGCTTGTGGGGATCAGGGGAACTTGGAGTGTTGTGTCATCATCATGTTCTACATTTTATTGAAATAGATATTAGTGTGTGCCCATGTGCGCGTGGGCGCACCTGCCCGCTCCCCTGCCCTGCAGCTGCTGTTCTCAGTGGCGCTCTTGCATGTTCCCCCATAAAGTTTCTGCAGGCTTCCTCTGCCCTGATTTAGCTGGCTTAGGCTGAGCACTGCCACAGCCGTACTCATGCCAGTTGCTCTACCAACATACTGAAATAGGGTGGCCAGATCTTCTGCTTTACAGGGGAGAGTCCTCCATTTTAAGGTGCCCTCTATTTGATGGGCTGCCCACCCCCAGTCTGGCTCAAAGTCAAAGAGGCATAAAGAGGGAGAAGCAGGGGCTTCGAAGCTGCCCATCAGCAGTTAGCACCTGGTCAGCAGACTGAGCAGCAGGCACACAGGCCACCTAGTCAGCAAGATGTACACAGTGGTGTGGTGGAACCAGGGCACGCAGGGATGCAGTGTCAGTATTTTTGGATTAGCAGGCAGGCTGACCTCATCTGCCACCCCCCTCAGACTTCCCTGTTCTCTCTGAGCTGCAATTATCACAGTAGTAGAGGGGAAAATGAATTTTCCCAGCAACAGTATATTGTTCCTGGTGGTAATGCATAGCATTTTGGGGTGTCTTGGTCTTGAATAGGCCATTAAGACCCAGTAGCTTTATAAAAGACCTGCTCCTAGCAAAGGTGAAAACGCTTGGAATTGGTTTGTTGATACGGATGGAATTTGGGGACTCTCTGGGCTTCTTCACATGGAGGTTTTATCCTGCTGTTGAGATTGGTTACTCCTTTAGAGTCCTTTAGATGATGTCATCAACCTCCACGGCATCTCCCGCACTAAATGACCTTTATTCCGTTTTTTAAAAGACAAGAGACAATGCGCTATCAAATTACAGTGCTTGAGTTTCGCTTGAGTTCCACTTGAGTTCCCACTGAAAAGAGGAAAACTCACAATAAGGGAAGCTAGACCACAGTGCCATCTAGGGGCTGTATAATTAAACATGCGGACGACTCAGATAAGGGGGAAAAGGAGAGGGGAAAGGTGGGGAGGAAGCGTGTGTAAAGGGAGTCCGTCATGATCCTGCATTTAAAACGGAAGCAGAAAGTCCCATTTTAAATGCAAGACTTTAGGCTGGTGTAGAAATGCACTCTTTGAGCATGGCTATGGGGGCTTTCAACAGTAAGAACCAGACATGGAACAACCGATTGGTTCAAAATTGGGAAAGGAGTACGACAAGGCTGCATATTGTCGCCCTGCTTATTTAACTTATATGCAGAGTACATCATGAGAAACGCCGGGTTGGATGAATCACAGGTCGGAATTCAGATTGCTGGGAGAATTATCAACAACCTCAGATACGCAGATGATACCACCCTAATGGCAGAAAGCAAAGAGGATCTAAAGAGCCTCTTGTTGAGGGTGAAAGAGGAGAGAGCAAAAGCTGGTTTGAAACTCAACATTAAAAAAACTAAGATCATGGCATCTGGCCCCATCACTTCCTGGCATCTAGAAGGGGAAGAAATGGAAGCAGTGACAGATTTTATTTTCTTGGGCTCCAAGATCACCTCAGACGGTGACTGTAGCCATGAAATTAAAAGACGCTTGCTCCTTGGGAGGAAAGCTATGGCAAACCTAGACAGCATAGTCAGAAGCAGAGACATCACCTTGCCGAAAAAGGTCTGTCTAATCAAAGCTATGGTTTTCCCAGTAGTAACGTATGGCTGTGAGAGCTGGACTATAAGGAAGGCTGAGCACTGAAGAATTGATGCTTTCGAACTGTGGTGCTGGAGAAGACTCTTACGAGTCCCCTAGACTGCAAGGAGGTCAAATCAGTCAATCCTAAAGGAAATCAACCCTGACTGCTCATTGGAAGGACAGATACTGAAGCTGAAGCTCAAATATTTTGGCCACCTAATGCGAAGAGAAAACTCTCTGGAAAAGACCCTGATGCTGGGAAAGACTGAAGGCAAAAGGAGAAGGGGACGGCAGAGGATGAGATGGCTAGATAGCATCACCGATGCAATGAATATGAACTTGAGCACGCTCTGGGAGAGAGCGCAGGACAGGAAGGCCTGGCATGCTATGGTCCATGGGGTTACGAAGAGTCGGACACGACTGAACGACTGAACAACAACAAATGGGGGCTTTCATGATGAGTGCCTGCTCTTCAAAATTTACCATGATGCCACTGATTGTAAATGTATTAAAACCATAAGGTAAAGGTGTCCCCAACCAGTTGTGTCCGACTCTAGGGTGCAGTGCTCATCCCCGTTTCTAAGCCGAAGAGCCAGCGCTGTCCGAAGACGCTTCCGTGGTCATGTGGCTGGCATGACTGAACACCAAGGTGCACGAAACGCTGTTACCTTTCCCGCCGAGGCGGTACCTATTTATCTACTTGCAATTTCTTGCTTTCGAACTGCTAGGTTGGCAGAAGCTGGGACTGAAGACGGTAGCTCACTCCGTCACGCAGCACTCGGGTCTTGAACTGCTGACCTGCCGACCTTCCAGTCTTCAGTTCAACGTCTTAACCACTAAGCCACCGCGGCCCTAATTAAAACCATAGTTCTTTCTAAATTTGCATCTATAGGCATAAGTTAGCTTTTGCAAATGTTTGCCTTCTTTGGGTGATGCATTTCCTCTTTTTTGGCAATGTGCAAGTGTCACCCTATATGGAAAAGGTGGGGGGGAGGTCACACCAGGGGGTAAGCTGAGGTTTCTGCTGCAAGGCAATGCGAACCCAGCAACAGGTCCCATTCCCTGCATTTGTACCTGAGTATAGAAGTACTTGTTGATAACGTTCCGGGTTCAATTCCTGGCAGGGAGGGCTGGCAAAGGTCCTTGTTTAAAACTGTGGAGAGGTGCTTGCTGTCAAGTATAGGAGCATAGATGGACCAGAGGCCTGATGGTATAAAGCCGGCTACAATGTTTCCCTTAGAGCTTCACCACACCAGGCTTTTTATCCCACAACTTACTGGGCCTTTTGTTTCCAGATTCTTTGTGGGATTATGTTTGGCTCCTTTACACGGGCAGGCACGTGCTTTGAATCGGGGGATTCCTTTCTTGGCAGGTTGTATATGTTTCATTTTACAGCCACTAGATGGCAGTGTGTTTATAGTGGAACTGTGCAATGTCACACTGCTGATATATCAGATTAACCTTCCTTATCAGGTTATAACCAATCTTTTAAAAAGCGAGATAAAGGGCAGAAAGGGCAGGAGATGCCCTGGATGCCCTAACGTCCTGTAAAGGACTCGCAAACCTCTGTGAGTGACCAATCACAAGTGTGCAATAAAAGCCTCGTGTAGAAATGCTCTTATAATCTGAATACATAATTTGTGTTCCTCTGGCTACAGAATGTTGATATTCTTAAAGCACTGCCTATGCAGAATGCGGCATATTCCACAGCTGCAAAAGACTCAGCATGGATCATCATTCTGCCATTGTGGCAGGTTTAACACAAATAGGAGACTGATCTTATCGGCAGTTTCTTAACTGTGGCTTTAAAACTTTTTAAGTTCCCAGTTGAGAAATCAATGGAGGCATAATTAACTCTGATTTACTTTCTGAAGGCATTTGTATTCCAGCATTAAGGACACGTTCCATTATGTTATCTACAGAAGTGTCGATTCATTCTCTGGCGAGTCCATGCAAAGTGTCTCACTAATTTCTCCCCTTTTCTATAGCCATAAACAGTGAGCATATCAATGCTATGCATCATTGTGGATTTGAAAGGAATTACTCACCAATTTCTTCCGCAAGCAAGTTGCAGGCTTCTGGGCTGATTTAGCTGGAAAATAATAATCAAAACTGAAAGTGTAATAACACTGTAATGAGATTATAGGTATATTTTGCAAATAAAGGCTTGAGGCCTGGCAAAGAGAAGGATGTGTAAGGAACAAAATCCACATTTGGTTTTAAACAACAGAATAAAATCTATATTTTCATTAGCGTTGCTATGAGAAGTAGAACTGATACTATGTATACACACCCTTGGTAAGTTCCAGAGCAATGCTACCAGGTTGCATTTCCTTTGGATGAGAGAATACTGGGGAACTTATTCTCATATATATGTTTTAGCATTTACCAGTGAGACCTGCAACAAAAAGTTGCAGGGTGAAGGGCTCCCTTTACAAGATTCCAGCCGTTCCATGTTCTCTTGCCCACCCCATTTTCTGTTCCATCCTGGGAACAATCAGTCAATATTTTGTAGTGATTGAACACACACAGATCTCATTCATTGCTCAGTTTTTTGGGGTAACCCACTGAGGGTTTCCCCCCAATGGGTCGGAACTGAACGCTCTGTCCATGGGCTAATGATTCTCCATCCATGGAGTAAGCAGTGTCTGGCTAGATAAACCAGTGCCCTGACTCAGTTTAAGACAGCTTCATATGTTTGAAAGCACATGGCGGCTATATTTAGTTGATCCATTTTAAAAGTGTGTGTGTGTGTGTGTGTGTATACTTCAGTGGCAGCTGGTGCTTATTTGGGCTGGTGGGGCAAAGCGCAGGGCAAATACTCAATATTCTACTAAGATTGTCGGAGGAAGATCATGCACTTGAAGAAGATCATGCAATTGGCAGCAGCATGCTGTGCATTGAAGCAAATGTACCTGGCTGTGGGGGATTTCTCTGCCGTAAGTGGGTGAGGGAGAGGCAGAGGGTCGCTCTAAGACCGTCGAGTCCAACCCCCTGCTCAATGCAGGGGTCCAAGTCAGAGCATCCCTGACAGATGGCTGTCCAGCCCCGTCTTGAAGGCCTCCAGTGTGGGAGAGCCCACCACCTCCCTAGGTCATGGGATCCATTGTTGTATTGCTCTGACAGTCAGGACGTTTTTCCTGCTGTTCAGCCGGAATCTGGCTTTCTGTCACTTGAGCCCATCATTCCGTGTCCTGCACTCTGGCATGATCAAGAAGAGGTCCTGGCCTTCCTCTCTGTGACAACCTTTCAAGTCCTTGAAGAGCACTTTCATATCTCCCCTCTGTCTTCTCTTCTCAAGGCTAAACATGCCCAGTGCTTTCAGTCTCTCCTTGTAGGGCGTCGTTTCCAGTCCCCTGATCATCTTCATTGCCCTCCTCTGAACCATATAATGTTCATATAATATATATAATGACAGACATCAACTAACCATTATTTATAAAGGTCATGCAACAGAGTTTGATGGAGTAGTCCTTACAAAATAAAATTAGCTTCTGAGGAGGAGATCTTTTGTAATGTCTGGAAATTTTCTTAAACCCATGCTACAACTGCTCCTGGTAGGGAGTAATGTCAGTAAGAGGAAATAAAGGAGACTGAGACAGAAAGTGCTCATTGTAATGAGCAGAGAGATTATTTAAGCTTTGCATGTGAAGGCAAGCTAAATGAAGGAAATACATTTGGCTGTTGCTTATTACATTGATAGAAAAGGGATTTCAAGCCAAGGTAGAGATCATTTCGTTGGAGCTCTCTCTCCATCTCTGTCTCTCTCCCTTTCCTCCTTCCAGTAGATGGGCTGCACCCTTGGATCATTGAAGGATGGCCCAATCCCCTACTCGCTTCATGTGGGGTACCGGCTAGGCCTGTCAGGCATCAGCATTTGTTGTCAAGGGAGCGCGATCCCCACCCATTTTGAGTGTTTCCCCAGCCCCTTGATTCAAAAAGTCTGCATGTTGCCTAGGTTATTCCAGGACTGGTCACAAAGGGCAAAGTAGGCTGCAAGCATGTGTACACTTTCCTCTGTTGCAAGTTCCCCAACCTGGTGCCCTCTGGCTGTGTTGGACTGCAACCCCCATCATTCTCAACCAGCATGGCCATTAGGTGTTGTGTGCAAAAAGGTGCAAGGTGCAAAAAAGTAGGTCTATGCACTGCTTTAGTCTGAAGCTCGAATAACGAGGTGAAGTGGGCTGATTCGGAGGTGGCTCGCTGTGATACAAAGCAGATCAGAACAGCACTGAGGTGCCTTAAAGCAAAGCGGGTCACCAACAAGTTGCCTCGGTCTGCCTCATATATTCAGAGCTCTTCTGATGCGTTCTGATGAGCTCAGACAGCCTGTCTCCAAAATGTGAAAGATCATGGAGGAGGAGGAAAGGGGGAGGGGAGAGGAGGAGCAGAAGGGAAGGAGCTTTGACAAATGGCCAGATTAGGGCTGAAAACCCAGCAGTGTCCAGTCAGTGACAGTGGTGGAATGGGAGGGGGGGAATACTGTATATATTTTGGCAAAAGCCTGTGTTTGTTCATAGCGCAAGATTGAGTGCTTCGGGGTTCATCAGGCCACTGAGAGAGCTGTGTGTGTTTGTTAAGTTTGGTTAGATCTCTCTCTCTTTCTCTCTCTCTCTCTCTCTCTCTCTGTGTGTGTGCGTGCGCATGCAGCTTCTTATTCTTTCCTAAACAGCCCTTTTCCAACTCTTCTTTCTTTTCTAGATTATTAATTGAAAAACAAACATTTCCTTTATTAGTTATCATCTTCTTGGCTTGTTCTTTTGCTCCACCCCCCAATTATTATTCAGCTATTTAGTCCTTCCTTCCTTCCTTCCTTCCTTCCTTCCTTCCTTCCTTCCTTCCTTCCTTCCTAAATTCTTCATTAAAAAAATCAAGAAATATTACTAGTAGCCTACCCGTGCCTTTAGATAGCATCACCGATGCAGTGAATATGGACTTGAGCATGCTCCGGGAGAGAGCGCAGGACAGGAAGGCCTGGCGTGCTATGGTCCATGGGGTCACGAAGAGTCGGACACGACTGAACGACTGAACAACAACAACTCGTGCCTTGCCTGATAGTTTGGCCTGCCCCACCCCCCACCCTTCTCAAGTCAACTCTTTCTTCATAGTTGTCTGGATCCTTAATTTTTTCCCATTGTTTTCTTTTCTTTGCTTGCTCTTGGCTCTCATCCCCCCCCCCCACGCTGCCCTTTTCAGTCCCTGTATTTCTTTCTATCCTTCCCATTTTTAAACTCTATATCCTTTCCTTAAAAAGAGTACAATATAAAATAATAAACAAACCCTTTCTTTGCTTGCAGGTAGTTCTGTATTTGCTTTTCTTTTGCTCTTGTGTGCCTGTGTCTGTGTCTGTGTGCTTGTGTTGTGGTCAAGCAAAGTACTACACACATCCACATTGCAAAGCAAATACAGTGGGCAAAGCACTACACACACATATTTATTACCTTCTGTTATTCCAATAATACTCCACCGTGTAGCAAAACAAGCCAGCCCAATAGGAGGCATCCTCGGGGTCTTGGCAGGGGAAAAGGTGGGCAAGGTTCTGCTGGGACTAGGAGCACCGGCAGGCAAGCTGCCTCTCCCCCAGTCTGGACGGTGCATCCTGGTGCAGTGGGGCAGCAGAGCGAGAAGGCCAGTTGCGGTGCCCAGAGGTCACCGTTCGAGGAGGCTGGTGGAGGCAGCAGCAGCAGCAGCACTCTTGCCAAAGGAGGAGCAGCATCTCCTTCTGTAATGGAAGAGGGGAGCCTGCTGAGGGACGTTAGGTCAGAGGTGTCTGATTCCTGAGCGTGGTGGAGGGCGGAGAGGAGAGATCCTCTAGGGTGTCAGGGAGGAGGAGCAGAAGGCAGAGGCTCAATCTCCAGCACCCGACCCCTCTTCCATTGTTACCCCTGCTCCTGTGGTGACCCCTAAGACTCAAGGCAGGCAGTCTCTGTCTCCACAGAAACGTCATGGCAGCATCGGGCGGGACCACTTGGAGGTGGGAGTGGATCCCAGCACTGCTGCCTGCCGCCACTGCAAGGCGTCTCTGAGCAGGAGGAAGCAGCCAGGGCACGACAGCACCAGCAGCCTGCTCCTGCACTTCAGGAGGCAGCACCAATCAGTCTTGCCCAGGGAAGAGGCCCCCATGTCCCAGCAGGCCGGCAGCGGGGGCAAGCAGAAGGCTGGTAGTGCCAGAACTCCTGCAAGCTCTCCGTCTCTCACCCCCAAGAGGCTTAGGCAGGCCACCCTGGAGGAGATGGGGTGGGGGAAGTATGGGTCCACCAGGTGGAGGTTTCCATAGTTGGACTCAACGTGCCCTCCTGGCAGGGTCGCTTGCTGTGTCTTGCTGCCTCTGTCAGACAAGACCACTGAGAGCCTGAGGTCATGACTGTGATTCTGAATAGAAAAGCACTAGGGGAAAGGGGTTGTTTGCACTGCAAAGAAACGTGCAGCAGAGATTAGGGACAGTGAGTGACCGCCTCTGCTTCAAAACCTAACTTCCCTGATTATTACCCCTTCTGAGTTTGGTTTGAGTTTCTGAGAACAGCACATTTTATCTGTGCCTAGCACAAAACCTACCAGGCCAAACTATCTGAAATTTGGCAGGTGGGATCTTCTCCAGGGGGGCTGAGAGTTCTCCAAATTCCAAGCCGTTCTGCGCAGCCAGTGAAAAGTTGTAGCTCTTTGCTTTGGCAGTTTTTGTAGAAAAAATCAAATATTACCTGCGCCTAGCACAAAATATACTGGGCCAAATTGTCTGAAATTTGGCAGGTGGACACCCCTCCATAGTGCCTGATTGCTCCCCAAACTTCATGTATTTATCTTAAAAACAGAAAAGGTTATGGCCATTTGTGTTTTCCATGCAAGTCAATGGGAAGACGTCAAGAACGAGTGATTAGGATGTCTGAATCTCGCTCTGGATTCAGATCCAAGTCGAAGCGGGTGGAGTCCAAATCAGTCTGAAGCAAAGCAAGGTTGCTTTGGGAGGTCCAAAGCAGCATCCGAAGGGAAGCAGGGGGTCTGTGCACAGCCCCACAGAAACGGGATCTGGCATCCTTTGGATGGAGTTTCCTAACCTTAATGGGTACTGATAAATTCAGTGTATTGTCCTTATGGTGGATTTCCCAGTATTTCCTCTTGGGGATTCTAATCACTAGGTGACTTTACATATAAAAATGTCTCTATGTCATTTAAAAAGAAAATTGGAAAGTACAGAAAAAATGCTAACAAGAGTTTTTTTTTAAAAAATGTCTTAGTAGGTTTCTAAATGCTCCATGTCCCATATGCACATTCTTTTAAGTCTGTGAAGAATGAAAATAATTACAAGTTTAATCAGCGTATGATACCCAACAACCTGATTAGATTTCCCTTTGCTAAATTTTCAGCGGAGGCTTAATAACAGCATGCGATAACGAGAGCTCATATTAACTGTGTTTTCATGGGTTCTTATATAATAAGCCGCAGCAGTGAAATTAAAACTCAGTTATACTTACAACTATTACAGTAGGTTTTTATTTTATTTTTAATTTTATTACTAAGGGCATTTTCACAATGATGCTAAGTATAGTTTATTATTTATTTATTTACAATATTTGTATACTGGTCCACATCCAAAGATTTCGGAGCGCTGAACAGCAGATAAAAGAATAAAAAACATGTTAAAGTAATTATTATTTTAATAAAGAAACAGAGTTCTGATAAAAAACACAGCTGGTTACTCAAGAAAGGCTTCCTGAAATAATAATGTTTTCAGGAGGCTCTGGAAGCAATATAACGTTGGTGCCTGTCTGACCTCCAAAGGCAGGGAATTCCAGATGAAGGGGGCCACCACACTGAAGGCTCTTCTCCTGGTGGACTCTAGTTGCACTATAGGTCCATGTGGAACCACCAGGAACATGTCCTCCAATGACCTCAGTGACCGGGCAGGTTGGTAAGGGAGAAGGCGCTCTCTCAGGTATCCTGGCCCCAAGTTGTTTAGGACTTTGTACACTAGTACCAAAAACCTGGCCTGGTAGCGAATAGGCAGCCAGTACAGTTCCCTCAGCAAAGACGTTGCCTGCTGAAAAGAATAGATTTTACTTCACCTGTATACCCATTTATAACATATGAGTACTACATAGGGACCAGACTAGGTGCTATACCCAATGTGTGGCTGCTAGTGAGAAAGACATCCTTATCTCTACCAGGTCTGGTGACATCATGTGGCATCCTTGGGCAGCCAGCAGGGCCTCAGTGCCATGGCAAGGCCTACCGTTAATGCCAGCCCTGGGTAGGGATGTTGGAGAATTCCGCCACGGACTCCAGTGAGGCTGGATTCTTTAGAATCCGGCCCCCCAGAGTCCGTGGCGGAATGGACTACCCCCCGCCACCCCCCCAAATCCCCCCCTGAACGGACCTACCTGGCGGTAGTGGCGGCAGCTGCGGTGGCGGCAGATGCGGCGGCAGCTCCGGGTCGTCTTCCGGCCGCTGTTGGGTTGCTGCGGCCGCAAATGGCGGCCATTGTAGCGGCCGCCATTTGCGTCCGTGCCTTAGGCCGTGATAGGCTATGTAAATACATAGCCTATCACGGCAAAGAGCAGGGGCGCAAATGGCGTAATGGGCACCATTTGCGCCCCCGCTCTTTGCTGTGATAGGCTACGTAAATACTTACATAGCCTATCATGGCCTAAGGCATGGATGCAAATGGAGGCCGGCGTAGTGGCTGTCATTTGCGGCCGCAGCGCGGCAGCAGCGGCCAGAAGTCCGGCTGTGGCCGGGGAGGATTCTGGGGGGGAGGGATGGATCGCCTCCCCCGCCAGTGGATGCCCCGGACTGGAACCGGTAAGTAATCTGCTCACCCCTAGCCCTGGGTCCCCCTTAGTGTCAGGGGGCTGGGTGTGGGGAGCCACAGCACTCCAGGGGAATTCATGTGAGAAATGAAAACTGCAGTTTAAGATGCCCACCACTGTTATTGCTTGCCACTGCCAGGTAAGGCTGAGGGGGCTCACTGACATAGAAATCAATGGCTACTAGCCATGATGGCTATATATTATCTCCAGTATCAGAGGCAGTATGTTCTCAATGCCAGTTGCTGGGGAACATGAGCGAGAGCATGCTATTGCACTCATGTCCTACATGCGGATTTCCTGCAGAGGGCTGGTTGGCCACTGTGCAAACAGAATGCTGAACTAGATGGACCTTTGGCCTCATCCAGCATGGCTCGTTTATGTTTTTAGGAAGGGGCACACCAGAGGGAACTTTGCTGGAGCCCTCTTCAAACTAGAGCTAACCCTGGTATCTTGTTCCATCACTAGTATAACATCTAGTAGAACTTACCCATGTCCTCATGCCAAGACATTTCTCCACCCCCTCCCAGTTAGGGTGGCCACTTGAGAATCGCCCCAAAAGAGGACTCGCATCACCACAAAAGAGGATACCAATTTGCATAGATTTGCATATGCTAATTTATACATATAGATACAAATTTAGAAATAAAGATTATAATTTAAATGGAAATGCAGTACATCTCAACACAGTGGGAAAGACTGTGACCAGGTGACCTGTGTGCCTACCTCTTCAGTCTGCTGTCCAGGGGCTTCTTCACACAGAGCTTTTATCTTGCTATTGAGATTGCTCACCCACAGAAGTTTGTGGGTCATTTTCGTGACATTGTCAGCCTCCAGGACACATCCAGAGGTATTTCCTGGTTATTCCATCTCAAAAAGATCTGGAAATAATGAACTATTAATTTAAGTTGGATTGTTATGCTATTAAAACAGCCACTAGATAGCACTATTTCATTGATCTCTATGGAACCTTAAAAATTAAAAACTTCCCCTCTCAGCAGTCACATGGTTGCCATCTGGGAGCCTGCTGCAAACGTGGAAATGCTCCACAACCAGAGGACTGCAGGTTTCTTCTGTAGTATAAAGGGAGCTCAGGTGCTGTTGATGGGCAACTTCAAGGCTCAGCTCTTCCTTCTGATGGTTCTTTATCTTTAAACTGGACTTGGACTGGACAGCCCTTCAAACTGAGGACATCTTCAAAATAGAGGACAATATTCTGGCAGTCCTTGAAAGAGAGGACTGTCCTTTGTAAAAGAGGACACATGGCTACCCAATTCCCAGTGGAATGTTCTGGAATGAAGGGAATGTTCTGGAATGAATGTTCTGGAATGAAGTGGAATGTTCTGGAATGAATGTTCTGGAATGAAGTGGAATGTTTTGGAATGAAGGGTGGGAAAATGTAGACTGCTGTAATATTAGAACACAGGCAAGGTCCAGAGACTTTACGAGGGGCATGGAAGTTGTGGCTCCTGTTTTGTTTATCACTGAGATTGGCCCTTGGGCTTGGACACTAAGAGCCCTTTACCAGGCCTAGGAACCTCTGAATAAGTGGCGCTTACTTGCTCGTAAGGGCATGTCTGCACTGCACGTGTACTTCACTTTTATACTGGTTTAACTCTTATGGCTTCTCCCGACAAAGCCTGGGAATTGTAGTTTGATGAGGCTACTGAGAATTGTTTGCTTGAGATCTTTACTCTGCACCCTCAGATGAAAGCTCTCTGGGTTCCTTGAGGAGCGATTAAATTGGTTAAACCATTTTAGTCAATTGAGCAGATATGCCATATGTAAATGTGTGGAATCAGCTGGAAGCTTGCAGATGGTAAGGTGAAGTATCTAGCCCCTGGTGGGAATTAACTTCAGTGTAGCTGCAAATTAAAACAATTATTTCAGTATCAGGTATGTTTCATGCTTTGATCTTGTACTGGGTCATAGACTCAGGCTGTTTCCAGACAGAGGGCTCCAGGCGCTACCTCTCAGAAGGCATTGTGCAGCTATTTCATCTTTCCCTCCTCAACGTATTTTCTGTGGTAAGGAAAATGATGGAAGAAGTGGTGTGAAAACATGGGAGGGTTATGACTGGAAGGCAATATCATATGGATCCCTTGTAAAATTCCATGAATGAGGCAGGATGATAGCATGATAAAAGCCTTGTCTGGATTCTCAGTCATCTAAAATCCACTTTCTGGTCCAACCTGAGACAGGAAAGAAACATCTAGCTTAGGGAGCGATCCTATGCCCCCAGACAGCGGCGGCAGGTGCTGGTGGTGGTGCATAGGATAGTTCCGTTTCCTGGCTCTGGGGCTGGAGACAGGGCTCCGACCTTGGAGCCAAGAAGCCATGCTCCTCCCTCCCTCCCCCTTGTAGCCAGCATGGAGAGAACCATGCTGGCTGTTTCTCTGCACTCTGAAAATGGAGGATGGAGACAGGGACAAGGGGGCGTTCCCAGGGGAGGGGAGGAGACCAGGGTTGTTGTGATAGGAGTCATAGGACACATCCTATGGCTGCCCAGCCTCCTTCCCTTCCCCTCTGAAGTGCCAAAATTGCCCATCCAGCAGAAATGCAGGGCGCTGGAGTGTAGAAACAAAGATTGCTTCCATTGTCTTCCCATCCTGCATTGGATACTTGGAAGCCTTCAAGTTTGGCTGCTGCTGGCAATCCAAACTTGCACCCTAAAGCGAATTAAATAATGTTTTAATGCACACAAACTGACTGGGACAATTTGGAGAGGAAAGTTACACACACACACACACACACACGCGTGCGCGCGCGTGCGCGCGCACACACACACACACACACACTTTCCAGTAACTGCCCCCTCTCTCTTTGGATGGCCCGTCCTTTGCACAAGGTCCCAAGGCTTTAGAAGTACTGGCATTTCTGACAAACACGGAAGATTGTCAACAGTGCTACAATCCATCTCTTCCAGAGATATGCTCTGGCACATTTCACGGTAAGGAAAAGAAGGAGAGACATTATTTCCCCAAATGCTTTCTGCAATGTTAGCACATTACCATTTTTATGCTCAAGATCACCGATGCAATCACTTATGATAATTAATGGCACTTAATGGGGGGGGGGAACCCATGCTGTCTGCTCACATTATGAAGGTCTTTTAAAAAGCAGGCGGCGGGAATTACTGTGACACAGTGATCTGTGCGTGTGTGCTTTCTGGGTGTGGCGGGTGTGTGCAGAAGAGGAAATCTGTTTAGAAAAAGATGCTGCTTTAAGCATGGTGCTTTTCTGCCATCGTCCTCGTGCAACCCTAATGCAAAAAAGAACACCCGAGAACCGTGCCGGCTCCAGGTTCTTGCGGACCCTTGGACAATGCCCCTCTTCCTCCTCCCCATCACTGCTGCCTCTTGTTTGCTCAACGGGCTGAGAGTCAGTGAGCCGCGGCTTCTGCTTCTCCTCCTCCTCAACGCAACTGTGGTCCGGGCCAGAGCAAGAGGCAGGCGAACAAGCAGGTTGCGACGGTGAACAGGAGGAGCACGTCCAGGGGGCTCTTGCCAGTGGGCCCCTGCTGGGGTTTGGGCCCTCAGCAGGTGCCTGACCAAGCCAACCCTCGATGCCAGCCCCATCCATCAATAAGATTTATCTGGAAATGCAACTGCCTCGGTGGGCCCTCCCTAGGCCTGGAGGCCCCATAGCTGGCCAACCCTGCTACCTCTGGTGCCAGTCACAGCATGGGAAACTTCTGTAGAGTCACAGGGTAGCATGGACCCTATCTCCCAGTTAGGACACAATCCTATGCATGCCTAGACAGGAAAAAAAGTCCTACAACTCCCAGCATGTCCCAGCCAGCCATGCTGGGAGTTGTAGGATTTTTTTTTTTTTTCCTGTCCAGGCATGCATAGGATTGTGCCCTTATTCTAGCTGTGTGTGCTACCTAGCTCTTCTTTCTATAATGGCAGAGTACAGTCCTGGAACATGTGAATCAGTTGTTAACAACAATTAGCCATGATAATTAAATGGAGCCTCCAGGTTCAGAAGCAGTGTACCGCTGAATATCAGTTGCTAGGGAGGAGCAACGGAAGAGTGTGCTCACCAGCCCTGTAGCCAGCCTTCTTTGTCAGGTGGGTCAGCCACATTTCTAGGTGGGGCATTTGGGGTGTGTGAGGGGGAGGCACATAACACCAGCCAACCCCCCCCCCCCAGTGGTGGAGAGGATGTGAGGGTCAGGCCAGGAGAAGGGAAAGACAGTGAACTTCCCCCTCACTCCTCCTCCTCGCGGAGGGTGTGTTAACTTACATAATGGGCTATGGAAAGGTCAAGTTAACAGAAAATCTACTACGAACACCAGGAATTAAATGACTGGCATATTTTTGTTTCATAAGGTATAAGGATATTATTTTATTTTAATTTTATTTTATTTATTTATTTCTATACTGCCCAATAGCTGGAACTCTCTGGGGGGTTCACAAAAATTAAAACCAAACGGCACACAATAAAACAATTTAAAATATATAGAACATTAAAACCACAATATAACAATACAACCACAATAAAACCTAGCAGCAGTGCAGGAATTTAAAATACAGATTTAAAACAGCAAAGCTAAAAGTCTAGAAAGCTAAAAAGCTAAAATGCCTGGGAAAATAAAAAGGTCTTCACCTGGCGCCGAAAGGAATACAATGTAGGTGCCAGGCGAACCTCACTAGGGAGCTCATTCCACAGCCGGGGTGCCACAGCAGAAAAGGCCCTCCTCCTAGTAGCCACCCGACTCACTTCCTTTGGCAGGGGCTCATGGAGAAGGGCCGCTGAGGATGATCTTAAGGTCCGGGCAGGCACATCTGGGAGGAGACGATCCTTCAGATAACTTGGCCCCAAGCCGTTAAGGGCTTTAAATGTTAATACCAGCACTTTGAATCGGGCCTGGAAATGGACTGGCAGCCAGCGCAGCTGAAAAAGTACTGGCGTAATATGAGCTCGCAGGCCAGTCCCTGTTAACAATCTTGCTGCCCTATTTTGGACCAGCCGAAGTTTCCGGACCGTTTTCAAAGGGAGCCCCACATATAACGCATTGCAGTAATCCAGACGAGAAGTTATCAGAGCATGGATAACTGTAGCTAGGCTATCTCTGTCCAGATAAAGGCATAGTTGGTATACCAGCCTAAGCTGATAAAAAGTGCTCCGTGCCACTGAGTTCACCTGTGCCTCAAGTGACAGTTCTGGATCCAAGAGCACCCCTAAACTACGAACATGATCCTTTAGGGGAAGTGCAACCCCCTCCAGAACAGGTTGAATATCACCTAGCCGGGCAGATGAACCACCCACTAACAGTACCTCCGTCTTGTCTGGATTGAGTTTCAGTTTATTGGCCCTCATCCAGTCCATTACCGTGCCCAGGCACTGATTCAGAACAGCCACTGCCTCACCTGGGTTTGATGAGAAAGAGAGGTAGAGCTGGGTGTCATCCGCATATTGATGGCACCTCAGCCCACACCTCCAGATAACCTCCCCCAGCGGTTTCATGTAGATGTTAAACAGCATGGGGGATAAAATAGAGCCCTGTGGAACCCATGGCACAATTGCCATGGCACAGAGCAATAATCCCCCAGCACCACCATCTGGAATTGGCCATCCAAGTAGGAATGGAACCACTGTAGTGCAGTGCCTCCAACTCCCAACCCAGACAACCTATCCAGAAGGATACCATGGTCGATGGCATCGAAAGCCGCTGAGAGGTCCAGGAGAATCAACAGGGTCGCACTCCCCCTGTCCCTCTCCCGGCAGAAGTCATCTTACAGGGCGACCAAGGCAGTTTCCGTTCCAAAACCAGGCCTGAAGCCCAACTGAAATGGATCTAGATAATCCATTTCATTCAACAGTGCCTGGAGCTGTCCTACAACCACCTGCTCAAGCACCTTGCCCAGGAAGGGGATGTTGGCCACTGGCCTATAATTGTTAACATCCTCTGGGTCCAGGTTAGGCTTTTTCAGGAGTGGCCTGATTACTGCCTCTTTTAAAGCGGCCGGCACCACTCCATCTCTCAAGGAGGAATTTACAACCTCCTGGGCCCAGCCGGACATCCCCTATAAGCCATGAAGGGCAAGGGTCAAGCACACAAGTGGTCGATCGGACTTGGCCAAGCACCTTGTCCTCATCCTCAGGCCTCAGTAACTGAAACTCATCCAATAAAACTGGACCAGATGGTGCTCTGAATGCCTCTACCAATGGAACTGCATTAATCGTGGTGTCCAATTCATGACGAATCTGAGAGACTTTATCTTCAGAGTGCCTTGCAAACTCGTCACAGTGTGCCACTGAGGGTTCCACCATCTCTCTCCCTGGCCCAGAATGTAACAGGCCGCGAACCACTCGGAAAATCTCTGCTGGATGACACTGAGAAGATGCAATGCTGGTGGAAAAGAACTGTCTCTTTGCCACCCTCACCGCCACAGAGTAGGCTTGATAGTGAGCTCTAACCTGTGTTCAGTCAGACTCAGCACGGGTTTTCTTCCACCTGCCTTCTAGCCGTCTCCCCTCTTGCTTCATTGCCCTCAGCTCAGGTGTATACCAAGGAGCTGGCCGGGCTCTGCTGAGAGGGAGAGGGCGCTTGGGCGCAATCATGTCAACCGCCTGAGTCATCTCTGCATTCCACAGAGCGACCTGGGCTTCGACAGGAGCACCAGCCATACCAGCAGGAAAATCCCCCAGAGCCCTCTGGAATCTATCGGAATCCATTAGCCTCCAGGGGTGGACCATTTTAATAGGTCCCCCACCCTTGCAGAGGGGGAAGGCTGCCAGGAGTCTAAACTTCAACAGGAAGTGATCTGACCATGACAAAGGGACAGATGTTAATTCCTCCTCTTTCAGATTGCCATCCTCCTGCCAGTTGAGAAAACCAGATCAAGTGCATGTCCTTTTATATGCATTGGGCCAATGACATGTTGGGACAGCCCCATGGTTGTCATGGTGGCCATGAAGTCCTGAGCCGCCCCGGATACAGCAGCCTCGGCATGGAAGTTGAGATCCCCCAGGACCATCATCCTAGGGGTCCTCAACACCAAGTCCGAGACCACCTCCGTCAGCTCAGGCAGGGAGTCTGATGGGCAGCGGGGTGGGCGGTACACCAACAGAATCCCTAATCTGTCCCGGGTACCCAACACAAGGTACAAACACTCAAGAACTGCACTCGAATGAGCAGGAAGCCTGGAGAGGGAGATTGAATTCCTATAGACCACGGACACCCCCCTCCCCTCGAGTCGGTGTTGGTGCTGCACCGAGTACCCAGGAGGGCACAGCTGGGAGAGAGTGACCCCTCCCAGTTCCCCCACCCAGGTCTCAGTAATACATGCCAGGTCAGCCCCCTCATCCACAATCAAATCATGGATGAGGGAGATTTTATTTTGGGCCGACCTGGCATTCAGCAGCAGCACCACCAGACCCCAAGGCAGACTGGTAAGGCCGCCAGGAACCATCAGGTTGGGGGAAGAACCAGAAGAGGGGACAGCTGTAAGGTGTCTAGCCCCTCTTCTCCTCAGCTGGCCCCAACGCCATACCTCCCCCGCCCGTGACCACAGTTATGGTGGTACCTTCTCGACCCCCTAAGTTGCTCAATAGTCCTCCCAGGCACATATTAAAATGTTAAAATATAAAATATACAACAGTATAAAAGAATATAAAAGATAAAAGAGATAAAAGAGAACAGCAGCTAAGAAGCAGCCCTGGTCCTTAAAGCTGTTGCCCTCTGTTGCTGCTATTTGCTGCTGGTATCTGTGGCTGCTGGTGACTCTGGAGAGGCGGTGGGTGGGTCTTCAGGTGCTGTTCCATGCGACTCCAAGTGCGACGCTAAGTGCGCACTTAGCGTCGCACTTGGCGTGACGCCGAGGCGCATGCCGAGGCGCTGCCTCTGGCAGCCCCACCTTAAGTACCTGTTTGGCAGGGGCAGAAGCAGGCTCAGGCTCAGGATCCACCTGGTGCAGCTGCTGGCTGGTCCTCCTTCCCACAGGCTCCTTCCTGAGCAGCCTCTGGCAGCCCTGCCTTAAGTACCTGTTTAGGTACTTTGGATATCCAAAGGTGTAAAACAAACAAAATAGTTTAAGCTATAACTAAGAAGGTAAAAAATACTGAGGACCTGGCTTTCTCAAAAATTCAGTTTTAGTCTTTTATCACGACAACACCAATACAAACAAACAACAAAACAACAGACCAGGTTTCAAAACAGAGTAAGAGCACATTACAATGCAACCATAGTCAAGCATTTAGGGAGACTGTTGCAGAGAACAATATGCATAACTTTCTTGTTGAAGTTAATGCGACTGAGTCCTTAACTTGTAAAATATTTACTGCAAAATAGACTTTCTCTCGTAAACTTATAAAAATGCTTGATAACCATGCAAGAAAGCTTTCTGAATGGTAGGCTCACAATACACCTTTTCAGAGAGAGAGAGAGAGAGAGAGAGAGAGAGAGAGAGAGAGAGAGAGAGAGATGCTTAGAACCTAAAACTCATACTTTAGAACAGGAACGCCAGATTCAAAAGCTTGACTTTGCCTATAGCAACAGTCCTCTTTCACATGTTGTCTGTCCCTGTGTTCTGATTCTTCATGAACTGCGATACTTTGGTAATGACAGTGAGCTCCCGAGCTTGGCTTTGATGCTGGATTGGGTATCTCAGTTTTAGATTCCACCCCCAAAACAAACTTGTCCATAATACAAGTTTAGGGAAGGGCAGAGAGAAAATAAATACTTCAGGGTGTGTTAGTTAACTCCTCCTTGAGGGTCTCTCCTTCTAGTCTTGTTCCTGAGCTTTCGATTTTCCTTCCTGTTGGACAATCAAGTGAAAACTTTTTAAATGGTTGCTATATAAAAGACTAACCGAGCAATTGGAAACTAATAAAAAAGACAATTTTCCAAAACAATTGGGGTGGTGGTGGTGGTGGACCCATGTGCTCACCCTGGCTAAAAGACTGGCACTCACCCTCACAACCTGTTCCTAAGTTTTTGAAAAGAACTGTCAGGCCGCTGTGAGGCATTTTCTACATGACACATTTATTGCGTGCCTATGATTCCTTACTCATGGTTTTTTATGGGTTCTTTAGATGACGTCGTGATCCTCCAGTTTTGTTTCTATTTTTTCAGAGCACTTTCCTGGTTTTTTTTAGAGTGGGGAAAATGGGGCATTATTCCTGAAAATAAAAGAAAAGGATACCCTACATGCATACACGTGTTATTCTGCTATAGCACAGTGCTACCTAGAGGTTATTAGCAGAAAAGCCAGAAAGGAAAAGCTCTGTGCGCAGAGCTCGGATCTCAATTCTGGGACAAAATCAAAAGTCAGTACAGTGGATTAACAGCCTCATGTAGAAAAGCTCTGTGTGAAATTGGAGGCTGAAATGCATGGGCCTTCTGATCCACGAGAGCTCTTTATTTTTTGCTCCTGTGTTCTTAATTAATAACCAAGACAAGAGACTTTCAACCCCAGTGCCTAATGGTACTAGAAGCGGAAATATGCCTTGCAACCCATGTGCTTTATATTCCTTGGGTGAATTATTAGCTTGACACTTTCTTTGCTTTTTCGTTTTGAGGAGCAGGGAGTGTGAATTGAGTAAGACAACCCATTGAACACTTGTTTGATGTATTTATTTATTTTAGCAATCCAATTAATTGGGCTGCCTTTGCAAGCTTTGTCATCTTTTCTTTGAAAGAACATTCACGGTCGGTTACCGTATTTGTATCGTCCTGGACATACAACTCTTATCTCTGATTCTCCCTCCCCATTTGAACAACTGCTCTTGAAGCAAAGCTCTGTGTAACCCAGTGGTTGTGTTGCACAAATTATGCTTAAGTTCGTTCCCTCTAGGAGGGGTATGCCAATATCCCCTTAAAGACACACAGAACTTTGAGATTCAGTCCAATGCAGTTTTATTTAGCAGGAGACAAACAGCGCTGTTCGGGTGGATTCTCACAGCTAACGCCACAAAGGAGAACCACACCCTAGATGTTTTTTGGTACAGCTTATATACATTTAGTATAATGACCTCATTAGCTATGCGGGGTGGGCCACATAATATTCATGAACTTCATTAAGCATGCGTAATTGACATGTCTCTACAGCTGACCTGTCCTTGCAAGCTGGGCAGGAAGTGATCTAGCTGGAACTGATTCTAACCAGCTGCAGGAGTGGCGGCTATTTGGGGGGGGGGGGACTCCTCTGGCTGTACCTAATATGAAACAGACCATTACTGTTGGTTTCAACAAGGCAGTTGATGAGACTGTCTTCCTCTGGGACTTTCCATTGTAGGAGGCTGCCTCGGATGGCTGCCAATACTTTAAGATGGTGCCTCTTTGGTTCTATCAATCCCCCCTTAAAAGCCTTTCATCGAGCATTAAACACATTAGTCAGCCATCTCGACTTTGTCATAAAGCAAAAGCATTTGTTTTGACAAGGCAGCTTCAATTAATCTTTGGGACAGACCCCTAGCGTAGGGGATGATGCAACAGCCAAACAGCACCAAAACTCTGACTATCACTACAAGCGAGATAAGGATAGAGGCTGCTAAATATTTCCATTTACTGAACCATTTTTCCAGCCAGATGGTTAAGGGGTTGTTAACTCCTGAATTTTCAGCTAGTTCTTCCGATAGGGTGGTGAGGCCTTGCAATGCCTTCGTTACCGTGCCATCAGGGGCAGTGTTATTGGGGTGAAGGTGCAGCATCTCCCCCCTGACATAACGCATACTCCTCCTTTTTCTGCTAACATCATGTCAAGAACATGCCGATTTTCCCAGGCCATTTGGCTAGTGGCGTCTAATTGTTCGGCCAATCCCTTTATAGCATCTCGGGTATAGTTTATAAACCTTTGCTGATTATAATAGATGTAGTTAATCCAATCTACATTTTTGTTAATGGTTGTCCACCAAAACGGAGTAGATTCGAATCCTGCGGCTATCTGGTTTCACCCTTTAAACTCATCAGGGACTCCTCTTGGCACTGCTATTGAATCTATATATATTCGATCGTCAAAAAGGATCGCACTTCGCCTTTGGCGGGAACGGGCAGGCTGCTGGGGTGGGTGGAAAGCAATGGAAAAGGGGACTGCAAGCTGAACCAGCCCGCAGATCCCAGGCCAATTTGAGGGAAGGGTTTCAAAGACCTCCAGGCCTCCGCAATACCACCAGAGGGCGGCTTGGGGAACGGGCCAAGAGTTATTATGGAATGTTGTGGTGTTGAGGCAGGTTGAGAGATTGCCCAGAGGGGTACTATCTTGCTCTAGGGACTGGTAGATGCATCCGGTGTGGTTCCATCCCTCCATGGAAGACACAAGGGGTAGGACGCGACCTTCTATTTTGAGGGGGGGGGTAGAGTTTATTGAGGTCTTGGCAACTCTCGTCGCTCCACGCATCAGGATGTTGAAACAGATGGATCATGCAAGTAAGGAGGGAAGGCTGGTCCCATCCTAAGGGAAAAGGTAATACTTGGCGACGGATCTTCTGGCTGTGCATACAGAACAATTGGATTTGTTTAAGGACCCACTCTAGCCATACATTATCAGTTTCTTTTGTCATTGGGATCCCTAACCGGGCTCTCCAGGGGCGGTCTTTTATTTCTGGGATTTGCACTAAGGGTGGCTTGGGAGGGGCTTTTGTATCCGATTCAGTGGATTCCCCATATCAGATTCAGTGGATATCAGATTCAGTGGACTCAGGGAGGGAAAACCGAGGTATTATTTCATTGAGTAGGGCCTTAGCCACAGCTTGGGCTTGGCAGGTACGGGTTGGGAAACATTCAACCCATCCAGTGAGCTGATCAACAAACACAAGCATATTCTTAAAACCTTTACATGGGGGCATCTCAGCAAAGTCAGCTTGAAGCCTTTGGAATGGATAGTGAGCCCACGGTCTCCCTCCCATCGGGGCAGGAGGCTGTTTCCCTTTGCTGTGCATTTTTAGGCAAACAGGGCAGTGTGTGACTATTCTCTGTGCCTCCGTGTGCATGGCGGGCCCTAGGATGGTGCGTCTAGCTAAATCTACCATGGGTCCAGCTCCCATATGGCCCTGGGTATTGTGCAGGTCTTCCAGGATCTGCCTTAAAATTACTAAAGGGGTGTACACGATTCCATGGGGCAGGACCCACCATCCGTCTGGCCCCTTTTGACCTCCGCAGATCTTGGCCTGTATCTCTTCCTCCTTGGTATATTGGGGCTTTGTTACTGGCGCGGGCTTAGCCAGGCATATCCAGGTCATCCCATCCTCAGCGGCTTCTTTAGCTGCGATGTCAGCCTGGCGATTCCCCCGCTTTTGAGCAGGATCCTCATCCCGTCCATGTGCATATACATGCACAACTGCTAGTTCCTTGGGCAGCATCAGGGCTTCAAGGAGGGCTGTGATCAGATGTCCGTGGGCCACCTTGTGTCCGGAGGCAGTTATGAAACCTCGTTCTCTCCATAGCTTGCCGTGTGCATGCACTGTTGTAAATACATACTTGGAGTCATTGCAAATGTTCGCCCACTTACCGGAGGCCATTTTTAAAGCTTCTGTCATCGTGACCATTTCAGCGGCCTGGGCCGAAAGGTGGGCTGGGAGTTTATATAGCCAGCGGTTTGAGCTGGATACCACAGCTTCTCCGGTGTGTCGATGCCCATTTTTCATAAAACTGGACCCATCAACGTAGAATTCTTCATCGGGGTCGGGCCAGGGAACATCTCTCAGGTCTGGTTGAGCCAGGGTTTTTCACTGAGGACCTCTAGGCAGTTGTGGGCAGCTCCCTGGCCTGGCTCTGGCAAGAGGGTTGCCAGATTCAGAGTTGTGGAAATTTTGAAGGTGAGATTTGGGGCAAGCAGAAGGGCGTTCTCATAGTGCGAATGCTGGGCAGGGTTGAGGTATTTCCCCCCCGAACCTAATATCTGGGGAACCCCATGGGGAACAACCACTTCCGTGTCTCCTCCTAAGGTTAGCTTTTCTGCCTCTTGAATGAGGAGGGCGCAGGCTGCAACAGCTCGCAAACAGGCAGGCCATGATCGAGCAACGGGGTCCAGCACCCTTGAGTAATATCCTACTGGGCAAAGGGAGGGCCCATACTCCTGGCAAAGCACACCTGCCACCCCCCCCCCCTTCACTCATGCACAAAGAGGCGGAAGGCCTTGGCAGGATTTGGGATCATCAAGGCCAGGGGAGACATTAGGGACCGTTTAAGCTCTTGAAAGGCTTTTTCCATATCCCTGGTCCAAGCCCAATTGAGCGCCCCTCCTTTTGTCAAGGATTCATAGAGTGGCTTAGCCTTGCCACCATAGTCTGCAATACATAAGCGACAGAGTCCGGTGAGGCCCAAGAACGCCCAAAATTCACACGGGCAGCTCGGGGAGGGGTAGTCGTGAATGGCCTGTATTCGGCTATGATCAAGGCAGCACTAGCCCTTTGAGATTTTATAGCCTAAAAAGGTGACTTCAGCTTTTACGAGTTGCGCCTTTTTGCCAGAGACTTTGTACCTGCAGGTGGCCAGCAAATTAGCAATTCGCGGGTATATCGTTCACAGTCTTGTGGGGTCTCGGCAGCGATCAACAGGTCGTCACAATACTGTAAGACCTGGCCTTTTTTGAGGCCCCCCTTCCAGGCGGCCAGGTCTCTTTGCAGTTGGGACCCAAAAATCTCAGGAGCGCATGTGAGCCCCTGAGGCACTACTGTCCACATTAGCTGGGTCTTGTGGTGGGTGTCAGGGTCTTCCCATTCAATGGCAAACAGGGGCTGGGCCGTTTCATGGAGGGGTATTGAGAAGAACGCATCCTTCAAGTCTAAGACAGAAAAGCAGGTGCTCTTTGGAAGGATCTGGGTCAGGATCGTGTGGGGGTTTGGCACGACAGGATAGGGAGCTATAATTAATTTGTTGATGAAGCGTAAGTCTTGCACAAGCCTGAAATCTGGGCCCCCCAGTTTGGGGACCCCCCAAATGGGGGTGTTGTACGGGGAAGTTCCTTCACGGAGCCAGCCACAAGCCTTGAATTTCTCAATGAGGGGTTTCAGGCCTTTCCAGGTAGCCAGTTTCATTGGGTACTGGCGGACCTTGACAGGGCTGTGGCCAGGCTTTAGAGTAAAAACAACGGGAGCTGCAGTCTTTTCCTGGGCCCATCCTCCATTCTCAGCCCAGGCGGAGGGGTCTACGCTCGGGAATCGCGACCACTCAGGACTCCCCTCTGGAGCCCTGACCATATAAGTCAACAAGGCCATCTGGTAGTTGGACCTCTGTTGTTTGGGAATTCTAACTTCTATTTGGGCATTGCAAAAGCTTATCTCAGCCTGTAGTTTTGTCAAGATGTCTCTTCCCAGGAGGGCTACAGGGCACGCGCGGCTGCAAACGAACTAATGAGTAAGGTGGGTGTCACCAATTTTAGTGAGGAGGGGTCGGGTCTTTTCGAAGCAGGTCGTATGACCCTCAATGCCCTGGATCTGCACACAACCCCCGGAGCCCCCCGGAGTCCTTGCAAAGGGGACGAGGCTAAGCGTGGCCCCAATGTCAATTAAGGTGGGCACGGTCTGGCCCCCTACTTCAATTTCTACTACAGGGTCCAGGGGTGCTTGTTGTTGAGCCAAGAGGGGGTACCCGGCACCCTGATGCCCCTATTCCGAGTGATTTTCAGCATAGAACAGGGGAGCCGGGGGGGGGCAGTGTCTGCGCAGGACCCGTGGGCGCACCATTGGCCTGGTTCTGGGGACATTTGTTATTCCAATGGCCGTGCTGTTTGCAGCGGGCGCACTGGTTCCTGTCTAAATGGTGGCCCGTGTTTCTATTACTCTCGCTGCACCCCGGCCCGCTGCGCAAGGACCCTCCCCGTCCCCCATAGCCCCTTCCTCGGCATCCAGGATCTTCACCCCAGATGGCCATTGCAAGGAGCCTGGCCCCCTGGACTTTCTCTTTTTCTTCCTGCCTATCATAGACTTTCATAGCAATCTCAATATGCTTTTCAATGCCCTTTCCCATTACTCCTTCTACCTTTTGCAATTTTCTTCTAATGTCGTCATATGACTGGCCCACAAATAGGGACACCAGAACCCGTCGATTGTCGGGGTTCTCAGGATCCAGATCAGTATACTTCCGACACACCTCACACAGCCTTTCATAGAATCCCGCTGGGGATTCTTCTTTTATCTGTTTTATTTCATACAGTTTGGATAAGTTGACTGTCTTTCTAATACACTTCCTCATTCCCTTTACAAGCAGATTAGCATAGGTGGCATGCTGCTTGCACTCCGTATCAGTCCCATGTGACCACCCGGGGTTGGTGTCAGGGATGGCCTTGGCTCCGCTGATCTTATCTTCATCCTCACCCTGTGCTCGAGCCGTCTCAAAAACACATTCCCTTGCTTTTGTTTTTACTAGTCTACACTCCTCAGCTGTCAATAGGGTGCGCATGACAATCTGCATGTCTTGCCAAGTGGGCTTGTGAGTATCAATGATAGTCTCGAAGACCCCAGCCATTTGGCCTGGATCTTCGGAGAAGGTAGGATTTTGATGTTTCTAATTATAGAGATCGCTGGTAGTAAAGGGGACATACACATAAGCCGTGAGTCCCTTTGAATCAAGGACTTCCCTTAAGAGAGCTTAGATAGATGTTTCTGGCACCGCCTCAGGGTCGTTTTTTTGAGGGGGGGTCTGATTCGTGGCTCCGGAGAGACTCTAACCGAGCCTTGGCCACGGCCGCCTCCCTCTCTTCATGTTCCTTTTTCCAAAAATCCTCCCAAAATGTTTTCTCAGTCTGACTCTTGGCCGGAGTTTCCTGGGACACAGGTTGTGGGAGGCTGGGATATAAAGGGGGGGCCCTAAAAGATCCTCGGGCACTGGGGGAATAATGGGGGCTGACGGGGGGCAGAGGCCGTCCAAAGCTGCAGCCTTTGGGGGACCTCTGCGGACAATCATCATTTCACACTGAGACATTTTACATTTCAATAACCATGACGGCGAAGGTCTCCTTGTAATCACGGATTCCCAGGAATCAATATATGGGAGTTGGTCTAAATGGCCGTCTCTGGTGACTACTTGGTAAACAGAAGAGACCAGAGAAGGGTCATAAGAGCCTCCCTCGGGCCATCCAACGCCAAATGTTGGCCACTCACGATTACAAAATTTCTCCAAAGTTTCTCTAGACATTTTAACACCATAATCACCCTTAAACTGTTTCCAGTGTTGAAGCATACACCCCAGAGGTGTGCCCTCAGAACATTTACTAGAGGCAGAACCCATGGCTCTCCTGGCCTCTGTTCCAGTGTTAATTCCCAAAGAGAAACACACTCTTACCTCGTCTGAGGTGGCCGCGTCCAGCTGCTTCAAACCGTCACCTCTGAGCGGAGGACTGTTTGTTCTGTGTCCAGAAGGGACTTCCCCTCTAGGGTCACCGGCGCCGGTCGACACACGTCCGAGAAGCAGGGGAATGGCAGATCCTAATTCAGGCTTCTGGTGTGCACTTCATTCCTTGCCGTCAGAGGTCATTTGGCCACGGGGGTCGACTAGAGGAAAAGTCCCGGCAGAGTTACCATTTGTTGCACAAATTATGCTTAAGTTCATTCCCTCTAGGAGGGGTATGCCAATATCCCCTTAGAGACACACAGAACTTTGAAATCCAGTCGTTATTATTCTGAGAGGCCTTCCCTGACTGACCAGCCACAGTTTATTATGCTCAGAATCTGTTCTTTTAAAGTGTTTTAATTATGGGATTTTATTATTTTATCTTGCTGTTCACTGCTCCAAAACCTTTGATGTGGAGTGGTATATCAATATTGTAAATAAAAATATTAATAAATAAATTATTCCAACCAGTTCTGAACAACAGTTTTATGACAACCCCACTTTTCTCTGCTGCTCCATCCAAGCAGTTTTTAAATTGCCAGAAAAGTGGAAAAATAATACTTCACAGTTACTAGTTGCACCAAGGAGAATTAAGTATTTCAGGGTTATCTGCAGAGAAATACAACTCTACGCTGACCTAACCAAGATAAATGAGACCCCAGACCTCATCTTGAAAGGCTTCATATGCTGCCTTGCAGTGTTTCAATAAGCTGTTTGCTGATGAGACATTTAAAATTGATTCTCACTGTTCTTAAGAAAAAAATAATAGTGAGAGTTTATATTACTGAAGAAAGAATACCCCCCAATATTCTGCTGAGATCATGTGTTCTTGCAAGCTTAAAAGGCCCAGCCTTTGAATACGACAGATCATCCTCAACCACGAGGGGCGCAATCCTACTGGGATAGGTGGCCGCCTCCGAACTTGGAGGCGACCGCCTATCCAATGCAGGGCAGGAGCAGCGTGGAGAGAATTGTCCCCTCCGCACTTCAACCACCCTGCATTTGTGGCTAGACAGCTGATTTTGGCTGTCTAGCTGCGGGAAGGCAGAGCAGGGTCGGGGGCGGATGCTGGATGATGCACAGGAACTGTCGGAAGGGCATTTCCACCCTCCCTGCCCCACCCCGCCCCCAGGAACACCCCGTTTTCACTGCTCCGTGCTCCTCTTCCAAGCGCAGAGCACGGGGCTGTCCCGTGCTGCCTATGAGGCAGTGTAGGAGGGGGTGGAGGTCGGTTCTCAGGGAACCGACCTCGGAGCACGGGCGCCGAGGTTGGTTCCCGGGAACCGACTTATCCTACGGCTGTCTAGCTGCTGACTAGCTGCCATAGGATTGCTCCCTAAAGGAGCATGGTGTGAGTCTGCCTTTCTGAGTGTTTTTGATCAGTGGTGTAAGTAAAATGACATTTCTTGTACCTCCATGTGCAGGGCGGGCCGTAGGGGTGGGTGAACTGGGTGCTGTCCCATGGCGCTGAGCTGAGTGGGGCAGAGTACCAAACTGAGCTCAGCGGCTGTGTTTTTTTTAATGTACTGTCTGCAGTGAGCGAGGGTGGCAAAAGTGTCTGTAACCTTTTCCCCCAACGTTCTAGAGGGTGTTTGGATACTAACTACAAAAATGACCTCCCTTGAGTTAGCTTTAAAGTTTGTTTCTTTGTCAACTTCCACTTTGATGTCATTTGCACTAGGTAAAAATCAGTGAAACACAGCTAGCGATGTCAGAGAATTCCGCCACCGACTGAAATGGGATCGAATTCCCTTCAGTCTGTGTCATGGAATCCTCTGCGGAACGGCACCACGAGGTCCTGTGGAGCCAGCAGTCATGCGGCTTTTTTTTTTGTCATCCGCACAGAGTCACGAAATTTTCGTAAATAAAAATGCAAGGTAGTATATTTCGATAATAAATATGTTTTTTTTTTTTAAATGAATTGTGCTCACCGCCTTGTTTGTGGGTGTTCTTTTTCAATTGAAATCCTTCGTCTCCTTTTACTTTCAGCCAAAACACTTCCTCCTCCTCGGGGCTTCCGAAAACAAGGCTGCCCTAGGTGTACCTGAGCAATGCACTCTTTGTTTAAAGCAACGCTGTTTGAAAGAAAGAAAGAAAGAAAGAAAGAAAGAAAGAAAGAAAGAAAGAAAGAAACTTTTAAAATGACCATGCCGGTCTGGAGCCCTGCACGAGTATTATTCCCCCTGCTAGGCTTTCTGTTTCCACATCCAGCCTTGTTGGTGACGTAGTGAGGCTAAAATGGAGAGGAGAACCAACTCTGTGCATGTCTACTCAGAAGTAGGTCTTACTGAGTTCAATGCAACTTACTCCTACACATGTCAGCACCCCACTTGCCCCCAGCTCAGCTTTGTATTTCCACATCCAGCTCATTAGCAAACCTCCTGTTAGTTATCTCACTGGGTGACTTTGGGCTGGACTCTCACCACTAGATCATACTTCTGTTATGACACTCATGAAGAAAAAGAGACAGTATAATGGAAAGTTCTTTCTGAAGCAGTCACACTTCACTTGTACAAATGCAGCATGAAGGGAAAGATCAGCAACCTTCTCTTTGTTTGAATAAAAAGCACACTCTGCACATGCTCAGGGAATGGACAAAATGAGGAATAAACATACCAGGGAATATGAAGAACTATATTTTTCCATTATGTGTGTATGTGTGTGTGTGGGGGGGATCTCCCTCAATCCAGCTGTTCCCTGGAACCCCCCCCCCCAATTCACCGAAGGGTCTTCTGAGATAACTAACAGGAGGTCTGATAATGAACTGGATGCGGAAGTACAAAGCTGAGCGGAGAGGAGAACCAACTCTGTGCATGTCTACTCAGAAGTAAGTCTTACTGAGTTCAATGCAACTTACTCCTACACATGTCAGCACCCCACATGACACATACAGGAAGTAGAAGGAAGGCCAAGCTACAAAGGAAGAGTACAGGCAGGTAGCACAGAATTGCAGGGATGGCGTCAGGAAGGCTAAAGATGAGAACAAGCTGAGGTTAGCGAGGGATGCTAAAAGAAACAAAAAGGCTTTCTTCAGATACATGCATAATAAAAGACAGAGGAAAGAAATGGTGGTTCAAGTCAAGGAACACTTAATTACTTTGAATGAGTTCAAATTTCCAGGGCCAGATGAACTGCATCCTAGAGTAATAAAGGAACTGGCAGAAGAACTCTCAGAACCGCTGTCTATTCTCTTTGAGAAATCATGGAAGACGGGTGAAGTGCCAGATGATTGGAGGAGGGCTAATGTTGTCCCTTCAGGGACCGCGTTGGCTTAGTGGTTAAGACGCTGAACTGCAGACTGGAAGGTCAGCAGTTCGAGACCCGAGTGCTGCGCGACGGAGTGAGCTCCCGTCTTCAGTCCCAGCTCCTGCCAACCTAGCAGTTCGAAAGCAAGAAATTGCAAGTAGATAAATAGGCACCGCTTTGGCGGGAAAGATAACAGCATTCCGTGCACCTCGGTGTTCAGTCATGCCGGCCACATGACCACGGAAGCGTCTTCGGACAGCGCTGGCTCTTCGGCTTAGAAACGGGGATGAGCACCGCACCCTAGAGTCGGACACGACTGGTTGGGGACACCTTTACCTTTTTTAATGTTGTCCCTACCTCCAAAAAGGGTAAAAAGGAGGAACCTGGGAAGTGCAGACCAGTCAGTCTGACATCAATCCCTGGGGAAATTCTGGAGCAGATTATAAGGCAATCCACCTTGAAAACAATGCAGTGATTACTTGAAGCCAACATGGATTTGTCAAGAACAAATCCTGCCAGATGAATCTGATCTTATTTTTTGATCAGGTAACCTCCCTTGTGGACTGTGGGAATGCAGTGGACATAATATACCTCAACTTCAGCAAAGCTTTCGACAAAGTGCCCCATGATATCCTGATTAGCAAACTAGCTCAAAGTGGGCTAGATGAAACAACTATCAGGTGGATCCACAGTTGGCTACAGGATCGGTTTCAAAGAGTGCTTATCAATGGGATCTTCTCAAACTGGGGAGAGGTAACAAGCAGAGTACTGCAGGGGTCAATCCTGGGCCTGGTGCTCTTCAACATGTTTATTAATGACTTGGAGGAGGAAGTGCAGGGAATGCTGATCACATCTGCAGAATACACAAAATTGGGCGGGATAGCTAATACCCTGGAAGACAGAAACAAAATTCAAAGTGCTCTTGATAGGCAGGAGTGCTGGGCTGAAAACAACAGAATGACATTTAATAGGGATAAATGCCACGTTCTGCACCTAGGAAAAAGAAACCAAATGCACAGTTACAAGATGGGCGATACTTGGCTCAACAACACTACAAGCGAGAAGGATCTTGGAATGGTTGTAGATCACAAGCTGAATATGAGCCAACAATGTGTTGTGGCTGCAAAAAAGGCAAATGCTATTTTGGGCTGCATTAATAGAAGCATAGCTTCCAAATCCCAGGAAGTACTAGTTCCCCTCTACTCAGCACTGGTTAGGCCTCATCTGGAGTACTGTGTCCAGTTCTGGGCACCACACTTTAAGAAGGATGCAGACAAGCTGGAGAGGGTTCAGAGGAGGGCAGCAAAGATGATCAGGGGACTGGAAACAAAGCTCTATGAGGAGAGACTGAAAGAACTAGGCATGTTTAGCCTTGAGAAGAGAAGAATGAGGAGAGATATGATAGCACTCTTCAAGTACTTGAAAGGCTGTCACAGAGAGGAAGGCCACGATCTCTTCTCGATCATCCCAGAGTGCAGGACACGGAATCATGGGCTCAAGTTACAGGAAGCCAGATTCCGGCTGAACATCAGGAAAAACATACTGACTGTAGAGCAATATGACTGTAGAGCAATATGACAATGGAATACCTAGGGAGGTGGTGGGTTCTCCCACACTGGAGGCATTCAAGATGAGGCTGGACAGCCATCTGTCAGGGATGCTTTGACTTAGATTCCTGCATTGAGCAGGACTTCACAGTCTTATAGGACCCTTTGAACCCTACTATTTTTTGATTCTATAATGTTGTTAATGAATAAGTTAGAGTTTAATTTACCATATTTTTGTAATGCATAAGTATGTTTTGTGTGATGTTAGTTTGCATTATTAGTTTAGGTTTTAAAGGTATGTCCTATGTATAATGAGTTTTTTTAAAAAACCTCAACAACATAGGTTGTTCATTATAAAGCTATGTTTATGAACATCTATATTTTGTTGACTCATTCATTTGTATGTTTGTTTTAGTTGAAGACAAACCTTTCTGGAGCCATGAAAGATGTCGGGCTGTTCAGTGTAAGCACAAGAGCATTTGATAGTTTGACATTTTAGTACCATTTTGAGGTTTTGCCTCTTGCTTTGTTTCTCTTGGGTTTTGGTACTGCCCTCCCTCCAGGTTCCTCTCTTTGCAGGATGGATGAAGACAATGGTGCCTCTGAACATGTACATAATGCTTTGCCTTCACCATTGAGCACCTACAAACAGTTACAACGTACCTGGGGCTTATGGGCAGACTTGGGCTCAGGTCCTGGCATTTTTTTCTAGTCAATCAGACCTGCACAATTTGTGGCCTGCCAAGGCGAACATGCATCGTCAGCCTCATGTGTAGGGTGCCAGTTGTCCTACTTGACAGTGGATGGTTCTCTGTTTTGGAGAGCTGTCACAAGAGAGTCTTCTCTTTTCAGGTGTCCTCTGTTTGATGGGCTGTCCAGTCCACGTCTGCTTAAAAGTCAAAGAACCATAAGAAGGGAGAGGGAGGGGTCTTGAAGTTGACCAGCAAGGGATAGCATCTGGTCAGCAGATTGACCAGCAGAAACTCAGGTCACCTGGTCCCAGTCTTCCTTACTTTGGTGAGATGTGTTGTATTACTATTCAAATTATACTAATGATTTCTGAATTTGCATCTCTCTATGACAGAACATAAGAAGAGCCATGCTGGATCAGACCAAGGGTCCATCTAGTCCAACAGACCGTTCACATAGTGGCCAACCAACTGTCAATGGGAAAACCACAATCAGGAACGGCACAGGCATGATATTGGAGGTAGCATATGATACTGGAGGTAGCATAGAGCCATCAAGCCTAGTAGCCATTGATAGCCTTCTCCTCCAGGAATTTGTCTAACCCCCTGTATTGGCCCAGGCCTGTAATCAAGGCACCTGTAGTATCAGAGGGGCCTAGAGATCCCTAATGCTCTGCTTAGGTTCATTGTAGGCCTCTGAGCATGTGAAATGAGACAAAAGCTGATAACACAGCCTTCGCATATTCCATACCAATGAGTAGAGAGTCTTGTGCCTGGGAAGCGAAGTATGTTTATGTAAAGCTGCAGGTAGCTATGCTGGGAATGAACGCGAGGGGTGCTTGCTAGATAGCTGACATGCATGGTATAAAACCCATTTGACCCCATGGCTCGTGGTTCAGAGAAGCTGCCTGATCCAACCACTGGGCATGCCTGTGTGCTGTAAGTTACTCAATAAAGTACTTCTTTACCAGTAAACCTGGATATGATTTCTCACTATCTTGGCACCTCTAAATCAAGAGGTCGACGCCCACAGCCGGGGCAATACACCCCTTTTAAAGCCATCCAAACTGGTGGCCATCACTACATCCTGTGGCAGCGAATTCCATAGTTTGCCTATGTGTTGTGTGAAGAACTCCTTCCTTTATCTGTCCTGAATCTCCCACCAATCAGCTTTATGGAATGACCCCATTGGATTCTAGTATTGTGAGAGAGGGAGAAAAAGGTCTCCCTGTCCACATTTTCCATACCATGCATAATTTTGTACACCTCTATCATGTCTCCCATTACCCTCCTTTTTTCCAGGCTAAACAATCCCAGCTGTTGTAACCTTCTCTCGTAGGGGAGATGTTCCAGCCCCCTTGATCATTTTAGTTGCCCTTTTCTGCACTTTTTCCAGCTCTACAATATCTTTTTTTTTAGGTGCGGTGACCAGAACCGGACACAGTATTCTAAATGTAGTCGCACCATAGATCGGTATGAGGGCAGCATGATGTCAATTAGCGTATGCTTTTTGGTGCAGCTCTGTGCTGCCCCCCCCCCCCCTGCAACGTGTAACTGGCCAACCTAGTCATACAGCAGCCCGGTAAGGGACTCCATAAACCTCTTATGGGCTACATTTGCTCTTCCAGGTCACAGACTATGCAGGGCAGTCATAACAGAAGCAGCAGCTCAGAAAGCCTCATTAGCAAAGCTTTCCACTCTTCCTGAGTCCGCACACTATCATCCCCTGCCCCCTGCTCTTTTTCTTTCTTTCTCGAATCACCCACTCTGTTTTAATAAGTAGTGAAATTAACTTTATTCTGACCTTGCAATGGTTGTGATCTGCAATGCGTTCACTTTGTTCTGTTCTGCTTGGTGTGTGCCCCCCAACATTACCACTTTGCTTATCTGATGGATGTCCTGCATAATTCCAGTTAGCATGTCCTATCGGTCTTGATTCTATTTTCCCTTTGAAATCCTCGACATTTTAGTGAATATGAAAGTGCTGCTATATGTAGGGCACAGTGATGTCCGCTCTAAGCTCGACTGCTGGAGGTGTGAAGCTTTCTCCCAAACATGGATGGCTTTGGAGGTGGATAGAGGCATAGCTCTGTGTCCCATCGGGAACCCTGCTGGAGACCTTTTGCAACAAATTTTTAACAGGGCCAGTGGTGCAGTTAGGTAACTTTAGACTCTGGGCTTAATGGTCTTATTGGGTGGGGGCTATTTGGTGTGGGCTGTTTGTTGGGAATATTGCAACCTCATCTGCAAGTTACAGGAAGGGGGCAGTGTTGCAGTCAGTTAATGCATGGGCAGAGCTAGCCTTAGGATCTCTATAGTCTACAGTGTGGTTTCCTGCTCCTCCCCTTCCTCCCCCCCCCCCGACCTTCCTCCATTGCTGGGAGTACATGGGCTTGCTCTCTCTCACTCCTGCCTGTGTAATGGAACACAAAGTGGACTGAACAAACTTTATCTGAAACCCCACACTGTACCTGCATTTATATGCAAGAATACTTGTGAGTAAAGCTATTTTCTTCATTAAAGAAAGGTGTAGTCTCATTTTTAGCCTTGTGTACACGTGGGACTGGTAAATGCTCATTCTTTTTTGCCTTTACTTGCTCTCTGCTACCTGCCTTTTTAACAGGAGGCAGCAATTCCAAATAATTTCCATCACTTTTCACAGTGGTGGCTCCAGGTTTAAGAGGGCCCCTTGGGCAAGTCACCCTCCCTCAGTGATTCTATCTTCTCATCACCATTGTCACCAGTTGCTGTTGCTCCTCCTCTACTTTCCCATCATTCATCCATCCATTCATTATATTTCTATACTGCTCAATAGCCAAAGCTCTCTGGGTGGTTTACAAATGGGTGGTTTACAAACCTTAAAAATGCTGCATTGTGCATAACATAAAAACAGTTTAGCTACAAACATATCAATGGAGCAGACATGCATACACACACACATATCCAAACAACAGCCTATGATCTCATTAAAAACCTACCATATGCTGCCAAATGGCTAGGAGCAGAGGAAGGTCTTAACCTGGCACTGAAAAGGTAGGAATGTTGGCACCAAGCAGGCCTTGCTGCCTGGCACCAAGTGGGGAGCCGGCACCAAGAAGGCCCTCTTCCTTACTGCCACCCTCTGAGCCTCCCTTGGAGGAGGCGCCTTGAGGAGGGCCTTAGACAATGAGCGTAGTGTACAGGTAGGTTCATGCCATCATTGCTACCCCTTGCTTGCTTTTTTGGCAGGTAGAGAGCCAGTGGGCAAGTAGACAGTGGCATCTATTTCTCCTCCTTCTCACCACCACCGCTGTCTGGGCCAAATTGCAATGCAGGTGAAGAAGCAGGTTGGAATGGTGAAGTGGAGGAGCAACTCCAGGGGGTTCTTGTCAGTGGGCCCCTGCTAGGGTGTGAGATCTCAACACGTGCTTGATGGGGCTTACCCTTGATGCCCGTCCTGGCTTTTCAGATAATATATCGCCTATTCCAAAAGGGGCTAAGGCAGCCCCGATCCATTTTGGGCCCCTTGTGCTCATCTTTCTGAACGGGGCTGCATTGTCTCCCCTAAAGTCCTGCCCTGGCAGCACCATCTTCATCATGCAGTTCAGCTTCTTACTTCAAGAGGTAGGCACAGGGCTCTTTAACCCTCTTCTCCCCACGTGAAGAGCAGCAAGGCTTTGAACTAGTTCTCTTCCTTTACAGTCCAGTCACTCACTTTGAGAAATGGGCTGCACAGATAGTGTCGTTATATAGTTTAATCACTAGGTGGCCCTGGACGTGGGTGGAGTCAGGGGTTACTGGCTCTGTTCTTGTTGGAGAGAGACACTAAAGCTCATGCCTTGCTTCCTGACTGGTGTGTCGAAAGGGTGGCCACTGACGCATTGCCAAAAAAAGAGGACACGGGTGTTATGTCTTGTGCCGATCAGGTAAAGAAGACACACACACCAGCTTGCAGGTTGAGCTAACAATGAACTTTACTTCTCCCAGCAGGCAAATATATATATATATATATATATATATATATATATATACACACACACACACACACACACACACACACACAGAGGCACTACCAGTGACATCTGGTGGCAGTGAATGAACTATGCTACTTTTGCATACATTATAATGGGCTTGCATCAACACATGGACATCACCAGATGGTCAATATCGAAATCAGATTGATTATGTCCTTTGCAGCCAAAGATGGAGAAGCTCCATACAGTCAGTAAAAACAAGACCTGGAGCTGACTGTGGCTCAGATCATGAGCTGCTTCTTGCAAAATTTCGGCTTAAATTGAAGAACGTCGGGAAAACCACTAAACCGTTCAGGTATGACCTAAATCATATCCCTGATGAATATACAGTGGAGGTGAGGAATAGATTTCAGGGATTAGACCTGATAGACAGAGTGCCTGAGGAACTATGGACGGAGGTCCGTAACATTGTTCAGGAGGCAGCAACGAAATCCATCGCAAAGAAAAAGAAATGCAAGAAAGCAAAGTGGCTGTCTGATCAGGCTTTACAAGTAGCTCACGAAAGAAGGGAAGCGAAAAGCAAGGGAGAAAGGGGAAGATATACCCAACTGAATGCAGAGTTCCAGAGAATAGCAAGGAGAGACAAGAAGGCCTTCTTAAATGAACGATGCAAAGAAATCGAGGAAAACAACAGAATGGGAAAGACTAGAGATCTCTTCAAGAAAATTGGAGATCTCAAGGGAACGTTTTGTGCAAAGACGGGCATGATAAAGGACAAAGAAGGCAGGGACCTAACAGAAGCAGATGAGATTAAGAAGAGGTGGCAAGAATACACAGAAGAACTATACAGGAAAGATCTGAATGTCCCTGATAGCCATGATAGTGCGGTCACTGAACTTGAGCCGGACATCCTAGAGAGTGAAGTCAAGTGGGCCTTAGGAAGCATTAGTAACAACAAAGCTAGCGGAGATGACAGTATTCCAGCCGAGCTATTTAAAATCCTAAAAGATGATGCTGTTAAAGTGCTGCATTCAATATGCCAACAAATCTGAAACACTCAACAGTGGCCACAAGACTGGAAAAGGTCAGTTTACATTCCAATTCCAAAGAAGGGCAATGCCAAAGAGTGTTCAAACTACTGCACAATTGCGCTCATTTCACATGCCAGCAAGGTGATGCTCAAAATCCTCCAAGCTAGGCTTCAGCAGTATGCGAACCGAGAACTACCGGAAGTACAAGCTGGGTTTCGAAGAGGCAGAGGAACTAAAGATCAAATCGCCAACATTTGCTGCATCATGGAGAAAGCAAGAGAATTCCAGAAAAACGTCTATTTCTGCTTCATTGACTACGCTAAAGCCTTTGATTGTGTGGATCACAACAAACTGTGGCAAATTCTTAAAGTGATGGGAGTACCAGACCACCTTACCTGTCTCCTGAGAAACCTGTACGAGGGTCAAGAAGCAACAGTAAGAACCAGACATGGAACAACCGATTGGTTCAAAATTGGGAAAGGAGTACGACAAGGCTGCATATTGTCACCCTGCTTATTTAACTTATATGCAGAGTACATCATGAGAAATGCCGGGTTGGATGAATCAGAGGTTGGAATTAAGATTGCTGGGAGAATTATCAACAACCTCCGATATGCAGACGATACCACCCTAATGGCAGAAAGCGAAGAGGATCTAAAGAGCCTCTTGTTGAGGGTGAAAGAGGAGAGTGCAAAAGCTGGTTTGAAACTCAACATTAAAAAAACTAAGATCATGGCATCTGGCCCCATCACTTCCTGGCATATAGAAGGGGAAGAAATGCAAGCAGTGACAGATTTTACTTTCTTGGGCTCCAAGATCACCGCAGACGGTGACTGTAGCCATGAAATTAAAAGACGCTTGCTCCTTGGGAGGAAAGCTACGGCAAACCTAGACAGCATAGTAAGAAGCAGAGACATCACCTTGCCTACAAAGGTCCGTCTAATCAAAGCTATGGTTTTCCCAGTAGTAATGTATGGCTGTGAGAGCTGGACTATAAGGAAGGCTGAGCGCCGAAGAATTGATGCTTTCGAACTGTGGTGCTGGAGAAGACTCTTACGAGTCCCCTGGACTGCAAGGAGGTCAAATCAGTCCATCCTAAAGGAAATCAACCCTGAGTGCTCATTGGAAGGACAGATACTGAAGCTGAAGCTCAAATATTTTGGCCACCTAATGCGAAGAGAAAACTCCCTGGAAAAGACCCTGATGCTGGGAAAGACTGAAGGCAAAAGGAGAAGGGGACGGCAGAGGATGAGATGGCTAGATAGCATCACCGATGCAATGAATATGAACTTGAGCACGCTCCGGGAGAGAGCGCAGGACAGGAAGGCCTGGCGTGCTATGGTCCATGGGGTCACGAAGAGTCGGACACGACTGAACGACTGAACAACAACAATCAAATGTGCATGGGCTAATTTATGTGCATAAATACACATTTAGTCATAATTACTAGACTCTCTATTGGACATAAGGTTTTCCGTTGCTGCCCATATTGGGTGAACATGGTAGTGGATGAAAAGCATCCTTTGCCTGTGTGTTGCATGGGAGAAAGTGGGTACAGTGCATCATAAGAGGAGAGGGTCCTTGGACGCAGGGGCTAAGCTGGGGGCCAGGTGGGAAGCCCTTAGGCAGCCTGCCCCAACTGGATGCCCTTCAGGCGTTCTGGACTACAAGAACTATCAGCTCCAGCCTGCGTGGCCACTGGCCAGGGATGATGAGGGTTGTAGCCCCAAACACTAGGTTGGGAAAGGCTGCCCTAGGGGTTAGACTAGTTCACAATGCTTCCAGTTGCCTTTTCCTCCCATACACACAGGGCAGTAGCCATGGGGAGGTATAGCGGGTGGCATGGCTCTCTCTGGAAAGTTCTGGCCTCCTTCCCAGATTGTTCACTTTGCATTTAGAACAAAGCAAAAGCAATAGTTCAGTGGAGGCTGCTGGATCTGGTGTCAGTGGGGTGGTGAGTCCGCTCCAGGTTTCAGTCAGAACTCTCAAGGAGCTCTCCAAGGTGCTTCTCACCAGTTCTGACTGGCTCTCACCAGCCCACTGACATCGGAGCCACCAGCCTCCACTGCAACAGTTGCCCTGTGTATGGCTGTCATGTGAACTGTATGTCTTTAGCACTTTTACTAATGGAGATGTAACGGGAGACACGCAAGTGTTATTGTACCAGTGTGGTGTAGTGCAGGGGTGGAGAGAAGGAGAGCTTCAGATGTGTTGGACTTCAGCTCCCAGAAGCCCCTGCCAGCATGACCAATGGTCAGGAACGCTGGGAGCTGAAGTCCAAAATGTCTGGAGATCTACTTTCTGTCCAACACTGGTGTGGTGTTTAGAGTGTTGGACTGGGACTTGGGAAACCTAGCTTCTAATCTCCTCTTGGCCATGAAGCTCACTGGGTGACTTTGGGCCAGTCACTGACTTTCAGCCTAACCTACCTCACAGGGTGGTTATGAAGATAAAATAGAGAAAAGGAGGATCATGTATGCCACCTTGGGCTCCTTGGAGGAGAAGGCAGGATGTAAATGTAACAAACAAATAAATACTCATTTGCTCAGTGAGAAGTAAACTGGTTTCCAGTTGCCAATGTTTGGGCCAATAAGCACCAAGATACTCAGATGATTGACACTCTCTGTCCTGGGGTTTGATGGGAAATTCTGTAGCCACTGGCCAATTAAGATTTACGCTAGTTTCAGCTGCACTCCTTGGCACACTTCATCCAGAAGCCAATTTGACAGAAGTCAATGGGGCTTATTTCCAAGTGTTTGGGATTAATCCCATTGGTGGTGAAAGATGAATTGCTTCAGCGACTCAAGAACTAGGACGATCCCCTTGAAACACAGTGTCTGCTGCCACTAGAAGATGTACATTATTTTTCTGAATTTGCTTCACCCAGTAGTTGCTATTCTTGCTTGTTGTGCGCCTTCATTTTATGCATAATTCAAACAAAGAGGGCGGGGGAAACAACAGTCAGAAAGCCTTATCTAGATGCCTTCCATTTATTATGCATTTGAAGAGTTTGCTTAAGATGCTGAACACACAGAGGCTGATAACTGAGAACATATCAGGCTCACTAAGAAAATGTACTTAATGGGGAGCTGATTAGATATATCTTTTCTCTCTAACATGGTAGCCATTCCTAGAACAGATCCAGCTCTTCCATCACTTACTTCCAAGTAAGTCCCACATACATCAGTGAGACTTTTACTGTTCAGTAAATTGATTTACTTATTTAATAATAACAATAAAAATATACTACCCAATCTGTAAATTTAAGACTAACGACAATAATAAAATCCAATAAGATACATGCAGTGGCTGTGCTCACACATCACATTAAACCACTGTTTAGTGTGATGTGCATGAGGAGAGGCAAGCCGCAGCGAGTCTCCAAGTCAAGCATTCCCTCTCTCCTCCTCTGATGTGGCTACTTTTTGTTAACCACTTCACATCCGCTTTAGTTAACCACAGTTTGCCATATGTTATTCACATCCAGAACTATGGCTAACGTTATCTGTGGTAACGAACTATGGTTAGTTTTAACAAGTCAGCTTCATAACCCATGTTTTGAAGTTGGCTTGTTTGAAACTAATCATAGTTCATGTTAACTGTAGTTTGTCGCTCCACGTGACATGACAAACCACCATTGTTGTTCAGTCGTTCAGTCATGTCCGACTCTTCGTGACCCCATGGACCATAGCACGCCAGGCCTTCCTGTCCTGCGCTCTCTCCCGGAGCGTGCTCAAGTTCATATTCATTGCATCGGTGATGCTATCTAGCCATCTCATCCTCTGTCGTCCCCTTCTCCTTTTGCCTTCAGTCTTTCCCAGCATCAGGGTCTTTTCCAGAGAGTTTTCTCTTCGAATTAGGTGGCCAAAATATTGGAGCTTCAGCTTCAGTATCTGTCCTTCCAATGAGCAGTCAGGGTTGATTTCCTTTAGGATGGACTGATTAGACCTCCTTGCAGTCCAGGGGACTCGTAAGAGTCTTCCCCAGCACCACAGTTCGAAAGCATCAATTCTTCGGCGCTCAGCCTTCCTTATAGTCCAGCTCTCACAGCCATACGTTACTACTGGGAAAACCATAGCTTGGATTAGACGGACCTTTGTCGGCAAGGTGATGTCTCTGCTTCTTACGATGCTGTCTAGGTTTGCCATAGCTTTCTTCCCAAGGAGCAAGTGTCTTTTAATTTCATGGCTGCAGTCACCGTCTGCGGTGATCTTGGAGCCCAAGAAAATAAAATCTGTCACAGCTTCCATTTCTTCCCCTTCCATATGCCAGGAAGTGATGGGGCCAGATGCCATAATCTTAGTTTTTATAATGTTGAGTTTCAAACCAGCTTTTGTACTCTCCTCTTTCACCCTCAACAGGAGGCTCTTTAGATCCTCTTCACTTTCTGCCATTAGGGTGGTATCGTCTGCGTATCGGAGGTTGTTGATAATTCTCCCGGCAATCTGAATTCCGACCTGTGATCCATCCAACCCGGCGTTTCTCATGATGTACTCTGCATATAAGTTAAATAAGCAGGGCGACAATATGCAGCCTTGTCGTACTCCTTTCCCAATTTTGAACCAATTGGTTGTTCCATGTGTGGTTCTTACTGTTGCTTCTTGACCCTCGTACAGGTTTCTCAGGAGACAGGTAAGGTGGTCTGGTACCCCCATCTCTTTCAGAATTTGCTAAAGTTTGTTGTGATCCACACAATCAAAGGCTTTAGCGTAGTCAATGAAGCAGAAATAGACATTTTTCTGGAATTCTCTTGCTTTCTCCATGATCCAGCGAATGTTGGCGATTTGATCTGTAGTTCCTCTGCCTCTTCAAAACCCAACTTGTACTTCCGATAGTTCTCGGTTCGCATACTGCTGAAGCCTAGCTTGTAGGATTTCGAGCATAACCTTGCTGGCATGTGAAGTGAGCGCAATTGTACGGTAGTTTGAACACTCTTTGGCATTGCCCTTCTTTGGAACTGGAATGTAAACTGACCTTTTCCAGTCTTGTGGCCACTGTTGAGTGTTCCAAATTTGTTGGCATATTGAGTGCAGCACAGCATCATCTTTTAGGATTTTAAATAGCTCAGCTGGAAGACTGTCATCTCTGCTAGGTTTGTTGTTAGTAATGCTTCCTAAGGCCCACTGGACTTCACTCTCGAGGATGTCCGGCTCAAGTTCAGTGACCACACTATCATGGCTATCAGGGAAATTAAGATCTTTCCTGTATAGTTCTTCTGTGTATTCTTTCCACCTCTTCTTAATCTCATCTGCTTCTTTTAGGTCCCTGCCTTCTTTGTCCTTTATCATGCCCGTCTTTGCACAAAACGTTCCCTTGAGATCTCTGATTTTCTTGAAGAGATCTCTAGTCTTTCCCATTCTGTTGTTTTCCTCGATTTCTTTGCATTGTTCATTTAAGAAGGCCTTCTTGTCTCTCCCTCCTATTCTCTGGAACTCTGCATTCAGTTGGATGTATCTTCCCCTTTCTCCCTTGCTTTTCACTTCCCTTCTTTCCTCAGCTAATTGTAAAGCCTCATCGGACAGCCACTTTGCTTTCTTGCATTTCTTTTTCTTTGGTATGAATTTAGTTGCTGCCTCCTGAACAATGTTACGGACCTCCGTCCATAGTTCCTCAGGCACTCTATCAGGTCTAACCCCTTAAATCTATTCCTCACCTCCACTGTATATTCATAAGGGATATGATTTAGGCCATACCTGAATGGTTTAGTGGTTTTCCCTACGTTCTTCAATTTAAGCTGAAATTTTGCAAGAAGCAGCTCATGATCTGAGCCACAGTCAGCTCCAGGTCTTGTTTTTACTGACTGTATGGAGCTTCTCCATCTTTGGCTGCAAAGTACATAATCCATCTGATTTTGATATTGACCATCTGGTGATGTCCATGTGTAGAGTCGCCTCTTGTGCTGTTGGAAAAGAGTGTTTGCTATGATCAGCATGTTCTCTTGGCAAAACTCTATTAGCCTTTGTCCTGCTTCATTTTGTACACCAAGGCCATGCTTGCCTGTTATCCCTGTTATTTCTTGACTTCCTACTTTAGCATTCCAATCCCCTATGATGAAGAGGACATCTTTTTTTGGTATTAGTTCTAGAAGGTGTTGTAGGTCTTCATAAAACCGATCAACCTCAGCTTCTTCGGCATCAGTGGTTGGGGCATAGACTTGAATTACTGTGATGTTGAATGGTTTGCCTTGGATTCGTACTGAGATCATTCTATCGTTTTTAAGATTGTACCCCAGTACTGCTTTTCCCACCCTTTTGTTGACTATGAGTGCTACTCCATTTCTTCTAAGGGATTCTTGCCCACAAAAGTAGATATGATGGTCACCTGAATTAAATTCGCCCATGCTTGTCCATTTTAGTTCGCTGATTCCCAAGATGTCGATGTTCGATCTTGCCATCTCATGTTTGACCACCTCCAGCTTACCTTGATTCATTGATCTAACATTCCAGGTTCCTAAACAATATTGTTCTTTACAGCATCAGATTTTCTTTTCACCGCCAGACACATCCACAGCTGAGTGTCCTTTCGGCTTTGGCCCAGCCGCTTCACTCTTTCTGGTGCTACTTGGAAATTCCCTCTGCTCTTCCCCAGTAGTATATTGGACACCTTCCAGCCTGAGGGGCTCATCTTCCGGCATCATATCTTTTAGCCTTGTGATACGTTCCATGCGGTTTTCTTGGCAAGAATACTGGAGTGGGTTGCCATTTCCTTCTCCAGTAGACCACATTTTGTCAGAACTCTCTTCCATGACCTGTCCATTTTGGGTGGCCCTGCACGGCATAGCTTATGGCTTCACTGAGTTACACAAGCCTCTTCACCACAACAAGGCAGTGATCCATGAAAACCACCATTAACCAAAAGCAAAAGCTTCCTCCCAGCTGTGCATGAGGAGAAGGGAGCACGTGAGCCTGAGGCTTGTTGCAGTTCATGTATAGCCATCACACTAAAGTTTAGTCTAAGAGCTTTTCTACACAAGGCTGTTAAATACTTATCTACTTTCAATTTCATCACGGAATTGAGCTCTGCACAAAGACCTTTTCTTTTCCTGCTTTTCCACTACATTACCTCTAGGTGGCATTGTGCTATAATGGAATAGCACAATTACACAATTAGGAAAATACCTTTTGCTTTCAGAAATAATACTCTGTTTTCCCTGGTCTACTCCCCCACCCCTGGGAAAAGACTCTAAAAAAACCAGGAATGAAATTTGAGGATCACATTGTTGTCTAAAGAACCCATAAAAAAACTGTGAGTAAGGAATCATGACCACACAATAAATGCCTCATGTAGAAAAGCTCTAAATGCAACCTGTGTGAGCAGGGAAAATCAATGATTGTAGATAAAATATTTTCCCTGCCAGGGTGGGGAGAGAGGGCAGGGCCTGGGGAGAAACTGGCAGCCTCACCTTGGCTGGAGGTTCCTCTTCCCTGCCCTGTAATTGCCTCCTGTTCAGCACAGCATGACAATATTGATGAATTGCCCCTTAATCAGTAAATTCCTGTTCCCCACTAGGGTGGGGGAGGGCTTTCCTCTCATTAATTGTTTATTTCCTTTTAAAAAAATTGTGCAATAGCAATATTTTGCAATAAAAAAGAAAAAAACACTAATTAGAGAGAACCAGTAATTAAAGTCCCTCCATATGAGAAACAGGCGCTGACTAATTAAGGGGCAATTAATCACTAATGCCATGCTGTGCTGAACAGGAGGCAATCACAGGGGTGGAAACTGCAAGGAGGAAGCATCTAATTAGAGTTGCAGACAACCTTTGCTGTACAGGATCTATTTCTGGGTAAACATTACATAGAAATAACTTTGCTGTGGGGACTGGCATTGTCAGATACTATAGCACTGCATTAGGTATGGTGTGGAACTGTTATTTAAACCCTGCTTTGAACTGGTTGCTGAAAAGCAATACCTCTGCTTGGTTAAGTGAACTGTGGGCAGTGCTGCTGGGTTAATGGAGCTGAATGGGGAAAGCTGACTTTTATTTGCACGAGAGCAGATGTAGAGAACAGAATAAAAGAGGGGGGAATCTTACAGTTTTTCAAATGTTTGTGAGGGGCAGTTGTCATGACTGGGGTTGCTGCTCCCTGAGAGAAAGGGATGTGAAGGAAGATGCTAAGGATGGAACTCTCTCCTCCTCTTTGTGCAAAAATGATCAGATTCTAGATGAAAATCCGTAATATGGCAACACAGCTGAGCACCAAGAAGAAACAGAGCAGGGCGTAGTCCAGGGCTGGCATAGTTGGGGACCTGCTGAGGGCCCACACAGCAGCAGGGGACCAGGGGCAAGAGCCCCTGTCATCTGCTTGTTCGCCTGCCTCTCACTCTGGCCCAGACAATGGCGGTGTCGTCAAGGAGGAGCAGTAGATGCCGCTGGCTACTTGCCCATTGGCTCTCTGCCTGGCAAGAAAGCAGGGAGCAGCAATGATGAGGAAGAGCAGCAGCAGCAACAGTGCTGGTGAGCAGGTCAGCTTGCTGAGGGAGAGGGGCCCATTGAGGGTGTCTTGCCCATGGTCTCTCCAAGACCTGGAGCTGGCACGGGGCAGAGGTCTACTCCGATTTCATACCTCCCCCCTCTCTCTAACTGCACAATAACTATTTTTCCACACAATGGATCTTCCAAGCCCACCCCACCCTTCTCTACATCTCTAAGTTGGCTGGGATCATACTGACCTAATTCTATCCATCAACTCCTTGGCTCCTCTTGAGTTTTGCAAACTCTGTGCCTTGCAATCCTATCTCTCCGGTACGACTGGCAAGATCCAGTGACAGAGACAAAGGGGTGGGTGGGTGAGGGGTGTAAATTTAATTCCGCATTCTTGCTGTGATGCACTGCCAGTCACCAGGATATCTTGGAGTTAGGAGCCCTCCCAAGTATAGGATAACATCACCATTTACCCACAATTCAGCTCATTTCCATACAGAATGTAAGTTAGGCCGCATAACCAATTGCTTGTCTAGATATGACAGTAATTTTATGCAATTCAGTCTTCAAAGTTTCCTCTAACAATTTCACAGATCCCCTTCCTATCACTTAGACATGTCTCCGCTTGGTGTATTATTCTCTAGCGGTGATAGTGTTATCTTTCTAGCAGATGTTAATACCTCCATGCAAAGCTCCAGGAATGTCCTATTATTTGCTGTAATTTTCTGCTTCTTTTATATATAGAGAGGGGAAGGGGAGAAAATTTGGTTCATTTGGAGAATAGTTTGGACCTCATTGAGGAAAAGAATGCTCTTTTCCAGCATGCTAGAAATGAATGGGGGCAAAAGGAGAGTCAATGGGGTACAGTGGATTGGAGTTGGACCAGGGGAATCTGAGTTCAAATCTGTGGCCAGAGACTGAGCTGTTGGGTAGCCTGGATGAGTGAACATTTTGGAAGGGAGTAGTGAAAGCCGATTGCATGTATTTTTTTGTGTGTGTGTGGTGGTGGTGGTGGTGGGGAAACATCCATAAGGTTACATGGGGATTTGAAGCTCACTGATGAACATGGATTAACTTTTGCTGCCACTCCGTGATTTTTTCGTGACACTCTATGCCTGTGCATTCCTGCCCACTTCCACCAGTGGGGGTTCTTCATTGCCTGTCATCTAACATATCCATCTGTCAGGTTCTCCCGATCCCCGCAGCGCACACGCTCAGGCAGTCTGACACCAGACACCCACATCAGTGAGATTTCTTTATTGCAGGAAATCTCACGGCAAAAGCTTAATGGTTACACTCTTCAGAAATCATATAGCTGATGGTCAGTAGCTATAGGCTCTATGTTATTTCAGAATAGTCCAAAGCTAAACACTACTACCGTGACTGAGATCCTCATCAACATGGTTTCCCCGTTGCTATCGCCACGGTTCTAAACACAAGGGAAGGGACTCTGGATTCCTGGTGTATCTAACCCCGGCAATCCTTACGCGGGGTTCCAAACCCCAGACAAGGAATGGGAATGATTCCTGGAATGACCCCATCAGGCAATCAAGGGATAAATTCTTGAAAGGCCTAAACAAAACCACACCCATCGAGAGTCCAACTTTGAATCTTTTGTTGATAACTCCAGGCTACATGGTCAAGGCCTATCATGATCAAGGGAAGGGTAAACCCAGACATGCAGGGAGTTCTGTGCCACTGCTTTCGCATTGGTAACTCCACACTGCATGTGTCCGGGCAGAGGAAAGTCCAAAAGTCATAGATCAAACCCAGCCTGTTGGTACACTGAGCTGACGACAGACACACACAATCCACAGCAATGAGAGTTCAAGTCTATGAAAAGCCTCACAGTACTTTTCATGGAAAGTCCTTAACAATCCAAAGCTCCAGGCAATATGTAGAGTGCCTCCAAAAGCCCAGATGATGATGGATCCAAACAGAGAAGGCTTCGGGCAATGAAGACGAGATGTTCCTACCAAAGGATCTTCACCTTTGCATCACCTTAAAAGGGAAGGTGTGCCTGTAAGACACCCCCTCCGGATGGCTTGACAGACAAGGGCCTTTAGCCGTTCAGCAAGGCCCCTGTCTAAACAGGGCGTCACTGCTCAGCCCTCCAGCAGTGATGCTTCAACCTGGGCGACCCTTCTGCAAACCCCACCTCACCTCTTGTCAGGTTCTCACAGACAGCGTCCAGCCTCCCTGCCTGCCAAGGCCAGATCAGCAGGTTGACAGGGATTCGGGTAGCTCCCCCAGGCTCTGCTCTGAGAACACTGACAGAGAGAAGCTCACACAGACTCTGACATTCCAGAGGCTGAATAGGCCCAAGCCCTTCCAGGCTACTTCTAATCAGATCCAGGCTGTAACCTACAAGGCCCACTGCAGTGCTGAATCTGGGCCCTGACACCATCCCTGTCTTCTCCATTTAGCATAACCCTTAATCCCTCTGGGCAGGGAAGGACCATGTGAATTCTGTACTCTGCACAATGCCCAGCACATTTTGGCAGGCAATATGTGTTAAGTAGGAGTTGCGTTGACACTGTGTGCGATGGAGAAACTGGGGCTGGCCCTGCTATTAGGCAAAGTGAGGCAAGTGCCAGAGGCAGCAGAGGCTGGGTGGTGGCAGCAGCTTCAGGATGGGGGTTCCTCCTGAGCCCCCCTGGCTATTCCCCTCTGTTGGAGGACAGAGCTATATCTGCCACATAGCCTGCCCTGGACCTCCTAAACTAGCCTGGTGCCTCAGTTGCCATGAAGATGCTATCCCACTGATAGCATTAAAATAAGATTCAGTGGCCCTCCAGCTGGCTTCTGTGTGTGGAATAGGGTAGGGATGCCAGAGAATTCCGCCACGGATCTTGGTGAGGCCGAATGCCAGTGCATTTGGCCCCCCGAAATCCGTGGCGGAACGAAGCCCCCCACCCCCCCACCCCACGGAAGGCACGCGAAACGGAGCACTTACCTGCTGCCGTCCGCGCTGACTTGCAAATGGCAGCCATTTGCGTCCCTGTGGAGGCCATGATAGGCTACGTAAGTATTTACGTAGCCTATCACGGCAAAAAACAAAACAAAACAGTGAACGCAAATGGCGGCGGCTATGGCAGCCGCCATTTGCGTTCCCTTTTCTTTCCGCCGTAATAGCCTACATAAATATTTATGTAGGCTAAAACGGCAAAAAAAAGGGAATGCAAATGGTGGCCGCCGTAGCCGCCGCCGTTTGCATCCGCTGGTTTTTTTTTGGTTTTTTGCCGTGATAGGCTATGTAAATATTTACGTAGCCTATCACGGCGAAATACAGGGACCCAAATGGCGGCGGCTACGGCAACTGCCATTTGCGTCCCTGCAGGCTGCCCAGCGGCCGGATGTCCAGCTGCAGACGGCCCCGACCAGCGGCTCTGCAGAATCTCCGCGGAGCGGAGCCGGCCGGAGAGAATTTCGGGGGGAGGGATGGAGCACCTCCCCCCCACCGCAAACGTCACCCTTCAAAAAGGTAAGTGACTTTCGTACATCCTTAAAAAAGGGGGGGGAACCATCTTGTCCATTGCCTTGCGTAGCAAAACATCTTGGGCCAGCTCTGGAAGAAAGACACAAGTAAACCCCTCATAGGCATATACTTCCTCCAGACTCACTGATAACCCAGCAGTCTCCCCTTGCACGTGTGCACAGAAGTTGGGTGGTGGGTGGGTTTCCCATCAAAAGACTTGCCTAGCTCTAGAAAGATCTGAATGTAGCAGTGCTCAGGCACAGAACTCAGATATGTGACTGCACAGAGACCTGGAAGAAGAACCCAACAGTTTCCATGGTCTCATTCAAGGTGCTTTATATTTAATTAAATAGCCCTAAAATGTAGTGGCATACATCATTTGGTTAGTTCTTTGATAACTTGTGAGTGCAGTTATTTCTTTACTTCACTCTTCTTCAAGTAACATGCTTAAAGGAAAGGCAATTATTCTGGAGGGTTCTCCTGGAATGCAAGTGTGTTGCCTACATATGTTCTCTGCTCCAGCCCACATATATGAAGTAGGGGAAGGAGGGAAAGAATGCACTGAGCTCGGGAAGCATGTCCTGCTTGTGGTTTTCCCTTGGGCAGCTGGTTGGCCACTGTGTGAACAGAATGCTGGACTAGACGGACCCTTGGTCTGATCCAGCAGGGCACTTTTTACGTTCTTATGTCTTGAAGGCATAGGAACATAGGAAGCTGCCTTATACTGAGTCAGACCCTGGGTCCATCTAGCCCAGTATTGTCGACACTGACTGGCAGTGGCCTTCCAGGGTTTCAGGCAGAGCTTTTCTGCCCTACCTGGAGATGCCAGGGATCAAACCTGGGATCTTATGCATGCAAAGCAGGGGCTCTGCCACTGAGCCATGGCCCCACCCAGGTCTGAGTCCTGCCAACATGCTTTTCAGAAATTTACCACTGGTGAAGGGAGGAGAAAGAAGCTGCCTTTTGAATGCCCCTAATTGGTACGACTGTTGCAGTCACTGTAATTTGGTTTATGCGATCAATGAGCTGTCTGGACTGCCATGGACAGAGAATCATAATTGAAATCGATGAGGTTATACTGAGTGAAAAATTACCCTGTGAACAAAATTGGGCTCATGATCACACCCAGCTGAGGAGAGGAACCTGCTTCTTAAATCTTTAGAAAACAAAGTCTGCCTTTGTATGGAATTGCATTCTCTATAATAAAATAAAAGGGCTGATACATTACCAGAGTGTGCCTTTCACGTTTTGTAGTGGTGTGTGCATGCGTGTGTGTTTGCAATTTAGCAGAATTTTCATATCCATAATATAGTTTCCTTGGTCAGCATCTCCTGTGGGTTTTCTTTTTCTTTTTTTAAGAGCCCCAAATCTTCAGTTCATAAGAGGCGATTTATGACCTCCGCAGCTGAATCGTAAGTGCTGGTAAACAGGTTCTTGGGAAAGATTTAAGTTGGGAGGACAGCTCCTATAAAGAGGAACAAGAATTCATTACATTTCGCAGATGGAGCAGATAAAAGGAAGGGGGAAAAAATCCATAACTTTGGGCAGCTATGAAAGTAAAACCTGAAACCTTCACAATGCAATGTAGTTCTGTTGCAAAGCTTCATTCAAATGGTCCGTGAAAGTTTTAAATCAATTGTTATTGGAATGGAGAGGAAGGGAGAACCAAGTGTTTTTTTTAACAGCACAGAACTCTTCACTTGAATGGTGGTGAAATCAACATTTCTTCATCTTTGTGGGACTTAATGGAATTAAAAGGTTCTGTCTGCAAAGCACAATGTTAAGGGAACCCCTATTTATAGCACCTTAGTTTGGGGGCTTGCCAATTTTTCCCTTCTGGCATGGTTGGGCACTTGCCGAGAGCCCATAGTCCAGCAGGGGCCCACTGACAAGATCCCCCAGAGTTGTTCCTTCCCCTCACCATTGCAACCTGCTTGTTCACCTGCCTCTTGCTCTGGCCCAGACAATGGTGGCAGTGAGAAGGAGGAGCAGTAGATGCCACGGCCTCCTTGCTCATTGGATCTCTGCCTGCAAAGCAAGCAAGTGGGAGTAATGATGAGAATCCCCAGCTGGCCGGGGATGTTTTCCCTTGTTGCGGTGGACACAGGAGTTTGTGCCTGGGAGTGCTAAGTGCTCAAGGTCGCTGTGCCAATAACAGCAGCGAGGGATTGGAAGCAACTTTTCTCCCCACGCGCTTCTCCAGTTTTTGTACTGCAGGTGGGGATGGAGAGCAAGGAGGCTGGCTCTTGGCTGCTGCATCACCTGTTGCTAGGCTGATTTCTACCATGGCGATCTGGAGCGCTGGCAGGAGCGGCTGGGCCGATTTCGGCTGCTCTTGCCACGGAGCTCCATAGCAGCACTCAGTTAACCATGGGGACCTGTTCAGATGTCACACTAAGCCATGGTTAGGGCCGCTAACCATGTTGCAGCAAATAGTGAGCATGGTCAGTCCATGGTTAATAAACCACCATGGTGGGGAAAAATGCCATTCAGACATCATGCTAAGCCATCATGGTTATCTCAAAAACGCTAACCATCATGACTTAGTGTGATGTCTGGACAGGGCCATTAATTAAGTGTGTGTGTGTGTGTGTGTGAGAAGTAGGACAGCATGCACCATGCATTCATGCTGAAGTCTGAAAGAGCTCCCATGCATTTTTTTAAATTAAATTTATTAATTGCCCATCTGGCTGGTCACCCAGCCACTCTGGGTGATGTACAACAATAAAAACAGTTCAAAACAATAAAATTCAACATTAAAAACATCACATTTCTAAAAATACCCTAACCCACCCCAAATGCCTGCCTGAACAACCATGTTTTTAATGTGTGGCAGAAGCTCATTAAAGAGGGGGCATGGCGGAATTCCATAGGGAGGGAGTTCCACAGAGTGGGGGCCACCACAGAGAAGGGCCTCTCCCTTGTCCGCACCAGCCTAGCTGTCCTGGCTGATGGGACAGAGAGAAGGCCATCCGAGGCTGATCTTGTTAAGCAGCCTGTCTGGTGTTGCTGGAGGCGCTCCTTAAGATAGGCTGGGCCAGAACCATATAGGGTTTTAAAGGTCAAAACCAACACCTTGAATTTGGCCCGGAAAACAACTGGTAACCAGTGCAGCTCCTTCAGCACTGGAGTGATGTGATCTCGCCGGTGGCTGCCTTAAATCTGCGTATCACATTTTGAGCTTTCCTACATGAGGCACTTATTGTGCACTCATCATTCCTTACTCATGGTTGTTTATGGGTTCTTTAGATGATGTCATGACCCTCCAGTTTCGCTTCTGTGCCTAACCAGCACTTTCCAGATGTAATTGTGAAAGTGAAAGAAAGTGTGATTTCCTCTTGTGTATTTGTGCCATTCTACTGTACCACAGTGCCACTTAGAGGTTATGTAGCAGAAAAGCAGGAAAGGAAACACTCCTTGTGTAGTGCTCAGATCTCAATTCTGTGATGAAACTGAAAATAGATACAGGAGATTAACTGCCGATTAACAGCCTCATGTAGAAAAGCTCTTTGTGCAGAGGGCTTCTCCATGTGATCACGAATCTGGCTCTTCACTGTATTTGTAGGAACACGCAATGATAGGGTCACATTTTAAGTGCATGAACATATTTTTCGTGGGGGAAAAAAAAAACAGTTTGGGGCATTTCCTGGGGTCTCTGCAGAGTGGAAATGTCACCAGGACAATTGAAATGTACAAGGAGATTGCCAACCACCTGCACCTTTCTGGATTGCAACCTCTGACAACAAATTGTTTCAGCACCTGCTTTCCAATGCCAAAGTTCCTGGGGGGTCAATCCCTGGTATCTCCACATAGCACTGGGAAAGAATCCAGCTGGAGGGCCAAACTACACATGACATTAGTCTGTGTGGAGTAGCGGTTACAGCAGTGGAGCGTGGTGGCTCCAGTGTCAGTGGGGTGGGGAATCTGCTCCCGGTTTTCAGTCAGCACTAGTCAGAACTCTAAAGGAGCTATCCAAAGTGCGAACCACAGACTGCTTCTGACTGAAACCCAGAGCAGATTCACTGCCTCACTGGCATCAGAGCCACCAGTCTCCACTGGGTTAGAATATTGGACCGGGACTGGAGGGACTCAGATTCAAGACCCCACTTGGCCATGAAGCTCCCTGGGTGACTTTGGGCCTAGCCTACCTCACAGGGTTGTTTTGAGGACAAAATGGAGAGAAGAGGAGGAGGATCACGAATGCCACCACAGGCTCCTTGGAGGAAAAGGTGAGGCATAAGTGTAACAAGTACATAATAAATAAATTAGTCATGTTTTAAACAACCAGTCATGCTAATTTTGGAGAAAAGGCAGCCAGCCCTCTTCCCCTTCCACTAGGATCTTCTCCTGATCTTGATCTGCTGAAAATTGTTCCCTATCTGGCTCTAGAATGTGCCGTTTGCAGGAAACAGCACTTCTGCGAGCAAAAGGCAGCTGGGATGGAACGATTTTCGGTAAAAAAAATAAAAAAATAAAAATGGAATGGGGTCCTGATCTGGAGCAGGAGCATGTTCTGGATCGGGGACCTCAGCCTGTTTGTTCTGTAGAATGCAAGTGACCGGTGTTGTGGATTGGCCTTCCTGGCTTGCCATAGCAGAGGGTGCTATGTGCCATTCTACTGCTCTCAGCTCTCAGGCACAGTGCTTTCAGTTTCCTGTTGAGCCTTGCCCTCAGCAGGCTGCTGTGTGTCCTGTTTCAGTAGTTTTCATGGTCAGTGCCGGCTCCAGGCTTCTGAGAGGGATTGGGCAAGACACGCTCAATGGGCCCCCTCCTTCCGTGAGTCTATCTTCTCACCTTCTAACAGCAGCTGCTATTGCTCCTCCTCCGCCTTCTCATCACCGCTACCTCTTGTCTGCTTGACAAGTCGAGAGCCAGTGAGCAAGTAGGCGGTGGTATCCGCTGCTCCTCTTTCTCTCTGCCACTGTTGTTCTGGGCCACAGCGAAAGGCAGGTGAACAAGCAGTTTGCAATGGTGAATAGGAGGAGGGAGTCCAGGGGGCTCTTGCTAGTTGGCCCCTGCTGGGGTATGGGCCCTCGCCAGGTGCCCGACCATGTCTACCGTTGATGCCAGCCTTGTTCATGATTAAAGTTGCCGTTGGTGTTGCATCCTCTATGTGGCCTTCTCTTCATGAACCATTTTAGACAGGGTAGGCAAGCTTGGTTAAACAAGCGACTAACATTGTGTCCAGTTTGGCCTTGAAAGCCAGAGAGTTGCTGTCAGTTAAAGTAGACCGGACATTCCCAGCCTGGTGGACTTTAGATGTGTCGGACTACAGCTATTGGCTATGCTGGCTGGGAAAGGATGGAGTAGACCATACTGAGCTACAGGAACCAATGGTCTGACTTGGTATAACAAAGCTTCATACCAGGGCTGCAGAACCTCAGGCCTAGGGTCTCAGTCTGGCCCTCTGGATTTCCCCAGATGGCCACACCCCTTTCCCATGGCCTTCTCCTTTCCCCTTCCTTTCCCCCCCAACCACCAATCGTTTGGTGGTTTCCCAGCCTTTGTGCAGGTTTTTTCCCCATTCTAGAAGGTTGACATGCCTCTCCTAAGGTTGACATGCCTGTTCCCATTCTAGAAGGTTGGCATGCCTCTCCTAAGGTTGACATGCTTCTCCTAAGGTTGACATGCCTCTTCCCATTCTAGAAGGTTGACATGCCTCTCCTAAGGTTGACATGCCTGTTCCCATTCTAGAAGGTTGGCATGCCTCTCCTAAGGTTGACATGCTTCTCCTAAGGTTGACATGCCTCTTCCCATTCTAGAAGGTTGACATGCCTCTCCTAAGGTTGACATGCCTCTTCCCATTCTAGAAGGTTGACATGCCTCTCCTAAGGTTGACATGCCTCTCTTAAGTCTTAGTAAGAGCTTCAAGCAAAAATATACTGGTATTTTTGGCCCTGCCCCTTTTGCCTTTTGCCCCACCCACCCCTGGAATGTGGCCCTTGAGAACTTCCCAGAAATCAAATGTGGCCCTCAGGTTGAAAGAGGTTCTGCAACTTAGCTTTACACAGCTTCATTTGCCATATTTCCAGTTTGATATCCTTCTTTTTCTAAGAAAGGAAAAAGCATTTATTAAAAAAAAAAGCTGATGATGCCGTCTTCTTTTTTTTTTAGGAGTTGCTAATCTTCTGAAAGTGATGCTTAATCAAGAATGTAAAGAAAGAAAGTAACTAAAGAGCTCTGTCTAGTTAATTAAATAAAATCAGGTATTCTGCTGGAAGCAATTAATGAACCATGAGTAATATAATTATTTTCTGGAAATTGAAGCAGGAAAAAGTAATTACTTATTTAAGACTAAATAATTACAGTGTTGCTCTTCAGTATAAGGCTAGACAAAGTTACACTTCTGATTCCCCTTCCCATAAAAGTGGATTTTATGCACAAACCACACATACACACGAGCAACTTGGCCCTAGTATAAATGCCCATTAAGGGCGCAATCCTATCCCGATAGGTGGCTGCCTCTGAACTCAGAGGTGGCCGCCTATCCAAAGCAGGGCAGGAGAAGCATGGAGGGGATCGTTCCTTCTGCACTTCTCCTGCCCTGCATTTTTGGCTAGACAGCTGATTGCAGCGGTCTAGCCACGGGAGGATGGAGCAGGGGAGGAGGCTATAGGGTGTGTCGTACAGGCATTTCCGCCCTCCCCACCCCGGAATGCCCCCAGCCACACCCCTTTTCAGCTGCTCCACGCCCCTCTTGCGAGCGCAGAGCACAGGGCTGTTCTGCGCTGCCTCCGAGGCAGCGTGGAGGTGGGAGGAGGTTGGTTTTCCAGAAACCAACCTCGGAGCGTGGACTTTGAGGTCGGATCCCAGATAACATGATATCCTATGGCTGTCTAGCCGCTGTTTAGTGGCCATAGGATTGCTCCCTCTATGTAGTGGCACAGTTTGAGCTGCATCATGGAAGCCAGGCTAGTGTGTAACTGATTAGCCATGCAGAACATGGCCCACTAGTAGTATACTTTGGTTTGCTTTGCCAAGTGCTTGACCACCACCTATTTTTGCAGAACCACTTGGGGAGGACAAAACCAGGATATTTATAAAGCACCTGCTGGATTGCTATAGATATCTGGGTCATTTGTGTTTGGTTTGGTAGCGCATTGGCTGTGCAGATCCCTCCCAGCTACTTTTTGGTCCCTGAGATTGTTTCTTCAGGTCCTTGTTTTTTAGCCATTGCCTACTTTGTTCCACTTCTTTCACTTACTTACATTCATGCACCTCCCTCCATAGCATTCATATCTCTCTGACCCCTACCCTAGATTACAGCCCTTCCTCACCTTAAGCATCTCAGGCTTCTTCAGAGCTCCTTCTCTTATTGCCCCTTATTGTATCACTTTCATGTCGCCTCTACCTGTTTCCCCAAGCCTCCTCTACCTACCCTTTCTTATCCCTGTTTCTCAGCACTTTGCTTCCACATTACCCTCCCATCAGACATCTTGCCACTGAGTCCCTTCTCCCTTCGCTCCTGGGACCTCATTCCTGTTCTATACCTGCCCCACAAATCCACTCCTGACCCTAAATTTTGTGGAGTTCCTGATCAACTGTAAAATCTACGTGTGTCTATGTATGTATGTATGTATGTATGTAGGCTTGGTTCATAGCTCCGTGGATGGAGAGAAGGTGGGGGTGGGTGCAGACCCAGCATGTGTCACCTGAGCAGGGCTACCATGCACCTAAATGTCTCACTTATATTACAACCTGGTCTGAAGAACCTTTGAACTGACAGTCATAGAAAAAATAGTATTCAATAGACTTGGTTCTAGCACTAATTGTAATGGCATCCAGTCTAAATTTTTAGAGCTCTTTGAATTCTGATTGTTTTCCCTTCTGTGCATCTCTTGCAGCTTGCCTCACCTTCAGTTCTGCTCCCCTCCTCCTCCCTCTCCTTCTCCCTCTCCCTCATTGCCCATCTTTTTCTAATAAACCTTTGTGGCACCTTAAAGACCAACGAACGTATTGTGGTGTAAGCTTTTGTGCACTGTCTGCAGCCCACTTTCACCCGATTCCAAAAGCTGATACCATAATATGTTTGTTAGTCTTAAAGGTGCCATAATGTGTTGTTTTTGCTGCAACTGACTAACACGGCTACTGCTCTGGAAGTTGTTCCTCTTATTGTTCTGGAGAGGTTTAATAAAACAGAATGCCATTTATTGTATTCTGCTGGGGTGAGAAACCTTGCTTCTGCTGAGGGCCGCATTCCCTCAGCAGCGGATCCGTCAGAAGCCTCATGCCAACTGTGGGCAGGGCTGAAGACAGCAGTGGATGGGGCCAGAGCCAAAAATGGACAACAACAGCACCACCCCCACTGTCAGGATTCCCTTTTGCCCCTGCTGTAAACTTCAGAACCCAAATCAACACACAGACAAGAGGCTTCAATTCTCGGCTTTTACTCCACTGCTTCAATGGGTCATACAGATGCAAATGGTCAGTGACTCACAGTCTACAAAAGAAACACCTTCAGGGAGTTCAAAGGAAAGCTACGAAAGTTGCCCACCGTTTGAAGAGAAGGCGGGCTACTGTCCTAACTTAAGGGGTGGGGTTGGGGGATCTCTCTCTCTCTCTTGTGAGGCCTCTAAGCACTGCTGCTCATGCCGGGCCAGTCGGGCAGACAGTCTAAGCTCCGCCCCTGCCCTCTCTCTCTTGGCTCTGTGTCTGCGCCTGGTGTCTAAGAATTCAGGCTCCCCAAGCCCCACCTCTCCCTGTTCGCTATTTCTCACAGGGGTGTGTGAAGAGAGACCCTCTCCATCCAGCTGGGCCTTTGAAGCCTGAGGAGTCTGTGTCTCTATCTCTGGATAAGCCTGAGAAATTTCCTCCTCCACTTCCTGCAATTCCTCTTCAGAATCTGAGCCACTGAGCTCAGGGTTGCCCCTGTGCTCAGAGGCAACCCTGACACCCTCTCTATCTGGGAGGATGGATAGGTGGCTCTTGCCAAAGGCCCAGTGGAGGCCTCTGGCACCTATCCAAGGTGCAAACCACCTTGGATTGCTCCATTAGTGTTCTGACTAGTTCTGAGTGAAACCCGGAGCGGATCCACTGCCCCACTGACATTGGAGCTGCCAGCCTTCACTGCCTTCAGCCATCTTGGATTTAAATCTCACCTCAGCCATGAACTCATACAGAAAAGCCACAATTATAAGCCTCAGCCTCCCCACTCCCTGGATCTCTGTAATATGAGGATAATGCTGGACTATACATTATCCCAATAAAATTGCCTCACGCCTCATAATTCGGCTTCATCCTTTTCTGAATGGCTTTGTGATTGGTGTGAGTTTGGCTGAGGAAAAGTGGAGGGGAGAACAAAGGGATTTCTGCTTCCACTAGTCTAATAAATAGAGATAATAACTCAATTTTGTTTTTAATATCTCAGACGGAAAGGTCAGGCAAAGAGAATATGGAAAGTCCAAGGTAGCATTATCCCCTAGCAAAAGCCATTTCCCAATGGCAGAAATGTAGCATTTTAAAACCAGCACAAAATCAAATTAGTTAGCTTTTAGCTGGCATTAAGGGCGGCGAAAAGAAAGCAATATTAACATCTAAATTTCTTCTGGCTCCTGAGGCAATGAATCCAAAACTGGCTTAAAGAGAAGTCAGGTAGGAAAACAGCACAAAACAACACACATTACTGCCCAAACGGCTCTTGTCTTAAATACTTAGAACACCCATCTTCCTTGGCAAATAGTATATATTATAATCAAAGTTTCCTGGACTCCTCTGATTAACACTGTATCTCAGCAAATCACTTCAGAGCCTGTTTAACTGTCTTGCTGACTCTCTGTTTAAGTGGATTTCTGGTTCAGATCTATGTTCTTTTGTTCATTTAACTGGCAGCCATCTATTGGACTGCCTGACAGAAGAACATAACAGGAGCCCTGCTCAGGCCTGGCATCAGCACGCGACATGGTGGGGCCAATGCTGGAGTCCACAGGCCCTGCAGAGGCCACTGTGGCTGCCACAAGCCTCCCTTTTAAATAAAACGATAATCCTACAATTATGGTGCAGTACTGTGAAGAGAAGCACTGGGCTGGGCAGCTCACCACCTTCATTATCCCCAGTGCCCCTGGATCCTGTTACCTGTGTGTACTACATCGAGGGTAGAGCCCAGAGGCCTTCGGGATAATGAAAATGGTGGCTGGAGCCACCTCACCAGGTGCTTCTCTTCACAGCACCAGGCTGAGGGAGTTCCAGGAAGCTGAAGTTGCACTGTTTTCAGCACGGCTGCCTTTACCGCCTGCCCTTCCCTTTCTGCCCTCTGGGGGGCAGTGCAGGGGGTGTACCAGAAGGTACCTTGCTTGCCTAGGGCCCCCTCAAACCAGGCAGGGACCCTGCTGGATCAGGTGAAAGGTCCACGTAGTCCTGCTTCCTATGGTGGCCAGATGCCCCCAGGAACCCCAGAAGCTGGTGCTGAAGGCAAGAATTATCCCCTGCTATTGTTCCCAGTAGCTGGTACCCAATGGCATGTTGCCTTCAAATCTGGAAGTTCTATACAGCTAGGGTGGCCACATGGCTTACACCGGGACCGGTGGTGCTGGCTGCCAGTGGTTGGGCACCGTTGGATCCTACCTCTTGAGATAATCCTAGGTCCCACATTTATGCTCACCAAGGGGCCAGACTGCAATGCTGTGTTAACACGGACAACCTGAGGCATATGCAGACCTTGGTCAAGTTTCATGTGGACCTCTGCCTACTTTGCAAACTCAGCCCATTTATGGCTCTGGCCTCTGTTATGGATTAGAGACTTTGAGCTATCTGTCTATAGTTCAGTGCTTTGAGAGCATTTAGCTCCTCGCTAAAATACTTCTAAATACTTCCAAATACTTCTACTAAATACTTCTAAACAAAGCATACAACTAGGATTGTTTTGTGGGTTGCAGTCCAGGTTTTGTACTAACAAGAATTAGTGCAGGAAAATCTTCTGATCCATTTATCATTTTTATTAGAAATATACTTATAGCATTACATTATACTATAACTTGCATATAAAAACATAAAACATTTCTTGTAAATCAGCATTGCTAAAGATTCTTAGATCTTAATAGCTTAACAAGAAATAGAATTCCTTAACTATTTCTTGTTCTTAGACTTCCAGTCTTAACACCTTAAAAAAAGAGAGCTCTGATTCTAAATACCCAAGTTTCCTATTCAATACTGAATAGGCTCTTAAGCTGACAGGTACCCAGGTGTGATGGTGAGCTTCTAAGAAGAAGCTCCCGCATTCCAAACTCAGGATATATTTATACCCTTTTTGTGTAGCAATTACCTAGTAACTAATATTACTAACTGTACCATAAATCAGGGCTCACAGTCTTAATTATTTCATTGTTATTAAACATAGCTAAAAAAATTGGAACTTACAGAAAAGGTACACCTTTCAGGCCAAATAAGATCAATTTTGAATTATGCCTTTGAGAAGATAACTCCCTTACCCCAAATTTGCAAATTAAACTTGAGAAGAGTCGGACACGACTTAACGACTGAACAACAACAACATAACTTTTTTAGACATCTATATAGCAAGCTTTTTGATGTGTATACCTTACACAATATTTTTTGCTCATTAATTGATACACAAAAACTTTAAGTACACTTTTGACCTGGAATTATAGTTTCACACCTGTTCATTACTCAGATAAACTTTTGGCCCAACTGATAGGGCTTTAAAATCAGCATTTTCTGTTTGGATACCATCCAGGTCATCTTGACCATTATTTTTATGCCAGTAACCCAGAATTCATTGTGAACCTGCTTGTATCTTTGTGTTGTCTTCGCTTTAATACAAATCTTCTTACTTACTTACATTTTCAAATTCTTAATTATTCATAATTAATATTTAGCATTTGCATTTCATAAGAAGACATCTTATTGTTTTAAAATAAGTGGATTAGCATTTTTTTTCAATAGTCTTCCAAGAAAATCCAATAAAGCAAAGTCAGCTATTTTCTAAAATCCATGACATCATCCACTTACGACTCTGGCTCTGCCCAATTTAGGCTCTGCTTCCACCCAATTTTGGATCAGGACAGGTTTTGACTGTGGTGAAGTGGACCTCAATAAGAAAAAGGTTCCCCTACCCTTTTGTTCAACTAATATCTCCAGTGATTCCTCAGCCATCTGTGTATACCGACATTACATTATATATATATTGGCCCCAAAGAACACATGTACAGAGACAGAAACATTACTTCAGGGTGACAGTCCAGGATGTATACAATTTTAAATTATTATTTTTTAAAAATCAAAAATCTTGTGACACTTCTTGCGCTAGTCCGTGCTTGTTGTTGTTGAACAAAAACTTGATATACTTTAATAAAATAATAACAGTTATTACTTCTAATAAATTAACATGTATTGAAACAAGCGAACTAAATTACATTATATTTTATTAGTAGTAATGAAATGAAAGGAATTTTCATTTATAATAAAATATAATTTCAGCATTTTTTAAAAAGCATACCTTACAGTTAGGATTGCATGCCTGTCACAGTTCTTCCACTGCAGTATGTGGGCATATAATCTGATCCTGAATACAGATGCTATGAGAATCTCAGCTTTCATTAAGCCCCCTCCCCAGCCAACATGTTGGTTGCAGTGACAGACATAAAACTGTGTGTGCAGAGCAGAGGGCAGGCAGAGAAAACAAGATCTAGAGGTCAAGGGAAAGAGGAATGGAATAAGAGCACACTGATCAGTGATTCACCAGAATAACTTTAAGGACTGAGGAGTCTTCCAAGATAGGTTTATATAACCTTGTGACCAATCAAGAGGCTAGGATGGGAGCCAATCAGGGTTTTCAGAAATGCATTACGCGGTGGTAAAACTGCCTGTACTCTCTCAGTTTCCTAATATGGTGAGATGACATGGGCTCTCCCTCTTATCCAGCTGGGACCTTCAAAAACCTGGATTCTGTTCTTCATTTAGGGCCATTTCACTCAATCTGAAGGATTGCCTCTTCCCATACATCCCTCCCTGTGCTCTGAGATCATCATCAGAGGCCCTGCCTGTTCCAAGTTAGCCCATATACTGATAGTCAGAGGGTGGCTACTTGACAGCGAGCCTTTTCAGTGGTAGCCCCCCTCCCCGAAATTATAGAATGCCCTCCCCAGATATGTCTGCCTGGCTCCACCTTTGTTGAGTTTTTGGTGCCAGGCAAAGACCTTTTGGTTTTTGTAGGCCGTTTAACCTTCTATACACTTTACTGTATAGATACAGAAGTATCTTAAAGATGTGACTTTGAGGTGTTTTTATCCGTGTGGATTGTTACAAAATCTTTTTAGTATTAGTTATTTTTGATACTTGAGTCTTCACTATTTAAACTGGGTTTGTGGTTGCTCTTAGGTTTTTTAAAATTGTATTTAACTGGATTTTATTGTGCTTTATTTTGTATTGAAGTATGTTGACCTGAGAGCTTTGGCTACAGGGTGACTCACAAGTTGAACAAATAAATAAAAAATAAATAAATTATGGGTCAAGGGAGTTTGTCTGCCACAATACATGCTGGTATTTGGAGTAGCAGTGGTGACTGGTGACTCCAGTTCTGGAGGAGCATTAATACCACTCTAGGTTTTAGTTACCACCAGGCAAAACTCTAAATGTGCTATCCAAGGTGCTTAACCTTATCCCCTAAATGGGTTCAGCACCTTGGATAGCACCAAAGGCAAAGGCATGTTTGTCAACATAGTTGACACACACCAGAGAATCACAACTGACTAGGAGTCCCTGCCACGGGTCCCCTATGTGTTTATACACATGCAATTCCACTTTATCCTTTACATTAAGGGTGATGAACTTCAGGCCCATGGGCCAAATCTGACTGAATTCCTGCACTGAGCAGGGGGTTGGACTCGATGGCCTTGTAGGCCCCTTCCAATCTACTATTCTATGATTCTATACCGGCCAATAGCTGAAGCTCTCTTGGCCTTGCCCCTTTGCTTTTGGCCCCACACAGCACTGGAATGTGGCCCCCAAGAGCTTCTCTGAAATTGAATTTGGCCCACAGGCTGAAAGAGGTTTCATGCCACCTGCTTTACATGGTTTGCCATGCCAGGTAGACACCACTTTATATGCCGGAAATCCCCTTGATGTGTGATGGTATAATTGTATTGGCTCTTGGGCTTGGTCCACACATGTCTGTACATCACTGTATCCCTTTCTGTGTGATTACTGTATGCTTGGTGTGATGCCTATCATGTGTCCTGTATGCGCTGACTTCACTAAAAAGCATCCACAGGTGTCTTTAGTATACCTATGATGGGGCCATTCACACATGCAACTTACCAGCTGATGTTGCCGTCATCAAGTGCTGAACATGATTGTGCCAATCAGCCCTAAGAGACTCAGGATTTCAAGAGCAAATCTTCCGATTTCTCTGCTGACCTCTGCCTTCTGTGTTATATTACCTGGCTAAATAGATTATCTGATGGAAAGGAGAGGAGATGGCACTTCGGAAACATAACAAATATGGAGCAGGAATTGAGCAGGGCGTGTAGGAAGTGAAATGGCTTTAGTTGTTTGATGGCTTTAGTCGCACCACCTGTGTTCTCAGTCCATGACACAGAAAAGAATTAATGTCCATATGTGGGGAAATAGACTTTTAAAGCTGATTAGCTTAGATGGCACCATGATGAAAGTATTTCAGAGAAATCAGGAGGGGTGAAAAGTGGTGGGGGAGGAACAGGGAACAATGTTGCTTGCTTTTACTTCACATAAAGGGAAGATAAGTCAATTTAGATCTAATGAAACAGGTCTGTGAATGGCTGAAGGTTAGTGATTAGTAAGTGTGATTATTTGGAACTAAAGATGTGGTTATTACCAAGTGTTATTTTCTTAGTATTCAAGATGAAAGTGGAGCGTACCTGCAATTATCACTGTCTAACCTGAGGGAACGAGCAGAACAGTGCTAGGTCAATTTGACCTACAAGAGAAAAAGTTATTTAGCATTTTCTCAAGCATCTCAGCAAGAGACCTTCTCTCCCCACTCTTTTTAATCTTTCTTCCCCCTTGTGAAAATACAAGCACTTAACTAGCCCTCAGACACTGGGGGTGGGTGGGTCATACTCTTCTCATTCTGTCCTCATGAGAAAGATTGACTGTATTCTCTGCTGTACAGAGAATACAATCCATCTTCATGCTAATCATTCTCTGCTGGAAGCTGTTTTAACTATCCAAAATAGGAGACCTATTAAATTATAAAGAGGATTAGACTTGGCCAGAGCAAAAAAGAGAAAGGGGCCAGTGATGGTGGAGCTGGGGAAAGATCTTGGTTTTATTTAGATATTTGTCCTGCAAACTTGAAGGCTCATGAGGGGTTACAGTTTTATGGAACTGAAAAAACACACCACTATCCCAAAGGCCTATTAAGGCTTATTACACATGGCTATTAAGTTAAGCAGCAGTCCACGGAACATAACCAATGTAATCTACTGTAAGCACATGGATGGAAGCGGCAGACATTATCGGGAATAATGTGGGAGCATCCATGAGTTTTTCAAAGTTTAGTTAGGGCTTTTTAGTTTAGGAAAAAAGGTGAGTAAGTGAGGACATGATAGAGGTTTATAAAATTACGCATGAAGTGATGAAAGTGGGAAGAGATCAGTTTTTTCTCCCTCTCTCATAATACTAGAACCTGAGGTCATTCAATGAAGCTGAGTGGTAGAAGATTCAGGACAGACAAAAGGAAGTACTTCTTCACACAGTACACAGTTAAACTATGGAACTCACTGCCACAAGATGTAGTGATGGCTGCCAAGTTGGAAAGGAACCACTGCAAAACAGTGCCCAAAATTCCCGCCCCAGATAGCTGATCCAGAAAGATACCATGGCTGATGGTACTGTAAGCCACTGAGAGGCCCAAGAGAACAGATAGGGTTAGATTCCCCCAACTCTCTTTACACAAAGGTCATCCCACAGAGTGAACAAGGCAGTTTCAGTCCCAAAACCATCTCTAAAGCCAGATTGAACAAGATCTAGAAACTCAGCTTCATCCAAGAATGCCTGGAGTTGATCAGCAACCACTCGCTTGAGCACCTTGCCCAAGAAGAAGATGTTAGCAACTGGGCTATAGTTGTCCTCCACTTTGGGGCCCAGCTTAGGTTTCTTCAGGAGCTCTTTCACAGAGGCTGGTATCACTCCCTCTCTCAAGGATGAATTTATCACCTCCTGAACCCAACTGGCCAAACACCTCCTTATTAGACGTAACAAGCTGAGATACTTGTAGGCTTCCCATAGGCATCTGGATGAGAATAGAATGAGACTAGATAGATTATTTCTCCCCCTCTAAAACCACTTTGTCACTATCATGCAATAGCGCTAATGCACGATAGTGACAGTGAAAGATAGGGGGCAAGGCTGTTGCTAGAAAAATGTGTGATAGTGACCTAGTGACATTAAAAATGCCTTTGTAAGTGTGATTTTTAAAAAACTTTCTTCCTGGATGGATGATTTCTTTCATGTCTCTATGCCTCTATCATGCATTTGCTCTATCACACAAGTGCTCTATTGCTCTATCATGCAATTGCACTATTGTGCCCCTGAATAGTGGCATAGTGAGGCAGTGAGATAGGGGATATAGGTACTGCTGGACAAATGCGAGACAGTGACATACTGAGATAGCAGGATAGGGGGGAAGTGTAGGTACTGCTGACAAAAGTGCTGTTAAGGGAAAACATTGGGGAAACACCCCTTGACTGGGGACAGTGAGCTGAAAGACACACCCCTGCGCAGGGCTATCATGCTGGAGTAAATGCAGAGGGTGGTGCACACCACAACCGAAGTGCGCACAAGTCGATTAAGGAAAACAATCAGATTAAAAGTAGGATCAGAAGAACCGGTTTTTCAGTGCGAAACTCCAGAGTGGCTGTGAGTTGGCCATGATGTCATGTATCCCTAATGACATCCAAATGCAGCCAGCTCCATGTCTCCACTGTGAACACCCAATGGCAGCAGCCAAGGGCTCATGAAGTGTCCCCAATTCCCTTGCCATTGGCTAACTGCAAAAATGGAATAGGAACACCCTCCCATTTGAACATCTTCGGCTGCTTTTAGACACAGCTGTAAAGCGTCTCTTCGTTAACTCTTTCCTCTCACCCCTTCCAAATAAAAATCCTTCCTGCTGTGGCCACTCCTTCAATAAAAAGAAGGGTGGTTTCTTTTCAGTGTCAGAACTTTGCTGGTGAACAAGCAGAAGAACAAGTGTTAGCAATAATGTGGGTCCTTGAGATATTTTTTAAAAAGAGTGGGTTGATTGCTACAGAAACAGTGTTTAGGGGGAAGTGAGTGGGTGTTGGTGTTGGGAAAGGTCTTTAGCTCAAAATGTGAAATTGCATCAGTTGAACTGTTGGTATAGCACAAAGATGTCCTTTTTAACATGTATCCCTTGTTAGATATGGTCTCTTTAATCTACAGATGGTGGTTCTATAGTCCCTTTAATTTAGGGGTAGGGAACTTTGTGTCTGCAAGAGGATTATTTATTTATTATTAGCATTTATATACTGCCTTGTCTGGTAAAAAGCCATCAAGGCGGTGTACAATGATTTAAAACCTAAAACTGTAAAACAATAAAAAGAACATTAACAATGGTATAAACCTTTGAACATTAAACTACACATTCTAAAAAGCTCAGTTGAAAAGATGCATCTTTACACGCTTTCTAAAGGCCAAGAGAGTGGGGGCCAATTGCAGTTTCTGAGGGAGTGGATCCCATAGTTTGGGGGCAATGCAGGAGAAAAAGCCCTTTTGTGGGTGCCTGACGAATGGGCCTCTGCAGGAAATGGAGCCCTCACAAGGCCCTCTCCTGCAGATCTTTACGTGGCCAAGTTCAAGACTAGACTAGATGGACCCTTGGTCTGATCCAGCATGGGGAAAGCTCATCTAGCCAGGTTAGGGGCCTTGTTTGCACAGAGATGTAAATCTGTCTCCAGTAAAGGCCAGACACAGATATACACCTCAGTGAAAACTAGGCCCCTAACCTGACTAGATGAGCTTTCCCCATACTGGATCAGATCAAGGGTCCATCTAGTCCAACATTCTGTTCACATAGTGGCCAACCAGCTGCCAATGGGAAACCCACAAGTAGGACATGAGTGCAACAGCACTCTCCCGCCCAAGTTCCCCAGCAACTGGTGTACATAGGGTCACTGCCCCTGTGGAGGTAGCACACAGCCATCAGGACTAGTATGCTTTTTTTGTATGCTCCCATCCCTTCTGCTTCTAGTAAGCAAGACAAAATGTTGTTTGCACTGATAAGGTATGGTGTGGACTCAGGATTGTGGGCAGAGATGTGAAGGCTTGCGGGGAAAAAAACAGGATTTTTTTTTTTACTCTGTGTGTAGCGATGCCCTCAAAAGGCCCCCTCCTACAGATCTTAATACCCAGGCAGGTTCACAGCAAGACAGGTGCTATTTTCTGGATTACAAATCCCATGAGCCCCAGCCAGCATGGCCAATGTTCAGGGAATATGGGAGACATCAGGAGGGCAAAGTTTGCCTATCCCTGCTTTAATTATTTTCCCTTGCAAGACTGCTGCTTAGCAAGGCAGCCAGACTGAAGAGAGAGAGCTTATCAGTGTGGAGGTAGGGCAAGGAATGGAGCCCATTGCTAGGCAGACTGAGGAGAGATGGAGACGGGTGTGGAAGTGAGTCTCTTAGCTGCTAATAGCAGCGAGGAAACTGTGATCCGAACACTCATCTCATCCCTTGATCTCACCCTACGTACTGAGATGCACATGTGAGCTCATGCCTATGTGTGCACGCCCCACCGGCCAAGACTGCTTGAGGCCCTCGCAGCCAAAAGGATTGCCCACCCCTGCTCTAGGGCACTGCAATGTGTGCACACATCTCTGTGCATGCAGGAATAGGGGCCAGTGGTACAGGGGGGATGGGTCTGGAGAGGGTCTGGTCTGTAAATTCCTTGGGGCAGGGACCTGTCTCTTTCAAAATGAACATCTGTAAAGCCCCTTATATGTATGTTGATGATGACCACAAGGATGATGATAATAATAGGGTTTTCTTACCTGAAGAAGTTACTGGAAGCTACAGCGATTTCTGCTTGGAGCAGTGTATAGAGCTTCTGAAGTGATAGGCCATACAAATGAAATGGGTGACTGTACATAATGTGTTCCGAACAGAAACCATGTGTTGAAATTCTTTTTTGGTCTCACCAGGTGCTGAGTACATGATGTTTAACACCTGCAATGCCCTAGGTTACAGTACACCTGGTGTACTAGATCAGAATAAAAATTGGTAGCCATAGCAACTTGCTATGGAAGTGGCCAAAACAGGGAGATTAATGATCCGTATTCCTCAAAAGTTTGGGAGAAAATATATATATATATATATATATATATATATATATATATATAATGTGTGTATATATATATATATATATATATATATACACATACATATATATATATATATATATATATATGTCAAAAAGGACTATGTGGCATGGGGTATATTCATGAAACGAAATGGTAAATAATTGCTGCAGGAGAGGAGTAAATCACCATTTGTATCAACAGCAGCAACCCCCCCTTTTTTATTTTAATACTCAAAACACCCATTTCATCTTCTCCATAGGCTGCATGATACCACACTCTGACTGATGTTCCATTTAGGCATGCTGGTGGCAAGATGTGATTAGACACATTGGAAACCTGTTTATCAGGCTTGCTACTTGGCCCAACACATCTTCCTGTTTAATTATTGCATGCCTCACCTGGGGTTTCTGGATTTCGTGTAGCCCTAAATATCTCTGCAGCTGGATCGACTCCAGAGGCAGTGAACCTATGTACACCAGTTGCTGGGGAACATGGGTGGGAGGGTGCTGTTGCACTCATGCCCTGCTTGTGGGTTCCTGGTTGACAGCTGGTTAGCCACTGTGTGAACAGAATGCTGGACTAGATGGACCCCTGCTCTGATCCAGCATGGCTCTTCTTATGTTTTTATCAGCTCTGGGACTCCAATGGACCCTTCTCCAGGGAGTTATGAAGCCAGAGGTTTCAATTATTTATTTCAAACAAAGATGTAATTTTTCTATTATCAGCCCCAAGGTGGTTTACAAGTGAAAATGGTTAACAATAAAATCCACATTAACAGGATGGAAACAAAATATGAAATACTATGGAATTTGCTGCTACAAGATGTAGTAATGGCTACCAACTTGGATGGCTTTAAAAGTTAGACAAATTCCTGGAGGAGAAGGCAATCAATGGCTACTAGTCTTGATGGCAATGTGCTACCTCCAGTACCAGAGCTGGTATGCCTATATACACCAGTTGCTGGGGAACATTGGTGATAGGGTGCTGTTGCGCTCATGCCCTGCTTATGGGTTCCTGGTCGACAGCTGGTTGGCCACTGTGTGAACAGAATGCTGGATGAGACGGACCCTCGGTCTGATCCAGCAGGGCTCTTCTGATGTTCTCATGTTCATTTCAGATGCATCAATAAGTAGGAACAGAGAACACAATTGCCCTTGCAGTGCACTTCTTGTTTTCCGTGTTTCTCCATCACACCTGAGGGAGAATTTTCACAATGCCCTCTCCCTCCCACCATAATTCGCAAACTCTTCCTGCTTTGGGGTTGTTATACGGTATTGTTAGGGATCCATGTTCAGATGGGCAGCTGTCAAGCAGTAGCCTGGAGCTGGATCAGAACCAATTGAGACAAAGTCCCACCTTGAGCAAAGTCTCAGCCTGAACAGAAAGCTTTTATGCCCTTCCTAGTGAGCTGAGCCAACTAGGGTGGATGGAGGAATTACTCCAGTACCTTGAAAGCCTTTACTGCAGGGGTGTCATTCAGCCTGAGGGCCAGATTCAGTTTTGGAGACGCTCTTGGGGTCCACATTCCAGTGGTGGGCAGGGCCAAACAAAAAGAAATCCAGGGGGGAGGGATGGGACCTCAGGCCTGCAGCTCAAATCCTGCCCACTTGGGATCCTAATCTGGCCTTCCAAGGTTCTCCTGCTCCCACTCCATTTCCCCTGGCAGCTGATTGGTGGTTTTCCAGCTTTTGTGCAGCCCCCCCCTATTCTAAAAGGATCATATGCCTCTCCTAAGTTCCTGACAGTAAGAGCTTTAAGCTAAAACATGCAGGCATTTTGGCCTCGCCCCTTCTACTTTTGGATCCACCCACCCAGGGCTGGCCCAAGACATTTTGCTGCCTGAGGTGAAGGACAGGATGGCACCCCCTCCCATTCAATGTCCAAAAGCTGGACTGGCAGATGAATCTGTCTTCAACAGTATTGTTGGGATAACATTCTCCCCTGAATTTGAAGGCAGCAGGCTAACTTTGGGGGTACAGAGTAGGCGGCAAATATACAGTTCTCTCCCTGAACACCTTGCTGCTGCCTCCCAGTATCTGGAGCCTGAGGTGACTGCCTCACCCTGCCTAATGGTAGGGCCAGCCCTGCACACACCTCTGAAATATAGCCCCTAGAGAGCTTCTCCAAAAATGAATTTGGGCCTTGGGCTGAAAGAGATTCCACAGCCCTGGTCTATTCTCTCTAAGTGCAGCCTCTCTAAAAACCTACACTTCCCAGTATTCCTTGGGGCATGCCATGAAAACTAAGCAGGTTGAAATTTGTCATGTAGACATAGTCTGTGAAAAAGAACAGATGTGGGATGTTGCTAAAGTTGCTGGAAGATAACATAAGTAGCGATGGGTGAACTGACCCCATCATAATGTGTAATTTGCTCACTGAGGTACAAATCCATTTTCTCAGAAATTATGAGATTTTGAAGTATTTTTGTGCATACATGTCACTAAAGTGCATCTTGGGAATGTGGCATGTGGAGTGTGGTGTTCTTTTCCACCCCCGTGTGTAATGAGTCATGAAATACTCCTTCTCTGATTGGCTATTGTCCCATGTGCTTTGTTTACTAGGCTGGATCAACAAGGAGCTGCGGGTGGAGACGTTCAATTAAATCAGTTAAAAAGCACATCAATAGAAAAGAAATAAGCACCACCCACCAGTTAAAACTTACTTCAGCATCAGCTTAAAAGCCAAAAGCCTTCCTGAATAAACATGTCTTTGCTTTCTGGTGGAAGGACAACAAAGGTGGGGGTAGCTTGGTGCCTTGGCAGAGGCTACCAACGCCTTGGAGCAGATACTGAGAAGACCCTCTCTTGCTTTCCTGCCAAATGTGCCTCCGATGGTGGCTGTGCAGACAGAAGGGTCTCTCCTGAGGCTCTTGAAACCTGAGTAGGCTCATATGGGATGGATGTGGTCTTCTAAACAGCCTGGTCCTAGAGCATGTAGCTTCTGCTGCTGATCTACAGCCCTTCCCTATAAGAGGAAATAATTGCAAACACACTGAATGGGACAAGATTGTGGAGAGGTTTAAAATACATGGAATAGAAATAGATGTGGAAGGGAATCAATACAAAGGAAGGAAAGGAGGAAAAGTAGCAGGAAGTAAATGCAACAAGCTGGCACGGTGTGTCTTCTTTACCCTGATTAGCCCAAGACATAACAGCATTGTAATGGTGAAAAGCTGGCCGTTGTGCCAGGTACGTTGGATTTTTAAAGAGACAGGTATTTTATTCTCAAGGCTTTCTCTATAGGGGGTTCCAGGCATAAGGAGCAGCAAGGGAGTCATATAAGAAAGCAAGGGACCTTCACGGGGATGAATTTGATAAGCAAAGGTCATGGTAGAGATATATTGGGAGATGAAGAGGGCAGCGTGTGTATTAGGCCTATGCACAGAAGTTACAATTCAATCTCGATTCTGCTTCAGCACTTTGGATAGGAGCTTGCTCCACCTTGGACCTCTTTGGGCAAGCCCCACTTCACCTCAGGTCTGAAGAGGAGCCTCACTTCAAAAATCTTAAGCTTTGAATGTCTCCCCATTGAGTATTGGGGGGAAATGAACATGTGGCTATAGCTTCTTTACTTTTTGACCCAATTGGCTAACATTTGCAGGCACAGTTGCCCCTTCTGAGTGAATGAATCCTGCCATGTTTCAGACAAATAGGTGCAGAGGTTTCTGTGCTAGCTACATTTACATTAAGGTTTTTACTTTTATGTTAAGGGAACATCTATAACTTTTTCATTTTTTTGGCAGAATTGGATGATATCTGCAGGCATAGTTGCCTCTTCTGAAAGAATGAAGCACGCCAACTCTCAGACAGATAGGTGCAGGAGTTTTTGTGCAATTGGAGCCTTTAAGGTCAGGGGGGGATGCACTCCCTCCCTGTGGACTCGTGAGCAAAATAGCATATCGCAGAGGTGCCTTTAGGAAAGTAGACTGCAAAAGGATAGGGGCAGGGATTGGGGAATTATGATGACTGAAAAACAGCTTCAGGTATTTTGTTTTTTGCTCAGGTAGCACTAAAGTCCCCCAAATGCTTCATCCTTGGTGGTGGGGTTAGATGACATTTAGAAAGGGTATACTATAGAGCAGTGGTTCTCAACTCATTTTAGTCCACGGACCACTAAGCCAATCAAAACATTTCTGTGGACCACCCTCTTTTATTCATTTTTTATTTTGGTTGAGACATGATTTAAAAAAGCAGACACATTTTGGTTCAAAATTTATTTATTTGGATTCTTTTCTCACTGACAAGCTTTTCAATGTTTGGAGTGATACCTGATGGTGCACTACGAATATCACTTTCTGCTGTGAACCGATTCCTCTGTTTGGACGTAACATGCAACAAACACGAAAATCCCATCTCACACATATAAGTTGATGGAAATGACAAAAGAAATCTGACTGTGTGTGCTGACAAGTTTGGGTATCTTCTGGTCATGCTGGCCCAAAATATCACTATGGTAGACTGCTTGTACATGTATTGGGTCGCAAAATCATTTTTTGAGATCCAAGAATCCCACCTGCAGATCCTCTGGAACACTATTAACATCTGTTGTGAATGGATTCCTGATGAAAGGTAATCCATCTTTTGTCCTGTCCACCTCTGGAAAGTATAGTTGGAATTCTTGTAGCTTCTGTAAATGATTGAGAATTTGTGTCCGAATGGCTTCCTCTTTCCCAAACATGGCATCCACACATGGACATTGAACCAAATTATTGCCTTCGGCTCTTACCATCCAGAGTTCCAGTTTGTCAAGGAAAGCCTTGATGATGCTTTGGTGAGAGAACAGATTTGCAGCTTTTCCTGTGCAGCAATTCACTTTGTTCAAGATTCCAAAAATATAAACAATATACACAAATTCTAAATTTGACTGTGTCGGCACGTTTCAGAATTCTTCTTTCCCTTGAGCCTGGAGAAACAAATCCAGCTCCTCTCTCAGTTGAAAAACTCTGTTGAGTACATTCCCTGCTGACAACCACCATACAGAAGTGTAGAACAGCAACACATCAAAGTCAGAACCCGTGACCTGGCAAAATCTTTTGAACAGCATGGTGTTCAGGGCCGGTGATTTGATGTAATTCACCACTTTCACCAACCCCTTGAAAATGGTGTTGAGTTGATCAGGCAATGTTTTTGACGTCAAAGCTTTCCTATGAATGAAGCAATGAAGTCCAGTTACCATTGGAGCATGCTGTTTCGCCAATGCTTGGAAGCCTTATCTTGAGGTGCACCATCAGTGATTTCCCCAATCAGACTATGCACTTCACAGACACTGTTAAATTGTTAACAATTTCCATCACATCCTGAGCCTTTGTGGTGGTATCAAGAGTCTTACAGAAAAGAAACTCATCTTTGTAGTCTCCCTCAACCATATATTGCGTGCACACCAATAGCTGAGAGCACAATGTGAATGTATGTGATGTCGGTTGATTCAATTGTACTTAACATTTTACAAAATAAATTAGAAAGAAACTAAAACAGCACATTTAGCACAGAACAAATGATACAATAACCACTCAGCATGATGGCGGGAGCTACACTCACAAACCACACATATCTAGACAGGTCACTCCCACCTTCCCACCAAAAACAAGTTTTTAGTTGCGGCTCGTAGCCATTACGTAGCACTCCTGTTGTACGAAAGTGTACGAATGTAAATAATGAGAGAAGAGGACATCATTTTATTGTGCTGTTTCCCTCCTGTAAAGAAGGTTAAGTCGTGTAAACATGCTGACTCTAAAACATTTTTTATTCGAACTGCTTAAATATAAATACCCACAAATTTTATCTGACAGTGGTATCTATATTTAATTTTATACAGTTATATATTCATGTGGACCACTGAAAAAGTCACCATGGACCACCAGTTGAGAACCACTGCTATAGAGCTTATGTACTCTTTATAATATAGATCAAGGGAGTCTGTAAAGTTGCGGGTGTTTTCAAACAGGATTCCACCCCGCCCCTGCGTTTGTGGGCAATTTGGGCTTCTCTACACAAGGCTAAAATCCCACACCCTTACTTGGACCTACTTCCAGATTCCTTGTGGGATTAAGATAGGCTCCTTTATACATGTTTTTTTTTTTTCTGGGCAAGTTCTATATGTTTCATTATATAGCCACTAGATCATAGAATCATAGAATCATAGAATAGTAGGGTTGGAAGGGGCCTACAAGGCCATCGAGTCCAACCCCCTGCTCAATGCAGGAATCCAAGTCAGAGCATCCCTGACAAATGGCTGTCCAGCCTCGTCTTGAAGGCCTCCAGTGTGGGAGAGCCCACCACCTCCCCAGGTAATTGGTTCCATTGTCGTATTGCTCTTACAGTCAGGACATTTTTCCTGATGTTCAGCCAGAATCTGGCTTCCTGTAACTTGAGCCCATTATTCCATGTCCTGCACTCTGGGATGATCAAGAAGAGATCCTGGCCTTCTCTGTGACAACATTTCAAGTACTTGAAGAGTGCTATCATATCTCCCCTCAGTCTTCTCAAGGCTAAACATGTCCAGTTCTTTCAGTCTCTCTTCATAGGGCTTTGTTTCCAGTCCCCTGATCATCTTTGTTGCCCTCCTCTGAACCCTCTCCAGTTTGTCTGCATCCTTCTTAAAGTGTGGTGCCCAGAACAGGACACAGTACTCCAGATGAGGCCTAACCAGTGCTGAGTAGAGGGGAATTAGTACTTCCCGGGATTTGGAAGCTATGCTTCCATTAATGCAGCCCAAAATAGCATGTGCCTTTTTTACAGCCACATCACATTGTTGGCTCATATTCAGCTTGTGATCGACAACAATTCCAAGATCCTTCTCGCTTGTAGTGTGGTTGAGCCATGTATCCCCCATCTTGTAAGTGTGCATATGGTTTCTTTTTCCTAGGTGCAGAACTTGGCATTTATCCCTATTAAATTTCATTCTGTTGTTTTCTGCCCAGTGCTCCAGTCTATCCAGATCTCTTTTAATTTTGTTTCTGTCTTCCAAAGTATTAGCTATCCCGCCCAATTTTGTGTCATCTGCAAATTTGATCAGCATTCCCTGCACCTCCTCCTCCAAGTCATTAATAAAAATGTTGAAGAGCACTGGGCCCAGGACTGAGCCCTGCGGTACCCCACTCATTACCTCTCCCCAGTTTGAGAAGGTCCCATTGAGAAGCACTGTTTGAGTCCAATTCTGTAGCCAACTGTGGATCCACCGGATCGTTGTTTCATCTAGCCCACTTTGAGCTAGTTTGCTCATCAGGATATCATGGGGCACTTTGTCGAAAACTTTGCTGAAGTCGAGGTATATGATGTCTACAGCATTCCCACGGTTACAAGGGAGGTTACTTGATCAAAAAATGAGATCAGATTTGTCTGGCAGGACTTGTTCTTGACAAATCCATGGTGGCTTCGAGTAATCACGGCATTGTTGTCAAGGTGCTTCCAAATGGATTGCTTTATCATCTGCTCCAGAATTTTCCCAGGGATTGATGTCAGACTGACTGGTCTGTAGTTCCCAGGTTCCTCCTTTTTACCCTTTTTGAAGATAGGGACAACGTTAGCCCTCCTCCAGTCATCTGGCACTTCCCCCGTCCTCCATGATTTCTCAAAGAGAATAGACAGCGGTTCTGAGAGTTCTTCTGCCAGTTCCTTTATTACTCTAGGATGCAGTTCATCTGGCCCTGGAGATTTGAACTCATTTAAAGTAATTAGGTGTTCCTTGACCATATGCGTATCGATCTCAAGCTGCAATCCTGCCCCTTCAGCCTGTACTTTGCCTTTGCCAGGGGGGTCATAGACCCTCTTTCGGGAGAAGACTGAGCCAAAGTAGGAATTGAGCACCTCTGCCTTTTCTTTGTCATCTGTTATCGTTTTGCCATCCTTATTTAATAGCTGAACCACCATTTCTTTCCTCTGCCTTTTACCTTGCACGTAGCTGAAGAAAGCCTTTTTGTTGTTTTTAGCATCCCTTGCTAACCTCAGCTCGTTCTCAGCTTTAGCCTTCCTGACGCCATCCCTGCAATTCTGTGCTACCTGCCTGTACTCTTCCTTTGTTACTTGGCCTTCTTTCCACTTCCTATATGTGTTCTTTTTTTTTTTTCAGGTCATCCCTAAGCTTTTTGTGAAGCCACATTGGCTTCTTCTGTTGTCTTTCACCTTTTCTTCTTGTTGGAATTGTTTGTGATTGTGCCTTGAGAATTTCCTTTTTTAAAAGCTCCCACCCATCTTGGACTCCTTTTCTCGTTAGCGTCGCTTGCCATGGGACCTTACTGATCATTGTTCTGAGTTTATTAAAATCAGCTTTCCTAAAATCCAGGGTACGCGTTTGGCTACACTCGGCTTTTGCTTCCCTTAGAACCAAGAACTGAAGTTCAACATGGTCGCTTTCCCCCAGAGTTCCTGTAACTGCTACTTTATCCACTAATGGATAACCACAACACAGATGGTGCTGTGGTATAGCTCTGATATAGAGGGATTCTGGAAATTCACCAGAAATTTATCACGTTTCAAAGCATGATAAAATCTCTTATCAAATTTTTCCTGTTGAGAATAAAGCTGCTATAATGGCCAGAAAGCATGGGAGGGGCCCTGAAGGTTGACGCCACTGTGTAAAGGACCTGCAAAAAAACAAGAGTGACCAATCACGAGCACACAATAAAAGCTTCACATAGAGAACCCTTTGTTGTGTGTATTGTGTGACTGTATTTTATAGATATACACACAAACACTGACCTGGTTCGCATGTAACAACAACCCAGAGTATGGGTTGAGTATAGGACGTTGTTGGTTCCTGGGTTGTTACATACAAACCCTGCACTATGGTTTAACTATGGTAAGTTAATCATGAATAACCCAGAGTTCACAACCCAACAACAAACCATGGGTTCTCTTCCTGGGTTGTTTATGGTTAACAACCCATAGTTAAACCATAGTGAGGGTTCACATGTAATGACAACCCATGATTCAACAGCAACAACAATCTTGGAATTGTTGTAGATCACAAGCTGAATATGAGCCAACAATGTGATGTGGTTGCAAAAAAAGCAAATGCTATTCTGGGCTGCATTAAAAGAAGTATAGCTTCCAAATCATGTGAAGTACTAGTTCCCCTCTACTCAGCATTGGCTAGGCCTCATCTTGAGTACTGTGTCCTGTTCTGGGCGCCACACTTTAAGAAGGATGCAGACAAAATGGAGAGGGTTCAGAGGAGGGCAACGAAGATGATCAGGGGACTGGACACAAAGCCCTATGAGGAGAGACTGAAAGAACTGGGCATGTTTAGCCTTGAGAAGAGAAGACTGAGGGGAGATAGGATAGCGCACTTCAAGTACTTGAAAGGCAGTCACAGAGAGGAAGGACAGGATCTCTTCTCGATCATCCCAGAGTCCAGGACATGGAATAATGGGCTCAAGTGACAGGAAGCCAGATTCCAGCTGAACATCAGGAAAAACTTCCTGACTGTTTGAGCAATACGAAAATGGAACCCATTACCTAGGGAGGTGGTGAGCTCTCCCACACTGGAGGCATTCAAGATGAAGCTAGACAGCCATCTGTGAGGGATGCTTTGACTTAGATTTCTGCATTGAGCAGGGGGTTGGATTAGATGGTCTTATAGGCCCCTTCCAACCCTACTATTATATGATTCTAGGAACCCACAATTCAACCACAACTCATACTCCACCCATACTCAGCCCATACCTTGGGTTGTTGTTATGTGTGAACCAGGCCACAGTCTGAGAGTGGGGCTTGGTGCAAAAATCCTACCTGCTTGTAAAGAGCATCTACTGTTTCAGACAGGGAGGGCGTGCGTGCGCACGACTGCGCGTGACTCTTTTTTGCTTGTTGTTTCAGAGTGAGACATATAGTTCATCACTGTGGTTTTATATTAAGAGCAGTGGGAAAGGAGGCAGCAAAGCCGGCAAGATCAGTTTACCTCTGCAGGCAGCCCCCCTGCCCACACAGCTGTGTTCCCTGCCTGGCTGCTTGGAGCTGGCCTCTCCCAGTTAGTGTTGGCTCTCAAGCCTGGCTGCTTGGAGCTGGTGGCCTCCTATTGTAAGTTGCTGGGTGGCACCACTTTTAGTAGGACGGGTGCCCTGCCCTCTGCTGTACCAGGCACCCAGAGAGAAAGTGCTGGGGGAGCTTGACTCTGGTTGGGGGGAGTTGGTGGAACTCCAACTGTTTGGGGAGTTGGTGTCAGCACAGCTCCCACCCCGCTGAACAGGCAAGCACGGGTGCAGGCCTCTCCCAGTTAGTGTTGGCTCTCAAGCCGTTCTTGAGTGAGGCTGCTGTCACTGCCACAAAGATACAGGTGGAAAATGCAGTGAAAACACTGGAACAGCTTCTGACAAGTTCCTTCTACATCCCCCCCCCCCCAAGCATTGGGGGTAAAAAAGAGAATCCTGGTACAGTTATTCCCTAGTTGGCAGCAAGAGGTGTCAGTCACAAAGCTACACCCCCGCCTCCCACACTTGGCATCTTCTTTTATGGAGAGCTGGGGGGTGGGATTGCTTCCCGGCAAAGGGCTCCCAGTGCTAACACTGAAAAGGCACTGCCCAGCTATTTTGTCCTTTTTTCCTTAACGTTTTTGCTCCCCGGGTAAGACAAAAGACAGAAGAAGTGGTGGGCAAACACCGGAGGGCTACAAATGGAAGATGACATCGTCAGGACCTTCTGTAAAATTCTGTGAATGGGGCGGTGCAGTTGCACAGTGTGGCGTAGTGGTCAGAATGTCAGACTGGGACTCGGGAGACCTGGGTTCTAGTCCCCACTCGGCCATGAAACTCACTGGGTGGCTTTGGGCCAGTCACAGACTCTCAGCCTAACCTACCTCACAGGGTTGTTGTGAGGATAAAATGGAGACGAGGAGGACCATGTGAGGTGTGGTGGGTTCCTTGCAAGAGGAACCACCCAGAGAGCTTTTGGGAACCGCCAGAGAACTTCAGCTGTTGTGCAGTATAGAAATGTAATGAAAAATAAATAAATAAATAAATAAAGTGGGATATAAATGTAATAATAAATAATCATTAAATAAATGCCTCATCTGGAAGCATCGTTCCTGAGACTTCTGTGTCCTTCCAAATCCCCAAAGCAGGTCCGAAGCGCCAGGAGTAGCTCATTGTGCTTTGGATCTTTTCACTTTGGAATTTGGATAAAGCCCGAATCTCTCTGAAGCAGCCTGCTTCGGTTCTGGATTTGGGCTTCACCTGAAATAGGTTCATAATGCCAGTGTTTATGTGGAGCAGATAAGAACTCTCCATGACCTTAAGGTAAGGACAAGGAATTTTGTTCTGGACGAAGAAGAGGGTAGTGAGCCAGTGGAGGGGTTTATCAGGAGGATGGTATATGTAGATAAATGCCAGCCATTTATCTTTTCAAAAAATATGATAATTATTCTAGCCAGTACCTGCTTAGGACTCCAAGAGAGTTTTGTTTTTCAATAACAAATCTTGCTTAAATGAAGGCATTGACATTATGTCTCTGCAAGGGCAATTTACTCCCCACAGTAATTTTGACTTCATTTGTTTTACATGGAGTGATATTTTAATCATCCTTTTGGTGCTTATTGATGAGGGTTTCTCCGCAATATGATGAGGAGATTAGTTTAAAATTATCCCCAGTGAATTTAAAACAATAACAGGGAAATGAGCAGACACTAAAACAAATCAAGAAATGTATTAGATTTAATAAAAGGCCATCTAATAATTTCTTGAATTTACAAAATGATTGCATTATTAACTATGGCAGGACAGATTGCACACAAAACACCGTGACTACTTATCAGAAATTAAACAGGGACAGACTTTCTTTACTTGGGAGATACAAGGAATAGATCAGTGTTGGGGGGATTGGATTTTTTTTTTTGTTTTGTTTTTTTAAATACTTGAACGCAAGTCTGTGAGGAGCGCTGGGGGGTGTTTGCTGTACAATCCCACAAGGTTTCCCAAGTTGCCCAGTGACAAGAGCCTGCAACATCTAAGGATAGTTGAACAGAATGAAAGGGGATCAGGACAAGGGCTCTTTTAAGGGCACAATCCTATGCATACTTAGATAGATACTACATACTAAACATGGGCTCTGTCACAGAGCTACGGCCTGCAGGGGAGCTTATGTGAGAGACATTCCGAGGGAATCGTGCCCAGAATGTGTATGCTTCCAGCAGTCCCTTTTATGAATTTCCTTCTTCTTTTGTTCCTGGTACTTTGATAACTTAAATGGTAAAGTTAAATTCTGCAGAAGCCCTGAGTAGAAACCATTATGCTTTCTTATTTGTATCACCTTTTGGAAATTGGCCTGAGTGTATATATGTAGCCTTCAATAAGGTTATGTATTTATTAGTTAAATGATAATGTACAGGTAGAAAAGGCACACTGAATCTGAGGTAATGCCAGAAGAGCCACAGGGTTTAATTTTGTTGCTTCCATTTCCTCTCTACATTTAGCCACTATTAACGTTAAAACTAGGTTTGTGTCTCCCTCTCTCCCCACTCTCTTATTTTGTGCAAGAAAGATTATGCACGGCACTGATACCTTATTACTTTGTTCGGTTCACTGGTTGGATAAAGCTCACAATCTTTACCAGTTGGGTTAGAGCATTTAAAAATGTCTTAAGATAAATGAGCTAAAAGAGAAATCAAGCAGATGGGATTCTTAGACCAAGCTGACTCCACAGCTTTGCAAAAGGACAAGAATTTCAGGAATAGATTATATAGTTGTATTTATTCCATCGTGCTGTTGCTTTGAACGAATGTACACACCAGTTAAAGGAAGCAGCTCGTTTGAACCTTCACTGAGTCCTTGATGGGAACACAAAGTGCAACCTTAATATTTTAAGAAGTGGTGTGAATACCTGTTCTCTGCACGCGGATGCATTGAGGCATGGTTCATGGATGCAGCAGAACAAGTGGGGAAATAAGCTGTGGGCAGCAGTCTGATGTAAACCAGGAACGTAGGATGGCCATGTGTCCTCTTTTAGAGGACAGTTCTCTTTTTGAATGGCTGCTGGAGAGCTATCCTCCATTTTGAAGGTGCCCTCTAGTTGAAGCTCTTGTTTAAAGATAAAGAACCATCAGAAGGAAGAGCTGGGCCTTGAAGGTGCCCATCAACAGCACCTGCACAGCAGACTAAGCAAACGTAGACAGGTCACCTGGCCCCAGTCTTCCACACTATTATGTTGAGATGTACTGTATTTCTTTTTAAATTGTAATTTCTAAATTAGCATCTCTACAAACAAATTAGCATTATGCAAATATGTGTCCTCTTTTGTGGTGACGCATGTTCTCTTTTTTGACAGTTCACAAGTGGCCACTGTAGGAGCTGTGGGACAATCCAGGAGGCAAGATTAAGGTGCAGATGTGAGGACCTAAGGATACACAAACATACCAGAGCTCAGGAAGACCTTGTTGGTCACACAAGGCTCTCTAATGCTCCTTCCCTGTTCAGAGAGCCCTCTTATACTCCTTCCTGTCCAGAAGGATCCAATGGGCAACCATGGTAGGTGGATTCAGGCCAGGGCCTGAAGGTGCTGCCACCTGCAGTTCAGAGGTTCATCACATGGGGAAGCTGCACACAGATCCTAGCCCCCCCCTGACAGCTGGTAGGATTCTTCATTGTGCTCCTGAGTGTACTTGATCACACATGTATGTATATATGCATCTCTGCTCAACAGACCGGGAAATGCCAGGATCTTGGGCAGAGCTGTGGCCCACACATGGTAGATTATGCACTGTGCTAGATCACAGTGGGGAAATGAACATAAGAACATCAACATTTTAGTGTGAAGCGGAGAGGGTTTTATTTGACCACAAATATTCTCAGAAAGGAAAGCTGTGAATTATGATGATGATGAATATTCTTCAGTACCACTTCAGTCTGTAGTTAAGGAACTGTGTTTTTTTAATTCCTTCACTATGTGAAAAGTTCCCACAAATAGACAGTCAGCACAGCAGGCAAGGGGTGGGTGGGCTAGAACCTTTCACCCTAACAAGCACGTAAAAGTGGCATTTTCCCGCTTGCAGTGGTACGAGCCACTCTGTCTATTTCTGCTATATGTCTGGATGTGGCCTCCTATTTCTATTTTACCTGTTAATTTCCCCTGACGCTTATTTCCCACTCTTTCTTTAGGAAGTTCACAGTGGGCCCACCACACTGCTTGGCACCAACACTGCCACAGGGTTGGGTACACCTGGATCATTCTCCCTCCATGGGGTGCACCGAACAAGCTTAAATGGAGCTTGGCAGGAGCTGGAGTGATCCACTATGTCAGTAGAAAACCAATATCAAGTTCCAGATAGTTGGGAGTAGTCTAGGTATGTGGGGTCTGGCAGAACACCCAGCAAGAACTCCAGTGCCAGAAGGATGTTGTTCCCACAGGGGAGTGAGCAGGGCCCGCCCAAAACATTTTGCTGCCTGAGGCAAAGGACAAGATGGCGCCTGGCCATTCCACACATAGAAGCCAACTGAACAGGGAGTTGAATCTTACTTCAGTACTGGTGACAGGACAGCATACTCCACTATGCCTGAGGGCAGCAGGCTAGCGTAGGGGGCACAGGGAAGGCTGTCTGGTGCACACAATGATATCCTCCCCACACCCTGCCTCTACATCCCACTAGGGATGCTAGAGAATTCTGCCACGGACTCCAGTGAGGCCGGATTCTTTAGAATCTGGCCGCCCAGAGTCCGTGGCGGAACGCAGCAATCCCCCCCCCCCGCGAAACCTTCCCAGGACGGACCCTACCTTTTGTCGGCCGTCCGCTGCCCTCATCTGTGGGTGCGAATGGCTGCCCTGGTCTGCGGCCGCCATTTCTATTTGGCAACCGCAACATTTACGTAGCCTATCATGGCAAAGAGCAGGGATGCAAATGGTGGCTGCTACGCCATTTGTGTTGCTGCTGTTTTCATGATAGGCTACGTAAATATGTACATAGCCTATCATGGCTAACGCAGGGACGCTAATGGTGGCTGCTATGCCATTTGCATCCCTGCATTAGCCGTGATAGGTTACATATATATTTATGTAGCCTAACTTGAAAAGAGCAGCGACGCAAATGGTGTAGCGGCCGCCATTTGCGTCCCTGCTCTTTGCCATGATAGGCTACGTAAATATATACATAACCTATCACGGCAACGCAGGGATGCAAGTGGCGGACTGATCTCATCTGATCTCATTTTTTGATCAAGTAACCTCCCTTGTAGATGGTGGGAATGCTGTAGACATCATATACCTTGACTTCAGCAAAGCTTTTGACAAAGTGCTCCATGATATCCTGATGAGCAAACTAGCTCAAAGTGGGCTAGATGAAACAATGATCAGGTGGATCCACAGTAGGCTACAGAATCAGTCTCAAAGAGTGCTTATCAATGGGACCTTCTCAAACTGGGGAGAGGTAACAAGTGGGGTACCGCAGGGCTCAGTCCTGGGCCCAGTGCTCTTCAAAATTGTTATTAATGACTTGGAGGAGGAGGTGCAGGGAATGCTGATCAAATTTGCAGATGACACAAAATTGGGTGGGATAGCTAATACTTTGGAAGACAGAAACAAAATTCAAAGTGATCTGGATAGACTGGAGCAGAAAACAACAGAATGAAATTTAATAGGGATAAATGCCAAGTTCTGCACCTAGGAAAAAGAAACCAAATGCACAGTTACAAGATGGGGGAGACGTGGCTCAACCACACTACAAGCGAGAAGGATCTTGGAATTGTTGTCAATCACAAGCTGAATATGAGCCAACAATGTGATGTGGCTGCAAAAAAGGCACATGCTATTTTGGGCTGCATTAATAGAAGCATAGCTTCCAAATCTCGGGAAGTACTAGTTCCCCTCTACTCAGCACTGGTTAGGCCTCATCTGGAGTACTGTGTCCAGTTCTGGGCACCACACTTTAAGAAGGATGCAGACAAACTGGAGAGGGTTCAGAGGAGGGCAACAAAGATGATCAGGGGACTGGAAACAAAGCCCTGTGAAGAGAGACTGAAAGAACTGGGCATGTTTAGCCTTGAGAAGAGAAGACTGAGGGGAGATATGATAGCGCTCTTCAAGTACTTGAAAGGTTGTCACAGAGAAGAAGGGATGGGATGATCAAGATCTCTTCTTGATCATCCCAGAGTGCAGGACACGGAATAATGGGCTCAAGTTACAGGAAGCCAGATTCCAGCTGAACATCAGGAAAATCTTCCTGACTGTTAGAGCAATACGACAATGGAACCCATTACCTAGGGAGGTGGTGGGCTGTCCCACACTGGAGGCGTTAAAGATGAGGCTGGACAGCCATCTGTCAGGGATGCTCTGACTTGGATTCCTGCATTGAGCAGGGGGTTGGACTCGATGGCCCTGTAGGCCCCTTCCAACCCTACTATTCTATGATCCTATGATTCTATTCTATGATGCTACAGCAGCGGACAGAGGTCCGGCTGTGGGCGGCCCCGGCCAGTGGCGCCATGGACTCGCCATGGAGCGGAGCGGAGCCGGCCAGGGAGGATTCCGGGGGGAGGGACAGATTGCCTCCCCCCCCACCGCAGATGCCCCTGAACGGACCCAGGTAAGGGATTCGTACATCCCTACATCCCACCCTCTCAGTATCCGCTGCCTGAGGCAGCCGCATCATTCGGCCTAATGCCAGTGCCGGCCTTGCAGCTGAACATCTAAATAGCACAGGAGGCCTTCTAAATGCCCAAGGCTCTAGCTCAGGGATGGGCAAACTTTTGGCATGGAGGGAAGGGCTGCACTGGCTCCTACGGAACCCTTTGGGAGGTGCAGGAGTCGGTGAGGCTGGTGGATGGGGCCATGACACCCCCCTCTTCACACGCCACACACACATTCGCACACCTCCCTGCACGTGCGCGTGCACACACACAGAGGACCGCTGAAGGTGGGCTTTAACCTCACCCCTTCTAGCAGTCCGGATTGCTGTGTGTTTGTGGGGTGGGGGTGGGGGGAAAGGTTAAAGCTTCTCCACTTCACCGATCTTGATTAGGATTGTTGGTGGGAAACAAGGCAACCCCTCCCACATGCCTTGTTTCCCAGCAGAATTGTGTTCCCACCAGCCCATGAAACAGCTGTTTGGCAGGCTGGTGGGATCCCAGTTCTGCTGGGGAACAGGGTACGCACAGAGAGTTATCCCCATGAGCCCTGTTTTCCAGTTAAATCAGCTGGGGGTTGTATGGGGGTGGTTGGGGGGAAGTGCCTCCACAACACATGGCCTGCAGGCTATGGATTATCCACTCCTGCTGTAGCTGCAACTAGATGGGATCTAGAAGAATGGAATCCTGCCTTGGAGGTGTTTAATCCTGTATTTCTGTGTAGCCTCCAGGTGAACTTGCAGACTGTGACAGCCTTGAGTGGTCAATGAAGAGGGGGAATTGTGGATTTTGATTCCTCTTGAGGAATCTGAACCTGAGATGCAGCCTTCAAGTCCTTTCTGTACAGGTGGGCCACAAGGTGTTTCCTCTCAGACTAAAATGTTTGGCTGGCTTGAGATCTGCAAATACACACATGCTGGAAACCTCCATTAAAATGATAAAACATCTGCTATTGTGGAATGAATTATTCCATGTTCGGTAAAATGGGATCAAATTTGGATTGTCTAACCACAGCTCGTTACGCACCACCTTGTGTTACGCAACTAAAGCATACAAAAATAGCACACTTGCCGGATGGGTTTTGACCTACTGGTTGAACGGCATGAAGTCGGAAATATCAGTATTCCTATTATGGGAGCAGCGTGCTGATCATTTCTATCTAGAGTATAACAGTATGCAATTTGACAAATGTGTACCTGGCTACTCTTGTGCAGGTGATTTGTCAATCCAAAGATGATCCGGTTTGAATTGCATGACAGAATTAGCAACTTCATACATGTCTGGCTGGGGCATGCTGGGAGTTGTAGGCCTTTTTTCTGTCTAAACATGCGTAGGATTGCACTCTTATTTTTAAAAAAATAATTTTACTGGATGTTGTTGGTAATGAGATGAGATGCTGGATCTTTTCTGAAAAATGTTGTACCCTCACTTTCTCCATATGGTGCAAAATTTGGGTTTTGGCTTTATTATTTCTGTGTAATATTTGTGTGTGTGTGTATAGATTTCAGCTGACCCACACTTGTACAGTCTTAATGTTTCATTCATTTATTATAGCATACACAACATCAACAACAGATATCGAAAACAATTTAAAACCATTAGCCAGAGACAATCCAGGACCTGATCAAAAAGACTCATACGCTGCTAAATGCTTTAGAGAAGAGGGCAGTTTTAACCTGGCGCCGAAAAGATGACAATGTTGGTGACAGGCGGGCCTTGTTGGGGGGATCATTCCATAAATGAGGGGCCACCACCGAGAAGGCCCTCCCCCTTATTGCCGTCCTGTAAGCCTCCCTTGGAGGAGGCACCTGGAGGAGCACCTTGGATGCAGATCATAGTTTGCAGGTCTGTTCATGCCAGGAGAGGCGTTCCATCAGGTACTGTGGGCCTGAGCCGTGTAATCAATCTGCTTACTTTGCATAAGGTACACCAAACCGCAAAATTTGGGTGACTTGGAATTTTATTTGGAAATTATATGAGTATAGAATAATAATAATAATAATAATAATAATAATAATAATAGTTATTGTTATTGATGTTTTTTAAAAATCACAAAGCTATTATGGAGGATAGACCTGTCACTAGGTTTAGTTCTGTTGCTGGCTAATATAGAGCCTCCATGTGCAGAGGCAGCATATCTCTTAATACCAGTTTCTGAGGGACCAAAGCCAGGCAAGGTTGTTGCCTTCATGCCCTGGTTATGGGGCACCACTGTGGAGAACAGGATGTTGGGCTAAGCAGACCTTTGGTCTGATCCAGCAGAGTTCTTATGTTCTTCTACGCAGCCTGGCTTATAAGCTTTTCTGGCTCCATCAGATCTGCAGAGGATCTACCTTGAAATCACACAACGTATTGCTCGAGATGCTACATAGCAGCTTTCCCCAACCTAGTGCCTTCCAGCATGGCTTGCTGGGAATGATGGGATTTGTAGTCCAACCCATCTGGAGGGCACCAGGTTGGGGGAAGGATGCTATGTAACCATTGCAGTTTGTAGGATTTAACGTCAAGGTATTTTTTTATGCTATAAATACCTTTGTTACTTTTCTTTTCCAGAAGCACTTCTGGTTCTTGTGTGTGTGTGTGTGTGTGTGTGTGTGCGTGCGTGTTTTAGGATAACTTTTCAAATCAAATGTGAGTATAATAATAGTATTTCCATATTATAAAACTCTTTGCCTTTTGCCTCTTGCCCTGTTATTGCCTACGTTTTTCTTGTCGGCTTCTTTTCTTAAAAATCTTTTTCATCCTCAAAAAATGAGAAAAATTGTGATGCACAAACTTTCAGCTAAAGCCTGGGATTCTTTTTTTTAATTAACTACTTGGGAAAGCAAGGTTCTCCCCCCACCCCCTCCCTCCAACAACCGTGAGTATTTTAATGTACAGTGAGAGGAGAGCAAGCAAAGGTAAGATACAATGGAAGAATAAAAATGGGATGTTAATAGCAGGTCTTTCGTAAGGGCTTGAGGGAGACAAATGTCAAGGTTAGTTTATTTGTTAGTATTTCTTGTTTTGTCTTGTTTTGGCCAGTAGTGGGCAAGGAAATTTGACAAAGGTGGTTGTAGGGTCAGTAACCTGATTAGCTCCCTGTTCTCCCAAGAGCTCTCCTTTACATCCTGTCTGGGTTGGCAATCCATAAAACACGGCCTGGAGATCTGGATACAGACACCTGGATATGAGTTGCCCATTCCCGCTGTAGATTTCATGACTTTAGAAAACAATCAAAGCTTTTCTACACGAGGCATTTGTTGAGCGTTTGTCATTCCCTACTCACAATTGTTTATGGGTTCTTTAGCCATTGTCATGACCCTTTAGTTTTGCTTCTGTTTGTAAACAGCACTTTCCATGAGTATTTTTTAGAGCAGGGAAAATGGGTTACTGGGCTTTTCTACACGAGGCTGTTAATCCGCTGCATGTACTTCCAGTTGCATTGCAGAACTGAGATCCAAGCACTACACGAAGAGAGTTTCCTTTCCTGCTTTTCTGCTACATAACCTCTAGGTGGCACTGTGGTATAGCAAAATAGTGCAAACACACAAGGGGAAATCACGCTTTCTTTCGCCATCAGAAATAATACCCCATTTTTCCTGCTCTGAAAAAACTTGCAGAAAGGGCTGTTTACAAACAGAAGTGAAACTGGAGAGTCACGACTTTGTCTAAAGAACCCATAAACAACTGTGAGTAGGGAATGACAAGCAGAGAACAAATACCTCATGTAGAAAAGCTCATTATCTCTGATGGCAAAAGAAAGAGCGATTTCCTCATGTGTATTTGTGCTACTCTGCTATACCACAGTGCCACCTAGAGGTTATGTAGCAGAAAAGCATGAAAGGAAATGCTTCATGTGTCGCGCTCGGATCTCAGTTCTGTGGTGAAACTGAAAGTAAGTGCAGTGGATTAACAGCCTCGTGGAGAAAATCCCTCAGTCAGATCCATGTCCCTTGAATAGGTGCCACAGGACGGGGACAAAGAGGACCTGTGGTTTAAATTAGTCCCGGCCAACCTGCTTGCATGGAAGGGAGGTGGGAAGCTGTGGTTTAAAACCAGAAGGGATGGTAAATGCACCTGTCAAGAACACTGAGCATAGGATCCATCTGCTTGAACTAGGGAGGGCAGCAGTGAAACAAGAGATTACTTACCTACTGACATTGTTCCAGGCCTTACCCCAGGGGTGCAAATCTGGCCTGCCTGGGGTCCCAATTCTGCCCTTTAGAGTTCTCCAGATGGCCTCCTCCCCTTTCCCCCAACTACTGATCCTTCAGTGGCTTCTCGACCTTTCTGCAGTTTCCTGCCCCCTCTCTAAAAGCTTGAAATGCCTCTCCTAAGGCTTAGATTTTGGGAACAAGAGCTTTAAGCTTACAATATGCTCATTCTTTTTGGTGTTTGGCCCCTCCCCTTTTGCCTCTGGCCCCGCCCACCCTTGGAATGCAGCCCCCGAGAGCTTCTCTGCAATGGAATTCAGTCCTGGGGCTGAAAGAGGTCCTGCACCCCTGTGTTATTGTCTTGAGGGGTGGAGTCTCCTACAAAGGAACAGAAAGGGGCCACAGAGGGGGAGTTCCCGCCTGTATCTTTCGGCACCAGGAGGCAGTGTCTCCCTCAAGCCCTTAGGAAAGACCTGCTATTAACATCCCGTTTTTATTCTTCCATTGTGCCTTACACCTTTGCTTGCTCTCCTCTCACTTACATTAAAACACTCACGGTTGTTGTGTGTGGGGGGGAGAACTGAAAGTAGATACAACAATTAACAGCCTCGTGTATGGAAGCTGCATGTGAAACTGCTGCCAAATGCAGCATTGCACAAGAGGGGCGGGAGAGGGATTCCCACCCATACCTCTCGGCGCTGGGAGGCAGGGGCAGAGGTGGAAGGGTGGGCGCCTGATTGCTCGGTGGATGGTTGCCTTTGTGGACACCAGCAGTCCACCCACTCGGTGCTTCCAAGTCGCAGGCTGTGGTGCCTGTGCGTGGGTTTGCATTTCTCTGAGCGGCGCCAGTTTGCGTTCTGTGAAATGGGTATTTTGTTGTGCTTTGTGGGGGCAAATATGTGATTTGGCATGTGGTGCCAAACCCTCAGCTTTGTACTCAGTCTTTTTGGCCATGTTACTTGTCTCTGAGCCTCATCAGTTTGCCTTTTGTGAAATGGGTGTTGAAGAACAAAATGAGGGGTTCAAAAGAGTGGTTTTGTGCTTTGGAGTTCACAACACCCTTGTCCTTGCCTTTAAAACTCTTCGTGGCCTTGCTCCACCCTATCTTTCAGCCCTTGGGTTGGATCTAGGTTTACACTGGATCAAGTGATGGAAGTGGACTTACCTGCCCCCTCCTTCCCACGGCAGCCCCTCCAACCCCCTGAAAATGCTACAGAGAGTCAGGAGACCCTGCTGAATGGGGTGAGCTGTGGTGTGGGGGAGAGGGGATCTCCCAAAATTGCATGGAGGGACATTCCAGACGTGGAGTCCTTCCTCTTGTGGAAAGCAGATCCTGGATCCAACCCCTTGTTTCCCATTTGCATGACCTTCACCCCTCCATTTATTAATGTAGCACCATCAATGTGTTTGGTGCTTTACAGAATACAAGAGGACGGGTCCCTGCCCCAAGGTGTTTACAATCTAAAAAGCTGACATGGGGAAAACAACAGGGGAAGGGGAGGCCACAGGGGTAAAAAAAGGAAGCAACAGATGACTATTTCATGTCTTAGAGATAATGGGGAGTGTGTGTGTGTGTGTGTGTGTGTGTAAGCTAGAACATGGCTGCCATTTTTGGTGGCAGCTGTGCATTTAGCATAACGCTAATTTGCTCCATACTTTTACAGTGTATTTGACTTTTATCATTATGAAGTCGTCTTTATTTGACTTTTATCATGATTGACTACTATTCCTTCTTCATTAAGATATTTTAAGGGTTGGAGTTATATCACTGTTTCACTTTTTGGGTCTATCACATTAATTTCATGCCATTCACGACTGCAAGGCTTGCTATTCTTTAGCTGTCAATTACATATTGAATCTGCATTTTGTTCTTCATTGGAATGACCTATTTTCCTCTCTTTCTTGGGATTGCATGGAGACCTTTGCTTAAGGGATAAACCAGGGACAATTTGTTAAAAACACAAAACCTTTGGGAAATTGTTCCCTAAGAGGCTGAACTGAGAAGTGAGCTTGAAATACAAGAAAGCCATTTGGTGGTGCTCACGTTACAAAATAGAAAGATTCTCGGTGCCTTCATTTGCTGCCTTTGCTTATAGACTGTGGCCAGACAAGAGATGACAACAAGAAATATAAATTATAGCAGTGGCCAAGTGGTAAACAAGAAAATCGGAGTAAATCAGTCATTTCAAATCTTCCTGCTAAACTCCATGTATCCTCTGTGAAAAACCTCCGCCTCTTGGTAGGAAGCAATCCACATAAATCTTAAAGGAATTTCTTGCTGATTGGAGTTAAGGTTCAGAAGGTTTGATGGGCAGCAGCTTCCTGGTAGCTTTTATGGATGATATGCTAGCCTAAGCAAAATGAACAGGACAGGTGCCTGTGACTGTGGATCTGTGCGCGCGCGTGTGTAGATACACCGAGTGCACTGAAGAAACAGAGCCAAGGAATGCGGTCCAGGCTGGTGGAAGAGGACAAAGGAGGTGGTGTTCATTATTTATTTATGTAAATTATTGATATACCAACCAGTGGAGGCTGGTGGCTCAAATTTTGGCGGGGCTATGTATCCATTCTGGGTTTCAGCCAGAACCAGCCAGAACTCTAAAAGAGATATTCAAGATGCTGAACCCTATCCCCAAAACAGGTTCAGAACCTTGGATAGCTCCTTTAGAGTTCTGGCTGGTTCTGACTGAAACCCAGAATGGGTATCCAGCCCCACGGAAATTGGAGCCACCAGCATCCACTGATACCAACCATTATCAATTCACAGGGTGGTGTACAAAAGGCTATCAAAACAACAATTGAACTAAAATACAAAAATAAAAACAACAACAAGGGAAAACTAACCAAGCTAAGCATGAAAACCAGCAAATGCTGGTATACAGATAGGTTTTCAAAAGGCGCCTAAACGCACTCAAGGATGGCGCCCGTCACACTGCAGGGGGAGGAGAGAATTCCAAAGCCATGATGCCACAACAGAAAAGGCCCTCCCCCTGGTTTCTGTCAGATGTAGGTGTGACATCGACATCCTAAAAGGAGCCATTTGGACTTGACATTGAGATACTGCTGTTTAAATCTTAGCTGATTCCCCTTGGCAAGAGATCTTTTATTTTCAGAGTGGTAATTTTATTTCTCAAGTTATTTTCAGAGATGTTTTTGAGTTTGTGTGTGTGTGTGTGTGTGTATGTGAGAGAGAGAGGGAGAGAGAGAGACCAGTCAGAGGCTCTGGTGTATCAGTGCCCTGCCAGGCTGAAGCCGGCAGGGTGGGAAGAGAGGTGGAGCTGATCTTCATCTCTCTGTCCTCCGATCACTGCAGTTTCCATTAGATGGGATTTTTTGGCCATCTAGCGAGGGCACTTTGGAGGGGGAGGGAAGGAGGATGGAAGAGGCTCAGGATAGCTCATATCCTGGCCTCTCCGGTCTCTTCCCCGCTCCACCCACCAGAACGCCTCCTTTTCCCCCTCTGCTGTCTCCGACCTCAAGGGGGAAATCCCCATTATTCTGTGGCCCCTCAGACAATGTGTAGACTCCCTGAACGTGACGTCTCTGTTCTGGAAGTAATGTGACATCTCTGTTCTGGATGTAATGCTCCAGCTTTGCCTGACCACCTGTGCACCGATATCTTGAACTGGTACCAACTTAGTTGTGGCACCAGATAACCCAACAGAGGAGAGTGTATCAGTTTGTGCTGCCAAATACACCTTTGGCCCACAGACCACTGTCTGGAAAATCAGTTGCATAGTACTTTATCCACTGGGCTGGACTAAAGCGGCTGTCTGAGGCAGCTGACTTTGGGTGTCATGAAAAGGCAACAGATTGTTAAGTTATTACATGTATCATCATCATCATCAGATTTTTACACCCAGGGAGAGGTGCTTGTGGGATTTTCTGTCTCAGGTGCCAAAATAACTTGTCCAGCCTTGGATACAATGTGTCTTGACATGGGGAGAGGGGATGCCATTTGCTTTTCTGCCTCAGACAGCAAAATGTCTAGCGCCAGCCAACAAGAAGACAGGTCTATGCCCCAAGGAGCTTACAAGCTAAAATGCAACACAGGAGAAGCAACCAAGGGAAGTGAGGGGAAGGATATTCTGCTGTAAATTCATCGAGCCACAATATCATATCACGTATCATGTATATCACGTATCATGTATATCACATATCATGTATATATGTAGCATATCATCAAGGAATTAAGCATTTGTAAAATTGGTGTTTTTTTTTAGCCTATCTTAGAAGACAGGTTAGGGAAAAAAAACATTTTACAGATGGAGTACAATAGTTAAATCTAATTTCTACATATGTCTATTGTTTTTTGTTAACCTAACACTAGTAAAAGGTTGGATACTGAGACCGCCAAGATAATAATAACCAGGTAGTCTGGGACCACCCTGAATTCCAGCCCTGATGCTGAGGGCCTTTGGTGTTGTTGTTCAGTCATTGAGTCATGTCCGACTCTTCGTGACCCCATGGACCATAGCACACCAGGCCTTCCTGTCCTCCACTCTCTCCCGGAGCATGCTCAAGTTCATATTCATTGCATCGGTGATGCTTTCTAGCCATCTCATCCTCTGCCGTCCCCTTCTCCTTTTGCCTTCAACCTTTCCCAGCATCAGGGTCTTTTCCAGAGAGTTTTCTCTTCACATTAGGTGGCCAAAATATTTGAGCTTCAGCTTCAGTATCTGTCCTTCCAATGAGCACTCAGGGTTGATTTCCTTTAGGATGGACTGATTTGACCTCCTTGCCATCCAGGGGACTCGTAAGAGTCTTCTCCAGCACCACAGTTCAAAAGCATCAATTCTTCGGCGCTCAGCCTTCCTTATAGTCCAGCTCTCACAGCCATACATTACTACTGGGAAAACCATAGCTTTGATTAGACGGACCTTTGTCGGCAAGGTCTCTGCTTCTGACTATGCTGTCTAGGTTTGCCATAGCTTTCCTCCCAAGGAGCAAGCGTCAAGGGCTTTTGTACCGATACACTAATAAGCTGGCAATTAATAACAAAATCAAGTTTAATTTTTCAGCAGAATTGCATTTAAATGTTTTCTGAATAAGGCTTCTGTCTTACCCTAAGCAGGTGCCTTTACCATCCCTTCTGTTTTAAAGCACATCTTCACCCCGCCTCCTCCTGCCTCCCCCCCCCCCGTCATTCAGAGAGAGTGAGAGAGCGAGAGCAAGGTCTTATCAGTGGCTTGCAGTTAACCCTCACCAGCTTTTACATACGAGCTTTAAGAACAGCATTGTCACCAGCAATACAAGGGAGAAAGAAGCGTTACTTAATATCAGCGGAAGCTGAGCGGCTCCGTTTTCATTTGCACTGAGCTGAGAGAGAGGGTGATCCTGCATATCCAAATGACAAAGGATGTTTCAAGCAACGGGTACAAAGGCACTTTAGTGAGTGAAAGCAAGAAACAAAACAAAATGAAAACACAAGCATGAGGCTTGCAGAAAGTAATGTATTGTACACTACTTAACCGAGGAATCAAACTATACAGTTCTTCTTGCTTCCCCATCAAACTCTACTTAGCTCAACTATTTTATCTTGGAGCTACTTCTTTAGGGTGGCAATGTGTCCTACTTTACAGAGGACACTCCTCTATTTTGGAGAGACAGCAGAGGACTGCATTCTATTTGATGAGGTGTCCAGTCCAGGGGGCTGTCCTCACGGGAGATTTGCTGCGAGTCGGGAGCATTTTGAGGTCGCTAGTGGCAGAAGATATTGTGGCCAGTCTGCAGCCACCCTGGAGATTTCCGGTGGAAAAGCTGGATTTTCTGAGACTACTTTTACTCTGTTTGATTTCTTTAATTTTGGTTCTCTGAGGTTCTGGTGCTGTGTGCCCCTATCCTCGTGTTACGAAGTAGCTCTCTTTTGAATGAACAGTACTGACTCTATTTTGAGACACAGCCAAAAAGCCAGGTGTCTTCATCCCCAGCCTCAGCGAAGCGGGGGAGAAAGGCACAGGAACAGGGCCGAGAGCATCATGCAAAACCAGATCAAGCAATTCAGATTCTAATGGACTTCTTAAAATGCATTCCCCAAAGGCAAAGGTGGGGGTCAAAATTCAGCAAAACATGAATGTGCTGGATAGCAAGCGTGATATCTGGTAAGTGACCTAGTCAACCACCTGCAATATGCTCCTGTTGTTGAACTCCAGCATTGACACCTGTATTTAAGACAGTCATTAACATGTAAAGTCATGCTTTGTTAAAAGAGTAAGACATAGTAAGTAGGACTTTTGTTTCTGGAAAGTACAGCCATCATCCCCAAGCACCCTCTTTTGTTATACGGGATGGAAGGCCAACTCAGTCTTTTTCCCTAGCAAGCAGCACCATTTCCAGTGCCTATGAGATCAGAGTTGTGATGTCACTTCTTTCTCTGAACTGTGTAAGAAGCCTCAGGTTGGGGCAGTCCCCGGTCCCTTCTTCCCAGAGGTGGGGGGCCATGCTGCTGAAATCACTGGGTGCCTCACCCCTGCAGGGGTAAGGTGCCACACTGCTGCTGAAATCACTCAAGAATCTCTCCTCCCAGATGAAAGGCTCCATGCTGAAATCACTGAAATCACTAAGCTCCGTGCTTGCCAAAGCAAGGTGGCAACAGTGGGTGCTTTGTAGGGATGTATGAAAGAGCCTTACCTGGAGTCTGCGGGGGGTCTGCAGGGGGGGTCGGCAATCCGTCCCTCCCCCCAGGAATCCTCACTGGCCGGCTCTGCTCCAAGGCAAGTCTGCAGAGGCTCCGGCCGCTGGTGGATTTCCGGCCGCTGGGATGCAAATGGCATCCAGCGTAGCGGACACCATTTGCGTCCCTGTTCTTTACAGTAATAGGCTACGTAACATTTACGTAGCCTACTACTGCAAAGAACAGGGATGCAAATGGTGTAGCAGACACCATTTGCATCCCTGCTTTAGCCGTGATAGGCTACGTAAATATTTACGTAGCCTATCATGGCAAAGAGCAGGGACGCAAATGGCATCCGCTACGCCATTTGCATCCCTGTTCTTTGCAGTAGTAGGCTACGTAAATGTTTACATATCCTATTACTGTAAAGAACAGGGACGCAAATGGTGTCCGCTACACTGGACGCCATTTGCAGCCGAGCAGCAGATGGACCCCACCAGCCAGCAGCAGGTAGGTTCCATCCTGGGGGGATTTTTGGGGGGTGGCAAGGGGAGTAGTCCATTCTGCCACAGACTCCGGGGGACCGGATTCTAAAGAATCTGGCCTCATTGGAGTCCATGGTGGATTTCTCCGCCATCCCTAGTGCTTTGCCTCCCCTAGTCAAGGCTCTCTACTTCCTTTCCTCTTCACCTGAGACCAGGAATTGCAAGGCGCACTAGTTCCTGTCTGCAGGAAAGGGTTTCAGCCCAAGGAAAGGTATATTGCTTTTGGAGGTTTTTAGTAGCAATTGGGCTCCAAGATCACTGCAGACGGTGACTGTAGCCATGAAATTAAAAGACGCTTGCTCCTTGGGAGGAAAGCTTTGGCAAACCTAGACAGCATAGTAAGAAGCAGAGACATCACCTTGCCGACAAAGGTTCGTATAATCAAAGCTATGGTTTTCCCAGTAGTAACGTATGGCTGTGAGAGCTGGACTATAAGGAAGGCTGAGTGCCGAAGAATTGATGCTTTCGGACTGTGGTGCTGGAGAAGACTCTTACAAGTCCCCTGGACTGCAAGGAGGTCAAATCAGTCAGTCCTAAAGGAAATCAACCCTGACTGCTCATTGGAAGGACAGATACTGAAGCTGAAGCTCAGATATTTTGGCCACCTAATGTGAAGAGAAAACTCTCTGGAAAAGACCCTGATGCTGAGAAAGATTGAAGGCAAAAGGAGAAGGGGATAGCATCATCGATGCATTGAATACGAACTTGAGCACACTCTGGGAGAGAGCGGAGGATAGGAAGGCCTGGCGTGCTATGGTCCATGGGGTCACAAAGAGTCGGACACGACTTAACGACTGAACAACAATAGCCTCCACCCCTGCTTTCCCTTCTCTCTGTGTGTAGGCTTCAGGCCTCGGGAATACTCCTTCCCACAGTCTTGAAAGCTACATTGAGCTACAAAGCTACATCCTGCATTGAGCAGGGGGTTGGACTCAATGGCCTTGTAGGCCCCTTCCAACCCTACTATTCTATGATTCTATGATTCTACTTTTAAGCCTGGAGCTCAGCTTCACCAAGACTGCAGCTAATTTCCCCACCAAAGCATAGCTGGAGCATCCCCAACTTGTCTTAAATGTTAAAGCCATTTGCTCAGCTAATTCCCCCAAGAGCAGGTTGTGTATTTGAATCTTTGCAAACCTCAATAAATGTGCTATTGTGGTGTTATCTTCTCCAACAGTGTCAGAGTGTGAATCTCTTTGGGTGGCAATCATCTTCTTAGCCATAGACGCTCTATTGCTAATGTCTAAAGATTCCTTATAAGCGGGTATGTGAGTCTCATGAGAACATGTGCAAGTTTGTACATGAGTCTAACTATAGCACATCATGTAACACTCTGCATTTATTTTGGCATGATAAACCTGCCCAGGGGTATGTCTTTCAGCTGGCCATAACCTCACTGAGCCTTCTTCCAGCCTTCAGAATCATCCTGCACTCCCATTTCACCAGTAATTAGCCGCCATGATGATGCACTTCTCCTATATTTGCATTACTTCACTTCTCCATTGTTGTGTTGAATCACATCTCTGATATTGTGTAAAGTCGCTTCTTTGATGTTATGTAATGTCGCTTCTCTGGTCTGGCGAGGTCTAGCCTGTCATTGCAAGCAGGGAGAAAGTGCCCAGAGAAGGAGAAAGGCGGTGGGGGGCTTATCTTGCATCGCATGTCCCTGATGGACCAAAGCCGATTCCATGAAAATCTGGATAATACTCCAATGTGCTTCTCATTCCGTTGTCGTGAAGATCCCCTGCAAGTCTGGCTTAAAGTCAAAGACCCATACGGAAGGAGAGCAGAGTTGCCTATCAACAGTTAGCTCCTGGACAACAGACTGAGCAGGCACACAGGTCACCTAGTCAGTCTTCTCCACTATGGTGATATGTATCGTATTTCTATTTAAATTACAGTTATTATTTCTAAATGTGTACCTATACACATAATTTGCATATGCAAATATTGCGCAAATTGGCATTCCTTGATGCTGTATATGTAGCAGAGTCCAGAACCTGAGGTCCATCTGTGACCATTTCAGGGTGGGACTAGGCCAGCCTGGTGCCCTCCACATGTTTGGACTTCAACTCCCATCAGCCCCAGCTAGCATGGCCAATTGTCAGGAATGCTGGGAGTTGTAGCCCAAACTCTGAGACTCTGAGAAGCTCCAAAACTGCAATGTTTGCCCCCGCACCCACATTTGCAGAGCTGGCTCCATCACTCGTGTATTGGTGTGTTCTATTTGTTTGTTTATTTAATGCTTTCCTATATTACCCATCACATGAAATTTCAGGCTGGTGTACAATATAAATAATGAATTATTTAAAAACCTAATATAGTACAAAAGCATTAGGCATAACTTCACCCCCCCATTTTATTTGTTCCCCTTTTCTCATCTACAGCCTTTGTCTCTGCCTCCTCTGCTTTCAACCATGAATCTCCCCAATTCTTTTTTTAAACCTTCCCACGGCCTTTCTGTCTAGCTATTTTCCTGTTTCCCTTGATTACACCCCCTAAATGCCTTGATCATGTTGTCCCTGCCTTCTTGCTGTTACTTCGTGTCCTCTAGCTCAGAATCCAGACTTTGCATCAAGGTGACCCAAATTCTGTATCAAGAAAAAATCTCCAGTTTGCAAAAAAAAAACAAGAGGGAGAAAAAAGAAAGTTAAGCAGCTGTGCTTATTTATGCTCTTTTTGCATAATTTTGAACATGCTTTGCTTCTGCTAGTCTTGGGTAGGGGGCATGTCAGCGGGCAGAGAACTGGCATGCTTTTCTTGAGACTGGCAGGCAACCCGTCCCGATTCAGCCTCTTTCCCTGGCTTCTGAGAGTTGACTATTGCCCAGAAGTCTTCCAATTTAATATATCTTGATTATGAGCAGCGGAGGTGCACCTTGGATAGCCGCTGTAGAATTCTGACTGGTTCTGAGTGAAACCTGGAGCAGATTCATCTCCCCACTGACATCAGAGCCACCAGCCTCCACTGTGCTATGTTGGCTTGATAACCACTTGAGAAAGGCTGAACTCTGAGGACACATACTCAGGGCTTCTTCCCACGGAGCTTTTATCCTGCTGTTGAGATTGCTCACTCATGGAAGTTTGCGGGCCCGTTAGATGATGTCGTGAACCTCCAGGGCGTCTCCTGCACTAAATGACCTTTATTCTGTTTTTACATAGATCTGAGATAATGAGCTATCAAATTACCTTGCTTGTGTTCTGCTTGAGTTCCTTCTGTGAAGAAGGAAAAGCCGCAAGAAGAGCTAGGCTAATGAAACATATGGAAGACTCAGATAAGGGGGAGAAGGAGGGGGAAAGGGAAGGGGGAAAAGGAAGCACGTGTAAAGGGAGTCCGTTGTGATCCTCCATTTAAAACGGAAGCAGAAAGCCCCATTTTAAATGCGGGATTTTAGGCTGGTGTGGAGATGCTCTCAAAATCAAACCAGCAACCTTGGGGCATGTTCTTCCATCTGTTAATAAAAGATTCAGGCTGGCAAATAACATCTTCTGCACCAAGGCTCAAAATGCACTCTATAAATGTTCTTTATGCCTTAATGCTGAAGAAAGCATCACAAGCTACTGTCACTATCTCCTTCCCCCCCTTTTATTTAAAGCAGAAGTATACCATTTTAAAGCATAAGTGGGCCAGACTTAGGCACGTGCAACTGAATGGGGGATGTGGACTTCCCCTCCCGCTCCCCCAGGCTGCCCCTCCAGCCCCCTGAAAATGCTAAACAGAAGGTTGGGGGATCCTTCTGAATGGGGTGAGTTGTTGTCTGTGTGGAGGAGGAGGGATCACCCCCCCAAAACAGGCAGAGACACCTTGTGTAAGTAGAGCTCTTCCATCCACAGAAGGCGGGGTCTGGATCCAGCCCTGTAAATTTAATAAATTCACCATTTTTAAAAGCTTGCCTTGGTTACTAAAAGGCACAAAATCCTTCCCTTCCACAGTGTGGTTGCCCTGCCTAGAATTTACCAAATGTGGAATTCAGGTCAAAGAATGGAATTTTTCTTCTCATTCTACAATCTTTCTCAGAATGTTCTGGAAGAATCTGCCATGTTTTAAGTCAGAGATGGGGAACCTGTGGCTCTCCAGAAGTTTTTGGATGACAAGCCCTATAATCTCTAACCATTGGCTAAGCTGGTTGGTGCTGATGGGAGTTGGAGTACACCTACCCCATATGGAGGGTCAAAGGTTCCCCACCCAGGCTTTAAGTAAATTCCTTGCATGCCCATCCTGGGCCAGGAAGTTTTGGACTGTTGCCTAACTTACATCATGGCCCATGTGGTGTAATGCTTTGAGTGCTGGACTAGGACCAGGAACAGCTGAGCTCAAGTCCTAACTTAGCCACAAAGCCTACTGGGTGACTTTGGGCCAGTCACTTTCTCTCGACCTAACCTTCCTCACAGGGTTATTGTGAGGACAAGTGGGGCCACAAGTAACCTGGGGGAAAGGTAGGATAACAATGAGCATAATGCATTTTTCGAGGGCCTACATTCGTGTGATGTGGTGTAGTGGTTAGAGTGTTAGACTGGGACTCGGGAGATCTGGGTTCTAATCCCCCATCAGCCATGAAGCCCACTGGAAGGAAGTTATTATATGGATAAATTTTGTATTGGAAAGCTCTTTAATATTTACTGATGTAAATGTTCTCTTAAATGACTTACCTGCTTTTTGGAATGTAACACATGGTCAGCGTAAATGGATCCTTCATACCCTTTTGGTTGCTAAAAGACTAATACTACGATACTGGAAGGATAAAAGCTCACTGCCTATAATGTAATGGATTGAAGACTTAACAACGCTAGCAACATTTGAAAGAGTGGTATGTAGAGTGGTATATAAGTCCAAATGGACTTATATTTAGATATCTGGTCTGCTTTTACTGAAGTTTATGTGTAACCTATTCTTTTTCTGTTTTTTTTCTCCCTAGAATATTGTAATATTTGAAACTGAGGATTTTAGAATATGTTGTTATATTTTTATTTTTTGGGGTTTTGTTATTTTGTTTGTTTGTTTGTTTTATTAAAACTGACAATAAAAATGACATGAATTGTCGATCTGGCCAAGGTTGTTGTGAGGATGAAATGGAGAGGAGGAGGACGACCATGGAAGCTGCCTTGGGTTCCTTGCAAGAGAAAAAATGGCAGGATATAAATATAATGGATACATACATAAAATACATTTCAACCTGGCTGTGGCAAAGCATTTGCTTTTTGGCTGTATATTAACCCAGGGGTGTTGAACCTCTTCCAGCCCGAGGACTGAGTTCCATTTTGGAGACGCTCCTGTGAGCTGCATTCCAGCGGTGGGTGGAGCCAAAGGCAAAAGGGATGTGGCCAAAAATACCAGCATATTTTAGCTTTACTGCCAGTAACTATGGCTTAGGAGAGCCATTTCGACTTTCTAGAATGGGGAAAAAACTGCACAAAAGCTGAGAAATCACCAAGCGATCTGTGGTTGGGAGAAAAGGGGTGGGGCCAGGGAATGCCGGAGGGCCAGATTGGGACCCCAGGAAAGCAGATTGGGACCCCAGGCCTAAGGTTCTGCACCCCTGCATCAACCCTTTCCATCAGACCACAGCCTGAACTGTGTATATGTTGTAATGATCCAGTAGTTCTACAGCATGAATATAATGGCGGAACTCAGAATGGATTGCCATGAGGGTTATTCAGAGCAGTGCTAACCCTGTCAATACTGACTTATTATCATTGGCCACTGAGGGTGGAACTATGGAAGACATAGGACTGCCACTGAAAATGGCAGGTCCATGTTGAATTCCTCACTCCCCCTGTATAACAACATCTAGTAGACTTGTAGGCCCCTTCCAACCCTATGATTCCATGATTCTATGAACTCACCCCATGTCTTGACATAGTTGCATATAGGTGCACTATATCTTTCCCTGGGCTTTTGCTGCAGCACTGGGTGCTACCGGAAGTGGCAGAGAGAACAGGGCAGCCATTTTTGGTGGCAGCCCTGTGTCTTTCAAACATTTAATTCCACCCTAGCAGAACACCCAAAAAGTAATATCGTGCAATCCTCTTGGAATCTGTTCAGGCTATGGTGATTTAGCCTGCTGTAAATTAAATCAGAATTTGAGCCTTTCATATTCCCTTCTGTTGACCTCATTTCTTTGGAGTTTGGATTTCCTTTGATTAAAAAAAGTGCTTTAAATTCACACTTAATTAGAGCCTGACTCCTAGAAAATCAATTTTGCTATGCTCCTCCCACCCCATTAATTCTATGGGAGTTTTAATTAGGGCTGATGAAATTTCTTCATTAGGAAAGAGAACCATTTCCAAAATTGTTTTAAAAAACAAAACAAAACAAAACAAAACAACAACAACAACAACAACTCAGATCCATGAGAGAAAACCAGTTCTTTTTCTTTAAAAATAAATAAATAGATAGATAGATAGATAGAAAGATAGATAAATAGAAATATCTTTGGTAATCTCAAGGGGGAAATGATTCATTCTACTCTAAAAATTAAATGGATGTATGTAGATCTTCAAAGATATAATGGCTTTATAGATAACCACAATCAATCAAAACACCACACATATCCATTCTGATCAAGACCCCCATGTGTCTGTAGCGTGCATGGTACTCAAGTAGATGTGCGTCTCCCTATTTACTTAAGTGGAGAGACATTAGACTAGTGAGTACTAGGGATAGAGACTTCTTAGTGGTAACCCCACACCTTTGGAACTTCCTCCTCAAGGAGATACATATGGAGCCTATTCTCATGCGCACAGGGGGAGGGTGGTTACGGTAACTACGGGGGGGGGGTAGTGAAACCACAACATGTGGGCCTGTCACACAACTAGGAACGATGCAGCGCTGTGTGGTTCCATCATTACCTCCCCCCCTCCCTCAGATACTTGGCAAGCTTACCAGAGTGGTTAGCATGCAATGCATCCCAACGTCCTCTGCAGTGTGACTGGGCTCCTGGTGGCCGCTCCAGCGTCCCAAATGGCTGCGCGACCATAGAGAATGCCAAGGTGGCTACAGCGTTGCCCACAGTGGCGGAAGCTCTAGCCAGCAGACTCTATGGTCACGGCATGGAAGTCCTCCAGAGCACATTTAAACCAGTGGGGAGCCTGCCAGATGACATGGTAAGCCTCACCATGGCCCCTTAACCCTTTTACAGGGGGTTGATTAGCAGGAGTGGCTTAGTAACCACAGGGAACGTGGTTTTTCCCCCTCATACGACACGCCAAGCCACCATGGTTACTGGAAATTCCCCAATTATCATGGCTTAGCATTTTGTCTGAACAGGCCGATGCTCTCATTGCTGCTGGCTTTTTTAAAACCCTGAAGCCACATTTATTCCAGTCTGCATTTGGAGCTTAAACATCATTAGCTGCTGCTGCTACTGCTGTGTGGCTGCACGTGTGTGCATATGTTTAATTGTAAGTTGTATGTTGATGTTTTTGTACTATTGTAAGCCACCTTGTGAGGGCAGTGCTTCCTGAAAGGTGGGCAAAAAGGCTTTTTAATAAATAAATCAAATAAATGGAACCGCCCCTCCAATGAAATGAAAGGGAAACTCCTAAGGATTGGGGGGAGCTTTGTAAATGTCTCGCAGTGCCCCACTCATGACATCTAGAGACTGTTTTATAAGGGTACATCTGTATTCTTGAAAATATCTTTCACAGTATTACCTCAAACCAGCTACCTGCTAAATCTGCTGTAAAAATGCAAGACCATTTCTAAAGGAAACCTTGAGAAGTAAATGCCATATAAGGCAGGCTATTTAGGAATGAAAAAAGAATACTCCAGCAGCCCCGCTGAACAGAGTTGGATGTCCTTTGTCTTCGGCTGACTGGGAAACAATCTGCGTCTGCAACATCACCTGGGAGCTTATTGGAGGAAGTACATGGGGTAGAAATCATTTAAAACTCTTGTTTCCTTCTCCCTAGCATAGGGACAGCTCTGACTTGGGTTTTCATGCTTTATGTTAGGGCAGAAATACACGTAGTGGCAAATGCAGGTCCGGCAAATAAATCAATATTTATTATTTGTTTATTTGATTTGTACCCCGCCTTTCTACTGAAAATGGCACTCAGGCCAGAGATAATAGCTAAATAAATAGGAAGGAAGGGAGGAAGAAAGGAAGGAAGGAAGGAGCGGTGAACCTCAAGCAGGTGCCAAAGGAGAGTTTACTGAAGGAGAGCCAGTGTGGTCTAGTGGTTAGAGTGTTCTACTGGGACTTGGGAGATCTGGGTTCTAGTCCTCACTCAACCATGAAGCTCTTTGGGTGACTTTGGCCAGTCACTGACCCTCACCCTAACCTACGTCTGGTATTAACGTTCAAAGCCCTTAATGGCTTGGGGCCAGGTTATCTGAAGGATCACCTCCTCCCATATGTGCCTGCCCAGACCTTAAGATCATCGTCAGCGGCCCTTCTCCGTGAGCCCCTGCCAAAGGAAGTGAGGCGGGTGGCTACTAGGAAGAGGGCTTTTTCTGCTGTGGCACCCCATTGTATTCTTTCTGGCGACAGGTGAAGACCTTTTTATTTTCCCAGGCATTTTAGCATTTTAGCTTTCTAGACTTTTAGCTTTGCTGTTTTAAATCTGTATTTTAAATCCCTGCATTACTGCTAGGTTTTATTCTGATTTTATTCTGGTTGTATTGTTATACTGTGGTTTTAATGTTTTATATATTTTATATTGTTTTATTGTGTGCTCTTTGGTTTTAATTTTTGTGAACTGCCCAGAGAGCTTCGGCTTTTAGGTGGTATAGAAATGAAATGAATGAATGAATGAATAAATATTCCTTCCCTTCCCATTTTTGAACTCTATGTCTTTCCCCTAAATCATAAAATATAAAATAAACCCTTTTCTTTGCTTGTAGTTAGTTCTGTATTTGCTTTTCTTTTGCTCTTGTGTATCTGTGTGTGTGTGTGCTTGTGTTGTGGTCAAGCAAAGCACTACACACATCCACATTTCAAAATACAGTGGGCAAAGCACTACACACATAACATAACATCTTTTAAATAATACTACACTGTGTGGCAAAGCAAGCCCAATATGAAGCATCTTTGGGGTGTTGGCGTGGGGCTGCCTGTTTCCCAGATTTCATGCACCTCTGTGCAACCAGAGAAAAGTTATAGCTCTTTGCTTTGAGAGTTTGTGTTGAAAAAAGCACATAGTTGCAAAACAATTCTGCCAGCCTGCCTACCGGCCAGCCCCCCCCCCACCCCCCCCACCCCCGCCACGCAATGTGTATTCCATTCAGCCAAAGAGAGCCTGAGGTCATCGACTGTGAATTGGAAAGCAGTACTAGGGGTAAGGGATTATTTTGCACTTCAAAGAAGCCTACAGCAGAGATTAGGAATAGTGACCTCCTCTGAATCACCGCTTCAACACCTAACTTCTCTGATTATCCCTTCTGACCTTTGATTTGAGTTTCTGAGAACAGCACATTTTACCTGCCCCTAGCACAAAAACTGCTGTGCCAAACTGTCTGAAATTTGGCAGGTGGAATTCCCTCTATAGGAGGTGACAGGTCCCCAAATTTCATGCACTTCTATGCAACCAGTGAAAAGTTATAGTTCTTTGCTTTGAGAGTTTTTGTTGAACAAATAAAATTTTATCTGTGCCTAGCACAAAAACTACAGGGCCAAACTGTCTGACATTTGGCAGGTAGGATCACATCCAGGGGTGCTGTCAGGTTCCCAAGGTTCATGCATTTATCATGAAAACTAAAAAAGTTATGGCCATTTCTGTTTACCAATGCAAGTCAATGGGAAAACGTCCTATCAGAATGATTCGGATATCTGAATATCACTTCAGATCCGAATCCAAAGCAAAGCAGATGGGGTCTGAATTGCCATCCAAAGCAAAAGGGTGTGTGTGTCTGTGCACAGCTCTAGTGGACAGCCCTTTAAATAGAGGTCTGTCCTCTGTAGAAGAGGACACATGTCCACCCTAGGAGTGGTACGGGGAGGAAAGGGTCTGCACCCCTTCCTGCCCACTATTTTTCCACTTCTGAATAACAATTGCTGTGGAGCCACACAAGTGTGGGAGGACTATTTCCATCTTGCCCCAGTTGTGGTCTTCCTGGAGGCACCTGGTTGTCCACTATGGAAATCAGGATGCTGGACAAGTTGCGCTTGGAGGCTGGTGGCTCCATTGTCTGTGGGGTGTGAATCCACTCTGAGTTTCAGTCAGAACTCTAACGGAGCTATCCAAGGTACTGAAACAAGGTTCTGACTGAAACCCAGAGTGGATCCACAGCCTCACTGACATTGGCACCACCAACCTCCACTGCTTGGGTCTGATCCAGCAAGCGCCCTTCTTCATGTTCTAATGTTTACGTGAAATTGTCTCCAGCAGCTGCTTTGCTGGTGCATGCTAGTAACCTGCTCTTTGTCTGTGAAACTGGTCTGCACTCTAAAGGATCTCAGCATCACCGGCTAACGTGCCCACCATGAGGTCATGTCATTTCTGAATTGCATGGAGCAGCCATCTCCCGTGTCTTCTGATGTTGCGTTATTAGCGTTAATGGAACTTGAAACCATGCAGCCCGAGGCAGCAAAACACACTCAAAGCCTCTGTTCATTTAACTCAGGATGACATTGCCTCTGAGCACGTGACATTGTTTTATTAATGGCTGTTCCTTCCCATCAGGGAGGGGCAAGCCTCTTTCAGAATGTAATATATGTAATTACAATGATAAAAATGATAGGGATCTGTCTACCGCCGTTTGTATCTCTAAAGTTCCATCAGTTATCTCTGGGCTCTCCCTTTTTGCGGCTTCCCTCCCCACCAACCACCATGTCCTGCCGCCACAGGAAGAAAATCTATATAAATATGTAAGGAGAGATTTAATTACCGAAAGTGCATGAAAAGCACTGGGTACTTGTGTGATTGAAGTCCTCCCTGGGGACAGGATAAGTATCTGAGAGGAAAATAGGGCACTAATTAGTCAAGAAGTTGAATTACATTTATGCATGACATTATCCATCTTTAATACAGTCAAGAAAAGTATTGTTCACTCTGGAAAAGTTACGCTGTGAGCCTAGCACTGGGAGATAAACTCACGTTAGCCTGTTGCAGCTGCAGCATGGCAAGGGAACCCAACGTTTTCTGCTGTGCTGGTGTCAGAAGGAACCCCCCCCAGGGGGGCTGGCTAGTCATTTCATGAGGTTTGCTTGACAACAGGGGTGACAAATTTGCATCCCTAGAGCTGTATGCAGCCCTTGGCCTAATTTTCTGTGGCCCACGACCTAATTTTAAAAGTCCTCTGCAATCAACCAGTTTGAGCTGAGCACAAATTGCCTCTCAAAATTCCCCAGCCTATTTGTGGACAGAGAAATGGGGGGGGGGGATTTCACCAAATTTCTTCTAGGGGTGGAGAAATTCTCCAACAGTTTCTCACAGATAGGTCTTACTATTGGCAGGGGTTCTGGGCTTCTTCACATGGAGCTTTTATCCTGCTACTGAGATTGCTCACTCATGGAAGTTTGCGGGTCCTTTTCATGACATCATTAACCTCCAGGGGACATCCAGAGGTAAATGTCCTGGTTACTTTGTCTCAAAAAGACCTGGAACTAATGAACCATCTTTTTAACTTGGAATGTTATGTGATTAAAACAGCCACTAGATGGCGCTGTTTCATTGAGTTTTATGGAAGCTTGAAAATTAAAGGCTTCCCCTCTCAGCATCACATGGTCACTGTCTGGGAGCCCGCGATAAAGGCGGAAAGGCTCCAGAACGGGAGGACTATGAGGTTTTTCTTAAGTGTAAAGGCAGCCGCTGTCTTTTGTCCTAAGGGTTTTTGGTTTATTGCACTGCTTCTGTAGGTGGCAACAGCATCAACTGTACTGAGGCCTCCCATTTTCTGAGGCAGAATTCTGAATTTCTTTCGGTGGTATTTTTGAGCTTACCTAATCACTGCCAAGTGGCCGAGGATGTGTGTTTTCTCTCTCTATTACACATCTTTCCATTGCTCTGCAGCCTCCCAGGCCACCTGCCATTCCTGAACTGAAAAAGCCCCATGACAGGAATTGCCTCATGATGATGTCTTCCTCATGACGGCTTTAACTGAAGTGCGAAAAGTGAAGGAAGCTACATGTTGCCACAGAGATGACTGTATAATGACAGACAGGACTCCTCAGCCACCTCATAAGTAAGGTAAGCACAGGAACTCGAAACCCAACCCATGAGAATTCCTCTGAAATTTCTCCTCCTTTGAATTTCTTTTCAAAAGCAATTTCTTTTGTATCAAATTGAATGAGAATGGTAGGAAAAAAAAAGGGGGGAAATTTTTGGCACCGCGCTAGTTTGAACCTATGGAAAAAGTGATCTGCCCCTCTCCCAGCAGCCTTGTGGGCAGGGCAGAAAAAAGAGAGGAGACACAGAGAAAAGGGGATGGTACAAAGAGAAAGAGGGGTGGGTGGGGGTGGTCTCAACCACTTTGGCCTCTGGCCCCGCCCACTGCTTCCTGGCCCCTCCCATCACCAGCATGCGTCCCCTAACAGATTATTCCTGAGGGAATGTAGCCCTCAACAGAAAAGAGGTTCCCCATCTCTGCGCTGAAAGATGACTTGCTATCTTGTTTTGTAAATTACCAGGGAACAGACCTGGCTTTGCAAGGGTTGGAATAGCCCTACATTTGATCCAGCAAGGCCCAAACAACCTTACACAGCTGTCACAGAGTTGGACACATTTTGCTCAGGCCATGTGAGTGACGCCACGCCCGCTGGCATCCCTAGGCATGGCTCCTGCCATGGTGCACCCCTGTTGCTACCTGAGGGAGGGATATGTCCACTCGATTCCCCAGGGGCGCGGGGGGGCACTGGAGTGTGCTGCCCCATGGCAGGGGGCAAGCATATAACTCAGCTCATCTCCCCTGGCTTCAGACTGTATGGATGCCAAAGCAACGTATGGGTTAGGGAAGTCTGTCCCTAGTGGTTAAAGATGTTACTGCATGCTTCAACCACATGGTTACATTAAAATTAATTAAGGGTGCAATCCTAAGCATGTTTAGACAGAAAAAAGTCCTACAACTCCCATCATTCCCCAGCCAGCATGGCTGGCTGGGGAATGCTGGGAGTTTCAGGACTTTTTGCTGTCTAAACATGCATAGGATTGCACCCTAAGATGAATTCATTAACAACCCTGATGTGCACATCTCTGGTCTCCTTAGTATGCATGACAAGTTTCAGGTATCTAGGTTTTACAGTCTTGCTGCTATGGCATTGATGGATGAACGGATAGGCAGACGGACACACATCGTCTTTTAAGATAGGAGACCAACAGCCACATTCACAGTATAACAGAGACAGACAATTGTTTTTCTTTTAAAAAGAGAGTTGAAATCAATTTGAGAGAGGCTTTGTTTTCCATAGTGTACACATGTATTTGTTTGTCCCACTGTCACCTCGGGTCAAATAAGGTTTGCAGATGTTTTCTTTGTCTGAGAAAAGGCCTACAGCTCCCAGCATGCCAGCTGGGGCATGCTGGCTGGGACATGGTGGGAGTTGTAGGTCTTTTCTCTGTCTAAACATGCATAGGATTGTGCCCTAAAGCAATGAAAAAACCTGCAAAATCTGTTTACCAGAAATGGGATGAGTAAGGAGACTCCACTTTCAAATAGACTTCAGCTATTTGAAAACAAACTAGGCTGAGCCTAAGATACAGAGCTCAGGTCCTCAGGTCCAAACCTTAACTGCTTAGATCTAGTGTCAAAATGTTTTGGCCCCGCCAAAGCAAGTGAGGCAGGTGGCTACCAAGAAGAGGGCCTTTTCTGCTGTGGCACCCCAGTTGTGGAATGAGCTTCCCAGAGAGGCTCATCTGATGCCTATGTTGTACTCTTTCCAGCACGAAGTGAAGACCTTTTTCTCTTCCTAGGCATTTTAGTCTTTTCGCTCTCTCATTTTAAATCTGTTATTGTATTTTTAATCTCTGCAGTACTGCTAGGTTTTATTTTGGTTTGCACTTTTATATTGTAGTTTAAGCTTTTACATTTTATATTGTATTTTATTATGCATGTTTGGTTTTAATTCTTGTGAACCACCCAGAGAGCTTTGGCTATTGAGCAGTATAGGAATGTAATAAATAAATAAATAGAGTAATGTCAGCACAGTAGTTACTTGTAAGCATCTGGTGAATCTAACAGGGTTGCACCAAAGTCCTTATTTGTTAGTTGGATGGGCGAAGCTGGTTGCTGGTTGCTTCTGTCATACTAATGACAGGGCTATAAAAACAAGCATTGAAAAGTTATGAAGTCAAATTTAGCTGATGGTTGCCTGTGAACTGAGAATTGGCTGTGGAGAACGGAGAACTGGAGGAGAGATCATTGGATTCATTTGGAATTAGAGCAACCCATGCTGGCTGGGGATTATGGGTGTTGTAGTCCAACACAGCTGGCAGACACCAAGTTGGGGAAGTCTGAACTACAGAGTGTCCCACTAAAAGGAAACTCTGTCCGCAATACAACGATTCCTTCCAAAGGGTTCCAGATCCACATTTGGGAGGTGAGGGAAAAGCAGCTGTTGGGAGTTTTAGGGGGAAAACTGATGGAAGGTGGAAGGGTTAAGCACGCCCTTTCCTTATGACCCTTCTGTACTGGTCCCTCCTAAGGTACTTTTTCAACAGAGGAGGGGACACAGAACTAATGTTATATATGGCTGTGCTTTGTCCCTAAGAGAGAGAATCTCAATAGCCTCCAACAGCCACAATTCCAGTGTTCCTTGGTAGGAAATCGTGACAGTGAAACCAGTTTCACCTTCTCAAGTTTGCTGTGAAATTATGCCTGAAGCACCAGAAAGGGAGCATGTGAAGTCTTACCCAGAGTTGATGAGATAAAGAGAGAGAAAATAGCTCAGGAGGGCTGTGCTAACTAGGACAGGGCAAGGGGCGGAGATGAAAGCCAAATATCAAAGAAGGCAACTCAGCAAGTGGAAGGAATAGAAATGAGGCAGGTGGGCAAAGGCAGATGTAATGTGGAATTGGGGGAAGGCAAATGCACTGAAATGAAAGAATCCAGGGAGAGCAGAAGCTCCTATGCTTTGGCTATTTGGCAGTATAGAAATGAAATAAATAAATAACATGGAGGCTAATTTTTGAGCCTCGAGGGTAGGGATGTACGAAAGTGACTTACCTTTCGTGGATTATGTTGATGGTGGGGGGGGGAGGTGTTCCGTCCCTCCCCCCGGAATCCTGAACGGGCAGGGAGGCACTCCGTTCCTCCCCCTGGAATCCTTGAATGGCCAGCTGTGCTCTGCGGCAGCTCCGCAGAGCAGCTGGCCAGGCCCGGCCCGGCCAGGCCAGAGCTGTCCGGCTGCGGAGGGCTCTGGGTAAAAAAAACCAAAACCAAAAACCAACCGCGTACGCAAATGTAGCCTGCTACGCTATTTGCGTTCCCCTTTATTTTTGCCGTCATGGTCTATGTAAATATTTACATAGATTAAGACGGTAAGAAGAAGGAACACAAATTGCGGCTGCTGTAGCGGCTGCCATTTGCTTACGTGGTTTTTTTTTTTTTTAAACCCACCCAACCATGATAGGTTACGTAAAGATTTACGTAGCCTATCACGTCTTTTTTTTCTTTTTTTAAAAACCTAGCCATGATCGGCTTCGTAAATCTTTACGTAGCCTATCATGTCTTTTTTTCTTCTTTTTTACACAAGCCTGGAAATGGTGGCGGCGGCAGCCAGTCGGAAGACCGGCCGCCGTCGCAGCCACCGCCGGAGCCGCCGCCGGAGCTGCCACAGCCTGGAAGATCCGCCCCAGGTGAGTCTCGTCCCGGGGGGGATCCGCGGGGTGGCGGGGGGGGTGGCAGGCCGTTCCGCCACGGAGTTCGGGGGGCCGAATACACTGGCATTCGGCCTCACCGAGATCCGTGGCGGAATTCTCTGACATCCCTACTCGAGGGCAGGACCCAAGAGTATTGCTCTGTTGACCAGGTGTGAACAATAAGCCTGGACTTCTGGTATTTATACCTGGCTTGGCCAATCCCAAAGCATCTTGTTGCTTGCCTATCAAAGGGACTGATGGTAGGAAGCCCTAGTCCGTACCAGATCTGAAGAGGGTGCTCTGCCCTAATCAGATAGAGCAGGATCCAATGGTGTTTGGGCACTAGTGCATAGGATGTTGAGCTTGGGTTAGGGTAAACCAACCCTAACACAGCACCAATAATGCTTCTTGGTGCAATGAGTTTGCTAGGAAAATCCATTGTACCAGCAAGTGCTGTTGGCACTGCTCTAGAGTAGGTTTATGCTAGTGCAATATAATTTGCACTAGTGCCCGAACACCGCTGGATCCCACCCATTTAGACCTCATTAGCTCACCAGGTCCCCCCTCCCAGTTTTAGTCCTGCACCCTTTGGAACAATACCTAATAAAAACTAGAATGAGCCTAGGAAGGTAAGACATTTCTTTGTGAATAATTTCCCAGCAGACTCAAGGTTCCACTCTATTGTTTCTGCACCTTGAACACAGTTTGCTGTCAACGAGAGTTATGTTGTTACAGAATGGAGGTACGGGGCCATCAGCCTTATTTTATTGTAACATTGGTTCCTCTGATGTGTTCTTGTGTGGGTATATACGCGGGAGGGGCTGTGTATTAGTTTAGATTGAGGAAATAGCATAATTAAGCATAATGCAAATTTGATGCAAATCCACATAATCACATATTTACACTGTAAATGTATAATTAGGTAATCACCACTAGCAATTAGCCGTTACTAAATGACAATGGTGCCATAAAAGCCTAATTAAACTAAAAATTGTCCATGGCATACAGAATAGGTAATGACTTTAAAAAGTTAGTTGTATCACCTGATATGATTTCCCCCCCCTCAAATTATCAAAAAGTCCCATGTTCCTACTAGGGAAAAATTGAGCTGCAACTGGTACATTTGAGAAATCCATGTTTCATAGGGAAGAGAGGACAAACAGCTCCCCTCCTAATTTAGTCCTTTCTCTGTGCATTTAGAAATAGCTTGGCTCACAATTTTGGCTTTCTCCCTCCACCCAAAGAACCTAATTTTTGTACAGCTTTGTGGAGATCTCCTCATGGTGATCTAGAGTGGTATGTTTTTTATTTATTTATTTATTTACAGCAATTTTACCCTGCTCTTCAGCTCAAAAAGGCTCCCAGAATGGCTTACAAAGATTAAGGGCACAATCCTATGCATGTTCAGACAGAGAAAAGGCCAACAACTCCCAGCATGCCTGGCTGGGGCATGCTGGGAGTTGTAGGCCTTTTCTCTGACTAAACATGCATAGGATTGTGCCCTAATTATGTTCCTGCCCTGAGGCTTACAATCTAAAAGACACGACACAAAAAGAAAAGGGATAGGGAGGGAAGTGGGAAAACAGAAGCAAAATTCAGGCACTCGTTCTTACTTTTATATCTTGTCCTGCATCAACATGGTGCTTTACAAAGAATGACAGGGTCAGTCCCTGCCCCAAGGGGCTTACATCTAGAAAAGAACACAAAGGAGATAACACAGGAAGGGGAGGGAAAAGAAAGCAGCGGTAAACAGGGGAGCCATATGCAGTCATTGCAGTTATACGTTCTTAGCCTTAGTTACAGTTCCTCAGTGACATCAGTTAATAGCAGACAATTGTTCATGAAAGACAAGTGGACACCCGCTGCCACCTCCTCCTCCAGTCTTCCCTGTGATGGCCCACAGTGGTTCTGGACTTGTGTTTGGTGAGATAAAAATGGGTCTAGAACATGGACAGGGATAAAAGCTGTGGGTGGAGGGGGAGTTTCAGGGGAAAAGAAGGTGGTAGGGGAAGGGTTAGGTAATTCTTTTCCCACTGCCAGCTGACCCCCCCTTGGGCATTTTGCTATAGAGAAGAGACTTCTGGGCTGACATTACCCCCAGCTGCTGACAATGTAACATATTGTAGGGGCCTTGTAGGCCCCTTCCAACCCTACTATTCTATAATTCTATGATTGTTTGCCCCTGAATCCCTCTGCATGCATGCCTGATTTCCATAAAGGCCGCTTGAAGACCAATCTGTAAGCAGGCATTTATGTTTATTTTTTTTATTTACAGTGCTGGCTCCAGGTTTCTGAGGACCGTTGGACAAGACACCCTCAATGGGCCCTCTCCCTCAGTGAGTCTGCCTCCTCACTGCCATTTTCACCAGCTGCTATTACTCCTTATCCTCTTTCTCATCACTGCTACTACTTTCTTGCTTGACAGGCACAGAGCCAGTGATCAAGTAGGCCGTGGCATCTACGTCTCCTCCTTTTCACCACCTCCATTGTCTGGGCCAGAGAGGCAGGTGAACAAGCAGGTTGCAATGATGAAGAGGAGGAGCAACTCCAAGGGGCTATTCTCAGTGAGCTTCTACTGGCACGTGCCCAACCATGCCTACCCTTGACAATGGCCATGTTTATTTACATATGTCTCATTTATTTATTACAGTGAATTCAAGGCAGTATTCATGGTTCTCTCCCTCCCCCATTTTCCCCTGACATCAACCCCATGTCTTACTTAAGGCTGGGGATGTGTGAACCCACCCCCGTCTGGATTCTCTGGGTGCCCGCACAGCCCCTGCCCCCGCTTGCTGGTCCCTGGACCACTCTTGAGCCCCTTCTGTGCTTGGCAAGCAGCCTGCACTCACCCTGGCAGCCTCGTCGAGCTCCACAGTCGCCATTTTTTGAAAAACAAAATGGCGACCGCAACATGTGCATATTTGCGTATGTGCAAAAATGCACATTTTTGCGAATGCACATATTTATGTATGTGCAAAATGTGCATTTTGCAAAATGCACATTTTTGCACATACACAAATATGTGCATTCTCAAAATGCACACTTTTGCATATGTGAATACGCGCATTCGCAAAAATGCACATTTTCGCACATACGCAAATATGAGCATTTTTGCAATCGCCATCTTATTTTTCAAAAAATGGCGACCACAAAGCTTGATGAGGCCTCTGGGGTGAGTGCAGCTGTTTGCTGAGCATGGACAGGGGGCGAGCAGGGTCAGGGGCTCGCTGAGTGGGGCTCGGGGTGTGGGCAGAGGCGGTTCTGCCCGATTCCCAGATGGAATCGGGCACCGGCTCCATCCCTAGTTAAGGCTGAGAGATAGTGACTAAGTCCAGTGTCACCCAGTGAACTTCATGGCTGCACATGAATTTGAACCCAGGTTTCTCCAGTCCCAGTCCAGCACTCTAACCACTGTACCACATTGGCTCAATAGATATATATTTTAAGTATGGGCATGTATTTAAATTGGGTATGCATTTGAAGTATTTATTCCCCACCCTTCAAAAACCTTGTCCAAGGTGACTAAAAATAAAGTCTCTAGTTTGGACTGGAGAATAAAATCTTCTATGTCTCCATTATAAAATCCAAGTGGTACTTATCTAGCAACACCCCGCCCCCCCCAAGTTCTGAAGGGCTGTTGCATATATTGGTGACCAGGGCTGCTTTTGTGAAAAAGCAATTCCCTTTCCCTGTTGGAGAGCAAGTTAAAGGGAGAAAGACAAAACTGGTTTGGGAATAAGTTAGGGAGTAACAATGATCAAATATGAGGGTGAGTTTATAAATGTCCCTTGAAACATCAAACAAAAATTAAGGTTGTCAGAACAGCGTTACCATGGGCAGGGGGAGGAGGAGGAGGAGGAGGAAAAGGCATATTTGAAGGACTTTGTTCAGTCTACATTTTAAAAAGATAAATTTCTAGGAAATTGGCACAGTGTTTATCCATGGTTGAGTTTGCAGTAATAAAGTCAGTGAAGGAACAAGCTGGGATGATTTACAGGCAGTAAGCTTCTGTAAAATTTACAAACTGCTAGGGTAAAATGTCGCCTTTTATGATGCATTTTGCCCAGGCTGCATATTTAAAGGGTGCTGCAATGGGAAAATGAAAGCAATGGGCTACTCTTTGGCTGTGTTATATTTATATTATTATTATTATTATTATTATTATTATTATTATTATTATTATTATTATTATTATTATTATTTAAAGCATAGCACCAGATGGTTTGTTTGAAGGACCATGGAGCAAAGAATCTACCTTGCTTTGGGTGCTGGTTTTAAAAATCAGCAGGCAAATTTGAATGGTAACTGGATTCCAAACAGTGCACTGGGGGTGATTTCTAGAGCTGTGTGCAACTGGCCTCTCGAAATACCTCACAGCAGAGAAACTGGAGGCACCGTTTCATTGCATTTCTCCAGAGGGTGGCGAATTCTCCAACAGTTTCTTGGGGGCAGGGCTCAGCATTAGTGGTGGCAGTAGCACAGCTTCTTTCTTTTTTCCAAATGTGTTTTTTTTTGGGGGGGGGGGAGCAGCCACTGCATGTGCCAACAGTGGCAACTGTGTTGGCAACCTGGCTGCCATTTTGCATCCTCCTCAATACCCCAGAATTAGCATCGTTCTCGGGTATTGTAGGAGAAAATGGCAGCCACCACAAAATAAAAATGGTGGACGATATTCAGATAACACTCTGCAGTGTCTTCTATTTTTTTCTAGAGTGAGAAGAAAAATCTCTGAAATTATCTCAGGTAAATGCTATTAGATAAAGAAAAGCATCTCCCTTCCCTCCATAATTGGGCCATAATCCACCCAGATGGCGCCTTACACAAGTCCAGAGTGCTAGAACTGGGCAGACCTAGCTTCAGTTTTCCGCCCAGCCATGAAGCTCACTGGATGACCTTGGGTTGGTCATTATTGCTCAGTCTAACCTATCTCACAGACCCAGTTTGCATGATCATGGCGGCTGAAACAAGCCACTATGGCTTGTTATACCTGCTGCTTGTGGTATCATCTGAACTCAGGCAGCAGGGCTTGTTCGGGCTGGGCAGCCACCCTTAAATAACCCATGGACTGTTGGTTGTTGCTGCCCAGCCAACACAAGCCATGCTGCCTGGGTTCAGATGACATGACAAGTTGTGCTTGTGTGGCTAATGAGGGAAATCCACCTGGCACGTGCCTGGCACACCTGGCGGCTGTAACAAGCCACGGTGGCTCGTTTCAGCTGCTGTGATCGTGTGAACCGGGCCACAGAGTTGTTGTGAGGATAAAATGGGGCTGGGTATGTGTGCGGAGGAGAATCATGTACATGATTCTTGAGCTCCTTGGCAGAAAAATGGAATATAATTTTAATAAAATTAAATTTAAAAGTAGATCCCTGTGCCCCAAATGGAGTAGATCAGAGCTGTGCAGGACCAGTCTGTACCTCAGCAACCACTTTTGGAGAATTAACCATGTAGATACTGATCACAAAGCAGTGGAGGTTGGTGGCTCTGATGTTGCTGGGACTGTGCATCCATTCTGGGTTTCAGTCTAAACCAGCCAGAACTCTAAACAGTGGAGGCTGGTGGCTTTGATGTCAGTGGGGTGAGGAATCCACTCCGGGTTTCAGCCAGAGCCAGTTAGAACTCTAAAGGAGCTCTCCAAGGCACTGAACCTATTTTAGGGATAGAGTTCAGCACCTTGGATAGCTCATTTAAAGTTCTGGCTGGTTCAGACTGAACCCCAGAATAGATGCACAGCCCCACCGAAATCAGAGCCACCAGCCTCCACTGACACAAAAGGTTATATCTGACAAAATGATAGCTTGGGTTTGCCTGAAAGGGGGAGGCAATTGCTCTGGCTTCTTCTTCCATCCAGGGGCTTCAGCAATCTCCAAATGTTGTTGGACTAGAACTCCCTTCTCTCCTGTCCATTAACCATGCTGGCTGGGGCAGATGGGAGCTGAAGTCCAATGATATCTGGAGGGCCATATCTTTCCTGCTCTACATCCTACCGGCCTGATTTAAATCAAGGTGGACCAAAATGTGAGGGGCATTTATCTCCTGGTGTGTGTATGTGTGTGGGATTATTTATGGTTGCTTTTGCAGCTGGGTGGAAAATCTGAAGTTTCAGGGTGTATGTGTGTTGTTTACCTGATTTTGAAGACAAGGTGCTTAGAAATGGAGTTCTTTTTTTCCAGTTTTAAAAAAGTATAATCATTAGGGATGTCAGAGAATTCCGCCACGGACTGAAATGGGATCGAATTCCCTTCAATCTGTTCCACGGAATCCTCTGAGGAACGGCACCACGAGGTCCTGCGGAGCCAGCAGTCATGCGGCTTTTTTTGGTCATCTGCACAGAGTCGCGAAATTTTCGTAAATAAAAACGCAAGGTAGTATATTTCGATAATAAATACACAAGTTTTGTTTTTTAAAAAATGAATTGTGCTCACCGCCTTGTTTGTGGGTGTTCTTTTTCAATTGAAACCTTCTGTCTGTGTTTACTTTCAGCCAAAACACTTCCTTCTCCTCGGGGCTTCCCAAAACAAGGCTGCCCTAGGTGTGCCTGAGCGATGCATTCTTTGTTTAAAGTAGGGATGTACGAAACACCTACCTGGCTCTGCGCCAGGCAATCTGCAGTGGGGAGGAGGCGCTCCGTCCCTTCCTCTGGAATCCTCGACGCGGGGAGGAGGCGATCTGGTCCTCCCACCCGGAATCCTGCCTGGCCGGCTCTGCTCCGCGGCCAAGCCGCAGAGCTGCCGGCCAGCTCCGGCCGCCCGCAGCTGGACATCCGGCCACTGGGCAGCCCTGCAGTGACGCAAATGGCGGCTGTTGTAGCCGCTGCCATTTGCGTCCCTGTATTGAGCCGTGATAGGCTATGTAAATACTTACATAGCCTATCATGGCCTCCGCAGGGATGCAAATGGCATCCCTGCGTTAGCCATGATAGGCTACGTATTTATGTAGCCTATCATAGCTATGAAGAGGAGGAAGCGAATGGCGGCCGCAAGACGGCCGCCATTCGCAAAGCAGCACGGATGGGAGCAGGTAAGTGCTCCGTTTTGCGCACCTTTCATGGGGTGGGGGCAGTGGGGACTTCGTCCCACATGCCTTTCGTGGGGTGAGGGGGCGAGGGCTTCGTTCCACAATGGATTTCGGGGGGCTGAATGCACTGGCATTCAGCCTCACCAAGATCCATCACGGAATTCTCTGACATCCCTAGTTTAAAGCAACGCTATTTGAAAGAAAGAAAGAAAAAACCTTTTAAAATGACCATGCCGGTCTGGAGCCCTGCACGAGTATTATTCCCGCTGCTAGGCTTTCTATTTCCACATCCAGCCTTGTTGGTGACATGGTGAGGCTAAAATGGAGAGGAGAACCAACTCTGTGCATGTCTACTCAGAAGTAAGTCTTACTGAGTTCAATGCAACTTACTCCTACATATGTCAGCACCCCACTTGCCCCCAGCTCAGCTTTGTATTTCCACATCCAGCTCATTAGCAAACCTCCTGTTAGTTATCTCACTGGGTGACTTTGGGCTGGACTCCCACCACTAGATCATACTTCTGTTATGAAACTCATGAAGAAAAAGAGACAGTATAATGGAAAGTTCTTTCTGAAGCAGCCACACTTCGCTTGTACAAATGCAGCATGAAGGGAAAGATCAGCAACCTTCTCTTTGTTTGAATAAAAAGCACACTCTGCACATGCTCAGGGAATGGACAAAATGAGGAATAAACATACCAGGGAATATGAAGAACTATATTCTTCCATTATGTGTGTGTGCGTGTGTGTGTGTGTCTGTGTGTGTGTAATCTCTCTCAATCCAGCTGTTCCCTGGAACCCCCCCCCATTCACCCAAGGGTCTTCTGAGCTAACTAACAGGAGGTCCGATAATGAACTGGATGTGGAAATACAAAGCTGAGCGGAGAACCAACTCTGTGCATGTCTACTCAGAAGTACATCTTACTGAGTTCAATGCAACTTACTCGTAAACCTGTCAGCACCCCACTTGCCCCCAGCTCAGCATTGTATTTCCACATCCAGCTCATGATCAGACCTCCTGTTAGTTATCTCAGAAGGCCCTTGGGTGAATGGGGGGGGGGTTCCAGGGAACAGCTGGATGGAGGGAGATTACACACACACACACACACACACACACACACACACACATAATGGAAGAATATAGTTCTTCGTATTCCCTGGTATGTTTATTCCTCATTTTGTCCATTCCCTGAGCATGTGCAGAGTGTGCTTTTTATTCAAACAAAGAGAAGGTTGCTGATCTTTCCCTTCATGCTGCATTTGTACAAGTGGAGTGTGACTGCTTCAGAAAGAACTTTCCATTATACTGTCTCTTTTTCTTCATGAGTTCCATATAACAGAAGTGTGGTGTAGTGGTGAGAGTCCAGCCCAAAGTCACCCAGTGAGATAACTAACAGGAGGTTTGCTAATGAGCTGGATGTGGAAATACAAAGCTGAGCTGGGGGCAAGTGGGGTGCTGACATATGTAGGAGCAAGTCGCATTGAACTCAATAAGACTTACTTCTGAATAGACATGCACAGAGTTGGTTCTCCTCTCCATTTTAGCTTCACAACATCACCAACAAGGCTGGATGTGGAAATAGAAAGCCTAGCAGGGGGAATAATACTCGTGCAGGGCTCCAGACCGGCATGGTCATTTTAAAAGGTTCTTTCTTTCTTTCTTTCTTTCTTTCTTTCTTTCTTTCTTTCTTTCAAACAGCATTGCTTTAAACAAAAAGTGCATCTCTCAGGCACACCTAGGGCAGCCTTGTTTTGGGAAGCCCCAAGGAGGAGGAAGTGTTTTGGCTGAAAGTAATTACTGCACGTCTCAGGTCAGGGGAAAAAATACATAAATATCTACGAAAAATAGCCTTTCTTACGGAAGGTATGCAGAATTACGGCTGTCGGTACGGATTTATCTTCGTAATTCTTGGAGCGGAAAAAAAAGAGGAGAATTCCAGGGGCTTGCGAACGACGGTACGGAGCACTGGCCGCAAACTGCGGAAGTCAAGCAGCACGGAAGGTACACAATTCATACATCCCTAATAAACATGGCCACTCATACAGGGCTTTTCTACATGAGGCTTTTAACCTGCCACTTTACCAAGGCTTCTGCTTCTGGATTCTGTGTGTGATTAAGATTGTCCCCATGTGTTTTTCTTGGGGATTTTCTTTCTCTTCCTTTCTATATGTTCTAGACTGCACAACCGAGGAGACCTTTGGCTATTGGGTGGTATAGAAATGTAATAAACGAACAAACAAACAAACCACTAGGTGGCACTGTGATACAGAGAAATTGTGCAAATTAACCAGGGTTTCATGCTGCCATTCAGGGAAATACCAGACTTTCTTCATTAGAAAAAAACCCTTTGAAATGGTTGCAAAGAACAGGATTGGCCCTGGAAGATGATGCTGTGTAAAGCACCTGCAAATTACCATGAGTGAGGAATCAGGAGCACACAATAGATGCCTCATGTAGAATGGCTCACAGGGACTGCAATAATGCTCTCCAGCTTGCAGCCTCCAACCATATTTTATGGACCAGAATGCAATGGGGATGAACATTTGAAACAAAAAATCCTATCGTCACATATACGCTGATGGGTCTGAATGGGAAAGGGATCTTGGGGTTGTGGTGGATAACTTGATGAAAACTTGGGGGTTGGACTCGATGGCCTTGTAGGCCCCTTCCAACCCTACTATTCTATGAAAATGGGTTTTCACCCAGGTTTCTATTGATGAAACTGGGGTTTTCAGCTGTTTGTCTGTCCCACCCCTCAGCTGGAGGGGTGTCATCTTCTTCAAGCATTGATGGGAATAATTAAAAAACACACTGAGAGTCCCATCTATCTGGAGCACATCTCCTAACCATTATCTTACATTGATAAGAGACATGAGCTGGCCATCCTGGACAATTTACCTGCAATTCATCTTATTAATTAATTAATTAATAAATAAATTAAATGTATTAATCGCCCATCTGGCTGGTCACCCAGCCACTCTGGGCGATGTACAAAGTATATAATAAAACAGTTTAAAACAATAAAATTCTACAGTAAAAACATTTTCTAAAATACCCTAACCCACCCCAAATGCCTGCCTGAACAACCATGTTTTTAATGTGCGGTGGAAGCTCATTAAAGAGGGTGCATGGCAGAGTTCCCTAGGGAGGGAGTTTCACAGAGTGGGGGCCACCACAGAGAAGGCCTTCTCCCTCGTCCCCACCAGTCTAGCTGTCCTGGCTGATGGGACAGAGAGAAGGCCTTCTGAGGCTGATCTTGTTGAGCAGCCTATCTGGTGTTGCTGGAGGTGCTCCTTAAGATAGGCTGGGCCGGAATCATACAGGTTTTTAAAGGTGAAAACCAACGCCTTGAATTTGGCCTGGAAAACAACTGGTAACCAGTGCAACTCCTTCAGCACTGGAGTGATGTGATCTCGCTGGCGGCTGCCTTTAATCAGGCGAGCCCCCGCGTTCTGTACCAGCTGCAGCTTCTGAACCATCTTCAAGGGCAATCCCATGTAGAGCGCATTACAGTCGTCTAAACGAGAGGAGACCAGGGCATGTACTACTGATGGGAGCAGATGGTCGGGAAGGAAGGGGTGCAGCCACCATATCAGATGGAGTTGGTACTGCACTGTCTGGCTCACAGTTGACACCTGAGCCTCCATGGACAGCTGGGAGTCCAAAATGACCCCCAGGCTGTGGACCTGGTCTTTCAAGGGTAGCCATACCCCATTCAACACCAGGTCAACATCCCCCAGCCTCCTTTTGTCTCCCACCAAAAGTATCTCGGTCTTGTCAGGGTTCAGCTTCAGCTTATTCCTCCCCATCCAGCCACTCACCATCTCCAGACCTTTGGACAGGGATTCTGCGGCCAACCTTGGTGAAAATTTGAACGAGAGGTAGAGCTGCGTGTCATCCACATATTGATGACACCGCACTCCAAACCTCCTGATGATAGCCCCCAGTGGCTTCACATAGATGTTAAATAGCATCGGGGAGAGGATGGAACCCTGTGGCACCCCACAAGTGAGCGGCCATGGGTCCAAAACCTCCTCTCCCAGTGCTACCCTCTGGTACCTGCCAGAGAGGGAGGACCGGAACCACTGCAATACGGTGTCTCCAATGCCCAGCCCCTCCAGGCGGTCCAGGAGGATACCGTGGTCAACGGTATCAAAAGCCGCTGAGAGGTTGAAGAGAACAAGGAAGGAGCATTCACCCCTATCCAGGGCCCTAATAAAGAAATGGTTGTCCAGCAGCTATAACACTGTCCATTTCCACTTTCTAATTTACAGAATTTATAAACCACCTGTCTAATGAAAATAAGTCAATGTGACATACAAGAATCCCCCCCCCCAATATAAAAAGATTATTTTAGAGCTCTGCAGCCTTGGAAGAGCCTTTGGTATTTAGGGACTGTGTCTCACTCAAAGGGAAAAGAACAAGAACACACAAACAGAAGCCTACAGTTAAAAGTTTAATAACCAAGGCTCATTCGAGGAGCCTAGCAAGGTACTCCCATAATTCTGAAGGGATAAAGCTGGGCCTTAATGGCAGCGGTTAAAATAAAACAATGCGACACTTGCTCCAAGGCCATTTTATTAGCAGGAGCAAAGTTGCGGTGGCTTTTTTCTGGATGGATTTACTGCTCTCTAAATCTAATAAGCTTCCTTTTGTTTAGCTCTGCCATCAGTATGGTGTTTCTCTAGAAAGTTCTTTATGATCTTATTATCCAAAAGCTAAAGATTTTTTTTAATCTCTTAGCAACGTACTAAAGGACATTTCCTAGGGAACCCTGACAACGAATAAAGACCATTTCAAGAACAGCTGATGACTTTGGCTACTTTTGTGAAGGATCTCTTGCGATTTTTATTACGGTGCTTCAGCCATAGCCCATTAAGTTGAGGTGTGTGTGTGTGTGTGTGTGTGTGTGTGTGTGGCTCTCCTTCCTCTAGAGTAGGCATAGGGGACTTCCAGACTGTGGGCTAGATACAGTCCACAGGAATTCCCCATCCAGCCTTCCAGCTTCTTTTCCAGGCCCTGCCCTTTCTGCTGGCAGGGAGAAGTTCTCACCTCTAATCAGCAACTGATCAGAGATAAGAGTTTTCCCCTGCTATGGGGTGAGAAAAACAAAACAAACCATTATATCCAGGCTTTCTGATCAAATGTTCCAAGATAGCTCACAACATACCATTCAAATACAATAAAATAATAAAAAAACCTTTGGTAAGCAATAATTGCTTAAAAAGAAGATAGTGGTAGCAGGTAAAATAGCTCAAATCCAAGGATTCATATGCCATGAGAGCTAAAAGTAACAGCTGGTAGGTCAGGTGCCAGTTGAAAAAGAAAGGTCTTTACATTGTGGTGGAAGGCTGTCAGAGAGAACGAGAGAGAGAATGCAAGGCCTCCCTAAGAAGGGAGTTCCAGAGCTTTGATGTGGCCGCAGAAAGGGAATTCTCCCACTTCTCTACTAAATGCACATCAGATGGTGGGACACACAATTGGAGGGCCTCAAAACTTGAACTGAAGTCACATTCATATGGGAGAAGGTGGTCCTTTAGGTATCATGGACCCAAGCCATAGAAGGCTTTAAAGATGATGACCAGCATTTTGAATTGAGCCAGGAAAAAAACCTGGAACAAAATGTAGTTGTTGAAATAGGGGAGTTGCATGTTCCTAATAAGAACAACAATCTCACAACAACACTGTTTTATCTTTTGTGTTCACCGTTCTGAAATCTGTTCTAGATATGGAGTGGTATACAAATATTGTAAACAAACAAACAAACAACAATAACAATGATCACACTGCCATATTCTGGACCAGCTGAAGTTTTTAGACAATGGAAACTCTGCAGGCACCTTTCATCCTTGTGCCACGATGTGCTGCGTTATTTGTTCTGTGGGGATGCTGGTATGTGACTGACTTTGGACAGCAGTTGGAACCAGTGACTTTTGAACTTTTCCTTTTCTAAGATGCTTCAGTGAGGCTATGACTTGGGAACGAGCCATAATGGCACATCCCGTGATACATTGAACTTTGAAGGCCCTGAATTCCAGTAAAAAACCCACCAAATTCACGTAGCTGACTGTGACCTCTACTGAAGACAACTGAGAACTGCTTCAAATCAGGATAGACAATACTGTAAAACAGGCCCCCCCAACCTTTTTGGGTTGGTGGGCACATTTGGAATTTTGAGAGTGTGGTGTAGTTGGACTGGGAGCTGGGAGATCCAGGTTCTAGTCCCCACTCGGCCATGGAAGCTCACTGGGTGACTTTGGGCCAGTCACACATGCTCAGCCCAACCTACCTCACAGGGTTGTTGTTGTGAGGATAAAATGGAGAGGAGGAGGATAATGTAAGCCGCCTTGGGTGCCTTGCAAGAGGAAAAAAGGCGGGATATAAATGCAATAATAAATAAATAATAATAGAGAGTGTGGTGGGTGCTCTCACAAAATGGCTGCCATGGGGGAATTGCCCATTCATAAAATGGCTGTCATGGTGGGCATGGCCAGTCATAAAACATTCATTTCCCAGATGGTAAATGAAAAGTAACTTGCCCAAGAACCTACGTACAAGGCACAGGTGGGATCTGAGCGCCCAAACACAAAACCATTCTTTTGAACCCAAATAAATATGATGCTGGAGGGTAGCGCTTCATTTTGTAGCATGCTAGACTCCCAGTTAATTTTTTTTAATTAAAAAAGTTCTTAAGAAATAAAATAAAAATCAGGAGGGACAGGGAGCCTGGTGGGTGCTAAGAGAGGTGACTACAGGCATGTTGGTACGTGCAGTTGCAGGGACCACGTTGGAGACCCCAGCTGTAAAGTACGTAGTTCATGATCTGACAAGCCAGCTATAGTGCTACTCACAGCACACAGGCAGCGATGTTGAGCTCCTTTCCCAAACTAAGGGCCAATCTACAGGTGACAGGAAGTACCTTCTCCCCATTTATTTTTTAAAATGCAAAGCAGTGGAGTTGAAGGGGCTGCCAAACGCATACTTACCCTTTTTTATCATTTGCCCACTCAAAGTGACCACCCTTTGCTGCTTCTCTCCTCATGGGAAAAAGATCCAGGGGTCCCAGTTATTGTCTGTGGTATTGTCTGGAAATGCTACACAGTCAGACACCACGGCAGCTACGCAAGATGGTTTTTCTCCTATTCCATCAATGATTGCAGAACATTATTGGTTCCAGCAATGACATAAGGGAAGAGGAGAATGAACTGTGCAGTTTTTGGCAGCACTTAGGAAAAACATGTCAGAGCACTGTCACTTTAGGGAAGTCTTAAACGATGCCTTGAGAGACCAATTTGTTGATGGTTTGTATAATGACCAAATGCACGAGTGTTCACGAATGCGGTGAGATGACTTGGGCCATAGAAGCTGCAGAGAAGGATTGCTAGAACTTGGCATGAACTGGGAAGTTCATCTACTCAGTCAGCAAAAAGGGGTGGGACACATGAGTGTGTGTGGGACATGTGTGTGGGACACATGTGGGACGTGTGTGTGTGGGGTGGGACACATGAGTGTGTGTGGGACACGTGTGTGGGACATATATGGGACACATGTGTGTGGGACATGTGTGTGGGACACGTGTGGGATGTGTGTGTGTGGGGTGGGACACATGAGTGTGTGTGGGACACGTGTGTGGGACATATGTGGGACACATGTGTGTGGGACATATGTGTGGGATGTGTGTGGGACGTGTGTGTGTGGGGTGGGCCATTGTTCTTGTTGTAACAGGGAATAAGAGGCCTTCTCTGGCTTCCAATAAGAGCAGACACAAATTCTCATGAATGAACTTACCTGTTTATTTTAGGGGAAAAAACCATAGGTGAAGCCTAGGTTCTCTGAGTATAGCCAGCCATCTTCTTAACAGGAACAGCAACAGCAACAACAGCAGGGGTTGTTGGGAGGCAGATGGCCCCTCCTACAAACATTAACTCACCACAGTACTGTTTGTATGCACTTATTGTATTACTTATTCAATAAAAACATTTGTATCCCATTCTTCAGCCAAAAAGGCTCCTGAAGTTGCTTTACATGCCATCAATAAAGCAAGAATGTCCCCGGCCAAGACTTACAGTCTAAAAGACATGACACAAAAGGGAACACACCGGTGAGGAGGGAAGAAGGTAAAAAAGAAGAAGCACACTCAGGCACCGATTCTTGAAGTTAGATAGTAGTTCGTACAGTTACCAACGGGAAACGCTTCAGGGAGAGGAGCAACCTGATCGAGTCAGTCTTTCAGTAGATCTGATGGAAGGGCCCTGCTTCCCATCTCTCCCTCTGCTGCAGTGTGATGGAAGGGCTGCTGCCTGCTGACAGTTGAGGGAGGATCCTGATGGAGCTGTTCTTTCCCCTTTGCCAATCTGCTCAGACTGCACTTGCCAAGGCCATTTCTACACGAGGCATTTATTGTGTGCTCGTGATTGGCCACTTACGGAAGTTTGCAGGTCCCTTACATGATGTCGCTAACCTCCAAGATGTCTTCAGTGGTTTTTCCTGGTTATCCTGCCTTAAAAAAGTTTGGAGATAAGCTAGAATTTAACCCCCGCCCCCTAAATGCCATTGTGGCGTACCACGGTAATTAAACCACTAGATGGCTCTGTTTTATTGTAAAATATAGAAAACCCTGTTAAGGCTGCTGAGAAAGGGCATTTTCAATTCCATTTCCAGTCATGCCACAGAAATGGAAGCAACATGCTCCGGTAGGACTGCGAGGTTTTCCATTAATGTAGAGACACCCTGAGAGGGATTGTTGGCTCAGTGACCTATTTGCAGATAATGTTAGAAGAAATGGCATATTACATAGAGGTCTGCCGATCTGCTTACTGACATGCAGCAGACACCTGGAAGGTATCCATGACCTCTGTGCGTCTGAAAGGATGTGGGATGGGTGTGCATAATGGGGATGGTTCAAGTGATCAGAATAATTTGAGGATGAGTGGGCTTCCCTGATGGTCTGAAAAAATATCTGGGTTTTGCAACCATTCCTTGCAAGGGGTAATATCCAACAGTGTTCCATTGCTAGCACGAATGATGTTGTGCTAGTGCAAACCAATGCTTGTCTAACATCATTAGTTCTAGTACCAGAACACTGTCGGATACTACCTTCAGTCTTGCAAAACCTCTTGAGGGTAGATCTCCCTTTCCTCCTCTTTGATCTTACCCCATTTGCAAGAAAAAGAGAACATCATACCTTTGAGAAGTGGGGGTGAGTGGGTGGAGGGAGCCACGGCTCATTTGCCAGGACAAGCAGGCAAGTTGGCTGGCTAGAGCAGGCAACTCCAGAAGTCAAAATGGCGCTTCTTTGGAATTTGGCTGGTTGGGGAAGGGGACCCTTTAAAACCCTTTATAAATGATCCGGGGTGGGTAGGGGGTGGGATTTACAAGGAAGAAAAAATGAGAGAGAGAAGGGTCAAATGTTCCCATCCCATCTGCCAATTCTGTCCGACATTAGTGTTAGAAGGTAGGGATGGCGGAGAAATCCGCCATGGACTCCAATGAGGCTGGATTCTTTGGAATCCAGCCCCCCGGAGTCCGTGGCGGAATGGACTAACCCCCCTGCCACTCCCCCAAATCCCCCCCAGGACAGAACCTATCTGGCGGCAGCTGGTCTGGGTCGCCGTCTTCATCCACAGCTGGGTTGAGGAACAAAATGGTGTCCGGCGTAGCGGACACCATTTGTAACCCTACTGCCATTGGCCTTGATTGGCTACATAAATATTTATGTAGCCTATCATGGCAAAGAGCAGGGACGCAAATGGCGTAGTGGATGCCATTTGCGTCCCTGCCATTGGCTGTGATTGGCTACATAAATATTTACGTAGCCAATCACAGCAAACGGCAGGGACGCAAATGGCGTCCCCCACACCAGACGCCATTTGCATCTGCAGACTGGCTGTGGCCGGAAGTCTGGCAGCGGACGGAGCCGGCCGGCGGCTCCATGGACTCCCCGTGGGGCGGAGCCGGCCAGGGAGGATTCCGGGGGGAGGGATGGATCGCCTCCCCCCCCCAGCGGATGCCCTGGAATGGAACAAGATAAGTGATCCGTCCACCCCTATTAGAAGGACCCTGAGAAGCCTATCTGTAACATTAAGTGGATTGGCCATTGACTTACCCCAAGAAACAGCTCTAGAAAGTATATTGAATGGCCCATTTTCAGAAATGACCTGCTCATCCCTCTGCAATTGGAACCCATTCCTCTCTAGTTTTAAGGGTTTTGTTTAATGCAAAATTGATGAGGAATTCTCCACTTCATTCACGAAAATATTGAAGAGCGCTGAACTTGAGGCCCTGTGGAATACAACTTGTTATTACTCACTTGTCTTCCAGCCTCGTCATCATGCTGACATGGTGCGATCTCCCATGAATCTACCCCAGCTGAGTTGTAAAACTTTATTTTGTTAATATCTACCCTGTCCGCTTTCAAATAAATGTGTGTAACTATTTTTGAGTGGCCGAGTCCATCGCTGAAATGCAAAACATCGAACTATATTATTATTTTGTCAGGAAGAGAGAGTGGGGGAAAATAGCTGAGCTCATAAGATATGGTTGACGTTTGTTTGCTCAGCGCCGACAGAAAGAGAATGGTGCTGGACACAATTTGAAATTCAAATAGGAGAGACACTGTGTTTTCGTTATCCATATTATTCTGGCAATATTCTTTAGAAATGCATGTAACGGCCATTATAAAAAAAGAAGCTAGCCATAAATTTAATAGACTCTGTATTTCACTGTCACTTTGATAATCAAAGAATAGAATCAATTTATTTATTTAATTTAATTATTTACAATATTTATATACCGCTGCATATCTAGAACAGATTTCGGAGAGGTGAACACAAAAAATAAAACAGTAAGAGCATAAAAAGATTAAAACACCACATTAAAATTACACTTGTTTAAAAAACCAATGCCAATAAAAACTGTAACTGGTCAGTTAAGGAAAGCCTCCTGGAACAGTGCAGTTTTCAGGAGGTTCTGGAAACAACACAGTGCCTGCCTGGCCTCCAGGGGCAGGGAGTTCCAAAGAAAGGGGGCCGCCACGCTGCAATTGCTGTGACTGCATTAGTAGCGAAGGCAAAAACAAAGCAAAACAGCCTGTCACATCTCTTCTGTTGCCTTGCCATGTGTAGAGTCAAAGTAGATGAGATGGGGGCAGGGCCAGCGTCAGGGGTCAGCATCATGGGGCAGCTACCAAGGGCTCATAGAATCATAGGACTGGAAGGGGCCTACAAGACCATCGAGTCCAACCCCCTGCTCAGTGCAGGAAGCCTGATTCCCAGGCGGTCTCCCATCCAAGTACTAACCAGGGCCGACCCTGCTTAGCTTCTGAGGAGGAAGACATCATGAGGTAATTCCTGTCCTCAAAAGGGCCACTGTAACCTAACCACCGCCTCTGACAGCTAGCCTGTGAAGTGAACCTGTGTTGTGGATGAGGTGGGGTAAGTCTTTCTACGCCCAGGCACTGTTGCCCACTGCTGGCATTAGATGCGGGTGCTAGAAAGCTGAGCACCAGCAGAGGATAATGAATGAGTTGCAGGGGAGGCAGTGACATGGCTGCAGCAGCCTGGCAAGTTTCAAAATGCCACTGGCCAGGTAGACAAGAATCAGAGGCAGAAAGGAGAGCAGAAGGGAAGGCTGCTGGGGAACAGGGGTGTCGCTTTCCCTCAGATGACACGGGGCTCCCCTTCCAGGCTGGAAATGGGCACTTGACAGAAAGGGGGCATAAAAGTATCCCCCAAGCCCTGGCTGAGAAGCCCTCACAGGGGATGTGGGTCCCGCCTAGCACCTCCTCCTCCTCCTCCCCTTCGAAAGAGCTTCCTTTGGGAGAACATAAGAAGAGCCCTGCTGAATCAGACCAAGGGCCTATCTAGTTCAGTGTTCTGTTCACACAGCGGCCAACCAGCTGTCTGTTTGAAACCTGCCAGTAGGACATGAATGCAATGCACCCTACTGCCCATGTTCCCCAGCAAATGGTGTATATAGGCTCGCTGCCTCTGTTACTGGAGGCAGCACATAGCCATCAAGATTAGTAGCCTTCTCCTCCAGGAATTTGTCCAACCCCCTGACAAAGCTTGGCCAAGCCATGAAACAACAGACCAATATAAGAAGAAGTTAACAAAGTTTGTTATTCCTTACAGCTAGTCACCTGGTCCCAGTCTTCCTTACTTTGGTGAGATGTATTGTATTACTATTCAAATTATAGTAATGATTTTTGAATTTGCATCTCTCTATAATAGAACATAAGAAGAGCCCTGCTGGATCAGACCAAGGGTCCATCTAGTCCAACAGTCTGTTCACACAGTGGCCAACCAACTGTCAATGGGAAACCCACAAGCAGGACACGAGTGCAACAGCACCCTCCCACCCATGTTCCCCAGCAACTGGTGTACATAGGCATACTGCCTCTGATACTGGAAATAGCATATAGCCATCAGGACTAGTATCCTTTTTTTTTTTGTATTCTTTTTGTTATTAGACAAGGACAATTATGTTAAAAGGCATGTTTGTTTATTTGCATTGGCAGTTAGGAAATTGAGAGCCAAATTTGTGGCCCAAATTTGAATGTCTTTATGTTTGTAATGGCTTATAGCTAAACAAATAGAATTGTATCTCTCTCTCACATCAGGATTAAGAGCCATCAACAGCCTTATCCTCCATGAATTTACCTAATCTCCCTTTAAAGCCATCCAAGTTGGTGGCCATCACTGTATCTGGTGGTAGTGAGGTAGTAACTACCTGCTGTGTGAAGAAGTTCTTCCTTTTATCTGTCCTGAATCTCCCACCAATCAGCTTCATGGGATGATGCCATTGGATACTGTGGGAGGCTTTGCAGCAGAGTGTGGCTGATGGACAAAGGGGACTGGAGGGTGACACACAGATATAAAAATGATGAGTGACCCATTTTGCTGTCTGGGCGGTCAGTTCCTGGTCTATATTGAGAAAACATTTTTAAATGTCCCTCTGCCACCAGCTTGTCCATCTGCAAACAAAAGGTAGCAGAAAAGACAGGAGCTTCTGCTACTTCTAACCCAATCTTATATAGTGTTTAAACATTAAACATAATTAAAACATTTAATCCCCCCCGACATTTAAAAACTAGCCCTGCCAATGCAAATTCCAAGGTAATGCAGGCTGTTACATGCATATTGCAGGACAGAAGTGGCTGTGGATGGGAGAGTGTGGCTGATGACACCCTTGTGGTGTAGTTCATGCTAAATAATGCAGGTTTACAACAACTCAGCAGTGTTGTCCAGTGATATTATATTCTTGTTGCAGGTCGGGGGGCTATGCCAAGAAAAAGTAACACAGCATCCTTGGAATGTAGTCCACTATTAAAATTGCAGGGCAAAGTTGGGGCTGAGGCTGGTTTGGATTTCCAGCAAAAAAACACAAAACCCATTTAAACTATCCCTGAGGTTGCTGCAAAGGTCAGTTAAATTGCCCCCGTCAGGCCTACCTCAGGCCAAATCCAGCCTCATGAACATTGCACTGAATGGACCCACTAGGTAGAACTTTCCACTTCTTTGGAATGAATGCACACCCCTCGGAAGGTTTAAATGACCCAGCTACATGGGCAAGGACCCATCGTGGAGACCATCAGTACCCCAGTGAGAAATGCCAGGGCTTTACCATCCTGGGCCTTGGTGGTGCTAGTGTGGTGTGCAAACATTGGCATGATCCCTTTTTTAAAAAATTACTAGCGATGGTGAGCGCTCCTCAGATTAGCTTGGAAATCAGAAAAACTCAGATCCTTTCTCTGGGCCAATCTGAGCGCTCAGAAAAATGCTCCTCTGCCCATCTGCCAGACCTCTTATCCCCCACCCCATTCCTCCCCCCCCAATACACTCACCCTTCACTTACCTGTCAGGTGGCAGTGGAAGGTTCAGCAGTGCTGGAACATGATACAAGAAGGGGAGAGAAGGGAGGTTAGTTTCTTTCCTCCCTCTGTCTTCAACTCCCCAATGTGATGGGTAGCAGCACACTGGGTCACAAAGCTATGGAAGGAAAATTAAACCCTGCTCAATGGTGCATGAGCTCATCAGGACAGTCCCTAGAGCTATGCCTCCAAGGAGGGACTAAATGTTCAGGCTGTTGTGCGGATCCATTTCAACAAACCAGTTCTAGCAGTTTTCATTTCCACCAGGAACAGGTCTTTTATAAAGCTAATGGGTCTTAATTGTTCATTCAAGACCAAGCCACCCCCAAATACTGTGCATTACAGGGAACAATATATTGGGCCCTTTCACACGATCAGGCAGCCATGGTTGGCTGCAGTGCATGCAGGCGGCCATTTAGAATATTTAAGCCCCAACTGTAGCTGGTTGTGTCATCCGAACCTGGCGAGGGTGGGTTGTTGGCCTCACCAGCAAACCACCCACAACCCTAAAACAGCCCATGGGTTCTGGGTGCTGTGTAAACCATGCCAGCATAGAATCATAGGGTTGGAAGGGGTCTACAAGACCATCGAGTCCAACCCCTGCTCAATGCAGGAAGCCTGATTCCCAGGCGGTCTCCCATCCAAGTACTAACCAGGGCTGACCTTGCTTAGCTTCTGAGATCAGACAAGATCAGGCACATCCGGCCCTTTGCTCCCAACATCCCACCTTCACTGGGTTTGGATGACATGCCAAATTGTGGTTGCAGCTGAAACATCCAAATGTTGCACAGCACGTGCTGATGCATGCCATAACCTCAGTTATCATCCAAACCGGGTCACAATTGATGGGAAAATCCCTTTCCCCTTGGCTGATGTGAGGATTGCAGCTAAGCTCAGGGGGAACAGGGAAACCTGGCTGGGGTGAGGGTGGAGCGGGAGATGAGGTCAGTATCTCTGCTGATCGAAACGTGGTAGAGCTGCTTCCCGGTGACCCCTGTTCCACTACACCACTGCTCCGGATGCTGCTTGACAGGGAAGGGGAAGGCGAAGTATGTTTGGAGGGCACTGGCAGGGAAGGCTTTTAGGCAGTGAAGGCAGGTGGCTCCGATGTCAGTGGGTGGATGAATCTGCTCCAGATATCAGTCAGAACCAGGCAGAACTCTAAAGGAGCTCTCCAAGGTGCAAAGCACTGAGATCCAGAGTGGATTCACAGCCCGACTGACACTGGAGCCCCCAGCCCTCACTGCTTTTAGGGATAGTGAGGGCTGATGGGAATCCAAGAAGTCTTCTCCGGCTGAGATTTCAAAGTGGGGGATTTTCAGGGCTCACTTTTTGTTGGAAGTGAGCTGTTCCAGGCCCCCAGAGTTCATCTCCGAACCTGGCTTGGGAGAACCTTGCCCGCCTATCTGTTCATTACATAGATACATTTTGTTCTTCCTTGGGGAATCTCTGAGTGGCTTATATGGATCTCCAAGAGCGGACAAGTCTCCTTTGCTTTAACAACTTGACCGCACCGACTATCGCCTGGGCCCTGTGTTGCCTGCAGGTTCGGACAGTCAGCATTTAATCTGTAAAATGAGGGGTGCTGGCTCAGACTTAAATCTGCATGGTGGAAGCAACAACCTTTATTCCTAGATGTTGGAGGAGCGACTGCGGGAGTTCATTACAGAGGCAGATGTACTCTGTAGATGCTCAGAGGCATTTTTCGGCAGAAAAGTCTCAGAAAATGCCTATGTAACTAGTGACTTGCTAGGTGATTATCACCTTAAGCTCTGCTTTTGGAGGAGGGAGAAAGAGTTTCAGGATTGTAGCTCTCATCTCAACATCTCCTGGCAGGATCTAAGTTTCTTTCAGTGCCTATCATCCAAGTACTGACCCACTCTGATCCTGCTGAGATTGTGAAATCCGTCAGAATCAGAGCACGATGCAGGATGGCCGGAGGCCAATTTCCACAGCTGAAAAGCCTAGCACAGACTCCAAGGTCACTTTGTAGGAAGCATTGAAAGATGTAACATTGGGGTGGGGTGGGGTGAGAGGAAGAGAAAAAGAGAATCTACGAGAAACTGAAAGAATATGAAAGCTAAGTTATAAAACACCGAATTGGTGCATTTGTGAAGCAAGCTGCATAAAACCTGCGGAAGGATCAATTTCATCACTGACTAATTAATTGCAAGTGGTCAGGGTAAATTCTTACTCTTCTGCTCAATGTCTAATTAATTGCAAATGATCAGGAGAAATTGTTACCCTCATGCACAGTGAAGGCCCCTCCCTCTTCTTAAAAAACAAAACCAAACCCAAACAAAACATGTTTAGGTTAAAATACACCTAAAATAAAATAGGTGTATTTTAAGTAGGATGGGGTGGGGTGGGGGGAGTGCTGCTTGCTTAGGAGATTTTGTTCTTGTTTTGTTGAAAAAAACACACCATCTCAACATTCGGAAACCACCCCTTCTCTTCAGGAACCTGTTCTGAGGGATTACGGACTCTTAGGAAATTGGCCATCTGCTTGCTGTAGAGATGTTATGAAAACGGCGCTTTCCAGATAAAATCTATTCAAGGGTTTTAAGGTCTCAGTTTAGGCACAAACAGTCAGCAGGAAGAGAGGTTTCAATTACTGAACACCAAGTTTGTACAGTAAGCAATATTCTGCCTTCTGGGGAAAGTATTCCTGGGATGACTTCCTAGGAGAATATATAGATATCAGCAATGAACTTGGTTGGCCAAAAGGGGCCACTTCTCTTGGAATAATGTCCCATGTTAGTGTATCGGTAGTACATGCCCTGGTCTCCTCTCGTCTAGGCTACTGAAATGCGCTCTACATGGGGTTACCCTTGAAGACGGTTTGGAAGCTGCAGCTGGTGCAAAATGCAGGGGCTCACCTGATTAAAGGCAGCTGCCGGGTTGATCATATGAAGGATGATCAGCTGAAGGAGTTGCACTGGTTACCAGTTGTTTTCTGGGCCAAATTCAAGGTGTTGGTTTTGACCTTTAAAACCCTATATGGTTCTGGCCCAGCCTATCTCAAGGAGTGCCTCCAGCAATACCAGACAGGCCGCTTAACAAGATCAGCCTCAAATGGCCTTCTGTCTGTCCCATCAGCCAGGACAGCTAGGCTGGTGAGGACGAGGGAGAGGGCCTCCTCTGTGGTGGCCCCCACTCTGTGGAATTCCCTCCCTAGGGAACTCTGCCATTGTTGTTGTTGTTGTTCAGTTGTTAAGTTGTGTCTGACTCTTCGTCACCCCATGGACCATAGCATGCCAGGCCTTCCAGTCCTCCGCTCTCTCCAGGAGTGTGCTCAAGTTCATATTCATTGCATCGGTGATGCTATCTAGCCATCTCATCCTCTGCCATCCCCTTCTCCTTTTGCCTTCAATCTTTCCCAGCATCAGGGTCTTTTCCAGGGAGTTTTCTCTTTGCATTAGGTGGCCAAAATATTTGAGCTTCAGTATCTGTCCTTCCAATGAGCACTCAGGGTTGATTTCCTTTAGGATGGACTGATTTGACCTCCTTGCAGTCCAGGGGACTTGTAAGAGTCTTCTCCAGCACCACAGATCGAAAGCATCAATTCTTCGGTGCTCAGCCTTCCTTATAGTCCAGCTCTCACAGCCATACATTACTACTGGGAAAACCATAGCTTTGATTATACAGACCTTTGTCAGCAAGGTGATGTCTCTGCTTCTTACTATGCTGTCTAGGTTTGCCATAGCTTTCCCCCCAAGGAGCAAGCGTCTTTTAATTTCATGGCTACAGTCACCATTTGCGGTGATCTTGGAGCCCAAGAAAATAAAATCTGTCACTGCTTCCATTTCTTCCCCTTCTATATGCCAAGAAATTATGGGGCCAGATGCCATGATCTTCGTTTTTTAATGCTGAGTTTCAAACCAGCTTTTGCACTCCCCACTTTCACCCTCAACAAGAGGCTCTTTAGATCCTCTTCGCTTTCTGTCATTAGGGTGGTATCGTCTGCATATCTGAGGTTGTTGATAATTCTCCTGGCAATCTGAATTCCGACCTGTGATTCATCCAACCTGGTGTTTCTCATGATGTACTCTGCATATAAGTTAAATAAGCAGGGTGACAATATGCAGCCTTGTCGTACTCCTTTCCCAATTTTGAACCAATTGGAATCGGTTGTTCCATGTCCGGTTCTTACTGTTGCTTCTTGTCCCTCGTACAGGTTTCTCAGGAGACAGGTAAGGTGGTCTGGTACTCCCATCTCTTTAAGAATTTGCCACAGTTTGTTGTGATCCACACAATCAAAGGCTTTAGCACAGTCAATGAAGCAGAAATAGACGCTTTTCCAGAATTCTCTTGCTTTCTCCATGATCCAGCGAATGTTGGCGATTTGATCTCTAGTTCCTCTGCCTCTTCGGAACCCAGCTTGGACTTCCGGTAGTTCTCAGTTCACATACTGCTGAAGCCTAGCTTGTAGGATTTTGAGCATAACCTTGCTGGCATGTGAAATGAGCGCAATTGTACGGTAGTTTGCCCCCTCTTTAATGAGCTTCCACGCGTTGAAAACTTGGTTGTTCAGGCAGGCATTTTGGGTGGGCTAGGGACATTTTAGAAAATGAAGTTTTAATGTGTAATTTTATCGTTTTTAATTGTTAACATTTAATTTTATTTTTTTAAACTGTTTGTATTATTGTACATCGCCCAGAGTGGCCAGGTGACTGGCCAGATGGGCGGTTAAGAAAATAAATAAATAAATGGCTGAGATTCCATGCATAGTTTCCTAGAAGTAAACACTAGTGAATATGGGCGGGGGGGGGGGGCTGCTTCTGAGTAGACACTTACCAGGACTGCTACCACATGTCCTCAAACATGCATGCATATAAACACACATTTAATTTCCATGTGTACTTGAATGTCACAAAAATACGTGGCAGAGGTAGGCCATGCACATGGCAGGTTGTACGCTGCGCTAGATGTAGGCTGTCTTTACGTCAGGCATTTTGGGTGTACTTGTGATTGGTGACTCACGGAAGTTTGCTGGTTATTTACATGACACCGTCAACCTCCAAGGCACATCCAGCTGTATCTGATCTTTATCCCGCTAACACCTCCCCCCTGCCCCCACCCAGATAACCCAATAGTTAAATGAAAGTCCGCTTTAATGGCTGTGTGTAAAAGTGCGGTTCTGCTATAACCAGAGTCTGGGAAGAAGAAGTCATCGAGAAGAGCAGAAAAATCACAGTTGCTCTCCCCACCCCCTCTTCCTCCAGCCTGTGTGCCTGTTGAATTGGGCTGGGAAGAGAGTTTTGTTGGCCAGGCTAGAAGAAGCTCAAAGTGAGCGAAGAGCTGGCCAGGGGAGGCGGAGGAGGAAGAAGACGGTGGCCCCCTATGTAAATGGCTGACAGCAACGAAGCCACCCACCCACCTCCCCACGTGCTGCTTTGCAGAGAGAGAGTGAGAATGAGCGAGCGATACTTGAATCCCTTGGTAGACCCACTGATTCGCTGCTCGCACTCTGCCCCGAGGCTGCGAACAGTTTGTGTAAAGAGCTGATCTTTCTCTTGCTTAGAATATGGAAACAGAAGCCTGGTAAACTGAGAAATAAACAGTCTTGTGGATGAATCGCACAGTGGGGAAATGAGCTCAAGGACTCCGACAAAACCTAAATGTAAGGAACACATGTTTTGATTTTACCACACACAGGTTCTACCTCCCACCCCATATCTCAGTAAGGGGGAAAAAATGTATGACATTGGTGATCGTCTGATGCACAAGAGACTGCAGGTAGGTACATTTTGTCCCTTTTTGCCATACAGGCGATCAGTGCTATGAAACCAGGCACTGCAGATAATCCATTTGGTGATGGAAAAGATCCTCATGCACATCGGCAAGGTAGAAAAGGCCTGAGAATAAAACACCTCTCTCTTTAGAAACTCAGTGTACTTGGCACTTAGCTTCCTCATGAAACAAGGCCTACCCCTCGCTTATGAAACATCTGATGTGCTCCTAGTTGGGACATCTGCTGTTAATTGCCCTGCCTGTCAGGAAGAGATTAGAACACTCTGTTCCATTCACAGCTTTTCTTCTCTCCCACAGTTTTGATCCTAGGAATCAACAGCCCATTCCTCTGGTGTGTCCCGCCACTACCACCTATCTGACAGGCATGATCCACCACAGGTGTCAAACTCTGCCCACCTCCTCATAGCTGATGGGTGGGATCTAGCTGTCTTTGCCCCACTCCTGTCAGGAATGAATCTGAGCATGTGGAGATGTCTACCAGCTCAGATTCAGAATGGAAACAGCCAGAACAGGGGGAGATTCCCTCCCTAGTGAGCTCAAATGTAGCGAGAATTTCTTCCCAAGATCTTGACACACAGATGGCTCAGCCTGAAAGCCCCCCCCCTTTCCTCCACCATGGAAACCCAGGTTTCGAGGGAGGAAAACAAGGGGTGTGACTTGAGGGATGCTAGGGTCTGTTGCAGAGAGAAGAGGGAAGAGTTAGAGGCGGAGCTCAGACACTCCACCAGGTTGGTCACTCGTGAAAGCCTACATAGGATGAAGCCACCCTAAAGGAGGAGCATCCCTGCAAACCTAGTCTGGCCGAGACATTCTTGCCCAGACTGCTGGCAACTTCTCTAACTTCCATTTCTGCTCCTCTGTTGGTATTTGTAGATGTTTAGATTAGCTGTTTTATTGCAGTCTGAGACTTTCCTAGAATCTGCATTTGTAAAAAAGCGAGTCATTAACTAATAAAGTAATGAACCCGAAGCCTTGTTTCCTGGAGTGTGTTGACTGTGAAGGGGGAGGACAAAGGAACATGACACTTCCCCTGATTCCATAGGGATCCAAAAAGGGATTATGCCCTGTGGAAAAAGGGTCAGCTTTCCTAAATATACAATGCCTGTGAATATGAAGGTTTGATTCTAGAATTAGATGCTGCTTAGAAGTACTACCTATCTAGAATTTACAGCATTTAATTGTCTTCTTTCTATTTTGGTTTCCTCCTTTATCTAAATCCATTTGGAGCCACAACCTCATTATTTAATAAACTCTGACCTGTTTCAATGTAAGCAGGGCCCCTGGGCAAGGTGCAGATAGTCCTAAGAGCAGCAGTGAGAAAGCAACCAGTTCAGTCCAAAGTAATGCACAGAAGTTCCAAGGAGGGTTTGTAGGCACAGGCAGAGGCGAGGTCAAGGCAGTCCAGAGGTCAGTTCATCAGCGTCCGTTTTAGAAAGTGTCAAGGCCAGTGGTGTGTGTGTGTGTGTGTGTGTGTGTCTGAACGCATTGTCCAGATGAGTAGCTGAAAGTCTGGGAGCCTGTCGGATTGGGTATCTTGAAGATAAAGCCAAGGTTAGGGTGCTGTTGTTTGCAGCAGAAAGCTAGCATCGGTGAGGCTGAATTTATAGCTGGAAGTTAATCAGCACAGCTGGCTAATTAGGTCAGTGTATTGCTTTTAAGGGAGGCCCCATGCTGTGATTTGATTTCCTTTTGTTCTTTTGCTGCTTGCATCTGATTCCACGCCGTTCAGAGGGATGGATCCCCCAAGGGTCTGCTTCCAGCATTTGGAGAAGTTCCGGAACTGCTTGAGAGGGGCCAGGTTGCTCCTGTAATGTTTCCAGGGGAGGATTGTCAGCCAAGGCCTCCTGTTCCTTGCTGAGCTCTGGCTGGGTCCCATTGTGCTGGCTGTCCCCCTCCTCTTCTTCCTCAGATGAAACCTCCTCCAGGTAGGGTGTGACGCTAGGGATGTATGAATCCCTTACTGGGCTCTGCGCAGGGGCATCCACGGTGGGGAGAGGCACTCCATCCCTCCCCCTGGAATCCTCAACAGTGGGGGAGGCGCTCTATCCCTCCCCCCGGAATCCTGCCTGGACGGCTCCGCTCCGTGGCCAAGCCACGGAGCCGCCGGCCGGCTCCGGCTGCCTGCAGCCAGACATCCGGCCACTGGGCAGCCCTGCAGGGACGCAAATGGCAGCTGTCCTAGCTGCCACCATTTGCGTCCCTGTATTGAGCCGTGATAGGCTACGTAAATATTTACGTAGCCTATCATGGCAGGAGGAAAAACCCCAGTGTACGCAAATGGCGGTAGCCGCCGCCATTTGCGTACGCTGGGTTTTTTTCCCCCCTGCTCTGATAGGCTACGTAAATATTTACGTAGCCTATCACGGCAGGGGGAAAAAAAACCCAGCGTACGCAAATGGTGGTAGCTGCCGCCATTTGCGTACGCTGGGGTTTCCCTCCCCCCCACCATGATAGGCTATGTAAATACTTACGTAGCCTATCATGGCCTCTGCAAGGACTCAAATGGCGTCCCTGCGTTAGCCGTGATAGGCTACATAAGTATTTACATAGCCTATCATGGCTATGAAGAGGAGGAAGCAAATGGCGGCCGCAGGATGGCCGCCATTTGCAAAGCAGCGCGGATGGGAGCAGGTAAGTGCTCCATTTCGCGTGCCTTTCGTGGGGTGGGGGGGGGTGGGGGCTTCGTTCTGCGATGGATTTCAGGGGGGCCGAATGCACTGGCATTCAGCCTCACCGAGATCCGTCGCGGAATTCTCTGACATCCCTATGTGACACTCTTTCTTTAATTTGGACAGGCTGGGTTATGGACTGGTGATTAGATTAGATAAGTCAAGGAGCTTCGCTACCCCACACTGTGCCTTCCCAGTTTGCTTCATGCTAGTGAGGGAGAAAAACTAGGGATCCTGCTGAAGCACTTCATCCAGTGGAAACTGGAGTGGACGTGGCAAATCGCCCAAGCTGTTTCTAAGATCCCCTTGCTGACCAGAGGAAGGTGTAGATCAGGGGTGTTGAATCTCAGGTCTGTGGGCCAAATTTCACCAGCTGGGGTCCTAGTCTGGCCCTCTGAGGTTCTCTAGAAGGCCCCACTGCCTTCTGCTGGCCCCAGCCCTTTCCCCCTGACCACTGATCATTGGTGGTTTTCCAGCTATTGGGCTTCTTCACTCCTCTTTAGCTCCCTTTTGACTAGCCAGGCCCCCATGACAGCCATTATGTGACTAGCCATATCCTCTGTGGGAACCATTTTGTGGTGGTGCCCACAGCAGTTTTTCAAATTCCTAAATGTGCCCACAGATCCAAAAAGATTGGTGACCTGTGAACTAGGCTGTGATGATGTATTGGTCCTGCAGTAGGCTTCGAGCTCTTAATTTAGAGGTACCAAGATAGTGATAAATCAGATCCAGGTTTACTTACAAGGAGATACTTTATTGAGTACAATCAGCACACAGGCATACCCAATGGTTGGATCAGACAGCTTCTCTGAACCCAGAGCCATGGGGTAAAATGGGTTTTATACCATACATGTTAGCAATGAGGCAGCATGACAGCAGCAAGCTCCAACTAGCATTCATTTCCAGCATAGACTAGCATAGACACAGCCACCTGCAGCTTGGCATAAACACTTCCCAGGCGCATTCTGATAAGATGTGCTTGAGTCTTCAGGATGCACTCTATTGCTCTTTGACTCATCCTGGTAAATCAAGAGGCCTGTTAGGGAAATCAAGGGACCTGTTAGGGAAAACAGCAGCCAAGAGTCTACTACCGCCCACCCAATTAAGGAGAAGGTGAGGATGAAACTTTTGAGAAGCACATAGCCAATGTTTCAAGGAATCATGATGTAGTAGTAATAGGGGACTTCAATTTCCCCAATATTTGTTGGGAGACAAATTCTGCAAAACATGGCCCCTCCAGGAAATTCCTGACTTGTGTGGTGTATAATTTCCTCCTACAGAAAGTAGAAGAAGGAACTAGAGGATCGGATATCCTTGACTTGATCCTAACCAACAGAGATGACTTAGTGGATAAAGTAGCAGTTAAATGAACTCTGGGGGAAAGCTTGTTATACTTGAGTTCATGGTTCTAAAGGAAGCAAAAGCCAAGTGTAGCCAAACCCGTACCCTGGATTTTAGGAAAGCTGATTTTAATAAACTCAGAACAATGATAAGTAAGGTCCCATGGCAAGCGACTCTTAACGAGAAAAGGAGTCCAAGATGGGTGGGAGTTTTTTAAAAAGGAAATTCTAAAGGCACAAGTACAAACATTTCCAAGAAGAAAAAAAGGTAGAAGACAACAGAAGAAGCCAATGAGTCTTCACAAAAAGCTAAGAGATGACCTGAAAACAAAAAAAGTACACATATAGGAAGTGGAAGGAAGGCCAAGCTACAAAGGAAGAGTACAGGCAGGTAGCACAGAATTGCAGGGATGGTGTCAGGAAGGCTAAAGCTGAGAACGAGCTGAGGTTAGCAAGGAATGCTAAAAGCAACAAAAAAGCTACATGCATAGTAAAAGGCAGAGGAAAGAAATGGTGGTTCAGCTATTAAATAAGGATGGCAAAATGATAACAGATGACAAAGAAAAGGCAGAAGTTCTCAATTCCTACTTTGGCTAAGTCTTCTCCCAAAAGAGGGTCTATGAGCCCCCTCGCAAGGGCGAAGTGCAAGCTGAAGGGGCAGGATTGCAGCTTGAGATCGAGAGGCATATGGTCAAGGAACAGCTAATTACTTGGAATGAGTTCAAATCTCCAGGGCCAGATGAATTGCATCCTAGAGTAATAAAGGAACTGGCCGAAGAACTCTCAGAACCACTGTCTATTATCTTTGAGCGCTCATGAAGGATGGGTAAAGTGCCAGATGACTGGAGGAAGGCTAATGTTGTCCCTATCTTCAAAAAGGGTAAAAAGGAGGAACCTGGGAAATACAGACCAGTCAGTCTGACATCAATCCCTGGGAAAATTCTGGAGCGGATGATAAAGCAATCCATCTGTAAGTACCTTGAAAACAATGCAGTGATTACTCAAAGCCCACATGGATTTGTCAAGAACAAATCCTGCCAGACAAATCTGATCTCATTTTTTGACCAGGTAACCTCTCTTGTGGACTGTGGGTATGCTGTGGACATCCTATACTTCGACTTCAGCAAAGCTTTTGACAATGTGCCCCATGATATCCTGATGAGCAAACTAGCTCAAAGTGAGCTAGATGAAACAATGATCAGGTGGATCCACAGTTGGCTACAGAATCGGACTCAAAGCGTGCTTATCAATGGGATCTTCTCCAACTGGGGAGAGGGAATGAGCGCGGTACCACAGGGCTCAGTCCTGGGCCCAGTGCTCTTCAACATTTTTATTAATGACTTGGAGGAGGAGGTGCAGGGAATGCTGATCAAATTTGCAGATGACACAAAATTGGGTGCGGTAGCTAATACTTTGGAAGACAGAAACAAAATTCAAAGTGATCTGGATAGACTGGAGCGCTGGGCAGAAAACAACAGAATGACATTTAATAGGGATAAATGCCACGTTCTGCACCTAGGAAAAAGAAACCAAATGCACAGTTACAAGATGGGGGATATGTGGCTCAACAACACTACAAGCGAGAAGGATCTTGGAATTGTGGTAGATCACAAGCTGAATATGAACCAACAATGTGATGTGGCTGCAAAAAAGGCAAATGCTCTTTTGGGCTGCATTAATAGAAGCATAGCTTCCAAATCCAGGGAAGTACTAGTTCCCCTCTGCTCAGCACTGGCTAGGCCTCATCTGGAGTACTGTGTCCAGTTCTGGGCACCGCACTTTAAGAAGGATGCAGACAAGCTGGAGAGGGTTCAGAGGAGGGCAACAAAGATGATCAGGGGACTGGAAACAAAGCTGTATGAGGAGAGACTGAAAGAACTGGGTATGTTTAGCCTTGACAAGAGAAGGCTGATGGGAGATATGATAGCGCTCTTCAAGTACTTGAAAGGTTGTCACAGAGAGGAAGGCCAGGATCTCTTCTAGATCATCCCAGAGTGCAGGACACAGAATAATGGGCTCAAGTTACAGGAAGCCAGATTCCGTCTGAACATCAGGAAAAACTTCCTGACTGTGAGAGCAATATGACAATGGAACCAATGACCTAGGGAGGTAGTGGGCTCTCCCACACTGGAGGCATTCAAGAGGAGGCTGGACAGCCATCTGTCAGGGATGCTCTGACTTGGATTCCTGCACTGAGCAGGGGGTTGGACTCGATGGTGTTGTAGGCCCCTTCCAACCCTACTATTCTATGATTAAATCTTCGCGTCACAATCTCTTCTTGCCCAAAGGGCCGGATCTTCTTTGTCCTGCCATTTGATCACCAGGGGGTTGACATCTACTTGAATATATACTTTAAAATGCGACAGCTATATGAGCAAGCACACAAAGCTATAAAGCTGCGAATAACAGAATTATTGCAACTACTTACTTTCACCTCCCCCCATTCTCTGAAACCAGTCAGAAATCGGTTCGAAGAGGGACTCCCTTTCTAGGTGATGTATTTGTTCACTTTGCACATACAAAGCCCTTACACTGTGATTTATCACAGTCTGCTTGTCTGGAATGTACAGACAGCATTCCTGCTGCAGCATGGCACAAACACTGCCCTAGGCTGCTGAAATCATGTCTAAGGCCAGGTGATTCTGCAAAACAGCAGTTCTCATGCTTGTCATCTCTGTCTCAATGGCTTCTAGTGCTTCAGCAGTGTGGTTCAATACTGTTTCCATTGCCCTTCCAAAAATGTTCACTTTGTACATTATTGTGGCTACCCCGCCCCCAGGTAATAAGCTCCAGGCATAATCAGCTGAATTGAAGATGTCTTGTTGCCATCTCACCTTCCAAGCCCTGCAATTACCTACTGTAGGGCTCTTCAAGTTGTTCACAAACGTATAGGGACCCCACAGCAATCCCAGGGAGCATCTTCCAATCCACCCTGGGGGCAACCATGGCCATGCTTTTTCTCCACAGATCCAACCACTACCATTACAGGCGGCCCAGTTAATGCCAGGGCGCTCTTTCCAATTTGTGCACATCCACCCTTGGGCATTGTCACCGGGGCATGCATGTATGCTCTGGCACCCCCTGCTGAACCCCATTAGTCGTTGGAAGTGTGGTGCTACTCTGTTGTGTCTCACTTGTTCCCAACACACTAATGGCCGTGGTGGGGCATACACCTTGAAGGGGGTAAGCCATCCTATCCCATCGTGTAATTGCTCAAACCCCTCTCTGATCCTTATGGATTTGTTTGCCTTCTGCATGTTAACTCTGAAGGCTCTGTCCCGGGTGGCACTAACATCAAACCATTGGGAACCACACTCAGTATCATTTGGAGTTGCAACTGACAGTCAAGACATTTGCAAATATCACATAATATTTAAAAAATCATAAAGTGCACACAACAAACTTTCATTGAAATCTAACACCATGACTGGAAAACACTTCTTGCATGGTGAGGCATGATGGAGCATATCCAGCAATTATACTGCTCCTCCAGGTTACATGGTCAGGGCCTATCAAGATCAAGGGAAGGGCATGCTCACACATGCAAAGAGTTCTAGGCCACTGCTTTCTCATTGGCAACTCTATGCTGCATGAATTCTGGCAGAGGGAAGTCCAAAAGTCACAGATCAAACTCAGTCTGCTGTACACTGAGCTGACTACAAACACAGGCACACACAGCAACGAGAATTCAAGTCTATGAAAAGCCTCACAGTACTTTCCATGGCAAGTCTTTAACAATCTAAAGTTCCAGTCCATGTGCAGAGTGCCTCCAAAAAGCCCAAACGATGTTGGATCCAAACAGGGAAGGCTTTGGGCAATGAAGATGAGATGTTCCCAGCAAAGGCTCCCTGCCTCTGCATTAGCTTAAGGGAGAAGGTGTCAGGAGCACCCTGGCGGCCTCTTTCAGTAGACTCCAATAGCCAACTCAAGACACAGAGGAAAGGATTCTTTTCAAAGCTTTAATCCTTTTACAACTTAATGACTCTTTCAGATGCTAATCACCAGCGACTAAAGCAAGGAACAGCAGAGTGGCCTAAGCTTCGAATAGGCAGTTGATCCCCGTTTGAAAGAGAGTCACTTGAAGACCCAGAACTTATAGGCTAGGAAGAGATCCTCCCTCTTTCCCTTGGGTCCATGGGAGGTGGCTGTTGCTTGTGCGCCAAACAGGCGCTACGCCTCCTTTCCGCGCCCTCCATCGCTCGTCGCTCTCTGGGTCTGCATTGAGCATCTAGCAGGCCTCGTTCCCGCACTTTCTCACTGCTAGGATCACTATCTATCTCAGGAATGTCGGCAGGAGGAATCTCTGCCAGCTGCTGTGTCTGTGAGGGATGAGCTGGCTCCTCTCCCACGGATTGCTGTTCCTCCTCAGAATCAGAACTACTCTGGGGCTCTATGGGTTCAGTTTCCACCCTGACAGAAGGTGTGACTGTACTCCCTTTCCAGATCTTTCGACAGACAAGGACCTTTAGCCTTTCAGCAAGACCTCTGTCTAAACAGAGTGGCACTGCTCAGCTTTCCAGCCATGACGCTTCAAAGTGGGCAACCTTTCTGCAAATCCCACTCTGCCTCTGTCAGGTTCTCACGGACAGCTTCCAGCCTCCCTGCCCGCCAAGGCTAGACCAGCGGCGGACAGGGAGTTGGGTGACTCCCCCTGGCTCCGCTCTGAGAACACTGACAGAGATAAGCTCACACAGACTCTGACATTCTAAAAACTGAATAGGCCTAAACTCTTCTAGGCCACTTCTAATCAAATTCTGGCTATAACTTACAAGGCCTACTGTATTACCGAAGCTGGGCCTTGAGATTATTCTCGCTCTCATAGCACTTCTTTACTCTAAAAGTTTACTCCCCTCCCCCCACACTTTCTCGGCTTGGTTGCTCGTAGATTGGTGAGGGGAAGCAACTGTCTAACTAGGGAGCTTGTAAAAACATTGCCAGTGCTTCTGAGCTTTCAATGGGTCTGCTTGGAAATCTAAATCTAAGTTATTTCAAACACATTAAAAACAACAAAACTATCTCTTTTGCAAGGAGAAAAGGAAAGATGGGGCTATCAATGATCCCCTCCCCCTTGCAAAAGTAAACTTACAGCTACAGGGCAGTTTTGAACTGCACAGCTCTTAACAGCAAGGGAACAACAACTGAGGTTTTAAACACGTCTCAGACGAGGACTAAGGAAACTGAGGCTTGAGTGGGGGAAAAAACTCTTGGGGTCTATCACTAGACAGGCTAGCCAGGGATTCACAACATGACACACACACACGCTTCTCTTCTCCCTCAACCTGGCACAAAAAACAAAGTGCTGAAACTCAGGACGCTGCAGGGAGATGGGGGTTGCCTTATACTTGCATTCTTTACGCCGCCATCAATCTTCTTTGGGAGGCGGCCGGGTGATTTCCAGGACTTGAAAGTAAAACTTCACAGTTTGTTTGTATTTGTAAATCCCAAGTTCGAAACAAGACACGATGAGGTAAATGGCAGCCAAGTCTTTGCTTTGTCAGGGGCAACAAATAACTCAGGTCAGCTTTTTTCCACTGGGGTCTCAAACAGGAAAACAGTCTTAGTTTGCAATTGTAACATCACTTACAGCATCAGTTAGCCAGCTATGCAGGTCTCGGTGTTTTTGAAGACAGCTACTATGATATCTTCTTTTCCGCTCAATCAGGTTGAGTCTCCTAGCTTACACAGTTTGTTGCATCTTGCAGGAGAATGGTAGTAGTGTGCGGGTTTTTTTTGGCTTGGCCAGGAACATGCTGTCTGGTTTCTCAATCTCTTCAGTGCACATGCTCAGGCAGTCCAACACTGGACACTCAAATCAGTGAGATTTCTTTATTGCAGGGAATCCCATGGTAAAAGCTTAATGGTAACACTCTTCAGAAATCGTATAGCTGGTCAGTAGCTACAGGCTCTACGTAATTCTAGAACAGTTCAAAGTTAAACACTGTTACCTTGACAGAGATCTTCAACGTGGTTTCTCAGCTTTATTCTGCCTTGTGACTGTCCTCTGGTGCACTTTCTACACTAAGAGGGGTCTAGCCCGTGCCCTGTGGGCACTGTTTCTTCACCTTTACTCCATTCCTCATCTTCATCTTCTGGGTCTTCATCTTTAGTTTCCACTTTTTAGGGATTTCATCCCAATCAGGCGAGGTGATGATGTTGCACACCGTGGAATGCTGTGGGCACTTTTTCTGAGCTTGTCGTATCAGCCTAATGGTTAACTCTTCAGCCTCTTGCTCCCACTCCTTGTTAGAGGCCAGGCTGTCTTGCAACGTTTCTCTAATTAACAGCCTTAAGTCTTGTTCTTTTCCCAACTTGTCCTTGAGCTTTTCTGCTCTCTCTCTCTCCATTCTGACTCCTTCTGCCCAACAGCTTGCATTGTTGTCAGCAACAGCCATGCTGAGTTCCTGCACCCTGTGCCTCTTTAGCTGACCACTTTTCCAGCTGCAGAGATTCCAACACGGTTTCCAGACCCACTGGTGTGCAGCCCTCCTCGACCTCTGGGCATGCTCCTAGTCCACTCAGAACCGCCGATGGCTTTGCGGCCGGACCCCACAGCTCCAACTGTGGCCAGCCCGGGAGTCGGTTTAACATGCCGACACCCGCATCCTCCTTCCCTTGGAATCTGAACATAGCAGTATTCTTGGCACCCTGCTCGCTGCGCCAACTGTATTGGCCCTGCAGTAGGCTTCGAACTCTTAATTTAGAGGTGCCAAGATAGCGATAAATCAGATCCAGGTTTACTTACAAGGAGATACTTTATTGAGTACAATCAGCACACAGACGTACCTAATGGTTGGATCAGACAGCTTCTCTGAACCCAGAGTCATGGGGTAAAATGGGTTTTATACTATACATGTTAGCAGTGAGGCAGCATGACAGCAGCAAGTTCCAACTAGTGTTCATTCCCAGCATAGACTAGCAGTGCTTGGTTCTCAGCACAGCCACCTGCAGCTTGGCATAAACATAGCTTCACTTCCCAGGTGCATCCTGATAAGACGTGCTTGAGGCTGCCCTATCGCTCTTTGACTCATCCTGGTAAATCAAGAGGCCTGTTAGGGAAAACAGCAGCCTTCTGAACTAAAGTCAGAGAGCATTATGGGGCATCTAAGCCCCTCTAAAAGTACTAATGGCTTGGTTCAGGCCTGAGGCCTTACAGATGATACCATCCACGAAGCAGATGAAGGAAGCGGAAGCAACATCATAGCTAGGGATGAGGCAGAAGTGGTAAGGAAGTGGAGCTGGGCCCTCCCCAGCTGCCCACCCAAGCCACCTACTGCTGCTGAGCCTGTGCGTTGTCACAAATGGACAAGTCCAGTTGGACATGTCAGTCCAACTGGAGTTCTGAACTGGGGCCTCTATTGTCAGGAGTGCCCTAGCTGCCTCTTGCAGTCCCCTCCAATAGCCAACTCAGGACACAGACAACGAGGATTCTTTCCAAGGCTTTATTCCTTTATTCCTTTATGACTCTTTCAGATACTAATCACTAGCGCCAAAGCAAGGAACAGCACTGGGGAAAGATAGCAGAGTAGCCTAAGCTCCAAGTAAGGCAGTTGGTCCCCATTTGAAGAGGAACCACAGGAAGACCCTGAACTTATGGGCTATGATCCTCCCTCTTTCCCTTGGGTCCTCTGGACGCTACCATTGTTTGCACGCCAAATGAGTGCTACGCCTCCTTTCCGCGCCCTCCATCTGTTGTTGCTCCCTGCGTCTGCACCGAGCATCCAGCAAGCCCCCCTCCTGCACTCTCTCACTGCCAGGGTCACTATCTCTCCCAGGAATGCTGGCAGGAGGAATCTCTGCCAGCTGCTGTGCTTGTGAGGGATGAGCGAGCTCCTCTCCCACAGATTGCTGATCCTCCTCAGAATCAGAACTGCTCTGGGGCTCTATGGGCTCAGTTTCCACCCTGACATTTATGTATATGGGGAGATTGGAGAGGGAATGACCGTCGTTCTGGAAGAGCACCTGCTTTTCATGCAGAAGGTCCCAGGTTCAATCCCCAGCATCACCAGGTAAGGTTAGGGCAGGGAATAAGGCTGCAATTCTGTGCACAGTTTCTTGGAAGTAAACACTATTGAACACAAGTGGACTTAATTCTGAGTAGACAGTTAGCGGGACTGCTACCATATCTCCTCTGTTGCACATAGGGTGGCCATGTGTGCTCTTTTACAGAGGACAGTCCTCTGTTTGGAGGGTTATCAGAGGACTGTCCTCTGTTTGTAAGCCTCCTCTTATTTGAAGGGCTGTCCTGTCTAATTCTGGTCTAACGATATAGAACCACGGTTCAATGGTAGAGCACCTGCTCTGCATGCAGAAGGTCACAGGTTTCACCCAGGCATGGCAGGAAAGCATCCTGCCTGAAACCCTGGAGAGCTGCTGCTAGTCAGTGCTGATAATACTGGGCTAGATGGACCAAGGGTAGACTCAGTAGAATGCAGCTTCTTGTGTTCCTCTGCAGGGAAGAGGATGCGGGAGAGTAACTTTCACATTAGTTCCTTGTTCTCTAATGTGAGAAGCTTGCTTCACTTATGATGGAGCATCTCGGCAGGATGCTACCAGCGTATATATGGCTATTGGGAAGAGAACATATCTGCTTTGGGAACCATAAATTTCTGATGTCCACAACAAGCTTCGCCAGTGGAAGAGAAGAGATGACAGCCATGCAGAGTGTGGCAAGAGTTATTGCAGCTTACAAGAGGTGTGAGCAGACTACATATGGTTTGTAAGCAGGAAGATGGTGAAAAGGGCACAGAATCTCTCACCTGCAGGCCTCGGGAACATGGCTGTGATGAGCCGAATGGCAGAGCAGGAACAGAAGTCCTTTTGAAAGGATTTCTTCAGGTCTGAGTGACTGGTGCGGAAGCAAAGATTTTCCTTGGCATGCACATGACAGATTTGCTTCAGTTCACAGAGAATCCTGAGTGACAGAAAATACATTTATGCTGCTTTTGGTGTAAAATTAGCTTACTCTTAGCTTATTTTTTCTTACTCTTACTCTTAGCTTATTTACTTACTTACTGATTTACCTATTCTTACTCTTAGCTTATTTTTTCTTACTCTTACTCTTAGCTTATTTACTTACTTACTGATTTACCTATTCTTACTCTTAGCTTATTTTTTCTTACTCTTACTCTTAGCTTATTTACTTACTTACTGATTTACCTATTCTTACTCTTAGCTTATTTTTTCTTACTCTTACTCTTAGCTTATTTACTTACTGATTTACCTATTCTTACTCTTAGCTTATTTTATAGATACTTGCCAGAATTCTGAAAGTCAAAACAGGTATATGGAGGGTCTCTTCCCCCAGCCCCCCCCCTTTTGGGCATTTCTTTTCCTATGACAGAAAGAATGCAAAAAGAGAAACTAGGTGTGTAGCTCAATGCATTTCAGAACAGTAGGTGCCTTCTTTAGGGACAATCTTCAAGGGGTACAATCAGCTCTGCACACACACATTTATGCAAAATTGTTTCAACGAATACAATACTTTAAGAATACAAACATTACTACAAATGGAAAGGAAAACTTATTATTATAGACTAATACATGTTTGTTGTTCCTTCCATCCATTTGTATTAATATCTGTATGTTTAAGTGTTTAACATGATTTTATTCTTTTAAATAGTTATACATGTACCTTTGAGAACTGGTTTCTCTTTCTGCATTCTTTTGGGTTTGGTGCCTCTGTTTTGGTTTGGGAGTGTTTTTTTGTTTGTTTCATTTTTTCCTACACCGTTTGGTCGTCGTCGTCATCATCAGCATCATCATTGGCTCAGTCTTCTCCCAAAAGAGGGTCTATGACCCCCCTGGCAAAGGTGAAGTACAGGCTGAAGGGGCAGAATTCCAGCTTGAGATTGACAGGCATATGGTCAAGGAACAGCTAATTACTTGGAATGAGTTCAAATCTCCAGGGCCAGATGAACTGCATCCTAGAGTAATAAAGGAACTGGCAGAAGAACTCTCAGAACCGCTGTCTATTCTTTTTGAGAAATCATGGGGGATGGGGGAGTGCCAGATGAATGGAGGAGGGCTAACGTTGTCCCTATCTTCAAAAAGGGTAAAGAGGAGGAACCTGGGAACTACAGACCTGTCAGTCTGACATCAATCCCTGGGAAAATTCTGGAGCAGATGATAAAGCAATTCATCTGTAAGCATCTTGAAAACAATGCAGTGATTACTTGAAGCCAACATGGATTTGTCAAGAACAAATCCTGCCAAACAAATCTGATCTCAGTATTTGATCAGGACTCCCTTGACTCCCTTGTGGACTGTGGGAATGCGGTGGACATAATATACCTCGACTTCTGCAAAGCTTTCGACAAAGTGCCCCATGATATCCTGATAAGCAAACTAGCTTGAAGTGGGCTAGATGAAACAACTCTCAGGTGGATCCACAGTTGGCTACAGAATTGGACTCAAAGAGTGCTTATCAATGGGATATTCTCAAACTAGGGAGAGGTAATGAGCGGGGTACCGCAGGGCTCAGTCCTGGGCCCAGTGCTCTTCAACATTTTTATTAATGACTCGGAGGAGGAGGTGCAGGGAATGCTGATCAAATTTGCAGATGACACAAAATTGGGCAGGATAGCTAATACCTTGGAAGACAGAAACAAAATTCAGAGTGATCTTGATAGACTGGAGCACTGGGCAGAAAACAACAGAATGAAATTTAATAGGGATAAATGCCAAGTTCTGCACCAAGGAAAAAGAAACCAAATGCACAGTTACAAGATAGGGGATACTTGGATCAACAATACTACAAGCGAGAATGATCTTGGAATTGTTGTCCATCACAAACTGAATATGAGCCATCAATGTGATGTGGCTGCAAAAAAGGCAAATGCTCTTTTGGGCTGCATTCGTAGAAGCATCGCTTCCAAATCCCGGGAAGTACTAGTTCCCCTCTACTCAGCACTGGTTAGGCCTCATCTGGAGTACTGTGTCCAGTTCTGGGCACTACACTTTAAAAAGGATGCAGACAAGCTGGAGAGGGTTCAGAGGAGGGCAACAAAGATGATCAGGGGACTGGAAACAAGCCCTATGAAGAGAGACTGAAAGAACTGGGCATGTTTAGCCTTGAGAAGAGATATGATAGTGCTCTTCAAGTACTTGAAAGGTTGTCACAGAGAGGAAGACCAGGATGTCTTCTTGATCATCCCAGAGTGTAGGACATGAGGTAATGGACTCAAGTTACAGAGAGCCAGCCATTTGTCGGGGATGCTCTGACCTGGATTCCTGCATTGAGCAGGGGGTTGGACTCGATGGTCATATAGGCCCCTTCCAACCCTACTATTCTGTGATTCTATGAATCTATGATCATCATCTGACCTTTGCACTCTTAAGTCACCCCTGAACTGTGACCTGTTTGCCTCTTCTACAACTTTTGATGCCATTGGCTAATTTGCTTTGATGTCACAGTAAGTCTGTACAGGCAAAGGAATCACAGCACCTCTGGCCGCCATTGGCTTACTTACTCTGATGTCATAGTGGATGCGCAGTGTTGGCTTATTGGTTTTGAGTGGGAGGCCTTGGAATTGAACATCTGATGCCAATGAGCAACTTTTTGTAAGTTAAATCACATGAGAATTGCAGATGACCCCTGGTTAGTGCAAACTGGCTAAACTGTTGGGGAGCGTGTTAATGAGAAAAAGAGAGATAACACTTGTTGCTTATGTGTGATAGTGAAAAATGGTTTTTCTTTGGTCGAGAGAAATTCTACTATTAATATAGGATAAGCATAGATCCAGCAGACATGGTGGGAGTTACTTCTGAGTAAGCAAGCATAGGTTTGCTGACTCCAGCTGCAAAATCTGCTCCTACTTCAGGCACTAGGAGACCATCTCATTGTGAGTCTTGAAAGAACTGCTGCCCCGTGCTTCTGTCTGGCTTAGTTCCAACTGGCCTGGGAGGGCCAAGCCTTGCCTGATTCCTATGATGAAGGCTGCATCTGAAAGTGCCCAAAGACCATCAGGTTGGGCTCTAGTTTAGCTTTTGTGGCTGGGACAACATTTAGCTTTGGTTCTATTTAGATTTTTCTTTTTCTCTTGTTTGGCCTTAGCATGATTGTTTAGTGGATCGTTTAATCTTCCTGTACATTTCTTAATGCCAGATGTTTAGCCTATCTGTACAACTACTTAAATATTGTTGTGATTTGTCATTGTTACATGAATTATTGGAAAATGCTGTTTTTTATTATGTAATTTTTTTTCTGATGTTGCTGTAATCTGCTTTGAGCATGGTTTTACCTTGGAAAAGCAGCATACAAATAAATTGATGATGATAACAGGATTGCACAGATAATCGCTTGAGTTGCCTAGTCAAACCAATGACAATTAAAATCATGTAGGTTTGACTGGATTTTAAATTGCTCCAGTATTTTAGGAGTCCCCGACCTGTAATGCTATCTCTGAGCCACTTTCTTCACTCCGCACCCTCCTGTCCTCAGAACAGTGGGAAATAATCTGGTTGCGTGACATGAATTTTCATCCTTTGAGGTTGCAATAAGACAGCCAAGGATTTTCTTATGCCCCTTGTTCTGGGGAAATGCGGATTGTAGCCTTCATCTGATCTTGCTAAATAAATGACAGACATAAAATAAATTGGAAATAATTGAACCCACTCCACCAGAACCTGTTGCTAAAGATGAGGCAAAGAAAGAGACAGAAAGAAAGAAACAAAGGAATCTTAGATAAGTGGAACTAGACATTTCACTTATGATTGATTGATGGATTGATTTACAATATTTATATACTGCTCCATATCTAGAACAGATTTTGGAGTGGTGAACACAAAAAATAAAACAATAAAAGAACAAAAAGTTTAAAAACCACATTCAAATTATACTTGTTTAAAAAACACAATGCCAGTAAAAACTGTGGCTGGTCAGTTAAGGAATGTCTCCAGGAACAATGTAGTACAGTGTTGATGCCTTCCTGACCTCCAGGGGCAGGGAATTCCAAACAAAGGGGGCTGCCACACTGAAGGTAAACGTGCATAGGAAATACCTGAACAAGTGGTGGTGGTGGGTTGCCCCCTCTAACATGACCTGTTGTTCATTCTGTATATCCCCTCAAGCCCTGAATAGTAACTGAGAGCATTAAAAATCAGAGCCCTCCCAGACCCCCTGCTAAGATAATGAGACTTGTCTTCTGCTCATTCTAGTGTATTTATAGAGAATGTGTGTGTGTGTGTGTGTGTGTGTGAGAGAGAGAGAGAGAGAGAGAGAAGAAGAAGAAGAAAGGATGCAGCTCTTTCTAGCTAGGCAGTGGGTGAAAGAGTGTCATGATGATGCAATTTGCACTTTTAAAACCTTAAGATGTCTTTCAGCCTCAGGAAGTCCTCTTGCCCCCTTAGGAGAGTCATTTTTCTACCTGTCAGGATGAAAATGCCAGGATTAGAGAGCTCAGACATTTTCTATCATGATGATTAGTCTCAGGACCAGCAAACGGGAGTGCCCTTCTCGTTGTGGCTGCTTTTTAATTCCTGCCCATCACATCTCTCTGCAACATGGGAAAGAATATTTTTCTTTCTCCCTTTTTGTACTTGCTAGCTGTACCTGGAATATTGCATGCTGCTGCAAAGCCCTGTCCATGGGGCCTGAATGAGGGCTTGAAAACATTCTGGGTCCTCCTTATGGTCAGCAAATGCGGGAAAACTTCATCCATGAAACCTTTGCTCATGATGGGGGATCTGTTGGGGTCTACCATTGTTTTTAAAAGATGTTCCAAAAACTGAACACGATGGTTACAGACATCAGCTCGCAACATATGATTGGTCCCAGATCCAGGGGTATAGTGGTCAATTTTGAAGTGCGGGCACTCATCATGATGGCCCCCATAGCCACCCCCCCACACCAAGGAAAGTCCAAAAATTTAGGCAGCTTTGTTGATCCATCTCAACAAACCAGACCTAGTAGTTTTCATCTCTGCCAGGAGCAGGCCTTTTGGAAAGCTAATGGGTCTTAATTGCCCATTCAAGATCAAGACCCAAAAATACTTTGCATTATAACAGGAAACGATATACTGTTGTTGGGAAAATTAATTTCCCCCCAGGTACTGTGGGGATTGCAGTTAAACTCAGAGGGAACAGGGAAGCCTGGAGGGTGGCGGGTGGGTGGCAGATGATGCCAGCATCCTTGCTAATAAAGAAGTCTTGTTGAGCTCTGCCTTGGCTGGCTGCCCAGATCAAGACTAAAGGAAGTCATACTGGGCAAGATGGCAAACATGGATATTTTGAATGTAGACCGGCACAACATCTTTAAGTGTGGCAGATGAGGTTTGAAAGCACTTTTGCTTGTCCTTACAAACATACATTTTGATCTCCTGGAGAAAACTTTGAAAAAATATATATACTGGTTATCAAGTTTCCAGCATGCCAAGGAAAAAATGAAGGCGGTAGGCACAGATTGGCTAGTACCCATTACATTACAGACATATATCTCCACTGTGGGGCAGTTTTGCAACTTTGTTGAAAACTTTGTGGGCTTCTTTGTAAGGAGAAAGGTGTGTGTGTGTGTTCATCACAATTTGAAGCACAGTGGGAGGGCAAACCTGAGAGCTGATCCAGAGCCATCATTCATTTATATGTGTTTATAAAGCACGTTATGAAATTGGGAGCAAATAGCAAAAAAAAAACCACAGTGCTGCCTGTTAGGAATCTTATGTCAGCTTTCACACTTACTTGTAATCTAGGAAACGTCCAGACGAGAGAAAGAATGACCGCTTTGTGGGCTGCTCATAGCTAAACTATTGATGCTTCAGTCACTCCAGTGACAGAGTAGTGGACCCAAAGATCTGTGGGACAGGTGAATGAAAGGAAACACTCACCTTCAGTGGAAGGGAGAGACGTTGCTCAAACTAAAAGAAATTCCATTTCTGGAATTCTGTGCTAAATGAACATTTCCATTGTGAAGTAGATCTCAAATATCACTTCAGGTGCTTATGAATGGGAGAACATCCCTCAGCATGTCTTGAGAACCATTTCCTTTCCCCCAAGTACTATCTAACCTCTGCCCAAGCCCCATAAAGGTGTTCAACCTCTCTCCCTCCCCTCCCCCCCATTGTCCCAAGGAAAGCTTAAAAAAACTTGAATGGGTGAAGTGGACTTCCCTTCCAGTCTCCTCATTCTCAGTTAAAAGAAAACTTTGAGAAGGGAAAGGGGATAACCAGAGATGGAGAAGGCTAGATGGAGAAAGAAGAGATAATTCTGGCCTCCCCTTAAATGGGAAAGGCACTCCTGAGCATGAGCAGAGTATCCTTTCCTACCAAGGGGGTATGGGAGTTGTGGGTTTTTTTTCTGGCTCCTTACTTGAAAAAAAGAGAGGAAACTATGCCTCCCATGCCCCCCTGCTGTCATTTTCTCATGCTGGTTACTTCTTGCCCTTCTCAAATCAAATGTAATTTTTTTGGGGGAGGGAGGGGAGGTTCTTGGGAAGGGAGGGGATTGGCATGAATACTGGTTAGGGGCTGGGACATACCTCAGGAGAGCTTTGAAGACCACCCCTTCCCCAGCTGCCTGAGGATCTCCCTTTCTATTAAGGATCACAAATCGCCCTGTGAGTGGACTCCTGTGTGACAACGTAAAAAGACTATGACTTAGTTCCAGACTCAGCCATACTTAGAACAGACCCATAAATCAATGGGACTTAAGTGAGACATGATTGCAATAAGACTACTTGGAAGTATGACTAAATCTGGGTCCTAAGCCTATGTGTTAAACTCCCAGAACTGGATCACTGACATCGACTTGCCCGGAACAGACGTAATACATTTTGTTGTTGTTTTTATAAGCAAATGCGAATGAGAAGAACAGGCTTTGAAAAGTCCCCCCTTCCCACATATGGTTAGTTGTAGTTCGAATACAGAGGAAAAAGTTCCATTGTATTTGGCTGTGGGTTCTCTGTATGGCCTTTGCTGCGCTATTCATCAGCATTCGCTTCCCAAGTCCATTGGAAGAACGGGTACGATGAGGACTGAAGAGCACTGTGCCAAACAGGGGCCTTACCCCAAGGAGAGGATAATAACCGATGACAATATTTCCTTACCGGAGATGGTGGCTTCCAGGGTTCGATGGAGCATGCTGTGGTAGGCTTGTCTGTCAGGTCACGTTGGACTACAGAGGTGGCCTGCAGCACTGGCGTGCATGACTCCCAGTCAGTTGCCAGCAGGTTGGAAGGCAATAGCTGGCCATCGCTTTGGATTGCACGCCCGCCCGTCACAGAAATCTCATGTGACATCTTGACATGCCTGGGACGAGCTCTGATAGATGTTGATATTCTTGAGAGGGATGTGGCACTGTCCACTCTGCACTGGACACCGCGTTGCTCGTTGCAGTGCCGTAACACTTTCATTCCTTCATGGCGATCACTCGTGACCGAGTAAGATTGTCTTCCAGAGGCAGAGTCATAGCAGTGGGTCTGGAGGTGGCTGTGAAGACCAATTGTGGATCTACACAGCCTCCCACAGTGAGGACATAGGCTATTTCTGGTTGGGTTATGTGTAAGAACATCAGAAGAGCCCTGCTGGCTCAGACCAAGGGTCCATCTAGTCCAGCATTCTGTTCACACAGCGACCAACCACGGGAAACCCACAAGCAGGACATGAGTGCAAGAGCACCCTTCTCCCCTTGTTCCCCAGCAACTGGTAGGCAGAGGCATACTGCCTCTGATACTGGAGGTAGCATATAGCCAGCAGGACAAGTGGCCATCGATAGCCTTCTCCTCCATGAATTTGTCCAATCTCTGTTCAAAGCCATCCAAATTGGTGGCCATCACTACATCTAGTCATGGCACTTATTTGGAACCTCCAGGTACACAGGAATGCCAATTCCTGTACAGCAACAACTGTCCCACTGGTGAAGTCCATCTGCCTGGCGGGCACAAGAGACAGGGCCTTTTCAGTGGTGGACCCATCTCTGTGGATGTGCTGCCGTGGGAAATTCATTTGGCCCTCTCCATGTTTGTTTTCAGTTTGGTCTTAAAGATGGGGCTGTTTACATCTGGTTTTACTGATGGATTCAAACCAGCTCATCTTTTCAAAATGATCATTTTAAAATGGTTTGCTGCCTGCTTGTTTTTACTGTTTGATTGACAGGGTTTGTTTTGGCAGGCTTTACACTGATTTTATATTTTATAATCATGGGGTGCGAACCACATTGAGAGGGCTGCATGGCTCTCAAAGGCAGTGTATAAGTATTTACAATGACAAGAAAACAACAGCAAAAGCAGCAGAGAGGACCTGCCTCCCATGCAGTGGAGGCTGGTGGCTCCGATGTCTGAGGGGCGGTGATTCCGCTCCAGGTTTCAGTCAGAACCAGTTAGGACTCTAAAGGAGTGAAGCGCCTTGGATAGCTCCTATCCGGACATCAGGTAGCTCTGATGTCAGAGGGGCGGTGAATCCGCTCCAGGTTTCAGTCAGATCCAGTCAGAACTCTAAAGGAGCTATCCCTTGTTCTGACTGAAACCTGGAGCGGATGCACCGCCCCACTGACATTGGAGCCACCAGCCTCCACTGCTCCCATGTCCTGCTTGTGGCTTATCCAGAGGCACCCAGTTGACCACAATGGTAAACAGAATTCTGGATTAGATGGACAACTGATCTGATCCAGTAGGGCTCAATACACTGTCATCTTTACATCATCTAATGCAGGGGTGCAGAAACCCAGTCGGGGGGACAAATCCAACCCTCTACATCCCAATCTGACCCTCTGGGGGTCCCCAGGAGGCCATGCCCCCTTCCCCCCAACCACCAATCTTCTGGTAGTTTTCCAGCTTTTGTGCAGTTTTTTCCCCATTCTGAAAGGCTGAAATGCTGCTCCTAAGACTTAGTGACTGGTACTAAGTCTTTTAAGCTAAAATATAAGAACATAAGAAGAGCCATGCTGGGTCAGACCAAGGGTCCATCTGGTCCAGCATTCTGTTCACACAATGGCCAACCAGCTGCCCACGGGAGACCCACAGTGCAACAGCACCATCCCGCCCATGTTTCCCAGCAGCTGGTGTACATAGGCTGACTGCCTCTGGTTCTGGAGGTAGCATAGAGGCATCAGGACTAGTATGCTGACATTTGTCGTTTCTTTGGTCCCACCCCTTTTGCCTTCTGCTCCATCCACCCGTGGAATGTGGCCCCTGAGGGCTTCTCTGAAATTGGATTTGGCCCTCAGGCTGAAAGAGATTCTGCACCCCTGGTCTACAAGCATATAGCTACTTCCCTCGTAAATCACATCTTTTGATTTTATTTATGTATGATATAATTACAGTCCCTTTCCCTGGCCTTTCTGGAGAGCTTTTAGCATCCTCGTTAAAAAGCGCTGTTTTTTGTAAAATCACTCAGAAAAGGAACGAAAACCATTCTGAGAACTCCTTTGCGACACTCTCAATTTATGGCGCCTTTGCAGTTTGCTTTAGACAAGAGCACCCTGCATGGCTTTCAGAGTCCCCGTCTAACGAACCTTGCCTCTGACGATGAAATGAATCTGATTACCCAGATATATTCCAGTACGACTTAAGGCAGGGGTGAGCAACCATTTCAGGCTCAAGGACCAAAGTCAAACCTTGGAAGGTTCTTGGGGGCCACATTCCATAAGTGGGTGGGGCAAGAAGAAATGGGGCGGGGCTACTCACACTGGGCAGAACCCAAAGGGGCGGAGCTAAGTGTGTGTTTTTTTAAACACAAATCTAGTTTTGAAAAATCAGCCTTATTTACAGTAACAATATGAAAGCCACAAGGATTTCAGTTCAATTGCATGCACTTTTACTCAGAAGTAAGGCATCCTGCTATACATGACTCCCCCCCCCCACACACCCAGATAGAAGGCACAAAGATTTCAGCTCAAGTGCTTGCACCTTTGTTCAGAAGTAAGGCATCCTGCTATGCAAGACCTATGCAAGACCCATCCTGCTATGCAAGACCTATGCAAGACCCATCCTCCCAACACAGATGGAAGGCACAAAGTGGACCAAATTCCGTTTTTGAGAAGCCCTCGGGGGCCGGATTCTAGGTCAGGGTGAAGTCAAAGTCAAAAGGGGCCAGATCAACCACCCCACTCCAATACCAGCATATTTTAGTTTAAAGCTCTTATGGCCAGTAACTATGCCTTAGGAGAGACAATTCAGCCTTTCAGAATGCAAGGGGAGTAGGGGCTGCAGAAAAACAGGGAAACCACGCAGCAATCAGTGGTTGGGGGAAAGAGGGTGGAGCCAAGGGAAGGAGGAGGGGCTTTTCAGGAACCCTGTAGGGCCGTTCGGGACCTCCAGGGCTGCGGTTCTCCACCCCTGCTCTACAAATCTGGATCTGGAGAAAGTTCAGCTAAAAACATGCTATTCCCACAAAGCTCCATTGCAAATGCTTAAACACCAAATAAAATTCCCTGCCTCTCTTGTGATCAAGACCACAGTCCCTTTAAAAAGAACGGATTCCATATGGTAATAATAACACTTACAAGATTTTGGGGCTCAGAGACTTCAGTTTTCCTCCTACCTGCAGCAGTTCCTTCTAAAGCATGAAAGAAATACCTTCTGCCCTCATATGCTACAGCTCATAAAAGCAGCACCGTTTCAAAGACGTTACCCACTCCAGATTGATGAGTTTTTTTGGAATGCAATATTTTTGTATTATTATTTCAGCCGGTAATAACTTATGCGCCTTAAAGCAGCTAAACAAGTCCCCAAAGGAGAAGATGTCAGTTGAAAAGAAGACATCACTTCGTCTGGTGCTTCTTCCAGTCAGCACTTTAACACCTAATCACAACGATAATGTTTGGGACAGGGCGAGGGGTGAAACTTCCCCTCCAACACAGCAGGCATGTGAAAAGATGTTATGGTCGAAGCAGGACAGGAGTGGCACAGGATGCATTTCAACAAGCATTTTCATCTTGCAATTTTTAAAACATGTACGGTTAAAACAACAACCATTGAAAACCTCTCACAGAGAGTTGCGAGGAGGTCTGCCTAGAAAAGGAAGGGGCTGGTTTGAAATAAGGATTGGATGGAGGCAGCTGCAAACTTCTCACACACCAGAAAGTTCCGGTGCAACACAGCTAGCACTTTTTGAGTTTGCAGGATGACATGGCTGGATATTGTCCAGTGTGTCCAGCTCTGGGCAAAGACACTTTAAGAAGAATAGTGACTGTTGTATAGGTTGAAGGAATGACTGCAGAATCAGCAGCCCTCAAACATAACCGTTCTTTTTTTCAGCACACACAGAAGTGACCGCTGAGCAGAAGCTCCACCCACTGTTGCTACTCCCCGCTCTACAGGAGCTGCCAAGGTTCAAAACAATAACTAAGCCATAGTGCCCCCCCCCCCGGTTACATCACAGTGACCAACTGGATTGGGTTTAGAGGAGGGTGGCCAAGATGCTCAGGGGTACAAGTCCTATGGAAAACAAGTCCTATGAGGAAACATTGCAGGACTGGGGAACGTTTAGTCTGGAGAAAAGAAGAACGAGAGGGGTCACGACAGCACTCTACAAATACCTGAAGGGCTGACACACAGAAGAGGGCGAAGACTTTGGGCCGATCTACATCGCACCCGCCATCGCAACGAATTCGGTGTCCTGTTGGGTTAAACGCTCTCGCATTAAAATGTGATTATCCACACTCAGCCATTTTCCCTGTTGCGGTGCTTCATCGAATGTGCGAGCTTGGTTCACACTCGAGCACTGTGCTGTTTTCCTGCTCTTAAAGACGGCGGCTCTCATTGGAGGATCAGGAACTCTTCCCGCTTCTGCTGATTCCACGCCCATCACGTGGCAGGGGCGCAGGAGAGGCTTGTCGTTTTCCGCATGTTTCCCTGGCCTTGGGGAAAACGACCAGCTTGTCCATTGCCGCCGCCGCTGTAGCAGGTGGGGATGGAGGGAAGAAGGAGGCACCTATCCTCTTCTCCCCCCCCATCTGCTAGAGGCCAGGGCGAGCAGCTGGGGGGTGTCTGCCAATGCTCTTTTCCCCGTGCCAGCCATTGACAGCCAGCGTGAAGAAGAGGGGCAGTGGCGGTGGCACCCAGCGCTTGTGTTGGGGGGGGGGCTATTGGCATCTCTGAAGATTCAAAGCTTCACATCGGCCCGGTCAGTAGTTCGATGGGCGACCGCCTGGGAATCAGACTTCCTGCACTGAGCAGGAGGTTGTTCTATCCCTTCAAGTGAGACTAAGTTTTACCCCCTTCTATCCCCCACTTCGGCTTTAAAAAAAAATAAAAAAATAAGGCATTATCTTTGAAGAATCATAGCTTCTCTGCAATTTTTTTTTTTTTTTGTAATTCAGGCAAGATCTTTGAAGATTCGAAAATTCGAAGATGTGAAGCTTTGTGAAGCTTTGTTAAGCTTTGTTCGCATCCTATGTGAAGCGCATTCCACAGCTGGGGTGCCACAGCAGAAAAGGCCCACTTCCTAGTAGTCACCTGCCTCACTTCCTTCGGCAGGAGCTCATGGAGAAGTACCACTGTGGATGATCTTAAGGTCTGGGCAGGCACATATAGGAGGAGGCGATCCTTCAGATAACCAGGCCACAAGCCATTAAGGGCTTCGAATGTTAATACCAGTACTTTGAATCGGACCTGGAAATGGACTGGCAGCCAGTGCAGGTAGAAAAGTACTGGCATAATAAGAGCTCGTTGACCAGTCCCTGTTAACCATCTTGCTGCCCTGTTTTGGACTAGCTGAAGTTTCTGGACTGTTTTCAAAGGCAGCCCCACATATAACACATTGCAGTAATCCAGAGGAGAAGTTATCAGAGCATGGATCACTGTAGCCCTGCTACAGTTGAGAAGAGCCCTGCCGGATCAGACCGAGGGTCCATCTAGTCCAGCATTCTGTTCACACAGTGGCCAACCAACTGCCCAAGGGAAAACCACAAGCAGGACACGAGTGCAACAGCACCCTCCCACCCATGTTCCCCAGCAACTGGTGTACATAGGCTCACTGCCTCTGGTACTGGAGGTAGCACATAGCCATCAAGACTAGTCGACATCGATAGCTTTCTCCTTCAAGAATTTGTCTGTCCCCCTTTTAAAGCCATCCAAATTGGTGGCCATCATGACATCCAGTGGTAGCGATTCCATAGTTTAACTATGCACTGTGTGAAGAAGTACTTCCTTTTATCTGTCCTAACATTTTTAGAACAGGGAACTATGCTTGGGAGCTTTTCCGAGTGGTTCGTGGCCTGTTACATTCTGGGCCAGGGAGAGAGACGGTGGAACCCTCGGTAGCACGCTGTGACAAGTTTGCACGGCACTTTGAGGATAAAGTCGCTCAGATTTGTCATGAATTGGACACCACCATTAATGCAGTTCCATTGGTAGAGGTGTTCAGAGCACCGTCTGGTCCAGTTTTATTGGATGAGTTTCAGTTACTGAGGCCTGAGGATGCAGACAAGGTGCTTGGCCAAGTCCCATCGACCACTTGTGTGCTTGACCCTTGCCCTTCATGGCTTATTAAATCAAACAAGGAGGGGTTGTCCGGCTGGGTCCAGGAGGTTGTAAATTCCTCCTTGAGAGAGGGAGTGGTGCCTGCCGCTTTAAAAGAGGCAGTAATTAGACCACTCCTGAAAAAGCCTAACCTGGACCCAGAGGATGTTAACAATTATAGGCCAGTGGCCAACATCCCCTTCCTGGGCAAGGTGCTTGAGTGGGTGGTTGTAGGACAGCTCCAGGCACTCTTGAATGAAACGGATTATCTAGATCCATTTCAATCGGGCTTCAGGCCTGGTTTTGGAAAGGAAACTGCCTTGGTCGCCCTGTGGGATGACCTCTGCCAGGAGAGGGACAGGGGGAGTGCGACCCTGTTGATTCTCCTGGACCTCTCAGCGGCTTTCGATACCATCGACCATGGTATCCTTCTGGATAGGTTGTCTGGGTTAGGAGTTGGAGGCACTGCACTACAGTGGTTCCGCTCCTACTTGGATGGCCGATTCCAGAACGTGGTGCTGGGGGATTATTGCTCTGTGCCATGGCAATTGTGCCATGGGGTTCCACAGGGCTCTATTTTATCCCCCATGCTGTTTAACATCTACATGAAACCACTGGGGGAGGTTATCTGGAGGTGTGGGCTGAGGTGCCATCAATATGCAGATGACACCCAGCTCTACCTGTCTTTCTCATCAAAACCAGGTGAGGCAGTGGCTGTTCTGAATCAGTGCCTGGGCACGGTGATGGACTGGATGAGGACTAATAAACTGAAACTCAATCCAGACAAGATGGAGGTACTGTTAGTGGGTGGTTCGTCTGCCCGGCTAGGTGATATTCAACTTGTTCTGGAGGGGGTTGCACTCCCCCTAAAGGATCAGGTTCGTAGTTTGGGGGTGCTGTTGGATCCAGAACTGTCACTTGAGGCACAGGTGAACTCAGTGGCACGGAGCACTTTTTATCAGCTTAGGCTGGTATACCAACTACGCCCTTATCTGGACAGAGATAGCCTAGCTACAGTTATCCATGCTCTGATAACTTCTCGTCTGGATTACTGCAATGTGTTATACGTGGGGCTGCCTTTGAAAACGGTCCGGAAACTTCAGCTGGTCCAAAATAGGGCAGCAAGATTGTTAACAGGGACTGGCCTGCGAGCTCATATTACGCCAGTACTTTTCCAGATGCACTGGCTGCCAGTCCATTTCCGGGCCCGATTCAAAGTGCTGGTGTTAACATTCAAAGCCCTTAACGGCTTGGGGCCAGGTTACCTGAAGGATCGCCTCCTCCCATATGTGCCTGCCTGGACCTTAAGATCATCAGCAGCAGCCCTTCTCCATGAGCCCCTGCCAAAGGAAGTGAGGCGGGCGGGTGGCTACTAGGAGGAGGGCTTTTTCTGTTGTGGCACCCCGGCTCTGGAATGAGCTCCCTAGTGAGGTTCGCCTGGCGCCTACATTGTATTCCTTTCGGTGCCAGGTGAAGACCTTTTTATTTTCCCAAGCATTTTAGCATTTTAGCTTTCTAAATTTTTATCTTTGCTGTTTTAAATCTGTATTTTAAACTCCTGCACTGCTGCTAGGTTTTGTTGTGGTTGTATTGTTATATTGTGGTTTTAATGTTCTATATATTTTAAATTGTTTTATTGTGTGTTGTTTGGTTTTAATTTTTGTGAACCGCCCAGAGAGCTTCGGCTATTGGGCGGTATAGAAATAAATAAATAAATAAATAAATAAATAAAATGCTTGGTTCAAACATTAAAAAAACACAGCTCAGAAATATACATGTTTTTTCAGAAACAATTCCCATTTCGATCAATGGGACATACTCCTATGTACATCAATGTTGTTTGCAGCTGGGCAGAACAATCCTATGGTCCTTGGGAGAGTGTCCCAGGGCCATAGGATATGTCAGGTTTCCCCTCTCAAGGCTGTAGACAGGACCACAGGAGGGGGAATTTGACATCGTGCCGTTCCCTCTCCCCCTCGCAGCTGGGTCAGAAAGCAGGGTAGGGGGAAGGCGAGAGAGGCTGTAGCTCAGTGGTAGAGCGCCTACTTTGCATGCAGAACATCCCAGGTTCATTCCTTGGTATCTCCAGGTAGGGCTAGGAAGAACCTGGAGAGCCGCTGCTAGTCAGTGTCGACAATACTGGGCTAGATGGACCAAGGGTCTGACCCGGTGTAAGGCAGCTTCCTATGTTCCGAGTATGGTAGGTGTCACCTTAGCCCTGTGCACTTCTTTCCTGATATTATCTTGTGTCTTGAGAGCATGGAGGATACTGGGTATGGAGAGGATTTTCTTTGGTTGCAGAGAAATGGCATCTTCACACTAATATGTGTCTCCAGTCTTGAGAGAGGGTGTAGCTCAGTGGCAGAGCACCTACTTTGCATGCAGAAGGTGGCCAGTTCAATCCCAGGCATCTCCAGGTAGGGCTAGGAAAGAATCCTGCCCGAAACCCTGGAGAGCTGCTGCCAGTCAGTGTTGACAATACTAGGCTGGGTGGACCCATGGTCTGACTCGGGATAAGGCAGCTTCCTTTGTCCTGCTACAGCAGCTGCTCACCCAAGGTCACAACAGTGACCTTGGAAGACCTTGCAGATGTCAAAAAGGGGTGGGGTAGGGGCGGAGAGGTGGAGGGGATGGAAGCCAGGATGTGCAGAATCCTATGGCCTCCATATCACTCTCACCTCCCACTGCTGGTAAATCAGCCAGATGGGCTCAGAGGCATGTCTAGCTGATTTTTTTTAAATTTTTTTAAAAGAGGCAGGCAAAATAATCTCTGTCATTCATCCTGCCCTGCCTGGCTCTTGCTGGCAGAGCATAGGATAGACAGAAGGCTCTGATGTCTAAATCTGTTTTTATCAATCTGAATAAGTCATATATATATATATATATATATATATAAAATATCCAAAACACAGGAACATGAAATAGTGTGATATTGCAACCATACTATGGACATTGATTCAACTCAGTTTTGCTATGCAGTAATTAAGAAATGGAGGCCATTACCCATCTGAACATTCTGTGTTTTGCTTGGCCTCTCTTATCGCACATACTCTGCCAATTCAGCTCTTTTCCCCCTGCAGCAATAGTCCAGCCAGTCAGCCACAGAAGGTATTTTAGAATGATGACATCTGCTAGCCACTGATATTTAGTTGCTGTTAGGAAATTGTAGATTATTTCAAAATTGGCGTTGCTCAGAATATCACTTCAATGGCCAAACAAGCATTGATAGTAATAGGATGAGAGGGGATAAGGTTAGATGTAATTACATAGATTTCATGGAGCACATGGATAAAATCAGCATTATGGTCACCGATTTTCCATAACTGGTTTTTTGTTCTTTTATAAATTTTATTTAGTTTGTGGACTTAAGGAACGACGAAGTATTTTATAGTGGTTTTCAATTTGATTAATACATGCAGACACTGATGCCTCCATTTTAAAACAGATTTTAATCATCTATTCTCTAAAATGACAAATCTTACAATCCCTCCTCCCACCCCCACCGCCCATCTAAAGTAATTTCCAGTGGAATCATTTAAGGCTGCAATTGTATAGCTCAGCCTTCCCCAAGCTGGTGCCCTCCAGATGTTTTGGACTACAACTCCCAGCATTCCCTACCATTGGCCATGTTGGCTGGGGCTGATGGCAGCTGGAGTCCAAACCCCCTGGAAAGCACTAGGCTGGGGAAGTCTGCTGTAGCTACATACCTGAAAGGGAAGCTAATCGAACCCAATGGGACTTACTTCTGAGTCTACACGTGTCTAGGGTTGTGCCGTAAGTCTTTATGGGCGCAATCCTATGCATGTTTAGACAGAGAAGAATGCTGGGAGTTGTAGGCCTCTGTCTAAACATGCATAGGATTGCACCCTAAAAAGATGATATTTTATTTATTTATTGAAGACATTTATATCCTGCACTATATCATTAGGATATATTTTTGACAAGAGACCAAAGTTTTCCCAATCTCAAAAACACACACTTTCCATTCTTGGGGTGTGCTCTGAAGACCCCACTTTGCATAATTGTAAGGAATGGGAGAGTATCATTACAAGCCTTGAAGACAAAAGGGAGAGGCAGGGCAGGTGTTGAAAGTAGTGATTTATTATAAGGAAATTGCCCAGCGTAAATGGCCTTTCGCTCAAAGGTTTTCCTTGAGCAGTTTTGAGAAGGTTGAGCAGGGCTGGCCTGAGACATTTTGCTGCCTGAGGCAGAAGACAAGATGGTGGCCCCTCCATTTCATGTATGGAAGCTGGCTGGACTGGCAGTTGGAATCGTACTCCAACCCTGGTCTTCCGCCACAACTTAGAGCAGCGGACTAGTTTAGGGTGTGCACAGGAGAAGGAAATGTTTTGGGGCTGCCGCTCAGGATGTGCTGCCTGAGGCAGTTGCCTCACTCCGCCTAATGGGTAGGGCCGGCCTTGAGAGCAAGAGAGAGTGAGAGCACTGACCTCTGGGAGGCTGAAAGCACATGTGTGTGGGGGCCTCTACTTGGAGATCTGATGTGGGGGCACTGGAATTGCCACCTGGGAGGGGTGCGGTGTCATGCTGTCTCCACCTGTGTTCAGTATGTATACTTGTAAATAAACTCAAATATTACAGAAATGCCATGAAACCACAGTGATCTCTCCTTCCCCAAAGAAACACAACTCAGGAAAGTGCCGGCCCTGGAACTTCTTAGAAGTCAGGGAAGAGGGGAGTGGGAAACACATGTATGGGCAACCGGTGGGTTGTGGCCCACTGCTAAGTGTGCCCAAGCTGACAGATGCCCCCCCCGTTTTCCCCTGTGCCACTGCTGCTTTTCCCCAATTGTATTGGGAAAGAGGATCCATCATCCTGCTTGGGAAAAGGGCATGTGCAGAGAATCATTCCTGCGCATCCTCTTCCTGGCGCAATCTCACATCTGACAGCCTGCCAAAGAGCTGTTTGGCAGCGATTGGAACCATTATTCTGCTGGGAAAAGGTAAGTCACAGGCAAGTTATTCTGCTGGGGAAAGACATGCACAAGAGGCATGTACCCATGTGTGTGTGCATGGGTGTGTTGTGTGTGCATGGGTGTGTGTGCATGTGGTGTGTGCATGTGCATGCATGTTCATGGGGCAAGTACATGTGGTATGTGTGTGCAGGTGCAGCTCCTGCCCTATCACTCATCACCCCATGTGGCCATCAGGGGCAAGACAGTCTGATCCCAACCAATCAGGAATTATGTAGATTCATAGGCAAAAGCCTTGTTCCTCTGATTGGCCCCAGTGAATTGTCTTAGGGAACACCTGAGGCTGTAGCATTGTTGAAGCTAAGCAGGTGATAAGAGGCTGATCATCTCCTTTATGTTTTTCCCAGGTCAGTGTAGGACCTTTTTATTTCCAAGAACATACAGGGCTGAGCTGAGGCTCCTGAAGGGAATTCATTGGCAAGTGTTGCTGCTGAACTTTTCCAGACTGCATTATATAAGGCTGGTTTTATTGCGATTGCATTTGCTTTATGGTGTGATAATTTGATTTTTTTTTATGAAGTGTAGGCCACCTCAAGCATGTTGAGAGGTGGGGGAGTAGTGGCAATTAGATCAATAGGAATTGGCCATGCTGGCTGTGGGTGATGGGAGTTGTAGTCCAACACATCCAGAAGGCACCAGGTTGGGGAAGGCTGAATTAGATCAATCAATCAGTGCCTGAATGATTGGAGACTACTGGAAACCCACTCTCCCCATGTAAACTGTTCTGACCTTTCTTTAGAAAGGGGTAAGTCTCCACAAGCTCAGTAGTTTACAACCTTTTCAGACCCAGCTTTAACTGGGTTGTTGCAACCTGCAACGTAGGGTTCCCTTTTATTATTGTACTTTTTTAACCACCCCTGCCCATCTTCCCACTTCGATTCTAGAGTGAGAAGCTGTATTTGTAGAAGGAAGGCCAAGAGATGCAGCTTGTCTTAAATGGGTGGAAGAAGGACAGACATGTTGAAATTTGAAGCCCCCTCTTCTTTGTTTTCAATTTGGAGTCAGGTACTGGGTGTGATCGTCTCTTTTTGCTATGTTATTTTATTGCGAATCTGTAGTTAACCACTTTGGCCATCCAATATGGGAAGTGGTGGAATATATTTTTACAAAATAAATAAAAATAGCTTCCATACAAGTTTAGGGGAGAGGAGGACTGTTCTTATTTGCATCTCAGACTGAGAAGATGACAACCACAAAGAGGTTCAGCACAAGGACAGAATGAGAGCAAGTGAGCAAGAGAGAAAGCGCACTGGAGAGACAGAGTAGAGGAGGTGAAGCAAGCATATTTAATAATAATTAAAAAGAGAATTCCTTTTGATAATTCCTGACTCACTTTGATCAGGATGAGTACTGTGGTGCATGAAGAGGAGGTTTAACTCTTTCTTCCTGCCCCTCAGTGCCACTGAAAATTGCCCATCCCCAAGGGCATGGTTAAAAAAACTCTGTTGTTTCCCCTGAGAAAAGGTGTGTATGAATTTTCTTAAATCCTTTCCATCTGTGTTTTTCAGATGGTCAGGCATCTTTCATTCAGTTGTTTAACCAATGGTAGAATCTGATGGTTTGCATGCAAATTTATTTTGTTTACAAATGCGCACCCGCACTAATGTGCATTAGCACAAGTGTGCATTAGCGCAAATCCATATTGGCAAATGATCAAACCTGCAAGTCCCCCCTGCCCCCGCCACCAAAGTAAAAAGCTGGTCTGCAAAAAGCCAGTCTGCTGCTGCAGGTCAGATTCATAGAAATCTGGACTCATTTGAATCAACTGTGGATTTCTCTGTCATCCCTTCATGAAAGCAGAGCTGCCATTAGCGGTGCGGGGAGAGAAGGCAGTTTTAATCAGGACTGCTGCACAGGGGGTATGGCTATCTTTCCTGACCCCCCACATGTCACATTCTCAATTTGATTACCCCATCCAGCTGCTATTTAAATTTTTAAAGCTGAGATAATATGTGAAATGCATCCCACACATTTCTCATATTGTCTAGTTTGACCCTATTATCTAGTCCACTCCATAACATCTGTAAATCTGAATTAGGATTGAACAGAAACTATTCAGTGATTTTATATAGCAATGGCTACAAAAACGGTCCCCTATTCATTTACAGTCCTCTCTCACTCTTGCTCTCGCTTGCCTTTGTTTCCCGTCATTGCACTTTGCAAATCTGATTGACTACCTCATGTCACGATATCATTCCCTTTCTGACCTGATCCCAGTTGTCTGGAACTACCCATGTGACTGATCCAGAAAGCATTGCCTGCCTTTTCAATGAATACTGCTTGCCCTCACTGACATCAACTCATAGGCAAATCTGATTGCCCACACAGCATTGTGTGACATCACTCAATTCATGACATGATCCCTGATTGGTTAGGATCACCTGTGCAACTAATCCTGGAAGACAAAAGGTGCAATATGTAGGAGCAAATATCATTTTTGAAGCAGCAGCAGATAGGGAGAAATACAAACAGCGAACAGGATTGGGGAAAAAAGAGACTATTTTCATAATGAAAGTTTTTTTGGTGTGTGAATTTTTCTCTCCATGAAAGCATTATTTTCAGGCCAACAACTGAAAAGAGGAAAAATAATCCGTGCAATTCTAGCCAATATCTCTAGTATGAGAGAGAAATACTGCAAGAATTCCTGCCTCCTACCAGAGTCTGTTTTCAAAACATGGCATACTCTGCCTGTGCTTTGTCTGTGGTTATGTCTTTTTATAAATAGGCTCGTAAGTGTCAGGGACTCAGCAGGAGGTACAGCACAGCATGCTGTAGGACTCAGTGGGAGTCTCTCTCGTCCTCCCTGGCTCCAATTTCCAGTGGAGACTGTTCGCTGTCATGGTGACAACTCTACTCATCATGTGGGTTTTATGTCTCCCCCAAGAGAAAGTTAGCAAAGTTATAATAATAATAATGTATCCCTGAGGTGAGGTAGGGGTGAACCTGCATGGAGATCAGCTCACAGCTCTTCCCATAGACTCGGGGAGTGTTGCTTCGGGAAGAGGCCTGTGTCAGCAAAATAGCCGGGGTTATTTATGCCTGCTACGGACACACTCCAAGAGCTTCTCCTGAACATCAAGAGGCATTCGGGGAAGAACGGACTGGTCCCTTTAGATGAAGAGATGCGGAATCTAACATACACCTGGGATACCTGGAATAGGACCCCCTGCCCAGATTGTTTTTAACCTGCTAGGAGGACAATAAACACTTTGGCCTGGTTTGGATGACATGACAGCCCATCATGACTTAATTAACCCTTGAGGGACTGCGGTGCATGCCGCCTGCCATTTTGAATATGCAGCTCCTGGGGGGTTGCTGTGGTGGCTTGTCGCATCTTGCAAACCTGGCCGGGGAGGGTTATTCAAAGGTTAAACGGCCCTCACGTAGCCCTAGAACAGACTGTGGTTTATGTGAGGATTGTTTAACCCTCGAATAACCTTCCCTGGCCAGGTTTGCATGATGTGACAAACCATGGCAACCCAAGTTGCAGGTTGCATGTTCATAATGGTGGACAGCATGCACTGTGGCTCTTCAAGGGTTAATTAACTCATGATGGGCTGTCAAGTCATCCAGACTGGCCCATTTTCTCCCTCTTTCTTCGCTACTCATTTCTCTTTGTCTGTCCCTGCTCCTTTCTTTCTCTCTTTTTCCCTCCTGGAGGAAAATTGCATCTACCTCATGCAATTAAGCTTGAAAAAAAATGCCGAGAGAGCTTCAGCTATGGGGCAGTATACAAATATAACAAATGAAACAAATGAATGAAGTGAAAGAAGAAGCTTCCATAGGCACCAATGGATTTTTTTCTAAGCTTAATTACCATACAGGGATGATTTTTTGGGGTGGGGGGACTGGGGTGTCGCTGCATGTGGGGAGGGGAGATTTAACTCATCTCTCCCCAGCTGTAATCCCCTGGAAATTGCCCTCTACATGGCAATTAAAAAACACACACCTTCCATTGAAACCACAGGGAATAGGTCTGGGCCCTCGAAAAAAGATTTGCATCTGAGGCCCTCTAGGCCTGGGTCTAGCAATGCCCCTGGGGTGGACCAATTTTACCACCTCAGAACAAAACATATAATTGTATGAGGAATCTGAGACAAGTTGGGGAACAGGCCATTTCCCATGTGATAAGAGGTCAAACTCCCAACCCAACCTGGTGCCCATCAGATGCATCAGACTACAACTCCCATCATCTCTAGCCGCCATGGCCAATGAGAATGGGAATTGTAGTCCAACACATCTGGGGGGCACCAGGTTGGGGAAGGCTTGTTTAGAATCAGAGTCTTAGAATAGTAGGGGTGGAAGGGGCCTACAAGACCATCGAGTCCAACCCCCTGCTCAGTGCAGGAATCCAAGTCAGAGCATCCCCAACAGATGGCTGTCCAGCCTCGTCTTGACTCCTGAATGCCTCCAGTATGGGAGAGCCCACTACCTCCCTAAGTAATTGGTTCCATTGTCATATTGCTCCAACAGTCAGGACGTTTTTCCTGATGTTCATCCAGAATCTAGCTTCCTGTCACTTGAGCCCATTATTCCGTGTCCTGCATTCTGGGATGATCGAGAAGACATCCTGGCCTTCTTCTCTCTGACAACCTTTCAAGTACTTGAAGAGCGCTATCATATCTCCCCTCAGCCTTCTCTTCTCAAGGCTAAACATGCCCAGTTCGTTCCGTCTCTCTTCATAGGGCTTTGTTTCCAGTCCCCTGATCAACTTTGTTGCCCTCCTCTGAACCCTCTCCAGTTTGTCTGCATCCTTCTTAGAGTGCGGTGTCCAGAACTGGACACAATACTCCAGATAAGGCCTAACCAGTGCTAAGTAGAGGGGAACTAGTACTTCCCAGGATTTGGAAGCCATGCTTCTATTAATGCAGCCCAAAAAAGCATTTGCCTTTTTTGCAGCCACATCACATTGTTGGCTCATATCCAGCTTGTGATGGACAACAATTCCAAGATCCTTCTCGCTTGTAGTGTTGTTGAGCCACGTATCCCCCATCTTGTAACTGTGCATTTGGTTTCTTTTTCCTAGGTACAGAACTTGGCACTTATCCCTATTAAATGTCATTCTGTTGTTTTCTGCCCAGCGCTCCCGTCTATCAAGATCACTTTGAATTCGGTTTCTATCTTCCAGGGTATTAGCTATCCTGCCCAATTTTGTGTCATCTGCAAATCTGATCAGCATTCCCTGCACCTCCTCCTCCAAGTCATTAATGGAAATGTTGAAGAGCACTGGGCCCAGGACTGAGCCCTGCGGTACCCCACTCATTACCTCTCCCCAGTTTGAGAAGGTCCCGTTGATAAGCACTGTTTGAGTCCGATTCTGTAGCCAACTGTGGATCCACCAGATAGTTGTTTCATCGAGCCCACTTTGAGCTAGTTTTCTCATCAGGATATCGTTTAAAGGTAAGAACAGTGCTGCAGTGGAGCCAGGGCTCACAGGATGAAACACCTGCACTTTTTGATTAGCAGGGACACAGATGTTGTCATCTGTGCTCCCCCCTACATCCCAGCTTCCCTTTGAGCTTAGCTGCAATCCCCACAGCGACCTGGTTTGCTTCAGCATGGCAGGGAAAATAAGCCCCTAAAACAGCCCATGGGTTCTGGGTGGCTTGTTAACCACAGCAACAAGCCACCCTTTGCTGGATTGACATGAAACAGGAAGTTGCAGCAGTGAGGATAATTATGAAAATCTCTCAGCGTATGGCTGACATGTGTGGCAGGGGAAAGAAGCCATCGTGGGGCAGTAGCTGGGGATAGGGATGTTTGTTGGTGGAAATCTGGTTCTTTTTTGTCTCGGTGGAATTCCACAGTGCATATGACTTTTTGGAGAATGTTCTGCAATTTGCGCAAATTACAGCTGGATTTGCACAAATTGCACAAAACTGTAATTTGCACAAATTGGGACATAATTTGCGCAAGTAGCTCAGAAATTTGTGGAAATTGCAGAACCTTCCCCAAATATGCACAAAATTCCCAGAAAATCAGGAAACTGGCCCAACTTGTTGCAGATCGTGTCAGGCTTCTCAGCGGGAACTGAAACAAAATCCAGGGGGCCGGACATTATGAATGCAATAATGAAAATGAACACTGGGAAATCACCCTGTCTGGATGGATTCCCAATTAAGTGATATAAAACTTTCTCAATTTTTTTAGCTCCAATGCTGTATTGCCTCTATAACCATATTTTTGAGGTGGGCTCCCTTTCTTCATTGTTAAATGACGCTTATATTACCATGTTTCCTAGGCCTGGCAAGGATCATACCTATTGTGCTAACTATTTTGACCTATATCATTAATTAATGTAGATATCAAAAAATTAACAGCAATCTTGGCCAATATATTGTAACAAGTCATGGCCACAGTGGTTAGACTGGACCAGGTGTGTTTTATTAAAAATAGACAGGAGGGTGATAATCTTAGATTAGTTGTTGATCTTGTCACTTTAAACTCTGAAACAACTGACCAGGTGGCCATCATTTCCTTGGCTGCAGAAAAGGCTTTTGACAAAATTCATTGGAAATTTGTTTTTACCACATTGACAATTTTTGGTTTTCCTATAGAATTTTTGAAATGGGTTAAAATTTTATACTCAGTTCCAAGAGCAAGAGTAATGACTAACAGTTTATTTTCAGTTTATTTATTTTTTAACTTGGGCGGGGGACCAGACAAGGTTGTCCACTTTCCCCATTGATACTCAACTTATGTTTGGAACCCCTGGCATGTGCTATTAGACAAAATACTAGCATTCATGGACTTGTCCATTTTGGCTTAGAATTTAAAATTAGCCTTTATGCTGATGAACTTTTGTTGCTTATCTTGAAACTCCAGTCCTCAGTTCCAGCTTTGATGAAATTGATTAATACTTTTGGTGAATTGTCTGGCTATTCAATTAATTGTCAAAGTCGGAAATAATGCCAATTGGAGATAGGTTATATTCTAGTGTATTAGCCAACTGGCAATTTTGACAGTGCCCAGAGTCTATTACTTATTTGGGAATAATTATCCCTAGAGATATATCTCAAATGGTTAGGTTAAATTTATTAGTGATATTTCATGAGATATCGATAGATGGGCGTCTTTAAAGTTGAGTTTATGCAGCAAGGTTAATACACTTATGAATACTATATCTCGAATTATTTGTGTTATACGTGGGATCCTCATAATTATACCTGGCAAATATTTTCAAAAACATAATGCTTTGTTTAATAAATTATTTGGGGGTTCCTTTCTACCAAAAATGTTTTTGAAAAGGATGGAACTTTTCAAACAAACATAACCAGTGAAAAATGTTGCCTCAGGGTACTCCATATGGATGTTTAGAACTGGGATAGAAGTGAAGAGCTTGGAGCCATATGGGTTGTCAGTTTACTTCCGCCTTCTGGGCTATGCATTGTTAATTTCCCCTTCTTTTGTTGTATAAAAAGGAGTAAGACAATGGCGATTGCTTTGCTTTTGTTTTTCTTTTAAAGCTTTGAAAAAACATGTTGTACTGCTTTGCCAAGTTAGGAAACTGTTCAGTTCCCCTATGTGTGCTTTCCGATTTTGTCTCCCAAATGGTCGTTTATAAAAAACTAAGCCACCTCCTGTCTCACGTAGAATTCAGCATGAAGTGAAAATTGCCGAGCTGCTTGTTTGCAATCAGACCTTTATGTGCTGCTCACAAAGGACATTTCCTAGTGAACCACTGCCGTGTGGTGTGCTGGCTGTGGGAATACCTTATGCTAAAAAGCACCTTTTCTTTTACCAAGGTCGGGCTGAAGACATGTGGCTTGTCAGATTCACTGCTACTTTAATCAAGAAAAGGCAAAACAAAACAAAAGGGATTGGCAGGAGGTTCAAGGCAGAAGAAAAGTACTTCGTTGTATAATGCATAATTCACTGATGGGATTCGCTGCCCCCAAGGGTAGTCCTGGCTGCTGGCTTCAATGGCTTTAAAGAGGAATTAGGGGCTTTCCAGAGGCATCTGGCCAGCCAGTGATGGAAAGAGGATGCTGGACTGGATGGATCCTTAGGCTGATGTCCAACAGTCTCTGTCGTCCAGTGGAATGAACTGGCAGAAGGGATTCCCCCTGCAGCCCTCCATCTGTCCCCCAAATCTGTTCCATAGGGGAGGGGAACACTCCCAAAGCAGATGTGGTGTGCATGCAAGGGCGCAGGGGGGATAAGAGGGAGGGTCATGGGGTCATAGGGTCATAGAATCATAGGGTTGGAAGGGGCCTACAGGACCATCGAGTCCAACCCCCTGCTCAGTGCAGGAAGCCTGATTCCCAGGTGGTCTCCCATCTAAGTACTAACTAGGGCTGACCCTGCTTAGCTTCTGAGATCAGATGAGATCGGGTGCGCAAGTGTCCTGTTGCACAAGTGGAAGTCTGTTGCGTGATGTTGGATGTCACCATAAGCCTGATCCATTAGGATTCTTTTACGTTGATTTTTAAACTTTTTTTTTTGCTATTCCATTTGATACTAATAAACATATTACTCTACTGTGAACATAGGAACATAAGAAGAGCCCTGCTGGATCAGACCAAGGTCCATCTAGTCCAGCATTCTGTTCACACAGTGGCCAACCAGTTGTCGACCAGGAACCCACAAGGAGGACATGACTGCAACAGCACCCTCCCACCCATGTCTCCCTGCAACTGGTATACATAGGCATACTGCCTCTGTTACTGGTGGTAGCACATAGCCATCAGGACTAGTAGCCATTGATAGCCTTCTCCTCCATGAAGGGGTGGATTTTGGATTCCCCCTGTACCCAAACAGATCAACTCAGGTATGTACGTTATTTGTGTGCTTCTAATAGTTGATATACAGTTGCAATGGAGGATCCATAAAAAAAACCCAGGATGACAGTTCCCCCCCTCCCTTCTTTTCAGAAAGGAATTGAAATGAGGACATGAAAAATACAGTTTCCATTAGAAGAGCGTCCCTCTTGTCTTATGCTGTCACTGGTCCCTTATGACAGGCTGCAAGCAAAAAGGCATTATGAAGGTATATCAGTCCCATTACGGTAGGGACATTATTGTGCAATGTTAGCATAGCAAGCCAAATGGGGAATTGCTGCACATGCTGTTGATACAGCACATCCTAGCCGCACATTTCCCCCATGCGAATGTGATAATAATAAAGAGTGTGTTCCTTGAATAATGCATGTTCTCAAAGTGCTCTCAGATACTTTGAAATTATCCACTTTTGGCAGATATGTAGCTGTTAAATTTCCATCAGAGGCTCTCTCTCTCTTTTTTATCCGCATGTCTCATAAACCTGCCTATTACTCACAGATGAATGTTTCTTTACACTCCTCTTGTTCTGAATGTATGTTTGTGCTTTTGCGGATAAATAAATAGCAGATGGGAGAATGATGAGCAAACCAAAAATGAGATATACCAATACGATACACCTGACTGAATGGCCTGTTTCCTCAGTTCATGGCCTGGCTTCCTTCAGTATCCATCAGCCTCTAACTTTAGGCCCTAAATGATATGTTCGACCAACAAATACCCATTTGGAATACTGTGTACAATTCTGCTTGCCTCATTTTAAAAAGCCAATCCTAAGGGGGGAAACTCCTGGGAAAGGGCCACTGAAATGATTTAGGGTGTAGACCACCTGCCCAACATCAAAAGGCTTTGGAGCTTTTTAGTTAAAAAAAAAAAAAAAAGATGACGGCTAAACTACATGCTATGTATGTGCAGATGATCCTAACTTTCTTTTTTAGAATCATAGAGTTGGAAAAGGCCATTTAGGTCACTGAGCCCAACCCCTCTGCTCAGCGAAAGAATGTAGTTTAAAGCATCCCTGACAGATAGCTGTCCCATCTTTGTCTGAATGCCTCCAGTGACAGAGAGCCAAGGCAGCTGGTTCCATGATCTGACTGCTCTGACCATTAGGATGTTTTTCCTGATGTTCAACAGTGGAGGCTCTGTGGCTCTGGAGCTCTAATGTCAGTGGGATGGTGCTTTGCTTTGTACCTTGGATAACTTCTTTAGAGTTCTGACTGGTTCTGACTGAAACCTGGAGCGGATTCACTGCCCCACTGAATTCGGAGCCACCAGCCTCCACTGTATTCAGCTGAAATCTGTTTTTCTGTAACATGCCTGTTATTTTGTGTCCTACAGTCTTGGATGACAGAGAACAGGCTGCAGCCCTCTTCTGTGTGACAATGATTTAGGTGCTTGAAAAGTGCTATTATATCCCCCCCTCAGTCTTCTCTTCTCGATTCAGTGCCAATGAAGATGCTCTTTCTCTTTTTAGCCCCCATGCAGTGGGGGAGGAGGAGGAGGTGAATTGTGCAGGGGTAGAAGTAGTTTGGTGGGAAATCTCCCGTACCCGCATGTGCTGGTTCTGATCTGGCTCATGGCCCCACAGGCTTGCTTGAAGGTAAAAAGAAAGAAAAAGGATCATCTGCATGCTGTGTGTTTAATGTAGCATTTTTACTTTAGCCCAAAGGAAGGACTTAACAGAAATTTATAAAATTATGGTAAGGTGTTCAGAAATATTGTTATGAGAAAACATTTCCTCTTTCTCCCATAATATTTTATCTGCCATGCTGTTTCTGTTGTGTGTGTGTTTTTGGGGTGGGGGATACAGGTTTTTTGCAGGGGGAGGGTAAAATTTTTTTAGAGACCAATCCCATATATATCTAGGTAGAAGCCTCATTGATTTCAATTGAATCCCCTTTTCCCTGCTGCTCAGCCGTTTTCTAGCAATCAGCTAAGCAGCCTGGGGTGAGATCATGAAGGTTGGGCTTAAACCCATTGCTCAGCTGATGGGTGTGTGTGTGTGTGAGAGAGAGAGAGGGAGAGAGGTTCTGCCGCTTACTGAAGAGGTGCTTCCTTGCCTCCACTTATGTTCTGCTTGTGCATTTGTAAATAAAGCCAATATTACAAAGATACCTCAAGACACCGGTGTTCTCTCAGGGGAGCAGACTCAGGAGCAGTCTTCTCCAGACTGCTCCTGAGTCTGGAACAGGACTCAGTAGTCCTGCTCCAGAATTCTCACCACTTGGAAGTACATTTTGGGTTCTTTGAATTGGTCGTCTACTTTCTGTGTGTTTTGGGATTAATTGCTTCTCTCAACAGCATTTTCCTTCTTAGATGAGGTGGTAGAAACGTCAGTTTTCTAAAATGAATGTTTGCCTCATTCATTCATTCATTCATTACATTTGTATCCCACCCTATATCATTAAGAACTCAGGGCGGTGTACAACTACAATCAATTTAAACAGTATGAAACAACAATAATTTAAAGAGCTAAACATATTAAACCATGGACAAGCTAATACCAATTAAAATATAAAACAATAAAACAGTTAAAACAGTGTGCTACTTTAGGGAATGCATTTAGCCCTCAAAGGCTTTTTTAAAAAGCCATGTTTTGACTTGGCACCAAAATGAGACCAATGTCTGTGCCAACCAGGCCTCCAAGGGGAGGGCATTCCACAACTGGGGTGCCACAGCAGATAAGGCCCTCTCCCACATCCCACCATAGTGTATGTCTCACACTGGTAGGATGCAGAGGAGGGCCCCTCCAACAGATCTCAGTCCTCAGGCAGGCATATACTGGGAGAGGTGCTTTCTCAAATATTGAGGTCCCAAGCTGTTTCGGGCTTAATTAATTAATTAATTAATTACATTTATATCCCGCCTTTTTTCCTCCTTAAGGAACCCAAGGCAGGGTACATAATCCTCCTCCTCCCCATTTTATCCTCAGAACAACAACCCTGTGAGGTAGGTTGGGCTGAGGGTCTGTGACTGGCCCACAGTCACCCAGTGAGCTTCATGGCTGAATGGAGACTAGAACCAGGGCCTCCTGACTCCTAGTCCAACACTCTAGCCACTACACCACACCGGTGTAGCTGTAAATGTCATCACCAAAACCTTGAATTCTGACCGGAGGCATATTGGCAGCCAGTGCGATCCCTTTAAAACTGGTGTTATATGATTTTTATAAGATGTTCCAGTCAGCAGTCTAGCTGCTGCATTTTGCACTAGCTGCAACTTCTGAGTCGTCTTCAAGGGCAGCTCCACGTAAAGTGCATTTCAATAGTCTAATTGGGAAGTTACCAGTGCATGCACTACTGTGGCGCGGTTATCCCTGTTCAGGAAAGGCCGTAGCTGGTGGATCAGCCAAAGCTGGCCCCAAGTATTCCAGGCCTCAGAGTCCAACTGGAGCGCCAGTGGCAGCGATGGTTCTAGGAGTACTCCCAAGCTACGCACCTGCTCCTTTAGGGGGAGTGCAACCCTGTCCAGGAGGGGTTGCTTACCCAATTCCCGGACTCGGGAACCACCAATCCACAGAGCTTCCATATTGTCAGGATTTAGCTTCAGTTTATTGGTGCTCATCCAGCCCATTCCAGCCTCCAGGCACTGGTCCAGCACCTTCACCGCCTCAGCTGACTCTGACGTCAAGGAGAAATAGAGCTGAGTATCATCAGCGTACTGGTGACACCCCACCCCGGAACTTCTAATGACCTCACCCAGCGGCTTCATATAGATTTTTAACAGCATGGGGGATAGAATAGAACGCTGTGGCACCCCACAGCTTAATAGCCATGGGGTAGAAAAGGAATCCCCCAATACTAGGGATGTACGAAAGTGACTTACCTTCTCAAGAAAATTTCGCGGTGGGGGGGAGGCGCTCCGTCCCTCCCCCCCGAAATTCTGGCCGGGGGGGAGGCACTCCGTCCCTCCCCCCCCGAATCCTGGCTGGCCGGGTGTGCAAATGGCGGAGGCCATAGCTGCCGCCGTTTGCGTCCCTGCAGTCAGCCATGATAGGCTACGTAAATGTTTACGTAGCCTATCACGGCTGAGTAAAACAACAACAACAACAACAACTGTGCGTATGCAAATGGCGGCGCCCATGGGCGCCGCCATTTGCGTTCCTTATTTTGGCACGTGTAGTCTATGTAAATATTTACATAGACTACGGCGAAAATAAGGGGAACGCAAATAGCTATAAAATAAGGGGAACGCAAAATAAGGAATGCAAATGGCGGCGTCCATGGGCTCCGCCATTTGCGTACGCAATTTTTTTTTTTTTCAGCCGTGATAGGCTACGTAAAGATTTACGTAGCCTATCACGGTGTTCTTTAAAATTTAGCCGTGATAGGCTACGTAAATCTTTACGTAGCCTATCACGTTTTTTTTTTTTAAACTTGGAAATGGCGGCGGTGGCGGCAGCTGGTTGGAAGACCGGCCGCCGCAGCCGCCACTGCTGTACCGCCGCCGCACTGCTGCCGGAGCTGCCGCCTCCAGGAGGATTCGCCCAAGGTAAGTCCCGTCCCAGGGGGGGCGGGGGGGCAGACCGTTTCACCACCAATTTCGGGGGGCTGAATGCATTGGCATTCGGCCTCCCCAGGATTCGTGGCGAAATTCTCTGACATCCCTACCCAATACCAGTCTCTGGAATCGGCCCTGCAGGTAGGAACAGAACCACTGTAGCACAGTGCCTGCAACTCCCATCCCACAGAGCCGATCCAGTGAGACACCATGATCAATGGTGTCAAAAGCTGCTGAGAGATCCAGGAAGATCAACAGGGTAGCACTCCCCCTGTCTCTCATCCGAGGTAGGTCGTCAGTCAGAGCAACCAAGGCCATTTCAGAGCCATACTCTGGCCTGAAACCAGTCTGAAATGGGTCCAGATAATCAGTTTCCTCCAAGAATGTCTGAAGCTGCCCAGCCACCACACGCTCAAGCACCTTGCCCAAAGAGGGGATATTAGCAATGGGGCGATAGTACTCACATACTTTTGGGTCCAGGGGGGTCCTCTTCAGGAAAGGATGCACTACAGCCTCTTTCAAGGTGGCAGGCATCACCCCCTGACAGAGCGAAGCATTTACCACTCCCTGGACCCGCCCAGCCAATCCACCCCTGCTAGATTGTATTATCCAAGATGGGCAAGGGTCAAGCTTATATGTGGTGGGACGGACTGACTCAAGAGTCTTGTCCACATCATCAGGCTGCAACAACTGAAACTGATCCCAGGAAACACAACCAGATGGGACACTAGACACCTCCCCAGACTCTGCGATAACTGAGACATCAAGTTCTGAGCAAATACAAGCGACTTTCTCCTCAAAGTGCCTAGCAAATTTTTCACAGCAGATGACCGAGGGTTCCAATCCCAATTTCTCTGAGCCTGAGCAAGATCCCAACAGGATCTTCACCACTTGGAACAATTCTGCTGGGTGACATTTTGAGTATGAGATGATGGAGCTGTAACAAGAGCTGTAATAATTTTTACCAGGAGCTGCGGACTGCATAGAAACGCTTTTGGAGCGTGTGCGTGAGTGTGTCACACATCCCTGCTTTAACGCAGGGGTGCACAACCTCTTTCAGGCCAAAGGCCAAATTCAATTTTGGAGAAGCTCTCGGGGGCTGCATTGCAGAGGTGGGCAGGGCTGAAGGCAAAAGGGGCGGGGCCAAAAATACACCCCCCGCAGCATATTTTATCCTAAAGCTGTAGTTGCCAGTAACTAGGCCTTAGGAGAGGCATTTCAGCTTTTCAGAATGGGGAAAAACTGCACCAAAGCTAGCAACCACAACATGATTGGTGCTTGGGGGAACAGGGGTGGGGCCAGGAGAAGGGGGTGGGGCCATCTGGGGATCCTGGAGGGCCAGATTTGGCCCCTGAGCCAAAGATTCTGCCCCTCCTGTTTTAAAGGCTCACCTCTCCCCGCTCTCAGGGAACAAAAAATCTAGGAACCACCTCCCAGGAACTCTGCTTCTCCCTGAACCCACAACTCCACATCCTCTTGCCCCTTTGTCTCTTGGAAACAGTGATTAGGTTAAGGAGACAACATGGTGTTTAACACGTTTAGTACATATCTGAAGATGAAAAAGGAAAAAGGAAAGAGAAAGAAAATCCTTATATAACCTTCCATATTCAGCACATTCAGCCTCCTGGGCCTGCTCTACATCATCCAAGCCAGTGCAGTAATCCATGTCCTAAGTAAAAAACAACATTATTTGGTGCGCTACTACATCATTAATGCATCTTTTCCTTAGCTTGTCCTCCTGTAGGGTTTATCTGCCTGAGATTGTAGTAAGAGGCTTTTTTTATTCCTTCCTGGGAGAAAATGATGGGTGTGCTTTATTGTTATTGAGCAAAAAAGTAAAAGAAGAAAGAAAGAAAAAATGTGTCTGTGGGATGTCTCACCCCAGTTCCGTTCCTTGCCCAATTTCCTACAGAGTGGTGACTCTTATGTTCCACAACCAGGGTGCCACAGCAGAGAAGGCCCTGTTCCACGTCCCACCATAGTGTATGTCTTGCAAGAATGCTTCCCCCCCCCCCCCCGTATGCATTTTCACTCTTGGGGTGGTGGAAAAAAACTGGGAGTTTCTAGCACAAAACAGCACAAAACTGGCATAAATCTTTTACATAGATTTGCGGGTGGGGTGATAATAATGAGGGATTTTTAGTGCACAACTCTGGCCTAGTTTGGGAGGGGATACCAGATTTGGGGGCTCATAGTTAGCAAACCACATCCAAGTAAAATAATAGTTTTTTCTGCACTGTATTGCTTTGAATGGGATACCCAGTCACATATGCAGGGCCATCCATGTTCTTGCACTTTGTACATTTACAGCACAATCCTATTTGTGTGTACTCAAAAGTAAACCCACTGAGTTCAATGGGACTGTCTCCCAGTAGAAGAGTATAGGGTTATACCCTGGGATCCTGTTTAGGCTTCTCTAGAGCTAGATCAGGGTCTAAATGTTCTCTGCAGCTGGAATAACCATAACCTGCCTCCTGTTTATGTAACTGATTTAGGGCTGAACCAGAAGTTGTTAATAGCCGGCAAAGGGCAGGAGGAGGCTGTTGCACTCATGTCCTGCTTGTGGGCTTCCCACTGGGGCATCTGTTTGGCCACTGTGAGCATTCTACACCAGCCTAAAATCCTGCATTTAAAATGGAGCTTTTTGCATCCGTTTTATGTGCAGGATCACAACGGATTCCCTTTACATGTGCTTCCTCCCCTGCTTCCCCCCTTCCCCCCCTTATCTGAGTCTTCGATACGTTTCATTACATGCACGGCTGTTAGATGGTGCTGTGCTCTCTTATTGCGGCTTTTGCTTTTTCATGGAGGGAACTCAAGCGCTGTAATTTGATAGCTCATTATCTCTGATCTTTTAAAAAATGGAATAAAAGTAATTTAGTGCAGGAGACGTCTTGGAGGTTGATGACATCATCTAAAGGACCCTCAAGCTTCCGTGGGTAACCAATCTCAATAGCAGGATAAAAGCTCCATGTGAAGAAGCCCTGTGTGAACACGAGGCTGGACTAGGCAGGCCTTTGGCCTGATCCACTACAGGTCTTCTTACATTCACAAAGTGTTGGGGGACTGGATCAGGAACATGCTAGCCTTCCCCACCATGCCATTTTCCTAATTAACCCTCCCCCTCCCCAAAGCTGATATTTCTTTGTGGCTGAACATTACAGGTACCAAACATTCAATTTTTAGTACGGTGCTGGGAAGAGGAGAGTCAGTAATTCTACATAATGGATAATATTGCCTGGAAACTGTTGCTTATGCAGGTTTAGTGGTGAAATAGCTGCACTATTTCAGCGGCTAACTTTTTTGGCTGTCAAAGTACACAGATATTTTATTGAGGCACTCATGATTACCTTGAGCCAACTGCATATTTTATAACCCACAGCCCATTTCTCTCTTGCTGAATATCCAGTTACCCATAATCTAACTGTCAGGAGTGCCCTAGCTGCCTCTTTCAGTATACTCCAATAGCCAACTCAGGACACAGATGAAAGGATTCTTTTTAAGGCTTTAATCCTTTTACAACTTAATGACTCTTTCAGATGCTAATCACCAGCGACTAAGCAATGAACACCAGAGTAGCCTATGCTCCGGGTAGGCACTAGGCAGTTGGTCCCTGTTTGAAGGAGAATCACTTGAGGACCCTGAACTTATGGGCTAGGGAGAGATCCTCCCTCTTTCCTTTGGGTCCATGGAATGCGGCCGTTGCTTGCGCGCCAAACGGGCGCTACGCCTCCTTTCCGCGCCCTCCATCGCTCGTCGCTCCCTGTGTCTGCATTGAGCGTCTAGCAAGCCCCCCTCCTGCACTCTCTCACTGCCCGGGTCACTATCTATCTCAGGAATGCCGGCAGGAGGAATCTCTGCCAGCTGCTGTGCCTGTGAGGGATGAGTTGGCTCCTTTCCCACGGATTGCTGATCCTCCTCAGAATCAGAACTGCTCTGGGGTTCTATTGGCTCAGTTTCCACCCTGACACTAACTGTGTTTCCCCCCCACCCTCCTGGTTAGTGTTGAAAAGGAAACCTGTGTACTCTTCCTCCCAAAGATTTCCCATTTTTAAAAAGTGTCAGGTCAAGAGATAATTATACCATTATGAGCTCCAAGAACATTATGGTAACCACCCCCACGCACCTCTGTTTGTTGGTCAGGCTGTTTTCTACACCGGCGATACCACACACTCTCTTAGATTTTTCTCTGCTGTTATTTTCCTAGACATCTTGCAGAAACCATTCCAATTTGTTCCACATTCTTGGCCAAAGCCAATTCATTGTGAGAGGGGGTAGTGTAGTGACCGAGAGACTGAGCTACAAAGTGGGAGGTGTCTGGTTTGAATCTCACTCCTACCATGACTCAGTAGGTGGACTCAGGAAAGCCACTCAGTCCCATACCCCCCATATACAATAGGGGGGGATAATAATATAGACTTAGGGTGCAATCCTATCGATTGTGCCCTCGGTGATCGTTGTTGTTGTTGTTTATTCATTCAGTCGCTTCTGACTCTTTGTGACTTCATGGACCAGCCCATGCCAGAGCTTCCTGTCAGCCATCGCCAGCCCCAGCTCCCCCAAGGTTGAGTCCATCACCTCCAGAATATCATCCATCCATCTTGCCCTTGGTCAGCCCCTCTTCCTTTTGCCTTCCACTTTCCCTAGCATAAGCATCTTCTCCAGGGTAGCAGGAAGATGCTAAGGGGAAGTAAACTGCAGGTGAATGAAGGGCTCAGTTTCCCTCATCTATGCACTCTTTTCCTTAAATGTTCCCCATTCCTTAGGGATGCTGGAGAAATCTGCTGCAGACTCCAATGAGGCTGCATTCCCACGAATCTGACCTGCAGAGTCCACAGTGGACCAGCCCCCCTTACCTGTGCATCCTCCAGATTTTGCGCAGCGGCTGTCCAGGTTTATAAAAGGTGAGATGGGCTAATGGTAGCTGCCGTTAGCCTATAGTGGGAACATTACAGCTGTAATTGGTGTAAACGGCTGCAGTCTAGGTAGAAGTAAGTGCTTTACTGCCCCAAATGGCATAAAATAAGCCAATTATGGCCATAATTTTCTCATGATAGGAAACAGAAATTCACCTTTTGTAAAGCTGGAAAGCTGCCACGTAAAATCCTCCAGACACACTAGAGCTCTGGAGAAAACCGTGGGGCCCAAAGCAGATCTGTGGGGCCTCAAGACCCCAACAGATCTGCTTGGGGCCCCAAGACTGCCCTCTGACCAGACATCGTGTGTGTGTTACCCATCCCTATCCCCCCCACTGCTTTGTACGTGATTTGGCTTAGATGGATTCATTTATATATTGCTTTATTATTAACATTTATATCTTGCCTTATTTACTAAAAGCCACCAGGGTTGTGTGCAACAATTTAAAGCAATAAAACTGTAACGCAATAACAAACAAGAACATTTAAAAGAGGAAAACATTAAAACAACTTTATAATTTAAAAGGCTAATTTTTTTAAAAATGTGTGTCTTCACACCCTTTCTTAAAGTCAGGAGAGTGGGGGCCAGTTGTCGTTCTCAAAGGAGTACTTTCAACAGTTGGAGAGTGACACAGGAGAAAGCTCTTTCCAGGTGTTGTGGGCCCTTGGGCAAGACACTTTCCACAGGGCTAGGGATGTCAGAGAATTCCGCCACGGATCTCAGGGAGGCTGAATGCCAGCGCATTTGGCCCCCCGAAATCGGTGGTGGAACGGTCTGCCCCCCCGCCCCCCCTGGGACGAGACTGGTGGATCCCAGTCCCAGGTGGATCTTCCTGGCTCTGGCGGCGGTTCGCAGTGTTTTGGCGGTGGTGGCTGCGGCGGCCGGTCTTTCGACCGGCTGCCGCCGCCGCCATTTCCAGTTAAAAAAACACAAAAAAACATGATACGCTACGTAAATGTTTACGTACCCTATCACGGCTGACTTAAAAAAACACACAAAACAACTCGTGTACGCAAATGGCGGTGGCCACGGCCGCCGCCATTTGCGTTCCTTGTTTTGGCACGTCTTAGTCTACATCAAGATTTACGTAGACTAAGACGGCGAAAATAAGGGGAACGCAAATAGCGTAGCGTCCGCTACGCTATATGCGTTCCCCTTATTTTCGCCATCTTAGTCTACGTAAATCTTGACATAGACTAAGATGAGCCAAAATAAGGAATGCAAATGGCGGCGGCTGTGGCCGCCGCCATTTGCGTACACGCGTTGTTGTTTTTTTTTTAAAGTCAGCCGTGATAGGCTATGTAAACATTTACATAGCCTATCACGGCTGACTGCAGGGATGCAAATGGCAGTGGCTACGGAATCCCTGCGGAGCACAGCTGGCCGGCCAGGATTCCAGGGGGGGAAGAACGGAGCGCCTCCCCCCCGTCCAGGATTCCGGGGGGAGGGACGGAGTGCCTCCCCCCCACCATCAACATAATCCGCGAAAGGTAAGTGCCTTTCGTACATCCCTACACAGGGCCCTCCCTCAGTGAGTCTACCTTCTCACCACCAATGTCACCAACTGCTCTTCCTCCTCATCGTCTTTCTCACCATTGATACCGCTTGCTTGACAGGCAGAGAGTCAGTGAGCAAGGAGGCTGTGGCATCTGCTCCTCCTTCTCACCACCACCACTGTCTGGGCCAGAGCGAGAGGCAGGTGAACAAGCAGGTTGCAAGTGTGAAGAGGAGGAGCAACTCCAAGGGACTCTTGTTAATGGGCCCTTACTGGGGTGTAGGCCCTCGGCCGGTGCCCAACTATGCCTCCCTTGGATGCGGGCCCTGGCCCTTTCACGTGTGCCCAACAAATGGGCCTCTGTGGAAAGAGAGCCTTTCCTGCAGATTTTAATAACTTTTTAAACCAGTGGGGCTCCCCTTGTGTCATCCTGTCTAGTCTGGCTCTTACAGCGAGCTAAAAGAGGACATCGAGCAATTAAATTCATGCATGAAAGAGTCGACTCTTGGACTCGACCTTGGGGGACTCGACCTTGGGGGAGCTGGGGGTGGCGACAGCTGACAGGAAGCTCTGGCGTGGGCTTGTCCATGAAGCCACGAAGAGTCGGAAGCGACTGAACGAATAAACAACAATGAAAGAGTAGGGATGGTGCAGGAGTCCGAAGAGGGTGTGTGGTCCAATGGACCCCCCCATCTGGCCTCACCGACCTTGCTTGCTGAGCTGTGGGGCGCTGACTGGCCTGGCTGCTGAGCGCCCCGGAGCTTGGCGAGTGGCTGGGAGTGCTACTGAGGAGGACTTGACAACTGGCATGGGCAGGTTGGCCAGGGCGAGAGAGCTGGGGGATGCGCTGCACCGAGGACTCTGGCAGTGAAGCTCTTGTGTGCATAAAACACAAGGACTTGACTGCTGGAGTCCTTGGCGTGTAGAGGAGGGGCGGCTCACAAGGCTTGGCGGGTGGGCGGGGCAAGCAGGGAGGCTTGCCGAGTGGGTCCGGACCATGCCAGTGGGGTGTGTGTGTGCAGCTCATCGAGCTCCCCCATGCCCTGAATGAAGATGGGTCTGTGCAGCCCTCATAAAATGTATCACCCAGCACTTGATTTGCTGTGTTGAATTGATATTATTGAAAAACATTGTGTCTGAGCCCAGGTGAGGTGATATGCAAGTCCTGTCTTTGTGGGATGCTCAGAGTCATTGCTGGAGTGCCCACCTGGCTGCCAGAAGACCCTTGCACCCGGGGTTTGCTGAGGAGGAAGTGTCTACTCAGGAGCACCGGTCTACTCATGAGGAGGCCCAGCTGCGGCCAATGAAGATGCAGACCGAGCTGCAATTGGTGAATCACCCTCGGCAAGTATGTAAATCTTCCATGTTCACCCAGACCTTCACTGGGTTGACAGCTCATACTACACTACCTTGCTCTGGACATAGGCACTCCTTATGTGGAGTTTCTGTGTCAGCAGCAACAGTAGGAATGTGTGACACTACTATGGAAACCTTAAACACACACGCATGAGTGATCTATGGGATTAACAGGTCTTGAATGTCATAGCTGCCGCATGAAAACATTTCCATCCACGTCCCCATGGTGGCTTTGATATCTGAAGTATCCCTGGATCTGTGGCAAGTTATCAGGTGTGAACTGAAATCCACAGGCAGAGTGACCAAGCAAGATTGCCTGCATATTTTTGCAATTCTAAACTGGATAAGCGACAGAAAAGATTTAAGATGGTATCCCTGATCCATCTTAGAAACACTGATAGAACGTAAATTGGTGCCTCAAGGGTGCTAGATTCAGCTTGTATGTAGAACTTTAACTGTCATTGCCAGAACCTTGGAATATGATCATGTCTTAAACAGCAATTATATTTATCATTGCTCATATATTTATTGTCTTTTTTAAACGTCCTTTGTACGCCGCCCAGAGCACTTCAGTTATGGGGTGGCGTACAAATAATGATAAATTAATTAATCATGACTTGGCATGTTCTGAAAACCTTCTACAAGTGGGTTGAATGAGGATCTGTTTTGTCATGCTCTGGAGATATCCTGGAGCATTCAGACCAAGGATCTCAGCAGATGCATGTCTGCTCTGTGCGTCTAAGTTCACTGTAACTCTGTGTCAGGTGCGGCAAGGTGGCTTCGGTGCCAATTCCATATTCCTTGCACTACCAGGACAGCTGACTAGAGGAGGGGACTGGAGGCAGACCAAGCCGGGCTACTAACATCCTATCTAGACCAGCATTTTTCCTGGTCCTCAAAATCAGGCAACCGTGGAGATTCAGTCTGGTGCCACTGTGCATTATAATGCTCCCAGATTTGCTAATTTTCCTTGTTTGGGCAACACATTGCAAGCAAGGGAGGCTACTGCGTTTTCTTCTGCCTCTCCAGGCTCACCGATTGCTGCAGCCACTTACTGCCAGCGGTGTCGTGGTGGCGGGTCGCGCCGGGGCGTTGCTCCGGCGCTTTTTTTGAAGCCAGCCCCCAGCTGGGTTGCAGTCTGCTAGGGAGGGAGAAGGGAGCAGAGGGAGTGTGGACGGCTGCCTCTTGGCTGCTGGCCAGACAAAGGGAGGGAGCGAGTGAGCGAGCGAGCGAGTGAGCCTGAGGGGGAATCATAGAATAGTAGGGTTGGAAGGGGCCCACAAGGCCATCGAGTCCAACCCCCTGCTCAAGGCAGGAATCCAAGTCAGAGCATCCCTGACAAGTGGCTGTCCAGCCTCATCTTGAACGCCTCCAGTGTGGGAGAGCCCACCACCTCCCTAGGGAATTGGTTCCATTGTCGTATTGCTCCAACAGTCAGGAAGTTTTTCCTGATGTTCAGCCGGAATCTGGCTTCCTGTACCTTGAGCCCATTATTCTGTGTCCTGCACTCTGGGATGATCGAGAAGAGATCCTGGCCTTCCTCTCTGTGGCAACCTTTCAAGTACTTGAAGAGTGCTATCCTATCTCCCCTAAGTCTTCTCAAGGCTAAACATGCCCAGTTCTTTCAGTCTCTCTTCACAGGGCTTCATAAGAGGAGCTCTGCAGTCTCCTCTTGCTCCCCCTGCTCCCGCTCAGCTCTTGGTTTCTCCACCCGTCCCTGCTCCTGCCACGTTCCTGCGTGGCCGACGCTGCCCTCGTCTCCAGCAACGCTGGCCACCCGTTCAAGGCTGCTGCTGCTGGCCACAGTGGCAGCAGGAGAGTGGGGTGGTGGTACTGCCACCATTATTTACTTATGGGGCAGGGCAAGTGGTTGGTGTGTGCCTGTTTTTAGGATTTATCACACGCACAGTCCTAGGTGTGTTTACTCAGAAGCCAGTCTCACTACGTTCAGTTGCCAACTGGGCTTTCTCCCAGGTAAGTGTGTGTAGGACTGCAGCCTTAGCTGCCTTCCCAAGATCTCTGTAAATTTAATTCAAAATAAACACCCATCGGATTGCACTGTTAATTCTTGAACATTAATTTCTACAGTAAGCAGAATTGCCAAATGCAACCTGCTCTGTCAGCTACACTTTTTGGTACAAGGTGGGCATGTATCTGGGCAAACCCTGGTGGAGGGAAGGGAAGCAGAAAAAAAGTAGTTGGGGGGAGAGGAGAAAGAAGGTAGATGTGTGTGCATGTTTCAGTCCAGCTGGGTGTGTGGACGTTTCTGTTGCGGGATGGGAGAGATACAATGAAGGCACTTAGGGAAGGCTAATGGGTAATGTTGGGGTGCTAAGGGAGTGTGCAACGGGGCTGTTTAAATGAGAGGGGATCTGTCCATGAGGGCTGAGTTGAGAGGGTGAAGCTTCCATAGAGTATCATATTTTGAAAACCTAAAATGGTTGTGAGTGAGTGAGTGAGTGGGTGAGTGAGTGAAACCCCTGCCTTTTTTCTCAGATGTCCAATTGAAATACCACCGCCTTACTCTCAGCTGCACTGGTTTTGGATCCCAGTTGAAGGCAGTGTATCTTACAAGGTTGTACAATCTTAGAAGGGGTGTGGCTGTGAGGGGGCGTGGCTGTGGCTGTCACAAGGGACCCTGCCCTTCTGAATTTGCCACTACACTCCTGCTTACTGCCTCTCCATGATGCCAGCATGTAGACCTGAGCACCTGCGAGTCTGTCTCTCTCAGCCTCTTTTCCCCTTCAGTAATATGGAGATACTCGGCATCTGTAGAGATGTGATGGCTGGGGGGAAAAATGGATGTGTGTGTGTTTTCTCCAATTTCCCCAAAAATCCCTGGGAAAAATGGGGAATTCCTTGCTGCTCATCCCCACCACCACCCCGGCCTTCATACGTCTACACATGTCACACCCAATGGCTGTTTTGAAGGCAAGTAAAATGGGGATTGCAGGTAAAGTTGTGTACTAGATGTGCCACGGAATGAATGAAGAACATTATTCCCTCTTACTTAAGTGTCCCTGAGAACATGGACTGCCATTCTTGGCATCCTCCATGCACCCAGCAGAAAGGGGTCTGGACTATTTGTACTCCTCTCGCAGTCTTATTATGTTGCTAAACATAACTTGACTGATGCTGCAGCTGTGTGTGGGAGCGGGCGGCCTTGCATTCATTCTTTGAATGACTCCCTCCCTGGGTTGGCAGGGAACTGTACTGCTGAGAAAACTCTTCATGGAGGGAAGGAGCTCATCCTCTGTGGGAAAACACACAGCACACATGCCTGCTCCCACACAAATCAATGGGTTGCATCCAGCATTAGCTTAACTTAAATCCCATTCATTTCAATGGGTCTGCTCTAAGTAGGACTAAAATTGGATACAACCCAGATTGGGAAAAGCGATGGATGAGTGTTGCTTTTCTCCACCCTGGAATTCTTTAAAATCTCAAGTTCTTTCCACCCAATATATATGAAGAAATCTGCGATTTTTTGGTAAATTATTTTTGGAAACATACCGAAATGAAATTCTCACCCATCTGCAGTGGCGAAATTCAGTAGGCACAGCTATTCCTGGCACAGAGAGGGCCATGTTGTGCCTGCTTTCCATGTAGCTGTTAAAGATAGGAAAGAAGAGGTGGCGAGTCTACAGTGGAGTCTGGTGGCTGCGATGTCAGTGGGAGCAGTAAACCCACTTCAGGCTTCAGAACCAGTCAGAACTCTAAAGGAGCTATCCAAGGTGCGAATCACCTTGGATACCTCCTTTAGAGTTCTGCCTGAAAATCTGGAGTGGATTCACCACGCTACTGACATCGCGGCCACCAGCCTCCAATGCAACCCTAATTCAGTTCCACAAACATGGTTGAATACATACAGGGATTCAAAGACAGGATCAAGTCCAGCTGAGCTGTTCTCAGTCATGCATGGGCTACCGTGTCCTAAACAGAATCTGGTTCTCGTAGCAAGAATCAGAAGGTGATGGATACATCTGACTGTGACAGTTTCCATCACTAATTAATTAATCAAGATAATGTATGCCCCACCCTTCTATTGCAATCACAGCACTCAGGGTGGCTGTTTCAAGAAATTAAAATGGCAGGAAGAAATGCATAAGCATGGGTAAAAGTGATAAAACACAAAAGCATTAAACAGTACGGTCAAGGCCAGATTAAAGACTTAAAGCCCTAGGCACTCTCATAATGGTAAGCCCCCCAAGATAGATCAATAGATAGATATTTACTTTGTATAGGTCCCAGAATCATAGGTCTATATAGAGATCTATGTGTGTTTTACCTTGGGTTAGTGGGAACATTGCCCTGGGAAAATTGAATTCTAGCCTCCAAATTATCCACAGACAGCCCCCCAGCGTCCCTAAATACCCTCCCACATTCATATCTTTTCATTTAAACCTGCTGGGACTTTTCCATCCTTCTCCTGGATGCTGCTGTTGCCAACAGTTGCTCTTCCATAGCAGAGCCAATCAGAAATGTTGCAACGGTGGCCCAGAGAGGTCCTATCCCTTGTCTCCAGGAGGGGAAAAAATGCCAGGTAGTTTTCCTCCCCCCGCCCATATCAATTTTCAAAAGGTTTGGAACACTGACCAATTAGGACAGGACATAGAGCTACACCCACCCTTAACAAAATTTACCAAAAAACTATGAGAATGCTGCTGCAAAAGAACTGACACCATCCAGCTACAAGTACAAGGAGACTACAGAATACAAATGACTGAGAACCTGTATTTTTTTTAAAATGAAGTTGGCATGGTTAATTTGATTGATTGATTGATTGCATTTACATCCTGCCTTTTTTCCTCTTGCAAGGAATCTGAGGCGGCTTACATCCTCCTCCTCCTCTCAGTTTTATCCTCACAACAACAACCCTGTAAGGTATGCTGGGCTGAGACTCTGTAAGTGGCCCGAAGTCACCCAGTGAGCTTCCATGGGTGAGTGGGGACTAGAACGCAGATCTCCCGGCTCCCAATCCAGCACTCTCACCACTACACCACGCTGGCTCTTAATTCTGACATGGGTTTGAGTGACAAATTCTCCACATGGTCCTTCTATCCTACAATGGATAAACCTATCATTGAGATGGGCAGGTGGCAAGCAGCATACACCATACTCAGTGAAAGGTTTAGTGGTCTTATGGATAAGTCTGTGTCCAGTGACAAAGTGGTCTCTAGGGGAAGGGCATTAATAGATGCCTATCCATCCAATCTCGAACATGCATTCACAGACGAATTTTTATTGTTCTCATGCATGTACTGTATGCAGACCGGAAACAAGTAATGGACAAGTTGGTGACAACTTTTCCAAATGTCTGTCAACATTGCTTTTAGAATGTATCTTGCCTGAGATGGGAGAGTATAGGTGTGTCTCCCTTGCCCCCTGTCTCTCCCCTCCAGCCCCCAATTCTCTGAAGGCAGCCCCCCATCCTCTGTTTTGCTCAGAGCAGCTCAGAGTGAAACAGAAGGTGGGCGGCCGTTCTGGAGAACCCTACTGATCCCTCTCTCCCGCTGTGGTGGAAAGTACCAATGCAAAAAACCCATTAATGAAGAAAAGATGGAATAGCTGCACAATGCTTTCTAATTAGTAGCACTAGACGCTTCCATCTGGAAGCATCCTATACCTCTAAAAACACTTCAGAAGATCTAGAACCAATCTAAGCCAAGAACCCCTGGGCACCCATAGACACCCACAGAGCAACGCAACAAGGGACGGGGTGGAAGGATCCATGGCAGGGAAACCACCAAATCCAACCCCTTGCTGGGCTCATCCAGCCAGGCTAACAATGGAGGCAGGTGGGTGGGTGGGGGTGGCTTGGGACAAAATATGTCTACCAGCTCCAAGGCTGGCATACTTTCTCACCTGCGTTGGTGGATAGTTATCCAATATGAAAAGAGAGGACATGCATTGCCACAAAAGAGGGCAAAGCATACACTGCACATGCTAATTTATATGTAAAGATACAAATGTAATAATAATGACTATAATTTAAAGAGAAGTACAATATGGCTCACCGTAGTGGGTAAGGCTGTGGCCAGGGAAGTTGTGTGCATGTTCACTCTGATCTCCAGGGGCTGTTGATGGGCAACCTCAAGGTCCCTGCTCTCCTTCCTTATGGTTCTTTATCTTAAACTGAACTTCAAATGGAGGACACCTTCACACAGAGGCCAACCTACTGGAGGAACAAGAGGACTTTGGATCCACCAGATCCAATGTCCCCTCCAACCCACCTGGCACTCCCCCCTTTTGCTGTTAGTACCAATGGGAGACCACCAAGGGCAGTGCGTGTTGGGGTTCTATGCCCACCATAGAGGGGCTTGCAAGGGGAGATCTCACTCCCTTCCTATAGACCTCTTTCTCTGCAGGCAAAGGGAGATCTGTTCCATCCTATGGTCCCTGTGACCCTAAGATGATAGGGCGGCATCCTCACTAGCCAAGCAAACACGCAAGCACGCATCCTTCAGTTTTCGTCAAGACCTAGCTTGCCGGCTCTGATTTGAAGTGCTAAGATCATACGAAGCCCTACTGGATCAAACCAAGGGTCCATCTAGTTCAGCATTCTCTTCACACAGTGGCCAACCAGAAACTCACAAGAAGGACACGAGTGTAACAGCTCCAGCTATTGGGCAGTATATAAATAAATAAATAATAAACAGCACCGTCTGACCCATGTTCCCCAGCAACTGGTGTACATAGGCACATTGCCTCTGATACTGGCGGTACCATGTAGCCATCAAGACCAATAGCCATTGGTAGTCTTCTCCTCCAGGAATTTGTCCAACCCCCTTTTAAAGCCATCCAAACTGGTGGCCATCACTACTTCCTGTGGTAGCGAATTCCATAGTTTAACTCTGCGCTGTATGAAGAAGTACTTCCTTTTATCTGTCCTGAATCCCCCACCAATCAGCTTCATAAGATGACCCCGGGTTCTAATATTTTGAGAGAGGGAGAAAAACATCTCCCTATCCATATTCTCCACACCATTCATAATTTTGTAGTGCTCAACTATGTCTCCCCTTACCCTCCTTTTTTCCAAGCTAAACAATCCCGGCTGTTGTAGCCTTCTCTCATAGGGGAGATGCTCCACTCCCTAGATCATTGTAGTTGCCCTTTTTGGCACTTTTTCCAGCTTTGCAATATCTTTTTTTAGGTGTGGTAACCAGAACTGGACACAGTATTCCAAGTGTGGCCACACCATAGATTTGCATAGGGGCAGTATGATAGTAGCAGTTTCTCAATTCCCTTTCTAATTATACCAAACATGGAGTTTGCCTTTTTTACAGTGGCCGCACACTGGGTTGATATTTTCATCGAGCTGTCCACCACAACCCCAAGATCTCTTTCTTGGTCAGTCACCACTAGCTCAGATTGCCTTTTTCACAGCAGCTGCACACTGGTTTGCTGATGAATGTTATGTTATCCCACTGGGGAAGAGGTTGGTGTGTGGGCCTTCCCTGAGGGTTAGCATTATCAGTTCAGGGAGTTCCAAGTGGAAGAAAAAGGGTAGCTTATAAAATGGAAACCAAAGTTTTCTACCAAGGATTGTATTTAAGGGCAGTTCTGGAGAACACCAAGCAAAGAAAGGAAGCCTGGAGTAGAAGCCATTTTTTTAAAAAAATATCACTGTTATAATTGCACACTTCAAGTACAGCTCTTCCACTGTTGTTGTTGTTCAGTCATTAAGTCGTGTCCAACTCTTCGTGACCCCATGGACCATAGCACGCCAGGCCTTCCTGTCCTGCGCTCTCTCCCAGAGTGTGCTCAATTTCATATTCATTGCATCGGTGATGCTGTCTAGCCATCTCATCCTCTGCTGTCCCCTTCTCCTTTTGCCTTCAGTCTTTCCCAGCAGCAGGGTCTTTTCCAGGGAGTTTTCTCTTCGCATTAGGTGGCCAAAATATTTGAGCTTCAGCTTCAGTGTCTGTCCTTCCAATGAGCAGTCAGGGTTGATTTCCTTTAGGATTGACTGATTTGACCTCCTTGCAGTCCAGGGGACTCGTAAGAGTCTTCTCCAGCACCACAGTTCGAAAGCATTAGTTCTTTGGCGCTCAGCCTTCCTTATAGTCCAGTTCTCACAGCCATACATTACTACTGGGAAAACCATAGCTTTGATTATGCGGACCTTTGTCGGCAAGGTGATGTCTCTGCTTCTTACTATGCTGTCTATGTTTGCCATAGCTTTCCTCCCAAGGAGCAAGTGTCTTTTAATTTCATGGCTACAGTCACCGTCTGCGGTGATCTTCCATTGGCACCACTGGACACTCAGGAGCCCAAGAAAACAAAATCTGTCACAGCTTCCATTTCTTCCCCTTCTATATGCCAGGAAGTGATGGGGCCAGATGCCATGATCTTCGTTTTTTTAATGTTGAGTTTCAAACCAGCTTTTGCACTCTCCTCTTTCACCCTCAACAAGAGGCTCTTTATATCCTCTTTGCTTTCTGCCATTAGGGTGGTATCATCTGCATATCTGAGGTTGTTGATAATTCTCCCAGCAATCTTAATTCCGACCTGTGATTCATCCAACCTGGCATTTCTCGTGATGTACTCTGCATATAAGTTAAATAAGCAGGGCAACAGTATGCAGCCTTGTCGTACTCCTTTCCCAATTTTGAACCAATCAGTTGTTCCATGTCTGGTTCTTACTGTTGCTTCTTGACCCTCGTACAAGCTTCTCAGGAGACATGTAAGGTGGTCTGGTACTCCCATCTCTTTGCTCTTCCATTGTACAGTTATTTCAAAAAGTCTATGGCAGTGGCTACTATTGAGCAATGTGGTGAAGTTAGAGGGGTGGTGGAAAATCTTGATAGAAATAAATAAAATAAATATTACACTGGTGTTGTATTTTTGTCGATATACCTAGAATGGGCATTATATCCACAGCTTGGATTTTTCACATGCAACCAGTCTAGATGCACAGTGCATGTGTAGGTATATGTAATAATCACTAGGGTGGTGGTAATGTAGGGGAAGACATCTAACTCACATAATACACATGGTCAGTGTGCTTCAGCTTGTGTTGGTTCCTCACTAGTCCACATGGTCCAAACAGCATGACCTGTGTGTTTTGCAAACATGATACTTCCTGCTGCCTCCACTACCAGATGCGATGCTTGCTAAGCAAATTCATGGAGACAAGCTCTGTCCATGTCTGTTAGCCATCATTTCCAGAATGAGACCTCCATATTCAGAGATGGCAGTTCAAATTTTGGGGACAAACAAGTGGAGATAGCATTATCCAGCCATACTAGCCATACAAAATGTATATCATTCTTTAATTTAATTTAATTAATTTATTTAAAATTATTCTCAGGCCACCTTTAAGAGTGGAGCACACTCAAGGCAGCATACAAGCTAAATACCATACAAAGTAGGTACAATAAAAATCAATAAGTATTCAGTCAAAATCCATAAAAACAGAGATTACCAATAAAAACATGTATTTCATGATATACATGTTTGGCTTTTGCCATGAGATGACTAGGGGCATATTTCCACGCTATTGGCTTCACTTTGTTTGCAACTTTGTTGTGATGTTTCCCCAATTGCATCTTCTTCTCTGGTTTCCACAGCCCTTAAAGACCCAGCTTATCATCACTGTAGCCTGGGGCTCTGTGCTGTTTCCACGGAGCTCTAATCGAATTATTTTCTTGATGGCTGGGTGGAGTCTGAGTGGAGTCTGGGTTGGGTCTGATTACCTCATCAGTGTTCCTGCCTCCTCGGCCATGTTTCCAGGACAATGGGAGGAGAAGCTAATGGAGGAGTACCAGATTTTTTAAAAAGGAATCAGCTCTGCTGTGAAGAGAGGCTTCCCCCCTCCCTTTCTCCTTTCCCCTGAAAGTCCAGATGCACTTGCACTTCAGGAGCAAGCCTCATTCAGCACAATGGGAGTTACTTCCGAGTAGACACACACATGCTTGTGCTGGGAAAGGAGAGGGGAGAACACAACGGGAGTTACTTCTGATGAGACAGTAATGGGTTTGTTGAGGGAAAGAGAGCAGTAAACACAAAGACAGAAACCAGCCCCCATTGTAACCCACAGGATCTCTATAACGAAGCTGTGAAGTACTTTCTTCCTGAGGCAATTCATCGGAGCCTCGTAATCCCACTTGGTTGCTTAATGGCACTTAAGGTATTGGGCTTTAATGTGTGCCATTTCAATTGAGGGGGAACCTCTGTAGGTTCTCATGTGGGCATTCAAAGGCAAGCCTCATCGACCACAGTGGGAGTTACTTCTGAGGAGACACTAATGGGTTACTAATGGGAAAGAGACTGAAACCAGCCCCCATTTTATCGCACAGGATCTCTATATGGAAGCTGTGAAGGAGTTACGTCCTAAGGCACTGGACCGGAGCGTCAACATTGCGCTTAATCGCATTTAAGGAATTGGGCTTTGATATGTGCCATGTCAATTGAGGAGCTTCTCTGTTATTTCTGTGGTCATTGGGAGGATCAAGCCTCATTCAGTACAATGGGAGAAAATACCCCTTGACTGGGGTCACGGGCTGTGTTCTGGTGCTTATTTTCAATTATGTTTTAAGTTGGTCCCTTGGCATCCGGCTCCAAAATGGTGATGAAACTTCTGGAAAACAGGGAGGGAAAGGGTTGGGTCACTGAGGTCAGAGTGGCACACCTACAAAGACTGGGCTACATGCCCCATGGGCAGGACTATATATAGAAAGAAATGGTTGTTCAGCTATTAAATAAGGATGGCAAAATGATAACAGATGACAAAGAAAAGGCAGAGGTGCTCAATTCCTACTTTGGCTCAGTCTTCTCCCAAAAGAGGGTCTATGACCCCCCTGGCAAAGGCGAAGTACAGGCTGAAGGGGCAGGATTGCAGCTTGAGATCGACAGGCATATGGTCAAGGAACACCTCATTACTTTGAATGAGTTCAAATCTCCAGGGCCAGATGAACTGCATCCTAGAGTCATAAAGGAACTGGCAGAAGAGCTCTCAGAACCACTGTCTATTCTCTTTGAGAAATCATGGAGGACCGGGGAAGTGCCAGATGACTGGAGGAGGGCTAACGTTGTCCCTATCTTCAAAAAGGGTAAAAAGGAGGAACCTGGGAACTACAGACCAGTCAGTCTGACATCAATCCCTGGGAAAATTCTGGAGCAGATCATAAAGCAATCCATCTGGAAGCACCTTGACAACAATGCCGTGATTACTCGAAGCCAACATGGATTTGTCAAAAACAAGTCCTGCCAGACAAATCTGATCTCATTTTTTGATCAAGTCACCTCCCTTGTAGACCGTGGGAATGCTGTAGACATCATATACCTCGACTTCAGCAAAGCTTTCGACAAAGTGCCCCATGATATCCTGATGAGCAAACTTGCTCGAAGTGGGCTAGATGAAACAACGATCATGTGGATCCACAGTTGGCTACAGAATCGGACTCAAAGAGTGCTTATCAATGGGACCTTCTCAAGCTGGGGAGAGGTAACGAGCGGGGTACCGCAGGGCTCAGTCCTGGGCCCAGTGCTCTTCAACATTTTTATTAATGACTTGGAGGAGGAGGTGCAGGGAATGCTGATCAAATTTGCAGATGACACAAAATTGGGAGGGATAGCTAATACTTTGGAAGACAGAAACAAAATTCAAAGTGATCTGGATAGACTGGAGTGCTGGGCAGAAAACAACAGAATGGCATTTAATAGGGACAAATGCCAAGTTCTGCACCTAGGAAAAAGAAACCAAATGCACAGTTACAAGATGGGGGATACGTGGCTCAACCACACTACGAGCGAGAAGGATCTTGGAATTGTCGTCGATCACAAGCTGAATATGAGCCAACAATGTGATGTGGCTGCAAAAAAGGCAAATGCTATTTTGGGCTGCATTAATAGAAGCATCGCTTCCAAATCCCGGGAAGTACTAGTTCCCCTCTACTCAGCACTGGTTAGGCCTCATCTGGAGTACTGTGTCCAGTTCTGGGCACCACACTTTAAGAAGGATGCAGACAAGCTGGAGAGGGTTCAAAGGAGGGCAACAAAGATGATCAGGGGACTGGAAACAAAGCCCTATGAAGAGAGACTGAAAGAACTGGGCATGTTTAGCCTTGAGAAGAGAAGACTGAGGGGAGATATGATAGCACTCTTCAAGTACTTGAAAGGTTGTCACAGAGAAGAAGGCCAGGATCTCTTCTTGATCATCCCAGAGTGCAGGACACGGAATAATGGGCTCAAGTTACAGGAAGCCAGATTCCGGCTGAACATCAGGAAAAACTTCCTGAGTGTCAGAGCAATACGGCAATGGAACCAATTACCTGGGGAGGTGGTGGGCTCTCCCACACTGGAGGCCTTTAAGACGAGGCTGGACAGCCATTTGTCAGGGATGCTCTGACTTGGATTCCTGCATTGAGCAGGGGGTTGGACTCGATGGCCTTGTAGGCCCCTTCCAACCCTACTATTCTATGATTCTATGACTATGATACCAAACCCAGTGCGGTTGTGGAAACAGGTCAGTAATGGAGACAAAGTAAGCTGGAAGATTCAGATTATAACCAGTCTCAGAAGAAGCAGTTTTTCCGTGTTAAAATGTGGGGCTGGTGCTGAATGGCCATGATGTCATGGAAACACAGAGACCTCACTGTGCAGCTGAGTTGGAGTAAATCACTGGTGGAAACACAGCCCAGGAAATAGGGTGCAAAGACTTGGCAGTTCATGGGATGGGATGTGGACTGCAGAGCACCACTGTGACATCAGCACACATCAGCCAATGGCATCAAGAGAGGGGGGACAGCTAAGAAAAGTTCAAGAGTGAGAGTGAAAAAGTGCAGTGATCAGAGGATGTGGAATTATTTTTATAGGAGAACAGAAATATAGTCTGCACCGACAAGCACCTACATAGTGAAGCAAACAAGGATGATTTCTTCCTGTGGCTGGCGAGATATTTTAAATGTGGTGATTCAACATCTCTGGTGTGTATTTGGAGGCTCTGATGTGCACATTGAGCTCTGCACAATAAACTGAAACTGAATCCCGATGAGACAGAGATCCTATGGGTTGACGCTTCCCAGGTCTGGGAATTGGGGTGTTTGCCTGTTCTGGATGGGGTTGCACTTCCTCTGAAGAAGCAGGTTCATAGTTTGGGGGTGCTTCTGGATCCATCTTTGTCACTGGAGGCCTTGGTGGCCTGGAACAAGGGATGTTAGAGAATTCCACCACAGATCCCAGGGAGGCTGAATTCCAGTGAATTCGGCCCCCCGGAATCCGTGGCAGAATGGAGCAACCCGCCCCACCACCCCACGAAAGCCCCGCGAAATGGAGCCTACTTCGCCTGGCTGCAGCTCTGGTGGTGGCGGCAGCGGCGGTGGTGGCTCCAGCGGCAGCTCCGGCAGCTCCAGCAACTCCAGCTGCTGCTGGGCTGCGGCTGAAAATGGCGGCTGCTACACTGGCTGCCATTTCCGTCCCTGGCAAGCTGTGATAGGCTATGTAAGTATCTATGTAGCCTATCAAGGCTCAGGGCAGGGACGCAAATGGCGTAGCTGCTGCCATTTGCATCCGTGTCTTTAGCCGTGATAGGCTACGTAGATATTTACGTAGCCTATCATGGCAATAGGAAGGAATGCAAATGGCGGCCGCCGTAGCGGTCATTGCGTCCATGTCATTGCGTCCATGTCTTTAGCTGTGATAGGCTATGTATATATTTACGTAGCCTATTATGGCTAAAGACACAGACTAAAGACACAGACACAGATTATGGCTATGGCGACCGCCATTTGCATCCCTGTGCAGCCCAGCGGCCGGATGTCCGGCTGCGGGCGGCCCTGGCCGGCGGCTCCGCAGAGTCGCTGTGGAGCAGAGCTGGCTGGGGAGGATTCTGGGGATAGGGACGGAGCGCCTCCCCCCCACTGTGGATTGCCCGGCATGGATCCAGGTAAGAGTTTCGTACATCCCTACCTGGAACACCCATTACCAACTCCAGTTGGTACGCCAACTATGCCTGTTCCTGGATAGGGATAGCCTAACCATAGTGATCCATGCATCAGTAACCTCATGATTAGACTACTGCAATGTGCTCTGTGTGGGGCTGCCCTTGTGCGTTGTTCAGAAGCTGCAGCTAGTGCAGAATGCAGCAGATAGCGTGCTCACCTAGCTATGCTCGCATAACACCTGTGTTACAAGAACTGCACTGGCTCTCTATTAGCTACCGAGCCACGTACAACGTTATGTAATTGTCATACAAAGCCCTAAACAACTTGGGACCAGGATACCTAGCAGACCGCTTCCCTTATATATACCCAGGTGATATCTAAGATCATCAGGGGAGGCCTTGCTGGTCAATCCAAAACAAAAGGAATCTCACCATGAAGAACCCCGATGTTGGGCCTTCTCTGAAGTGGCACCCGCCCTCTGGAAAAACCTCCCCTGTGCAGTATGGGAGGCAGAAAATGTGACATCTTTTAAACACCTCCTGAAAATACACCTTTTCACCCAGGCTTTCCCTGGGCTGTAACTGCTGCTGGGTTTTACCTGGTATTTTTAAACTTTTAAAAGTTTTATATTATGCCTTTCCAAGTTGTATTTTATGGTTTTCATTGTGAACTGGCCAGAGAGCCTCGGCTATTGGGCAGTATAAAAATGTAATAAATAAAATTTAAAATAAAAATACACATTCAGGGATAGCGGTGGCATAGTGACAAATTTTGAAGTGCAGGCACTCATCATGACAGCCCCACAGCCATTTATATGCTAATGCTCTGCAGCCCAGTGTGTGTGTGTGCAAATAACTACCTAGAGGGTGCCAGATGATGGGCGCAGCGGCAAACATGCCTAGCAGGAGGACCTCGGGCAACCTGACGCTGCTCACCACGGCTTCCTTCCTTCCTTCCTTCCTTCCTTCCTTCCTTCGTTCCTTATTTTTTTAAAAAAACATTATATATTTGGGGCAGGTGGCTAGCTATAACACTGTTACAGATTTTATTATTTTTTATTTTACAATGATATTTTTTTCCTACAATCAAATAGTGCATATTCCCAAGCCAATGTGCTTAGCATCAGGCCAGCAGAAGCAAACTCCATTTTATTCCCATAGTACGAAGGGGCTCTGATGGAAGTAAATTTAGAACGCAAAACTGCACATGCTCAGAGTATTGCTCTTTAAACAAAAATGCAGGGTTGGCAAAGTTTTTTGTTTTGCTTTTTCCTCTAACACATGAGGAATATGGAAGCAGTTGGAAAGCATGGATTTAGGGTGGCGGGGAGAAGGAACATTTGCGGTGTGCTTCACAGCTGAAGTAAGGGAGCAATCTGCCCTTCTCGCGGTCCCACCGCTATCACAGGCTCGCCTGGTGGGAACGCGGGAAAGGGCCTTCTTGGTGGCTGCCCCAAGGCTCTGGAATTCCCTCCCAGGGAGGTGAGATTGCACCCTCCTTGTTATGTTTCTGCGGGCAGGCAAACACTTTTTTGTTCCAGCAGGCCTTTGGGGATAGATAGTCTGAGTCTGGATCTGTGAGAATAGGATGGAGGATTGGTGCTATTGTTTATATTGCTGTTGTTTTTTAAATTCTGATATTTTATACAATTTTAATATTATTGATGATTTAATTATATTTTTAACTTGTGTATATTTCTATTTATACGTTTTAACTGTATAAGTTTTAATGTTGTAAAGCCGCCTTGAGTCCCTGTATTGGTCCCAGTATTATCCCAGTATAAAAACGCGGGATATAATAATAATAATAATAATAATAGTAATAATAATAAAACAATAATAATAATCCCCCTAGACAGAGTCTCGGGGGCCATAGGATAGTTTGGATTCTTGGATCCGAGGTCGGAGACAGCACTCTGACCTCAGAGCCAGGAATCCAAGCTCCCCGCACACTCCCCCCCCTTGCAGCCGGCACAGAGAGAATTGCGCTGGCAGCCTGAGTTTGTAAAAGCGACCTCAGAGAGGAGGGAAAGGGGGCATGTTGGGAGGCGGGAAGGGGACTGGGGAGTCTGGCTTATGCCTTATCCCCAGGCCTCCCCAGCCTCCTTCCCTCCCGCTTTTCAGAGCCCCAGTTAGATGGGTGAAAAAGCCCATCTAGCCAAATGCAGAGCGGGAGGAGCGTGGAGGTGAAGATCACCTCCGCCACTCCTCCTGCTCTGCATTGGTTGGCTGTAAGCCTGTGAGTATGGAGGCTTATGGTCATCCTGCTAGGATTGTGCCCTAACACAGCCTGGCCATATATTGGGGTCCCCGTAAGACAGAGGTGTGGAACCTCTTTCAGCCCAAAGGCCAAATTCAGTTTTGGAGAAGCTCTTGGCCGAATCTACACAAAGCAGTTATACTTTTATGAAACTGTTATCATAGCGTTATCATAACTATTGGTGACCAGTGGTGTCATGTGCACCAATTGTTATGATAACAGTATGATAACGGCATAACTGCTAAGTGTAGATTCAGCCCTTGTGGGCTGCCTCCCAGCGGTGGGTGGGGCCAGAGGCAAAACAGGGCCAGGGCAAAGGCAAAGCTGATGTGGCCAAAGTACAAAAAAGGCCAGTATATTTTAGGTCTTACTGCTGGTAACTTGCCATAGGAGAGGCATTTCAACCTTTTAGAATGGGGCAAAACTGTGCAAAGGCTGGGACACCGCCAGATAACTGGCCGTTGGGGAAAAGGGGTGGGGCCATCATTAGGGGGCGTGGCCCTTTGGGGAGCCCAGGAATTGCTCCCCTGGGCCTGCATTTCTGCACCCCTGCCCTAGGACCATGAAATGCATGGTCTAAAGTTATCTAGTTGCACCACCGAGCGCAGGATCTTATCCATCAAGTGTAAAGCAAGTGAGCCTTTTCCAGGGGCATAGCTTTATCCACTTAATCGTTTTCTCAATTGCACACTTGTCTTGTTTTCTCTGAGAGTTCAGCGACTGCCTTGTGTGTGTTTCCGTCCTCGTTTTGTTTTTCATTTGCAAGGGGCCAGTTCCTCCCAGGGGTCGCCTTGACCCCAGCCGCAGAGGATGTGCCAGATAAATGGAACTACAGATAAGTGATAACACTTATGTCAGGCTTCCTCAGCAAACTCCCTCCTCAGCCATAGACTGGTCCTCGATGGCTGTTTATTATTTCTCTGATATTAGTCTGGGCAAAAAAGAGATTTGAGAAGGATGAGCACAATGGCATATAATTGAAAGGCAATCCAGATCAATGAGGCTGTTTGGAGGTGCTGGAGATGCCGACGGGGCGGCTGCTGTCATTCGCCAGGGCCATCAGCAGCTGTAGAGAAGGCATGTGGCCACATTTTACTTCATCTGTGGAAAAAAGTGTTGCTTTTGCTTTTCCTGTTACCATGCCAAAGTTCCACCTAGACGAAGAGACATAGATCACTCCGTTTATGACCTCTCTCTCCCACATTGGGAGAATGTGGATAGGGAGACATTTTTCTCCCTCTCTCAAAATACTAGAACCTGGGGTCATCCTATGAAGCTGATTGAAGGGAGATTCAGGACAGATAAAAGGAAGGGCTTCTTCACACAGCGCGTAGATAAACTATGGAATTCGCTACCACATGATGCAGTGATGGCCACCAGTCTGGATGGCTTTAAAAGGGGTTGGACAGATTCCTGGAGGAAAAGGCTATCAATGGCTACTAGCCTAGCCTATCACGTGAAAAAACAGAGACGCTAATGGCATAGCGGATGCCATTTGCAGCCGTAAACCTGTTAGATTAACCTAAATGCAGCCGTAAATGGTGTCTGGAGTTAGATTAACCTAAATGCAGCCATTTGTGTCTGGAGTTAGCCCAGCGATACGGCACAGTAATGGTGGCCGGCTGTATCGCCAGCGATGAGGACCTGGCGGCTGGCTCCGCAGGATTGCTGTGGAGCGGAGCCAGCCTGGACAGATTCCGGGGGGAGGGACGGATCGCCTCCCCCCAAGGGCGGATTCCCACCCGGACCAGCAGGTAGGGAATCCACCCATCCCTATTATGTACACCAGTTGCTGGAGAACATGGGCGGGAGGGAGCTGTTGTGCTCATGTCCTGCTTGCGGGCTTCCCAAAGGCAGCTGGTTGGCCACTGTGTGAATGGAATGCTGGACTAGATGGGCCCCTGGTCTGATCCAGCAGGGTTCTTCTTATGTTCTTAAATTTCAGATGGTTTAAAGCAGAACCTCTTTCAGCCCCAGGACCGAATAACATTTCAGAGAAGCTCTTGGGGGCAGGGTCAAAGGCAAAAGGGGTGTGGCCAACAGACAAAAAATGTCAGTATCTTTTAGCTTAAAGCCCTTCCTGCCAGTCACTGGGCTTTAGCAGAGGCATTTCAACCTTTTAGAATGGGGGAAAAAACTACATAAAAGCCAGGAAACCACCCAATGACTGGTGGTTGGGGGAAAGGGGGTAGGGCCAAGGGGAGAGGGTGTGCCCATCTGGGGAACCCTGCAGGTCCATTTTGGGACCAAAGGAGGGCTGGATTTGGCCCCGGGGACCTGACATTCTGCACTCCTGGTTTAAAGAAAAAAAAATCCTTGACCCAACAAGGGGGGAGGGGGAGTTCTGAACTCCTTGAAGGCTTTGTAAGCAAATAAAGCAGCAGATAAATGTTAGCAATAAAAGGCAGTGTGGTGTAGTGGTGAGAGTGTTGGACTGGGACTTGGGAGACCTGGGTTCTAATTCTCACTCAGCCATGAAGCTCACTGGGTGACTTTGGGCCAGTCACTGACTCTTAGCCTAACCTACCTCACAGAGTTGTTGTGAGGATAAAATGGAGAGGAGGAGGAGCATGACCATGTAAACCGCCTTGGGTTCCTCGTGAGAGGAAAAAAGGTGGGATGTAAATGTAATAAGAAACAAATAAATAGACCCAGTGTGATGTAGTGATTAGAGTGTTGGACTGTGATTGGAGAGACCTGGGTTCTAGTCTCCACTCAGCCATGATGCCCACTGGGTGACTTTGGGCCAGTCACTGACTCTCAGCCTAGCCGACCTCACAGGGTTGTTAATGAGGATAATATGAAGAGGAGGAGGAAGCCCCCCTGGGTTCCTCGTGAGAGGAAAAAAGGTGGGATGTAAATGTAATAATAATAATAATAATAATAATAATAATAATAATAGATCTCCCACTTTCACACAGGTTTCCTCATTCAGCTGAAGTAAGCGCTCCATATAGAATCATAGAATCATAGAATAGTAGGGTTGGAAGGGGCCTACAAGGCCATCGAGTCCAACCCCCTGCTCAGTGCAGGAATCCAAGTCAGAGCATCCCTGACAGATGGCTGTCCAGCCTCGTCTTGAAGGCCTCCAGTGTGGGAGAGCCCACCACCTCCCTGGGTCATTGGCTCCACTGTCGTATTGCTCTAACAGTCAGGAAGCATTTCCTGATGTTCAGCCGGAATCTGGCTTCCTGTAACTTGAACCCATTATTCTGTGTCCTGCACTCTGGGATGATCGAGAAGAGATCCTGGCCTTCCTCTCTGGGACAACCTTTCAAGTACTTGAAGAGCGCTATCCTATCTCCCCTCAGTCTTCTCTTCTCAAGGCTAAACATGCCCAGTTCTTTCAGTCTCTCTTCATAGGGCTTTTTTCCAGTCCCCTGATCATCTTTGTTGCCCTCGTCTGAACCCTCTCCAGTTTGTCTGCATCCTTCTTAAAGTGTGGTGCCCAGAACTGGACAAAGAACTCCAGATGAGGGCTAACCAGTGCTGAGTAGAGGGGAACTAGTACTTCCCAGGATTTGGAAGCCATGCTTCTATAAATGCAGCCCAAAAGAGCATGTGCCTTTTTTGCAGCCACATCACATTGTTGGCTCATATTCAGCTTGTGATCGACAACAATTCCAAGTTCTTCCTCGCTTGTAGTGTGGTTGAGCCACGTATCCCCCATCTTGTAACTGTGCATTTGGTTTCTTTTTCCTAGGTGCAGAACGTGGCATTTATCCCTATTAAATGTCATTCTGTTGTTTTCTGCCCAGCGCTCCAGTCTATCCAGATCACTTTGAATTTTGTTTCTGTCTTCATAAGTATTAGCTATCCCGCCCAATTTTGTGTCATCTGCAAATTTGATCAGCATTCCCTGCACCTCCTCCTCCAAGTCATTAATAAAAATGTTGAAGAGCACCGGGCCCAGCACTGAGCCCTGCGGTACCCCATTCGTTACCTCTCCCCAGTTTGAGAAGGTCCCATTGAGAAGCACTCTTTGAGTCCGATTCTGTAGCCAACTGTGGATCCACCGGATCGTTGTTTCATCTAGCTCACTTTGAGCTAGTTTGCTCATCAGGATATCATGGGGCACTTTGTCAAAAGCTTTGCTGAAGTCGAGGTATATGAAGTCTACAGCATTCCCACGGTCCACAAGGGAGGTTTCTTGATCAAAAAATGAGATCAGGTTCGTCTGGCAGGACTTGTTTTTGACAAATCCATGTTGGCTTCGAGTAATCACTGCATTGGTTTCAAGGTGCTTCCAGATGGATTGCTTTATCATCTGCTCCCGAATTTTCACAGGGATTGATGTCAGACCGACTGGTCGGTAGTTCCCAGGTTTCTCCTTTTTACCCTTTTTGAAGATAGGGACAACATTAACCCTCATCTGGCACTCCCCCCGTCCTCCATGATTTCTCAAAGAGAATAGACAGCGGTTCTGAGAGTTCTTCTGCCAGTTCCTTTATTACTCTAGGATGCAGTTCATCTGGCCCTGGAGATTTGAACTCATTCCAAATAATTAGGTGTTCCTTGACCATATGCCTGTCAAACTCAAGCTGCAATCCTGCCCCTTCAGCCTGTACTTCACCTTTGCCAGGGGGGTCATAGACCTTCTTTTGGGAGAAGACTGAGCCAAAGTAGGAATTGAGCACCTCTGCCTTTTCTTTGTCATCTGTTATCGTTTTACCATCCTTATTTAATAGCTGAACCACCATTTCTTTCCTCTGCCTTTTACTATGCACGTAGCTGAAGAAAGCCTTTTTGTTGTTTTTAGCATCCCTCGCTAACCTCAGCTCGTTCTCAGCTTTAGCCTTCCTGACGCCATCCCTGCAATTCTGTGCTACCTGCCTGCACTCTTTCTTCGTTGCTTGGCGTTCTTTCCACTTCCTATATGTGTCCTTTTTTGTTTTCAGGTCATCCCAAAGCAGGGATGTACGAAAGTCCCTTACCTTTGACGAAAGTTGATTCGCGGTGGGGGGGAGGCGCTCCGTCCCTCCCCCCGAAATTCTGGCCAGGGGAGGAGGTGCCCCGTCCCTCCCCCTGAAATTCTGGCTGGGGGGGAGGCGCCCTGTCCCTCCCCCCCAAAATTCTGGCCGGGGGGGGAGGCGACCCGTCCCTCCCGCCGCAAATCTTGTCCTGCCGGGACTGCAAATGGCGGCGGCCGTAGCCGCCACCGTTTGCGTCCCTGCAGTCAGCTGTGATAGGCTACGTAAATGTTTACGTAGCCTATCACGGCGGAGTTTAACCCCCCCCGCGCATACGCAAATGGCGGCGCCCATGGGCGCCGCCATTTGCGTTCCTTTTTTTAGCACGTGTAGTCTACGTAAACATTTATGTAGACTACGGCGAAAATAAGGGGAATGCAAATAGCGTAGACGCTACGCTATTTGTGTTCCCCTTATTTTTGCCTAGTCTACGTAAATGTTTACGTAGACTACACGTGCCAAAATAAGGAACGCAAATGGCGGCGCCCATGGGCGCCGCCATTTGCGTACACGCAGTTTTTTTTTTAACTCAGTCGTGATAGGCTACGTAAACATTTACGTAGCCTATCACGGTATTTTTTGAAAATCTAGCTGTGATAGGCTACGTAAATCTTTACGTAGCCTATCACTTTTTTTTTTTTTAACTTGGAAATTGCGGCGGCGGCAGTCGGTCGGAAGACCGGCCACCGCCGCCCTGCCACTGCCCCGCCGCCGGAGCCGCCGCTGACAGGGACATTCGCAAAAGGTAAGTTCCGTCCTGGGGGGGGTGGCGGGGGGTGGCGGGGGGGTGGCAGACCATTTCACCACCGATTTTGGGGGGCCGAATGCGCTGGCATTCGGCCTCCCCGAGATTCATGGCGAAATTCTCTGACATCCCTATCCCTAAGCTTTTTGTGAAGACACATTGCCATATACTTGTAAGGGGCTGAGAATGGGGAGCTGCTGTTGAGATAGGTGGGGCATTGAGCAGATGTATGTAGTGGTTAAGGGTGTGAGCTGAGATGCCCTAGTTCAGAACTCAGACTAGTCCCAACTGGGTGGCCTTAGGCCAGCTGTTATTCTCTCTGTCTCAGGTACACACTGCCACATCCCATCGGAAACACAGGGATCCCGATAATGGCCTGACTGTATTAGGAGATAAAGTATATACCGAGACAGTGTATGTGAAGCACTTTGAATGCTTGCAGTTCTCCAGATGCGTGCAAGATATGATTTATACAGAAGCGCCACTTGTGAATCAAAGCACGCATGATACCTCCTCATAGATTCCGAAAATTACAACTCTTTGAGAATTGTTGGGATAGTAGATAATGGCAGTTTGGCTGAAACCCTAAGACCACCTACTAGGAAGTAAGCCCCCTTATATGTTGTGGGACCTCTTTCTGATAAAACATGCTTAGGGCACAATCCTATGGATGTTTAGACAGAAAAAAAGTCCTACAACTCCCAGCATTCCCCAGCCAGTTGTAGGACTTTTTTTCTGTCTAAACATCCATAGGATTGTGCCCTTAGGGTCTCATTGTCAGTTATTCTTGCAATCCTCAGTCACCCAGTAACAGGATCATAGAGCGAGAATGAGAGCAGGTTGTCATCAGTACTGTTCCCTGCAAGAGATACTTTGAGCTTTCCAGGTGGATTGCAACGTCTAAGCAAACGTTCTGTGAAAGCCTCCAAGAAAGTTACCACATCCTACGAGGCAGGATAATAATTAGGATATTTATTTCCCCTCCCCGCCCCGTAACATATTATATCTACTAAGGCCACAGCGTAATGCATTTTTATATCCACTGAAGTCCCCTTGAAATCAGGGGATACATATAATGAAATATTAAATTATCATTAATGACAAAATGTAGTTTAAAGATATTGCTGCATTTCTAAACCTTAATGGATAGGGTAAATTCTTGCTGTCTCTTCTGATATACTTAAATGATGATGATGATGATTTCCCAGGCAGTTGGCCTCCATTCTTTCAGGAATTCTTTAAATCATCCTGTAAAGTTGGCCAGTAATATTATGCCCATAATATGGAAATCACATGGATGGGTGGCTGAGGTTACAAGATGGTGTTGTACCTCAAGCCGTTGATGTAAATTTGTGACATATACGTATGTACCATGACCACGTTGTACACAGCTCACTATATACTAGGTCGTAATATGTTTCCCCTTAAGATTCTTTTCTAAACATTCTCAGTTCCTTCAGCTTTTACTTATAAGATTTCTCTTCTGTCTTCTCTTACCACTCTCATAGCTTTCCGCTGATACTGTTCTTGATGTGTAGTGCCCAGAAATGAATGGAGAATCTCACCGGGGGTTTTAGAAGTGCTGAGCAGCATGGTGCAATTATCTCCCAAATATGCACCCTAAAAATATGCACCCTAAAAAAAATATGCACCCTAAAAAATATGCACCCTAAAAAATATGCACCCTAAAAATCCTGAAAATATGCACTGTAAAAATATGCACCCTGAGCAGCATGGTGCGATTATCTCCCAAATCCTGAAAATATGCACTCTAAAAATATGCACCCTAAAAAATATGCACCCTAAAAATCCTGAAAATACACACCCTAAAAATATGCACCCTAAAAATCCTGAAAATATGCACCCTAAAAATATGCACCCTGAGCAGCATGGTGCGATTATTTCCCAGATCCTGAAAATATGCACCCTACATTGACCTAGTTTGCATGATCGCAGGGTGGTTAATAAGCCCCAGTGGCTTGTTAGCCAACCTGCATATGCCAGTCATGTGCCAGGGGCTGTTGTCAGGGTCTGGGGTGCCTTGTTAACCGTGGCAACAAGTCACCTTGTCCAGGTTTGCATGACACAACAAGCCTTGCTGCTGAGGGTAATTATGCAAATCCTCTTAGCATGAGACCTTCATGCACAGAAGGGGAAATAAGCCACTGTGCCTTATTTCCTTTCCCCAGCCGTGATCGTGCGAACTGGGCCTAGGGATGTACGGAAGTCACTTACCGTTTCGCGGATCTGCTTCGCGGTGGGGGGGGAGGTGCTCCATCCGTCCCCCCGGAATCCTCGATGTGGGGGGGAGGCGCTCTGTCCCTCCCCCCGGAGACCTGCCTGGCCGGCTCTGCCTGCAGCCGGACATCCGGCCGCTGGGCAGCAGGGACACAAATGGCGGCTGCCATAGCTGCCACCGTTTGCGTCCCTGTATTTAACCGTGATAGGCTACGTAAATATTTACACAGCCTATCACAGCAAAGTAAAAAAAAAACGCGTACGCAAATGGCGGCGGCTACGGTGGCCGCCATTTGCGTTCCTTATTTTTTCCCATTTTAGTCTACATAAATATTTACTTAGACTATTACGGCGAAAAAAAAAGGGAATGCAAATAGCGTAGTGGGCGCTATTTGAGTTCCTTTTTGCCATTTTAGCCTACGTAAATATTTACGTAGGCTAAAACGGCAAATAAAAAAGGAATGCCAATAGCGCCCACTACGGTATTTGTGTTCCCCTTTTTTTTCTCCGTAATAGTCTACATAAATATTTACGTAGACTAAAACGGCGAAAAATAAGGAACGCAAATGGTGGCCACTGTAGCCGCCGCCATTTGCGTACGCCGTTTCTTTTCTTTCTTCTTTTTACCCAGACATGATAGGCTACATAAATCTTTACACAACCTATCACGTCTGGGTAAAAAAAAAAAAAGACCAGACTGCAAATGGCAGCCGTGGTAGGGATGGGGGAGAATTTCTCCCCGAAACTTCGGGGGGCCGAGTGCCAACGTATTCGGCCCCCCGAAGTAGTTTCGGGGAGAAATTCTCCGCCCCCCCACCCCCCCCGGGATGGGACTTACCTTTCCCGAATGTCCCTCCCGCCGCGGGTCCCGGCGGTGGTTCGGCAGGTCTCCGTCAGGGGCAGGGGCAGGGGCAGCAGCCGGTCTTTCGACCGGCTGCCTCCGCCGCCATTACAAGCAAAGTAAAAAAAAAACAAAAATGCCCCTGTGATAGGCTACGTGACGATTAACGTAGCCTATCACGGCTGAATTTGCAGATCTAGCCGTGATAGGCTACGTAAATCGTCACGTAGCCTATCATGGGGGCGTTTTTTTAAAAAAACTTTTTATTTCGCGGCCGGGCGAGGCGCCTCCTCCCCGGCCTGAATTTCGGCCGGGCGAGGCGGGAAGCCTCCCCCCCCGGCCTGAATTTCGGCCGGGCGAGGAGGGAAGCCTCCCCCCCCGGCCTGAACTTTGGGGGGAGCAGCGAAGCGCCTCCCCCCCACCGCGAAGCAAGCTGCGAGACCAGGTAAGTGACTTTCGTGCACCCCTAAGCCGTGGCAGCCAGTCGAAAGACCAGCCACCACCGCTGAAGCTGCCACTGGAGCCGCCGCTGGAGCTGCCGCTGGAGCCGCCGCTGTCCGGAACATCTGCCCCAGGTAAGTCCCGTCCTGGGGGGGATCCACGGGGGTGGCGGGGGGTGGCAGGCCATTCCGCCACAGATTTCGGGGGGCCGAATGCCACTGAAATCCGTGGTGGAATTCTCCGCCATCCCTAACTGGGCCATTGGCTGTTCACAACACAGTATGACATAATTTAGCTTGTTATCCATTACGAGAAAAATATACTGCATAATATGATGGTTCAAAAATCCATGTTCATTATGTAGTAACGTGTATGAATAAATATTATGTCCAGTTCTGGGCACCACATTTTAAGAAGGATGCAGACAAACTGGAGTGGGTTGAGGAGGGCGATGAACATGATCAGGGGACTGGAAACAAAGCCGTATGAGGAGAGACTGAAAGGACTGGGCATGTTTAGCCTTGAGAAGAGAAGACTGAGGGGAGATAGGATAGCACTCTTCAAGTACTTGAAAGGTTGTCACAAAGAGGAAGGACAGGATCTCTTCTCGATCATCCCAGAGTGCAGGACATGGAATAATGGGCTCAAGTTACAGGAAGCCAGATTCTGGCTCAGCATCAGGAAAAACTTCCTGACTGTTGGAGCAAGACAACAATGGAACCAATTCCTTAGGGAGGTGGTGGGCTCTCCCACACTGGAGGCATTCCAGTGAAGCTGGACAGCCACTTGTCAGGGATGCTCTGACTTGGATTCCTGCACTGAGCAGGGGGTTGGACTTGATGGTCTTATAGGCCCCTTCCAACTCTACTGTTCTAGGATTCTATGATTTACCCCTGTTCATTAGTTTATGCACTCTTTTAAGCAAGAGATATAGAGGACTGAAATCCTCCTGAGTTTAGGGATGGCGGAGAAACCCGCCACGGACTCCAATGAGGCCGGATTCTTTAGAATCTGGCCCCCTGGAGTCCATGGCAGAATGGACTACTCCCCCCCTGCCACTCCCAAAATTCTCTACGGACGGACCCTACCTGCTGTCCAGGTCCGTCTGCTGCCATCTGTCCACTACCCCGGACTGTGGATGCAAATGGCGTCTGGTGTAGCCAATGTCATTTGTGTCCCTGCTGTTTTTGTGATAGGCAATGTAAATATTTACGTAGCCTATCATGGCAAAGAGCAGGGATGCAAATGGAAGTTCGGCTGTGGACGGGCCCAGCCGGCAGATCCATGGACTTGCCCAGAGCGGAGCCAGCTGGGGAAGATTCCAGGGGTAGGGACGGATTGCCTCCCCCCACCCCGTGGACGCCTGAACTAGAACTGGGTGAGTATTTCGTACACCCCTACCTGAGTTGGGAAGAGTGGATTGGGGCATTTCTGTTCCTTCATTGTACTGTGGGTTTGCTCTGTTCTTACATTCCACTGCTCCCAAATTCCAATTTAAGAAGTGAAATTTTTAAATTAATTTCTGCCTTGGAGCTAGGGATGTACGAAAGTCACTTACCTTTTCGCAGCTTGGCTTCGCGGTGGGGGGGAGGCACTTCGCTTTTCCCCCCAAAGTTCAGGCAAAGGGGGGGAGGCTTCCCACCTCGCTCGGCCGAAATTCAGGCTGGGGGGGGGGAGGCTTCCCGTCTCACCCGGCTGAAATTCAGGCCGGGGAGAAGCACCCCGTCGCCCCAGCCGCGAAACAAAAAGTAAAAAAAAAAAAAAAAGACCCCGTGATAGGCTACGTGATGATTTACGTAGCCTATCACGGCTAGATTCCCAAAGTCAGCCGTGATAGGCCACGTAAATCGTCACGTAGCCTATCACGGGTGGTTTTTTTTTTTTTTTTTACTTTATTTTTTTTTTTGCAATGGCAGCAGCGGCAGCCGGTCAGGAGACCGGCCGCCCCCCCCGCCCGTAACGAACCGCCGCCGAACTGCCACCAGGATCCGCCACCCAGAGGGACATTCGCTGAAGGTAAGTCCCGTCCCGGGGGGGGGGCGGGGGGCCGGCTGAGAATTTCCCAACCAACTTCGGGGGGCCGAATGCGTCGGCACTCGGCGTCCCGAAGATTCGGGGAGAAATTCTCCGCCATCCCTACTTGGAGCATCCCCCGTTTGCTGTGGCTGTCAGTTCCATTGGTTTATTTGCATTTCCCCCCTCTCTACAACTTCACCTATGCATTCACATACACACTGATGAAACAATGGAAAATAAGTAACCTTGATATGATCATACCTATGACTGCAACAAGACTCTTTTCATGTAGTGCTGTTACTGATGTGCACATGCATCCCTGCACGTGGGTAAAGCTCCACACAAAGGGAATCTGGATACAACTGTACATTTGTAAACAGCTCATGAATACTTTTCTGTAGTGTTTTATCAATGCACATGCAAACACTGGTAAGGTAGACAGAGGGGGGGCAGAAATGAACAGAAGGAACTGAAAACTGCAGCAAACTGTGCATGTATAGCTCATATAAAACTGGGAAATAAAAGCTAGTGCTGTGCAGAAATGGTCTCTTAAAATTCTCCACGCTATTTGTGGGAAGACAAATTGAAGGGACCATTTCATCAAATTTCTTCAGGTGGAGGGAAGATAAATTCTCCAACAATTTCTTGGGAGTGAAACTCACAATTAATAGTGGCAGTGCACAGCTTCTTTTGTTTTCCCTCATTCATTTTGTTGCTGCCTCTACAAATGGCAGTACCAGCAACTGCGTTGGCAACTTGGCTGCCATTTTGCAACCTCCATGATGGCCCAGATCTACCATAATTCTAGCACAGTGTGGTGGCGAAATGGTGGCCCATAAGTGTGTGTGTGTGTGTGTGTTGGGAAATATGCTGCAAAAGTAACCTTTTTTTTAGAGTGGGTGGGTGGAGAAAAAGAAAAATCTCAGATATTTTATCAGAAAAATGTCTTTTGAGAAAGATTGCTCTAATTTATTAAAAAGCAGAGCAGTGGAGGATTCCTAGTGCATGACTTTCACTTTGGAAACAAGACTAGGGAATTTGGGACTTCAGCATCCAGGGAGTTTTGGATAAGGACAATTTCAGAATAATCCATACCAGAATGTCCAGTTTGTTACCTCCTACAACCCCTACATCTTTGTTGGAAGTGCTTTTACTTACCCAGTTAGTCCCAGGACTAGACTCACCATTAGGCAGAGTGAGGCAGCCATTTCAGGCAGGAGGTGCTGATGGGTGTCTAGCCAGCCCAAGATCCAGCTGCCAGTTTGGTCAGCATCTGTATGTGCAATAGGGGACTGCCATTTTTTCCTTGGCCTCGGGCAGCATATTGTCTTGGGCCAAACCTGGTTAGACGCCAACTTATACTTGGCTCTTTGGTTCTTCTTGCTGGCATGTGTAACACTGTACACCAGGGCTGGGCCACTTGTGGACCTCCAGATGTTTTGACCTACAACTCCCATCTGCCCTAGCCAGCATAGCGAATGGTGAGGTAGGCCAAAACATCAGGAGGGCTACAAGTGGCCCACCTGTGCTTTACACTGACCTTGATAAATCCCCCTTTTTATGCTCAGTGGTGTGGGGGCAAGACTTCCTTACTTCACACATTTATAATCTTCTTGTAGCCTTCCATAACATTAGAAACTTGAGGCTTAGCAAAACTTTGAGATCCCAATCTCTCTCTCTCTCTCTCCTCCCCCCCACCCCATTTCAGAAAAGAGAAACAAAATCTTGAGATTAGGCACTCCACAAACCAAGATTTCCTTTGATATGGCATCTATGCTGGCCATTTATGAGAATAGAAATCCACAGCAGAGAATTAAAAATACACACTCAGTAAAACTGGTTCATGAATTCACAGCCAAATACAAATCTTTGCCCCACCATCAGGTTAACTCAACAGTTTGCAAACTTCGCCTCAGTGAACCTCCCAAGTGAAGAGAACAAGTCAGGATGCAAATAGATTAGGCATGGGAGATTTGTGAGCAGGATTTCCCATATTTTTAAAAAAGTTAAAAGCAGTCGTGAGACCTCTATCAGGCTCTTAGTGCTGGGCAGAAGTTCATGCTTTTTCCTTGCACCATTTTCCTAATCTAAATCCTCTCCATAACCAATGCTGCTTTTTGTCCTGTAAGGGAAAAGATATAGGTACCCATATATTACCTGTTTGTTTTTCTGATGGGCAAACAACAGCTTGGGGGCATTTAAATCAGGAAAATGGCATAGGGAGAAATAGTCCACCCTCTCCCTGAACACCATAGCACCAGTCCAATTCCCCCACGGGTTGCTTTTAACTTTAAAAAATGGAGGAGATCCTGACCACGGATCTTTTGTGTCACATCTAGTGAAGTGTAACCCTCAGCCTCCCCAAACACATCCAAGACATTACACCAGGGATGGGAAGCCCTTTCTCTGTTGAGGTCCCATCACTGCAGTCAAAAACCATAGGGGGTCTGTAGTCCAGATGTGGGTGGGGGCAGAGACAAAAGTGGGCAGGGTTACCGATGTGACTCTTACCTTGGTTCAGTATGCAATGAAAAAAAGACACTTGCTCCCAGGCATTCTGCTTCCCCAACTTCTTCTATTCACTCTATAGCTGGGGGACAGAGGAAACCATATGAAGAACTTGGAACAGGCTGATGAGGCTGTGTGGCCCAGGGAGAGTCCAGAGATTGGATGGAGAGATGTGGATGTCTGCATTTGGCCCTTGGGCAGAGGTTCTTCATCCCTGCATTACACAGTATGGACAGCTTACATGGGAGCAAGCGCTTTTACCTTTGCTTTGGTGGATGGGGACCAGCAAATGAAAAAAACGGGTAAGCAGGGATCTGTGATCTCAACTGTGAAGGGAATAAGGAATTGGTGCCTTGCCTCTGGATTCCCCTCCCCCATGTCTCACATTTATTGCCAAACCAACTATGCAGAGAGGTCTAAATTAGTGCTGTGCTGTAAATTTCTCCCACGTTTTTTTCAACCATTCTCATTCAATTTGATAGAAAAGAAATTGCTTTTGAAAATAAATTCCAAGGAGGAGAAATTTCGGATAACTTCTCATGGGTTGGGTTTGGGGTTCTTGTGCTTACCTTACTTGAGAAGTGGCTGAGGAGCGTGCCTGAGTGTCTTGTCTGTCACTGTACAGTCCTCTCTGTGGCAGCCTGCAGCCTCCTCGGCTTCCCGCACTTCAGTTAAAGCCATCATGAGGAAGGCATCATGAGGCAATTCCTCCCATGGGGCTTTTTTAGTTCAGGAAGTGCAGGTGGCCTGGGAGGCTGCAGAGCAATGGAAAGATGCGTAATAGAGAGAGAAAACACACACAGCACTCTCAGCCACCTCGCAGTGATTAGGTGAGCTCAAAAATACCACCAAAAGAAATTCAACATTCTGCCTCAAAAAAGTGGAAGCCTCAACAGCGTTGATGTTGTTGTCACCTACAGGAGCAGTGCGGTAAACCAAAAACCCTTAGGAAAAAAGTCAGAAGCTGTGCTACAACCCCTGCCAATAGTGAGTCCTATCTGTGAGAAACTGTTGGAGAATTCCTCCTCCCCTAGGAGAAATTTGGTGAAATTGTCCCCCCAACTTCTCTGCCCACAAATATGCTGGAGAATTCCGAGAGGCTGCTTGTGCACAGCTCTGGCCTTAATTAAGTCATAGAGCACACAGTTTGCATACAGACAGTCCAATCCCAGTCATCTCCCATTAAAACAACAACAACAACAACAACACACTGAAGAGATCTCAGGTAGCAGGACTACTGGTAAAGACAGTTGTCTGAGATTTTTGGAGAGCTGCTGCCAGTTGAAATAGCCAGTACTAGGCAAGATGGTACTAGGGGCAGACCTGTGGTCTGACTTGGTATAAGATAGTTTCAGAAATGTTCACTAAAGAAGCCTGCAGTAGGAATGGACAAATCTGTCCATTTTGGTTTCTCTCAGCTTCTCATTTTTGCGATCTTAAGTTTGGATTGTCCCCAACTTTGAGATTTTTCCCAGTTTATCCTGAACGTCAAGATTTTTTAAAAAAAGTTTCCATGAAAATTTGTACACATTTTTTTGCCTCTTTCTCCTTTAATACATGCATTTCTGTATGCAGTTTTGCCTAGTATACACATTTTTCCAAGCAATTTTCTAATATAATTAATTTTTAATTTTTTTCACCAATATATGCATATTTGTGTGCATGTTTCCCTAATATACACAGTGTTGCACACATGTTTTGATTGGAGAACCCCACTGCAAAATTCGGAGAAGTGCAAATTTCAAAGGATAACTCTGCATTTCAGTTAACATATTGGTTTGAAGGTGCAAAATTAAGTACGTTTGCATGAAAAAATGAACTGGACAAATTTCTCCACCATCCCTAGCCTGTAGTTTGTGGGGATGAACACCAGGTAAGGAAAAGTTTGCAGTGCTGATTCCCTATCAATACAGTTTGGGGGTGTATTGCATTTGCACTGTGTATGTACTGGATACACATGGAATGTGCTGGATCCAAACTGAGTCATACTTTGAGTAGACCCACTGAAATCAATGGGACTTAATTTCATCATCACTAACTTAGCTCCCATTGGTTTCAGTGGGCCTGCTCTAAGTATGACTAGGTCCGGATCCAACCCAACATGTTTTAGCCTTTGGCCAAATCAAGACACTCCAGCTACAATACAACAAAAGGCAGGCATACCTAATCCAACTGACTGAAGAACACCTAACTCTGTGTTTGCTTGGTACATCTGGGCATGTAGTGGCTGGATGAGATCCTGAAGAAGCTTATGTATTCTTTTGTAATTGTCCATGCTCCCCTGGGGGAAGCATGGCTCACCCTTTGATAGCCCTTGACATAAATCTAGGGACATTCTGCTTTAGTTCACATGATTCAGAGGAACTAATGAATAAATTGTTCCATCACTGGTTTTAGGGGCTGGTGTATAATGCCCATTTTTCATATGGGATGTATGAACAGAGGAGGAGGTTTCTGTTCTGTAAATCTGGGCATGCATTTCGCAGCAGCCAAACTTGCTCAGCAAAATAAAAAAATCCCTGCGGAAGGTCTTGGTGAAGATGGCATATAGGAATGGATTGGCACATGAGTTGATGGGGTAGAACAAAACAAGGAGGATCTTTGAGTTGGACACGGTAATGAGAGGGACCTTGAGTGATGCCGATATGGCGAAAAAGGAGATCGGGGCCATGCAGAGGAAGTCTGTGAAGATCAAGATGGCCATGCGTTTGGCAATTTTAGTGTCGCTGTTGGATGAGAAGACGTTGGGATTCCTCACGGTGAAGTAGATGCTGATGTAGCAGGTGCAAATGATGACAAAGGCCAAGATGTTCAGTACCAACAGAAACATGATGTATGCTTGGGCAAGGGGCGTTTCTATATCCATGGGTAGGCAGATGCTAACTTTCATGTAGCTGCTGACTTCAAAAATGGGAAGAAGGGCCACAGTGAAGGCAAAGACCCATCCCACAAGCATAACGACCATCGCGTGTCGGAAGCGGACTTTGCGGTCTAATTCCATGGCATAGGTGATGGTGTGCCATCGCTCCAAAGTGATGACGGTCAGAGTGTATATAGAAAGTTCACTGGCAAAGACGGTGAAAAAGCCAGCTGTGTTGCAACCAGCACCAGTTTGCCAGTCGATGGCATAGTTGTAATACTGACTTTTGGTCTGTATGTCTTTGACTGCGATCAGCAATAAATAGATGCCTGTGCACAGGTCTGCAAATGCAAGATTGCACATTAGGAATCGAGGAACAGTGAGCTTATATTGGCTGCTGACTAAAATGATGAACACGACAAGGTTTCCCATGATCGCTAGAATGTTGATGAACCATATGAGAACTCGGAGAATATTGTAGCCCATGATGTCTTCGCATGGGTTGAAGGCGTCAGGCTCAGGGAAGCAAGTAACTTGAACCTCTTCTTTACACAGGGTATGATAATAATCATTTTCATCCAGGCCAAATTCTATTTCATCAAGCTCTTGTCTAACTGAGGATTTATTGCATATGGGGTGCAATATAGCGCTGGAATGGGTGAAAAAATAATATAGTCAGAACCTGGGAAACATGGCAAGGAAAAAAAGTTAGTTACACAATGAAAAGGAAATGACTGCATTTCTACATTATGAATGGATGATACAACCCCTTGTGATTCTTTCAAGGATAAATTAAATAGGGTTGTATCTCTAAGCATACAGGTGCAATTCAAGGTTTCTGCTAATTGTCATCTTTATTGTTTCTGACTCTATTTGGCTCTTTAACTGCTGCATTGTTGTTGGAAATTGATTTAAATTTGGTCTTCTTTGTTTACATTGTCTTTTTTACACTGTGTTACAGGCTGCCTTGAGAGTGTTTGTAGTCAGGGTTACTAGATGGGCTATGATTTGAATTATATAAACACAGGAAAAACCATCATCGGAGAATCCCAAATGCTGATCTGGAATTCTCCCAAGATGAAGGCTTGCTAATGCTGCTCCAATATTTACAGAATGTGCTTCCACGAGCGACAGCCCTTCAAAGGACCAGAAAATAGTAACAAATGCAGGAAGAAAGTTGCAGTGACATGATTTCTTAAGATACAAACAGATCTTTACATCAGAGAGGACAAAAAGGCTGGCTGGACTTCCTAATGGACTCTGGCAGCTTCATAAATTTAACATGCAGACTGTGTCTCATAGGCAGGAGGACAAAAGGCCACTGATTACCAGGACAGATAAAGGAGCTTTTCACATCATCTGTGGATTACACTTTAAACCAGTCTTCCCCAACCTGGTGCCCTCCAGATGTGTTGGACTGTAACTCCCATCATCCCCAGACAGCATGGCCAATGGCCTTTCTGTTTAGAGAGGTCTTCAGTTAACTGTCATCTTTATTATTTCTGATTCTACTTGGCTGTTTAAGTACTGCATTGTTGCTGGAAATTGATTTAAATGTAGTCTTTTTTAGATGGACTGCGTTTACACAATACTACAACTCACACTCAAGGCTGAGTATGGGTTGAATGTGGATTGTCACAGAACTGTGGGTGGTTGTGTTGTATGAACCCAACCATGCTAACAAACCATGGTTTGTTAACCATGAACAAGCTAGGGATGTCAGATAAATCTCCCACGGACCCCAATGAAGCTGGATTCAATAGAGTCCAGCCTCTGGAGTCCAAGGTGGAAAGGATCCCTTACCTTCGCCTCCCTGTGGAATCCTCCCCGGCCGGATCCACCCTGCCAGTGGCTCCGGAGTGCCAGCAATACGGCTGCCATTGGCATGCCGTATCACCGGCTGAGGCTGACTCTAGTCGCAAATGGCTTCCACTACACCATTTGCGGCCATAAAGCTCTTAGATTAAGCTAAATGCAGCTGTAAGGGGCTGTATTTAGCTTAAACTAAGGGCTTTATGGCCACAAATGGCATCTGCTAAACCATTTTCATCTGTGGTTTTTCACATGATAGGCTATCCTATCATGTGAAAAACCACAGATGCAAATGGAGTCCACAACACAACAACCCATGATTCAACAAGAACCCATGGTTCAACAACTATTCAACCCCAAGTGTGGATTGTTGTGTTGTATGAACTTAGCCATTGTCTTCTTTACATTGGCCTAAGTTGCATGATTCCAGTGGCTTAAACAAGCCATGGTGACTTGTTTAAGCCATGGTGTGTGCCAGGTACCATTTGCCTAATTACATGCCCGGGCGCAGCTTGTTGTGTCATCCAAACTTGGGCGGCATGGCTTGTCTGAGGGGAAAACAACCCTTAAATAACCCATGGCCTGTTGTTATTTGAGGGTTGTTTCCCCCTCAGACAAGCCATGCTGCCCAGGTTTGGATGGCACAACAAGCCATGCCCACGTGGATAATTAGGCAAATGGTGCTGGCATGTGCCACAACTTAAACAAGCCACTGTGGCTTGTTTAAGCTGTGGTGATCATGCAAACTGGGTTATTGTGTTCTAGGCCACATTGAGAACACGTATAACCAGGTTTACTAGATGGGCTGTGCTTTGAATTAAATACACAGAGAAAAAGCCACTGACAGAGGCTCCCAAAGATCTGGAAGTCTTCCGAAACAAAGGCCCACTGATGTTGCTCCAGTATTATAGAATGCTTTTTACGAATAGGCTCTTATGTTAGTCTCTGTCTTTTGGATTTTCAGACTTTTACATATCTGTCAATTCCGAAAACCCCAGAGGTAGACATTTACAGCCTGATTTTATGCATGCTTGCTCAGAGGGAAGCCCAGTCAAGTTCCACAGGGCTTATTTTGAGGCATGTCTTGAATAGGATAGCAGCTTTAGGCTCTTCCCCTTGAGTATGAAGTCTTCTCATCCCATCTCTGTGATATGACCCATGATGCTATGAAAGCTAAGACCAGAGGAACATGCTCAGGTCTTCCACAGGCCAGGTCAAGCTGCAGAGGCCCTCACTGTTGCCCCGTGTGAACTGAGAACAGGCCCTACAACTCGCTGAACACTTCCTTGAGACTGACCTTCACCAGAGGAGGTCAATAGCAGTCATGACGGCTGGTGAAATGGGGCACTAGCGGGAACTGTTGGTCACCACTGCAGGGCAACTGAGGTTCCTACCAGGAGCTGCTGGGAGGTGGCGGTGGAAGCAGGGGGTGCCTCATTCAGCACTGCATAAATAAGCACATGTTTGCTGACTCTCTAGTGCAGAGGTAGGCAACCTAGAAATGACTATATCTCTGTTCACTCTATGCCATTCACTGTTGTTTGATAGGTTTTTTTTTTTACTCTTACATATAATGTTATAACATTAAGGGTTTTTAAATGTTTTTTTTTTAAACTGTGGGTTACTTCAAACTGGCTGCTAAAGGAAAATTGTAGGCATGCTGACTATATTTTTTAAAAGACCCACAACAAGCCCAACCTCTTCTTTCTGCAGGAAAACAAACACTGTTCTGAACCGAAAAGCTGAGTGGAGTCTCTGCAGTCGAACTCAAAGCAATGAAAGAATCATTACCTTTCTTACTTTATTTCATTTCATCAGAGCTTAGGAGCAAGTGAATAAAGTAACTCTCTGGATGACTGCACCAGAGGCTGGAATAGAGAGGTTGCATTTTGATGCCAAGTGGAAAACTACAACCGCCCGGCACCAGCTGCCCATGCAAAAGGTCTCCAAGTCAAGTAACATTTTCCTCCTTGGCTCCAGAAAAAGAAATACCTTCTCAGCACCAACTGTCTTTTGTGTGGGCGGGTTTGTTGGCAAGAAGTCATAGAGAAGGCATTTCTTTTTCTGAAGCCAAGGAGGAAAATGTTACTTGAGTTGGAGATCTTTTGCATGGGCAAAGGTAGAGTCCACAGAGGGCAGCAGCTTAAACAGTTTTCATGTAACCTCTTCTTTCTCCTCCTGCTCGCTCTTATATATTTGCCTCATTTATCTCCACAAAGAATCCAAAGAGAATTTTATCCATCATGAGGTGTCCTAGATTGTCCTGGACTCTAAATAAATACAGAATAACTGCCTTGGGTCTTTCTAGCTTATATTAGAAACAACAACACACCTCTTAATTTTGTGTACTTACAGTCTTTGACCAACCTTGGAGGTTGGGGTTTGATATAAATAATAATAAATAGCCATCAGGGGCTGGTTTATAAGAACAGCCACTCAGGCCTAAGCAGTACATTACAGGCAAACTTGTGGTCCCTGCTGTCCTGAACCTCTGCAGTAATGTGTAGTTAGAAAAACCATGTAACTTGATAATGGATGGGGAGGAATAAGCTGACAAGACCGAGGTACTTTTGGTGGGAGACAAGAGGAGGTTGGGGGATGTTGACCTGGTGTTGAATGGGGTACGGCTACCCTTGAAAGACCAGGTCCGCAGCCTGGGGGTCATTTTGGACTCCCAGCTGTCCATGGAGGCTCAGGTGTCAGCTGTGAGCCGGACAGCGCTGTATCAACTCCATCTGATACGGTGGCTGCGCCCCTTCCTTCCCGACCATCTGCTCCCATCGGTAGTACATGCCCTGGTCTCCTCTCGTTTAGACTACTGTAATGCGCTCTACGTGGGGTTACCCTTGAAGATGGTTCTGAAGCTGCAGCTGGTACAGAACGCGGCGGCTCGCCTGATTAAAGGCAGCCGCCGGCGAGATCACATCACTCCAGTGCTGAAGGAGTTGCACTGGTTACCAGTTGTTTTCCGGGCCAAATTCAAGGTGTTGGTTTTGACCTTTAAAACCCTATATGGTTCTGGCCCAGCCTATCTTAAGGAGCGCCTCCAGCAACACCAGACAGGCCGCTTAACAAGATCAGCCTCGGATGGCCTTCTCTCTATCCCATCAGCCAGGACAGCTAGACTGGTGGGGACGAGGGAGAGGGCCTTTTCTGTGGTGGCCCCCACTCTGTGGAACTCCCTCCCTAGGGAACTCCGTCATGCCCCCTCTTTAATGAGCTTCCGTCGTGCATTAAAAATGTGGTTGTTCAGGCAGGCATTTGGGGTGGGTTAGGGTATTTAAAAAAAAAAATTATGGTAGAATTTTATTGTTTTAAATTGTTTTATGGTATGTTGTACATCGCCCAGAGTGGCTGGGTGACCAGCCAGATGGGCGATTAATAAATTTAATAATAAATAAATAAATAAAATAAGATCATAAGAAGGGCCATGCTAGAACAGAGGAAAGGCCTACTTGGTCCAGCATAGACAAAAGGCCTATCTAGGCCAGCATTCAGTTTGCAGTTTTGGAGTTAGTGGATCCCCATCCTAGTTAGAATAATTGGCTATGACTTGTGGGGGATAGGGAAATGTTACCATGACTTGACATCAAGTCACATTTTTTTTAAATTGCATTAAAGGGATGGGGAGAAGGAAAAGCAAAGAGGTACATGGTTTGATGTTATGTAAGTGTCTCCCCATAATGTGTAGTCCGGGACTCAGTGTATAGAACTACTGAGTTGACCAGAAACACAGATCTGAAACAACAGATGACCCCCCACCCCATGATATCTCTAAATGGAACTCTTGCTAACAGATTAAAACAGGGGTGGGCCACTTGTGGTCCTCCAGATGTCTTGGCCTAAACTTTTATAATCCCTCACTATTGGTTCTATTGCTAGAGCTGATGGGAGTTGCAGGCCAAAAGATTTGGAGGGCTACAAATTGTCCAACCCTGGATTAACCCCCCCCCCCAATATCTCATATATACCTATCCATTTACAGACACATATCCCTCTGTAACAATCTATATGTACTGCCACAGCTCCCCCCACAAAAGGCCAGAAACGAAACTAAATGATTCACATATATATCTGTGACCCCCGGTATGTGAAGGGATCATGGGCCAATTTCAAGTGGACTATCTACCTCCTGGTTGTGCTGGGATTTTTGCAAAGGCTGCTCTATAGGATTTCTGCGGCAAGAGTACGTACTCAAGCTCACTTAAAACAGATTGGTTAGGCCTTCTCCGCTAAGAGATACACAGTAGTGAGCCATGAGGGGTTTCTCACACAAAAAAGAGTGGACTGTGCAAGAATGAAGCCAGTCTACCTTTGCTGTAAAACATTCAACTGCAAAGCAGTTAAAAGCATTATCAGCGTAGCAAACTGACAGAGCTTAAGGGTTGATTAAATCAATCAATGTGCAAATTTCAAAGAATACTTGAAAAGACGAAGGGTATGAGAAGGACCCTTGATGCTTGAAGGCCCACTGATGGCAAATCAGTTGTAAGGGAGTCTGATTTAAGAGGCTGAGAAGACCCTGCAATTAGCACCAGTGAAGCTCCACAGGGGTCATGCTAATGAACCTTTCTGAAAATCAGGGACATAAGTGCACACAGCGGATATCCATCTCACTGTGCCCATTCCTAGCTTGTCCTCAAGCTGCCCAAACGTCTAAGCCTGCTTTACTCTCCCTACCTACCCAAGTGATAGGAAGTTCCAGAAGCAGGTTTTTTTTTTTTAATGGGGGAAGGTCTTTCTTTTGTGAGAAGAGCACTGGAGACTTAAAGGTGGTTGTGGGGGGCAATATCTGTTCAGCTACATATATGCTGCACATGGGAGAAGCGGGCAGGCATTCAGACAGACCACTATGGTCTTTAAAGCAGCATCAGTTCCCCAAAGCAAACAGCATGCCCCTCATCCACCTAAAGCCTGCTCTTTTTCGTCCAGCTGCAAAAACTCAGATGTCTCTCTCTTTTGCTGGTGGCATTCAAAACAGGCCAGCTGTTTCCATGAGCTCCCACCCAAGCAGGTAGGAGTTCTGTCCAGTAGCTAGTAGCCACTGGACACCAAAGGTGACTGAGAGAGCACTTTCTATTACACTGCTCCCAAAGCCTAGACAGAATGGTTTTTTGCATATCCAAAGAGATTGCTTTCAATACAACCACATACTAAAATTTTCATATGGCCAAGAGCTGTAAGGCGTTCAGGTCAAAGTCAGCAGGATAGCAGATTTTTTATAGCGTGTGTGGACATGATTGGGCACTCTCCAGCCTGTTTTGCTGTACCTGTTTGAAATGAAAACACCTTCACAAGAAGGAATCGGGGTTGCTTCACCCTGGTGGCCCTCAGAGACCAGTTTGTAGAGTTTTAGGCTAATCCCCCCAGCTTTCTTTGCCACTTCTGTAGACAATCTTTACTGCCACATCTCAAACACACACATGTGCATGCACACACACACACACACACACACACACGAAGGCCAGAATGCTGGGAAGCTTTCCTTGAATCATAGCTTCCCCCTAGATGCAAGGTCTAATGCAGAGGTGCAAACCTCAGGCCCGGGGGCCAAATCTGGCTGGCCCGGGGTTCTAATCCAGCCCTCCAGGTTTCCCCAGATGGCCATGCCCCAGAATCCCCACCCCCTTTCCCCCTGACTGCCCAGCATTTGGTGGTTTCCTGGCTTTGCTGTGGGCTTCTTCATAGGGAGCTTTTATCCTGCTATTGAGATTGCTCACTCATGGACATTTGAGGGGCCTTTAGATGACATCATCAACCTCCAGGGTGTCTCCTGCACTAAATGACCTTTATTCCATTTTTAAATGGATCGGAGATAATGAGCTATCGAATTACCCCACTTATGTTCTGCTTGAGTTCCCTATGTGAAAAAGGAAAAGCTGCAATAAGAGGAACTAATGAAACATATGGAAGACTCAGATAAGGCGGAGAAGGAGGGGGGAAAAGGAAGTGGATGTAAAGGGAGTCCGCTGTGATCCTACATCTAAAATGGAAGCAGAAAGCCCCATTTTAAATGAGGGATTTTAGGCTGGTGTAGAGATGCTTTGTGTTTTCCCCATTCTAAAAGGTTGAAATGCCTCTCCTAAGGCTTAGTTACTGGCAACAAGAACTTTCAGCTACAATACACTGGCATTTTTGGTATTTTTTGCCCTCTCTTGATTGCCTTTCTCTCCACCACTTTTGCATTCAGCCCTGTCCACCACTGGAATGTGACCCTCAAGAACATCTCTGAAATGGAATTTAGCCCTTCAGGTGAAAGAGGTTCAACATGGGTAGTCTATTGCTGTCTACCTCACATATGGAAATGTGGTTATACTTGATCGCTGTAATCTCCAGACCAGAGAATGTGCGTTGGGAGGCTTATAAACTGATGTGTTTCGCACTCGGTTGAGGAACATAGAGGTGATCCAACATGGAGATGTCAGGCCTGAGAAATTGCACATAAGCCACTGGAGCCACTTAAATCAAGAAAGATTTCTTGAAACTGTAAATGAAAAACAAACGGAGCTACTCACTTTTGTTTGGTCCAGTTAGCGAATGCACAGCAGTGGCTTGGATAGGTGAGGTTTGCCTCAATCAAGGCACGAAACTTGTCCAGGGGAGGTAGCTTTTTTAAATTGTAGGTAGATTTTGCTATCAGCTTGCTAATGTTCTCAAGTCCAATGCTGGGCAGCTGGCTGATCCTCGTCTCTGAAATATCTCTTTAAAAAGAAATGCAATTATTTCAGATTCTAAACAATCCAATTAACTGCATACCTGGAACGTTGGAAACATTTTGGAATCTCCTTCATTAGCAACTTAAAATAAACTGCCTAGCAAAAAATACTAAAAATAGGATAGCATGATCCCATGCAAGCTTTCTTGGGAGTCACTGATCTTCGTAACTCAGTGGGTCTTATTTGTAAGTAAACACTCTTGAGCTGAATACATACTTTCTCATTGATAAAGGCTGATGTTTGGGCTAAAATACTTGAAAGCCAAAGATCTGGTTGGTTATTGTAAGATATCAAGGCATGTGTGTGTGTTGATTCAGGGTCTCCAGAAACCAGCCTCCAACATCTTACCTCCTTTACAAAATACTGCATCTAGCCTACAGTGCCACCCTGAAGAAACAGCAGACCAGGAATGTCAGAGAATTTCACCACGATTCTCGGGGAGGCCGAATGCCAGCGCATTCGGCCCCCCGAAATTGGTGGCAAAACATTCTGCCCCCCTGCCTCCCCCCGGGACGGGACTTACCTTGGGCGAATCCTCCTGGCGGCGGCAGCTGCGGTTCGGTGGCGGTTCAGCGGCGGTGGCTGCGGCGGCCGGTCTTCCGACCGGCTGCCACTGCTGCCATTTTCCAGTAAAAAAAAAACAAAACCAAAAAAAACGTGATAGGCTACGTAAAGATTTATGTAGCCTATCACGGCTAGATTTTAAAAAAATACCGTGATAGGCTACGTAAATGTTTACATAGCCTATCACGGCTGACTGCAGGGACGCAAACGGCGGCTATGGCCGCTGCCGTTTGCGGGCCAGCTGGCCAGGATTCGGGGGTGGAGGGACGGAGCGCCTCCCCCCCCAGCCAGAATTTCGGGGGGGAGGGACAGAGCGCCTCCCCCCGCCAGAATTTCGGGGGGAGGGATGGAGCGCCTCCCCCCCACCGTGAATCAAATTTCGTTCAAGGTAAGTGACTTTCGTACATCCCTAGCAGACCTTCCACCTTGAATACTGTTGGGTGATTCTCCAAGCCAATGCACTGTTTGCCAGAATTCCTCTGTGCTGACATATCTGTCCTGAGAAGTTAGAATATTTGTGAATATTCCATGTCATCATAGATCTAACAATGAATGGATAGGTGGCTTGCAGGAGATAGGCAATAGCTGGAGTTCAGCTTTTTAGTGAGACTTGCATAAAGATAAGGATGTTAAGATAGCTAATGAGCCCAGCTATCCAAGAGGGAAGCCACGCTGAACAGACATTATTCCTTTCTGCAAGAAAATAGCAGTAAGTACTGAGAAAGAGGAGGCAAGAACAGGCAATGTATTTGGATTCTGTACTAGCATGAGAAAGCAACTTCTTGTAGCATTAGCAATTGGGTATTAACACTGATGTTCTATGGTGGTTTTTTTTTTAATGAATCAGTATAGCTGAAAGGCTACGATAAATTGATACAAATCAGTGTGTGAGGAAAATGTCATGCAGAGAATTCAAGTGGACTGGCATTTGGTCCAGCACTGCTTTCACTTTACATTAGTGGTCTGAAGGAGAGAAGAAACCAAAGAGAGCAAGAGTTGGATGATGACACAAAACTGATGGAGTGCGGAAGGCTGATTGAGGGAAGAGGATGCAGCTAAAAGGGCCTGAAGCGAATGAAGCTCCAATGCTTGTGTTCATTGCAGAAAAGTGACAATTAGGATAGGATCATCATGAGAGCAAGACCAAGAAAAATATATAACTGCTGCAAAGGTATGAGGACCCAAGAGCTCCACCTCTGAGGCAGAGTGTAGATGCTTTGAGGATCTTGGCCAAGAATGTCGGGTGGACATCCAAGAAATAATAAATAATATTGGGGTAAAATGTTGCTTTTTACCTGATGCTGGCAATGAAGCTTCCAGCCTGGCATTGTGATGTTGTGTGGTACAGTATTGAGCATGTGCTCATGCGCGCATGCGCACTTCCTTCAAATTGCCCTTGAGAAGGCACCGTAGATAGATTCTGCTCTTGTTAAAGGCAAGGCCAGCCCTACCATTAGGCAGAGTGAGGCAGACACTTCTGGCAGCAGCAGATCCGGGGAGGCAGGGAGCTCTGGTGAAGGGCTAGAGAACAGAGCTGTGTGTTCCATGCAGCCTGCTGTACAACCCCCTGGCTACCCTGCTGCCCTCAAGTGCAGTGGCGGATGCAGTCCTGATGCCAGCGTTGAAGTAAGATTCAGTTACTAGTCCAGCTGGTTTTGGTACATGGGATGGAGTGGGGAGGGCATCTTAGCCTTTTTCTCAGGCAGCAAAATGTCTTGGGCCAGCTCTGGTTGTAGGGCTGGCTGGTCAACTAATTTGGGTTAAACTGGGGATTTGATCTCAGTTCAAACTGGCTATATATAAGGACGATCCATCCATCCATCCATCCATCCATCCATCCATCCATCCATTTTATTTGTACCCCACTTTTCAATGAAACAATGGCACTCAAGGTAGCTTACAGAAACAATTAAAATGGATTAAAACAATAAAACAATACATTAAAATACAAAAAAACATAATTAAGAAAAAATATTATTAAAAACAGCACCCAATCCAACTGACCCACTTACAGGCTAAAGGCCTTCTTAAATAAAGCAAACTTTGCCTGCTGACTGAAGGAACGCAGAGAAGGAGCGAACCTAGCCTCCCTTGAGTAGGAGTTCCACAGTCTGGGAGCAGCCACTAAAAAGGCCCTCTCTCAGTTTGCCACCAAACATGCCTCTGAAGGTGGTGGCCTTGAAAGAAGAGCCTCTCCAGGACATCTGGGCAGGCTTGTATGGGAGAAGGTGGTCTTTCAGGTAGCCTGGTCCCAAGCCATATAGGGCTTTATAGAGCATAATCAGCACTTTGAATTCTGCCCAGAAACAGATCAGTAGCCAGTGAAGCTGCTGTGACAAGGGAGTTGCATACGCCCTGTAACCGGCCCCAGTCAACAGTGTGGCCACAGCATTCTGGACTAGCTGAAGTTTCTGAACAGTTTTTGAAGGCAGCCCCATGTACAGCACGTTGCAGAAATCCAAATGGAATGTAACTAAGGCATGTGTGACTGTGGCCAGATCAGATGTCTGTAGGAACAGGAGCAGTTGGGACACTAACCTCAGCTGTGCAAATGCACTCCTGGCCACTGCTGAGACCTGGGCATCCAAGTTCAGGGCTGAGTCCAAGAGTACACCCAAACTGTGAGCCTGAGTCTTCAGGTAGAGTGTAACCCCATTCAGCACAGGTTGAGTCTCTCTTCCCTGATCTGCATTTCAACTGACCAAAAGGACTTCTGCCTTGTCTGGATTAAGCTTCAATCTGTTTGTCCTTATCCAGTCCATTATTGACATCTGATTTAGAACCAGAACAGCTTCCTTGGATTTAGATGGAAAGGAGAGATAGAGTTGGGTGTCACCAGCAAAGCGGTGGCACCAAACCCCAAACTCTGGACAATCTCTCCCAGCGGTTTCATGTATATGTTAAATAGCATGGGAGATAAGATGGGACCCTGAGGGGAACCACAGGCCAACAGGCACAGCGTTGAACAGGAATCCCCCAGCACCATCTCCTGAGATTACCCCTCCAAGAGGGACCAGAGCCACTGTGTAACAGTGCCTCCCAGTCCCATCTCAGAGATGGGCCTGAGAAGGATGCCATGATTGATGGTATTAAAAGCCACTGAAAGGTTCAGCAGAACTAACAGGGACACACTCCTCCTGTTCAACACCCAGTATAGATCATCCACCAAGGCAACCAAAGCAGTCTCTGTTCCATAACCAGGCCTGAAGCCAGATTGAAATAGATCTAGATAATCCATCTCATCCAGAAATCCCTGGAGCTGAGAAGCCAGCACGTTGCTCAAGAATGGAATAATGGAGACTGGCCAGAAATTATCCAATGCAGTGGGGCTCAGGTAGGTGTTTTTTTTTTAAACTAAGGAGAAACCTGTACAAGGGTCAAGAAGCAACAGTTAGAACCGGACATGGAACAACAGATTGGTTCAAAATTGGGAAAGGAGTACGACAAGGCTGCATACTGTCGCCCTGATTATTTAACTTATACGCAGAGTACATCATGAGAAACGCCGGGTTGGATGAATCACAGGTTGGAATTCAGATTGCCAGGAAAATTATCAACAGCCTCAGATACGCAGATGATACCACCCTCATGGCAGAAAGCAAAGAGGATCTAAAGAGCCTCTTGTTGAGGGTGAAAGAGGAGAGTGCAAAAGCTGGTTTGAAACTCAACATTAAAAAAACGAAGATCATGGCATCTGGCCCCATCACTTCCTGGCATATAGAAGGGAAAGAAATGGAAGCAGTGACAGATTTTACTTTCTTGGGCTCCAAGATCACCACAGACGGTGACTGTAGCCATGAAATTAAAAGATGCTTGCTCCTTGGGAGGAAAGCTATGGCAAACCTAGACAGCATAGTAAGAAGCAGAGACATCACCTTGCTGACAAAGATTCGTCTAATCAACGCTATGTTTTTCCCAGTAGCAACGTATGGCTGTGAGAGCTGGACTATAAGGAAGGCTGAGCGCCAAAGAATCGATGCTTTCGAACTGTGGTGCTGGAGAAGACTCTTACGAGTCCCCTGGACTGCAAGGAGGTCCAATCAGTCCATCCTAAAGGAAATCAACCCTGAGTGCTCCTTGGAAGGACAGATACTGAAGCTGAAGCTCAAATATTTTGGCCACCTAATGCGAAGAGAAAACTCCCTGGAAAAGACCCTGATGCTGGGAAAGATTGAAGGCAAAAGGAGAAGGGGACGGCAGAGGATTAGATGGCTAGAGCATCACCGATGCAATGAACTTGAGCACACTTCGGGAGACAGTGGAGGACAGGAAGGCCTGGCATGCTATGGTCCATGGGGTCACGAAGAGTTGGACACGACTTAACGACTGAACAACAACAACAACATTACTACCACCTCCTTTAGGTAAGACAGAATCACACTTTGCCGTAAAAAGGCATTCAGCCTTACCCACTCAGTCAGTCCCCCTGGCTGCTTTTATAAGCCAGGAAGGCAAGGGTCCAGCACACAAATGGTAGGCCTCACCTCTCTGAGGATCCTGTCCACATCCTTGGGCTGTACAAATTGAAAAGCATCCATTAAAACTGCACAATCAGGAGCCAAAGTTACATCCACATGTCCTGTATCAACTATGGCATCAAAATCAGCATGGATACAAGTGATTTTAGCCACTGAGTATCACACAAATTGGTCACAGAAGGCTATTGAGTGGTCCACCTCTTCTCCTTGTGGGCCAGAACATAACAGGCCTCTGACCACCTGAAAAAGCTCTGCCGGGTGACTTGGAGCAGATGCAGTGGTGGCTGAGAAGTACAGTTTCTTCACCATCCTTATGGCCATGGAGTAGGCCCACCTCAGGAAGGGCCTACTCAGGAAGTAGCCCTCCTCAGGAAGCAGATTCTGAGCTACCCCTAAAAGGTGCCATGTAATTTTCAACCCTGGTGGTGGTAGTAGAAATGCTACTTGGATTTTCAGCCATATACATAGGCATCCAAATTTGATCTAGTAAGATACTTTGTGGACATACAAAGACCCAGAGAATCTGTAAGGGAATGCTTAAGCTAATGGGGATTCTCAGTGCAGTTTCTGGCATAGTGGTTGCCAGGTGGAAGCATCATTGTCAGGCTAGACTCCATTTGGTGCACCAGCAACAGTGATCCATGTCTTGGTTGCAGGCAGCACATTTAGACGATTGCAATGTGCTGTTCGTTGGGCTATCCTTGAAGAGCTACATTTGGTGCAAACACTGACTACGCTAAAGCCTTTGATTGTGTGGATCACAACAAACTCTGGCAAATTCTGAAAGAGATGGGGGTACCAGACCACCTTACCTGTCTCCTGAGAAACCTGTACGAGGGTCAAGAAGCAACAGTAAGAACCAGACATGAAACAACCGAGTGGTTCAAAATTGGGAAAGGAGTACGACAAGGCTGTATATTGTTGCCCTGCTTATTTAACTTATATGCAGAGAACATCATGAGAAACGCCGGGTTGGATGAATCACAGGTCGGAATTAAGATTGCCAGGAGAATTATCAACAACCTCAGATATGCAGATGATACCACTCTAATGGCAGAAAGTGAAGAGGATCTAAAGAGCCTCTTGTTGCGGGTGAAAGAGGAGAGAGCAAAAGGTTTGAAACTCAACATTAAAAAAAACGAAGATCATGGCATCTGGCCCCATCACTTCCTGGCATATAGAAGGGGAAGAAATGGAAGCTGTGACAGATTTTGTTTTCTTGGGCTCCAAGATCACCGCAGACGGTGGCTGTAGCCATGAAATTAAAAGACACGTGCTCCTTGGGAGGAAAGCTATGGCAAACCTAGACAGCATAGTAAGAAGCAGAGACATCACCTTGCTGACAAAGGACCGTCTAATCGAAGCTATGGTTTTCCCAGTAGTAACGTATGGCTGTGAGAGCTGGACTATAGGGATGTACGAAAGTCACTTACCTGGTCCCGCAGCTTTCTTCGCAGTGGGGGGGAGGCGCTTCAGTTCTCCCCCCGAAGTTCAGGCCGGGGAGGGAGGCGCCCCGCCTCGCCCGGCCGAAATTCAGGCCGGGAAGAAGCGCCCCATCTCCCTGGCTGCGAAATAAAAAAGAAAATGTAAAAAACAACAACCCACACCCGTGATAGGCTACGTAACGATTTATGTAGCCTATCACGGCTAGATTTCCAAAGTCAGCCATGATAGGCTACGTAAATCGTTACGTAGCCTATCATGGGTGACTTTGAAGGAAAAAAAAAAGCATGTACGCAAATGGCAGCGCCCATGGGTGCCGCCATTTGCATTCCTTATTTGGTCCCAGGTAGTCTACGTAAAGATTTACGTAGACTACGGAGAAAATAAGGGGAACGCAAATAGCGTTGCCCTTATTTTCGCCATAGTCTATGTAAATCTTTACGTAGACTGCCCGGGACCAAATAAGGAACGCAAATGGTGGCGCCCATGGGCGCCGCCATTTGCGTACGCGCTTTTTTTTTCCCAAAGTCACCCGTGATAGGCTACGTAATGATTTACGTAGCCTATCATGGCTGACTTTGGAAATCTAGCCGTGATAGGCTACATAAATCGTTACGTAGCCTATCACGTGTGTGGTTTTTTTTAAACTTTATTTTGTAATGGCGGCGGCGGCAGCCAGTTGGAAGACTGGCCGCCGGCCCCGCCCCCGCTGAACCGCCACCGAACCGCTGCCGGGACCTGTTGCCGAGAGGGACATTCCAGGGAGGTAAGTCCCATCCCGGGGGGGCGGAGAATTTCACCGCCAATTTCGGGGGGCCGAATGCGTTGGCATTCGGCCTCCCCGAGATTCGTGGAGAAATTCTCCGCCATCCCTACGTGGACTATAAGGAAGGCTGAGCACCGAAGAATTGATGCTTTTGAACTGTGGTGCTGGAGAAGACTCTTACGAGTCCCCTGGACTGCAAGGAGGTCAAATCAGTCCATCCTAAAGGAAATCAACCCTGACTGCTCCTTGGAAGGACAGATACTGAAGCTGAAGTTCAGATATTTTGGCCACCTAAAGCGAAGAGAAAACTCTCTGGAAAAGACCCTGATGCTGGGAAAGACTGAAGGCAAAAGGAGAAGGGGACGGCAGAGGATGAGATGGCTAGATAGCATCACTGATGCAATGAATATGGACTTGAGCATGCTCCGGGAGAGAGCGCAGGACAGGAAGGCCTGGTGTGCTATGGTACATGGGGTCACGAAGAGTCGGACACGACTGAACGACTGAACAACAACAAATGGCAGCTAGGCTGCTAACTGGTGCAGGGTAGTGGGAGCAAATGACACCAGTCTTGAAAGACGTGCACTGGCTGCCAATTGCTCTGCGGGCTCAATTCTAGGTGTTGGTTTTAACCTGTAAAGCCCTAAACAGCTGAGGTCCTGGCTATCCAAGTGACTGCCTGTCCTATCATGAAGCTGCCTGTGTATTACGATCTACAGGAGAACCCCTCCTGAGGGCACCATTACCTGCAGAGGCCTGTGAAAGGGCTTTCTCTTGTGTTGCTCCCAAACTGTGGGATGTCATCCCTCAAGTACTATGATTGGCCCCCACTCTCTTGGCTTTTAGAAAGGATGTGAAGACACACTTTTTAAATATAGCTTTAAAACAAGGCTTTACATGCAGTGCAAATCAGAGGGGGGCAGGGGCTGCATTTATGGGCAGCCCCACACCCGCACAGGTAGGGATGATCAGAAATTCTTTTCAGTTTTTGATCAGAATTTACTCAGTTTGCACCTTCTGCACCAAAGACGGAATCAGACACAATCTGTGGTTGAAGTCTGTAATTTTCTGAACTTGCAATGTGATTTGCGGACCCCCTAAAAATACATTCAACAGCATGCATCCATTTGAAAAAGGCACATGGAAAGATTGTGTAGCTTTGAAAAATGTGCACAAATATGCTTTAATCAATAGGAGAAGAATGCGTACATTTCAAAGAATGCACACAATTGATGTGTACATTTGGGAAAATATGTACAAAAATACGCACATATTTTCATGTGAAAAGAAAAGAAAAAGCTCACAGTTTGATATGGACTCAAGTCTGAATGAGCTTCAAGATAGAATTTGGAGAACTTGGGTGGGCTCGAGTTTTGCTGATTTGCACATCCCTACACCATGCTGTCCACCCGTGTCTTAAGGTTTCATTAATTGTTTTAAATTATTGTGTATCACCTTCATGGCTTTTTAGCAGATGATGTTGTTTTAGCAAATAAATGTTGTAAATCAATAAAATCAATAATGTAAGATATAAATATAAGGGGTAAAAGGTGACTCACACATTTATGAATGAATGAATGAATGAATGAATGAACAAATGAACAAATGAATGAATGAATAAATGTTAATGATAAATAGTTCTCACAGTGGCCAACAAGATTCCTCCAGGAAGCCCACAAATAGGACATGAAGGCAAAAGTTCTATCTTGATATTGCTCCCTAGCTACTGTTGCTCAGTGGCATACAGCTCTAAGGGATCAAAGTCCAAGCACCAGATAAACTATGCCTGCATGCTGCTGCTCTGTGTCTGGCATCTCTCTAGACATGGGACAAGGGGACTCAAGGTCAAGTGCCAGATCAATGCAGCTGGGCAAGGAGGAGGAAGGTGAACCAAGCTGCACTCCCAGTGACAAAACGCTAACCTTGCAGGTCGATCTTTTTGAAATTTGGCAAGGACGAATCCCTTGTGGAATTCTATGAAGCCAGCAAAGGTCATGCAATCCAGATTTAAAATGTCAAATTCACAGGTGGTAGAAGACAGGTTGGGCCTCCCACTGGATATAATAATGGAAAGTGTATCTGAGGTCACCCCTATTTTAATTGCTTTTGAAATGGGGACCAGCTGTCAAGTCAGCTTGACATTTGGGAGGCATGATGCCCAGAGGGGTTACTAAAAGGCCTGTGAATTTCATGTCATTTGTATGTAAAATGTAAAACAGAAGAAGAAAGAGTAGATTTCCTGTTGTCAAATTAGGGATGTCAGAGAATTTCGCCATGAATCTCGGGGAGGCCGAATGCCAGCAAATTCAGCCCCCCGAAATTGGTGGTGAAACGGTCTGCCCCCCCGCCTCCCCCGGGACGGGACTTACCTTGGGCGAATCCTCCTGGTGGCGGCGGCTCCGGCAGTGACGTAGCCTATCACAGCTGACTTTGCAGATCTAGCCGTGATAGGCTACGTGAATCGTCACGTAGCCTATCAGGGGGCGTTTTTTTTTTAAAAAAAACTTTCGCGTTCGCGGCCGGGCGAGGTGGGAAGCCTCCTCCCCGGCCTGAATTTCGGCCGGGGCGAGGCGGGAAGCCTCCCCCCCGGCCTGAATTTTGGCCGGGGTGAGGCGGGAAGCCTCCCCCCCCAGCCTGAACTTCGCGGGGGGAGCAGCGAAGCGCCTCCCCCCCACTGCAAACGTCCTTCGACGACAGGTAAGGGACTTCGTCCACCCCTACTTTCAATACCCTAATATCCCATTATTTCCCCTTAATGTGCTCTGATTTTCTGTCTTCGCTACCCTATCCGGTCATAGTCCCCTCCCCTGCCTGTCCATATACAGCGGTGTTTGTATTTCCCTCCTGTCCAATCACAGCTCTTGACGGCTTCATGTGACGTCTTTTTCTGGCTACCGATCGCATAGCTTCCTCAGCAGCCCCCATTTCCTCAGCAACAAGCAAAGGGCTGGATGTGTGCACCCTGTCTGATCTCGGAAGCTAAGCGGGGTTGGTCCTGGTCAGTGCTTGGATGGGAGACTGCCTGGGAATCAGGCTTCCTGCACTGAGCAGGGGGTTGTTGTATCCCTTCAAATGAGACTAAGTTTTACCCCCTCCTATCCCCCGCTCCGGATGTTGTTTTTAAAATTAAGGTGTTATCCTCACAGAATCAGGGCTTCTCCATGATGTTTTTTTTTTTTTCTAATTGAGGCATGATTAGAAAAGATTAGAAGCTTCACAACTTCAAAGCTTCGAAGATCATGCCTCAATTAGAAAAAAAAAATCGCGGAGAAGCCCCGATTCTGCCAGGATAACTCCTTAATTTTTTAAAAAAACATCCGGAGCGGGGGATATGAGGGGGTAAAATGTAGTCTCATTTGAAGGGATACAACAACCCCTGGCTCAATGCAGGAAGCCTGATTCCCAGGCAGTCGCCCATCCAACTACTGACCAGGGCCGACCCCGTTTAGCATCCAAGATCAGACAAGCGCACACAGGAAAACAGCAGGAAAACAGCACAGCACTCGAGTGTGAACTGAGCTCGCCCATTCGATGAAGCACTGCAACTGGGAAAATGGGTGAGTGTGAATAATCACGTTTTAATGCGAGAGCGTTTAACCCGACGGGACACCAAATTCATTGCGATGGCAGGCGCAATGTAGATCGGCTCTACATCATCCATTCATGTTTACGGGGCTTGTCTCAACCAGATCCCTGCATTTCTGTGTGTGGGAAAAGGCCTCTGAGTCTTAGCATCACTAACCTTACATAAATCACTATCTTCCACATTTGTCCTCTCTGTTCCTGATAATGTTTATGCCCCCCATTTTTCCTGCACAGGATACCAATTTTACTTTACCCATGATTTTCTCATTTGGATAACGCTGTTACTGAAGCTTTTTTTGAGCAGGGAAGTAATAAACATTTCTTTGAGATGGGGGAACCCATCCCTACACACCACCATTCCCTGTAGTGAAAGTTAACTCAATGTCTTTGTAAGCAGCAGCCAAACACAATCACATTCTGATGGGTTATCAAATTGATTTCATTGTGGTTCAGATTCATCTGATAGTTCAAATTCAAACACTGAGTTATTTTTATGAGAATTATTCTGTTCTATTACACCATTCTGTGGATGGTAAATTGCCTTTTTTATCCTGCTCAAGATCATGAAAGGGAGTTCTTCTAGTCATCCGTCACTGGAGTGTACACCCAAACGTACTTTCACTTACAAGAATGATTGACCCGTAATAACATCTTTGCTTGGTAAAAACAGAATTGCTTAAATCAAGTCTTTTCTTCTTTCTTTTTCTTTTGCAGCACAGTGGACAATATTCTATTAAATGGCATAACAGGCTGTCTTGAGTCTTGTTGTTCCCGAGCCAGTGTTTGGGTGACAATTAGCAGTGGTGGGTAATTCATGTTCAGACAGAAGGATACAGGGCCAGCATTCGCATAGGTTTTGCAGCCACACGCCAAGTTACAAAGTTGTTTGTCCAGGTGACACAACACAAGCTTCTAGCTAGTGATGGTGGAGAATTCTACCACCGACTCCAATGAGGCTGGATTCTAAGAATTCAGCCCCCCCAGAGTCTGTGGCAGAATGGACCACTCACCTCCGCCTCTCCGTGGGATCTGTCCAGGTCAGATCCCTGTCCACGTCGAACCTGTGGAGCCAGCTGCCAGCTCCACAGGGCTGGAGAAAGTCGATATGGCTGGCAGCCATTGCCATGCCATATCTCTGTCTAAGTCAGTCCCCCAGATGCAAATGGTATAGTGGGCGCCATTTGCGGCCGTAAAGCTGGTCGATTAGCCTAAATGCAGCCATTTGCATCCCTGTTCACGCGATAGGCTAAGCAAGTATTTGCATAGCCTATCACAGCCAAAAACAGGGGCGCAAATGGCGGAAGCCATAGCCGCCGCCATTTGCGTTCCCTTTCTTTTTTGCTGTGATAGGCTACGTAAATATATATATGTAGCCTCATGGCAAAATACAGGGACGGAAATGGCGGTGGCTACGGCAGCCGCCATTTGCGTCCCTGTGCAGCCCAGCGGCTGGATGTCTGGCTGCGGGTGGCCCTGGCTGGCAGCTCCGTGGAGTCGCTGCGGAGCGAAGCCGGCCGGGGAGAATTTCGGAGGGGGGGACAGAGCGCCTCCCCCCCCACCGTGAATGTCACCCTTCGGAAAGGTAAGTGACTTTCGTTCATCCCTACCTGAAACCCTGGAGAGCCGCTGCCAGCCAGTGTCGACAGTCCTGGGCTAGATGGACCAACGGTCCGACTCCGTATAAGGCAGCTTCCCATGTTCCCATGTACTTCAGCTCTAAGATGTCAGGAACTTAGTTTATTTCAAAACGGTGAACGTATTGGCAGAGATGTCCAAGACATTTTGAGGCCTGGGGTGAAGGCAGTGGAGGCTGGTGGCTCCGATGTCAGCAGGGGGATGAATCCGCTCTGGGTTTCAGGCAGAATCAGTCAGAACCTTGGGTAGTTCCTTTACAGTTCTGCCTGGTTCTGCCTGGACCACCCCACTGACATCGCAGCCACCAGCCTCCACTGGGTGAAGACTGAAGAGCAAGGTGGTGACCTTCTCCCATGCCACATGCAGAACCCCACCGGACTGGCAGCTACGTTTTACTTCAACACTGGCACCTGAGGGCAGCAGGGTTGCTTTTGTGGGGACATAGGCAGGCTCCAACCCCTCATTACTGCCCCCTCCCAAAAAGCTTCTGCTGCCTGAGGCAGCTGCCTCATTCTGTCTAACAATGGGGTTTGCCTAGCATGTTGGAATCTGAGCATATCTATGCTTTTAGGCATTGTCTTGCCAGGCAGCCTAACACTGGTAAAGTGATTTCAACCATAAAGGAGTCTCCATGTGTGAGCTAAGAGAATCCCACAGGTTGAAACAATCAACTCTGAGGTTTTGCCTAGAGAGGTAGAGGACAACACCCTACGTATGTAAGAGCAGGGAAAATGAGTTCCCCTTTGAGTAATGTCTACCCCCCTCCCCACAAGTAGGGTGAAAAAGGTGATGAAATGGGCCATGCTGGAACAGACGGGCCATGATGGAACAGTCCAAGGGTCCATCTAGTCCTGCATCCCCTTCCCTACAGTGACTCACAAGCAGGTGTCCTCCCCCATTCTTGTTGTGTTTAGCTATCACTGCTAACTTCCACTGGTAGACTGACCTTTGTGAAGTGTCTAGCCTCCTCTTAGAGCAGGGGTGCAGAACCACTTTCAGCCCGCAGCCCCAATTCCATTTCAGAGAAGCTCTCCGAGGCCAAATTCCAGTGGTGGGCAGGGCCAAAGGCAAAAGGGGCAGATCAAAAGCACCCAAACTCTTAGCACTAGAATGGGGGGAAAAGAACCAAGCGGAAGCTGGGAAACCACCAAATGATCGGCAGTTGGGGAAAAGGGGTTGGGGCCAGGGGATGGAAGTGTAGCCATCTGGAGAACCCTGGAGGGCCAGATTGGGACCCCAGGTAGGCTGGATTTGGCCCATGGGCTTGAGGTTCAATGCCCCATCAAAACCTGAGCCCACTGCCACGTCTCAAGGAAGTACATTTCTCAAGTTGGGATGGGGACGGGGAACCCTTACTTTAAGAACATAAGAAGAGCCCTGCTGGATCAGATCAAGAGTCCATCTTGTCCAGCATTCTGTTCACACAGTGCCCAACCAGCTGTCAACCGGGAACCCACAAGCATGACATGAGGGCAACAGCACCCTCCTGCCCATGTTCCCCAGCAATTGGTGTACAGAGGCTCACTGCCTCTGGTACTGAAGGTAGCATATAGCCATCAAGACTAGTAACCATCAATAGTCTTCTCCTCCAGGAATTTGTTCAACCCCCTTTTAAAGCCATCCAAATTGGTGGCCATTGCTACATCCTCTGGTAGTGAATTCCATAGTTCAATTCTGCACTGTGTGAAGAAGTGCTTCCTTTTATCTGTCTTGAATCTCCCACCAATCAGCTTCATGGGATGACCCCAGCTTCTAGTATTTTGAGTGAGGGAGAAAAATGTCTCCCTATTCACATTCACCACACCATGCATAATTCTGTAGACATCTATCATGTCTCCCCTTACCTTCCTTTTTTTCTAAGCTAAACAATCCCAGCTGTTGTAACCTTCTCTCATAAGGGAGACAGTCCAGCCCCTTGATCGTTGTAGTAGGGATGTCAGAGAATTCTGCCACAGATCTCGGGGAGGCTGACTGCCAGTGCATTCGGCCCCCCGAAATCTGTGGCGGAACGGCCTGCCCCCCCGCCCCCCTGCGGATCCCCCTGGGACGAGACTTACCTGGGGCAGATGTTCTGGGTGGCGGCAGCTGCGGCGGCCAGTCTTCCGACCGGCTGCCGCCGCCGCCATTTCCTGTGTAAAAAAAAAAAAAGACGTGATGGGCCATGTAAAGATTTACGTAGCCTATCACGGCTAGGTTAAAAAAAAAACAACGTGATAGGCTACGTAAATCTTTACGTAGCCTATCACGTCTGACTTAAAAAAACACACACGCGTGTACGCAAATGGCGGTGGCTACGGCCGCCACCATTTGCGTTCTTTATTTTGGCCCGTCTTAGTCTACGTAAATATTTACGTAGACTAAGATGGCGAAAATAAGGGGAATGCAAATAGCGTCCGCCACGCTATTTGCCTTCCCCTTATTTTTGCCGTCTTAGTCTACGTAAATATTTATGTAGACTAAGATGGGCCAAAATAAAGAATGCAAATGGCGGCGGCCGAAGCCGCTGCCATTTGCATACGCGCGTGTGTGTGTGTTTTTTTTAAGTCAGACGTGATAGGCTACGTAAAGATTTACGTAGCCTATCATGGCTGACTACAGGGACGCAAAAGCCGTAGCCGCCGCCATTTGCATCCCTGCTAGCCAGCCGGCGGCTCTGCAGAATCCCTGCAGAGCACAGCTAGCTGGCGAGGATTCTGGGGGGAGGGATGGAGCGCCTCCCCCCCACCATCAACATAATCCGCAAAAGGTAAGTCACTTTCGTACATCCTTTCATTGTAGTTGCCCTTTTCTGCACTTTTTCCAGCTCTACAATATGCTTTTTTTAAGGTGTGACCAGAACTGTACACAGTATTCCAAGAGTGGTCACACCATAGATTTGTATAAACCATACATTTGTATAAATATGATACTTTTATATAATGTATGATATTGGCAGTTGTATTCTGAATTCCCTGTCTAATTATGTCTAACATGGAGTTTGCCTTTTTTTACAGCAGCTGCCCATTGGGTTGACATTTTCATGAGCTCTCCACCATAACCCCAAGACCTCTTTCTTGGTCAGTCACTGCTAGCTCAGATCCTATCAGGTTATACTTGAAGTTGGGATTTTTTGCCCCAACGTGCATCACTTTACACTTGCTTACATTGAACTGCATTTGCCATTTAGATGCCCATTCTCCCAGTTTGAAGAGATCCTTTTGGAGCTCTTCACAATCCCTTTTTGTTTTAACCACCCTAAATAATTTGTTGTCATTGGCAAACTTGGCCACTTCACTGTTCACGCCTAATTCTAGATCATTTATGTACAGGTTGAAAAGCATTGGACCTAATACAGATCCCTGTGGGACCCCACTATTTGCTTCCCTCCATTGGGAGAATTTACCATTTATTCCTACTCTCTGCGGTCTGTTCTTTAACCAGTTACTGATCCATAAGAGGACCTGTCCTCTGATTCCATCACTGCTGAGTTTACTCAGGAGTCTTTGGTGAGGGACTTTGTCAAAAGCCTTTTGGAAGCCCAAGTAAACAATGTCTACTGGATCACCCCTGTCTACATGTTTATTGTCACTCTCAAAGAACTCTAAAAGGTTGGTGAGATAGGACTTACCTTTGCGGAAGTCATGTTGATTCTTTTTTCATCAGGGCTTGTCCTTCTATATGCTTACTAATTTTATCTTTAATAATGCCTTCAACCAATTTACCTGGAACATATGTTAAGCTAACCGGCCTCCAATTTCCTCAGTCCCCCTTTTGAAAATTAGTGTTACATTGGCCATCTTCCAGTCCTCTAGTATAGAGGCTGATATTGGGGACATGTTGCATATTTTGGTTAGAAGATTAGCAATTTCACATTTGAGTTCTTTGAGCACTCAAGGATGGATACTATCTGGGCCCACTGATTTATTTGCTTTCAATTTATCAGTAAGGTTGAGAACTTCATCTTCTGTCACCACTGTTTACCTCAGTTCCTCAGACTCCCTTCCTGAAAACATCAGTTCAGGCACAGGCATCTGCCCTATATCTTCTGCAGTGAAGGCAGTTGAAAAGAATTCACTGAGCTTCTCTGCAATCTCCTTGTCCTCTTTCAGTTCTCCTTTAACTCCATTGTCATCCAATGGTACAACTGCCTCCCTAGCTGGTTTCCTGCTTTTTGATATATTTAAAGAATTCTTTATTGTTGGCCTTGATATTGTTATCGATATGCTCTTCAAAATGCTTTTTTGCATCTTGCATTGTCTGCTTGCATCGCCTTTGTGCAAGCTTGTGCTGTCTTTTGTTTTCCTCACTTGGGCAAGACTTCCATTTTCTGAAGGAAGCTCTCTTTTCTCTAATAGCTCCCTTAACCCTGCTTGTTAACCATGCTGGCGACCCCTTGGACTTGGTGCTATCTTTCCTAACCTGTGGTATACATTTTAGCTGGGCTTCCATTATTGTGGTTTTGAGTAATCTCCAAGCATTTTGAAGGGATTTAATCCTGTTGACTCCCCCTCTTAACTTCCTTTTCACCAGTTCCCTCATTTTATAGAAGTTTCCTCTTTCGAAGACAAATGTGACTTGTAGGACTTCCAGGGCAATTTTCCACTGAAATATATATTAAATCTGATAGGACTGTGATCACTGTTTCCAATTGGTTCAACAACATTTACATCTCATACTAGGTCCTGGGCGACACCACTTAGGATCAAATCCAAGGTCAGCTCCCCTCTGGTGGGTTCCATGACCAGCTGTTCTAGGGCACAATTGTTTAGGGCACTGAGAAACTTAACCCCTTTGTTGTGGCTGGAACATGTATTTATCCAGTCGATGTGAGGGTAACTGAAGTCACCCATATTACAACACTTCCATGTTTGGAGGCCTCCCTGATTTTGGTTTCCATTTCAAGGTCACTCTGAGCATTCCGGTTTGGGGGACAATAGCATGTTCCTAGCGCTAAATTAGTTTTGGAGCCTGGTATTATTGTCACCCACAGTGCTTCTGTGGAACAGCCTACCCCTTTTAGGTGTTCTAGTCCACTCGATACTATGACGTACACGGCAACACCTCCTCCAGTATGCCCTTCCCTGTCCTTTCTATAGAGTTTATATCCAGAGATGACCATATCCCACTGGTTCTCTCCGCTCTACCAGGTTTCTGTAATGCCCACTATATCCATGTTTTCCTTTAAAATCAAGCACTCCAACTCTCCCATATTGGCTTGTAGGCTTCTAGCATTTGCATAGAAACACCTATACACAGTGTCCCCCCCCAGATGCCTCTGGCGTGTGCATCTTTTGCTATGGGATGTTGGCCCCTTTGATTGGCTATTATGTTCTGCCATGTACTCCTGGCCTATTTCCTCCCCTTCTACATTTGGGTAACGAGAAACATTTTCATCTTCATCCTCTTGGGATGACTTAACCTGAACTGGATGCTTCCCAGCTCCTGTCGGCTTTCCCCCAGGGTTTAGCTTAAAAGCTGCTCTGCTACCCGTTTTTCTGTTTAGCACCACCAGTCTGGTTCCATTTTGGTCCGTTTACTTTCTAAACCAATACATAGACTGAAACACAGTAATCCTTTGGTATCCACAGTCCTCCGTATTTTGTTCTCCAATCAAAATTGTACAGAAACATGCATATATGGTGTTTCCAAGCTCAATTCAAAATGCTGGCTTTGACCTTTAAAACCTTAAATGGTTTGGGAACAAGTGACTTGAAAGATCACCTTTACTCAAATCAACCTGCCCACACTTTAAGATCAGAGAGAGGCCCTTCTCATTTGCCCACCCATGAGAGCAGTCAGGTGGGTGATGACATGTGAAAGGGCCTTCTTAGTAGTGGCCCCACACCTGTGGAACAAGTTGCCATCAAAGGTCTACCATGCTCCATCATTGCAGGCTTTTAAGCAGGCCTTGAAAACATATTACTTTACTGTGGCCTTTGCTTGATATGACTGTTTTTGTTGTTGCTGGTTTTATTGTTGTTTTAATGGTTTTTATGTTTTTATCACTTTTAATATTGTAACTGTTTTTATGTATTTTATTGCTGTAAGTCACCTTGGGAGGGCTTCTGCCCTGAATGGCAGCCAAGAAATGTTTTAAATAAATAAAATAAATAAATATACTATGGAAGAGAGTATGCACATAAGTGTATACTAACGGGGAAAAGTATGAAAAATGTCCTTGCAAAATGCATATATTAGGAGAAATGTGAAGAAAAAAGTGTAAAAATTTTCATGTGGACTTTAAAAAAAAATGTAAACTGATGCAGGAACAGGATGAAATGCACTTAAGACTGAAAGAAACTAACATTGACAGATTTGTCTATTCCTATTCTTAAGTTCTTTAAAAGCCTGCAGCTAAAGGTCAATAAATTAATCATGTGTTGGGAACCATGTGTACATTATTCCGGGCTCTTTAGAGGGAGTGGGGTTGACACATTACAGATATGTGTGCAGAAAGACTGAACTCAAAATGCTATGTATTATAATTCTTTGAATTGCTTTCCTTAATACTGTTTTATGTCTTATTTCTTTTATACTCTTTTATTCACCTAATCAAGTTGTCTTACTATCAGTAAATATTGCTTCTTACTATGACCTTTACATTTCCTTTCTAAAAGTTTGCTACCTGTCCCTTCCTCCTTCTTTCTAATTCATGGAGGAAGTATCCTAAATTGTAAATATCCTGAAACTACCCCCTTTACACAAAACATCTGAGTGTCAATGTGAAATGTGAAAAGGCTAATGTGCCAACAATTCTGTGCCATATCCATATGAAACATTCTAGCCCAGGCCAGGAAAGGAGAGAGTGTGAATGGAGACTGAATGGTTTTATTGCAGGAAGGCCTAATGGGGGTGCTGTGGTATGTGCTGAAGATTGCTGAAGTATCAGTTACAAAACATGGAGCTGGGCCAACAAAGAGGGACATCAACAGATGTTTTAATAACTAAGAACAGTACTTTACAAGCTTGAGAGATGTTGGGGAGTCAAAAGGACGTGTCAGCAATAACCATCACTCTTGGAATTTGGGACATGATCAACAAAGACAACATCGAACTCAACGAAGGCAAAAGAGTATAAAACCCCTGAGCCTGCCAGTGTTCAGGAGGGGAGAGGTTGCATCTGGGTCATTGTATGTGCACATACCAACAGCACCCTCGATCCATGGGACACACATGTCAAGCGCTTGGCAGTGTGTGGCGAGTATGTGTTGGGTAGAATTCAGGGAATAGGAGTTTACTGTCCAGGGCATAGATAAGGCGCAGTTATCTTTGTACCGTCATACTCACTATTTTGGAGGTTTTCATACAGACAGCAGGTTCTGGCTTGAGCTTGGCTGCAGGGAAGCTGTGTAACAAGCAGGGACTACCTGCATATTTAGTCATTTAAGGCACCATGTTTGGGTAACTAAGTTGTGACCAAGGAGCATGCAGTTCCTTGAGGTACTTGTAACTAAGTCTGTAACTAAAAGGTGCACTGCCTCTTAAGCCTCAGATAGTTTGCAACTCTCTGGGGAGGCTCAGCTGTTGCTTGTTTTGTTTCTTTATTGTCAATAAATCTCCTTTTTCTTTCACCTACATTGGTTGTGTGTGTCCTATCTCCACCTCAAAAGATCCCAAATTCCTCAGCCTGATCAACTGAGGGGTCCAGTGTATAAATTAAAATTCAAACCTCACAGGGTATCACAAATAAATATACATGCATACAATTTGGAGCTAGGAGACACTTGTAACAAGACACGTGCTTTTAAAAATTCATTTAACCATTCTATTCTCGGACATCCACTGAGAGACAACCTTGTCTGATGTGAGCACGCATCTGACATGGTAATACAATAACAAGCAAAAAATGAGGATTCGTAACTTACAAGAACCCAGGTCCATTGGCTCCTTGAAAAACTTCATTAGGTAACTTTTCTAGATGGTAATTGCCACTCAGATTTCTGTTAGGAATGAATGAATGAATGAAAAATATGATATTTGGAAAATAATCTTAATACATTGAATAATGGTAGCTCCTCAGCTATGGAATTCCAGGGAGCCCCAGTCAGCTACTGTTAAATAGGCTTTGAAAATAACTTGATTTTGCAAGATTTTCTATGAGCAGCTTTCTGCTGACTGGTGATCTGGGTACCTGCTGCTCACTCTGCAATCCCAGTGTTAACTTTTGATGGGCAGCTTAACACCTGGACAGCAGACTGATTTATTTTTATGATGACGACGATGTGGTTTTGAAGGTTCATTTATATTGTTTTAACTGTAGTTTTATTATTGTTTGATCGAATTATCCAAAATCTATCCAAATCTGTGTGTGGGGGGACATTGTTAAAAGAAATGCATGATTGAAAAAGAGGACAAAAGAAGACACAGGTTCGCATATCGAAACTGTGGAATTCACTACCATGTGATGTGGTGATGGCCACCAATTTAGATGGCTTCAAAGGGGGGTTAGACAAATTCCTGAAGGAGAAAGGTATCAAGGGCTACTGGTCCTGATGGCTACATTCTACTTCTGGTATCAGAGGTAGTAAGCCCATGTACACCAGTTGCTGGGGAACATGGCCGGGAGGGTGCTGTTGCACTTGTGTTTTGCTTGTGGGTTTTCGTGGGTGGCTGGTTGGCCACTGTGTGAACAGAATGCTGGAATAGATGGACCCTTGGTCTGATCCAGCAGGGCTCTTTTGATGTTCTTATAAAATTTGCATATACGAATTCTATATATAGGTATGAATGTGGAAATAATGACCGTAATTTAAGTAGGAATACAAAACATCCCACCATAGCGGAGGAAACTGCTTCCCAGGCTGCTGTGCAGGCGCTAATGCTTGATGGGCCAATTCAAGACTCCTGCTGTCCCTTCTTAAGGTCCTTTATCTTTGACTTGGGCTGGATAGCCCTTCAAACTGAGGATGCCTTCAAATACAAGACTACTGTGATAGCTCTTCAAATAGAGGACTGTAAAGTAGGGCGCATGGCCACCCTTTCTAGATCAAGTTAGGGCCCAATCCTATGCGTGTTTAGACAGAAACAATTCCTACCTCTCCCAGCATGCCCCAGCCAGAGCTGGCTGGGGCATGCTGGGAGAGGTAGGACTTTATTCTGTCTAAACATGTATAGGATTGCACCCTTATCCTACTTTCACAAATGTAGCCAAAAGACAAGGCCACACTATGAAGGAGAAAAATGACAAAAGGATGAAAAAATCAGTACACTAAAACCATTTTTTGAAAAACCAAGTTTACGATTCCCCTTAATTCCTAATGCATTTCAAACATCTGTGTTCTTCCTTAGTGGAAACTGCAAATAAAACAATTATGAAACTTAATCCTTTCAAAAAGAAAATTAGAATACAGAGCATATGCTTCTGCCATAATTCACATAAAAATTTAAAAATAAATGAAATGAATGAAACTTTAAAGTGCTTAACTGTGGCTGGATCATACCCAAGATATTTCAGTATGTGTGCATGTGTGTGTGATTATATATATATATATATATATTCATATTCTAATATATATATATATATATATATATATATATATTTAAAACAACTTGTTTAGAATATTTATTTATTTAAAAGGTTTTTAATCTACCTTTCAGGATGTACTGCCCTCACAAGATGGCGTACAATATTACAAAAACATGAACATACGGATTACAGTTAAATACACACACACAGCAGTAGCAGAAGCAGTTAATGATTTCAAAGCACCAAATGCAGACTGAAATAAATGTGAGGTCATGTGTATCTCCCTGTGGAGGGAGTTCCAAAGGTGTGGGGCCACCACTGAGAAAGCCTGTCCCCAGTACCAGCCTAACGTCTCTTGCTAGTGGGCCAGAGAATAGAGCCTCTGACGCTGATCTTAATGCTTTTGCAGGTTGATGCAAGTAATCAAAAAGCCAACCCAAAGAAAGGATCAACCAACCAAAAGAGGATCACTTCTGATCTGAAGCCTTATCCCCACAGAAATAATTGGTGGCTTCTACATGCATATACTTGGATAAATAGAATATCGAGTCTTAAACTTGCTAGCTTACGCAACACAAAAGGTAAAAACATAGCAAAACATAGTGTAAAATAGTGACATGAATTCTGCAAATCTTGAACGAGATCATAACACAGATAGGAAGTTGACCTATACTGAGTCAGACCACCACTTTATCTAGCATCAGACTGGCACTGGTCCTCTGGGGCTTCAGACAGTGGTCTTTGCCAGCCAGGGTGGAACTGGGATCTTCTACATGCAAAGCATGTCCTAGTCTACCACTGAGCTATGGAGAAATTAAAAAAATAGGGGCTTACAAGGCACTGCAGTAAGGGAAGGCAGATGTTTCCCTTGCTCGTCCATGTTTCCACTGTGAGGTCCTGCTCTGTACCATTTTACCAAATATTGAGGATTGCCTTGGGCTGGGGGAGGAATGTGGACCAATCCACTGGAGTACCTGATATTTACAGCAGAGGCAGGAACTGGCAGTGTGCGCGGCCGATTTCTGCCCGCAGAGTGATCACTGGGGCATCTCATTGGCTGCAGAAATGGGGGGTGGGCATGGAGGTGAAAGCGTGGCATTTTAGTCTCTTGAGGGACCTTCCAGAGCATCCGAGTTTCAGGACTCTGTCCCTGGAATCTAACTCATCCGACGGGCTCCAATCAAAAGAGGATCACTTCTGATCTGAAGCCTTAACCCCATGCCAGAAATAAGAGGTGGGTTCCAAATGCATGTACTTTAAAAATAATATTCATTCATTCGTTTACAGAGATAAATATATACACAAGACTCTACATCGCAGAGCTCTGGCCCACAAAAGGTTATGCCATACATCAGGGTTGTACAACCTTTTTGGCCCTGAGGGTCGCATCGGGTGCTTCCTGGTGTGGCAAACCCACAAGTATGCATGCACATCCACATTCAGCACTCACTTGCTCAAATCCAACTCCTGCCCAAGAGGGTTTCAGAGGCCTGGGACCTGTTTTGATCAGATAAAGCCAAAACTCCTCCCAGAAACCTCAGTTCTCAAACCACCCAGGTATCCAGAGATCCTGACTCCTAGCCCTTCTCCCTCCTCTATTCCACACTTTTGCTGAAGGATCCTGCAGGGCTGGCCCTAACATTAGGTATAGCGAGGCAGTTGCCTCAGGCAGCAGAGGCTGGGAGGTGGTAGCAAGGTGCTCTAGGAAAGAGCTATGTGCCAAGCAACCTATCCTGTGTCCCCTAAGCTAGTCTGCCGCCTTCAGGTGTAGTAGAGGATGCTGTCCCATTGCTGGTGTTGAAGAAAGATTCAGCCAGCAGTCCAGTCAACTCTTATACATGGAATGAGAAGGGGATGCCATCTTGTTCTTTGCCTCAGGTAGCAAAATGCCTTGGGCTAGCCCTCGAATCATGACAACCTACAGGGTTTTTCAGGGGAAAAAACTGGAAAAAGGGGAAAAATGCTCTAGGAACAGGCTCTATGGTTCTTACCATAGACATCCTGTTCCTAGAGTGTCCTAGGAACCAGCAGAAGCCTTCAAGCACTACTTCCTAGGATGCTGTGGGGACACTCTAGAATGAGGCGTCTTTGGTAGGAACCTTAGAGCCCATTTTTCGAGCATTTCACCTTTTTTCCTGTGATTTTGTCTGGAAGTCGAGGGGCAGGGGACCAGACAGGGCTTGGCCATGGGGCAGTCGTACTTTTTGCACCTTTGCCATAAATAAATGTGTTCATCTCTAAGATGTCTAGGGATGTACGAAAGTCACTTACCTTTTTGAAGGGTGACATTCGCGGTGGGGGGGAGGCGCTCCGTCCCTCTCCCTGAACTTCTGGCGGGGGGGAGGCGCTCCGTCCCCCCCTGAAATTCTGGCCAGGGGGAAGGCGCTCTGTCCCTCCCCACACGAATCCTGGCCGGCCGGCTCCGCAAATGGCAGCGGCCATAGCCGCCACCGTTTGCGTCCCTGCAGTCAGCCGTGATAGGCTATGTAAATGTTTACGTAGCCTATCACAGCTGATTTAAAAGAAAAAACCCTCCCGTGCGTATGCAAATGGCGGCGCCTATGGGTGCCGCCATTTGCATTCCTTATTTTGGCATGTCTTAGTCTACGTAAACATTTACGTAGACTAAGACTGCGAAAATAAGGGGAACACAAATAGCATAGATGCTACGCTATTTGCGTTCCCCTTATTTTCGCCGTCTTAGTCTACGTAAATGTTTACGTAGACTAAGACGTGCCAAAATAAGGAACACAAATGGCGGCGCCCATGGGCGCCGCCATTTGCGTACGCGTGGTTTTTTTTTCTTTTAAATCAGCCGTGATAGGCTACGTAAACATTTACGTAGCCTATCACAGTGTTTTTTAAAAATCTAGCCATGATAGGCTACGTAAATCTTTATATAACCTGTTTTGTTTTTTTTTTAAACTGGAAATGGCGGCGGCGGCAGCCGGTCGGAAGACTGGCCGCCGCAGCCGCTGCTGCTGAACCGCCGCCGAACCGCTGCCAGAGCCGCCGCCGCCAGGAAGATTCACTGAAGGTAAGTCCTGTCCCGGGGGGGGGGCAGACCGTTCCGCCACCGATTTTGGGGGGCCGAATGCGCTGGCATTTGGCCGCCCCGAGATTTGTGGCAAAATTCTCTGACATCCCTAAAGATGTCACAAGATTTTTTGTGGTTCTTGTTGCAGCAGACTAACATGGCTGCCCCTTTGGAAAGTGGATACATAGGATCTACCCCAAAGTTTTGCAAGAGACGATGCAATAAAGTACAAAACTTCCATAACGCTCCTGTCCTCCTTCTCCTATTCATCCCTCTCTCACTCTCAGATATGCATAAAAACATAGCTTTGAATAAAGAATGCTTCCCTGTCCCACAAGCTGCAAAAATAAAAAAAAGACATATTTATCTATAGATTACAGCTATATAGATTTTATATAACCTTATCAAAATCAGCCAGAGCCCCTGCTGTCATTCTTCAATATCCCAGTCACCATCTTCTGTCACCCACGTTTGGAAATGAATTCATGACTTTAGGGTGTACTCCTATGCATGTATAGCCAGAAAAAAGTCCTAAAACTTTTCTGACAGTGGCCTCTATTTACGAGCAAGCTATGAAATCAGCCAACAGAGGAAACATGGGCAAGGAGCAGTAGCAATACTACTAATAAAAGCTGAATGACTGTCTTTGTTGCAGTAAATATTTTGCACAAAATGTCCTCCAAACTGTTAAAGCAAGCAAGAATACTTACAGTTCAGACAAGATGGTCCCATTGAAGGCATGGTTTTCAATCTCCCAAATTCCATTTTTATTCAGCCTTCTGCAATAAAGAGACAATGACTGTTAGAACGTAAACATTTTTAAACACAAACTTTGAAAAGAGGTTGTGTTAAACACACACACACACATACACACACACACATAAACTCTCTACTAATGGGACTCTTCTAGAAAGCCAGTGAACACATTTCCTGACACAATGATACCAATTCAATGAATTTCAGTTTTCCATAAGCTGTGCAAAGAGTTTACTATGTGCTCCATTCTGCAATAAAAGGAGAGGATGATCAAAATGTAACAAAGATACCTGGAAGGGAAAAAAGTATTTCATTGATATCCTACCTTTCCTCCAAAGAGCTCAAGGTGGCATAGCAGAGTTAGCATAGCATAGCATCATAGGGCTGGGAGGGGCCTACAAGTCCATCGAGTCCAACCCCCTGCTCGGTGCAGGAAGCCTCATTCCCAGGCAGTCTCCCTTCCAAGTAGTAACCAGGACTGACCCTGCTTAGCTGCCGAGATCAGACGAGATCAGGCACATCCAGTAAGGGTTGTATCCAATGTTAGACCTACTTAGAGTAGACCCATTGAAATGAATGAGTGCTGAGTCTTCAACATGGCACTCATGGTCACCTCCCTTGATGCCTGCCAGCCTCCCTACCCCTCCTGATTAAAAAAAATATATGTATTTTAATTAAAAAATAATAATTGGGAGGCCAGCAGATTGCAAAGTGAAGTGCTACACTACACACCTACTCCATCTCAATTTCCAAGAATAAAGGGCACTTGGAGGCATTCTTAGAAAATAAAAATAGTGGGTAGCTTCAGCCCAGTGGTTTGTTTTGAAGTATGCCTTCTGCGAAATAGGTTTTGGAGCACAAAACCGGGTTCAAAAGAATGGTTTTCTGTTTTGTAACTCTAAACCCACCTGTGCCTTGTACTTACATTCTTGGGTAAGTTAGTTTTCTTTTAGCCTCATAAGTTTGCCTTCTGGGCTATGGGTGTTTTGTGACTGGTCACATCCAGCATGGCAACCATTTTCTGAATGGGAAGCCCCGTCATGGCAGCCATCTTGTGAGAGCACTCATGACATACCCTCAAAATTCCAAAATGTGCCCACTGGCTAAACAATAAAATCCAATGAAAACAATAATAAATAAAACCAGCAACCCATTTTTTTAAAATTCCAGTGAAAACAATTGGGTCTGAAGAGCTTTCCTGAAGACCTGCAAAGAAAGGACCTGATGAGTCCACAATGAAAGCTCATTTCAGAGGTCCAGGGCCACTACCGAAAAGGCCCTCTCCCATATAATCACTGTCCTAGCTGCCCTGTAACTAAACAAGTGCAACTGAAATAAACATGCATTATCTCCCTGTTTACTCATCTCTATTTCTCTCCCCTTTCCATGTGTCACATTTTAGGTGGTAAGCCCCATGCCCCCCCCGAGCTGTGCTTTGACTCCCCCCACCCCCCAGCAACGGATTGGTTTGGAAAATTATCTTTTAAATTTCTGACATGACAGACAATGACAGTCTAGGCTGTAACTCAGGCCTACTTTCTGAATTTCCCAATGTGTGCAGCTCAAAATGGGGCCTTTTTAGGATTTCTGGGCAGAAAAAATAAACTCAGCAACCAGTAAAAAAGTTTCCACAATTAATTTCCAGTCGCTTAGTTAGTTCTTTATATAGCAACCAGTTAAAAAGTTTCCCCCTGATTGTCTAACAGGAAGGAAAATCGAAAGCTCAGGAACAAGACTAGAAGGAGGGAACCTCAAGGAGGAGTTAACTAACACACCCTAAAGTGTTTATTTTCTCTCTGCCCTTCCCTAAACTTGTAGTATGAACAAGTTTGTTTTTCAGGTGGAATCTAAAACTGAGACACCCAATCCAGCATCAAAGCCAAGCTCGGGAGCTCACTGTCATTACCAAAGTATCGCAGTTCATGAAGAATCAGAACACAGGGACAGACGACAACACGTGAAAGAGGGCGGTAGCTATAGGCAAGACCCAAGCTTTTGGGTCTGGCGTTCCTGTTCTAAAGTATGAGTTTGGTGCTAAGCTTTTCTCTCTGTCTCTGTCTCCCACTCTCTGAAAAGGTGTATTGTGAACCTACCATTCAGAAAACTTTCTTGCAAGGTTATCAAACATTTTTATAAGTTTACGAAAGGAAGTCTATTATGCAGTAAATATTTCACAAAGTTAAGGACTCAGTCGTATTGCCTTCAACAAGAAAGTAATGCATAATGTTCTCAGCACCAATCTCCCAAAATGGTTGCATTCTAATGTGCTCTTAGTCTGTTTCTAAACCTGGTTTGTTTGTTTGTTTGTATTGGTGTTGTCATGATAAAAGGCTAAAACTGAATTTTAGTTCACATTAGTTTTAACTTCTTAGTTACTTATTTATTTACAACATTTGTAAACATCTAAAACAGATTCCAGAGCGGCGAACATAAAATTTATTTATTTATTTAAAACATTTCTATCCTGCCCTATATCATTAAGATCTCAGGGTGGCGTACAGATAAAATCAATTTAGACAGTTGTTGTTGTTGTTCAGTCGTTAAGTCGTGTCCGACTCTTCGTGACCCCATAATTTAGACAGCATAAAACAATAAATAATTTAAATACCTAAAAACATATTAAACTATTAAACAAACTAATACCATTTAAAATCTAAAGCAATAACGCAGTTAAAACAATGTGCTAGGGAATGCATTTAGTCCTCAAAGGCTTTGGTAAAAGGTCATGTTTTTATTTGGCGCCAAAACGAGACCAATGTCTATGCTAATCAGGCCTCCAAGGGGAGGGCATTCCACAACCAGGGTGCCACAGCAGAGAAGGCCCTCTACCACATCCCACCATAGTTAGGCTGACCATATTTCCTTGAGACAAAAACAGGAAATTGGGATGACAAAAACGGGATGGGGTTATGTAATATTCTGTATTCATGAAAAAGTAAGACGATAACAAAAGTTTTATTAGAGAAAGAATTGCTATGGGCGGAATGATGGTAAAAATAACAGTAAGACTCACCCTCCTGGCTCCCACACGCTGAATGGGGCTTAGCAACCGCCTCTTGAATTCCCCGCCACTGCAGGCAAGCAAGGGGGCGGTGTCTGATCGTTGCTAGCTCAAGAAGCCTGGCCCTGACTGGATAAAGTAAATGGAACTTCCTCTTTCGTCACACTAGTAGTTTTACTGCACGCATTGATTAGCATAGAGCCTTATGATAAACGCGTTCAGGTTTTTTTTTACAAAAAATTAAAAACGGGACAAAATTGACATTTATATTAAAACGACGGGACGGTTGGGAAATATGAAAAAAATGGTACTGTCCCATTTAAAACGGTATGTATGGTCAGCCTAACCATAGTGTATGTCTTGTCTCGTACTGGTGGGACGCAGAGGAGGGCCCCTCCAGCAGATCTCAGTCCTCTGGCAGGCATATATAGGGAGAGGCGCTCCCTGAAATATAGAGGTCCCAAGCCGCTTAGGGCTTTAAATGTCATCACCAAAACCTTGAATTCTGACCGGAAGCATATTGGCAGCCAATGCAATTCCTTTAAAACTGGTGTTATATGATTTTTACGAGGTGTTCCGGTCAGCGGTCTAACTGCTGCATTTTGTTTTCTCTCTCTTAAAAACAGAATCAGTAAAACCTATGGCTGGCCAGTTGGAGGCTTCCTGGAAAAGAGCTGTTTTCAGGAGGCACTGGAAGCAAGCGTCACCGTGTTGGTGCCTGCCTGACCTCCAGGGGCAGGGAGCTGTAGCGTAAACTATTTTGTTTGTTTTACACCTTATACCTTCTGAAACAAAAAGATGCCAGTCATTTAATTCCTGGTGTTCATAGTAGATTTTCTGTTGACTTTTACGTAGCCCATTATGTGAGTTAACACACCCTCTGCATGGAGGAGGAGTGAGGGGGGAGTTCACTGTCTTTCCCTTCTCCTGGCCTGGCCCTCACAGCCTCTCCACCACTGGTGCTAAGCGCCTCCCCTCCCCCACAAAATGCCCCACCTAGAAATGAGGCTGCCCACCTAACAAGGAAGGCTGCCCTTGGGTTAGGGGCCTGTCCTCTCTGGGTTTTGAAAAGCATCGTGAGCATTGATGGCATATTATTAAGATTAAAATCCTTATTATTAATAAACTCCCTTCTCAGTCATTGTCTCTCAGGGTAGCCCACCTTCTATCATTCAGTGGACTGAAGATCTTACTGCTCTTGCGACATTTGAACTTATCTCCTACAGCCATCGATTCATATGGATGCTTATTCAGAAATATGGACTGCTTATATTAACGTATCTATTTGAAATGGAAGAGTTAAATCCTCTTTTTTTTTTTGCATTATATATAGAGAGAGGGTGATGAAAATGATTATTGTGCATGGATATGTTTTATGGCATGTTCTTTCATCCTCCCCTTCTCTTTTGTAGTCCCCCCTTTTAGTTTTGTTTTTTGTTTGCCACTGATGTATTTGCAAATAAAAGATTAAAAAATTTCCACTCCATAAATATATAAATGACAACCACTCCCTCACAGTCTGGTTGAGGATTGGGGCAGGGAAGCATTTAATGGGTTAAGGCATGCAATTCCTTTGGACTCAAAAGGGCTACCTAAAATGATGAAATAGCAACAACGTCAGGGACTCTGCATTTGGAATCTCAAAGCTTGCTATAATTCTTCCCCCTGCCCCCCGGGGCACATTGAGCATTAATGTGCCTTCCCCTCTCTTTCCTCCTCCCTTAGTCCCAAACAATCTACCACAGTTGGTTGTATTTATCCCTCCTGCAGACTAATTTGGCTTCTTCTCTGCTCCTATTGTGACTAGGCAAGGCTCATCCACTCTTAACCCAGAGTGGCAAGCCTGAGTGATGGGCTGACAATGAATCATTTAATTAAACTGTCAGAAAGCCTCCACACTCAGCTGCTAATCCAGAGCGAAAGCTGCCTGTTCAAGCGATACGCTTATCTAAGGTCCGAGAGGGGTGTGCTAAGGTTGACATGGAAATCAATTACGGTCATGGTTGGAGAGATTACCCTTTTGACTGTGAAAGGCACATGCCCTGTGGTGTCACATCTTTGATGGATGTCAGAGCCGATCACAGCTTACCAGGAAACCGTCCATGACGCCTTTGGAGGTGACAGACCAGAGAGAAATGACCTTACAGCCAGGCCCCCTGGCATGAGCACTTGTGAGAAGCCAATGGAGGTGCACACTGGGAGAACCAATCAAGATGTGGAACCCCAAAGGCCTAGCCTCCAGTCTTTGAGGGGAGATTCAGACAGGAAAGCCATTCAGCAGCTAACCACAGCTTCCTGACAGGGCTTTTCACGCCAGGCCAGAGCAATGCTCATCAAAGACGGCTGGAGAGAAGTGACAAGCGGAGTGCCGCAGGGTTCTGTCTTGGTCTCATGCGATGAATCAACGCCCCCGCTCCTTTCTTAGAATTGCCTCTGAACAAAGGACCTGCCCAGACATGTAGAAAGAACCAAATCAACGTCCCCCCCCCAGCCCAATGACTTGGCTTATGTTAGGTAGGAACTGCAGGAGTTCTCTACGGATCCATGAGCAGGTCCTCCCAGGCTATTGATGGGTCACTTTGAATGTCCAGGTCTGGGAGCTGCCCAGCCCCCTGAGGCATACCTTTGCTAACGAAAGAAGCTTCCGTTGTCTTTGTGTGGATGGCAAAGAGGCAACACTGGCTTAAGTGAGGCCCGGATGCCCAGATGTGGGCCCCATCCTTCCCCCTCCTGAAAGCTGCTTTGGTGAATTATTCTGAGGATCCTGATAAGTTTTAGTTAGCTGATTTGTATGTTTCATTTTATTTTTAAAAGACAACTGACCATTTCGGAAGCAGGAACAGTGCCGGCTCAAGGTTTTTGGAGGGCCCTTGGGCAGGACACCCTCCATGGGCCCCCTCCCTCAGTGAGCCCACCTTCTCACCACCTTTGTCACCTCCTCCTCACCCTCTCTCTCTTTACTGCTACCACTTGCTTGCTTGACAGGCAGAGAGAAGGTGAGCAAGCAGGCAGGGGCATCTCCTGCTCCTCCTCACCACCACTGTTGCCTGGGCCAGACTGAGAGGCAGGTGAACAAGCAGGTTGCAATGGGAAAAGGAGGAGCCACTGCAGGGGGCTCCTGTTAGTGGTCCCCTGCTGGGCCATGTGGGCCCTTGGCAAGTGCCCAGCTATGCCTGCCCTTGATGCCAGCCCTGACCAGGAAATATGAAATTTAGTAACACTCTCCGCCACATCATAGCGGTAATACTACAGAGACTGCAGCAATCCCTTCGTTGTGGTAATACCAACACCTGCCTAATTTGCCATAAACAAGGCCTTTCATTTCACAATCTGCTTTAGAAAGACCTGGCATAGTGTAGTGCTGAAAGGACTGAGCTATGAACCAGGAAGCCCCCAGTTCAAAGCTTGCCTCTGCAATGAATTTCCTAGGAAGCCCTCTTCACTTTCAGCCCCATATCTGCAAGACATGGGAGATCATAGAATCATAGAATAGTAGGGTTGGAAGGGGCCTACAAGGCCATCGAGTCCAACCCCCTGCTCAATGCAGGAATCCAAGTCAGAGCATCCCTGACAAATGGCTGTCCAGCCTCGTCTTGAAGGCCTCCAGTGTGGGAGAGGCCACACACAGATAAAAATATTGACTTACCTTACAGGGTTGTCACAAGGATCGAAACAAGATAATACGTGCAAAGCTCTCAGAACACTCGCAAACGCCACACAAGTGTGCTTTGTTCATTATTAGAGCTTCTTAGAGTGGACAATAGTGGGAAGAAGGATCCAATGTTTGGCCCTATTTCCAGGATTTTGGTAAAAGCTTCACTAAACAATCTAATTTTCCTCAATGTGCTGCTGTCCAGATATTGTAGACTCCAACTCCCATCAGCCCCAGCCAGCATGGTCAGTGGCCAGGGATATTATAGGAATTGTAATTCAAAAGAAACAGAAGGCACCAGGTTGGGGAAGGCTGACATAGGCTGTAAACTGTATGCTCCTCCTAGGGATGTCTGTTGTTAGAAAATCCGGCCTTTTGGGGCCCAATAGATCCACACTGCCTGCCTGGCTCGGCTTGCATTTGAGAGGTGAGCCACGGGTTTTTCCAGAATCTGGGAACTTTTTTGTTTTGGGTTTTTTTTATGTAAAAAGAATTTTGTACAAATGGTGGCATCAAATTGTGACCATAATTTGCTTAATTTGTTCAAATTACAGTGCAAATTAAGTAAATTACAGCTGCAATTTGCACACATTTCTTTTTATGTCTCTCTCCCACAAATCTGCAAGCTGGCCCGACTGGATGCAGATTGAATCAGGCCACCTAGTGAGGAAGCAAGCCAAAGTCTGGGGGGCCAAGCTGCTGAAAGCTTGGTGAGTTTCACTCCCACGGATGGGTTTCTTTGACATCCCGAGCTCCCCCACCCCACTTCACATAATGTGCTGGAGAGTTGTTGATGGGGCATTTGACTGAAGGCCGCTCTCTGTCTCTGGTCTCTCTTCATTTTCTCCATTCTGTTCATAATTGTATAAACCTCTATGATATTCCCTTCCCCGCATTGCCTCTTCATTACAGCCATGAAGAAGTACCAACCATGCCACTCAGACGGTGAGAATTAGGGATGTTAGAGAATTCCGCCACGGATCCCAGGGGGGCTGAATTCCAATGAATTCGGCTCCCCGGAATCTGAGGCAGAATGGAGCCCCCCGCCCCACCACCCTGCGAAAGCCCCGGAAAACAGAGCCTACCTGGCTGTGGCTCTGGCTCCGGCTCTGGTGCCGGCGGCAGTGGCAGCTCTGGCCACTGCCGGGCTGCTACAGCTGCAAATGGCGGCCGTCGTAGCGGCCGCCACTTGCGTCCCTAGGCCGGCCCGTGATAGGCTACGTATATATTTACGTAGCCTATCATGGCCAAATCAGGGATGCAAATGGCATCCCACACGCCATTTGCGTTCCTGCTTTAGCCGTGATAGGCTACGTAAATATTTACGTAGCCTATAACGGGCTTGCATAGGGACGCAAATGACATCCCCTACGCAGGACGCCATTTGCGTCTGCACCAGCCTGGCAGCGGCTGGAGGCCCTGCTGCGGGTTGGCCTGGCTGGTGGCTTCGCAGCCTGGCCACGGAGCAGAGCCAGCTGGGCAGGATTCCGGGGGGGAGGAATGGATCGCCCCCCCATCGAGGATTCCGGGGGGGAGGAATGGATCGCCTCCCCCCACCTGTGGAACCTGGCGGAGCCAGGTAAGCGGGGTTTTGTACACCCCTAGTGAGGATACACTATAGGGCCGATCTACATTGCGCCTGCCATCGCAATGAATTCGGTGTCCCGTCTGTTAAACGCTCTTGCATTAAAACATGATTATTCACGCTCACCCATTTTCCCCGTTGCAGTGCTTCATTGAATGTGCGAGCTCGGTTCACACTCAAGTGCTGTGCTGTTTTCCTGCTGTTTTCCTGCGCGCGCTTGTCTGATCTCAGATGCTAAGCGCGGTCGGCCCCGGTCAGTAGTTGGATGGGCAACCGCCTGGGAATCAGGCTTCCTGCACTGAGCAGTGGGTTATTCTATCCCTTCAAATGAGATTAAGTTTTACCCCCCCATCCCCCGCTCCGGATGTTGTTTTTAAAATTAAGGCGTTATCCTCGCAGAATCAGGGCTTCTCTGCAATGTTTTTTTTCCCCTTAATTGAGGCATGATTAGAAAAGATTTGAAGCTTCACAACTTCAAAGCTTCAAAGATCATACCTCAATTAGGAAAAAAAAAAACATTGCGGAGAATCCCGATTCTGTGAGGATAACGCCTTAATTAAAAAAAAAACATCCGGAGCGGGGGATAGGAGGGGGTAAAACTTAATCTCATTTGAAGGGATAGAATAACCCCCTACTCAGTGCAGGAAGCCTGATTCCCAGGCGATCACCCATGCAACTGACCAGGACCAACCCCGCTTAGCTTCCGAGATCAGACAAGTGTGCGCACATCCAGCCCTTTGCTTGTTGCTGAGGAAATGGGGGCTGCTGAGGAAGCTATGCGATCGGTAGCCGGAAGACAACATGGGGCTGTCGAGAGCTGTGATTGGACAGGAGGGAAATACAAACACCGCCGTATATGGACAGGCAGGGGAGGGGACTATGACCAGATAGGGTAGCAAAGGCGGAAAATCAGAGCACATTAAGGGGAAATACTGGGATATTAGGGTATTGAAAGTGGGAGCACGGAAGTGGGAAATTCCAGTTCCAATTCAAGGAGGGTACTGCGTAGTGTGAAAGGCGGGAGGTGAAACCTCATTGGAAGCAAAAAAAGGTGGTAAGTGTAGATCCAGCCTATGCGGCTCCCAAGGGCAGGATAAGAACCAACAGGTGGAAATTGCAGGGAAGCAGATTTTGACTTAACATTAGGACCCATTTCCTAAGAGTGAGAGTTGTTAGGAGGTGGTGGGTTCTCCTTCACTGGAGGTATTCCAGGCATGGTCTGAAGTAGGGGTGTCAGAGAATTCCACCATGGATCTCGGTGAGGCCGAATGCCAGTGCATTTGGCCCCCTGAACTCCGTGGCAGAATGGCCTGCCATCCCCCCGCTCCCCGCGGATCCCCCCGGGACAAGACTTACCTGGGGCAGATGTTCCGGATGGTGGCGGCTCCAGCGGTGGCTTCGGTGGTGGCGGCTGGCCATCTGAACGGCTGCCGCCGCCACCATTTGCAGTCTGTTTCCCCCCCCCCATTCGTGATAGGCTACGTAAAGACTTACGTAGCGTATCACGTCTGGGTTAAAAAACAAACAAACCCGCATACGCAAATGGCGGTGGCTATGGCCGCTGCCATTTGCATTCCTTATTTTTGGCCCTCTTAGTCTATGTAAATATTTACGTAGACTAAGACGGTGAAAATAAAGGGGAATGCAAATAGTGCCCGCTACGCTATTTGCGTTCCCCCTTATTTTCGCCCTCATAGTCTACGTAATTATTTATGTAGATTAAGATGGCCAAAAAGAAGGAATGCAAATGGCGGCGGCCGTAGCCGCTGCCATTTGCATACACTTTTTTTTTTAACCCAGACATGATAGGCTACGTAAGTCTTTACGTAGCCTATCACGGCTGAATACAGAAACGCAAATGGCAGCGGCTACGGCAGCTGCCATTTGCGTCCCTGCTAGCCAGCGGCCAGATGTCTGGCTGCTGGCGGAGCCGGCCGGCGGCTCTGCGGAATCCCCACGGAGCAGAGCTGGCCAGCCAGGATTCCGTGGGGAGGATTCCGAGGGGAGGGATGGAGCACCTCCCCCCCCAGCGGAACCCGGTGGAGCCAGGTAAGTGGGGTTTCGTACACCCCTAGTCTGAAGGCACAGGAGGCAGCCACTTTGCTGAAGCTAAGCAGGTCTGGGTCTGGTCAGTGCTTGGGGGGGGGACCACCTGGGAGCCATATGTTGCCCCCTTGAGTTCCACAATGGAAGAAAGGTGGGATATAAATGAAATTAAACAAACCAACAGATACAATTTTCAAGCCAAGGTGGGATGGCCATCTGCCACGGATGCTGAAACTGCAGCCTGTAGTGCAGAGCCTGCATTGAACAGGGGGTTGGACTAGATGATCTCCAAAGTGCCTTCCAACTTTAATATTCCATGATATGCTTCGGCAGGAAGGAGGAGTTTGGGGAAGGATCCAAACTGTGCAGTTTAAGTCAGAAGTCTGTACCAGTTTGGATAGAATTGCTCTCTGCGAACAAGGCTTTTGGAAAATTCCATAACGTCATAAAGAAATGATTGACCATCATCATGATAACAGCAAAGCAGAGCCAGTATCTTTTAAAGCACATATTCAGATATGCCCACCCCACTAAAAGAGAGAGAGAGAGAGAGAGAGAGAAGAATCAAGAATGCACACTGGTTCATTAAGAAATATAATTGTGCCCACACAATGAGAAAGCTTCTAAGCACACAGCATGACGCTGCCCTGTGAAGTAGCCTGTAACGTTATATTAACATTATGCACAAGTATATCAGATTATTAGCTGCTCTACCCATTGTTTGTCTGAGTAATGGAATGTCTGCAGCCAACTGGAAATCCAAAGCAGTCCTGCTGTCCTTCAGAGCATGCACTGAATGATGTGGGACTGTCTTGGCAAATGTAAAAAGAGACTATCCTGGGCATCATTAATTTTTAAATTTGCTCCATGTTGTGAGGCTTTCGAGAGAGAGAGAAAAGGGAAAATAAATTGTTGAATGGAAAGGCGAGAAGCAATCCAGTTTTGTTTGGCATCGAAGCCCTGTTTTCATGTCCGCAAAACCTAATCGGCTGGAAAGCTGTTGTGGATCCAGCTCCCACCAAGGAAGCGGTATTTTTGTTTTTAAAATGCAGGATAAACAGCATAGGCTTGGGAAAGAAGGAGAATGCTAAAAAAAGGAGAGACGTGGAAAACAAATGCTGAAAATGCTTGGGAAAAGAGGTTGAGCTTGAAGTGACGTTGAAAAGGTGCGTGATTTTTATGGCATACGCACCGACCAGGGACAGGCCTTATTTCCTGGTACCTGCCTTGGGTAAAAGACTGTTTTAGAGCACAGCCCTATCAGCTAGATGCCCAAAGGATGAAGGGCTCCAGTGTCAGAGCCCTCTGTCCATCTTAGGCCCTGCTCTTGCCAGCAAGCCAGGAGGAATGACTGAGGCTTTCTTAGCTTCTGTATCCTCCCTTAGAACACTTCCCAGTAGACGGGCCTCTGAGCCCCTCTAGCTCATGCACGCTGCTGAGGGCAGGAACATGGCTGGGAGGCCTTTGGATCCAGCAAATCCACGGCCTCTCCCTTCCTCATCCACTGGTCTGCCCCCAACACACCCATCTCCTCCTTTCCTGCAGTCGAAGATCTGATCTCAGGAGAGGGTGCTGCCGCGGAGCTCTTTGCAGTGGCTGGGTACAGCTGGATCTCTTCCACCAAGGCTCGAGCACTTTAGAAACAGCAACAATACCAGTGTGTTGAGCTGAATTTTAAAACCTCAGTTTAAAGACAGGGCTGGACTATCACGCACATGCACAGACAAAAAACAAACAAACCTGTATTAACCAGATACTACTTACATATCAACACGATCAGAGCTTAAGCCCAGGAAAGAATTTCTTTCAATTTTGCGTATATTTATGTTGTCTTGGATATCTCTGAGATTTAAAAAAAAGAGTACCGTTAAAAAAATGCATCTATGTAATGTGTTGTTGGCATTGTTGTTGTTTATTCTGTCAGTCGCTTCCGACTCTTCGTGACTTCATGGACCAGCCCACGCCAGAGCTTCCTGTCGGCCGTCACCACCCCCAGCTCCCCCAAGGTCGAGTCCGTCACCTCCAGAATATCATCCATATTGTTGGCATACAAGGCACCAAATATGAACCATTCTTTCTTTCATTTTTGTGCATAAAAACATCATGCAATACCAATATAATCAAATCAAAGGATGAGCAGCATGTAACTATCAATAATATAATATTGGCTAAAATGTATTAGCCACCAGTGCGATAAGGGGCATTGCACTTGTGTGTTATATTTGCCTGTATGTGTTATCATGTATGTATCAGCATTTATGTATCCATAGTTTATATAATCAGATTTTAGGTGAATGGGTTCCCGTAGTATGAACAATGAGGGGTTCCAGCAAGGCCATGAGCTATGGAGTATTAGGGGTCTCAGAACTCATGGCATAAGCACTTCTGAAAACTGGGTGAAGAGGCCTTCAGTCTGAGATCACTGATTAGTGTGTCAATGGTTACAGCGTCCTGTAGAACAACAGCTCGAAATAGGCCTTGAAACATCCTGTGGAATAACAAGTAGGTCTGTGGGCATCTCACCCCTGAGCATTGTGCCCACAGCAATAAGACTGCCTTTTGACTTGTGAGTCAACGGTCAATCTTCTGTGAGAGACTACAGCAACTGTGGATTAACAGATGTGGGTCAACACTCAACAGGCAAACCGGTCGTGAGGTAACCGGGACAGTGGATTAAGTATCAGTGGCCATGTGGTGACTGGTGACTGTGGACTGATGGATATAAAAGTGGGCTTGAGATCAGCCCAGTAGGGAGTTCTTGTAACATCAGGAAGGTGCATGCTTGAGACCCCATAATCTCTGCAGCAAAGTCTCACTGAGTGGGGTTGGGCTTCCATCGTAGTGAATGGTGAGTATGACTGAATAGGGACCAAATTCTGTTTATAGGAAATCTGATATTTGTAATTTGAAGTGCAAATTCTCTATATGCAAATGGTGTAATCAATAAAGGAATGTAAGAGTTGGAGAGTTCCTGTGTGCAGCCTCATTACCCCAACTCTTTTTATATCCCAGGTTTGATTGGGACTGATCACCCCCATATCAGGCAGATTTGGTAACACCGGAAGCCTGAATAAAGAGATAAGTCATCAAGGGCCAAGGTTTCCAAATGTAGCAAAGTTCTGAAGATTCCATAACCTGGGGCCACCACAGAGAAAGCTCTGTCTGTAGTGACCACCACCCTAATGTTGGAACCAGCCCTAGGCTCTCAAAGTCTGATCTTAAGGAGCATGGAGGGCTAACATGGTAGAAGATGTTCCCTCAAGTATTCTTGTCCCTGACTGTAAACCCAGCCTGTTCTGAAAAACCACCCCAGCCCCAGATCTCAAGACTATGTTTCCTCCATGCACGAAATAATGTTATTGACTTCAAATCAAGAGTTTTTTATATCCTTATAAATGATTTTTAAAAAGTAGATTCTTTTTATGTCATTTGCCTTTTGGTTTTGAAGCCATAGTGTCTCTTTCAAGCTTTTGTAACACATCAGAGATTCATCAGCTTTTTTTTAATGCACATTTCAAATATGGGAATTTGGGTGAGATTTCACCTTCACCCAAATGTTCGTTTCAGCTCTAGTTCGGATTAAGTCAATTATAAATAATTTCTCCACTCTGTCCTTCTCTCCTTCACACACACACATAACGTGTCCAAACGCCAAAATATCAGAAGAATCCAGTAAAAACTTACAGCACAACCTTCTGCAAAGAGTGTACCTGGTTAACAGCAGGTAAAAACCTGATGGCAGTGTTTGATACCAACCTAAAAGAAGAGGAAATAAATAAATATATATAATTAGCTGTGGACTAAGAGAAAAGAAAAAGAAGAAATACTAGAGGAGAACTGCCCGATGGTTGTCTGAAATAAATTTGAGGAGGAAAATGCTGCAGACAAATTTCAGTCAGAGGCGTTAGCCTAAAAATTCTAAGTTACATTATCCTATTTTGATTCCCCTACCCACACAAAATTCTGGATTCTGGGTCCTGTTTGATGTAGGGATGGACATTTTAGTGTATTTCCAGTCCATGCCACTTCCACATGTGTTCATTCGTAAGTCTGTTCCATTCTGCTTCTGCATTGATCTGAGATTCTTTAAAAAAATCCACTCACAGATTTGCATTAAAATACATATCTAAAAAATACATCATTTTTGAACATCTTTTCTCTCAAATTGCAGATTTCTAAATGTATTTTTCACTCAAAATATGGATTTTAGTATGTTGTTTATCTCAAAATACAAATTTTAAAGCACATTTTGGTACCCTTTTTGAGCAAAAACTGAATCACAAAATTCGGGAAAGTACAAATTCTGAAAGATATTTATATTCCAACTCATCCATTAGTCTGAGATCAGATTAGTTCACGTTGGAATTCACAGACCGAATTCCTCAAGCATCCTGAGTTGGATATATTCTATAGCCCTATTCAGGCATTCGGAAAGCATGTTATTTAAACCTGCGAGGAAGGAGTATGCTCCAGCCCTGCCTACCCCCATTGTCATTCTTGGTGCCCTGTATGCATGGAGGGTGACTGTCTGAAGCGGACAACCTCCTCTATCCATGGGAGCTGTCCACACAATCTGGAACATCAGATAATCAGGATTCCAAATGGAATAGGGCTTAACTCACTGCATGATACTGGGGCCTCTAGCAACTAGGGATTCTAGCAACCAGGCAAAATATCTGACTTGCTGTACCACTCTGACAACTTCCCAGGGGAATGTGGCCCAGGTGTCACAAATGCAGCTGGCTGGGAAAAGGTACTGGAACATGTTGACTCAGTGGCTGATAGGTGAGACAAGAGGCCCAAAGGCTGTCAACTGATCTTATAGAGCCTCAGACTCAGGCTTGGCTTCAAGGTCTGTGCAACTGCCTCTAAGGCAAGGGGGGGGGAATTGTGGTCCTCCAGATGTTGTTGGACTCCAGCAACCATCAGTCCCAGCCAGCATGGCCAATGGTAATGGAAGATAGGAGTTGGATTCTAATGACATCTGCAGAGTCACAGACCTGCTCCAGGGTCACAGACCTACGCCTGCTCTTAAAAAGAAGACCAAGCAGATGTTGGATGACACTTTTAAACTGGTTTAATAATAATAGTGTGTGTGTCTGTATGTTTTACATCCCACAGTAAAAGTGTTAATGAAATAGTAAACCATACTGTGGTTATGCCCTTTTGCACACCGAAGATTGATACCTGACTTAAACGATAGCCCTGCCTACAACATCCATAGACCACCCAATTTTGTGCCAATAAATGCCTCCCTGGGGTGCTCTAACCTACTCATTTTCTTCCCCCTGCCTCTAATAAGCTGTTTGGCATAATAGTGCCACGCAGGGATCAGGTCAGTGGCAGCTGGTGACCCCAGTTCCAGAGGATCTGTGTTTCCATTCAGGGTTTTAGTGATCACCAGCTAAAACTCTAAGGTGCAGAAAGGTGCTATCCAAGGTGCTGAACCTCACCCCCCCAATAGGCTCAGCACCTTGGATAGCATCTTTCAGGGCCTTGGACAGCACCATCTAGAGTTTTGGCTGGTGGTAACTAAAACCCTGAATGGAATCACAGCTCCGTCCTCTGTAACTGGAGTCACCAGCCGCCACTGGGTCAGATACAGCACTGTGTGAGAAAACAAGTGACACCCTCACAACTGTGCTTCAGGTATGATTCCAAAGTGCTTCTGACAGCACAAGGAAGAATCATTAGATATTCATGAACAGACGTGAGCATTGAGGCAATGCATCAACCATTCTTGTGAGCATTCTAACTGACATCAGGATGAATGGAACAGCCATTTCCATTTCAAAGTGAGCTCTCAAATAAGGTATCTAAATATAAGTATAAAAATGTTCCGCACAGTTTCAGTTTGGCCATTCACATTCAAATAAGGGTTCATTATTCGTCTCGTTTCATATCCTCTCTGAGCATTTGCTTTACAGCAAAACAGCATGTGAGGGAGGGCTTTAAATTGTCATGGCTGCAAGCATATGATGAAAGCAGATGAATTTCTGCAATTGTTTCATCTTGGAAGGAAGGGACCCTCATGTCTCATTTGGTACAATGGGATGTGACTTATCTAACTGACTGCTTCATGGGAATGGGTGCCCCATGGCATTGTGGGAAGCCAGAGTTGCAATTCAGTTTACTTCCATTCATCTCCTTTTAGAACCTCAGGCCCTGGGCCAAATCTGACCCTCTTGGGGCCCTAATCTGGATTTCCAGGTTTCACCATATGTCCACACTGCCTTCCCTTTCCCCTGACCAGCAATCATTTGGTGGCCTCCTGGCTTTTGCACATCCCCTCCATTCTAAAAGGTTGAAATGCCTCTCCTAAGGCTTAGTTATTGACAATAAGCTAAATAGCCTGGCATTTTTGCCCCTGCCCCTTTTGGCGTTTAGCCCTGCCCACCACTGGAATGCAGCCCCTGAGAGCTTTTCTTAAATGGAATTTGGCCCTCGGTCTGAAAGAGGTTCTGCACCCCTGTTTTAGAAGATTTCTGATGGCAGGCTGATCTTATCTTAGGGAAATGCTCCCATGAGCTCATTGGCATGGATTCTGTCATGCCCCGACTGAAGGAGTCCTCAGAGGAGGGGCTAGAGGCCCCAGAAGCCCAGGGTAGCCCAGACCAGGGACTGCCACCAGACCCACAGGCACCTGCACCCTTGGGAGAAGTGGCTGCAGGGCCATCCCTGTCAGGAGAGAGCAACTCTGCCTCTGAGGCAGAGGCTGAGCCACCCCCTGATTCCTGGGAGCGTCATCGCCTCAAGTGACAGGCTAGCAGGGCTCCTGTGTGAAGGAGTGCTCACCCCCAGAAGAGGTCTCCTCAGGAGAAGGGGACTCCTCAGCAGAAAGGGACTCCTCAGGAGTAGGCTCTGATTGCTACAGCTGAGTTCTGGGTGGGGTCTGGCTGGCTTTGGGCTTAAAAGTCTTCACTGGAAACCTAGCCAGGGTTAGAGCAACTTGGTCTGTGCAGCCTCTGTCATGTACTTTGCCTCCTGAATTGTGCACTGTGACTGATGCTCTGTTTCCTGGCCATTTTCTGTGAGGGAGAGAAAGCACACCCTCCATATTTCAGATGACACGTCACCTCTATTTCTAGCCAATTCAGTAGTCAGGTACATTGAGTGAGTATTGTTGTAAACTATTAATTTGGCCTGGACACACAACTAGATGTGATGTGGAAGATTTGTAATCAGGATATCTTGCAGTTGTTTCTGTTTTGAAAGCAACCAGGGGCTAGCAGTGATGGGGAGGGGGGAGCTGAATTGGATCAGAGCCTTATTGCTAGGAGAGCCTTTCTTGAAAGAGCATGGATTATTGGCTGATAGGTGGATAGGGCTGTACCAATACATGTCTGAGGTCTAATTGCATGACCATACAATACTCCAGCACATGGGTGGCTATGCTATGGCATGGGCAGTTCTTGCATGCCTGAACCCGAGCAGAAGGGTGCACTTAGGGATGTCGTGGGCACCCGACTGGGTCTGGGAGTCCATTGCCCCCCTGCCTGCAACCCCTGGACTGTGCCTGCTGAACCCCTGTGCCGCTCATGCCCACTTGGACTCACTGCGACCCTGTCCAGTGAGCACCTGCCATTTTGCCACCTTTTTTCTGCATAAAAGGAATTTTAAAAATGCGCATATTTAAATATGCGCAGTTTGGGGCCAGGAAAGCTTAATATGCACAATATTAGAGGCATTAAAAAGGCAGCAAAATGGCAGGCGCTCACTGGATGGGGTTGCAGTGAGTCCAGGAGGGTGTGAGCGGGCTTGAGCATGGGTCGGGGGGGGGGAGCGGGGGCGGCACTTCAGCAGGTGCCTGAAGAACTCGATCTGGGGTGTGTTCGCACATCCCTAGGCGCACTGTCCTCATTGCAGCATAAATCCCTGTGGTAGTCACCCTCCATCCCCACTGTGCTTTTCTTTGCCCTCTAGTTCCTTAGCCCAGAATCAACATCACATCAAGGCATTGGTGAGGGAGTAGGCTATGGGGTATTCCTTGTGCTATAGTGGCGCACAGAGGGTTCTAGTGCAGCATCCCCCAGCCTGGTGCTCTCCAGATGTGTTGGACTGCAATGCCCATCAATCCATGACTGCTTTGCCCTCTGTCTGAGCAGCCCCATCAGAGCATGTTACTCCTTGGTGGGGAATGATGGTGGATGCCAACACATCTGGAGGCAACAGGTTGGAGAAGGCTGTTCTGGAGTGGCAGAATTCTCCCACCACAGGGCCCTTCACCACCAACTGCCCTATAGGACGAACTCCAGGAGAGCAGGAGGAAGAGGCAGCAGGCAGGCAAAGAAGGGGCAGTGGAGGCTGGTGACTCCAGTGTCAGTGGTGGGTGAATCCATTCTGGGTTTCAATCAGAACCAGTCAGAACTCTAAAGGAGCCCCACTGACAGCAGAACCACCAGCCTCCGCTGAGCAGGGGTGGCAATTAAGAGAGGTCTGGGTGCCATTTCCGCCCCTGCATGTTGCATTCCGTGGGGCGCTGTGCAGTGTAGCCCCCCAAAAGTTGGTGGTCTAACAATGAAATTTGGCAGCAAACCACTCTGAGGTGCTAAAAGGCTTAAATTTAGTTTGTTCTCAGACTAAAGTTTACCCTTTTATTTATTTATTTATTATTAAATTTATTAATCGCCCATCTGGCTGGTCACCCAGCCACTCTTTTAGTGCTAAGGAGTGGCTACAGCATGCTAAAATGGTCAAATTTAGATCCAGGGCAAGCTAAATGTGACCCTTCTGGCATACTGTAGCGCTAAAAGCACAATTTTTCAGGGGGAAATTGTTTTTTTTTAACTGCCCCCAAATTCAGCGGTGCAGCGGGGGTTGACATGGGCCACATCCAGCCCATGGGCCACTTATTGCCCACCCCTGGCTTAGAACCTGCTCCAGCTGGACAGTTTCCTCCCACCCTCTCAATGGCCATTTACCACCACGTGCCCTGTGGGAAGTCCTGATGACTTGTTATTTCATAGAATCATAGAATCATAGGGTTAGAAGGGGCCTACAAGACCACTGAGTCCAACCCCCTGATTCCCAGGCAGTCTCCCATCCAAGTACTAACCAGGGCTGACCCCGTCTGAGATCAGATGACATCAGGCTCATCCAGCCCTTTGCTCATTCATTTATTGGTATTGTTTATTGTAGGTTTTGAAAAATGTATTTTGATGTTGCTTGTTAGCCACCCTGCAAGGATTTGTATCCTGAAAGGCATGATATAAATAATTGTAGGACATAATCTCATACTTTAATTGGATGTAAGTTATTTGTGTATTTATTTGTGACAACTAAATACCGCTGAATATAATGAAATCCTTCAGCGGTTCACAATAACCTGTGCCACGCTTGCCGAAAGGGTTGGCTGCCATTGCATGTGCTCTAATCCTCCCTGTTTATGATACTTGTCTCTCTTTGGAGAGATTTGGAGGACACTTTTTTATGTTTTGATACTGTATGAACACTTGTACTTGCTTATCTTTCCATCTCATAATATGATTTGTATATTGCTTTCAAGTGTTCAAGGTGCTTCATATGCATTATCTCAGGGGTGCTCAGAATGTGGAATTGGGTCTACTGCAGCCCTGTAGCCAGCCTTCCGTGTCAGATGGGGCAGCCACAATTCTAGATGGGACATTTTGTGTGTGTGTGTGTGTGTGTGTGTGTGTGTGGAGGTGCATAGCACCAGCCAAGCCCCCCCCCCCACTGGTGGAGAGGATATGAGGGCCAGGCCATGGGAAGGGAAAAGTATGAGCTTCCCCCTCACTCCTCCTCCATGCAGAGGGTGTGTGAACTTACAGAATGGACTATGGAAAGGTCAACTTAACAGGAAATCTAGTATGAAAACTAGAGTTAAATGACTGGCATCTTTTTGTTTCATAAGAAAAAAGGATGTTAAGGAATCAGCGGACAAGGGGATACCAAAAGGCATGAAACAAACAAAATAGCTTACATATGCTATAACTAAGAAGTTAAAAACTAGTGTGACACTGGCTTCTTCAAAAATTCAGTTTTAGTCGTTTATCACAACAATACCAATACAAACAAACAAACAAACAAACCAGGTTTGGAAACAGAGTAAGAGCACATTACAATGCAACCGTAGTCAAGCACTTAGGGAGACTGGTGCTGAGAACATTATGCATAACTTCCCTGTTGAAGGCAATGCGACTGAGTCCTTAACTTCGTGAAATATTTACTGCATAATAGACTTCCTTTCGTAAACTTATAAAAATGTTTGATAACCTTGCAAGAAAGCTTTCTGAATGGTAGGTTCACAATACACTTTTTCAGAGAGAGAGGGAGAGATGCTTAGCACTTAAAACTCCTACTTTAGAACAGGAATGCCAGACTCAAAAGCTTGACTTTGCCTATAGCTACAGTCCTCTTTCCCCTTCATGGATCACTGCCTTGTTGTGGCGAAGGGGCTTGCGTAACTCAGTGAAGCCATAAGCTATGCCGTGCAGGGCCACCCAAGACGGACAGGTCATGGCAGAGAGTTCTGACAAAATGTGGTCCACTGGAGAAGGAAATGGCAACCCACTCCAGTATTCTTGCCAAGAAAACCCCATGGAACATACCACAAGGCTAAAAGAGATGACGCCGGAAGATGAGCCCCTCAGGTCGGAAGGTGTCCAATATGCTACTGGGGAAGAGCAGAGGGTATTTCCAAGTAGCGCCAGAAAGAGTGAAGCGGCTGGGCCAAACCCGAAAGGACACTCAGCTGTGGATGTGTCTGGTGGTGAAAAGAAAATCCGATGCTGTAAAGAACAATATTGTTTAGGAACCTGGAATGTCAGATCAATGAATCAAGGTAAGCTGGAGGTGGTCAAACATGAGATGGCAAGATTGAACATCGACATGTTGGGAATCAGCGAACTAAAATGGACAGGCATGGGCGAATTTAATTCAGGTGACCATCATATCTACTACTGTGGGCAAGAATCCCTTAGAAGAAATGGAGTAGCACTCATAGTCAACAAAAGGGTGGGAAAAGCAGAACTGGGGTACAATCTTAAAAATGATAGAATGATCTCAGTACGAATCCAAGGCAAACCATTCAACATCACAGTAATTCAAGTCTATGCCTCAACCACTGAGGCAGAAGAAGCTGAGGTTGATCGGTTCTATGAAGACCTACAACACCTTCTAGAACTAACACCAAAAAAAGATGTCCTCTTCATCATAGGGGATTGGAATGCTAAAGTAGGAAGTCAAGAAATCACCGGGATAACAGGCAGGCATGGCCTTGGTGTACAAACTGAAGCAGGACAAAAGCTAATAGAGTTTTGCCAAGAGAACATGTTGATCATAGCAAACACTCTTTTCCAACAGCACAAGAGGCGACTCTACACATGGACGTCACCAGATGGTCAATATCGAAATCAGATTGATTATGTCCTTTGCAGCCAAAGATGGAGAAGCTCCATACAGTCAGTAAAAACAAGACCTGGAGCTGACTGTGGCTCAGATCATGAGCTGCTTCTTGCAAAATTTCGGCTTAAATTGAAGAACGTCGGGAAAACCACTAAACCGTTCAGGTATGACCTAAATCATATCCCTGATGAATATACATTGGAGGTGAGGAATAGATTTCAGGGATTAGACCTGATAGACAGAGTGCCTGAGGAACTATGGACGGAGGTCCGTAACATTGTTCAGGAGGCAGCAACGAAATCCATCCCAAAGAAAAAGAAATGCAAGAAAGCAAAGTGGCTGTCTGATGAGGCTTTACAAGTAGCTCACGAAAGAAGGGAAGCGAAAAGCAAGGGAGAAAGGGGAAGATATACCCAACTGAATGCAGAGTTCCAGAGAATAGCAAGGAGAGACAAGAAGGCCTTCTTAAGTGAACAATGCAAAGAAATCGAGGAAAACAACAGAATGGGAAAGACTAGAGATCTCTTCAAGAAAATTGGAGATCTCAAGGGAACGTTTTGTGCAAAGATGGGCATGATAAAGGACAAAGAAGGCAGGGACCTAACAGAAGCAGATGAGATTAAGAAGAGGTGGCAAGAATACACAGAAGAACTATACAGGAAAGATCTGAATGTCCCTGATAGCCATGATAGTGCGGTCACTGAACTTGAGCCAGACATCCTAGAGAGTGAAGTCAAGTGGGCCTTAGGAAGCATTAGTAACAATAAAGCTAGTGGAGATGACAGTATTCCAGCCGAGCTATTTAAAATCCTAAAAGATGATGCTGTTAAAGTGCTGCATTCAATATGCCAACAAATCTGGAACACTCAACAGTGGCCACAAGACTGGAAAAGGTCAGTTTACATTCCAATTCCAAAGAAGGGCAACGCCAAAGAGTGTTCAAACTACCGCACCATTGCGCTCATTTCACATGCAAGCAAGGTGATGCTCAAAATCCTACAAGCTAGGCTTCAGCAGTATGCGAACCGAGAACTACCGGAAGTACAAGCTGGGTTTCGAAGAGGCAGAGGAACTAGAGATCAAATCGCCAACATTCGCTGCATCATGGAGAAAGCAAGAGAATTCCAGAAAAATGTCTATTTCTGCTTCATTGACTACGCTAAAGCCTTTGATTGTGTGGATCACAACAAACTGTGGCAAATTCTTAAAGTGATGGGAGTACCAGACCACCTTACCTGTCTCCTGAGAAACCTGTACGAGGGTCAAGAAGCAACAGTAAGAACCAGACATGGAACAACCGATTGGTTCAAAATTGGGAAAGGAGTACGACAAGGCTGCATATTGTCACCCTGCTTATTTAACTTATATGCAGAGTACATCATGAGAAATGCCCTGAGTGCTCATTGGAAGGACAGATAATGAAGCTGAAGCTCCAATATTTTGGCCACCTAATGCGAAGAGAAAACTCCCTGGAAAAGACCCTGATGCTGGGAAAGACTGAAGGCAAAAGGAGAAGGGGACGTCAGAGGATGAGATGGCTAGATAGCATCACCGATGCAATGAATATGAACTTGAGCATGCTCCGGGAGAGAGCGCAGGACAGGAAGGCCTGGCGTGCTATGGTCCATGGGGTCACGAAGAGTCGGACACGACTGAACGACTGAACAACAACAACAACAGTCCTCTTTCACGTGTTGTCTGTCCCTGTGTTCTGATTCTTCATGAACTGAGCTACTTTGGTAATGACAGTGAGCTCCCGAGCTTGGCTTTGATGCTGGATTGGGTATCTCAGTTTTAGATTCCACCCAAGAAACAAACTTGTCCATACTACAGGTTTAGGGAAGGGCAGAGAGAAAATAAACACTTTAGGATGTGTTAGTTAACTCCTCCTTGAGGGTCTGTCCTTCTAGTCTTGTTCCTGAGCTTTCGATTTTCCTTCCTGTTGGACAATCAAGGGAAAACTCTTTAATTGGTTGCTATATAAAGAACTAACTAAGCGACTGGAAATTAATTGTGGAAACTTTCTTACTGGTTGCTGAGTTGGTTTTTCTGCCCAGAAAGCCTAAAAAGGCCTCGTTTTGAGCTGCACACATTGGGGAAATCAGAAATTAGGCCTGAGTTACAGTCTGGGGGCCAGACTGTAACTGTAGTGTGTCCAGCAGTGTTTCTATTCCTCAGGGAAAAGCATCTGGGGGGGCCATCTGATAGTTCAGATTCCTAGATCTGAGGTCGGAGACAGGTCCCTGACCTTGAAGCTGGGAATCCATGCTTCCCTCCACTCGCCTTCACATCGGGCATGGAAAGAACCATGCTGCCTGCCTCTTCGAGGTTGCAAAAGTGACTGTGGAGATGGGGTAAAAGTGGTGTTCTGGTATCCCCAGGACTCCTCAGCCTCCTGTCCTCCCCTTCCGATGCACCCCAACTAGATGGGTGAAAAAGATCACCTCCACCGCTTCTTCTGCTGGCATTAGATGGATGTAAGCTTCCGACTTCGGAGGCTACGGTGATCTTGATAGGGTTGCGCCCTAGAGCTGTTTTCATCCTTTGCCATCAAGTACTCAAGACAAAGAAGAAGACATAACCACTATGATCATGAGTATAGTGTGTGCTTTAAAACAGTAAAGGTAACTTAGGGTAGATATTTTTTCAGTTATCTCTTTATTTCACCCTTTGGCAATAAGCACCCAATCCTGCTGTACTCATCATACTAAGTGCAGAACAGAAACCCTGTTACTTCTAACTGCAGGCAAATGAACATGTGTCTTCATTGCTGGCTGGTGGGGAACACAACTGAAACTGAAAAGCAGAGCAAAGGGAAGTCCAAGGGCTGGAGTCTAACTCTAGCCCATAATACCAAGTTCTAATATTTAACTCTTCAAGGATCATACAGGCTGTTTTTTTCAGGATCACTTAAGTAATTATAGGGTGAATTGTGATCATGAAAAATCCACCCTCAATCAGGGAAAATCTTGAGTGAGCAGACTTGGGGTGGGGGGCTGTTGCAGATGAAGCTTTTCTTGTGCACACACCCTGCTATATTCCCTGAATTTTTTTAGAGAGTCCTATTCTTAAATTCCCCTTCATGGATCACTGCCTTGTTGTGGCGAAGAGGCTTGTGTAACTCAGTGAAGCCATAAGCTATGCTGTGCAGGGCCACCCAAGACGGACAGGTCATGGCAGAGAGTTCTGACAAAATGTCGTCACTGGAGTGGAGAAGGAAATGGCAACCCACTCCAGTATTCTTGCCAAGAAAACCCCATGGAACATACCACAAGGCTAAAAGAGATGACGCCGGAAGATGAGCCCCTCAGGTCGGAAGGTGTCAAATATACTACTGGGGAAGAGCAGAGGGAATTTCCAAGTAGCGCCAGAAAGAGTAAAGCGGCTGGGCCAAAGCCGAAAGGACATTCAGCTGTCAAGAAGCAACAGTAAGAACTAGACATGGAACAACCGATTGGTTCAAAACTGGGAAAGGAGTACGACAAGGCTGCATATTGTTGCCCTGCTTATTTAACTTATAAGCAGAGTACATCATGAGAAATGCTGGGTTGGATGAATCACAGGTCAGAATTCAGATTGCCGGGAGAATTATCAACAACCTCAGATACGCAGATGATACCACTCTAATGGCAGAAAGCAAAGAGGTTCTAAAGAGCCTCTTGTTGAGGGTGAAAGAGGAGAGTGCAAAATCTGGTTTGAAACTCAACATTAAAAAAACGAAGATCATGGCATCTGGCCCCATCACTTCCTGGCATATGGAAGGGGAAGAAATGGAAGCAGTGACAGATTTTATTTTCTTGGGCTCCAAGATCACCGCAGACAGTGACTGTAGCCATGAAATTAAAAGACGCTTGCTCCTTGGGAGGAAAGCTATGGGAAACCTAGACAGCATAGTAAGAAGCAGAGACATCACCTTGCTGACAGAGGTCCATCTAATCAAAGCTATGGTTTTCCCAGTAGCAACGTATGGCTGTGAGAGCTGGACTGTAAGGAAGGCTGAGCGCCGAAGAATTGATGCTTTCGAACTGTGGTGCTGGAGAAGACTCTTAAGAGTCCCTGGACTGCAAGGAGGTCAAATCAGTCAATCCTAAAGGAAATCAACCCTGAGTGCTCATTGGAAGGACAGATACTGAAGCTGAAGCTCAAATATTTTGGCCACCTAATGCGAAGAGAAAACTCTCTGGAAAAGACCCTGATGCTGGGAAAGACTGAAGGCAAAAGGAGAAGGGGACGGCAGAGGATGAGATGGCTAGATAGCATCACTGATGCAATGAATAAGGACTTGAGCATGCTCCGGGAGACAGCGCAGGACAGGAAGGCCTGGCGTGCTATGGTCCATGGGGTCACAAAGAGTCGGACATGACTGAACGACTGAACAACAAATTCTTAAATTGCTCCTGTTCTTAAAGCATGTCACAAATTAAAAAGAAGTGTTTACAAAACAATCCTAGGGGGGCGGGGAGCACAGCTCTGGAATGGGGGCAGTACACCCATTTTCCCCACTCTGGCTACAGGGCTGATCTTCTGTTAGATGTCTGGGATTTTGCAGTGGATCTGGAAGGATTTTTTACTTTAAGGAGAAAAAGGAGATGAAAAAAAACACCTAGTGCTGTGTCAAAATTTTTTTCCACGTTTTCCCTGGACCATTCTCATTCAATTTGATAAAAAAAGAGAAAGAAATGGCTTTCAAAATATGTGCAAAAGAGAACAAAATTTTGAAGAAACTCTCTTTCTTGTGCTTACATTATTTGTGAAGCCATTGAGGAGTGTGTGTGGACATCCTCTCTTTCATTTTACAATAATATCTCTGGCAGCCTGCAGCCTCCTTAGCTTCCCACATTGAAGCCCAGGGGAAGTTGTCATGAAGTAACTCCTCCCCCATGGGGCTTTTTCAGATCAGGATGTGTGGGCAGTCAGGAAGGCTACAGTGTTATGCAGAGATGTATAACAGAAAGAGAAAACACACACAACACCCATGGCCACCTCAGAATGCCACCATAATGGTAGCAGCACACACAAAAAAAGAGGGGGAGGGAAAGAAAGAAGCTGTGATATAACCACTGCTAATGGTGAGCCACACGTCTGAAAAACTTGGAGAATTTCTCCTCCTGCTGGAGAAATTTGGGGAAACGGTCCTTCACAGTTTCTCTGCCCGCAAATAAAGTGGAGAATTTTGAGAAGCAATTTGCACACAGTGATAGAAAATCACCTCACTCCTACCATGGCTGGCCTGGTGCTCATTGCTCAGCCTCAGTGTTCCTCATCTGTAAAATATGAATACAAATTGGCTGCTTTTCATTATGTCTTTGTTCAGCTCTGCTGGGCAGTTTTACAGTAAAGGGGTTTTGGGATGTTAACTAGGAACCTAGGCTGGATATTTCACTACGCGCTAAGAGTTGGCAGTACAAAACATGGGTTTTGTGGCATAAAACAAGCACAACACTTAGCCATACCTCCTCAAAACCTATGCCAATCTTGCTTTTTGGATGTTCAGTAGGACCCACGCACTGGGTATGTCAGTGACACACTTCTGAGTGGCAATGTAAAGTGAGGGTTGCTGGAAGAAAACAGCATAGGCATAGGTTTTGAGTGAATATGGCGATGGTGGGTTTTTTGGGTGTCAACCAGAAACCCTGATAGGATCGATCAATACACACTAATGCAGGGGGCAGGCAACCTGGTGCCCTCCAGATGTTTTGGACTACAACTCCCACCAGTCCCAGCCTCCATGGCTAGTGGTCAAGGGTTATGGGAGTTGTAGTCCAAAGCATCTGGAGGGTACCAGGTTGCCTGCGCCCGCACTAGTGGGTGACAGCACAAAACGTTGGTTTAGGTTTTGAGGGGGTACAAACTGTTGGGGTGTAACAGAGCTGTTAAAATGCTCATGGAGCAGGTGCATTAGAAGAACTCTTCCTGAGACAGAGGAGGGCCTCTGCCAGCCAGAGTAGACAATGTTTGCTTAGAAGAACCAATGGTCTGACCGGACATAAGGCAGCTTCCTAAGGTGGCACAAGACTCTTTTCTTGGGTGTTTGTTGTAACAGGCAAACCTGGCTGGCCATCTGGAATTTGTCCGCTATTCCACAATATAGCCTCCCCCATTCTGGTGTCCTTCAGAAGGGTTCGACCACAACTTGGCCATGCTTAGGGATGTACGGATCCCCCACCGTCCGTTCCAGTGGGGAATCCACCCGGGGGGGAGGTGATCCATTCCTCCCCCCCCGGAATCCTCCGGAGCAGCTCTGCTCCATGAGGATTCCGCAGAGCTGCCCAGCTTGAGGGCCGCTTACCTGACCCATCTGCCTCTGCGCCGATCACCATGTTGCTTAAAAAAATGGTGATTGGCAGGATGTGCCCATAGACTTATATGCAAAATTGAGCAGTGAATCTTGCATATAAGTCTATGGACACATAGACTTATATGCAAAATGCACGGCTCTATTGTGCATATAAGTCTATTGGCACATCCTCCCGATCGCCATTTGTTCTTTAAAAAATGGCGATCGGCACAGAGGTGAACGGCTCTGGTTAAGCAAGCAGCCGAGAGCTGTTCCCCACAGAATCCTCCTGGAGCGGAGGGAAGTGGGGCCATCCTGCTGCAGATTCCGGAGGCCAGATTCCAAAGAATCCAGCTTCATTTGAATTTGCGGTGGATTTCTCTAACATCCCTAGCTGTGCTGGCTGGGGGATTATTGGAGCTGTAGTCCAACCCATCTGGAGGGCACCAGCATGGGGGAAAGCTGATATAATAACTGCAGCCAGATCCTTTGCACGATTAAAAATGCAACTAGTTTACTAAGACACCTGCTTCCAGAGCTAGCACCGAACAGGAAATGAACACAGCACGAAGCAGACACACAGTGCAACTACGGCCTGGGGAGAGTTGCTCAGACAGTGATCCCCAGCCAGAGAACAGAGGTGTTAATAAACACACAAGAGCATCCTTCTTTTCATCTGTGAAATGTTAATAGGCATGCCACTGCTCCAGAAGGCATCACATTTCAATTCACCTTCCTCTTTAAATTGGAATCGAACCTGGGTGAGGGTGGATGATATGCACCTGTTGCGATAACACTTTCTCGTATCTAGATTACAGATGAAAACTAATTCTGCAAACAGAAGAGCCCAATGGTGCGATCTGATAAAAAGCTAAGATGTATTATCCAGCAGACAATGCCTCTGCTTACTCTTCTCCTTTAACGAGGCTAGTATGTGCTGAAAAGGGCAACAAGTCACCATTTGGAAACAGGTTGTCCATTTGGCATGCACGCAAGGAGAGCAATTAACAATTTCATCCTCCAGTTGAAAATTCTTTGGAAACAAGTCAAGGGTGCACTTTCCTTCCCGCCCCCCCGCTCTTTCTTTAACGAGCCCCTGAACAAACTTAATTGGACTCTGATCATGTTTATTCACTTTTATCACTCAGCAAAGGATGCATGGAGTAGTTATTGGCCAACTTTTCAGTTTGAATGCTTTATTAATTGACATGCATGCTGATTAATTAGGCTTTTAGGGCAGAATCCAAGGGGGTGCTTCTGCCCCCACCGATTCTCTTCCGCCCTGCCAATTCCATTGAGCAAGCAGCCCCACTGCTTGCACAATGGCAATTTAGTGCTTATGGGGCACTATAAAGAATAATGTGTGTTTGGACATGTTTAGTTTTCCATTAGTACCTGCAATTTAAGCCTCAATTGAGGGAGTGGAAGCATGGTGGAAGCGCTGGGACTTTTTGATTAGCAGCAATGACATCTGCCCCCTGCCTTCCTCAGACTTCCCGGTTCCCTCTGAGCTTAGCTGCAAAAAGCCTCCATTGACACCAATGGAACCCTCCTTTTTTAACCATTGCTTGTGTGTGCCAAGGGGAGGAATTTTGAAACGCTAACGGGGTGTGTGTGTGTGTGTGTGTGTGAGGTTTAAGCCTCCCCTCCAGCTGTGTGGGGGTCTCAATCCGAATTGGGGTCTCATACACTTACTCCAGAGTAAAAAAGGGAGCAACGAGGCTCAGCTACGTGCTACACAATTAATGTAACGTGTAGTTTGCCCCCTAGGATAGAATAAAAGAATAAATAGTCCTGATCCTAAGAATAAAATTGGGGTGGTTTGGACTAGCCTGTTTAAAGGAGTCTGCTGGATTTCATTAGATTTTCTTTGTTTAATCACAACTGAAGATACATTATCAGTCAGATTTAGGTCAGATGCTAACAGCAGCTTGACTATTTTTGGGTAATACTTTATTCAAAGGATGGGTTTAATTATCCATGAATTATGATGAAAACCCCATGGGAGCAGCTGTGGCAAGCACATTGTTAGACTGATATCCATTGGGAAGAATGTTATTTAAAAGAATGTTGAATTTAGCTTGATGATCAGATGCATTCTGATTAAAAGCCATCTCACCACCCAGCACTGCATATAAACGGAAACCATGGTGAATGGTTTTCCATTGTTGAAAGAATATAGAGTTTAAATGTTCACTGTAATAGGGATGTACGAAAGTCACTTACCTTAAACGAAATTTGATTTGCGGTGGGGGGGAGGCGCTCTGTCCCTCCTCCTGAAATTCTGGTGGGGGGGAGGTGCTCCGTCCCCCCCTGAAATTCTGGCCGGCCGGGCCGCAAATGGCGGCGGCCGTAGCCACCGCCGATTGCGTCCCTGCAGTCAGCCGTGATAGGCTACGTAAATGTTTACATAGCCTATCACGGCTGAGTAAAAAAAACAAAAACAAAACCCGCGCATACGCAAATAGCGGCGCCCATGGGTGCCGCCATTTGCGTTCCTTATTTTGGCACGTCTAGTCTACGTAAACATTTACGTAGACTACGGCGAAAATAAGGGGAACGCAAATAGCGTAGATGCTACGCTATTTGCTTTCCCCTTATTTTAGCCGTAGTCTACGTAAATGTTTATGTAGACTAGATGTGCCAAAATAAGGAACACAAATGGCGGCGCCCATGGGCGCCGCCATTTGCGTACGCGCGGTTTTTTTTTTTACTCAGCTGTGGTAGGCTACGTAAACATTTACGTAGTCTATCACGGTATTTTTTTTAAAAATCTAGCCGTGATAGGCTACGTAAATCTTTATGTAGCCTATCACGTTTTTTGGTTTTGTTTTTGTTTTTTTTACTGGAAATGGCGGTGGCGGCAGCCGGTCGGAAGACCGGGCGCTGCCGCCGCCGCATCGCCGCCAGAGCCGCCTCCACCAGGAGGATTTGCCCAAGGTAAGTCCCGTCCCGGGGGGGGCAGGGGGCAGACCGTTTTGCCACCAATTTCGGGGGGCTGAATGCGCTGGCATTTGGCCTCCCCGAGATTCGTGGCGAAATTCTCTGACATCCCTAACTGTATAGGTGGGAGAAGAGAAAGAGTGTGGTGGTGGTGGCGGGGAGAAATCACTTCCCTACATTATTAGTGAACGTGTCAGCCATGTTATACCCTTTGCCCAATAGTCCTGATCCAAAGATAGTGCCGTAATGTCCCATCCAGATGTCAAGTGCCCTGATCTAGCAAGGGTGGTCCACACAAGGAAGGAACACAGGAATCATAGGAGGTGGTCTTATGCCAGGGGTGGGCAACTAGATTGCGGGGGGGGGGAGCAGATGACCCCACCCAGCCCTTCATGGGCTGTATGATGTTGGGGAAGGGAGGGCATGCCCACTGATGTCATTTGGTTCCCAGCCAATGTGCCTTGTGGCCAAGGCATTGCCCAGGACCCAGACTTCCCCCATTAGGAATTTTCCATTGGCTTTTCCCCATTAGAGGCCAAGCCCACCCCCTGGAGGAATCCAGGAAGGACCCCCATGGCATATGGGGAACCTCTGTGGGCTCGATTAGGCCTGTGGGCCACAGGCACCTCTTCCACACTTTATACTGAGTCAGAAGATCCAGCTAGCTCAGGAGTATCTACATTGCCTGGTAACAGCTCCACAGGGCTTCAAACACCAGTCTTTATTAGTCCTACCTGGAGATGCCAGGGATTGAACCTGGGACCTGCAAACCCTGTCCTCTACCATGGAGCTGAAAATCATTACCCAATGCACAGCCAATGCAGATGCAAGTGCACATCTGGCTGCAAACCTCCAGCCACATCTAGGGATGTGCAAACCCACCCCCATCTGGGTTCTCTGGGCAACCACCCAGTCCCTGTCCCCACTTGCCAGTGCCTGGACTGCACTTGAGCCCCTCCCATGCTCAGCGAGCAGCCTACACTTACCCTGGCAGCCTCGTCGAGCTCTGCGGTTGCTATTTTTTTGAAAAATAAAATGGTGATTGCAAAATGTGCATATTTGCTTATGCCCCAAAATGTGCATTTTTGCATGCACAAAAATGCGTATTCTGCAAAAATGTGCATTTACACGCATACGTATATATGCGAATTCACAAAGATGTGCATTTTTGCATATGCAAATATTTTGTTGTTCAGTCGTTAAGTCATGTCCAACTCTTTGTGACCCCATGGACCATAGCACACCAGGCCTTCCTGTCCTCCGCTCTTTCCTGGAGTGTGCTCAAGTTCATATTCATTGCATCGGTGATGCTATCTAGCCATCTCATCCTCTGCTGTCCCCTTCTCCTTTTGCCTTCAATCTTTCCCAGCATCAGGGTCTTTTCCAGTGACTTTTCTCTTCACATTAGGTGGCCACTAGCCAAAATATTTGAGCTTCAGCTTCAGTATCTGTCCTTCCAATGAGCACTCAGGGTTGATTTCCTTTAGGATGGACTGATTTGACCTCCTTGCAGTCCAGGGGGCTCGTAAGAGTCTTCTCCAGCACCACAGTTGGAAGTCATCAATTCTTCGGCGCTCAGCCTTCCTTATAGTCCAGCTCTCACAGCCATACGTTGCTACTGGGAAAACCATAGCTCTGATTATGCGAATCTTTGTCCGCAAGGTGATGTCTCTGCTTCTTACTATGCTGTCTAAGTTTGCTATAGCTTTCCTCCCAAGGAGCAACCGTCTCTTAATTTCATGGCTACAGTCACTGTCTGCGGTGATCTTGGAGCCCAAGAAAATAAAATCTGTCACTGCTTCCATTTCTTCCCCTTCTATATGCCAGGAAGTGATGGGGCCAGATGCCATGATCTTCGTTTTTTTAATGTTGAGTTTCAAACCGGCTTTTGCACTCTCCACTGTCACCCTCAACAAGAGGCTCTTTAGATCCTCTTCACTTTCTGCCATTAGGGTGGTATCGTCTGCATATCTGAGGTTGTTGATAATTCTCCCAGCAATCTGAATTCCGACCTGTGATTCATCCAACCTGGTGTTTCTCATGATGTACTCTTCATATAAATTAAATAAGCAGGGCAACAATATACAGCCTTGTCGTACTCCTTTCCCAATTTTGAACCAATCGGTTATTCCATGTCCAGTTCTTACTGTTGCTTCTTGTCTCTCGTACAGTTTTCTCAGGAGACAGGTAAGGTGGTCTGGTACTCCCATCTCTTTAAGAATTTGCCACAGTTTGTTGTGATCCACACAATCAAAGGCTTTAGCGTAGTCAATGAAGCAGAAATAGACGTTTTTCTGGAATTCTCTTGCTTTCTCCATGATCCAGCGAAAGTTGGCGATTTGATCTCTAGTTCCTCTGCCTCTTCGAAACCCAGCTTGTACTTCTGGTAGTTCTCGGTTCACATACTGCGGAAGCCTAGCTTGTAGGATTTTGAGCATCACCTTGCTGGCATGTGAAATGAGCGCAATTGTACGGTAGTTTGAACACTCTTTGGCATTGCCCTTCTTTGGAACGCGAATGTAAACTGACTTTTTCCAGTCTTGTGGCCACTGTGGAGTGTTCCAAATTTGTTGGCATATTGAGTGCAGCACTTTAACAGCATCATCTTTTAGGATTTTAAATAGCTCAGCTGGAATACTGTCATCTCCGCTAGCTTTGTTGTTAGTAATGCTTCCTAAGGCCCACTTGACTTCACTCTCGAGGATGTCTGGCTCAAGTTCAGTGAGCATACTATCATGGCTATCAGGGACATTCAGATCTTTCCTGTATCGTTCTTCTGTGTATTCTTGCCACCTCTTCTTAATCTCATCTGCTTCTGTTAGGTCCCTGCACCTCTCCCTTCTTTGTCCTTTGTCATGCCTGTCTTTGCACAAAATGTTCCCTTGATATCTCCGATTTTCTTGAAAAGATCTCTAGTCTTTCCCATTCTATTGTTTTCCTCGATTTCTTTGCATTGTTCATTTAAGAAGGCCTTCTTGTCTCTCCTTGCTCTTCTCTGGAACTCTGCATTCAGTTGGCTATACCTTCCCCTTTCTCCCTTGCTTTTCACTTCCCTTCTTTCCTCAGCTTCTTGTAAAGCCTCATCAGACAGCCACTTGGCTTTCTTGCATTTCTTTTTCTTTGGGATGGATTGAGTTGCTGCCTCTTGAACAATGTTATGGACCTCCGTCCATAGTTCCTCAGGCACTCTGTTTATCAGGTCTAATCCCTTAAATCTATTCCTCACCTCCACTGTATATTCACAAGGGATATGATTTAGGTCATACCTGAATGGTTTAGTGATTTTCCCTACGTTCTTCAATTTAAGCTAAAATTTTGCAAGAAGCAGCTCATGTTCTGAGCCACAGTCAGCTCCAGGTCTTGTTTTTACTGACTGTATGGAGCTTCTCCATCTTTGGCTGCAAAGGACATAATCAATCTGATTTCAATACTGACCATCTGGTGATGTCCATGTGTAGAGTCGCCTCTTGTGCTGTTGGAATATGCAAATATGCATGTTCACAAAAATGCGTATTTTCGCGCACACGCAAATATGCACATTTTTGCGATCGCCATTTTATTTCTCAGAAATGGCAACCGTGAAACTTGACAAGGCTGCCGGGGTAAGTGCAGGCCATTTGCTGAGCGTGGGCAGGGGGCATGCAGGGGCTCGGTGAGTGGGGCTAGGGGGTGTGGGCAGGGGCAGTTCCGCTGGATTCCCAGACAGAATCAGGCGCCCGCACCATCCCTAGCCATTTCACAATGCCCATTGAGGCTCCATTGAATATGCCGAATGAGCCTTTTGATGGATGTGGAAGATGCACATCCTCATCCCAACAACTGGGGTAAGGGCAGCCATAGATTGGGTAGTGAAGAGAGGAGATATCTTTTGCTGTGAAGGAATGGCTGTATTGCTGATGGCTCATGGTGCAATCAAAAGCAAAAAGATATTGTAGAGCAGAAAATGTGCAGAAAAGGCCAATTAAAATGACCAAAGGACTGGAGCAACTCCCCTATGAGGGAAGGTTACAACAGCTGGGCTTGTTTAGCTTGGAGAAAGCGGGGTAAGGGGAGACAAGATAGAGGTGTACAGAATTATGCATGCTCTGGAGAATGTGGATTGGGAGACTTTTTCCCTGTCTCATAATGCTAGAACCTGGGGTCATCCCATGAAGTTGATGGGTGGGAGATTCACGACAGATAAAAGGAAGAACTTCTTCACACAGCGCAGAGTTAAACTATGGAATTCATACCACAAGATGTAGTGATGGCCACCAATTTGGATGGCTTTAAAAGGGGGTTAGATAAATTCCTGGAGAAGGCTATTAATGGCTACTTGTCTATGTGCTACCTCCAATACCAGAGGCAGTATGCCCATGCACACCAGTTGCTGGGGAACATGGTCTGGAGGGTGCTGTTACACTCATGTCCTACTTGTGGGTTTCCCATGGGCAGCTGGTTGGCCACTGTGTGAACAGAATGCTGGACTAGATGGACCCTTGGTCTGATCCAGCAGGTCTCTTCTTATGTTCTTCTTAAGAGCAGGGTGGATGTTGGCTCCGGCATGACAGAAGGAGAGCACACAGCCTTCAAGGAACTCAACAGAGTACATTTTAAAGGCTTTTTAAAACCCAGAAAGTTTCTTAAATACTGGCTCATTGCTGCAGTACAGGGAAGGTTAGAGTTGCTCTTTGCCACTTTAAAAAACAGAGGTAGTGTCACTTTCTGGCAGTAAGCCCCTGTTCCTTGTTAGCTTTAGTTCTGCTTATAGCGGAGGAGTGCTCAGACCATAAAACAGGAGGAAATGTTTTAAAAGTCATAACCTCTTGCAGGCGTGGTATGGAGGGGGAGGAAATTGTGTCACACTTCACAAGTGATGCCACAGGTAAAAAGCTAAGAGAGGGGTCCATCGTATTCATGCAGCCATAGGAAGGCCAGGATCTCTTCTTGATCATCCCAGAGTGTAGGACACAGAATAATGGGCTCAAGTTACAGGAAGCCAGATTCCGGCTGACCATCAGGAAAAACATCCTGTTAGAGCAATACGACAATGGAACCAATTCCCTAGGGAGGTGGTGGGCTCTCCCACACTGGAGGCATTCAGGATGAAGCTGGACAGCCACCTGTCAGGGATGCTTTGACTTGGATTCCTGCATTGAGCAGGGGGTTGGACTTGATGGTCTTATAGGCCCCTTCCAACCCTACTATTCTATGATTCTATGTTTCTAACTACATTCCACAGAAGAACATTCACAAGCAGCAATCGATGCACTAGCTACACGTTTATTTATTTATTTATTTATTTTAAAACTCATTTTGTCAGCAACAAAAGAGTGCTGCTTGAGCTCTGGGAATATGAGCGCTCCCCACAACTTGAGCAAACTTGAAGGAAGATGTCTGAACTCAGTGCAAGAAATGAGCTGTGCAGTTATCGTGTTAAAAAAATCAATGCAAGTACCTTTTTGTTGGAAATAATTGTAGATCCACAAAGTTACTTACAAGTATCTCAGATTGGGAAGACTCTGGAAGGCGTATCTGTCAATATACACAAGATTGTTTGCTTTTTCAATTCTTCTGTGGAAGAAAAGAAGAGAAACATCCATTTGCATTTGAATCATGAGTCCTGTTTTCTAATACTATGATATTATCTGCTACTTCACATGGAGCTTCTATCCTGCTATTGAAATTGCTCACTCACGGAAGTTTGCTGGTCCTTTAGATGACATTGTGAACCTCCAGGGCACATCTAGAGGTATTTCCTGGTTATTTCATTTCAAAAAGGTGTGGAACTAATGAACTATCTTTTAAACTCTGAATGTTATGCAATTACAACAGCCACTAGATGGCGCTGTTTCATTTAGTTCTAAAAGCTTCCCCTCTCAGCAATCATGTGGTCACTATCTGGGAGCCTGCTGTAAACATGGAAAGGCTCCAGAATGGGAGGACTGCTGGGGTTTTCTTTAGTATATAAAGGCAGCCTCTGTGAATGGGGTAAGCAACATTTTCTGCAAAGTTGTTATGTGCCAAGTTTCCCTGTGTTCTTTATAAGTTTGGTACTAATTCACATGTTTGCAGAGGATCATATTATTGCAGAGGATCATATTACTGGAATAGCCCTCCGACTCCAGAGGGAAACTGCCCTAACAGCTCACATATGCACGGCAGAATCTGCCATTTCTTTGCCCTCCCTTTCAATCCCCCCACCCCCAAGCGTTACCTCTTAACGTACACAAATACATAGGTGGCATGATATGTGTAGCTCACACAGCAGTTTATCACTGATCCTCTGAGTCTTATACTGCCTCCACCCTCCAATCCCATTTATTTACTCACATTTCATAGAGTTTGGGAAGATGGGAGAACGCATCCGATTCTATAGTTTCCAAGGCGTCGTTCTGAGAGATTTCTCTGACAAGAAAATGGAAACATAAGCCAAGGTGGCCTCACTCTTTATTGAAAACGACGTTAGAGCTGTGCCCAAATGGCCCCTTCAAATTCTCCACTCTGTTTGTGGGCAGACAAATGTGGTGAGGTGGGGAAGAAACATTTCCCCGAATTTTTCCAATGGGAGGAGAAATTTTCCAACGGTTTCCCACAGGTAGGGCTCACTATTGGCAGGGGTTGTAGCACAGCTTCTTTCTTCCCCCGCTTTTTTTTTGTGTGTGTGTGCTGCTACCATTATGGTGGCATTCTGAGGTGGCCATGGGTGTTGTGTGTGTTTTCTCTTTCTGTTATACATCTCTGCATAACTCTGCTGGCAGCCTGGCCCCCATTTTGTATCCTCCACAATGCCCCATATCTAGTGTTGTTCCAGGGCTTGCATTTTTCTGCCTTATTCTCAGGGCATTTTGTAATTTATTTTGAATTTCTTTTGGTGTTTTTGAGCTTACTTAATCACTACAAGGGCCGTGGGTTTTTCTTTCTATTACATATCTCTCAATCACTTTGCAGCCTCCCTGACTGCCCACACTTCCTGAGCTGAGAAAGCCCTATGGGAGGAATTACCTCATGATGTCTCCCTCTGGGCTTTAGTTGAAGTGTGGGAAGCCAAGGAAGCTACAGGCTGCCAGAAAGATGATTGTACAATGAAAGACAGGAAACTTGCACACACCCCTCAGCCACCTCATAAGTAAGGTCAGCACAAGATACCTGAACGTAACTCATGAGAATTGTAGTCCAACATGTCTGAAGGGCACCAGGTTGGGAAAGGCTGCCTTCGATTCTAAGGCGTGAGGTCGACACGCAGTGGCAAGAGCTTGTAAAATGGACTGCACCAGTTGAACCACTGCAAGCGGGGAAATCACATTTTTTGAATGCTCGCCTGTGTTAAAAACTCTCTGTAAAATTGAAAATCAGCACAGCAGAAGAAGGCAGCCTTGGCTAGAACTGCTCTCCTTGACGTGTTACTTAAATATTTGCAGGGAGTTTGTTTATACATTCAAAAGTGGTATTGTCCCCACTGAAGATCATGGGATTTTGCCCACGGTCTGCAGTGATACAGACCATGGGCAAAATCCAACATAAGACCTACTTAGAGTAGACACATTGAAATGAGTGGGATGTAAGTTTGTCAGGGTTAACTTAAATCCCATGCATTTCAATGGGTCTATTTTAAGTAGGACTTATGTTGGATTTTACCCCCTGCAACCACTGCATTCTGCTGCATGTGTAAACCCAGCCCCACCCATTCATTACTGTTGTAGGTAACAACATTCTCCACCAAATGAATGAAGGTAGATCAAAAGGCTAGGCAGACCTCAGTCCACTATCTATCACCTCAGTTCCTATCTTTATCTCACTTTATCACTGTGGGAGTGGAGCACAGATGCTGTTATTTTCATAAGAAAAAACAGAGAAAGATAAGCGCTAAAAACAGTCCTGTTATTTTCATATTTAGTTAATGCTAAAACCTAGAAATAAATTTGCATAGATTTATTCATTAAATTGCAGTTGAATTACCCGTAAAATGGATACCTTTCTAATTAAGAAAAGGAAAGCTGGTGAAGATGACGTTTGCAATGAACAAAATGTAGCTGCTATAGAAGAAGCTACGCAAGAATCAACTGTTGAACGGTCTGTATTAGTACGTAAGAAGTGTAAAGGAACAATTTCCAAGCCTCGTTTATACAGTAAAGATTATATGAAACTGGGGTTCACATTTTCTGGTAATGAAAACAATCCTTGTCCCCAGTGTTTAGTTTGTGGGGATATACTTGCAAATGAAAGTATAAAAGGTAAAGGTAAAGGTGTCCCCAACCAGTCGTGTCCGACTCTAGGGTGCGGTGCTCATCCCCGTTTCTAAGCTGAAGAGCCAGCGCTGTCCGAAGATGCTTCCGTGGCCATGTGGCCGGCATGACTGAACACCGAGGTGCACGGAACGCTGTTACCTTTCCCGCCGAGGCGGTACCTATTTATCTACTTGCAATTTCTTGCTTTCGAACTGCTAGGTTGGCAGAAGCTGGGACTGAAGACGGGAGCTCACTCCGTCACGCAGCACTCAGGTCTTGAACTGCTGACCTGCCGACCTTCCAGTCTGCAGTTCAGCGTCTTAACCACTAAGCCACCGTGGCCCTTAATGAAAGTATGGTACCAAATAAATTAAAGCATTTTACCTCAAAACACTGTCATTTGTCAGAAAAACCAGTAGGATACTTTATTGAGCTTTCAAAATCTATAAAGAAGCAGTCTGCATCATTCACAAAGAGAATGAAGACATCAGAGAAAGCTCAAAAGGCAAGTTACTTGGTTGCTCAAATAATTGCCAAAAACAAGGACCCACACGCTATTGCCGAAACCACCACAATCGGAAGACGTATTCAAGACATGTCTGATGACATTAAGCAGCAAATGAAGGATATTTTTCGAGACGATAATATGATCTTTACATTGCAATTAGATGAAGCAACAGATGTCAGTGGGTTAGCACAATTATTGGTTTTTATACGTTTCATTCATACTGACAGAATTATTGAGCAATTCTTGTGTTGTCTAGAACTTCCAATGAGAACTAGAGGTGAAGATATATTTAAAACTTCTGATTGCTTCATGAAGGAAAATAATTTGCAATGGGTAAATTGTGTAGGAATATGCACAGATGGCACACCCTCAATGGTTGGTTCAACAAAAGGTTTTATAGCTTTAGCAAAGAAAGAAAATGAAAATATTATAATTACTCATTGCTTTTTACATCGCGAAGCACTAGTCACGCAAACCATTGGAAATGAATTAAGAAAAGTTTTGGACAAAGTGGTTCAAATGGTCAATTACATTAAAAGCAGACCTCTTCAATCAAGATTATTTGCTCATATTTGTGAAGACATGGGGGCAAGTTTTAAAAAGCTTCTACTACACACAGAAGTTTGTTGGATCTCAAGAGGTCGAGTGCTTTGTCGTGTATATGAATTGAGGGAAATGATGCTTAAATTTTTTGAGGAAAATCAGCAAAATGAATTCTGCGATCTAATTCAAAGCAAACTTTGGTGCACAAAATTGGCATATCTTGCTGACATATTTGGACATTTGAATAAAATAAACACCAGTATGCAAGGGAAAGGAGAAAATATCTTAACAGCGGTAGATAAAATTTATGCTATGAGAGACAAAACAGCAATTTGGAAAAGGAAAGTGAAAGAAGGATATTTTGAAACGTTTTCCAAAATTGCTGAGCGCCAGCTAAAATGTGATATCAGCTCGCTAATTGTTGACCATTTAACATTGCTTGGAGAGAAAGTTCATCATTACTTCCCAAATGCTGAAATCCAAGACTATGATTGGATCAGAAATCCATTTTTTCAACTGCAGTGAGGAATTTTTCAGTTATTGAAGAAGAAGAATTAGTTTAGCTGACATAAAAAATGATCAAAATCTGTTAATGATGCATGAACAGGGTGACTTGACAGCTTTTGGATTCGCATTTCAAAAATGCATCCAAACATAGCTAAAAAAGCATTACAAATTCTTCTGCAGTTTTGTACTACATACATTTGTGAAGTATCCTTTTCAATGATGGCGAACTTAAAGACACTGAAACGTGGAAGCTTAAAAATGCTTGATGACGAAATGCGAGTGTCTTTATCTAATATTCCACCAAATATTGAAAAGCTGTGTTCATCCCATCAACCTCATACATCCCATTAAAATGGTAAGTAGTTATTGGTGCTATTCAACTTTTTTAAATTCTTGCACATATTTACATACGGTTAGTCATAAATGACAAGAATGTATGTTATTATCTTACAAATCATATATTTTTAAAAATATAAATGAAAGGTTTTCATGAGATATGTTGTATCCCCATACATTTCATTATTACAATTTATGTATGTGTCCATATCTCTTATAACGGGTTAGTTTAACCTCCGGTTTGCTAGTAAAACTGAATTACCGTTAGGGATGGTGGAGAATTTCTCCCCGAATCTTTGGGAGGCCGAATGCCAACGCATTCGGCCCCCCGAAATTGGTGGGGAAATTCTCTGCCAGCCCCCCGCCCCCCCGGGATGGGACTTACCGTGGCTGAATGTCCCTCTCGGTGATGGGTCCCGGCGGCATTTCGGCGGCGTTTTGTCGGGGGCGGGGGCGGCGGCCAGTCTCCTGACTGGCTGCCGCCACCGCCATTGCAAAAAAAAAAAGTAAAGTAAAAAAAACCCAAAAACACCCGTGATAGGCTACGTAACGATTTACGTAGCCTATCACGGCTAGATTTCCAAAGTCAGCCGTGATAGGCTATGTAAATCGTCACATAGCCTATCACGGGTGACTTTGAAAAAAAAAAAAGCGCGTACGCAAATGGCGGCGGCCCATGGGCGCCACCATTTGCGTTCCTTATTTTGGCACGTCTAGTCTACGTAAAGATTTACGTAGACTACAGCGAAAATAAGGGAACGCTATTTGCGTTGCCTTATTTTCGCCGTAGTCTACGTAAATGTTTACGTAGACTACATGTGCCAAAATAAGGAATGCAAATGGCGGTCCCCATGGGAGCCGCCATTTGCGTACGCGCTTTTTTTTTTTTTCCCCCCAAAGTCACCCGTGATAGGCTACATGACGATTTACATAGCCTATCACGGCTGACTTTGGAAATCTAGCTGTGATAGGCTACGTAAATCGTTATGTAGCCTATCATGGGTTTGTGTGTGTGTTTTTACTTTTTTTTTCACAGCCGGGTAGACGGGGTGCTTCTACCCAGCCTGAATTTCACCGGCGAGGGATGGGTCGCCTCCCCCCCCAGCCTGAATTTCGGCCGGGCAAGGCAGGGCACCTCCCCCCCCTCGCCTGAACTTCGGGGGGAGAACCGAAGCGCCTCCCCCCCACCACGAAGCAAGCTTCGAGAACGGGTAAGGGACTTTCGGCCATCCCTAATACCGTGTCACACAATGATGCATGTCTAAAAAGTGTGTCACCAACATGAAAAGTTTGGAAAGCTCTGCTCTAGCCACTACACCACACTTATGGTATGTGATCTACCACCATGCCTGGGCTGGTGTGAAGGGTAAGCATGGTTGGGCACCTGCCAAGGGCCCACACCCCAGCAGGATCCCACTGACAAAAGCCCCCCGGAGTTGCTCCTCCTTCCCCCCATTGCAGCCTGCTTGCTCACCAGCCTCTTGCTCTGACCAGCCAACAGTGGTGATGGTGAGGGGGAGCAGCAGATGCTGCCACCTACTTGCTCCCTGGCTCTCTCCCTGCCCACCAAGCAAGGGGCAGCAATGATGAGAGACAGGATGGGGAGCAAGAGCAGCTGGTGACGGTGGCATGAGGAGGCAGACCACTGAGGGGGGGCACATGGGGGTGTCTTGCCCAAGGGCCTGCAGAAACCTGGAGCTGGTACTGCAACAAGCCGTAGGCCCTCCCTTCATCAGAAGTTACTTCATTCTACAATCCTATGCATATCTACTCAGACCAGAGCTAAATCTGTATTTTTTTTTTTTAAAGTTTCAAATTCTTTAAAAAAAATTTTAAGCACCAATTTAATCCAAATTCTGTGTCAAGAAAAAACTGAATTTCCAGATCAGGATGAGGAAGTGAAAGAACCGGTGGAAGCTGGTGGCTCCAATGTCAGCAGAGTGGCGAATCTGCTCCAGGTTTCAGCCTGAACTCTAAAGGAGCTATCGCAGATGCTTCACACCTTGGATAGCCTCTCCAGAGTTCTGAAATCTGGAGTGGAATCACTGCCCCACTGACATTGGAGCCACCAGCCTCCGCTGGAAAGAGCAGCAATATGAGTAGCAAGTTTGTTCTTGGAGTTGGTCCTGTGCAGTCCCAACGTACAACACACAGAAGACCTCTTCACGTGCAAATGGTGGGGTCCCCAGTTGCAGACAGAGACCCAACATTATTTATTTCTTCATCTAAATATTTCTAGGGCACCTTTTAGGGCAGAACTCTCGCGGGGTGGCTTACATAAAAATTGAAGGTCAAAAACCCAAACTACAAACAAACAAACAAACTTTCCAACTAAATACAATTATGTGAAACAGCCACAATTTAAAACATTTTGCAGGCCAGCAGCGGTCCCAGATATCCATGATTTAGCAATGTAAACAGTGTGGAAACAGCAATGCTCTAGAGCATAACATAGTTTAAGAAAAAATCCTCCCAGCATCTCACCTAAAAACAACCTGAAAGAGATTGGTTTTGAAGAGATGGGGTTTTAGAAGCCTGTAATGATGAAGCCAGTTGTATATGCCATGAAAGAGAACTCTAGAAATATGATGCCACCCTAGAAGAGGCCACGCCTCTACAGCCTGCCAATCTGATTGGTCTTAAAGGTGGGCCCAGGCAGGTCCATGAATACAATTTGTAGGTGTGTAGGCTCTATTCAGTCCTTTGGCTGAACACTTTGAGGTCAGGGCCAGATCCACACTTCTAGTCATATCACTACAATCCCATCATAGTGGCGCTATATCCCTCTTACGTGTTTACATCTTGTAGCACGCACAATGACATCTGTTGTGGTGTTTTATAAGGAATAAAAAGCAGGAAATAATGCTAAAAAGTGGTATACGGATTGTGTAATGTGCCTGGACAGTTCCCGGTGCACGTTAGTACTGATTAAAAACACTAGAGCAGATCAGTGGTGGCTGGTGACTCCAGTTCCAGAGGGGCAGCGATTCCATTCTGGGCTTTAGTTGTTGTTGTTCAGTCGTTCAGTCATGTCCAACTCTTCGTGACCCCATGGACCATAGCACGCCAGGCCTTCCTGTCCTTCGCTCTCTCCCGGAGCGTGCTCAAGTTCATATTCATTGCATCAGTGATACTATCTAGCCATCTCATCCTCTCCCGTCCCCTTCTCCTTTTGCCTTCAGTCTTTCCCAGCATCAGGGTCTTTTCCAGGGAGTTTTCTCTTCGCATTAGGTGGCCAAAATATTGGAGCTTCAGCTTCAGTATCTGTCCTTCCAATGAGCACTCAGGGTTGATTTCCTTTAGGATGGACTGATTTGACCTCCTTGCAGTCAAGGGGACTCGTAAGAGTCTTCTCCAGAACCACAGTTCGAAAGCATCAATTCTTCGGCGCTCAGCCTTCCTTATAGTCCAGCTCTCACAGCCATACATTACTACTGGGAAAACCATAGCTTTGATTAGACAGACCTTTGTCGGCAAGGTGATGTCTCTGCTTCTTACTATGCTGTCTAGGTTGGCCATAGCTTTCCTCCCAAGGAGCAAGCGTCTTTTAATTTCATGGCTACAGTCACCATCTGCGGTGATCTTGGAGCCCAAGAAAATAAAATCTGTCACTGCTTCCATTTATTTATTTATTTATTAAATTTATTAATCGCCCATCTGACTGGTCACCCAGCCACTCTGGGCGATGTACAACCCACCATAAACAATTTAAAACAGTAAAATTTTACCATAATTTTTTTTTAAAAAAATACCCTAACCCACCCCAAATGCCTGCCTGAACAACCACGTTTTTAATGCACGACGGAAGCTCATTAAAGAGGGGGCATGACGGAGTTCCCTAGGGAGGGAGTTCCACAGAGTGGGGGCCACCACAGAGAAGGCCCTCTCCCTCGTCCCCACCAGTCTAGCTGTCCTGGCTGATGGGACAGAGAGAAGGCCATCCGAGGCTGATCTTGTTAAGTGGCCTGTCTGGTGTTGCTGGAGGCGCTCCTTAAGATAGGCTGGGCCGGAACCATATAGGGTTTTAAAGGTCAAAACCAACACCTTGAATTTGGCCCGGAAAACAACTGGTAACCAGTGCAACTCCTTCAGCACTGGAGTGATGTGATCTCGCCGGCGGCTGCCTTTAATCAGGCGAGCCGCCACGTTCTGTACCAGCTGCAGTTTCCGAACCGTCTTCAAGGGTAACCCCACGTAGAGCGCATTACAGTAGTCTAAACGAGAGGAGACCAGGGCATCCTCCAGGGCATCCATCCAGGGGAATTTCTTCCCCTTCTATATGCCATGATCTTCGTTTTTTTAATGTTGAGTTTCAAACCAGCTTTTGCACTCTCCTCTTTCACCCTCAACAAGAGGCTCTTGAGATCCTCTTTGCTTTCTGCCATTAGAGAAACATTGTATTTCTATTTAAATTACAGTCATTGTTTCTACATTTGCATCTATACATATACCAATTAGCACATGCAATTTATCTTTTGAACTCTTTTTCGGCAATGCATGTCCTCTTTCTTAACTGGCCACCCTAACTGTCATCCCCTTCACCTCTCCATGCAGATGTGTCATATGAATACAGCCTTTGGCAGGTTGGGATCTCACAATGACCTGGTTCGCGAGACACAACAGCTTGCCATGGCTCAATTCACCTGCAAGTGCTGCTGTGTTGAGCCGTGCACCGGAGGGTGCCATTTTTGCATGGTGCCAGCTGGTGCCTGGCTTGCCACGGCTTACCCTCAAATAACCCAGGGCTTGTTTTAAATTAAGCCACAGTGGGCTGTCGAGACATGCTGCAAGCAGGCCCAATGAAATAGAATCATAGAATCAGAGGGCTGGAAGAGATTGCTTCTGAGATTGGATGAGATCGGGCGCATCCAGCCCTTTGCTCGACCTCATAGAATCACAGGGCTAGAAGGGGCCTACAAGACCATTGAGTCCAACCCCCTGCTCAATCCCAGAAGCCTGATTCCCAGGCGGTCTCCCATCCAAGTACTAACCAGGGCTGACCCTGCTTAGCTTCCGAGATCAGGCGCATCCAGGCTGGTAAGCTTTTTTTTCTGGCTGAAGGAGGTGGGGGAGAAGGAGCACATTTTAACTAACCTTATAAACAACATAGAAGGTGAGCGGAAAATGCAAAAAAAATCAAAATCAACCACCACCCTGTATATAAATTGCCCACTCACACCAAGAAACTCCATTAAGGGGAAGTTCTATTGCTAATTCCACTACATTACACATTATGATAAAGCTGAGAACAGCAGGTGCTTTGCAACAACACAGAATATTTCAGTGTTGTTGTTTTTTTAATGCCTCAAATGGTAAATGAAACAAAATTTAAAAAAACAACACCCAGCCCATCTACTATAAAAAAATGTGTCTTTTAAGTTTATGAGCTGTCTCTTGCAATTCACTGAAGCTGAACAAGTGGATGCAACTCCTACCTCCTTGAATACAAAGCCCTCTTAAAGGGATCATTTCTATTTCAAACCACGCTAGATTTCAAGTAATTATTAGCTTTATCTTGTAATTTATCTAGCAGGAGAACGGGAGTCGACTGGAGGATGAAAACACTGTTTTGACAAGCCTTGCACTTCAAAGGTGCAAGGGGGAAACATAATGTACAGCTGTGCACAAAATGGCTTCTTGCAATTCTCCACCCTATTTGTGGGTAGAGAAATTGCTGATGGGGGGATTGTTTCATCAAATTTCAGGGTGAGGAGAAATTCTCCAACCATTCCTCAGGGTGGGGCTCCCGATTTGCAATGGCAGTAGCCCAGCCTCTTCCTTTTTTTCCCAAGGGTTTTTTTGGGGGAGGAGGGGTACTGCAAATACCACCAGCAGAAACTATGTTAGCAGGCTGGTTACCATTCTGCATTGCCCTGGAGCTAGCAGTGTTTCCAGGGTGGGAAATGCAGCTGCCACAAAAAAGTGGTGGTGAATATTTGGAGAACGTTCTGTAAAGTGGTCTCCCTTTTCTGAGTGAGGGTGAGGAAAAAAGAAGAAGAAAAATCTCAGAAATCTCCTCAGAAAAATGGCTTCTGATACAATTTGGCACAATGAGAGACAGGCCTGTTTTTGTTTATTGATTCTGCTTGCATAAAATGGTAGCTCACAGTTTTCTTGTCATGAAAGCTATCTTCTGTCAGACTTCCTGGAGATTGGGTGGGGGTCCCAAGAGGTCCACAAACAACAAGCCCCCTTTTGGTCCCTACTCATTTAGGAGAACAGAACTAACCATTTAGTGGACACTTGTCGCCCTCTATAGTCCTCCACTGCTCCCCCCTTGATTTCCCTGGTGATCCTGTTTCCTTCCTTCTCTCTCCTAAACTGACTCCATTGCATCTGTAATTATTAGAGAAGCATCACCTCCATCCAACAGGTGGGGCTGTTCCATGTTCTGTATCTTGTCTTGTGTCTTGGGGGGCCATTTCCTAGTAGAACTGGCCAAAGGAGAGCGAGTTTCTGCCTCACCAAAACAACAACAGTAGTTGTCCATCACAACAACAGGAAGTATATCTTCAATTAGTGTAATCACATGTTCTTTGTTAACCCCTTCCTCCACCTCCCTCCCTCCATTGTTTCTCTGTGTCTACTGCAGATTACAAACCCTTTGGTACAGGGTCCTGTCAAACCTGTTCTTTTTAAAGTGCCCTGTACATAGAATGCTTTCTGATGCTTTCGAACTGTGGTTTCTTTACGAGTCCCCTGGACTGCAAGGAGGTCAATCCTAAAGGAAATCAACCCTGAGTGCTCATTGGAAGGACAGATACTGAAGCTGAAGCTCAAATATTTTGGCCACCTAATGTGAAGAGAAAACTCTCTGGAAAAGACCCTGATGCTGGGAAAGACTGCAGGCAAAAGGAGAAGGGGATGGCAGAGGATGAGATGGCTAGATAGCATCACCGATGCAATGAATATGAACTTGAGCACACTCCGGGAGAGAGCGCAGGACAGAAAGGCCTGGCGTGCTATGGTCCATGGGGTCACGAAGAGTCGGACACGACTGAACAACAACAACAACAGGGCACTTTACAACAAACAGATTTGACATAGATGCAGGGTGGCCATATGCCCTACTTTACAGAGGACACTCCACTATTTGAAGGCTTCTTCCATCTGAAGGATTGTCCAGCCCAAATTTCCCTTGCCTCTGCTGAGACACCAGCTGCCTTTGGCCCTCCTTTCACTGTCACCTAGCAGCAGCCATTCCATCAGGCTACCTGAATTGTTTCCATCCCAGCCAGTCATTATAAGAACTGTAACTGTAAGAATTGGTGCCTGAGCTTGCTTTTTTCTCCTCTTCCCTCCCCATCCCCCTTTCCTTGTGTCAAGTCTTGCAACCCTGGGTGCCAAAACTGCCATGCTACTGATCTTTGTAAGCTGTTCGGCGAGGCTTTTCGGCTAAAGTGTTGGGTACAAAGTGTTTTGAATATATATAATGTCTGGTAAAGCTAGAGAACCCTAAGAAGGGTGATCAGGGACCTTGAGGTTGCCTGTTGACAGCTAGCTTCTGGGCAACAGACTGAGAAACCACATAGGTCACTTGGTCAGTCCTCCCTGCTGTGGTGAGATGTATGGTATTTCTGTTGACATTGCAGCAATTAGCATATGCAATTTTGATGCAAATCTGCACCCTCTTTTATCCGTTTTTTGATGGTATGTTAAGCGGCCACCCTAGCTGCTACATAAACGAATTCAACAACCACCCTTCCTGTTTGCCCCCCCAAACTCCCCCCCCCCACTTTCATTGGTCCCAAGGATCACTGGAAGTGCTCCTAGTCACTGACTGTAGACTGATCCTTGGCTTCCCCTCCATCTCCCTCCTCCCATTTTAAGAACCGGGCTGCTGCCCCTCTCCCTCGCTGTAGCACAAGGGGCTACTTGCATCTCCTTGTGCCTTTTGCACGCTGATTTATAGCAACCTCCTTTGCCAAAGGTTTAAGAATTCGTGCTGGTTCAGGGTTGTGCCTGTTGTGCCCTGCTCCACCAGAGAGAAGAAGAGGAAAGGGTTTTTTTGAATCTCGTGTGTGTGTGTGTGTGTTTAAATTCACTGGCTCTGAAGTTGTGTATAATTTAGAGAACTGGAAAAATGAAAGAAACAAAACAAGGACAGCAGCGGAAGAAAAAAAACCTTCCCAGTTGCATAGCACATCCTTAGTCGCGTTCTAGAATTAATTTGAATGAATTATCTCTTAATTTTGAAACCCTCACCATATTTTCAGCTACTCTCCAGAAACAGTTTTAAAAATACCCAGTGTTATTTCTTTTGGTGCATGACCCAAGAATTACCATAGCAACTTGTCTCCCAATTAGCCTTCAGCTGCTCACAATCGATATGATTAGACAAGGTCAGCTGCAGAACAAATAGTATGGATTTTGTTACAAGGCTATGGCAAATCAGGAATAGGAAGAAAAAGGAGTGGACAATTGACTCTTTTTCTTCCTGAGGAAGAAAGCGATCTTTTTTTTTAAATATGCAGAATAAAAATACATATAATAATTAACAATGTAATAGCAGTATGCAGATGGACACACACGTGGGAAAAGGTGCCTGAGCTCTTAAAAGAGGCAAAAACTTCTAATACTTTCTCTACATCCCAATGTAAATTATGGTTACTGAAATCAATGGTGTCTATTTATCAAAAAGCCAATTCCAGGGTTTCAGAACTCTTAGTATGACCATTCTACAGATAATGGCTGGGTCGGCTTTCAGTGGGTCCCATTGAGTACTATTGGCTGAAATTTGGGACACAGTCAATGGGCTGCATTTTGGGACCCAGTTGCTGGGGGGTGGGGGATAGGGTTGCCTTTGGAGTGGCGAAACCTGAACTTTCTTCCAATTGTCAATAGAACTCTCAAAATATGAACAATCCATAGAAGTTATGAATAGGTGGCCAGCTATACACAACCTTTCCAGGCATAGCTTGCCTCACTGGGCAGATAAGAAATCACCATTAATGGGCTTTAGCTCCATTCTATTTGTCAGTAAGGTAAGGTGGGAAGCTCCTATTTAGATGCATTTAGGTGCATTTAGATGCCCAGGTAATAGCAGTAGCTGGGGAGGTTTTTTTTACCAACTCCAAAAAGGGTCCCCGAGGATCTTACAGTTCTGACATTTCTTTTCATGACAGCTCTGTCATGCAGGCAAGGCTGAGGAATTGCCCAGGGCCATCATAATATTATTTATGGCAGAGTGGAGTAATAAGCCTAAATTTACACACACACACACACACACGTACGTGTATTATATAATATATTGCATATATTATATATGGAAGCAAGTCAAGTAGTTTACAGATAGGAACATCACTGAGATGGAGATTAAACTATTTATTTTATTTATTTGTTAAATTTATTAATCGCCCATCTGGCTGGTCACCCAGCCACTCTGAGCGATGCACAACAATAAAAACAGTTTACACAATAAAATTCAACATTAAAAACATCACATTTCTAAAATTACCCTAGCCCACCCCAAATGCCTGCCTGAACAACCATGTTTTTAATGCATGGTGGAAGCTCATTAAAGAGGGGGCATGGCGGAGTTCCCTAGGGAGGGAGTTCCACAGAGTGGGGGCCACCACAGAGAAGGCCCTCTCCCTCGTCCTCACCAGCCTAGCTGTCCTGGCTGATGGGACAGAGAGAAGGCCATCTGAGGCTGATCTTGTTGAGCGGCCTATCTGGTGTTGCTGGAGGCACTCCTTGAGATAGGCTGGGCCAGAGCCATATAGGGTTTTAAAGGTCAAAACCAACACCTTGAATTTGGCCCGGAAAACAACTGGTAGCCAGTGCAGCTCCTTCAGCACTGGAGTGATGTGATCTTGCCGGCGGCTGCCTTTAATCAGGCGAGCCGCCGCGTTCTGTACTGGCTGCAGCTTCCAACCTGTCTTCAAGGGTAACCCCATGTAGGGCACATTACAGTCATCTAAACGAGAGGAGACCAGGGCATGTACTACCGATGGGAGCAGATGGTTGGGAAGGTAGGGGCGCAGCCGCCGTATCAGATGGAGTTGGTACAGCACTGTCCGGCTCACAGCTGACACCTGAGCCTCCATGGACAGCTGGGAGTCCAAAATGACCCCCAGGCTGAGGACATGGTCTTTCAGGGGTAGCTGTACCCCATTCAACACCAGGTCAACATCCCCCAGCCTCCTCTTGTCTCCCACCAAAAGTACCTCGGTCTTGTCAGGGTTCAGCTTCAGCTTGTTACTCCCCATCCAGCCACTCATTGTCTCCAGACATTTGGACAGGGATTCTACGGCCAACCTTGGTGAAGATTTGAACGAGAGGTAGAGCTGCATGTCATCCGCATACTGATGACACCGCACCCCAAACCTCCTGATGATAGCCCCCAGCGGCTTCACATAGATGTTAAATAGCATCGGGGAGAGGATGGAACCCTGTGGCACCCCACAAGTGAGCGGCCACGGGTTCAAAACCTCCTCTCCCACTGCTACCCTCTGGTACCTGCCGGAGAGGAAGGAACGGAATCACCGTAATATGGTGTCTCCAATGCCCAACCCCTTCAGGCGGTCCAGGAGGATACCATGGTCAATGGCATCAAAAGCCGCTGAGAGGTTGAAGAGAACAAGGAAGGAGCATTCGCCCCTATCCAGAGCCCTCCTCATATCATCCACCAAGGCGACCAAGGCCGTTTCTGTCCCATCCCCAGGCCTGAAGCCTGACTGAAATGGATCTAGATAATCGGCTTCTTCCAAGTGTGCCTTCAACTGCAATGCCTCCACCCGCTCGATCACCTTGCCCCAAAAAGGCAGATTCGAGACTGGGCGAAAGTTGTTCAGAACTTGGGGATCCAAGGAGGGCTTTTTTAAAAGTGGAATTATCACTGCCTCCTTGAGGGCTGATGACATCACTCCCTCCTCAAGGGAGGCGTTCACCACCGCCTTGATCCCCTCCCCCAGCCTCTCTCTGCAGCTCATAATGAGCCAAGATGGGCAAGAATCAAGTAAGCAGGTGGTCGGCCTTACAGATGGAAGTGCACCTTGTCCACTTCATCAGAAGGAAGAAGCTAGAACCGATCCCACAAAACCAGTGTGCCACAGACCGCCTCCTGCTCACTAACTGTATCCACAGCGCACAGAATAACACTCCTAATCCAATCAATTTTATCTGCAAAGTGCCTTGCCAAGGCCTCACAGGAAGCCTTAGAATGCTCCAGTGTTAACTACTGTTAAATTAGTCCTTTGCTCCTTGTGACTGCCATGCACTTAAATGGGAGTGTGAAGGTTTGATGCCTACAGAGGCAAGGAAAAGAAAAAGGTCAGGCCTAGAAGCCTGGAGTTTTGTTCTGTTGGGAGGGGGTATCCCTGAGAGATGTAGTTTCATTTCCCCTGTTAAGTTTCAGTTTCATTTCCCCAGTTAAGATTCATTTCTTCAGGTTTGAAACAGTACTTCCAGTTTTGAGGGAGGAGGGTATATAAAGGGAGCAAGAAAGCCGATAAGAGCAGGGTCGGGCAGACCAGAGCCTGAAGAGACAGGAAGAAAAAGCAGCCTGGAATACTGCTAGGGTAAAGGGACTTGCATTTTGCAACTTTTATTTTCTCTTAAGGCCTTTTATATCACTCAGCTCTATTGTGTAAATACCTTTAGTTGTGATTTGCTTGCTTTAATTTACCAGTAAACTGTTATGGTTAAACCCTGTGTCCAGAGTGTCAATCACCACATGTCTACAGCCTAAACCCCATATTATTGGAAAAAGGAAGGTAAAAGAAGGAAGGGGGGACTCTTAAGGAGGCAAGAGATCCTTAAGGAGTTGTTCAGGGGGTCCAGGTCATAAGAGGTTTGGACTCTTGGCAGCCTTTCCCCTCTGCAAGGGTGGGGGACCTATTAAAATGATCTGCCCCTGGAGGCTAATGGATTCTGATGGATTCCAGAGGGCTCTGGGGGTTTTTCCTGCTGGTATGGCTGGTGCTCCTGTAGAAGCCCAGGACACTCTGTGGAATACAGAGATGACACAATTGTGCCCAAGCACCCTCTCCGTCTGTTCAGAGCCCAGCCAGCTCCTTGGTGTACACCCAAGTTGAGGGCAATGAAGCAAGAGGAGATGGCTAGAATGCAAGAGGAGGAAAACTCATGCTGTGTCTGACCGAACACAGGTTAGAGCTCATTATCAAGCCTATTCTGTGGCAGTGGGGGTGGCAAAGAGACAGTCCTTTTCCACCAGCATTGCATCTTCTGTGTCATCCAGTGGAGCTTTTCTGAGTGGTTTGTGGTACAGATGTATGAACCCCACTTACCAGTCCGCTGCCGGGGTCCACTGGGGGGGGAGGCGATCTGTCCCTCCCCCCCGGAATCTTCCCCAGCCAGCTCCGCTCCGCAGCAAGGCTGGACCACTGTGGCCTCAAATGGCAGCCATCATAGCGGCCACCATTTGCGTGCCTGCATTAGGCCGTGATAGGCTATGTAAATACTTAAGTAGCATATCACGGCAAAAGGCAGGGATGCAAATGGTGACCGCTACGCCATTTGCGTGCCTGCCTTTTGCTGTGATAGGCTACATAAATACTTACGTGGCTTATCATGGCCTAATGCTGGCATGCAAATGGCGGCCTCTATGCCGGGGGGGATTGCGGGGGGGGGGGGAGGCCATTCCGCCATGGACTCCAGGGGGCCAGATTCTAAAGAATCCGGCCTCACTGGAGTCCGTGGTGGATTTCTCCCACATCCCTAGTTTGTGGCCTGTTACATTCTGGGCCAGGGAGAGAGACTGTGGAACCCTCGGTAGTGACAAGTTTGCACGGCACTTTGAAGATAAAGTCACTCAGATTCGTCATGAATTGGACAGCACGATTACTGCAGTTCCACTGGTAGAGGCATCCAGAGCACTGTCTGGTCCAGTTTTATTGGATGAGTTTCAATTATTGAGGCCCAAGGAAGCAGACAAGGTGCTTAGCCAAATACGATTGACCACCTGTGTGCGCAATCTTGGCCTTCATGACTTTTATATCAAACAAGGAGGGATGTCCGGCTGGGTCCAGGAGGGTGTAAATTCCTCCTAGGGAGAGGGGGTGGTGTCAGCCTCTTTAAAAGAGGCAGTAGCCAGGCCACTCCTGAAAAAGCCTAACCTGGACCCAGGGGATGTTAATAATTATATGCCAGTGGCCAACATCCCCTCCCTGGGCAAGGTGTTTGAGTGGGTGGTTGCAGGACAGCTCCAGGCACTCTTGAATGAAATGGATTATCTAGATCCATTTCAATTGGGCTTTGGGCTTGGTTTTGGAATGGAAACTGCCTTAGTCACTCTGTGGGATGACCTCTGCCAGGAGAGGGACAGGGGGAGTGCAACTCTGTTGATTCTCCTGGACCTCTCAGCGGCTTTCAATACCATCGACCATGGTATCCTTCTGGATAGGTTGTCTGGGTTGGGAGTTGGAGGCACTGTGCTGCAGTGGTTCTGCTCCTACTTGGATGGCCGATTCCAGAAGGCGGTTCTGGGGGATGATTGCTCTGTGCCATGTCAATTATGCCATGGGGTTCCATGGGGCTCTATTTTATCCCCCACGCTGTTTAACATCTACATGAAACCGCTGGGGGAGGTTATCCGGAGGAGTGGGCTGAGATGCCATCAATATGCAGATGACACCCAGCTCTACCTCTCTTTCTCATCAAACTCAGGTGAGGCAGTGGCTGTTCTGCATCAGGGCCTGGGCACGGCAGTGGACTGGATGAGGGCCAATAAACTGAAACTCAATCCAGATAAGTCGGAGGTACTGTTAGTGGGTAGTTCATCTGCTCAGCTAGGTGATGTTCACTCTGTTCTGGAGGGGGTTGCATTCCCCCTAAAGGATCAGGTTCATAGTTTGGGGGTGCTCTTGGCCCCAGAACTGTCACTTGAGGCGCAGGTGAACTCAAGGCTGTGGAGCGCTTTTTATTTGCTTAGGCTGATATACCAACTATGCCCTTATCTGGATAGAGATAGCCTAGCTACAGTTATCCATGCTCTGATAACCTCTCATCTGAATGACTGCAATGCATTATAAATGGGTCTGCCTTTGAAAACAGTCCAGAAACTTCAGCTAGTCCAAAATAGGGCAGCAAGATTGTTAACAGGGACTCACCAATGAGATCACATTATGCCAGTACTTTTCCAGCTGCACTGGCTATCAGTCCATTTCCAGGCCTGATTCAAAGTCCTGATATTAACATTCAAAGCCCTTAACGGCTTGGGGCCAGGTTATCTGAAGGATCACCTCCTCCCATATGTGCCTGCCTGGACCCTAAGATCATCCTCAGCAGTCCTTCTCCGTGAGCACCTGCCAAAGGAAGTGAGGCGGGTGGCTACCAGGAAGAGGGCCTTTTCTGCTGTGGCACCCCAGCTGTGGAATGAGCTCCCTAGAGAGGTTCACCTGGCATCTACTTTTAGGGATGGCGGAGAATTTCCCTGCTGACCCCAGTAGGGCTGGATTCAAAAGAATCCGGCCTCTGGAGTCCGCGGCGGAAAGAATCACTTACCTCCACCTCCCTCCGGAATCCTACGGAGCTGGCTCCTCTCCACAGCGATTCTGCAGAGCTGCACACTGGCTCCATATCGCCGGCGATACAGTAATGGTGGCTGCCATTACTGTACCACTGTGAGGAATGAATACAGCCACAAGTGGCATAGTGGATGCCACTTGCAGCCGTAAAGCCCTTAGTTTAACCTAATTGCAGCCATTTACAGCTGCATTTAGGTTAAACGAAGGGCTTTACGGCCGCAAGTGGTGTCCACTATGGCTGTATTCATTCCTCACAGCAGTACGGTAATGGCGGCTGCCATTACTGTATCACCAGCAATATGGAGCCAGCGTGCGGCTCTGCAGAATTGCTGCAAAGAGGAGCCAGCTCCGTAGGATTCCGAGGGGAGGAGCGGATCGCCTCCCCCCCCAGGCAGATTCCCTACAGACCAGAAGATAGAGAATCCACCCATCCCTATCTACTTCGTACTCCTTCTGCTGCCAGGTGAAGACCTCCCCCCCCCCAGTATTTTAACATTTTAGCTTCCTAGTCTTTTAGTGTTAGCGTTTTAAATCTGTATTTTAAATCTCTGCATTTCTGCTAGGTTTTATTCTGGTTGTACTGTTATATGCGGTTTTAAGCTTTCATATTTTATATTGTTCTATGCTGCGCTTTGTGGTTTTAATTTTTGTGAACTGCCCAAAGAGTTCTGGGTATTGGGAGGTATAGAAATAAATAAAAAAATAAAAAAATAAGGTGAATCCTGACAGGGAGAAATGGCCAAATTAGCTGTGGCCACTCAGAGATGTTTCTCACATGCATTCGAATGAGGCCTTCATTGTTTGCACCTGTTTGACATTTTACATTGTTGTGATCTCTTGGTCAAACAGTAAGTTAACTACCAAACTATACATGGCATGCTATTCAAACACATGATTTAAAAAACAAAAACACCAAAACCTTCCACTTCTCTTTCTTAACAAAAAGGAACTATAAGTGGGTGGGGGATGATCTGTATCAGAACCACAGCACAGAGGGAGAGGGGTTAATCCTTTCCTCCACACCCTTCTCCCAGAAAATCCCACAAGATGCTATTTGCCCAAAAGGTGCTTTTTGCAGCAAATAGCAACTGTGCGTGCATGTGTGTGTGTTGCGGGTGTGTGTGTGTGTGTAATACAGGAAAATGGCATGGGGAAAGGGTTAACCCCCCCCCCCCATCTCATGGCCCTACTCCAGATTGGGGGCTCTGCTACTGCCTTCCCCCCGCTTTTTTTCAGAAACAGATGTGGTAAATTTAAAACAGAATTTTTAAATAGAGCACTTAAATTAGGGATGTGAGAAATTCACTTACCTTTTCAAAGGGGGTGATTCGCGGTGTAGGGAGGCGCACCACACCTCCCCCCGAAATCCTAACCCAGCCGGCTCCGCTCGGTGGCAACTCCGCAGAGCCGCCGGCCGGGTGCATTCGCAGGCGCGTGGAGCCTGCTGACGCAAATGGCGGCGGCTATGGCGTAGTGGCCGCCATTTGCGCCCCTGTCTTTTGCCATGATAGGCTACGTAAATATTTACATAGCCTATCATGGCAAAAAAACAGGGGTGCAAATGGCGGCGGCTACGGCGTCCCTGCGTTAGCTGTGATAGGCTACGTAAGTATTTACATGGCCTATCACGGCAAAAATGGGGAACGCAAATGGCAGCGCGAATGGCACCAGGTGAGTGCTCCGTTTCGCACGCCTTTCGCGGGGTGGGGTGCGGGGGGCTTCGTTCCACCATGGATTTCGGGGGGCCGAATGCACTGGCATTCAGCCTCACTGAGATCCGTGGCGAAATTCCCTGACATCCCTAACTTAAATAAGAATTTGTTGCCTTTGTCTGACACCCAAGGTCACCTGCCTGAGACAGCCACCTCACTTTGACCTTTGGTAGGGCTGGCACTGTAAAGTCTTCGGCTTTGAAACCCTGGCCACCTCGGCTAAATTAAGAAGCCCCATTTCTGCTGCTCCTTGCTCTTGGTCCGTTCATTCCAAATGTTTTGAAAAAAGCACGGGCAAAGCCCTGCTGTTCGACAGCAGCTGTGAGTTACTGGCTAGAATGATTGGCTCCTTTGTGTTAGTTCTTCAAGGGATGGTTAGAGCAGCACCATGATCAAGGTCTCTCCCACTGATAGGCCTTGCTGATAAAAAGCAAACTGCCAGGTGCTCCCCTTGCAGGCTGGAAGGAGCAAATCAAACAAGCCAACTCACAGTGCTACTGGGCCACTGCTGATTACACACACACACGCACACACACACACAGCCTTGCGTTGCCAAGTTCTGGCTTCATGTCACCACCTGCGCTCCCAGGAAAGACAAAAGTCAACTTTTCTCCCATCCTATCTTTGGGTAGGATGGGGTATTCTTGGCAAAACCCCTCACTTTTGAAACTTGCTAGATACCAAACTGGACTCCATCCTGCAACGTCCCGGTGACGCAACAAAGATCTAAGACTAGTTGAGCCAAATGGCTATTGCATTCTGGGTACAGCTGGGAGCCTGCAGCCAATGCAAATGCAGCTGGCGAGTGCTGGCCTGATGGCCTCATCCCAGAAGGTTTGGAGTTTTAGTCCTAGAAAGGTCTAAGGGAAGAGTTGTGCGTGTGCAATGAGGGCATTGTTTTGCAGAGGTGGAGCAGCAAATGGTACTCCACCCCCCATCCCAAGTCAAGGCGCATAGTACCCAAAGCCAGTTAAGTTATTTTGGCACCTGTGACAAAAAAAAAAAATACCCAAGTGCCTCTCCCGCTTCCTGGCAGTAAAAATATAACAATAATAAATTTAAAACTATTACATTTGCTTCCCTAATGTGCTGCCTGAGGCAAGCAAGTGCCTCGCTCTGCAGGGCTGCTGCAAGGTATTTCGCTGCCTGGGGTTGGGTGGATGGACCTTTCTCTTCCCACTCCCCAGTTTGCTTTTTTTTTTTGCTATTCCACTAGTGGTGGCAGCATGGGATGTTTCTGGATTTCAGAGGCCAGCTCCCCTCTCAATATTGCACTCTAGGGAAGGGGTCCTGAAGTGACAAAGCAGTGGTGCCACTCCAAGGTTGACTCTGGAAGCTGCAGATGGAAAGAATGCTCTGCTGCCCCTCTTGATCTGCTGCCTGAGCTGCAGGGCTCATGATGGCTCATGGAAGAGCTGTCCCCATCACTCGGCCCGATGTCAGCTGACCATCCAACTATTTGTGGCACAGGCTACCTAGTCTCTGGCATTCACACTGTCTTTTCTCCCTTCCCCTTTTCTTGGTGCCAAAATATTTTTTCAAAGGGATGAAAACATTGAAAGGTTATTCTCTGCTGCTGGAGAGAAAATGCATATATAGAGTCATGACAATTCAGAAGTGTGCTGATTGGCCTCAAGACCGAAAGGGAGCTATGCATAATCTCTAGCAATGTAAATTAAGAGTGTAACACACAAATTGTTGCTTCTTGAGAGTATACCCTTGAGAGCATGACACCACATAATCTACATGTACATTTCAATATTTGGGTCCTGTCTGCGGTATTCAAGAAGAGGAAGTTTATGAATCCCAATCTAATTAAAGGTATACAGTCCAGCTGAAAGAGCTTCTTAAAACAGAATAGAAAGGGCTACTTAAATGAATGTGTGAAGATGTGGAATTGGCTTTACGCTGATTGTTCCCTAGTCCTTGGGTACAGAGGCTGATCTTGGTGACTTGTTACATATTTTTTAGGGACATGTTACATATTTGGGTTAGAAGATCAGCACATTCACATTTGAGTTCTTTAAGAATTCTAGGATGGATACCATCTGGGCCTGGTGATTTGTTAGCTTTCAGTTTGTCAGTAAGGTTGAGAACTTCATCTCTTGTCACCACCATTCGCCTCAGTCTCCCTTGCTGAAAACAGCAGTTCAGGCACAGGCATCTTTAACTTTACACAGGCACAGGTATCTTTCAGACTTTACAGGTTTGTAAAAAGTTACCCTTCTGAGATTTATCTCCCTTTGCTGTGTCCTTGGTTTGGGCTTCAGCTGATGATTTGTGAGTTTAAATCATTTACCTGAATGATTTTAATTAATTAAATATTAACTAGTATGCACTTACCTTCTTCTCACACAGGTGCTTAACCCACATATGTGCTTAAATTCTTTTACCTTGATACTTCGTCACTGAGGCTCCCTGGCAAGCCTGCCTTATGATATAGGTGCGGGTAGCTTCCCCCGACTGCTGCTGCAGCCAATCAGATTCGAGGGGCTCATTTTAAAAAAACAAACAAACAAGGGAGGATGTTGCTCAACATCTGGTCTAGACTAGTTTCCAGGAAGTGGAAATCTAGGTCAATTGAGCCCTGTGGGAATGGAGATTTTCTATTCAGGGGAGAGGACAATAGTCAAAGGCTGAGGAATGAGCTGAGCTTCCCTGGGAATGCAAGGAGCTGAGTAACTGAGTGTGACTCAGTGTGCACTTCCTGTACCAACACTGACTAGGTTTACACGATCACAGAGGGAGAAATAACTCAACCCATGGGCTGTTGTAGGTTTCTGGGTTGGCTTGTCCATGGCAACAAGCCACCCTTGCTGAGTTCGCACGACCTGGCAAGCCATCCCAATGAGGGTAACTATGCAAATCCCCCCAGCATGCACGACGGGGGAAATAAACCACCATGGGTTATTGCCCCTCCATGATCATGTGAACAGACCTACTTTGTTTAAAAAACAAACAAACCCTAAATGAAACACTTAACTCTTAACTTCGGATGGGGTCTGTACCTGAATTTTAGTTTATGACCTGCCCTTAAAGACCTAAAACCTGGGCCTGAATTGAAGCTAAGCTCAAAAGTATTTGCTTATAAGCAGACACTTCCACTAGCTAGATCTGCCCAGTGGCACTGGCCACTATAGAGCCATATTTTACTTTTATTTGTTGTTGTTCAGTCATTAAGTCGTGTCCGACTCTTCGTGATCCCATGGACCATAGCATGCCAGGCCAGGCCTTCCTGGCCTCCGCTCTCTCCCAGAGTGTGCTCAAGTTCATATTCATTGCATCGGTGATGCTATCTAGCCATCTCATCCTCTGCCGTCCCCTTCTCCTTTTGCCTTCAATCTTTCCCAGCATCAGGGTCTTTTCCAGAGAGTTTTCTCTTTGCATTAGGTGGCCACTAGCCAAAATATTTGAGCTTCAGTAGCTCAAATATTTAATCTTTACGTAGCCTATCACGTTTTTTTTTTTTTAAACTTGGAAATGGTGGCGGCGGCAGCCAGTCGGAAGACCGGCCGCCGCTGCACCACCGCCGGAGCCGCTGCCGGAGCCGCTGCTGCCAGGAAGATTCGCCAAAGGTAAGTCCCATCCCGGGGGGGTGGCAGACCGTTTCACCACCGATTTCGGGGGGCCGAATGTGCTGGCATTCGGCCTCCCCAAGATTTGTGGCAAAATTCTCTGACATCCCTAGATCTGAGCCACAGCCAGCTCCAGGTCTTGTTTTTACTGACTGTATAGAGCTTCTCCATCTTTGGCTGCAAAGTACATAATCAATCTGATTTCGATATTGACCATCTGGTGATGTCCCTGTGTAGAGTCACCTCTTGTGCTGTTGGAAAAGAGTGTTTGCTATGATCAGCGTGTTCTCTTGGCAAAAAGCCTTTGTCCTGCTTCATTTTGTACACCAAGGCCATGCTTGCCTGATATCCTGGTTATTTCTTGACTTCCTACTTTAGCATTCCAATCCCCTACAATGAAAAGGACATCTTTTTTTGGTGTTAGTTCTAGAAGCTGCTGTAGGTCTTCACAGAACCGATCAACTTCAGCTTCTTTGGCCTCAGTGGTTGGGGCATAGACTTGAATTACTTGAATTACTGTGATGTTGAATGGTTTGCCTTGGATTCATACTGAGATCATTCTGTCGTTTTTAAGATTGTACCCCAGTACTGCTTTTCCCACCCTTTTGTTGACTATGAGTGCTACTCCATTTCTTCTACGGGATTCTTGCCCACAGTAGTAGATATGATGGTCACCTGAATTAAATTCACCCATGCTTGTCCATTTTAGTTCACCGATTCCCAAGATGTCGATGTTCAATCTTGCCATCTCATGTTTGACCACCTCCAGCTTACCTTGATTCATTGATCTGACATTCCAGGTTCCTAAACAATATTGTTCTTTACAGCATCGGATGTTCTTTTCACCACCAGACACATCCACAGCTGAGTGTCCTTTCGGCTTTGGCCCAGCCGCTTCATTCTTTCTGGCGCTACTTGGAAATACCCTCTGGTCTTCCCCAGTAGTTTATTGGACACCTTCCGACCTGAGGGGCTCATCTTCTGGTGTCATATCTTTTAGCCTTGTGATACGTTCCATGGGGTTTTCTTGGCAAGAATACTGGAGTGGGTGGCCATTTCCTTCTCCAGTGGACCACATTTTGTCAGAACTCTCTGCCATGACCTGTCCATCTTGGGTGGCCCTGCATGGCATAGCTTATGGCTTCACTGAGTTACGCAAGCCCCTTCGCCACAACAAGCAAATCGCTTAGGAATCTCTATTAGCACAGGGCTGTATTAACTAAGAACCTGTTAGTGCAGTGTGGCATTAAGTCTCCTGCTGCCCAGCTCATGAGATGCAGGGGATGGAGGCTAGGAGCTAAGGGGCAGTGCCTGGTAGATCAGGAGGTAGAGCCTGGAGGGCTAGGGGCAAAGTCAAGCAGCAGCTGATGGAGGCACAGATACTACTTGACCGATGCCCCATTTACCTGATTCTGGTAAGGATCTCAGCTCCAGATCTGTCAGCCAGCATACTGGCCACGCATTGGAGTTTGCCAAACAGCAACAAGGGAGCTGTTGCTTCAGCAACTGTGTGGCTCATACTGGGAGCTGATTTAGGAGCTGGAAGCTCTGTCCCTTCTTGGCTCTGCCAGGGTAGGCACTACATGGGCTTCCCCCTCCTCCTGAGTAGTCATTTTGCTAAGGCAGGGGAAGACAGCCTGCTTCCTTTAAGATGTTTTGGACTACAACTCCCATAAGGCCCAGCCAACAAGGCCAGTGGTCAAGGATTATTGGAGTTGTAGTCCAAAACGTCTGGAGGGCACTGGGTTGCCTATGCCTGTGCAAAGGTATTCCAGGGTCTTGAGCCAAGTGCAGGCATACCACACACCCAGACCTAGCTTGCTTTCCTTCTGCCTGCTTTCTTAAGTTCCTTCACCTCACTCCAGGTTTGTTATTTTCCTCAGAGTCATCAGAATCCAAGCAGAAGCTTTGCTCCAGGTCTCTCCATTCCAAATTCTAGGTTTGAGCTGCATTCTGCACTTGTTTTTTTTTTTTTGCATGGCTCCAGGGTACCTAATAATAGGGGTGTATGAAACCCCCTTACATGGACTCTGCAGGGGTCTGTGGGGGGGGGGAGGCGATCCGTCCCTCCCCCCTGGAATCCTTACCAGCCGGCTCTGCTCTGTGGCGAGTCCATGGAGCTACCGTCCGGCTCCGAAGTTTCAGTGATACGGCCACCATTGCTGTATCGCTGGTGGGCTGGATTGACTGAGGCCGCAAATGGTGTCCATTTGCGGCTGCAGTCAATCCGGCCCACGAGTGATATGGCAATGGCGGCCGTATCACTGGCACTTTGGAGCCGGGTGGCAGGGAGGATCCGGCTGGTGAGGATTCCTCGTGGAGGCCAAGATAAGTCTTCTGGTCCTCCACGGACTCCGGGGGGGGGGGCGGATTCTTTTGAATCCGGCCTCACTGGAGTCCATGGAGGATTTCTCCCCCGTCCCTACCTAATAATGGCTTTGCCAACTGTTCAATCTCCTCCTCATCTACTTTTCCCTCAAGACTCTCACCATCTTGAGATACATTAGAGTTCCATCTTGACTTGAGGCCAAATATTGTGCCCAAAGGCTGACCAATGCCAGGGCAGTCTGTGCCTGCTGGGGCTTTCCAAGCAATTATGGCCAACAAGGAAGTAACATCCCTTGTGTGTTGCTTCCTTTGAAATAAGGTAAATATACCTGCTTTCGCTTTATTTAAAATGATGCATTTATCTTAAAATGATGCTGCTGCCACGTTGGGCACAGCATCATTTTAAGAGCCTTGTGTGGCGCAGAGTGGTAGGCGGCAGTATTGCAACCAAAACTCTCCCCATGACCTGAGTTCGATCCCAGCGGAAGCTTGGTCTCAGGTAGCTGGCTCAGTTCGACTCAGCCCTCCATCCTTCCGAGGTCAGTAAAATGAGTACCCAGCTTGCTGGGGGAAAGGTAGTCACGACTGGGGAAGGCAATGGCCAACCACCCTGCTATAGTCTGCCATGAAAACGCCAGTGCAAGCGGCGTCCCTCTAGGGGTCAGTAATGACCCGGTGCTTGCACAGGAGGAACCTTTCCTTTCTTTTCGCTTTATTTCTTCCCCTTCCTCCTGAAACTTCTCTTAATCTATTCATTCTGCCCCTTGCGTAGCTCATCTATTGCCACTGAAACTCGAAGAGCCCCTTGTTGCATTTAGCTTTCCCAGCCCTCCATTTCCTTAGCACCCTCCGTTTTTATTTGATGAAATGGCCACAACTCCCCGCCTCCATCTTTTCTTTCTCTATCATAGCTGTTAGCCAGTCCATTGTAGAGTCCATCCATCATGGACTCTACAATCCTAAATCCATCGCCCTCAAAGAGGAAATGTATCATTGAAGAAGAGGGCAAAAGAGGACACAGATTTGCATAAAATGTTCACACACACACAAATTTATATATAACGGCTATAATTTAAATTTAAATACAGTATATCTCAGCATGGTGAGGAGGATTGTGTGCCTCCTCCTCAGTCCAGGTGCTTACTGTTCTTGATGGGCCACTTCAAGGACTTCCTTCTTATGGATCTTTATCTTTAAACCAGCCTTGAACTGGGCAGCCCTTCAAATAGAGGGCATCTTGAAATGGAGGACTGTTTTCTGTAAAGTGGGAGACATGGCCACCCTCATCCAGTGGTAGGGGTCGGGTATACTAATAAATCATTTGCTTTCTGTAAACGGTTATGGTAAAATAAAACTTCCATGTTTTGACTGCCAGTGTCCTTCAGCTAATTTTTGCATTTTGTCAAAAGTAGGGATGGATGGACTCGTCTGCGCCTGGCTTTGTTGGGTGCTTGCCAAGGCACTGGCAACCACCCGCCCCTGCTTGCGGTGCTGTGCAAGCTTCATTCCAGCCCAGCGAGTGCCTGACGAAACTGTGGGGCTGCCCGTCCTCCCTAGCGAATCACCATTGTGCACAACAGTGGTGGCTCAGGCACTTCTGGGTAGGTAATGTTGCATACTTGGGCAGGCATAAAGGCCCCTTTTATGTAACGTTGTGTAAATGGGTCTTCAGTGGATGTGAAGTATGCAATGTTACATACCCAGAAATGCCTGGGCCGCCATTGTTGTGCACAGTGGTGGCTCACTAGGAAGGATGGGCAGATGTCAGGTGCTCACCAAGCTGTAGGGTGCTCGCCGAGTGAGTCCACAAGCACCCCATGGTTCAGCGAGTGGGGTCCAGAAGGGTGGGCGAAGGGGAGTCCATCAGACTCCACCCCACCCTCATAGACTCCCACAACATCCCTAAAAGTACTGTGCATGATCTACCATGCACCCCCCACACCTCTGCAAAAGATCCTTATATTATTTCCAGCTTTGTCAGATACATGTTTACATACGCAAATGCTCATACATGTGTGAATGAGGACATATGGTCTTCACTGCCTGCATCTCAAGAACTGTGCTGCTGCCTGCTCCTTTACTCAGAAGACTAGAGGCAAAACCACACTGAGTCATGGAAGTGAGGTGATGCTGGATATGCACTGTATCGCACAACAGAATGGCTCTCTCTCATACTTTGGCTACCAAAGGGATAGGCAGAGAGGCTCATAAACTGGCCTCATAAATCAGGGCCAGCATTGCCCTTAGGCAGAGTGAAGTGGCTGCTTCCAGCAGTTGATTTTGGGTGTCAAGGAAGGGCGGAAAAGTGCCCTGTATTTAATTGAAGTTGCTTTATTTTTACTGTCATAGAGGAGGAGATACTCTGTCTCGGGTGCCAAAATAACTTGGCTGGCCTTTGGTCCTGCCCTGTCACTACTTGAGGGGAAGCAGAGGCCCTCACTGGTAGGGCAGAGTTGCAGCAGGTACTGCAGGGTCATGAGAGGTAGGGCCTGCCAGAACCTTAGACAGAGCACTTTCTAAGGGCTGGAGAGTTCCCACCCACACAAAGAAGACCTGTTGTCTCAGCAAGATGCAGAGGCCCTTGGAGGCCTTGTGAAGGCTGGCTGCTCTAGTCATGCTGTTAGTGCAACCCCCAATTCTGCAGTCAGTGGTTCCTACAATGCTGGGGTATTGGAGGCTGTGAATGTGACTTTTGAGTCTTAGGAGTCTGTTAAACAATGTCGCCTGGCCTGGGAGTTCCAGAAGCAGGCGACGATGACTCCCCAAGGGATGCCTCCTCTGCATCTTTGTCTTCCTCTGAGCTTGAGGGGGAAGTGAGGCTGGAGAAGATGACTGCAGCTATGCACCTTGTCTAGGGGAGGACACCATTTGCTACACTATCTTAGGCAGCCAAATGCCTGGGCTTTACTGCAAATCCCCCAAGGCTCACTGGAGTGAGAAGATGACTGCTGAGCCCACCTGTAAACTGCTTATATTGTCTTTCATTACCTGGAAACCATATGTCCGCCTTGTATAATGTGTGAAAGAGAGGGAGTGTTGACTGGGAAGGGAGTTTGTGACAAAACTGACAAATGCTGTTAATCGACAGACAAAAAGCCAAAACAAATGCTAAACAGTAGAAGTGACTTTCATTTGAAAATATTGCGCTGTGCTGTGGCAACTCTGTGGGGAAACAGTTTAGAATATAGCAGCTATGAAAATGGGGTGTATGCGTGATGAATATGCAAATGAGACCAATCAGCATTGGCAGCATCTGCGGATGAGAAGTAGCAATGAAATGTGAAATAGCTCACAAATCAAAAATATAACCCATAAAACATTCATTGGAAATATTCATGATGATGTAGGGACACAAACTATATAATCAAGTGATATATTTGCATATAAAACAGGAGCCCCCTTGTGTGAGCTTCTTCCCTCCGCCCCATAAGATCATGTACAAAAAAACAAGATTAAAGTCAATGGTAGGCTATTTAAAGGAAGCAGCTATTAATAATGTGATGCCTCCATGTGGTAAAATGTATTTTGCCTAAAGTATACAAATGAGATACTTCAATACACATACAGCACACTGTGTTAGCACAAAGCTGAAATACAATATATATTCCCACAATGGATCTATTTGCTGCAGAGGTTTAGTGAATTAAAAATTTCATGTCTGTGAGAGGGAAGGAGGCCTCAAATAGGCTCTCAAGGACCCATTTGCAGTGCCAATCTACAGAAAAGAGAGTTTGATAGAAAACTTCATTGTGTGAGGAGAAATGACTTTTCCATGGAGGAAAGTTTTTTTGCATTGGAAAAAAAACCAACATTCCAGCTGATTCTCCCACAGGGTTTGAAGCAGCATTGTATTATGAGGGATGTATGCATGAAGGTTGGGTGGGTTGGGGGGCAGGTGTCTGGGGTGAAGTGTTGAGCCCTTGTGGAAATGTAGCCCCCATGAACTGGGTGCTTGAGGGTGCAGTCCTATGGGTTGCACCCTCACAGGATGGAAGCCTCTGAACTCGGAGGATTCCATGTATCTAATGCCCTGCTGGGCTGAAAATGGAAGGGCAGGTGGAGAGGCGAGGTGATCCTCACCTCCCTGTCTGCCTGCCCTGCATTTTTCGCTAGACGGGCTTTTTTGCCTGTCTAGTAACAGTGCTTCAGAAGGAGGCTAGAAGAGTCTCAGAATAGCTTGTATCCTGGCCTCTCGGGTCTCCTTCCCTCCTCACTCACCAGAATGCCCCCTTTGTTCCCTCTCCAAGGTCCATTTTTCAACATCGGAGGCCAGCTGGTGCGGTTCTTTCTCCACCGGCTGTGAGGGGCCGGATCTCCGGCTCCCCCTTCTGAGGTCGAAGCGCTGTCTCCGACCTTGAAGGGGGAATCCCCACTACCCTCAGACAGTGCTTAGGGGCCATAGGATGGCTCCCTTGGCCCTGTAGGGCAGCCACTCAGGAGAGCTAGGAGGAGGGTCAGCCAGCTTGTTCTGCTGAGGGTCCAAATGCTGCGGAACTGAATAATAACTCTGGCCACTCTCATCACATGGTATGAGGGAGATGTCCTACTGGCTGCAGTTCATGTTTGCCATTGCTGCTGTTGCCCTGTTGCTTTGGGACCAAAGTTGGCTGCAGAGAAGTAACTCTGAACAGTCCAGCACCTTGATGAGCCAGAAGAAGGTTTGGGCTGGCTGATTATAAAAGTTTTGCAAGCAAGAATTTCATAGTTCTCTTTGGTTGCATCAGTCTTGTGTTAAATAGAGCAGGGGTAGGCTGACATTGGGTTTGGGGGATTGTCTTTCTGCTTTACTAGAATCCTGAGACACACTTACATTTAAAAATATATATGCTTTTGGACTCCGTGCTGTCTATAGAGGTGCAGGTGACATCAGCTGCCAGGAGTGCTTTTTGCCAGCATAGGCCGGTTTAGCAGCTGTGGCCCTATCTAGAGTAAGCTGACCTAGCCACAGTGACACATGCCCTGCTTACCTCCAGATTAGATTACTGTAATGCACTCTGTGTGGGGCTGCCCTTGAAGATAATTCCAAAGGTGCAACTGGTACAGAATGCAGCAGCTAGAATCTTTGTGGGAGCTAGGTGTTCAGATAATATACTATTTTGTATAATTTACATTGGCTGCCTCTTGGTTTCCAGGCCCAATTCAAGTTGCAGGCTTTGGCCTTTAATGCCCTAAATGGTTTGGGGCCACATTATCTGAAGGACCAAATACACCTGTATGAGGCTGCCCAAACATTAAGATCAGCATCAGAGGCCCTATTCTCTGGTTCACCAGCAAGAGCCATTAGGCTGGTTGGTACTGGGAACAGGGCTTTCTCAGTGGTGGCCTCACATCTTTGGAACTCCTTCCTCAAGGAGATATGTATGGCTTCATCTCTGCTGGCTTAAAAAACAACAACCCTGAAGACACATTTATTCCAGACCAGTCTGCATTTGATGCTTAAAAATCATTAGCTGCTGCTGTGTGTATTTAATTGTAATTTGTATGTTCATGTTTTTATAATAAGCCACCTTGTGAGGGCAATGAAGTGGGTTAAAAATGCTGTGTCAAATCCTGCCTCTATTTTCAGGAACTTTTTCTCTCCCTGTGAAAGAGGCTTTTTTTCTGCCTCTTTCGCAGGGAAGGGGAGAATTTCAGAGAATTTTCTCCTTGTGGAGTGGGACAGGGTTTCCACATCTCTTTTTAAGTGTAGGCAATCCGAAAGGGGTCTTCTTTTTTATTTTTTTAAACACCCCCTGCACTTGCAGGAGCCCAGGACTCTTCTCCAGCTGGGGTTCTTCCTGAATGCCTATTGGAGAGGGTGAGGTCACATGGTCTCCTGGAAGTTCAGAAAGAACTCCCAGGCTGAGAAGTGACCTGGGCTCCTGCAAGTGCAGGGGGTGTTTTTTTTTAAAAGGAAAAGAAAGAAGACCCCTCAAGAATTGCTTATACTTAAAAAGGTATGTGGAAACCCTGTTCCCCTCCCCAAGGAGAAAATTTTCCAAAATTCTCACCTCTCCCAGCCTCTTTCACCAGAGTTTTTGTTTTGCCCCCAACCCCACACAAAATGCTGAAAATGGAAGAATCAAAATTTTCAGGATGGCACTATTAAAAAACTTTTAAATACATACATACATACATGTAGAATGACAAAAGACACATTTAAAATAAAAGATACGGTGCTTCCAAGCGGCTGATTAGCGTAGGGATTCATTTTGGGTACCAGAACTGAGCTGGACTCACAGTCCTTTCACAAAAGTATCTGTCCCTGGTAAACAGAAGCTTTTGTCATTTCCACAGTTTAAGTTAACTGGGGTAGGGCACAGTGGGGAGAGTCACTGCGAGTCAGAAATCCATGCTGATCTACTGCAAATCACCAAGAGATCTACTAGCCGATCCTGATTTACCTTCTGCCCCCGCCCCCCGAAATAGACTGCTTATACTCTGAGGGTGCAATCCTATGTGTATTTGGACAGAAAAACATCCTACAACCCCCAGGACTTTTTTCCGTCTAAACATGCATAGGATTGCACCCTTAGGCCTAGATGGGCAATGGCTAATTGCTCTACATAACTGTGGTTCTAACTAAAGCATGTTGTTCAATTCAATTTTTTTCCCTCATGTTTTTGTCCAGCTAAGCCCTGTAGGACCCACACAGGCGGAAGATACATAAGCAAGGGTCATGGGCCCCTCCTCCAGCTTCCTCACCCTTGCATGCTAAGAGTGTTCCTCAGAGAGGTTGTACCCCTTACTCAGCATCAAATGGTTTTGCAAAAGGTTCTTGCTAGACCATTTCCATTGGCTTGCTTGAGGCCAAATGGCCTTGCTACTCTATGTCAGAAGTACTATGTCAGGACAATAGCTAGGAATGCATGATCAGTGTTGGTAGATTGGAATCCTCCGCGAAGAGACTCAAGATTCCTGGGTTGTTGGGTGTGTGGATTTGTGTGTGAGATTGGAATCCTCCGCGAAGAGACTCAAGATTCCTGGGTTGTTGGGTGTGTGGATTTGTGTGTGTGTGTGTGTGTGTGTGTGTGTAGAATTCTTGTATAGGGGTGGAAGATGATTCCAAAATCAGTCTCCTACAGCACCTGTCTGAGGTCTTGGCACAAATTAAGAGGGGAAGGAGAGAACAGAGAGCTTGGAACCTTCTACACACAAAGCATGTAGCCTCCCCAGGGCTCAGAGTGTCGAAGTGGCAGAACTTTTGGATTAGCAGGGATGCTGACATCATCCACCCCCCCTCCGCAGGTTTCCCTGTTCCCTCTGAGCTTAGCAGCTTAGAGCTGGGGAGGGATGGATTTTCCCAGCAACAACATATTGTTTCCTGTTAAAGTGCAAAGTCTTTTCAGGTGGCTTGTTCTTGAATGGGCAATTAAGATGCATTCGCTGTACAGAAGAGCCCCCCCCACCCCCGCCACATGCATCAACACAGCTGCCTGCATTTTTGGACTCACCTTGGGGGTGTGACTATGGGGACTGTCAGGATGAGCATTTCCAAATGTACCGCTTCATCACTGAACCATATCCCTGCCGTTTAAGATCGGTTTAAGATCCTTCTGTAGCTGCATGAATGAGTGCAGGCCTGGCATCAGATTAAGCACCAGGCATCCTAGTGCAGCTGCTGGGGCCCCAGGCCCTCAGTACGCCAGTGGGGCCTACCACAGTTATGGAGAGGGGCTGTGGCTCAGTGGCGGAGCACATGCTTTGCATGCGGAAGGTCCCAGGTTATATCCCCAGCAACTCCAGAAAAATTCTTGCCTGGAACCCTGGCGGGCTGCAGCCAGTCGGTGTTGACAATACTGGGCTAAAAGGACCTATGGTCCGTAAGGCAGCTTCCTATGTTCCTGTATTCCTAACCTGTCCCAGGCCCTCCATAGTGTGCAGCTGAGTCTGTGAACCTCCATTTTAATTTCCCACAATGCCCTGGAGTGGCACTATGTCAGATGCATTGTGAGAAATTTAAATGGCAGCTCCCAGCTTCCTTTAAGTACTACTGCTACCAGCACTGCTAAATAAGCCTTAGGGTCTCTGCCCATGTAAGAGGGTACCACCAGAAGTTACTTTTCCCAGGACCCCCTCAAACCTGGAGCTGGCACTGAATGAATGAATGAAACAAGATCCAACTGTGGAAGTGAGTCAGCCCTTGGCCAGCTCACAGTATTCTTCACCTCTGTTATGATTTCTTACAGCGTTTGCTTCTTAAGTGTGTTCTGATCAACTCTCTTATTGAAAACCCTGTTTTGTACAGACGTAAATGCGATAACATTGCTTTGGAAGATTGGTTTCCTGCCCTCCTCTCTTTTCACAGATCTTTAACTGGATGAAAAGCATGATCCGATGGGACCATGATCTGATAGCTTAATTAACGCATAGTGCAAGCCTAGGAGAGAGAGAAACGATAACCCCAAACTAAGCCAAGAGCCATAGAAAACCTTGTATAAAATAGAAATATTGAGCAAAGGTGGAAGTACATACATTTTTTCAACTTCAGAAAATCCTGAGAAAGCTCCTTTGGGGATGATTCTTACTTTGGTGAGGAAAAATATCCTGAAAGTGGAAGAAAAATGCATATTTTATGTATTTAAGTATAGCATAATAAAAACAAATTAGATTTGGCTCACTGTTTGGCCGAAAGGAACTGAACTTCCACGCCAAGGAAGTGCACTACTCAAAATAAATGCTTTATGTTTTGATGCCAGTCTGCTTCATTGATGTAAAGTTACTTTAGTTTTGAAGGAGGCACATTAAAGGATTATTCCAGTTCTTCACCTCTCCTTGATGGTGTCATTCTGATACACCTGATGGACACCCAAAGTAGCACATATTGGCACTGCAATTATACCACCTCCCACCATCCCCTCAGTTGGAGAGGTCTTACTTGCAGGAAGAGGACTTGGATGCTACAGTTTCTCTCAGACCAATTAGAGGAGGGGGCACAGCTCAGTGGTAGAACACATGCTTTGCATCCAGAACATCCTAGGTTCAATCCTAGGATCCCCAGGTAAGGCTTGTTTGAAACCCGGGGGAGCTGGGGCCTCACTTGGTAAAAGGGAGCACTTGTGTTCCTAAGTAGCAACAGCAATTAGCAATGGATAGTGTATTCATTAGGGGTGTGCACGGACCACAAGGTTATTATTATGCATCCTTCCTTCATGGAGATACATATCCACCTTGATTTCATCTTCACAACCATCTTCTGAGATAGGCCAGGCTGAGAGAGAGCAACTCAGCATGCTTTCTGTCTGAGTGAAGATTTGAACCCAGGTCTTCCTACTCTCCCCTTCATGGATCACTGCCTTGTTGTGGCGAAGGGGCTTGCGTAACTCAGTGAAGCCATAAGCTATGCCGTGCAGGGCCACCCAAGATGGACAGGTCATGGCAGAGAGTTCTGACAAAATGTGGTCCACTGGAGAAGGAAATGGCAACCCACTCCAGTATTCTTGCCAAGAAAACCCCATGGAACGTATCACAAGGCTAACAGGAAGGCCTGGCGTGCTATGGTCCATGGGGTCACGAAGAGTCGGACACGACTGAACGACTGAACAACAACTTCCTACTCTGCCAAGTTAACCACTATATTGTGGCAGCTCTGACTCACAAACTGTATCCCACAAATCATACTCAGTCACACAACCATGTCCATCGGTATGATATCATGATGGGTATGTATGTGCCTTTGTGCCTTGAGGAAGTTCAGTTGCCTTAACTTCCCCATCTTGTGATAGGTCCAGCACAACCAAACTCATCAGCCTGGTTCATAGGTTTGATGGATGTAATGTTAAAGTATGGCTCTCCTCCTTTTGTGTGACTGGGAGGAGGAGGTCAGAAGCTTTTGCTTCCGTTTTCAGCTAACCACAGTTACTTACCTTTTCTGAGCCAAGAACTGTGGTTAGTATTAGCCTTCCCCAACCTGGTGCCCTCCAGATGTGTTGTACTGCAACTCCCATCATTCCCAATGGCCATGTTGGCTGGGAATGATGGGAGTTGCAATCAACACTGGGCACTGGGTTGGGGAAGACTGGTTTAAGGAAACCAGCCAACCTGGAATTGTGGATTACAATCTTGGGTCATTTCCCTACGCCATAGTTAACACTAACTTCCGTTCTCAGTTTGGACAAATGGTTAGCTGGAAACAGAAGCAAAAGTTTCCAATCTCCCCCTCTTGGCTGCACCAGAGGAGGAAAGGGAAAGAGGGGGTGCACAAGCCCACGTCTTGCCCTGGCTTGTTTCTATAGTGCTAAACTGTGGTGTAGCATTATCGTCCGCATGCAGCTACCATGTCCTTAAACACCTTGGAGAGCTCCTTTAGAGTTTTGACTGAAACCTGGAGCAGATCTAATGCCCCACTGACATTGGAGTCACCAGCCTCCACTGGGTTCAGAAAGGTGTCGAGTAGTGAGTGCATGTTGGATCCACCGCCACGGGTTATCCATCACATGGCTTGCAATTGGAACGAATGGATTCTGACGACTAAAAATGGCCATATGATTCGGCCCTTATGCAGGATTGGCTCTCGGTTCCCTTGCCCCCAGAAGTGAGAATTTCCCCTGCAAAGCCACTCATAATACAAAGATCATATCACCATCTAACTACTTTTCACAGTCTGCTTCCCCTTAGGAGTGACAGCTAATTGTTTCTTGAATTACTGCAGTTCTTGCCTCAGCAGTCTTGGCTGATGGATGGATCTTCACTTTTATCTCCTCAGAGCACAGATTTCTTTCCAAAAAGTGATTGTGAATCAACTTTTCTCTCCAATATTGTTTTAAAATTCCCTTTTCTTTTGCTTCTCCATCCATTCTGCACTTAAATCTGTGTGGGGTGACTGAAATGTGAACTTCTTGCTATCTATTGCATAACATTACAGCTCATGCCTGCAGTCTTTGAACTCCATTTTCCAGCATAGTCTTAGAGCCCCAGTGGAACAAAACCGGGGCATGTACGCTGATGGCTGCAGTTTGTATATCAGCAACTCATTTCACTGTCAGTGAACAGTGTCAGTAGTATTCTCTGTCCATGTTAAATATCCCGCAGGATCAAAATTGTTAAAAGGAGACTGTCAGGCTTGAATTACCATGTAACGAACATGTTCTTGTGTTTAAGTATTGTCTTCTTATCCAAGTTCTATGTGCTTTTTGTTTTTGTTTGAAAAAAACAAATTTTAAACATGTATTTTTAATTTAATAAGCGAAACAAAAACAAACAAAAAAGAAAACAGAAGAAACAGCCTCAATTCACAATAACATAACACAATTTCAATGCTCTAGTAGAAGCAGTCTTTATATCTGAATAGGTAGCCAAATGAGATTGACGACTACAGTATATGTGTTCAAATGTAGAGAGGTCAGTAAGATCTTCAGACTACTGAATAATAGATGGTGGGTGTTTATCCATCCAAGATTGCAGTATAAGTCTCTTTGCAACCATAATGGCTCTCACTGTCTATCCGTTAGTCCTCAGACTACAGGAATATAATTTAAAAGCACACGGCTAGCCACAAATATCAAAGATTACAAAGTTCTATGGTCACGGAGTATAGCATTTAGCCCAGGAGTGGACAACTTCCAGGGCTTGGGGGAGGGGGGCAATTTCCGACTGTCACCCCTGCTGCAATTTGCAGCAGAGTGACACGAATTTGCACCTTATTTTACAGTAAAAATCCAGCTTTTTTTTTTTTTTTTTGCTACCAGTGAATTTCGGCTGCAATTTGTCGGTGGCGATTTTGGCAACTTGGGGGTGGGGTGGCAGGGGGAACAACAGCAACAATAAAAAGGCAACTTGGGTGTGTGTGGCCTGCCCCTGATTTAGTCTATAGTCCTTCCTTGATTCAATGGCCAAATTGAATTTGGAGTACGACCCGGGTCTGGGAACCCGAGTTGCTGTTGAACAGCTGCAAAGTGGCAGCAGAAAGGCATAATTTGCAAAGGAAAAGCAGTGGGGTCTGTGTTTCAGCCCTCCCCTGCCTGCTAATTTTTCTTTTGCCCCTCCCCCCAACTGTTTTTCCATGCAACCTGGCAAACACTTGTCTGGAACCCCAGCAGAGGGAAACCCAATGGGCAGCAGGGTTAGGGTTAAGTATTCTCTCCCTCCTATTACTTCTCTTTTGCAAAGCACACCGTCTCCACTTTGCAATTTATAGGGTTGTCTCGAATGACAGTCCTACTTAGAGTAGACCCATTGAAATGAATGGGACTTACGTTAACCCAACACTGGATAGGAATCCACTGGACTCAACCCTTTCTCAGGGAACTAGATTACTAAACCTAGCTTTGCTGTTGAACATCTACTGAATATCCTGAGATTTGGGATAATCCTTTCATTTCCTCATGCAACTCTGATCTCCCATGAAAGAAACAAAGCTGCATGTTACACGTAATTCTTAAGATACCTTCGGCAATTTATGGCAACAGCTGGATTGATATTATTTATCTTTTAGTATCTTATTTATTTATTTTACCAAAAGCGCATAGCTCAAAATGTGTACAGTATCCTCAACTGATAATAAATATTGACCGCTTCATCTGCAGCCTTCCCCCCGCTTCTTCGTGGGCTTCCCTGTTATTCCAGCATCTCTAATCTAGGACATTACATGAGAAATTAATAGAGAGATTTGAACCATTTTCACTGACCAAAATTCAACGCAAGGATTAAGGGACTGAAAAATATAATTGCCCCAGCCCTAACAAATGTGCATGCAGACTCCCTTATCTCTGTCTCTAATAATCTCCAGTTCTTTCAAAACAGCATTTCCCTCCAGCCGCCTGTATGGCTTTCAAAGCGGAGACTTGCTTATCATTAGGGTGGCCACTTGCATAAGGGAGAAAATGCATCCTCAAAACAGAGGACAAAAGAGCACATATATTTGCATAATATTTGTATATGGTAGTTTTATACGTATAGAGGGAAATTTATAAATAATGACTATAAGCAGTAGAGGCTGGTGGCTCCGACATCAGTGGGGCAGTGAATCCACTCTGGGTTTCAGTGAGAACCAGTCAGGACTCTCAAGGAGCTATCCAAGGTGCAGATCCCTGTCCCCAAAATAGGCTCAGCACCTTGGATAGCTCCTTTAGAGTTCTGACAGGTTCCGACTGAAACCTGGAGCGGATGCCCTGCTGACATCAGAACCACCAGCCTCCATTGACTATAATTTAAATAGAAATAGAGGACATTTCACCATAGTGGGGAAGATGTTGATCAGGTGAGCTATGCACCTGCTCAGTCTGCTGCTGGTGAACTTCAGGACCTCTGCTTTCCCTTCTTAGTGTTCCTTAGTTTTAAACTCTAGCCTTGGACTGTTCAGCTCTTGCGGTAGAGGAGTAGGGGATACCTTCAAATAGACTGTCCTCTGTAAAGTAGGACACAATGCTATCCTATAAGGAATCAGGTCTGAAAGGTTTGAATACACCTTAATGGAGGAGGTGATTTGTAGAGGTTCCCCCCTACAAACATGGTCAATTAATTCAAGCAAGCCTTGGAGTTTTCATGGTTCAGATCAAGACTACAAAATACCCAGTAGGCTTCAGGTTAAAAAGCTGAACCAATTAGGGAAGGCTTTAACTTTCTCCTAAACTGATATTGGCCCTCCAGTAATGCTTAAGTGGGGAGCCCAAGGGAGTTGGATGTTGATGGAGATGGAGGTGAGAGAATAGGTGGAGTAAAGTATTTTGCATGGCTTTAAAGGCTTTTTTTGAAATAAAAAAGATGATTAAGTGCAAACTTTCTCTTGTTTTGAAAGAATTTCAAGGTTGCTTACAGCATCTTAGTTGCTGTATGTGAACACCAACCTCTTCCCCTGCCCCACTCCCATGCCTTTGTGTTTCCCCCAGATTTTCCATGGTCCAAGATTCGTTTCTCTTTAAATCACAGGGAATGTAAATCAAAACCTGAAAACCAATGCATGATTTTGAAGCATGGAGTCTTCAAACTATGTATGTGACATAAGTTGGTATAAGAGTTCTTTGAGAGTGTCAACAAACATATGGACAGGGGTGATCTGGTAGACATTCTTTGCTTGGACTTCCAAAAGACTTTTGATAAAATCCCTCACCAAAGACTCCTGGAAAAACTTAGTGGTCATGGAATGAGAGGAGACGTCCTCATGTAGATCAGTGACTGGTTAATGAATAGAAAACAGAGAGTAGGAATAAATGGTAAATTCCCCCAATGGAGGGAAGTAAATGGTGAGGTCCCACAGGGATCTGTATTGGGACTAGTGATTTTTAACCTGTTCATAAATGAGCTGGAATTAGGAGTGAACAGTGAGGTGGCCAAGTCTGCTGATGTCAACAAATTATTTAGGGTGGCTAAAACAAAAACAGATTGCAAAGAGCCCCAAAATGACATCTCCAGACTGTGGGAATGGGCTTTAAAATGACAAGTGTAGCCCAATGTAAGCAAGTGTAAAGTGATGCACGTTGGGGCAAATAATCCTAACTTCATGTATATACACTGATGGGATCTGAGCTGGCAGTGACTGACCAAGGCAGAGATTTTGGAGTTGTGGTGGATAGCTCAGTGAAGATGTTGACCCATTGTGTAGCTGCTGTGAAAAAGGTAAATTCTATGTTAGCCATAATTAGAAAAAGAACTGAAAATAAAACTGCAAATATCATACTGCCCTTATGAAAATCTGTAGTGCAACCACACTTGGAATACTGTGTAAAGTTCTGGGCACTGAACCTAAAAAGGATATTGTAGAGCAGGAAAAAGATGCAGAAAAGGACAAGTAAAATGATTAAGGGACTGGAGCAACTCCCCTGTGAGGGAAGGCTACAACATCTGGGATTGTTTAGTTTGGAGAAAAGGTGAGTAAGGGGGGGCATGATAGAGGTGTACAAAATTATGCGTGGTGTGGAGAAAGTGTGGGGGGGGATTTTTCTCCCTCTCTCACAATACTAGAACCCAATGGAGTTATCCCATAAAGCTGACTGGTGGGAGATTCAGGACAGATAAAGGGAAGGACTTCTTCACACGCAGCACAGAGTTAAACTATGGAACTCACTTCCACAAGATGTAGTGATGGCCACCACTTTGGATAGCTTTAAAAGGGGATTGGAGAAACTCATGGAGGATAAGGATATCAATGGCTACTAGTCCTAATGGCTATCTATAGGGATGGACAGACTCACCCAAGCCCGCCTCGCTTGCTGCTTGCTGGAGCCCCGCTGGCTGCCTGCCACTGCTCGTTGTGCGCAGCAAGCCGCAGCGCCGGGCAGTCCGTGGGTGCCTGGCGAGCGGCACGCAGCAGCCCGATCCTCAGCGAACCACCATTTTGCATAAAAATGGCAGCTTGTTCTTTTACGTAAAGGGTCTTTTCTGCAAATAGCGGCCGTAAAATGGCCATTTACTCAAGATTACAGGCGTAAATGGTCCATTTACCCCTCTAATCTTGTGTAAATGGCTGCTTTATGGTCGCCATTTGCGTAAAAGGCCCTTTATGTAACAGAACGAGCCTCGTCGTGTCTTGAGTCTGGCAAGGGCGGCAGTCCATGGACTGGAGTCTGGGAGGCTGGGGGGTTGGGTGGGGGAGAAGCTGCCAAACTCTATCCCTCTCTAGGACTCCTGCAACATTCCTAGCTATATATTACCCCCGGTACCAGAGGTAATAAGCTGGGGAACATGGGTGGGAGGATGCTGTTGCACTCATGTCCTGCTTGTGGGTTCCTGGTCAACAGCTGGTTGGTCCCTGTGTGAACGCTGGACTAGATGAATCCCTGGTCTGATCCAGCATGGCTCTTCTTCTGTCCTTAAACCACCTCTCCAAGCTGTAAATCTTCCTGACCCACCCTCTACATTGTGAGATGGCAGCACTGAATACCTGTAGCTGTGCATCTAATAAGAAAGGAGGTGGTGATGTGTGAGAGATCTCTGATAGCCATCTTGGGAGTGAGCTGTAAAGAAATGTGAGGCATGCAGTACGGAATGTAAGGGTCAGCTGGCGTCCATCAAGAATTGCAGGACAGGCAAACGGAGCCATCAAGTTCCATTTCCACCTGATCTCCTCCTCCTCCTCCTCCTCTAGAATGGTTTTTGTGTTACAACATAAAAGGCTACATCTGGAACATCTTTTCTACTTAGTGTCATGTACAAGGAAGGCTTCCTTTCAAGGGGAAGGGCCATAGTTCAGCCCAGTGGTAGATCGCATTCATTTGTTCATTCATTTCAAGAGCTCAAGGCACCTAACAACAAAGATAAAAATAGTTTGCAATGTCACTTATAATTGGATGCTAAAACCACAGAGCATTAAAACTTACTAGGCTGTAAGCTCCAGTAATCATGGTGGAATTTACTTCAGAGTAGAAAAATAGTAGGTCTTAAACACTGAAAATACAAAAATGTTGAAAAAGCCTGGGAGAACAGAAAACCTGGTGCTGAATAGATAGCAGTGTGGGTGCCAGGTAAGCTTCCCTTGGGAGAGCCTTTCAGAACCAGGGGCCACCACTGAAAAAGCCCTCTCTCTTGTCACCATCCTCCAAGCCTCAGAATGAGGAGGCACTTGAAGAAGAACTTCTGTGGATGACCTTATGGCAAGGGTAGGTACACACAGAAATTAGTGACCACTCAGAGTTTCTGCCAGGTGCTTTAGAGAAATTGTGTGCCCCCTGGAGGCATGACCTCCGGCCACTGCTTCACAACCAGCTGCACCTGCAACAGATCACTCTCCCAGTCCTAGCACTCATGTGTGTATGAGTGCACCCCCCCTTGCAGGTGTTTTCCACTCACTTCCCCTGTGGGGCCCTGCTCCATAATTGGAGAACGGAGGAAATGGGGCCATTTGTTGTACTAGCAAGGCAACTCTGATCCATGTCTCATATTGCCAAATATTGTTTACGTCTTTGCAAAAATGCTCTTTCAGGCTCATTCATCTCAGCCATTTGAAAGTTACACATCATTAATCAGAAAGCACACCCTGTCAAATTATTCCCTTTTGCTCACAAGAAAAATGCAAAGTCATGATATTAGCCTGATTGTATCACCACCTCTTCTAAATATTATAACTTATGTAAAGTACCACAATAAAGTACTTAAAAAAATTAAAACCTCAGCGAGATACGGGACCCATAATCCTAAGTCACTAGTCACTGTTCCGAAGCAAGAACTGTGAAAGGATTTTGAAGAACATTTTTGCTTTCATCTTGGAAGTAATAGCATGATGATATTGCTTTCTAAGCCTCTGAGGCAATGTGCATCTTGTCAGAAGCAGATATTTGCTGAGGAGCTTAATTTCCTAAGGCAACTTTCCCCAACGTGGTGCCCCGCAGATCCGTTGGACAACAAGTCCCATCATCTCCAGCCAGAATGATGAAAGTTATAGTCCAACACATTTGGAGGGCACCAGGTTGAGAAAGCTGTCCTAAGGGGGGAGGGAGGGGTGGTGCTTCATGCAATGTGATTATGTGCTTGCCTGGAAGCAGTGGAGGCCAGTGGCTCCAATTTTGGTGGGGCTGTGCATCCATTCTGGGTTTCGGTCAGAACCAGCCAGAACTCTAAAGGAGCTGTCCAAGGTGATAAATTTATTTTGGGAATAGGGCTCAGTGCCTTGGATAGCTCCTTTATAGTCCTGTCTGGTTCTGACTGAAACCCAGAATGGATGCACAGCCCCAGCAAAACTGGAGCCACCACCCTCCGCTGCCTGGAACAAGGGGCAATTTCTTACTAAGGGCAGGGGTACAGTGACCCCCTCCTGCCTGGCGCCCCCAGATTTTCTCTCAGTCCCCAGATACCTGGATGCAAGTCACCTTCACTGAGGGGCGATAGCTCGTAGCTTCTTGAGCCCGCAATGCTCTTTCTCCTCCACCATCATGGAGGTGCTTCTCGGTCAGTTGCTGCCAGAGGAGGCCAAAGAGGTGTGGAAACAGTAACGTCCCCAAGAACAGACAAAAAGTAAGCTCATGGGGCCTTATATCAATCAGGATCCCAGAAGGTAGATAGGGGGCTATAATCGTTTATCCCATGCCTAAAATGCACATTATAACTGCTCAATACTTGATGGAGTGCCTGTCCCGGCATAATCTGACCTGTACAGAACGTTCAGCATCTAAGCTAAGGCCCTCCTCCAGGTGCCTCCTCCAAGGGAGGCTTGGATGGCGGCAACAAGGGAGAGGGCCTTCTCGGTGGTGGCCCCCCAATTGTGGAATGATCGCCTTTATTTTATTTTATTTTATTATTATTAAATTTATTAATCGCCCATCTGGCTGGTCACCCAGCCACTCTGGGCGATGTACAACATACCATAAAACAATTTAAAACAATAAAATTCTACGATAATTTTTTTTTTTAAATACCCTAACCCACCCCAAATGCCTGCCTGAACAACCACGTTTTTAATGCACGACGGAAGCTCATTAAAGAGGGGGCATGACGGAGTTCCCTAGGGAGGGAGTTCCACAGAGTGGGGGCCACCACAGAGAAGGCCCTCTCCCTCGTCCCCACCAGTCTAGCTGTCCTGGCTGATGGGACAGAGAGAAGGCCATCTGAGGCTGATCTTGTTAAGCGGCCTGTCTGGTGCTGCTGGAGGCGCTCCTTAAGATAGGCTGGGCCGGAACCATATAGGGTTTTAAAGGTCAAAACCAACACCTTGAATTTGGCCCGGAAAACAACTGGTAACCAGCGCAATTCCTTCAGCACTGGAGTGAGGTGATCTCGCCGGCGGCTGCCTTTAATCAGGCGAGGCCTGCCTGGCATCTTTTCAGCCCCAGGTTAAAACTGCCATCTTCTCTCAGGCATTTGGCAGCATATAATGAGTTTTTAATCAGTCCTGGATTGTCTTTGGTTGACTGATTAAAAAATTGTTTTTAGATGTATGTTGTCTGGATGTGTGCTGTCTGTCTGTACTTTTTTGAGTAAATGGTTTTGCACTTTGTATAATGAATTTTTAAATGGTTTTTAAGCTTTGTGAATCGCTCAGAGAGCTTTGGCTATGGGGCGTTATAGAAAGATAATAATTGGAATGACATGAAATGCCTTTTTGGCAATGTAAGTTGGAGGCGTGTGGGGCCTGATCCAGTTGGGGACCACAGCAGGGTGGGGGTGGGGGGGCAAAGGATTAGAGTCTCCCCACCTACCCATGCTAGGGTCCCAATTAATGTAGTAACATGTAGTCTCGCCTTGAGAGGCCACATTCCATAACTAAAGGAATAGGCATTGAACACAGAAGCCCTCTGTAACAGGAAAACTCTGATAAATCTTGGGAGTGCTGGCAGCATTCTATCTGCAGAGTGAAACTGAGCATGCCTGACATAACTTTGCCAGCAGTTGCTGCCATGGGCTTTCATGGGGCAGAAAATCCTTAATAATGTTTGAACTGCTGCTCAGAATGTCACCAAACCAATAAAAGGCAGGTCTTCCCAACAAACCTGAATAAGAAACATCAGTTGTGTTCACCAAAATGTGAAAGAACTATATGATATGCTGAGCTGTAGCTTGGTGCAAAAACTACACGTGTCAATTTTCAGCAACTTGCTGTACCTGTGGCAATTTTGATCAGATTGGTTTGAAATTGTGCACAATTGTAGAGCTCATTAGAGCTCACTAACCACATCATGGATGCTCGGTTTGACTTTATTAGCTGAACAGGTCTCATTTGTATAAGCAGTAGATTTGTGAGGCTTAGAATGGCAGAATCTTTTTTTATTGGTGACTCACCTTAACTAAACGGGGCTCCTTTCCCTTTTAATATTGTAGAGTTGGAAAAAGTTCAGAAAAGGGCAACTAAAATGATCAAAGGGCTGGAGCATCTCCTCTATGAGGAAAGGTTACAACAGCTGGGACTGCTTAGCTTGGAAAAAAGGAGGGTAAGGGGAGACATGACAGAGGTGTACAAAATTACGTATCACATGGAGAAAGTGGATAGGGAGACATTTTTCTCACTCCCTTGTAATACTAGAATCAAGGGTCATCCCAGAAGGTGATTGGGGAGAGATTCAGGACAGATGAAAGGACTTCTTCACACAGCACATAGTTCAGCTGTTGAATTTGCTACTGCAAGATGTAGTGATGGTCACCAATATGGATGGCTTTAAAAGGGGGTTGGACAGATTCAAGGAGTAAAAATAAAATATAATAATAGGTTTGCTAACCTGATGGTGTGGGGTCTGGAAACCAAGTCCTGTGAGGCATAGTTGAAAAAGCTAGGTGTGTTTAGCACGGAGATGAGAAAATCAAGAGGAGACAAATACGGGAAAGGCTGTCATGCAGTAGATGAAGCAGACTTGTTCTCTGTTGCTCCAACAGAGGGCAGAACCAGTGGGTGGAACTTGCAGGGAAGCAGATTTCAGCTAAACACGACTACACAAGGAGAAACTTCTTAATGGGAATTGCTATTCTTCACTGAAACAGACCATCCTGGGAGGTGATGAGTTCACCTCAATTAGAGGTATTTAAGCAGAGGCTGAACAGCCATATGTCAGGGTTACTGTAGCTGCATTGTACACTACAGATCCTGCACTGCACTAGATGACTTCCACGGTCTGTTCTGACTCTATGATCAGAGGCTGCAAATGCAGTAAAAAGAAAAAAGGGTATTCAAAAGTTGAACAAATGGAGGGGGTTGCCAAAGATGTTCCTCGCCTAGGGTGTCTTTGGCAACCCCAAAGTGGAGTTCCTAAATGGAGTTCCTAGGTGCACCCCTTTGCTTTTTCTCAAATAAGAGAATGGGAGAAAAGAAAAATGCTTCACTAAGGGTGCAATCCTATGCACGTTTAGACAGAAAAGGCCTACAACTCCCAGCATTCCCCAGCCAGCAATGCTGGGAGTTGTAGGCCTTTTCTCTGTCTAGACATGCATAGGATTGCGCCCCAAGTGATTCCTGCAGTGAGCACAAAATCTATTCTCCACTGCTTTCACTGGTAGGGAAACCACTTGAACTAAGAGTGGTGCAATATCTCTTTGTGTGAAGAACGCACAAAAACACCCTGCAGCCCCTCACATGCTCCCAGGGGGTCCTTGAAATACACAGGCTCTCCTTCTACAGACGTTCCACCCATCACAGTGATGGGGAATTTCACTCGTTCATTAATAGTTAAAAGAGTAAGAGAGACAGAAATAAAAGCAGAACACTGTACTGGCACTTCTGGTAAAATCTAGGACAACACCAAACACTTTAAATATGCCCTTCACAAATATGCCCTTCAGCATTCTGAATCAGGCACCAAAACATAATGCTCTCAGTCTCAACACTGATACCCTTAAAAAAAAGAAGAAGAAGAGGAAGAAGAAAAAGATGTCAGGACAAAGAATCCACTGTCTTTTTTTTTTTTTAATCACTCACCACACTTGAATTATCCGGTGCTCAAGGCCGCAAATGCGGGCAGTTAAAATAAAGCTGGAGATACTTTTCCAAGCACCATCGGTCTGAAATTAACTCATGCGTTGTAAGAGTTTGCTTTTAATTTCCCTTAAGGAAAAGAAAGGTTATTGCAAAAATGGAGCGCTGATGCACACATACGTTTTAAACAATTCTTAGAATGGTAGATCACCCTATGTTTGAAGTTTGCAGTGCAAAACCAATTGCTTTGGGGGCCCTTGAGAAGGTACATGCAGAGCATCCAAAGTGGCCTTATAAGAAGGAGGGAAGCTTAGGCAGTGGTGTAGTGGAGCCAGGCCTCACAAGGAGATAGCACTGGCATTGTTTGGTTAGCAGGGATGTGGATATCATCAGGCACCACTCCTCAGCCTTCCCTGTTCCCTCTGAGCTTAGCTGCAATCCTCACAGTAGCTGGGGAAATGAATTTTCCCAGCAATTGTTCCTTGTTGTAATACAAAATAGTTTGGGGTGGCTTGGTTTGGAAAGGGCAATTAAGACCATTAGCTTTACAAATGCCTACTCCTGGTGGGGATGAAAACTGCTAGAACTGGTTCGTTCATATGGATCTGCTCAACTGCCTGGATTTCTGGATTCTCTCCTTGGAGGTAGGGATGGCAGAGAATTCCGCCACGGATTCCAGTGAGGCTGGATTCTTTAGAATCTGGCCCCCCGGAATCCATGGCGGAACGGCCTCCTGCCCCCCTGTGGAATCCCCCGGGACGTTACTTACCTGGGGTGGATGCGGTGGATGCGGTGGATGCGGCGGATGCGGCAGCGGTGGCGGCTGGTCTCCTGGCTGGCCGTGGCCGGACTGCTGCAGCCACCATTGCCATCCTGGCTTGCGGCTTTGATAGGCTACGTAAGAATTTACGTAGCCTATCACGGCTGGGTAAAAAAAACAACCACCCCCCAGTGTACACAAACGGCGGTGGCTATGGCGGCCGCCATTTGTGTTCCCTATTTTTCGCCGATTTATCTTACGTAAATATTTATGTAAGATAAAACGGCAAACATAAGGGAACGCAAATAGCGTAGTGGGCGCTATTTGCGTTCCTTTATTTTTTGCCGTTCTAGCCTATGTAAAAATTTACGTAAATAAATATGTAAATATTTACGTAGGCTAGAACGGCAAAAAATAAAGGAATGCAAATAGCGCCCACTACACTATTTGCATTCCCTTTTTTTCCGCCGTTTTATCTTACATAAATATTTACGTAAGATAAATCGGCGAAAAATAGGGAACGCAAATGGCAGCCGCTGTAGCCGCCGCCATTTGCGTACGCTGGTGTTTTTTTTTACCCAGCCGTGATAGGCTATGTAAATTCTTACTTAGTATATCACGGCTGCAAGGATGGCAATGGCGGTGGCAGCAGCCTGGCCGTGGCCAGCCAGGAGACCAGCCGCCGCCACCGGAGCTGCCGCTGCCGGAACCGCTGCCACCAAATCCACCGGCCGTCGAGGATTCTGGGGGGGAGGGCCGGATCGCCCCCCCCCACTGCGAAAGATTCCGCGAAAAGGTAAGTGCGTTTCGTACACCCCTACTTGGAGGCATGGCTGTGGGAGGTGTTAGGATGAGCACCTGCCCTTCAAAATTTACTGCCAAGCTACTGAGCTTAGGAGACTAGCAGTCCCAGCTGCTTCCATTCACTGTGTTTAGCACAATATCCTTTGACAGCAGCAGCAATAGGACATCTGTCCAGGGACAGACTTTTTCCAACTTATCCCTCCTGGTGTTTTTCCACCTGAAGGCCAAATTCCAATCTAGGAAAGGTCTCAGGGAGGGCATTCCCACTGTGGACAGGGCCAAAGGCAAAGTAAGTGTGGCCAAAGGCAGACTGGGTGGGCCCAAAACATGCCTATTACTGATTTTAAGCCTGGTCAGTAGAACAAGGCTTCTGCATGTCAACTCAGAAGTAAGCAGGACTGAATCATTCAGCAGCACTTTCAAATAACATCCATGCCTCTCCATGCTAATTCAGAAGAGAGCATGAACAGCAGAAGGTCTTCTCACAAATAGCATCCATGCCTCTGCATGTCAACTCAGAAGGGAGCATGAACAGCATGTCTACTCAAGCAGGGCAAGACTCTGCATGTCTACTCACAAGTATATAGCACAAACCTCAGAAGTAAGCAGGACTGAATCACCAACAGCTTCCTCCCCAGGGCCTGCAACATCTCCCCCTGCAGGGAAAAGCTCTTATTTCTGATCAGCAGCTGATCAGAAATAAGAGCTTTTCCCTGCAGGGAAAGGGGTGGGGCCTGGGGAAGAAACTGGTGAACCGTATTTGGGGGAAGGGAAGGCTCATCTGGACAAAAGTGTAGCTTCAGGCTGTATATTTTGTCTGTATTTTTGCATAGCAGGAGTGGGGAAACTGTAGTCCTCCAGATGTTGTTGGACTACACCTGCCATCATCCCTAACTATTGGCCATAATGGCTGCGGCTTATGGGAATTGGAGCCCAACAATATCTGGAGGACCGCAGATTCCCCACCCTGGTGTATAGGATGCTTGGTCTGATTTGGTTGGAGCTGCTGCTAAGGGTTGTTAAATTTTGTTAGTTGCATCTTTCCCACTGTTACTGCTAGTTTGATTTGGGCTATTAATGGGTCTATTAATGTGCAATCCTATGCATGTCTACTCAGAAGTAAGTTCCATTGTGCTCAGTGGGACTTCCTCCCAAGTAAAGTATGGCTAGGATTGCCTTAATATGGAAAGCTTAATGTGGGTGTAATACTGATGTATTCAGTGTTGTTAATTGACCTATTGGTATGCTTTATGCTTATTTGAACTTCTGACATGCTTTAAATGAACTCTTAATTACTGTGGTGCATTATTATTTTTATTATGTGTTTTGGCTATTGTGCTATTATTGTCTCCTTGCTTTCTTTGACCTGCTTTGAGGACAAAGTCTTTGTGGGAAAGGTGGTATGTCCAACAACAACAACAGAAACAATGGACTCTTGACTATTACTATGCGAGCTCACACCCACCGCCTGCAACCCTTGCCACAACTTGTTATAAGGAAGGTGTGGCGTTACGATGATCCCATCCTTGATCCTAGCCAGTCTCCAGAGCCATACAAAAGAGGTTACTTTCTCTTGCTACCAGGCGGCTTTTTGTTTTTCTTGGATGCTTTGCTCATGAGTGCACAGTATACAAGGGTGGTGGTGGGGAGAACCAAATTCCATCAAAAGTCATATTCCCTCGTAGTGGACTGTGGTCAGGATTCTGGGATCCAAAAGTGAACCAGTTTGTGACCAGCACATTTAAAGGACAGTGTTTTTCTCAGATGGCCTGGCCTGTGATTGCTGATGGTGCCTTTCAATCAAATCCTCGTCATCGTTTGTTTTGTGTCTGCTCCTTCCTCCATAAGAAAGAAACATTGGTATTTCCCAAGAACACTTTATTGATTTATCTCCAGCTCCATTCCCAGCCATAAATACAGCCCCTCTTCCTTCCACCCTGATTCTCTTCTGCTCAATATCCCTACTGGGCCCTACCGAGGACAAACTTCTCAAAACACAAACAAAACTCAAAACAGGATGCAACACCCTCCCAGTGAGGTCTTCAGAAGAGACCCTGACCCATGTTGCATTGACATCAGAGGTACGGTTGGTGGGTACATGGGACAGGGACCTCTTGGTTGTGCCACCCAAGTTCTGTAACTCCTTACCCAGGAGATTCATTTGGCCCCCTCCTCACTGGCATTTTGACATCTTGTCAAGATGATTGTGTTTCTTTGTATTTTTGGTGTTGATTAGCTGACTCTTCCCCTTTTTATACAGTTCTGATTAGAGCTGTGCACAAATGGCCTCTCAAAATTCTCCAGACTATTTGTAGGCAAAGAAATTGGGGGGGGCAATTTCACCAAATTTCTCCTAGGGGAGGAGAAATTCTCCAACAGTTGCTCACAGATAGGGCTCACTATTGGCAGGGGTTGTAGCACCGGTTCTGTCTTTTTCCTTAGGGTTTTTGGTTTGCTGAACTGTTTCTGTGGTGGGAACAGTGTCAACTGTGTGGAGGCTTCCACTTTTCTGAAGCAGAATTTTGGATTTCTTTTGGTGGTATTTTTGAGCTTACCTAATCACTGTGAGGCAGCCAAAGGTGCTGTGTGTGTTTCCTCTATTACGCATCTTTCCATCGCTCTGCACTGCAGCCTCCCAGGCCACCTGCACTTTCTGAACTGAAAAAGCCCCATGGGAGGAATTGCCTCATGGGGTCTTCCTCACGATGGCTTTACCTGAAGTGTGGGAAGCTGTGGAGGCTACAGGCTGCCACAGAGAATACTGTACAATGACAGACAGGACACTCAGGCACACTCCTCAGCCACTTCATAAGTAAGGTAAGCTCAAGAACCTGAAACCCAATCCCTGAGAATTTCACATAATCCATATGGGCATATCGAGCAGAATAACACAGGTAATGGCATAGTACAGGTAGACTCCATCAGTAGTTTTTATAAATGATTTTTTAAAACTGTAGTCAGAATCACAGTTTCTTAGAAAAGGGGGTGTGGAGAGTGAGCGAGCGAGAGTGCGCGCACGTGCGTGAGAGACACAGAGAGAGAGACTTTCCTGTTCATAATAATAAAAAGATCATCTGCATTTAAATTCAAGAGAGCTGGAACATCCAGCTGGTAACAGAAAGGGGTTTAACAGACTTTGGAATTTGAAACCATAAAAGAATAGTGATCCCAAACACTTCTTGCTAGATCTGGGAGGTATAATTATGTACCAACCTTTGCTATAGCACCAATTCCTCTAACTACAACAGATCAGGGCATGGTTTGAAGGCACCTGAGGCAGTCACCTTGCTGCTGCTAAGCTTGCTTGGGTCTGATGAGTGCTTGGAGGGGAAGCCACCTGGGAACTGCATGTAGCCAACTGGAATTCCACGATGGAAAACAGGTGGGATATAAATGTAATGAATAAGATACTAAGTTCCAAACACTGGACAGTAAGATTCCTCTATACTCTCAACTGCAGTCACACCCTCAACATGAAACAAGGAGGTAAAAACTCCTTCTCCTGCCCTCAGGCAAGTCCAGTAGCAGTACGGTCACATGTGTGACATCACCAGACATAATTTCTTTGCTCTTTGGGGATAAAAATCACTTTTCCGGAGACCAGCATGGGTAAGGGAATGGGGCTGTCTACAACAGGAGAAACTGAGCATGCTCTTTCCTTGCCAGCTCTGCAACTCTTTTGTACCCCTGCAAATTTCCCATAACAAACACCATTCTAGTCTTCCCTGCTTTGTATTTCAGACTTTCTGGGTGCTGACAAACAGATGATACTGATTTTACTTAGCAACTTTTTAAACAGAAGAATGTGTTATAGTGCTGAGTGTTCTCCATTGCTCATGAGCATGCTCAGTGCCAAGGGAGGCTGGCATATCAGATTTTGGTGGGGGTGGAGATTCCATTCAGGTTTTCGTTACAACCAGCCAGAAGTTTAGAGGAGCTATCCAAGGTGCTGGACCCATTGCTCCTTTAGACTTCTGGCTGCTTGTAACTAAAACCCACAACGGAATCTCTACCCCACCGAAATTGGATCCACCAATCTCCCCTTATATGTTAAAGGCACCTGATGGGCTGAGGGAAAATGATGTTACATCAGCCCTGGAGGGCGGGCAACAATGTCAGAGAATAAAGAGAAAGGAGTCCTCAAAGGTGCATCAAAAATCTTTTTGCATTATCCCAATGCATTTCAAGTCTCACAACTCTTCTTCAAAGGCACTGGTTTATTCCATTTGGAGGACAGCTAAACCAGTCTTTCATAGTGTCATTTTATACCAAGTTGCTCTTTCACAGTTTTCAGTGTGCATTTGAGGTCTCTTCTCTCTTCAGTTCTTTACAGACTTTACCAATTCATTTTTAATCAATCAATCAATCATTTTTTTTGGTAAAAGATCTGTCCACAGTTTCACACATAAAGAAAAGCCGGTCAAGTTGAAAGAAATAGAGGTGTTCCACACTCTAATACTACATCTCTCTGTTGGAAACTGAATGTGGTCCATGTGTAATGTACAAACATACGAATTTGGGGGCAATGCTATGTCTGAGCCCATGAGCTCCATAACTGGGAAGCTCTTACTGATACATGGTGTTCAACAGCAAGATGCATTTCTGACTACCAAATCCCTGTTTGTGAAATAGAGTGGTTCCTAAGAATACAGAAGCTGGCAAACCTTGCTTTATGATAGATGCTGTGTTATTACTGATAAATGCCGAGATGCATGCTGGCTGGTGCATTAACCCCTGTAACTGGTGTAAACACCCTTCTTTAATAAAACATGCAACAGCAAAGTTCTCTTTGTGGCTGAGCATTTCAGAAATCCATTGGCGGCTAGAACATTTCCCTTGACAATTGACCTTTTCAATTGAGCTCTTAACAACTTGAGATCCATTTGTCATCATTGCATGCTCCCAGTGCTGTGAAATAAGATAACTAGAATGAATACCTTTTACACCGAGAAAAGAAGGTCCTAAAACCATTCCTTTATTGGTTTCAAAACAGTGGGTGTGTTTTCCTATTGAGTTCTTTTCCAGCAACCCGTGCTGATCTCATCAACACTAATGGGGTTAGGGAAACAATCAGCATGTCTCACCATTCTTCTTTCCAGATATTGAGGTCTTCAGAACCTTCATTTTTCTCAAATTCAGGGCAGAAATAGATGAGAGTTCAAAATACTTTGGTCCTTTTTCACTATCTCAAGATCATGTTTGAAGGATCTCTTTTCTGCTTTGTTAAGGACCCAGAATGGAAAATGAGACCAATATTCAGAAGATTGAAGAATGTTGGAAAGGTGCTATTCATGCTCCCACGTCCCTGAATGGGGCCTTTTGAGGGGCTCAGTTTCATTTGGGTGAAAGAGTACAAGAGACTGATGGTTAATATTTGTGGTCCCCCACACAACAAGTATACAAGCATAGCATAGTGAAGGCAAACAGACTACTTTGGCAGGTAGCACAGCACAGTGCTGATCCCCAAGGAGAACAAACACACCCCAAGGATGATGCAGCTTCAGCCAGCTCACAGCTCTTTTCCCCTTCTTTGCCTGCTTCTCTCTCTCTAAAAGTCCACCTGTTCAAGGGGTTCCATGTGGCTGATCTCCCTCTCCCATGAACTGGAGGATGTCTCCTTCTCCAAGATTTGGAACTTTTCTGGCAAGATGCAGTAATCACATCAACTGATTTAGAATTGGAGATCTCATTAAAACACAATGGCCTGTAGGTCTGATTCAGCAGGGCTCTTCTTATGTTCTTGTATAACCCTCTTTAGCCTAGGGCACCCTCTAGGCTTCAGTTCTAGGCTGAAGACTGTCAGCTGACCACACAAGGACACACCTGGTTTTCCAAGTAGGGTGGCCACTTGTGAGTCGCCACAAGTGGACATGCATCACCAAAAAAAGAGGACAAATGAGGACATCAATTTGCAAGAGATTTGCACATGCTAATTTATAGCTATAGACGCAAATGTAGAAATAATTATTATAATTCAAATACAAATGCAGTACATCTTACCACAGTGTGGCCCAGTGACCCATGTGGCTTACTTCATCTGCCCACTTACTCATTCAGTCATCCCATTCCAGGAAAGATCCTCAGGAAGAACTGATGGATTCCCTGGACCCAGAATTAGCCCTCCCATCAACCTCAGCCTCAAAGAATGGTTCCCCCAAAGCCTCTCATGTCCCTCAGTTGCATAGGAAGTTAAGATTGCAGAAATGAGCATAGGATCCTTTAATGTTGTGGTCAGTACCCAGTGGGAGGTGGAGCTTCTCAGCAACTTGAGCTGACCAGCTGACCTAGAGCCTCAGTTGCTATAAGCCCTTTGCTGGAACAACAACACCTTTTCATGAGGAGCTACCCCAACCTAGCAGCTTCTGGAGACTGCTGTCTGAGGTGCTAGTAACCTCTAATGGAATCAAGAGACAAAGGCCCCGTTCAGACATAACAGTAAGACATGATGGTTAAATGTTTTGAGCTAACTATGATGGTGTAGCGTGCTGTATGGAAGGCATTTTTCCTAACCATGGTGGCTACATAGTCATAGTTTAACCACACTCACTAACGACACGCTGCATCAGGGTTAGCTACCCTAACCATGGCTTAGTGCAATATCTGACAGGCCCCCATGGTTATCCGAGTGCTGCCATAGAGCTCTGCGGCAAGAGTGGCCGAAAATGGCCCTGCCGCTCCCTCCAGCATGCAGGACGGATCTCCATGGTCTCAATCTGCCTAGTAACACATGACGTGGCAGCCGAGAGCCAGACTCCTCACACTCCATCCCCACCTGCAGTATAAAATTGGAGAAGTGCACGGTGAACAAAGATGTTTTCGATCCCACTCCACTGTTATCAGCACGGTGGCCTTGAGTGCTCTGCACTCCCAGACACAAACACCTGCGGCCGCTGCGGAAAGCGAAAACATCCCAGCTAGGGATGTTGTGGGTGTCTGATGCAGGGGTGGAGTCTGATGGACTCCTTGCTGCTCTACCTGGTGGGGTTGGCAGAGCCCACCCCAGAGCCGTGGGGTCTGCCAACCCCACCAGCCCACAAACCCTGCTCGCTGTGCTGCATGAGCCACTAGATGGCTTGGCAAGCTCTGCGTGGCTGCCCGGTTCCCTAGTGAGCTGCCATTTTGTATAAAAATGGCAGCTTGTTATTCTGTGTAAAAAGTCTTTTACATGTATGGTGGCCATAAACCTGCCACTTACGCAAGATTAGAGGCATGAATGGTCCATGCAAACCTCTAATCTCGCATAAATGGTGGCTTTACGTCCGCCATTTACTTAAAATACCTTTTACACAGCATAACGAGACTCTGTTTTCATACAAAATGGCGGCTTGCTGGTGGACTGGGCTGCTGCATGGAGCTTGCTGGGTGCTTGTCAGTCTGTCCAAGGGCTTGCGCAGTGTGGCGAGTGGGTGTGTGTGCTGGTGAGGGTTCAGTGAGCATCCGGATAGTGCAACAGAGATGAGTCTGTCCATCCCTAATCCCTGCATGTGGTGACCCAGTGGGGAGGCAGCAGCTGTAGTGAGGGCTGCCTGTGGCCGCTGTAGCACTGAGCCCTGAGAGGGCTGCCTGTAGCCATTTGCTCCACTGAGGCCACTGAGAAGCATGGTAGCCTGTCCAGAGGACTGAAGGGTTTTGTGGGACAGAGAGTGGTTAGTGAGCGGTTAGGCTAACCATGCTGCAGGCCGTGGATCTGTGCAAGTGCTGTGGGAGCACACGTTGTGGTTAGTGGTAACCACCATGCACTGTGGTTAGCCTAACCACCCTTCCCCGCATTAAGTCTGAATAGGGCCAAAGTCTCAGGCTGTTAAAAAAAACATGTGTTTTTATTCCAACAAGTAGTCCTACACATTTTGGCCCTGAGTATGGGCCTTCTACACGGATCAGTTTTAGTATATATAAATGCCTGCAGAGAACCCTCCAAGATGAATCCTGAAATTATATATATTAAAACTGACCCCTGAAGAAAGCCCATATGCAGGGCTGAAATGCGTAGGGCTACTTTTTGGAATAAAGCCACATACATTTTTTCCAACATCCTTAGACTTCATCTCCTTCTTCCATTGGATCATTCTGGATTTTCCCCAATTTTGTTTGAGCCCGATTCTCTTTCTGCTAGTAACCTCCGCCTTTCTGTGATCTGGTTTACTGGGCACAATCACCAACTGACCGTGACCCTTGCCTTGCTGGTCATAGCTTCTTTTTCTCCAGAATCTCCTTGAGCACCACCTGACCAACTGCTTCCTTCCAGAGCTCAACCCTACTCAAGATACATAGTACTCAAGACTGGTCATATTATTTTGGCTCCTGATTCAGAAAAGCCTGCAAGTATCTCCCTCCCTGACAGTCAATACACAATATAGAATTTAACAATAATAAATTAAGTAACTAATGATTTGCTGCCCTTTCATGACATGGCAAATCAGTTGCCTGAGGCAGCTGCCTCACTTTGCCTCATGGTAGGGCCGGCCTTGTGCAGAGTCATGTGGAAGACAAGGCCAGAGCAATAGACCATGCAGATACACAGCAGGTAGACTCCTCTGTGATTGGTTATTTGGGGCTCATAGGAGCCATAAAGTATTTAATCTATGTATTACTTATGACACATGTGTTATTCTCTTGCAGCACAGAGCTTAGGACTTACTGGCTCACATGGCATACAGTACATGAGTGTCCTTATCAATGTTGTGGCTGACGTATAGATAAGCAGGCAAGGTAAGGGGAAAAAAACAGCCTTCATTTCCCCCTCAACAGATCCTTCTTATCTTTCTGCTTCTCGCAGGGTTTTCCTCCCCCTCCCCTGCATGGCGCTTAATTTCAAGTACACAGCATTGAACCTTTGACAGACATTTACATTTCCCCAACTCAGAAGTCATTTCTATTCACGCTGCCCTTTTTTGCAACATGTTTCATAATGTTCTGCAGCAAGCTAATGTCCTCCTTGTCGTCAGCAATACAATTCACTCCGCTTTGGTAGAAACACCATGTTGACAGTATCCCAGCCAAAATTTCAGCGCAAGAAAAAAAGTATCATTTGCGTTTCAAGCGGGACATAGAAGTTATTCTCGTTTCAGCCAGGAAAAGCCAATTTCCCCAGCAGTGACACTTACCCTGTAATGATTATTGGATGTGTAGAACTTTGCAAAATGAGGCAAATAATAAATAATAAATAATGAGATGGACTGAGGATCAGTAGCTTATCTTGACTGCTCACCTTGGAGGCAAGAGTTAGAAAAACATTATTCGGAGCAGAGTGTGTGAAGTTTTTCAAACTTTTGCCTTTTTCTCCCTTACTGAATCTCAAAAAATTCCCCAAAGTGCACAGTACTGGAGAATGAAAAGGAAAAAAAGGCTTTATTAAAATAATGAAGCATAAAAGTAGAGTTTGCTGGACACAGGTTGCTTAGCTTCCTATTATTATTATTATTATTATTATTATTATTATTATTATTAAACATTTATGATCAGAATTTACAATTTGAAGCAACCCAGCAGATCATTTTTTAAAAATTTATTTATTACATTTCTATACCACCCAATAGCTGAAGCTCTCTGGGCTTTAGCCAGAGATCCTTAAACAATTACTGATGATGGTCCAAGATGTCACAATGGAAATAAGAGGGGAGAATGCTGAAGATTTTTTCTGAAATGGCAAATATTGATGAGCACAGCATTTAAACTTGAGTGCATCTGAAGTCCAATGCGGGTGGATTAAACATAACAGCAGTTGCCCTGAATGTTCAGATCCACTTTTCATAGACTGAACATGCAATTAACATACTACTCATTCTGCATGCCAGTGCAGCTGTATGATGCAGCTGTGTTCTTCCTTGACCATTGTTATCATTTTTCTGATATCTTCTGAAAATTTGGCCCTGTTGTTTTTGAGTGCAAATATTTTGTCATTGTGTGAGCCACCTTTCTCACCACAGTAGAAACAGATACAGAGAGTATACTTGAAAACCTTCTTAGCTCAGCATCACCAAGGGTTCAAACCCGCAAAGAGACACACTATGAGGCAAATCCAAATCCAGAAAAGAGATCCCACAGCTAACACCACTTCTTGTCTGTTGAACCTTGAATATTTCATTTAGGCTTTACGCGTGTGTTGGTAACTAAAGGTGCAATCCTATGGGTTGAACCCTTGATGATTGTAAGCCCCCGAATTCTGAGGCTTATGATTGTCCTATGTGGGGCAGGAGGAGCAGTGGAGGTAATGGGATTTTTTTGCTAGATGGGCTCTCTGGCCCATTTAGTGAAAACGTTTTGGAGGGGGAGAGAAGGAGGCTGGAGAGGCTGCAGGATAGCTCATATCCTGACCTCACCAGTCTCCTCCCCTCCCCACCTACCAAAATGCTCCCTTTCCCACCTCTCTGAGGTTGTGTTCCCAACCTTGGGGGGGCAGTGGCCATCGTTCTTCCATGCCAGCTGTGAGGGGTCGGGGGGTCGGATTGCAGTTTCCCAGATCTGAGGTCGGACCACTGTCTCCAACCTCCGATCCAGGAATCTGAAGAATCTTATGGTCCCCAAGACACTGTCTAGGGGTCATAGGATTACTCCCTAAAGTTATATATTATCAGTCTCCTATACAGCTTGAAAACGTCTTGGCAGATGTTTTTTTCTAGTTAAGGGAAGGGTGATAGATCAATGGTAGACATGTATTTTGCATACAGAACATCCCTAGTTCAATCCTTGCCATCTCCAGTTAAGGAGATGAAAACCCCCCGGTCTGGCTGAGATCCCAAAGAGCTGCTGCCATTCAATGTCGACAGTACTGGGCTAGGTAGACCAATGGTTCAACTTGGACAGCTTCGTATGTTCGTAACAAACAGCTTGCTGTGCCTGAAGCTCAGACAGCCAGTAACTCAGATCTTAAAACTGCTTATTTGGATTCCCACTGACCGTTGGTGTTAGAATCATAGAATCATAGAAAAGTAGGGTTAGAAGGGGCCTACAAGGCCATCGAGTCCAACACGCTGCTCAATGCAGGAATCCAAGTCAGAGCATCTCTGAGAGATGGCTATCCAGCTCCAGCCTCATCTTGAATGCCTCCAGTGTGGGAGAGACCACACCTCCCTAGGTAATTGGTTCCATTGTCATATTGCTCTAACAGTCTGGAAGTTTTTCCTGATATTCAGCCGGAATCTAGGTCCCTGTAACTTGAGCCCGTTATTCCGTGTCCTGCACTCTGGGATGGTCGAGAAGAGATTGTCCTCTCTGTGACAACCTTTGTTTCAAGTACTTGAAGAGCGCTATCCTATCTCCCCTCAGTCTTCTCTTCTCAAGGCTAAACATGCCCAGTTCTTTAAGTCTGTCCTCATAGGGCTTTGTCTCCAGTCCCCTGATCATCCTCATTGCCCTCCTCTGAACCCTCTCCAGCTTGTCTGCATCCTTCTTAATGTGTGGTGTTGCTTGCTTTCTTGAGTGAAGGCTCTTATTGAAAGCTTTTGGTAGACCTTGAGGGCAGTTAATTTGTCGTTGGGGAACTGCAGGACTCTAGGCTGTGTGTGTAGCAATTCAGTGCTTTTAGCTTTGTTTCTTTTTATATATTTTGACAAAAGCATGTGTCTTGTTTTGCTAGAATTACCTCAGACAAATACTAGGTAGAATAAATATAAATGTGGGAGGTCATTTTCTCTCCAACAACCTCAAGAGCAAAATTATACTTTCTGGAGGGAAGAGAAGAAGAAAAGGTTTCTAAAGGTTTGTTGTTGGGAAATGTATTAAGGTTTTCAAGGCCTTGCTGCTTATCACACTGCACTGTTAGTTAGGGTTTGGGTATTAATCAGTTTAGGGTGCAATCCTATGCATATTTAGTCAGAAAAAAGTCCTACAACTCCCAGCATTCCCCGTCCAGCTGGGGAATGCTGGATGTTTAGAACCTTTTTCTGTCTAAACCTGCAAAAGATTGTGTATTTGATGATCATTCCCTTGCCCCAGGGAACTGTGGGAACAGTAATTGTGTTGGGGAAAGGGACTAGGGATCTTTAGCAGAATTTTCAGCACCCTTCCAAACTACAGTTCCCAAGATACTTTGGTGGAAGCCATCATAGTTAAATTAGCAGAAAACAGATATAAGTTTGTAGAGTAAATACAGAGCAAATTTGTATACCTGGAGCATCTCTACACCAGCCTAAAATCCCACATTTAAAATGGGGCTTTCTGCTTTCATTTTAAATGCAGGATCACGACAGACTCCCTTTACACATGCTTCTTTCCCCCTTTCCCCCCTTATCTGAGTCTTCCATATGTGTCATTATACAGCCACTAGATGGCACTGTAGTCTAGCTCCTCTTATTGTGAGTTTTCCTCTTTTCACAAGGGAACTCAAGCGGAACTCAAGCGCTGTAATTTGATAGCTCATTATCTTCAATCTTTAAAAAAACAGAATAAAGGTCATTTAGTGCAGGAGGCGCCCTGGAGGTTGATGACATCATCTAAAGGACCCGCAAACTTCCATGAGTAACCAATCTCAATAGCAGGATAAAAGCTCCCTTTGAAGAAGCCCCTGTTCTGCACATGCAGGACATGTTCTGAAGGGATGCCTCTCCCTGTCCCAGTCTGCCCTTAGATCTGTGGGGGAGGCTTGTTTCATTGTCTCACTACTGGAGGAAGTACATTGAATGGTGACATGAGGCTTTCTCCATCATGGCACCCCAACTTTGGAATGCTGTCCCCAAGAGGTATGCCTGGTGCCCATTTCACAAACATTTCAGCACCAGGCTAAGATTCATTTGCTTACACACGCATTTGACTCAGCCTTCCATCCTTCCGAAGTCGGTAAAATGAGTACCCAGCTTGCTGGGGGAAAGGTAGTTAGGACTGGGGAAGGCAATGGCAAACCACCCCACTATACAGTCTGCCAGGAAAACGCCGAGGAAAAATGGCATCCCTCTAGGGGTCAGTAACGACTCAGTGCTTGCACAAGAGGAACTTTTCCTTAGTTTCCACTGCAGTGAATAGGACTGGATCTACTGTTGATTATTTGTTTTTCTGCGGATTTTCTATTGGTTTTATTAGATACTTATTTCTTGTATTTTATTGTGCTTTGTTTTTAATATTGTTGTCAAAGTCCCCCTCCCCTGGATTTTTAGTGAAGGATGGGATATAAATAGAAGTAACTTAGTAACTAAATGGCAGCACTATGGCAATTTTTAATTCTCTGAGATCTTCTGCTCAGTAAATCCAAGTTTATCCCTATTTTTTTTTCTATTTAGGAGGCCTTGAGTGACATTCTGTAATAAGCAAAGCTCTACCCCCACCATCACTGCACCTGGGTGGCATCCAATGAACTCCTCCTGCCGACAGAATTGCTGAACAGGGAGGGGGTGATTTTCTCCCTGCAGCCCCCACGTATCCCCAAAATCTGCTCTGGAGGGTTGAGGGATGCTCTGGAGGGGGCCTACAGTAAGGAGGAGAGGAGGTGAAAGTAAGTTTGAACTTTGTTATGTTGTTATATTTCACCCACTGTCACCTTCTTAAAGCACCCGGTAGTTAAAGTCCTCCACTCTCCTTGTAGATGCATAACTGCGTTTAAGGTTCCATGTACAAAAAGCAACCAGACTGGCAGTGGACTCTTTCTTTCATGGGACAAGACAACATCTGTGCTGCACCCATTGCTGTGTCCTCCATTGCCTCACCCCCCCCCCAGCTGCCTCATCCTGCCAAATAGTAAGGCCAGTCCTGGTTCTAAGCATGTAATCTGAGGTAAGCCCCATGAGTTTGGCAAAGTGGTTTGGAGGAAGCTTGTTGGCGAAGGGGCCTGTTGCATGAAAACATTCCTCCTCAAATTACTGAGTCAATTTCCCAATTTCTGGGTCAAATCACTGTTTCTCTCTGGCCCTAATCCCTACGCTTTGCTCAAGGTTTTGAGAGTTCTCTTAGCTCTGCGTCTTCCTGTCTCCCTTCCTCCAAGTATGTGCTGCCAAATGATTGCAGCCTTGGTTTTAGGGAGAGATTTGGCTGTTTGATGTCCTCGAAGCCAAAGGAATGCAGCTGTGGCTTATCGGCAGAAAATAAGGAACAAGGCCATGGGGATTGTTTCAGCACCTGCAAAAGAGTTTCCTTGGAGGCATTCTGTGTTCCCAGCAGGGAGGGCCAGCTTAGCCTTCCTTTTGGGAGGAATGTACGTGCCCACCTAATTCCTTTGGACATTTGAAGCAGCCTTATACTAAAATCAGACTATTTGTCCATCTAGCCCAGTATTGTCCACCCTGGCTGGCAGCAGCTCCCCAGGGATTCAGGAAGAGAGAGAGAGAGAGAGAGAGAGAGAGATCCTCCTCAACACCTATTTTGAACTAGGGCTGTGCACTGCCTGGGTACGAAGCCCGAATAACGAGGCAAAGCAGGCTGATTTGGAGGTGCCTTTTCATGATATGAAGTAGATCAGACCAGCACCGAGGTGCCTCGAAGCAAAGCGGCTCCTTCACGAAGTGCCTTGTCTGCCTTATATATTCAGAGCTCTTCTTATGCCTTCTGAGCAGCCTAGACAGGCTGTCACCAAAGTGTATCAACTTCTGAAAGATCATGCGGAGGGGCAGGAGGAGGAGGGGGCGGGGAGGCAAGAAGACATGGAGGTGCCAAATGTATCAATTTGAGAGAGATCCAGCCACTGGAAGAGGTGGGGGAAGGGGAGAGGAGAGGGAGGAGGAGGAGGGAGGGAGGTTTGCTGTGAGTCAGCCTCTGTTTGCTCATTGTGAGAGAGGTAGTATTACTGGAGAGGCGAGGACTGCCTGAACCTTATTTGGCTAGTGCAGTGGTCTCCAAAGTGGGGTGCATGCACCTGGGGGGGGGCAAGATAATCCATTGGGGTGTGCGAGCCACCTGATAATTGAGCAGCCTCCCGCTGCCCTGACAAGCTGCCATTGTGTGCAATGATGGTGGCGGCAGCAGCAGCAGGATGGGACAGGAGCTGAGAGGGAAGCTCCATGGCATTGATCTCTCAGCTCCAGTCCTAGCCACTGGGAGCCAGTCTCTGCCAGGCATGGCAGAAGAAGCCTTAACCCTTCCCACTCTCCTTTGGCAGAACGAAGCTGAGAACAAAGCACATGCTATGGGGACTGGGTAAAACGAGGTTCCATAAAATCAAAAAGGGATCCTCTTGATTTCATATGAGTTTTGCAGAGCAAATTCCCCAAACCACCATCATATCACAGACCACATCTGCCTCCACAGACTGAACCAGAAAAATCATGGATCCGCCACTTGTGGGTGTAGCCAAGGCACCAAAATATGGATCTTTGTCAGGGATCCTCTTGATTTCATATGCGTTTTGCAGAGAAAATCCCCCAAACCACCAACATATCACAGAGAGGGTTATCAGAGAATTCCGCCACGGATCTCAATGAAGCGGAATGCCAGTGCATTCGCCCCCCCGAAATCCATGGTGGAACGAAGCCCCCCGCCCCCCCTAGGGCCCAGGTAAGGAGTTGGGGGCTTGCGCAGCACGTTGGGGATGTCAGGAGGCCCCCAAAGTGGGATTTGGCCATCTGAATCCCGCTTCAGATTTGGGGCCGAGGTGGATCGGGCCCCCCCCAAATCAGCCCAAAGCAAATCGGGTCCACCTCAGAAGCCCCGAAGTGGCTTCCGAGTTGGTTTGGGGGGCCCGTGCAAAGTCCTAATACAAATGTAATAAAGAAGCGAACAAATGGAACTGGGTGACCAGCCAGATGGGCGATTAATAAATTTAATAAATAAGTAAGTAAGTAAGTTAGTTCAGGTGTGCATGTAACCCCTCATGCAGGTTTGGGATATACACATGGGGAAACTTGCTGTGGGTTTTAGCTGGGCTGCACTCTTCAAATACAGCCTCCCATCCCTCAAAACAATTTGGTAGGAAAATGAGAATATAATTCCCGCAGAAGGCTGTACTCTGGAACTATGTTGGCACACACACAATTTGCCAGGAAGAGAGCAAGGAAATGAGTAGCAAAACTAGTACAGAAGCATCTCCCATACACTGTTACAAGTTTCAAGTTATTACTGTGTGCAGCCCCCGGGCGCTATAAGTGATCTAACATTTATCTGTAATTGAAATGGGGAAATGCAGGAAAGAGAGAGAGAGAGGAGAGGAGAGGAGAGGAGAGGAGAGGGAGAGAGGGAGAAGGACACACAGAGAGAGAAACACTGCCTTAGCTCTCTGTAAATTTACTCTGTAACACAATGGTGAAATCCTCTTCCTTTTAAAAACTTAATAGAAGTAGACAAAGAATGGGAAATGAGAGGTTCCAGGTGCTTCGGGTTAAAGGAGAGGGTGGTGGTGGGGAATCAATTTGGGGGAAAAATTGCACTGGTTATATAACGGAGGTGATTAAAGCTTTATCCATTGATGAGCTCTCTCTCTCTCTCTCTCTCTCAAAGCAAGTCCCTAGCATTTCATGTCACTCTTTTGTGACATGAAACAGCATCCATATGGGGCTATGTGGTCAGAAGCAGGCTTGGTTCAGAAGTCCCTAGGGGGCAGGGAGCAGATGTCATAGGCCCCTTAATGTAAACTCTCCAACATTTTGCAGAGAAAAATAGGGACACTATTGTCACACAACGGATCACTGCATGAGTATCTGTCCCTGTCCGCATTAGGGATGTTGGAGAAATGTGCAACAGAATCCAATGAGTTCGGATTTCTATGACTCCAACCCACAGATTCTGCAGTGGACTAGCTTTTCCCAAGTTGCACGGGCCATCCCCCACCCTTTCTGGAATGTTATGCAGTCGGTTCTGTCAATGAGCGGATGTCTGGTTCTGTCAATGAGCGGATGATGACAGAATGACATCCACCTGACAATCCATGAAATGCAGATGGAATGGATTTTACAAAATACATACATCCCTAGTCCACATGCACATAAGAGCAGATCATAGAATCCTACAATTTTAAAGTTGAAAGGGACCTCGGAGGTCATATATTCCAACCCCCTGCTTAGTGTAGGAATCATGCAAATACAGCATCCATCCAGCTTCTATTTAAAATATCTCCAGTGATGGATAGCCCACCACCTCCCAAGGCAGCCATCAAATACCTCTTACTAAGAAGACTTTTCTCTGAATGTTTAGCTGAAATGTGTCCCCTTAATCTTTTCTTCTCCAGTCCAGATGATGAATCATAGAATAGAATAGTAGGGTTGGAAGGGGCCTATATGACCATTGAGTCCAACCCGCTGCTCAATGCAGTCAAAGCATCCCTGACAGGTGGCTGTCCAGCCTCATCTTGAATGCCTCCAGTGTGGGAGAGCCCACCACCTCCCTAGGGAATTGGTTCCATTGTCGCATTGCTCTAACAGTCAGGAAGTTTTTCCTGATGTTCAGCCGGAATCTGGCCTTGTCTGTGACAACCTTTCAAGTACTTGAAGAGCGCTATCCTATCTCCCCTCAGTCTTCTCTTCTTAAGGCTAAACATGCCCAGTTCTTTCAGTCTGTCCTCATAGGGCTTTGTTTCAAGTCCCCTGATCATCTTCATTGCCCTCCTCTGAACCCTCTCCAGTTTCTTCTTAAAGTGTGGTGCCCAGAACCAGGCTCAGTACTCAAGAAGAGGCCTAACCAGTGCACCTAGTGCTGCATTACTCTTTTTAATTGTGACTAGCAGTGGTATGGTGGCAAATTCTGAAGTGCAAGCACTTATCTTGACAGTCTCCATAGCCCCCCCCCCCCAAGAGAGCCTCCAGAAATTCAGGCAGCTGTGCTGATCCGTAACAACAAACCAGTTCTAGCAGTTTTCATCTCTACCAGAAGCATGTCTTTTGTAAAGCTAACAGGCCTTAATTGCCCATTCAAGGCCAAGCCACTCCAAATTACTCTGTATTAGAACAGGGATAACTCACAACAAGAAACTGTTGCTTGGAAAATCCATTTCTCTTCCCCCCACTGCACCAACAACTACTGTGGGGATTGGGGCTAAACTCAGGAGGGACAGGAAGTCGGAGGGGAGTGGCAGATGGTGTCAGTATCCCTGCTAAGAAAAAGTGGTGGTGCTGCATCCCGGTGAGCCCTGGATCCACTACATCACTGGTGGTGGTGCTTCTGGAAAGCCCACAAGTGAGGCACGGGCAACAGTCCTCCCCCTTGTTTGCCCCACATCAATTCACATTCATTTGCATTCAGGCTCTGAACATGGAACTTACATTTAACTAGCATGGTTAATCACTTCTGATAGACCAATCCTCCATTAATTGGTCTAATCTCCTTTTAAAGCTGTCTAAGCTAGTGGCCATCACCTTGTCTTAGAACAGTGGAATTCTACCTGCCCGTTCTGCATTGCACATTGTGAAGTAGGGCTTCCTTTTGTTTGTCCTGAATCTACTGCCAATCACCTCCATCCCATTTTAATTCTGCTCCCAACCTGCAATTTCTTTCTGCTCCCAACCTTCTGCTCCGAACCTTCAATACGCATACATTGCTGGTGGTGTTTCTTCTCTTCTGCTGTATTTTCTGTTCATTCACGGATCACCATGAAAACAAGAACAACTTAAGGATGCGTTCCGTCACAATGAATCTGGTTGCATCCCCCCAAAGCAACATTTACTGTCTAGATTGGTGGTATTGGTGTGGTTCTTCTAGAAGCGAAGGCAAACAGTGCACTGATATTTTGTGTCAAGACAACTCACAGATAGGGATGTCCGAACTCACCCCTGTCCAGGTTGTCCTGACTTCTGCCCAGCCCCTGCCCCCGCTTGCTGGTCCCTGGACTACGCTCGAGCCCCTTCCACACTCGGCGAGCAGCCCGCACTCACCCCAGCGGTTTTGTCAAGCTCCGCTGTCACCATTTTTTAAAAAAATAAAATGACAATCGCAAAAATGTGCATGTTTTTGTATGTGTGAAAATATTCCATTGTGTGAAATGTGCATTTTTATGAAGGCACACATTAGTGTGTGTACGAGAATATGCATTTTTCATAAAATACACATTTTTGTGCATATGCAAGTATGTGCATTCACAAAATGCTCATTTTTCCACACTCAAATATGTGCATTTGCAAAAATGTGCATTTTCGTGTGTGCACAAAGTTGCCTATTTTTGCAATCACCATTTTATTTCTCAGAAAATGGTGACTGTGTAGGGATGGCCGGATCACTTACCCCGTTCTGGTTGGGGGGGTCTGCAGGCGGGGGGAGGCGATCCATCCCTCCCCACGGAATCCGTCCAGGCTGGCTCCGCTCTGCGTTGATCTTGTGGAGCCAGTCGCCTGCTCCGCATTGCTGGTGAATGGCAATGCGGCCGGCAGCCATTGCCGTGCCATATCGCTGTGCTAAGTCTCCGGATGCAAATGGTGCAGTGGGCGCCATTTGCAGCCGTAAAGCTGGTAGATTAGCTTAAATGCAGCCATTTAAGGCTGCATTTAGGTTAATCTACCAGCTTTACGGCCGCAAATGGTGCCCGCTACGTCATTTGTGTCCGGAGACTTAGCACAATGATACGGCATGGCAATGGCAATGGCTGTATCGCCAGCGATGCAGAGTAGGCAGCCAGCTCTGCAGGATCAACGCACAGAGGGATCCGACCCAGATGGATTCCGGAGGGAGGCGGAGGTGAGTGCGCCATTCTGCCACGGGCCCCAGTGGGGCTGGATTCTTGGAATCTGGCCTCATTGGGGTCCGTGGCTGAATTCTGCCCCATCTCTATGACCGTGAAGCTCGACAAGGCTGCTGGGGTGAGTGCAGGCCATTCACTGAATGCGGACAGGAGGCAAGCAGGGGGAGGGGCTCGGCAAGCAATGCTCAGGGGTGCAGGCAGGAGCAGGTCTGCTGGATTCCCGGACTGAATTGGGCACCTGTGCCATCCCTACTCACAGGTAAACAGCTAAGCAAGCAGACAGGATTTTTAGTGCTATTGGTTAAAGCTATTTTAACAAACACCATTGTCCTATAACTACATATGCATCTGAAATTTTCTCCATCTACATTTCTCCCCAGATGTTTTCTTTTTTAGTTCCAAATTACTTGGTATTGTTTCCAAAGGCAAACCAACCAATGCATCAGAAATCCTCCATTATTTTATTTTATTTCCACATTTTGTACACAGTGCCATGCATGCACAATTTGTCTCCAGTTCATTTGCATTTCCCCCCTTCTTCATTAAGGATGCTCACAATTAGGGATGGGTGGATCACCCTGCACCTACCTTGAGCAGTGCTCGCCAGATCCCCAGCACTTACCCAACCCAGGTGAGTGGGTGCTTGGCAGCAGTGCACAGGCATCCACTCCCTCGTTGAGCAACATTTGCAACTCAAATGGCTGTCTGTTCTTTTCCATAAGTATCCCACCTATGCAAATAGGGGCCTTAAAGGGGCAATGTCCACAACATGACAGGCATTTATTGTGTAGATGGGATACTTATGGAAAAGAACGAGCAGCCATTTGAGTGGCAAATGGTGCTTGTTGAGGGAGCAGATGCCTGCATGCTTGCCTAGCTTGGCACGTGGCATGCTGGGCAGGCGCTGGCGTCCACGGACTGGCGTTCAGGGGGGCGAGTCAAGTCAGCAATTTCTCACTGGGCTTTGAGCCCCAACCAGGTGCCCACACCATTCCTACTCACAATCACACATTGCTAAACACTGCAAAAAAAAAAAAAAAAAAATCACCAAAAAATTAAAAAAAATGTAGTTGTGCAGATGATTGCATCAGGATTCTTTTCCTTTGGCATTTTACCAATGCACACACCCACTTGCTTGCACTGATAGAACACTGCAATAAAGCAGCTTTGATGAGAGTATATGATCAATTGTATCAAGAGACTTTTTCTATAGTGTTTTACTAATATAAACGGACACTTATGTGCATCATCTTGGTGTGATCATACATATGAAGGATATCGATGTTATCATATATATATATATGGAACTTACTATTTTGGAGTATTATCAATGCACATGCGTGCATTGGTGATGTAGAGAGGCAGAAATGCTCAAATGCACATACACAAATGAGCTTTAAGGATGGGAAAGTTGCAGCCCACTAACAGGACCACCCTATACATGACTACTCAGAAATAAGCCTCATTGAGTTCAATGGGTCTTGATCCTGGGTAAGTGTGTATATCGGGGTGGGGAATCTGTGACCCCCAAGATGTGGGAGCTTGTGGGACTCAAGCCTAAGAGGGATCCTAAGAGTTCTAGTCCAAAACATCTGGAGGGCACCTGGTTGAGAAAGCCTCTGTACATACTATGAGCGGTGCACGTCAACAACCTCAAAATGTGAGATCGCTAAACACATTTCACTCATGTCAAAACATTTTATAATCCACAATGGGCTTTTCTACACGCTTCTTTTAATCTGTCACTTTCCCGAGGCTTCTACTTCCATATTCTTTGTGGGATCATAGAATCATAGAAGAGTAGGGTTGAAAGGGGCCTATAAGACCTTTGAGTCAACCTCCTGCTCAATTCAGGAATCCAAGTCAAAGCATCCCTGACAAGTGGCTGTCCAGCTTCATCCTGAATGCCTCCAGTGTGGGAGAGCCCACTACCTCCCAAGGGAATTGGCTCCATTGTCGCATTGCTCTAACATTCAGGAAGTTATTCCTGATGTTCAGCCAGAATCTGGCTTCCTGTAACTTGCTTGTTACAGGGACTTACCCTGGGTTGGGTAAGATCAGATCTTCTACCCCCTGGTTTCTTTCCCCTGGCTTTTTCCTTCTCTGCCTTTCTATAGGTTCCATTATTTAACCTCTAGGTGATGCTGTGGTATAGTGGAATAGTGCAACTACACTAGGGTTTCATTCCTCCATTCCAAGATATACCAGACTTCCCTCGATAGGAATCCCCCCCCCAAAAAAATAGATTGCAAAGAACAGACAGGCCATGGAGGATGACAATGTCATATACAGCACCCGCAAACTACCATGAGTGAGGAATCATGAGCACACAATTAATGCCTTGTGTAGAAAGGCTTCATGTTTTTTTTAGCATGTAATAAAGGCTCCAAAGAAAACAATAAATAAGCAAATTAGTAAATAAATGCATATTACCCTTCACCCTTGAGGATGAAAGCAGAGAATGCTGTTTACAGAGCCTTTTTCTATCTGTCTTTTAATAACTGTTTGTTCCTTTTAGGGGCCATTTGTCTTGAGCATTTCTTTCAAGGAACTTCTATGAAGTACACGGCGTCCTTGTTCCCTCACCCATCAGAGTTGCGAACTCAAGAAGCCCTGTGTTTGAGATTTCTGATAAGTCTTGGTTACTGCAGAATGGATTGGTGTTATTTCCAAGATTTGTTGAGCTTGAGTCAGGGGCATTTCAGCTTTAGAGCTGCGTTGCAAATAGACTCACAGGTTCAGGGCAAACAAAAGAACAGACTTCTTTCCCACAGCAGGTAATTGACTTGTGGTATTCCCTGCCACAAGATGTAGTGATAACCGCCGGTTCCCATGGCTTTATTAGAGCCGTGCATAAATGGCCTCTCCAAAGTATCTGCCCTATTGTGGACAGACAAATTGTGTGTGTGTGTGTGGGGGGGATTTCACCAAATTTCTCCAGGGGGAGGAAAAATTCTCCATCTGGTTCTCAGGGCTGGGGCTCAACTTTAGCAGTGGCAGTAGAACAGTCTCTCTCTCTCTCTCTGCGTGTGTGTGTGTGTGTGTGTAAAAACAGCAGCCATCACAAAAAGGGTGAAGAATATTTGGAGAAAAACTGTGCAAAGTGGCCTTCCTTTTCTAGAGGGGGGCAAGAGAAAGGAAAACCTCAGAACTTCTCTGAGAAAAATGTAGCTTGTGAAACAGCTCAGCTCTAGCTTTAGTAGCGTGTTAGATAAATTCATGGGGGAGATACCTGTCAATGGCTATAGCCACAGACCCTCTGTGTTGAGAGGCTCCATGCCACTGAATGCCAGTGCCTGGGAGAATGGCAAACAGTAGGGGAAGGCTATTGCCTTCATGTGCTGTTGTGAACTGTTGGAAACAAGATGCTGGGTCAGTAGTAGTAGTCGTCATCATAGAAGTAATAGAAGTAACACCAACAACAACAATAATAAAACATTTCTATACTACCCTACAACTAGAAATCTCCAGGGTGGTTTACAATAGTCTGGATTTACAATAGTCTTGTAACGAAGGCCGCATTACTTGTCTGGATTTTATTTTTTAGTTGCCTGCATTGGGTTGGCAGGAAAGGGACAGAGAGCTTTGTCCCCCCTGCAACATCCAGCTGCATTTCTAAGCCAGGCACAGAAGAGGGGGCTTCCCTCCTCTCTGGCAGTTTGCCTGGTCTCTATGCCAGGTGCAAAGGAGGGTTGGAATACTCCCACCTTCCTCTGCCAGCCCGCTCATTGGCCTGCATGGAATAAATTCCTGGTTGCCCATGGCCACCAGGCTGGTGCTTAAATGCAGGGCTGAAATAGTCCATAAAGCACCTGCAGAGCACAGCTAGCAATGGTAAAAAGCAGCACTAAGAACCAAAGCAGCCACAGCAGGAGGAGAGACTGCATCCACCGGCCTGGCGCAGACCAGCTGTTACTGGGCTTCCTGTTGGTGGTTGAAGAAGTCAGTACAGATCCAAGTTTGATGGATTTTTGTTTTGTAAATTGCAATGAAAGCTTTTTAGGTTAAAAGGTAAACCAAGCCCCAGCACATCCTGGAAAATATCTAAGAACTTTGACACCACTGCCACCGCAACCCTCAGGAATTTTTTTTTTCCCCACATGAATACCCTCCCCCACAATTGCTGAAACTGAACTGTGCTGAAAGGTTCAGCACAGCTCTAATCTGAAGTGAACTGGGTGGTAATGGAGGAGAGGGCCTTTTTGACTGTGGCACCCTACTTATGGAACTTCCTCACCACCCCCACCCCCAATCTTAAGGAAGTTTCATTATTAATCTCCCCCCAACCCCCAATTACTGAAGGACAACTGTGCCAAAAGCTTTGGCACATCGCTAATCTGAAGAGTCCGCAGATTAAATAAATGCAGACAGTTTTGAACACAGAATGTTTTGTAAATAAATCTACTCACAGGTAAGTGCTCCAGCCTGCTGCTCGAAACAGCAGGCTTGGGTAGCTACTTCCAGTAGATCTGGAACATCAGGTTGGGTCATCTACTCCCCAAAAGATTTACACTACGGGAATTCAACACTTCTAAAAATTTCCCAACCTGTTGTTTGCTGCAGCAGCCAGAATGCCCTCCCAGAAGTAAACCTACTTGCACTCTTTGGTGAATGTTTGGAATATTTTAACAAGGCCTTGGTCAGTAAGGAGGTATGTGCTGGTGAATCAGACTTGTGTGGAATTTAATTAAACCAAATGTACCCATCTCTGAACGGAAGGCAGAAATGATTGAACAAAACTGCTTGTAAAAATATCTGGGTGATAAATGGAAACCTTTCAGTGCATAATTCACTTTAAAGTATTTGCCGTCAACAAGATGGTGGATTTTAAAAGAATCATTATTGAAGGTAAAACTGGGCGAGAAGATCAACACACAGTGTCATCTATTCAGACTTTTTGTTTAGGCTTCTCATTGTCTCTGTCTAGACACATAGTTACTGGGCTGGAAGGACTAAGCGTCTCCTGCAACCTTGATTGCTTGTGGAGCTCATAAGAATATTTCAGATTAATGAGGGCAGGGAACTCTGGTAACTGCTGTCAATATCTCTTCCAGCTCCAGTAAAGAACTGACCCCAGCCTACCCTCATAAAACCTGAACAAGACAGAGGGGTGCGACATTTGCTCCTGTCATCTTTGCTGGTCGAAACGAAGGCATGGGATGAGGCAGAGCACAAGCTGCAAAGCAGGCCTCATTGCCTAGCTCAAGAAAAACACACCCATCTTTCCGGTTGCCTCATGGATGGCTAAGGTTGCTTTTGCAGCAGCTTTCCCCAACCTGGTGTCCTCCAGATGCTTTGGACTTCAACTCCCATCAACCTCAGACAGCATGGCCAATGGTCAGGCATGCTGGGAGTGTTGCTCTTAATAGTTCTAGGTTGCAATCCTACGGCTGCTAGTCAGCCGCTAGACAGCCATAGGATATGTCGGTTTCCGGGAACCGGCCTTGGATCCCGCATTCTGAGGTCAGTTCCTGGAGAACCGACATTCCCCCCTCCTGCGCTGCCCCGTAGGCAGCGTGGAACAGTCTCGCACTCCGCACTTGGAAGAAGAGCACGGAGTGGTAGAAATGGGGCGTTCCTGGGGGTGTTCTGGGGCAGGGAATGAGAAAATGCCAGTATGACACATCCAACGAGTCATCCGGCAGCTGCTTCCCCCACTCCATCTTCTCGAGGCTAGACAGCTGAAATCGGTTGTCTGGCCACAAATGCAAAGTGGCTGATCCCCTCCGCACTTCTCCTGCCCTGCATTGGATAGGCGGTTGCCTCTGAGTTCGGAGGCAGCTGCCTATCCTGGTAGGATTGCTCCCTTAATTGGCAATCTCTGTTTTTATGGATTTTATTGAAACATGTCTTTATGGATTATTTATTGCATCCACTTGGTGTGATTTTTATCTTATACACTGCCTTGAAAGGGCTCCATCCATAAAGGCAGCATAGAAACACTTTTAGATAGAGCTGCAGTCCAAAAAATCTGGAGGGCACCAGGTTAGGGAAGGCTGCTTTACACCCTTACAGTGCAATCCTGTACATGTCTACTCAGAAGTAAGCCCCATTGAGCTAAAAGGGATCCAGTCCCAGGTAAGTGATTATAGGATTGCAATCTAAGTTCCTGCATGGTTGTCCCTTGCATCCATGAAGGAAATTTGGTGTTTCATGTCTGTATTATTTTATCTTTCATAATTTCTTACATTTCTATCCATCACGATGACATATGTGATCTTTGCATCCTCACAATGACAATGACCCTGTGAGGTTGGTTATCCTGTTGAATAGTGACTGACCTGAGATCACCCACTGAGCTTCATGGCTGAGAAGGGATTTTAAAACCAGGTTTCCCATGTCTACATCCTGCACTATACCTGGTATACCACACTGACATGCATAATAGATGTTCATTAACAATATTAACAATACACATGTGGGGTACACTCCATTTCCTATATGCAGGTGTCCTCACAGGTAATAAGGCTTGTATGAAGTCACCCCAACTCTATAGCACAATACACAAAATTGGGTCCCCATAATTGGTAAGGCATGGAGGGATTAGACCCCTAGAGTCCTCTGCCTAGATCACTCATGCAAGCAAATCAAGTCATGTGGCAAATTCTCTTTTAAAAATTCCACTTTCTAATTCTCCATCAGGTAGCTAAAGGTCAGTTTCAACATCCTCAGTAACAGTGATACCCAGGAGCACTTTCACTTTCCAAGTTGTACAAGACCTCACATTTATACGTTGCATTAATTCAGAATATAACACCTTGGATCCATATGCATAACCACTAATAGAGATTAAAACCAAAAATATTTTCTGCCCTTCAATCACCATAATTGTGAGTAAAAGAAGATGATTAATGCCAAGCCTGATGAAGACTAAGGAGAAATCAAAAACTAATGCCTTGAGGTTTAGTTGTCCAGTTAATTCAGATGTCCTCAATGGGCCCCTGGTTAGCCTCAGGGCCCCAGCACCTGCCCACTTTGCCACTTTCTGGAGACCACCATGCATTCAGCAATAGTAGCTGGGCATTGCAATGTTTCCTGCCACACAAGCTTACTTTGCAAAGGACAGTCCTCTCTTTGAAGGGCTGTCCAATTTAAAGTCCAGTTTAAAGATAAAGAACCATAAGGAAGTAAAGCAGGAGCTTTGATGTTGCCTATCAACAATGATCCATTAATTAATTAATATAATTTATTACCCCCTTTTCATTATAAAATAACCCCAAAGTGGGGTACAAAACTAATAAAACACAATACAATTGTACATCGTCAGCCCATAAAACTGTAAAATGGAGGAGAGCAGAGACACAGATTAGTTTACACCGGAACAGCAGACTGAGAAGGAACATGGGTCATCTGGTCCCCATCTCCCTCCACCCCCAATGGTGAAATATATTGTATTTCAATTATGGTCATTATTTTAAGATGTGCCTCTCACTATTTAAATCAGCATATGTAAATTGTGTGCAAATCTGCATCCTCTCTCATCCTCTTTTTTGGTGATGCATTTCATCTTGTTTGGGGAAGCCGAAGAGGACATTCTACACAGGCTGCTATTGTGAGCTACACTGGAAAGGTTTGCAGTGATGTGCAAATAGTGGATTGTGGTCATGACAAGTAGTTCAGACCAGTGGAGGCTGGTGGCTCTGAGTTCGGTGGGGCCGTGAATCTGTTCTGGGTTTCAGACAGAACCAGCTAGAACTCTACAGGAGCTATCCAAAGTGCTGAACCGTATCCTCCAAATAGGTTCACCACTTTGGATAGCTCCTTTAGACTTCTGACTGGTTCTGACTGAAATCCAGAATGGATGCACAGCCCCAACAAAATCAGAGCCACCAGCCTCCACTGGTTCAGACAACCTGTTAGCTATAAGCAGGAAGCAGACATTCCAAGCACAAGAAACAAAGTCACTTCTAAATCTATGGGTGGGGCAGTCTGCAGATTTAAGATCTGGATGATCTTAAATCAGCCCTAGCTCTCAATGATGAAACACAAAGTCTCCTTGAAATATTATGTATAGTTTTTGAATGGTGCAATGGCCCCTGTCCTAAACACGCTTGTGCTCATGGAAATCCCACTGAAGTTGATAGGAGTTGAGTGTGCAAAGCTCCCATTGATTTCCCTGAAAGACAACTGAGTACATGCTTAACTCTCTTGTTGAAATCCAACAGGACTTTAAAACTGCTTAACTTTGGCTGGGATTATATATCCACTCATTTTAGAGATCAATCCCACAGATTTAGTTGCCTTTACAAGATGTTAGTAGTGGTGCCCAATCCCAAGGCTGGCTGGGGGTGGCTGGGAGTTGTAGTCCAATATATCTGGAGTGCACCAAGTTTGGGAAGGCTGGTCAAAAGACGAAAGCAGGTAGGGCTGTGCATAGATCCACCTCACAGGTCGCTTTGGGGGTTCTGAGGCAGGCCCAATTCACTTTGGGCTGATTTGGGGGACACCGGCCTGCTTCAGCCTCCAGAATGGAAGCTGGATTTGCAAATCTGAATCCCACTTCACCCCTCCTCCCCGATGTGCCACCCAGCCCCCTGGGCCCTCTGGACATGTGCCGCCAGCCATGTTGTTGTTCCGGGGGAGGGGCAGTGGGCAGCCGCTGCCACCGGCACTGCCAGGGGAGCTGCTGCCACTGCCACTGGGGGAGCCATGGCCACCGTCAGCTCCTGGGCTCTCTGGATGTGTGCCGGCAGCAATTGTGTTGTTCCGGGGGGCGGGGGGGGGAGCCATTTTTGAAATAGCAACTCCCTATAGTTCTGGAAATAGATCCTGCAGGATCTATTTCCTGAAATCCAGGGAGTTATCATTTTAAAACTAGCTCTCCCACCACTTGGAACAACAAGACAGCTGCCATCGTGCATCCAGAGAGCCCAGGTAAGGAGCTGTGAGCTTGGCGGTGTCGGTGTCGCTGGGCTGGGCTTCTGAATTGCGCCAAGGTGTGCTGAGGTGCTTTAGAGCAACCCAACCTGCTTCGTATCGCTTTGTGCCCCATCCGCCATGCCTTGGAGGTGGCATGAGGTGGCATGAAGTGCCCCGCTTCTACTTGGAGCTCAGGCCTCGGGCTGAAGTGGTGCACAGCCCTAAAAGCAGGGGTAGACAACATGGTACCCGTAGGCATCAATGTGTCCCCAGACACCTTTCTTGGCATACACCAAGGTGCTCTACCCCTTCCACTTTAAGAACAACAACACTTTTTTTTTTACTGATAGCTGGGATTGCTGTGAATCCCACCACCATTTTCTGTTGGTGATGAAAAACATGGGTTCAAAGCAGTTATTTAGTGTGTTGTGGCTGAAACCCAACCTCTGCCTTGTATTATTAATTCATGTATTTATTACATTTATATCCCGCTTTTTTCCTCTTGCAAGGAATGCAAGGTGGCTTACATGGTCCTTCTCTTTTCCATTTTATCCTCACAACAACCCTGTGAGGTAGGTTAGGCTGAAAGTCAGTGACTGGCCCAAAGTCACCCAGTGAGCTTCATGGCTGAGTGGGGACTAGAACCCAGATCTCCTGAGACCCAGTCCAACACCTAACCACTACACCACATTGGCTCTCTTGTACTCAATCTTACTCGTCCTTTGCTACACCTCCTGTGGCAGCCATTTTGTGATGTGCCCAGGACAGTTTCCCAAATTGCCAAATGTACCCATGGCCCCAAAAGGTTACCTACCCCTGGGCCAAAGTCTAATAATGACATGGAAACATCATGTTAGATAAAAGTGGTTCTGTGCTTATTGGTAGGCAATGGTGTCAGAGCAAGGCAAATTGGTTCTTAGAGGAGAGAGGGTCTCAAGTGCCAACTAGATTCCATGGGTATGACATGACTCTTCACAATCCTCTCAGAATAAGGCATTGTGATAAAGTAGTTATTATAAAACCCCCACAAACATTCTTTGCTAAATATTTTGGCACAGAGATTCTCCACTTATTAGGGGGTTGATTAATGGCCACGTTTTATCTCTTTCCCGCTCCCATCTGCCTTTTTTCCAATTTTGGATTGCTGAGTGATTAGTTTCACATAGCAACAGATGATAGGAACAGATGAGAAGAACTAATGTTACTTACACACACACACACACACACACACACACACAGAGAGAGAGAGAGAGAGAGAGAGAGAGAGTTGTTATTGAAATTTAACCTCAAATAAAATCTGAAGCAGGTTTAGGAGGTTCCTCCTGAGGTGAAACATCTAAGGAGTTTCAGAGGAAGGCAAAGAAGTTTGTGCAAGTTCTAGAAAAATTTCCGAGAGAGAGAGAGAGAGAGAGAGAGAGTTGTTATTGAAATTTAACCTCAAATAAAATCTGAAGCAGGTTTAGGAGGTTCCTCCTGAGGTGAAACATCTAAGGAGTTTCAGAGGAAGGCAAAGAAGTTTGTGCAAGTTCTAGTAAAATTTCCTCGAGAGAGAGAGAGAGAGTGTGGTGGTGGTGGTTCTGCCGATCTTAGGCCATTGCTGGATTTTACCTCAAGCAATATGTGAAGCGAATTTGTGGGCTGTTCCTCAGGCAGAACATCTGAGGGGGAATGATGTTTGAAGAGGATTAGAGAAAATCAGGAAAAGTGGCATCTATGGAAAGTTAAAAGTTCATGGGTACAAATAGCCTTGCAACAAAACACTGCAGTGAAGACTGCTTCCTGTTCAAAGGTCTAGCTAGCCCGGCCCTCTTTGAAGATATGCCATTCCATTTCCCTTCCCTTAGTTTTCTGTCCCTGCCCCCTTTCCACAGGAAGCCAGTATTTGGTCTCCATTGGGCTATTGGGCTCCCCCCACACTTTAGAATTTTTAATTGTTTTCCTTAGGAATAAGGAAACAAAGTCTCAGGGTGCTGAAAAAACATATGTGGTTTTATTCCAAGAAGTAGCCCTATGCCTTGAGCATGGGTCTTCTTCAGGGGCTAGCTTTTTAAAGATATAAATGACTGCAGAGATCTCTGAAAAAGATTGAACCGCATAGGGCTACTTCTTGGAGTAAAAATCACACACATATATAGTTTCAACTTCCTGAGACTTTTTCTCTTTATTCCACTGGATCATTTTGGATGTTCTTCAGTTTTATTTTACCCTCTCTTTTTTTCTTTAACATTTTTTCTTGTACTTCTGCAAACCTGTGGATTCCCCCAAGATGGCCGATGTCTCCCTCTTGGGCAAGGATGGTGCTGTTTTGGCCACATAAGGATCCATACTCAGAGAATGAGTTCACTCCTGGCATATAGGATACAAGTGGAGGCTGGTGGCTCCGATATCAGTGTGGTGGTGTATCTGCTCTGGGTTTCAGTCAGAACCAGTCAGAACTCTAAAGGAGCTATCTAACTCTAACTCCTTAAGAGTTTTGACTGGTTCTGACTGAGGCCCACTGACATCGGAGCCACCAGCCTCCATGGTAGGATACAGGTCAAGTGATGCACCATAATATACTATATAAATATTGTAAATAATAAAACAAACAAACAAACAAACAATAATAGGTCTTCAAACACATTGGGCAGTAGTCCAGCAGGGCTGGTCTGCCTCCACTGGTTCAGCTGCGCTTGTGGAACCCACCGTTCACACAACAGGGCTTTGACGCTTCAAAAAACAGTCCCAGAAATGAGTGGGAATGCTTGTTTCCGGATTGGGACAGGTCAGTGGCGCTCCCTTCTCTGAACTCTGCTGGCCTTCCCTGTTCCAGAAACAAGCATTTCTGCTCATTTGGGGTTATTTTTAGAAGCACCAAACACTGTTGCGTGAGCTGTGCATCCCATAAGCACACAGGCACAATAGGATATTGCCCATAGAAGGAAGAAAAAAAAATCTGGGTGTGTTTTAAGGGATGTAGCAGTCTATTTGTGGTGACAGGCAGCACAAAGAAAACCGCAAGAGCTGTTGCGGCCCTTAAATTTTGGTGACACTCGCATGAGGGCTGTAACATTTGAGAAGGGGAGGACATGGATAGCCATGCATGACATGTCTAGAAAGCTGAGCTCTAGCTTGGGTGACAGGCCAGGGAATAGACAGTGAGGTAACTTTCTGAGGTAACTTTCACCTAGCTCCTTCAGTGAGATGGTAACCCTGGGTTTGAGGTGTACTGCTGCAGATGGTATACTAGTTCGGATGGAGCCAATTGGACTGAATATTTCACCATGCAAACATTCCCTTCACATAGAATGTTAGATGTGAAGGAGAGATTCTAGCCTAGCCCTTCTCTCCTATGCTAGTTCTCTAAGTGAGCGCTATTTGTGTGTGGAGTAATCCTGTGAGCCTTGCACCTGTAATCTGAAGTGGTACAGCCCAGACACAGATTTGCCAAGAGTCGATGTCTCTATCAGTTCATCCTCGATTCTCAGACCAACCAGTGAACCTGTCGCTTGTGTCTGCCCTTTCTTAAAGGAACAGATGTAATGCAGTCTTCCCCAACCTGGTGCCCTCCAGATGTTTTGGACTACAACTCCCATCAGCCCCAGCCAGCATGGCCAATGGCCAGGAATCAGTGGAGGCTGGTAGCTCCAATGTCACTCTGTAGCTCCTTTAGAGTTCTGACTGGTTCTGACTGAAACCTGGAGTGGATTCACTGCCCCGCTGATATCGGAGCCACCAGCCTCTCCTGTCAGGAATGCTGGGAGTTGTAGTCCAAAACACCTGGAGGGCACCAGGTTGGGGAAGGCTGATGTAATGTTATCAGGTTACATCTGAACCATGAGAGTTTTTTTTTAAAAAAACTTCTTGTATACATTCTGTACATTGCATTTTGTTGTACATAACTGTAATGAGGTTTGCTTATGAATATTATCCTTGCCTAGATCTTCTGCCTGAGGAAGAAGTTCACTTTGTTTAGGTTCATTCCATTGTAAAGCTGCTGATAACCCATCTCCATAAAATTACACTGAAATGGGGGGAGATCCTTTGTAACTATGCTTAAATGACGTAGTCTATTAAGGTTGAAATCCTGTACCCACTTATCTGGGAGGATGAAGCCCTATGGAACTCAGTGGGACTTACTTCTGAGACATGTATAGGATTGCACTGTAGGGTATCTTTTCAAGGTGGATTGGATGATGTCAACTCCTTTTGCACCTTCACAGATATGGTGCCAATTCCTGGGGCCATACTGGCCCATATTCTTACTAACATGTCTTTGATAGGCAGGCTGAGAAGTTGCCATTTGTGTTTAAAGGGGGAAGAAACCCCAATGGTTTTATTTCAGCGATGACATGGTTAAGTATCAGTGGTAGCCTTTGTGTTACAGAACTGGAAAAAAACATCCGATAAAGAACTCTGGCTGCGTCAGTCTGTGTGAAATAAATGGGAACTTGAAGAAACTGACTTGCAGTTGAGAAATCTAACCCAATGAGCTGTCTCCATTTATTCTCATTAGCTGTTTTCAATTCTGTTTCACTCCAGAAGGACCATTTGTTTTTTTAAAACTTAATCTAAGACCCCCCCCAACCCACCTGCCTTTTAAGAAAACTCCAGAACGTACTCTGTGAGCAATGCATACATGCAAACCACCAGCTTCTTGCTAAGAAGGAAAACACACACACACAGACACCTATTGCATCTCTGCATAGAAGCTAGTCGCTTGCTACTCCCATCTAGATGGACATATTGCCAAATTTCTAGACACCAGTTAAGTGTGCTGCTCTTTGGCAGACACACTTACTTTGTTCAGTTTTACTTGCACTCATTAAACAAGTGCTTTGGGGAGGATGTGCCAGGCGTTTTAACATAAATTACTCTGGGGAAAAAACCTGCCGCCACCAAAGGAAACTTCAGTTCACACTTTTGTCGGAGCTGGCGCCTTATCTTTCCTCCATGATCATAAAGTGCCGTTGGGGCGGGGGTGCCTGGCCGAGAGTTGCAGTGGTCCTGGAGGAGTCAACCACCCCCTCAGAGTTCCTCTGAAAGTGGCCGAACAGATTTATCAAAGGAGGATAAGGCAAGGCTGGAGCCAACACTGCCGTGCAACTTGGCAGTGTGTTGGCTGGCTTTCCCTTCTTTACTCACAGTTCCGTGGAATTCCTGGGGATGTCCCGGGGTATGGAGGTCACCTTGCTCTCCTGGCAGATGAATGCCATCCTGTCTGAGCACCGGCAGAGGGGATGCTGGCACCCTGAGCAAGCACCCAAGAGAAGCAAGAGGCTGAGGCACAACAGAGCCATGCTTGCCTCTACATTGCCCTCTCCCTGAGCCACTGAAAGGAAAGCTCCTCCCGCTTCACATTATCACTCCCTTCACTGAAGCCCTGCCTTCCAGGGCTGTGGTGGTGAGTCACGTGATGCCCAAGGAAGGACTTCTCTACATGGCCTACACTTCATCAGGGTCTTGGGGAAGGCGGGGTGATGATGATGCGCCTGCTAACAGCAGCACTCATATGCCACGCTTAATTTTGCTGGGAAAGGTTCTCAAACCAGCTGGAGAGATCTCTCCCACCTCCTTCTCCCACAGAGAAACCAGCTGGGGATGTTCAGTGCCTCAGAGGGAACCTGGGTCTCTCTCTATGCTCAGGGTATCCTTGCTTGCTAACTTGGATTTGGACATCTGCTTGCTCCCTGTAACTAAATGCTGACCAGCTTACTTTATGGAGGTCGTCTGGCTTCATGACCATCCAGACCATATTCTTGTGCCCTGTTCTGGGCTCTCGGTCAGGCTTCAGTCCTGCAGGAAAGGGTGTGGATGTGGAGGCAGATGGAGAGATGCAAAGCAAGAAAGGAAGATGGATTTAGGGAGAGGGATGAGCACCCTTTCTGTGAACATACGTTGCTGCCTTATACCAAGTCAGAGAATGTTGGTCCATCTACCCCAGGAGTGGGAAACCCATGACCATACAGCTGTTGCTGAACTCCATCACCCATCATCCCTAGACAACATGCCAATGTTCAGGGATAATGGGAGCTGTAGTCCAACAACATCTGAAAGGCCACTGGTTCCCCATAAGAACATAAGAAGAGCCATGTTGGATCAGACCAAAGGTCCATGTAGTCCAGCATTCTGTTCACAAACAGTGGCCAAACAGCTGGTCATGGGAAACCCACAAGCAGGACATAAGTCCAACAGTACCCTCCCACCCATGTTCTCCAGCAACTGGTGTACATAGGCATACTGCCCCTGGTATTGGAGGTAGCATGTAGCCATTAGGACTAGTAGACATTGATAGCCTTATCCTCCATGAATTTGCCAATCCACTTTTAAAGCCATCCAAATTGGTGACCATCATTACATCTTGTGGAAGTAAGTTCCATGGTTTAACTATGCACTATGTGAATAACTACTTCCTTTTATTTGTCCTTGATCTCCCACCTATCAGGTTGATGGGATGACCCTGTGTTCTAGTCTTATGAGATCTAACTATATCCCTGATCTAGCCCAGTGTTATCTACACTGATTGGCAAAAGTTCCCCAGAGCCTCAAGGAGATATCTTTTTCATTACCCACTGCATGCAATCTTTTAAACTGGAGATGCTAATGTGTCTAAGTCCAAGTGCTCTATTGTACCATGCTGATTTAGGTCTCACAACCAGAAGGTAGGGATGTATGAGAAAGATGTTTCAGTTCATTTTGGACCAGAATTCTATCTCGTTCGCACCTCCTAGAACTGAACACAGATCTGAATGCAATCTCTGGTTGAAATCCATACATTTCCAGGCTGGTGATATGATTTGGGGAACAAACAAACAAAAAGTGTTTGGAAAATGTGCACATTTGAAAAATGGACATGAAAAATGTGTACTTGTGAAAAATGTGTCTAAATGCACTTTAATCAATGGGGGGGAAATGCATACATTTAAACAGTGACCACAAATAATGCATATGTTTGGGAAACTATACCTGGATTTTAGTGCAAAAAGGAAAAAAAAAAGTTCACAATCTGATATGGACATGAACAAGCTTTGAGGTGAGCTTGTTTGGCTGATTCGCACATCACTACCTGCAGGTGAGATGCAGGGGAAAAGCAGTTTCTGGGTTGGTCCATTTCAGAGAAAGTGTGTGATCATATGATTGAATGCTTCTCTCCCCCCCCATCAAATAAAAATCCATGCACATAGAAAACTAGTATGTCAGGAGGGTTGTTTTTATTTGCCTTTTTTTGGGGGGGGGAGGAACACGCAAGTATGTGAGGCTTCCCCCCCTGAATGCCACCTAAGTGGCACAGACCAGACGCAGGCTTATAACCGCAACTGCTGTTTGTGGAAAATCTTTTGTTGTGCATCGAACACTTCTAGATCATACACACTGAAAGGTCTCCCATAAATATCCCTTGAGATAATACCGGCTGTTCATTTCAAAGCTTGCCAAGTATTTTGGCAGTATACATAAACAAACAAGCAGGCACACAATAGTCTCCCTCTGACCTGAAAGCGATCTAATTGCCTCCAGACAAAGAAAGATTACGCCTGGTGAATGGACTTTTGGTGTTGCTTAGGTGCTAAGAATGGCTGTGCAGTTGAGACTTGATCTCTAACAGCCTTTCAGGCAACCTCAGGTTGAGTAGAGAGAATGGGAAACTCCAAAGAGCTGTGATGCAACTGAAACCTATCATTCACCAAAGGCTGAAATAGAGTCACTGAGGTGTGGCCTTGAAGGTCATCAAGGACCTTTGCAGCCATTTTCTCTCTGTTTTAAAAAGTTTGGCCAGGCCAATTTAGGTTATGTGTTAACCTAAAATCTAGTTAAATCACACACATTTTTTAATTGATTTTAAATATTGATTTCCAGAGGGGGGGAAAAATCAACAGCTACATCCTAAGCAGCCAACTTGTACCAACATTTCCTCTCCCTTATATCAACAAAAGATGGGTTACCAATCATTATAATTTGTTAACTGTTCATTGAAACCACTTCCATTGTTGCTCAAACTTAGCACAATACCTCCTTCCCTGACTCGCTCTGATAATCCAGGTTAATTTATTTAGAACTACAAAATCCCATAATTTAAGGTACAATCCTATGCATGTTTAGACAGAAAAAAAGTCCTACAACTCCTACAGCTGGGGAATGCTGGGAGTTGAATTACTTTTTTTTTGTCTAAACATGCATTGGATTGTACCTTTAATTATCATTCCCTTGTTCCAGGGAACTGTGGGAACAGTAATTGTGTTAGGGAGAGGAACTAGGGAACTTTAGCGGAATTCTCAGCTCCCTCATGAACTACAGTTCCCAAGATTCTTTGGTGGGAGCCATAATAGTTAAATTGGCATAAAATCTATATACATTTGTAGAGTAGATACAACCAGAGAGAATCTGTAGACCTGTTCTGCATGGACACCTCTCCCTCTACCAGTCTGTCCTTAGATCTGTTGGGAAGGCTTGTCTCATTGACCCACCACTAGGGGAAATACACTGAGTGGTGACATGAGACAGGGCTTTCTCCAAGGTGGCACCCCAACTTTGGAATGCTCTCTGAAAGAGGTATGCCTGGTGCCCATTTCACAAACATTTCAGCACCAGGCTAAGACCCATTTGCTTATGCAGGCATTTATGAGTGGTTAGTTTCCACTGTAGTAAATAGGATTGGATCTACTGTTGATTATTTGTTTTTCCTGCTGATTATCTATGGTTTAATTAGATACTCATTTCTTGTATTTTATTGTGGATTGCTCAATTTAAGGTGCAATCCTAACCAAATCCCAAGAATTAGAGAGTGGTACTGGCTGGGGCACACTGGAAGTTGTAGGACATTTTCTGTCTAAACATGCATAGGATTGCACTTTTGATTTAGTTTCATTTTGGCACCAAGTTAAAACATGGCTTTTTATCAAAGCCTTCGAGGGCTAAATGCATTCCCTAAAGTAGCACACTGTTTAAACTGTTTTATTTTAACACGGAGCACTGGCTGCAAACTGCGGAAGGCAAGCGGCACTGAAGGTACACAATTTGTATATCCCTACTGTAGAAATCAGACATTTTGAAGCCTCTTCAGACTATCACCTTGCACCAGGTTCTCACCAGTCACCACTTGGTGGTTGCAAACAGTCCCTTATGTGGGAGAAGAGAGAGCGTGGATTCTGGGACATACAGGATTTGGATTCCAGTAGGGATGGCGGAGAATTCTGCCACGGATTTCAGTGAGGCCGAATGCACTGGCATTTGGCCCCCCGAAACCCATGGTGGAATGGCCTCCCACCCCCCGCCACCCCTCGGAATCCCCCTGGAACGAAACTTACCTGGGGCTCTGGCGGCGGTGGCGGCAGGGGCAGCTCTGGTGGCAGCTAGTCTTTCGGCCGGCTGCCGCGGCCGCCATTTGCGTCCTGCGAAGCTGCCGTGATAGGCTACGTAGCCTATCACGGCAAAGAGCAGGGACGCAAACGGCGGCCACTACACTGTTTGTGCCGCTGCTCTTTCCGTGATAGGCTACGTAAGTATTTACGTAGCCTATCATGGTAAAGGCAGCCACGCAAATGGTGGCCACTACGCCATTTTCATGGCTGCCTTTACCGTGATAGGCTACGTAAATACTTACGTAGCCTATCACGGCAGCCTGGCAGGACGCAAATGACGGCCACTACAGCGGCCGCCATTTGCGTCCACAGCAGCCCAGCCATGGCCAGAACTCTGGCTGCATATGGCCCTGGCCAGTGGCTCTGCAGAGCTGCTGTGGAGTGGAGCCAGCCAGGGAGGATTCCGTGGGGAGGGATGGAGCGCCTCCCCCCCCCACCGTGAATCACACATGCGAAATGGTAAGTGACTTTTGTACATCCCTAGATTCCAGGTATGTCTGGGGTTTTCCAGGGCTCTGATGAGAGGGAGGATTGGTCCATATCAGCACAGAGGGGGACTCTTGTAGATCCTGTCCATAGTCCATTCTGACTCTACAAGTAGGGATGGTCCATTCTGGTTTCTCTGTTTCTTATTCTTCCAATCTCAAGTTCAGTTTTTCCTGAATGTGAAGCATTTTTAAAAAAAGTTTGCATGGAAATCGTAAACATTTTCTGTGCACATTTCTCCAATGCGTGCATTGTTGCCTCATATACTTTCTTGCAAGGAATTTTCCTAATATAATGCATTTTAATGTTATTTGCCCCAATATATGCATTTTTATACATTTATTTTAATTGGAGAAGTCCATTGCAAAATTCGGGGAAGGGTGAATTTTGAAGGACAACCGAGTAGGGATGTACGAAAGTCACTTACCTTTTCGTGGATGTGATTCGTGGTGTGGGGGGGAGGCACTCCGTCCCTCCCCCTGGAATCCTCGATGGGGGGGAGGCGATCTGGTCCTCCCCCCCGGAATCCTGCTTGGCCGTCTCTGCTCCACGACGGCTCTGCAGAGCAGCCAGCCAGGGCCGTCGGCAGCTGGAGTTCCGGCCGCGGACTGGCTGCTGCGGATGCAAATGGTGGCCGCTGTAGTGGCTGCCATTTGCGTCCAACCAGGCTGCCATGATAGGCTACGTAAGTATTTATGTAGCCTATCATGGCAGGCAAAAAACCCCCCAAAACAGCATACGCTAATGGCGGCAGCTACAGCGGCTGCCATTTGCATTCCCTATTTTTTGCCGTTTTAGCCTATGTAAATATTTACATAAGCTATTATGGAGAAAAAAAAGGAACGCAAATGGGGATGTATGAAACTCCCCTTACCTGGCTCCGCCGGGTTCCACTGGGGGGGGAGGCGCTCCATCCCTCCCCCCGTTTTCCTCGCCAGCCAGCTCTGCTCTGCGGGGATTCCGCGGAGCTGCTGGCCTGCTCAGCCAGCAGCCAGACATCCGGCCGCTGGCTAGCAGGGACGCAAATGGCGGCGGCCGTAGCCGCCGCCGTTTGCGTCCCTGTTAGGGGTGGACGAAAGTCCCTTACCTGTCCTCGAAGGATGTTTACGGTGGGGGGGAGGCGCTTCGCTGCTCCCCGCGCGAAGTTCAGGCTGGGGGGAGGCTGCCCGCCTCGCCCGGCCGCGAACTCGAAAGTTTAAAAAAACAAAACAAACGCCCCCTGATAGGCTACGTGACGATTAACGTAGCCTATCACGGCTAGATCTGCAAAGTCAGCCGTGATAGGCTACGTCAATCGTCACATAGCCTATCACAGGTGACTTAAAAAAAAAAAGCGCGTACGCTAATGGCGGCCCCCATAGGGAGCCACCATTCACGTTCCTTATTTGGTCGCTGTAGTCTACGTAAAGATTTACGTAGACTACGGCGAAAATAAGGGCAACGCAAATAGCGTTGCCCTTATTTTCGCCGTAGTCTACGTAAATCTTTACGTAGACTACAGCGACCAAATAAGGAACGGGAATGGCGGCTCCCTATGGGGGCCGCCATTATCCGGTCGCACTTTTTTTTTTTTTTTTTAAAGTCACCCGTGATAGGCTACGTGACGATTGACGTAGCCTATCACGGCTGACTTTGCAAATCTAGCCGTGATAGGCTACGTTAATCGTCATGTAGCCTATCAGGCGGCGTTTTCTTTTTCTTCTTTTATTGCAATGGCGGCGGCGGCAGCCGGTCGAAAGACCGGCTGCCGCTCCCGCCCTGCTCGAACACCCGCCGAACGGCCGGCCGGACCCGCCGCCGGGAGTGACATTCGGTGAAGGTAAGTCCCGTCCCGGGGGGGGGGGTGCGGGGGGCGGGGGGGGGGTTCGAAGGATTTCTCCCCGAAACTTGTTTGGGGGGCCGAACACGTTGGCGCTTGGCCCCCCGAAGTTTCGGGGAGAAATTCTCCGCCATCCCTAGTCCCTGTAGTCAGCCGTGATAGGCTATGTAAAGACTTACGTAGCCGATCACGTCTGGCTTAAAAAAAAAAACCATGCGTACGCAAATGGCGGCAGCTATGGCCGCCTCCATTTGCGTTCCTTATTTTTGGATGTCTTAGTCTACGTAAATATTTACGTAGACTAAGACGGAGAAAATAAGGGGGAACGCAAATAGCGTCCGCTACGCTATTTGCGTTCCCCTTATTTTCACTGTCTTAGTCTACGTAAATATTTACGTAGACTAAGATGGCAAAAAATAAGGAACGCAAATGGCGGCTGTAACCGCTGCCATTTGCGTACACTTTTTTTTAAAAAGCCAGATGTGATTGGCTACATAAGTCTTTACATAGCCTATCACGTCTTGTAAAAAAAAAACAAAAAACCCAGACAAGACTGCAAATGGCGGCGGTTGCAGCCGGTTGGAAGACCAGCCGCCGCAGCTGCCGCCGCCAGAGCCGCCACCGCCTGGAAGATCCGCCCCAGGTATGTCTCATCCTGGGGGGGATCCGCGGGGGGGCAGGGAGGTGGCAGGCCGTTCCATCACAGATTTCGGGGGGTTGAATGCCAGTGCATTCGGCCTCACTGAAATTCATGGTGGAATTCTCCGCCATCCCTACAACCGAGTTTCAGTTTGCACAGTGGTTCAAATGTTTGAAATTGAACAAATTTATCTCGCATCTTTATCGCAAGTCTAAGCTTTTTCCTCACGCTGAATTCCTGCACAACGTTATCTTGAATCACTTCCCCCCCCCCCGCCCTTATGACTTTCAAGGTACCCTGTAATGCGCATCGCTCTTCTTCATTTCCTGACCCCATACTGCCTGGGGGGAACCAGCTCGGCATGAAAGAAGGAAAAACACAGCACTGGCAGACACTTGAAAGGCAAAGAACAGCCTTCTGGGAACTGCATTTTATCCTGACAATTAATGAAATAAATAGAGAGGTAAAAATGACAAATTGACATGGGTTAAATTCTCCCCCCAAAGATGCAAATGAGGAACTAATCCCTGCAGTGGACTGATGAAAAAGAAGGAAAATATGAAAGCATTGTGCAATTATTAAAGGTTATTACTGTTGATAGAAGACAGTAAGAACAGCCTAATTACTTGGCAAGTATTGAAAGATGCTGGTGATGAGGACTGAAGTCGGAAACCTCAGGGTTGGCTTAATGGGGAAACAAAAGTCTAAAGTCAGAGCCACAGCAAGCTGCTGTCTGATTCTTCCACTCAGAGAGGTGGGCCGGGGTCTGTGAGTGGATCTGCAGGGTCAGAGAGTCTGGCCTGGCAAGATCAGATGCATCGGCAGCCATGAGATGCAGGGTGGAACCAGGTTTTTGCCATCACAGCAATGCAATGGTGGCACTCCTATGGCTGGGCTTAGTGCCATCTCAGATCACATCCCATAAAGCTTCACTAGTCTGGGGAAGGACATGAACATCCTTCCTTGAAGCAAGGTATAGTGGAGCCAGGTGCAAGATGGCTCTGCTTGGACTCATCTGTAGGAGCGTCATTGCCACAGCAGGGTTTGCCACCCTGCAAAACCTGCACCACTTTTATGGCCAAGTCTTGGGCCATCTTGTGTGGCCACCCCACGATGTCTCACTGCAAGATGCTCATACCTCAGCTTATTGTGGAGCATGGCAGGAGAAAGAGCTGTGAGTGGCAGCTTGTAGGGTAGGAGAAAGGGGGCACCATTTGATGGTCCACATCAGATGGCAAAACACCATGGGCCAGCCATGCCAGAAATACAGAACCGTAATATCCAGATGGACTTCAGCTGAAGCAAATTTTGTAAGTAGCTTATGGTCAAATGGCATATTATGTTAGAGACATTGTGAACATCAATGTCTGTTTTTGTCTGTTTTACTCTAAACAAAACATGGGTATGGGAGCTGTACCCTTCCCAGCTGCTTCTCTGAATCCCACCTTTTCATTGGCACCAATAGAGGGTTGTTGTTTTTTGCTTTAACAGCTTTGCAGAGGGGAGGTTTCAGAGTGGGAAGTGGCTGGGGAGGGAAAGATTAAACCTCCCCCTCACCACACCCAGTGGTCTCAATCAGGATCAGGGCCCCAAACCTCAAACAAAAAGAGACACAGACCTATACACTCCTTCTGCAATGTAATTATGTACTTTAATATAACACGTGGTGTGTACAAACCTATGGTACAGCCACACTTTGAAAGACTGTGTGCAGTGCTGATTGCTACATCTCCAAAAGGAAAAGTTGGCTACAAAATCAAAGAGTGCTTATCAACGGGATCTTCTCAAACAAGGGAGAGGTAACGAGGGGGGTACTGCAGGGCTCAGTCCTGGGCCCACTGCTCTTCAACATTTTTATTAATGACTTGGAGGAGGAGGTGCAGGGAATGCTGATCAAATTTGCAGATGACACAAAATTGCGTGGGATAGCTAATACCTTGGAAGACAGAAACAGAATTCAAAGTGATCTGGATAGACTGGAGTGCTGGGCTGAAAACAACAGAATGAAATGTAATAGTGATAAATACCAAGTTCTGCACCTAGGAAAAAGAAACCAAATGCACAGCTACAAAATGGGGGATACTTGGATCAACAATACTACAAGTGAGAAGGATCTTGGAATTGTTGTAGATCACAAGCTGAATATGAGCCAACAATGTGATGTGGCTGCAAAAAAGGCAAATGCTATTTTTGGACTGCATTAATAGAAGTATAGCTTCCAAATCCCAGGAAGTACTAGTTCCCCCCTACTCAGCACTGGTTAGGCCTCATCTGGAGTACTGTGTCCAGTTCTAGGCATCACACTTTAAGAAGGATGCAGATAAGCTGGAGAGGGTTCAGAGGAGGGCAACAAAGATGATCAGGGGACTGGAAACAAAGCCCTGTGAAGAGAGACTGAAAGAACTGGGCATGTTTAGCCTAGAGGAGAGAAGACTGAGGGGAGATATGATAGCACTCTTCAAGTACTTGAAAGGCTGTCACAGAGAGGAAGGCCAGGATGTCTTCTCGATCATCCCAGAATGCAGGACACGGAATAATGGGCTCAAGTTACAGGGAGCCAGATTCCGGCTGAACATCAGGAGAAACTTCCTGACTGTTAGAGCAATACGACAATGGAACCAATTTCCTAGGGAGGCTGTGGGCTCTCCCACACTGGAGGCATTCAAGATAAGGCTGCACAGCCATCTGTCAGGGATGCTCTGACTTGGATTGCTGCATGGAGCAGGGGGTTGGACTTGATGGTATTATAGGCCCCTTCGAACCCTACTATTCTGTGATTCTATGACTCTATTCTATAATGATCAGGGGGCTGGCTGAAGCGCCTTCCCTCCAAGGAATGGCTAAAGTGTTTGGGGTTTTTGAATTTAGAAAAAAAAAAGGTGACTAACGGGGGCATATAAACAGGATGTGCATAATTTCTATTGATGGGAACTTGAGAAAAAAACAGGTTCTTGCACATTATGCTGAAAGCACACAGGAGACAGGAGAGAGAATGATCGGCATGATCCCAATCCATGCTCTACACTTGTTCATCAAAACATGTGAAGAGGGCAAGTGTTTCTCAGGGAATTGCTTCAATTTTCCTTTATGCGATATACATTAATTTTTATAACCAATCTCTCTCTCCTCACAGGAATTCACAATTTAAAAACAACAACATATAAACTATATATATGTATATATACACACACACACACACACAGAGAGAGAGTATAATTTAAAAATGCAGTCTACTGTCAAAATTTATTTGCTAATGCTATTTATCTGATTTGTACCCCTTTCTACTGAGAAAAAGGGCACTCAAAAAAATAACTTGATTGAAGCAATAAGAAGACATTGAAATCACGATTAGAAACACAACACCAATGGAATAAAAACAGCATCCAGCCCAATATACCTGCTTACACACCAAAGGCCTGCTTGAATAAAAAGGTTTTTGCCTGCCGACACAAGGACAGCAGAGATGGGGCAAATCTAGCCTCCTCTGGCAGGGAGTAGCACAGCCTGGGAGTAGCCACCAAGAAGGCCTTGTCTTGCATCGCCAGCCAACACACCTTTGAAGGTGGCAGTCTTGAAAGAAGGGCCTCTGCCAAAGATTTAAAACCTGGGCAGACACATATGGGAGAAGGTGGTCTTTCAGATATGCTCTACTTATTCTGTCCAGCCTTGGAATAATTTTTGGAAAAAAGAATGGCTTCTGGATCAAGCAGATAACAATTCAATCAACAATGAAGCAGAGCCCTTTCAGACTGCTGACAAATCTAACTATTTATCCATGCAGCCCAGTACTGCCTACTCTGACTGGCTTTCTAGGGTCTCAGACAGGCATCAACACCCCCTGCCTATCTCCTGGAGCCTGTAAAAATGGCTCCAGAATGAGAGAGTGAGGCATGGGAGAAATCAACTGCCACTTGTAAGAAATCAGCTGCCGCTTGTAAGAAATCTAGTAGTTATTTCCTGTGTCTGGTATTTTGGGGGGGAAACTGGTCCTTGGTTGCATGTTTGTTAATGCCTCGATGCATTGGAAAGGTATGGCTTATTCAGCTCTGGCTTATGTATTGTTGTTGTTTATTCGGTCAGTCGCTTCTGACTCTTCGTGACTTCATGGACCAGCCCACGCCAGAGCTTTCTGTCGGCCGTCGCCACCCCCAGCTCCCCCAAGGTCGAGTCTGTCACCTCCAGAATATCATCCATCCATCTTGCCCTTGGTCGGCCCCTCTTCTTTTTGCCTTCCACTTTCCCTAGCATCAGCATCTTCTCCAGGGTATCCTGTCTTCTCATGATGTGGCCAAAGTACTTCAGTTTTGCCTTTACTATCATTCCCTCAAGTGAGCAGTCTGGCTTTATTTCCTGGAGTATGGACTGGTTTGATCTTCTTGCAGTCCAAGGCACTCTCAGAATTTTCCTCCAGCACCACAGTTCAAAAGCATCTATCTTCCTTCGCTCAGCCTTCCTTATGGTCCAGCTCTCGCAGCCATAGGTTACTACGGGGAATACCATTGCTTTAACTATGTGGACCTTTGTTTTCAGTGTGATGTCTGTGCTCTTAACTATTTTATCAAGATTTGTCATTGTTGTCCTCCCAAGAAGTAAACGTCTTCTGATTTCCTGGCTGCAGTCAGCATCTGCGGTAATCTTTGCGCCTAGAAAGACAAAGTCTGTCACTGCCTCCACGTTTTCTCCCTCTATTTGCCAGTTATCAATCAAGCTGGTTTCCACAATCTTGGTTTTTTTGAGGTTTAACTGCAACCCAGCTTTTGCACTTTCTTCTTTCACCTTCGTCATAAGGTTCCTCAGCTCCTCCTCGCTTTCAGCCATCAAAGTGGGATCATCTGCATATCGGAGATTGTTAATGTTTCTTCCAGCGATTTTAGCTCCAGCCTTGGCTTCATCAAGCCCAGCACGTCGCATGATGTGTTCTGCATACAAGTTGAATAGGTAGGGTGAGAGTATACAATCCTGCCATACTCCTTTCCCAATCTTAAACCAGTCCGTTGTTCCGTGGTCTGTTCTTACCGTTGCTACTTGGTCGTTATACAGATTCCTCAGGAGGCAGACAAGATGACTTGGTATCCCCATACCCCCAAGAACTTGCCACAATTTGTTATGATCCACACAGTCAAAGGCTTTAGAATAGTAAATAAAACAGAAGTAGATGTTTTTCTGAAACTCCCTGGCCTTCTCCATTATCCAGTGGATATTGGCAATTTGGTCTCTAGTTCCTCTGCCTTTTCTAAACCCAGCTTGTACATCTGGCAATTCTTGTTCCATGAATTGCTGGAGTCTACCTTGCAAGATCTTGAGCATTACCTTACTGGCATGTGAAATAAGTGCCACTGTTCGATAGTTTGAGCATTCTTTGGTGCTTCCCTTTTTTGGTATGGGGATATAAGTTGATTTTTTTCCAATCTGTTGGCCATTCTTGTGTTTTCCAAATTTGCTGGCATATGGCATGCATCACCTTGACAGCATCATCTTGCAAGATTTTAAACAGTTCAGCTGGGATACCATCATCTCCTGCTGCTTCTTAAGGCCCATTCCACCTCACTCTTCAGGATGTCTGGCTCTAGAACGTCTTCTGATTTCCTGGCTGCAGTCAGCGTCTGCAGTAATCTTTGCGCCTAGAGAGACGAAATCTGACACTGCCTCCACGTTTTCTCCCTCTATTTGCCAGTTATCAATCAAGCTAGTTGCCATAATCTTGGTTTTTTTGAGGTTTAACTGCAACCCAGCTTGCAATACCATCATCTCCTGCTGCCTTGTTATTAGCAATGCTTCTTAAGGCCCATTCAACCTCACTCTTCAGGATGTCTGGCTCCAACTCACTGACCACACTGTCAAATCTATCCCCGATATTATTATCCTTCCTATACAGATCTTCTGTATATTCTTGCCACCTTTTCTTGATCTCTTCTGCTTCTGCTAGGTCCTTGCCATCTTTGTTTTTGATCATACCCATTTTTGCCTGGAATTTACCTCCGATGTTTCTAATTTTCTGGAAGAGGTCTCTTGTCCTTCCTATTATCTTCTTCCGCTTCCGCGCATTGCTTGTTTAAAAATAATTCCTTATCTCTTCTGGCTAACCTCTGGAATTTTGCATTTAATTGCGCATATCTCCCCCTATCACTGTTGCCTTTTGCTTTCCTTCTTTCTTGGGCTGCTTCCAGGGTCTAAGCAGACAGCCATCTTGCCTTCTTTGTTTTCTTTTTCTTTGGGACATTTTTTGCTGCTGCCTCCTGAACAATGCTGCGAACTTCTGTCCATAGTTCTTCCAGGACCCTATCTACTAAATCTAGTCCCTTAAATCTATTCTTCACCTCCACTGCATATTCATTAGGAATATTAGTGAGCTCATATCTAACTGATCTGTGGGTCTTCCCTATTCTCTTGAGTCTGATTCTAAATTGTGCAATAAGAAGTTTGTGATCTGAACTACAATCAGCTCCAGGTCTTGTTTTTACCGACTGCATAGATGTCTGCCACCTTTGGCTACAAAGAATGTAGTCAATCTGATTTTGGTGTCAACTGTCTGGTGAAGTCCATGTATAAAGTCGTCTCTTAGGTTGTTGGAAGAGAGTGTTTGTTATGCACAGAGCGTTGTCTTGGCAAAATTCTACCAGCCTATGTCCTGCTTCATTTTGTTCTCCCAGACCATGCTTGCCTGTAATTCCAGGTGTCGTTTGACTACCCACCTTAGCATTCTTGTCTCCTATAATGAAAATAACATCTCTATTTGGCGTACTATCCAGTAGGTGCTGCAGATCCTCATAGAACTGATCTACTTCTGCTTCTTCAGCGTTTGTGGTTGGGGCGTATATTTGGATCATTGTGATGTTAAATGGCTTACCCTGAATTCAAATTGAGATCATTCTGTCATTTTTTGGGTTGTATCCAAGCACTGCTTTAGCCACTTTATTATTAATTATGAAGGCTACTCCATTTCTTCTGTGGTTCTCTTGTCCACAGTAGTAGGTCTGGTGGCCATTTGATGTGAAGTGGCCCATTCCAGTCCATTTCAGTTCACTGACACCCAAAATGTCTATATTTAATCTTGACATCTCCCCAATAATCACATCCAATTTGCCCTGGCTCATAGATCTTACATTCCAGGTTCCTGTGGTGTGTTGATCTTTAGAACATCGGATTCGTCGTTCACCACCAGCACCATCGGCTGCTAGCCATCCTTTTGGCTTTGAGCTAGCTGTGTCATCACATCTGGGGCTAGTTGAACTTATCCTCTGTTCCTCCCCAGTAGCATTTTGACCATCTTCTGACCTGGGAGTCCCATCTTCCGATGGTATACCAACATATCTCTGGTTGTTCTGATCCATTTAGTTTTCATGTCAAGAATACTGGGGTGGGTTGCTGTTTCCTTCCCCAGGGATCATATTTAGTCTGACCTCTCTGCCATGACCTTCCCGTCTTGGGTGTCCCTTCACGGTTTAGCTCATGATGTCATTGAGGTGCTCAAGCTCCAGCACCACGACAAGGTAACGATCTCCTTTGCTGAAGGGCTTATGTATTACTGATAAAGAATATCAATTGGTATTGTGCTTGAATGGCTGATATTGCCTAATTTGTATTTTAATATTCTTTCTTTCTTTAATTTATATCTCACCTTTCTGCCCCTGCCGCTGCCCCCGAAGACACTCAGGAGAGTATATATATGATATGTTATAATGTTAGTATTAGTGAAACAAATTGCTTGTGTTTATTTATTAATAATACTTGTATACTGCTTGATATTATGAAATCTGTAAGTGGTTTACATGCCAAAGTATTAAAAATCACTATTAAAATAGTCATTCAATTAACAGTTACAGCTATAACAAAGAAATAAGAAACAGTTAACACAATAAAAAGCAATACCAAACAAACAGAGTAGCATTGTGATACCCAATTACAAGCCAGGGAAACAGGTACGTTCTCAGGAAGCATTTAAAACTCACCACGTTTCCTGCCTCCTGAACTACATAGGGCGGTGGCCCGGGGGAGAGCGTTCCAGAGCGTGGGTGCAACTACTGAGAAGACCTGCGTCTGAGACGTCACACGGGTTGCTATTGTAAAGATGTATTATTGCAACTGATGTTTTGATACGCATTCTTGTTTTTGTATTGCTGTTCTTGTATTAGCTGCCTTAGGCTCATTGTGTGGGAAGCAGCATTCAAATTAAAGTGATGATGACC